>NC_140768.1:248792726-251292726 GCF_044657685.1 Stegodyphus dumicola | reverse complement strand
TGCTTTATTAGATGTTTTGTGTTGTGACCCTCTAATTATGTTTTATCAACATAGTTTTACGTGGTCAAGGTCTTTACACAATTCGAGCTGTGTAAACTGATGTGACGGTTAATATAAAACGGATACCAAAATAGTCATTCTTCTAAGAATGTCAAAAGTAAGGCGAAATTTTATGTGTTTCATTGACTATAAATTCAAAATTCACTAGGCTTTTTTTTTTTTTTTACATTTTAAGCAAAACTACCCTGAAATTATTTTCTGAGAATGTTGAATATTATTCGATCATTTAAATATATATTTTTTTAAATTTCAGACCTCAATTTCATTTTATGTTTTTTTTCCTCGTCTTTCTCACTATTTCTCTTTCTGTACTTATATCTGAAGACAAGTAAATAAATAGCAACCATGCTTAGGTAAATGCATATATTGCTCAAAATATTCTTTCATCTAATCATTAGCCATAACACTGTTTCCAATTTTAAGACAAACATAAGAAATATACTGCATGAATATTATTCTACTCCGCATCAAGAAAGAATTTATTGCTCACGACCTGTTTTAATTACAAAGGTTTAGCACTAAAATCTGAATGAAAAAGTGTAAAGAAAAATTCGAAAAAAATCTAAAGAATAGTTTTGTTTTTATTTTATTTGGAAAAAATTAGTTGAATGAGAAATTAGTGCATTAACACGACTAAAGTTACACGTGTTACCCACCATTTTAACAACTGAGATAATTAAGTAAAAATTCAGAATCCAAAGAAGAACGGTAATCGCTGCAGTAGACTTACTAACTTTCCTGAAAGAAAACTCGCTGAGATATTTGTGAGCATTGACTTTGCCACGAATATTATAAGTATTAATTTATTCTTGGAAGAAAGTGTGAAAGAAGATGTTTATATATTCTTCATTAATTTAAACTTTAAAGATAGTACTACATTTCTGCGAAGAGATAGAAGTGGAAAATTAACTCTACCTCTGCCGTGTTTCGAAAGATGGATAGGTGTTTCAAAAGCTAGTTGGACATGCTACACATATGTAGAGACATTAGGTATTTTTTGGAACTAGGAGAAGTGAAAAATGAGCAACGCCCTCACCGGGAATGGAGCCACGGACCTCTGGAATACGCGCCCAGCGTGCAGACCACTACACAGCGAAGGCATGCTAGGAAGGCGGGGAAAATACCTTATATATTCTCCCTTTTAAAGGGAGACTGGGGATTTTAGGGAACCCAATTGCCAAATCCTGGTTGTAGAGAATCACCATCCACCACCGTTTTAGTTCGGACGCCACTGTAGAGACATTAGATATATTTTTGGAATCAGGGGAAATAAAAAAATGTGCAAAGCCTTCTCCGGGAATTGAAACACGGATTTCTGAAAACTTCCAGTGAAATACCATTGTCCAGAAATACCATTACACCATGAAGACATGCTAGGAAAGCGGGAGAAATATCTTAAACATTTACACCGCCAGCTTACGCGGGGGGGGGGCGTTATTTATGATGATAGAATAGTGTTATGTATAGATTCTGGCTTCAGGGTTATTTTCAAGTGTTCTGAATTTCTCGACATGAAGTATTGATAAAACAGAAATTGAGCAATAAAATGTTGGCGCCTGTAAAATCTAAACATTAGATTATGAATAAATTAACTTCACTTTCTATATTTGTTAGAAGTGCTGCAGTTTGTTCCATTAAAGAGATAGCGAGCCACAGTAAGCTAGCCTGAGGAACTCGCGTGTGCTTGAAAGAAGACATTTTACGTGTGAATTATTGGAAAGTCTTTCGTTTTTGGAAGCAAGTCAATGCAGCGGCTTTGTAAAAAAGTTTTGAGTTAAAGCATGGAGCATTTTATTGTTTAAATAGCCCTTGGAATATAAAGAAAACAGAAGATTAAGCAAATGCGTTATTTTCTGGAAACATGTTCTGTCGAGACGTGAAATTATATTGTAGAGTTCCCATGACGAAGGAGATGAGAAAAATACTTGACTCGCCTCTTCTTGCGATGATTTAGAAAAATGTGTGCGGTGCCTAATTTTAATTGCTATCCAATTATAATATGTTCAGAAAAGGCTGCGGCGAACTGTGATTGGCCAATTAAGTTCAGGTAAGACGCGGTTGCCTCAGACGGTCTAGATTTAAACAGGAAAGATTTTGCAACAGGAACGCCTTTATAGCTTTTGACTTTCTTGGTTGAGGTGTTTAGTGAGTCAAGGACAAGAAAAGAAGAATACTGGTGATAGTTAGAACGAAGGTGACTAGATTTGTTTTGGACATGGAGAAAGAATACATTTTGGAGATGACATGGAAAGGCAGAACGATTTAGGTTCCTGCTGTACACTGATGAAATTTTTCATTTTTACAGACGTTTAAGAAACGGCTGAGCGATAATGTGTGTTGCCAAATACTAATGATGAGCGATTATCCAGGTGTTGTGTACCTGGTTTCGACGTATTATAAAGAGGCTGTTCCAAAACGATATTCAGGGTGCTGGAGAGGATAGTTCAGCGCAAAAACTACAAAGAACAGTATTAAAACTGTAAGTGATTGTGCTAGGGCAGGTTACACTAATTCATTTGCAGCTAGAACCTATGTGTGTTATCCTTCAGAAACCCGTAAATTCGTTTCAGATTCAAGGTTTCTGAAGTCTGCTCTTGTAAGTAACCTTTACCTCCTCTTAAATTGAAAATTTGATTTTGTAAATCTGTACTTTTGAATGTAAATATTTGTTCAGCAGTTTAATATACTGTATTTGTATGTTGAGTGTGATTTTAATATGTTAATATGATACTTAGGAACTTGTATAAAAATTTAATATTCACATAATTATGATTGTATATGTATATGCATTATCTGTGCACTATAGCATAATGAAAGAATTTTTAAACTGTGTTAAATAAGCAAACCTGGGCTAATCGTTTGCGGATGTATTCAATTGTGCAAATGCTCACGTAAAGACCTGTCATATTTGCTAAATGCAGCAAATGTTCTCTAGTTAGGAACTTGTGAAAATTCTCAATTGGAGATAAACTAACTAGTTCAGGAAAAACTTCGCAAATATTTTCAACGCTGCCAGTTTTTAGAATTTTGTTAAAATTTAAATTTTTCCCCCACCGATGTTCAATGTTTTTCTCTTTCGCATTTAGTTTTCTCTTTGAATTCTTACTTCCCTTTGAAGATGAAGGTTCTTGAGGATCGAATGAAATTTCTTGAGATATTTCATCATCATCTATTTTATTAGAAATTTCGATTTTTCGACATACATCCGCTGGCAGAATAGGCTCAAAAATATCTTCATTTACATCTTCCTCATCTGTTAAACGTCCAGTTTCTTCTGGAGGCAGTTGACAAATATCAGTATACTCCTCATCATCTGATAATGTATATAACTATTCTAATGCTTCTTCAATAGTCTGAAATGGTTTTGAATGAGCCATCTTATCAGCGTAGCGTATCTTCACGAACTGAAAAAAAATACAAACAATGGGAAAATAAGGAAATCCACACTTCAAAATATACGCCTTTTTCACTGAGTCATAAACAACCTCTAGCGTCTAGCCTATCAAGAAATGCCACGTGCTTTTTTCTAGTAGCTGTTCAAACCCTTATGGGAATGTGTGAAAGGAGAGGAGGGGGATATACGGGAGTCGAAAGCAGATTTAACAGTCATAAACATCTGTTTTCCACACTTGCTGGAACTTTTCACATTTGGAAAATCTTTCTCCGTGCCGCTATTCACCGCAATCAAAGTAATTTCATTATGTTAAAAAATTTACCTCCACGCGCCAATGTTCCCTTCTGGAACATCCATATTTCTTACCTCGTAGTAAAAAATAATAATATCTATGAGAAATGAATAGTTTTATGGTATATAATCTTTCTATGATAACTTACTGTCTATGCATAAAATGATCCTTTTTAAATACCCACATTGAGTTTTAAAAATATTAGTTGAATTTTTAATTTTATATGAATTTCTGAATTTTGCTTTTAGAAAAAAAAAAGAAAAAAAGTGAAATAATGAATTTTTTAATCAAGATAATTTTTTTTAGAAGAATTATATTGCTACTAAAACGTCAATCCATATTTATCTTCCATGTAATAATTTATACAAAGCAATATTAATAAAATTGTGTTTTTTATGAAATTTTAAATTCGATGTTCCATTTATGGAACATTGGCGTGTAAGAGGTTTTAAGGGATATTGTTTTTTCGGTATGAAATAACTATATAATCGACAACTTTCTTAATAAAAGTTAAATAGACGAGGTTATAAAGGAATATTATAACGTTTACTAAAGTTAGAATACGGTCATTTTGTCTGCGAAGTCAAAAACCACGCGTTTCATATTAATATGGAGTGAAAAGCAGCCTGCAGCATTCTTTCTATAGGAGAAGATTAAAAACCACTGATATGCGTTGAATGTATTGTAACAGTGAATACGATCTTTCAGCAAAATGATTTAGCTAAATCGGTAGCCTGGAAGTCCATCGGTCATTTAGAAGCGGATCAAACACAATGCGTTTCAGCAGAAGCGTTAGGAGTTTCTCAAAATGTAATTTCTCCACTATGATATCAGATTTGTGAAATTGAAAAGTTTCGCTGGAGATCGGAACAAGGTCGTGCCCCTGCAACAACACAAAATGAGGATCTGTGTTTAACATTAATGGCCGTACGAAAACAGACTTCTTTCTTTCTCTTGAGCTACTGGTATCAAACTATTCGAAACCGACTCTACCATGTGGGTTTGTATGTTCGTAGAGCTATGGTTTGTATTTCGTTGACACAGGTCAACCGTGCTGTTCGCAGAAGTAGGCACAGGAGCATCTCAGATGCGGAAAAGATGAATGGAGCAACCTGCTCTTCACGGACGAGTCCCGCTTTAACGTAAATTCCGACAACCGGAAGTGTCACTTTAGAGAGAACCTGGTATAGGGAATACTCATGCATTAGTGCATGAAAGTGTCCGATTTGGCAAAGAGAGTAATGGTCTGGACCGGTATTTCTATAGAAGGACTCATCGATTTGCACATTATCAGGAATAGAGCACTAAGCGATCAGCGATAGGGGGATGAAATCTTCAGACTTATCGTGGTTATTTACGCTGCAGCAATAGGAGATGAATTCATTCTTATGGATGATAGCGCCAGGCCACATCGTACTCAGCTCGTGAAACATTTCCTTTCGACGAAGGAATCCTGCGAATGGACTGGCCAGCACTGTTCCCAGATATGAACCAATAAATCATGTTTGGAAAGTTCTAGGGAAAAGGACTGCTAGTCGCTCATCAGCCTCAGAAACAATTTAACAGCTTGAAAGCTATACTGAAACTCATTTGTATTTGAGCTATCAAATAAAATATCATGGTTCATATTTTATTTGTTATATAAACTGCACAAAATGCGCATGTTTTTTACAGACAAATATCATCAATAAAATGATATCATTTCTTGTTTGTTTCTTCTTTTTTCTTTTTTTTTTCATATCTTACAACACCTGCACATCATACATCAATTACCAAAATATTTCCTCATTTGCAGTTTATATCCAAATCATAACATCCCCTGATTGTTTTGAGCAGTATGTTTATATATATGTATATTGCTGACGCATTTGGTATAAATTAGGTGGTAAATAACCAGATTACGTTCAAAGGACAGACACTGCATAGAACTGAAGTTGGATAAAATCGATACTGCGTAGGACTGACATGGTATAGAACTGACTCTGGCACAGTATCGATACAGGTGTACGAACAACACTATAGTTATTGGTAAATGATCTACACTATAAAATAAAAGTTTTGATTTTGGTGTAATAATAATTAAGAAGATTAATCACATTCGCCAACTTTACAGTTCTGTTACTAGCATACGGTAGAGACTGCGTACGGTTCATCGACATGACACATTAACGACACTAGCATGCAATAGACAGTGCAAAAATATAACAAGAATTGCAATTATCAACATTTCATAATTAAGAACAAAAAAGTATGGCTTTATTATTATTTTAGGCTACCTGCAAAGAATCGATATCGATAAAAAAACAGAATTCGGTCTAGAAAAGAAACGTATTCAAGCTTCCTTGTCGATCGTATGGCGGCAGAAAGACTGACAGCTGTATGTAGTTTCGGGTCTGTGCCCCATTCCCAATTTAATCCGTTCTGTAATTAGATAGATTCGTTGCTTAAATAGGGTCTTGTTAAAGGATTTGATTTTAGTACTTGTTTAAATTCTAAGTCAAGTCATCTAAGAAACAATAAAAAAGGAGTAAGTTTTACAGTCGAAATTTTTCTTTAGTTGGGAAAGCACAAATTGTGGTTAAACGTAAGTCTGAAATCATTCTGAGTTGCGTCTTATTTTTATCAAGGCGATAAACACAGTGATATTTGTTGAAGTAACTCATAATTTAGTACCACTAGACGAAACAAAAAACTAATATCTTATCAAGTTACAATTTGAATCAAATGTTATAGCACGAAAACATTAATTTAGATTCAGAGAAACTGCATATAAAATTTCATTATCTAAAGCTTTTCCATCAATCTATTTTCTCCATTGCGATGAAGAAAAAACATACTTAAGCGCCAAATCCTGAAAATTCTCAAGTTACATATCAATTTGGAAAGAAGAAAAAGATGAAATAAAAAATAGTACAGCAATGAATAGTAGAGGAATGAAAAGTATTCTTGTGATAAATGTTCCTTAAAATAACCTTATGCATGTTTAATCGTAAACACAAATGTTCTGTGCGTAAGCCAGAAGGTCTTTGAGACATTACAATGATTTATGGAAAGAATGAAAACTAGATGGAAAAAAGAGCTTTCGTAATAATGTGAGCTCAAAACTGAATTAAATTAAATTTAACCCTATGCGGAAAAAGCGCTAGTTTAAATGATTTTTTTTTTTTTTTTTTTTTTTGCATTATGCCGTTATTTGACCATAAACAGAAAATTATGAAATCTACCCTTTCTAAATGTACCTTAAATAAACAATAACAAATTGTTTAAAATGTAAGGGCAATTCACAGCTTTCATTCTTCTCTCTCTACATGTGAACGGCTATGGAAATAAACGTTCAAAGACGAATAAAGCACATTTTAGTTAATTATTTATAACCTCTATCTTACATTAGAAAAGGCGAAGAGAAGAGCAATTGTGTCTCGTGGATACACTCAACTGATCTATGTTTAGTGTTAATGAATGTGTTATCTCCTAGATAAAATAGAGTTCTTTTTAACATAGAAATACTGAAGAACTATGTAGTGAGTATTTGCTGAGATCCTGTGGCGTTACAACTCAGGAGAAGGCTAAATTTATCCTTTATTTCAGCTCATGAATTAACAGATGGCCCCTCTTGTGGCGTACAAGAAGTCTATACTTGGGCTTTAACTCAAAATAAAAACTATTAAACTAATCTAATACTAAATAAATCACCTAGTCTATATTTGCTATACTTTTCATGTTTGAGATGCAATGCTGAAATTGTTATAGCCTGAAGTTAAAAAAAATCAGTTTCGAATGTTTAGCTAAGTTTTTTTGCTTTACTGGCACGTTTATTTACAAAATTTATTCGAAATGTTAGCATACAAAAATAATAGCTCAATCTTTAGAAACATTAAAATGTTTACTTTAAAGTGCCTTTGTTTAAAGCTGTAAATGGCAATGAGTTATAAAGGAAGTAGAATCTTAAGTTTTAAAACTTTTATTTTGAAAAACAGGTAACATTTTTTTTTTTATATTGTAAAGACATTAGGATTTTTTGGAAGCAGTTAAGATGAAAAATTAGCAATCGCCTTCATCGGGAATCGAACCACGGACCTCTGAAATTTCGGATCAGTCTGCTGACCACTAGGACACGCTAGGAAAGCGGAAGAATAACCTTATAATATATCTAAAATTGTAAATTTTAAGATTCCACCAATACAACTAACAGAATGTTATAAGCTTATGGTCTAGTTTTATGATTTGTATTTTGCGAGTTGTTTTGATGTTAGTTTTTAAGATATTACGGAATTAATGGGTCTTCAGTGCATGCATTACCTACTTTAAATATCCTTTACTTTAGTTATTCTTTCCAGCGTCAATAGTGGCATCAACAACTTGGTTAATATTATTTACATGGTGAAGAGAACAAATGTGTGTGAACATACTCATCTGATCAATGTTTACATTTACAAGTAATTTTGTGGAAAATGAGGGTAAAGAAAAACAGTTTGAGAGAGATTATAGAGCAGTCAAAAAAGTTTAGTTTTCTGTACGTGCTCTATGTTAACATCAATATTAAAACATCAAAAAACTGTTCGAGAGACAGATTACTGGGGATTTAAAACAAGGGTTGAACGTTGGACAAGACAAATGTACGTTGACTGAGCATTTTAATTTAAAGCATAGTCGATTCGTTAAAGAATATCGGGTTTACTGGTTGGTGTAATAATAGCAAATGTTACTATGAACGAAAACTATGCATACGGAAACAGGTCTAACAAGTGAAATGCCACTCGCTATTAAACTACAGTCTCCGTATTACAATATCTTATTTTCAAATGTAGCATCCAAAAATGCAGTAAAAGCATATTAATGCAATAATAAGAATAGCATACTTATATCTATTTATCTAATATGATACGCATGGTACGTTTTGAAAAGCTACACGGAGTCCCTGTAAGATGCTTTACTGGATTAGCAGAAGCACCACACAGAACTCGTTTCTCTATAAGTTTGATTCCTGGATTGTTGGATGCTTTCTCCTGTGTTATCCTATACAGAGAATGCTAACAATATGTAATAATCAAACTCTTTCACCGGAAGTTCTATGCTTGTGAAATGAATTTTCAGGCCTTCCAAATTGCCGAACGCTAAAGGTAACGAACATAGGTAATTTGATGCTGGTTCGAATACCAGAAAACAGATTAGTTGCAAGGGCGTTTCTGTGGATTTGCCATGTTTAACGTGCATATGAGCTACTTTCCTTAGAGGTTCCTCCACCTCAGCCCTCCGCTTAGGCAGATAGCCCTGATATGCTTTGCCATAATCAAATAATCCAAAGTAAGCCATGAATACTTCGCAAGTCATTGGAACAGATGAATTAAAACTCTTTCGCATCGAAATCGCCCGTAGCGCCCGTTCATTCAGGCAACGGCAAACCGCTCGAACGCCTCGTTTATTTTCTACCTAGTTTCCCCTCCACGTTAGTGTATGGCTCATTGGTTTCGCGAGTTGTTAAAAGACATGTCAATCATTCTTTTGAAGCAAATAAAGGAGAAATACGGAAAGCTATTGACGTTCGCAGGTGCAATCTGGCCCTAAGGTGAAACTGCGCACAATGGATGAATGGATGAAACCGCAAAAGGGGGAAAGGAAAACTATTCCAAGACAAATTCGTAAACACGGGCGTTTTCGATGTTTGTTGAAAACAGATTTGGTCGTCTCTCGATGCGAAAGAGTTAAGAGGATACGTTTTAAATCTTAAATTAACTGTAGAAGTAGAAAACACATATCAATTTAGATAAAATGTGCTGCGTATACAATATCATCATGATCACTAAACTAATTTATGTTTCAGCAGAATTACGCATTACAGCCCGCTAAATATAATGAATTCTTTTTGCTGCATCTTCATAATAGCGAAATATGTTAAGAATGTAAGACGTTTAGCCCTTTACATCAATATGTTCTTTTATATTCCGCGGTTATCTTAAATACTTTTTATTTTGAGCCGGCCAAGTTTCATCAATCTTTTAATCTACTTCCACTTTCTTTTCCTCTGTCCTAAGTACCTAAGGGATTTTTTTCCTAACGCTATTATTAACGATCTATACCTTCTTGTCAAACTCCAAATAGCAAATCATTTAAGCTTCCCCTTTTGGTTTCTTTACAATTATCTTGATGTGTGGACGGAAAGGATTTGTTTTTCTAAGAAGTCATTTCTTCCATGTTTGCTAAAGTGTTAACAAAACTGTTAGTAAAATCCCATTAATTTCTTTAGATTACAATCTTGTAAAACTCGAATACTGCAGTTAAATTCTTAGAGTCCCTATTCAAAGTCGCACAATAAAATCTGTCGGTGCGAGAAAATAATGATAGTTTCGTCGGTAAGAGTCGGTAAGAGGCCAGAGATGTTCTTGATCAAATTTGAGTTGATGTTAAAATTGGCTCAGGGTCTATGACAAAAGATATGTGCTAGCTAAACTATAGAGAATTATTCATAAAGTCTACTGATGCCAGGATTCTGTATGAACAAAAATGCAACAATAGTTTATAAGGTATTTCTCCCGCCGTCATAGCATGCCTTCGTGGTGTGGTAATCTGCACGCTGGACGCGTATCCCAGAGGTCCGTGGTTTGGTGTTGCTCATTTTTTAATCCCTCTTGCTTCCCAAAAAATCCTAATGTCTCTACATTGGCGCCCGAACAAAAAAGGGTGGTGGATGATGATTATCCACACCCAGGATTTGGCGATTGGGTCCTCTAAAATTCCCAGTTGCCCTTTAAAAAGGAGAGTATATAAGGTATTTCTCCCGCCTTCTAAGCATGCCTTCGTGGTGTGGTTGTCTGCATGCTGGAAGCGTATTCCAGAGATCGGCGGTTCGATTTCTGGCGAAGGCTTTGCTCATTTTTCAATCTATGTTGCTTCAAAATAAAATTCTAATGTCTCTACAAGTTAAATAAATTTTAGAAAGTTAGGAACTTGTTTCAATATTAAGCACTTTTTCACATACCTTCTATTCATACACTCAATAACTTTGACATTTATTGGAATTAATTGTTATTTTTAATTATAATTGTGTCATTAAGAAAAACTAGAATTGGACATTTTAATCTACTATTTCCACTGATCCCCTAGCAGTTGAATAATTTAAGCCAGATAACAGCGGTAGTTAAGTCTAAAGTATATTCAGTGCGACTGGGTCTGTAAATTGCTTGAGAATTTTGCTATTTCACTAATATATATATATATATATATATATATATATAATTTCGTATATATATCATAATTTCGAAGCACAGTTGAGCTGGTAGTGCGAGAGGAAGAAGTTGATACCAAACTAATTTCAGCCAATTATCATCTTTATTTCCAGATTTCCAGGCACACTAAAATAATTCCTCGTAGACAATATACTCGTTAATCATAACAATTACGAAAATTTCTTATATAAAATTTACACAGGTTAATAGGGACGAAATCATTTTAGACGGACAAACAGACCATAGAAGACAAATTAGCAATTGCGGAAGCTAGGAAATGAATGCCGCAGAATAATGACGTAATTACATCGCCAGCAGTATTTATGCCAAAGTAGGTGCTATTCTAGAGCCAAGCTATGATTGGTTAATATTAATTTTAGTTACCCTTTCTACGTACCGTTACATGACATAGTATTTAGCGGGTGATCATCAAATTTAGAAGGTTAATTTTGGGTCGCCAATTAATTTTAAAGCAGCTGTAGTGTTTTCTTATATCTTACATATATATTTGCCAGTTTTGCAATTTTATATAGCATGTATACATTTCATTATTATTCTTAAGTTGTGATTTCCTTGTAAAACTTTACCGCAAGATTTTTGGCATCACCTCTTTTTGGCAACTTTACCGCCCTTTTTTCGGCCATCATTTCCCGCCTTCGAGCGACCTCTTAAGTGGTACGCTTTTCGAACAAGGATATATATACATATATATATATATTTGAATTTAACAAATCTTCTCTATTCGTATAAAGCTAATATTAAATTAAACTTTAATTAAGAAATCTCAATTGAAAAAAATATATAAATAATTGTTATTGTTGCGAGCCAATTTACAAAATCATTCAAATTCAAAGAGCATATATAAATTAAGTGCACGTATCTCAAACCATGAAAAAATATATAATCCCAAAGAATTTAATTTATTATTCCAAAAAAATTGCATATGTGAATAATTGTTAAGCAGGCAGGAGACAGACTTATCAAGGGAAAGTTGCCTCCAAACCTAACTCTTCATTACTCAATTCGTGTTTCGTCATCCATACAGGCAAAGGTAAAAGTAAAATTCAAAATCAAACGTAAACCCAAATGTTGTGAATTACTGAAAGAGAAATTTAAACAATGGAATTTTGAGAAAAAGCAAGTAAAAGACCAAGAGTTAAAATTAATGAAATGTCAATTAAGTGTAGAAAACCAAAGTAATTTAGAAAATCGTGCCTACTGGAAACTTTCCCAACACGAATTATGCATTTAACCCTAAAATAAACTATATACAACTATCAAAATATAAGAATAATAAAATTAAAAAAGACTAGTAAATAGTAAGTTTTAATTTAACTTACCTAGATCTACATATTTGAATTTCTGAGTTGTACTAGCATTTTCTAAACTGGGTGAAGTTGCTAAACTAAGTGAATATATATATATATATGTTTGTGCAGATGTTCTTCCATACTTGGAGGCTCTCCAGCGACCGAGCCTTAAAGTCGGTGAGTACTTGTAGTCCGTCCGAGGATCGAATCCTGCAAACGGGCTGGCTGTATGGGCATTTTCAGCATGTGTAACGTGTATACAAATCAGTTTTCACTAGAAAGTCCTTTACGAAGGTGTCCCTTAGGCAGATAGCCCTCGAAGCTTTGCAGTAATTAAATAAACCAAACCAATATTCCATACTTGATAGTCAAACTTGGCAGAAACTTGGAAGACGAAACTTATTCGTGGGAGATTTAAATACCATGCCTAATGAACGTTTTCCAATTTTATTTGTTTCTGTTTTCATTTACAGTTTGAAATTACTTTATCGTTCCTTTCTTGGGAATTACGGTTCAAATTTTGAAAGCAAATTCTTTAATACTTACGGAATTTAAACTTAATTAATTATAAAAACAATCGTATAGATATTCAGTGTTATTTTGTTCAAATTTGAATAAATATGAACTTTTACTTTTGAGTGACATCAGGGAAATTTACTCCTACCTCTTCTTATTTCAGTCTCATAATGACCTGCACCCACTCAAATTTTATTTTTCCTACACTTTCTTTATAATACTTTCAGATCTTTTTCTTTTACGTTCTACTTTGTAAGAATTATTTACAGCTTCACTTCGTTTCACCTAATTCAATAACTCACAAAATGAAATTCAAAGAATTTTTACAAGAACACTTTTTTTAAAGAAAATATATGCGTTATACTCTCAAGTATTTCTCCTTTCTTCGTTCAATAGAGAATCTTAGAGGTTTTAGAATTTTTTTTATGAAAATAATTTTCGTAAAACTAGTTTAAGCATTTTTTCCGCAAATTTCGAGCCATAACTAGAGGTTATTTGCTTAGTGCAAACAAAGCATTATTTCCGTGCTGCTTATGATTCTGAAATGCAAACTTTAGGCATAGGAAATCTTTTGAACGTAGTCTTAGAAGAGGAAGTAATCTTCGTTTCCGTCTCTCCCCATCTTCTTGTAAACATCTTATAAAATTTCCCATGATGGTCAGGTATTCTGATTGCCTAAAAATATTTGTTTAGGAGCATGAAACATTTATTCGTTTTCTTTTAGGTTAGGTATTTATATTTTCTTTGATCATTAAAATTTACGACCCACGCAAAAGCTTAAAGAAATATAGATGCATATAAAATCAGAAAATACAAAAGAGTATTGCATGTTGCATTTATTAACATGTTATGGCTTTCATAATTTTCTGAAAAAATATTGAAATATATTAATGAATGTGTTGAACGTTTCCTAGTCTAAATATTTACCTTTACATCACTGGGAAAAACATATCAATATTAATGGTAGTTTTCATTGAAATGGTAACAAAGTTTCGTATTTCTACTTCTCACAGCAAATTTTTGTTATTATATGCATTTCAAAATCACTTCGTTTTGCTAAATCTTATACTTTGTTCTACCTATTGCAGAGAAATTTCATTTATTCGTGCAGTAAAGGAAAATTCATACAAATGCTTGGGGTTCTATACTTCTTTGTTAGCTTTAGCTTAATTTAAAATGCTTAGATTTATATACAATTCAAATTCTTTCACTTGAGTAAATCTTAAATTCGGGTTATTAATTTCACAGAAATTTCTAAAGAGGATTTCATTAGAACTACAGTAAGGAAAATTTTAGTGACAAAAGATGTATTTAATTGCAGAAACAACTCTGAAATGTGTAAAAAGTACTCATTTAGTTCCGGTACTGCTTTGTTTCGAGAAGGCTGGCTAAATAGACTATATATTCTGGCTATATATTCTTGAATGACGACTGCATTACAGAGTGGATTAAGTAAGGCCGTCATTCATTCACCCTCCATCAGTCAGCAGATATAACTCAATAAATTCCTATGTCAATTTTTTTCAAAGAAGTAAGCTGCAGAGTTAGCATTGCAATAAGCAAATGACACAATGTTTCTCAACATGTAGATGGAAAGAGCATACCGATTGGAGCATTGCCGAATTAGGAACGAAGCTGATTTAACAGAATTATGACTGGTCGCACAATGATACTGTAGAGTCATTAGTTTATTTTGAAGCAAGAGACGTGAAAAATGATCAATGTCCTGATCGGGACTGAAACCTGGAACTCTCGAATACGCATCTAGTGTGCTACCGTTACACCACGAAGGCATGGTGGAATGTGTGAGGAAATACCTTATATACCCCCTAAAGGGCGACAGGGGATCAGGAGACCCAGTCACCAAATCCTGGCTATGATGGATTATTGTCCACCACAGTTTTTAGTTCGGGCGCCACTGTGCAGTCATTAGGTTATTTTGAGGCAGAAAACATGAAAAATAAGCAATGCCCTAGCAGCGGCTCGAGCCTGGACTTCTCGAATACGCTACGAGTGTGCTACCGTTACACCACGAAGGCATGCTGGAAGGAAGGCTTATAATACAATAATGTATTTTTTTACTTCTAAAAGACCCAATCACACCTTCTGAAAGGTATTAACACATCGTATAGGAAACTGTTTATTTAACTCGCAACGTATTTATGTATTTGGAAATCTGAGATTAAGATTTAGGTTAATGTGTCCATATATTTCCCTATTCTTTCGTTAATTTTGTATATCTAAGATTGCCATGCATTTAAGTTTAGCAAGGAGCATATTACTAATTTGCCATACTGTGCTTATTTAATTATGTAAAGTGCGATTTTACTAGAGAGTTTACTTTCTTTTCAGCTAACTTCCAGACAGCTGAAAACATTATGTTTCTGATGTTAATGGAGCAGATATATAATATAGCTCGATCTGCAACATACCTAGAAACTGATATGACATGAAAAATATGAAGGTTGAAGGATAACGATTACAGCCATGTGCTTATATGGTTACGGTAAAATTCAACCCGTTTTTTGAATGAATTTTGTACTTATGTAAATAATTTTAGTGAATTTATATATGAAATGGTAGTATATTTTTGTGTGTAATTTAACATAAAATCTAAAGAGGTAGAGGTTTGCCAGAAAAGTAAGCATACAGGGGCAAGTCTATTTAACATTGAAAACATGGCTATCTCTCTAAAATCGCGAGAAATCGCCGAAAGTCGCCAAACCTGGCTACGATTTGGCAGCATTTTGGTCCGGTTCTTGTGTAAATGTAATGGATAATGTAACTCAATAAATGTAATTTATCATTAAATTCAACTGTAACCGCATCTGAATCTTAGATGTAATTTTAACATATAGACCTTCCAGTAATTTCAACATTTGGAATTTATTAGACATTTCTCGAGAGACGGTGAAAACTATGTAAAATCGGAGGAAATTAATAGTAAGATAAGAAATAATAAGGAAAATAATTAGTAAACAAGTAAGAGCATCTGCTCTTACTTGTTTAGTTCAGATATAAGTTCGTAGTTCTGAGAGATATCCGTAATAGCTTCGCCTTTTTAGATGCGCTTTGCATTGCGTTGTATTTAACGTTCTTAATAGTTTGAAAAGCTGCTACTGATTGTACTCTGTGATACTGAGAAAAGCTATCTGAGTACTTTTGTGGAAAATTCTAGAACTGTAAAATGTTGCTTTTTGTAAAATAAATTCCATCAAAACACGATCGATTCTGTGTGCATTCAATCTATTATGAACCAAGCAACAAACGGATCAAATTCTGCTCGAAAAGTATGCGGTGGCTATGAATTAACTAGTATTTCACGTTCTTTCGCTCTTATTTCTGTAACATAAAGTACAGAATCTTAAAACTCAGTGTAATAGGAGAAAATGTTAACAATCGGAAACATTTGTCTTGGTTTATTTCCGGCTCACATCCAACTCATTATGTATTGGCGCTGCGTATTAGTCGGACTTTGTGTTAGAAGAGAATGAGTTTATTTATTGTGAAATGGATTAAAAATGTCTGTCACAAACCTTTAACATGAAATAAACCAAAAAGTCTAACTGCGTAGATAACAATAGTAATGGCAGATGACTGTCACAACGTTTGGAATTCAGTTTTATCCACAATAGTTAGCAGTTTAATTGCAAAAAGTCCACAATAAATCCATACTGTGTAATAAAAAGCAAAACATTTTCATCGGCGTTTTTGTGTGAGTTGAGTTTATGTGACCTTTTGACATTTTTCAAGTTTCTTTGAAAATATTGCTTTTCAATGACATTTGTAAATAAGTTTCTTCATTTCTAAGGATGTTCTTTCTTCCGCACTTTATGGAGAATTTATCTTTTTTCAAATACTGATGTAATGTAAGAAACCAAATTTAGTTATTCTCCAAATTGCGCTGCTTGAAAATACAAGGAAAATAATTAGTAATATTTTTATTCTTATTATAATATGTATTACGTCTTTCCCGTGTCTTTTAGTAAGCTTTAACTTAATCGTGATTTTCAGATAATTAGGAATGACATCCCTAGTATTACTCCCATAAATCGGGAGGAAATGGTATTATCAATATCATTTTATGACTTAATTCATTAACATAGATTTAAACTAAGGAAATCGTGATAATTCTTTTCGACTTAACGATATTAAAATTGATCTCCATATACTGCCAAATTCATTAAATATTTAATCAATGGTTTTCTATTGCTTCCTTTTCTTCTGAATCAAAGGGATTTTTAACTTTGGTCTTCTATTTATTTCTGGCATTTTTAGGGTAAATAGCTCTGCAAATATTTATGTTTTTGTTTTTGTGTCAATATTTGATTCATTCTTGTACACTGCTGAAACTTAATAAAAGATGTTACGAAAGATACTGCTTTGAAACTGCCGAAACATACAATAAGTAAACTGCCAAAGCATGCCGAAACATAAAATAAAGAAGAATTATTCTAGATAAATAAAAGAAATAAATAAAATAAAATATAATTTTAACTCTTATAGAAAACATCGAAACTGCCAAAAGATACAATAAAATATAAGCTTTTGCTTATGAACTTTTCTTATTTGAGGCACTTGTCTGAAGTTTAATTTTTTTAACTTTTATTTTAAGTATCATTCTCAAAAAGACGTAAGAGTTAGGAAACTCGTGACCTGCTAAATAAAGCACAGTTTGGTTTTACCCCTCATAAGAGCTGTGAAGAGGCTCTTTTGTACTTAAAAGACATAGTGGACGAAGGTAAGAAGAGAAATTTACACACAGTTTTAGTGTTTCTTGATATCCAAGGTGCTTTCGACCACGCCTGGTGTCCTGGGATACTTGTTTTTTTAAGGAAGCTGGTATTCCGTGTAATATTTACCACCTTATTAAAGATTTTCTGCATGACAGATCTGAATTGCTCTCCCTTGGCCACGTTTCTTCCTCCCGCATTTTGGAAAGAGGTTGCCCTCAAGGCTCGGTTTCCGGACCTTTATTGTGGAATTTAATTATGAATGATCTACTCAATAGACTCTCACATTGTCCGAGTTGTAAAACAATTGCTTTTGCTGATGATCTACTAATTTGCTTTCAAGAGAAGTGTCCCATTACTCTCTTTAATACGGCTCAAAACACCCTTACTATTATTTCCAATTGGTCCAGAGAACAGAAATTGGAATTCAATCCTAATAAATCTAAAGTTATGATAATTAAAAGAAAGCATGTCAGCTATATAAACCAACAACTGTACTTGGATAATACCTTACTCGAAACGGTGAATGAAATTAAATATTTAGGCGTTATTCTTGATCATAAGTTTTGTTGGAAAAATCATATTATGTATTTATCCAATAAGTGTGAAAATATACTTAGAGGACTTAATCGTGTCTCTTGCAATACTTTTGGTTTAAAAGTTAATGTTATTGATATGATTTATAAGCAGGGTATTGTCCCCTTTATTTGCTATGCTTCTAGAGTGTGGGGAACAGCTTTAGAAAAGAAGATTAATTCCCGTATACTTCGCAGAATTCAAAGAAGAATTTTACTAAGAGTTGTGCGTGGCTACAGAACAATTAGCTATGAAGCCTGTTTCGCAATTTCAGGATTTCCTCCGATTGACCTTCATGTTTTGAATGACAAAAAGTTTAAAGATACCATCGGCAAATTTATGTTCGATGCCAAGGTGTTGTTTGAAGATCTTCCTCATCCTGCCAATCGTTTGCCAATTCAAACTATCATTTATGACAATTCTGTTGATGATAATTTCCCTGTTGTGTGTTATACAGATGGCAGTAAAATTAATAATCGAGTTGGATTAGCTTATGTCGTTTTCCATAATGGTTCTGAACTGGAATACAAACTCTTTAGAATTCCCAATGAATGCAGTGTTTTCCAAGCCGAATTACTGTGCATTAGTGAGTCAATTAAGTGGATATCTATCTAACAACTGTTCGCTGAGTGCTAAATTTCTTATTCGCACTGATTCTCTTTCATCCTTATTTTCTCTTAGGAATATCTTCTCATATAATAAATTAATTGTGACTTCCCATGCTCTTCTTTGATTCTGTAGTAAGACCTTAATAATAAAGGTGTTGATGTTATCTTTTCTCATGTACGTGGCCACACTGGCAATCTAGGAAATGAACGGGCTGATTGGTTGGCAAAACAAGCTACAGATCTTCAAGTAATTACTCCAATGATACTTCCTAAGTCATTTTACAAGAACAAAAGTAGGGATGATACAATACTCGAGTGGAATAAACTATACAGGAATTCTAATACTGCCTCTTTGACTAAACTATATTTTCCTTCCATTCCTCACAGACTGAATAATAAACACTTTTTCTGCAATTTTGAAGTTACTCAATTTCTAACTGGACATGGTAAATTCAATTCATATCTGAAGAGATTTAGATTATCTAGTACAGACTTGTGTTCATGCAGTTTCGGGGGAGTGCAAAATGTCGAACATTTGTTGTTCTATTGTTCAAAGCTCAAGGAAGGACGAAAGGAACTCATTTCTAAGTTAAACTCTGTGAATATTTCATTTCCTCCCCCTCTTCATGTTTTTGTTGAACATAAAATGGCTTTCTCTTTTTTCTGTAAATTTATCTCTTACGTATCATCTGTGAATTTGTAAGTTTATTTTATTTTGTGTTGTGTTGTTGTATTTGTTTGTTTGTTTTTTTTTACTTACCTCTGTAAGCCTTGTGTAATACTATGTGGTGCACAAGGATTTAAAATTTTCAATAAAAAAAAAAATGCATCTACTTGCGTTTCCGTGATTTACAGATATCGTTAATTTTCCTAATTTGTTTTTCCTAAAATGCGACATTCCTGAGGAAAATTTATTAAAGAATTTGTTTTCGAATAATTATTTATCTAAGTTTCCTCGAAATTATTTAGTTTTCGGCCTCAAGTGTTTGAGCGAATTTCCTTAGACATGTTCTTAACTAATCTACTTCAAACATTTTTGGTTTAACCTGGATTATTCTCTTATTCTCTTTCTAGTTGGAAATAAGATATTTAGCATTATATTTAGATAAGTAGCAGCAAAAACTGTATTCCAAATTTATAAATTAATTTAGCCTCGATGTTTTCTTTCCTTTCAAATACATTTAAATTTTAGTTTCTTTATAGTTGGGTTTTTGCTAAGCTTTATATTTACAGAATGCTTGATTCTTTGTTATTATTTGACATTCACATGCATTTTATCGAAATTACCTTGAAAACGACATTTATTCATTTGGCTTAAAAGTTATTTTTGTCATTAACTGTTTTAATATATGTAATGGGTCAGATGCAACATCATTATCTAACAATGCATCTACTAATTATGTAACAATGTGTTTAACAATGTAACGGACGATATTCGTTGCAGATAATGTAAAACATCGGGAAATACATTGTTAAAATACTATAATTTAATAATGCATTTTACGTATTTTTAAGACATTGTCATTTATTTAAGTTTGAGAAGTAAAAATAAACTAACTGGATACGCATTATACGTTAGCCTTATCCGATTAATTAATGTTCATGTTTAATATATAAAATTTTGCGAATGTTATCTAATTCGTAGTTTTAATTTTATTTTTTTTTCGGATGATAAATCACGTATCTAAGATATCTGTTTTCTTTTACTTCTAATATATTTCTTATAATTAATTTTAGTCTGCTCAATAAATGTTACGAATGGATCTTAATCTCCTCAAATAGCCTTCAGTAGCAAACAGATGTAAAAAAGAACTTTAAGTCACAGAAGTAGGATAATAAAAATTTCTACAATCGGTCTCAAAAATTAAATGCGTTTAAAATCTCTAAATATTAAGCTTATTTACGTAATTCCTAGAAAAAGGAAATGATGTTATTGATAAGAAATTAGTCTTCTTTTCTATTGAGATACTTGCTTCGTATGTAAATATCGTTTCGTATGTAAGATATGTAAATTCTCGTCATAAACGATGTTAACAAAATAGTTTTTTGAATATTTTGCAAAAACAAAAGGATTTTTGGGGTAAAAAAAATACTTTTTTTGCGAAAAGAATACTTAGATTTGAATAAAAGTTTTATTTAAAATAAACTAATTGAACACAGAATTTTTAAGACATTGTATTACATTACAATAAAAAAATCTTACTCGGCTTTCTTCAATAACAAACATTTGGTTATTTAACGAAGCCATTTTGCAAACTTTGTAAATCAGGTTTTTTTAAGCATATAAGCAAATCGTCACTTCATTCATTCGAAATTAATCACAAAATTCATATACCAATGTTCAGTAATTTAAATTACTTAACTAATAATGCAAAATGCACTTTCTGAATCTTTAATCATCTATATTAGTTTCTTCATTTCATTTCACTTTTAGTTTTACTTTGCTTTTTATTCTTTACCGCTTTCATTTACCTTCATTGAAATATATTAGAATTTCAATAAACCCCTGTTATTAACTGAACCGATTACGATGGAAAACATTAGAAGTGAAATATATATCAAAATAAACCTTGCTGACATCTGAAATTAGGAATTACTGGATCGACGTGTTCATCATTGCAGGTTGAGGTTCATCATTGCATCATATCATACAAAATGTCATTGCAGTACATAAGGGGACGTTGCTCAAGTCGTACCACTGCCAATATTTTAAATGAAACTCTAAAAGCAGCGCCTTTGTTATGTGATATTCAATTAGACATGTTGTTTAAAACTCATCATAAAAAAAGTGTTTGCCTCCTACATACTCAGTTAAAAAGAAAGTTATTGCTGCTGTCTCTGCATTTGCTTAAGTACATTATTATGTTTTATAATAAAAAGATTATTTGTTGGTGCATATTTCTTTTCGGATATTGATTCTGTAGTAATAAAAAACCTATTTGGTTAAAACAGCACCTTGATGTTCTATTCTTGGACTGCTTGTATTCGTCTGAAATATAACTCATGTAGCATATTAAGTCAAACCAACATTTCTAAGTCGTACCGCAGATGCAATATAAGATTTGGTACAATTAAATTAACATTAGGAGTTTGGGCATAAATTAGCTAACTACGGTAGTTTGGTACAATTGCGATAGAATACTAAAAGGAAAACTATGTATAATATTTCTATTATGTCTCAAAATGCCAAAACACGTTTACAAAAGGTGAAAAAAAAAAAAAAAAAAAAGATATGGTTCAGGCGTTAAGCAAATTATGCAAGTTGAAATAAGATTAAACGAGGCTCATACACAATTTGGAATTCCTAAACCGACTTTCTGACGTCATCTTCAAGGGATAAACTCGCGCGTCAAATATTTGAAGGCCCAAAGATATGACCAAAGAAACGGAACAAGAGTGTTTAACACTAGAACAGCCGAATTTCAGACTAACCTAAAACCGCCATTGGGGGTCAATTTGACCCTCATAAGAAATGTAAGTAGAAACACAGTAAATGATTAAAATGATGCTGAAATGACCACATAAAAGAGTTTTTAGAGGTTTTTATTTATTTTTTATACTTTAGAATTTTTTTTTCGTGCAATTAGTGCAAATTACCACACAATATCTTTCAATGTAAGATTACAAAAACAAAAACAAAATCTATGAAAAACAGGCAAAAGATACAAATGCAAAAAGTGGAAAATAGAACATATGCAAAAAATTAAAAAAAAAAAAAAAAAAAAACATAATTTTGAATAAACACACAATGCTTTCCAAAGTTCGTTATACATAACCGCAGGTGATGCAATATGAATGCTTGACAGTGACAGCAACACATTTACCACAAATTGGTTTCTGGCATCCCTCACAGCTGACGACAGTCTTATTTTGTCCCTTGCAACTTTGAAATGCACATTTCTTTCGTTTAAGTGTCTGTATTTGAGCAATCGGGGGGCATCTGGTGCGTAGTGCACCAACTTGTAGTTCTTCCACGAGTGCAAGAATAAATTCTCGACGGGAAATAGAGGTGCTCAAGGATTCTTTGAATATAATCAAAGCATTGAGTGCAGCAATGTCAAGGACGTTATAAAAACATGTACAGGCCACCTGCGACTTCCACTACTTGTACTATATTTCTTCAGCATCTGATCTGCGACATCAACGCCACATTCTATACTGTTGTAGTAAGTGACAGTGTTCGGTTTCTTCTTTATGCTGTCGTCAACAAACACATTACTGTGCATCGTGCTCAGAATCACGACATTCGTTTTGCTCTTGTACCTATATATTGTGAGTGTTTTGTCTCCATTTTTCAGTGCAAAAGATGAATATCGTGCTGAAGAAGTGTCACGAGAAATAAGGGGTAATTCTCGCTTATTCAGACGCATCGTCCCGACAATTGTGGTTTTTTTCACATAAAGTTTATCTGCAAGTTTCACAGAAGTAAAAAAAATTGTCAGTTGTGACATTGAGTCCGGAGTTTAGATGTGGTTGCAGTAATTTGAGAACTACACTTTCCCCAAGTTGTAAATTAGTTGGTCGTTCTTCATCCTTGCCCAGATAAGGATAACCATTCAAAACATATTTGGATTTTACATCAGTTGCCAGAATTTGATGCCAAACTTGTCCGGTTTATTCGCCATGTACTGGATAAATCTACATATTGATTTACAAGGCAACAATTGTTCATCAACGGTTATTTCTGGTCCAGGATTATAGCATAAATAACAGTTTTCCATTAGCTTGTACCAGGTTTCAGAAGCGAGAGCAAATTTGTTAGTGGCGAGACGATCAGCTTTGGTGCTTCGGACATCGAATGAGATACCGCATTATTTCACATTATTGCGTGACATTGTTTCTTTGAACACAGGTGGTCCCCCAATTCCTGTTCCACAAATCATCTGTTCAAGGAGGGCAAGACACTCTTGTATACTCAATCCTCTTCCTCTCGGCATTGCAATGGAGAGGGAATATGCTCCGTTCTGGATTTTATTTTTCTTCCCTGAGTCATCGCGATAAGAGCTGCGTGTTTCTCAATGCGCAGAAAACGAAAACGTGGCATCGGGAATTCGAAAACGAACATTCGCTTAAAAATATGTCGTTTTCCTTATGAGGGTCAAAATGACCCCAGTTGGCTGTTTTAGGTATATCTGCGAATATTTATTTAAATAATTAACGTAGAAATATGAAAAATTGGCATAGTATACCTGGAAACATTTTAGAAAAAGTAAAAAAAATATCAGCTTCGAAGCTCAGCTGTATGTTAAAAAAAAAACGCGGAAAATTGGAAAAAAAGGTCAAAATGACCCCAACGGCGCTTCTAGTGTTAAGCATATTCTTACATTAGAATCTTTTAATTACAGCAATTGATCTAAGGAAATTAACTTTTGAATTATCTGAAAAATAAAAACTTCCGCATCGTTTAAACTTGGAAGAAAGCATTGCTAAAAAAATGGAACTACACATTTATGAAAGATAAAGTGGCGAAGACGGCGTGATGCAGCGCCTAAAGTGTAAAACATGGGTACAAAACCTATGTGCTGGTGCTGACAAAATGAAAAACATTTCTATGTCTTGTCTAGTTTTAAATAATTGAAGTACTAAGACAAGGCTCGGTTAGTTTTAACCTCAGTTCATTCTTCGGAAAGATTTAAGCAATGCATTGTACGACTTAAAATGCTTCATATCTTTATTTTATTTTATTTTTTGTTCAATTTTGCAATTTGGATAAAAAATGTATACATTTTTGGATTTATTTTACAGTAAAAAAGAATGTATTTCACTAAGGTTTTGGTGATACAAATTATTTCTACTCTTTACGTTTCTACGCATTTTCAATTTTTAAAATTATTTCTTATTTTTACAGCAAACATTTAGTAATTCATTCAGAATGAAATAAATGTAAAAGTAAAAATAACCCTCGTTCCCATTTGAGGTCATATATCATTATGCGAATATGCATTTACTACTTTTAAAGGCCTAAAAGCAACTGTTTGTCATGTTATCGTTTTGCGATGTCTTGTAGGTGCTTTATTTTATGCGACGATATTTTCGACGACAAAGTTTTTAGAGCGTGAAATTTTTTAACTTCTTTATTTTCGATGACGATGTTTTGTACCAAAATGTTTTAGAACTAAGATGTTTTCTCTTGCTTTGTGTTCTCCTCCGATGTTTTGTACGACAACAATTTCTTTTCTCCGCGACATTTTCGTCCGTGATTTATTTGCTGCGATGGTTTCGGCGGATACCATATTTTCAGTGATTGTATGAATTCTGTGAATGACAATGATTTAACATCATAAAGCCCTTCATACGCTTTTTAATAATGGTAACTTTGGCGCAGGAAACCAGTGCTGTCTGAAACCTAATCAATAGATTAATAATCAATAATTAAATGTTTGCAGATTTAGAGGATATGGTGACTACTAACAAAAATTCAATGTTCTTTTGTGGACAAAAGATATAAACAGTGATAAAATGGTGGAACGAAATAGTACGTTAAGTATATATATAAAAAATGAATTCTATTTGATATCAGTCATAAATAGATGTTGTTAGATTGTAATAATAAGTAATGTCAGTTAAAGATTTTGGGACATTTTTAAAAAGCAACAAAATAGGAAATTTAAATCTGTTTTATTTAAACTAAATTAATTAGTACTTAGAAAATAAATACAGCTAGTGAAAATTAAACTAAAAATTAACTAAAATATTAATAACAATTCATATATTAATAGCAGTTACCGTCATTAAAATCATTCAGAGATAGAGGAAAATTTTCAAGAATTTAGGATAAGAAATTAATTTTGTTTAACATTTATGTTATTTGGCTGAAACTGATCGTTAAGATGTAATAATAGAAGTTTGACATATTTTACTGTTATTTTTCACATCAAGTTAAGTTATGTTACGTAATATGTAAATATCACTTACAATGAAAAGATTTTAAAAGCATAAAAGGAACAAACATAATGTCATTTTAAATTGCTAACTGTTCTTTTTATGTATCGAGCTGTCACAACAATTCCTAACAGAATGTCTAATCCAAAACATATAGTTTAAATACAAGATACATCCGATGTAGTTAAAGTGCAATTTCGACTACAGCTTGAAAGGGAAAAATGTTATGTTTTAAGGCACATAACTGAAATTAAGGAAGGCAATATTTCTACTTTTCAGAGGCAAATTTGAATTCTGTAGTTGACAGCTGTTACGTTGTACGAAAACTGAAAGACTTCAAGCATTTTGAGTCTTTACGATGTTCATTCATGCATTTTAATGGAGAAAAATTTACGACGTTTCTTTAAAATTTAATACTAACATCTTTACCACTTTACCATTTTAAAATAGATAATATTACAATTCGAAAATTTTTATTAGTGGGACGTAAAATGCGTAAAATCAGTGCCTGGGTTTGAAATCACAGACTATCATTTTCTTCTTTCTCCTTCTCGCAAAGAAAATATTTAAAGTATCCGTATAGGAGAATTTTTCATGTATCCTACTTTTTCTTTTTATGAAAACAAGGCAATAAATAATGGTGACTAATTTTAACGAAGCACCTGTTGAAAAACTATAGCTATTTTAAGAAACCTTTATTGAAATGTTTTAGGATTTGTCCCTTTTGGTTTCGTAAATATTTATAACAGAGGAGGAAGATATCTACGGGACAAATTCTTCGGAGAAAAGAGAAGATGAATACTTTTCGTAAAGAAAACGAAACAGCTTTGGTGAACAGATAAATTAGTTCTTTCGTTATATTTCTTTCATGTTGTCGCTATAACAGTCTAAGATAGATTTTCACATGTTGATCAAAATTTTATCTCAGTGGTCTCAATCTCAAGCGGGTAAAAGGAGAAAACAAATGCAAGCTTAAAACCTTCGAATAACACATCAATAAAATGCTCGAGATTCGTAGATGAAGTTTTATTTTATTTTCTCCATTGACGGAACAGCTGGTCTACTGTGTTAGGTGCTCTTCAGCCTGTTGAATCTCATCGATGGAATTAAAAATAAAATTAAAAAAAAAAAAAAGATTTTAGTACTGTGTCTTCCAGGAATTGATTACATTTAGAACTTGCTGCTGTGTCTTCCGGATATTTGACTACGTTAAGTGACGAATACTGACAGAAGGACCAGAAAATGAAACGAAAGTACATGGTGGGGACTTTTAAAACTAAGAGTAAAAATTTTCTCTATTATGGTACATGTTAGACATTCAGACATAATAAGGCCAGCGTATGGACACAGGCACACATGTAATGATGAAATCTGAACAAATATATTACAAAACATGGAATACAATAAGTGAATGCTGGATTAATTATAATAGTAATCATTATTAAAAACAGAACAAAAATAAATAAATAAATAAATAAAAATTAAAAAAACAAGACATTAATTAAATTGATATATGTACAGAACGGGCTGCTGGTGGCTCGGTGTCGAAGGAAAGAAATCCCTCCAGTCTGTCAGCAATACTCTTCGCAATGTTAGTATAGTCTCTAATACGGCTGAGCGAATATTTGTTCGTAATTGTGTTCTCGGTCCATGCCGGCATATTAATTACATGTAGTCTTTTTAAATGTGAATTCGCTGTATGCTGGAAGTCATACAGATAGTGATCCGCGTCACTCGTACTACCACAAATACATTGGTCGCTGTCTCTTAGGCTAGATCTGTGAAGATAGGACATATATCGGCCATGCTCTCTTAGATATTATGCGAGGTACGAATCTGCGAAAAATTTGTAAAGAAATAAGGTTAGTCATATTACAATGGACAGGTACAGGTACAACTAGGGGGTACACCAGATATTTAAAAACAGGTGCCACGGTTGTTCCTTTCCTACTAACTTTCCCGAATAGCTTAGCTTGGAATGACCACTGTCAGCAGTGCATTAGAGGCTAGTCTGCATGTCCCGATTGCATCGTTTGTACATTTATATGTATGAAAAGATATCTTATACTTGGTGGTACATAAATAATTCTTCTACATAGTGATACAACTGATTTTATATGGCAGTTACAAATTTGTTGCATGTTGTTAAATCATACGAATTACGATTGTTTCGGCATGTATGTTTGATTCAGTATTATGTGGGTTGACGTTCTACAGGTCTTTCAGTCAGTTCTTGATGCTCACATTTCTTGCAAGAAATTCTTTTTACATATATCATATTTTTATATAGAGTTCGTATTTGCATTCATTTTGTTGTAATCACATAGTTTGCAAAAGACCATATTTAAAAATTATACCATATTAATTATATTTAACATATCACTGTCATGAGTATACATGCTGTAATGCAGCTGCATTAATCTGAATTTTTAATATATTTTATGATTTTACAACTGCTCAGTTATTATATACAAAGTTCTGTGGATGATTTGCGCTATCCTACCTTTTACTAGTTATAGTATAACTAGTTGTGAGAGAAAATGAGTGGAATTATCTTACATGGGACATATAATTCTTCTCCTTTTGCTGTTAAGCACTCGATAATTTGTTTGTGATTTTAATCGAAGATGTTTATTTACTGTAGCATATCGTAAAAACGGATCCAAATTCTAAGTCGGTTTTTAAGATGTAGATTATGTGTTAAGGGACAGTAAAAATCATAATGCTCTGGATCGCCTCTGTCTCCTCGTAAACATGTGCCACTTTCAGAGATTTTTATTTCACAGAAATACTTGGGAATGGCCATATACAGTAGTATACCAATTTAATGCTATTTTTCTTCTCTTTGATTCTTGGTATAGACCTAAAGGCTCTTCTATCTTGTTGTGCGTTTTGCCACCAGTTTTCCCATCTTTTAATTATCATCTTATTTAATGATTTTCTTCATTTGGTATTTACAGAAAGGGATGGTAGTTGGAACAGAGTGTTGGTTGTTTGTTGCTTCTTTACCATATTTGTCGGCTTCCTCATTACCTACGGCCCTGCATTTGCATTCAGCCATTAAATAAAAATTTTGTATTGAGGTTACTTAATGAAGTGTTAATAAATTGTCTGATAATAGGAAATTTGTGTGTCTTGTTTGCAGTTACGCGTATGCTTGATAAGGAATCTGTTTTGATCCAATTTATTACTGATGCTATAGGTAACTGCTTTTTTGAAGGCCAGTGCTCCTGCTTGAAAAAACTGTTATTGCTATTTGGATGATATTTGAGAATTATTGGCTGTTGGTGCATTTGATGTATTACTATGGCACATCCAACTCCTTCTTCATTTTTAGAGCGATCTGTAAATATTTTCCTATTGAATATTCTTCGTTGTGGTTGAATCTAAGACGATGTTTGTTTCTATAGAGGGATTAATTTCGTATGGGTGCTCTGGTTGCTCATAGCTTCGAATTGGATGTCCTCTAATGTGGAAACTTTCTTTAGTTGGAGAACTCTATCTGTGGCTACAATTTTTGTTCCGCTGTAAGGAAAAGGGGAGAGCTTTTTGTAAGCGTCTACAGAGCTGCATTAGAAGCTTTTCTCTACTTCCTTGAAATAGTAAGTAGAAATGACGTTTGAATTACCTCTTGCAAGAAGAGTGATACTACACTATTACTAAGCAGCTTACCAGAAATATGCAAAAAATTTATTACAGCTTTATAAATATGCCCAGAAGGTTAATGAACGCTGGATATGTAAAAGAGAAATTAATCAACAAATGCTTGAGAAGAAGAAGGCATGCAAACAGAAGCGATAATTTCTTTCAAAACGAATTTTAATACAAATTCAGGTGTTGCAATCAACGAATATGCAATTATTGCAGAAAATTAGAACATTTGGGAAAAGAAGGCAGATTCTGAAATAAAAAGACAAAAGTGAAAGTGTTCAGTTAATCAAGAATGAAAAGCAAGTGAATAAACGATACTATAGAAATAAGTGGAAAACGAGAATTGCTGTGAATAAGAAGTTGAAATACGAGCACACAAATGAAATAGCACGATACCCACGAAAATGAAAATAAAATTAATTTTGAGAAGACCGAGAATTTTACATTCGTTACTAAAATAAAGACAATTCCGAAACTCAAATTCGTCAGCTAATTCAGAAGCCATATATTATTGGACTGATAATATAAACTTTTTTTACGAAATTAGATAGAAGAAAAATGGAGCAAATAACAACTGCTAATGAAACTCAAATGACATCCGAATCCATTGGAAAAGGATAACTAAACTGTATAGACGACGAAAACATAAAAATCGAAGTAAAACTGACAGACGTTTCGTACGTTCTTGAACTCGAACGATAACGGATATCGGTACGAAAAATCACAAACAAATAGTTTAGAGTTTAATTCGCAGAAGATACTTGAAGAATAAGAAAGAAAAATGAAATCCTAGGAATTGCTAAAGCAGAAGAAAATTTATATAAGATAATCAAATCGGAAAAGAAAAAAGGCCAAAAGTTGAGTTACAAAAAGAAGTGAATACAATATGGATCCTTGGCATAGAAGATTAAGACACAGAAACTATGAAGCAATCCAAAGTAACATGTGGGCATTTATGGGCCGATCGTCGCGACATCACCAACAGGACAAAAAAATACTTCATAACAATCATGGACGATTATTCGAGATGCAAAATGGTATACGCTCTAGCTACAGTAGACGAAGCTATTTCCAAGTTACGAAGCAATATGTAACCATGACCAAGAAAAAATTGGGAAAGAAGCCTGAAGTCTTAAGAACAGGCAAAGGAGTACAATGTCGCAAAGAAAGAAATTGAAGAATACCTAGAAGAAAAGGAATTTAAGAATCAAACCTCTGTAGCATGAATCGATACATACAAGGACTGAAGAGATGTCTACCACTTGATTCAGGGCTGAAAAAATATTTGGAACAAAGGCGTCTGTCACAGCCACCTATCTGCTAAATATGCTGTCATCAAGATCAATCGAAGAATCGCCGTACCAGCTCTGAAATAATAAAAACTTGAACTTAATCCATATCACATTTATCAGTAGCACAGATTATTGCTTCTTTGTCAAATAAATGATCAGAGGGTAGAAATTCGATGACCATATTAAGGCAATGAATCGAGAGAATCACATCCAGATGCTACAACAGAAGGAGAAATCGAAACAGAAGAAACTCCCTATTACCAAGAAAATCTTAAAGAAGTACTAAGAAAATCCAGCCAAACTAATTCTCATACATGAGAAAGAACGAACAATTCAAAATTTTTAAAGATCGGCAAGAATTGCAAACTTTTCCAATCAAAGAAAAGGAACTGTGATTGAAATAAATAAATGAAGAAACAAAATCATTAACAAGAAATAAAATATGGGCAATAGTTTATTTTCAGAATTAAAGAAAACATTTGGAAATAAATGGAAATTCAAAATTAAATCCGACGTTTCAGCAAATTTCATCAAACGAAAAGCTCGTCTAGTAGCTAAATGCTATTGCCAAACATTTGGCCATGACCACGATGAAACACTTGTGCCAGTCGTGTAATACACTAAAGTGAGGGTTATCTGGTTATCTTGGCAATACAGTTTCAAACGAAAGCGCATGTAAACGATTTCGACTTAAAAACAACTGAAAGAACGTTAACAAAGTTTGCAAGTTAAACAAAAGTATCTATGGAGGAAAACAGGCAACCACAAACTGGAAACACAAAATATATGAAATTCTGTACAAACAAGGATATATCCAAGGAAGGGCTGATGTTTTTATCTCTAGCAACAATATCAAGACAGAAAATTCTATCGTAATTCTTAGAAGAAAAATAGAAAATCCATCGACCTTTGACTGAGACGTTATAATTAGAGTTATACGATACTTGAGAACTACAATTAATTTCAAATTACAGCTAAAATCAAATGCTCAAAGTTTACAGATCGGGGGCAGGAGACGCCTCTGACAGAAAATCCATATCGGGATACATATTTCAAATAGGAAACAGTATAGGGTCATGAATAAGGATGAACAAAATTGTGTTATCTTCTCTTAAACAGAAGCTGAATACATCTAGCTTTAACTTTGCTGTAGTTACAACAAAAAATGTGACAAATAATGGAATATTTACTTTTCATTCAACTGGAAACTAATATTATATTTGGGTTCAACATATCCTGTCAAAATCTTTCCACAAAAGAAAAGGGAGTAGTTATACTAAACACATAAGATGTAAAATATCACTACGTGTGTGATTTACAAACCCAAGGAATCGCTGAATTACAGCATAGCTACAACAAAATGATGTATGCAGACATTTTAAAAAATATTTTGCCTAGATCACAAATGGAATTTTTGTTGAAAAGAATTGGTCTTACGATACGACGCCTAGACGACAAAGTGGTTAAGATAGCCCATTTTATACCAAAGGGCCCGGGTTTGATTCTCGGAAAACGCATGGTTTTATGTGTCCTTCCCTTCATGGCAGGCAAAGGTGGCCCAAGTGACCACCACTTAGTAGTGGCCACGCCGGAGTCAACTGAGAACCCGCCATTGGGAAAAATAAACTCCGGATGACACAACCCATCCAGTAAGAGACTGCAGAATCGTTACTGGATACGGAGATGAGGAAGCTGCCCATCCGACGTTACCTTCATTTCCTCAACTGAGAATCACAAACTTGATCTTATTCAAACCCTCTCTTACATAGCTTTTTCCACACCGCTATGAAGAGTCGATAGTGTTTGTATCACCACGCGATATTTTTTCTTTCTTGCAACTAATAATAAACATGTTTCTACATTCTGAGTGTGTTTCTCTTGCTCAAAATTTGGAACTTCTGTGCATGTGGTTAAAGGAGTCACCCCCGAATATTATCTATTCTCCTGCCCGTTTACAAATTCCCTTCATTTAAAGGAGCCGAATTTAGAAGAGGATAAATTCCCATTTGCACTTGATGAATAAAATTAATTTATAAAGTAATTGACTTTTAGGCTGCTAGATATCAGGAGCTATGCAAAATTAGGCTTCAAAGAATTGCTCCAACAACAGCGAAACAAAACAATTGAATGAAGATATAATGCATGTGGACGCACCTTTATAGGAAAGAAATAAGCGCCGCAAAGAGTATAAAGCAAAATACAGGGAACTCATAAGTTACAATTCTGCGTTAAATAAGGTAACTTAACATAGCCTCAAAAGCTAACAACATATAGTAAATTGTCAAAATTAAATGTAATCATAGTAAACTAATTATTGTCAAAATATATGAAACTGCATTTAATGACCTGGCAAAAATAAGTTGACAATTCATCAACATCAGTATGTAGAAATATTTAAAAGAACGTAATACGCATAAATATGCAGATGAAGCTAATTTTTTCTCTTTTTCAAACTTATTTATTTATGTCCTTTTTATTATTATTTTATATATATATATATTTTTTACTTTTAACTGCTTATTTTAAATTTTGATGTAAACAAGTCAAGTTGTGAACATGATCCATAAACTAGTAGATACAAAGTGCTTCTAACCACTATAGTATACAATGTCATGATCTGTCTTTACATGTGAGTAACAATGAACTGCTAGATATAATGTAATTTCTTCAAATCAGTTATCCCCAAAACATACGTAACAACACATGATGAATTGTCAAAACTGAGTTGCTAAAGTATCAACGCATCTGCACAACAGTACTTAAATGTAAGATTTGTAAACAACTTTGTAGTTCTGACTTAATAGTAAACACTGATGTAACCAAATTATGTTTGCAAAAATGATTTGTAATGTGGGAACACCACGCTTATATGTACCGCTATATACAATGTCCTGAAGCATGATGCCTGTATCTCCTACAATAGAAAACGCCATGAAACATGCACCTGTAGTACAACTATGTATCGCTATGATGTAACTCGCAATGTAATACATTTTGCCTGAGTTAATTTAACGCCGAAAGATTATTAGAGCCGCTGATGCCGCCGGCGGTGGTAGAACTTAACAGTGCTGGTTAGAGTCACAATTTCACAACTCGATGACGTCGGAAGTTTATTAGTTTTCTATTTAGTGTGTGGAGCTAACACCTACTTACTTAGGTAAATATTAATTTTCTTATTTCCTTCTATATAGCATAATGAGGTGAGAAAGTTTGATTCTACTTTAATATTTGCTTATCGACAGTTAACTGAGTTTAGATGATAACAGAGGTACTGCGCTTTACATCAACAATACATGGAGGTCGAAAATGAAAAAAATACCGAAAGAAAAGCAAAATTTAAAAATGTATGTTGCTTAAATTTAGTAATACATTGCAGAATGCTCATGCATTCCTTTTCAATAAAATATTTTATTCTTAATGTTTATCATATTATGACATTAATTCGAAATAAAAATTATAAAGAGCCACATAATCATATATAACAGTATTTGCTTTAGAAAATATTCAACGAATAAAGCAAATAATGATTAGATAATAAATATTAATTTTTAATTCACTTAAATAACAAAGTATCAAATTTATATTGAATTATTCAAACGATATTTCCTTCAGTAATAATCATTTTTGCCTTTATTTTAAGTACTGGTCACTCTATATTCCTTACATCAAATGGCTTAAATTTTAACCATTTTACTAAACCAGGAGAATTAAAAATAATGCACGATATAACCCTCATTTAATGCTGCCGATGTGACGCAAAAAATAAAGTATGCTACGTTCTTGGAAAAGCAAAAAATTAAATATTTGCGGAATTCGCCTACTAATCAGTTTCGCAGATATTTTATGTAGTAAGAATTCCAGCGAAAAGAAATCAATTACTCTTCAGGTATTCTAGTTTTCGATTTTTAACAAAGGGGAAGCTGAGCTTTATTTCGAATTGTCCGAGAGTCTGAAGACGATATTATAAAAATCCACTTTTGAGCGATCTCTTCAAATGTACAGGTTAGAAAAATTAAAGGAAAGATTACAACCTGTTATGGAACCAGAATGATTTTGCAGCTACGAACACGGATATCGTACAGCATCTGTAAATTGCCATGCTTGAAATGTATCCAAAATGCATCATTGCTGGTTCTAATTAATATCTATTAATAACATAAAAAATGTGATATAAAGTGGGAAGGGAAATGTTGGTATTAACAGTATTTTGGAGTTTCGTTTAATATTTTATTTTAGAAAATCTTGCACTTCTGTAACTATTTTATAAGGTATTTTGTTCCTCCTTCCAGCCTGCATTCGTGGTGTAAAGGTAGCACACTCAGCGAAGAACAAGAGGTTCGACATTCGAGTCCCGGCGAGGAGATTGTTCATTCTTCACGTCTGAAGCATCGAAAAACCCAGTGACTCTACAGTAGTGCACGAACTAAAAAAAAAAAAAAAAAAAAAAGAGATGGCGGACAATAATTCTTCATCATCAGGATTTGGCGGTCGCCTTTTAAAAGGGGAAGTACGTATAGGTATTTTCTCCTTCCTTCCAATATGCATTCGTGGTGTAACGGCACCACACATGGCGCGTATTTGAGAGGACCAGAATTTGGCAATTGGGTCCCCTCATCCCGAGTCGCCCTTGTTCCGGCGATGGCACTGTTTATTTGTCTTGTCTTCTGGAAAAAAAAAATAATGACTCTAAATTTTTACCACCAAATATCCTCTTATGAAGTTTGATAATTCAGTTATTAAAATTTTAAATGTAATCATGGATGTGTTTTCTGACGGCAAATATGATCACGAGCACGGAAAGGCATGTCCGATATGGACCGCGTAATTGTTTAAATGGACGGATGATAGTCTAATCCATGCAGTAAAGCAGATATTATTCTTTTAATCTCCTTTCTAATGCAGGTACATTTCAGAACTCAAGATCAAAGTAAGAAACAAACTAAGATTTGCCATTAAAGAAAATCTCAATATTATACAATAGAAGGTGTTCTGGTGAAATGTCAAAACGGACGCGCTTTGGATGTTTGGATACTAGTTCTATACGATAATGGAATGTGGAAACAGCAGTGCCATTTTATTAATACATTTGCTGCCTATAAGTAGTTAGGCACATGTTTCCTTTTTTTCGATATTATTTCCACGTTAGTGGATTTATGATAAATTTCGGCAAAATATATGTTATAAATGCAATGTTTCGATGAGCTATATCCGTAACCTGTATACACAACGTTGACGTGTAATTTTGATACGTTTTCTGTAGACTCTTTCCCATAATATAATGTAGGCTTTCGTTTCTTCCAAAGTTCAAAATCTGTGTATATATATATATATACATATATTTATGCAAGTGAGTTTCTCTCGCTATATATACATAGATATATACAATGACTTTATGTACAGACACACACATATATCTATGTATCTATTATGCATATATGTACGCATATATCGCTAATCTGATTAGAAATGCACAAGTATATTCAAATCACAATTATTTTGATGTTATCTCTCCGATACAAAGCATTATGCAAAGTATTCATAAATCAAATTAATTGAGTTTAATATAAATCGTGGATAAATTAATTTTGTTTATTAGGTTTTAATTTAATAACTGAAGACTTTTCTGAAAAGAAGTTTTCTTAGAGAAGAAAACATCAGGCTATCGATAAATGAATTTGTGTTTCTTGCTCCAGAGAAACTTATCTGGCCTGCAGCCAGCAGATAGCACAAGGTATAAGGGTTCTTGTCTCGGCATTCTTTTCATAACAATTGATTTTGATTTATTTTTATTAAGAGGCGGGCTTTCATCTGTGAACAAGTTCAATGAACAAACTAAAACACTTTATGAAAGAAGCATTCGACTGATTGAAATAATTTTGGTAGGCATCCAAGTTAGTGAGTATATCATTTGCATTCATTTTACTTAAATTGCTTGTGTTCTTCCTCAAGAACCTTCGAAAGGAAATAAAAAAGAATTAAAAATTATTGTGTTTAATTGAGTTGATTTGTTTCTGCTTGAGTTTTCGAAGCTAAAATTTATAGCAATCATTATTAAATCGTGTGTGAATGCTTATATGTGTAAAGATATGCTTAAAATCCTAAAGTAAGAGTATGTATGTACTACACATGGGAGCTAGAAAATATCTGATTTTGTATGAAATCATTTGAATTGTTTATTACTTTAAATTAACATTTTTATTACTTAAAAAAATTGATTTTTTTTTTTATATTGTACCAAATATATTATCTAGTACAATATATTAAACTAGGAAAAAACTAGGATGACTTGAAAAGCGGAAAATTCAGTATTAACATATTAATTTCGAATATTAAGCATATTTTTAATCCTTACAATAAAACATGTGTGGATGTTAGTTATTTAAAGATTAGTATACAAATAATTAATTATTTGATATCAATTTATTATTCGATATCAAATAATTAATTATTTGATACTAATATTGTCAAATAATTATTTGAGATCAAATAATTAACAACTGTGGATATTAATTATTTGAGTTATTTACAGATGTTAGCTTTAGAGATTCAAATATATTTCAGAGTTTTAAATAAGTATACATGCAATTAAAAGATTTATGTTTAAAATATCTTCAAAATATGTTTAACGACAGTCAATTATTCCTTTCCCTTCATTTAAATGTTAACTATCTCAAACTTTATATACAAACCACAATTACTCGGTATCAGAAGCAAAGATTAGAGAAGAAAGCTGTTGCTTTTAGTCATAATGATCGCATAGCATTTTATTTATATATAATGAGTAGGTTTTCTCTTAACCATATCTTCTTCCGTTCGTAAATATGGTGTATATTTAGAATTATTTTTGTTCGAAATTATGGTATACATTTACAATTATATTTTAAACTTAATAAGTGTACAGTATAACACTGAATTAGTTCACTTGATGGGAAACCTAGCAATTTTCAGTTTCTCTTGTGAATACGCTAAGTCAAGGACCTTCTTTAGCTTTGGTGAGCTGCTGAGAATATTCTTTACATTTCTGTCTACATTTACTTTTGCTTTCTGAAACAAACAAGAGCAAAATTTTTAAACTCGTCTTAGGAGGCCACAAGAAACATCAATGCCGAACGTATCGCCATCCCATGGCCAGTTTCATATTTAAAGAAAAGTCTGAAACACAAGGCAAAATCTCTTTGCCAGAAGGAATGGGATACTGGTGAGACAGGACGCCGTGCTCAGTATCACGTCCCTACGGTAGACTCAGACCATCTTATAGTGCATGCGCAAATGGTCCGATACATTACCGGACACGGTCCTTTCCCCGTGTACTACGAAAAACACGGGATTGCACAAAACGCACATTGTACATGTGGTGAGATGGGCACCGCAGATTATTATGTTACCCAATCCCCGCTTACAGCAGATCTGTACCTGCCAATACCAACTACAAACACGCAGGCTTTCTGCAGATTTATGGTTAAAGACAGACGTACTGTCCGAAAAATCAACAAGATAGTTGATAAAGTCCTGAACTTGGGCACAGACTTATGTCTAATCTAAAGCAAACGTGCTAAGATACGATATGCAAATGCAAGGTGGAGTATGCAACGCCATTTACCAGGTGCCATGTATCATGTAAATTAAAAACCATTAATGTAATAAGTAGTTGCGAAGTTAATGTAATGTTAAGGTAAGACGTTATTTTGTCTTGTCAATCTGATGTGTAGAATATAATGTAATGTGTAAACTATGTATCGCAATATGTAATGTAATATGTAGTGTAGTATGTACTGATAAACGAAGTATGCACTATCTTGTTAATTTGATATGTAGTACATTATCAAATACGTAAGCCAATTATCGTAATATGTAAAGTAATCGTAATAGTGGCAAAGGTATCATAATATATATTGTAATATGTAATGTAATCGTAATAGTGACATATGTATCATAATAATGTAATTGTAATAGTGTCATATATATCATAATATATAATGTGTCATCGTAATAGTGTCATATGTATCATAATATATAATGTAATCGTAATAGTGTCATATATATCGTAATATATAATATAATATGTAATGTAATCGTAATATTGTCATATGTATTATAATATATAATGTAATTGTAATAGTGTCATATATATCAGAATATATAATGTAATCGTAATAATGTAATATGTACCATAACATGTAATGTAATCGTAATAGTGTCATATATATCATAATATAATGTGTAATCGTAATAGTGTCATATATATCATAATATAATGTAATTGTAATAGTGTCATATATATCAGAATATATAATGTAATCGTAATAATGTAATATGTACCATAACATGTAATGTAATCGTAATAGTGTCATATATATCATAATATAATGTGTAATCGTAATAGTGTCATGTGCATCATAATACATAATGCAATCGTAATAGTGTCATTTATATCAGAGTATATAATGTAATATGTGATGTAATCGTAATAGTGTCATATGTATCATAATATATAATGTAATCGTAATAGTGTCATATACACCACAATATATAATGTAATATGTAATGTAATCGTAATAGTGTCATATGTATCATTATATATAATGTAATCGTAATAGTGTCATATATATCAGAATATATAATGTCATATGTAATGTAGTATGTAATGTAGTATGTACTGATTAATAAGCAACATGACACACAATGCAAAGCCCAACTGAAACAATGTGAATGCAAACTGTATAATAGTATTATGCATAACGATGTAGGCAGTGTATCGAGTAACGGGTACAAGTGGCATGGTCCAGGTGACAATTCAATATGCATCCAGTGTATAAAGCCTATCATGTGTACAATTTATCCTGTTTAATGCAATGCCTGTGTATAACTAATTTCCTGTGAATAATTTAACCCGTATCGTGCTTATAACCCACTACTGCGTATAATGTCCCTATGTATCATTAATTTCCCCGCATATAATGTAATGCGTATATAGTGTATAATGATATTATAATGTGTATCCTGTGTCTAATGCGAATCCTATGCAAAATAACCCTTTTATAATGTACCATGGTTTATTAGGAAAGAATTTTAATAAGGTGATGTGACTGACTTAATGTAATAATGATGTGACTTTAATGTAATAAGGTGATTGACTTCTGAATTAGTAATGTGATGTGAAGTTAATGTAATGTTAGGGTAAAATATTAATTTGATATGTAATATATAATGCAATGTGTAAATCATGTATCGTAATATATAATGTAATATGAAATGTAATATAAAGGTGGACGTGGTGCTGTACTGATTAACCCAAATGGTAAAGGGACAGTGCCCACGTCCTCCATCGCTTATCGCTTATCGCTTACTGCTTTTCAGTCATTTGTCAAATTATAGATAAAGTCAAACTTGTTAATCCACGTCTTGTGAAGACGATGGACAAATCTTATGGCAAAAGTTAATTTTAACATGCAAGATATCGTCTCCGCAAATAATTACTTAAAGTGTAATGGGATGTGCCCAATGAGTAAAAGTACTCCAACTAGAAATAAATCTCAACGCCTTGCGAGGGCGCAATAACCCAATTGTTAAACTATCTGAATTATCAACAATAATATTTAATAATATTTAAGCATGTTACTTACCGAATAGTGCCAGTTTTTGATTTAAAGAATACACACAAGGAATATATTTTTTGCACATTTTGAGAATTTTATTATTTATGTAGCCTTTACCAATTTATATATAGTATACCGATTTCTTGAATAAAGTTATATATATAGTTTAATACTTGATCCTTACAGAGAAGTTATCATTCATAATTGAATGAAAGACATAGAGATCGCACATAGAGATCGTGTTCATGGCCTCGGTTTGCAAGAGATCCACTTTTCGAAACATCTTGATTAACTAATTAAGAAAGCACAAAATACGTTGACACATCGTGGCGAATCGTTATGTTCCTCAAACCATAAGAGATATTTTAGCATGTAGGAAGATTTACGTAGGCATTACATATGCGTTCACAATACCTGTAGCACATGGTGAACGATGGATGAAGCTGATTGCAGACTCCAGTAGTATTTCGTCTCAATTTTCGTTGCAAACCAAGCAGTGAATATTTTTCATTTATTAAGCCATGATACTCTTGTAAAAAATTTTGAATCTGGAGAATATATCGACCAGACATTCACTTCAACGTGCTCACAAAAGAAGAAATAGCAAAGGGGATGAGGCGAGGCGAAAATCCTTTCCTCCCTTGCAGCTGTCTGTGGAATAATGCGTTACAAAACCGGTTAGATTCGACTTTATGCTTTCGCAGTTATCTATCGATGACAATTAATTTCATCGAAATGCCAGTGCAAAAGCTTGCTTTTACACCATCCTCATCTGCAACTTTATTTATAACGCCATGCTTCAGCTTCTGGCCTTCTTTTAATTGGAATAATATTTACAAAATGTAATTATACTGCTCAGTAGTTATTTGTTTGAACATATTCTTTTTCAAAATTTATTATTTTAGATGAATATTTTTTACTTTTCTATGCAGGGCTGGGTTAACACTAAGGATACTGAACTACAGTTCTCGCATAACTTCACACACCAAGTCACCGATATCCAGCGACACATGTCTTCACTTTATGCTACATAAAAATATCGTGGTGAGTTTTGCAAGAAGTTTCAAGCATAGAACAAATGTCGAATTTTATATCCCGTTGACAAACTCATCCCTTTTTTCACCACTGCCGGGTCCTCATTATAGCTTTCCATGTAAATTTGTTAGCAATTTTGACAGACACGAAAGTCAAATACCAAGCAACTATATCAGTTATTTTACCAGCGTATGGATTTAGACATAAAAACACTTGATTGGATTTCTTTACTTATGCCATGTAACTTTTTTTTATATGTATACTAGATTTTTGGAAGGAGGGAGTTATTACGTTAAATGTATCAAACCAAATACTTTTAAATTAGTACATTAACAAGTAACAAGTAAACTTCACATTTATAAAAGGTTTCATTGTTTTTGTGTTAGGTGCAGGTAATAAAGCTCTAAATTTGATACTTTATTTATATCAGAAGCCCCCAGATTTCAAAAATCCACTTTACGGAATCAGTTAGAATATTTTGTTTTATATGTCTATTTAAATTCAATTTAAAGTAATACAGAAAATACCGGTATAGATACAATTTTTTTCTGCGTTGTATATATAATATATATACATATTTAATAATAATATATTATTTCCAACGTAAGTTATTTTAGTTTAGCATAATGGGATGAAATCACTGCAATCTGTTTACTTTCATATTCTTGATTTATTTGAGATAAAGCAAAGTTTAAAGCATTAATAACAAAACAAAATTCTAAAATAATTCTCATTCTGATTTGCTATAATATCATCATCTACAACTTATGTGACTTCAGATTCAGATACATATAAAACTTCAAGCATCGATGAACATTTTTAACAATGCATTACTAAATTCTCTTTACAAGCCCTTAAAACTGAATCGAAGATGAGCATTCTTTAGGTTTTCTGTTTTGTTAGGAAACCGAAATAATTCGACCAGTAACAAAGATTAAGTTAGTAAAAGTTAGAATTCAGGCATTAAATATTTCGGTTTAATGTGAAGTCTTTGTGAAATATGTTCCAATAAGAATGGCAGGATTTTAAAATGAAATAAAATGAAAGCTATTTCAGATGCAACCAAACTTTTTATATTACTTTGAAGCAAAATTTATGACCTGCATAAAACATTACTTCTCTGGCAATCTGGATTTAGTCTATACGAGTGAATTCGATGAAACAAGTTTTCGATTACTATTCACAATAACCCGGGCCTAATGTCACACTTGTAGAGCTTGATGCTTATACTTAATGTTTAGGGGGCTCGTGGTTTATTTGCATCTCACACTGAATTTCAAATAACTCCACAAAAAGTAATTTGAATGAGTTATATCACAGTTTCTGGGGGGGACAACTAATAGTTGCATTTCGTGAAATTATTCTTTCACCAAAAGGTTTCAACAACACGTCATTAGTGGAGTTAGCAGTGTGATATGCTGTACCATCTTGCTGGAATTCCCCAAATCAATGTCTTTCAAATTTGCTCACAAAAAATTTATCAATCGGTATCACTCACAGTCATAGCACCTCCTAATTCGTTTTCGATAAAAAAATAAAATAAAATAAAACTATTTCTCGATGCTGCTGTTATGCCATTAACCATGCGCGAATGCAATGGTTTTAGCTCATCTCTTCTGGATTGTTTTTACGGGAAATATGACAATTTTGTTTATTAAGATATCTGTCATGTAGAAATGAGTTACATCTAAGAAAAGACTTGAAAAAAATTAGCGATGTTGAAGCACGTATGAAATCATGATGAGCCAGAGCAAAATAAACACAAATCAAAATTAGCGACATTGAAAACACTTTAAAACACTTTAAAAAACTTTTTATTGAAGTTGCCATTTTGCTTTAAAATTGTACCCTTTACACAATTCAGTTATTAGTGATTTATTTGCATACAAGCATTAGTTATTTGCAACTGTTTCTCAAGATTTACTATGTTACTGAAGCAGCATTTTCAGTTTGATGCAAGAGAAGAAGTGTTTGTGTTGGCATTCAAGGAGATATTTACATGTTAAAACCAATATTAAAATTAAAAACAACTGTCAGCTGCATATTTTCTTGTTCTCGTTACTCTCATCTGAAGCATATAATATGCTACTTACAAATTAAAATGTGTTACTATTTCATGATGATTATTTTTGCTTAATGTTTTCTTTCAAACAAATTAGTTAACCATTTGTGACATCATTGCTCCATCGTCCCTCGTATATAATGCATCACTCAATAAGTCCCGGGCCTAGCTAATAAAACAACAGCGTTTAGGAAAATTTCAACTTTATTCATCAAGATACTCTCTTCAAGAGTGATGCATTCAGTTCAGCGCACCTCTAACTTTTTTATACCGTTTTCGTGGAATGATTTGTCTTTGCTTTCAAAATAGGCTTCATCTTCGGCAATCACTTCTTCATTTGAGCCAAATCTATTTCCCTGAAGCATTCGTTTGAGGTCTGAAAACAGTCACTGGGGCAAGATCTGGACTATGCGGTGAGTGGCAAAGCAAGTCGATGCTCATTTCATTGAATTTGACCATCGGTTTGATCGACCTGTGACCCGGTGCATTGTCTTGATGAAACAGCGTATTTTTCTTTTGCATTTGAGAACGTTTTTTCTATATTTCTTCCCTTAGTCGATACAATAGCGCCATGTAATATTCATTGTTTTTAAACAAACAGTTGTTTCACTAAAACTACTGTAACTTTTGAACTAAACGCCAGATTGTCATGAACTTTGACAAGTGTAACTTAAAGGTTAGGTTTAGGAAGGTTAGGAGGTGACGTCATCGATATGTCATGCCCGGAATTTATTGAGTGATATATATATATATATGTATATATATATATATATATGATAAAACTGAAATTGTGTGAAGGGATTGAAGTCTATTACAAGAGCTATGAGCAGAAGCATACAGTTTTATTTTAAGTTTTCAGTTCCAGGAAAGGCATGGATTTTCCCAGACGTAAAGTGTATTTGCAGCATCAGGGCGTTTGAAATACTGTTGAGCCGAAATTGTTCTTGCGAACTTAGTGGTTGATGAAAAGGGGAGAGAGACACTTTTAGTCTGGATCAAAACTGGGGAGGAGTGCGAACTCATAGGATTCCTCCAACAAGATAAACAATTGTTTTCTTTCATGATTGCAATGTATAAATTCCCCCCCCCTCCTTTACGAATTGCTTCGCTGTAATTGCAAGCATACACGACACGTATTCGAAAGGTCCAGGGTTCGAGTCCCGACGAAGGTCTTGCACATTTTTCATGTTTTCTGCTTCAAAAAAAAATCTAATGGGTTTGTGAAACTGATATCAGTTGGCATTTCGATTATCAGAAGCATAAGTCAAAACAACAACTATTTTTTTTAAAACAATCAAAAACTGCAACTCTCAATTAGTGAAAAATTTCCTTTCTGGACCATGAAATCTTATTTGTTTAATCAATTATGGTACAACACGTATGGATTATCGGCCTAAGTCATGAAATGTCTTCTGTGATGACCTTCTCAAGAAAGCTAGTTCTTATTCATGTTACACACGAAAAGGAAATTATTTGAGAAGAAAAACCCTTTCGTCAGGCTTCGAAACATTCTCTCTTTTATTATTTTTAAGCATTCGAAAGTAAAAGCCTTTGAGGGCTGATATACTTACAGTAGTAATACTAGTAGTAAACAAGTGTTAAAAATCGTGCAAATAATTTTCTCATGTTAAATATTGATCTCTTATATTTTAACAAACCTTTCTTAAAAATATATCTGTAAAATGCTACGGAGGTTTGCATACAAGGGCTACTAAAATGAATGATAGCAAAATAATAACAAAAATGAAGAAATTTAGGAAAATCGATTTTGATGCAAAGCTCTTATTAAATGTTCGCACATATATGCGTATGTATAAATTCTGTGAAACTGAATACATGTATCTCATATGGTTAAGAAGCTTAAAGTCTATAATTTATAGTGTGGATATAAAAACATGAAATTCTATTATATTTCACTCTTCATTAACGTTTTCCTATGTCGCAATTAATGCCAAAACTACACTATTTCTCATTCATAATTAATAATTCACTATAATTACCAAATCTCTTTCACAATTGACTCTTTTTATAAGTTTACTCTTTTTGCACATTTTTACACTGTTAGATAGATATTTCACTGTTTTCAGAAACTTTGGTACCCTTAACAAAACATACCCATTACTTATTTCAGCTTAGACAACGGAGCCGAAATTCTTTCATATTATTCTGAGCACGAAAATTTCGAAGATCGAGCAATTTTGAGCTACCGTACTTCCGCTAATTTATTGATTTTCGCTGAAACTTTAGACCTTTAGTCAGAATTTGTAGTATCTCTTCAGATTAATTAACTTCCACGCTTGAACGATCAACTCTTCTGAACGACAAAGCTCATTTCATTGTGCTAGTTTAATTTTAAATTTTGGCCTTACCCTACATTAGAAATATGTGCTGTTAAAAATTATAATATGATACATGTTAATAATGAATGTGTATTTAATTTTATCTCATTTAAATTATGGTATATGAAAACTAGGCTTTCAAGTGTTAATAAAATGTAAACTGAAATCGACTGTTTCCCTAAAAAAGATAAATACCCAGCTTGTAATCAGCTGCACCAATATATATATGTATTGATGCAGCTGATTACAGCAAAAAAGGGAGGTGCATAACTAGGTGTTATAGAAGTCTCATGTATAAAAATTCAACGTTCAACGGCTAATTGGTTTAGAGTTATGCGATATACATACATACGTACGTACAGACGTCATAAAAATTCCTTCTGAATCCATTTTCAATGCATTTTACAATCCGTTTTGGATTTAGAAAGTCCTTTTTTCTGATCGTACGTAAGATGTCTTGCAAAAAATCGTTCAAATGGATCCGAGAGCGGTCGAGAGCTATTTTCTTTGAAACATGGCACTCAAAAATTTTCGCGTCTACGATAGTTCTTTTACTTCGTAAAAGGAAGAAAAAGTAATGTTTGGCTTTTTCATTTTGTGGATTTCATGCCCTGACAAAACCGAAATTGGCATTTGATGGAAATAATTGCCGCGAGTCTTGTGTGCAAGTGAACCATTGAAAAAAATTTACAACATTGCTTAGAAGGATAACGACTTTGTTAAGCTGCTGCAAATATCCATATAGCGTCAGTTTACGATGGCATAATATCATAGCAAATTCTTATCATACGGCTTTATGATTTTGAACAATATTTTATTTTAAATATAAGATCTCATTGTGAGCCTCATGAATCATTTTTTCGAGTGTTAAGCCTAAAGATTTGCTTAGATTTCATTTAGAATTAAAATCGTTATACTATCTGATCAAAAGGTGCTTGTAATCTTGCCATTTTTGTATGTTTACGTTTATTTATTTTATTTTTATTTTTATTTATTTATTTATTTATTTATTTTTATTTTTTTTTATTTTTATTTATTTATTTATTTATTTATTTATTTTTTTTGACTTTTTGAAACTTAAATTATAAACTTTCGAAACGGTAACCTGAAATTTTTATTTAAATTGTTTCCCTTTCAGGAGAAAATAAAAGGATCAAGTGCACCCTTACTGCAAATTGAAACTAAGTCTTCCAACTGATGTTTCGGTGTGCTGATCACTACTAGTGAAACAGCTCAAAACATTTGAAAATCTACAGAAGGAAAATGTGAATGAGTAAAATTCTTATTTGCTAAGTATAAAGCCACTTCTGCTGGAATCTTCAAAAATCTAAGAACCACGTTTCATAATATGAAGCTGTAATATTTTATTTTATCTATAAATTAATTCTTATTATTTATTTCTAAAAATCAAAAAGTCTACTACTAGAAGAAATGAATTATGTGTCCACTGATTAAATTAATACTAAAGAAATTAATCAAATTCTGATTCCGTAAAAAGTGTTGCGCTGTGAAAGAGCTTTCGTACGAAAGTTCAACGTTATAGTTACACATTACTTTATTAGAAATATGCGAGTTACAACATTCCTCACATTTGAGCATTACATTATAAAGTAACCGTTAATTTTATCATAATTATACTCTGAGTTATATCATGTGTTTGTTTCTCATAAATGAGAAGTGAAAATAGGTGCATTCCTATGTTAAACTTTATCAATAATTAACTTGTTATACACAAATTTAATTTTTTTGCACTAGTATAAAATAGCATAAGGTATAAATATATTATTATATTCCATTATTTAAATACATTTTGGCACGAATAAGCATGGTATCCATTTTATATAAAAATAAAAGCTAAGTAATATTTTTAAGAGACTTGCTGCAAGAAATGTTCTTTATGTAATGGGAAATAAATGAGTATTATTACGAGGCATTATTTTTGTTTAGTCCTTGCAATAAAATGTTATTTCAATTATCTCCCGTAACGCAAAGAGAACCTATAATTTCTTCTCATCTATCTCACTCACAAGAAAACAACTAACATGTGTTATGATTGAATAAATTAAAGAATTTCCATAAACAAAATGAGCCATAGCGTTAATAAAGACATTAGCCGAAACAAATAGTTCATCTATTTCCCTTTTGCTGAGATATACAAGCTCCATTTTCTTTATCTTTATTCTTCACATACATAACAAAGTACAGCAAACTTATCAAAGCAGTTTTTCCGCAGTCACCTTTCCTGCGATACAATCAAACAAAATGCAAGGTTTAATTACAAGTCCCAAAGGTTCAGTAAATCTAATCAAAGGGAAAGGAAGAGAACATACTAATCTAAGACTAGGCGAAAGAAATTACATAATTAACAGCTAATACGTTAGATACACCTGTTAGTAACATGTATTATGCTTAAGATTTCACCCACACAAACAAAATACTGATGTTTATTGCAACGATAAGAATAAAAATATAATTGATGGCTTAGTTTAATAGAGCTAAGAAAGGAAGATTTATAAAAAGTATTCACTGATTGATGCATGAAATAAATTGCAAAATTTCACAGCTGAGGATGAGATAATGTAAGGTGTCCCAACAAAAGAGCCGTATTTAATTTGTAGAAAAAAATATTTTTAAAAAAAGGAAAATATTTTACATACTTACAACAGGCACATATTCTGATTTAAATATGTCGAGTTTGATTTGAAGTGGCATCTCTGGCATTTTATCACTGTTAGTTCATTTTGCAGATTCTTTGCAGCTTAGTCGGCATCATGCTCCACACAAAGAAGCAATGAGTTTAAATTGTAACATCTGAATAAAAGAATGCCAGTGTTACGCACAGAGTGTTAAAAATATGCGCAAATTAGAATATGCACCTAATGGAACGATAGTTAACAAACTGACAAAGAAATTTGAGGATGCAGGTTTGACAATACATGTTAAATCTTCCCGCTCTCGATTTAGCCGATCTGTTGAAAATTTCACCATTATGCATATGAGTGCTTCAGCTAGTCCCAAATATACAAACTTAAATAACAAACGAACTTAAAGAGGTAAATGAATGTGCCGTTAGCCACTTCGACAGGCAGATATACGAAATATATTAGAAATTACATCCGGAGTGTCCGGTGTTCCTGTGCAAGTCATGAAGGACTTATGCCAAAAATTATTTTTCATGTTCGAAAAGAAACATTTAATTGCTGTAAGTATGCGAAAATATTTTCTATTGTCTGAAATAAAAAATAAATATACATTTTGCTAGGCATACTGAATCCGGAGTGTCCGGTGTTCCTGTGCAAGTCATGAAGGACTTATGCCAAAAATTATTTTTCATGTTCGAAAAGAAACATTTAATTGCTGTAAGTATGCGAAAATATTTTCTATTGTCTGAAATAAAAAAATAAATATACATTTTGCTAGGCATACTGAATCCGGTGTGTTTTAGGGGTTCCTTTTAGAACTTGTATTTTCTCTCTATTTAACGAGTGCCTTCATGATGTGGTTGGAATGGACGTCCGTCTGGCAATCGGAAATGTCTGGAGTTAAAATTCCAACGAGATCGTTTCACTTTTTTCGAAAATAAAAAGTAAAAAAAAAAAAAAAAAAAAAACTGCTCCGAAATAAAAACCTGATAATTCTACAAACTCACAAAACATAAGAACTCATGAACGCTGGGAGAAACAAAATCAGTAGAAAAAGGTACTAAACTTCTCCTAGCATCAGTTGCCTGTTTGCGTCGATTTATTGGCTCAACAAACTGAAGATCTTCCAATAATTAATGAACACACTGATCTGATTTCGAAGCTCTCGGCAATATGTGGCAGAATGAAGTTATTTACTACTGCCAGACATATAATTCAGAGTTTCGTGAATATATACTTTTAAAAACGTTAATAATAAGAGTAATAATAATAATAAATTGTTATAATTATAGTAGTAATAATAATGGATGTAAAATATTTTTGAATATATTTAACAAGAAAAGAAATAGAAGAACAAATAAATCACAAAAGTCTTATTGCGGAGATTTCACAGTTTTAGAAATCTAATTCAAGTACAGAATTAAATTTCGTACACTTTTATTTGTTGATAAAAACTATGACCACCAAGCTGTCAAAACGCTGACAAAATTCTTAATGTATTCCCCAAAATATAATAACATTGTGCATGTCATAAATAAGTCAGTTATTTAAACTGAACACTTTGATTTTATTTTGTTTTGAAAAGGAAATATGCTTATACTTTTAGTGAAAATATTTTTCTGAAAATCTCTCGAGGGAGAAATATTGAAAAAAAATCCTACCTTCTCTTGGATTCTTTTTGAAAGCTTACAGAGTTGTTGATCAATACGTTTTAAAGAGGCTTTCACCAAAATAAGATTTTAAGTGTATTTGAGAAACAGCTTATCGTATATTGACAATTTTACTTGCTTCAGCTGGAAGTAAATATATCGGGACCCAGAACTAGATAATCCCAAATATGATAAAATGAAGCTCTTAGGTTTGTGCTTGAGCAGAACGTAGTTTAAGGTTTTCATTATTTGTACGAAATTTCCGAATATACGAATTTTAACGAACAGAGAAAGATCAAATTGTTAGAAATTATTTTTTCGCTTTATTCTGTAGTAATTAAATTACTTTCACCAAATATAAATCTTAACAGAGTTGCACGGATTTGACAACAGTGTTTAAGAGTGCAAAAAGGATGTAACTAAGCTTCTCTTCGAATGTTAATCAAAAGGTATTTCTACACATTAGGAGGCGCACCAGCTGTGTGATGTCCCTGAGCACTGGTAGTTCCGACCTGGGTTCCATTTCAGGCGAACGAGCTGACCGGATGGGCGTTTTCGTGGTTTTCCCCATGAAGTGTAAATGGACCAGTTTCTCTTAGAATGTCCTCCATGAAGGTAACCCTACCCTTAGGCAGATAGACTTAGTGTGCTTTGCGGTAATCTCAATAAACCAAACCAAACAAAAAACTACTCAATAGGGTATTCTTCGCCCACTTTACGCTGGTATTTTTTTAAATTTAGGTTAATCTAGTAATTTTAATTAGGTAAAGTAAACGGATGTTACTCTTTTAAAATAAAATTTTGCAATTTTAAAATTGCATGTAGGCTTCCTACTACGCGGTACTTTTACAGCGTGTTTTCTTTTCAGCTCAAATAGTTTGTTTAATAGTTTATTTTAACGCATTGTAAGAAAGTTTTTCGAATAGATTGTTTTTAGAGCGGATCGAGGAATCATAGCGCCTTTTAAATTATACTATATCCGTAAATCCTTTGAATTAATTTTGAGAAAATAAATTTTATAGATATTACAGTCAATGGAAATAATTTTCACTTTTACACTCTGTAGCATTATCGGCGTTCTTAAATAAGTGCGCCAGTCGACTCTAAATGCTTCCTGGAAAGCTTTATTACCGGAAATCGTCAATCAGCAAAGTGTTGTTGAGCTAATTCAGCGTGAATATAATAACACAGCAAGCCTTGCACACGAAATAGGAGGCAATGGATTCACTAAAATAACTGTTATTGATATGCTACAATTAGTTACGAAAAGTGAAATAAACGAAGCAGATCTGATATCCTAAACATTACGGAAATCCTTCACATAATATCCTAAACATTGCCGATTGAAGATAATTCTGAAGATATTTTCAATGAAGAAACCAAAACTTCTCTGTGATAGTTATAGAAAAATATTTGAACATGGCGAAACAGATAAAATCTTATTTTTTAGAAAACGATCCTTTGCCGGAGAGAGCGGAAATGTTTAAAAGAAATTTCCAAAAGTGCTTATCTACTTATCAAGAAATTCACAAAAATTTGCAAAGTAAGAGCAAAAATTCTTTAATGACAAATTTTCTAAAACCTAAACCTATCGGAAGTGCAGTGGAATTTATAGATGAAACAAGCTCAGATAACGAAATAAGGTCAGTCAAACATTCGCGAACAATTATAGTAAGTGATGATGAGGAATAAATTTGTGAGTATATCATAAAGTTTCTTTCTAATTTGACTTGAGATCATAATCATTTTAGCTTTTACATGATATTAAATTTCAATTAAGTTTTTCTGAAAAGCTTTTATGTACATAAATTAATAGAATGAGTAAAATGTTAAACCATAGAAGATAGGGTTTTTTTTTTTTTTTTTTTCTTTTTAGAAAAGAATCAAAATTTGTGTATTAAGTTGGTGTCTCTGAGTTAAATTTACTGATCTTCAGTAATTAATGATTACAGACACTATAAACTATCACATTATTTTTTGATTCGAGATTTAACTGTATGGTGGCATAAATACATGTGTATCAGAGTTGTCGCCGTGACGGTTTATTTATTTCATTTTCTAGAAACCAATTGAATCATGTGCCCTTTTCTGTATTGGAAAGCTGTTTTTATTCATCATCAGAAACTAGTTAACAACGAAACGAATAATGCAATAACATGAAACAAACAAACTATTTGATTACGGTAAATTTCCAATTAAACGGTATGATGCACTGGACAAAGTGGATGGTTATTACAAAATCAGTTACGGTTTCAGCAGTTAAAAAAATCAAAGCAAAGTCTTATATTACAGCGAACAGAAAATACTGCTAACAATTTACCTATACGATGAAAGCTTGGATCACGGATGTTTCAGTTGGGGTCTTGAACGAACAATGATGCCTCGATAAATGGACAAGTTATAAGGTATTTCTCCCGCCTTCTTCGCATGCTTTTGTGGTGTGGTTGTCTGCCCGCTCAGCGCATAGCTGAGAGGTCCAGCGTTCGATTCCCGGTGAAGGTGTTGCAAATTGTTCATTTCTCCTGCTTCCAAAAAATCCTAACGTCTCTACAAAGTGAGCAGAAGAAAATGATACGACAAATTGCAATTAATGTATCGGATGAAATGTCTGTAAAAGACGAAGATAGGAGGGAAGTATTCCTAGTTTCGTAGATATTTACCAGCGAAATTTGTTGAAAATGGAGTAAGGTACCATTCTGAACATAGAATAAATATTCATAGAATATGACTATATTGTTAAAACAGTAATATAAATATTTGCAATGGAAATGCAGTGTATTGATTTAGAAACATATTAAATTATAGAAACAGATCTCATCGAATAAATATTCAATCAAAAAGACAGTACGATTCTGAAGCAGATAGCATGCGGTCTTAGAGAAAGAGAAAAGATATAATATGTGAGAGGGAATACCAGAATGATAGCAGTTTCCTACATACGCATTTAGGAAGACTGTATCTCTTCCAAACACTAAAATTTGTGCAGCTTTGTTTTTTTTTCCACCATTTTTCTATTTGCGCTGCCAATTTTCTTTCCTAGAAATGCAGTACAATTTAATTTTCTCTTCATTATATACGTTCCCAACAATGGCTGAAGGGTAAAAACAGCTGAATACAGTTAGTGCGTTCTAGTTTGGGCTTGATCTCAAGCGAAAGGTTGATTTTATTATTGGCTTTCTTGGTTATTCCCATGTGTCCGGTGAATGATAGTAAATTTCCCTAAGAAAGTTCTCTAGGAGGTTTCCCATTTTTTGGAAGGATAACCTTCGCTGTTTTTTCATATTAGAACGACCAAACCAAGCCTACTTGTTTCTATATGTTTAGAATTGTGTTAAATATTGTGAATGTGCTATCATTATTGAATTACATCAGTTTTCGTTACTAATTTGAATATACAATATACTTTCTTCTAAGCAGTAGTTTAGAATCTGAGGGCACATTAATTCTTTTTACATAAAATCCTACAGGGAGAGTTTAATAATATGTTTCGGTTTATGAAGCTTTAAAGTTCAATTTATCTTTAGGAAAGAATCAAGTTCGTGAATCAGGATTTCACTGTATTTTAAGCAGTTTATTTTAGAGATAAGTTGAGCATGTTATATACACTGAATTGTGACATTTGACATTTATATTAAAATTTTCCATTTTCTCTTTCCACTACAAGGCTTATTCATTCCAGAATATATATAAATTTTGATATGCAGCTAATGCTGAAGTGAAGAATTTTACAAATAGGAGTGTAAGGTATTGGTTTGCTACCGCTGCACTGCCGAACGAAAGACTCTTGGCTATGATAAAGCTATTCTTGCTGGGTACTGCATTAGACGGAGACTGGATTCTGTTTGCTAAAATTCTGTCGCCAGCTAAGAAATCTTGCAGTCTTTGCATAGATTAGATTTAATTTCGTGTCTTTATTTCTATTATGAACGGAAACTTTCTGTGTTGAATCCAGTTCCAAGGTGGCTTCTAGCTTGGTGCTTGTAAATTCTAATTTAAGTACTCATAAGTGATAAAGTAAAATAAACCAAAAGTCTTTTAATTCTGTTATCCATTTGCTTGATAGTTAGCTATCCTGGTGGTACTATTTCACTGCATGAATCAGATGTAGCATCTCATCGAAGTCAAAATTTTTATCAGCTAAGTAGTTGGAACTCACACAAGTTTTACAAAATCAGCATTCACAAAAGAAAAATACACTTCAAATATCTGTCTTTGTGTATATATATATAAATATATATATATATATATATATATAATCTTTTCATATATATGTAAAAGTTTTGCTCTTGTATTTCGTTAGATAAATTGCAATAGATGGAAGATAAATCTGTACACTTCTTTAATTTTTGCGATTTGGTTTAATGGTGATTTAACAATAATTTATATTACAATTGTTTTTATGCAAGACCCGGTCAGTCTGCCATGAGGAGCGTGGAGTAAACTGTATGTTTTATTGAAATGCTTTCTTTTAGCCTAAAGGGACGGTAGCTAAAAAGGGCCATTAGTCTCAAAGCAACATTTTGTGGCGTTTCATTATAAAGGGTGAATCACTTTTTAAATTGTTCCCATCAAATATTATCGCCTGAACTATATTTTAAGAAATAAAATAATTTAGAATCTGCATGAAAGTATGTATGTAACTCGTACTGTGAAAAAACGACAGTAGCTAGAGTCATCAAATTTTGAATAACGATCCTCCACCCGAGCATGGGCACATGAAAGCCCGAAATGTGAATTTATAATTTATTTTATTATCTATTTCATATTTTATAAAACTTTAACGAATTTTCGATTAATACACTCAACGATTTCAAACCAAGCAAGGGTAACACTGCACACACACACACACACACACAAAAAAAAAAAAAAAAAAGAAAAGAAAAAAGGAACACTTATTTCCAGAGTGCGAGGCTGTCTATCGGAAATGCTAAACATATGCTGTTTTTAAATATTTTGTTATATTGGTGTTAAACTGAATTTTATGTGGCTTAAGTGCGAAGAACATTATAATAAATAAAGGTAACACACAAAACGTCAAAAATGCCCCTTTAGGCATAATATAAATCTGAAAGTTTTCAGAATTTTTTTTTTGTTAAATTATTTTCCAGCGTGCACCTCGAACAGGGCTGGTCTGATGTTTCTCCCCTTCAAAGTCTCTCTTTAGCCCCTTTCTTCTGTCTCTATTCACGTTCTTCTCACAAGATCTTATCTACCCATAGATTAAAATCTAAATGTGCTTCGTTGCGTTTAATATTCCTATTCGATGAGGATATTAACTAACATTATATTCTATTAGTAAATGAATTGTTTCATTTTGATAATAATCAGAAATAACACAGTTGAGAAATGATAAACATTTATTTACATTTAGCTTCTAGAGCTTAGTTGGAAAACAGGCATAATCTTAAAGGCAAGTTTCTAGAAAGTAGAAGCAGACGAATCTTAAAATTTTTCGAACCCGAATCCTAAAGGGTTTATAATTTCTTAGATTCCATGAGTCCACAAATCTATCGAATCTTACATGTAACAACAAGGGGAAATAATAATATATCACATAATAATATATAGTAAAAGGAAAATAATTTAGTAATAAAATATTTAATGTTAAAGCAAAATTCGAAACCCCTGTTTAATACAAAACAAATATAAATTAAGTGTTCAGTTTTCTCAATATAATTTGAGAATGCACCTAAATAGCTGTTCTCTTGCTCAGCACATTTTAAATTCCAGAAAGGTTAGAGTGGTGAGAATTACTGCAAGAATTAATAAAGAAAAAAATAAACATAAATACTAAATTTTCCCCCAAACATTAAAAGAAATAAAAAAATTTATTATTATTATTATTATTATTATTATTATTATTATTATTATTATTATTATTATTATTATTATTATTATGATTATGATTATGAGTATGAGTATGAGTATGAGTATTATTATTATTATTATTATTATTATTATTATTATTATTATTATTATTATTATTATTAGTAGTAGTAGTAGTAGTAGTAGTAGTAGTAGTAGTAGTAGTAGTATTAGTATTAGTATTAGTATTAGTATTATTATTATTATTATTATTATTATTATTATTATTATTATTATTATTATTATTATTATTATCATTATTATTATTATCATCATCATTATTATTATTATTATTATTACTATTAATAATATTATTTTTATTATTATTATTATTATTATTATTATTATTATTATTATTATTATTATTATTGTTATTATTATTATTATTATTATTATTATTATTATTAGTAGTAGTAGTAGTAGTAGTAGTAGTAGTAGTAGTAGTAGTAGTATTAGTATTAGTATTAGTATTAGTATTAGTATTAGTATTAGTATTAGTATTATTATTATTATTATTATTATTATTATTATTATTATTATTATTATTATTATTATTATTATTATTATTATTATCATTATTATTATTATCATCATCATCATTATTATTATTATTATTATTATTATTATTATTAGTCCAAAGGGATTTGAATCCCGAAGGACTATTAGTTTCGTTTTGCCATTTTGCGTCGGACGGATAAATGTCGGTTCACTTTTCAAACTGTTGCCATAAAATGTTAGAGTCCTGCATTATATTTGAAGAAATTAAATAATGATAATCTGCGTAAATGTATGTATATTTCTCACATTGTCATAAAATAACGGTACATAGAGTCATCGAATTTTGAATAACGTAATCCTCCAACGAATATGAGCATGTGGAAGACCAAATTTGAAATTTGTTTTATGATCGATTTCCTATTTTTTAAAACTTTGACGAATTTTTGAGTAACAAACTCAAGGATTTCAAAGCGAGCAATGGCAACGTTGTGCAGAAAAAGCATTTTTATCTCCAGCGCGTGAGTCTCTGTATCGGAAATTCTAAAGATATGCTCGTTTTAAAACTATTTTGCGATATTGCTCTTGCACTGGATCTTATGGTTTAAGTGCGAGGAACATGATATTTAATAAAGAAAGGTAACACACAAAATGTTAAAAAACACCCCTTTGGACGTAATTTAAAATCTGAAACATTTCAGATTTTATTATTATTATTATTATTATTATTATTATTATTATTATTATTTGTATTCATTAAGTTCTATCTAGCTTCAAAAAATACAAAAAATCGATTTTTTTAATAAACGCACTTAACTAAATATTTATAAAATTGACCTTTTTAAAATTTTGATTTAGAATTTTAGCGGTTTTTAGTCAGTAGCTCAGCAACAAAGTAATTACATAAATTCAACTTATCGTTTACAAAACGTTTTGCAAAATTCTTGCTATTAAAAGATATCTTTTCTAACAAAACGTTATTTCATTTCTGATTAAAATTTATGTCCTTTTTAAGAAACTTCTGCCATTGGACTCTAAAATGCTTCTAGTCTTATTCTTTACTTAAGCAGCATACCCACTCTGTCATTCCTTCGTAAGAAAGAAAGGCTTTCATTTTCCATGTAAGGTTTCTGTCTGCAGCACATTTTCGTATTTGAGAAAAATCCATTTAATGTTCGAGGTTTGAGAATTTGTAATTTGTAAGAACCTTTGCCATTAGGTTATTTTTTTTAATCTTTTATATGCACGAAATTTACTTTTCTGTTCTTTCAGCTAGGGTAAATATTTTCTTTATACGTCTGAGCACTACATCAGAATTCAGCCAATCAGCGGCGATAATGTCTGAAATGAGACATACATTTTCTTCAGATCTTCTGATTATACCACTAAATTTTCATCTCTTCTTCTTTCATCATAATTAAATGATTCATTTTATTCGAAATTATTTTTGATGCAGGCTCGAGAATTTTTCTGAGTTTTTGTTGCTTTGTTCTTTCTAAGTATTCTTTGGCTTTCTAGCGATATTTTATTTTGCTACGAACATTCTCGTAACTAGCAATCATTTAATCTACAAAAGAACAGAGTAGTTATATTCTCTTTTAAATAAGCAAGTGTAATTCTTCTACTCTCTACTTAATGAAACGATTAGAATTTTGACCCTTACCGACATTAGTCCTAATCCGTCTCCTTTACTGAAAACGGATAGAATTTCTCTTACAGTTTGGTGCATTTCCATTTTTGCCTTCAATAGCTTTTTAATTTTTTGCATTCAATAGTGCAATATCGGAGTAATATTTTGAAACGATCATAACTTAGCTGGCATTACATAAATCGAACAAGTAAAATACTAGCCTTTTAAGTACCGAATTCTCATCTGAACTTTCCCACTTAAAAAATGCGTTTTAATCGCAGCGGTGGGGTGACTGAAGTTATTTGACAATGCCTCAAACACATAAAAATATCATGAAAACGGTAACACAGAAATTCACTGAAAGCGTAGCATGCAAAATTCACACAAACTAAAAAATATAATACAGTTCAGTTACTTGAGACTTATCCCAATATACATGTGAGTACAAAGCACAGTGCTTTCAAGAGCTAGGATAATGATAAAAAATGTTGTAACGCGCAAGCATAGAGAACAGGAAAGTTTTCTTTTACCAAGTGAAAGTTTTCTCTCTAATTAACGAGAGTGTTTTATTTTATTTACCGTTTCAAATCTTTACAGAACATTCCCTGGTAGTTTCGAAATGATGTGCAACATTTTCATGATAATTATCGATAATAAAGTTCATAAGAAAATTTTATTATATTATTAAGTAATGTATATAGGACACATTAACGATAATATATATTAAGCATTAAATAAAATTGATATTTTGACAAAATATATAACAATAAGTGATATTTCAACGGGATGTTTTAAAAATAATATTGAAATTTAATAAATATATAATGCGACTGCTATTTAACAAGGTACAAAAAAGTACTGCTATCAAAATTTCTAAATTAACAAACAGAAATATTTTTAAAGAAGTTTACCTGTGTGAACAAACATAAGCCATGCATTAAGAAATCATACAAAATCTTTCAAATATTTCCTTCCCTCATATGAAATCTTTTAAAACATTAGAAAGTTATCTTCAGTACTCTAGTATTCAGCGGATTTAGATAACCAAGAATATTTATTATAATCGCAATTCACTTTAAAGACTCCAACAACAGACATGATTCTCATCCCATCAGATGATCTAAAATTCGCAATGGTTAAGATTAAGAGAAATAATTTGTTTTAGGCATGGTTCAGCCTAAACCTATTGACAGGTCCCAACTGTACTCTCTATGAGGTCTAGGGAATATGCGTAATAGTTTATTAACCTAAATATTACTCAAAATTGTCCCTTGAATAATTATTTGCACTTTTGTTTGAAGATGTTAAATAACTTATAAGGTATTTTCTTCTTCTTTTCCGCATGTCTTTGTGGTGTAACAGTTGCACACTCGGCGCGAATACAAGGGGTCGAGGGTTCGAGTCCCAGCGAGGGTACTGCATATATTTTTATGCCTCCAGCTTTAGAAAATTATATAAAAAAATAATGAATCTATAAACAGAATACCTGATGAATGCCTAAAAGTTTGCCTTTTTGAGTATACAGTAATTCTTATACATCCTTCAGTGAAATAGTTTGAAGAATAAGTTTTAATTTAAAGTTTAGCAATCAGAATTTTGTAAACTGTTATCAGCAATACAAAGACATTCAACAAAAATCATTGATATCAGTACACAATGTGAATTGCAATTTTAACAGTTTATGCGATTTGTAACTAAGCTTTATTTCTCACAGCAGTGATTAAATTTTAAAGAAGCATCATAAATTAAGCTCATGCATTTGCTCGTTACATTTTTAGACAGTTTACAGAGGAAGATTTCAACTCACAAGAGATGAAATGCGTTATAAACAAAGATAGCTGCATAAACTTTTGACGTTATTCACTGACATATCTTTCATGAAGAGCGAATGAAGCAATGTGTAGCTTATGAGTCAGTTTAAAACAATGGTAGTTGATATGATACGTGCGTGAAAACGAGAGCTTATTCTCATTCTCAGAGATTAAATCAGAGACCCAATTTCAAAAGATTGACTTTAAATCAGAGTAAGTAGCGTTACTTTATTTTACAACTTTAATGCAATTCTCGGCAGGTCCATTATTTAAATTGCCTTCAGTTCTATTAAATTCATTAGAGTTTTCGGATATCTGATTACTGTTTATGCTTTCCATAATCCCATTCGTATCCTTTCAACTATCCAGTCTTTCCTCTCTGATTGGAATGTTTCATTAAGCTCTAAACATTTTAAAACCGGTCAATTTGCATTAAGGAATTCCATAACGTTGTTACGACATTTAATGTCCCTGCGGATTTTGGATGCTTTCTCTTACCTCTGAGCTCTCTTTGAAATCTCTAGAGAATTTAGATGTTGATTTCTTCTTTGCTGTGAGTATAGGCTGATTTCATAGAATAATTCCAAGCAATGTTCATAAGTCGCTTTAATCGGGTAAACTGTAAATGAATTTCCCTTCAACATGCTCAGTTTATGCTGTGAAGAAATAGCATTCTACCTAGAGAGATGAACTAATTTGTTGATAGTTTCCATGACAGTAATATACACTAATTTTAGTTTCCTTATTGCTATAAGAGTTTAAGTACTTACACAGCAAATAAACTCTCTTACATTCAATTTACAGCCTTTTCATTTACATAAATTAATTTACTGTTTGACCCACATGTATCAGAAAAACTTACTAAAGAAACTAAAACTTACTAACTTAACGTAAATACTAAAACTAAGTGGATAAAAATGACCTGAAAGTAAATTTTCAGTTTGTTTTAAACAAATTCTCATTTTCGTCAGATACAAGTATAAGTGGAAGAGAGTCCAGTGCATTGTCAATCATTAGCCACCAGGTTACACTTTTATCTGCAAACTACTTAAGCCAAAGGCTATTGGGAGCATCCACAATGGACGGTCAACCAAGCGCAAGTCAGCAGCAGTTGGCAGAGGTGCGACTTCCAGAATCCAGAGGGCGCTATAGGAATGACTATCTCCTATATTCGTTTAATTCAAAAAGATGTTAAATTATTTTAACTTATATATTGGTACACTATTACTTGGTACACTAATATCAAATAGTAATAGGTCAAAATATTGCTACTTACTAGAACTATTATATTGGGAAATATAATTTTGTAGGATTTTTTAATTCTATTTATTTTATCTGTGATTATTTCCTACTTTGAAAAGAAAGAAAGTAAAGAAATATCATTTTTAAATAATAGAAAATAATTCTATGGAAACTAAGTTAACTACGAAAATTTTATCGAACGCAATAAGTATCTGACAAGTTTGGAAATGAAGCAGTACGTTTTTGGAAGGTCGTTAAAGCTTCTGACAAGAAGTTTTAACAAAGTATTGAATTCGTTATCATTTCCACCGGACTAGATTACAAAGATTTTCGAAAGATTCCTCAATGTTGTAACTGAAATAACAAAAATGACGATAAAAAGAAAATCTTTTTTGAATAAGGAAAAGAATCAAACTGAAGTATATATATATATATTTTTTTATCTTAGTTTTTGTTTAAAAAGACGAATTGTATTGAAACCTCCCATGGTGACCATATTCTGTAGACCACCTTAATTGAAAATTTCTAAATAACTAATTTCTAATTTCTAGTTTTCTATTAGAAAAGAAATAAATATTATCGATTTTGAAAAGCAATTCTGTAAAACTACCACCTCTGAAGATAAGAAAATTTATCTGGAAACGTGGGGGATGATCTTAAGAAGAATACAGTGTATCTTTGTTTCGTTCAGTGAGGGTAAAAATATTAAAATAAGTTACATACTGCCCCCATAGCATACTGCCCCAAAACATCCTCAGGATGTCCTATTTAAGTCGCAATATCCCGGGACATACTTAGGATGTCCTAAGGATGTTTATTCTCAGATGTCCTGAGGAGATCGTAATTTAACATCCTGAGGATGTCTTATTTAAGTCGTTATGTCCCGGGATATGACAGGATGTCCTGAAGATGTTGATTCTCAGATGTCCTGAGGAGTTCATCAATTTCACATCCTGAGAACATTCATTCTGCATTGTCCGGAGGACTTTCGTTGTCAAACATTTTGAGGATATTTGTTCTCAAATTTACCAGTTTTAATTTTTTGACATTGCACATCTGAAACTTGCACATTATTTTATTTTTCATATGTATTTTACTAAGTTGTTTCTAAATGCTGTACATTAAAAATATTGATATGATTGATGATTTATTCTTGTTATTTTGTTATTAATTTTAACTGCTATTTTTTTCGACGTTTTTAAAAATTTATTTAGTGATGGAAAAGATTTTTTTCAATGGATTAGCATTTTCTAGAATATTTGCAAAATTCTAGATAACATATATTTTTTTTATAAAAAATGTATAAATTACATGTATAATTACTTACAGATTACAAACCCTACTACAAATATAGGTAAAATTAGATATATATATATTTAATTACGGAAACGAATTTTTTTTTAAATTTGGGTATAGAGACATTAGGTATTTTTTTGGAAGCAGGAAACATGAAAAATTAGCAACTGCCTTCGCCGGGAACCGAAGAACGGACCTCTGGAATACCGGCCCAGTGTGCAGAACCACTACACCACGAAGACACGCTAGGTGTGGTGGTGGTGTATTTAATTATGCCAAAGCACACTAGGGCTATCTGCCTATGGGGAGGGATGTCTTCGTGGAGGACTTTCTAAGGGAAACTGGTTCGTATACACGTTACACGTGGGGAAAACCACGAAAACACCCATGCAGCCAGCCCGTTCGCGGGATTCGAACCTCGGATCGCACTACCAGGGTTCAGCGACTTTACCGCTCGGCCGCTGGTGGGTCGAAGACACGCTAAAAAAGCGGGAGAAATACCTTATATTACTTCTCTTTTTAAAGGCCGACATTTTTTTTAAGGGGATCCAATCACTAAATCCTGGGTGTGGATATACCTCATCCAACACCTTTTTAGTTCGGGCGCCACTGTAGAGACATTAGGATTTTTTGGGAAGCCGTAGAGATGAAAAATTAGCAACCGCCTTCGCCGTGAATCGAACCACGGACCTCTGAAATACCGGCCCAGCGTGCAGAACTATTACACCACGAAGGCACGCTAGGAGAGCGGGAGAAATACCTCATAAGGAAAATTTTTTTCCTCTAATTACAGGACAGAAAATGTTTTTCAATCGCGCGATCTGTTATTGATATTGAATTACAGTCGTGCGATAATTTCGCAGTAAAGATACATCTCTGATGACTATCCGAGATTCTAGAAACGTTGGTCTTATATAGAGATGGTCGTCTTATAGAAATAATGCTTAATATCAATATTTATTTATAATCTCAGAACTATTGGTCACTTTCAGAAGTGGTCGTTTGAGAGGCGATATTCTATATATTTATTTACTGATACTCTCAGATTCCAAAATTTGTTTATATTCTCAGAAATATTGGATGGAAGGTGGTCGTCCCATACATGCAAAATTTTACATTTCATTAAAAATGAATTCGGCATTATTTAACTATTTCCCTATTAATTAATTAATTATATAAAGAAAAAATTAGGAAATAGTACTGTTTATTACGGAATAGTGTAGGAAGTTCTACAGAACTATATTCTTTCGCGTCATTGCACATTGTATCCGGCAAACTACTAGTTCCTCGTATTCTTCCGCAAATCCGTAAACATCTGTCTGATTTGAAACGAAATCCAAAATGGCTGCGCCATGTGGTTAACTTGTATGGATATTTTTTGTTGCATGAAAGGTAAGTTCATTTGCAATACTTGTATGTTTACTTTTTTTGCTTTTCGAATTTATGTCATTTTGACAGTTAAATGTTTCACAGCTTTATGAATTCAATTGTTACCATTCTGTCGTGTATCTCAATGGCTGGCTGTCTTTTCAAATATCTAATTTGCCCTGCTATCCAAATGTTTATGATTGAATTTTTTTTAGTCTAATTTATGCATTCAGTTTCAAAATAATATGTGTGATCAGATTGCTTATTATTTTATTGCAGCAATAAATTTATGTTAAATAGTTTGAACAATTGTATAAAAATAAGAGTTTGCATTGTTTTGTCCAAAATATGTATGGTTGAAACATTATCTTAATCTAGTTTGTAATTCAAGTTTTTTTTGGGGGTACTGTTCTGTTATTGGGACCAGAATCGGAAATGTATGAACCTGTGTTCGTAAGTATGTGCATAGATGTGTATATGTTGAATATTTTATATATAATTTTTGTTGAATCTTGCAAGTTGCCTAACATTCAGAATTATTACTACCGAATTTTACTGATAGGTTTTTTCGAGTTGACATAATCTGTCTGATAAATAAAATAAACTGGTGTTTAAATTATATGCATTTCTCTTGATGTTTCATTGAAAGTGAGATGGAAATATAAATGCTATCCAGAAAAGTGAATTCTTTTTGCCTGAAATAACAAACTGTACTAAATGATTAATGTTTATATCATTTTAGAAATGTCAATATTAAAGTTTCTCCCCCTTCTCTTCTTTGATTTTGAAATAATTTATAATAAAATAATATATGCATAAGTGTAATTAATGTAAAGTGTCATTCAATAATATAATTTATTTTTACTGATATTTTTATATTTCTTATCTGGGTTTTCTTTTGGTGTTAGAAGGAGGAAGAGACTGTAATGTTTTAATTAAGGAAATAATTAAAACATTACAGTCTTCTAAATAACACAGTTACAGTAATGTTTATTAAAGCAATCAGTACTGTGCGATTGCCAGTGATTGAATAATGTTAAAATGCATTGTTCATAAGAAAATTTGCTTATCTTTGTGTTATAGATTTTATTTTGACACAAGCTGAAATTTGAATTATTGGAAGCACTTTGAAAACCCGAATTATTTCCTGAATCATTAATCAAGCCAATATATAACATACAAATTTTCATACAAAATTATTTCTTTGAGCATATTATAAAGAGCTCATTTAATTTTATTATTTGTACAAATTTTAGACAAAAGTAGCATGTAACAGTTAAAAGATTTATTGAAGCCTACTTGTTACTTGTGGTAACAAAGAAGTGTAAAAGATATTGCCACATTAGCGAACATGACGATCATTGATGCTTAGTTTAGTAATTTAATAATACATTGAGAAATGCTGGGAACTTTCAGAAGTAGACATTTCGGAAATGATGGGCTTGATAAGAAATTTACATGGTTTTATTATTTATTCTTTAGTTAAGAATGGATTTTAGATGTTCATGTGAAAGAATTCTGTTTAATTATATGTGAAAGAATTGTTAAAGTTTGGCATTTAAAAAAATGAATTAATAATATGCAATTATCTTTTTATTATACATATATTACTATATATTTCTAATGCGCTATGTAAATGTCAGTGCTAAACAATTGAGATACCATTGTCAGGGCAATCTTTTCTTATACATGAAAAATTCTGATATTTTCTTATCATCTGCCCTCACAGCTTCAACTTATGCTAAAACAGCAAGAGTATGCACACGATAATAGCAAACTATGAATATGCATACCACACACATGTATTTACATGCTTTATATTTAATCTTTATTTCTGAATAGTATTCCATTGGATGAAAAATATGTTAATATTGACCCAATATATATATTTTTGTGTGTGTGCATCCTAAAATTTCTTGTTTCTTATAAAGTGCTTATTTGAATTACTACTTGTGAACAGAGCAGTAGATATGAACCATAAACTAACCATTTTGCCAATTTTCACAGCTTTGCAGATAGTCAGAAAGCACCAAAATTTGTAATAATGTTAAGTTTAAATGATGTTCTATACTTTTGTGTTAATTTTTCTATTCTATTAATTCTATTACTGTGTTATCAAACTTTCTGCAGGAATTTCAACTGGTTAAGATGTTATTACCATGTGGAGAAAAATTTGGTTTTCAAGCTAGAAAAAATTGCAGTGGAAGGATTTTGTAGAAGGTCAGTCAAACTGGTTTTAGTTAATTATAATTTAATTTTGGGTGAAGAATTCTCAAATTTATTTATCATAAGTGTCTAAAGGTCATCATAAGTGTCTAAAGGTATCATAAGTGTCTAAATTAAATTCTGCTTGTTTTTGAAATTTTTCATGACATTCATTCTTTGATTATTATTATTTTTTTTTAATTTACTAACTTATGTCCAGGCACATAATGTTGCATTTAATGCCATACCTTAAATATTGTAAAATGTTAAAATAATACATTTCATTTAAAAATGTGGTTGTGACAGTAAATTTTCTGTTACATTTAATCATATCTATAAACATTAGTATACATCATTTTTCAATAACCTGTATATTATTTTGTGTATTTCTTTTACATCCAAGATCTGGCATATGACTTGCTTTTCAAACTGATAACACGGTTTAATAATGTAATCTAATGGTTAAAGTTTACTATGGAATGGGCCAAATTTAATAAATTATTCTTTGATAGAAATTTATTCATGTGTTCAGTGTGTCTCATCTCTTTAAATTGCTAAAGTAAATTTTATGTACTTGCATTTAGGAATTTTGACTTTATCAGAGTAATTTTGTTTCAGTTATTATAACATGCAAGGGAAAAAATTCATTCATAGCTCCGTATTTAAAATTAGTTAATTAAAGTCCTTAATAAAGAGGGACGTTTTGTTGTTTTTAATGTCAATAGAGTTTAATTCAAAAATATGCCACATTAAGGGTTACTTTTTAACCTAATTTAAAATTTTCATTACTTTAACATGTCCAATAATGGTTATTTTAACTCCGATATTGTAATAATATCAAAATTCCTTACTTTTTGATAGGTAATCCAAATGTAAAACAAGAAAAGAAAAAATTAAAATCTAGAAGTATATTTATTTCATGCCTCTAACAAATAAAAACAACACAAGCACTTTTTACTGTCTATCTGCATAGTGTGGCATGTCCCGTAAGACTGAGATTTGTATGGTCAAATCCATGTTTCAGTTAAAGGAAAATGCATGCACAGTCTTCTGATTTTCCCTTCGATTTAGGATTCTGTATATACTAGCATAAGAAATATATTAGTTAATGCAGTGTTATACATCAATATTTATAGACAATTATTGTGGCTATGTTTATTATAATTTTGTTCACTGTAATGACTGGAGTGCCTAAACCACCATGCTGTGTAAACAAAACTTAAATCTTCATCTCTGCATACTGCCCCACTAGTGTTTAAACCACTGAAATGGTGATTATGGTAGAACATCTTTGGTAAAAATTTACTCTACTGTAACCCTTGGCGAATCGTTTCTTTTTTTTATATCAAGATCGTCACCTGAGAGGATCGGCACCAATTTCAAGGTGGCCGCTACACAAAACCAAAATAAGAAGTCAAAGACATACACAAATTCTGTGTATATGTACACATTGACTTATTAAAACAGAGAACTGCACAAACTGGGCATTGTGCACTGCCTTAACTTTGTCCATGTACACATTGATCTATTTTCACTTTAAGAAAATCAGAAAGTTAAAAATATCAGTTACCAGAAAAAATTCGCCACTCTCTTAACACACAGACAACCAAAAATACACAAACAGAGAGGAATAAGTTACCAAAAATACATATTTCCTAACATAAAAACATTAAACAACAAATCTTCTAACAAAAATTAAAACACAGAGACAAAAAAATAAATGAAACGTCATTTTTTTAACATACCTTTTTTTCACATGCATATGTTTAGGCTTATGTTATGCAAATTTTTCGTCTCTTAGTCACCTCAGACATACTCAAACGATGGTACCCACACCAAAATAATAAATAGCATGTTCAAAATACAAGACCATACCACTTCCGTGCAACCAAACACAGCAATTGAAAAGAATGGTAAGAACCAAAAACCTGGGACCGTACAAAAGGTTTACTATTAAAAAAAGTAGCCCAAAACTAAATTTATCACAACACGTTGGCAATATTTGCAGAAATAACTCCTTTTTATTGACAAAAAAAAAGTTTTTTTTTTTTTTTTTTTTTTTTTTTTTTCCCAAAGGCTACTTTTGCCAACATTATCAACATTAGGGTTACCGAAAATCTTATTTGACGCAATGGGCTTCCACATTTCACAAACAACCAATACCACTTTGCGATTTTTTTTCAGACAGAAACCAAGGTGTACCATACAGTAAAGATTAGCCACATCTTCATTTACTACTGTTACAAGTACTTCTTTGGTAAATTTCTGCGGTTAAGTTCAAAAGTTTAAAATTGCATTAACATGATCAGATTCAGAGTCATAGCTAGGGTTTTCAGCGCTCAGGGACAACTGAAGATTTCGTGCCCCCTACTGCTTGCCAAGGATGGAAAACATTTAATTCTAAAATGTTCTAACATCAATTTGGCGCCCCTTGGATTCTGTGCCTGGGGACAGATGCCCCCCTCTAGCTACGCCCCTGATCAGATTTTATTTTCTGCACGTAGCTAACAATTACTTATGTGTTGTCAGATAAATGTTACCAGATGCATTTAATTATGTTTTACTTGCCAATCTCATGAGACAAGTTTTTTTTGCTCCTGCAAGACTTTACTTTGTGTTGCAAAATAAATTCATTCTCACTATTTTTGGACTTGCCTACACATTAAATTTAAAATAGTTTTATGAATAGGTAAGATGTGATTATCATAATTTTGTTTCTCTCTTTATCTTGGCAACTTTATATGTTGATTCAGTATCCAGGTTACCTACCAGTGGCTGATTGATAAAACTGCTCATATGTTCAGCTGGTGGTTTGAGTTTATTTTCTGACATAAAAAATTTTAAAAGGCATCTCCCATGTTTATTTTACTATAATCGAAAAATCAAATAATTGCTATTCTGTTTATAGGTACTAAATGTTAAAATATTTTAAATGCTTCCTTTAATTTGCATTCTAATAGTCATTTGTTTAAATTTAATTATGAATTATATTCACATATAGTAATTGTGAGTGTTTTTTTTATTGTAGGTGCTGTGAAAGGCAATGACAGAGATCCAATTTATCAAGAGTTCTTATATACTACATAAGAATACATGGATATAAGATTGTTTTTCATGAATTCAAATAAAATGTGATAAATTTGATTAATAAAAACTATTTTGAATTTTGAAAAGTGTTTTTCCTCTGTTAATCATAATATAGTGCCATAAATTTCTGAATGTGTTTATTTTTCATCCAAATAAATAGCTTTACAAAAATTTGTCATATTAATAGATATTGCATAATTTAGCATTATTATAAACATTTATTATAGCAGATTTAGCTGAACTACGTTTTTAGTCTCTCTGCAGATGAAGTCACAAAGGTAAGTGGTTAGATATTTTTCTGTATTCCCCATTAAGTAATTTTATCTAATAAATTACCATTACTTATATACTAAAGGTGAAAGAATAAGCTTTCCTTGAAGATACAAAAATTTGCAGATATTTCAAAAAATTGGTGTACGTAAAAAAGTTCTTAAATTGCCACATATACGAAACTAAAAATGTTAGATATGAAATAGTTCAGAAATATAAATATTTTCACTATTTTTTAACTATAATTCACTGCATTTGTTATATATAATCACAGTTTAAGGTAGCAGTGCTTTTCTCACTGTGATTTCTCATGTATTTTGATTCATAAATACACGTACATAAATCCACGTATTTTGATTTCTCTTTTGAGACCGAATAAAAAATGAACTAAACATTCTCGTTGACATTGAGAGTTGAATAAAAGCTCACCTCAAAATAAAATGAATTAATAAATTTATGGAAAATTTTACATAGCATATATTGAGCAGAAAGAGTAAACTGAATATACTTAATGGAATTAATAATTGGTAGAGTTTATTGCAGAATAAAATGCCTTAATTGCATGGTAAACAGTAGATCTTTTGAAGTTTTTCTATGTTGCGTAAAATGCAGATTTAAATTTTTGATATTGATTGTCATATAAATGGCAATTACTGTTTTATTTTGCTCTGAAATGAATGGTTAGTAATAAAATTCTGGATGAGACAACCTTTAACATGCGCTAGAATTTACAAAGTTTATTTAATTTGGTGCTGATTTCAATGGGTAAATTTCATTTTACTGAATTTTGCATAAAATAATACCAATGAACCATTGCAAATTATATTCAGAACTTTTTTTTTTTAATCTAAAAGGGCTATTAGTTTTGAAATGTGACTTCATATCGTCAGTCATAAACTTGTTTCGCTTTTCATTCAAGTCTTGCCATTTGGCAAAATTTAACATATTTACCTTTAAAATCTAATATATTATTGACTAACAAGCCAAGCTATTTAAAAGCATTACACACAGTTCTTAACAATGCTTTTTTTAATTTTTAATCTGATTGATTTAAAATGCATTTAATTCATGATATATCTAATTGAAAACATTTTAATATTTCTACATAATTACATGATATATTTCTTCATTTTTCAAATATATAGAAGATATATAACTTTTCTGGTTTCTGGTAATTAACATAATTACATGATATATTTCTTCATTTTTCAAATATATAGAAGATATATAACTTTCTGGTATCTTATAAAATGTTTTGCTATTTCCACTGCCCCATCTGTATTGATAATCTATGCATTCATAAACTTTTAGCCTCTTTGAGTGACTGCTAAAATCTGAGGCCTTTCAGATTTTTTTTTTAATTGTGTGAGCAGAAAGATAGAATTGTAGAAGAGCTTCTTGAGTTACCTTTTGAATGATATAAAGAATTGTTAACATAATGTCAGATTTTTACAACTAAATATTAAATATATAAAAAAGCCTGCAGCATTCTCATGTTACGAAAACATATTTATTTATTCTGAGGCTAGGAATTGATTTAGTTTTAAAAATACAATTTATTCCTTTTAACAATTTCCCAACAATGTCATCAAAACACTATAAATTCCTTACATGTTTTAAAGAAAGATGATTCATTTATATAAAGATTATTAAATGGCTAATTTTATTATTCAATTTTTAATACAAATTAACTGAAATTAGAAACTGATTTTGTAAAATAATTTAATTATGAATAATTCAATTTGGGGGCTATTGGATGTTTAAAAATGATCAAAAGATTTTTAATATCTTAAAAATAAAAGCAAAATTTTCAGTTTTAATATTTTGTATTAATAATTCACTTTGATTTCCTTGCTCAGTTTTAATATATTCACAAATTCAGATTTAAAAACAAAATAAGTTGTATAAATATTTTCAACATTTCTGATTTTTCCATAGTAACCATAATAGAAGGATTTGAGACTATCTTTGTAAAAAAAGTAGGTTTTAGATCATCACACCTTCACATACTTTCACTGTAATTTTCCTCTGTATATATACTGGGATGTGACACTAAGCAGTTGAGAGTATGTATTTAAGAGGTTAAAGGGATATTGTAACTAGTGTTTCAAATCCTGATAACATCCCTTACGCTGTCGGTGGGACGTAGATAGGATGTCCTAAGGATATACTGGGATGTGACAAGCGCTCAGGAGGAAATTGGGATATTACGGGATGTCCTGAGGATGTAGTAAGTAGGACTTTAAATCCTAATAACATCCCATACGCTGTCGATGGGACATAGATAGGATGTTTTTAGGATATAATGGGATGTGCTTAGGAGGTTTGTGGGATGTCCTGAGGATGTAGTAAGTGGGAGTTCATATCCTAATAACATCCCGCACGCTGTCGATGGGACTTGGTTAGGATGTCCTGAGGATATCCCGGGATGTGACATTAAGCACTCGGGAGGAGGAGTTTAGGAGGTTCGCGGGATATTAGGGGATGTACTGAGGATGTGCGCATATCCCGCGAGCAACATCCCGATGTTTCTGTGCAATGTGGGGCTTAGTTTAGTAAATTAATGACCTATATTGCTTCGTTTGGTTTGGTGTGTATGTAATTATGGCAAAGTATGCACGGGCTATCTGCCTATGGGAAGGAATAATTTCGTGGATAATTATCTAAGGGAAACTGGCTCGTACACACCTTAAATATGAAAGAAAACCACGAAAATGCCATCCAGATCAGCCCGTTCGCCTGAAATCGAGCCCAGGTCGGAACTACCAGTATTTAGCGACTTTACTGTTCGGTAGATTGGGATCCTCTATGCTGCTTCGAATGATATATTTAGTTTTATATGATTAAATTAATTTAAGTATGCGCATATATTTTACCCGCTTTCATCATTACTTAAATTAAATTTTACACAATTATCTTTATTTTTAGGTGAATATTACTAGAACATAAAATAGCTCTTGTTCTATTAATTCCATTAAGAACATATAAACTGATGTATGAAAAGCCTCTTGTATTAAATAATGCATATCTCCGTGCTTTTTCACATAATAAAAATGCACAGATTTTGATAATCTAAAGTAATCTTTATTTAAGTAAACTGCAGTACTTCACCTGAACTCACATGCACTACTCAACAAATTCTCATACCTTCAACCTCCCACAAATCATAGAAAACAGTGTTAAGATTAAGTTCATTACACTGCATCTTGTAATTGTTCGTAATTGAAGTTAGACTAACGCTAATGTGTTCTAAATAATATGCTCTAGTTGTTTCTTCAGCTTTTCCTAAAATTAACTTGCAATCTGTCTGTATAAACAGGACTTACAGTTTAATAATTAAGTTACAATTTTAAATTTCCATTATGATATGCTAACTAATTATTATGATTTAGATCCTTACTGTCAATTTTCCTGCCTCTTTCCGTACCAGAATGCAAATGAAGCGTGTCTCCCCTCTTCAAACTACGTTACCAGGTTTCTGCTAGCTTAAAAAATACATTATTCGGCTTTGCATTATTGCTCCCGTCATTTAAATTGTTATGCCGTTGAGAAATTTGAGCCAACTTCATGTTAATTAATTTATGTAGTCCTTGGCTACTAAGTTTTAAATCTTGAAACTGAGTATTACTTGTTGTAAGTTCCATCGCCTTAAATGGTGGCTGATTTGCAAGCACAAGAAGTGCAGTTTATGTTCATATTCTAATTTTTAAATAAAGTTTTGTTTCTAAACCTTCTTAAGACTTTGCAAGTCTTTTCAGACATAGAGATAATTCGCTCTAAGTATGTTATTAATCTGGGCTTTCTTTAGGCTCCCATAGACTACCAAAAATCTATAAATGATATATTATTAATTATTGTACAACTAGCTTATAAATTATATTGATTCCTAATTTGTTAGATTATTAATATATAAAATTGCCATTTGCTGGTGACATTAATTTTCGCAAGGAGTGTCTATAAACTACTTTATCTATGTGGTTTTATAATGAAACAGAAGCAAATCATATCACAGGTTGAACTAAAGTCCTTTCATCATTTTGAAGCTCAGCTATAAAAATGCCATTTCAAAATTTACACTGGTCATCAAAATCAAAGGATAATGGCAGAAACAAAATGCAAATGATACCTAATGAAAAGGTATTAATAGAAATTTATACAAAAACATAAGTTGCAATGTTTGGCAGTTGATTAGTCGCAAAGTATTGAAATTAGAACCAAATTTTGGAAATTGGAAAATGGTGAAAAATTTAAATCACCTCCTCTAGAAAACATTTTTCTTTAATGTATGTTGTATGGAACGGGATATTTTACGAACGGAACGTATATTTTACGGAACGGAACGAAACGGGATATTTTACGAACAAAATGGAAGGCAAATTGTATGTTCTTTCCTCTCTTCAGATCAAAACTCGTCTAGAATCACTGTTCAGGCTATATCTGAATTCGTCAGTAAACAATACCCGGGCTCAGTGATCTTGGCTTTATTGAATTTGATGTTGGCACCAGTTTAAACGGGCCCCTCTGAAAACTGTGTAGAGACATTAGGTTATTTCGAAGGAGGAAAGATTGAAAAATGAGCGATTCCCTCGATGGTACTCGAACCTAGGATGTCTCGAATAAGTGCCGAGCGTGCTGGCCATTATACCACGAAGCGTGCTAAGAAGGCGGGCGAAATACCTTATATACTTCCCCTTTCAAAGGGCGGCTGGATATTAAGGCGCCTAGTTTCCAAATCCTGGTGGTGGAAAATCATCATCCACCACCTTTTTTCAGTTTGAGTGCCACTGTAGAGACATTATGTTATTTCGAAGGAGCAAAGATTGAACAATGAGCAGTGCCCTCGCCGGAACTCGAATGCGCGCCGAGCGTGCTGGTCATTACACCACGCAGGCATGCAAGGCGGGAGAAATACCTAAGAGCTGAAGTGAGTGGGACACAAAATCGTTAGTTTTCTCGCTTACAGTCCAATCTCGTTAAGCCTTTGTGCAGCAGTAGAACGGTTAATTCGAGGTCTTGTCGCAGCCTGAACTTCTAAAACCAAATCACTTGCGGTCGCTTCGCGGTTTTTTCGAGCTGACAGCCAGAGAAAATTGTTGCTCTTTGTCGCCCTTGACTGTATTGTCTATCCACAGATCCTCTGCTTAAAAAACATGTCCAAACTCTTAATATGAGACTCTGAGAGATATTCAAATCTTGGACGACCTTCATTTCTATTTGACTGCCGTCGATTCTGTGAACTATTCGCCACTTTTGACGTTCACTTAAATGACGCGTTTGAACCATAATTATTGAATCCTGACCACTTTCAAAAATCACATTCACTATAAACAACACTACAGACAGGAATTCCAATGTGCGTTCATTGCACACCACATTGTCATTCACCTAATTTGCATATTTAGGTCACTAACATATGCTTGGAAGTGCAGTTTTTTGTTCAAATGTATTCAATTAACGTAAATAATTATAGCTTTGGTTGTAACATAAACTTAGTGAGCGTATTTTTTCTCTTTATTCTTTAATTTTCATGACCAGTGTATATTCCTAAATAACAGACATTTGAATTATGTAATTAAGCATTGTTCCCTTACAATAAACGTGACAAAATGACAGCCCCAGATGTCAAGACAATATGTAAATGCTATAAATAGGGATCTAGCTTTTTGTAGTGTAATGAATTACCAATGCTATTTTAAAAGTTAGCTTTCTCAATGTGGAGACCGAGCACAAAAGTGCATAGAATTTCCTGCAGGCAGTTTCATTTATAGAGATTACAAATATGTGGAGAACGGTTTCAGATGAATGAAAAAGAAGAAACTGCGTAGAAAAAACTTTTATTGAAAGCAGTCATACATTAAAAGCCCTAAAGGTTATTTTAAGAATAATAACAGAATGTATCTTATTTCCGAGCCATTAAACATTCATCCTTCATTACATGAAGTTGTTTTCGCAGAAATATTTATCTTCGGACTAGCACACAGGCTTTATGATATGTCCCCAAGCCAATATTTACAAAAATGCTGGAAAATATATGCAGGGAAGTTTGAATAAATGTGAAAGTTATGAGGCAGTATATTCATAAAAAAAACTAAGAAAATTAAAAATGGTGAATAACGGACTTGCAAAATATGAAGATAGGTTTAAATAAAAGCGATAATAACTAAAAAGATATTTATTTAACATATACTGATGCACTGATTTGAAAATTAATGCACTTAACATATTGCCTTATAATAAATGATAAAAACAATATTAGGTTTTTAATGTAAACTTGTATCTAAAAGGCAAATAAAATATCTCCATCCTAAAATTCTAATCATAATAGAGTGTTTGCGAATTCTTTGATATTTTAACAAAAGTAGATAAATATTTTTTTGGCCTTTGATTATCCAACACATCTAGTATGTTAATTACGTATGTAAAATATTTCTAAAGGCCGAAACTTACATAAATATTCATAAATATATGACAATTACAGAAAAATCAAGATTAGGAATAAATTAAATGAAACCAGCGTAAACACAAAGGTTCAATTATTTTTCTATTTTAGTTTTTAGTAAAGTGCAGATTTTATTAAATCCAAATGTTATATACAGGGACGTTACTCCTATTAAAAACTTTAGATTTTAATTTATGTGTACCATTTTTGTCTTTGTTTATTAAATTTTGCTTTTCTCCATTTAGAAGTCTAGATGGGAAATTCCCTAAAGTCCTTTACATATTATTCAACGCATAATATATTATTGCTGAAACAAAAGCCATTTTTACCTAAATATTACTGTATGTTGTCAAGATATTTCAAAAGTAGAAAGGAGGAAAAGCCATATGTATATTCCAAACAGTGATGCTTTGGAAAACCTGCAAAGATCTAAAGCGATTTGTAAAACGCAGCAGAAAATTCAGTATTATTATTTATTAGCTCCTAATATCGTACAGAAACAGCTCTCAAATTATACTCTAAGCAAAAAAATTATGAATATTCTGTGTTCTACAAAAATCATTAAACATTATTTCTTTTAAAAGAGATAAGTAATTTTAAAATCATGCTTCTACATTATCGTAACATATGCTCTAAATAATTAATAGCACTTTAAGAACGTTAATTTTTGATTATTTTTAAATGAGCGAATTATGGCTCTTTATCGTCACAATGTAGTAAAAATAACACGAACTATTTTTAAAACATCATTTATATGTAGGTATGAAAAAATTGTGTATAAAATAAATAATTTCATTAGTCTTTATGGCAGTTGCAAGCATGAGTATTAAGGAAGCCGAACAGATAATTCCAACATCTTATTGAAACTACTTATACTAAATTTTGCGGAACGGTTTAAACAAAGTAATCCGTATCAAGGAAGCTCTATCAAAAGAATAACTATTCGTGTTTCTAAATAACAATATTTTTTTTTTGTTTTGTTTTCTGATATCGTTGTGAGCCTTAATATTAATTCTTAAGAGAATTAACCTCATCAGGCTCCTGAATTCACATTCATATTTAATTTTCATGCTACTGTGTTTTTAAATATTAAGAGGACAAATAATTGATAACTGTTCTCGCCATGACTGGAAAGCAATAGTAATAGCGCGTTAATTTTGATAAACACCAGAATTTGATAAGTATATTTCATGCTTATGCAGTATGTTTATGTTACTAAGCAAAAGCAAATGAGTCACAGAGAATACCAAACGCAAAACAGATGCGAGATCTTACTAACTTTTATCAAGGATTTTAATTATTCCTGCTACAGAAAGCCATTTTGGTAATACTTCCTTAGTCATAAATGTACATTAGAAAAGATACAGAATTTTAAATATAGTATGAATTTCTATTATTATGAATAGATCAATACCGTATCCAAGGGGGAAATTTATTCTGTCTTTATCAGTGCTTCTAATGGTTACAATTTATTTTTATTAACTTTAAGTCCTTGGTAAATAAAGAAGGTATTCATTAGTAACGCACTCTCAGACAAGATTTAAATCTCATTTCTGATTCCCGAGTTCATGAAAATAATCGAAATGATTTTATTTTTTATGTGTTTGTTAGATATATTATCTCATAATTCATAAGCGGCTTTAACTTCCGCTCAAATAGTTTTAGGTAATACATGATTACAAGACGTCTTTAGAAACTGCATGGTAATTATCTTTTACGACTCTGATAGAACAATACAAATTAAAATTAAATATAAGCGATATTCATTTTAATGTGATGCAACTTTCAAGCCTCCAAAAGTGATTTAAGTTAAAAATTTGTTTCAAACTAACTCAAAACTATTCTGGTATTGTTATGTTTCCCTGACGCATTTAGGAATATTTAGTTGTGCACTTGTCTGCATAAAATAGCAAAACAAGTAATGAATACACACTCAAAAATAAGCCATTATTTACTATTCAGAAAAACAGAGTATTTTTTAAAAAGTATATTTCACATTAATTCATAAAATGCAGATATATTTGAGTATTGTATCATTTAGTAATAGGCGAATATAACATTTAAGTCTAAGTGTGATACAATGTAAATTTATAATATAATATAAGATAGTTCACCATGACTTCTGGAATTTCTTGACATCTAATGGCTAAATTTGGAATTTTTTGGGCTTTGTTGGAAGTACAAACATATTTTCTATACAACGAAGTACATGTTTTATTGTATTTTTTTAGTCATTTTAAATCTCGGGGGAAATGATGATCCATTGAGTATTAGAGGAGTAAATTTAGTATTCAAGTTCCTTTGTTATAACGGTGGGACTAAAATTTAAAAGTATATTATATGACTATTTGCTTCATATTTATACTGAAACTCTTTCTAATGAAATAATCCCAGCCAGGCATCTTCTCTAAAAGAAGGAAGGTTCTTCACACTCTTTTCTCCATATCGTTCTGCCTTCCCTGGAGAAAACGTCGCTAACGTTTTTCACCTCCGCCAGGCCCTTTTGGGACTCATTAAGGAGCTAGTAAGAGTAGGAAGAGAAATCTCCTGCTGTGGGCCAGTATATTCCAAAAGTATGAAATAATCGAATATATTTAAGAGTACAATGAAGAATATATGGATTTTATGATATTTATTTTGATTAAAAATATCTATTCTGTCACAGATAAGAGTTACGTACTTATTCATTTCAGTAAAAATTCAGTCTATTTGCAACACATGTGTGGGTTCCAACTACTTTATAATTTCAACTTCAGTACAAGGTGTTAAGTGTGATCTACACACTGAATTAAAACCACCAGAAGCACTGCACATCAAACAGACCGACAACAGAATTAAACCAGTTTAAGTTTATTCTATCACACCACTTGTGAGTATTAAAATAGGCAAACCTCAGTATACCACCCAACCTGGATCTGGTTTCAACAAAGAAAACTTCCTTTCGACACAGGAATAAATTCAATAAATTCAATCTAACCTATGTAAAGACTACAAGAATTCCCAGTTCTCGACAGAATTTCTAACACGTACACTTTTCAAACAGAAACTAGCCTCCGTTTAACGAAAGGATTCCAAAACGTTTTTGTCCCTTAGACCACTAGCCGATTTTTCTGTTTTTCGTAGCTTCACCTAAGGCATTCCAAAATACTCAGGTAGACAAATATACAAAAATGTTACGTGACAAATACGAAATTTACATGGCAGGCTGAACTCGGCAATGAACAGATGTCTAAAATTTTACAGTGGCTGAGTGGTTTTGGAACACTACCTTAATACTGAATTTTTAAAACTTATCAACTTCAAACATGTCTTTGGCAGCTGTCAGAGAAAAAACACACTTTGACAGGGCTTACTGTTATTTTAAAATAAAATAATAAAGTTTTAAGTAACATATCTTTATTAATCAACCAGGCATAAAATGCACGTCTAGCGGTATTCTTATATAAAATAGGTACATACAAATTAAATGTTTTTAATGAGAAAGATGAACCTGATCCTTTAATAGTAAATTTTTATATTTAGTCTTAAATTAATTATGATTAAACTAATAGTATTTTTTATATTTGGTTTCAAATTAGTCAGGCTTAAACTTAAAGATATTCTTATAACATGGCATTAGATTCTTTAGTGTCACGGTATCGCGTGATAATCCACACTCGTATTTTCTTACTCAAAATATCCTCAAATCTGGCTTTAAAATCTGTGTGAAGGCCATTTAAATGATGAAAGTAGATAGTATGAGGCTTTTCTGACTTTGCCATACCTAGTGAGACTCTGTAACACGCTTGCAAATCATCACCATATCTTTCTGACGTCGAAGCAAACATACTATCCGCCGTAGGTCTCTTCTGATATTTTCCTTTCAGTGTTTGAGCGTTTTGAAATCTTTACATGTTTTATCAGGGTGACACCTTCTCCTTGAATGATTCCATAGAATCATTGCTTAAAACTTTGTTGCATAAAAGGCGCGTAGACAAATGTTTCTCCGACAATGATGGATTGAAGCTGAACTTCAAATAATCAACGCTATAACTGCCTACATTTCTTTTTAGATTCGGCCATATTTAGCAGCAAATATCTGTGTACCAAAATTAAGCAATTTAAATGTGATAAGACACAACCATTCAAAATTTCTTTCCTGGTGTAAAAACTTATTTTAATCTCGTGTTAAGTATACAGGATATTTTTTTAAGTACGAGCATTAATTTTACCACACCACGCTGTACTACTCACTAACTGCAACAGTTACAGTGGTGGCCAAAATTGTGGACACTTTTGGAAATTTTTATGTTTTTGAACTTTGTATGCTTATAGAAAATGTTACGTTTCGCAAAATGCAAACTTGTATATATCATTTTAAAGAGAATTTATTACTGAATTCAATACAAAACACAAAATTCAATTATTTGCAATACAAAAAAAAAGCGTTATATGTACTTTAATATAAATAAAAAACACAGCTATGAAGTAGTTTGTAATGTCTAGCTTTCCTGGCCAATCACTGTTCTTGTTCTGAGAACCAATCAAATGTTAGTAACTGCCAGTAGAAGCTGACATCATGTTTACACTTGAAACAAATCATTATTTTGCTTTGTTCTGCAGAAGGAGGACCTGTTTCTTATACACTGCAAAAGTCTGTTAGTCAATAAAATATTATAAACTATAACACTAATGATGGGCATCACGGTACAAATAGACAGAAAATAATACTCGCAAAAAGAAATTTCCTTTTTTTAAATCTTGGATTCCAACGTATTCTTTTAAATTTCTTGGCGGGGCAAAAATCTCGAATAACAGGGGGTAAAGTTTCGAAATTTAACTGAATACTATTCCAAGTATTTAGAAATAGCGTTCTGATTTTTTTCCATCACTTTAAATTAACACTTTATTGATATTAACATATCTAAGGCGTAATGCATTCTTTTATGTTCTTCAGGCGATAAGTATTTTATTTTCCAATAACTGGAAAAAGTGCACTATACCTATTCTCATTGCAGTGTTTCGAATTCCAAATATCAGATCCGTTATAAACTGACCTTATTTAAGTATATATCTCATTTGAAAGCTGATTATAATAAAACAAAGCAAATTCCATTGCATATACATAAATCTCATAAATCTAAATAACCTTGTAAAAATACGAAAACTAGTTTTTAAAGCTACTCAACTAATTATGCCTTTTTTCTATGGAATTTAAGTTGCGCGAGAAAGTGTGCTTTTAAGTATAAAAATTGTTTTTATCTTTATGTGGAAATCCAAAGAGAAAGAGAGAAACGCAAAATAAATATTTTCATTCAAATTACCTGAAAAAACTAAAGTTCTTCAGAATTCCCAATTTACATTTTAAAACAAATTATTATCTCCGATGGTTGCTGAATACATTTTTATAATAACAAGTCATTAGCCCTTCAATTAGTTTTCCATATTTAAGAGGTATTTAAGGTAAAATAAAATTTAAATTTTATTCTCGTATTTTTACAAAAGTTAACTAGTTTCTTAAAAAGTTCAAATTACTTTTTGGAAATATAAATTAAAAATTTCATTGGGCGGCAGAGATTCATTTTCTTTTTAATATAGTACACTTTCTTTCTTTCAAAATTCTTTGTAAAAATATTAATGTATTTCTTTCTCTCTAAGTGATACTGGAAGCAAATGACAAATGATTACGAAAATTACTTAAGAATCATCTGTCGCAAGAGATGTATTTCCGTTGCACTTAGAAAAAATGCACTTGGAAGAATCCGGAGTCTTTTACAATTAGCATTATTAGTAACCAGAAATCGAATCGGAGAGCAACAAGCGATCACTAGTCTTATTAACTATTGGGAGGGAGGAGAAACAGGATTCAGAAAATTTTGTATTTTGAAAAATTTCATTTTGCAAAAAGTCGCCTTCTAAAATTTATACTAAATTACGATTGATATTTAAATACACTTTGTTTTCTGAAGAATTCCAAACCTCATGTACTAGAAAGGATGGAAAACACTTTTAAAGTACTATTTTAATGTTCCAAATGTTCAGTAATGATGAGCATTAAAGTCAGCGAGGAACAACTAAGAACATATAAAAGATGAGTTATGCATTATGAAATTGGAAATTGCAACTCGCATAAGTCGAATAAGTCGTTTAGCGCCTTTTTTGTTTTCTTGATTGCTTAGAAGACAAATCTGATTTTATTTCAAAACCCTTTATTCAAAAGATGTTTCTGTGTAAATTATAAAATAGAATAAACCAAATTCTAACATGTATGTCATCTCATATGCTCTTATTATGAAGCTGAAAAGTTCTTTTCATGGCATGCAATGTGTTCAAAGTTTATTATCTTAATTATTAATTTTATCTGCGTGATGTGAAGCGCTATATATTAGCATAGCCAAATTCTTAAATAAGCGGTAATATTCATACAAATCAGCGCTTTGCACAAAGCAAAAGAGACAGGAAACGCCGCTTTAGTAACTATATGCTTAAACAGATAGGTAACAGATCTTTACATATTGGCTATTCTGAAAGAGACGGATGGCGAACTAAAGACGGAAAAGTATACATACCTATATTCTTTTACACATACCTATATTCATATAGATATAAACACCTATATTCTTTTACATATACCTATATTCATATATAAATACACACCTATATTCTTTTATTAGTATTCACATTCTATTTACATGCAGCTGATTTATTTCTTATGGCAAAGACTGTTTGAATAAGAGGAGGCATGCCTTCCTGGAGCACGCTTTGAGGGTCACTGGTTGATATTCAAATTATCCTAGCTGCATATACAGCGAATGCACTGTTTACTATATATATATACAGTGGTGGCCAAAATTGTGGACACTTTTGGAAATTTTTATGTTTTTGAAATTTGTAAGCTTATAGAAAATGTTACGTTTCGCAAAATGCAAACTTGTATATATCATTTTAAAGAGAATTTATTACTGAACTCAATACAAAACACAAAATTCAATTATTTGAAATACAAAAAAAAGCGTTATATGTACTTTAATATAAATAAAACACACAGCTATGAAGTAGTTTGTAATGTCTAGCTTTCCTGGCCAATCACTGTTCTTGTTCTGAGAACCAATCAAATGTTAGTAACTGCCAGTAGAAGCTGACATCATGTTTACACTTGAAACAAATCATTATTTTGCTTTGTTCTGCAGAAGGAGAACCTGTTTCTTATGAAAGAGATGTAATATTATTGTGTTACGAGAAAGTGGTCTTTCCTAAGCTGCAATTGCAAGAAAGGTGGGTGGTTCAGTGACTACATCTGGAGTCCGAAAGATTTGTTTACGATATCAAGAGATAAATTCAATAAAAAACAAAGAAGGAAAAGGCCTAAAAAGGTGCACCACATCTATTAATGACAGAAGAATAAAAAGACTATGTGTCCAAGATAAAAAAATGTCATCAGCGGCCGTCAGAAGTGATCTGAATGATGCTAGTGTTTCTGTCAGTTCAAGAACAATCAGAAGAAGATTAACAGATGTTGGACTGAGAGGTAGAAGTACACGAAAAACGCCTTATCTTAATTTTCAGCAACGTAAAAAAGACTACAGTGGGCAAAGGAACACATTAATTGGACAGATGATCAGTAGTCACAAGTTATATGGAGTGATGGAACTAAGATATCGTTATTCGGTAGTGACGGGCGAAAATATGTAAGACGTAGAATAGGAGAAGAACTACATCCTGACTGCATTTAAGCAACTGTGAAGAACCCAGTTAGTGTTATGATTTGGTCATGCATGTCAGCAGATGGTATTGGTCGCCTTAATGTCATCGATGGGACACTGAATGCCAGAAAATACAATGACACTATTCTAGAACCAAAACTTCTACCTTCCATCAGAGATCTCTTTTCCAACAATGCTTCGTTTATTTTTCAGCAGGATTCTGCTCCTTGACACACGGCCGAAATATCTAAAGTGTGGTTTCGTACAAAGAGCATTAAATTGTTGTCATAACCAGGAGAAACAGTCCTGACCTCAATCCTACCGAAAATTTGTGGCACCGTTTGAAAACTCTTGTCCGAATGAGGCGCCCATCAAATAAAAGGGAACTAATTGAGGCTATAAATATTTCCTGGCATCATGTAATAACGAAAGAAGAGCTTAAAACTCTTGTCAGCTTAATGAAACGTCGATATGAGGCTGTAATCAAAAATAAAGTGTACCCTACTAAGTACTGATAACTCACTGCAATCATCATTATCTAATGTATATCGATAACTATTATCGTTTCTCGTAACACAATAATATTACATCTCTTTCTAGGTGTCCAATCTACTCTTTTATTTGATGTCATTGCTTCTTGACTAAATATTAAATTTTTTTACAAAAATTCCTACTTGTAATTGCAGTGTATAAGAAACAGGTCCTCCTTCTACAGAACAAAGCAAAATAATGAATTGTTTCAAGTGTAAACATGATGTCAGCTTCTACTGGCAGTTACTAACATTTGATTGGTTCTCAGAAAAAGAACAGTGATTGGCCAGGAAAGCTAGACATTACAAACCACTTCATAACTGTGTTTTTTATTTATATTAAAGTGCATATAACTTTTTTGTATTGCAAATAATTGAATTTTGTGTTTTGTATTGAATTCAGTAATAAATTCTCTTTAAAATGATATATACAAGTTTGCATTTTGTGAAACGTAACGTTTTCTATAAGCATACAAAATTCAAAAACATAAAAATTTCCAAAAGTGTCCACAATTACGGCTACCACTGTATATTATGTAGAGAAAATGTAAATTATTAGTTTAAAATTAAGTCAACCTTACATTAATTTATATAATAAAAGAGCGTTATTTTGTTCAAGAGAGGAAGACATAAGGTCTCTTTCCTTCAAAGAGAAAAAAAAAAAAAAAATTTGCCAAACAATATCGCAGTAAAGGTGTCCTAATAAATCGGTATTTTACTGTGTTTTACTTAATTTTGAATCTTATAGGACCTTAAAACAATTTTCTGTTCTTACGTGTTGAAAGATGTGGTTTTAATAATCATAGTTTGGATAGAAAATGATTATGTCAAATATTTAAGATATATTTTCACACATATTATATATATTTTTTACTATATTTATTTGCATCATTTTGATATTACACACTTCAGACTTTATTTGGCTGTCCAGACCCTTAATTATCTTTCATTTTGCTGAGATTAATTTTAAATACACAATTATCAGCCGGCGTTACAAGGTGTGTTTTGATTAGTTTAATTATGATTTGAGTTGGTGTAAACGACCTTTCTCCAAGTATGGGTTTTATTTTAAGAATCTGTATTAATAATTTGTTCACATTGTTTCTCAAAATTTTAACTTCTTCGCCATAGTGATCAATTTATTAAATGGTATTAATTCTAGAAATGTTGAAAGATAAAGAAACCCATGCCTGTTTAATTTTTTTTTTACAAATGACTATTAAGTTTTTACCATGTTGTTCAAAAAATAATTCGCTTACTAACGATCATTTCAAGTTGAGATAGACATTTCTAATTGATAAGAGAGTTTTATATAATTTAATAGGAAATGTTTGCAAATTTCCTGCATCTTACGGTAATGCTACTATTTCAGAAGCTATATAAATACAAACCCTTCTATCAAAACAAGACGAATCGAATCTGACATTATATACCTTTCAAACCATTGAGTATTGTATGTTAGTGATTATTTAAGGTATTTTTAGTACCCAATTGTGATAAAATCATAAATATTTAATATATATATATATATAATAAAGGACCTATTTTTAGATGGGAAAGTGCAAAAGAAGGAAAGATTTTATCCAGTCAAGATTTATTGAGTGTTGAAATGAAATATAGTCATTGTTTCTGAAAAGAATGCAGATTTTTAGCCCAAAGGAGCGATTTTCCCAAAAGGACTATTAATTTGGGTTTGTCATTTTATGTTTGTTCACTATTAATGTCTGAATCACTTTTCAAATTGTTGCCACCAAGTATAAGATCCCTGTATCATATTTAAAGAAATTAAATGCTGAAGAATCTTCACGAATGCATGTATGTTTCATGCATTGTGAAAATCAATGGTACCTAGAGACATAAAATTTTGAATAACGTACTCCTCCGCTCGAATATGGGCATCTGGAAGCCGAAATTTTGAATCTGGAATTCATTTTATTATCTATTCCCCATTTTGTAAAACTTTAACGAATTTTTGATTAACAAACTCAACGATTTCAAATCATTCCATTAACATCGTGTGCAACTTCAGGCACAAATATTTTATGCACGGAGTTTCTTTACATTTCTTATTGGTATATTGGTTTTACTTGTATAATGGTTTTTCTGTTGGTAACGTAGCAACACAAAGAAGTTATAATGTTTAAAGGTATTTTGCGTCGAATGAGTTAATGTCTGTATCACTTTTCAAATCCTGTTTGGAAACACAGTAAAAAACTCCCCTTTAGGCGTAATATAAAATCTGAATGTTTTCAGATTATTTTTCTATTATTATAGTTGTACGCACTAATGTACAGAGTGAACAGAAACACCTTTCCTGATTAGAAAAAATAATCTTTTAACTAAATTCCAAATAAGACAAAAAATAACATTTTTATAAATACGCAATGCTGTTTCTTAGAATTTTTATCATGATAGATAGCGCCAAGATATTAGTTAGTAAATGACGTCAAGAACAGAAAAAATAAATGCATTTTTATATCATCATGAATGAACGTAAAATTTCTCCCATCAGTGACGGCTTAAAAGTTTGTACCAACGCAATGCTTCAGACTACAGATTATCAGGAATTGATATGGAAGGAAACTGGCAGCATTGCAACAAGTGGCAGGCCTACTATAAGAGATGAGGATTGCTACCTTTGTCCTCTATGCAGAGGGCATACCAAGGACAGCGCTTTTGTCACACCAATTTGTAATATTGGTGCTTTCAAAGCAGATGTGTCAGTTATAACAGGAAATGATCAAGAACCAATGGCGAGACTGACTTGAGATTCTCCAGGCCGCACTAGAAGCACACGTTGAAACTTATTCACTGAAGTGCTGTTCTACAAAATGGTTTATTACTGTAGTTATCATTAAAAATGTATGTGTTTGTAATCATTACCGTGCAAAAAATATATGTAATGAGGGAAGACATTTTGTTCACTCTATACTTACAGCATGGGTCTTTTCTAAAAGTAATAATGTCATTGTTGATCAAACACTTTTATTAAAATATACAAAAGCTAGGTGCTAAATATTATTTCTTTAGTTAATTTAAATGTAAATATAGTAGTTAACTAACATTGCTGAACACTCTCATATCTTGAAGAACATTTTTCATTGCTCTTGATAAATTTCGTGGTTATGATATTTAAATTTCTTTAGGTTGAATCGCTACGATCAGAAAATGTTTCAGCAATAAAAAATGAGAAGTGAATTTAGAATTATTGCAGACAGTCTAATCACACGAATATGTCTTGAATTTATACATTAGCAGCACACAATCCTACTTATATAGACGTATACACATATTCATTTTGAAACATAACCTATAGGGTTTATTTATTTACTTTTGTTTAGCTTGATAAATTCTTTACACTTTATTCATATATGCACTGGATCCTTCTGATCTTATATAGATATATTATTTTATTTAAAGCTCATTTCAGCCATGCGTATTTCTTTCTTGCAGAAAAGATTATTTATGAGAAAAAAAATATTTATAAGAATATTGTTAATTTTATGCACATATCTCATCGACTCATATAATTAATGTATTGCGCTAATAATAAGAGGAATTTATGGCCCTAAAGACGAGAAAATTAATTTACTGCTACTGTTTTTCTTACTTTTATCGCTTTTTGCTTCAGCCAATATTTTATTTATATATTTATTTTAAACCTAAAAGGGCAATTAGTTTCAAACCATGGTTTTGCGTTATTCATCTTAACTGCTGTCCTCTGTAAATGCGATTTTCATTTCTCATTTGAGTTTTCGTGTCTGTTCCTATACTGAAAAATATTGAGATCTTTCAAATTTATTGTCTGTAACTGATTACAAACCAAGCTATTTAAAAGTAATAGATGCAGTTCTTGAGAACATTATTTTTTTAAAATTTTAATCTGATTGATTTAAATAAATATCCATTTATGTCTTGATATATCTAATTAAAAATATTAAAAAAATCATTTTATAGAATTAAATTCTACATTTTTTCCCTTTCCAAATATGCGGAAAGTTTTGACGTTCCCATATTAGTCTAAATGTATGTCCATCTAATATCCTATAAAATGTTTCATTGTTGTACTGTGCCATCTCTGTTGATTATCTCTACTTATAAAGCACAGTTACTTTACAAGAGCCCGTTCAGAATAAAAATCTGATTTAATGGCAAAGATAAATTTTGCCGTTAAAATCTAAACCCATTCAGATTTTTTACCTTTTTTTTAAATTTCTTGTAATTTTTACTAATATATTTTTGTTTTCTGGATAGCAAAATAAAGTTGAATAAGAATACTCTAAGTATCATGATTTGTATTAATAGTTTCGTATATAGCATTATGCATTTTATCAGCCCAGCTATAAAAAGATAATATTTTAAAGTGCTTTGTTTACTTATCTGCTAGTGATGTTGTTCACTGCTAAATAAAATTTGCCTGATCACCCTTCAAAAACTTTATTTGAGTCTTTTTCTCAAGGCTTTTTAAGACGTGTTTTTACTAAACGCCATTTTTATCGGCAGTTGGACGTTAACAAGATCTTCCGAAATAAATTGAATCATTTCTAAGATATTCACATATGATTACATATAATTTATTCTTTTGTCGTGTCAGAAATGTAACGTTCAGTACCAACACTTATTTATTCTGTTACAATTACGATTAGAATTTAAGGGGAGAGGAGTATTTACTTTCGTTTACAACTTTTGGAATATTTGCTACTTTTGGATGATTGGCTGTATTTTTCGGAGTAATCTACTCACCTTATTTCCCTTTCTTCAGTCTGCTTGCTTGGTGATTCAGTTTTACTTGTACTCATCTTAGCTGGCGATGGATTTACGCCTGTGTTCTGTTCGGATATTTCTGCCTTTCTCTTTCGCTGAGTGTTTGGGCTAATTTCTTTGCAATGCAGTTTTGGTCTAGGATTTCTCTTGCCTTCGTTTTGCTCTTCTTTGTAATTCCTGTATCAGATATATACTGTTTCCTACTATAGTCACCGCTTCCTTATGTGAATATTTGCACGTTGATTGTCATGTTCATGTTTTGATCTAATCCTGACTTTACTTCTATATCCAAGAATTTTATCGATGTTCACACACATGGAATATAAATTATAATTCCAAAGCCTATGAGGCAAAACCCCAAAAAACTCATAAAAAGAAAAGTATTTTATGGCACAGTGAAAACAAATGATAAACCGTTCCAAACTTAACTTCGTGACCTCGTCGTCTTTAGCTCGTCACGATTTCATAATTGGTGGATCTAGTTCCTTACCTCATTGCATAAAAAGCAAGGTATTCTAATTCCCGCCGACCAGGCGATTTTCTGCCGAAGATGCCGACACTTTTATGCAAATAGACAACTGTTCTATGTTAGCAAAGGAATATTAAATAATATATACCTAAAGATAAAAAACAATGGTATGGCTCATAGGTCCCGGCGTTTTTTCGCATGGAAAATAAAATGTTTTGGCAAAGCGTTTTTTTTTTTAATTTAATTTAATTTTTTATTTGATGGAGAATTATGTGCTGCTCGAAAGATTTGTGAAGTTGCAGTGACATTAGGTGAATTGGAAGCAGAATCATGAAAAATGACCAAACGCCTTCGCCGGGAATTGAACCACGGACCTCTGGAATACGCGCCCAGCTAGCATACCACCACACCACGAAGGCATGCTAAGAAGGCAGGAGAAATACCTAATATAATAGCCCTTCTAAAGGGCGACTGGGGTTTTAGGGGACAAAGTCGCCAAATCCTGGGTATGGAGAATCATCATCCAATATCCTTTAGTTCAGGCGCTATTGTAAAGACATTAGGTATTTTTTAGAAGCAGACAAGATGAAAAATATGCAACTCCTTCGCCGGGAATCGAACCATAGACCTCTGGAATACGCGCCCAGAATTCAAACCATGAAGGCATGCGAGGAAGGCGGGAGAAATACCTTATAAAGTGCATGGAAAAGAAGCGATGCTCCTCAGGATGGCTCAAATTGGTTTGAAATACTCCAAGACTGTTATTTCTACCCTGCAGTCAAAGCACAATTGTTGAATGTTGAGAAGTTAACACCAACGGAGAATACATTACTGATTAAATTGTCGCGCATTCGTTGTTTATTTTTGTGGAAACCAAAAACAAAAAGCCAGAACTTATGGGCTAACCCAATATATACTTAAAGGATAATCTGTATTTAATGTCACAACCGTACTTTAAAAATATCTTCTATGTATGTTTCTACTGCAGTACCAACCAAAAATTGCGATTGTACATTTTCATCTCTCTTTGCTAAGAGAAAAAATTCAGCAATAAATATTTCTTTAGAACTTTAAATGAATATAGAACTCTACAATAGTTGCGTATACTAACTTAAAATAGAAAACTTATTTATTATAAATTTCAAAAATAATGAAACTTATACAAGCAGAACTTAATTATAAAACATTAGCTATTTGAGTAGTTTAATTAGAAGGCATACATTGTAATTTGTTCTTTGTTAACGGCGAATTAGCAGTAATTATAGTATATTAAATATCAAACAAGAACTTTATTATAACTTAGAAAAGTATTAAAGGCTTTTCTAATAGTTTACGTGTTTAGAAAAATACCAAATTCAAAACTTAACTGCTCATGAGATTTTCACATTGATTTGTTTCGGGGCGTCACTATTACTTTAAGATTTTGATTCTTTTAAAATGCCCTTTATTTCTTCGTAACAGTTATATCACTTTTTATTAATCTATCAAAGCCAACATTATTTTTCCCTTCTTATTCAAAATTGAAATGCGTTATCTTTTTAATATTTAATTATTTTATATATGAAAAGTCATTGTCAAATTTTGGAGCAATGTTTTGTCTAAGAACTTCGAAATAGATTTCTCTAACATAAGTTTTGTGAAATTGCACTTTCCTCTAAAAGATCAAAACATGAATTATTGTGTTGTCTATTCATGAAGGCATCTGAGATATAAAATTAAAAATATATATATGAAATTATTTACCGATTATCAGCTAGATGGAATTTAAAAGTTATTTCTTTGGCTTAATATTATAAGGCGTCATATGGGATTACATTACGAAGAGGAATATTCTCACAATAATTTTTTACGTTAAGTAGAGCATTTACTAAAGCATAAATGAACTTCATAAAATTTCTCCTTTGCGTTAACTGAGTAGTTTCATATAAAGGTAAAACACTTCATTACGTATGCTTCATTGATAACTCTACATTCAAGTAGTGTTTTCTCATGAGTAATTCAAACAGACTATGCTTTGTGGGAATATCCCTTATGAAAACAGTATTATAATCTATAGTAAGCAGTCGTCATAGCTTTAATCTGAAATGAGAATATGAAACGGAAAATATTGCTGTTACTCAATGTAATTTATGAATATGACAAAAGGCGAAAGCATTACTCAAATTCTAGTTAATGTGTTGGCATAAATACTATATATAATAATTACCTTATAAATATTCAAAGCTTACTTTACAACATTATGAGAAATATCTTCCAAAATAGTCTTTCGCTGCACTTCAGATCCCTAGAGGTAGTTTCTTTTGATCTTTACTAACAATTATATTATGTTAGAATATAAGTAAAAAATTAATGGTATGACTAAATTAAATTTAGGTCATGCCAAGGGAAATAATGCAGTACAATACTAAAATAGATTTCTTATCATTATTTCTACCTAATAAATATTTCATTTTCTATCATGATTTCTACTTAAATATTTTAAACAGTAGGCAGTGGGAGGATATAGCTAATATATGAATACCTGAATTGACATTTTGTTTTAATGAATTCTAAAGTAAGGAAAAAAACAATAAAAATCTAAAAGCTTTCAGATTTTATATTACGCCCAAAAGAGGCGTTTTATTTAAATGTTGTGTGTTACCTTATTAAATATCGTATTCTTTGCACTTAACCATAAAATTAAATTCAAGAGCAATATCACAATGACGGAAGAGCAGTACTTAAGTCGAAGTTCCACTAACTTTGTTAGAGAGCCAAAGATTCTGACTAGCGGGCTTTTGCCTTTAGACTACACTCTCTCTAAGCTAAATACGCTCAGCCGTATTTCGGGCCCTTGATAGCTTCGCCATTTGGTTCGACATTTAGGGTCCAAACTCTGTAGTATTTTGATAGCTTCAGCTATACCTTTTCAGCTAAGCATTGGTTAAGTTTTATTTCTTAGTATTCTTGAGTTAAAGCCCAAGTGGAGGCTTTTCTGTACGTCCTGAGAAAGGCCCATCTGTAAAACTTTATTTTTAGGAATAAAGCCTAATTAACCCTTTTTGAGTTTACGTTCCTGTTTCCTGAGCTAAAGCGATTATTCGCTTACCATGCAGATTCTTGATTATTTAATTTCTTTAAATATAATGCAGAGCTCTAATATTTGGTGGGAGCAATTTGAAAAGTGAACGGACATTTATAGTGAACCGACGAAAAATGCCAAAACGAAATTAATATCTCTTCTGGGCAAATTGCCCCTTTGGGCTAGTGATATTCAAAAGTGGTCTACAAGTAAATAAACTTAAGTCTAAAGTTTATAAAGTCTAGAAATACTTAATTAAGTCTATAAATAAATAATTCTATAAATAAATATTTTATATTCAAAACTGAAAACAGAGCATATGGTGCACATACTTTTATAATACAGGGATCATTGTGCCTGTAATAACGCATTCATTTATCCACTCTTATGTCTAGTTTTAATTCATTAACATTGCAAGGAACTACCGCACTTTTCCTCGTGGTGGAATTGGTTGTCAAGTTTTGATAAATAAATGGAAAATCTATATTTCCAATCTGTGCAGGCAAGCGTCCACTTTATTTACGCTTCGTTTTTGTTAAATCGTGACCGTACGAAGACAACGCTTGAAGGGATTCTACAACGGTTTCTGCCTCTCTTTCTTCAGCTAGAGTTCGGAGATGAAGGACGAGTCTTCTGGGTCTGTTCTCCTTCCCTGCTGATACTGATATACGTTTTTATTTCGTAAACAACTGCCTGTATGCCATGCGAATTTTTGTGAGACTGAATCAACTTCCATGTGAATCGTAGAAAAGTGAGACTCCAAATTCGTATAAAGTTGCTTCTGTTATACTTTTATATTGTCTAGCAAGATAGATGACAGATGTCTTCACTGGTGCTTGCGTCCTTGTTCATCGATCTCGTGGATCCTCGTATAATTTCAGTCTGCACGTGTTTTCTCTATTGTTCGAAAAAATAGGTTCGCTAACTGATTATGCTTATCATCAACCCGAATTTTTAATGGTTGCGCTTCTTCAGAACTTTTATTTTGGACAGGTGGATAATGCTTTACTTGTGCCGATGAGTTCAGCAGTATCATCGTATTATTCGTTATGTCACGCGTAATATAGATCCGCTGTGAAAAATTTATGAGTACCAGCGCGCTCCATTTGTTTGTCTGCCTAATAACATCATTTAAAATTGCATCAATATTTATTCTAAAATAGTGATACTAAAAATAAGAATAAATAATTCACTTATGATTTTTTTGGTTCTCTTCATTCTTGGTAAGTCCTTAATTATATGTTTCCTTTCTATATCTCACATATATATGTATCTACGGGCTCATGCGAACATAACGTAATTTTAGTATTAATTGACGATTTAAGAACTTAAATATTTTAACATCTGGCTTCCATTACAAAAAATCTTGCTACACAATCACAAAGACAGCACATTCGGTATTTCATGTCATCGCTCTGAAAAAATAACAATACAGTAAACAATGACTTTAAAACTAGATCTAGAAGAATGATGAACAGTCACTGCTTGGATTTGATCCTCTGTTATCTCGTATCTTTCCCCAGGGGCGGATGGGTCTCTCTAACCGGTGCGGGTAACTTGGAAAATGGTGCGAGCGCCTTTCTTCAGATTTTCTTTGGTCGTCAGACGCAAGCCTTCTGTGGCGCAAAGGTAACGGGACCATTTTCACATAGGCAGTAACTCCACAAAACACAGGTGTGAGGCACAAATGTAATAGCAGTATCGTAAAGAAGTATCGTTGTGATGATCAGTATAGTATAGAAATATACCATCACATATATTATTTAATGTTGGCTTAGTTTGCGGCTGTTATGATTTAAGATGCTATTACGTTGCTACACTTGGTGCAGAATATGAATATCACAGTGATATCCGTTGTTAAAAATGCAGAATTTATTTTAATTTTCCAATAGTTATTTTAATTTTGGAACAAACGTTTTGTTTACCTTCTTATTTCCAACCTATGAATCCCTGCCAGTAGGAGTTTTCTGGATTACGAATTATGCGAATAATGTAGAAACCAGTATTTAAGGTGAATTCTGGGTCACTTCAGTAGAAAAGCGAAAGAGAACGTGTTCTGCTTTTCGGCCATGTTATTGCTGCTAGTCTAAATTTAGTGTCATTCGGCCGTATTGTTACGTGATTGCTGGTACACGCCGGTGACCTTAAATAAGGGTTTTGATGCTTTGAGAAGTAAGCTTCGAATCTTAATACCGGTTTTAGTATGTGTCTCTCTTCATTTAAATCAGAAGTGGTGGTATAAACATGATGTTATCTCCATCCAAGAAAATAAATGGTTTACGTCATCAAAAGCACAGTAAGCAAAATTGTTTTCTTTCCTTGCAGTATATCAAAGATTTAAATTAATCAAATGTCAACTAGCATTAAATTGAATCAATGTTTTTCTAAATTTAGTAAGTGTTAATTAGAACGATTTATATTTAATGTATGTGGGTATTTCAGCAATGATAACAGCAAAGAAAATGTTGATTATGTTCTTTTTTCGTCATTATCAGCAAAGGAAGATCAAATTAGTCACATTAAATCACCTATCACTTGACAAACAGTTTGTTCCATACATTAAGTGCTTAAAAGACTTCTTGTTTTACAGAAATTCCTTTCCAAATTAAATCTGATTGCTTTCAAATTTATTTTTAATTATTATTTTTCATTAATTCAACATTCTCAATATTTTCCTTTCTTTAGTAAAATTTTAAAGTGGTGTGTAAGACCTCTTTATTCCCAAAGTAACCTCTTTATTCTTCATTTCTCACTTCTTGGAATAAAAATAGGAATGTTATAATAATTATGATTATTATTCACAAACTCGAAATCACAGAACCAGATTGTATAGCGTTTTAGAAAGAATTTACTTTCAAAAAGTTTCAAATTTAAAATTTAAAAATGGTACATAAAAAAACCATACCAATATTTAGTGTTTTCAATATCTACTGATGCCAAATCATGACTAACTCCATAGAGATAGAAACATTAAAAACTCATCAAAAAAGCAATTTTAAAAGCTCTCACATTTGATTCTGTGTTTTATCTATGAACAAATATTGATATACACAAACAAAACTATCAAAACAGTAAAGGACTACATAATTTCTTTTGAACAAAATTACAAAGCCAAATACATAATAAATAAGATTTCAAAATATTTGTTACAATAAAATTATTTGTAAACTATTTTATATTTTTATGAGTGTACAGGATCGTAAGAAATTGAAGGCATACGTAACCAAGTAAAATCTAGTACGCTTAGCTATGATGAAATGTAACTAGATCCACCTAAGTGTTGATCTATGCTAATTCTACCGCAAGTTTGAAGATGAACATAACTAAGGGAAGTTGTAATATTTTGTCAGGTAAGGTGTTTAACATTTTGTTCTCAATAAAAGGAAGTTGGACCTTTTATTGAGCATAAAAATATTGAACAGTTGGCAAGGATGTTCTTTAACTTTAAAAGATATACTGTCCACGTCTCTGTCGCAACCCAATATCCAACCAATATCATGGTGCGTGTCTGGATCGTAGAACAATGACGTGGTTGGTGAGTCAAATCCTCTATTCAAGCTCCTTTCCTCATCGATGGCGAACTCAGCATCCTTCCACAGCTCTCGATGTTTAATGGAATTAGCTTTCCATTTTTGTAATATCATGCTACCGCTTTGAGGAATTTCCACACTTTCGGTCATAATCTTGAAAATGGTTTGCAAGTATTCTTCGCCTCTAACCGAATCGTCTACATAAAACCATTCTGCTAATAATTCGAGAGTATCGGATTATTCCTCTTTATATTTATCAAAATGATATTTGAGAGTTTAAACATGGACTTGGTTTCAGTCCAAATAAAACTCTATATTTTTTTTTCTTTCTTGATATGAAATAGAGCTGATATCAGCAATTCAGAGTATCTGGTAAAATTTTTGTCGCTACGATCAATCAAAATTTGAAGATATACTTGCTTTATATCTGTTGTGAAGGCAATTGTGTTCTGCGGAAAATTCAAAATTTTAAGTAGATGTGGATATAAATTTAGTCCTTTAAGTAACAGACATTAATCGAAAGCTCTGGTAATTCCTGAGAAGATCTGTCAAAAACAATTCTAATCTGACTTAGAGTTATCCTCACGAATGGCAGCATTGTAGGGAGAGCTGACATGAGAACTTACCATAGAGAGAGGATTTCTCAATGAAACCTGCCTCACTATCTCAACAGTTACCTTCTGAAATTCTCAAAGGGGAAAATTGTATTATTTCTAAATCTCCTAACCAAACCTTCAAAACGTTTCCGAGCCACTTTTTTGTTATTTGCTAACTTCTCTTGAATTTGCACTCAACTTTTATAGAAATTATTTTATAGTTCTTTTCAGTTTTCATCAATAGGTGCCAGTAGCTTGACTGACTTCCCCTCATTCTTACTGCCTAATCCTATCTTAGCATAGCCTTTTTTTCGGCGTTGGCACTTGTGTAACTTAAGAAGAAGGTTATATATTCAAACCTTCGAAATTAAACCTGCAAATCTATGAATATTATGCCGTATTTTACTGCTTTAATTCCTCCAGTAACAATGAATCATGTCACAAACCACACGACAAAAAATTTCTATTCCACTCGTTTCTTAGCAACGTTCTATAAAAATTCCATTTCATTCATATTCAGAACAAATGTACAGCTAATTATAAAATGACAGAAAAAGATTCACCTTTTATCTGCTTTAATCTACTGAATCGCGCATATTCATTGAATTTTAAGCAAAAGCAAATTGTTATTCAAATTCTCAGCGGAAACATAACTAAAATGTAATTTATTCCACCACTTAATAAAGAATTTATGACATCTCTTTCTCTTACAGAAATCTTAAAAGAATTACACCAGCTGTCTGAATTATGCACTTTCGGATACTACATCAAATATGAAATAATCTATCCTACGTATTAAAGAGATTCGCAAGAACTGCTTGTAATTGAGTATTATTTTAAATTAGTATTTAAGAGGGACATAGCCCTATTTTTTGGAATTCATACATTTTAATGGAATGCAAATGGTCTATTCCATAAAACCGATAAGTTACGCATTTTTATAAATTAGTATAGTACAGATATGCTTCTTCTACTGGAACACAGGCTGGGTCAGGATATTACTTTTGATATTGTGAATCATGCTATCTATAGACTTGATAGGAGCAGGACGAGCTAATGACCTGGAGGGGTCTCATTGTCTTAATTAAGCGCTCCATCACTCATTATCACACCACACCAGCATTTAGCTCTCAAAGCCCCAAATTTGACTAAAAAAACTTTGACCGAAAGCTTATAACCAAAGTAAACAAATATAGTTAACAGCAGTACTGATTATCTGGATGGCAAAAATTACATTTACATTACTCTCAGCACTTTGTAAACAGTGCATTTTTTTATTCAGTAACATTAAATAGAAGGGATTTCTAACGTCATAAAGAAATTCTGAAACTGTGACATATCACCTTTCCAAATTAATCTATTCCCCTAGGGAAAAAGTATTAAAAATATATTAAATTAAATAAAGTTCTAAAATAACTATAACATTTATTATTTAATAATTCATGTCGATTGATTAATAATAATGCATGTATTTAAATTAACAATCTTAAATTCATAATGCAATAATTAGATAGTGAAGTTAAAAATTTGACATTAACAAAATGTGCTATTCAAAGGTGCCATCCATTGTAATATGCACACCCAATTTTCACGCTACCTATAATAGATGTAAACGTTCATTGCAGAAGTAAAGTAATGTGGCAAATCTGTATGCATTGAGTAATTGATTTAGCAGCTATAATGGTGCATACTTTTTTATTGGTAATATCTCTCATTATTGTTCGTTAATAATATTTCTTTGTTTTCTATATTATTTATTGAAAATATCTCTTTGTGTTTTAGAGAAATACAAGGCGAATACAAGGAGAAAGAGAAGGAGATAATTAGATTATTTATATATTCTTCATCTCTCTCTCTCACTCTTTATACATATAAAATTACGGTTAGTCTGTTTGCAGTTATAAGGTCTTACATTTGTCCATAGCGATAGTAAAATTTTATTTCAAATATAATAGTTTAATCCCAGTTCAGATGTTGTAATTTAAGCAGACATTATTTAGTTAATAGTTCTCTTGGCTCTACGAAAGCGATAATACTACCGCGAATCTTCTAAATAAGCAATTTATTGTCTAGAACAGTGATGGCTAACCTATGGCACGCGTGCCACAGTCGACACGCAGAGCCTCATCAGCCGGCACGCGACTAAAATATTATTTCCTTAATCAATAATCACAATAAAATGATACTATGTAATTTAAATAAGTGTTTTACACTTACTTATCGCATAATGACACTGGCATAGGGATTAAACCTAGATATAAAACTTTCATACGAGGGCCATCCAGGAAGTAGATTACGTTTCCGTCTGTGTCCGCTAGGGGCGGGGCTAGCGCGGCCATCTTGGGGTCAGAGCGTTGCGCAGCTCAGTCTGCATCTAGCCGTGCTAGTGAGAGGTTCGTGCGGTGCTCCGTTCAGATACTGTGACGGTTTGAAATGTCTGCGTTAATTGAAAATCCCGCGAGCTGCGAGGTGCGCTCAGTAATAAGGTTTCTGACTGCAAAAAACTGTAAACCGATAGAAATCTATCGGCAGCTTCGTGAAGTGTATGGGGACAACATTATCACTGAAGGTGGAATGCGTCAGTGGGTCATAAGATTTCAAAATGGCCGAACCAATGTTCACGACGAAGATCGAAGTGGGAGACCCAGCATAGTGACCGCCGAACTTCTCGAAAAAGTCGATGCTAAAGTCCGTGAAAATCGAAATTTCACAATAACGGAACTTTCTTTGAGTTTTCCACAAATTTCGCGAAGTTTGTTGCACGAAATCATCAGCGAAAAGCTTGGTTACCACAAGTTTTGTGCAAGATGGATTCCAAAAATCTTGACAGAGGACCACAAAAATCAGCGAATGGCTGCAGCGTTGAACTTTTTGGACGCTTACCATAAGGATGGTGACTCTTTACTCGATCGCATCGTTACTGGTGACGAAACATGGGTGAAACATGTGAACTGTGAAACGAAATTGCAATCAATGCAGTGGGGGCACACAAGTTCTCCCCAAAAACCCAAGAAATGCATGGAAACAATGTCGGCAAGGAAGATGATGGCGACTGTTTTTTGGGACAGAAAAGGTGTAATTTTGGTGGACTTCCTGGAAAGAGGCACTACAATAAACTCTCAAAGGTATTGCCAAACTCTCCAAAAACTCAGAAGAGCAATTCAAAACAAGCGCAGAGGAATGTTGAGCTCTAAGATCTTGTTGATTCACGACAACGCCCGGCCCCACACGGCAAATGTCACTCGTAAAGTTCTTGAATCTTTTAAGTGGGAGTTGTTTCCTCATCCGTCGTACAGTCCCGACCTGGCACCGAGCGACTTCCACCTATTCCCAGCAATGAAGAAGTGGCTGGCTATGCAGCGTTTTGATGACGACGCACAGCTGCAAGAAGAGGTAACGAAGTGGTTGAAGGCGCAGGCGGCCGAATTTTTCGACGAAGGAATTTCCAAGCTCGTACATCGTTACGATAAATGCCTTAATTTGTATGGTGACTATGTAGAAAAGTAGTATTTGAGTGTGGCTTTCATCTGTATATAATAAAATTTGTTTCCTATACTTTGTTTATTTTTTTATTCCAAAACGTAATCTACTTTCTGGATAGCCCTCGTATATCGCCATAGAAATGATATACATATTTATTGACCCAATTTATGAACTTTCAATTGTTTGGGCCAATCATATTACTTGTTACATGGCAAAAAAATACACCAAAGTTGAAGCAGCTAATAGGTTTGCTAAATGAATTCAAATTTATTGTAGACTGCCGGAGAGTTTTAATATTTTCATTGTTAAATAGATTACAGTTTTCAGATCTAAGCATTTTGAGGTAATTTATGAATAATTCTAATTTAATATCTTAAACGGAATGGCACGCGGCCCCAAAAGGTTTGCCACCACTGGTCTAGAAGCATAGTGCAATATTATAATCTTGATCATAAATGTCAGTCCCTTAATTGATAATATCTCTTTGTTTTTACCAAACAAGTTTTTCTCCTTGAAACTTAAACAAAAGCACCACCCAGCTTTAATAAACGCAAGTATTCTTTAATGAAGAAGGAATTTGGAAACCTGGTTTCAAGTAAATAAGAAAAGTGTGTCATGCTCAGATTTCTTTATATTTTATTCTGGAGAAGAGAAAAGAAAGAAAAAATATATTAGCGACAAAACTATCTTAATGACTGCTTAACTTTCCGCTTCCTAATAAATATTTACCTTGTAGAAAGCTTTTATCTTCCATCAGATGCAATATTTCGCCGTTGGGCTGTTGTCAGACGGGTTGTTTGCATATATCTTCCCAAGACGGGAATCCATCAGTATATGCATTTTGAATTTTGCCGGAAGTATTATAAATAATGCTGTAGCTCAAAATGAAAAAAATAAAAACATTTTTGGTTCCTTGTTATTGTTATGATAGAAACAATTTTTAATGATAAAATTTGAGACCTAAATAATATGGAAGTTCAATAATACTTACTCTATTACATTTTGCTAGTAATGGCATCCAATATTTATTCAACAACGTTTTAGTTATTGATTGATTCATTGTTGTTTTTAAAAATAAAACTAAGGCTTTGAATATTAAAATTACTATAACTATTATCAATAATTTTTAAAGTTATGAATAACTGATATCTTATAATTCATTTGCTATATTTTTGTCTATTTTAGTGGAATAAAACTAAATTTTAATATATTTTAATGCTTTTTATAAATATTATGTGTAAACATGAGGGCTGTCATATAGAATACTTTTTCTGCTAAGAAAAAATTATAATTCTTAATATTTTTGTAAGAGATTTTAAATCCACCAAATGTCATTATTTTAATTTTAAAATATAAGACAAATTCTAAGTATTTTTTCAAAACTGATGTTTAAATTTAAGAGAATTTTTACATTTCATCGATTATTTCCAAAACTGATGGATAGATTTTAATGAAGTGTGCTATAGACACAAAATGATATAGTGCGAAAGGTATACCATCAAACAGTTATGGTGCATATGCATAATCGTGCGTGAGGCTCATCTATACAGAAGGATTTAAACCTGAAATTACAAGATCTAGCAAAAAAAAAAAAGAATTAATAAAGGGCTAATGTAACCATAATGGCTAATGTAGCCATAACCATAACCATAACCATTAACCAGTTCTCTGACATTCATACTGCTCTTTTAGCATAACTTTAATATTGAAAATTAGGTAGTTTACGAGTCTTTATAGTAGTATTTTCCATTTCTGGACCAAATCAGCTCTCATTCCCTTGGGGTTCTGAAGGGGGAAGGTGATTTTCGATTGCTCTCCCAAGAGAGTTACAGAGATAGCCTGCAGAATTTAGGTCTACAGACTTGCGTAGTCAAGCCATTTGCTTAACATCCTCACTTTCCAGTAAATCTCCAAATTCGGCCTGTGAGCAAGTAAATAAACTAATAACCTTAAAATAAATTAATGGAAAACTACACAATGAGAAACTAAACATTGAGCTCTAAGATCTCTTCCGTATACCTCGAAGCAATACCAACGCCTCCATCGATGATAAAAAACTCTGTGCTCGGATCAAATATGATGCCTGGTCAAATAATTAAACCTCCTGTGGTATATTATCGCTTTTTTCGAATTTTGAGATCTGGGTTCTTGGTTTTTTTCAAGGTTATGATACATCAGATCCAGTTATTAGGCTGAATCGGGACTCAACTTGGAAGAACGTCGTCCCCGTCATTGGTGGTTGATTATAAAAAGTCGTTCTCTGCACTGTGACAAACGAACTTTCCCCTAAGAAGTGATAGTACGCAAACAAGTAAACAGAAGTGATCGTAGAGTTCTGTGGTAGTCTGTTCAGGCTTTCAGTTAGATTTCAGCTCATTTTTATGAAGGATAACCATCGTCTCCCAAAATTCTAACCTAATGGCTGAGTTCCTTGAAAATGCAGCTATTATTTGGATATATCGGTTAGCGGATTATATATACTCCAAAGCTCTACAGAACGTGCGTGAAAAGCTTTTCGGAAGGCTACTGCTATTCACCTTCCTGCTTCCAAAACTCTCTAAGATCTAAAAACGACTTTGTTATTCAAGCGAATCTATTTATAATCCTCATTTGAGGTATGAAGACAAATGAGAAAACAGCATTACTCTCGGAGGGGACTAACAACACTATTAGTCCTTTTTACCTCCTTGTACGAAGCAAAGGAAGTACTGTAATCACTACAACCGTAAGGTATCATATTTCAAAGTAAATATCTACACTGCTGGCCACCGTAAATACAACACCCTGAAAGAAGCATGCAAATAACATGAAATTTACAAAATGCATTAGCGGAGGTGAGATATGCAAATGATTAGAATTTCAGCGCAGACGCACATCACGCGCGCCCGTGGCGCCACTCCAAAGAGCTATTTAAGGCTTGGAGTTTTCGACGATTTCAAGTTCGGCAATTGTGTTTTTCTTGCGGTTTTTTTCAAAAAACGATCAATCGTTTGATCAGGTATCCGAGTTCGACACAGGAAGAATAGTGGCCTACCGAGAGTCTGGGTTATCTTTAAGGGAAATCGTGTTGGACGAAACCAAACATCTGTAATGCGGTTATGTGACCGTTGGATGCAGGAGGGTACGACGGACCGACGTGTTCGATCGCATCAACCTCAGTGCACTACTTCACATGATGACAGGAACATTGTGCGCATGGCAGTGACGGATCGCTCAGTCACATCACGAACCATAGCACAGCACATTCAGTCTGTAACGCATCACCCAGTGTCTGCGCGTACCATTCGACGCCGTTCAGAGCAGAGTGGTCTGTCTGCAAAAGGTCCATTGCTTCGTCTACCCTTGACGCAGAACCACAGACGTCTCCGCCGCCAATGGTGCGATGAAAGGAGGATGTGGACGGCAGAATGGAATGAAATTGTCTTTACTGACGAGTCACGTGGAGAGAGGATGCTGAACATCTATCAACGTTATGCACTGCCACACTGGTCCTGCACCGGGTAAGAACAATGGAAAAAGACCGTCCAAAGTGAACTGAACATGGAAAATGACAACGGCCTTATGGCTTAATGGTACCTCCTCCTTCGAACCACAAACGACGGCCTCCAGCGGTCCGACCATACCCGATAAAGATAGATATTAAGTTTGAAATAAGAGCTAAGAGGGTCTGGGCAACAGAAAAGGGTTAGTAGAAAAACTAAAATAAAACAAAATAAGAATAAGAATGCAAATGGTCGCAAAGCTGATGAACAATCATACAAGAGAAGAAAAGAAAAGTAAGCTGCATGAACGTGATTAGTAGAAAACAATAATAGAGAAGGAGCAAAAGCAAGAAAGGAAAAACACAATTATACAACCAAGACAAACAAACATTTACACAAGACATATTCAAAACAAATACTAAAGCACAGATTCACTGAAACCTCCGGAAGGGCAAACTCGAAAACGTATTATGGAATTCCCAGTTTAATAATAAGCAGCTTTCTACACCATATCAAGTAAACTATCCAGACCGTTGGAAGGACCAGTGCCGATTTAATCACTGAGACGCTAGTTCTCAGTGATTTTTATATTTGCAATTAACAGAATCAAATTATTATAACAGTGTAGTATAAGAATTTACAATTTCAGGAAAAATTACATGATAGCTATTCCAACAGATCTTAATAATAGTGAGAGGTGTTCAAAGCTTACATAGAACATTGGTTGTGAACAATTTTTGCAAATTGAATGCCCAGCAGTTTTAGAGATAATCGAACGAATGTAAACATTTTTTAACTTTAAACAGCAGATTATTTTATAAGTACCGTATTAATTAATTTAAAGAAAATAAGAGATTTTAGCGATTGAAACATTATATTTAATAAACTGAAGTCTTCCTAAAACCGAAACTTCTAGAAAGCATTTTAATTTCAAACTAAGAATTTATGCTTTTTGAATTAACATACTCTCCTTTCATGTAAAAGATTTCAGACTCAATTCAAATTAAATTTAATTATTTAGTTTAATTTCAGCTCAGTGCTATTTAACTTTCAGAGAGTTTTTATCTGAACGATTTTGGCACAATCTATCAAATAACATGAACTTGGCCTAGCACTAAAGGTTATCTGTAATAATGGTGTCTACTGCGAATAGAGGTATTCCAGTTTAATATCTAGTGAACTAATCTGTGATATGCTGTTGAAATTTTATTACCTATCAAATTTCATTGACGGCTGAATTGTTTATCTCTTTTGTCGTATCAATACTGAGAACTCGGCTTCATTTTAATACATTTCACTACTTGCTGATATTTTTAAATTCTAATCAAATAGTTCACTACAACTACTAAGTAGAGCCTTCCAAAACAAAAATAAAACCTCTAATAAGACGTTCTGTAATTATGCTTTATAAACATATGAATGTTACACAGATCACAATCAGTATCTACATTTCAAACTATTAAGAACATTAAGCATAAAGCAGTGCAAAGAACCGTATAAAAGACGAAGCTTTCATGGACATTTCAATATTCTCCTTAGGATCCTGCTAGGGCTTCTATGCCTTTAGTTAATCTGAATGCAATAGTTGTAGAGTTATAAATAATTTGAATGTTGTTAAAGTAGTAAGCCTCGCGAGGCCGCCTTTTTATTTTACATATGAAACTCTTAGCAGAATAGTGAATTCAGTTTGTGCGTCAACTAAGTTACATATAAGACCGGATACGGTTACTGTTATATATAGGGATCAGTTACAGTTATTCAGTTACACTAACAATTACAGTTATACAAGTATCAAAACAAAATGCCGCCAGATGGTCACCAAGTTTGGCGGCTTACCCTCATAGCGATATCTCGCCAGTTTAGAGAAATAGCGATTTACTTCAATGTTAAATAGACTTGCCCTAGTAATCTTGTTTGTCGAACAGAGCTTCGTCTCTTCAGACGTTTCATGTTACATTATGCAAAAGAAACTACAATTTCATATATAATTTCACTAAAAGTATTAACATATATATATAATTCTTAACAATATTAATGGATATTTACCAAAAATATGTGCATTCTTTACTACCTATATATTACACAAATGGAAATTAATGAGCAGGAAAGTTGATTTTCCAAAAACAATGCCGATTTAAAATACTATAAATTCTGTTACGGATAGTTTAGATGAAATTGGAAAAACATATATTGGAGTTAAATACATTCTAATAATTGACCATGAAGTACAGGGTGATTATAATTAAAGTTTAAGTTTCAAAACGCTATAGAAAAAGAACCACTCATGAAAATGACGCCAAATTTGAAAGGAATGTTATTGAAGAAGGCGGAAAGCGTATGGCAGAAGAAAAAATTTAGTTTCAAAAGTTAGCAATAGATGGCGCTGCAAGCGGAAGAAGACAAATTAAAATGTTAGTTAAATTTCAGTGTTATAAAGCCGTCAGGTACCAGGCTGTTCCTCATTTCGCGTCTCAGACGTTCGCCATGGGTGTTTCACTGCAGGACCGCGCTCTGCTGGTAAAGCTGTATTACAAGAATGATGACTGTGCAAGAGTAGCTCTGCAAAAATTCAGGACACTGAAGGGTATAAAAGAAAGCGTTGGTCCAATGAGTGTCGTAGGTCTAAAGAAAATGATGCAAAAATTCGAAACGACAGGTTCGTTTGATGTGCAATCTGGTAGAGGGAGAAAACGAGTGCATTCGACGGTAGTTGAAGAAGTGGCCACAGCATTACAGGAGGGGTCGGCCGGTGGTGTGCAACCGTGCAGTGCACGAGGAATTGCCCGAACATTGGACAGGCCTACGAGCACGGTGCTGAAAATTGTACGAAACATCCTGCAATGCTATCCGTATAAAATTGGCCATGTGCAGGAGTTGCTTCCGCCTGACCTGACAGCTAGGGAGACGTTTGCGTTAGAATTCCTGGCTCGCATGGAAGTGGATAATGAATGGCCGTGGAAAGTTTTGTGGAGAGATGAAGCCCATTTCCATCTGACAGGATACGTGAATACCCAGAATTTTCGAATATGGGCAACAGAAAATCCACTGGCAACGCACCCCGTACCACTTCATCCTGAAAAGGTCACGGTATGGTGTGGCTTTACGGCATCATTCATCCTAAAACCATATTTTTTCGAGCAGACGGGTGCTTCCGGTCCTGTTACTGCAACCGTCACTGGTCAGAGGTATGCGTCTCTTTTGCGCAACCACGTGATTCCAGCTCTGCAACAGCGTGGATGTGTGGATGAAATCATTTTTATGCAAGATGGCGCTCCTCCGCACATAGCACATCCCGTGAAGCAGCTGTTGAGGCGCCATTTCGGAAATGCTCGAATTATCAGCCGTCATTTCCCTACAGCTTGGCCGTCCCGATCGCCTGATCTTACTCCGTGTGATTTCTGTCTGTGGGGATATCTGAAGGATGTTGTGTTCCGTGCTCCAATTGCAAATTTAGCGGAATTAAAGGCACGCATTTCGCAACACATTCTGAACATCACCCCGGAGACACTGCGATCCGTTGTGGAACATGCTGTTTGTCGCTTTCAACTTGTTGCACACGACGGTGGACACCATATTGAACATGTTTTGTGCCAGTCTCGTGACAGTTCCGAACTTCTTTGATGAATGGTTCTTATGCGGTATGTCGCCGCAAAACTCTTGAAACCGATTTGTCCCTTTCGATGTGATATGTACAGTCATGCAAATAAAATTATTCAACAATTCTAATTTGTCAATGCGTTTTAATGTGTAACTTCCACCTTAGCCATTGTTTTACGAATCGCTTCTCGTTTCTCGTCGTGATTCTGCCGCTTACAGCGCCATCTGTTGCTAACTTTTGAAACTAAATTTTTTCTTCTGCCATACGCTTTCCGCCTTCTTCAATAACATTCCTTTGAAATTTCACATCATTTTCATCAGTGGTTCTTTTTTTATAGCGTTTTGAAACTTAAACTTTAATTATAATCACCCTGTATTTCCCAGTAATTTTATCCTGGTCGAAATAAAAACAAGAATGTTTACGGGAACGATACTAGAGAATACTCAGAGTAAAACCTATTAAGAAGTTCGCAGCATTTTGTTTAGAGGTCTGAAAAGGCTGTTTGGAAAACAAACTTGGAACATCTGTTTCTGAAATACTGAAAAAACAGAAATGTAAAAAAAAAAAAAAAAAAAAAAAAAAAAAAAAAAAAAAAGATTTTAATCTAAAATGATAGTTAAAAACTTCCCTTGTTCTGTGTGCAAATTTGAGTAAAAGGATAAACGTACATGTAATATACGCAAGGTAGAATATACTTATAGAATATAAGAAGAATATACGTAAACAAAACTATTAGACCTTGTAACTGAGCAATGTGAGAAGAGGAATAATTAGCAACATTTGAAATTAAAATTAGTTACTACGCATTAATCGTACTTTTTGTCTCTAGTTTTAAGACTTTTTAAAAGCAAAAATCCTTAATATAATGTTTTTGTATTTAAAGCATTTTTCCACCCACCTGAATTAGTGCACTGATTTATTAAAAATGCTTTAAATCTTTTATAAGACATACTTAAAAATGTATTTCTTTAAACAGGTAGCCCAGAATAACGCAGAAATTTCTGTTTGAAATTCAAATCATATGCTTTTTATAGGAGAATATTTCATATATATATGAACCATTGGCTTGGAGTTTACTATATATCTTATGTTAGTTTATCAGAAGAACAAAAGATAATTCTAGATTGTAATATAACTGTAACTTCCACAAACCTCAAAACATTCGATTCCAAAGATTTAACTCTTGTCGAGAAAGGTTTCAAAATCAATAAAATTTCAGATACACAGAAAGAAATGTTTAGGCATCTTATCGCCCAAAATTAAAAATGTAACAGTAAACTTTTGAACACTAAATCTGTACGTCAAGGATAAAACTAAACTGTGCGAAATTCATTCTAATCCAAACATTATCATTTCGAAGGCGGACAGATAGTCGGTCATGGACCAAAACATTTCCACTGATGGGGTCACTAAAGTTTTAAACCCCATCCCATATAATCTGATCTCTAAAGACACTTCGAACTCACTTCAGACTTCTCAAAAAACATGTATTAAATCTGTATAAATCATTCAGATCCACTTAAAAAATCGCTTATCGCATCTCTTGCGAATTGCACCAAATTATGTGCTCTATCCAGAATTAATTAAAAGAGGTATTGGATGTAAAATCATTATTCACCAATGTTCCAGTGGAAGGTGAACTTATATATCCATAAACGCTATACGGTATTTCTCCCACCTTCTTATCTTGCTTTCGTAGTGTAGTGGTCAGCACGCTGGGCGCATATTCCAGAGGTCCACGGTTCCAATCCCGGCGAAGGCGTTGCTCATTTTCATCTTTCCTGTTCCAAAAAATCCTAAAATGTCTACAGTGGAGCCCGAACTAAAAGGGTGGTGGATGATGGTTCTCCACACCCAGAATTTGACGACTAAATCCCAGTCGCTCTTTAGGAGGGGGTATATTATGTATTTTTACCGTCTTCTTACCATGGCTTCGTAGTGTAGTGGTCAGCACGCTAGGCGCGTATTCTAGAGATCGGTGGTTCGATTCTAGGCGAAGGCGTTGCTCATTTTTCATGACTCCTGCTTCAAAAAAGTGCCTAATGTCTCTACAACGTGACTTCGATAATTTCATTTCTCCTGCATCGAATTTGTTAATTTTCCTCACTCAACTGTGCCTGAAAAAAACACATTTTGTTTTCCAAAATAAGTTTAAAAAGGAAAATAAGGATTACCTGTGGGAAACACTCTTAATCCTATTTTGATGATATCTATGTTTATTATTATGAATCAAAATAAATTATTTGAAATTTTAACTTCCCTGTGTGGTTCTGCTACGCTGACGATACTTTTACTCTGTTTGGCAGTAAGTATTAAGGGTGGAATTCCATTGGTCCTGAAATTCAGTTCACTTTCAAATTCATGCCAAATTCACTTTCAAATTGCAAGAAAGCCAATTTTCATTTTTAAAGCTCAGGTCTGAAACTACTATTCAGTCGGAAATTTTTATGCTTCTCTTTTGAAACTCATAAAATAGAAATGATGAAATATCCGATTCCCGATACCTTATTCAGTTGCGTACGGAACGCACAAAAGAAAGAATATACAGCAGTTAGAGCTTAAAATATCAAATATATAATAAAACATAATTTTTTAAAGGCTTTAACGGATGCAGAAATTAACCAGTTAAATATCTTCCTAATTAGCTGAAAGTAAAATTGTTTCAAAATAATATTTTGAATGAAAATAGAATAAAATGGAAGAATAATTAAATTTATTTTTGCCGTATAAACAGTTTAATATCTTTGACAATTGCCCATTTTTATTTCAGATTTAATAAGTAATATGAAAATTGAATAAAAATAATTAATATGTATAATGCTTTTTGATATGTTAGTGTTCAGCATGAGTTAAAGCAAAAAGAACACATAAAAGTCGTTAGAATATGATAATGCATAAACTGTATTTTTAATGAGCTGTCATTCTAATACATTTAAACAGTTCAGTCAAAAACTTTAATTTAATCAGATTTCGGAGAATTATTTAAAGCTGTAATTTAACTACGTATATTCGAATTAAATGAAACAAGATTTTGTATAGTATATTTCGATTCATGCTAGCCAATTGCAAGTAATTAATTCTGTAATGATGCTTTCCTTACTCGGTGAGAATTCATGGCGAGTTTTCGCCTAATTAGCTGCTTTCCCAAAATTGTTCAGGATCTCTGAGGAATTAGCTCGTACCGATTCTCGTGGAAGAAAGACCTTAATTCTCAGCAGTAAATATTCTTCGAAACTGAATATAAGCTTAATGAAGGTAAATAGCTGCTTGTGCGGATTTATTTACTAGTAGCTCAGATTATCAAAATGAAAGCGTTACAATGAAGAGTGCTGGTGTGTTATTGTGGTGATATGTTTGGATGATATGCAATACTTTTCCTTTATGTACCACTGTTCGCGAAACTAACTCGTGCATTATTAAGTCACTTCAAGACACTTCGAAATACTATACATGGTGCTAGATACTTATAATTGAATATATGTCAACTTATAAGACACACTACCATGCGATCAAACTATCTGATAACTTCGGTTTATATCCGTTTATGTACGTAAAAGTTAACTTGATTAATATAAATAATTTTTATCTTCATTTAGATGCTCCTTGACTAATACACTCAATATTACATTTTCTTCGCGTAAAATATTGATATCTGTTTTAAATACATCGTGAATATAAAGAGGATAATCACGGAAATATGGTGTATATTTCATAAAATGTATATTAATTTTCAACGTTCACAGTTTTCATGATTATTAACTTTTCATGTTCTAATGTTCATGATTTTCGTGTTCTAACACAAATTTTGCATATTACTTCGTGCATTTATAACTTCTGTCATAAAAGATGCAGCTCAGTTAAGTTCTAAATATATAAAGCAAGTAAGGTCCAAAAAATTCAGAAAGAACACATTCACAGTTTCTATTTTTTCAAGACATGTAAAGTAGGCTATGCAGAAAATTAAAAACATTTAAAAATAAAAAAAAAATGCGTTACATGCAACTAGTCCTGTATGTCAACTTGCAGTTTATATTACTTACTTTACATGCCGTGGCTCTAAATCAAATAGCTTTTTAAAGGTGTCGTGTTTGATAGCTATCCATCTGGCATTAACACACGTTCAAAGATTATGACGAATTCCTGGTCACAAGACATCATCCTTTTTTCAGCATGTCCTTCATAGTTTTACAATACAGGAAGTCGAAGAAGACGTGAAATCAGAAGTTCTAGTATAGTATGATGTAGTATTAGTTAATATATAATCAAATAATGTTATCCTGTATAGTACTTGTACTATGTACAGCCGATATAGTATAAGGAGTCATGCTATTCTACTGGAGAATTTTCCCGGGAGATGTTGTAAGTATGACAGGGTGATTAGTCATAGGAAGCTAGTGATGGATCGGCACCTTGTATGACAGAGTATTTCCTGTTAAATTCAATAGCACACATTCAAGAATGCTTTTTGTTTCAGCGGTTGATGTACATGACTGCAGTGCTCTTGGCGTCTCTTACTCCAGCACTGATGAGACTGGAGAAGATTAGTTTGGCCCACATAAACCTGAAATCCGCTGAGTTGGCTTCCGTCCCAGAGTGTTACATAATCCATACAGAATTGGTTTCCAACTCAGCAGTTTAAGGTCCTTGAAGATATTAAAGCACTATGTTTCTTAGGAAGCCGAATCTATTACGCATCGCACACAATACACGCATACTTATTAATACATAACACAAATATAAAATATAGATTCAAATATGTGAACTAAATACATAATACAAATAGACAGCACATTCTTTAATATATGCTAATACATTCTTAAATAAGTATTAAAACATAACTGAGTAAAAAAGACTATACAAAAATTATTACATCTTATGAAACTACTGTTATGCTTCCAATACCTGCACTTTATACCTATACACTATATATTTGCCAATATTTGATTGACCAATAACTTGTACCATATTATTACAAAAATGCATTATACAGCACTTAGAAGTACAATGTATTATCAATCTACTTATTCACAAGTATTTTTACATAGAAATGCATTACACAGCTCAAATAAATACTAAAACCTGTTTCAAGTACTGATACATTACACCCATGCAAATTTACCTTACAGTATATAGTACTTTATCCAATATCCTATAGTTTGTAATATTACTGCGCATAATACAAAACAAAAACAAAAACAAACTTCCAAGTGCATCTATAATACAGTACATTATACAAATACGTTGTAGCTGAACATTACATAATTACCAATATTTAATACAATTGCAAGTATATTACAGCTGGTACATATACGGATAAATGACAGAATAGCATTAATTACAAATACAGTGATGATATTTATTATTCACTTATTTATTAAATACTCATACATTACTAGATAATTGCATCTTATAATATCTAGTATATATTATAATCGCTATTACTTTATATAATTACTATGCACATTATTTCATAAGCATATAAATTAAATAGATACGATCCTGGTTACATACTAATAGTTTATTCAGTTACCACTTCTTTTTTTTGGCATAAACTGAAACACAAATACATATTCGATTTCACAAAATTCAGTACATTATACAATTACAACAAGTCCAGTACATTATGCAATTATACAATTGCTAATACTTAAACAAAATTATTGTACCTTATAACGCAACCTTGGACTAATGCTAAAAACTACTAAATAAGTGTTTATACTATAGCTAAAATGTTTAAAGAACCTTACAAATGCCAATACTAATGTGCGATTTCTAAAATATAATTACCAATATATAATTATTGATATATTACAAGACACGTTCAATTGTAAATACATCATGCAGTGTATTGTACCAGAGCACAGTACAAATCTACTGTCATAGACATGGAGCAATCTAATTTTCTATAATCTTCGTACAATTATAAATGAGCTATCCTTCATATTCATTTACAGTATTCCATTAATGAACTGATTATGCTAAAATTGCTTGCCTATGCTAAGAGTATTTATCTGCACACCAGTCAACAATGTTCTTGAGTCGGGTGGTTGCATATTTATTATATTGGAGGCTCTTGTACCACATGGACTTATTATTATCACTCGGCTGCCTGAGTCTCTGATCTCTAAGTAGATTGCAGCTGAATACAAAATAGTCCGGCCTGCCTTCTTCACCACATTCACAAGATGCATTATCTCTAATCTTAAAGTGGTAGAGATAAGAAGGAAAGAGGCCGTGGCCTATCAAAAAGTGAGTGGTATAGTAAGGCGGAATATGTCTGTCTGAGAGAGACCCAAGGGATGTACTTATATACTCTTCATCCTGTGGCGCTTCTATTGCACTCGCCTTGCCGTTTAGTCATAAGTTGAGACATAGTTTGTTGCTGGAGAAAAGAGACCGGTTTGAGAGCCGGTATTTCTGGGAGTGTGGTAAAACACGCCGCGTCTTTGGCAATATGGTCAGCCATTTCATTGCCATATATGCCAACATGTGTGGGGATCCAGTGCAGATGAGGCTTATTGCCTGAATGTAAAACTTGTAGCAGCAGATGTCTAATATTATTCACTAATGGACTGCGTGAAGCAGTCAATGCTATTGCAATTAAACTTGAAGCTGAGTCCAAATAGATGTGATTAGATGCCAGACGGGCTTCCGACAAATAAATTATAGCTTCTTTAATAGCTAGCAACTCTGCCTGAAAGTTATAACAACTCTGCCTAAATAAACCCTCTATACATCTCAGGGAATGATGTTATGCCACTTAGTATGTCACGCACATAAACCACCGCACTATTGTAATCTGGACATATGTTTTCAAGAATAACCTGCGAAGCAGCCAACTCTTTCATAAACCACAGCATAACAAAGGAAAAGATACTGTGATAAATTTCACTCTTTAACGTGTGACTGTTTGCAATTAATATGGAAATATTTCGATGGCGTAGAATGGTCAGAGAAAGAAATTCCTCATACCTGCATAATTCGCTTCTCAGCATATTTAGGGTATTTTCTGCAGATTTATCGTCATATTTCGGATATCCTCTGCACATCTTCGAAACAGGTTTTGCCTGCAATTTCAACCACACGAACACTGGCCCTTCAGTCGCCTGGTGACATCCCGGAATAAGGACTATGTTTCTCCCTTCCCTTAATGGTTAATCTGTTATATTGATTAATGTGATTATACGATTGGCTTTCAGAACGTACAACCATGCTTAAATGCTACCCAGCATAATAGACGTGTAAGCGAATCAAAAATAGTTTATATAAAGCAGGCGTCAGCAACCATTTTGGCTGAAGACCAAAGTAAGCTAAAATATGTGTATTAAAAACACGTTTCGGGAGGTCAGTGGTATTTTCATTTTAGAAGAGTCTTTCTTGTAAATAATAACATAAATTTTATTGACAAAATAATTACAATACGCTTTGAGCTTTAAACATAAGAATTAATATTATAATTCTTCTTATTATAAAAACAAACGTAAATGCAAGAATTTAATTTTTCTCTTTGATATCAATGGTTTTCTTCTGCTGAACTTGTGACGTCATGTCACAGTTAGTCGTCTTAAGAGGAACATAAGCAGCTGAATTTCCGATAGTTAAGCTGCTCCTGGTTTTAATTAAAGTAAATTTGAAATATGAAAATATTTGCTCGCATTTATAAATCTAACGAATGCAGAAAAAATGACAAAGCCAATGTTTTCGGAATTATGGATTACCCATCGTCGTTGCCAAATTTATCGGATTCTCCTAGAAATTATGTTTCAGTTTTCAAAAAATGTGTATTCGTAACTGACCTTCTAGTCAATGGAAAGGGCTACTGTTATTATTTATCTTCGGTTCATTTTTTATGCATTCTCCAAGTGCTCATTTTATGCTTAAGTTTTATAAATTATATTTATATATTATACTTTATTTTCGAAACTCAAATGAATCATATGAATTCATGAAATCAGTCACTCTGTGCCCCGCGAGTGATAGGTTGCTGAGGTCTGATGTAGAATATGTTTCCAGATTTCATTTGCCCATTTTCCTAATTTATATACTAATGGGACTGTATTAAATTTTGCCTGTATTATTTATTTTGCATACCCCAAAACTAAACAAATTGTAGCTGCATTATTTCTGCTTTTTCTATTAAAGAACAAAGTTATATGTGCATATATAGCCACAAAGTAAATTTGTGTTTCAGTTCAATGGAATATTGATTATAGCAAAACACAAAAAGAGTTCTTGGTCAAAGGTTAAGGAAGAGCATTTAGTTTATACCTGATTCTTCCGCTCACTCTTTCCTAAATTGATTTCTACACTGAATAAATTCCGATAAATTTATAGACGCATAAACATCGGCTGAAAGACACTTATTTAGCGGTTTCATGGCGAAGTCTTTGATTGCTTCAGGAAAGAAATTGTATATGCTTTGCCTCTGCGCACTATTCATGCTGTAGCAATATAAGGGAACGAGCATTTCTAGAAATATTCCCGTCTATAACTTTACGTCTACCTTTAGTATCTAGAGTATGATTTTATTGATCATTTTCCTGTCATATACTTATCTCGAACAAAAAAAGGTAATTATTCTTAAATTTTCAATAAGTATTCGTATATGCTTTAAAGTGATTTATCATTATTTCAGAATGAGGATGATAATATACAAAGAAAAGAATATTTTTATATTTACAAAATAATAATACTTTTATATTACTAAATAATCATACCAGAAGTTCTTAAATAATTACTTTTAAGCAAATCTTGAAAGTTGTAATTCATTTTATTTCAACAAAATTGTTATAAAATAATGTTTTGCTTAATTTTTCAGTGTTTATTTAAAGTCAACAAAATACAACATTTATGTTGAATGTTTGATGTATAAGATAATCTTATTCCATTAAATAACGTTGTTATTTATTCAAAAATATTCAACTGATATTACGTTGTACATTAATACTAGAAGACGCGTAGAAAAATAAAGAATATATTTACCAAGAAAATATTTACTACAGAATTTTCATACAAAACATGTTAGTAAAAAAATGCTGTTTTACTCTGATAGCAACAGAAATGAAGAGTGAAATTTGTTTAAAATCAAACTAAATTCCATGCGATATGACAATTTGGCAAGAGAAAGAATTTGTATATGTTACACGAAATCTTTGCTTATAGGAAAATGTACCTGCAAAGGCAGCTTTTATCCTTTACAACAATGCGCGATACTTAGCTTCCGCATACTTACGCGAAATGTAATTTGAAAAACTCAAGACCCAAATGATTTACTTGCAATAAATAATGCAATGTGAATGCTTAAGAAGCCATGAAAAATAGTGTAATATAACGGCCAATTCCTCATTTATGGTATATCACCTTAACAACCTCTGCGTGATAACATGCTGCATCTATAATGGCAAACGGCGAAATTATACTGAAATATTAGTAATCCCTTGTGAGCATACATCACGATTTCATTGCACTTTTATTACCTTACTGAGATTTTCATCTCGGACATGAAGGAAATGTGCTTGATGATCCTCCCTGAAGGAGAAAACAAAAGGCTTCTGGTCATGCACCAAGGCAATAACACGCATTTAATCACTTCTGCTTGTGACTATCAAATTTAATGATTCAAGCCGAGAAAGCTGTCTATAATAATTAATTTATTAGGTTCGACCGAGTGAATTGAGACTGAGAAAAACGTAAAGAAAAAATAACTACTATTTTGACGTTGCGATTCATTTTGAAAGATGATTCCTTTGCATCACTTTTAGACAGTATACCTTAACTTTTAGGCGAGCTTTCTACAATTTTTATTTTTTAGACAGTATATATATATATATATATATATATAATAATTTAATTCCTAAACAGTATTGATTAATTGATTATATTATCTCCTAAGTTTAATTAAAGTAGAATTATTTTAGTTTAATTAAAGTAGAATTATTTTAGTTTAATTAAAGTAGAATTATTTTAAGTTTAATTAAAGTAGAATTATTTTAAGTTTAATTAAAGTAGAATTATTTCGAGTATATTATCTCCTAAGTTTAATTAAAGTAGATTTATTTATTAAGTGTGAATCCATACTGGTAAGTTATATTTTGAAAGATACTACTGGATTACATACTGGTATTAAAGATTACATACTGGTAAGTTATATTTGAAAGTAATTTGAGAGCAAAATGTTAATAATGTTTTAACGGGGACTGGAGTTAAATCATCATGAAGAATAAAATTTCAATTGTAAAAGGAAAAATTAAAACATGTAATCATTGTCATTGATCGGAAATTAGTTGACTTTTCAAGAGGAACAAACCAACTCCCGTTCAATGAACAATAATTGATAAAAATACGTAAATACGAAAGTGTTTCGTCTTTACTCGAGTTATAAGTAAAAGCCAAACCGGCAATTCTAGTCAGGCCAAATATTTCCGCGAATAGAAGGAATTGCGAACCAATGCTGATACTCAAAGAACTTATTCTTATGAAGCATTTTAGTCAATTCAATTTGGAGTAAAAATCAATTACTGTAGAGAAATTCTATTTAACTCGAGTAACCGTCCCCGACACTTTCATGTTTATGCATTTGAGTATTATATTATTTGTAGAAATTAAACATTGGAAATTGACATTATGAAATCGAATTCAAAGTAAAGTTGAAATAGTAAAAGAAAAGACAATATAAAAATAATATAAAAATAATATAGAAAATAATATAAATATAAATAAGATCAGTGAATGTACATGAAGATATAAAGGCCAGAAAATGTATTAAGTAACTTACATTCTTTCTAGTGGGGGAGTTGGCAAAGTGTTCTCTTCGTGTCTGACTCATAAGTGTAGGGTGTCCGAAAATTCTAAGCGGCAGTAGGGGCTTTGAATAATATCAGTCGGTAAGAATTGGGTGAAGTAATTTATGGTAATGGGTGGGACTTGGAATTCTTGAGGGATGCTTTTACTTATAACTCGAGTAAAGACGAAACACTTTCGTATTTACGTATTTTTATCAATTATTGTTCATTGAACGGGAGTTGGTTTGTTCCCCTTGAAAAGTAAACTAATTTCCGATCAATGACAATGATTACATGTTTTAATTTTTCCTTTTACAATTGAAATTTTATTCTTCATGAGGATTTAACTCCAGTCTCCCCGTTAAAACATTATTAACATTTTGCTTTCAAATTACTTCAAAACATCTTTCAAAATATAACTTACCAGTATGGATTCACACTTTTAAAATAATTCTACTTTAATTAAACTTAGGAGATAATATAATCAATTAATTAATACTGTTTAGGAAATAAATTATTATTAACTAACTTTGCAGCAATTGCGCAAGTAGTAATAACTAATGTAGCAAGTAGTAGTAATATTCGCACTAAATGGATTTAAGATCATACAACATTATATATATATATATATATATATATATATATAATTGAATTGAAGCCAGAATTGCAAAGTGCTATGTTTATATATATATAAACATAACACTTTGCAATTCTGGCTGTATGTGAAATTCAAATCAATTAATTAAGATAAATGGGCTGGTAAAATATCGAATATATTTTAGCACATTCTTTACATATGATTATAAGGTATTTCTTCCGCCTTCCTAGCGTACCTTTGCGGTGTAGTGGTTCTGCACACTCGGCTGGTATTCCAGAAGTCTATGGTTCGATTCCCGGCGAAGGCGATTGCTCTTTTTTCATCTCTCTTGCCTCCTTAAAATAACCTAATGTCTCTACAGTGGCGCTCGAACAAAATGATGTTGGATGATGATTCTTCTCACTCAAGATTTGGCGTTTGGGTCCCCTAAAAAACCCAGTCGCCCTTTAAAAGAAGGAGTATATATGATATTTCTCCCGCCTTCGTGGTGTAGTGGTTCTGCACGCTGAGCCGGTATTCCAGAGATCCGGGGTTCGATTCTGGCGAAAGCGATGGCTCATTTTTCATCTCTCTTGTTTCCTAAAATAACCTAATGTCTCTACATGATTATTAGATCTAGAAGGAGGTTGAAGGACGAGTACGAGTCCAATAAGAGCGGATTTGTTTACAAGACGTCTTGAAAATTTTTGGCATTTTGCCTTTGTTTGTGATGGTCGTTTACAATTCTCCAATCTGAGACGTAGGGAAAGGCGATGTGGAAATTATTTTGATTAATTGATAGATGGCGCTAGCGTTGCGTGTTAACGCGACGCGACGTGCCTTCTGGATTTCCATAGACGCTCCACCGGCAGTCTGATGCTTCGCACACTATTTGATTAGGAACACTTAGGTTCCTATTTAAAAGATTTCGATTATGAAAGCATATAGATTTGTTTGTCAACTGAACCACCATGTTTTGATCAATGATCTTTAAATATTGTACATATTAAAAGTTACATTTTAAAGTGATTGATGTCGATTTATAGATCTTAGAATATGTTGAAACAGGGGAAGAATGATATCATCCCTCGGGTTTCATACTCCGAAAGCCGTTGATTGCAGTAATAATTGCTATGTACGCATCCTTCAATTTTCACACGCTTTCCTCAATTTGAGTTATCAGTTCCAGTTCTTGTCCAACTCAACTAATTATTATGAAAAATTTTTAAACGCCATACAATGCTTCTAATACTGATTTCATACAGATTGCAGCCAAATTTGGGCTTGAATTAATTTTTCCTTGCTATGCAGCTCAGTAAATTTTTATATCCCACATAATTTTTGAGAATTTAATTTATATTCTCGTACACTGGCAATGTTGTTCACAGGAAGGCAATGCTAGAAGATAAAAGTTTCATGGAAATTTTTCGACTTCAAATAAGTAATTACTGAATTTAAAATCATGTTCTGTTATGAACTACATGATTCCCAAGTTGTTTTTTTTTCCTTTGAAGAATTTTTATTTGTTCTATGTTGGGAGATTTGATTCTTATAGTTTTTGGATTTTTGATCCACTCACTATAATATATGTTTTAATGTTAGCATGCCTTGCCTTAACTAGAAATGTAAGTCGCATAGCTGAACTTGAAATTTTACTACTTTTAATAGATTTATATTAATTTTTATTTTCAATAAATTTATCTTAATTGTTGAGTGAATACAGATTAAAGAACCAGCGTCATTGCGTACAGAGTATACAAAAATCACCACTAATTATGATTTCTGTGTTTATTAAGATAACGGCAAAGTTTGTCCTGCAGTATGGGTTTTTGCTCAGTCAGAGCACTGAAACATAATCTGCCTGGATCAATCTTCATTGAAAGTAGAATGTAGCTTTTTTTTTAAGGGGAAGAAATCATTGAAGCATATTATGATGCATTTAGAAGTAAATTCACACCTGTAGATTGGGCATTCCGAAAATCTTACAAAACGAAGTTATAAAACTGTAAAAATTTTTACATAACTCCTCGGATTTTTAAAAACTTTAAAGTGAATTATAAGAGCATATCATGCTATTTAATGCTTGTTCATATAGGTATCCGGTCATAAATTTTAGACTATTAATGATTATTGCATAAATAATTAAAGTTAACAGATGGTAGTAACCACAGTAAAGTTAACAGTTGAGAATAACGACAGGAGTGATTCCGTTTTTCCTGCTAGAAATGAAAGAAGTAAAAGAAATTTTTACACTGCGAAAGTTTCTATCAGTCATATCTAGTCAATATACGGAATAATTTAATAACCTTAAATGGTAATGCCAGAATATATTAAGCATGATTTAATTCGAAATAATAGATAAAGACGTTATCTCTGTTGTTGCGAAGCTTAGTTTCTCTAGACTGGTAATAAATCTACAAGTCTTCTAAGTTTCAAATGTAAACAAATATGGTTGCTACGGTAAAAATTAGGCTTAGCCACACTTAAACAACTTTTAAATTGTTGCTAATTATACAGCTATTGCATGCAGGTTAACTAAAGGCATAAAAACGTTAACTGAAAGATGAGAACAACATAATTCACTCATGTTTAAAGCAAAAAAAATGCACATTTACCAACATATAAGAATAAAAAAACTGACCTCTCAAAGCCGTGTAAGGGAGTGGGTTTATATTATATACAGGGTTATCCAAATTGAACTTCCCCAACTCAGAGGCCTGTGCAGAGAGTTGTATGGGTCATAATGTGGTGAAATTTTAAAAACAAACACTTCAGATCATGCGCTCGAGATTTAGTACACAAAAAAAATTAGTGCAAGAAGTTGCCGATAGGTTGCGCTGTAACACTAGTAATGGGCATATTGCAGCAACGTGATTTGCAGAAATAAAGCTTCTGCTCAACGTATCCAAAAGACGAGCCCTACAAAAGTGGAAGACAGGCCTTGCACAGGCAGTTGTTTCCAGCTCGCTGATGCACAATGGCGACTTTGAAAGACAAAGCTCTGTTAGTGAAACTTTTCTGCCAGAATGACGAGAACTTCTGTGCTGCGATAACAGCATTCCGTCGGCTGAAGATCATACGCCGAGTACCAATGACACCACGCGCTCTACGAGACATGATGAAGAAGTTCGAAAGAACGGGACAGCTGGGAATTTTACCAGGTAGAGGACGACAGGTTGTGGAATCTGCACGCTAAGAAGACGTTGCTTTGGCGGTCGTGGACCCCACTAGCCAATCGCCACATGGTGTTGTCAGTATGCCAACTGTTTCTCGTGCTGTTGATATGCCCTATACGACCGTCTGGCGTGTGATGCGTCGAATTCTCGGTTATTTTCCTTACAAAATCCATAGTCGTCATCAGCTGTCCGATGGGGATCCTGTAGTTCGGGAAACATTTGCGTTGAAGTTCCTTGCCAGAATGGAAGTCGATACTGCTTGGCCGTGGAACATCCTTTGAACGGATGAGGCCCAATTTCACCTGAATGGTCAAGTGAATACGCACAACTGCCGCATTTGGGCAAGTGCCCTTGAAACCTCCAAAGGTTATTGTATGGTGCGGTTTCACTGCAACATTCGTCATTGGGCCTTATTTTTTTGAAGAGGTGACTCCACCAGGGTTCAAAACCTGCTCTGTCACAGGAAAACGGCACCAGGACATGTTGACAACGTTTGTGATCCCTGAACTGCAACAACGTGGCCGCCTCCAGGACACGATATTTATGCAGGATGGTGAACCTCCCCATATTCTTCGTGGCTTCTGGTGTTACAACAACATAAGATTACAACAACGATATTCAACAGGTGTTACTGGCAACTTTTACCGATGCACGTGTGATCAGCCGCTGTTTCCCTACAGCTTGGTCTTCCTGTTCGCCTGATCTCACGCAATGCGACTTTTGGTTATGGGGAATCTTAAAGGATCGGGTCTACCGAGAACACCCAGCAACCTTGGCACATCCTGAAAGACGCAATTATTCGACATGTTCGTGGAATTAATGTGGACTTACTGCGTTCCACTGTGGAACACACTGCTTTGCGAATGGAAAGAATTGTGGAGAACCACGGCACACATATAGAACATCTGTAGAATGTCTTGTTGATCTGCAGCGCCACCTATCGGCAACTTCTTGTACTAATTTTTTTGTTTAATACATCTCGAGCGCATGATCTGAAGTGTCTGTTTTTAAAATTTCATCACATTATGACCCATACAACTCTCTGCACAGGCCTCTGAGTTGGGGAAGTTTAATTTGGATAACCCTGTACTTTTAGGGAAGCCGATTGCCTCCAAAAAGAGAGGTGCGCAACTACAGCAGTCATATATACAAAATTTCAACTATAGCAGTCGTATATTACAAAATTTCAACGTTCTAAGGCTACTCGCTTTTCAGTTATGCTAGATATATTCTACGTACAGACGCCATGAAAAACGCCTCTTCTGAATCCATTTTAAATCCGTTTTACAACTCGTTTGGGGGAAAAAGTCCTTTATTCTGTCCTTATTTACAGATGTCAAGCAAAAAGATCGTTAAATTGCATTTGATAGCGATCAAAACGAATATTTGCGTTGAAATATGATACCCTGAATTTTACGTGATTACAATACTTCCTTTACTTCGTACAAGGAAGTAAAAAAGTTAAATTATGGGTGCTTTCTTGATAATCCGTTAGAGAGTGAGACGATGTTAACTTTCAATAAAATGAAGTAATTACATTTTCTATGTAACGCTTCCCCGCAGTCAAGCAGCTAATGAGAAATATAATTACTAATTTAGCTAATAGCAATATACGCAGTTTAGGTCATTATACAAATAATTTATTGCATTACGTCTTTATTTCACACGCTGAGTACTAATCTGTACAGAAAATTATTTACTGTAAAATTTAGAGTAGAATAAATGGAAATCTTGGAAACTAATTTAGACACAACGTAACGAAACATTCTCCTGGAACATGTGTACGATTAATAACTAAGGGAATAAATGAGTTACCTAATAACAACTACCGAGAATTCTTCCTAAGTTTGAGTTGTTTATCTAGAAAGCTGTAATGAAAAATATTAATTAAACGAAATCTCTATCTTCAGTTGGGTAAGAGTTGTTTAGCGAAGGATAACAAAGGACTGTTTACGTTGTCTTCAGACATTAATTACAGATAATACGAGACTGAAATCATTCCTAAAGCTTAAATTTTGTCAGACTGAAATTTCCAATTAATGTGATCAAAAGTTTAAAAGACAAATACGGGATAGCTATCTTGACAGAATTCTAATTTTCCCATTTTAATAACAGTTTGCAACATAATTTTAATTTTCAATGAATAGAACAATTAATTAATTTACAATGAATAGCTTTGCCTTATGTGATTACGACCTCTATCTGCCTCGATCTCTATCTGCCTCAGGAGACGGATGCTTTTGTGGAGGACTTTCTAAGCAGAGATGTCTCGTATACGCGTTACACATGGCAAAAACACGAAAACGCCCACTCAGCCAGCCTCCGATCGAATTTCCAGTGATCAGCGACTTTATCACTCAGTCTCTGGTGGGCAGATTAAACAGATAGACCTCCTAATAGTCTGTACATTATACTTTGCTATTCGTTAAGAAAAATTATACGTTTTGTGTACATATAATTAAAAAATGATAATTTCGAAAATTAGAAAAATAATAAGTATAAAAAAATAATAATTTATTTATGGGGATAATTTTTTCTTCATAAAAAACGTTTCAGTATTAAACCATTCATCTTCTGTATTTGTCTGATAATGTACAAAATCAGATATTTCAAATATTTTGTGTTTTTACTTTAAAAATTTTGTGAGATAATTTGCTTCGACTAAAATTTTTCAGAGAATTTTTAATTTAACTGTAGCATATCTTTTCTCATATTTATTCTCACATACTATTAAAAATGTTCTAAAATTAAGGCAATACATATCATACGAAATTTTACTGCTGCAGTGTTATATGCGTATGTGAAATTTAAGCTAGAAAGTTTTTATGAAAACTTCCAAATCTTTAATCAAAATTTCATTAGTAATATTTACAATCACCTAATGAAATTTTGATTCGTTATTAAAAGGGGTTACCTCCCACCCCTCTGCCTTTTACCAATCCACACGAGAGGACTTTCGGCTCGCCGCATATTTAGAGTGCCGCATGCCGCAACGACACTATACATTTACAAGCATTAATGTCTTCTCCAGGGTTCGAACGCTGGCCCTTCGGTACTATAGTAAGCTCCTCTAACCACTATATCGTCAGGGCGACACTTTGCTCTTGTATGACCATAAAATGTCTTGATTTCGGAGTGCAGCTCTACATAATTGCTGGATCCGGACTATATGCAGTTAGTCTATGCAAGCCGCCCGGATATCTGGACCTGCCTTTACCTGTCACCTGTGCTCTATGAAAATGTATTTATTGTGAATTTTAACACAAATCCCAAGATTGACGGTGGAATATCGCATATCCCGATTATCGATAACATCAACAACGCCATACTTACGTGTTAACTGTTAAAGCATCCGAGTTACCTAAAGTTTAAAACTCTTTCCTCCGGCGTGAATAGAAATATTCATAGAACTGCAGAAAATGTATTAAAATGTGTCATTAGGCATCAATACATAACAAATATCATATTTTTTTTAAATTGTCAGCTAATGCATCTGTAGTTATTTTCATGAACACTATGAATCTGTGATCTTCGGAAACATTATTCAAAGTTCGTTTGTAAGACTCGTTTGCATAAAAGCTCTTGATAAATTAGATATTTTTTGGAATCAAGGAGTAATGAAAAATTAGCAACGTCTTCGCCGGGAATCGAACCACGGACCTCTGGAATACGCGCCCATTGTGCAAATTACTACACCACAAAGGCACACGAGGGAGGCGGGATAAATACCTTATATACTCTCCCTCTTAAAGGGCTTTTAGGGGACCCAATCGCCAAATCCTGGGTGTGGAGAATCATCATCCACAACTCTTTTAGTTCGGTCGCCACTGTAGAGACATTAGGTATTTTTTCTAAGCAGGAGTCATGAAAAATTAGCAACGCCTTAGCCGGGAATCGAACTACGGACCTCTGAATACGCGCCCAGCGTGCATACCATCACACCACGAAGGCATGCGAGGAAGGCGGAACAAATACTTTATTTAACAAATGATATTTTTGTATGATTCAATATAAAATTAATTTAGAAAAACGCTTATGCTAATAGATAGTCCTACTTCGCAATATTACCTTAACTAGAAATCTCTTTAAATAGTTTTTTTTTTTTTTCGGAAAGTTAGGTTAAGCGATCAACCCGTTTTCTTTGTGTAGTATGAAATTAAATACAAATCAGTATTTTGTTGTTACATTTAACAGTTATAATTTTGTTTTCATTTTAATTCATCATGGACAGATACCACCACAAGTGTTTCTGACGAATATATTTTTCAAAAGCGTGATTTTAGATCGTTCCTCATTAAAATATGCTGTGCTAGATCGCTTTGAATAAAATAGACCATTAAGAGCTAATTTTCAAAAAGTTAATACCTCAACATATTCTTAGCAATTAATGGCATCTTAGAAAAGAACTGCACTTTTGCGTTTAAATTCATGCATCAGGTTCTTAATTTTTACCAGTTAAAAAATCTCAGGTATAGTTCAAGACACGCAATTTCACAATTAATACCATTAACGCTGATGCTCGTTTGTACGTAAGATTTCCCTTCCATCACTAAGACTCAACATTTAAGCTTGGTTAATATATTGGCTTACAAAAAATGAGAGGATTTTTTCATATTTCTGAACTGCTCTCTAGCATGTGCTCTAGTGTGTCTTGTTCAAATTCGAAAGTCAACATCAGCAAGTAAAATATTACAGAACATTTTTACAACTAATCCTTTATTTTGGAGACAGTAACAGTTCTGAGAAAAAATGATAAAGAGATTCTAAGATATATAATCAGATAGAATGTTTCCACTCGAAAATTGAAAGAATTTCTCTCCTTGAAAAAGACACAGAGTAATTTCATGTTAACTTTCTGGTTATGAAATTTTAATTTATAAGGAACGACATTAGCTAGATCTTTATATTAACACTTTTATTACAAGAAGGCCCACTGCTCGTATGCTTATGGGAAATCAATATCTTTCATTAAAATCCCTCTAATTTAGTCACTCTTTATTTTTCAATGAAATTATTATTTTCAAACTGAACGATTATGCATTGAATACACCTTTCAGATTTACCTACGATGATGTTCAGACATTTCGACTAAATTAACGCTTTGGACTCTTTAAGGTCAAAGATGTATTGCCAATTGTGATAACCAAAAATAGTAAATTAATCATTTTGTTTAACATGAGTACCATTGGTGTTACTGAATTCTTTCTTAAACTTGAATCGCTTAATATTGCAACAGATGTATTTTTACAGGCATTAATTCGTGCGAGATCTAACTGTGTAAGTTTTCGTGCGCAATAAATCTATTTTCAATACTAGAGAAATCTCTTTACGTTTGAATGTCTCTCTACTTCAGGGAAATAGGACAAAAAGAAAAAGAATAATTTCAATGGCAGTATGCTTGTTTACTTTATTTGTGCAACTAACGCTTGTTTCTCCTAGTTTGAATTTATCCGGAACTGTACCTTTTCTTAAAGTTGTTGTTATTGAAAAATGCTTCTTCTTTATTCAATATCGATAAATTTTGCTTTTCATTTCATGGAAAGTCTCATTCATACACAAAAAATAATTGCAATGATCTTGTTTCCATCCTATTTTATCTTGTATCAAATAAATAAATAAAGTTAAGCTTCAAACTACTTTATTGAATTTAAAATTTCCCAAAGAATAAACTTTTAAGTTGTTTCGTATTATCTATTTGGAAAATATGTAGTTTTAATGAATTCGATTGTAATTTACAAGACCTGAATTAAAAATATTTGACGCGCTAAATTAGGTAGTAATACGAACCTTACTTTGGATGGAATTTTCAATAAATCTTTATCGATTTTATGGATTAATTTACATTGTCCCTCTTCTTCGGGAAAAGTATGGAAAAATAAAACATCAAAGGCATCAGAAATAAAAAACAAGTTTAGGAAAATCGATTAGTAAAGCAAAGAGAAAATGATCAGAAGAAATATTCACATTATAAGGTATTTCTCCCGCTTTCCTAGCATGCCTTCACGGTGTAGTGGTTCTGCATGCTGGGTCGGTATTCCAGAGGTCCGTGGTTCGAATCCCGGCGAAGGCGGTTGCTAATTTTTCATCTTTCCTGCTTTTCCAATTAACCTAATGTCTCTACAGTGACACCCGAACTAAAGGGTGTTGATGATGATTCTCCTCACCCGAGATTTGGCGATTGGGTCCCCTAAACCCCAGTCGCTCTTTAAAAAGAGGAAGTACATAAGGTATTTTTTCCCGCCTTCCTAGCGTGCCTTCGTGTTGTAGTGGTGTCAGCACACTAAGCCGGTATTTCAGAGGTCCTGGGTTCGATTCCCGGCTAAGGCGATTGCATAATTTTAAATCTCTCTTGCTCCCGAACTAAAAGGGTGTTGGATGAGGATTCTCCACACCCAGGATTTGTCGATTGAATCCCCTGAAAAACACAGTCAATTTTTAAAGAGGGGTGTATATAAGGTATTTCTCGTGGTGTAGTGGTTCTGTACGCGGTTGCTAATTTTTCATCTATCCGGCTTTTCGAATCAACCTAATGTCTCTACAATATGTCATTGAAAAGTGTTAACAACCATGAAAAGACATAAATACTTGTATTAGAAGTTTGAAAGAGTTTGGTAAAACCTAAATAAAATTAATATTACTAAATAACGAATGTATTTAAAAGACTGCAAAAACTCGCCTGAAGGCACAGAAAAAATTTGTGGGTAATTTTCCCAGAATCTCAAGTCAAGATTTCGGCTTGGATAATGAAATAAGCTTAGCTAGTAAATATTTGTTTCGTTTCTCATTTTAAAACATAGCATTCCTGCTATTTGAGGAAAAATGTTAAGGTTGTTTTAAATTTTTGCAAATTTATGTCAAAATTCATTGAAAGCGTGCTATAAGCTCCCCAACATTTACAATTAGAACTAGCATTTTTAAGAACAGGAAAGCTACTTTTAATAATAGATGAGAAAACGACCTAAAAATTTGAACTTTTTGAGAATCTGCATAAGAACGGAAGAATAAAATGAAAAACCAACGAGAATATTTTGGCTATTCCTAATGGATATTGTTTCTAAAGGTAGAATATACTATTTTATGATGGCAAACAGAGTATCTTTTTAAGGGTTTTTTTTTTATCAAGAACCGTGGGGAAAAATTCCGCGCAATGCCAACTGCTTTCAAATAAGTGAATTCCTGAAAATGAAGAATATTGAAAGGAACAAACTTCCAGAATGCGATATATAAATACGGAGGAAAAATAAATTATTAGTCCAGAGGGGCTTTCTCCCTGAAGGACTATTGTTTTCGTTTTGTGATTTTGCGTTTAATCACTATAAATATCTGTTTCACTTTTCAAACTGTTGCCACCAAATGTTAGAGTCTTGCATTATATTTAAAGAAATTAAATAATGAAAAATCTGCATAAATGTACGTATATTTCTCGTATTGTGAAAAAACAACGGTACATAGAGCCATCGAATTTTGAATGACGTAATCCTCCTACGAATATAGGCATCTGGAAGACCAAATTTGAAATTTGGAAGTTGTTTTATTATCGGTTTCATATTTTGTAAAACTTTCACGAATTTGGGATTAACAAACTCAACTATTTAAAAGCGAACAATGGCAACACTCTACAAGAAGGGAAAAAAAAAAAAAAAAAAAAAAAAAAAAAAAAAAAAAACTTTTTATCTCCAGCGCCGCGGAACTGTCTATGGAAACTTCTAAAGATATGCTCATTTTAAAATTATTTTGCGACATTGCTGTTGAACTGAATTTTATGGTTTAATAGCAAAGAGAATGATAATAAATACATAATTATTTTGCGACATTGCTGTTGAACTGAATTTTATGGTTTAATAGCAAAGAAAATGATAATAAATACATAAAGGTAACGCACAAATAAAAAAGAAACGCCTCTTTGGACGTAATTTAAAATCTGAAACCCTTCAGATTTTTTTTTTTTTTCTTTTTTTTTAATTTTCTGTCTAGCAAGGTGACCTAACTTTGCATGAGAAAACACGCAAACACGAAAAAAAATATTTACGGAAAACAGCAGCGTTGAAATTAAATAAATTGTCGACGGACAGGAAAGAACAGGACTTATTAGATTCAATTCAAAAAGTCTCACGTAGTTTGCCAACATGCACTAAGTCAAGATTCTTACTTAAGCTACGTATCGCTATGTATAGATTAGTAAACAGTAACGTATGAAGAGCGTTAAAGACCCTTTTATATAAAACTACTCCTTAGCTTTATATAAAAGGTTGAACAGAAGGCACGCCCGGTGCTTACAAATCAGTCGGAATTTATGGCGCAAACTCAAAACTGGGATTTTAGATTGAACTATATTTAAGTCTTATTTAGGCAAAGGCTATGCAGACATATTTAAACGCGCAAGATGTCACTCAACCTACACCGGCGTGATAGTACGATCCGCGAGAATAAAGGAAAGAGGGAATAATAAATAATCGGATAAAGTTTTAAAAAACATCCATATTATTAAACATATATTTGAACAAAATACATATTTTTTATATTTTTAGTTATAACCCGAAGAAAAATTTTCCTTTATTGACCTCAAGTGTAGTTACTTTCTTTATACATATATTACAAACAAATATTTACTCAAAAATAGGATGTAATACATTATTATTTACACATGTGTTAAATATGTACCCTGGCACATAACCCATCATTCTGTATATAGAGCGAAATAATATTATGCCAGTATTTGAGTTAATATTCTTATTGTTTCATGCGTACGGATTCGTAATAGATTGAATGCGCAAGTCCAATAATAGGTTAATAAATTTTATTTGAATCAAAATAATTATCCACAGAAATATGTGTGCAAGTGTTCCCAGTATCACACAGCACAATCAGTAGTTATACTTCAAACTGCTAAAAACGTTAAACACAACGCAATGCAAAGCTCATCTAAAGAGAAAGCTAATCCGATCTGACGCTGAAATTTCAGCAATAATACCAAGAGCTAACTAAACAACTAAGAGCAGACGCTCTCTTTTCGGCCTTAACCTTCCAGCACCTGCGCTTGGCAACTTTACATGAGCAAGCGCGCGTCGTAGTTTTTACGACATTTGTTATTTTACCGTTTTAACAAGAAAAACGACATGAATGAGTGAATATTGATAATAAATTTGTTAATAAATAAAATATTATTCTTATTATTGCAAAATACAAATGATATCACATACAAATATAAGCAAATTATTCTTAAGTTCTTACGTTAGTGAAATGGAAATGCAATGATTTTATTTCATTATAGAACATTTAAAATTTATTATTTAATAATTATATTTTAAAATCGAAGCTAATTTTATTATTCATCAAAGGCAAGTATAGACAAAAATTAAAGGAAATCACATTGGTAGGAAAAAAGTAAGTTTAGCATTACTTACTTCTGCAAGGAAATTTACTTCTTACTGGTTACAAAAACGCACTTTAAACTAACTTTAATATTTTTATTTATTTCCAAAAAATAGAAATAAAATAAAATAAGGAACGGAAATCATTATTGTTCTCCCATCCAAACGTTTCCTTGTCTTCCTTTCCTTCATCAGATAATTCTTGAAGAATGCGAGCAAAATTAGCCGGTTGCACATATTTTTTTCGCCATGAAAACCGATATAAAATTTACAGAGCCAAATGAATTCAAATTAAAATAATACACGGCAATTAATAACATAAAATTACAAAATATTTGAGAAAAAGAAATATATTTCGAATTTTCACCCATGAACACGCGCGTGTCGTAACTTTTACGAAAAAGCAAAACTGCCACGTAGCACAAATCCCCAGTTAAAAAGAAGTCAAATGAATTCCTGTTGGCACACTCCATGATGTGGTGAAGTGTAGAAAGGAGGACTAGAAATGACATTCAGACGCCTCAGCCTCGATATGCGAAAAATGTGCATTAAAAACTGAATTTGTTGTAAATTTTGCCTTTATAATAAAAGTTTTAAAACAAATATTGGTATAGTGTTGACGAGAAATTGTTGACGACCTTTACAAATAAGCGAATTTCACTCTTCTCGGCAGCAAGAACATTTCCATGAATAGTGCGGCTATTTTTAGTATCAGTTTCAACATTCTTCAAGAAGCGTTTCCCCTTACTTTAATAAAATCCCATATGATGTCATTGGTAATAGAAATAATCAGTCTAAAGCTAAAAAATAACGCCATTAGTGATTTTTGTATAGCAAAACGTTTTTGTGAAATTTAAACAAACATATACAAATATACATATATATATAAATTTTTACTATCCTGATAACACTAGAATACAAAACATCAAACGTTTCTCTAACAGCTTAATGCAGACTAGGAAATGTCTAACAAAATAAACGCATGTGTAAAATAGGGTAAGGTTCAGTTTCATAAAGCGTTATTACCCTGCTAAAGCAGTAGTAAGCCATAGCATGATTATTTGCAATGACAATACTATGACTTGCTTTGGGAACATACAGCAACAAATCGCAGCCAACAATTTTTAATCGAGCACAGATTCAGCAATTCTAAAGCACGAACTAGCGATGTTCAGAGAAAGAGAAAAGTGGAAAAAAAAAAAAAAGACAACAGTGCAACCAGAAGAAGAGGCTCCCAGACCCAGCCTCTGTAGGCCGCCATACACGGTTAAAAATGCCTCAACCTCCAGAGGCTCCTTACTGTTTTCTATTTACGCCGTTAACTTTCCTTCGTAGTGATACGGTTAACCTTAAACGGTTAACCTCATGTTTTCCTATTTTTTATGCGTTTAGTACTGTTTATATACTAATACTGGAGGGCAAGCCGCCAGATCCGCGAGCTGAAGCAAAAGCAAAATTTGTAAGTTCTGTGCTACCCCTGAAAAGCAAATGTACATGGCAATAACTTATCCTGTCAATTATACTAACCCCAAAAATTTAGCAGCAGCTATTTATTTAAAATGCTGACATTAGTGAACTATGTTTGACATACAGTGACGTCACATGAAATTCCCGTGCTTTCTTCAACGTCAGAACAATATGTCTCATATAACAACAATATGTTTAATGTTTGGAAATGATATTTTTATTTCATACTCTACGATTTGAAAGCGAGCTGTAGCAGCACCTTTCGAAATAACGTATTTTTATCTCCAACGTGCAAGACTGTTGCTACTGAGAAAAATGAGTGAGAAAATTAGTGTTTTCAGAGTTTTTAATTATTATTTCGGCTGATTAAAGTCGTTCGAAGATGATAATGGTCGGGATAGCTTCCAGGAATTTTTGGAATCAGAAATAATGTATTTAATGCTTGGCACTGCTGTTTTTTATTTCTTCTTTTGTAGCACTTATATTTTTCATTAACAAACTCTACGATTTGAAAGTTAGCAGTAGCAAAACCTTTTTGAAACAAAGCAGATTTTTATCTCCAGGATGAAAGACTGTTGCCACTCCGAAAACTGAGGGCGAAAATTAGTATTTTAAGAGTTTTTAATTAATATTTCCTCTTATTAAAGTCATACGAAGATGATAATTGTCGAAAGGGCTTCCCACGAGTTTTTGGACTCCAGGGGTACCTCTTTCGAAATTCAATTCCGGGCTGCTCCGGAGGAGATAATGCCACAAACAAATAAGCAGACAGACGCGCACAGATTTTAATATTATAGATTGCGTATTGGTTGAATTTAACGATTTCCGTTGGTTCTGCATTAAGTAATTACAAGCAAAGTGTCTGCCAACCGGTAAAGTAGTAAGCGTCGCTGACTGCTGGGCCAAAGGGCCGGTTCGAATCCTGGAGAAGGCATGGATGTTTGTAAATATATAATGTCCTTGCGGCATGAGGGCACTCTAAATATGAGGCGAGCCGAAATTTCTCTCGAGAGGTTGTTGGTAGGAGAAGAGAGAGGAGAGACCATCGAAGGAGGAGTGCTCTCCATCAAAATTCGGGACCGATTGAGCTAAATCATACTAGCATATGTGCTCAAGGCTTTTGCCAACGACAGCCATAAACTTGAGCTCCTTGCCACGAGGAATTTTGTGGGCCTGGGCTGATTATAGATTAGACAATTGAGCGTTAGCAACAACAACAAGAACAACATGCAAAATACTATTTTCTAAGCAATAATTTGGTGTCCAGAAACAGATGTTAATTCATTTTACATTAATTCCTATCGGGACAAAATTGATTCGGCTTGCGAATATTTCAGATGACGAATTACTAAGTTCTTGAACTTTTGAATGCACAACTAGAATTGTAGTTCTAGGTTTTCACTGCATCAAATTCTTTATTTAATGTACATATACAGTATACTGGAAGGAAGGCATAATTAAATTCGCAAGTGGTTTGGGGTGTTGATAAAGACTTCATACGGCGGTTATTTGGATACCTTGAAGGGAAGTTAACGTTTGTTTCTGTTGCAGACGGCATCTTTTGTAAAATAAGTCTTGAAGATAGGTGCCTTTCGTTGTTACGCGTTGCTAAATCTATGATGTGAACAGAAAATTAAGGTAAATGTGTTGTTCAACATAGACGACGTTTTGTCTAGGCTTAATGTTTTTCAGTTTTCCCAGGGACAGTGAATTACCCCGAGGTTTTATCAAGCTGTTGATAAAGAAAGTTATATGGTCCCCTACTTTATTTTTACGCAGTTATAATAGGCTGAGTAAATGTCATGGTAGATTTTATTTACCAATTAATGTGAAATGAGGCGTGGGTGCATCAGAAGTCGCTGTTTAATTTATAATTAGGCGAGAAGTCAATAAAATGGGAGATTTTATTGAAAGTGGAAGGCTTCAATTATTTTTCGGGTTTTAAAACTCTTGTGGTTTTATAGCCTTTTGGATTTTCAAACATGAAGAAGACAAAAAAGTAGAGAGGGAGAAAAATGGAGATAACCGGTAGAAAAATGGAGATAACTGGTAGAAAAATGTGGAGATTTTTCCTGAGATTGAGAAAGAACATTTTGTTGGTGAAAACTAGTAGAACGGTATGATAGTGGAGAAGAGAGAGCAGAGTAACGCGATGATACCATACGAGAGTGCATGAGATAGAAGTAAACTTACGAAACAAGTCAACAAGTCTCGACTTTGTGGAAAATGATCATCTCTAATGAAGGATTATATGTATGATGAAGGAAAAATATATGAAATCATAAATCCTATGTGAAGAAAATGATATAAATCCGTGCGATGTTCCTGGCATGTGTTGCCGCTCCTGAAGGATAAATAGTCTTTTCGGCACGTGTAGAATATCAGCATTGCAACCAATATGCAAAGACTTCAAGGCATAATTGAGGTCTTAAACCATACATTTAGAAAAGCCGCTTCAACTCAGTAATTAGAAAAATTAACATTATATAGAAATGAAATATGGGCAAAACGTGTGATCAAAAGAAAAGCAATTATAGACAATTTAGCGCTCTTCTCCTCTTCAAATAACAAGGCGCTACAGAACTACATCCAATGTAGCAGTTTGTGCGCATTCGGGAGTACTTCCCTGCCACATCACAGCACAGACACTGAACAATGCAAAAGGAATTAAGTACCTTACGACTCATAAAAAGTTATAACAACAAGGAAGAAAACATGCAACGCACAAAATATTGTTACGAAATGTACAGGCGCGGTGAGATAGCTTTCCTATAAAGCAGGTTAAGGGCTGCCATAAAATAGCAAGGTAAAGCAGGGTTGCCACATTTGGCGAAAATCGCCCCTTTAGCAACAAAATTGGCGATATAACATGGACAGATGGAGAACCTTCTGGAACGATTTCTTACCGTTTTAGCACAGGATGTTCTCGAACACAAGCCGAAAGCTATATAACCCTTCTGGTTCGCAGTCAGTTAGTGTCTCGGAGATTGTGCCTCGTCTAGAGAGCCGTGCTCGGTGTGTCGTTGAGTGCATCGCGAGTTGTAGCGTGAAGAGTCTCGAGAGTAGGCGGAGTTCCGAGAACGACCAAGGAGAGTTGGAAGCTGTACTCTGGTGCTTTGCCGTCTCCACCGTGATAGCCTGATAACGTGAAGGCTGTGTCGTTGATCGTGTCAGCGTGTTTATAGTAGTTCATCGACGGCTGTAAAACGTGTTTTGGAGCTGTCCTTTCGATACTTCATCAAGTGTCGTCGTTATTCACTCCAAATCCACATGAACCCCGTACGAACGTGAAGGAAGAAAATAACGTAACAACTGGTGTCACAGAAGAAAAAACGTAACAATATTAATCCCGATATAACCTTTATTAAATATAAATAAAAAAACTATAGAAAATTATTATTATTTTGGAAAGCTGGACAAAGAACTTAGAGACAAATAGTGTTCTATTTCTCCCCAGGGGAGGACAGCAGATAAGAAAGCTCAATTTAAAATATAAAAATACAAATTGTTTCTAATTTGACTTATTTGAGTGCCATCGTGGAAGACAAAATTTTCTGAACAATTTAATTACTCCAATAAACGAACAGTCATGACTTTAAGCAAACATAAAGAAAGTTTGGCTCAGACATGCTTTCTCTGAAAAGTTTTACCCTAAGGCAGATTTCTCGAAATGTAATTATTGCCACTGCAATGCATGGTACCGATACCTGGAGGCTACAGCATCAGAATTATTAAGAACGAGATTAAAACTAAATAATACTAATAGAGGCTGGCGTCCGTTCAAAGATTATTCAAGATTACAGCTATGGAGGTTTCCTGCCTGTTTGTTGATATTTCGCCCCTCTCGTTGCTGTTTCAATATTTTGATACGAAGTTTTTATCAAGATTTCGTCGCTCGGAAATGTAAGTTGTCTATATGTAGATACTTTAATAACAAGAACTGCCTTCGAGACTTTTAATTTAGAATAGATTATCACTTTGCACAGAATATCAATTCTTTTTGTTAAAGGTCTCCCAAATATTCATTAATTTGACATTTAAATGATAGATCCGGGTTGGGAAAGATTACATGTTTTTTTTGTTTGTTTGTTTGTAGCTTCAGTTTTATGGTGTTTTAATATAAACAATGCAAGGATTATATTACAGATCTATAGTTCAGTATTTCAGGCTGAAGTACAGGCCAAGTTTATGCCATCAGATGAAAAGACAGAAACGTGAATTACTGAAGTACAGTTTTTATATAGGCAGTCTTTCTGCACTTCAGGTTTTTCCCTGAAGCGAAGATTTTACCTGGGTAACTATAACCAAGCATTCATTGACATTAAGGATTTATATATATAATTTAAAATAAAACAGAGTGACACTGTTTTTTCATGAGTCAAAGCTCACAGAGTTGTCCAGGGCAATGCAAGGCGAGGGGCCGAGGGGACCATACATGTTGTGAGAGATTCTGAGATCAATGTTCTGGGTTCGAGACAAAGAATTATTTCTATTTTGTTTAAAAATATACTGAGATCTTGGAATACACGAAGGATGGAGTTCAATAAAAAAAATCTGGTACGCTTTTTAAAGTTGCAATATAAAATGAAAATCATGAAAGATATTGATTTCAATCAACTTGTTTTGGGCCATTGCAGCTTCCCACAGTATCTATCCGAATTTGTTGTTTTGGACAATTCACACTGCAAAATATATAATATAATAGGTAATAATTCGCAATTTCTGGAATCATGTAAATTAATTTCTGGTCTTAAAAATATTTTAAAATTACAAGTGAACGCGACTATTACTATTATTATCCTGTGCCATTTTTATATTTATTACGAGAAATATAAAAATGGCACAGGATGTTATGAAAATTACGAACAAGAATAAGAGTAAGATCGGGAGATTCAACATAATGGAATTCTTCCTTTTTTTGGTATGTATATGTTTGTGTGCTTGCGATTACAGGTTTTTCCTTCTTTTTTGTTTTATTCCATAACATCAATTCTTTTGTGTTTATTTTTTCAATTTTCTCTGATTTTCCGTTTGTGTTGTTGCCCAACTGTTTTTGTATGTGCACCCTCGTTTCGGTTATAAAATGAATTATTCATATTAATTAGGCCGGCCAGGCTGGGCCCAAATTCTAACTAATAGCTGTATGTTAAAATTATACTCAAGAAGGCTTTGAACACGGGTGTGTTACCGATCAACTGTCGCTGCTTAATAACATAAGTTGGACGGTCAAAACTCACATCATTACCAGTAGTTCACCATTTAAATAGATATTTGATTTAAAATGAAGATGCAGCATACCAGTGCCCGTCACGACAATTGATTCACCAATGACAAAGGGGTTGACAATCACTGAAGTTCATGCCAAAGGTCTGAAGTAGGGGACAGTGGAATAAATTTAAATAATTTTAAAAATGAAATTAAACTAAACAATGCCTTTGCCGATCGGAACTGATTTAGCATTGCTCACCTTAAGCTGAACGTTAATGAGTAATTCTTTCGACATTACGTACACGATTTATTTTCTCTGGGGCTGTACAGGAAATTTAGATAAACTGACAAAATTAAATGAAAGCGGAAGATAACACTGTTGGCAACTAATTTTCACCAGTGATCATCGAAGACCTTAACGTCTGGTGGCGTCTGCGTTTCTATTTACTAAAAAAAAATGCAGGGTAATTCAATATGCATGCTCTTATAACCAAAATAAGCGAGAAAAGTTCTTCTGAAAATTATTTTGAAAACGGCTTGCTAAAGTCTTTTTGATAAAACAATTACTCAACAAACAAGCAATTTTTATGCTTCATCAAAGTAGTGTAAAACAACCTGAAAGTCAAAACAAATTTTATTGTTAATAGCGGGAAAGTTACTTGAATTATAAGGAAAAAGTAAGAAAGCACATTTTTCGGAAAAGTTGTTATCTGCGATGTGTGATTCAAATGACACGTTTGTAATGTAGATGAATCTTTTTGTTTTAGTGGATCTTTCCAAATATGTGATGGTCTGCAAAGCTATGATAATTCGGGTATTCAGTATACTATGTAAAGACCTTACATTCCCAATTCGCTTTAATGTTGCCAACCTGACTCCTGGGTCTTTTTAAGTAAACATGTACAGATAATTTCGTACGTGCTCTATTCATCGACAAATGTCAATAATGAGATCATCATTTTTTCAGTAATAATGACTGAAATTCGTTGAATGAAGTTGCTGCATAACTGTTTATTAATTATATTGTACATGATTTAAGAAAGGAAATAGAATTTTCCCTAATTTTAATAAGAAAATTCGACAAAAATGTTTAAAAAAGAAATCAACCAAAAATATTCTGAGAATAATTTTTCATAATCACGCTTTAATCAGCATGCAGCAAGAAAATTCAATGAACTACGAATAATCCTAATGAAAAAATATGGTTAAAACTTTCACATATTTTTCAGAAAATTATAGCGTTAATTTTATCGAATATGATGCACTTTTACGCTTGAAATTTATCGAAACTTTTACCAGATGTTAGTTTCTAGACTAATAACTTTGGTTAGAGAAAACATGTGGTATTATGGCTGCAAGACTGAAAGTATGCTGCAATATTTGTATATAAATTCAATGTAATCATATAATGGATAATATAACATCTGAATGTCCAACGTATGATGCACGAAATCTTACATCTTTGTAAAAAACTAATAAAATATTTTATGCATAAATTCAGAAAATTTCTTTGCTTAGAAAAGTTTTCATTTTTACATAATATATTATCTAGATTAAATTTTTATGGTGCAATTTTATAGCATCTTTTAAAAAAAATCCCAAAACTTGTTTTTCCTGAAATGACATGATTTACGTTTACTCAACCAACTAACAAATTTTCGCTTAGATATTATATATATCGTTACGCTTTTTGTACACAGACAGATGATTTCAGGGCAATTATATGCAAAAATATTCTATTTTTCTGTGTAACGTAACGCGAAAAATATAAAGAGAGAATCTATGCTGGAAAGGTTAGAATACACGGGCAAGTTCATTTAACATTGAGTACATGTGTATACCGGTAATCTGGCGAAAAATTACCAAAATTCGCCAAATTTCTCGACCATTTGAGTCCGTCACTGTATTATCGTAATAAGTATTGTAACAGAATGAATGTTATTGATCATTGTAATAGCTGTAACTTTAATTCGACTCTTATATTACTTGCCAGTAATTTCAAGAATCAGAAAATACTTGAAATACCTCGGCGGCTGGTTGAAAACTACGAATATATCAGGCCGTTGAGATCATTTGCTTTCAGTTGCTTTGTTGTTGTCGCGAGTTGTTAGTTGCCCGTGAATTGAGATATATCGGAATTAGCTTTCTCTTTAGATGGGCTTTGCATTGCGTTGTGGTGAGAACCTACAAGTTCTTTCCAAAAGTCACGTGCTCAGTTAATACATACAGCGGAGCACAAACTCAATTCTACACTGGCCATGGTCCCTTTCCACATTAGCTTAAGAGATTCGGCATACGAGCATCATATTTGTGTGAATGTGGTGCGGTAGGTGATGCAGATCACTTCCTCTTCAACTGCCCACAAACCAATAAACTGCATTTAAAAATGCCAAGCAGTGAATACTGGCCGCAATGGGCAGAGAATACCCGCGGCAACAAGCAGACGAAAACTAAAATAGAGGAGGTAATCAGGCTTTGCTCAGCAAGATTCTAAGAAATTCTCCCCCTCTCTTGAGAATTGTATCTTCGCGGCATAATTTTAATAGCAATTCAAAATACTACAACAACTGAACATCAACACTAGGAAAATAGCTCACCCCGTAGAATAATAACAGGACTGTAAGATGTGTAAATGAATTATAAGTTTAATTTTGATTATCTCAGTAAAAGTATTGTAAATATGAATTCATATAATGTCTAAATGTACACATAGCTGTCATGATTTTATGTATCTGTCATATGTAACTTGTACAAAACAATGATTGTAATCAACATATCTATGCTTATTCACAGGCCTTGTATGCCCATGTAATATTTATATGTATATTTTTACACGGAGGAAATTTTCCCTTCTGCCAGGATGACTACTAACACTGTAAGACTTTTACAACAAAGTTAGGTCAGTGGTTATCTCAGGCGGCGCTCAGCTCTTAGCAGTTTGATGCGTAAGTACTGATTGTAATCTGTTGTACCGGGAACTCATGTACAAATGTTTCTGCGGAAAATTCCAGAACTTTGAGGTGTTTAATTTAATAAAATAAATTTTATTAACCTATCGTCGCAGCTGTGTGCATTCAATCTACTGCGAACTCGTACGCACGCAACACTTTTAGTGTCAGGATCGAGGTTAAATGCCAGGGACAAGAGATATAGAGAAACAATGAAGGTAGTTTGTGGCAGCCTTTGCTACCCTCAAAGAGGAGATGAAAGCTTACCAATAACCCATTAATAAAAGAATGGAAACTGGTCAAGAATCTGTTAAAGGAAAGATAAAATCTTTTCAAGAAAGATGGAAGCGCTATGGAAGGCAGAACAGACACTGAGCAAGGAGAGTTGGACGCATTAAAGAAAGATTTTTCCTCTGTCTAAAATTAAATAGAAGATAGTTTCTGTCGTCGAGCAACAAATCAAATGAAAAGCTTCTGCTGTCCAACAACAAGTTGATGCTAGGACTTCTGCAGTCGCCAAAGAAGTTGATAGCTTGAAAGGGCCGGCAGCCATATTGAGGGTTTTAAACTTTTACTCATGACTTCTCCCTCTCTGAAACTATCCACATATGATGGGAAGACATATAAGATACAATTTTCTATAATGGGGGAAGCGGATGGATGGAATTCCCAAGCTATGGCCTGTTATCCCGCCATAGCTTGGTATTTAGAGCATATATAGCGGATATTTTTCCAACTCTTCTCGGAAACCAGAGGCTAGACAACGGAGCTCTATCAGGTGCTTTGGAGTTGCCTTTCAGGAAGAAGTGTTTAACCCGCGAGAACACGCACCCATTTTCGAGCACGAGAACTCGCGCCCTGTATCTCACACCCTAGTTCATTTCTGCTGTTGAAATATCAATTAATACTGTTTATAAGCAAACCTTAAATATTACAAATTAATACATTAAAGAATTTTAGTGAATTTAATTATGCATACATACATGTTTAAAGACAACTTTGACAAAATATATATTGATGTTCAACACAGACTTATTTCACATTTTTGGAACATAAATCGTGATTTTCTTTCCTTATTACATGGACAAAATGTACATCATTTAAAATTTGCTTTCAGATTTTATACCAGGCGGTTCACTATAATCGATTTCCTGTTCCTTAGAAGTGCTTAGAAGTTTCAGGCTTACGGTTTCTCTGTTGTTCGGAAAGAACAAGTTCAGTGTTTAAAATAAATAAATAAATAAATAAAAGTCTGCTTCTGAACTGAACATTCCATGTATCTTCGGGAAAAGCGACATTTTTTGAATAAGCTGTATTACATGGAAGCTTGCTAATTATATTCCTTGAAGGTTTCCTAACATTTTGTCGGTATTTTTTCTTCTGCCATTTTGTAACTTTACCAATATAAAGTTCGGTTGTTGACAGTAAACTTTCATCTTCAGTTTCTATCTCAATTTTGTAATTGGGTAAGAATCGTAATTGCTACAATATTCAGTTCTTCTTCAGAGGTAACTCTATCATCATATATAGGCTCGTCATCACTAGAAAAAGTCTCGATAAGGTGTTGAAAATATTTATTTTCTTCGTCGTAATTCAAATAGCGCGTCATAATTCACTAAGCTGACAGAAAAAAGGAAGAGATTGACGCGAGGACTAGAACGGGTATGACATACCCTCGACACCTGTATCTCAAAATCTATTTTTAGGGCTGAACTAGTTTTTACCCTGCTGGAAGAATGTGACTTTGAATACATCTACACGAAATTCTGGCTTAATAAGATAAAGTAACAAAAACGTTGAATGAAAATGGATCGGGCATGTCATACCCGGTGCGAGTTCTCACGGGTTAAAAGACTATAGCATGCTTCAATTATTAAAATACCGCCAAGAGAAACATACGAAAACACTCCAGGAATCTGCTACGGATGTTAAAAATATGTCTTCAGAAACAAGGGAAATCCTGTCCCTGCAGTACTTCATCAATGACATCCGAGATTCTGAAATACAGAAGGCTCTTTGAATAGTGGAAATCAAATATTTAGAGTCAATATATTTGAAGTCAAATATTTAAAAAGTGTTCTTGTGTACGGCAGGCGATTCGTAGAGACCACTGCCCAGCCAGTTATGATAAAGTCCAAGAGCCAGTGGATCCACTGAGTACAAGTCTAAGCGATTTAACTAAACATTGACAAACACGGCACATTGGTTGCCAGATAATGAGAAGCTCCAGTTTAAAGTGCTCCAGATTTCTGCAAGGAAAGGCGGTACTAATGGACACTTCATCATGTGACATGTCAATGGAGTTCTCTGCAATAAAACCACCGATGCAGGAGCCAACTTTACCATCATCCGAAAAGATTTAGCTCAAACACTGGAAGGTAAACTCCTCTGGATGCCGCCCTACTTTATCCTCCAGACCATGACCGGCTAGAAGATTGACATTGACGGAAAATTAAACCTTAACATCACATTTCGAAGTACCGTCTTACATCACACGGCATATGTGGCAAAGATTGTAGATCTTGCATACTTGGATTTGTCTATTGAAGTAAAATTCAATTTTTGCTTGGATTTTAAAAATAACGAACTGCGTTCTGCCTTTGAGGGCATAGCCCTATTTGGAATTAATGATGAGGGAGCTAAATATGTACACAAAATCATAGCTTTCACTTCCTGGATCTATAGCCGAAAACAGAAATTTCTGCTACGATGTAATGGAGTGTGCCAAGAACTGTAACACTGCGTGAGGCGTACTAGTAGCCTCAACACTGGTCAACCTGTCGAGGTTATAGTTGCCAATGTAAATGAGAAGGCGAAAGTTATTAAGCAAGGTGAAGTGGTTGCAGAATGTACTCCAGTGACCTGGGTTAAACGAAATAGTAACATCCCAGAATCCGTGTCTTCGGATCTTAATTACATCAGAGTTGTTGCAGAATGCAAAATTAAGCGACGCAAAGAGCAATGCCGCCAAATGTGTCATTCAAGAACTTCAAGATGTTTTCTCCCTTCCTCGTCTTCTGCCGTGAGTCGAACCAATTTGACACTAAATAGAATCTATACCGGGGATTACCCACCAATTCCGCAACATCCAAGGCGTCCGCCGATTGCTAAATAGAAAGAGATTGGAAAACTTCTATAGGACATGCAAGAATGCAACGTCGTCGAGCCTTTAGCAAGTCCATGGGCATCTACTATCGTCCTGGCCAGAAAGAAAGACGGTTCAAGTAGATTTTGCGTTGACTATAGCCAATTAAGCGATGTTACGAAGAAAGACAACTACCCCCTTCCTAGAATTGACGACATTCTGGACACTCTTTCTGGAAGCAAGCTGTTTTCAACGCTTGATTTAAAGAGTGGATTATGATAGGTAAAGACAGATCCTGATCACCGACAAAAGACAGTTTTTACTACCGGGTAAGAAATTTTGAAGTTCAAGGCGAGGATTATGTAAAGCGCCAGGAACATTCGAAGGCTTCTTGAAGACTGTGTTAAGAGGCCTTCCTTACGAAGCCTGTCTTAAAAATCTGGATGACATCATCATCGTCTGAAAGAGTTCTGAAGATCACCCAAAAATGATAGAAAGGTGCTTCAGAAACTGAAAGGAGCCAATCTGACGTCGAGCCCCGCTAAATGTTAATTGTTCAGACAGGAAGTGATTTACCTTAGACACGTCATCTCTGCTGAAGGTGTGAGTACGGATCCAGAAAACGTGTCAGCAGTTAAAGACTGGAGACCTCCTGAAAATCTCTATAATGAGAGGTTTCGTAGGGTTTTGCACCCACTAAAGAAGATTGAGCAAAAACTCTTGCTCCATCGCACGACTCTTTCATAAGCAGACAGAGAGCGAGCAAAAGTTCTTGTGGACAAAAGAATATTGCGCATGAATTTAACAAACTGGTGGAGGCTTTAACGTCTACTCCAATCCAGACGTAAACTCAGCTCAACATACCATTTGTTCTCGACACGGATGCGTGCAATGAGAGTGTCGGTGCTATTTTCTCGGAAGAAATAAATGGCCAAGAAGAAGTCGAGGGCTACTGGAGCAAGTGTAGATCTAAACCGAAGAGGTATTACTGTTTCATCAGGAAAGAGTTGTGTACTATAGGTAAAGCTGTAGAACGTCTCCATCAGTACCACTGCTAGAGAATATTCCTACCGAGCACGGATCATGCATCGTTGACCTGGCTTTTAAATTTCAAGAAACTTGAAACTCCTGAAATATGGCATCACTATCCCTCATCGGAAGGGAGCATCACATGGAAAAATTGACACGCTGTTAAGAAGACCCTGACCAGAAAGCTGCCGAAATGTTTCTATTTACTTTTCCAGTCAGATGGTATGACAGGTTAAATCGAACCTTCCTTAATAACCTCTCAATAGTGATTTCCAAAAGGATTGGAACAAGAGGTTGCCACCGTTCTTACTGGCATCTCGCAGTGTTCTGCACGAGACTACCAGCTATTCCACATCCCAGATTCTCTTCGGATGTGACTTTCGTCTGCCTTGTCATCTCTTGTTTGGTAGCCCTCCGAATGAGTCTTCTACATTGAGGAGACAATTTAAGATCTTCAGGCACAGTTTGAAGTGATGCACTATTTTGCATGAGAGCGATTAAACTTCGACGGAAGAGACGAAGACCCGATAGGACATCGATTCAACTAAGGTGACAAGGTGTGGTTGTGGAATCAGATTCGACGGGAATGGACGGCTCCGTAAGTCATCCTATTCTAAGCTTAAAGTTGTCCACTACGACAGATTTGTCCCTTAATATGGCCACAATACCTTGTGTATATAATGTAAATAGTATAAAACTATGATCCTATTTGTTTCTAAGTTTGTAATTTTGTGAATATTATTGGTTTTGCATTTGATTTGTTATTTACTGAAATTATTGTCTTAATATTACATTGATTTGCCTTAGTTGTAGGTATAGCTTCCTGTCCAGGGACGTTACTCCCCGGGATGTGCAGTTCCTGGGGAGGGGGTAATATTACAATTTTGCATATAGATTTATGATTTTAGTGCAATTATATGTGAAATTTGTGCATTTTTTTGTGTAATGCAACGCAAAAAATCTAAAGAGAGAAGCTATGTCGGATAAGTAAAACTCCAGGAGCAAGCCCATTGAACATTGAATAAATGGATATCCCTCTAACTTGGCGAGGGTTACAGCCGAAAATATCGCGGCAAAAACATCGCGGACGAAAACGTCGCGGAGAAAACAACGCAAGGCATCAAATATCTATAATATCATCTACAAATAATATAATAACAAATCTACAAATAATAATCAATATCATCTACAAATCATCGCATAACAATAACATCGCAGACATATATTTTCAAGCTTTAATAACTGTAAATGGATATTCCCATAATGATTTGTGAGCGCGAGATGGAAAGAAGGATAATTTTTACTTTCATATTTTTTTGGCTAATAAATTTTTGCTGAGAAAATAAGAAGGAAACTTGAGCATAGAAAATTTATGCAACTTATAGCACTTAATACAATTTTAAACTGACATAGTTAACTAACAAAGGCCAATAATAAATCATTTTTATAAAGTTTTTACTGGTAATTTTTCATGAAAAGTATAATCTATAATTTGCATTTAATTTTTTATGCTTAAGTTTCCTTCTTACTTTTTCAGCAAACATTTATTAGTTAATAAAATATGTGAAAATAAAAATTATCCTTCTTTACATACTGCGCTCACAAATCACTATGGGAATATCCATTTACAATAATTAAAACCTTAAAAAAGCATGTCTGCGAAGTTATCGTCATGCGACGATTTGTAGATACTTTATTTTTTACCACGATATTTTCGACGACGATGTTTTTAAACTGCGAAGTTTTTGAACCGCTTTATTTTCGACGTCGATGTTTTGTACCACGATGTTTTAGGACTGCGACGTTTTCTCTTTGCGGTATTTTCTCCCACGATGTTTTGTAGCACGACGTTTTCGCCTTGCGTTGTTTTCTCCGCGACGTTTTCGTCCGCGATGTTATCGGCGGACACCTTTGGCGAGATATCGACAAGCTGACAATGGTTTTGGGCACTTATTTTCTTGCAATATTTGGCAAGAAATTGCCAAAAGCCGCCGAATTGAGCGACCATTTTAAGACACTTTGGTCCGATCTCTATGTCACCGTAATAAGTATTGTAACTGAATAAAAGTAATTGATCACTGTATTATCTGTAAACGTAATTCGACCTTCATATTGCCTTCTAGTAATTTGGAGAACGACGATTTATTAGAATTATCTCGAAGGTCGGTTGAAACCTACATACGACCGCAGAGATGACATCTGCTATCAGTTGCTTAGTTACTGTTGTTGCTAGTTGCTAGTTCTGCGTGAATTGAGATATATTCGTGTTAGCTTTCTCTTTAGATGCGCTTTGTATTGCAGTGTCTGTAACTTTCTTAGTAGTTTGATACCTAACTACTGATTGTGTTCTGAGATACAATGAACTCACGCACGCAACATGCTCGGCTAGGCGTTCTCTAATTCTTAACCAGGCATATTCGATGGAGGACAGATCTCAAGAACTGGCAGGCCAGGCTAAAAGCGCAATATGGTTGGCTAAGAAGATAGTTTGAGTAGTGGGCACAACGTGTGGTCGCGTACTGTTCTATTTAAATGTGGCAGCAGGTAAGCCCTACATTTAAGGAAGTAGAACAGGCTGCAAAACCTCAAAGATATAGCGATAGCTAGTAACTATACCGAAATGCATACTACGGTGATGCGGAAGTGGAATCCTTTACCAAATCACACCATAACACCGGGTGCAGGACTAATATAACGATAAATAACGCAGTAGTCGAGAAATTTCTTTCCGCTGTGTCTCCAAATTCTAATCCGACTATCGTGGTACTCCAGGAAGAAGCATGACTGTTTCGTATATAATGTGACATGGCATTTTAGTGTCCATTTCCGCCCTTCAGTGCACTATTGCAAACGCAAACACCTGAGTTTTAAAATTAAGCGAATCAATGGACATCTCACGGACAATCCACTGTACAGTAAACGACGTCGAATTGTTCTCGAAGACGCCGATTAGTGTACTTCAGACTGCAATCGTTGTGATATGGTTGCGGATATAGCAATACGCTTCATCAGTGCCATGCTCTGAATGTGCCTGTCTTCCCGTGGAGCGAGTTGCAGTTGCTCCTGTTCGTTAGTCATTCCATCCTGCATCCACCGATTTCATATTTGCACAATTGCTGTTTGTCTACTACGATGACTGATTTCCCGGATGTATAATCCACAGACTTTGTATGCAATGATTTCTGCGTCTGTCTAACTAGGAAACGTGTGCTTGAATGCCGCTGGTGTGTTTCTGTCAGGCATAATGAAGCTGTACACACAAAACATCTCAGGAGAGAACAATTCACTTTATTCGAAACAGCAATCTTTCCTCACTTCATATACGGATTGTAAGCAGTGCTACAGTCGCTCATGACGAGTGCGAGTGATCATTTGTATATTCAATTGCGTTATAAATATGATGCAAGGTTCATGATCTTTGGATGTTTCATTCATGATATTGTATTTGGATGACCAGCAGTTTAATTACGAATGTAAATTCAAAAATCAGTTGCATCTGTGTCACAAATCAACTTGCTTTAGGAATTTATCATTTATTATTTTGACATTCCAGCTCAAGGATTCATTATGAATAAAATATCGGTTTTATGTGTAATTTTAGAAGTTAAAAACTACCAGCTCTCGATTGTTTAATTTCAAATGCATTAAAAGTTAGAAAAAATTAAATGATATGCCTTAGAACAGTGATTTTAAACAGGTAACCTCTCGACCGCATGCAACTCCAGAAGCAATTTAATGTGACCCGTTAATACATTTTAATTATACATTTGTTGTATATACGATTTGGCAAAAAATTTCAAGAATTTAGTGTTACCTGAAGTCCGAGTTTACATTACTTTCATTGCCATTAAAAAGGAGCAGAATAACGCCTCAGTATGTATAAATGAATCAAATTAATTTACAGCGTGATATAAATCTTAGTGAATGCTTTTAAGATACAGATTAACTCATTAAAACATAAATAATTTCAATAAAATCCACACTTTCCTAAAAAATGATGGTCTGGATGGTGAGCCGTGTATAGGTCTTGTAGTTGATCCGTACGTAATTTGAGTTTCAGGCCACATCATTAAACATTTAGACAGGTGTTTAGAAGGAATTAAATGATATGATTGGATATCTAAGGCTAGTAGTCGAAAACAACTTTAATACACAAATAAAAAAAACATGAAATGTGAGACAAGAATATTTGGTAGAAAATTTGTTTTCATTTTCTTAAGAAATTGGGCTGGAAGTAAGAATAATATTCCTCTTGTATTCAGTGTATTATTTGTATAACATTAGTTAGTATTATTGATTATAAAACAAGTAGCTGCTGTTTAATACTGAAATAAAGCATTCACGCAAGGTATTTCAAGCGCACTTATCGACACAAAAGAAGCTGTCAAGATTTCTAACGGAAATGCATTCAATCATGAAATTAGCTATTCTTCATAGAGCGATTAATCCTAATCAATTAACATGTACACAATGAATTAATTTTAAGGAATTTAATCTAGAAAAATCTCAGTCCGGTTATTAGATTACGTATCATAATACTAGAAATTTAATCATTTGTTATTAAATACTGTTTGATACTTATTATATGAAATTCGAATTGATGAGTTGCCTAAGCGAAAAAATTAAATTTTATTGCCGGATCCGAAGTTCTTTTCCCTATGTTTCAACTTCTAAATTTATTTGAAGACTGCTTTTGTTTTACTCTGAAGTAGAGTAAAAGTAACCTTCAACAAAATGCAGTATTAATTTCTACTCTGAAGCCGAATAAAAGCAACGTTGAACATTTTCGTAAACCTTGAACTTTTATTAAATGCATAAATAGTATTTATTGATTTTTAATTTTTGTCATATTAATTTTTCTTATTGCCTAGTGTTTATTAAACAATATATTCAAACAATTCTATGAAAAAATGTGGAAAAGTGATTACGATGATGTTCACTGATGTAAGTTAAAGCATGCTTTATTTTAAATACATCTTAGTAAATGAATAAGGACTACAACAAATTTAAGGGTATTTTCTTATCTATTGATTTGGAACTAAAGATATTTTGAACACGAATTTAAATTTTACTAGTCATTATACAAAACATATGATTCAGAATATTTATTTAAATGATAAATATTAATAAGTATATTTTCTAAACGCTACTGTTAAATTGAATTTGTAACGTGCTCTAATTGTACTTCGGAAAAAAGTGTATTTGTTTCGAATATCCCCGTACATTTATCAGCCAATAATCTTGGATTTCTCAAATAGCTTTACATATAATCACATATGAAACAAATGATATAATATCGATAGATCATAAATAACATTTGTTATCATAGCTAACATCTGTAGGAAATAACGTTTGTTGTTATTAATATGACAAAAACGACAAAAAAATCTCAAGATTTTCAGATTTTATAGGAAGCGTTTTTTTTTTTTTCATTTATATACACATACAATTTTCGAGAGCATATGGTATAATATTCTTTAATTTTAAAAATTTCCGACACACAGTCTTGCGCACTGAAGATAAAAATGACATTTTCCTACATCACTCGCTTTGAAATCATTGAGTTTGTTAAATAAAAATTAGTTAAACTTTTACAATATATAAAATACACAATAAAACAAATTCGAAATTCAAAATTAAGACTTCCAGGCGCCTATATTCGGGTGGAAGTCTACGTTATTCAAGACTTGATGGCTATAGGTACCATTGGTTTTACACAATACGAAAAACATGCATACATTCATTCAAATTCTTTATTATTTACCTTCTTTAAATACAATACAGGGTGGTAGTATTCGGTGGCTACTATTTGAAAAGTGATTTAGACTTTTATAGTCATTCAAAGCAAAATCTCGTCTTGAGACTTTTTGCCTTTCTCAGATAAAGGTCCTTTGGGCTAAAACTGAATAAAAATTACTATGACAAAAATCTTTAAAAAAATCAATAAAAATTAATTGTGCATTTGACTTTTTAAAATTTTCAATGTTGCTTTTATTTTCTTTCATAGTAGAAATAATTCTGCATTTTGTTTCTCAAAAATATTCAAGGTTGCTTTTATTTCACTTAAGAGAATTCAGAAAACTGTTTAAAAAAAACAAATGTTATTTGCTCCAGCAGACGTTAACTATGAGCTGCAGATGTTATAAGCCTCTGTTTCATACTTGATTATATGTAAAGCAATTTTAATAATCCAAGACTACTGGCTAATAAATGAACAGGGATATTCGAAACAAAATATACCTTTTTGGAAAAAAAAATACTTTGTAACTTCAGTTTGACTGTAACTTTTACAAAACATATTAATATTTATTAGTTAAATAAATAATCCAAATCACATGTTTTGTATAAGGAATAGTCAAATTTAAATTCATCTTCAAAAAATTAAGCCAACTTTTCTATATGAATACGCGAGGTCAGATAGCGTCTGCGGGTTGCCTGAATAGCATAGTTCTAATACTTAACTCTGCAAATTTATATACTTAACAATGAGAGAAGATAAACACGATAAATTTTCGAATGTTTTGAATTCTCCTAAAAACGTGAAAACATCCATATATAAAATTTTCGAGAGAAGTATTTATTATTTTGTTATCATTTTATAAGTAAGCTTTCGATAATAACTTATTTAGTACGCAAACAAAACATCCAAGTAAGTTTTTTACAAAATTGTTTTTATTTCTTTCACTGGTTTTTGTGTTTCTTTAAAGCATGATAACGTAATGATTTTGGTGTAATGATTTTCGTGTTTCTTTAATGCATGATGGTCTTCGTGTTTTCTTTAAAGCATGATAAAAAACATAACAAAAGATGGACCATTGGTATATAAAGTTGAAAGAATAGAATCCTTATCATTATAAATTATAAATTATTCCATAGTTTTAGATAAATAAAAGTACAATTTAATATTCGTATTATATGTATTTAGCCTAGAATGCTGATAATCATCATTTTAAAATTTATAATAAATTGCAATGTACAAAATTACCAGACTACTTATATTTATATTCTTCTGATATTAAGATTTTCTAAAAATTGCAAGAAGATCGTTTATAAATAAAAATTAAAAAATCAGTGAAGTGATAAACTTACCGGTCGAATGAAATCGCCACTAATGTGAATACTGAAGCTGCAACCGATACGATGGCAATGAAATTAGAGATCTTGCAGTAAGCTTCGCCAAATGGCCAATCGCCATCCAGCATGTAGACGAAGTTGAAAATGACGTTCAAAGTAGATACCATTGTGTCTGCCAAACTAAGATTCACGAGAAAATAATTGGTCACACTTCTCATACGCTTGTGAGCTAATACAATCCACATCACAATAGCATTGCCTCCGGTAGCTATAAAAATCATTATGCCAAACACCAAACTCCATACTAATTGCTGCCACCATGGAAGTATAAACATATTTCCTTCTTCCGTAAGATTGGTTATGTTAGAATAGTTGAAATAAAATCTAGCTTCGTAAGTTATAGACATTTTCAAACTTCAGTCAGATATTTTACAGATAATTATTAACAAAAGTATTCAACTCAAATTAAGCATTTGGTCCATGCCATTGTATAGTTGACTGTTTCATTTATTAATATAATTACAACTCTTGTGATATAGCTTTTTAGTTTATTCATATTCCATAGTTTTAGATAAATAGGTGCTCACGTTTTGGCCTGAAATTCAAAACATTTAATTAACAAAATTACATATAAACAATACATTGATGACAACAAAAATTTATATAAATTACATATAAACATCAGTAAAGTTTACTTATAATTAATACAGCCCTATTAAAATGAAAATTACACTAAATATATATTTACAAGTGTTTTTAATGATGATCTCATTGTTATTAAAATACCACTAAAATTAGGAATTTAAGAAGTAGTAGTTTCGTTGTTATTTAAAAATTACATGAAGCAAGTTAAACCTGTGTTTTTAAACTCCACTAATAAAACATAGCAGATTTTTTAAATTATTAATAGCATAAAAACTACGTTATGATACAAGAAATAAGTTTCACAAAATGATTTAATAGAAATTACCGACAATTTTTGTAAACAATATCCTCTTTATTTCAGCCGCTCCTAGGAAATTTGGTAGTTCTACTCGGAGATATATTTTATTCAAATGTATTCGCAAATTCATGTCGCAGCTGCTAGAAAATGTTTCACGTGTAACATACTATCTAAAAAAATACTCAAACATCCATTTCAAAATGCAAGTAGAAATATTTCCAAGGTTTGCGTGCGTTTTAAAAAAACTGTTAGGGAAAAGTTTTTCATTTCGGCACGCAAGTTTATATACTGTTTTTTACCACAAAACATTGTTTTTTTATTTCACTCATGATTCCGAGGAAGGAAATGTGTTCGTATGTCTTAGGAAACTAGGACATTATACGCTTTCTTCCCATCTGTTTGTGGGCATCATCGAGGAAATATTGCAAAGGATTGCGTAGCTCGCACTAGCTTCGCGTTTTTGATATGTTAAAACTACTGAGTAAAACGTTTATAAAATTAAAATAAACGAAACAATAAATGAAACTAAAAATACTACTTCCAACCTCTTTAGAAACTGCAAAAATTAACAAGTGTAAAATTATATGAAATAAATCAATGCATTTCATTACAGTAAAAGTTTTAATTTAAATTGTCATTTGGAAAAACAGCACTTGACTCCTTCCTGCTTCTGAATAAAGTGGTTTTAAATTAATTTACGCCCAGATAATTTACTTCGTCCTTCTTCTAAGTCTACAGTTATTCACAGCAACTGATCTAAAACCCTCTGATGCAGAATCAACGGATAATGATCTAGTAAAGCAGCAAGGCAAGGCGATTATTAGGCACTAAAATATCGCCTCATCTAAATATTTCATTCACGTCTACAATAAATTTCTCTTTACTCAAGTTATATATTCTAGGATTTACGTGTATTAAATGAGAAAATGAAATGAAAGGATAGTATATATAATTAAAAATATAAGTCACTAGAAATTTAGCATGAAGGATATTTTATATGATTATTGTTGAAGTTGCCGCAAACTACACTAAAGTTATGTTTGCAAATTATAAAGCTTAATCTACTGTATTAACTAGTGTGACGTATTATGGTTGTTATGGAATGGCATGTTATGACTGCTTCTGATGAAATAATTCTCCTTGATGAATCTTTCTCCAGTCATTATACTTCAGAGGAATGCACAGAAAATTTTATACGTTAAGATACTAAAACTTTAGAAATCAAAGACTTAAATTCTGCCCTGACGCAAACAAATTTAAATTGCCTGTTAACTTTTATTCTCCGTATTGAAAGGCAAATTCAAGTTATGCTATTGAAAAGTACTTCCTGAAGTTTATTTTCGAGAACATAGCAAACAAATTAAGTTGCACTAATAACAAGATCAGTTTGAAATATATTCATATTGAAAAATGTGCCTGTCTTTAATTCTTCTCTAGACTCTTATTCACGAAACACAAAACATATCCTAATTCATGTAAATACATATTATTTATTAACTTAGAGGAGTTGTTTATATATGTAATAATTTTGCGTATGTGTGTCTAAATTTTTTGCATATTTTATATTTTAAAAATTCAAGAAATTTGTATGAATGAATAATTTATGTTTTAATTGCCATAGACCTTGACATTTTTATTGTTTCCATTTCATAGTATGATTTTAGTATTCTGTGAAAGTTAAGTTTTACTAATATATGCTCTATCTGAATGGTCACAAATGCTGACAATCTGTAGTACAGGTGAAGCCCCAGATTTGCGAATATTATACTGTTAATAGAACAGCCCAATACTGAATGATTTATTTACCCAAATAAAGACATAAGTTCTTTATTTGAAACTGAAAGAAAAAAATAGTTGGTTGTTGGCCATAACAATTTAAAATAAGCTTAAAATAAACACATAAAATTTTGAAAAGTGCCGAACAAATGCCAAAGAAAAGAAAGAAAATGCCAAAGAAACGCCAGATGCCAAAGAAATAGAAAAATGCATAAACTATATGTTTAATTAGTTTTCAAAAGTTACGGAATCAGATCAGGGTGGACATATTCTTAAATTAATGCTATTTAGGCATACTTAACGTAACGTAACATGAAGTAACTTCAGGCTTAATTTGTTTAAAAATTAACTTCTACAGTGAATTAACAAAGTGTCTATCAGGAGAATGTAAAACTAAGCAATCACACTACAGCGACCAATAGTACAATTAAGGCGGTTCAGATCTTATAAGTTGGCAGACTACCAAAAAAAACAAAGATTACGTGACATAATACTCTGAGAGGCGAACACAAACTAGCAAAGGAAAGAAATCGCATTAATCATAGTATCTCCGGATATATGGAGGTATAAAATCACAATCTCATTCTCAATGCTTAAATAAAAGAAAATAACATGAGATGCATAAAACACAATCCATTAATATAACATGAAATTCTATATTTAATATAATCCAAGGTTTTGTCTAAAAGTTTCTATATTGTTTGTCTTTTGCTTGAGTATAAGTTCTTCACAAACTTAGAAACTTTATCACTTTCTTCAAATTCGGGAGTTTGCTTTATGTATCTATCATGAGATAAATCTCCATTTAAGTATGCAGACTGGATGTCACAACGTAGCTTTTGCATTTTCGTTTTTCCTAATATAGTAACACCGTATTTTTTGTAAAGTTTCAGTTGATTGATAACATTACAACGTACCATTTTTATCTGTCTATTCACATACCAGAATTAGCATTCAAAAGAGTAGCAAAAGAGCACATTAGTTGTTGTCCGTGGAGACAATTCCATGTAGCAAAACTTACGAGATTCCAGTTTGTCTCGATACTTCTTTTCTGAGGAAGTAGAAAGCTCTGAAAGAGAATTTGTACCCTCTTAATGACCAATGACGCCCTCTTCATGACCAATTGCAAGCTGATACAGGAAACATTCATCGCTCAGTTTCAGTGATGCAATTTTTGACGTCTATAATCGTCTCGTTTACTTGGATGCTTCATAGTTTGTACTAGCATTTAGCTATTATGATAGCTTTTACAAGTACCTTAAGAAGATTCCATATTAGGCGAATAAAAAAATTGTGGGTTTTTGTATTAATTTTCTAATGGGAAAATATAATACAGATGGAGAACGAATGAGTTACATGGTAGCTGTGTAAGCGTTCGAAGCTATCTGAAGCGTGAGAAAAGTGTCCTGGTTAGCGGAAAGCCGTCTGACCTGATATCCGGTGACCTGAAAGCCGTGACCTGATGTCAGGTCACTAATCATCTTACAGGGTAGCGGAAGCATGCTCTTTCTTTAATTTTCAATAATTTTTACTAATGCTGGTGGAAAGGGTAATTTCAAAGAAAACCCGATGTGGCGTTCTTGCACAAATTAGCAATTTCTAAATAGTGTTTAGAAAGTCCTCTATCTTTTAACAGGGCATTCATGTTAATGTAAGTAAAATCCTCCGGTGCATGTGCAGCAGAGATTCAGCATCTGATGCCTTCGTATACACAACGTATTCCAGATGATTTCGGTTAACTAAACACAAAAGAAATTTTTATTCCAGGAAACAATGGGTAATCATTGGAAGTTACAAAGTGATTAAAGTTATTTCTCGTTCTTTCGAGCACGCAGGTGCTAGGTGAAATGTCCTTATTGCATCTTTATCTTCTTTCCAGGTTTTGCAGTCAATTAAGCCATGGGCTGAATCGTGGGGTTACTCAGGTTTACACAATCATAAAGTTAAGAGACATCAGTTCCTTCATCTTATAGAATTCTCTTTCTGTACATGTATGTTCATCCACAACAAAGAATACAGGATTGATCTCTTCTCTTTGCTTTGTTTCTCTGGAGAATACTTGACTTTATCAACTGTCATTATCATTTCGGAAAGAGGCTTCTTTATGCTATTTTGATATTCATCGGTAAACAGTTCTTGAATGACCATTTTCAGAGTAGCTTTGTTCTTACTCCTCAGTTATGTTGAATTAGATCTGAGTTTTAATATGATCGAATGATACCCTCTCATGAATAGTGCGTGACGAAAATATTTGTCAAAATTTGTCAGTTTTCCAGGCACAAGGTATAGTGTTGTGCAAAAAAAGATCTAATCAGATTTCATGTGACATTTGCGCAAAGGCAGGTTATCGAGACAAGCTACCTTTAATCATACATGTGGATGATCTTAAAATATTGTATAACGCAGCAATAAAGATCAATTTAATGTTGTGCGATAGAACATTTTACTATTCATTCACATGTCTAATCATAAATATTCGTATACTGGCGCTTGAAACGCATTGTTATAGGATGTAATACATCTATTGACTGATTAATATTGATCCATTATTAAAATTTAAGAACATTAAACTACTCTTCTCATTGTGAAAAATAACTTGACTTAAATATCTTAATCTTCCACATTGGGTTATCTGGTAAGTTCTTCGTGATGATAAAAACAAATGAAGCCAAACAAAAACATAAGAAAATTCCATCTAATTACGTAGGCACCATTTCGTTACATGACTTTTTGCCAACTCTTCAGCAGCTGGGATATACCTTTTATAAAAACCTCCATTCAGTTTTATCCTAAAATTATTTAGCTGCTGTTTGAAAATACACAAAGACGTGAACTCCATAGAATTTGGAAGTGACTTAAAGGTAGAAAAATCCCAGGGGCCAAGGTCTGGTGAATATGACTGAGATCTCACAAACATTACACCGACATTCAATAAGTCTCTATCTAACATTTATCAAAATCTGGGGCCAAGAATTGTTATGATGAAAGGCAAAACCTCGAAGATTGGTGAGTTTTGGACACTCTGCTTTGGTTTCTGCTTTTAAAATATCCTCTTGGGAAAGATGTGCCATACTGGCCAGGCGTTTCCTTGATTTAATTGTCTGATTAGGTCACAAAATAGTGGTATACAATTTCGCTTTAGTCCTATTGTGCATAAAGCACTACGTTTTTGAGGTGTACTCTTGGACTCGCCATTCGTAGAGAACTCAATGAAGTTATTTTGGCTCACTCTGTAATCTCTTTTTTGTAATATTAATATGCTCTTCTAATTTTTATATCCACTACTTTTCTCTAGTAAAGCTCCAGGCAATAACTCAACCCTTGTTCAGGACATTATTCTGCTCATAAATACAATAACAGATGTGTCAAAATCCTGCCCCCTATAGTATATTCCAGTGCACATTGATATTTCTCGCAATAAGCAAGCCGGTAACCTTACCAAACAAGTTCAAAATGGTACCCAACGTTACAAGAGTTTAACCCTTTCCGATGCAAAGGCCAGCAGAAAACTCATCTTCCACAAAGTAAAGAAAAATTTTATTACCAAGCTAAACTGAAACCGAATGTTTCATATATTATAGTCAGATTAAGAACTAAACACTTTAAAGGAATGAAAATATTCCCGATTGGTCAACAAAATTATAATTGCTGCCCTCACTATCCTGATACGCAACTTTGTCCTCTGCACATCTTTGACTGTCCTGCCATACTGGCCAGGCTTTTCAGAACTGAGTTTGCCCCCTCCCTGAAGTGCCAGGTTCTATAGTCTTCGACGATCGTCGATAAGGATGTTTTAGATATTTTTGGACCTACTGATTTTTCTACACTTAACGCTGGGAAAGCTAACAGCAACATGTCTAGCCGTTTAAAAAAGCCTCTTTGGTTTTTTTCAACAAAGAATCATATGCCGAAACACGAGCAAGTATGTCTATGAGGTACTGATACATTCTAGTGGCTTACATACCCAGTCTTCTTCAAATGTTCATGTACTTAATATTTTGGAATACTTAATTTACTCAATAGGTTCCTAAACTGCACAACATAGCATCTTTTTAATAAGTCCTTGTTTAGAAAGGATAGCCTTCCTCATTTTCGAGGCGTAAACTTATGTGCTTAAACTTCTTCAACTACCTGCAAACTGTGCCACCGGAAACATCACTTTATCCACATACAGCACAAATTTTATGAGCATTCTGATTAACATCTTTCTTTTCTACAATAAAAGAACATAACACGATAAAAACAAACTTTTGGGTTCTCCATTCTTAGGATTGCTCTGAGACAAATTTTAATAATGATTTCAAAAAATAAAACTGTTTTGCACTCATGATAGCAAGTTAGAAGGATCTGTTGGGCTTATGTTTGTTACCTATGAAGTTGGTAAAGATAATGTAACTGTCTATCCTTATGTCGTTGTTCTACGTGATATAGCATCAACAGAAAAATCTGGTGGCGGAATATTTTGTGTGTGCTTTAAGAAATTGGAGACATTCATTTTACTTATGTTTGTATTCATATTCATAGTATTGGTAGTGAAAGAGCTAATTGGCTAAGGAGCAGACGTATCGTGATATTGATTTAATTATGTCTGTTCCCAGATCTTATTAGAAGCTCGTGCACGTTATATGGGATAAAACTGTGGTTTACTGGAATACTGAATATCTTGATCGAAGACCCAGTAGACAAATATGTTTTACCCAATAACGTTTTTAACACTTTAAGCACATAAAGTACTTATTTTAACCGGATTATAAATCTATTCAGATGTTAACTTGTCACTTGAAATTTAAAAATGCCTTGTGGAACAAGAGAAGTTTTTCATTTTTTTCTTTTAATAAATAAGACAAAAAGAAAAGCCACGCTCAAGGTATTCAGCAGTAACAAAATAATCAGAAACAAAAAAGACGTTCTTCGTTTTAAAAAAATTTCAGAACTTTTCGGATAACCCAATAACAATGATTAAGACATGTGGACTGTGGATGCATTGGTAGAATCTTGATGGAAATGTTTCAGTGCGTTATGCATAAATTTTTTCTAACATGATGACTGAAAATTACGATCCGATTCAAAGCAAAAAATATAGATGTATCATTCATAAATGTAAAACTTTAAATGCATTCATAAATATAACTATTCAAGCTGTAACGTGTCTTATGTTAACTGAGAATTTATTAGGATTTTTGTCTTTACTATAACTTCTTTCCATATTCCTCAGTAGAATGCAAATTAGTTTTGACTGTGTTTAAACTGAGATTCTGAATTTTAGAAGAGAGCTTTTGGTATTCGCGTCTGATGTTAAGTTTTAGCGAGCTCTACTTAAAAATTATGTTTCGGCTCTGTATTGTTGCAGTTCAATGCCTTAGACTTATGCACAGTTAAAATAACTGTGTCTGCTTATTTCTTATTTTATTGAAGGAGTTCGTTTAGACTATGTTACCTAAATTTGTATTGAATTATGTCTTATTACTTAATTTCAATAGACGCAAGTAATAGTTTGTTTATAGTACAAGTCGTTTCTTAAGCTTCTTCTTTCGACTAAATAAAAAGGTTATTTCGAAACTTTTTTACCGTTCTTCAGTACTTTGTGACTATTTAAAATGTAATTGGACCTAAAGATATTAAATCAGGAAAAGAAAACAAAGTTCGAGCAGTTGGTAAGAAATATTTAAAATTTATTTTAGATATCACAGGATTGACACATGTGGTACATCACTCGATAGAAACAGTAAATTATATATCCCTCATGTAGAGTAAAACTCCACCGCTAAGCCAAGATTAAAGAGGAATTCATAGAAAATTCATTGCATAAGTGCTGAAAAACAAAATAATAATCCCCGTAAATAGTCCTTAGGCTAGCCCTATATTAATATAGCAGAAAAAAAATAATCACCCCTTATTTTAAATCATGCCCTTTCGCTGCTGACTACAGGAAACCAAATAACCGAACAAAATATCCGGTTTACCCCTAACCAATAACTGAGGAAACAATCAAATAAATTAAATCCCAAAATATATGAAAATGTCAGACCTCAACCCTACATATTTTCAGATATGTGAAAACTTAAAGAATTTGACTCTAAACTTATTTATTGTTACATCAGGAGTTTATGTCTTCCTAAGAATGCCGTTTGGCATAAAATAAGCCACGCAACATTTCAAAAAGCCATGGGCATAATTTTCAGACTTGTCCTTGGAAAATTCACGTTTATATATTTAGATGACATAATAGTTACAAACAAGCCAATTAGTGGAGGCATTCCGGATTCACACGAAGATTTGTAGTTTCTGAAAGAAGCAAGATTAAAAGTGAATGCGAGAAAATGTAAATTAACAGCTACACAGCAGCGATACCTGAGCTATATCCGCGGAGAAGGACTTGAAAAACCTGTGTGCTTGTCATCCTATTTTGGAACTTTTATTACAGATTTTGCTCACATAGAAGAAAATGAAATTTAAAAAAGAGAAAAATCTAGATTAATTTGGTCAGCAGAAGCAAACACGGCCTTTTGGAGGAACTTAAAGCGCTATTAATCCAAACGCCAGTCTTGAAATTTCCTGAAGCGAATGATAAATAAAAAACCGCTGCAAATGCATCTCATTTCGTAACTGTAGCCATGTTTATGCAAGACAGATAAGCGGTATTGTATTTTAGCGAAACCATAGTCCAACTCATAGAAATTATACCACTGCCGAGAGGTAAGCACTAGCAGTCCTGTTGGCTGTTTAAAATTTCGTGTTTAGTTTTGAAGCTGTTACCGTATTTATGGATCATGTGTCCATTATATGCTTATAGTTAGTGAAGAACACTTCCTCTGGACTCATAAAATGGGCTCTTAAATTGCAAAAGTACAGTTTAGTAATTAAATATGCTGTCGGGAAAGAAAACATTGTAGCTCATTCTTTATCGCGAAAAAAATAAGACGGTGAGAGGAAAGTAGTGAAATTTGATATATTAATTACTAAAATTTTAGATTCACGACAAACAATTATCTCTGAACTGCAAGCAGACACGTAATTTAAAATTTTTAAAGCTTATTGAAAGATAAAGATCCTTTCGAGCTCCATGACATAAAGAGAATTAGAAACAGGGAGTAAAATTACGAAATAATTGCTAACATTATTTTTTCTTCTAAAACAAAAAATAATAATGAACTAAGACGGGCTACACCAGCTAGTTTAAGATTAAGTATTTTACATTAATTGCATGATGCGCTAGTGTCAATCCATCTCTGAATAAAAGCTACATCCTCTGATGAAATCCTAGCTATTGATTTATAAGTTTCCTATCCACATAGTAAAACAATTAAAATAAACCTTTACTTATTTTCGTACATCATTTCTTGAAATGGGTAGAAATAACCCCCTTCGAAAGGGCCGTGAAAATTGTTGCAGATTAATTTTTTAAATTTTATAATAACGTATGAAACTCTAATTCAAATAATGCAAGACAAATGTAAGTAATTTATTATTCACATTTTTGCGAAAATTTGTGCGAGTCATAAAATAAAACATTTTTATATGATCCCTTATCGGCCTCAGTCGAATGTCACAGAGCGTGTCAATAGAAATATAGTTAAATTTATTCTATATTATGCAAGAAATTATCACGAATGCTGAGATAGCTGTGTCAATGAATTAGTTTACGCATTAAAATCGGTTAAACTTGATAAAGCTGAGAAGATAGCAGCCGAATTATTTCTTAGCAGAAAGGAGATTACACTCCTCGATATTTTTTTTTTTTTAATTTAAAAGAAGTCTTCAGAAATTATTTTGGTAAAATTCATAAATTAGTGAATGAGGCTAATAGTAAATCGGATATTGTCTGTGCGAAACAAAAAATTAATTATGATAAGAAAAGGCGGGAGGTTGGTTTTAAGGTGGGAGTTAAAGATTTAAAAACTAAACTTTCTCTTTCTCGTATACGAGAAGGAAAAGTGGAGACATTTAGAGACAAGTTCGAAAGCCCTTCTGTGATTGACAGAACCTGGGAAACAGTGGTACATTTGAAAGGACAAAATAATGAATGTGCAAAAGCAAATGTGGATCGGGTTAAATATTATTATGAGCAAGCTGATATGCAACTGCCAGGAGAGATGTTACGTAAATCACTCTGTTTGAGGAAGGGCCATCAAGTAATGCGGTAGATACAGCGCCCACAATTTATATTACAAGATTCGTAGAAAAAAGACCGAATTACGAGAAATAATAAAAAAAGAAAAGCCCGTGGTCGGAAGATGCGTCAAAAAGAAGCTACTGAGAAGGAAACAGACAAAAATAAACGAAATGAGAACAAGAAATTTGTCTAAGGATGGAAAAGAAGCTCGGAGATCCATAAGATGTGGAGACCACCCAAGAGACCGCCGAAGAAAGAGCGAATACAATGGTCAAAATTCAAGAAACCAAGAAAGAGGAAACCAGAGAAGGCGAATCGCCTATCAGAATGGAACTCATCAGAGAAAATGCCAAATTCAATTTCCGGAAGGTAAACAAATATTCACAAGGATAAGAGTTCGTGCCCAGAGCCGGAGACACCCACTGTACCACTCAGAAGGTTGAGAATTCATCAGACCAGCGCATATCTCACGTGGCCGGAGTTCTTCGAAAAACGTATGGTAAAATTCCACATAAACACAGGTGACAAGGTGACAGCGGCTTTCAAACACTAATCGGGTATAGTCCGGAACCCGCTCCATCTAGAGCATAGCATTTTTACAACATAAAATACCTAGCGTTGCATTACCTACACGGTAGGTGGACTTTGCATGGCGACATAACATAGTTCAGCATAGACTTGACATGGCATAGCATTTCGACGTGACATAGTATAGAATATGGTCATTGCATAGCGACATAACATATTTACAACATTAAATACACAAAGTAATGTGACTTATACGACAGGTGGACATAGTATACCGGCATAGCACATTAAGCATAGAGAAGACAGCGATATAACACATTGAGGTTACATACTAGTTACATTTACAACTTACAATTCGCAGTGTGTCATGACCTATGCGACAGCTGGACATTGCCTGGTGACATATAGTGTAGCGTAGACATAACATAACACAGCATTGCAACATGATATGACATAGTATAGCATAAGGATTACATATTTACCGCATTAAATACACAACGTAACTTAACTATATGAGAAGTGGATATAATGTAGCGACATACCATAGCATCCCATAGACATAACATACATAGCAATAGTATAGTATATATAGCAGTAACATATTGACGACACAGATTTACAACATAAAATACACAGAGTCGAATACCCTATACGGCATACAGAACATAGCCTTGCATATGAAAATAGCATGGAGGCATATATGTTGACAAAGCATTTTTAAAACAAACAAACAAACAAAAATAAAAAGTATAACATGACCTGTACAGCAGGTGGGCATAGCATAGCGTAGGCAAAAGTGATTGAACATAGCATAGCGTATTGCCATAGCAAATACACAAATTTACATAGCATAGCTTAGCACATGGACATAGTTTGGCAACTTAACACCATGACATAACTTATCTACATAAGCAAAAATATGCAATGTTACATAATCTACACAAATTTGCATATTATTATTAAACACTTTGCCATATGGCCCCCTATCCTTGACGTATCGTACACTAAGAATACATTTCAAATCATAACATACTGCTCTATAGTATTAACAACCTTACATGGCCTACACAACATTGCATATAAATATATGACTTTTTGTGAATTAGCACAAAAGACTAAAACTGGACGTCAAGCAGTACATATGGAGCGTAACCAGGCATATAAAAATAGACTTGCTAAGCGAATAGTTAGCTGAACATAACTTAGCTCACTACTTGGAGATTCGAGACATTATTCTGCTTGACCCAGCTCTTGTTCAAGCGATTCTAGTTTATCCATCATACATTTGATCTTCTTTGTAAATGCTGGTTGCTTTATTAGAAAGCACTTGAATACGACCTCAGAAGCACCGAAACTAATGTGCCATTTCTGTGTTAAAGGGCACTTCACAAGATAATGATCAGGCGACCCTTCATTGCCGCAGACACAGGTATTGGCGGTATCAATATCTGTGCCTGTCACCCCACATAAGCACAAGTGAAATTTACTTATATCTTTAAGCATTCACCTTATGTAATGGTGGAAATTTGCTACTATGCGGTGAGAGTTTGCCTCGCGCAAGGATATATTAGTTTTATTCAGTAAAGAAGCTTTTCTATTTAATGTATGCATTTAATGTGAAGGATTTTATGTTTGTGTGTTAAGCACAATTATTTTCCTCCGAATGCCTGTGACGGGTAGAAAATTTTGGCGCAATTGCAAATTGTATTATTTGAACTGCATTAAATGAAATTTAATATTTTATATGCATGAATGATGTTAAGTGTTTCGTAAAAGTTAAATAAGTTCTGATGAAGTATTCTGTAAATATAAAGTAAAAGCCAGCAAATGATAAAGAACTGATTTCAGGTAAAAGCTAGTATAATCGAAATGAGGTAAGTTAAACATTAGGCTCTCCAGCCAACATTTATAAAGTTAAATGAAATTAAAATTCAGGACATTAGGTATCAGTTGGTTTAATTACATTTTCTTTGATGTCTAGTGTGTCTAATCCATTACCCATGTAGGGATTTGAGTAGTAATAATGGTTTCACTTATCACAAATGCTGGAGGACGGGGAGGGAATGAGGTTGGAGAAAAAAAGCGCAAATAGCGTACCATTAATGTGAATTTGTTAAAGATAATTTGAAAATTTATAAAACATGAAGGACTGATTGTATACGTCATTCAAAAATCAAGTATTGTACAACAAGAATGTAAATTTAAATATCTGAGGTATTTTATGTGTTGGTTCACTTTGCTGGATGTTTGAATTTAAAATATTAGCTAAGGTCGTTAAAGACCTTCCTTCCAATTATTTAAATTGTGATTGGGAACGATGTAACGTATCTGATGTTAACTAACCAGTTATTACGATTTGAAAATATTATTTGATCTTGATTATATTTTCTTCCTTTCGTAATCCTTACCAAAACGCAAATTAGTGTTGACTGTATTTCAGCAGAAGGTTTTGAATCTTTGAAGGAAGAATGTTTATGGTAGTCGCCTCTTCTGTTCTGTTTTTTTTAGGCATCTCAACTTAAAAAGCTTAAAAGTGATATTCCTGCTTTGACACTTTTACCAGCCCATGCTTTAGACTTATTTAAATAGCTAGACCAGCACTTTTTGTTGTATTTATTGAATGTTTAGTCACTATTGAAAGTGGTGATTTATTTGTTATGTGCAATTTCTGACTAAAATGAAAAGGTTATCTTAAACCTTCTTCAGCACTTTATAACTATCTAACACGTGCTGTTCTTACTAGACGTCTAGTAAGGTCAGTAGAATTTTCGTCTCAGTTCCAGTTAACAACAGCAACGCTATAAGTACATAAAATGTCTCCCCAGACAAATTAAAATAAGTAATCATACTTGATATTTACTCACATGCTCATTGTTAGAAGCTACAAGACAGCGTTCATAATCGCAATACAAGTCTGGATACTTTATTTTTTCCAGCGTTTTAAAATTTAAATATTTACTTAATTATAACGCATGCTGATTATTTTAAGAAGATCACTATCAACAAAATCTACGGACAATAGCTATAAATATCTTTCAAAATGAATTTCTCTCAGTAGGTGTTATTTGAAGAATGGGTAGTGTCTCATTTGTTTTGGAAACATACTCTATGCACTGATAGCTATGTCTATAGCTATTGACTAATAGCCTATGCACTGGTAGCTATGTCTATTTAAGCAGTCACAAATGTATGAAGGATGTGAAAGACCCTTTTATTAAGAACTCAAGCAGATGAACAAAAGGCACTCCTGGTGCTTACAAACTTAGCCAGCAATTATAGCATGAGGTAAGAAAAGTAGATATTTTAATTAAAACTAAATATAAGACTTATTTATCCAAAGGTTGCGCAGAGATAATTAAACGCGCAAGTTGGCTGTAACTTAAACGGTCGTGACATCAAAATCTGCAAGAATAAAACAACGTCGTATGCAGGAATGCTATTGTAGAATATTATCTAGTAACGTGGCCTTTATCAGACGGAACATGCACTGATTAAAACACTTACAAACTCCAGCTTATACACAAGTGAGCAAAATGTGCATTCTGGCAGAAAAACGGAAAGAGAGAAGTTACAGTAAAAGCTCGTAACATAACTGATTTTCCAACATAAATGCCTTACAAATGAGACTTTCTTAGACGCGGATTCAATGGCATTAATGGTAACAGAAATACATTAATTATGAGTTAATCTATTGTTAACAAATGCTTTGAATAAAATATCTCGGATTGCGTTTAGATATCTTTTATACTCAACCTATCTTGGAAAAGAGTTCTTATTGGTAGCTTGATAACCATTACTTTTTCATTGAAAATTCCATTCATGACCACATGCTGCCAGTTCATTCGGGGTTTTGATCTGCAGAAGCTGTGTGCAGGTGCATAGGTGGTTTCGTGATGCTTCCCATTTAGATTCAGATTTCTTTAAAGCAAAGTTCTCCTTTTTGTGAATGATAGATACCACGCCATTTTCGCAATCGAATGTTTGCCTATTTATTCTTTACTATTCAGCGAAAATCCAATAAAACTCACATAAAAAAAAATATTTATCTTTCAAAGTGAATTTTTTTTGGCCGCAACATATAAGGAATTATCGCCTTCCTCGATATGTGCTTTCGTGATGTAACTAGTAATATCACCGACTAGCAGTTGAAAGATCTATAATTCGAATCCTGGCTAGGGGATGGCTGATTTTCCACGTTTCTTGCTCCAGATAAAACTTTGTACTTATAAAAATACAGGCAATTCGAAGTATTGGAGAACTATAATCACTTTATGTTTTTCTCAATAGATTTGACGTTATCAAACGAGAAAAAATTCTGTCCATTACACGGCATAGCAGCTTTATGAACAAATATTTGAGGGCGATTAATATTAAGTACGAATTTATGATTATTTGATTCAATCACGATTAATTTTACCTAAAATATTGTTAGGGACTGAATAATTATTTAAGCATTTCAGAAATTCTGACATGTATTTTAGTAAGATAAAAAATCAATAAGAATCGCTTTTCTACAGTCAAAATGGTTTATAATTTTACGTGAAATTAGATAATGTTATAATTTATAAGATAATGATACTTATAATCTAATCTAAATATTTGTAACTAATCAAAAACACTGACCTCTTATAATAATAATTAAATATTTGTATTATTTTTTCAATTTCATATAATTAATTATTTATTTTATTTCTTTGCTTCGGGATTTGTTTGGGCTAAAGGTGTTATTTTTCTGAAAATAATCATTTATTTTCCTTTTAAATGGACAGCTTCTCGGTTGGCAAATGAAAACAAGTAATTAGTTTCGTACATAATAATAATATATACTTCATAATAATGCTGTCTATAGGATCGTGCATTATATTTTATAAAAGTTCCATGAACTAAACACATCTTCAAATAATTTGTTAAATTTCTGTAATATATTAATATGGTTTTTCAAATTATAACTTCGTTGTTTGACAATGTCCGTGAAAAATATGCAAAATCTAATGTTTATATGAGCTTGCTACAAGAAATGTATTACTTATTTTTAATTAGTAAAGTATTACTTTCCTAAATGCATCTAAATATTAGATAATCTAATATTAGAAAAGGAAAAATCTTAATATTAGAATAAATCTAAATATTAGAAAAAAAAAAAAAAAAAAAAAAAAAAAAAACAGAAATCTGTAAATTTGAAAGAGATCCTAAAATTAATTGACGAATTTATGTGATTTAAACCAGTTTCACGCCAAGATCAAAAGATATTAAAAATTAGCTTTAGAAATCGTTTAAAAAAATGAATTTCGTTAAAAAGAAAATTTAAAATTTTTAATTTGGAAAAGATACATTTCTAGAAATAAGGATATTTGTAAAATTTGTAGAAATAGGGATTTCAGAACCATATTTTTATATATTATCACTTTCGGTAGTTAAAGAACCTTTTAAATTTACACTTGAAATCATACTATTAAAAGGTCCATTTAGCAATATTTTATAGGGTTTCACAAAAAAATTAAATAATTATGTCTTCCGGAGGAACAAAAGCTTTATTTTCTTTTCTTTATCGCGTTTAATTCCTTTCCTTTCGTTTAACGTATATGTTCATGAAGTACTTCTCATAGTTATAACATTTTCCCCTATAGAATAGCTATTAAAACTCATATTTATTATTTCTGTTCTCAGTTACTTATTAGAAAGCCGCGAAATGTAATGCTTACATGGCTTGTATCATCGTTTCACTGGCTGTACAAATTAGTTGCTTTGAGGTACCATTAGATGGGGTCAGAAGCATGATAAACAGTTCATAGCGTTACTACTGAGGCGCTCCCCAAGGGTCCAGTATTGGCACAATATTGTGGAATCTCATTGCGAATACTGCATTACATCTAGATTTCGAAGGAAATGCACAAATCTACGCCGACGATTTTATCCTAATCATTCAAGTAGATAATCGCACTGAAATAGAAAATAAAGCGAAAAAGGAATTAGATCATATCACTGACTGGAGCCCCAAACTCAAATTCAGCATCGATAAGACAAAAATGATCACCTTTCCAAAGCATAATAAACTTGTAAATAGCCCACCCCATATTAAACGGCAGGGTCAAGCACTAAAAAATGTAAAACTTTAAAATACCTAGGATTCTTACTTGATAGAAAACTCACCTGGGAACCGTACTTAACAATGATACGAGATAAAAGCTGCAATCTTATTAATAGCTTAAATCACATTGTCACAGATAAATGGAATCTAAAAAGGAAACTTTTCAAAGAACTATATCTGCGGGGCATTGAAAGGATGATTCTTTACGGCTCCCACATCTGGATGACTGGCACGGTTAGGCTTCGTCAGAAGCTATTCCAAATTCAACGCATCACCCTTCTCAAGATCACTAAGTGTTTCACTACCACATCCACAGCTGCTCTTCAAATCCTTTCAGAGGTTCTCCCCTTAAATCTCAAAGCAAAAACTGAGTGTGGTACTTATAGGTTAGTTCATTTTAAGGATTCCTTTCAGCTCTATGACTCCTCATTCATAGACCAGCGCTCCTTAGAACCTCATTGCCACTATACTCCCGTCCACCCATCTCTCACGAAAGATATAAAAGAGCTTAAACATCTACCAAAAGGACAGGACTTAGATATCTTTTCTGATGGCTCTAACGTTTCAGAGCAAGTAGGTGCAGCCTATGTCGCTTTCTACAATAATACGGAAATTCACTCAGCACGGTTCAGACTTAGCGACCACGCCTCGGTTTTCCAGGCTGAGTTCTTCGCTAGCTCTCTGGGCATTAAGCACCAATTTTACATCCATCAGCTTCTACACGGACAGCATGAGCGTCCTGCAGGCACTGAACAAGAACGGCACACAAGCCTTCCACATCTCTTCATTAAAAGAAGTGCTTATTACCCTGTCTTCTTCCAGGTAAGTGTCTCTATGCTGGGTACGTCGTCATCAAGGTACCCAAGGTAACCAAAGGGCCGACTCTTTAGCTGAAGAAACCACAAATCACCAGTTCATCGACTCAGAGATACCACCTTCCATAGTCGCTGCCAAGCACAAGATCTTCTGCGCCCTCATGTCTATCTGGCAAGTACGCTGGTACGACTCAGACACCGGTCGACACACCTACTCCATCTTTCCCGTGGTTTCGACCAAAAGGCTCAAAACAGATTTCTATCTACAACAAGCTTTCACAAATCACAGAAGATTTCTCGCGTACCTCAGCAGGTTCTGCCATCAAAACGTAAAATGCGCCTGCGGTGCTTCAGCTTCTTCAGCAGACGTTTCACATTACATCCACGACTATCCACTCACTTCTCCCATCATAGCCTTCCTTCCTCAGTTCCAAAAATTACATACACTTAAAGACCTTCTTCAGGAGTACTACGGACAGCGGGGCGTCAGAACTATATGTATGTCTATTCTAAGAGAAATATAATCATAGCAGATAAACAGGTCTAGGCACGTGACGAAATGTAAAGGCAGCAAGCCGCTACTCATGTATATATGTAAATATCTATAAGCTAACTAACCATTTCTGCTAATTTTATATTAACATTTCCAAAAAATTGTAAGTTGAAGCACCCAACAAAAGTAATCACTATTGTTAAATATTTTTATCTATAATAAGGTTGAAAAGATAAACAACCAAAATGGGTTGTTGTAGCAAAGATCAGAATAACATGACTGACCTGTAGTGCCCATTGAGAGGTGAAGCAGGCTGAATAATAATAAATAAATAAATAATTCATAAAGCTGTCAGCGACGATATATTCTCAAGAACGAAGAGTTAAGTGTTTTTGTTTACAGAAGGAGTAAAAACTGTACAGTTTACCTACGAATTAAATTCAGTACATTGATAGGTGTATGCGTATTACATAAGTGTATGAGTAGACAGAGACGATGAAGATTGGCGTTAGTAAACTGTTAGATTCTGCTCGCTTGGGTTCAACAGACATGGAAGATAACATGATAAATATAAAATGCTTCATTTGCGACATCGGCGCACCACTATAAGGGAAGTTGCATCAATATTAGGCATTTGTGCTGGATTAGCCCATCACATCACTTTGATGAGCTCAAATATCGAAAACGTGTATGCAAGAATATATATACATATATACAAGAACAAATATGCATGAGTAGAGCTTGATTCCCAAATATGACAAAGAAACGTGCCGATATTTGCTAAAAGTTTCTTCATGGGTATGAGTGGGGTGATTAACCATTTCTTCAGCATAATATCACTGGAAATAAGAGCTGGGTACGATTCTGAGTGGAAAAGTGTTTCAGATTGATAAGAAGCTACCGTCAACTGTGCATGATTGCCAGCGCAAAGCGTTGGCTCAACTACATTCTATTAGACGAAGATTATGTTGAACATTGATAGCATAAAATGTTTCATAATTTGCAATAAAATACTCTGCAAACAAAAGATTCTGGTCTTACGTTCAATGCAGGTGTCTAAAATGTACCTGAATAAATTTGTTTAGCTTGAAAATCTAATTTAATTAGTTTTCTAAATTATATCATGAATGTACGATGAGCGGTTCAAGATATATTTAATCTAAAATTAAGTTAGTAATAATGAAGGACAATCACACAGTTATGCGGAGTAATAAAAAGTAACTTAAGCATAATAAACATCAAGAAAATTATCTTAATTTAATCTTAATAATCTTGTTTTAAAGTGTAAAAATCATACAATGTATATCCTCACAGTTCTGTTCACCAGTTATCAAGTTGCATTTAACGGATAACTAAGATCTTACCGTTTTCATGCCTAATACGCTTATCCAAAAATTTAAAATATAAAATATTTACCTTCCATCTTTGCGCTAAAACTGCTTTGAGACGGTTTGATTGCTATAAATATTAAGAATCTCAAATAATTATATCATATAATTATAACCTCAATTCCTTGATCGCAAAATGCAACAAAAATGGTTTTTCATTAAATAAAAATTTCTGGTATTTTCATGGGATAAACGCAAAATTTCCATTCAGACAACTCATTGAAGAGCAAAGAGAATCCAGCTTATATTCGCAGATGAAATCTTACATATTAGCATAAATTTACCAGTATCAAAATTAAATAACAAAAGTACTTTTTTTTTTTTTTTTTTTTTTTTTTTTTTTTTTTTTTTTTTTTTTTTACTTCAAACGTGACCTTTTTGTAATTTATAAGAACACTTATATGCGAAATTATTTCAGTCATAGAGTAACAAATTGTCTAAAATGTTTACAGTTTTAGGTTGTTCTAAACAAGTATTTAGCATCTTCACTTTCTTTCAATAAAGCTTCATTTCACTTATACAACTGAACCGTAAACCTAAGCACGTATTAGTTCTCTGGACTAAAATTCAATTTTAATGACCAAATTTAATTCAGAATTTATGCAAAACAAAATACCGAATATAGTAAATAACTAAAAATAGGTAACCAGATGAAATATCTTTAAATTCACCAGGCGTTTTATATTAAAGATAATGAATTTCATGAAATAATAAAATGAATACTTTTCAATATTTCAGTAAGCTCTTGAAAAAGAAGTTTACGTTTTTCAATGACAAATATCATTGAGGAAGAAATACAGGGTATTACTAATCGTTTTATGACAAAAGCAATTAAACTATAGACAACTTAATATTATATGTGAGATATATTTTAACTTATTCGGTAGTAAATTAGAGTATTGTATAATATTGCATATAAAATTGAAAATATAAAAAAGAAAGGGAAAGAAATAATATGTTCTAACGTTTTAAAGTTTTTAATGTAAATTTCTTCTATGAAAATAATTTAAATTAAATTTTTTATTAGTTAATTTTTAAAGGTAATAAAATGTTTTCAAAATGAAATGTCTGAAATCCTAACACAAGCTAATGATCATAAATGAAGAAAAAAATCTATTTTAAAACCGTAAAATATAACCAAAAGTACATTTTTGCAGACAATCATAAGCCCCTACTTTACATTTTACCATAAAACTATATTTGAACTCATGAGTTAATTCCTCCTGTAGATACCAAACAAACAATTTCGCTTATATAGAAACAGTTGTAAATTTAAAAAGCATGCATTAAATAATAATTTGTAGGCAAATTCTTAAACTATAAAGTTTCTTTCTTTGAAAACAAGTTATACGGACACTTTCTTTTAACCATTTATATCCAACACCTTAAAGTGCTTCTTACTCTAACAAATATTTCTAACTAATATTAATAACAAAAATTAAAAATAAATAATTTAGTAATCCCATATAAAATGAAACATTTATAATTAAAAATGTTTATAAATAATAAATAATTAATATGTTACTGTAATAACATTTGAATATAAATTATTGTATATTTCTTTGAAGTCACTCACCATGATCCGTTGAATTTTCTATCAGAAATCTGTCGTCTAATAAATGACAAACTAGTTTGTTTCAAGAGGATTCTTACAAAGGCGCAAACTCCTCCTGCGCCTCTGGATTGTCGATCATCTTAAACTTCGGAGCACATCTGTCCCGTGGCCTCTGTTCACCGCTTGGCTATTCTGGCGTCATTTTCGTCGCGCCTTGGCGAAAGCAGCACATTTCTTTGTCTGCCAGTAATTTATGTGTGCAAAACAAGACTCCGCTACAGTGATATTATATTAATAACTTTATTGACGAGTGGTAACAGAAGATTCGTAGAATCTAATGTATTTGCTAGCTATATGTTATTAAATAATTTCAAATGAATAAAAATAACTGTGTATTTAATTGTAATATGATGATGTTTGAAACTCGTTTTTTTTTTTTTTTTTTTTTTTTAAATTCAAACTAGTAAACATATTTTTAAAAGGCAATTAGTTTATTCATCAAGTAATGAAGTAAAGTAGAGGTTATATTTCTACAGTTACTGTAATTTAAGGCTAGTATTTCAAATAAAACTTTTCTATTTAATTTTTAGAGATAAATTATGTTTACTTATACGTAATACGTAACGGAAATGGATTAATGTATGATCACGTACAACGCATTCTTTCATTAAAAATTCCTTATAACAGAATTTCTCCGTCTTGCAGAGAAATAACTGTATATTAATATTCATATAAACCATAAAAATATAAAAAACTGAATTAAAAATATACAATCTGTAAGCTTTCAGATTTTTATTACGTCTAAAGGAACATTTTTTCCCTTCATACACACGTATACGTTTTGAGTGCATCTGGGCTAATGTGTGCTAAAATATTTAAAAAGTATCTCTGTTAGAAGACATAGCATATCTTAGCCTAATTAGCATATCTTTAGAATTTCCGATAGACAATCTAAGGTTATGGAGATTTTTTTTTCATACAGTGTTGATATTTCTCGCTTTGAAATCGTTGAGATTTTTAAACAAAAACATTGTTAAGTTTTACAAAATATGAAAAAATTAATAAAACAAATTCAAAATTCCAAATTCGGGCTTTCAGCCGCCGATATTCCGATGGAGGACAACGTTATTCAAAGTTTCAATGCTCTAGGTTCACAATGCAAGAAACATTGATGCATGCATGCAGATTCTTCTTTATTTAATTCCTTTAAATATAATATAAGGTGATTACTATTTCATTAAACATCTAACCTAGACAACCATTTTTAATGATTTATGAAAGTATATGTTTAACAAAATAGCTACATATATTTAGTCATGATGCACAATTAAACATTATTGTATAAATCTTTTCTTTTATTAAATTATTTGTTTATTTTTGGTTTTCTTTTATTATTGCCGCCGTTTTTCAAGAGTGCGAAGAAAATATTAACACACCTACCTATTCTTCATCATTTATTTATTTAGGTATTTTGAACTATACATCGCGATAACATTTCTTTGCAATAATCTGGAAAGTGCTCCGGACAAAAAGTGGGTTTTTAAAGCAATTTTTGAGTACTTTCAATTCTGAGGACGCCTATTCTAGACTGGACTGGATCTGTCTACAACTTAAGCGAACAATATTGACTCAAAAAAACCGGTATAGACAGCCGTCACAACTTATCGGGGAAAGCCATTCTGTGGTCCTCAGTTGGTGGGCGGGTGGGTCCATTTCACTTTACTGAAAGGGGACAAGGCTTCAAGGAGCTTTAGACCAATCGCAGTACAGACGAGTGACGAAATTTATAGCGCGCGCTGGCTGAAGTTCTAGGAATATACAAAACAGTATTATGACCAACATGCAGCAGAATATGCTGCTGTCTTATGTGAAGGAAAATCCCGTTTTTTAAGGGGAAAGTTAACGCAGGAATTTAGAGCTAAGAAATAAAGAGTGATATGGGATACCACGAAAGCAATGGTAAATAGATAAGAGTAGATGAATTAAGCTTACTTCAAATCCTTTTAGAAATAAACAATTTTAATCATTTAAATTTATAATATGATTAATTTGCATTACAGTCTAATAGCAAACTAAGTTTCCCCCTCCCAATGCTTACATTAAAACTGTTTTCCCGCAATTTATTTTACAGTTACTATTGGAAAAATATCTCTTTAAATAAGAAATTATTTCTTTCTTAATATTTCTTCCCTTTTTTTATTTTATTTTTCTATGAAAATTATTTCTTTCAGGAAAAGAAATAAAATTCATTCACTATGGCCGATTGCTGCTGCATTCAACTATCACACACGCATCAAAATGCTTTATTTTAAATAATTTATTCTATAATTAACATGAAAGAAAATATTTTTTCAATATAAAATATATAACCAAAATTAAACTAATCTATCCTGTATGTGTGATTAATTCGTTTTGCAATTTTTGTCACACAATTACTAATACCTTTTTTTTTAATATTACATTGCTGTTATTTTAATTTTATATATATATAAGAACTGCTTACTCAGTTTAAATATTCTTCCTTCTCAAAAGATTTTATTCTGTGAAAATAATTAAAAGATAGTAATATTTTCACAATGCAGGTACTAAAGTAAAAATAATCAGTGTAGGTCTCCTGCAGTTGAAGTCCTTGTCAAACCAGCGTTTCGACACATTTTAAATAGAAAACTAATAATAATCAATGTAAAAATAAGAATGCTATGAACAGTAATTTTTTTTTTTTTTTTTTTTTTTTTAAGTTTGCAAAGAAACAATGATTTTTGAATACTATAATAGGTTACAAAAGTACTATTCCATGAAGAAAACCCCTCAGTCTTATAGCATTATTACTTTATAGCATAATGCAATAATAATTCTACTAACAAGCCCACCAGCCGCCGAGCGGTAGAGTCGCTGAACGCAGGTAGTTTGGTCCGAGGTTCGAATCCTGCGAACGAGCTGGCCGGCGTTTTCGTGGCTTTCCCCATGTGTAACGTGTATAGGAGCCAGTTTCCCTTAGAAAGTCCTCACTTAGGAACCAGTTTTAAACATAATAAAATTTATACACACCCCCCCCCAAAAAAAAATCTGAAAGTCTTCAGATTTTATATTACTGAATATTATATTTATATTACTTCAGATTTTATATTAAGGTCCATTTTTTTAACTTTTTGCGTGTTACCTTTATTTATTAAATATCATGTTTTTCGCACTTAAACCATAAAATTCAATTCAACAGCAATATCATATAATTTTAAAAAAGCATATCTTTAGAATTTCCAATACATAGTCTCGCGCGCTAGAGATGAAAATGCTTTTTTTCCTCTTTTTTTTCTCCCGTACAATGTTGGCATTGCTCGCTTTGAAATCGTTGGGTTTCTTAATGAAAAACTCATAAATGCTTTACAAAATATGAAATAGATAATAAAACAAATTCCCAGTTCCAAATATGGGCCTCCAGATGCCTACATTAGGATGGAGGATTATGTTATTCAGCATTTTATGGCTCTAGGTACCGTTGTTTTATCACAGTGCGAGAAACATTCATACATTCTGCAGATTCCTCATTATTTAATTTCTTTAAATATAATAGAGTGCGATAATACTTGGTGGCAACGATTTGAAAAGTGAAGCGCCACAAAATGGCAAAACGAAATTAATAGGCCCTCTGTGCTAAAACGTATTATTAAAAGTATCACACTAGTAGTAGTACAGCTACTGAAAAAAATATTTTAAAGCTATTTTATAGTTTTATAATTTTTTATTTTTATTTTTATTTTACAGTAGTGTGAATTTCGCGTAATGAACGACATTCCTTTTTGTGGTCACAGTATTATTCGTAAGGTATTCAACTGTTAGATTTTAAAGTAAACGTAATTCTTGCTGTACAAGAAGCTTATCGGATGTCTATATTTGTATTAAATGAAGAAGGTTTGTGTGCTTGATAAACTTATTATCTTCTACATTTTTAAAGCATACAATTACAATTTATATCTATAATTTCAGGAACAGCATAACCTTTCTTTCAGTAGAAATTGCGTTCTTGTTTTCTGAATGTGGCTGCAAATACTTTCTCAGTTCATCGCAAATTAAAATAACTATAAATTTTGACAATCTGAAATACGCAATGAAAACATCTTTTGGCAGAGCAAAAGCATCAACATATTTTCTATAAATTCGCCACCGATTCAGAGATCTACGACCGTATTCTTCGTTTAAATATGAAAAAGTCAGCGGCGAAAACACATACAAAGCCATTGTCTACTTAGTACGTCAACTGCACAACCCTGATTGACGACGCGGCAACACTTTTTCACGCGCTTTCGACAACTTCCGTACTCAGAGAATATAGGATGTCGGGCAGACCTGTTTTTTACTAGCAGCGACATCTGGCGGCCCACAACTTGCTGTCGACTCTCGTAGCGTAGAATAACCGTCCACTGGTGTTTAAACTCTATCCTTGTAGACTGGCAATTACTTCAGAAATTATTCATTAAAGGTTTTTATGAGTGCATACAAATATTTATGCAAATAACTATGCATTTGAGAAAATCTGGTTAAAGGAGGCAAATTAAACGTATAACTAAATGCTTCAACATCTCACTTGTAGAAATGTTAAATATTGAAGTTTCTTCATAAAATGCAGTTAAGTATTTTTGCACTCATAAAATTGCCATTTTCATTGGAGAGAAAAGCTTTTATGTTGTGCGATATTTCAAAAAAAAAAAAAAAAAAAAAAAATTAGGCTCAGTTCTGTAGAATGATTTCGTATTGTTTTGAAAATCTTTATGTAGGTAAGAACAAATTAGTCATTAGAGTTCTCTTTGGGAAAGATTAAGTCACATGGCTAAAACTATTCTAATATGGTAGCTTAATTTACTTGATTCATTTCTAAATTCGAAACATCGGTCTGCCATTAGCTCTTTACAGAATATTTAACTAACCTCTTAGAATATTCGGTTTATTTCAGAATATATTATGTAACTGAAAGATCAATGTATTAATAAAATAATGTATATTTCTTGAAATATTGCACATATTGATTGTTACAGATTTCATATTTATGAAAATAACTAACGGCTTTTTCAGTTATATTTATACAAAGCAAATCGATAAAAGAAATTACTATTATGTGTTTCAGTTTCGTTTATCCCATTTAAAAATCAGATTGGATATAATTCTAAGCCTCAAGTCTGAAGCTCAATCTATGCTTTTTATGCTAATGACAACGTTTCTTACTATTACATAATATGATCGAATGATACCTTTCGCCTACGTACAAAGTGCCAAGTTCGGTTTATTGTTTCAGAGTGAAGATGGTTTTAAAAATACTTTTACGTTATGGTGTGTTAATGATTAAAAATGACAGTACTGTTCTGTTAGCGGGTCCGGAGTCATCACCGAATGTTTTGCTGAGTTCGACAAGAGATTGTTTCATATGATGTAGCCAATGTTTACATTTTAAAGTCGTTACAATATATACTTTTTTAAAAAAGAAAAAGAATGCCTTTTCAAAATTGATAATGAGAATACAAATTCTAAATAATTAACGGTCACTTATGCTTTTATTATTCTTGTATTTACCACGGATATGAAAACTTGGGACTTACCTGATTATAAAATATCTTCCATGCAATATCTCTAGGAATGACGAATTTCTCACTCGGAAAGAAAGTGCACGAAAAGCGTTCAACTTCGTTATGTTCAGCTAACGTTCAACTTCAGTTCGAAGAAAATACCGAAATGGAGATGTGAAGATATTACAGGCCGAGACATAAAGCTTTACGTTCTCAAAAATTGGTTTAGAGGATCGAGAATCAGTTTCTTAACGGCAATTCGTTTCATTTATGAATGGTGCCAGAATTAACTTCCATTGAATTTTGTCAGTATCAACTTTATATGAATCATTGCACTGATGTTGACTATAACTCTTATAATACGGAAGTCTGTGGCCATGCTTTAATGTCTTGGCCGTCAGTTAAAACAGGCGGCACAGGTTGTCGAAGTTGATGGAAGTCTGTTTAGCTTAGTCTGTTATGAGTTTTTTAAGATGAACGTTGTTTCATAAAAACAATTTTGGTCGTATCCTTCCACTCCAATGGGTGTGTGGCGGGATTTGCTGAGAAAACAAAAAAATTTTCTTAGTTGCTGTGCCTAAGTGCTTTGTCATAATTCACTTAAAGTTACTAAACAAAGTATAACTGATGGCGGCATAATACACTCACACTGTTGGAAAGCCTATAACACAAAATAACTGAGAAGATTTGAACATTTCTGCGTTAACCATAATTTTATCGATCCCATCATTGTTTTCATATGAAAACTATTATAAGGTCATAGGACTGCGCAAAACAACTAAATAAACTTCTATGCGGCACTGACCGTAACCAATGAGATTCTTATCTAATTATGATATTCGCAGTTTTATGCCTCCACGTTAATCTTAATTGAGTAACGATATTTTTTTCTGATTTCATTAACAAATTGTATAATTTATATTAAACGTTTCTTATGTTACTCTGTTATATTTACCCTTGAATTTTTCTTCAATATAACTACATCGTAAATATTTTAACGATTATTTTTATGCTTCGAAATTTTTGACAGATCGTCAGCTTCTGGCGATATCTGAATCCTGTCCCGATTACAAAATAGTACCCAAATGACTTCAGCAGACAATTTTATACTCCAAAAGCTTTTAATGAACAAATTCTTACTCACACACCATTTCTAAGTATTTTACCTAATTCAAAAGTAATATCTCAATAACATTTTCGAATTCATTTATTAAATCTTCGAGAGAGTCAAATATTTTGGTCAAACATGCAAAATAATTTAGTTGCATTACAATAAACGTTTTTAACCTAACTTCGTATAGTTATTGATATTATTCTTTCTTTTACTAGTTTCCACTCATTAAGACGCGGCCTAGATAATTAAAAGGGAAAAGAAAGTAATATGCATAAAATTGCAACATATTTACTGACAGCACAAAGAAATCAAGCTTTTCATCGAATTCTTACTATAGCAAAGACTTCGAGGAATGTCTCAAGTTAAATATCTTTATGGAGGAATACTTGTAGATTTGTTGGTTTGTGTGATTATGGCAAAGCCTCGAGGATTCGAACTACCTAAAGGAAGGCATGCCTTCATGGAAAATTTTCTTAGAAAACTGCCTCGTATACAAGTTATACATGGGGAAAACCACAAACGCCCCTACAACCAGTATTTTTGCGGGATTCGAACTTCAAAGCGAACTACCAACGTTCAGCGACTTTAGGGCTCGGCCGCTGGTGGGCGGACTACCGCTGTTTCGACACACCAGACCATTTCACTACCGGGAGTTGAAACACTGGAGATCCCCTACTGATCAGCTGTGTTAGGGGGCGGGAACTCTCTGAATTCTCGGCAAGAAAATTTTGCTTCACTGTAGCAAAAAATACTTAGATTTAAAAATGTAAATTTATGTTTCCTTTCTCTTACGTTAAAGCATTTTACAGTAGAATTACGATTTGAAAGAGAATAAAAGAAAATTAAAGTAAAATCATACAGTTTGACTTAATTTGCCTTTTTATTAATTGTTATATTAATAAAATTTCAAGTAGATTTGTTATGAATTGTTATATGCGTTTCTTTGATATTTCAAGTACTGTAAACTCGTATATGGATTCTGAAAGTATGAAAACCGGACTATAAAATAAAATATAACTTGTGGAGTTTAAAATGTCATATGTCAATAAAACTTTAAATACTGTGACATCCAAATACGAAAACTAACGACGCAGTAAAAAGTTCTCCGAGAAATAATTTCAAATCTTACAAAATGTCGCAGAGTCATATTTTGTCTCACTCAATTTATTCAAGTCATTTTCTTAATAAATGTTCATATCGCAAAAAGCTTGCATTCTCATTTTGGATGTGTTCGAGAATGGAAAAGAATGTTTGAGTCTAACTTTTTCTGCCAGTAAAAGCTTGGAATACTGGAAATCAATCAAAAATTGTGACATAAATCCTTCGGGTTTTATGTCCATACTTTTATAGACTTTTTCTGGTTTTTACTGGCAATCAATCGGTAATTTCTGTAGAAAGCATAATGTAACTGATAACCTTTCAGCACTTCTGCGTGTAGTTTACTGTTTTTTCAGGCTACTTGGCAGAAAATTTGCCATATTTTACTTTGATTTTAGAGATGTCGAATAACTGCTAAATATATCATGCGTTTCTTTGATATTTCAAGTACTGTAAACTCGTATATGGATTCTGAAAGTATGAAAACCGGACTATAAAATAAAATATAACATGTGGAGTTTAAAATGTCATATGTCAATAAAACTTTAAATACTGTGACATCCAAATACGAAAACTAACGACGCAGTAAAAAGTTCTCCGAGAAATAATTTCAAATCTTACAAAATGTCGCAGAGTCATACTCTGTCTCACTCAATTTATTCAAGTCATTTTCTTAATAAATGTTCATATCGCAAAAAGCTTGCATTCTCATTTTGGATGTGTTCGAGAATGGAAAAGAATGTTTGAACGTCTACTGCATTTATAAAGGACGTCTACTGCATTTATAACTCGGTCATTTGCTTGCGGTCTTGTATCATTAATCTGACACATCACCATCCCTTTGATCTGACAAGTCACATCTTCGTTATGCGGACGCTTTCGTCCGATTTTGGGCTTTTAACACTTTGTATTCACGCGTATTTAATGTTGTATCTACATTACACGTTAATAACATCATACACGTAGCGAAAAATAGATATGCAATATAGCTTTAACGATATATATATTTAAAGCTGAATTTGCATATCGATTTTTCGATATATATAGCATGAAAAATGTGCTACAGTTAATGTGTATTGGTCTGCACTTCATAAATAACTTTATGAACCCTGACTGAAACTGGGCTTAAGCAAAGGTCTTCGAAATCACTATAATTTTTCCATTATTAAAATCAGGCCATTTAAACAAAATCTGCAGTTTACCATATAACTTGTAAATATAAATCAGAAGGAAGTAAATAAAGCTATGTCTTTTTTACAAAAGACATTTTATATGCATACATGTACTCTTCTCCATTTGGTCTAGACTCTAGACATGTCTTATATTAGACATGATGACGAAAAGCTTAGTCAATGATATTTTGTTTTTGGCATTACACTGAATGTTCCCTATTGATTTTTTCTTACATTCCTTTTCACATTAGGGCTATTCTCTTCCCAAAGGAACTCAATAGAATGTTAACTACTTTAAGTGAAAAGAGTGAAGGGCATTAAATAAGATTTATTCATCTTCTGAGAGAAAATGCATTGTAGTATAACCCTTAGAATAAAACATAGTTATGTCTTTATTTTACCGGAGTTTAAGGAAAAAAAAAATCTCCCGAAAAATACTGAAGTAAAATATGGAAGGGAGTTATTAAGTACAATCACTCCAAGAGCTAAGCTGAAAACCCTAAATAACGAGTGTACTTGAAGTTTCTTATTACGTGTTTAGAAAAGGTACAAAAAACTTATTAATTATGAAATTAAGGTATGAGAGTCATTCTGACTAAAAATACCTAAACTTTCTAATCTGTTTCTTATAATAGTGAAAGGAGAGGTAAAATTTTATCTTAACTACAAACTAAAATGTAAACACAGTGATGCTTACTTCAGGTACTAATTTTTAAAGAGAAGTAATATTTAAAAATTAAGTTAGAAGGAATGCTCATTGTGTGTTTAACATTCGAGCAATTCTTAAATAATTTCTTATGTAAAATTCAGCAGCTGAAAATAGAAGCATATTTATTGCAACACAAATCGTCTGTATAAGAAAATCCGTATGATATGTACTGAAGTGTACAACATATGACGTTAGAGACATTCTTTATTAATTGCAATAACATTTTAGTTGTCATCGAGTCATCTGCTTTATGTTGTACAGTTTGAACACATTGCATATTATATTAGTTCGGCAATGCATGAAACACTGGCATGCTATAGAAAACCTAGGCATTTTATAGAACATCTGACATTTTCAGACAAAGTGTGAAATATGAGAATTATTATACACTTTACCTAGGCATTGTGTATAATACCTAGACATTTTATAGAATGGCAGATGCGCTTTAGACAAAGTACGGAAAAAAGAGTAATAAGCTATTACCTAAAAGACGTTCATTCCCCCAAAACTACAAACGTTATTTTGAAAAAATAATGCAAGACTGCTATTGAAGTCTTTTATTCTAAATACGTTAAAAATTCAGATGATCTTGGTAACCATAATATATTTGTATTCTCTATCTGACTGGAATTCAATATGTTCTGCCTGACAACGGGTATTAAATTCAGAAAAAGCATAGGCTTCACAATAATGCCCTTTTAATGCCATCTTGCTTTTTCTGGCAGGGCTCACAAAGCTGGTACAGTTTAATATCATTCCGCGGTATTTAATTTAAAGTTCCTTCAATATTCTCTCACGTCCCCCGTACCTAACAGCCAAATGAATTTCATGAAGTAAGTGAAATAACTGACGCCTTCTTTAACAGGATATTTGAGTTTACTTTTGTTTTCCACAAACATCATATCATAACCATTCAGCAAACAATAGCTCCGTGGTTCCTTCTTAGTAGTCATTTTGGCTTTTTTACATCGTTTATTACCTTCTGATAAATAGTTTCGGTTATTTTAAAAGAATAACAGATGTATTTCATACTTTGGAGGCTTGTAATTTAAGATTTTATAAAATGCTTAGGCAGTGTATGAAATGTTCAATCGTTTCATACATTGGCTCGCCAGTTTTTAGTATTCTGTAAAATGCCTAGGCATTCTATAGTATGCCGGATGTTTGTCGGTAATATATACATATATATTCTAAAGCACTTCTAGGGGAATGAAACTTATAGTGAAAAATATTCACTATAACAATAGACATATCCATATGACAGTCGACGATCTTTTTGCCAGATGCCCGATTAAAAACGTGATGAGCGTTGTGGAATTTGCTTTATTAGCTCTTTCTCTGATTCTGTAAAGCATTTATGAGTCTTTGATTAAGAAACTCAACGATTTCAAATCCAGCAATGGCAACAGTGTACGAAAAAAAAAAACATTTTTATTTCCAGCCCGCGAGACTGTGCATCGAAAATTCTAAAGGTTCGTTTGGGATTTATCGTCGATTCACTGTAGTTGTCCGTATCACTTTTCAAACTGTTGCCACCAAATATTATCGCCCTGTATTAAAAAAGAAATTAAATAATGAAAAATCTGCATAAATGTATGTATGTTTCTCGCATTGTGATAAAACAGCGGAACCTAGAGCTATGAAATTTTGAATAACGTAATCCTCCTCCAAATATGGGCATCTGGAAGCCCAAAGTTGAAATTTGGAATTTGTTTTATTATCGATTTCATATTTTGTAACCCCCCCCAAGTACACATAACGTAGGAAAGACGTTACCACGACCACTTTGCAACGTCTTTGCTACGTCAGGTGCTACTTGGAACACTGTAATTAGTTTTTGATTAAGACACTCAACGATTTCAAAGCGAGCAGTGGCAACACTATACGGAAAACAAAATATCTCCAATATGTGTTTTCCCTCGTATTTGGAGATAAAATCCTCCATTTCATGTCCAAATGCGAGACCATGTTCGGTAATTCTAAAAATAATTTTACTTATTAAACTCATTAAACAATTAAACTCATTTTAAAATTATTTTGAAATATTGCTGTTGAACTGAATTTTATGGTTTTAGTGCGAAAAACCTGATATTTAATAAATAGTGATAACATAGAAAACGTTAAATAAACGCCCCTTTTGGCGTAATGTAAAATCTGAAAGCTTTCAGATTTATTTAATTTGCTTAGGATTGTCATGATGCATTTTCGTATCACCAACGATGATTTTGTACGCATGCAAACACTGTATGAGGGTTTTCCTTGTTTTAGCTACATAAGGAAGGCATGCATTATCGTTCTTCAATTTTTTTTTTCATTATTTCTAAATGATTCCAACATATTGTCGATTTATAACTTCCATTTTCGAGTTCCATAATAGAAGCCCACTGGACGAAAACACACTCAACAGAAGCCCGCAAGAATAACCCCATCGTGGCAATTCCCGATGCGACAAATACCCACACCTAGCAGATAAAAGCCAACAATAAAGTAACCGCATGCATATAAAAGCCTGCGCTAAAATAAAGCCCAAATGAATAAAAGTACACACGGCTTTTATCAATATAAAATGTATTTTTGATTGCAATTATAATAAATGTAGTATCTGAGTCTGATTTGTAATATCTCAAAAACATGTCTGATATATACTTTATGACTATTTTATATTTTATTAAGTCGAAAGCAAGCTTTCCTCCTTTCTGGTTAAGTCGTTAGCTATTATGTAAAATTATTAACCTGAAAATTTTACTTCTTTCTTCGTTTATCATTTTTACTTCCTTATACGAAGTCAGGAAGTGCTGCAACCACGAAAAATTCCAAAAAAACAATTTTGACCACTCTCGAATCCATTTAGATGATTTTTTACGTTACATCTATAGGTATGGAAAGGATATAGATTTATAATTTCCAAAACGGATAATAAAATGGATTTTTACGTGACGTCTCTATGTACGCATGTATGTACCTCAAATAACTCAAAAATGATTAGCCGTAGAATGCTAAAATTTGTATATGGCATTTCTATAATATCTAATTGTGCACCTTTTTTTTTTGTTGCCATGGATCGCACCAAACTTACCCTCTTACCCGGTTGTGAGAACTCTGTTTTTGATTCTTATATGTTGGTAAATTGTAAATTTTTTGCTTTAAGAGTGATTGAATTATGTTCCAGTTAAGGGTTTTGTGTCTTTATTTAATCTGCATGCAATAGCTGCAGAATTCTCAACAATTTGAAAATAAAAATAGAACTAAACTCTAATTTAACTTTAAAATAATAAACGTGGAAGATTGGCCTTATATTAACAGGAAGCGTATGTAGTACAGAGAACTGTGAACACTACAATACGTTTAAAATTTATCAAGATGATTAAAACCTCTGGCCTGGAAGGCAAACAGCAACTGCATAACTTCTAAGGTAAGCGGCCTGCTTCGACTCACTGCTTCCTCTCTCTCGCTTGGCAAAAAGCCACAACTTAAATATTTGGCGTTCGCCAGACAAACTTTGCATAAAAACCTTAACGCTTATAATTCTGGCCGGAAGTAGAAAATAAGAAGTGATAGTAAAGATTTAAAATAAAATAAACGTTAGTAAAGCTTAAGATCCTTACATACTTCCCGCCAGAGTTAATTAGTTTGAAACTGAGGTCTACGACCTTGTTGAAAACTTTTAGCTCTAGAATCTAACGCGAGGCCAATCTTTTACAAATATTTTTCGCTAGAAACTAGAAATTTGTTTTTACAATAGCAGTTCCCAGGATACACAATTTTTTTTCATCTGTACTGCATCTAAACAGGAGCTTTTATTCAAGTCTGGTTCCTTCCAGAGATCTGGAAGGAAAACTAGTTTAATGAAATGTTACACAATGAAATGGCAAGTAACATGTATAATTATATTTCTCTTAACATTCTTATTTCATTCATGACTATTTTAATTATCTCTCCCCATGCTCTCTGACATGTGTTGTAAAAGAACACCAAACACGAATGTGTTTCTGTCTACGTGTTCCACACTTCCTCCTACAATCAAAACACTAACGTGTTAAAATTCAACATGCCAAGACCTCGTAACACACCCTAATTTCAACTAAAAACCCTGAGGTACTATTCTAAAAGTGGCTAACTCTAAAGTGTAGCGTCAGAGAGCCTAACTACATCATTCAACCTTTAACACATATTCACCATGATCTAGGCTTTTTACAGTCACACGAATAAAAAAAAAAATTTAACATTCACTTTTACCATATCACGGTATTTCTTAACATTTAAAATAACAGTTCACATGTATATAAGAACATATCAACATGCCGTTAATTTTACACATTTGAAAACATACATTAGTAGTACATTGTTAACTTCTATTCTTTTCAAAGCAAGTGCCAATTCTTTCCACATTGAAATACTACATTTCAAAAAGTCTTTCAGACTAAAACTTCTTTCTTGCTAGAATGTTTTAAATAAAATTTATACAATAACTTTTTACAATATTTAAGTCTTTACACCACGCTATTATACATCAACTTTAGTTTTACGCGCGAGTAATTGAAAAACATAATACCAAAATCGGTAACAACTCATTTCTCGCCCTTTTGGCGATAAAGGTAGACCTCGCATGAGGTAAAACTTCTTGAAATCTGCCACTTGCAGTAAGAATGAAAGATTAACTTAAGTTTGCAAAGTAACATAAAATTTTACTTATCTTTGTGATGTTCGGACATCCTTTTCTGGGCCCAGTCCTTAAAGGTATTGCAGATAGTTGTTTGATTTATCCTCCTTCTTGTACGGGCTCGCCCTTCAGTGCCTTCCTCTGGAAGCTTCCTTTTTTCACCAGTTCGGTCACCCTTGAATACCTTCTTTTTCTCCTCTGCTTGTGGTCTTGGCCGTTTGATGGCAGCTGGTCTTGGCGGAACCGGGAAACTTCTTTCGTATTCCTGCTTGGACCTCGTTGCTGGCCGTTCAAATTTTCCTTGTAACTTTTCCTCCGCCGCTGATGGCCCTTCCGCAGTTCGGCGACATTTGCTGCGGAGAGTCCTGTCGGATGAGTAGATCTTCCGTTTTAGTGCCGGGTTATAGTTGCCGTCATTTCTCCTGGTTCTCTTCACATACGTAGTCCTTCTCCCTTCTTCATTCTGGGGGTGTTCGTGAACTCTCTTTTCTGGACGGTGGAACGGCTTCTTTTTCTTGCTACCTTCAATTTTTCCGCGGGGAAATTTTCTTTTCACTTGCTCCTGCCTCTTAATGGCTTGCCCTTGTACTTGTCGTTTTTCCACCTCTGGAGCTTGTGCCTGCGGTATGTGCCGTGCCGGATCCTGCAAAAGATATGAAAATATTTGCATTTTATTACGATCAAAGTAGGGTTTGATTTGATCAATGTTTGCGGAGCAGGTTTCACCATTTCTGGCTTTTAACACTACTACAGCGTGAGTTATTTTTTCTATAACATATGGTCCTTCAAATCGTGGAAAAGATTTGGCAGTTTTATCTTCTGGTGCTGAAGAAAGTGAATGCTTAATTTTTAAAACTTCATCCCCTACTTTATAAGTTACTCCCCGTCGTTTCAAATCATAATAGAGCTTCTGTTTTCTTTGTGCTACTTCCGTATTCTTTTTTGCTTCTTTTATTAGTTTTTCTATATCACCCATTTTAAATTCTGGGGCTCTTTGTTGCACATAAAATAATTTATCTAACGGCGTTATAATCTTTCTGCCTAGAAATAACTCAGCAGGAGTTTTGCCCGTTGTATCATGTTTTGCGGTCCTAAGGGCGAAAGCAAATACATTGACATAGTTATCCCAGCTTTTATGAAAACTTTTAACATAACTACGGATAATTTTCACTATATTTCTATTGACCCGTTCCGCTATATTTGATTGCGGCCGATACGGGACCATTTTTAAATGACGTATGCCCAGTTTTTGGCACATGTCTTCAAATATATTACTTACAAATTGAGGACCATTATCCGATATAACTTTTAGGGGCGCCCCGTATTTTAAAATATATTTATTTAAAATAGAATCAGTAACTAATTTCGCGGAGGCTCGTTTTAAGGGAACAATTTCGGTCCATTTACTAAAATGATCAACCATAACAAGGAGATAGCGACTTTTATTTAACTGACTTTTTGGGAAAGGGCCCAATAAATCGATGCCAATTATTTCATTTGGAAATTCGGATTTAATACTATTTAGAAACCCGGCCGGGCGGAAATTAATATAATTAACTGCTTAACATGTTGGCAGGACTGGACATACGCCCTTGTTAACTTTTGCAGTTCAGGAAAGTAGACTGCCTCGCGTACGCGTTGGATAGTTTTTCGAATACCAGCATGAGAAGCTAAAGGGCTGTCATGGAGCTCATGCAGGATATTTAATCTAAGACTAGCTGGGATAACAGGTCGAAATTCGTTGTTGGAATTCGTAGATTTTGTATAGAATAATAGACCATCTATTAGTTCGTAATAGATGAAAGTCCGCGAAATGGGCCGCCCTATTTCTTATCGCCACAATATCTTGGTGGCTAAAATTTTCAGGATCCTTTAAATACTCATAAATGCTTCCAAACTCAGGATCCTTACCCAGTTCGGTTATCACAGTTTCTCGGGAATTTATTGTACATGCTGTGAGCATTGCCACCTTTACGGTATTACCTTTTTCATCTATTTTAATTCTTGATAGGGCATCTGCTACGATATTTTCCTTTCCGGGGGTATGCTTGATTACCAGATTATATTCTTGCAGCTTGAGTGCCCATCTTATTAACCTTGGGTATAAATTTTTCCCTGAGTACAATCTAGTTACCGCCGCATGATCAGAGTACACTGTTATTGGCGCCTTTCCAAAATAGACTCGGAACTTTTGCACTGCTAACAGAACTGCAAGTGCCTCTCTCTCGGTCGCGGAATAGTTTCTTTGTGTTTGATTTAAAGTTCGGCTAAAAAATGCCACGGGTTGCTGATTTTGCGAAAGTACCGCTCCTACCGCATAATCCGAAGCATCCGCTGAAATTTCTAAATTCTCATCCTTTTCAGGAAATTTCAACACAGGGGCTTGCGTTAATGCTTGCATTAATTTTTCGAAAGCACTATTGGCTTCGGCCGTCCACGAGAATCTTGCCTTTTTCCTTTTTAATTTTAACAATGGCTCAGCGATAGCTGCAAAATCTTTTATAAAGGACCTATAATATGAACACAGTCCTAGAAAAGAAGAGAGCTTCTTTGCCGTGTTTGGAGTCGGATACTTTTGTACAGCGATTATTTTTGATTCGTCTGTCTCTATTCCTTTCTGAGATATCTTGTAACCTAAATATTTTAATTCAGGGGCTGCAAATTTGCACTTTTCGACATTAACTTTTAGACCGGCCTCATTTAATAAAGAAAACACCTGTCTTAAATCCTGTACATGTTGGTCGAGATTATCACTAGTAATAATGATATCGTCTAAATAGATAAATGTGGACTTTCCAAGAACAGGTCTTAACACAATGTCCATGCATCGCTGAAATGTTGCCGGTGCCCCTGAATGGCCAACGGCATACGCAAAAATGCATAAGTGACAGACTTGGTTATAAAAGCAGTCTTAGGCACGTCCTCAGGCCTAAGCCCTATTTGAAAATAACCAGTCGTTAAGTCTAAAGTCGTATCAATAGCGAATCTCCACCTTTTTGGATGCGTCAAATGATAGTCATTATTTTTCTTACATAAAACCACCGGGCTAGCATAACTACTTGAGATGGGCGTTATGATCTTTTTACGTAGCATATCGGTAATATGCCATTCTATAATTTTTTCCTTATTCTTATCATACCGGTATGGTTTTTGACGAACTGGCATTGAATCTCCGGTGTCAATACTATGGTTAGTAACCTGAGTAAATCCTGGAATATCACTAAATAACGAAGCAAATTCACTTACCACTTGTCGGATTCTTCCTTGCTCGTCATTAGGTAGATGGTCAAAATTTACCATCGGCGGTTCAGCATTTTCTGCACGAACTGGTTTCATTGTCAGCTTAAGGGACGCTTCATTAAAATCCAGTGTTGCTTGTGCGTCTGAAAGAAAATCTATTCCCAAGATTATATGTGCTTGCAGATTCTTTACTATAAAAACATCACCTTTACTTGTTCGTCCTTGATACGGATGTATAGTGGTAATTTACCTATGCACTTACATCTTTCTCCTTGCGCAGCTAACACTGTCGTATTATCCGAATTATATATGCGATATTTACGAAAATACTTCCTAAAAAAATCTTCTGCCACACAGGAACACTGCGCGCCTGTATCCAGGAGTGCGGTGGCTGGGATATTATTCACCAACACTTCAATCTTCGGAAGAGTCAAATTTTTCACCATTAGTGTATTTAACTTGTAGGGAGAGGGGTTTTCGTGGCCTTCGGATTTCCGCACCCTCCCGTCAGCAGAAATCCGTTTTAGTTTAAATTATTTTTCATTTCCGTGCTTTCCTTCTTTTTCCTCTGGCCTTGAGACTTTTTTTCTGGATTGCTATTGAACTGTCGACTTTCTCCGGCTGTTTTTGAATGCTCGGGTTTCCTTGCCCACTGATTCGCTTTGCCTCCATAGCCGTGTGCTTGAGTTTGATGTAGTCTTGGCGTACCAAATTGGTTTCCAAATTGATATTGGCGTCTTCTTTCGACGTCCGCCGTTCTTCTACTTTCAAACTGGATTGCTAGCTCAAATAACTTTTCCAGTGTAGTCGGATTTTTTAATTCAATAAAGTCTTGCACGTGGGGCAGTAACCTCGGCAAAATCACTTGAATTATTTCCGGATCCGGACGGTTTCCATACAAGAGTTTGAAGACGTGAATTTTTCTTAAAATAAAGCTTGAGAGGTTTTCGATTCTTTGTTGATATATACTAAAAAGTTCCGTTTCTAATTTCGCACGATCCCTTACAACAGGGAAGGCTTTTAGTAGGGCAGTCTTGAAATTTTCGTAAGTATAGGTGGGACTTCCTGCTTGTCCCAAGAGACTTCTGCCTATACATTTGAACCAGTTAAGCGCTTGGCCCCTCAAAGCGCTGGTAGCTAAGGTAACTTTTTGAAATTCGTGCACGGGGTAGAGCATGAAGTGGTCATCCAAGTTTTCCAAAAAACTGGTTACCGGTGAGTTTCCATTAAATGTTGCTTCTGGTTTCATTGAAGCGAGCATGGTCTGGACGATGTAACCAAATCCTTCCAGGGCGGCAGCTGGCATTTCTGGATTCTGAGCCGTTTCTGCAGGCAGCACAGGTTCTTCTTGAAACTCGGCCATGGTTAATTCTTCTTCGTTGGGCGCCACTATCAGGTTCAATGTTCCTTCTTACCTTCTTCGGGAACATGCAAGGACCTGACTCGGAACAGAGAGCTTACTAAAGCTATGTTCACTACTTGTGGGAAGTAGACAGGATACACACGAAGGGTATACAAAACCCTTTATTTTTCTCTATTTACAAAAACTTCCGTACTTCGGAATACACCGACCCGCTACTTGGGATCTCACGTAAAAATATAAAAATAGAACTAAACTCTAATTTAACTTTAAAATAATAAACGTGGAAGATTGGCCTTATATTAGCAGGAAGCGTATGTAGTACAGAGAACTGTGAACACTACAATACGTTTAAAATTTATCAAGAGGATTAAAACCTCTGGCCCGGAAGGCAAACAGCAACTGCGTAACTTCTAAGGTAAGCGGCCTGCTTCGACTCACTGCTTCCTCTCTCTCGCTTGGCAAAAAGCCACAACTTAAATACATGGCGTTCGCGAGACAAACTTTGCATAAAAACCTTAACGCTTATAATTCTGGCCGGAAGTAGAAAATAAGAAGTGATAGTAAAGATTTAAAATAAAATAAACGTTAGTAAAACTTAAGATCCTTACAAGAGTAGCACTACTGAAGCCGCCAATTTGTTAAAATTTGAAACTTAGCAGAATAGGGAATTAAGTAAATTTCTGCATCAACATCAGTGATTTTTGCTCAGAGGGACTAAAGTTTGACTTTCAGTTTTGTACATCGAAATTTTTTCTTCCTTCCCGTTTAGAAATTGCTTGCTTTTGTGCAGAAATTCTAATTTTAACTGCTAAAACTGCTTTTAACTGCATTTGTTGTTTTAAATGTTTCTGTATTTTACAATTTTTAATAAAGATGTTTTGATTTATGCAGTGATGTTATTATATTTTTTACAAATATGTTTTGATTTATGTATGATTACTTCCTTTTATGTGTTTTTGCTTTGCCGCGAAGTGAGAACTGAATTGATTGAATGAGTAACATATCTCTAATAAAATTCAAGGAAATAAGTTTACATAAAGTGCAGCAAAACATATATATAATTTAATAGGCCGTACAAGGAAGTAATGTGGTGTGCACATCAGATTTTTTTTTTAATTTTCATTCTCTATTAATTTTCTGTATGCATAAAAAATATTGTTGCGTGCGTACGGGTTCGTTATGAAATGAATGCACAAGTCCGATGAAAAATGAACAAAAATTTATTATTATCACAACAGGAATGCTTAAATTTTCTCAAATTATCATGCAGTATCACAATATCTCACAGTAGTTATCTTTTAACTACTTAAATGTACAATAGAACGTAATTCAAAACAGCCAAAGAACGCTAATCCGCGAATTCGCTATAATCAACAACGGCAGTTTTCTAAACAACAACAAACTAAGCAACTACTACAAACTGAGATGTTTTCCTCCTTTTATAAGATTTTAAAATCACGCGCTAGAATTTTCCAGCACTTTCTCGAAATCAAAAAGAGACATTTATTTATTTAACGCACGCGCTCTTGTATTTTTAATTTTCCGGCTTAGCTTTCTTTTAATATTCGTCACGCGCTGCACTGCGCGAGAAATAAAACCATTTTAATTTATAATTGAACTAACATTAGCTTTCTAAATACCAAATTCGTAACATTGCCCCCTTTCCAAGGACTGCACGTCCCGGGCAGTACAATCCCTGGACAGGAAGCTAAACTTACAACTGTGGCATAGACATTACATTACAATATCAAACAACATGAACAATAAATGCAATAACTAACTTAAACAAATCAAATGCTATCAAATACTAAATACAAAACAAATACTAAATACAAATCAAATACTAAATGCAAATCAAATACTAAATACAAATCAAATCAAATACACATTTAAAAACAAAAAGGACCATGGTCTGATACTATTTACAATTATTTACATTACGTACTATGGCCATAGTAATGAGCTAACCTGTCGTAATGACCGACTTTAGGTTTAGAGTTCGAAGACTTACGGAGACGTCATTCAGTCTGTTCAGCACTGTACATGGATCATCCGAAGGTGACTGTAGTCTAGGAATGAGTCCTTTTCGTTGAATCGGGTTCCACAACCTCGCCTTGTCTCCTTTGTTGGATCTATGTCCAGTAGCTCTCGCGTTGTATCTGGTCTTCACTTTCTCCGTCGCCAAGTTCACTCGCTTTCGTGCGGAACGGTGCATCACTTCAAAACGGGCCTTGACATCTTGGATGTGTTCCTCAGGCGATGAAGGCGCATCCGTACGGCGATAAAACAGGCGGTCACAAGGCAGACGAAGGTCTCGACCGAAGAGCATCTGAGATGCAGAATAGCTGGTAGTCTGGTGTTTCTTTTCGACCCTAGCATGATTTCGGCTGTTTCTCGAGCTGGTTCTTTCGGACAAAGCGTCGGCATTTCCAGGTGAGGATCCCTTCTTAGGATGGATAGTCATGTCTTCAGATCCTGAAAGCAGTTTGTTGTTTTTCAAGTCTAAGGAAATATTGTATTTCCTTAAAAAGTCCAATCCGAGTATGCATGGATCTGTAATATCCGCCACATATGCCGTGTGATGGTAGGCGGCACTTCCAAATGTGATTTTCACGTTTAACTTCCCAGCTATGTCGATCTTTTCACCAGACGCAGTCTGAAGGGTAACACAGGATGGCGTCCAAATACGTTTATCTTTAAACTGTTCAGCTAAATCTTTCCTAATGATGGTAACATTAGCTCCTGTGTCAATGATCATATTGCAAGGAACTCCTTCGATATTCCCATTGATGGACAGCCCGTTATTGTTGCCACTCACTATAGAGATCTTAAGCGCTTAAAAACAGGGTTTTTCATTATCTGGCAACCTCCGTTCCTTGATATGGTCATTAATTTGTTTCCTGCGTCGTTGCTCAGAAATTTTCTCAATTTTCGTACCCTGGGGTGTTCTGCAATTCTTTCGTACGTGGCCTTCAGCTCCACAGTTCCAGCACTTTGGTTTCTTGTCAGTCCTTTTCCTTCCCGTGGCATTTAATTGTCTGTTTAAATCGTATGCCCTATTTTCCGTGCTCTGGGGAGTTCTGCAGTTCCTTCGTAGGTGGCCTTCAGATCCACATCTCCAACATCTTACAGGCACTTTGTTCTCACTGCTACTCCTTTCAAAGCATCGACTTGTCTGGATAAATCATCTAAACGAGCCATCAATTGGTCCCCTGGGTCGTGGACTCGCACAGCTCTGACTGGGTAGCGATCTCTAAGAGTTGCTTGCTGGGCTGCCTCCAATTTCATGGCGTACAACAGAGCGCTTTTTATGTCCTGTACATTCGCCATTCGAAGAGCTTTTTGTATTTCAGGATCCCGGATGCCGTCGATGAAATATTGCAGCGACAGGATTTCTCTTGTTTCTGTCGGGCACTCCGAAAAGGCGTGATGTGACAGCCTTTCAACATCCGTGGCGAGCTCCTGAAGTGTTTCGGTGGGCCTCTGCTGACGGGATTTTAGTTGAAGCCTGCTGTAGTATTTCAAACACTTTTCACCAAAGCGCAGTTCCAATGCGCCGGATAGAGCTTCAAAGTCTAGTCTCTGGTTTTCGGGAAGCGTCTACAGGATATCCGCTGCGTCTGCTCTCAGAGAAGCGGCGAGATGACAGCCCTTAGCTTGGGAATCCCATCCATTCGCATCCGCAACGATAGAAAATTGTGTCCTATACACCTGAATTCAGCGGCCATATTTGCAGCAGTAGGTCGCATTTTCGTCGCTCCTCGTGTTTCGTCTTTAGGAGCGGAAGTTTTTATTTTCAGGTGCTGAAACAAGTTTTATTATTTAGCCCACATCAGTAGGAATACGTAGACACTAATGTTTTGGTTTTACGACCAACGGTTCATTAATTACGGATTCATTAATTTCTCAGTTTAACATCCAACGGGGCTGAACCTTAAATTGCTTTTGAGCGACCGCCGGAAGCCGAATCATATTGAATTTTATATCGCTGGAAAGAGGACCTTACAAGGAGTATTTACAGACCAGTTTCAAGACAATTGGTTAATTATACCGCTAGTAATTAATTTTTAAAGTAAGTGATTCTGCAGCCACGAGGTGTCCGTGACCCTCGACCTTTTCAAGCGATCCAACGACCACCTGCTGTCCAGCGACCCCCCGGCGTCAGCGACTTCCTTTCTATCAACAAAGGGGAAAGAAGACCAACAAAAGGGACTGTGTTTTAATTCGTCTTTTCGCTAATTAGGCAACTAACTGAAGTAGCTCTTCGGAACCTTCAGTTTTGGACTCCTCATGTGACAGGGATTACAGGGATATAAATTTCAAATTTTTTGGACGACTACAACCCGAGTTTTCATTTTTTGTGACTTTATTTTGGACAGGATTTTCACCTTCGCGCGCCTGTGTTTACGTACAGTGTTTACCTGATTTATGTCCATCTCTTCGATTACACAGTGACAATATTTGAACGATTTCTGCAGAAACTCATTATACAGAAGAAGAGCAGAGAAAATAGCGGCCAAGTGTCAATTCGCTTACTGCGGCTGCTTATAGATAGTACAGAGAAGGTTAGCAACCAAAGTAGGATTGCCTGTTTCTAATTAAATCAATTAGTTTAATTAAGAATCGCATTACTTACTGGTTAGACTCGGCTAATTTTAGTCATTAACTTCATATTATAAAATAGGCTTCAGGTATAACACCGGATACTGTATAATTATCAAACTGTCAATTTGTGTCATTTTGCGCTATCTAATAATATCTATTACTGCTATGTTAATTTAATTACAGTTTCTAACGCTACAATTTTGCTGTGATCGTGTGCATTTAATTTGTACTCTGCACAGAAGGCTCTAGCTCCCATTACAAATCTGTTTTATTTACCTCAGTTCAAACTGGCTCATTAATTATATTAATTGCCAGTATAATTCTCTTGTATCAGTATTTGATAATATGTTTTTACGGAATGCATAAACAGTAGCATTTCTTATCAGAGCATTATGATTTAGTTTCTCTGTACTTTATTCTAAACTTTTACGTGTGGTAATTGGCTTACCAACGTGTTTTAATTAGGCAGTAATTAAATATAAATAGTAATACTATATTATTTGTGTGTATCCCTGTGCATATTATTTATTCCGTGAATGTATAATAGTACTATTACAGCATTCTGGTCACTATTTGATTATTCTATTTTATTAATTAGCCTTAATTAATTTGTTGACCATTACAAATTTCTTCGAATAAGAGCATTAGCGTTACTTAAAGTGCAAGTGTGTGTGAATTACGAGCAGAGTTAGTGTCACAGTGAAATTTTACTGCAGTGAAAGTGAATAAGTGATTATTAAGTGCTTACAGTGATACGTGTGCAAGCAATTAGTGCACAAAAAGTGCATTAGTGATTAGTGCTGATTAGAGTTACTGTCACAGTGAAATTTTTCTACAGTGAAAGTGAATAAGTGATTATTAAGTGCTTACAGTGATAAGTGTGCAAGTAATTAGTGCACAAAAAGTGTATTAGTGATTAGAGTTAGTGTCACAGTGAAAGTGAATAAGTGATATTAAGTGCTTACAGTGATACGTGTGCAAGTAATTAGTGCACAAAAAGTGCATTAGTGATTAGTGCTGATTAGAGTTAGTGTCACAGTGAAATTTCACTACAGTGAAAGTGAATAAGTGATTATTAAGTGCTTACAGTGATACGTGTGCAAGTAATTAGTGCACAAAAAGTGCATTAGTGATTAGTGCTGATTAGCACAAGTGCATTTACGTTCAGTGAGTGCATTTACGAGCAGAGTAAGTGTCACAGTGAAATTTTTACTACAGTGAAATGTATAAGTGATCTTTAAGTGTAACAGTGATACCTGTGAAGCGACTTCTGTGTGTCTCTATGTGATTTTACTCTTTGCATCAAATTCAGTGCGCCATCTCAAGTCCACAACTGTTTCTCGCACTGTATAGTGCAAGTGATTGCTACTATGACACGGCCATCAACCTCAGTGGCTGAGTACGACAATTCTAACTGCGACTCTGATCCGGCAACTCTTGCTGGCTCAGAATTAGACTATCACACAAAAATCAATAAGCTCTGCGAAAGTCTTAGAAAAACAGCCTCCATACAAAGACGAGGCAGATACCTTCTTCCTTCAGACGTAAAGGTATCTCTCCTGGATTTGATAGACGCAGTGCACACTTTGGCACTCGAAGGTCCAAATTACATACCGAAACCTGAAGCAGCAGACGCCTGTACCAACACTCCCTCCATAGTCTGTTGCGGTTCATTGCACGGCACAGCTCCCAACGATTCATCAGCGCTTAGCGATACCATCGTCAGAGTCAAAACATACGCACAAGCAACCAGACCGAAGCCAAAACATACGGTTTTAATTTATCCCTCTGAGGGTACTGCACAGGGTAATAAGGACCTAAAAGCTGTCCTTAACGAAAATTTCCCTATTCAGAAGCTTGGAGTTAAAATCTCCTCCATTAGAAATCTACAGAAAGGAGGACTAGCTGTAGACTGTGTTTCCAAAGAGGACGTGACCAAGCTCACTACTAGTTTACAAAGCACGCAGGGACAAGTAATGGTCAAGATCAAGCAACCACTGACTAGACTACCACGAGTGGCTATCCACAACGTATCTCCTGACGTCCAGCCAGAAGAGATAGAAAATGCACTCGCCTCAGAACTCCACCTCACCAAAACAACAGCCAAAGTCATGTACCGACTCAAGGACAGAGGAAACACCGTCAAATGGATACTTGAATGTCAACCAGCAGCATTTAGAAGCCTCCTCCAGTCATCCAAGCTCTTCATTGGGTGGAGAGGACATAGGATTGCTGAGCACTTCGACACAAAAAGATGTTTCCGAGACCAGGAGTTTGGCCATCTGCAGCAAACATGCACCAATAGAATCTACTGTGCCTTCTGCTCTGGAAGTCACAGTGTTAAGGACTGTCACGCCAGCAGGCCAACTTGCATCAACTGTTCAGACGCCAACTATAAAACGCGCAGCACAATGCCATGCAACCATCCGACCTATGATACTAACTGCCCAACGTATGGACGATACATCGAACGCGTCAGAAGGAGCACTCTCTATGAATAATGAACAAGAGCCGAACAGCACGACAACAGAACAAGCGATACGCGGGCCAACCCAAGAAACTTCAAGTGCGGAAGCTAATTCTAATCAAGCACAGATAAAGTGCACACAAATTAACTTACAACGGGCGGTAGCCGCGACCACGCAGGTAGTCCAGCATGCTATTCAATATAACTTAGATTTCTTGATAATTAAAGAACCTTATTGTCGCGAGGGACAAGTGGCAAGCCTACCAATGGCATGGAAAATTTTTCAGAAGAAAGCCAATGCAGAACAAGCACCACGGGCAGCCATTGTCTGCTGCAACCCCTCCTGGTCTCCATACGTAGTAACCACAGAAAGAGACTTCGTTACTATTCTAGTCATCTTTGAAGAGCAGCAATTCCTCCTAACCTCCGTCTACTCCCCGCCCACGGAAGGTCTACGGATGTGACTTGCAACTTTATACGAGTGAAACAGAAATGCCCAACAGTACCTCACGTCGTTGGAGGAGATTTCAATGCACATAATATTATATGGGGCTACCAAGACACAACGCCTAAAGGGCGAGACATGGAAGACTTTATGGCCTGTCACGATCTACATTTACATAATAGTCAAGGGGCACAACCAACCTATGACAATACTTATCATAAAGGATGGCCTGATCTTACACTCTCAACTGCTAATTTTGCCAATAACTTTAGCTCATGGGATGTTCTAGATGATGAGAGTAACTCAGATCATCGATACATCCACTTCACACTAACACTTGAAGCCAGCATTAATATCCTCCAGAGATTCAAACTACCGGGCGTAAAGATACGACGACTGAAGAATGCCTTTCAGGAGCTGCTCATCAGAGAAGAAGACATACTAGAAGACCTTACCAACCCCCAAGAACTGGATGATTACACAGACCACATTCTGTCATTACTCAGACAAATATGTCAGCAGATCCTCCCTACAAGGACCGCCAAAAACTCCAAGGCATATCCTGGTGGACTGGAAGACTGAGAGAGATGAAACAGAGGTGCAGAGCTCTGCGCCGCCGCCTCAGATCTGCTACCAACGAAATTGTAGCTTCCAACATCCTTACGGCCTTTCGGCAAGAAAGGGCCGCCTACAAGAAAACAATTCTTGAAGCTAAAATTAACAGCTGGAGATCTTTCTGCACCAGTAACAGTAATCCATATGGAATTTTACACAAACTGGCAACGCAGAAGATCTTCCAACCAGCGCAAGTACCAGTTCAAACAACAGCACCACATACTATGGACGTAGCGGCCTCCACCGCCAAGGAACTTTTAAATGCTATCTTTCCCACAGATGATACACAAGCAGATACTTCAGAACAGAGGCAAATTAGAGAAGATACAAGCTCGCCATGCACACCGAACGATATACAGTTTTCTGCACAGGAGATACGTAATATATTCCGGTATCTGCCACTAAAAAAGGCCCCGGGTCCAGACGGACTCGATTACGCAATTATCAAAGTTGCATATCAGGCACGACCATCCTACTTCCATAAATACTACAACCAGCTTCTGCATTATAAAATATTCCCCACTGCTTTCAAAAAAGGCAATGTGGTATTATTTTTAAAAAAGGATAAAGACCCCCTAGTATCGAGTTCCTTTAGGCCAATTTGCCTTCTGTCAGCGATGGGAAAGATTTACGAGAAGCTCATCGTCAACAGGCTAAAATTTCATCTACATCAATACCAAAGCATTAGCCCAAGACAATTTGGCTTCAAACAAGGCAATTCTACCATTCATGCCCTGCAGCGAATCCATGAAGTCATAATTCAGAACAAATCGCAGGGCTGCCAGACGGCTTTTATATCGATAGATTTGCAAGGTGCGTTCGATACCCTCTGGTGGCCTGCCATCAGGCAGGCCCTCAGAGAGGCAAGATGCCCAAGAAATATCTTTCAAGTTCTGGACAACTATCTGGCAGACCGGCAACTGATGATCTCTAACAACAGTAGTACTGTTTCAATAACACAAGTGAGAGGATGTCCACAGGGGTCCTGTGCAGGGCCTCTGCTATGGAACCTCACCTTTAATAAAGTCTTAGAGGCAAGGTGGCCACAACATACTGTGTTAGTTGCATACGCGGACGACGCGGCATTACTGGTCAGAGGCCGCACACGCGCTGAGCTTGAAGCCCATGGCAGTGAGTCATGCACTATCTTTGCCAACCTCTGCGAAGAGCTAAAACTCAAAATATCCACCACAAAGTCCACTGCTATCATCTTTCCAAGAAAGGGTACAAATCCAACACGTAGCCCATGTATCAAACTACAAGGCCGGAATATTAAAGTCGTAAAAACTTTAAGATACCTTGGGGTAATATGGGACCCAGGTCTGACTTGGCTTCCGCATATCCAGGCACAAAAGATTAAAACATCTGCAATTGCCAGGAGATCACGACAATTCCAAGGCCGGAACTGGGGACGGAATCCCCACATTCAAAAGGTACTTTATAAAACTGTAGCTGAGAAGGTGGCACTCTATGCGGCAGCTATATGGGCACAACCCATGACCGCACGCAAGGTTAAGCAACTCCTATCACTACAGCGCCCATTCGCCATAGGCTTATGCAGAGCCTACCGCACCACTGCAACTTATGCAGCACTCACCTTGGCAGGCATCATACCACTTAATATCCAAGCGGAGCTAGAGGCCACATATACTAAAATAATACATCTACAGAAAGACGCAACCTTTGCAGGCACCTTACATAGCCCTGCAAATTACGAACATCCATGTACTCCTCTCCACACGCACCCAGCACACAAGGGGCTTGGCATTCACACTGTCCTCAAACCGTCACGAAGTCAACCAGAAGGAAACCCTAATATGCACGCGTTCTACACAGATGGCTCGAAAACTGCTGAGGGTGTAGGTAGTGCCTTTATATACTACAGGCAAGGCCATGCTGCACACCATTGGAAAGGGCACCTCAATCCAAATAATAGCATTTTTCAAGCAGAAGTAGTTGCCATAACAGCTGCCATTGAATACGTGGCGCTCAACAACATCACACATGTGCAGCTTTATACAGACAGTATGTCGACACTGCTTGCTCTTGACAAACATAGTCACGCCTCCCCGCTGATCATACGACTGCAGCATATCCTAAAAGATAATCGGCACGCACATGTTGACCTAGTATGGATTAAAGCCCATGCAGGTAACATGGGTAATGAGACAGCGGATGAACTTGCTAAAGAGGCTGCTTCGAACCAAAATGCCAGACCGATATCAGTATCAGCACCACCATCTTTCCTCAAAAGTCAACTGCGAAATGCCGCTATTCAGTGGTGACAAAGAGAATGGGATCAGGGCGACACGGGAAGGAGAGCGCATAGCTTCTTGCCAAAAGTAACCACGGAGCGCCTTATGGCAATTGCTCCCCTTACCAACTTCATTACTGGTCATGGTCCCTTCCCGGATTACTTCTACCGCCGCACCATCTCAACCACGGATCGCTGTGTTTGCGGGGGTGAGGGGTCACCGGACCATTATATCTTTCAGTGCCCACTCACGGAACAGTTCCACTTCCCGATACCAGCCAATATCTCAGCATTTCACAAGTTCCTAGCCAAAAACAGAGCGGCCATAAATAAAATCTGCAAAATAATAACCACCATTGCAGCATATGGCCAGGACCTCTGTCAACCAGAGTAATATGGCTTACATGCATTACTTGCACTGACATATGCACTCTAATGCTCTACCATCTAATCTCTGACTGCATAGGGAGCAGAAGAAAATTGAACACCATTTTTAGGTGTTTAATTTTCTTCTTTTGTTATAACCTATTAAGTGTTTTTTTTTTAAACCGTGCCTCTATGTTAATTCAAATGTACTTCAAATGCCAGATGTCAAACAGTTGCCCCTGTATGGCCATGTATCCACACTTATAACTATTAAATAAACTCCAGGGGAGGACGCGGGACATATGCCTGTTAACCTCTGTTAAACTTCAGGCGTCCCCGTCCTCCGTCACCTGTCACCTGTCCTATACACCTGCCAGGAGGTCTTCCCATCATATGTAGATAGTTTCAGAACGGAACGAGCAGGCATCGATAAAAATTTGAAACCTTCAGAATTGTTTCCTACCGTCGCTATGCACTTCTTTAGGCTGTCAACTTCTTTGGCGACGGCAGCAGAAACCCTATCATCAATTTGTTGTTCGACGGCAGAAACTCTCTCTTCTATATGTTCTTTTACAGAAGAAATTCTTTCTTCTACTTGTTCTTTTACCGAAGAAACTCTTTCTTCTATTTGTCCAACTTTAGTTTCAACCGCGTCTATTCTGCCTTCCATAGCCTCACATTTATTTTCTATTACGCAGGTAATTTCTCTTTTCATTTCGACCTGACCTGCTTTCATCTCATTTTTAAGAGATTTCATCTCTTCCTTAACGGATTCCTGGCCCAATTTCATTTCTCCTTTAAAGGATTCCTGGCCCAACTTCATTTGTTCCTGTGCCGTTTTCATTTCTTCCTTGAGGGATTCCTGGCCCGATTTCATTTCTTCTTTAAAAGATGTTTGGCCAGATTCCATCTTTTCTTGGAAAGCAGCAAAAGCAGTAATGAGCTGTCTCAATTGTTCTTCCATCTCTCTTGTTATTGGCATTCAAACCCCACTCCTGACACCAAAAATTGTTGCGTGCGTACGGGTTCATTATGAAATGAATGCACAAGTCCGATGAAAAATGAACAAAAATTTATTATTATCACAACAGGATCGCTTAAATTTTCTCAAATTATCATGCAGTATCACAATATCTCACAGTAGTTATCTTTTAACTACTTAAATGTACAATAGAACGTAATTCAAAACAGCCAAAGAACGCTAATCCGCGAATTCGCTATAATCAACAATGGCAGTTTTCTAAACAACAACAAACTAAGCAACTACTACAAACTGAGATGTTTTCCTCCTTTTATAAGATTTTAAAATCACGCGCTAGAATTTTCCAGCACTTTCTCGAAATCAAAAAGAGACATTTATTTATTTAACGCACGCGCTCTTGTATTTTTAATTTTCCGGCTTAGCTTTCTTTTAATATTCGTCACGCGCTGCACTGCGCGAGAAATAAAACCATTTTAATTTATAATTGAACTAACATTAGCTTTCTAAATACCAAATTCGTAACATTGCCCCCTTTCCAAGGACTGCACGTCCCGGGCAGTACAATCCCTGGACAGGAAGCTAAACTTACAACTGTGGCATAGACATTACATTACAATATCAAACAACATGAACAATAAATGCAATAACTAACTTAAACAAATCAAATGCTATCAAATACTAAATACAAAACAAATACTAAATACAAATCAAATACTAAATGCAAATCAAATACTAAATACAAATCAAATCAAATACACATTTAAAAACAAAAAGGACCATGGTCTGATACTATTTACAATTATTTACATTACGTACTATGGCCATAGTAATGAGCTAACCTGTCGTAATGACCGACTTTAGGTTTAGAGTTCGAAGACTTACGGAGACGTCATTCAGTCTGTTCAGCACTGTACATGGATCATCCGAAGGTGACTGTAGTCTAGGAATGAGTCCTTTTCGTTGAATCGGGTTCCACAACCTCGCCTTGTCTCCTTTGTTGGATCTATGTCCAGTAGCTCTCGCGTTGTATCTGGTCTTCACTTTCTCCGTCGCCAAGTTCACTCGCTTTCGTGCGGAACGGTGCATCACTTCAAAACGGGCCTTGACATCTTGGATGTGTTCCTCAGGCGATGAAGGCGCATCCGTACGGCGATAAAACAGGCGGTCACAAGGCAGACGAAGGTCTCGACCGAAGAGCATCTGAGATGCAGAATAGCTGGTAGTCTGGTGTTTCTTTTCGACCCTAGCATGATTTCGGCTGTTTCTCGAGCTGGTTCTTTCGGACAAAGCGTCGGCATTTCCAGGTGAGGATCCCTTCTTAGGATGGATAGTCATGTCTTCAGATCCTGAAAGCAGTTTGTTGTTTTTCAAGTCTAAGGAAATATTGTATTTCCTTAAAAAGTCCAATCCGAGTATGCATGGATCTGTAATATCCGCCACATATGCCGTGTGATGGTAGGCGGCACTTCCAAATGTGATTTTCACGTTTAACTTCCCAGCTATGTCGATCTTTTCACCAGACGCAGTCTGAAGGGTAACACAGGATGGCGTCCAAATACGTTTATCTTTAAACTGTTCAGCTAAATCTTTCCTAATGATGGTAACATTAGCTCCTGTGTCAATGATCATATTGCAAGGAACTCCTTCGATATTCCCATTGATGGACAGCCCGTTATTGTTGCCACTCACTATAGAGATCTTAAGCGCTTAAAAACAGGGTTTTTCATTATCTGGCAACCTCCGTTCCTTGATATGGTCATTAATTTGTTTCCTGCGTCGTTGCTCAGAAATTTTCTCAATTTTCGTACCCTGGGGTGTTCTGCAATTCTTTCGTACGTGGCCTTCAGCTCCACAGTTCCAGCACTTTGGTTTCTTGTCAGTCCTTTTCCTTCCCGTGGCATTTAATTGTCTGTTTAAATCGTATGCCCTATTTTCCGTGCTCTGGGGAGTTCTGCAGTTCCTTCGTAGGTGGCCTTCAGATCCACATCTCCAACATCTTACAGGCACTTTGTTCTCACTGCTACTCCTTTCAAAGCATCGACTTGTCTGGATAAATCATCTAAACGAGCCATCAATTTGTCCCCTGGGTCGTGGACTCGCACAGCTCTGACTGGGTAGCGATCTCTAAGAGTTGCTTGCTGGGCTGCCTCCAATTTCATGGCGTACAACAGAGCGCTTTTTATGTCCTGTACATTCGCCATTCGAAGAGCTTTTTGTATTTCAGGATCCCGGATGCCGTCGATGAAATATTGCAGCGACAGGATTTCTCTTGTTTCTGTCGGGCACTCCGAAAAGGCGTGATGTGACAGCCTTTCAACATCCGTGGCGAGCTCCTGAAGTGTTTCGGTGGGCCTCTGCTGACGGGATTTTAGTTGAAGCCTGCTGTAGTCTTTCAAACACTTTTCACCAAAGCGCAGTTCCAATGCGCCGGATAGAGCTTCAAAGTCTAGTCTCTGGTTTTCGGGAAGCGTCTACAGGATATCCGCTGCGTCTGCTCTCAGAGAAGCGGCGAGATGACAGGCCTTAGCTTGGGAATCCCATCCATTCGCATCCGCAACGATAGAAAATTGTGTCCTATACACCTGAATTCAGCGGCCATATTTGCAGCAGTAGGTCGCATTTTCGTCGCTCCTCGTGTTTCGTCTTTAGGAGCGGAAGTTTTTATTTTCAGGTGCTGAAACAAGTTTTATTATTTAGCCCACATCAGTAGGAATACGTAGACACTAATGTTTTGGTTCTACGACCAACGGTTCATTAATTACGGATTCATTAATTTCTCAGTTTAACATCCAACGGGGCTGAACCTTAAATTGCTTTTGAGCGACCGCCGGAAGCCGAATCATATTGAATTTTATATCGCTGGAAAGAGGACCTTACAAGGAGTATTTACAGACCAGTTTCAAGACAATTGGTTAATTATACCGCTAGTAATTAATTTTTAAAGTAAGTGATTCTGCAGCCACGAGGTGTCCGTGACCCTCGACCTTTTCAAGCGATCCAACGACCACCTGCTGTCCAGCGACCCCCCGGCGTCAGCGACTTCCTTTCTATCAACAAAGGGGAAAGAAGACCAACAAAAGGGACTGTGTTTTAATTCGTCTTTTCGCTAATTAGGCAACTAACTGAAGTAGCTCTTCGGAACCTTCAGTTTTGGACTCCTCATGTGACAGGGATTACAGGGATATAAATTTCAAATTTTTTGGACGACTACAACCCGAGTTTTCATTTTTTGTGACTTTATTTTGGACAGGATTTTCACCTTCGCGCGCCTGTGTTTACGTACAGTGTTTACCTGATTTATGTCCATCTCTTGGATTACAGAGTGGCAATATTTGAACGATTTCTGCAGAAACTCATTATACAGAAGAAGAGCAGAGAAAACAGCGGCCAAGTGTCAATTCGCTTACCGCGGCTGCTTATAGATAGTACAGAGAAGGTTAGCAACCAAGGTAGGATTGCCTGTTTCTAATTAAATCAATTAGTTTAATTAAGAATCGCATTACTTACTGGTTAGACTCGGCTAATTTTAGTCATTAACTTCATATTATAAAATAGGCTTCAGGTATAACACCGGATACTGTATAATTATCAAACTATGTCAATTTGTGTCATTTTGCGCTATCTAATAATATCTATTACTGCTATGTTAATTTAATTACAGTTTCTAACGCTACAATTTTGCTGTGATCGTGTGCATTTAATTTGTACTCTGCACAGAAGGCTCTAGCTCCCATTACAAATCTGTTTTATTTACCTCAGTTCAAACTGGCTCATTAATTATATTAATTGCCAGTATAATTCTCTTGTATCAGTATTTTATAATATGTTTTTACGGAATGCATAAACAGTAGCATTTCTTATCAGAGCATTATGATTTAGTTTCTCTGTACTTTATTCTAAACTTTTACGTGTGGTAATTGGCTTACCAACGTGTTTTAATTAGGCAGTAATTAAACATAAATAGTAATACTATATTATTTGTGTGTATCCCTGTGCATATTATTTATTCCGTGAATGTATAATAGTACTATTACAGCATTCTGGTCACCTTTTGATTATTCTATTTTATTAATTAGCATTAATTAATTTGTTGACCATTACAAATTTCTTCGAATAAGAGCATTAGCGTTACTTAAAGTGCAAGTGTGTGTGAATTACGAGCAGAGTTAGTGTCACAGTGAAATTTTACTGCAGTGAAAGTGAATAAGTGATTATTAAGTGCTTACAGTGATACGTGTGCAAGCAATTAGTGCACAAAAAGTGCATTAGTGATTAGTGCTGATTAGAGTTAGTGTCACAGTGAAATTTTACTACAGTGAAAGTGAATAAGTGATTATTAAGTGCTTACAGTGATAAGTGTGCAAGTAATTAGTGCACAAAAAGTGTATTAGTGATTAGAGTTAGTGTCACAGTGAAAGTGAATAAGTGATATTAAGTGCTTACAGTGATACGTGTGCAAGTAATTAGTGCACTAAAAGTGCATTAGTGATTAGTGCTGATTAGCACAAGTGCATTTACGTTCAGTGAGTGCATTTACGAGCAGAGTAAGTGTCACAGTGAAATTTTTACTACAGTGAAATGTATAAGTGATCTTTAAGTGTAACAGTGATACCTGTGAAGCGACTTCTGTGTGTCTCTATGTGATTTTACTCTTTGCATCAAATTCAGTGCGCCATCTCAAGTCCACAACTGTTTCTCGCACTGTATAGTGCAAGTGATTGCTACTATGACACGGCCATCAACCTCAGTGGCTGAGTACGACAATTCTAACTGCGACTCTGATCCGGCAACTCTTGCTGGCTCAGAATTAGACTATCACACAAAAATCAATAAGCTCTGCGAAAGTCTTAGAAAAACAGCCTCCATACAAAGACGAGGCAGATACCTTCTTCCTTCAGACGTAAAGGTATCTCTCCTGGATTTGATAGACGCAGTGCACACTTTGGCACTCGAAGGTCCAAATTACATACCGAAACCTGAAGCAGCAGACGCCTGTACCAACACTCCCTCCATAGTCTGTTGCGGTTCATTGCACGGCACAGCTCCCAACGATTCATCAGCGCTTAGCGATACCGTCGTCAGAGTCAAAACATACGCGCAAGCAACCAGACCGAAGCCAAAACATACGGTTTTAATTTATCCCTCTGAGGGTACTGCACAGGGTAATAAGGACCTAAAAGCTGTCCTTAACGAAAATTTCCCTATTCAGAAGCTTGGAGTTAAAATCTCCTCCATTAGAAATCTACAGAAAGGAGGACTAGCTGTAGACTGTGTTTCCAAAGAGGACGTGACCAAGCTTACTATTAGTTTACAAAGCACGCAGGGACAAGTAATGGTCAAGATCAAGCAACCACTGACTAGACTACCACGAGTGGCTATCCACAACGTATCTCCTGACGTCCAGCCAGAAGAGATAGAAAATGCACTCGCCTCAGAACTCCACCTCACCAAAACAACAGCCAAAGTCATGTACCGACTCAAGGACAAAGGAAACACCGTCAAATGGATACTTGAATGTCAACCAGCAGCATTTAGAAGCCTCCTCCAGTCATCCAAGCTCTTCATTGGGTGGAGAGGACATAGGATTGCTGAGCACTTCGACACAAAAAGATGTTTCCGAGGCCAGGAGTTTGGCCATCTGCAGCAAACATGCACCAATAGAATCTACTGTGCCTTCTGCTCTGGAAGTCACAGTGTTAAGGACTGTCACGCCAGCAGGCCAACTTGCATCAACTGTTCAGACGCCAACTATAAAACGCGCAGCACAATGCCATGGAACCATCCGACCTATGATACCAACTGCCCAACGTATGGACGATACATCGAAAGCGTCAGAAGGAGCACTCTCTATGAATAATGAACAAGAGCCGAACAGCACGACAGCAGAACAAGCGATACGCGGGCCAACCCAAGAAACTTCAAGTGCAGAAGCTAATTCTAATCAAGCACAGATAAAGTGCACACAAATTAACTTACAACGGGCGGTAGCCGCGACCACGCAGGTAGTCCAGCATGCTATTCAATATAACTTAGATTTCTTGATAATTCAAGAACCTTATTGTCGCGAGGGACAAGTGGCAAGCCTACCAATGGCATGGAAAATTTTTCAGAAGAAAGCCAATGCAGAACAAGCACCACGGGCAGCCATTGTCTGCTGCAACCCCTCCTGGTCTCCATACGTAGTAACCACAGAAAGAGACTTCGTTACTATTCTAGTCATCTTTGAAGAGCAGCAATTCCTCCTAACCTCCGTCTACTCCCCGCCCACGGAAGGTCTTACGGATGTGACTTGCAACTTTATACGAGTGAAACAGAAATGCCCAACAGTACCTCACGTCGTTGGAGGAGATTTCAATGCACATAATATTATATGGGGCTACCAAGACACAACGCCTAAAGGGCGAGACATGGAAGACTTTATGGCCTGTCACGATCTACATTTACATAATAGTCAAGGGGCACAACCAACCTATGACAATACTTATCATAAAGGATGGCCTGATCTTACACTCTCAACTGCTAATTTTGCCAACAACTTTAGCTCATGGGATGTTCTAGATGATGAGAGTAACTCAGATCATCGATACATCCACTTCACACTAACACTTGAAGCCAGCATTAATATCCTCCAGAGATTCAAACTACCGGGCGTAAAGATACGACGACTGAAGAATGCCTTTCAGGAGCTGCTCATCAGAGAAGAAGACATACTAGAAGACCTTACCAACCCCCAAGAACTGGATGATTACACAGACCACATTCTGTCATTACTCAGACAAATATGTCAGCAGATCCTCCCTACAAGGACCGCCAAAAAACTCCAAGGCATATCCTGGTGGACTGGAAGACTGAGAGAGATGAAACAGAGGTGCAGAGCTCTGCGCCGCCGCCTCAGATCTGCTACCAACGAAATTGTAGCTTCCAACATCCTTACGGCCTTTCGGCAAGAAAGGGCCGCCTACAAGAAAGCAATTTTTGAAGCTAAAATTAACAGCTGGAGATCTTTCTGCACCAGTAACAGTAATCCATATGGAATTTTACACAAACTGGCAACGCAGAAGATCTTCCAACCAGCGCAAGTACCAGTTCAAACAACAGCACCACATACTATGGACGTAGCGGCCTCCACCGCCAAGGAACTTTTAAATGCTATCTTTCCCACAGATGATACACAAGCAGATACTTCAGAACAGAGGCAAATTAGAGAAGATACAAGCTCGCCATGCACACCGAACGATATACAGTTTTCTGCACAGGAGATACGTAATATATTCCGGTATCTGCCACTAAAAAAGGCCCCGGGTTCAGACGGACTCGATTACGCAATTATCAAAGTTGCATATCAGGCACGACCATTCTACTTCCATAAATACTACAACCAGCTTCTGCATTATAAAATATTCCCCACAGCTTTCAAAAAAGGCAATGTGGTATTATTTTTAAAAAAGGATAAAGACCCCCTAGTATCGAGTTCCTTTAGGCCAATTTGCCTTCTGTCAGCGATGGGAAAGATTTACGAGAAGCTCATCGTCAACAGGCTAAAATTTCATCTACATCAATACCAAAGCATTAGCCCAAGACAATTTGGCTTCAAACAAGGCAATTCTACCATTCATGCCCTGCAGCGAATCCATGAAGTCATAATTCAGAACAAATCGCAGGGCTACCAGACGGCTTTTATATCGATAGATTTGCAAAGTGCGTTCGATACCCTCTGGTGGCCTGCCATCAGGCATGCCCTCAGAGAGGCAAGATGCCCAAGAAATATCTTTCAAGTTCTGGACAAATATCTGGCAGACCGGCAACTGATGATTTCTAACAACAGTAGTACTGTTTCAATAACACAAGTGAGAGGATGTCCACAGGGGTCCTGTGCAGGGCCTCTGCTATGGAACCTCACCTTTAATAAAGTCTTAGAGGCAAGGTGGCCACAACATACTGTGTTAGTTGCATACGCGGACGACGCGGCATTACTGGTCAGAGGCCGCACACGCGCTGAGCTTGAAGCCCATGGCAGTGAGTCATGCACTATCTTTGCCAACCTCTGCGAAGAGCTAAAACTCAAAATATCCACCACAAAGTCCACTGCTATCATCTTTCCAAGAAAGGGTACAAATCCAACACGTAGCCCATGTATCAAACTACAAGGCCGGAATATTAAAGTCGTAAAAACTTTAAGATACCTTGGGGTAATATGGGACCCAGGTCTGACTTGGCTTCCGCATATCCAGGCACAAAAGATTAAAACATCTGCAATTGCCAGGAGATCACGACAATTCCAAGGCCGGAACTGGGGACGGAATCCCCACATTCAAAAGGTACTTTATAAAACTGTAGCTGAGAAGGTGGCACTCTATGCGGCAGCTATATGGGCACAACCCATGACCGCACGCAAGGTTAAGCAACTCCTATCACTACAGCGCCCATTCGCCATAGGCTTATGCAGAGCCTACCGCACCACTGCAACTTATGCAGCACTCACCTTGGCAGGCATCATACCACTTAATATCCAAGCGGAGCTAGAGGCCACATATACTAAAATAATACATCTACAGAAAGACGCAACCTTTGCAGGCACCTTACATAGCCCTGCAAATTACGAACATCCATGTACTCCTCTCCACACGCACCCAGCACACAAGGGGCTTGGCATTCACACTGTCCTCAAACCGTCACGAAGTCAACCAGAAGGAAACCCTAATATGCACGCGTTCTACACAGATGGCTCGAAAACTGCTGAGGGTGTAGGTAGTGCCTTTATATACTACAGGCAAGGCCATGCTGCACACCATTGGAAAGGGCACCTCAATCCAAATAATAGCATTTTTCAAGCAGAAGTAGTTGCCATAACAGCTGCCATTGAATACGTGGCGCTCAACAACATCACACATGTGCAGCTTTATACAGACAGTATGTCGACACTGCTTGCTCTTGACAAACATAGTCACGCCTCCCCGCTGATCATACGACTGCAGCATATCCTAAAAGATAATCGGCACACACATGTTGACCTAGTATGGATTAAAGCCCATGCAGGTAACATGGGTAATGAGACAGCGGATGAACTTGCTAAAGAGGCTGCTTCGAACCAAAATGCCAGACCGATATCAGTATCAGCACCACCATCTTTCCTCAAAAGTCAACTGCGAAATGCCGCTATTCAGTGGTGACAAAGAGAATGGGATCAGGGCGACACGGGAAGGAGAGCGCATAGCTTCTTGCCAAAAGTAACCACGGAGCGCCTTATGGCAATTGCTCCCCTTACCAACTTCATTACTGGTCATGGTCCCTTCCCGGATTACTTCTACCGCCGCACCATCTCAACCACGGATCGCTGTGTTTGCGGGGGTGAGGGGTCACCGGACCATTATATCTTTCAGTGCCCACTCACGGAACAGTTCCACTTCCCGATACCAGCCAATATCTCAGCATTTCACAAGTTCCTAGCCAAAAACAGAGCGGCCATAAATAAAATCTGCAAAATAATAACCACCATTGCAGCATATGGCCAGAACCTCTGTCAACCAGAGTAATATGGCTTACATGCATTACTTGCACTGACATATGCACTCTAATGCTCTACCATCTAATCTCTGACTGCATAGGGAGCAGAAGAAAATTGAACACCATTTTTAGGTGTTTAATTTTCTTCTTTTGTTATAACCTATTAAGTGTTTTTTTTTTTAAAAAAACCGTGCCTCTATGTTAATTCAAATGTACTTCAAATGCCAGATGTCAAACAGTTGCCCCTGTATGGCCATGTATCCACACTTATAACTATTAAATAAACTCCAGGGGAGGACGCGGGACATATGCCTGTTAACCTCTGTTAAACTTCAGGCGTCCCCGTCCTCCGTCACCTGTCACCTGTCCTATACACCTGCCAGGAGGTCTTCCCATCATATGTAGATAGTTTCAGAACGGAACGAGCAGGCATCGATAAAAATTTGAAACCTTCAGAATTGTTTCCTACCGTCGCTATGCACTTCTTTAGGCTGTCAACTTCTTTGGCGACGGCAGCAGAAACCCTATCATCAATTTGTTGTTCGACGGCAGAAACTCTCTCTTCTATATGTTCTTTTACAGAAGAAATTCTTTCTTCTACTTGTTCTTTTACCGAAGAAACTCTTTCTTCTATTTGTCCAACTTTAGTTTCAACCGCGTCTATTCTGCCTTCCATAGCCTCACATTTATTTTCTATTACGCAGGTAATTTCTCTTTTCATTTCGACCTGACCTGCTTTCATCTCATTTTTAAGAGATTTCATCTCTTCCTTAACGGATTCCTGGCCCAATTTCATTTCTCCTTTAAAGGATTCCTGGCCCAACTTCATTTGTTCCTGTGCCGTTTTCATTTCTTCCTTGAGGGATTCCTGGCCCGATTTCATTTCTTCTTTAAAAGATGTTTGGCCAGATTCCATCTTTTCTTGGAAAGCAGCAAAAGCAGTAATGAGCTGTCTCAATTGTTCTTCCATCTCTCTTGTTATTGGCATTCAAACCCCACTCCTGACACCAAAAATTGTTGCGTGCGTACGGGTTCATTATGAAATGAATGCACAAGTCCGATGAAAAATGAACAAAAATTTATTATTATCACAACAGGATCGCTTAAATTTTCTCAAATTATCATGCAGTATCGCAATATCTCACAGTAGTTATCTTTTAACTACTTAAATGTACAATAGAACGTAATTCAAAACAGCCAAAGAACGCTAATCCGCGAATTCGCTATAATCAACAATGGCAGTTTTCTAAACAACAACAAACTAAACAACTACTACAAACTGAGATGTTTTCCTCCTTTTATAAGATTTTAAAATCACGCGCTAGAATTTTCCAGCACTTTCTCGAAATCAAAAAGAGACATTTATTTATTTAACGCACGCGCTCTTGTATTTTTAATTTTCCGGCTTAGCTTTCTTTTAATATTCGTCACGCGCTGCACTGCGCGAGAAATAAAACCATTTTAATTTATAATTGAACTAACATTAGCTTTCTAAATACCAAATTCGTAACATTGCCCCCTTTCCAAGGACTGCACGTCCCGGGCAGTACAATCCCTGGACAGGAAGCTAAACTTACAACTGTGGCATAGACATTACATTACAATATCAAACAACATGAACAATAAATGCAATAACTAACTTAAACAAATCAAATGCTATCAAATACTAAATACAAAACAAATACTAAATACAAATCAAATACTAAATGCAAATCAAATACTAAATACAAATCAAATCAAATACACATTTAAAAACAAAAAGGACCATGGTCTGATACTATTTACAATTATTTACATTACGTACTATGGCCATAGTAATGAGCTAACCTGTCGTAATGACCGACTTTAGGTTTAGAGTTCGAAGACTTACGGAGACGTCATTCAGTCTGTTCAGCACTGTACATGGATCATCCGAAGGTGACTGTAGTCTAGGAATGAGTCCTTTTCGTTGAATCGGGTTCCACAACCTCGCCTTGTCTCCTTTGTTGGATCTATGTCCAGTAGCTCTCGCGTTGTATCTGGTCTTCACTTTCTCCGTCGCCAAGTTCACTCGCTTTCGTGCGGAACGGTGCATCACTTCAAAACGGGCCTTGACATCTTGGATGTGTTCCTCAGGCGATGAAGGCGCATCCGTACGGCGATAAAACAGGCGGTCACAAGGCAGACGAAGGTCTCGACCGAAGAGCATCTGAGATGCAGAATAGCTGGTAGTCTGGTGTTTCTTTTCGACCCTAGCATGATTTCGGCTGTTTCTCGAGCTGGTTCTTTCGGACAAAGCGTCGGCATTTCCAGGTGAGGATCCCTTCTTAGGATGGATAGTCATGTCTTCAGATCCTGAAAGCAGTTTGTTGTTTTTCAAGTCTAAGGAAATATTGTATTTCCTTAAAAAGTCCAATCCGAGTATGCATGGATCTGTAATATCCGCCACATATGCCGTGTGATGGTAGGCGGCACTTCCAAATGTGATTTTCACGTTTAACTTCCCAGCTATGTCGATCTTTTCACCAGACGCAGTCTGAAGGGTAACACAGGATGGCGTCCAAATACGTTTATCTTTAAACTGTTCAGCTAAATCTTTCCTAATGATGGTAACATTAGCTCCTGTGTCAATGATCATATTGCAAGGAACTCCTTCGATATTCCCATTGATGGACAGCCCGTTATTGTTGCCACTCACTATAGAGATCTTAAGCGCTTAAAAACAGGGTTTTTCATTATCTGGCAACCTCCGTTCCTTGATATGGTCATTAATTTGTTTCCTGCGTCGTTGCTCAGAAATTTTCTCAATTTTCGTACCCTGGGGTGTTCTGCAATTCTTTCGTACGTGGCCTTCAGCTCCACAGTTCCAGCACTTTGGTTTCTTGTCAGTCCTTTTCCTTCCCGTGGCATTTAATTGTCTGTTTAAATCGTATGCCCTATTTTCCGTGCTCTGGGGAGTTCTGCAGTTCCTTCGTAGGTGGCCTTCAGATCCACATCTCCAACATCTTACAGGCACTTTGTTCTCACTGCTACTCCTTTCAAAGCATCGACTTGTCTGGATAAATCATCTAAACGAGCCATCAATTTGTCCCCTGGGTCGTGGACTCGCACAGCTCTGACTGGGTAGCGATCTCTAAGAGTTGCTTGCTGGGCTGCCTCCAATTTCATGGCGTACAACAGAGCGCTTTTTATGTCCTGTACATTCGCCATTCGAAGAGCTTTTTGTATTTCAGGATCCCGGATGCCGTCGATGAAATATTGCAGCGACAGGATTTCTCTTGTTTCTGTCGGGCACTCCGAAAAGGCGTGATGTGACAGCCTTTCAACATCCGTGGCGAGCTCCTGAAGTGTTTCGGTGGGCCTCTGCTGACGGGATTTTAGTTGAAGCCTGCTGTAGTCTTTCAAACACTTTTCACCAAAGCGCAGTTCCAATGCGCCGGATAGAGCTTCAAAGTCTAGTCTCTGGTTTTCGGGAAGCGTCTACAGGATATCCGCTGCGTCTGCTCTCAGAGAAGCGGCGAGATGACAGGCCTTAGCTTGGGAATCCCATCCATTCGCATCCGCAACGATAGAAAATTGTGTCCTATACACCTGAATTCAGCGGCCATATTTGCAGCAGTAGGTCGCATTTTCGTCGCTCCTCGTGTTTCGTCTTTAGGAGCGGAAGTTTTTATTTTCAGGTGCTGAAACAAGTTTTATTATTTAGCCCACATCAGTAGGAATACGTAGACACTAATGTTTTGGTTCTACGACCAACGGTTCATTAATTACGGATTCATTAATTTCTCAGTTTAACATCCAACGGGGCTGAACCTTAAATTGCTTTTGAGCGACCGCCGGAAGCCGAATCATATTGAATTTTATATCGCTGGAAAGAGGACCTTACAAGGAGTATTTACAGACCAGTTTCAAGACAATTGGTTAATTATACCGCTAGTAATTAATTTTTAAAGTAAGTGATTCTGCAGCCACGAGGTGTCCGTGACCCTCGACCTTTTCAAGCGATCCAACGACCACCTGCTGTCCAGCGACCCCCCGGCGTCAGCGACTTCCTTTCTATCAACAAAGGGGAAAGAAGACCAACAAAAGGGACTGTGTTTTAATTCGTCTTTTCGCTAATTAGGCAACTAACTGAAGTAGCTCTTCGGAACCTTCAGTTTTGGACTCCTCATGTGACAGGGATTACAGGGATATAAATTTCAAATTTTTTGGACGACTACAACCCGAGTTTTCATTTTTTGTGACTTTATTTTGGACAGGATTTTCACCTTCGCGCGCCTGTGTTTACGTACAGTGTTTACCTGATTTATGTCCATCTCTTGGATTACAGAGTGGCAATATTTGAACGATTTCTGCAGAAACTCATTATACAGAAGAAGAGCAGAGAAAACAGCGGCCAAGTGTCAATTCGCTTACCGCGGCTGCTTATAGATAGTACAGAGAAGGTTAGCAACCAAGGTAGGATTGCCTGTTTCTAATTAAATCAATTAGTTTAATTAAGAATCGCATTACTTACTGGTTAGACTCGGCTAATTTTAGTCATTAACTTCATATTATAAAATAGGCTTCAGGTATAACACCGGATACTGTATAATTATCAAACTATGTCAATTTGTGTCATTTTGCGCTATCTAATAATATCTATTACTGCTATGTTAATTTAATTACAGTTTCTAACGCTACAATTTTGCTGTGATCGTGTGCATTTAATTTGTACTCTGCACAGAAGGCTCTAGCTCCCATTACAAATCTGTTTTATTTACCTCAGTTCAAACTGGCTCATTAATTATATTAATTGCCAGTATAATTCTCTTGTATCAGTATTTTATAATATGTTTTTACGGAATGCATAAACAGTAGCATTTCTTATCAGAGCATTATGATTTAGTTTCTCTGTACTTTATTCTAAACTTTTACGTGTGGTAATTGGCTTACCAACGTGTTTTAATTAGGCAGTAATTAAACATAAATAGTAATACTATATTATTTGTGTGTATCCCTGTGCATATTATTTATTCCGTGAATGTATAATAGTACTATTACAGCATTCTGGTCACCTTTTGATTATTCTATTTTATTAATTAGCATTAATTAATTTGTTGACCATTACAAATTTCTTCGAATAAGAGCATTAGCGTTACTTAAAGTGCAAGTGTGTGTGAATTACGAGCAGAGTTAGTGTCACAGTGAAATTTTACTGCAGTGAAAGTGAATAAGTGATTATTAAGTGCTTACAGTGATACGTGTGCAAGCAATTAGTGCACAAAAAGTGCATTAGTGATTAGTGCTGATTAGAGTTAGTGTCACAGTGAAATTTTACTACAGTGAAAGTGAATAAGTGATTATTAAGTGCTTACAGTGATAAGTGTGCAAGTAATTAGTGCACAAAAAGTGTATTAGTGATTAGAGTTAGTGTCACAGTGAAAGTGAATAAGTGATATTAAGTGCTTACAGTGATACGTGTGCAAGTAATTAGTGCACTAAAAGTGCATTAGTGATTAGTGCTGATTAGCACAAGTGCATTTACGTTCAGTGAGTGCATTTACGAGCAGAGTAAGTGTCACAGTGAAATTTTTACTACAGTGAAATGTATAAGTGATCTTTAAGTGTAACAGTGATACCTGTGAAGCGACTTCTGTGTGTCTCTATGTGATTTTACTCTTTACATCAAATTCAGTGCGCCATCTCAAGTCCACAACTGTTTCTCGCACTGTATAGTGCAAGTGATTGCTACTATGACACGGCCATCAACCTCAGTGGCTGAGTACGACAATTCTAACTGCGACTCTGATCCGGCAACTCTTGCTGGCTCAGAATTAGACTATCACACAAAAATCAATAAGCTCTGCGAAAGTCTTAGAAAAACAGCCTCCATACAAAGACGAGGCAGATACCTTCTTCCTTCAGACGTAAAGGTATCTCTCCTGGATTTGATAGACGCAGTGCACACTTTGGCACTCGAAGGTCCAAATTACATACCGAAACCTGAAGCAGCAGACGCCTGTACCAACACTCCCTCCATAGTCTGTTGCGGTTCATTGCACGGCACAGCTCCCAACGATTCATCAGCGCTTAGCGATACCGTCGTCAGAGTCAAAACATACGCGCAAGCAACCAGACCGAAGCCAAAACATACGGTTTTAATTTATCCCTCTGAGGGTACTGCACAGGGTAATAAGGACCTAAAAGCTGTCCTTAACGAAAATTTCCCTATTCAGAAGCTTGGAGTTAAAATCTCCTCCATTAGAAATCTACAGAAAGGAGGACTAGCTGTAGACTGTGTTTCCAAAGAGGACGTGACCAAGCTTACTATTAGTTTACAAAGCACGCAGGGACAAGTAATGGTCAAGATCAAGCAACCACTGACTAGACTACCACGAGTGGCTATCCACAACGTATCTCCTGACGTCCAGCCAGAAGAGATAGAAAATGCACTCGCCTCAGAACTCCACCTCACCAAAACAACAGCCAAAGTCATGTACCGACTCAAGGACAAAGGAAACACCGTCAAATGGATACTTGAATGTCAACCAGCAGCATTTAGAAGCCTCCTCCAGTCATCCAAGCTCTTCATTGGGTGGAGAGGACATAGGATTGCTGAGCACTTCGACACAAAAAGATGTTTCCGAGGCCAGGAGTTTGGCCATCTGCAGCAAACATGCACCAATAGAATCTACTGTGCCTTCTGCTCTGGAAGTCACAGTGTTAAGGACTGTCACGCCAGCAGGCCAACTTGCATCAACTGTTCAGACGCCAACTATAAAACGCGCAGCACAATGCCATGGAACCATCCGACCTATGATACCAACTGCCCAACGTATGGACGATACATCGAAAGCGTCAGAAGGAGCACTCTCTATGAATAATGAACAAGAGCCGAACAGCACGACAGCAGAACAAGCGATACGCGGGCCAACCCAAGAAACTTCAAGTGCAGAAGCTAATTCTAATCAAGCACAGATAAAGTGCACACAAATTAACTTACAACGGGCGGTAGCCGCGACCACGCAGGTAGTCCAGCATGCTATTCAATATAACTTAGATTTCTTGATAATTCAAGAACCTTATTGTCGCGAGGGACAAGTGGCAAGCCTACCAATGGCATGGAAAATTTTTCAGAAGAAAGCCAATGCAGAACAAGCACCACGGGCAGCCATTGTCTGCTGCAACCCCTCCTGGTCTCCATACGTAGTAACCACAGAAAGAGACTTCGTTACTATTCTAGTCATCTTTGAAGAGCAGCAATTCCTCCTAACCTCCGTCTACTCCCCGCCCACGGAAGGTCTTACGGATGTGACTTGCAACTTTATACGAGTGAAACAGAAATGCCCAACAGTACCTCACGTCGTTGGAGGAGATTTCAATGCACATAATATTATATGGGGCTACCAAGACACAACGCCTAAAGGGCGAGACATGGAAGACTTTATGGCCTGTCACGATCTACATTTACATAATAGTCAAGGGGCACAACCAACCTATGACAATACTTATCATAAAGGATGGCCTGATCTTACACTCTCAACTGCTAATTTTGCCAACAACTTTAGCTCATGGGATGTTCTAGATGATGAGAGTAACTCAGATCATCGATACATCCACTTCACACTAACACTTGAAGCCAGCATTAATATCCTCCAGAGATTCAAACTACCGGGCGTAAAGATACGACGACTGAAGAATGCCTTTCAGGAGCTGCTCATCAGAGAAGAAGACATACTAGAAGACCTTACCAACCCCCAAGAACTGGATGATTACACAGACCACATTCTGTCATTACTCAGACAAATATGTCAGCAGATCCTCCCTACAAGGACCGCCAAAAAACTCCAAGGCATATCCTGGTGGACTGGAAGACTGAGAGAGATGAAACAGAGGTGCAGAGCTCTGCGCCGCCGCCTCAGATCTGCTACCAACGAAATTGTAGCTTCCAACATCCTTACGGCCTTTCGGCAAGAAAGGGCCGCCTACAAGAAAGCAATTTTTGAAGCTAAAATTAACAGCTGGAGATCTTTCTGCACCAGTAACAGTAATCCATATGGAATTTTACACAAACTGGCAACGCAGAAGATCTTCCAACCAGCGCAAGTACCAGTTCAAACAACAGCACCACATACTATGGACGTAGCGGCCTCCACCGCCAAGGAACTTTTAAATGCTATCTTTCCCACAGATGATACACAAGCAGATACTTCAGAACAGAGGCAAATTAGAGAAGATACAAGCTCGCCATGCACACCGAACGATATACAGTTTTCTGCACAGGAGATACGTAATATATTCCGGTATCTGCCACTAAAAAAGGCCCCGGGTTCAGACGGACTCGATTACGCAATTATCAAAGTTGCATATCAGGCACGACCATCCTACTTCCATAAATACTACAACCAGCTTCTGCATTATAAAATATTCCCCACAGCTTTCAAAAAAGGCAATGTGGTATTATTTTTAAAAAAGGATAAAGACCCCCTAGTATCGAGTTCCTTTAGGCCAATTTGCCTTCTGTCAGCGATGGGAAAGATTTACGAGAAGCTCATCGTCAACAGGCTAAAATTTCATCTACATCAATACCAAAGCATTAGCCCAAGACAATTTGGCTTCAAACAAGGCAATTCTACCATTCATGCCCTGCAGCGAATCCATGAAGTCATAATTCAGAACAAATCGCAGGGCTGCCAGACGGCTTTTATATCGATAGATTTGCAAGGTGCGTTCGATACCCTCTGGTGGCCTGCCATCAGGCAGGCCCTCAGAGAGGCAAGATGCCCAAGAAATATCTTTCAAGTTCTGGACAACTATCTGGCAGACCGGCAACTGATGATCTCTAACAACAGTAGTACTGTTTCAATAACACAAGTGAGAGGATGTCCACAGGGGTCCTGTGCAGGGCCTCTGCTATGGAACCTCACCTTTAATAAAGTCTTAGAGGCAAGGTGGCCACAACATACTGTGTTAGTTGCATACGCGGACGACGCGGCATTACTGGTCAGAGGCCGCACACGCGCTGAGCTTGAAGCCCATGGCAGTGAGTCATGCACTATCTTTGCCAACCTCTGCGAAGAGCTAAAACTCAAAATATCCACCACAAAGTCCACTGCTATCATCTTTCCAAGAAAGGGTACAAATCCAACACGTAGCCCATGTATCAAACTACAAGGCCGGAATATTAAAGTCGTAAAAACTTTAAGATACCTTGGGGTAATATGGGACCCAGGTCTGACTTGGCTTCCGCATATCCAGGCACAAAAGATTAAAACATCTGCAATTGCCAGGAGATCACGACAATTCCAAGGCCGGAACTGGGGACGGAATCCCCACATTCAAAAGGTACTTTATAAAACTGTAGCTGAGAAGGTGGCACTCTATGCGGCAGCTATATGGGCACAACCCATGACCGCACGCAAGGTTAAGCAACTCCTATCACTACAGCGCCCATTCGCCATAGGCTTATGCAGAGCCTACCGCACCACTGCAACTTATGCAGCACTCACCTTGGCAGGCATCATACCACTTAATATCCAAGCGGAGCTAGAGGCCACATATACTAAAATAATACATCTACAGAAAGACGCAACCTTTGCAGGCACCTTACATAGCCCTGCAAATTACGAACATCCATGTACTCCTCTCCACACGCACCCAGCACACAAGGGGCTTGGCATTCACACTGTCCTCAAACCGTCACGAAGTCAACCAGAAGGAAACCCTAATATGCACGCGTTCTACACAGATGGCTCGAAAACTGCTGAGGGTGTAGGTAGTGCCTTTATATACTACAGGCAAGGCCATGCTGCACACCATTGGAAAGGGCACCTCAATCCAAATAATAGCATTTTTCAAGCAGAAGTAGTTGCCATAACAGCTGCCATTGAATACGTGGCGCTCAACAACATCACACATGTGCAGCTTTATACAGACAGTATGTCGACACTGCTTGCTCTTGACAAACATAGTCACGCCTCCCCGCTGATCATACGACTGCAGCATATCCTAAAAGATAATCGGCACGCACATGTTGACCTAGTATGGATTAAAGCCCATGCAGGTAACATGGGTAATGAGACAGCGGATGAACTTGCTAAAGAGGCTGCTTCGAACCAAAATGCCAGACCGATATCAGTATCAGCACCACCATCTTTCCTCAAAAGTCAACTGCGAAATGCCGCTATTCAGTGGTGACAAAGAGAATGGGATCAGGGCGACACGGGAAGGAGAGCGCATAGCTTCTTGCCAAAAGTAACCACGGAGCGCCTTATGGCAATTGCTCCCCTTACCAACTTCATTACTGGTCATGGTCCCTTCCCGGATTACTTCTACCGCCGCACCATCTCAACCACGGATCGCTGTGTTTGCGGGGGTGAGGGGTCACCGGACCATTATATCTTTCAGTGCCCACTCACGGAACAGTTCCACTTCCCGATACCAGCCAATATCTCAGCATTTCACAAGTTCCTAGCCAAAAACAGAGCGGCCATAAATAAAATCTGCAAAATAATAACCACCATTGCAGCATATGGCCAGAACCTCTGTCAACCAGAGTAATATGGCTTACATGCATTACTTGCACTGACATATGCACTCTAATGCTCTACCATCTAATCTCTGACTGCATAGGGAGCAGAAGAAAATTGAACACCATTTTTAGGTGTTTAATTTTCTTCTTTTGTTATAACCTATTAAGTGTTTTTTTTTTTAAAAAAACCGTGCCTCTATGTTAATTCAAATGTACTTCAAATGCCAGATGTCAAACAGTTGCCCCTGTATGGCCATGTATCCACACTTATAACTATTAAATAAACTCCAGGGGAGGACGCGGGACATATGCCTGTTAACCTCTGTTAAACTTCAGGCGTCCCCGTCCTCCGTCACCTGTCACCTGTCCTATACACCTGCCAGGAGGTCTTCCCATCATATGTAGATAGTTTCAGAACGGAACGAGCAGGCATCGATAAAAATTTGAAACCTTCAGAATTGTTTCCTACCGTCGCTATGCACTTCTTTAGGCTGTCAACTTCTTTGGCGACGGCAGCAGAAACCCTATCAGCAATTTGTTGTTCGACGGCAGAAACTCTCTCTTCTATATGTTCTTTTACAGAAGAAATTCTTTCTTCTACTTGTTCTTTTACCGAAGAAACTCTTTCTTCTATTTGTCCAACTTTAGTTTCAACCGCGTCTATTCTGCCTTCCATAGCCTCACATTTATTTTCTATTACGCAGGTAATTTCTCTTTTCATTTCGTCCTGACCTGCTTTCATCTCATTTTTAAGAGATTTCATCTCTTCCTTAACGGATTCCTGGCCCAATTTCATTTCTCCTTTAACGGATTCCTGGCCCAACTTCATTTGTTCCTGTGCCGTTTTCATTTCTTCCTTGAGGGATTCCTGGCCCAATTTCATTTCTTCTTTAAAAGATGTTTGGCCAGCTTCCATCTTTTCTTGGAAAGCAGCAAAAGCAGTAATGAGCTGTCTCAATTGTTCTTCCATCTCTCTTGTTATTGGCATTCAAACCCCACTCCTGACACCAAAAATTGTTGCGTGCGTACGGGTTCATTATGAAATGAATGCACAAGTGCGATGAAAAATGAACAAAAATTTATTATTATCACAACAGGAATACTTAAATTTTCTCAAATTATCATGCAGTATCACAATATCTCACAGTAGTTATCTTTTAACTACTTAAATGTACAATAGAACGTAATTCAAAACAGCTAAAGAACGCTAATCCGCGAATTCGCTATAATCAACAACGGCAGTTTTCTAAACAACAACAAACTAAGCAACTACTACAAACTGAGATGTTTTCCTCCTTTTATAAGATTTTAAAATCACGCGCTAGAATTTTCCAGCACTTTCTCGAAATCAAAAAGAGACATTTATTTATTTAACGCACGCGCTCTTGTATTTTTAATTTTCCGGCTTAGCTTTCTTTTAATATTCGTCACGCGCTGCACTGCGCGAGAAATAAAACCATTTTAATTTATAATTGAACTAAAATTAGCTTTTTAAATACCAAATTCGTAACATTATCATTGTGAAGATCCTCAAAAGCTATTTTTAACGTATATGTTTAAAACTAATAATAGGTACGTTTCAAGATAAAACAAAATGTGGAGAAAATAATTAATGAAAGAAAAGAATAAACTATTTTTTATAGTTATAATGGAATATTTTCATCTCTCTTAGGTAAAAAATAGCATATTCTTTACTTTATGGCACTATTTTAAAATCAGTTAGACATATTAAAAAATGTGTGAAAGAAATCATTAATCTTCATTCGCACAAATCTCTTTCCGTTGAAGCGAAATTCTCTTTTTATCTCTCGTACTTTCATTTCATTTCTCAATATGGCATTGTACATATACTCTAAGCTCGTGGTGCAGGATAAATTTTCATGCAGACATCCAGCACGTGGAGCTTGAAATTTATGTTCTAATCACTATGCCGAAAAAGATAGTTTTCACAAAACTTAAAGTGGTACAAAACGATTTTCTCGTTTCCCAGACTAATTTGGTTTAAATTGCAACAAATGTTTTCCAACTTAAACTTTATTGCTAATTACCACTCTGGTTGTATTGGAAACTCACAACTAATAATGTTTACCACCTTAACCAGCAGCTCATAAGTGAGGAAATTAGTTGTGAATTTTAGCTTTTGTAGCCAGCATTGGATACTTCCTTTTTAGGATGTCTACCTACTTTTATTTTAATTTGAGGGAATGGTTATGCAGTCTTCCAAATAAATTTATTCATTTTGAACGTATTTTTTAAAACTTTGGTAAGTATCAGAAAAACGTTTTACTAGAATAGCTGTTTTATAAATAACGCAATAAAAAAGGCAGAATTAACAGCAATAATATAATACTTCAGTTTATTTTTCAGCATTGAATTTACGTTTCTGAGAAATGATTCTGATATTAGTTATCAATGAAAATATTTAGCATTAAATAAACTCTGAAGCAGAGAATGCTGCGACAATTTAAAAAAATGAAGCAAACAGTCTCTAGAAATTTGATTTGTATTACATAATACAAATAATTTTTACATTACTAGTCAAGTAGGAATTTATATTTATAGCAAGTACTCAAGGAGAATAGTAAGCAGTATTTGAAGTAGTATTGTTTGTAAAAAATTAGATTTTAATATGACTTTTAACCTGAGACTGTCTGTGGAAAATAAGCAAGTTTCAGGTTATCACAACACCTTCACACACTTTCACTGGAATATAAAGAAGATTTCAGGGGATATACTGGGATGTAACATTAAACAGTTGAGAAATATTTCTAGTTACCATTATCATATGTATATGAGTAGAATCTTGCTTTGATCTTTTTTTAGTATTTTTAGAACTGCTGATGACTTAATATTACATACAACTTGAAATTGCAGTAATCATTACAGACACAGGAATTTAGTCCAAACGTACAGCCATTTCTTTATATTTATAAGCTTCCGCGTATTAAGACCGTTGAATGCTGGTAATTCGACCTGGGTTTCTGTCTAGGGAACAAGTTGGTTGCATGGTTGGTTTTCGCATATTTCCTCTTCTACAACTTTAATTTGAGCCAGCTTTCCTTAGAAAGGTCCCACACGCAAAAAACCCTCCCCTCAGGCAGGGAGCCCTCGTAAGCTTTGCCCAAATTTTCTATAATTTTAATTACATTTGTATAACCAGAGGGCCATGTAAACTTTACATTTAACCAAGCAAATAAGAAAGAATTATAATTATAAGAAAAACACTACATGGAAGAGTTACATGTCAAAAGTAATAAAGGTAACATAAAGCAATTACTCTTGGATAAGAGGAAAAGTTATGTCCATGCAAAAATCTGTCGAATCTTCTTAACTAACGGTTCAGATGTTAGATGTTTCAATTTTTGTTGACTGTTGCCATTTAGCGTTAGGTTATATTTGTATGTTTCTTCTGATACACTTTTTAAAGATTTGAATTTTAATATTTATATATTTATCGCTACTTTATTTATTCATGTATGAGTATTCAAGTAATTTAATAATTTTAAAATTAATTTGAATAATTTTTAAAATTCAGTTTAATGAAAACAGTTTAATGAAGTACTTATAAATCTAACTCATTTTTTACTATATATGAAATTGACACAAATCACAAATTAGCTTTTAGGGAAATTCAAACAGTATATTTAGCTAAACAGTGTGCTTGGAGAATATTTTCCTATAACAAATTTTCAAAGACCCGAAATATGTATGCAATTTGAAAAAATATTAATATGTCGAAAAATAGCCTGTGCTTAAATGAATTCAAAGAAATGTGCAAATATTAATATTTTAAAAAGATGGTTATCTGAGAATAATTGAAATTCATGCAGTTGTCAAAAACTTAAGACAAAAAGATTATATTCTTTAAAGAGAAATATTCTTCTTTAGGAAACCTACGCAAGTTTAAAAATTTGGATCTTAATTTAACGTTTGGTACCCCGGGGTATAAACAGTCATCGTGAAATTTCCAAATGTGTTTTTTTAATTATAAACGAAGTTAAATCAAGGAATAGATTTATTTTATTGTTGAACGTTTGTAAAAGTGACATTCTTAAATTTCGGAGGAAAAAAAACCGCTAAGAGTTGTCTGTTAAGTTTTTAATTCTAATTTTTTCCCTCGAAGATATTACAGTTTAAGAAATAAAAGAGGTTATTATAAACTATACGAGAAATTTAATTTATTGAACATATTATATTTATAACTACAAACATAATTTATTCTGTTTTTTATTAAATAACATCTGCCCCATTTTTTAGTATTTAAATATAGGCATAATTAGTCTTAGCAATATAAAATTAAAAACAGCTTCTGAATAACCTCACAATGGTATTTTTCATTTGACACACACAATACATAAATAAATAAATGAAAACAAAAATAATATGTAAAAAAAGAAATGTATTTATCATCGAAACATGATAGTTAACTTAAAAAGAAGGAAAAGCTTGTTTTATATATATAAAAATGAATATAATATATATAAAAATGAAATACTCGCCTTCCCAAAAAGCAAGCAACAAAGTCAAAACACGGTATAAAAAACTATTTAATGGATATGCGTGAAACTGATCTAAGAAGTTGGTGTGGCATTACTAGACCACACAGCAAACAATAAATTAAAAGATATGCAAAATCACATGTATTACCACAATCACATAGCGAAAAACTAAATGGGTCATAAGGAAGCGCAATGAAAACATCACACTAAGGTATGGACATCAGCTAGACGTATTGTCGCCTGTATGGTGCTCAAGGCTTTTGCCAACGCAGGCGCACTTTTGCCCTCCTTGTCACGATGAATTTTTCTTATGTTACTGCCAGACAAGACAGATAAATCTCAGCAATACAACACCTCAGCTAGAACGTATGTTACCCATTAGTTGAAATGCTTACTTTACAGCGGAAAGGCAAGCTGGGAATAGTGTCCTTGATCGCAATAGTGTTGTTTCAGTAGCGTCCATTCCCGTAATAATGCATGGCGGAGCTCGTGGAGAGTGCCTGGTGGCAACACTGCGACCTGCAGTCAGTCGTTTCAATATGCCCCATACATGCTTTTTGGGATTTGTGTTTAGTTAACCAGCAGGCCACGGCAGATGTGGAATCGTTTTATTCTCCACATAATTCAGCACCTCTCTAGCTGTATACGAACGAGCGTTATCGTCCATAAATATAGCATCAGCATCCATTTCAGCGACAAATTACATACAAGAAGGCGTAGAATTTCGTCGCGATGTCGAACGGCTATACCGCGATACACGTAGAAGTCGGTGCGGCCGTTCGTTGCTATCCCATCCCATACACGTAAGCCTCCACCTCTGTAATCTTTTCTTTCGACGATGTCTGGCGCTCGATAGAGTGTTCCTGGTTCTCGACATATCATTGCCCTTCGGGAATCGTTTTGAATGTTAAATTGAGACTAATCCATAAAGAATATATGGCCCCACAGCTCGTGTCTCCCCCTGTCGTTTTCACGGGTCCAATTCAATCCGCTGTGACATATGATGGGGACAAATGAACACAAACCACAGGTGGTCAGGCGTACAGTCCATTTTCATGCAATCGACGCGACACAGTTTGGAGGGATATAGGTCTTCCTGCAGAGAGATGAGACACACACTGTAGTGGTGTTAGTGATATACGGGGTCTTGTACACAGCAGTAGGAAGCGATTGTCTGCGTTGTTGTAATCTTCTGGCGTCCTGACCCAAGTCTTTTACAGGGGTTTTGATCCCTTTGGTAACGATTCCACAGCATATTAATGGCACTACGATGCACATTAAACTCTTTTGCAACAGCGAATTATCTTACCATAGCTTGGCAGATCCCGACATACCTCCAAGGCATTTCATAGTGTAAATTGTTTCTTCAGCTCATGCTTTCCACTTTGGCTATCCAAAATTCCTTGGAAATTTTACTGCCCTGCGAATTGATCCATAGATCCGTCATGTCACCTTTTAAGACATTGTGGTGTGCTTTTGAAATGCGTTTCATGCTAATTTTGGCTTCCTATTTGCAGTCATTGATGCAACTTCTACATCATACATAAATTATATGTTCTAATTCCTCTTTTTACATTCGAGCTTTTTCTTTTAGCGTTTGTTGCTTACGTTTCCAGCACGAGTGCATAAGTTGCATTCGCTATCCAAAATGCATTATCATGAAGGAAAGCACACAAATAGCATGAAACTTGCATTATTTGTGTACCATGAAGGGATATGCAAATGATTACGATTTCAGTGCCGACGCTCATTATGGGCAAGGGTAACGTTCCTTACAATCCCTATAAATAGAGAGAAAATATTGCTTTTTTAAATAAAGTGAATTACATTGTCCTCCAAAAGTTAAGGAATAGCATGTTTACTGTGTCTAATTTCAGAAAGAAGCAACACAGAAACCAGAAATTTATAGGACATGTTTACCAAACAGTTCTTTAATGAATGCGACAATAAATGTTTCTAAAGCTCAACACAAACATGAATTACAACAAACATTGCACTCTTAGTAGAGGAATCCTGTCTTGGAGAAACAGTATTTCACAGCTTTTTGAGGAAAAATGGCGTGATAACATTACAAAAATGGGTTCTATATAATTCATCCTATATAAGTATTCCTTTCTATGTCAATTAAGTTGTTGGTCAGAGAAATAGGAAGCAATGAACAGACACGGAGTAATCCTTGTTTAAACTCATCTAACGACCTTGGAGGAAGACTTAAAGCAGAAACCTGTTTCCCAATCTAATCTCAAAGATGCTCTATCGGATTCAGATCTGGGGATGAAGCTGCCATTTCATCCGCTCCATACCGTGACCATCAAGATATTCTTCAGCAACCCGCGCTCGGTGCGGTCGCGCATTGTCGTCCATCAGAAGAAATTCAGAACCAATATAGAAGCGGCATATGGGCGGACATATTGATCAATGAACTCGTCTGGATATCTTGTAGAGTCATTAGGTTAATTGGAAGCAGAAAAGATGAAAAATATGCAATCGCCTTCGCCGGGAATCGAACCACGGACCTCTGGAATACCGGCCCAGAGTACTAACGTTACACCACGAAGGCACGCTAGGGAAGTAGGAGAAATGTATAATGGGAATAATGTATAATAAAAATGGGAGTATAAATATACTCCCATTTTTAAAGGGCGACTAAGATTTTAGGGGACCTAGTCGCCAAATCCTGGGTGCGGAGAATTATCATCCACAACCCTTTTAGTTCGGGCGCTAATTGTAGAGACATTAGGATTTTTTAGAAGCCATAAAGATGAAAAATATGCAACCGCCTTCGCCGGGAATCGAACACGGACCTCTGGAATACCGGCCAAGCGTGCTACCGTTACACCAAGAAGGCATGCTAGGGAAGTGAGAGAAGTACCTTATAATCTTACACCGGTCAAAGTTCCTCCATGGAACACATGCAGGTCAGTGTGATCATCGAGAGAGATCCCAGTCCAAACCATTATTCCACCACCTCTGTAGTTGTATATAAGTAACGCAATATAATATGTAATACTACCACATGGGATTGGTCGTATCTGGTGCACTATTCACTCTAGATGAGCTGACGACCTGAATCACTTTCCAATGGGAACCTGGACTCGTCTGTGAAGATAACTAATGCCTGTTGTTGGCTGTTCCAGGAGACGTGTTCTCTTGCGCAACATAAGCGGACACTGTTGTCTCATCGGGTCAAGGGAACCCAAACAATTGGTCGTCTTGCATACAGACCTGTATTGTGCAGTTATCTGTGCACTGTAGTACCTGATATTCTTGTTCCTGTCACCACTAAATTATCTGCCATGGGCTGAGGTACACTAATGTCGGGCCAAAAGAGCTAAACAACCGTCTCTCGCAGGTGTTGTAACTCTAGGTTTGTCTAAAACATGTTTTTAGACACAAAATCCCCGGACTCAAATTGATTCCATAGTCGGTGAACCGCACTACGACAGACATTGATACGTCTAGCAACATCACCTCGGGACATCTCTATTTCCATTCATCCGATCGCCCACAACCTCAACGAATCGGGCAAACGACTTCTGGACATTGATAGACTCTAATGGATATTTTTAACGAAATTGCTAATAAAAACAGAAGATCAACACTCGCGAACAAAATATACAATTCTTGCCTTCAATCAATCAATCAATACATGTATTGCCGGGCTATCGCTAATATGTGCGATGTTGCCGGCTCAATGACAAGTCTGCCCAAGAGGCGCTTGACGTGACAGTCGGACAGAGTAAGAGGAGGTCTGAGATGGAGAGAAGGGGGTGGCCATACGCCACAAGGTTTTAGAAAACCAACAAGAGCGAAGACTAGGAGAGGCTTGACAAGAGTGTCGGCGTCTGACTGAAATTCTTGCCTTTTTTCTCCAGCTCCTATATACGTATTCCTTTCTATAAAATAAAAGTGGTAGCTATTGTTTTTGCATATATTTTCTTTAACGTCGTTACTATCATGCGTATAAACTGAATTTAAATGTTACTGACGTTTCTGTAATGGTGAGTCTTCAAAAGCTTGTTGTTCCTTAACGTTTGGAGGGCAGTATATTTTCTCATCAGAGTTTTTGTGCGTGCAGCTTCAGTATGCTTCGTAGAAAAACTCGACCATCATTCCAGCATGTTTTAGAGTTCGACCGAGACAGAATGGTTTCATACAGAGATTGCAGATTATCCTTCCGGGAAATTGGTCATCGTGTAGTAAGCAGTAAGCATGCAAATATGAAATCGGTCGACGCAAAGGGGTACAACTGACTGAGAGGCAACCTCTCTAGCGTACCATTCTTCGGGAAGACAGACATATAGTGTGCATAGCACTGACGAAGCACACATGGGCATCCGAATGAAATGACATTGTATTTTCGGATGATTTAGGCTTCTGCCTGCAGTACCACGCTCTTCAGATTAGAATTTTGATACACCGTGGAGAAACGTTACTCATTGTTGTGTTATGCCTCGTCATACTGATCCTGATCCTACACCCGGTGTTATGGTGTGGGGTGGTACTGGATTCCACTCCCTCACCTCTCTAGTACGCATTATCAGTACTTGTACCAGCCAATGCTATATCACTGAGATTTTGGCAGCCTGTTTTCCTTCATTATCCCTAGAGCTTATCTGCATCCCTATTTTAAAAGAGCAATGCGTGACAACGCGTTACACGCAATGTTCAAGCTTTTTTCTTAACCCACCCTTTTGCGCTGTTACCCTGGCATGCACGTTCTCTAGATCTATCGCCGATCGAATATATCTGGTCAATGATTGGAAAACGTCTACCCCAGCATGCCGCAACCGCAGGTACACAATGAACTTGAACTTGAATGGCTACATGTGGATGCAGAATCCCTTAATAAATTAATCCTCGGCCACTCTTTAGAAATTAAGAAGCATAATGGAAAAACTAGGGGCATTAGGACAGAATCTGTGTCGTGCAGTTCAGTATGCACCAGTTTATTGATTGTGTATTTGTATGTAGTATCTGTATATTTATATACCTGTATATTATGAAGTATCTGTATATCTATATACCTGTATATTATGCAGTATCTGTATATCTATATACCTGTATATTATACAGTATATCTCTGTAACTCTGCATAATGTGAAGTATAATGTCCGAATCAGTACTTTGTATCTGTGTAGCATGTAGTAAATACATTACTACATGATACTGTTTATAGTACATATTACACATATATTGTGTACTGTCTTATATTGGTATTTAGTATCTGTATTTGGATTCGTATTAAATATATGGATAATATGTTTAATATCTGTAGAGTTTATATAGTGCAGTTTAATATTTGTGTATTTGTATTTAATATCTGCGTAATAGTGTAATTAGTATCTGTATACATGCTTTGTTTCTTCATTTATCGTATCTGTATATCTGCGTAATGTCTTGCATTAGTATTTGGAATATGTGTTTGCATATTATCTGCATAGCAATGTATAAAATGTATAGTATAATATCTTCATCAGCGTATGTAGCCTCTTAATAAACTCCCCATACTTTCCTTATGGGGAGCCGTGTTGTTGCACTAAACAGTTTCCGGATTCGGACAATACACGATTAGTCTATGTAAGCCGCCCGGGTGTCCGGACCCACTTTCACCTGTCACCTGTGAAGGTAGGATGCACTGCCATTCTCCAGCAACACACCCCAAACCTCTTTTACTCATTGTCGTGGTGTATAGCAGCGACTGACAAACGTAGACGAAACTCTCATTACTGAATTTTCGCCCTCCTGACCTCAACGAAGGCTCTATTTCAAATCACTTAACACTGATATTATAAGCGTAATCATTGAAATAAATTTCACTTTGATATCTCTTGCATTCTTCATATTGCATTCTGTATGGTCAGCAGTTTATAAATAGACATATTTTTGAGACCCCTAAAAATGAGACTCGAATGTTTCATTTATCATAATTACATCCATAAATGCGTCTTATATTGATAAATGCATGTGTCCTTTTACTTATTTGTACTTTTATCAGCGTGGGCTTTTGGAAACGTGGGTTTATATCAATGCGAGCGTTTATTTATGTGGACTTTCGTGCATGTGTGCTTTCATCAGTGTGGGTATTTGTCGAGTGGGTAGTTATCATCGTGAGGGTTATTTTTGTGGGCTCTTGTCGTGGGCTTTCATCTGGTCACCTCGGTTCTTCCAGTGTTGATCCAGCAATGCTTACCATCCATAATGGGCATTTCGAAACAGATATTCCATTTCTATTAGTCCTAAGTACTCTATAACCCTCAGTTACTACTTCGCTACTGTGGTTCATATTTTAAGGATATGTGAAGAATTAAAATAATTTATGTATATAAAGCCAAAAGTATTGTAATCACTTTATAATGTATTTCCTCCCTACTAACATAATTCGAGTCCAGGCTAGGGCAATGGACACTTTTCACATCTCCTGCTTCAAAATAACTTAATGACTCTACAATGGCGCCCGAACGAAAAGGTGGTAAACGCTGATTTGTCACTATCATGATTTGATGACAGGTCCCCTAATTTCAAGTCGCATTTTAAAAGAGAAAGTATATAACGTATTTTCTCCCTCCTTTCCGCATTCTTTCCTAGCGTAATTGGAAACATACTTGACGTGAATTCGAGAGGTCCAAGATTCGAGTTCCGGCGGGGGCATTTATCAATTTTCCTGTTTTCAGCTTGAAAAAATCCTAATAAATCCACAACCTTAACGTCTTTATTAAAAGAACAGTTCCTTACGTACTATATATTCTCGATTTCCTTACACGACATCTTTAGGCAAACACATAAGATAATTGTGACATAAGAAATGTAAGAATGTTAAAGAAGTTAGTGCTTTTAATGTTCTATACTTTTATGCTTATGCTCTGAGCTTTAATTACTTGAATTCAAGAACTCTTTCTATTCTTTCCCTCTGTAAGAAATTAAAATTTAATCCAGACTTTACAACACTTAAAATGTGATAAATAGCTGCTCCTAAGGTCGTGATGGGACGAAGTAATCGAACATTTCTCCTGAGATGTCTCGTGGCTGACTAATTGGATCAGTCCTAATTATTCAACCACTTTCTCCCCACGCTTAGTTTGTTCTACGCCTACATTTAAGCTTCTTAGTTCTTCGTTTGCGTCTAATAGTTCCAGAACTTTTTATGTTGTAAATTTGTCACAGTGTTACAAAAAAAAAAAAAAAAAAAAAAGAGAGAATACATCAGAAGTTATGAATGTGATTAATTTATATTTTCAATATTCCAAAGCACTGCTCCTAATGTTTTAATTTTCAAAGAAACTGTTAACCAAGAAAAATAGTTTATCGCTTATACAATCTTAATTTTTTATTAGATTACGCAAACTTTTATTGCTTCTAAAACATACGTTAAGATTTCATTCTACTAAAACCAAGCAAAATAAGAAGAAATGCTTTTTTTATTATTATTTTATAAAACATCAACAACACAAAAAAGGAGAAAGGGATAGAGAGAAAGAAAAGGAAAAGAATGGAAAAGAAAAGAGTACTCTCTTTTATATTTATACCGCAGAAAGGTAGGGATTTGTTGAAACAAGGCATGTAACTCTAGAACTCAAGATAATGAAAATATTTAGAAATTAAGAATGTCTGCAAAACAATTTCAATATTTACAATGAAGTGTGTTATAGAAGGACTTAGCATGCGATCATATTTCAAGATTTTACCATATCTACAGCCGTTAACGAACTTCGATTTGAACATCTAATCAGTTAGATATAAAATATATCTAGAATCTACTTGCCCTGATAAATTCAAATGATGATGAGATTTTAATGCCTGAGTCTTCTCGTACTAGCTCTCATGACCACAACATTCAGAGATTAAATCATATCCGAGACTCTAATGACTGTGGAAGAGGGGACTTTCCAATACAAGAAGGTAAAGAAATACAGCAGAAACCTTTCTACATCACGTAGACCATACAATTATATTAATTTTGCTATGTTTTAGTATTACTTTAAATGTAAAGCTTTAATTCGGTATATTTTGATCGATTGTATTTTGGTCTGGAGTCTACAAATGCCTTTCGTTTAAATTCATATAACTGCTTCATCGCTTTACGCCACCATCGCTTAAACTAATATAAATCGCTAATCTTTAAAGAACTTAATTGTTAGAAGAATTTACAAATGTCTGGTTTTTGTTTAGAGTTTGAACTTAAAATTAGCATTGCGTATGTAATTACTTTGGACGATAAGGCGAAAACTGAATATTTGTTGGAATATATATTTTAACTATTGATAAATAATTATATTAGGCACTGTGACAAACATATAAAAATGACATAACTGCAGCTGACATGGAAGCCAATACATTGAACTCTTTCCTCTATTATGCACGCACACATTTTGCAGATATCCGCGCATCGTTTTCCCAAAAAGCTTTTAAAATGTTGCTAGATAAAATATTTGCCTTTTTGTAAGAAATTCATTATTTTTATGCAGTATAACTCAATTCTAATGCTTGGAATGACGTTAATAACAATTCATGCTGAAATATACATATTTCTTACCTGTAAACTAACAAGATAATAGTTCTAGAATTCAAAAATTTGAAAATATAAATGAATGAAGTATTATTGCGGTTGGAGGAAATCAAAATATTATTAAGGAATGTTATCGGACCAAGATGCTATTGAAACGATGACTTCTGAGTATTCTGAAAAAAAGCAAAAGCAGTGTGATCGAGAGGAAGCTTAAATGAATAGTTAGACTATATAATTATTAGAATATACAGAGAAGCTGTTCGAGTGTGTTATGCAGCAACCGTATTTAAGGAACGTCAAATTAATGCTATGGTATAATTATTTCGTTTTCTACTTATTTGAAAGGAAGGTTGAGAAAGTTTGCTTGACTAATAAAAGATAGGTTCCCAAGCTCTTAAAATAAAGATTTTTAAAGATTTAGGAGAAAAGAGGATAATGAAAAAAATACAGTAACATACTTCTTTTCAGTAATTTTTACCTCTAAAGTCAGAAAATTGCCTACTATCTTTGGTCTTATTTAGTTGAATTGTTTCATTTGTCGAAGAGGACTCAGTATAAATGATTGGACTATGCTCTATGAAAATATATATTGCTTTTGTAGAGCTTCAGTACGGTAGCAATAATCAGATGTTAGGAAAAATGAATAAAATGGGCAAACTAATTTTTGCATGTAGCAGTGCAGAGTTCCGGCTTTAGGGGGGAAAATTCTTTATATGGTTGTTTTCAGGCATTGTGAAAAATGCCTTTAGATTTGCAGGGAGTAACAAATAGACAAACTGTACACTTATGTATTTTTAGAGTAATTTTTTGTGAACTGATTTTGGGCTTCCTCGGCGCGCTACGAGAAAAATGATAATCAGATTCTTTGTCGGGGCTAATTGATAATCGCGGTTGCATCACATTTACTTTCTTTCCGTGGAATAGTACGATTACTGATTGAGCTCCAAACGGGGTTTCAAGAAGTCTGTACCAGTAATAAGTCCGTGTTGCGACTTTTCCAATCCTATATAGAGTGGAGATTTGACGCTGAGACACAATGTATGGTTAATTTGTAATCAAGTAGAATGCTGCAGTGAACTGCGCCTGTAAGTGCTGAAAGCTCACCTGGAACACTGTATTGGCAGAATTTAGTTTTTGAGTCCAGGTAAGCCTCGTGTCTTACAGTAGCCATATCCTGTGCCTTGGTTCCCCTTTGATCACTCATTATATACCGCGTATGACTCGAAATTTTATGGAGCTTGTAGTTTCGTATTGAAATTTAATTCTGCAGGGTGGCAGGGTAGTGCTGGGCTATTACGCTCATATCCACTGCTGATGAATTCTCCATCCCACAGAAAAGTATTAGTGTGTAGTCTAAGTATGCGGACTATAGCATTTTCCTTTTGTTAACTTATCACATTTAACACGTTGACGCCGGCCTGACCCACTGGTGTGTCATATTTGTCTGTTCCGCGAGGCGGCGTGACCCACCGGTGGGTAATGCTTGATTGTTCCGCGGGGTGGCATGATTCACCGATGGGTCACGCTTGTGTATCAAAAAATACGTAGTACAAATTTTATTTTATTTTAATTATTCAACAGTATACAACATTTTAACATTATAATCTAACAGTCAAAACAAAACAAATAACTTAAAATGTAACTTATAAATTAAATATAATTATTAATTTGTTCTATGCAATTTTTTAAAGCAAGCTAATCAAAGTGCCGCCTTACCCTTACAATTATCGCAATATGTTATTACTTTCTTTGCTCCATACGTGGCGTACTGAGTACCTTATAGGCTTGCTTAGCATTTCTAGCACTCTTTGCATCGCTTTCTCGTCTTCCTCGTGGATCCTTCTGTGCAGGCAAGCCTCCACATTTATTCAACATCAAGTCTGTTGACTGTTACTGCTCAATGACAGAGCGAGATTGACCACTACAACCGGTTTTCTCCCTCTTCTGCTGCTAGACTCCGAAGGTGTAGGGCAGGCTTCTGTCCGTCCTCACCGGGGATGATGCGTGTCTATTTGTTTAATTTGTTCTTTTTCGTGCCTTTCTGACGACCATTTCCATATAACTTCAAGAGAATGCTTTTTGTCAAAAAAAATTAATAGTAAATGATATGAAGATTCAACTAAAATGGATCTAGATGCTGACTTCTGCGGTAAATGAATGATGTTTTACGACTTAAGACGTTCCCGAAAGGAATTCCCGTGCACGTGTTGCAACCTGATGCTAGAATTGGCCTTGTGTTTCCACAGAAATATACTGGAATAATAATTCAAGTCCTTCGCTATAAAAATTGGATTTTGTTATCATGTAACTTTGTGTTACGAAGATGAACTGAGATTTTTTAGATTGGAGCTTTACGCATTTTGTGCACGAAAGGCTAGGACTCAAAATGGTAGGACTGATTCTTACTGCTGCAGTAGTTTGCCGTCTATTGTCTTCTGTCTGGATATGTTTTCTCGATTTATACTAGTATTAATTTAAAATTTCACGATGTCAAGATATAATAAATTTCTCGTAATTCACATTATTTGAAGTGTCATCCTTTGGGGGTAAGTTACTTTAATTCCATATTTTTTTTCATATCACACATTTCATCCTGCACGTATCCAGTAATTCTGGCTTATTGCACTAATCATTATTACACCTTCATACGAATTTTAAAAATATTTTTTTTCTTTTTTGTTATTATTACTTCGCTAGAGGGATTCTCAAAACGAACGGATCACGAGACGGACCGCTAATTCAAGCGTCGCCGCACAAAAAGAACAATGAATATGAAAAAGAACAATGAATATGAAAAAGAACAATGAATGAATTATTAACATGCTGTCAACATGTTAATAAATTGTGGAAAATTTCAGCACATGAAGGGAAAAATATGTGGATGGAGTGTTTTAAATATTGTAAACTATGCCAAGTACATGCTTTCTATTTGATCGATATGTAACTAAAAGCACCGGTCTATGAAAAACCAGTGTGTTTGTAATGACGTTTTTACATTTTTAATGTGTGTATATTATCTGCTTACAATGATAGAAATATGGTATTAAATAAATGTATATTGTAATAAAGGTACACCTGTTAAAATATATATTGAAGTCATGAAAAATGAATTTTTACCAAAATTATTCCTAATATGCATAGTAAAAACATAGGGAAAATTTTCCTTAATTTCTGTTCTGTGTAAAGTACACGTTTATGAAAAGTAAAAGAAAAACGCAGATTTAAGTAAATTTTCACTAAAAATACACGAAGTAAAAATTGGAAGATTTACGTATATGCGGTAATTATGCGAAAATTGTGACCTAAAATATACGTAAACCATTGAAATGTACATGTATTATACGTAAAATCAACGAATAAAATGCGATGATTTGTATGAATATACCTAATTTTTACGTATAACTTACGCATATTATAACATAAAAATATTAGTGAATATCCACTATTTTTTCGAAAACTTTTTATGATATTTTTACGTCCAAGTTTTATGTTTTTTATACGGAGGGACATATATTGCACGTATTTTTGAGCGCAGTTTACGAATGTATGCTGCCTTTATAAAAAATAATAAAAAATAAAACTTCAACTGATTGAGCACATTTAAAAATTTAAAGAAATAAAATTAAATATTAGACACAATAGAAAATAATGAAAACTATAATATTAATGAATATTGTTAAAATAAAAAGAAGCTCCTATTGAACAAATAACTTGCATGTAAGCAGCCAGAAACTATTCCAACATGGCTGCTGTTTGCTTGTCAGAAGTGATGGCGATGAATGCTAAATATATTTAAATGGAGAAAAAGAAAGAATAATAAACACAGTAGTTAAAGCACTGATCTACGAAGCCTAGCAACACGAAGAGCGTTATAATTCTGAAGAACAAAAACGAACTTACTTCCCTCCAAAAGACTCAACTTTAGTCCTTAGTTTGAGCTGATATAATAATTTTTTTTTAGATATAATCACAAATTATTGGACTTGGCACTAAACAACACACTTGGCACTAACACTTGCGCAAAAGTCAGTAAAGGATAAGCTAAAAAGCCTATTTAGAGACGTGTTACTAGGTATTTAATATTTTAACATGTTTGGATCACTTGTTCTATGTTTCCCGCGAATAGCGGCTATTACATTTCTCTTATGGTTAGCGTGCGTGTCCCTCACTCGTACTTATTGATAAGCAGGTATGTTTTAAACTTTTACCTGCGTTGTGGTTACTTAAATAAGCACGTTCACGGGATGATATGTCGTCTATCAATCTCTACACTATCTAGGATCAATCACGTCGATCAATCTAGAAGTTGACAGATAAAGTAGTGTAGAACTGTACAAGAATTTAATGACGTCCTAATTTTGCAGTTCATGCTATATTGACTAAAAGGACATCAAGAAGTTTGTCGAAAAAAATATATTTGACTTTTTTTTTGCTGGAGTGGAAGAATGAAATTCTACGAAGGTTTTGTGATTCATGCAGTTTTATTTGAAACATATATTGCATCGATCATTCAAAACTTGCGAATAATTGATTTATCAGGTACCCGCTCATTAATTACATTTTTATGAAGTCGTTTTCAAATTATCAGTGGTGTCTGGTTATTCGTGTATACACGAGTATTTCTGAATTCAAAATTTGTATTTAATTAATAATAAAGAATTTAAAATGATTCTTTGGAATACTTTTATGAAGAAGATGTTTCAGATGTTTCTGGATATTTTAAGTCTTTTAATATAGAAACTTAAAACATTATTTCTTGAGCCTCTTAATCGGGGCAAATCCATTACAGTTAATGTATTTAACTTTTAACAACATAAATTATTAATGGATCCCATATTAATATAACGAATAAGGAATAAAATCTTTTATCAGAAAATAGCTCCTTTAAACTGTATTTACTAATTAATAATATATCTTTTATCATCCTTAGGCAAGTTACTTTTGTAATGCAGAATCGCAACTATAATTGTGCAGAAAATTATAACTTCCAGATCCACTGAATCAGGTTCTCATTAGAAAGAATTTGAAAATATCTTAAAGGTATTGTTATTCTAACAACCAATTATCGTTTATTTAGTTTTCCTCGTCTTTGTTGCCTTTGGACCTGTAATTAATTCCAAGGTTGCAAATTTCAAGTAGACAGTTTCTTCTGTTTAATCACATGTAAATATTCAAACAATTAAATTAAGACTGAAGTACTAACAGGATTTGGGCTTTAAAATTATGAATATCTGCTGTAAATTTAATTACTTACTTTTGATATTTTTATTTTAATAAAGAGTATTTTAATTTACAATACATTATTCCAATGAGAATACTGTTTGAAGTGATTCTAATCAACGTGCTTGTTTACGTATCTCGTATTAGAATGGCGCCGACATGGATGACGCAGTTTCGGCTTTGATTATACTTAATAAATTCAGCCACTCTCGGTCTATTTCAACCAAACTGAATACATTTAATAATATAACATTCACACGTAAACATTTAGTAATAATTCAGAAGTACAGATAAGCATAAAATAAGAATTACAACCGTTACAGGCCAGCTACGCTTTTAGCGACCGAATCCTACGAACGACAAATCTCAAAAGCATGTTGCCAACGCAGGGCAACGAAAAGGTAGAAATTAATTCGATAGGAGTGGCAGTGAACATACTCCCACCCTATCAGGTTTAGTCCTGATACACAGGCAAAGGTGAAAGCTTATTAATTCCTCTCTTGAAAACACCAGTTTTAGTTTTGACAGTGGCTACGCGAGCTAAGCCGTCCTTGCCCGGATGGACATCGATGATCCGTCCAATAGGCCAAGCTAGCGGTGGAGATCCATCTTCGATGATAAGAACCACGGTGTCGATTTTTAGATTGGGTCTGTTGTACTGCCACTTGGATGTCTGCTGAAGCGAAGTCAAGTATTCCCTTTTCCATCGCTTCCAGAATCCCAGACGTAGATTCTGTACAAGTTCCCACCTAGAACTCCTTGTGCGTAAAGTCTGATGACTCTCTGGAAAGGAAGTTAAAGTATCACCTGTAATGAAATGAGAAGGGGTTAAAACATTAATACAGTCAATATCAGTATCGTTCACGTAAGTAAGTGGACGTGAATTCAAAATAGCCTCGATCTGTAGTGTTGACAACTCTTCGTAGGTTAAAAGAGTCTCTTTCAATACTCTTCTCAGGTGAAATTTCGCTGAGCGAATGCCGGCTTCCCATATTCCTCCGAAGTGGGGCGTAGCAGGCGGTATAAAATGCCATTCAATAGATGACTTAGTTAGTTCTCGGGAAACCGATTTCGTTGCATACAAGGAAGACCAAATCTGATATAGTTCTTGTAGTTTCCGGCATGCTCCCACAAAATTGGTACCGTTGTCACTGTAAATGTGCCGTGGTGCACCGCGACGTGAAATGAAACGTCTAAGTGCAGCGATAAACGAGTCTGCCGTCAGGTCACTGACTGCTTCTATATGCACAGCTTTAGTCGACAAGCAAACAAACAGAGCTATATAGCCTTTCGTTGTTTTAGAGCCACGACCCTTATTAAATTTCATGGTAATAGGACCAGCGTAATCCACACCAGATGCGTAAAAAGGTCGTTCCAAAGTCACACGATGTTCATGTAAGTCATCCATCAATTGCGGATTTGAAGCAGCTTTAAATCGATGACATATTAAGCAATGGTTGACACAACTGCGTATCAGTTTCTTTCCTCCAATTATCCAGTAAGATTGTCTGATGAGGTGTGACAATAAAGAAGGACCAGCATGAAAATATGAAGTTCTTTCACTAGTAATTCGCTAAATTTATGTCGAGAAGGAAGTATGACAGGATGTTTGATGTTAAATGCTAAAGATGAATTTCGAAGACGTCCTCCCACCCGTAAGAGACCATCTTTATCTACGAATGGATACAAAGAACGTAGTTGGCTCTTCTTGGGTAAAGGTTTCTCTTATTTAATACATTGTAAATCATCTTTGAAATGATGTTTCTGAATCCAACGAATAATGAAATTTTCTGCTACTCGAATCTCTAGAAATGTTAGCGGCATAAGGCAGCTGGAGTTAATGCCACTACGTGAAATGTTCTGAGTAACATGTTGCTTCTTGCAATTAGTAATAAATCTTTGGCAGCAAGCCAGAATACGAACAATTTTACAACGCGAAGAATAATGCTCGAACAAATTAGCTAATAAATCATTCGATTCACGTATATGAGAAATAAAAATAGGATCAGATCTTTGTTCGGCCTTTACTTCAGCATCATCTTCAGATTTTAATTCATATTCAGGCCATTTTTCCTCTTCCTGACGCAACCATGGTGGACCACTCCACCACAAAGTACAATTTGGTAGGCGTTGAGGTTCAATACCACGAGAAGCAATGTCTGCAGGATTCTGTTTAGAGGGAACATGATTCCAATGTTTAATAGGTATCACTTCTATGATTTGAGATGTTCTGTTTGCCACAAAAGTTTTGCACTTACGTGGATGAGCTGATAGCCAAGACAGAACAAACTTGGAATCCGTCCACGCAAAGATTTCAAAATCAAATTTCTTTAAAATGTTCAATAGAGATCGCATTAATCTGGTAAACAAATACGCAGCATAGAGTTCTAATCGAGGAATGGATACTTGCTTTATAGGCGCGACTTTAGTCTTTGATACCAAAAGATTAACCTTAACCGTACCATTGCACCTTTGGCGACAGTAAATGGCTGCTGCATAAGCCTGCGAAGATGCATCAGGAAATCCATGTAGTTGGATAACACTGTCCGTTGTAAGTATGACACATCTCGGAATTTCACAATTATTGATTTGACTGAATGTCTCTTGAAATTTAAACCAATCATCTGAGATATGCTGGGGAACAACTGAATCCCAGTCGCCTTTAACTAACCATAGTTTTTGATAGAATATTTTAATCAATATAGTGCAAGGAGATAAGAGACCTAAAGGATCGAAAATGCGAGCAGATTCTGCTAATATGCGTCTTTTTGTTATAGGTGCGTTGATGTGCAGTGTAGCTTTAAAACTGAAGGTATCAGTAGTTGAATTCCAAAAAAGTCCTAAGACTTTCGAACTCGAATTAGGAGATATCTCAAAATCAGAATTCAATGAACAATGTTCCTTAAATTCAGTTAAGAATTCTACAGAATTTGAATTCCACTTCCTCAAATCGAAACCACGTGCATGTAAAATTGAAGATATTTTCTTGCAGACAGATACTCCATCATCAACTGTATTTGCACCCGACAATAAGTCGTCCGTATACATATCCTCTTGCAATATACGAGATACATCTGATTCCTCTTTAGACTCTAAAGCTACCTGCTTCAGACATCGAGTTGCTAAAAATGAAGCAGAGGAAAGACCATAAGTAACCGTTTTCAACTTGTACGTGCGCATTTTATCACTGGAATTGTATCTCCAAAGTATTAATTGATAATTCTGATCTTCAGGGGCTACCATCACCTGACGATACATCTTATCCACATCGGCTGTGAAAACAATTTTAGGAAATCGAAAATTAATCAAAATCTTAAAAATATCTCTTTGTAATTTCGGACCTACCCCTAAAAGAGAATTCAATGATATACCATTTTCAGATTTGCAGGATGCATCAAAAACTACTCTTAATTTTGTCGTTGTGCTAGAAGGTTTAATTACCGCATGATGAGGAAGATAAAACTTTTCTGTATCCGATCTGTTAGATAAATCATCATTAATCACAGTCATATGTCCTAGCTGTTCATATTCATGTATGAAATCTTTATACTGTTTTTCAAATTCCGGAGATTATCTTTGAATTTTCGTTCCATGGAACGCAACCTAGAAATTGCTGCCGGTTTTGAATCACCCAACTTCAAATGCGATTTATAAAATGGAAGTTTTACAACAAATCGCCCATCTGAATTAACAGCATGAATGTTTTGAAAATGTGTTTCACAAAATTGTTCCTCAGGTGTCAGAAATTCCTTCTTCCCAACATCGACAATATCCTCCAATTTCCAGAAACGTTTAAGTTCGTAATCAATATTTATATTATCTTCTAAATTTATGAAGTGTGCATTTGCTGTTTTTGGGCCTTCCATATTATTTCCGACCTTCTCAGCAATCACCCAACCGAAAGTTGTATTTTGAGCTACAGGCTCATTTTTCGAACCATGTATTTGGCCACATCTTAAAACGGAGAAAAAATAATCAGCTCCTAAAATCAAATCAATTTCTTTGGGTTGAGCAAAATTCGGATCCGCTAACGGAATAGATTTAATATATTCTATATGCTTTACATTAATCACTTGTTCCGGCAATGGAAAAGTTAACCTATCCAAAATGTATGCGTTAACATCAATTACTTCATTATTTATCTTTGACCGAACATTAAAATCAACAAAACCACGAATTTTGGAAGATGGCACTCCGCCAATTCCACGCAAAAGTAACCTTTTATTTGTTCTTTTTAATCCTAATCTTCAAACAGCTCGTTCAGAAATAAACGAACTTTCACTTCCGGAATCCAGGAATAATTTAATTTCGATAGTTTCGCCACTGGATGAAAATGCGAGTGCGAGAACTGTAGGCAAAATCGCCGAGTTGCAATTTTGAATCGTATTACTGACAACTACCTAACCTTGACCCTCGCATGATTCATTCGAAATTCTCTCTGGAGTGCTTTCGTTTTCATTTGGCGCTTTTAAAAGCTGTACGTTGTTAGCTTTAATATTGTTACGAATTTGGTATTTAAAAAGCTAATGTTAGTTCAATTAGAAATTAAATGGTTTTATTTCTCGCGCAGTGCAGCGCGTGACGAATATTAAAAGAAAGCTAAGCCGGAACATTGAAAATACAAGAGCGCGTGCATTAAATAAATAAATATCTCTTTTTGATTTCGAGAAAGTACTGGAAAATTCTAGCGCGTGATTTTAAAATCTTATAAAAAGAGGAAAACATCTCAGTTTGTAGTAGTTGCTTAGTTTGTTGTTGTTTAGAAAACTACTGTTGTTGATTGTAGCGAATTCGCGGATTAGCGTTCTTTAGCTGTTTTGAATTACGTTCTATTGACATTTGAGTAGTTAAAAGAAAACTACTGTGAGATATTGTAAAACTGCATGATAATTTGAGAAAATTTAAGCATTTTTGTTGTGATAATAATAAATTTTTGTTCATTTTTCATCGGACTTGTGCATTCATTTCATAACGAACCCGTACGCACGCAACAATTTTTGGTGTCAGAAGTGGGATTTGAATGCCAATAACAAGAGCGATGGAAGAACAATTGAGACAGCTCATTAGTGCTTTTGCTGCATTCCAAGAAAAGATGGAAGCTGGCCAAGCATCATTTAAGGAAGAAATGAAATTGGGCCAGGAATCCGTTAAGGAAGAAATGAAATTGGGCCAGGAATCCGTTAAGGACGAAATGAAAGCCGTTCAAGCTGGTCAAGAAGAAATGAAAAGACAAATTACTTGCATAATAAAAAATAAATTTGAAGCTATGGAAGGCAGAATTGACGCAGTTGAAAATAAAGTTGGACATATTGAAGAAAGAGTTTCTTCGGTGAAAGAAGAAATAGAAGAAAGAGTTTCTTCTGTAAAAGAACAAATTGATGAGAGAGTTTCTGCAGTTGCCAAAGAAATGGATACTTTAAAGAAATTCGTAGCGTCGGCAGGGAGCAGGAGTGATGATTTTAAATTCTTACCAATGCCTGCTCGTCCACCTCTGAAGCTATCCACATATGATGGGAAGACCTCCTGGCAGGTGTATAAGACACAATTTTCTATCGTGGCGGATGCGAATGGATGGGATTCCCAAGCTAAGGCCTGTCATCTCGCCGCTTCTCTAAGAGCCGACGTAGCGGATATCCTTCAGACTCTTCCCGAAAACAAAAGGTTAGATTTCGAAGCTCTGTCCGGCGCCTTGGAGTTGCGCTTTGGGGAGAAGTGTTTAAAAGACTACAGCAGGCTCCTAAAATCTCGTCAACAGAAGCCTACCGAAACACTTCAGGAGCTCGCCGCGGATGTTGAAAGGCTGTCCCATCTCGCCTTTTCGGAAAGCCCGACAGAAACAAGGGAAATCCTGTCCTTGGAATACTTTATCGACGGCATCCGAGATACTGAAATACAGAAAGCTCTACGAATGGCGGATGTAAAAGATTTAAAAAGTGCTCTAGTGTACGCCATGAAATTTGAGGCAGCCCAGCAAGCCACTCGTCGAGACCGCCACCCAGTCAGAGCTGCTCAAGTCCAGGAGCCAGGGGATCAAGTCACCGCTCGACTTGACGATTTAACTAGACAACTGAACGCCTTGAGACGGAATATTGGTGAGAAGAAACCGACCGTTAAGTGCTGGAACTGCGGTGCTGAAGGACACATACGACGAAACTGCAAAACACCCCAGGGTACTGATGTTAAGACCGCTTCTAACAAGCAGCAGGGAAACTAATTAGTGGCCATCTCGCGGGGCGGAGGTTGCCAGATCATGAAAAGCCCCAGTTTAGAGCGCTTCAGATTTCTGCAGTGAGAGGCGGCAGTAATGGACTTTTCATAATAGGACATATTAATGGAGTTCCCTGCAATATGACGATAGATACAGGAGCCAACGTTACCATCATCCGAAAAGATTTGGCTCAACAACTGGGAAGCAAACTTATCTGGACGCCGCCCTGCGTTACCCTACAGACTGTGTCCGGTGAGAAGATCAACATCGATGGAAAAGTAAATGCTAACATCACGTTTGGAAGTGCCGCTTACCATCACACGGCATATGTAGCAGAGATCACTGATTCTTGCATACTCGGATTGGACTTTCTAAGGAAATACAATTTTTCCTTGGATTTTAAAAATAACGAATTGCATTCTACATCTGAGGACATAGCGTTATTTCTCGTTAATGATGAAGAAGTTAAATCTGTCCATAAAATCATAGCACAAGACTATATTACAATACCGGCAAGAACAGAAATTTTACTTCCTGGATCCATAGCCGAAAATAGAAATTTCCGCTACGGCATCATAGAATATCCCAATAACTGTAATATCCCAAAAGGAGTATTAGTAGCCTCAACACTCGTCGACCTATCCAGAACGGTTATCCCGGTGAGAGTCGCCAATGTAACTGAAAAGTCGAGAGTTATTAAGAAAGGTGAAGTGGTTGCAACATGTACTCCAGTAACCAGCGTTGAAAAAAAGAGTAACATCCCAGAATCCGTGTCCTCAGAGACATCGGAGTTATTGCAGAATGCACAATTAAACGATAAAGAGAAAAATGCTGCCGATCGCGTCATTAAAGATCTTCAAGTTGTTTTCTCCCGCTCGTCTTCTGACGTGGGTCGAACTAGTTTGACACAACATAGAATAGATACTGGCGATCATCCCCCGATCAAGCAACATCCAAGACGTCTACCGTTTGCTAAACAGGAAGAGGTGCGAACACTGTTAAAAGATATGGAAGAAGGCGATGTCATCGAGCCTTCAGCGAGTCCATGGGCATCTCCCATCGTTCTCGTCAGAAAGAAAGACGGCTCAACAAGATTTTGCGTTGACTATCGCCGGTTGAATGAGGTTACGAAGAAAGACAGTTACCCTCTTCCTAGAATTGATGACATTCTAGACTCTCTTTCTGGAAGCAAGTGGTTCTCAACACTTGATTTAAAGAGTGGGTATTGGCAGGTAGAAATCCATCCTGATGACCGAGAAAAGACGGCATTTACTACGGGACAAGGACTTTGGCAGTTCAAAGTGATGCCGTTTGGACTGTGTAATGCGCCGGCAACATTCGAACGTCTTATGGAGACTGTTTTGAAAGGCCTTTCTTACGAAGCCTGTCTGATATACCTGGACGATATCATCATCGTCGGAAAGAGTTTTGAAGAGCATCTAGAAAATCTTAGAAAGGTGCTTCAGAAACTGAAAGAGGCCAATCTGAAGCTGACTCCCGCTAAATGCAAATTGTTTCGAAAGGAAGTGACTTACCTGGGACATGTCATCTCTGCAGAAGGTGTGCGCACGGATCCTGAAAAGGTATCAGCGGTTAAATCCTGGACGCGTCCCGAAAATGTCCATCAGCTGAGAAGCTTCCTAGGGCTTTGCACCTACTATAGGAGATTCGTGAAGAACTTTTCTTCCATCGCAAGACCACTTCACAAGCTGACAGAGAGCAAGCAAAGATTCTTGTGGACAAAGGAATGCGAGGATGCATTTAACAACTTAAAGGAAGCTTTAACATCTGCTTCAATCCTGACGTATCCTCAGCTCGACAGACCATTTATTCTCGACACCGACGCGAGCAATGAAAGTGTCGGTGCTGTTTTGTCCCAAGAAATAGACGGCCAAGAACGTGTAGTAGCTTACTGGAGCAAGTGCCTGTCTAAACCGGAGAGGAATTACTGTGTCACAAGGAAAGAGTTGCTCGCCATAGTCAAAGCTGTAGAACATTTCCATCATTATCTATACGGGAGAAAATTCCTCCTCCGCACGGACCATGCCTCATTGGCGTGGCTTTTAAATTTCAAAAATCCTGAGGGTCAAATAGCCAGGTGGATACAGAGACTCCAAGAATATGACATCACTATCCGTCATCGTAAGGGATCATGACACGGAAACGCCGACGCCCTGTCTAGAAGACCTTGCCAAGAAAACTGCCGATATTGTTCCAGGGTGGAAGCGAAATACGAACTGCTGACTCCGGTCGCAAGACAAATTACAACATCAACATCGGCTGCTCGAGACCCGTGGAGTGATGATGAAGTCAGGAAAGACCAGCTGGAAGACCGCGACATTAAACACATACTTGATTTAATAGAGTCATCAAACAGAAAACCTACATGGCAGGACATTTCTATCTGTAGTCCTACAACAAAACAATACTGGGCACTCTGGGATTCACTTCACATTCGAAACGGCGTCTTATACCGGAAATTCGAGTCGGATGATGGGAAGACGTTCCGATAGCAACTGATACTTCCGAGATCCCGGATTCCTGATGTCCTCAAAGAACTACATAACAGCCCTACAGGAGGTCACTTTGGAATTATGAAGACCTTACAGAGAGTTCGTGAGCGCTTTTACTGGAATAATGCAAAGAATGACGTGCAAAAGTGGTGCCGATCTTGCGATGCCTGTGCAGGTCGGAAAGGACCGAGGAAACGCAGCCGAGGCAGACTGCAACGTTACAACGTAGGTGCGCCTTTTGAACGTATCGCCTTTGACATCCTGGGACCTCTGCCACGAACTGCTGATGGCAACAAATACATACTCGTTGTCATTGATTACTTCACCAAGTGGCCTGAAGCTTATCCTATTCCTGATCAAGAGGCAGTCACAGTAGCTGAGGTAATGATACAGCACTGGATTTCCAGGTTCGGAGTGCCTCTTCAGTTACATTCCGATCAGGGAAGGGATTTTGCCTCGGCAGTAATCAAAGAACTATGCAAACTACTTGGCATTGACAAAACTCAAACGACGCCATTGCATCCCCAGTCGGACGGCATGGTAGAGAGGTTCAATCGAACCATCCTTAATAACCTCTCATTAGTGGTTTCTAGAAACCAACAGGACTGGGACAAGAAATTACCACTCTTTTTACTGGCTTACCGCAGTGCTGTCCACGAGACTACCGGCTATTCTCCATCACAGATGCTCTTCGGTCTTGACCTTCGTCTGCCTTGTGATCTATTGTTTGGCCGCCCTCCAGATGCTCCTTCATCGTCTGAGGAATATATTCAAGATCTCCAGGCCCGGTTTGAAGTGATGCACAATTTTGCACGAGAGCGAGTCAACTTGGCGACGGAGAAGATGAAGACCGAATACGACACAAGAGCTACTGAACATCAATTCCACGAAGGAGACAAGGTGTGGTTGTGGAATCCGACTCGACGGAAAGGACTTTGTCCGAAATTACAGTCACCTTGGGATGGGCCGTACACAGTCCTAAACAGGCTGAATGACGTCGTGGTTCGGATTCGTAAGTCTTCGAACTCTAAACCTAAAGTCGTTCATTACGACAGGTTAGCTCATTACTATGGCCATAGTACATAATGTAAATAATTGTAAATAGTATAAGACCATGGTCCATTTTTGTTTTTAAATGTGTATTTGATTTGTATTTAATAGCATTTGATTTGTTTTATGTATTGCATTTATTGTTCATGTTGTTTATTATTGTAATGTAATGCTTATTAATGCATTTATGCCACAGTTGTAAGTTTTGCTTCCTCTCCAGGGATTGTACTGCCCGGGACGTGCAGTCCTTGGGAAGGGGGCAGTGTTACGAATTTGGTATTTAAAAAGCTAATGTTAGTTCAATTAGAAATTAAATGGTTTTATTTCTCGCGCAGTGCAGCGCGTGACGAATATTAAAAGAAAGCTAAGCCGGAAAAATTAAAAATACAAGAGCGCGTGCGTTAAATAAATAAATATCTCTTTTTGATTTCGAGAAAGTACTGGAAAATTCTAGCGCGTGATTTTAAAATCTTATAAAAGGAGGAAAACATCTCAGTTTGTAGTAGTTGCTTAGTTTGTTGTTGTTTAGAAAACTACTGTTGTTGATTGTAGCGAATTCGCGGATTAGCGTTCCTTAGCTGTTTTGAATTACGTTCTATTGGACATTTGAGTAGTTAAAAGATAACTACTGTGAGATATTGTAATACTGCATGATAATTTGAGAAAAGTTAAGCATTTTTGTTGTGATAATAATAAATTTTTGTTCATTTTTCATCGGACTTGTGCATTCATTTCATAACGAACCCGTACGCACGCAACAATATCTTCATGCAACAAACTATTATGCGTTTTTGAATTACACAAATTACACTTTAACTGTGAATTACAGTTTTTGATTAGATGTGAATTTAAACATAAAAAACACAATCCTCGTTTTTTCACAAAGTTCTTTCTAGTAGTAACATCCAAATTCTTAAATTTAACGCATTTATATAAAGCATGAAGTCCGTTACATTTCGAACATTTAGTATTACTAAATTTAGAATTCTGTAATGTTTTAGAACTAACATTACTACTTTTATCAACAACTTTAGCTTCCGCTTCTTTATTTATGATAATTTCGAGAGAAGAACACCTTAAATTTAAAAATTCAAAAAATGATTCCAATGTAGGAAAATCATCTTCCGCTGTTTTCTGTGCCCATAACTTTAGAGTTTCTGAATCTACCTTTTGAAGCAACATAAATATTAACCATGGATCCCTAGAAGTTGCTTTGTCACCAAGAGCTTTTAAACGTCCGATAACTTCATCGGAAGTATCAGCTAATTGCCGTAAATTAACATTATCAACCTGTGAAATACATTTTTGATCCATAAATGTTTTAATTAACGATTGTACGATTTGTTTCTTTTTATCGTACCCAGCGAGCAATTTTGCCCATGCTTCTTCATAAGAATTATTTGATAACGGAATATGTTTGGTGGTCGTGTGTGCTTAATGCATGATATAATTGAAGAAAACAAGAGTAGACAATCTCCTATAACAAAAAAATATATTAAATGCTAAATTACAATTTAAATTACATTGCAGAGATCAACACAGAGCTCGGAACACAGTTCGTGCTAGCGTCGCGTACCTTGTCCGACGAGAAGTCTGAGTGAGTAAAGATGTCGCTTTGCTGCTCCGATTAAGAACTGGATTTTACACGTGGCGCCATCTCATGAATAGAAGTTGAAGTATCTGTCGGAACGCCACAGTACTCCCCCCCAAGTACCATCGGTACGTTATAAGTACTTTGGGTTAAATTTAACCTTTCTTCCAGATCTGGTAGTTTTAGGTTGCTCTTTAACGGGATGTAAGCTTTCTTCCGGGAGTGATGTTGATGAGGAAGTTGTTGGATCTTGCATTAGAAATGCTGGTTTGAGACGATCGATTCCAATCACTGATTGTTTGCCATTGCAGATGATGGTGAAATGTTTCGGTGTTCGTTTGACAACTTTGAATGGACCATCATATGAAGGTGTTAAAGTTGGCTTAATTGCATCGTTGCGCACGAATACGTGCGAAGATGTCTCAAGCGCAGGATGTACAAAATAGCTTGGCTGGTTATCCGAAGATGCTGGGGTTGGCGAGATATTGCTCATGGTCTCACGTAAACGTTGAAGGAATGTTGGAGGGTCGATAACTGGAGTAGATTCTGGGTGAAAGAATTCACCTGGCAGACGGAGGGTTGCACCATATAACATTTCAGCACAAGTGCTACTAATGTCTTCTTTGAATGCTGCGCGAAAACCAAGCAAGACTAGGGATAAGGCTTCTGTCCAGTGTGTGCTACTGTGGCAATTCAGACCTTGTTTGAGAGATCGGTGAAAGCGTTCCACCATCCCATTTCCAGATGGATGGTATGGTGTTGTGCGAATATGGCGAATGCCAAGAAGAGAGGTGAGGGATGCGAACAAGTGACATTGAAATTGTCGGCCTTGGTCAGTAGTGATGGTGGTAGGCATGCCAAATCTTGAAAGCCACTGGGAGATGAATGCTCGAGCTACAGTTTCAGCGGATATATTTTCAATAGAAATGGCTTCAGGCCATCTTGTGTATCGATCAATACAAGTGAGGAGGTAAGTGTAACCATTTGAAGGAGGCAATGGGCCAACCAAGTCTAAGTGCACATGATCAAAGCGTCTTGCTGGAAGGTTAAATTGTTGAATGGGGCTGTGAGTGTGACGGGATACTTTACACCGTTGACATCTAATACATGAACGAATACATGAACGATGACATCTAATACGCTCCAGATGCAAAATTACTTCATTTTTAGATAAATCGGAACAAATAGTATTCTGAAGCCTTGTGAAGACCGCTTTTGCCCTACCATGCAATCTAATGACAGTAGCTTGATCCATAATAAGTAATCGAAGTATTCAAGTTCAAAATCAAAATCAATACAAAATAGATATAAAACTTCAAGAATCAGATTTAGATGTAAATCGAACTAAAAAATAATCACTTATCTGTATTTGAACTGCTGACGAATTCTTGATATGATCTCGTTGGCGTGCCTCCAAATGATGTTTACGTACCTCGTATTAGAATGGCGCCGACATGGATGACGCAGTTTCGACTTTTATTATACTTAATAAATTCAGCCACTCTCGGTCTATTTCAACCAAACTGAATACATTTAATAATATAACATTCACACGTAAACATTTAGTAATAATTCAGAAGTACAGATAAGCATAAAATAAGAATTACAACTGTTACAGGCCAGCTACGCTTTTAGCGACCGAATCCTACGAACGACAAATCTCAAAAGCATGTTGCCAACGCAGGGCAACGAAAAGGTAGAAATTAATTCGATAGGCGTGGCAGTGAACAGTGCTGTTCAATTTAATTAATAGTGTTTTCATTACAATTATCAATATAACATTCTTTGGATTCTTACTTAACTAGATTTTGGTTAACTGTTGTACTTCAATGCAACCAACACAGTACAAGGAATGATTAGCATATTGATTTCACTTTTTCTTTGCTAAAGACATGTAAATGAATTTCCTGTGTGTTTAATCATTTTATTACTGCTTTAGCAATAGCCTATTACTTTAAAATAGGCACCTCAGCACCTTAATGACTCTTCCTCTTTTACTACACTCATGTCCATAAATTAAGGACGGTGCAAAATCAGGCAAAGGAAGAGTTAGAAGCAAAACAAATTTGACTTATTTGTAAATCTTATTTATTAAACAAAAGGTAAAGAGCAAAAAACGATGCTATATGTTTGATATTATAAAAAAATTAGCGATTTTTTCTCCCTGGAGAAAATTACAAAAATAAACTATTTACAAAAAAATATTACATGGTTGGTATGATTGTTAATACATTGTAAATCTCCCAGACGATGCAATACAGTCCGTACAACGCCTAGGCATGCTGAGTATCAAATTATCGATCTGATCTTGGGGGATATTACACCACTCAAAAAGCAATGCTCTCCGAAGTTCCGGTAGACATGTAGGAGGATGTTGACGGGCTGCAAATCGTCGGCCAAGCATATCCCACACGTGCTCTACTGGATTCAAGTCCGGGGAGAATGCTGGCCAGTCCATACGGGTGATATCCTCCGATCGAAGGCATTGTCTTACGATTTTTGCACGTGAGGACGAGCGTTGTCATTCATAAACACAAATTGTGCGCCCCGAAACAAACGTACATGTTGTTCCAGAATGACGTTCCGATAGATTTGGCTTGTCATGGTTCCAATTTGAACATGCAGGTCAGTTCTGGAACCCAGAATAATTCCACCCCAAACGAACACTCCTGCACCACCGTAACGGTGTCGTTCAATGATGTTTTCTTGGTGGTAACGGGTACCGGGAGCTCTCCATATGAATGTCCAGCGAGAATCAGACTGCAAGCTAAACCTGGACTCGTCGGAAAACATCACACAAGCCCACTGTTGCGGTGTCCACAATGCATGCTCTCTACTCCAGACTAACCGCAGGCGACAGTGATTTGCAGTAAGTGGAACGCATCTGACAGGTCTACGAGCATATAGACCAATCTGCCCTAAGCGTCTGTACACGGTCTGCCTTGAAATAGTCGTACCAGTAGCTGAAGGGAGCTGACGAGACAGGTCTGAGGCTGTGCTTTGCCTGTTTCTTTTGGCAGTAACTGCCAAATACCGGTCCTCATTCGGCGTTATAACTCTGGGACGACCTGTGCTGTAACATCTACTCACATTACCATCATGTTGGAATCGTTGCCAAGGCCTGGAGATGACACTCTGGGCAATTCCAAGTTCTTCTGATACTTCCAGTTGCGTACGCCCACATTCCAGACGGCCGATAATTCTACCACGTAAAAAATCATCCAAATGCGTCGTTTGTGTCATAACTATTCGGTTATTTCACTGAAATGCTTATAAAGCGCCTGCGAACAATTTTACTTCTTTGCCTGTATTCCTTATATATCACTCTCTTACACTCTCGTCATTGTGACGTACCATCGGTGTCATCTGGTTACTTCCTGAAATTTGCATAAGATTCTTGAAGATGTGTGTAGTGATTTTACAGGTGATATATTTATTTTAGAGTTCGATTTCTGCGTGACTCCGAATTATCCTTAATTTATGGACATGAGTGTATTTTAACGCATGTTTCCCTCACCTCACAGCATTAACTCAATCCTTCTGGTCTGAGACTATAGTTTAAGTCAGCTTTCATTAAAACCCTTTTCGCTAAACGAAGTACGTTAAACGGAAATGAAATGAGAAAAACTGTTAGAGGACTCGATAGTCCGCTGCAGCTGTCGTACTATAGTTACGACGTAAGGCCAGGAGGGAAAATGAACTTGAAATTCCTACTTTAAAATAACAGACTGTAGCGTAATATTCATTTATGCCTGCATTTTCTCACAAAGTTTATTAGAGAATTTTTTCCAGCATTCATTTTTAATTTTTCAATTGATTTTATGATTAGTTCTAAATTTCTAATAGTAGAACGTTATAAAATTTAAAATGTATTATGCACTTTAAAATTTTTATTGAGAGAAGCAGCTAATCATTATCATGTACGGATGAGAAATAAATAAACAAAACATAAAAGACGAAATTTCTACTCGAATAACCCTGGATCATTTCAAGAGCATGACTGAAGGAAAAGTTATTTTTTACCATTTGTTAAATTGTCATCTTTAGAAATACGTAATCCTTTCAAAATGATGCATTATAAAGTAATTGTTGCATTAATTTACTGACACCGATAAAACTAAATTAAAGAATGAAATTGAATCCAAAACAAATTACAGTGTATTGTTTAAAAACAAATTCTGATTTAAACAAAAATTGAAATGGTTTTGAAACCAGACGAGGAAACTTGTCAAAATGTGCAAAGCATTAAACATTTTTTAAGGAATATGATGAAGCAAATCGAAAATTTATCAGATATAAATTATTATTAATTAAGAAGTACATATGATATAAAAGGGAAAACATTCACCTTAAAACACAAGACTCAAAGATAAAGAAGAGAGAAATGCATATAAGATTGAATTACGATAATTATAATTTGAAACTGATGCGGCAGTTTACAGTGATTCGATGCAAAATACTATTCCGAGAGTAATAGGCCTTCTGGGCTAACGCCCGTTTGGGCTAGCAATTAATGTATAAAAATAGAACATTATTATAAAAATTTATTAGAAAAAAAACAGTATAATGACTTCCTCTCCTCGAAAAATAGAAAAAAAAATTTTTTTTCGAATAAAAATAGCTCTGTATCTGAGGGAGGATAATAGCTTTAATTTCTAATTACATGTATACCGCAGCATAGTAATGCTAGAAGACCGTAAATTAGTATTTTCTTCTATTATACATATTTCAAAAGAGGGGGAAAAGTTTGTTTTGTAATATACAGAATTTTTAAAACTTCATAAGATACATCTTTTGTGTGCCGGAATTTTAAAATAATGAATGTGAAATGAAGCAAAATAGCGAATGAATTTCAAAAACATTGCATAATATCAGGAAATTACATTCCAAACTCGGTATATACTTCCTTAAATATTTCAAGGGTCCAAAGATATGCGCTAAAGCAAGACATATTCGAAATATTCACAAAAGGGCATGTCCCTAGTAAATAAAACATTTTAAATCCAAATTTGAAAAAAAAAATCATTTCGGAAATATTTTTTTTTATTATTTAGTTTTAGACATTACATGCACGAAATTCCGTAGTTCTCGGCCAGTCGGTCTCCGAGGCTATGTAACAAACCCATATACAAATTCTTTATTTTATCATAATAGGGGAATTAATCTCTATTTTATTTTCTGATATAATATCCTAAAAATATATAATTTTTTACCTATCTGTAAATACGGATAATTTATTTTTAAACTAACGATTTCATATTTTTGTATTTGTAATTTTATTGCGCAGAATTTCAATTACCTTTTCTTACATTCTGTTTAAATGTAGCTCTTACGTATTCGAGCATTTTTAAAGTATGGGAATTAATATTTTGATCAAAATTATTCTGCCAATAGATTTTCCAGTTAAAGATTTCTTTTTACACGAAACGCTGTTATTTATAGTAGTAAATGTTCTCCTAGGAGCAGTCGTGTTTCACATCATCGTAACTAAATGTTCTTATCTAAACTTTTAAGCTTAACATAAAGTAGAATATTACTGATTAGCTAACACAAAAGATATCATAAATATAAATTTAAATAAAAAATATTACAAGGTTACAAGAAATATTGATTTCTGGATTAAAATATTTATTCTGTTCCTAGGCAAGAATATTATTTTATTTATTTGAGGCATTTTTGACGACTAGAAAAAATATTGAACGGAATGTAAGACCAGAATGATTTATATTTTGGTGCATATAAATCTTTACTCAACAGAAATCATTTCTCTACTGCATAACATTTCATGCCACTGAGAGTATCTTTCCAAGATATCAGAATGGCTTAACCATTAAACTAGACAGTCACGGTTTGACTTTTACTTTCCTTTTTCTGTCCTTTTTTATTTCTGTGCTTTTTTTATTTTTTTCTAGCCAGGTATACATATACTAACTCCCAAACATCAACTCTAGATTTAATAGATTTCACCTCTCTTCTTCTCTTTTGAAGTTTCATTTCAAGCATTCCAGATCAATTTTATTACTATTGCAGTACCTTTCAGTAAAGGAAACATTCCTACTCCGTTTACGCAAGTCTTCACATATCTTTCGGTTTTGCTTTTAAAATGCTGTTCTTTCAAAGCGAACCTACGCCACTATTCAATATTTGCATTCCATTTAATATAGATTATACAATAACCAGTGGTTTTGAAGTGAACCTACTTCAGTATTCTTCATTTGTACTATATTTGAAGTAGATTATACAAAAACTAGTAGTTTTCCACCAGTGAGCTGTACAATCAAATGCAGTATCCAGAGGAAAGTTTTGTTAAAAAAAATCAGAAAAATTCTTTTCAGAAGAAATATTATTTGGTAAAAGTATGCTGTGAGATCACCTTCTGGACGAAGCAGATTTGGTAAAAGTATGCTACACTTAAGTGTTTCGAAAACGACCTGTTTAATAACTTTTTATGGAATCTTCGAATTACGTATCACATGATGTACACTAATTCTTGTAAAAACATTTTGGATCCCCACATATTAGGAATCAATCAAAATTTCTGAATACAAAATTTATTTTGGGTTCTCATATTCTTTAAAACCAATCGAAATCCGTAATCACAGTTTACTCGAGAAATCGAATATTCTGCATTTAACAATTTAATATGTTTAATTAAATTCAGCATTCGTTAAAGAGTGCACACAAATAGGATTGAAAATAATTCTTTCCGCTTTACCGCAACAACTTTATTTTTAATACAACAGGGTTTACTCATAACTACTAAAGTTTCTAAACTTAAAATTATTTTAGTTTCTAATTTTAAGCTTCTTCAGTAAACATCTTATTTGGCTTATTTTGTAGTCCAGATGCATCGCTTCTTTCATCACATTACATATATTGCTAGTGAATTATTCTTTACTTACGTCATGAATCAGCTAAAGAATTACACTGTCATCTCTAGCAGGGTTTCATAATCCTCTAATGAATGTCTGCTTGCTCCTACCATTAAAAATTCTGATTTTGATAGCCATTCTGTCTACTTCGCGAATCTATGCAGAAAGACTGCAATCACTGCCATCGTTTTCTGAAATCACGTATCCAGCTAGAACGACAACATGAGGTTATGCATTACTAATGCAGTAAAGCATGAAGTATAACACTGGTCTATACATGAAGTATAAGTACTGTAACATACATGAAGTGTAACAAACACTGTTGCATATAATTGAGTTTTAATTTTGAGTTTTAATGAAAATAATATCTACTACTACTACGTTTTTAATTTACCTCGAGTTATTCAATATTTCCGTATCGAAATGTTTGGCAAAATGGCATTTATATGATATCAAATGGCAAATATGTCATATATGACTTTCGTATTCTGAAAAAACACATGAAATGTTTTCTTTCCGATTTTGAGTAATTTTTATTTTTTATTTTATTTATTTATTTATTTTTTCGTGTGAACGATATTTGATTTCCGTGCGTGATGCAAAATGCGTTTACAAATATTATTTAACTACTTACCGGGAAACACTAAGAATGAATTTTAAATCTAATGAGGTCAAAACCTATGTAATTGATTTATTTAAAAGTCATCCGTATTTGGGAAGAAAAACTTCGTGCATGACTATTTGCCCATTCTTCCAAAGTACTAACAGACTGAAGCAGAGAAAAAAGTGCCCTAGAACGTCTTCCTACGATCTCTTAAATGAACATGAATTCAGGACTATAATTAAAGTTTATTAGATTACAGGCAAAATGTTTAATTTTCCAACTTATTTTGCTGCTGTGGACTGTGGAGAATTAAAATGAGCAAATATTTTACTGTAAACGAAATTGTCCTAATGAACTTCCTTCAAACATTTCCTCTAAAGCTAGAATTATTGAAATGTCAGGATTGTTTGTGAAATAGTTTCGAAAAACTTCGAAATCGTAAAATTTCTTAACAAATCGTTCAATGTTATACTTGCAAAATGTATTTACATTGATAAATAATCGTACTGACTAATTCATACTGCAAATTATTCTGTAATAACAAGCTTCCCTTATGTAACAGATTCTGTGTTAGATTTACCAAGAAAGATTATTTTAGTTTTACTTTATTATATTTCCTGAGAAATAAAATGTGTTTGCAATAGTTTATTGGTCCTTGAATTAACGGCACAAAACGCTGGAGAAGTTTAGAGAAAAGCTTTACTCCATTTAGCAAAGGAAATGAATACCTGCTGACTGTATGAACGTTTTATAGTCTTCCAAATATTTTGGGATTTAAATTATGTTAGACAAAGAATTACTAATGGCAGACTAATTTAGTAAGTACCGCCTTAAGATCTACTTTGTACTGACCTACAACCCACTGGCAAAAAATGACAAATGGCTCTCCTACTTACCGATGACCATGATCTGGAAATTCTTCGGTTAGAATAATTGAGTTCTTTTGTTTAATTGAATTTAACGTTTTATCTAAAATTACCTGACTGCTCCACACCCATGAAATTATCTCATGATCACAATTACTGTAGGTCGTCAGAGCACGTGCGTGCAGAAGTGAGCTCCACGTTTTACGCGGTAAAAGCGCTGATTTAAATTGCAAAAGTGCCTAATCCATATATCAACGGAAAGGTCTTGTCTAGAGCTTCAACTTGTCAGCGTTCTGTGGCTACGCCGAATAGTGATAGAGATATGGGTTATTAAAATGTTATTTCCACTGTCTTTGTGATTACCAATGTAAACAGACCTGAGGAGTCATCATCGAATGAAATGAGTACATAAATTTTCGAAGTACGAATGAAATGAGTGCATAAATTTTACAAATTTACAAATAAAAAGGACCATGGTCTTGTACAATTTACAATAGTATTTACAATTATATACACTACGTACTATAGCAAGGAGCTAACCTGTCATAATGAAAGACTTTAGGTTTAGAGTTCGATGATTTATGGATTCGAACCACGGCGTCGTTCAGCCTGTTTAGGACTGCCTGCGGACCATCCCAAGGTGACTGTAGTTTCGGACAGAGTCCTTTCCGTTGAGTCGAAATCCATAACCACACCTTGTCTCCTTCGTTGAATCGATGTCCAGTAGCTCTGCTGTCGTATTGGGTCTTCATCTTCTCCGTCACCAAGTCGACTCGCTCTCGTACAAAACTGTGCATCACTTCAAACTAGGCCTGAAGAGCTTGGATGTATCTTCAGGTTATGATGCCGCATCCACAGGGCTACCAAACAAATGATCACAATGCAGACAAATGTCACGACCGAAGAGCATCTGGGATGGAGAATAGCTGGTAGTCTGGATTTTCTCTTCAATCCTAGCATGAATTCAGTAGCGTTCTCAGGAGTGTCTTTGAGACAGAGTCGGCGTTTCCAGGCGAGGATCCCTTCTAATGATGGAGAAGTGTGTACTCTGATGCTGAAAGCAGTCTGTTGTTTTTGAAGTCCAAAGAAAAATTATATTTCTTTAAAAAGTCCAATCCGGGGTTAGCAAGGATCTATAATCTCTACCACGTACAGTAGGCGGCTCTTCATAATGATTGGGTGACGTTTATTTTCCCCTCTATGTCGATTTTATCACCAGACGCAGTCTGGAGGGCAACACAGGATGGCGTCCAATGAGTTTATCTTTAAACTGTACAGCTAAATCTTTCCGAATCGTGGTAACATTAGTTCCTGTTTCAATGATCATACTGCAAGGAACTCCATCGACATGGCCATCGATGGACAGTCTACTACTGTTGCCATTCAATGTAGAAATCTTGAGAGTTTAAAACAGAGTTTTCCATTATCTGGCAACCTCCGTTCCTTGATATGGTCATTAATTTGTTTCATGCGTCGTTGCTCAGAAATTGTCTCAATTTTCGTACCCTGGGGTGTTCTGCAATTCTTTCGTACGTGGCCTTCAGCTCCACAGTTCCAGCACTTTGGTTTCTTGGTTTCTTGTCAGTCCTTTTCCTTCCCGTGGCATTTAATTGTCTGTTCAAATCGTATGCCTTATTTTCCGTGCTCTGGGGTTTTCTGCAGTTCCTTCGTAGGTGGCCTTCAACACCGCAATTCCAGCACTTTAGGATCGGTTTTGTTTCACCACTATTCCGTCTTAAAGCATTCACTGGTCTTGTCATTTCATCCGTTTCATTATCCGTGCCCTGGGGTGTTCTGCAATGCCGTCGTAGGTGACCTTCAGAACCACATCTCCAACATCTTACAGCCACTTTGTTCTCACTGCTACTCCGTATCAAAGCATCGACTTGTCTGGATAAATCATCTAAACGAGCCATCAATTGGTCCCCTGGGTCGTGGACTCGCACAGCTCTGACTGGGTAGCGATCCCTAAGAGTTGCTTGCTGGGCTGCCTCCAATTTCATGGCATACACTAAAGCGCTTTTCAAATCTTTAACATCCGCCATTCGCAGTGCTTTCTGTATTTCAGGGTCCCGGATGCCATCGACGAAATATTGCAGCGACAGGATTTCCCTCGTTTCTCTCGGGCACTCCGTAAAGGCGAGGTGGGACAGCCTTTCAACATCCGTGGCGAGTTCCTGGAGTGATTCGGTGGGCTTCTGTTGACGGGATTTTAATTGAAGCCTGCTGTAGTCTTTTAAACATTTCTCGCCAAAGCGCAGCTCCAATGCGCCGGATAGAGCTTCGAAGTCAAGTCTTTGGTTTTCAGGAAGCGTCTGCAGGATATCCGCTGCGTCTGCTCTCAGCGAAGCGGCGAGATGACAGGCCTTAGTTTGGGAATCCCATCCATTCGCATCCGCCACTATAGAAAATTGTGTTTTATACAACTGCCAGGAGGTCTTCCCATCATAAGTGGATAACTTCAGAGAGGGACGAGCAGGCATGGGTAAAAATTTAAAACCATCACTATTGTTCCCTGCCGTCGCTACGAATTTCTTTAAAATATCCACTTCTTTGGCTACTGCAGAAACCCTATCATCAATTTGTTGTTCGATTTGGTGTTGGACGGCACAAACTCTTCCTTCTATATGTTCTATTACAGAAGAAACTTTTTCTTCAATTTGTCCAACTTTATTTTCAACTGTGTCAATTCTGCCTTTCATAGCTTCAAATTTATTTTCCATTATGCAGGTAATTTCTCTTTTCATTTCTTCTTGACCAGCTTGAACGGCTTTCATTTCGTCCTTAACGGATTCCTGGCCCAATTTCATTTCTTCCTTAACGGATTCCTGGCCCAATTTCATTTGTTCTTTAAATGAGGCAAAGGCTGATATTAAATGCCTTAATTGCTCTTCCATCGCTCTTGTTATTGGCATTCAAACCCCACTCCTGACACCAAAAATTGTTGCGTGCGTACGGGTTCGTTATGAAATGAATGCACAAGTCCGATGAAAAATGAACAAAAATTTATTATTATCAAAACAAAAATGCTTAAATTTTCTCAAATTATCATGCAGTATTACAATATCTCACAGTAGTTATCTTTTAACTACTCAAATATCCAATAGAACGTAATTCAAAACAGCTAAAGAACGCTAATCCGCGAATTCGCTACAATCAACAAGAGCAGTTTTCTAAACAACAACAAACTAAGCAAGCAACTAACTACAAACTGAGATGTTTTCCTCCTTTTATAAGATTGTAAAATCACGCGCTAGAATTTTCCAGTACTTTCTCGAAATCAAACAGAGATATTTATTTATTTAATGCACGCGCTCTTGTATTTTCAATTTTCCGGCTTAGCTTTCTTTTAACATTCGTCACGCGCTGCACTGCGCGAGAAATAAAACCATTTAATTTATAATTGAACTAACATTAGCTTTTTAAATACCAAATTCGTAACAATATTTTACATACGCATGCGAGTCTAAATTTGGTGAATATTTGAATATTTTCAAATTCTTTAAATTTAATAACAAGTAATTTAATGTACTTTCCAATATGTGAATTAATGTAAACTTTCTTTTTAGTAAACGTTTTGAAATTTGATTTGAATTTAGTTAGAAAAGGGACTGCTACATTTGAAAAAACGATATGGAATTCATAGTATTATTTGTAATAAAGCGTCTTCTGTTGATGATTGGAATGAAATTATCTTTTGCCTGAATTATCATTATAATAGTTCGGAAATGAAAACCACAAAATGGATGGTTCGTCTATGAAATCAAACCCCAGTGAAGGAGTTCAAATCCGATAACTGGGTTAACCATTGTTCTGTAAACTGATGGAAGGAATTTGAAAAGAATGTCACCGCTTCGTTATCAGCGCTACTAGTGCTTTAAGTTCCGTTAATTTTGAAGTATGGTACGCGTTAGAATAGCTTCATCACCATCGTGCATGAAAATCACCATAATCTTCGAGGGTTTGATTTCCATAGTGATGCGTAGCGATCTCACTTGATAGAATATCGTTTTAGTTTTGACTTATACGAACTAATCCATGTCTTATACAGTGTAATGTTTGGGAATACTAAGGTAGTACATTCTTAGCTATTTTTGTTTTTCCAACAACTATGCTGTTTCTGTGTCAAAAACATTATATTTACGCAGCTCTCAAAGTACAAATCATGTAACGCTCTTTCTCTCTTTAAGAAGTTTAAGAATGTGACATAAAAGAGAGTACGAAGTATTTTAATACAATTTAAGCATAAGTTATGAAGTATTTTAAGTACGAGTATTATGCTAACTTTTCATATTAATAAAAAGCAATTATTTCAATCTATTGGAAGTTGAATAACATTCCCGAGTATTTCCTGCAACTCAAAGGCAATACCGTATAAAATAATGCGCTTTTTAACTATTTTACTATTGAAAAGACAGCATGCAATCCGCTGTCATTCAGTTAAAAGTCCGCAACAAAAATTAACTGAAGCAATTCCTAACACCTCTTATTAGTCACCATTTAATTTGTCACAGTGAACAAAGTGCTGGCTGCTAGTCGTCTTCCTAATACTATGGTTGAAGACCTCCATGTTAGATCACGCGCAAAGCATTATTATCTATTTAAGCATTAAATAAATATCGCGATAGAAAAATTTTTGCTTACTAGCAATAAAGGTTAGGTTTTTTATAAAAATTATTAATTCATAAAACATAAATTATTTTGATTAGAAATATAATGATTTACCAAAATTTATGAAGCAGAAAATAAAAGATGCAATAAGAAGTCCGCATATTGTTTTTTAATTCTTCAAGTTAATTAAGTAAATCATACTTTTAGTTGAAAGATAAATTAAAGACATTACACTATATCAAATGGCAATGCCGCTGAAAGCTGGTAGGTTTCTTTTTAACTTAGAAGGCTGTGTGCCGTTTGACGATTGACAAAAATTGTAAGTCTGAAAATTGTTTGGTACCTCTTTCCCCATTTATTTCTGAATGATTAATTTCTCAGAAAATAAAGCCCTTGTATGAAATATAACTATTACCGATAAGATACGTTTGGTTAATTTCGTTTACCAGAAATGGAGTTTTACAACGTTTGTAATACGCATATCCCGTGACAGCATGACTAGTAACTCTAACTACGCTGAGAACATTTAGTCAATTTACATGCTGACAAACATTACGCTGTCTGAAAGTTTTTTCAATGTCACGAAATATAGTTGTGAATGCAGATAAAAATAAAGCAGCAAAATATAACACTAGATTGATCTAAATATCTCACAATGAATTGCGGATCTATACAAGCACGCTAGAAAATCTGAGAATTCCAAACATCATATATAGCAATTATATACTGCAGGATAAAACATCATTTAACGTTAAAAATTAGCTGAGTTATTATTAATCATTAAACCTGTTTCTACGAAAATAAATCAGTTGAATCATCATAGCATTTTACTGATCTTTCAGTCGAACGTTTGTCTTAATACAGGATTTTCTAAATAAAATGCTTACACGTTAAATTTTCCTGAACTAGTATTAGCAAAATAGACACATTTAGTAAGAAATAAAATACTTTTGAATTTCTATTTTTACAAATTTAAGCAAAAGAACGGAAATCACTTGCATTATTAAATTTGTGCTCCTGTCTATTAGGGGTGTTTGCTTGTGGAACCTTAAGTCTCCCGTTTCTGTTAAAGACATAGCCAGCTTTAGTTCTCTTACTTTCTCACAGTGGCAAAAATCATTTATTTTAAAATTTTAACAGCGTTTAATTTACGTGTATAGCGAACAATAAATCTTCGTCCATTATTTTTATTTTAATAGATACATAATTTTCTTGCATGTATATGAACTTACTTCTGTTTAAACCGCAGTAAGTCATCCTTATGAAGTTATATATTTTAGTATTAAAATATTCTTATCACATTATCTACGCAATAAAACCTGGTCAAAACGGTGTCCTAGGAATGATATTTGCAATGATGATGAACTAATATTCAACAGTTTCAAGAGATCACTTGAAGAACTTTACTGCATGAAATATCGTTTTCCTCAATAATAAATAATCGGGAAACAAACATAAATGGTACACTGAAAAATAAATATAAAGAGATTCAATCCGAAAAATAACTTAAGGCTGATTTTGTTTTTTGGAGAAATCGATAGACCCGGAATCTTTTGGCAACAATTACATATATCAAACACTGACACTTACCCAAAAGAACTATTAAGAGAAATATTTACAGTTTCATTTATGACGTCAACAGTTTGAACATTTTCAAAACAGCTTTGGATTTGATTCATTTAATTTATTTTTCTATTTTTAATTATTTTTCTATTTCTATTTTCTATTTTTAATTTAGATATGCGCTAAAGCAAGACATATTCGAAATATTCACAAAAGGGCATGTCCCTAGTAAATAAAACATTTTAAATCCAAATTTGAAAAAAAAATCATTTCGGAAATATTTTTTTTTATTATTTTGTTTTAGACATTACATGCACGAAATTCCGTAGTTCTCGGCCAGTCGGTCTCCGAGGCTATGTAACAAACTCATATACAAATTCTTTATTTTATCATAATAGGGGAATTAATCTCTATTTTATTTTCTGATATAATATCCTAAAAATATATAATTTTTTACCTATCTGTAAATACGGATAATTTATTTTTAAACTAACGATTTCATATTTTCGTATTTGTAATTTTATTGCGCAGAATTTCAATTACCTTTTCTTACATTCTGTTTAAATGTAGCTCTTACGTATTCGAGCATTTTTAAAGTATGGGAATTAATATTTTGATCAAAATTATTCTGCCAATAGATTTTCCAGTTAAAGATTTCTTTTTACACGAAACGCTCTTATTTATAGTAGTAAATGTTCTCCTAGGAGCAGTCGTGTTTCACATCATCGTAACTAAATGTTCTTATCTAAACTTTTAAGCTTAACATAAAGTAGAATATTACTGATTAGCTAACTCAAAAGATATCATAAATATAAATTTAAATAAAAAATATTACAAGGTTACAAGAAATATTGATTTCTGGATTAAAATATTTATTCTGTTCCTAGGCAAGAATATTATTTTATTTATTTGAGGCATTTTTGACGACTAGAAAAAATATTGAACGGAATGTAAGACCAGAATGATTTATATTTTGGTGCATATAAATCTTTACTCAACAGAAATCATTTCTCTACTGCATAACATTTCATGCCACTGAGAGTATCTTTCCAAGATATCAGAATGGCTTAACCATTAAACTAGACACTCACGGTTTGACTTTTACTTTCCTTTTTCTGTCCTTTTTTATTTCTGTGCTTTTTTTATTTTTTTCTAGCCAGGTATACATATACTAACTCCCAAACATCAACTCTAGATTTAATAGATTTCACCTCTCTTCTTCTCTTTTGAAGTTTCATTTCAAGCATTCCAGATCAATTTTATTACTATTGCAGTACCTTTCAGTAAAGGAAACATTCCTACTCCGTTTACGCAAGTCTTCACATATCTTTCGGTTTTGCTTTTAAAATGCTGTTCTTTCAAAGCGAACCTACGCCACTATTCAATATTTGCATTCCATTTAATATAGATTATACAATAACCAGTGGTTTTGAAGTGAACCTACTTCAGTATTCTTCATTTGTACTATATTTGAAGTAGATTATATAAAAACTAGTAGTTTTCCACCAGTGAGCTGTACAATCAAATGCAGTATCCAGAGGAAAGTTTTGTTAAAAAAAATCAGAAAAATTCTTTTCAGAAGAAATATTATTTGGTAAAAGTATGCTGTGAGATCACCTTCTGGACGAAGCAGATTTGGTAAAAGTATGCTACACTTAAGTGTTTCGAAAACGACCTGTTTAATAACTTTTTATGGAATCTTCGAATTACGTGTCACATGATGTACACTAATTCTTGTAAAAACATTTTGGATCCCCACATATTAGGAATCAATCAAAATTTCTGAATACAAAATTTATTTTGGGTTCTCATATTCTTTAAAACCAATTGAAATCCGTAATCACAGTTTACTCGAGAAATCGAATATTCTGCATTTAACTATTTAATATGTTTAATTAAATTCAGCATTCGTTAAAGAGTGCACACAAATAGGATTGAAAATAATTCTTTCCGCTTTACCGCAACAACTTTATTTTTAATACAACAGGGTTTACTCATAACTACTAAAGTTTCTAAACTTAAAATTGTTTTAGTTTCTAATTTTAAGCTTCTTCAGAAAACATCTTATTTGGCTTATTTTGTAGTCCAGATGCATCGCTTCTTTCATCACATTACATATATTGCTAGTGAATTATTCTTTACTTACGTCATGAATCAGCTAATAAATTACACTGTCATCTCTAGCAGGGTTTCATAATCCCCTAATGAATGTCTGCTTGCTCCTACCATTAAAAATTCTGATTTTGATAGCCATTCTGTCTACTTCGCGAATCTATGCAGAAAGACTGCAATCACTGCCATCGTTTTCTGAAATCACGTATCCAGCTAGAACGACAACATGAGGTTATGCATTACTAATGCAGTAAAGCATGAAGTATAACACTGTTCTATACATGAAGTATAAGTACTGTAACATACATGAAGTGTAACAAACACTGTTGCATATAATTGAGTTTTAATTTTGAGTTTTAATGAAAATAATATCTACTACTACTACGTTTTTAATTTACCTCGAGTTATTCAATATTTCCGTATCGAAATGTTTGGCAAAATGGCATTTATATGATATCAAATGGCAAATATGTCATATATGACTTTCGTATTCTGAAAAAACACATGAAATGTTTTCTTTCCGATTTTGAGTAATTTTTATTTTTTATTTTATTTATTTATTTATTTTTTCGTGTGAACGATATTTGATTTCCGTGCGTGATGCAAAATGCGTTTACAAATATTATTTAACTACTTACCGGGAAACACTAAGAATGAATTTTAAATCTAATGAGGTCAAAACCTATGTAATTGATTTATTTAAAAGTCATCCGTATTTGGGAAGAAAAACTTCGTGCATGACTATTTGCTCATTCTTCCAAAGTACTAACAGACTGAAGCAGAGAAAAAAGTGCCCTAGAACGTCTTCCTACGATCTCTTAAATGAACATGAATTCAGGACTATAATTAAAGTTTATTAGATTACAGGCAAAATGTTTAATTTTCCAACTTATTTTGCTGCTGTGGACTGTGGAGAATTAAAATGAGCAAATATTTTACTGTAAACGAAATTGTCCTAATGAACTTCCTTCAAACATTTCCTCTAAAGCTAGAATTATTGAAATGTCAGGATTGTTTGTGAAATAGTTTCGAAAAACTTCGAAATCGTAAAATTTCTTAACAAATCGTTCAATGTTATACTTGCAAAATGTATTTACATTGATAAATAATCGTACTGACTAATTCATACTGCAAATTATTCTGTAATAACAAGCTTCCCTTATGTAACAGATTCTGTGTTAGATTTACCAAGAAAGATTATTTTAGTTTTACTTTATTATATTTCCTGAGAAATAAAATGTGTTTGCAATAGTTTATTGGTCCTTGAATTAACGGCACAAAACGCTGGAGAAGTTTAGAGAAAAGCTTTACTCCATTTAGCAAAGGAAATGAATACCTGCTGACTGTATGAACGTTTTATAGTCTTCCAAATATTTTGGGATTTAAATTATGTTAGACAAAGAATTACTAATGGCAGACTAATTTAGTAAGTATCGCCTTAAGATCTACTTTGTACTGACCTACAACCCACTGGCAAAAAATGACAAGTGGCTCTCCTACTTACCGATGACCATGATCTGGAAATTCTTCGGTTAGAATAATTGAGTTCTTTTGTTTAATTGAATTTAACGTTTTATCTAAAATTACCTGACTGCTCCACACCCATGAAATTATCTCATGATCACAATTACTGTAGGTCGTCAGAGCACGTGCGTGCAGAAGTGAGCTCCACGTTTTACGCGGTAAAAGCGCTGATTTAAATTGCAAAAGTGCCTAATCCATATATCAACGGAAAGGTCTTGTCTAGAGCTTCAACTTGTCAGCGTTCTGTGGCTACGCCGAATAGTGATAGAGATATGGGTTATTAAAATGTTATTTCCACTGTCTTTGTGATTACCAATGTAAACAGACCTGAGGAGTCATCATCGAATGAAATGAGTACATAAATTTTCGAAGTACGAATGAAATGAGTGCATAAATTTTACAAATTTACAAATAAAAAGGACCATGGTCTTGTACAATTTACAATAGTATTTACAATTATATATACTACGTACTATAGCAAGGAGCTAACCTGTCATAATGAAAGACTTTAGGTTTAGAGTTCGATGATTTATGGATTCGAACCACGGCGTCGTTCAGCCTGTTTAGGACTGCCTGCGGACCATCCCAAGGTGACTGTAGTTTCGGACAGAGTCCTTTCCGTTGAGTCGAAATCCATAACCACACCTTGTCTCCTTCGTTGAATCGATGTCCAGTAGCTCTGCTGTCGTATTGGGTCTTCATCTTCTCCGTCACCAAGTCGACTCGCTCTCGTAAAAACTGTGCATCACTTCAAACTGGGCCTGAAGAGCTTGGATGTATCTTTAGGTTATGATGCCGCATCCACAGGGCTACCAAACAAATGATCACAAGGCAGACAAATGTCACGACCGAAGAGCATCTGGGATGGAGAATAGCTGGTAGTCTGGATTTTCTCTTCAATCCTAGCATGAATTCAGTAGCGTTCTCAGGAGTGTCTTTGAGACAGAGTCGGCGTTTCCAGGCGAGGATCCCTTCTAATGATGGAGAAGTGTGTACTCTGATGCTGAAAGCAGTCTGTTGTTTTTGAAGTCCAAAGAAAAATTATATTTCTTTAAAAAGTCCAATCCGGGGTTAGCAAGGATCTATAATCTCTACCACGTACAGTAGGCGGCTCTTCATAATGATTGGGTGACGTTTATTTTCCCCTCTATGTCGATTTTATCACCAGACGCAGTCTGGAGGGCAACACAGGATGGCGTCCAATGAGTTTATCTTTAAACTGTACAGCTAAATCTTTCCGAATCGTGGTAACATTAGTTCCTGTTTCAATGATCATACTGCAAGGAACTCCATCGACATGGCCATCGATGGACAGTCTACTACTGTTGCCATTCAATGTAGAAATCTTGAGAGTTTAAAACAGAGTTTTCCATTATCTGGCAACCTCCGTTCCTTGATATGGTCATTAATTTGTTTCATGCGTCGTTGCTCAGAAATTGTCTCAATTTTCGTACCCTGGGGTGTTCTGCAATTCTTTCGTACGTGGCCTTCAGCTCCACAGTTCCAGCACTTTGGTTTCTTGGTTTCTTGTCAGTCCTTTTCCTTCCCGTGGCATTTAATTGTCTGTTTAAATCGTATGCCTTATTTTCCGTGCTCTGGGGAGTTCTGCAGTTCCTTCGTAGGTGGCCTTCAACACCGCAATTCCAGCACTTTAGGATCGGTTTTGTTTCACCACTATTCCGTCTTAAAGCATTCACTGGTCTTGTCATTTCATCCGTTTCATTATCCGTGCCCTGGGGTGTTCTGCAATGCCGTCGTAGGTGACCTTCAGAACCACATCTCCAACATCTTACAGCCACTTTGTTCTCACTGCTACTCCGTATCAAAGCATCGACTTGTCTGGATAAATCATCTAAACGAGCCATCAATTGGTCCCCTGGGTCGTGGACTCGCACAGCTCTGACTGGGTAGCGATCCCTAAGAGTTGCTTGCTGGGCTGCCTCCAATTTCATGGCATACACTAAAGCGCTTTTCAAATCTTTAACATCCGCCATTCGCAGTGCTTTCTGTATTTCAGGGTCCCGGATGCCATCGACGAAATATTGCAGCGACAGGATTTCCCTCGTTTCTCTCGGGCACTCCGTAAAGGCGAGGTGGGACAGCCTTTCAACATCCGTGGCGAGTTCCTGGAGTGATTCGGTGGGCTTCTGTTGACGGGATTTTAATTGAAGCCTGCTGTAGTCTTTTAAACATTTCTCGCCAAAGCGCAGCTCCAATGCGCCGGATAGAGCTTCGAAGTCAAGTCTTTGGTTTTCAGGAAGCGTCTGCAGGATATCCGCTGCGTCTGCTCTCAGCGAAGCGGCGAGATGACAGGCCTTAGTTTGGGAATCCCATCCATTCGCATCCGCCACTATAGAAAATTGTGTTTTATACAACTGCCAGGAGGTCTTCCCATCATAAGTGGATAACTTCAGAGAGGGACGAGCAGGCATGGGTAAAAATTTAAAACCATCACTATTGTTCCCTGCCGTCGCTACGAATTTCTTTAAAATATCCACTTCTTTGGCTACTGCAGAAACCCTATCATCAATTTGTTGTTCGATTTGGTGTTGGACGGCACAAACTCTTCCTTCTATATGTTCTATTACAGAAGAAACTTTTTCTTCAATTTGTCCAACTTTATTTTCAACTGTGTCAATTCTGCCTTTCATAGCTTCAAATTTATTTTCCATTATGCAGGTAATTTCTCTTTTCATTTCTTCTTGACCAGCTTGAACGGCTTTCATTTCGTCCTTAACGGATTCCTGGCCCAATTTCATTTCTTCCTTAACATATTCCTGGCCCAATTTCATTTGTTCTTTAAATGAGGCAAAGGCTGATATTAAATGCCTTAACTGCTCTTCCATCGCTCTTGTTATTGGCATTCAAACCCCACTCCTGACACCAAAAATTGTTGCGTGCGTACGGGTTCGTTATGAAATGAATGCACAAGTCCGATGAAAAATGAACAAAAATTTATTATTATCAAAACAAAAATGCTTAAATTTTCTCAAATTATCATGCAGTATTACAATATCTCACAGTAGTTATCTTTTAACTACTCAAATATCCAATAGAACGTAATTCAAAACAGCTAAAGAACGCTAATCCGCGAATTCGCTACAATCAACAAGAGCAGTTTTCTAAACAACAACAAACTAAGCAAGCAACTAACTACAAACTGAGATGTTTTCCTCCTTTTATAAGATTGTAAAATCACGCGCTAGAATTTTCCAGTACTTTCTCGAAATCAAACAGAGATATTTATTTATTTAATGCACGCGCTCTTGTATTTTCAATTTTCCGGCTTAGCTTTCTTTTAACATTCGTCACGCGCTGCACTGCGCGAGAAATAAAACCATTTAATTTATAATTGAACTAACATTAGCTTTTTAAATACCAAATTCGTAACAATATTTTACATACGCATGCGAGTCTAAATTTGGTGAATATTTGAATATTTTCAAATTCTTTAAATTTAATAACAAGTAATTTAATGTACTTTCCAATATGTGAATTAATGTAAACTTTCTTTTTAGTAAACGTTTTGAAATTTGATTTGAATTTAGTTAGAAAAGGGACTGCTACATTTGAAAAAATGATATGGAATTCATAGTATTATTCGTAATAAAGCGTCTTCTGTTGATGATTGGAATGAAATTATCTTTTGCCTGAATTATCATTATAATAGTTCGGAAATGAAAACCACAAAATGGATGGTTCGTCTATGAAATCAAACCCCAGTGAAGGAGTTCAAATCCGATAACTGGGTTAACCATTGTTCTGTAAACTGATGGAAGGAATTTGAAAAGAATGTCACCGCTTCGTTATCAGCGCTACTAGTGCTTTAAGTTCCGTTAATTTTGAAGTATGGTACGCGTTAGAATAGCTTCATCACCATCGTGCATGAAAATCACCATAATCTTCGAGGGTTTGATTTCCATAGTGATGCGTAGCGATCTCACTTGATAGAATATCGTTTTAGTTTTGACTTATACGAACTAATCCATGTCTTATACAGTGTAATGTTTGGGAATACTAAGGTAGTACATTCTTAGCTATTTTTGTTTTTCCAACAACTATGCTGTTTCTGTGTCAAAAAAATTATATTTACGCAGCTCTCAAAGTACAAATCATGTAACGCTCTTTCTCTCTTTAAGAAGTTTAAGAATGTGACATAAAAGAGAGTACGAAGTATTTTAATACAATTTAAGCATAAGTTATGAAGTATTTTAAGTACGAGTATTATGCTAACTTTTCATATTAATAAAAAGATATTATTTCAATCTATTGGAAGTTGAATAACATTCCCGAGTATTTCCTGCAACTCAAAGGCAATACCGTATAAAATAATGCGCTTTTTAACTATTTTACTATTGAAAAGACAGCATGCAATCCGCTGTCATTCAGTTAAAAGTCCGCAACAAAAATTAACTGAAGCAATTCCTAACACCTCTTATTAGTCACCATTTAATTTGTCACAGTGAACAAAGTGCTGGCTGCTAGTCGTCTTCCTAATACTATGGTTGAAGACCTCCATGTTAGATCACGCGCAAAGCATTATTATCTATTTAAGCATTAAATAAATATCGCGATAGAAAAATTTTTGCTTACTAGCAATAAAGGTTAGGTTTTTTATAAAAATTATTAATTCATAAAACATAAATTATTTTAATTAGAAATATAATGATTTACCAAAATTTATGAAGCAGAAAATAAAAGATGCAATAAGAAGTCCGCATATTGTTTTTTAATTCTTCAAGTTAATTAAGTAAATCATACTTTTAGTTGAAAGATAAATTAAAGACATTATACTATATCAAATGGCAATGCCGCTGAAAGCTGGTAGGTTTCTTTTTAACTTAGAAGGCTGTGTGCCGTTTGACGATTGACAAAAATTGTAAGTCTGAAAATTGTTTGGTACCTCTTTCCCCATTTATTTCTGAATGATTAATTTCTCAGAAAATAAAGCCCTTGTATGAAATATAACTATTACCGATAAGATACGTTTGGTTAATTTCGTTTACCAGAAATGGAGTTTTACAACGTTTGTAATACGCATATCCCGTGACAGCATGACTAGTAACTCTAACTACGCTGAGAACATTTAGTCAATTTACATGCTGACAAACATTACGCTGTCTGAAAGTTTTTTCAATGTCACAAAATATAGTTGTGAATGCAGATAAAAATAAAGCAGCAAAATATAACACTAGATTGATCTAAATATCTCACAATGAATTGCGGATCTATGCAAGCACGCTAGAAAATCTGAGAATTCCAAACATCATATATAGCAATTATATACTGCAGGATAAAACATCATTTAACGTTAAAAATTAGCTGAGTTATTATTAATCATTAAACCTGTTTCTACGAAAATAAATCAGTTGAATCATCATAGCATTTTACTGATCTTTCAGTCGAACGTTTGTCTTAATACAGGATTTTCTAAATAAAATGCTTACACGTTAAATTTTCCTGAACTAGTATTAGCAAAATAGACACATTTAGTAAGAAATAAAATACTTTTGAATTTCTATTTTTACAAATTTAAGCAAAAGAACGGAAATCACTTGCATTATTAAATTTGTGCTCCTGTCTATTAGGGGTGTTTGCTTGTGGAACATTAAGTCTCCCGTTTCTGTTAAAGACATAGCCAGCTTTAGTTCTCTTACTTTCTCACAGTGGCAAAAATCATTTATTTTAAAATTTTAACAGCGTTTAATTTACGTGTATAGCGAACAATAAATCTTCGTCCATTATTTTTATTTTAATAGATACATAATTTTCTTGCATGTATATGAACTTACTTCTGTTTAAACCGCAGTAAGTCATCCTTATGAAGTTATATATTTTAGTATTAAAATATTCTTATCACATTATCTACGCAATAAAACCTGGTCAAAACGGTGTCCTAGGAATGATATTTGCAATGATGATGAACTAATATTCAACAGTTTCAAGAGATCACTTGAAGAACTTTACTGCATGAAATATCGTTTTCCTCAATAATAAATAATCGGGAAACAAACATAAATGGTACACTGAAAAATAAATATAAAGAGATTCAATCCGAAAAATAACTTAAGGCTGATTTTGTTTTTTGGAGAAATCGATAGACCCGGAATCTTTTGGCAACAATTACATATATCAAACACTGACACTTACCCAAAAGAACTATTAAGAGAAATATTTACAGTTTCATTTATGACGTCAACAGTTTGAACATTTTCAAAACAGCTTTGGATTTGATTCATTTAATTTATTTTTCTATTTTTAATTATTTTTCTATTTCTATTTTCTATTTTTAATTTAGATATGCGCTAAAGCAAGACATATTCGAAATATTCACAAAAGGGCATGTCCCTAGTAAATAAAACATTTTAAATCCAAATTTGAAAAAAAAAATCATTTCGGAAATATTTTTTTTTATTATTTTGTTTTAGACATTACATGCACGAAATTCCGTAGTTCTCGGCCAGTCGGTCTCCGAGGCTATGTAACAAACTCATATACAAATTCTTTATTTTATCATAATAGGGGAATTAATCTCTATTTTATTTTCTGATATAATATCCTAAAAATATATAATTTTTTACCTATCTGTAAATACGGATAATTTATTTTTAAACTAACGATTTCATATTTTCGTATTTGTAATTTTATTGCGCAGAATTTCAATTACCTTTTCTTACATTCTGTTTAAATGTAGCTCTTACGTATTCGAGCATTTTTAAAGTATGGGAATTAATATTTTGATCAAAATTATTCTGCCAATAGATTTTCCAGTTAAAGATTTCTTTTTACACGAAACGCTCTTATTTATAGTAGTAAATGTTCTCCTAGGAGCAGTCGTGTTTCACATCATCGTAACTAAATGTTCTTATCTAAACTTTTAAGCTTAACATAAAGTAGAATATTACTGATTAGCTAACTCAAAAGATATCATAAATATAAATTTAAATAAAAAATATTACAAGGTTACAAGAAATATTGATTTCTGGATTAAAATATTTATTCTGTTCCTAGGCAAGAATATTATTTTATTTATTTGAGGCATTTTTGACGACTAGAAAAAATATTGAACGGAATGTAAGACCAGAATGATTTATATTTTGGTGCATATAAATCTTTACTCAACAGAAATCATTTCTCTACTGCATAACATTTCATGCCACTGAGAGTATCTTTCCAAGATATCAGAATGGCTTAACCATTAAACTAGACACTCACGGTTTGACTTTTACTTTCCTTTTTCTGTCCTTTTTTATTTCTGTGCTTTTTTTATTTTTTTCTAGCCAGGTATACATATACTAACTCCCAAACATCAACTCTAGATTTAATAGATTTCACCTCTCTTCTTCTCTTTTGAAGTTTCATTTCAAGCATTCCAGATCAATTTTATTACTATTGCAGTACCTTTCAGTAAAGGAAACATTCCTACTCCGTTTACGCAAGTCTTCACATATCTTTCGGTTTTGCTTTTAAAATGCTGTTCTTTCAAAGCGAACCTACGCCACTATTCAATATTTGCATTCCATTTAATATAGATTATACAATAACCAGTGGTTTTGAAGTGAACCTACTTCAGTATTCTTCATTTGTACTATATTTGAAGTAGATTATATAAAAACTAGTAGTTTTCCACCAGTGAGCTGTACAATCAAATGCAGTATCCAGAGGAAAGTTTTGTTAAAAAAAATCAGAAAAATTCTTTTCAGAAGAAATATTATTTGGTAAAAGTATGCTGTGAGATCACCTTCTGGACGAAGCAGATTTGGTAAAAGTATGCTACACTTAAGTGTTTCGAAAACGACCTGTTTAATAACTTTTTATGGAATCTTCGAATTACGTGTCACATGATGTACACTAATTCTTGTAAAAACATTTTGGATCCCCACATATTAGGAATCAATCAAAATTTCTGAATACAAAATTTATTTTGGGTTCTCATATTCTTTAAAACCAATTGAAATCCGTAATCACAGTTTACTCGAGAAATCGAATATTCTGCATTTAACTATTTAATATGTTTAATTAAATTCAGCATTCGTTAAAGAGTGCACACAAATAGGATTGAAAATAATTCTTTCCGCTTTACCGCAACAACTTTATTTTTAATACAACAGGGTTTACTCATAACTACTAAAGTTTCTAAACTTAAAATTATTTTAGTTTCTAATTTTAAGCTTCTTCAGAAAACATCTTATTTGGCTTATTTTGTAGTCCAGATGCATCGCTTCTTTCATCACATTACATATATTGCTAGTGAATTATTCTTTACTTACGTCATGAATCAGCTAAAGAATTACACTGTCATCTCTAGCAGGGTTTCATAATCCTCTAATGAATGTCTGCTTGCTCCTACCATTAAAAATTCTGATTTTGATAGCCATTCTGTCTACTTCGCGAATCTATGCAGAAAGACTGCAATCACTGCCATCGTTTTCTGAAATCACGTATCCAGCTAGAACGACAACATGAGGTTATGCATTACTAATGCAGTAAAGCATGAAGTATAACACTGTTCTATACATGAAGTATAAGTACTGTAACATACATGAAGTGTAACAAACACTGTTGCATATAATTGAGTTTTAATTTTGAGTTTTAATGAAAATAATATCTACTACTACTACGTTTTTAATTTACCTCGAGTTATTCAATATTTCCGTATCGAAATGTTTGGCAAAATGGCATTTATATGATATCAAATGGCAAATATGTCATATATGACTTTCGTATTCTGAAAAAACACATGAAATGTTTTCTTTCCGATTTTGAGTAATTTTTATTTTTTATTTTATTTATTTATTTATTTTTTCGTGTGAACGATATTTGATTTCCGTGCGTGATGCAAAATGCGTTTACAAATATTATTTAACTACTTACCGGGAAACACTAAGAATGAATTTTAAATCTAATGAGGTCAAAACCTATGTAATTGATTTATTTAAAAGTCATCCGTATTTGGGAAGAAAAACTTCGTGCATGACTATTTGCCCATTCTTCCAAAGTACTAACAGACTGAAGCAGAGAAAAAAGTGCCCTAGAACGTCTTCCTACGATCTCTTAAATGAACATGAATTCAGGACTATAATTAAAGTTTATTAGATTACAGGCAAAATGTTTAATTTTCCAACTTATTTTGCTGCTGTGGACTGTGGAGAATTAAAATGAGCAAATATTTTACTGTAAACGAAATTGTCCTAATGAACTTCCTTCAAACATTTCCTCTAAAGCTAGAATTATTGAAATGTCAGGATTGTTTGTGAAATAGTTTCGAAAAACTTCGAAATCGTAAAATTTCTTAACAAATCGTTCAATGTTATACTTGCAAAATGTATTTACATTGATAAATAATCGTACTGACTAATTCATACTGCAAATTATTCTGTAATAACAAGCTTCCCTTATGTAACAGATTCTGTGTTAGATTTACCAAGAAAGATTATTTTAGTTTTACTTTATTATATTTCCTGAGAAATAAAATGTGTTTGCAATAGTTTATTGGTCCTTGAATTAACGGCACAAAACGCTGGAGAAGTTTAGAGAAAAGCTTTACTCCATTTAGCAAAGGAAATGAATACCTGCTGACTGTATGAACGTTTTATAGTCTTCCAAATATTTTGGGATTTAAATTATGTTAGACAAAGAATTACTAATGGCAGACTAATTTAGTAAGTATCGCCTTAAGATCTACTTTGTACTGACCTACAACCCACTGGCAAAAAATGACAAATGGCTCTCCTACTTACCGATGACCATGATCTGGAAATTCTTCGGTTAGAATAATTGAGTTCTTTTGTTTAATTGAATTTAACGTTTTATCTAAAATTACCTGACTGCTCCACACCCATGAAATTATCTCATGATCACAATTACTGTAGGTCGTCAGAGCACGTGCGTGCAGAAGTGAGCTCCACGTTTTACGCGGTAAAAGCGCTGATTTAAATTGCAAAAGTGCCTAATCCATATATCAACGGAAAGGTCTTGTCTAGAGCTTCAACTTGTCAGCGTTCTGTGGCTACGCCGAATAGTGATAGAGATATGGGTTATTAAAATGTTATTTCCACTGTCTTTGTGATTACCAATGTAAACAGACCTGAGGAGTCATCATCGAATGAAATGAGTACATAAATTTTCGAAGTACGAATGAAATGAGTGCATAAATTTTACAAATTTACAAATAAAAAGGACCATGGTCTTGTACAATTTACAATAGTATTTACAATTATATATACTACGTACTATAGCAAGGAGCTAACCTGTCATAATGAAAGACTTTAGGTTTAGAGTTCGATGATTTATGGATTCGAACCACGGCGTCGTTCAGCCTGTTTAGGACTGCCTGCGGACCATCCCAAGGTGACTGTAGTTTCGGACAGAGTCCTTTCCGTTGAGTCGAAATCCATAACCACACCTTGTCTCCTTCGTTGAATCGATGTCCAGTAGCTCTGCTGTCGTATTGGGTCTTCATCTTCTCCGTCACCAAGTCGACTCGCTCTCGTACAAAACTGTGCATCACTTCAAACTGGGCCTGAAGAGCTTGGATGTATCTTCAGGTTATGATGCCGCATCCACAGGGCTACCAAACAAATGATCACAAGGCAGACAAATGTCACGACCGAAGAGCATCTGGGATGGAGAATAGCTGGTAGTCTGGATTTTCTCTTCAATCCTAGCATGAATTCAGTAGCGTTCTCAGGAGTGTCTTTGAGACAGAGTCGGCGTTTCCAGGCGAGGATCCCTTCTAATGATGGAGAAGTGTGTACTCTGATGCTGAAAGCAGTCTGTTGTTTTTGAAGTCCAAAGAAAAATTATATTTCTTTAAAAAGTCCAATCCGGGGTTAGCAAGGATCTATAATCTCTACCACGTACAGTAGGCGGCTCTTCATAATGATTGGGTGACGTTTATTTTCCCCTCTATGTCGATTTTATCACCAGACGCAGTCTGGAGGGCAACACAGGATGGCGTCCAATGAGTTTATCTTTAAACTGTACAGCTAAATCTTTCCGAATCGTGGTAACATTAGTTCCTGTTTCAATGATCATACTGCAAGGAACTCCATCGACATGGCCATCGATGGACAGTCTACTACTGTTGCCATTCAATGTAGAAATCTTGAGAGTTTAAAACAGAGTTTTCCATTATCTGGCAACCTCCGTTCCTTGATATGGTCATTAATTTGTTTCATGCGTCGTTGCTCAGAAATTGTCTCAATTTTCGTACCCTGGGGTGTTCTGCAATTCTTTCGTACGTGGCCTTCAGCTCCACAGTTCCAGCACTTTGGTTTCTTGGTTTCTTGTCAGTCCTTTTCCTTCCCGTGGCATTTAATTGTCTGTTTAAATCGTATGCCTTATTTTCCGTGCTCTGGGGAGTTCTGCAGTTCCTTCGTAGGTGGCCTTCAACACCGCAATTCCAGCACTTTAGGATCGGTTTTGTTTCACCACTATTCCGTCTTAAAGCATTCACTGGTCTTGTCATTTCATCCGTTTCATTATCCGTGCCCTGGGGTGTTCTGCAATGCCGTCGTAGGTGACCTTCAGAACCACATCTCCAACATCTTACAGCCACTTTGTTCTCACTGCTACTCCGTATCAAAGCATCGACTTGTCTGGATAAATCATCTAAACGAGCCATCAATTGGTCCCCTGGGTCGTGGACTCGCACAGCTCTGACTGGGTAGCGATCCCTAAGAGTTGCTTGCTGGGCTGCCTCCAATTTCATGGCATACACTAAAGCGCTTTTCAAATCTTTAACATCCGCCATTCGCAGTGCTTTCTGTATTTCAGGGTCCCGGATGCCATCGACGAAATATTGCAGCGACAGGATTTCCCTCGTTTCTCTCGGGCACTCCGTAAAGGCGAGGTGGGACAGCCTTTCAACATCCGTGGCGAGTTCCTGGAGTGATTCGGTGGGCTTCTGTTGACGGGATTTTAATTGAAGCCTGCTGTAGTCTTTTAAACATTTCTCGCCAAAGCGCAGCTCCAATGCGCCGGATAGAGCTTCGAAGTCAAGTCTTTGGTTTTCAGGAAGCGTCTGCAGGATATCCGCTGCGTCTGCTCTCAGCGAAGCGGCGAGATGACAGGCCTTAGTTTGGGAATCCCATCCATTCGCATCCGCCACTATAGAAAATTGTGTTTTATACAACTGCCAGGAGGTCTTCCCATCATAAGTGGATAACTTCAGAGAGGGACGAGCAGGCATGGGTAAAAATTTAAAACCATCACTATTGTTCCCTGCCGTCGCTACGAATTTCTTTAAAATATCCACTTCTTTGGCTACTGCAGAAACCCTATCATCAATTTGTTGTTCGATTTGGTGTTGGACGGCACAAACTCTTCCTTCTATATGTTCTATTACAGAAGAAACTTTTTCTTCAATTTGTCCAACTTTATTTTCAACTGTGTCAATTCTGCCTTTCATAGCTTCAAATTTATTTTCCATTATGCAGGTAATTTCTCTTTTCATTTCTTCTTGACCAGCTTGAACGGCTTTCATTTCGTCCTTAACGGATTCCTGGCCCAATTTCATTTCTTCCTTAACGGATTCCTGGCCCAATTTCATTTGTTCTTTAAATGAGGCAAAGGCTGATATTAAATGCCTTAATTGCTCTTCCATCGCTCTTGTTATTGGCATTCAAACCCCACTCCTGACACCAAAAATTGTTGCGTGCGTACGGGTTCGTTATGAAATGAATGCACAAGTCCGATGAAAAATGAACAAAAATTTATTATTATCAAAACAAAAATGCTTAAATTTTCTCAAATTATCATGCAGTATTACAATATCTCACAGTAGTTATCTTTTAACTACTCAAATATCCAATAGAACGTAATTCAAAATAGCTAAAGAACGCTAATCCGCGAATTCGCTACAATCAACAAGAGCAGTTTTCTAAACAACAACAAACTAAGCAAGCAACTAACTACAAACTGAGATGTTTTCCTCCTTTTATAAGATTTTAAAATCACGCGCTAGAATTTTCCAGTACTTTCTCGAAATCAAACAGAGATATTTATTTATTTAATGCACGCGCTCTTGTATTTTCAATTTTCCGGCTTAGCTTTCTTTTAACATTCGTCACGCGCTGCACTGCGCGAGAAATAAAACCATTTAATTTATAATTGAACTAACATTAGCTTTTTAAATACCAAATTCGTAACAATATTTTACATACGCATGCGAGTCTAAATTTGGTGAATATTTGAATATTTTCAAATTCTTTAAATTTAATAACAAGTAATTTAATGTACTTTCCAATATGTGAATTAATGTAAACTTTCTTTTTAGTAAACGTTTTGAAATTTGATTTGAATTTAGTTAGAAAAGGGACTGCTACATTTGAAAAAACGATATGGAATTCATAGTATTATTTGTAATAAAGCGTCTTCTGTTGATGATTGGAATGAAATTATCTGTTGCCTGAATTATCATTATAATAGTTCGGAAATGAAAACCACAAAATGGATGGTTCGTCTATGAAATCAAACCCCAGTGAAGGAGTTCAAATCCGATAACTGGGTTAACCATTGTTCTGTAAACTGATGGAAGGAATTTGAAAAGAATGTCACCGCTTCGTTATCAGCGCTACTAGTGCTTTAAGTTCCGTTAATTTTGAAGTATGGTACGCGTTAGAATAGCTTCATCACCATCGTGCATGAAAATCACCATAATCTTCGAGGGTTTGATTTCCATAGTGATGCGTAGCGATCTCACTTGATAGAATATCGTTTTAGTTTTGACTTATACGAACTAATCCATGTCTTATACAGTGTAATGTTTGGGAATACTAAGGTAGTACATTCTTAGCTATTTTTGTTTTTCCAACAACTATGCTGTTTCTGTGTCAAAAACATTATATTTACGCAGCTCTCAAAGTACAAATCATGTAACGCTCTTTCTCTCTTTAAGAAGTTTAAGAATGTGACATAAAAGAGAGTACGAAGTATTTTAATACAATTTAAGCATAAGTTATGAAGTATTTTAAGTACGAGTATTATGCTAACTTTTCATATTAATAAAAAGCAATTATTTCAATCTATTGGAAGTTGAATAACATTCCCGAGTATTTCCTGCAACTCAAAGGCAATACCGTATAAAATAATGCGCTTTTTAACTATTTTACTATTGAAAAGACAGCATGCAATCCGCTGTCATTCAGTTAAAAGTCCGCAACAAAAATTAACTGAAGCAATTCCTAACACCTCTTATTAGTCACCATTTAATTTGTCACAGTGAACAAAGTGCTGGCTGCTAGTCGTCTTCCTAATACTATGGTTGAAGACCTCCATGTTAGATCACGCGCAAAGCATTATTATCTATTTAAGCATTAAATAAATATCGCGATAGAAAAATTTTTGCTTACTAGCAATAAAGGTTAGGTTTTTTATAAAAATTATTAATTCATAAAACATAAATTATTTTAATTAGAAATATAATGATTTACCAAAATTTATGAAGCAGAAAATAAAAGATGCAATAAGAAGTCCGCATATTGTTTTTTAATTCTTCAAGTTAATTAAGTAAATCATACTTTTAGTTGAAAGATAAATTAAAGACATTATACTATATCAAATGGCAATGCCGCTGAAAGCTGGTAGGTTTCTTTTTAACTTAGAAGGCTGTGTGCCGTTTGACGATTGACAAAAATTGTAAGTCTGAAAATTGTTTGGTACCTCTTTCCCCATTTATTTCTGAATGATTAATTTCTCAGAAAATAAAGCCCTTGTATGAAATATAACTATTACCGATAAGATACGTTTGGTTAATTTCGTTTACCAGAAATGGAGTTTTACAACGTTTGTAATACGCATATCCCGTGACAGCATGACTAGTAACTCTAACTACGCTGAGAACATTTAGTCAATTTACATGCTGACAAACATTACGCTGTCTGAAAGTTTTTTCAATGTCACGAAATATAGTTGTGAATGCAGATAAAAATAAAGCAGCAAAATATAACACTAGATTGATCTAAATATCTCACAATGAATTGCGGATCTATGCAAGCACGCTAGAAAATCTGAGAATTCCAAACATCATATATAGCAATTATATACTGCAGGATAAAACATCATTTAACGTTAAAAATTAGCTGAGTTATTATTAATCATTAAACCTGTTTCTACGAAAATAAATCAGTTGAATCATCATAGCATTTTACTGATCTTTCAGTCGAACGTTTGTCTTAATACAGGATTTTCTAAATAAAATGCTTACACGTTAAATTTTCCTGAACTAGTATTAGCAAAATAGACACATTTAGTAAGAAATAAAATACTTTTGAATTTCTATTTTTACAAATTTAAGCAAAAGAACGGAAATCACTTGCATTATTAAATTTGTGCTCCTGTCTATTAGGGGTGTTTGCTTGTGGAACCTTAAGTCTCCCGTTTCTGTTAAAGACATAGCCAGCTTTAGTTCTCTTACTTTCTCACAGTGGCAAAAATCATTTATTTTAAAATTTTAACAGCGTTTAATTTACGTGTATAGCGAACAATAAATCTTCGTCCATTATTTTTATTTTAATAGATACATAATTTTCTTGCATGTATATGAACTTACTTCTGTTTAAACCGCAGTAAGTCATCCTTATGAAGTTATATATTTTAGTATTAAAATATTCTTATCACATTATCTACGCAATAAAACCTGGTCAAAACGGTGTCCTAGGAATGATATTTGCAATGATGATGAACTAATATTCAACAGTTTCAAGAGATCACTTGAAGAACTTTACTGCATGAAATATCGTTTTCCTCAATAATAAATAATCGGGAAACAAACATAAATGGTACACTGAAAAATAAATATAAAGAGATTCAATCCGAAAAATAACTTAAGGCTGATTTTGTTTTTTGGAGAAATCGATAGACCCGGAATCTTTTGGCAACAATTACATATATCAAACACTGACACTTACCCAAAAGAACTATTAAGAGAAATATTTACAGTTTCATTTATGACGTCAACAGTTTGAACATTTTCAAAACAGCTTTGGATTTGATTCATGAAGCTTTAATTTATTTTTCTATTTTTAATTATTTTTCTATTTCTATTTTCTATTTTTAATTTAGATATGCGCTAAAGCAAGACATATTCGAAATATTCACAAAAGGGCATGTCCCTAGTAAATAAAGCATTTTAAATCCAAATTTGAAAAAAAAAATCATTTCGGAAATATTTTTTTTATTATTTAGTTTTAGACATTACATGCACGAAATTCCGTAGTTCTCGGCCAGTCGGTCTCCGAGGCTATGTAACAAACTCATATACAAATTCTTTATTTTATCATAATAGGGGAATTAATCTCTATTTTATTTTCTGATATAATATCCTAAAAATATATAATTTTTTACCTATCTCTAAATACGGATAATTTATTTTTAAACTAACGATTTCATATTTTCGTATTTGTAATTTTATTGCGCAGAATTTCAATTACCTTTTCTTACATTCTGTTTAAATGTAGCTCTTACGTATTCGAGCATTTTTAAAGTATGGGAATTAATATTTTGATCAAAATTATTCTGCCAATAGATTTTCCAGTTAAAGATTTCTTTTTACACGAAACGCTCTTATTTATAGTAGTAAATGTTCTCCTAGGAGCAGTCGTGTTTCACATCATCGTAACTAAATGTTCTTATCTAAACTTTTAAGCTTAACATAAAGTAGAATATTACTGATTAGCTAACTCAAAAGATATCATAAATATAAATTTAAATAAAAAATATTACAAGGTTACAAGAAATATTGATTTCTGGATTAAAATATTTATTCTGTTCCTAGGCAAGAATATTATTTTATTTATTTGAGGCATTTTTGACGACTAGAAAAAATATTGAACGGAATGTAAGACCAGAATGATTTATATTTTGGTGCATATAAATCTTTACTCAACAGAAATCATTTCTCTACTGCATAACATTCATGCCACTGAGAGTATCTTTCCAAGATATCAGAATGGCTTAACCATTAAACTAGACAGTCACGGTTTGACTTTTACTTTCCTTTTTCTGTCCTTTTTTATTTCTGTGCTTTTTTTATTTTTTTCTAGCCAGGTATACATATACTAACTCCCAAACATCAACTCTAGATTTAATAGATTTCACCTCTCTTCTTCTCTTTTGAAGTTTCATTTCAAGCATTCCAGATCAATTTTATTACTATTGCAGTACCTTTCAGTAAAGGAAACATTCCTACTCCGTTTACGCAAGTCTTCACATATCTTTCGGTTTTGCTTTTAAAATGCTGTTCTTTCAAAGCGAACCTACGCCACTATTCAATATTTGCATTCCATTTAATATAGATTATACAATAACCAGTGGTTTTGAAGTGAACCTACTTCAGTATTCTTCATTTGTACTATATTTGAAGTAGATTATACAAAAACTAGTAGTTTTCCACCAGTGAGCTGTACAATCAAATGCAGTATCCAGAGGAAAGTTTTGTTAAAAAAAATCAGAAAAATTCTTTTCAGAAGAAATATTATTTGGTAAAAGTATGCTGTGAGATCACCTTCTGGACGAAGCAGATTTGGTAAAAGTATGCTACACTTAAGTGTTTCGAAAACGACCTGTTTAATAACTTTTTATGGAATCTTCGAATTACGTGTCACATGATGTACACTAATTCTTGTAAAAACATTTTGGATCCCCACATATTAGGAATCAATCAAAATTTCTGAATACAAAATTTATTTTGGGTTCTCATATTCTTTAAAACCAATTGAAATCCGTAATCACAGTTTACTCGAGAAATCGAATATTCTGCATTTAACTATTTAATATGTTTAATTAAATTCAGCATTCGTTAAAGAGTGCACACAAATAGGATTGAAAATAATTCTTTCCGCTTTACCGCAACAACTTTATTTTTAATACAACAGGGTTTACTCATAACTACTAAAGTTTCTAAACTTAAAATTGTTTTAGTTTCTAATTTTAAGCTTCTTCAGAAAACATCTTATTTGGCTTATTTTGTAGTCCAGATGCATCGCTTCTTTCATCACATTACATATATTGCTAGTGAATTATTCTTTACTTACGTCATGAATCAGCTAAAGAATTACACTGTCATCTCTAGCAGGGTTTCATAATCCCCTAATGAATGTCTGCTTGCTCCTACCATTAAAAATTCTGATTTTGATAGCCATTCTGTCTACTTCGCGAATTTATGCAGAAAGACTGCAATCACTGCCATCGTTTTCTGAAATCACGTATCCAGCTAGAACGACAACATGGGGTTATGCATTACTAATGCAGTAAAGCATGAAGTATAACACTGTTCTATACATGAAGTATAAGTACTGTAACATACATGAAGTGTAACAAACACTGTTGCATATAAATGAGTTTTAATTTTGAGTTTTAATGAAAATAATATCTACTACTACTACGTTTTTAATTTACCTCGAGTTATTCAATATTTCCGTATCGAAATGTTTGGCAAAATGGCATTTATATGATATCAAATGGCAAATATGTCATATATGACTTTCGTATTCTGAAAAAACACATGAAATGTTTTCTTTCCGATTTTGAGTAATTTTTATTTTTTATTTTATTTATTTATTTATTTTTTCGTGTGAACGATATTTGATTTCCGTGCGTGATGCAAAATGCGTTTACAAATATTATTTAACTACTTACCGGGAAACACTAAGAATGAATTTTAAATCTAATGAGGTCAAAACCTATGTAATTGATTTATTTAAAAGTCATCCGTATTTGGGAAGAAAAACTTCGTGCATGACTATTTGCTCATTGTTCCAAAGTACTAACAGACTGAAGCAGAGAAAAAAGTGCCCTAGAACGTCTTCCTACGATCTCTTAAATGAACATGAATTCAGGACTATAATTAAAGTTTATTAGATTACAGGCAAAATGTTTAATTTTCCAACTTATTTTGCTGCTGTGGACTGTGGAGAATTAAAATGAGCAAATATTTTACTGTAAACGAAATTGTCCTAATGAACTTCCTTCAAACATTTCCTCTAAAGCTAGAATTATTGAAATGTCAGGATTGTTTGTGAAATAGTTTCGAAAAACTTCGAAATCGTAAAATTTCTTAACAAATCGTTCAATGTTATACTTGCAAAATGTATTTACATTGATAAATAATCGTACTGACTAATTCATACTGCAAATTATTCTGTAATAACAAGCTTCCCTTATGTAACAGATTCTGTGTTAGATTTACCAAGAAAGATTATTTTAGTTTTACTTTATTATATTTCCTGAGAAATAAAATGTGTTTGCAATAGTTTATTGGTCCTTGAATTAACGGCACAAAACGCTGGAGAAGTTTAGAGAAAAGCTTTACTCCATTTAGCAAAGGAAATGAATACCTGCTGACTGTATGAACGTTTTATAGTCTTCCAAATATTTTGGGATTTAAATTATGTTAGACAAAGAATTACTAATGGCAGACTAATTTAGTAAGTATCGCCTTAAGATCTACTTTGTACTGACCTACAACCCACTGGCAAAAAATGACAAATGGCTCTCCTACTTACCGATGACCATGATCTGGAAATTCTTCGGTTAGAATAATTGAGTTCTTTTGTTTAATTGAATTTAACGTTTTATCTAAAATTACCTGACTGCTCCACACCCATGAAATTATCTCATGATCACAATTACTGTAGGTCGTCAGAGCACGTGCGTGCAGAAGTGAGCTCCACGTTTTACGCGGTAAAAGCGCTGATTTAAATTGCAAAAGTGCCTAATCCATATATCAACGGAAAGGTCTTGTCTAGAGCTTCAACTTGTCAGCGTTCTGTGGCTACGCCGAATAGTGATAGAGATATGGGTTATTAAAATGTTATTTCCACTGTCTTTGTGATTACCAATGTAAACAGACCTGAGGAGTCATCATCGAATGAAATGAGTACATAAATTTTCGAAGTACGAATGAAATGAGTGCATAAATTTTACAAATTTACAAATAAAAAGGACCATGGTCTTGTACAATTTACAATAGTATTTACAATTATATACACTACGTACTATAGCAAGGAGCTAACCTGTCATAATGAAAGACTTTAGGTTTAGAGTTCGATGATTTATGGATTCGAACCACGGCGTCGTTCAGCCTGTTTAGGACTGCCTGCGGACCATCCCAAGGTGACTGTAGTTTCGGACAGAGTCCTTTCCGTTGAGTCGAAATCCATAACCACACCTTGTCTCCTTCGTTGAATCGATGTCCAGTAGCTCTGCTGTCGTATTGGGTCTTCATCTTCTCCGTCACCAAGTCGACTCGCTCTCGTACAAAACTGTGCATCACTTCAAACTGGGCCTGAAGAGCTTGGATGTATCTTCAGGTTATGATGCCGCATCCACAGGGCTACCAAACAAATGATCACAAGGCAGACAAATGTCACGACCGAAGAGCATCTGGGATGGAGAATAGCTGGTAGTCTGGATTTTCTCTTCAATCCTAGCATGAATTCAGTAGCGTTCTCAGGAGTGTCTTTGAGACAGAGTCGGCGTTTCCAGGCGAGGATCCCTTCTAATGATGGAGAAGTGTGTACTCTGATGCTGAAAGCAGTCTGTTGTTTTTGAAGTCCAAAGAAAAATTATATTTCTTTAAAAAGTCCAATCCGGGGTTAGCAAGGATCTATAATCTCTACCACGTACAGTAGGCGGCTCTTCATAATGATTGGGTGACGTTTATTTTCCCCTCTATGTCGATTTTATCACCAGACGCAGTCTGGAGGGCAACACAGGATGGCGTCCAATGAGTTTATCTTTAAACTGTACAGCTAAATCTTTCCGAATCGTGGTAACATTAGTTCCTGTTTCAATGATCATACTGCAAGGAACTCCATCGACATGGCCATCGATGGACAGTCTACTACTGTTGCCATTCAATGTAGAAATCTTGAGAGTTTAAAACAGAGTTTTCCATTATCTGGCAACCTCCGTTCCTTGATATGGTCATTAATTTGTTTCATGCGTCGTTGCTCAGAAATTGTCTCAATTTTCGTACCCTGGGGTGTTCTGCAATTCTTTCGTACGTGGCCTTCAGCTCCACAGTTCCAGCACTTTGGTTTCTTGGTTTCTTGTCAGTCCTTTTCCTTCCCGTGGCATTTAATTGTCTGTTTAAATCGTATGCCTTATTTTCCGTGCTCTGGGGAGTTCTGCAGTTCCTTCGTAGGTGGCCTTCAACACCGCAATTCCAGCACTTTAGGATCGGTTTTGTTTCACCACTATTCCGTCTTAAAGCATTCACTGGTCTTGTCATTTCATCCGTTTCATTATCCGTGCCCTGGGGTGTTCTGCAATGCCGTCGTAGGTGACCTTCAGAACCACATCTCCAACATCTTACAGCCACTTTGTTCTCACTGCTACTCCGTATCAAAGCATCGACTTGTCTGGATAAATCATCTAAACGAGCCATCAATTGGTCCCCTGGGTCGTGGACTCGCACAGCTCTGACTGGGTAGCGATCCCTAAGAGTTGCTTGCTGGGCTGCCTCCAATTTCATGGCATACACTAAAGCGCTTTTCAAATCTTTAACATCCGCCATTCGCAGTGCTTTCTGTATTTCAGGGTCCCGGATGCCATCGACGAAATATTGCAGCGACAGGATTTCCCTCGTTTCTCTCGGGCACTCCGTAAAGGCGAGGTGGGACAGCCTTTCAACATCCGTGGCGAGTTCCTGGAGTGATTCGTTGGGCTTCTGTTGACGGGATTTTAATTGAAGCCTGCTGTAGTCTTTTAAACATTTCTCGCCAAAGCGCAGCTCCAATGCGCCGGATAGAGCTTCGAAGTCAAGTCTTTGGTTTTCAGGAAGCGTCTGCAGGATATCCGCTGCGTCTGCTTTCAGCGAAGCGGCGAGATGACAGGCCTTAGTTTGGGAATCCCATCCATTCGTATCCGCCACGATAGAAAATTGTGTTTTATACAACTGCCAGGAGGTCTTCCCATCATAAGTGGATAACTTCAGAGAGGGACGAGCAGGCATGGGTAAAAATTTAAAACCATCACTATTGTTCCCTGCCGTCGCTACGAATTTCTTTAAAATATCCACTTCTTTGGCTACTGCAGAAACCCTATCATCAATTTGTTGTTCGATTTGGTGTTGGACGGCACAAACTCTTCCTTCTATATGTTCTTTTACAGAAGAAACTCTTTCTTCAATTTGTCCAACTTTATTTTCAACTGTGTCAATTCTGCCTTTCATAGCTTCAAATTTATTTTCTATTATGCAGGTAATTTCTCTTTTCATTTCTTCTTGACCAGCTTGAACGGCTTTCATTTCGTCCTTAACGGATTCCTGGCCCAATTTCATTTCTTCCTTAACGGATTCCTGGCCCAATTTCATTTCTTCCTTAACGGATTCCTGGCCCAATTTCATTTGTTCTTTAAATGAGGCAAAGGCTGATATTAAATGCCTTAATTGCTCTTCCATCGCTCTTGTTATTGGCATTCAAACCCCACTCCTGACACCAAAAATTGTTGCGTGCGTACGGGTTCGTTATGAAATGAATGCACAAGTCCGATGAAAAATGAACAAAAATTTATTATTATCAAAACAAAAATGCTTAAATTTTCTCAAATTATCATGCAGTATTACAATATCTCACAGTAGTTATCTTTTAACTACTCAAATATCCAATAGAACGTAATTCAAAACAGCTAAAGAACGCTAATCCGCGAATTCGCTACAATCAACAAGAGCAGTTTTCTAAACAACAACAAACTAAGCAAGCAACTAACTACAAACTGAGATGTTTTCCTCCTTTTATAAGATTTTAAAATCACGCGCTAGAATTTTCCAGTACTTTCTCGAAATCAAACAGAGATATTTATTTATTTAATGCACGCGCTCTTGTATTTTCAATTTTCCGGCTTAGCTTTCTTTTAACATTCGTCACGCGCTGCACTGCGCGAGAAATAAAACCATTTAATTTATAATTGAACTAACATTAGCTTTTTAAATACCAAATTCGTAACAATATTTTACATACGCATGCGAGTCTAAATTTGGTGAATATTTGAATATTTTCAAATTCTTTAAATTTAATAACAAGTAATTTAATGTACTTTCCAATATGTGAATTAATGTAAACTTTCTTTTTAGTAAACGTTTTGAAATTTGATTTGAATTTAGTTAGAAAAGGGACTGCTACATTTGAAAAAACGATATGGAATTCATAGTATTATTTGTAATAAAGCGTCTTCTGTTGATGATTGGAATGAAATTATCTGTTGCCTGAATTATCATTATAATAGTTCGGAAATGAAAACCACAAAATGGATGGTTCGTCTATGAAATCAAACCCCAGTGAAGGAGTTCAAATCCGATAACTGGGTTAACCATTGTTCTGTAAACTGATGGAAGGAATTTGAAAAGAATGTCACCGCTTCGTTATCAGCGCTACTAGTGCTTTAAGTTCCGTTAATTTTGAAGTATGGTACGCGTTAGAATAGCTTCATCACCATCGTGCATGAAAATCACCATAATCTTCGAGGGTTTGATTTCCATAGTGATGCGTAGCGATCTCACTTGATAGAATATCGTTTTAGTTTTGACTTATACGAACTAATCCATGTCTTATACAGTGTAATGTTTGGGAATACTAAGGTAGTACATTCTTAGCTATTTTTGTTTTTCCAACAACTATGCTGTTTCTGTGTCAAAAAAATTATATTTACGCAGCTCTCAAAGTACAAATCATGTAACGCTCTTTCTCTCTTTAAGAAGTTTAAGAATGTGACATAAAAGAGAGTACGAAGTATTTTAATACAATTTAAGCATAAGTTATGAAGTATTTTAAGTACGAGTATTATGCTAACTTTTCATATTAATAAAAAGCAATTATTTCAATCTATTGGAAGTTGAATAACATTCCCGAGTATTTCCTGCAACTCAAAGGCAATACCGTATAAAATAATGCGCTTTTTAACTATTTTACTATTGAAAAGACAGCATGCAATCCGCTGTCATTCAGTTAAAAGTCCGCAACAAAAATTAACTGAAGCAATTCCTAACACCTCTTATTAGTCACCATTTAATTTGTCACAGTGAACAAAGTGCTGGCTGCTAGTCGTCTTCCTAATACTATGGTTGAAGACCTCCATGTTAGATCACGCGCAAAGCATTATTATCTATTTAAGCATTAAATAAATATCGCGATAGAAAAATTTTTGCTTACTAGCAATAAAGGTTAGGTTTTTTATAAAAATTATTAATTCATAAAACATAAATTATTTTAATTAGAAATATAATGATTTACCAAAATTTATGAAGCAGAAAATAAAAGATGCAATAAGAAGTCCGCATATTGTTTTTTAATTCTTCAAGTTAATTAAGTAAATCATACTTTTAGTTGAAAGATAAATTAAAGACATTATACTATATCAAATGGCAATGCCGCTGAAAGCTGGTAGGTTTCTTTTTAACTTAGAAGGCTGTGTGCCGTTTGACGATTGACAAAAATTGTAAGTCTGAAAATTGTTTGGTACCTCTTTCCCCATTTATTTCTGAATGATTAATTTCTCAGAAAATAAAGCCCTTGTATGAAATATAACTATTACCGATAAGATACGTTTGGTTAATTTCGTTTACCAGAAATGGAGTTTTACAACGTTTGTAATACGCATATCCCGTGACAGCATGACTAGTAACTCTAACTACGCTGAGAACATTTAGTCAATTTACATGCTGACAAACATTACGCTGTCTGAAAGTTTTTTCAATGTCACAAAATATAGTTGTGAATGCAGATAAAAATAAAGCAGCAAAATATAACACTAGATTGATCTAAATATCTCACAATGAATTGCGGATCTATGCAAGCACGCTAGAAAATCTGAGAATTCCAAACATCATATATAGCAATTATATACTGCAGGATAAAACATCATTTAACGTTAAAAATTAGCTGAGTTATTATTAATCATTAAACCTGTTTCTACGAAAATAAATCAGTTGAATCATCATAGCATTTTACTGATCTTTCAGTCGAACGTTTGTCTTAATACAGGATTTTCTAAATAAAATGCTTACACGTTAAATTTTCCTGAACTAGTATTAGCAAAATAGACACATTTAGTAAGAAATAAAATACTTTTGAATTTCTATTTTTACAAATTTAAGCAAAAGAACGGAAATCACTTGCATTATTAAATTTGTGCTCCTGTCTATTAGGGGTGTTTGCTTGTGGAACCTTAAGTCTCCCGTTTCTGTTAAAGACATAGCCAGCTTTAGTTCTCTTACTTTCTCACAGTGGCAAAAATCATTTATTTTAAAATTTTAACAGCGTTTAATTTACGTGTATAGCGAACAATAAATCTTCGTCCATTATTTTTATTTTAATAGATACATAATTTTCTTGCATGTATATGAACTTACTTCTGTTTAAACCGCAGTAAGTCATCCTTATGAAGTTATATATTTTAGTATTAAAATATTCTTATCACATTATCTACGCAATAAAACCTGGTCAAAACGGTGTCCTAGGAATGATATTTGCAATGATGATGAACTAATATTCAACAGTTTCAAGAGATCACTTGAAGAACTTTACTGCATGAAATATCGTTTTCCTCAATAATAAATAATCGGGAAACAAACATAAATGGTACACTGAAAAATAAATATAAAGAGATTCAATCCGAAAAATAACTTAAGGCTGATTTTGTTTTTTGGAGAAATCGATAGACCCGGAATCTTTTGGCAACAATTACATATATCAAACACTGACACTTACCCAAAAAAACTATTAAGAGAAATATTTACAGTTTCATTTATGACGTCAACAGTTTGAACATTTTCAAAACAGCTTTGGATTTGATTCATTTAATTTATTTTTCTATTTTTAATTATTTTTCTATTTCTATTTTCTATTTTTAATTTAGATATGCGCTAAAGCAAGACATATTCGAAATATTCACAAAAGGGCATGTCCCTAGTAAATAAAACATTTTGAATCCAAATTTGAAAAAAAAAATCATTTCGGAAATATTTTTTTTTATTATTTTGTTTTAGACATTACATGCACGAAATTCCGTAGTTCTCGGCCAGTCGGTCTCCGAGGCTATGTAACAAACTCATATACAAATTCTTTATTTTATCATAATAGGGGAATTAATCTCTATTTTATTTTCTGATATAATATCCTAAAAATATATAATTTTTTACCTATCTGTAAATACGGATAATTTATTTTTAAACTAACGATTTCATATTTTCGTATTTGTAATTTTATTGCGCAGAATTTCAATTACCTTTTCTTACATTCTGTTTAAATGTAGCTCTTACGTATTCGAGCATTTTTAAAGTATGGGAATTAATATTTTGATCAAAATTATTCTGCCAATAGATTTTCCAGTTAAAGATTTCTTTTTACACGAAACGCTCTTATTTATAGTAGTAAATGTTCTCCTAGGAGCAGTCGTGTTTCACATCATCGTAACTAAATGTTCTTATCTAAACTTTTAAGTTTAACATAAAGTAGAATATTACTGATTAGCTAACTCAAAAGATATCATAAATATAAATTTAAATAAAAAATATTACAAGGTTACAAGAAATATTGATTTCTGGATTAAAATATTTATTCTGTTCCTAGGCAAGAATATTATTTTATTTATTTGAGGCATTTTTGACGACTAGAAAAAATATTGAACGGAATGTAAGACCAGAATGATTTATATTTTGGTGCATATAAATCTTTACTCAACAGAAATCATTTCTCTACTGCATAACATTTTATGCCACTGAGAGTATCTTTCCAAGATATCAGAATGGCTTAACCATTAAACTAGACAGTCACGGTTTGACTTTTACTTTCCTTTTTCTGTCCTTTTTTATTTCTGTGCTTTTTTTATTTTTTTCTAGCCAGGTATACATATACTAACTTCCAAACATCAACTCTAGATTTAATAGATTTCACCTCTCTTCTTCTCTTTTGAAGTTTTATTTCAAGCATTCCAGATCAATTTTATTACTATTGCAGTACCTTTCAGTAAAGGAAACATTCCTACTCCGTTTACGCAAGTCTTCACATATCTTTCGGTTTTGCTTCAAAATGCTGTTCTTTCAAAGCGAACCTACGCCACTATTCAATATTTGCATTCCATTTAATATAGATTATACAATAACCAGTGGTTTTGAAGTGAACCTACTTCAGTATTCTTCATTTGTACTATATTTGAAGTAGATTATACAAAAACTAGTAGTTTTCCACCAGTGAGCTGTACAATCAAATGTAGTATCCAGAGGAAAGTTTTGTTAAAAAAAATCAGAAAAATTCTTTTCAGAAGAAATATTATTTGGTAAAAGTATGCTGTGAGATCACCTTCTGGACGATGCAGATTTGGTAAAAGTATGCTACACTTAAGTGTTTCGAAAACGACCTGTTTAATAACTTTTTATGGAATCTTCGAATTACGTGTCACATGATGTACACTAATTCTTGTAAAAACATTTTGGATCCCCACATATTAGGAATCAATCAAAATTTCTGAATACAAAATTTATTTTGGGTTCTCATATTCTTTAAAACCAATTGAAATCCGTAATCACAGTTTACTCGAGAAATCGAATATTCTGCATTTAACTATTTAATATGTTTAATTAAATTCAGCATTCGTTAAAGAGTGCACACAAATAGGATTGAAAATAATTCTTTCCGCTTTACCGCAACAACTTTATTTTTAATACAACAGGGTTTACTCATAACTACTAAAGTTTCTAAACTTAAAATTATTTTAGTTTCTAATTTTAAGCTTCTTCAGAAAACATCTTATTTGGCTTATTTTGTAGTCCAGATGCATCGCTTCTTTCATCACATTACATATATTGCTAGTGAATTATTCTTTACTTACGTCATGAATCAGCTAAAGAAATACACTGTCATCTCTAGCAGGGTTTCATAATCCTCTAATGAATGTCTGCTTGCTCCTACCATTAAAAATTCTGATTTTGATAGCCATTCTGTCTACTTCGCGAATCTATGCAGAAAGACTGCAATCACTGCCATCGTTTTCTGAAATCACATATCCAGCTAGAACGACAACATGAGGTTATGCATTACTAATGCAGTAAAGCATGAAGTATAACACTGTTCTATACATGAAGTATAAGTACTGTAACATACATGAAGTGTAACAAACACTGTTGCATATAATTGAGTTTTAATTTTGAGTTTTAATGAAAATAATATCTACTACTACTACGTTTTTAATTTACCTCGAGTTATTCAATATTTCCGTATCGAAATGTTTGGCAAAATGGCATTTATATGATATCAAATGGCAAATATGTCATATATGACTTTCGTATTCTGAAAAAACACATGAAATGTTTTCTTTCCGATTTTGAGTAATTTTTATTTTTTATTTTATTTATTTATTTATTTTTTCGTGTGAACGATATTTGATTTCCGTGCGTGATGCAAAATGCGTTTACAAATATTATTTAACTACTTACCGGGAAACACTAAGAATGAATTTTAAATCTAATGAGGTCAAAACCTATGTAATTGATTTATTTAAAAGTCATCCGTATTTGGGAAGAAAAACTTCGTGCATGACTATTTGCCCATTCTTCCAAAGTACTAACAGACTGAAGCAGAGAAAAAAGTGCCCTAGAACGTCTTCCTACGATCTCTTAAATGAACATGAATTCAGGACTATAATTAAAGTTTATTAGATTACAGGCAAAATGTTTAATTTTCCAACTTATTTTGCTGCTGTGGACTGTGGAGAATTAAAATGAGCAAATATTTTACTGTAAACGAAATTGTCCTAATGAACTTCCTTCAAACATTTCCTCTAAAGCTAGAATTATTGAAATGTCAGGATTGTTTGTGAAATAGTTTCGAAAAACTTCGAAATCGTAAAATTTCTTAACAAATCGTTCAATGTTATACTTGCAAAATGTATTTACATTGATAAATAATCGTACTGACTAATTCATACTGCAAATTATTCTGTAATAACAAGCTTCCCTTATGTAACAGATTCTGTGTTAGATTTACCAAGAAAGATTATTTTAGTTTTACTTTATTATATTTCCTGAGAAATAAAATGTGTTTGCAATAGTTTATTGGTCCTTGAATTAACGGCACAAAACGCTGGAGAAGTTTAGAGAAAAGCTTTACTCCATTTAGCAAAGGAAATGAATACCTGCTGACTGTATGAACGTTTTATAGTCTTCCAAATATTTTGGGATTTAAATTATGTTAGACAAAGAATTACTAATGGCAGACTAATTTAGTAAGTACCGCCTTAAGATCTACTTTGTACTGACCTACAACCCACTGGCAAAAAATGACAAATGGCTCTCCTACTTACCGATGACCATGATCTGGAAATTCTTCGGTTAGAATAATTGAGTTCTTTTGTTTAATTGAATTTAACGTTTTATCTAAAATTACCTGACTGCTCCACACCCATGAAATTATCTCATGATCACAATTACTGTAGGTCGTCAGAGCACGTGCGTGCAGAAGTGAGCTCCACGTTTTACGCGGTAAAAGCGCTGATTTAAATTGCAAAAGTGCCTAATCCATATATCAACGGAAAGGTCTTGTCTAGAGCTTCAACTTGTCAGCGTTCTGTGGCTACGCCGAATAGTGATAGAGATATGGGTTATTAAAATGTTATTTCCACTGTCTTTGTGATTACCAATGTAAACAGACCTGAGGAGTCATCATCGAATGAAATGAGTACATAAATTTTCGAAGTACGAATGAAATGAGTGCATAAATTTTACAAATTTACAAATAAAAAGGACCATGGTCTTGTACAATTTACAATAGTATTTACAATTATATACACTACGTACTATAGCAAGGAGCTAACCTGTCATAATGAAAGACTTTAGGTTTAGAGTTCGATGATTTATGGATTCGAACCACGGCGTCGTTCAGCCTGTTTAGGACTGCCTGCGGACCATCCCAAGGTGACTGTAGTTTCGGACAGAGTCCTTTCCGTTGAGTCGAAATCCATAACCACACCTTGTCTCCTTCGTTGAATCGATGTCCAGTAGCTCTGCTGTCGTATTGGGTCTTCATCTTCTCCGTCACCAAGTCGACTCGCTCTCGTACAAAACTGCGAATCACTTCAAACTGGGCCTGAAGAGCTTGGATGTATCTTCAGGTTATGATGCCGCATCCACAGGGCTACCAAACAAATGATCACAAGGCAGACAAATGTCACGACCGAAGAGCATCTGGGATGGAGAATAGCTGGTAGTCTGGATTTTCTCTTCAATCCTAGCATGAATTCAGTAGCGTTCTCAGGAGTGTCTTTGAGACAGAGTCGGCGTTTCCAGGCGAGGATCCCTTCTAATGATGGAGAAGTGTGTACTCTGATGCTGAAAGCAGTCTGTTGTTTTTGAAGTCCAAAGAAAAATTATATTTCTTTAAAAAGTCCAATCCGGGGTTAGCAAGGATCTATAATCTCTACCACGTACAGTAGGCGGCTCTTCATAATGATTGGGTGACGTTTATTTTCCCCTCTATGTCGATTTTATCACCAGACGCAGTCTGGAGGGCAACACAGGATGGCGTCCAATGAGTTTATCTTTAAACTGTACAGCTAAATCTTTCCGAATCGTGGTAACATTAGTTCCTGTTTCAATGATCATACTGCAAGGAACTCCATCGACATGACCATCGATGGACAGTCTACTACTGTTGCCATTCAATGTAGAAATCTTGAGAGTTTAAAACAGAGTTTTTCATTATCTGGCAACCTCCGCTCCTCGATATGATCATTAATTTGTTTCCTGCGTCGTTGCTGGGAAATAGTCTTATTTTCTCTAACCTGGGGTGTTGTGCAGTTCCTTCGTACGTGGCCTTCAGCTCCGCAGTTCCAACACTTTGGTTTCTTTTCACTCCTGTTCTGTCTCATGGTATTTAATTGTCTGTTCAAATCGTCGGTCTTATTCTCCGTACTCTGGGGTGCTCTAGACCTTCGTATGTGGCCTTTAACATCGTAGTTCCAGAACTTTAAGGTTCGGTTTCTTTTCACTCTTATTCCGTCTCAAGGCACTGACGTGTCTGGTGAAATCATATGATTTATTTTCGGTGCCCTAGGGTGTTTTGTAATGCTGTCGTATGTGGTCTTCAGTAACACATTTCCGACACTTTAGATCCGGTTTCTTCTCACTCCTATTACGCATCAAAGCGTCGACTTGACTTGATAAATGATCTCAACAAGCCATCAATTGATCCACTGGCTCGTGGACTCGCACAGCTTTGACTAGGTAGCGATCTCTACGAGTTGCTTGTTGGGCTGCCTCAAATTTCATGGCGTACACTAGAGGGCTTTTTAAATCTCAAACACGCGACATTTGTAGAACTTTCTGATTTCAGGATCCCGGATGCAGTCGTTAAAGTATTGCAGGAAGAGGACTTCACTTGTTTCTGTCGGGCACCACTTCTGTTGTACAGCCTTTCAACATCCGTGGGGAGCTCCTGGAGTGTTTTCGTTGGCTTCTGTTGACAGGATTTTAATTCAACCCTGCTGTAACCTTTTAAGGACTTCTCTCCAAAGCACAGCTCCAACGCGCCGGTCAGAGTTTCGAAACTTAGCCTTTTGCTTTCGGAAAGAGTCTGAGGGATATTCGCTGCGTCTGCTCTCAGAAAAGTGGCAAGATGATAGACCTTAGCTTGGGAGTCCATCCATTTGCTTTCGCTGTAAGGATCCTAAGTTTTACTAACGTTTATTTTATTTTAAAACTGTACTATCACTTCTTATTTCCGGACAGAATTAAATGCTTTAACTTGTTTATTCAAATTGTCTTGCTAACACCCAAGTATTTAAGTTGTGGCTTTTTGCCAAGAGTTAGAGAGAGAGAGAGAGAGAGTGAGGAAGCGAGCCGCTTGCCACTGCATTCTTACGAGTATTCATTCGTTTGCTGCTTGCCTTTTGCCAGAGGTTTAGCCCTCTTGATATTTGAAAACGTATTGTAGTTTCAGCAGCCCGGCGTACTACATACGTACTCTTTTAAAAAAGGCCAGTCTTAGTGTTAGGCATTTGTATACTAATTCAAAGTTAGCTTTTAGTTAGAGTTTTAGTTAGTAGTTTTATATTTTTACGTTCAGACCACGAGTGGTTGGTCTCTGTATCCCGAAGTCCGGGAGCATCTGTAAAGTAATAGAGAATAAAGGGTTTAGTATACACTTCCTGCTTGTGTTTTCTATTCCACATAATCTGTAACAGAGCTTTAGTAAGCTTCCTGTTCTTATTCAGGATACGTTATGTTCCCGAAGAAAGTTAAAAGATATACATCTCCTGACATCGCCACTATAGAAAATATAGCTTCAGAAAGCTTCAGAAAGGGACTATAGCTTCAGAAAGGGACACTATAGCTTCAGAAAGGGATGAGCAGGTATGGGTAGAAATTCAAAACCCTCGGAGTTGCTACGAATTTCTTCATAGTATCAACTTCTTTGGCGACAGCAGTAACCCTGCCATCAGTTTGTTGTTCCACGGCAGAAATACTTTGCTCTATTTGTTTTACAGAAGAAACTCCTTCTTGTATTTGTTTTTTACTGAAGAAACTCTTTCTTCAATTTGTCCAACTTCATTTTCAACCGCGTCTATTCGGCCATCCATAGACTCTTTTTTCTATTATGCAAGTAATTCCTTTTTAAATTTCTTTTTGAACGCCTTGAAGGACCTTCATCTCTTTCTTGAACTGATTCTTGACCCGCTTCAAACTTTACGTGAACGGCTTTTATTTCCTCTTTAACAAGAATCTTTAATGTCTTCTTTAAATGATGCTTCCAGCTTCCATCTTTTCGTGGAATGCAGTGACAAGTTGTCTCAACTGCTCTTCCATGGCTCTTGTGATTGGCATTTATATCCCACTTCTGACACCAAAAAGTGTTGCGTGCGTACGGGTTCATAATGAATTCAGTTCACAAGTCGATAAAACGTTAATAAAATTTGTAAAACAAAATACTCAAATATCCTCAGAGATATTCGTACAATATCGCAATAGCTCACAGTAGTTATATTTTAAAATACTAAAACTCTTAATAGATCTCAGTTCAAAGTAAAGAAAGCTATTCCGATTTCACCGTGAATTCGCTGAAATCAACAAAAAGAAATAAGTAAACAATTGAATTGAGAAGTTTTCCTCCAGCTTTTAAAAGCTTTTTAATCAACACGAGAACATTCTGGTATTTTTCTGATTTTTCTGGATAGCGAAATAGTTCAGTTACGAGATATCTATTTAATAAAATATTAAAAGCGCATGCTCCTGTATTTAAATTTTTCCGCCATAGCTTTCTCTTGAAATAAGTTTCGTGCTTCATAGCACGGGAATATAAAACGATTTTAATTACAAATTCTACTAAAGTTAGCTAAATAAATACAAAATGTTTAACAATATGAAGGCATGGAGCGCGAAAGAGGAATCCGAGCATCAAGATAAATGGAGTCTTTATAAAATGATTAACCAACCTTATATACCTAGGTATTATAATTAAGAACAGACGTTCTTGGGTGCCACGCATTAAAGTGCTTAAGCAGAAAATAAATCAGCTTTGCATTTCCATGATTAGAAAAACAGGACCTCATTGGGGCACTATAATCCCTACGCAAAAAAGCTACTGTAGATCAATTTCAGAAAAGATTATATTATATGGGGCTGCTGTATGGGGAAGGAAGCTGACAGCCCATATGAGGGGGCAGTATCTCACTATCTAGGGAATTTAACTACTGATAATATGCAAAGGATACAGAACATCCCCAACTGCAGCACTCCAAGTGCTGGCGGGTATCCTTCCACTGGACCTTCTGTTGACCAGAGAATCATTATTAGTAAGGTAACTGTGCCTGCAATATAACATCTCTCTGTGGCAAAATACATTCTACCCCACAGATTATGAGAAGCGCAAGCCGATCATGCTTGGACAACCTGCAAATCGCACACAGTACTCCTGCAATACACTCCGATAGATAAGAAAGCACTAGCTGCATATACAGATGACTGAAAGTCCGACAATGGCACAGTCTGCCCCTATTGTGCACTCCAAGAAGGAGAAGTGGTAAGAAGTTGGGAAAAACGACTGGAAGACAAAATTATCGTCTTTCAAGCGAAACTTCTTTTATTAAATACAGACACCAATTCGGCAAAATATCAATTAGCAACAAAGGTAAATATATATAGCGACTCTGTATCAAGTTTGGAGAACATCCGAGGGCATAAGACAAGGAGTCTTTTAGTGCAAGGAGCCCACCAGCGGCCGAGCGGTAAAGTCGCTGAACACTGGTAGTTCGATCCGAGGTTCGAATCCCGTGAACGGGCTGGCTGCATGGGTGTTTTCGTTGTTTTCCCCATGTGTAACGTGTATACGAGCCAGATTCCCTTAGAAAGTCCTCCACGAAAGCATCCCTCCCCTTAGGCAGATATCCCTAGTGTGCTTTGCCATAATTATATACACCACACCACACCTTTAGTGCTAGGTATACAAAAAAAAAAAAAAAAAAAAAAAAAACTCCTAATGATCCCGCCAGATGACAGACCCAACCTGATCTGACTTCCAGCTCATGCGGATATTACTGGCAACGAAGCGCTGTACTTGCTTGCGAAATCTGCAGCCTATGACTCCAGCTAGACTGGGAAACCCAATAAGTGTGCCACAGTCTTTTTAAAAAATAATAACCTTTAATAGCCTAGTACACGAATGGCAGAAAAGATGGGAAAGGAAAAGCACACGAAGGATCAGGTACAAGTTCTTCCCGAAAGTTTCATGCTCAATTTAAACATACAACGGCGCACAAACTCATTTCCGCACTGGCCATGGTCCTTTCCCACATTATCTTAAGAAATTCGGCAAACGACACTCATAATTAAACGAATGTGGTGCGGTAGGTGATGCAGATTCAACTTCCACATACGGATAAATTGTATTTAAAAACACCAAGCAGTGAATACTGGGCGAAGTGGGGGGAGAATACCTGCGCCAATAAGAAGGCGAAAATTAAGATAGAGGATGTGATCAGGCTATGCTGAGCAAGGTATTAAGAAATTCCTCCTCTTGAGAATTGGATCTTCGGAGCATAATTTCAATAGTAAATAAAAGACATGGGAAGAGGCCTTTCAAAAGTGGAGTACATTGAACTGACAACTGACAGATAACGTAGCAGCAAATTAGTATAGTTATCTCTTACAGTAATATCCAAGTAATTGAACAATAACAAAGATAATCTCTTGAACATGTACTACAACTACAATAGCAGTTGCAACTATTCCAAGCAAATCAGCTAAGGTACCAGTAAACTGAGTTACGTAACACCCTACCCAGTTTAAGCTGAATAGTACTACAACAACTGAAAAATAAACATTAGAAAAATAACTCGCCACGTAGAATAGTAACTGGATTGTAAGAACAAAAACTATTGCAATGTAAACTTATTACTATCCATTTTGCATGTACTTTGATAAAAATAATGTTGTAAAGCAGTTAAAAATGACGCAGAAAATCCAGTCGATGTCTAACTGAACTATAAGTTTGCTTTGATTATCTCAGTAAAAGTATTGTAAATATGAAATCAGATAATCTTTAAATGTGCGCATTACTCTCATGATCATATCTATCTCGTGAAACTTGCAGAAGACAATGCCTGTAATGAACATATCTATGCTCATACACAGGCCTTGTATACTTTTATATGAAAGTACACAGGCCTCTTATACTTTTATATGAAAGGAATATTCCCTTCTGCCAGGATGCCTAGTAATATAGTAAGAATTTTGCAAGAAAATGAGGTCAGTTGTTATCTCAGGCGGCGCTCTGTAAGCAAAACATAAGTTTCCAGGTCGGCAAGTGCAAATATCTTTACAGAACACTCCTTTATTTCGATTTAATTTTACTTTAAGACATTTATAAGTTAACCTAACAGCCCGAGGTTCATCAAATATGTATTGATCTATGCGATGATCCTTCTGTAGGTAACTGATGATCATCACATTTAATAGGAACTGATGCATTTCATATTAAACAAATTTAAAAATTACCTAAATTTATTATTTTCTCCCACACCATGACTTTAATTTCATGAATAATTTCATCAAATGATGATCTGATGAAAGTTTTCATCATTTTTATGGATCAATGTCCAGTTCTGAACCTGTAACCAGAAACCTGGGCACTGTTTGTGTTTGCTTTATTAAATTTTAAATGACAATCTAATTTTATTTAGATTCATCTGCGGTCAAGAAATTAAGTTACTGATAGTCATGGATATGACAGTTCAGAACAAACATTGGCAAAGAAATCGGTTACCAGAACCCTATGTACATGAACCTTGTAAGGAAATACTTCCATTCTTGCTGCTTGTCGTAATGGTATAATTGGAAACCACGTTCGGATATCACTAGAAGTGCGGGATTTCGAATGCTGGTGAGAGCACTTTTTTCTGAAATAAACTTAATGATCATAGATGGGAGGGATCTTATTAGGCTGTAATTAATGCTATTTGTTGTTGTTACTCCAGTATTTTGACATGCATCCCTCACGTATTTTTCGTTGATGAGCTAATTTTCGATAAATGAATAATTTAGCCAGTTAAATTCGATTCAGCACGAAAAGGAATTTCAAGTGGCATTGGAAACTTCATAAAATATTTAGTATCTCTATTTTGGTTTGAGTTTCCAAAACTATTAAAATGCCAAACTATGTTAAAAAAGATCTCCACCTATGCTCTCCTTCTCTCTGGGTTTTTAATATATCTGTCATAAAAACTGAAAATAAAATATTCCATGATTACAAATACTCATGTCTAAGTGCATATAAGTGTTATGCAGCTATACGTAAGCAAACAATACTTACGGAATTCTGATTTATATAAATGATTAAAATAAATTCATGCAAATAAAAAAATGATATGCTATATAAATGTAAAAAGTAAGACGTTGATCAAAGTATATTAATTGCTTTAATCTTTACCAATGTTTTACCTTGAATTACTTTATTTTATTTACATACAGAATTTAAAATATGAGGTATTAAAAACCATGTAAAAAATTGTAACACATTTCTGAAGTCTAACGAACTTATATTTTTTTTTTCTTTTATATATGATTGTATTAAGTTCCTTACTCACCAATTCGATTAAAGTTTTCTTTGCGTGTGGAAATTTAAGACGAGCTATAAAACAATACCGAGAACATCCTATCCACCAGTTGGGTTTTTCTGAACTAACTTACACATCTTCTAGTTCTAGATATCTACTACAATCACGAAGAAACGGAATTTATTCCTCTCAGTGAAATTTCACAAGCAGTTATTGCTCGCAGCTTCTCTAAATTATTTCCTTTTATTGGCTATGAGAAGTTTTCAAAATGAAATGTTTAAACAAAGTTATCCAACTATTCGTTGCAACTACCAAACAATTCTTTGAATCCGTATTACACCACAGCATTTGAAGAATGTGTTGATCAAAGAAACGACTCTAGTACAAAGTTTTTATTATTGCTTCGTCATGAAATTGGAAGAAAATTGGGGAAAGAAAACATATATACTACTGTGTCTATTTCAAGCACAACTGTTAATTTTTATCTCTTGCATTTACTATATTTATTTCTAATAAAATGCCATAACTCTGAAATAGTTTTCCTTCCCATATATGATGGAAACTTATCTTTTAATACCACAATATCTTATATAATTCATCAATAAAATAATGAATATTTGTAATCCCTATGCTAGTTAAAATTTTGTCTTATTATTATGGACATTGTTCTATAATATGTATTACAAGCATACTGGCAACACAATAAATACATTTTAGTTAACTCCCAGTTTCAAAGGTTTAGCTGAAATTTGAGACAAATATTTAAAACTCCTTGCTTTTAACATCCAGCTTTAATAGCAAAAGTGGATAAATAATAGTAATGGAAGCAAATCGAAGAGTACAGACACATGATAGACATGGAAGCCACGTTAAAATAAGCTACAGCCTGTAGAAATTTAGTGATTTATATCTCCTTATTAGAGGGCCCACCAGCGACCGAGCGGTAAAGTCGCTGAACACTGGTAGTTCGCTCCGAGGTTCGAATCCCGCGAACGGGCTGACTGCATGGGTGTTTTCGTGGTTTTCCCCATGTGTAACATGTATACGAGCCAGTTTTCCTTAGAAAGTCCTCCACGAAGGCATCCCTCCCCTTAGGCAGATAGCCCTACTGTGCTTTGCCATAATTAAATACACCACACCACACCACCATCTTCTTATTAGAAAGATGAAATCATCATTATGAGAAAGCGAGATTTCTTTATAAGCTTTAAAAGAATATATACATAATATCGAAAAAAGCTTAGGGCATGACAGGAAGGTTACATTCCTCTCAAAGCTTACTCAGTAGAGAGTTGTTAATGCGTCATATGTTTCACTATCGTTTTTGTAGGAAGCGCAATCTTTGAAAAAGCCTGGAGTTGGAAAAGCAGATTTAGAAGCCTATTTTGTTTTAAGAGTATAAATTGGAAACAAAGCTGCAGAGCCACTAGAAGAATATGCTTCGCATTTGAAGAGATGTCAGTAAGGGAACAGCCTGCTGAAATATTTTTTCTTTATTTTAAAAGGCTAGGCAGAATGTTACAAATAATTAAGATCTTTTAGACAAAGGTTACTTACAATAGAACTGAGAACAAAAAGAACGAAGTCACTGCTTAAAGAGCTTTTTTGCCTCTCAGTACCTCGACTATTTTGTAAGATCACGAAGAGCCCCACATTGGAGCTGGTGATCATAGTACATTTCTTCTTCAGAATCACAGAGCAAGTAGACTCAGTTGAAATGCTTATGTGGTGCTAGTTAGCGGCACGGCATAAGCAACATAAACAACACCGCATCAAACATGTCTTGTAGATGAGCGGAAAGCCGCTACTACATTTTGTTTTCGGCTATCGGGAATAAGATAAGGATTTATCCTTCTCCAAATTTTTAAGGCCGTAATAGTCTGGAAATGTCGTAAGACATTAGACATAAAATAATTTGTAAAAACAAAAAATAATAAATAAGATAAGAAACCAATAATAAATAAGAAACGGCTATATTTGGATGTCGTAGTAAGCTGTCACCTTTTTTTGCAAGCAACCCCACTTATTCATTACCCGAAAACCACAATAGGGTAGCCTTTGGCGCAAAAGTGCTCAAAAGTGGTTCAGGAAATTGCCTGCCGGAGACGAGAACCTAAAAGACGAGCATCGTATTGTTCATTTATCCACACACCAAAAAGTCTAGCTGGATAAGGAAATAACGTAGAATCCTTATGAAACATACCAGGAGCTTGCATACAGGTTTAGAATATGTGACAAATGCATTCGATCATACTTCATAAACATAGAATGGCGATTGAACATCTGCTTCTTGTAGTTGTTGTGCCATAATAAAGCATCATACCAGGGCCATATGGCGAAATATGGACCATGTATGATTACCATAAGAAAACATCACTGATCGACTTCTGGTAAAATTTGATTGGCCTCTAAACCGGACTCTCAACAAAAAAAGGTGATGCTGTGTGTTTGGTGGAGCAGGGCTTATATTGTCCATTATGAATATCTAGAAAGCGGAAAAACCATAACAGCTGAATTCTACTCGTCACAAATGCAAGGAGTTTCAGCTGCACTGCACCAGAAGCAGCCAGCACTGGTCAACAGAAATGCAAGTTTTAGACTGCATAAAAGAAGATTTTTTTCAGTAAGTGCATTTATAATCTTTAGTCTCGTTGGGTTCAGTTTAATGGAAGTCAATGGTGATTATTTCGAAGAATAAAATGGGTGTTTAATTTTTTGTGAACCGTTTTTTATGGGTGACAAAAACCGCTCGAACTTTCTTTGTTACCTGGTATACATGTACAAATTCAAGTGTAATAGTTTTCAAAAATAATCATAATATTAAAATGGCTTTCTGAAGTGGTCTTATGTTAAATATGAGTCGCAACTGAATAAACAATTGTTTGAAAAATACGTTTAACGTGACCAGAATCAAGTTATGTATTGTTTTTTACATGAGATCATTATGAACGTTCTTCTTTCTGTCATCTTACAAAATACGTACCTATTTCAAAGTATACGTGCACGAAATATAAAATTATGTACTTCAAATACTTACAATTTATACACCAGATGTTTGTTTAAATTGCATTTTTAAACCTTTTTCTCACAGAAGCATTAAATTTCCAGATAAATTACAGAAATCTTAACAACATTAAAAAAATCAGAAACATCAGTTTCTTAGCCCATAGTAAGAATCACGTTTATACATAAAAATACAACAAACATATGAAGACAAAGTAGTGTGGTACTTATTACCTTCAAACTAAATGACACCATATCGTGGCGAATCCTTTAATCAAATTCTACAGTATTAGTTACAGTGCAACATTTTGAATGAAAGAAGAATTTGTTCAGTCGGTTATTAATTCGAAATCGAACAGTTTTCCCGTTGTGAAAATTTCCATATCCAAATCACATTTATGAAAATATATTCAATTTAAGAGCCTAATTATGGAATTTTATTACCAGTAACTGAAAGCATTTGCAAGTAAGAATTTTCAACTTTTAACTGAATTTAAAGCTGCATAGTGAGAAGCGTCATAGAAAAAGGGAGAAGGGAATCTACGTGAATAAATAATAAAATAATTAAAATGTTATGATTCTTAACGGCACTTATAGAATATGCTAGCAAGCACCGTGAAAAGAACAGGAAGTTTTTATTAAACACGTGTACTCATTGTAATATATCAATAGCATTTTCAAGCAGATACAATATGGCCGATTAAGAAAAAGACAGCATTTGCTAATTTTAGGCTGCTGCGCCGTGACTATTTTTTAAATCTAACACATTCTAAGAACTGCAAGATGAGCATTATTACAAGAAACCTGTAACGTAGAAACAAGGAGAATTTAATACAGTTTACAGTTTTGTTACCACCCCAGTTTTTCCAAATAAGTGTAGATAAATTACAAGTTAACACTTGCCTTGTTTTTTTTAATAAAAACATGAAGTCATTTCTATTCAGTATATGCCAAAAAGTTAATATATGATTCCAAAAGAACAATTTGACATTCTAGTACAACCGTATGCACTTTTACCTGGGTTCATTTAGATAACGCAATTTAAAATTCCTTAACTGTACCTAGCAAACAGATAAACACATTACCATAGCGACATAAACATTACTTCTCATATTACGTCCCTAAGCAAACCATTAACATATTGAATTCACAGTAAACATGAAAAAATGACCTTTATCCTAATCCCGGAAATAAACTCTTAATATATATTAAAATAGCAATACTTAGTTTTACTTAATCATCACTACATGCGAGGAGCACAAAATGCACACGTGTTCTCCAATACAAAATGCATCTCAAAAAAAGAAATCTAGCAGATAGTTTGTCTTTTCTTTCGTTTACGTTATCGTCCAAGGGCCATTTAAACAATAAAATGGCAGCATCCTCGAAGTCAAGCTTTTTTTTCAAAGCTGCCGCACCCGTTTACTCTTATAATGAAATAACTTGCTCTTTCAGGGTTTCCGACCATTTACGAGTAAGACGCCTCCTTTCAAATTCCAGTCCGTTAGCAGGCTCCACTGTGGCTCGTTTTTCTCGTCAGGTAATAGAAAGGATGTTCCTCTTCACCGAAGGCGAAATGATTCTTTTAATATACAAACTATTTATCTTTCGACCAGCATCTGCAACTTAACCGTTCATATTCCAGTTTCTCGATTTCTCAGTAACAACATTGCACAACATTAAAATTAACCCTGAAGCCGGAATCTCTACATAATAAGTATTTTATTAATATGCAAGCTAACTATTAAAGAAAGTATAAATACCCATACTGTATTGCTGATCTACAACCTGGGACATCTAGAAGAGTTATTCATACAACCTGGGACATCTGCAAGAGTTATTCATATCTTACCATAACTCACATTAATTTACCGAAGTGATAGATTTTGCAATTTCTTTACTGGCATTAAAGTTCTCAGATAATTGAGTAAAAATAATAAAGTATGCAACTTTTAAATATCAGCTGCAATATTAATAGTAAATTTATTATCATAAGCATAAAGAATAGATCTTTCTAATCGATATTTTGAAACATCGCCTTTAGTGATTTCATCTGAAGACAAATTAAACTGCCTTTTAACTCTTAAGTACTTTCACTTCAGATAATTAGCTGAAGGGGGATTAATTGTTAGGAGAAAAGTTAACTTTAATTAACTTATGGATAAGATTATACTTTATCAAACTAATTTTCACAAGTTGATAAAATTACAACGTCTCATGTACATTAAAAGCTATGCCACAGTTTCTATATAGATGCATTATTTTAATTTCCCGTACGTAACGTGTCCAGTTTAAATTTAACATTTAATACATTTCTATAATAAATAAAACATTTTTCCTCTAAATGGTACAAAAACATTTATCCAATAGTTGCGAAAATTCTCCTTAATTAGACGAGAAACTTTGCTAGTAGTATACCATATATCGAAACACTATAGAAGCAGGTTTCTGCTTTAAGGAAAAAGAGTTATTTCTAAAACGTATATTCATATATTGGCAAGATGATTTATACTGTTAATTATCTAATGAAGCAAAACGGTAAAAATGACAATACGTCAAGTAATAAATTTTAATTATAGATATCGGTAAGACTATAAAACACGACAGAGAAAATTTTTTTTAAAGGCCAGGTATGTTCTATCTGTAAAGGAACGCGATTAAGAATACTGATGAAAATGTTATTTATGTCTTTGAAGTGAAAAGAAGCATTGCAATTTGTTAGAGGAAAATATATAAAAATTGCCTGCGTAGGAGGGAAGGATAAAATAAATGACTTCCTAAGAAAAACGGGACCATACATACTACTTCACGCTTGACAAAAACCACGAAAACACCCACGTTAATATTTTTTTTCCCATTTAGCTGAAATAAGCCTGGAATGAAACAACATCTCTCACTGGTTTCGATCTTACTAAAGGAACTATAAATGTAGACGTAGTTTGATACAAAAAAACAAAATTAATGATTTTCAGACACAGAATTCGTACTAAGTAGACTAACCATTTCATAACTTTTCATGGTCCCGAACATTTCGACAAAATATTAAATGAGATGAATTTTATGAACATATGGAAAAACAAACGTACTGATGTCCAGAATATAAGTTTCTTTCCCTACAACGTTAATTACATACGAATTAATACATTTCATCTCTTATTAATGTAATTTAAAAGTAAAATAATATATGCAACAAAATGAAGATTCAAAGGCAAATCCTAATACTTTTCACAACTTACGAAATCAAGATTACAATACTGTGTTAGCTCATGGTCTATCTATCTAACAGGACCCTCAAAAATACATAACGTGTTCATGATAAAATTAATAATGAGTACATTATTGGTTTTTGCTGTGTACATGCTTAAATGAATATTCTCAATTTTGAAATCGAATAATTTATGAGTTATTTCTGTTGCAGAATAAATAAATATATGTATTTTAGTAATTTAATTGGAAATATGGGCATGTGTTATTAGATGTAGGAGTTTGGAAGAAACATGAAAAGTAAAGCATATACACACATAAATATATACAGATACAGCATATAATTTATATATAACTGTACATATAGTCTTCTGTAAAAAAATATTTTTAGGTTTGGTTTGTTTGATTACGGCAAAGCTCTCAAGAGCTAGGCTACCTAAGGGGAGGGATGCATTCATGAAGGACATTTTAAGGGAAACTAGGTCGCCTTCATGCATGAGGAAAAATACGAAGAATTCCATGCAGCAGCCTGTTCGCCGGGATTCGACCCATGGATAGAATAAACACATTTTAATTATTAAAATTCACACGGAGACCTGCTGCTTCGATGCTTCCAACATATATTAATTCACCATTTATAATTTGCTCCACAACGAATTTTTTTCAGAGTTATTCCAACATTATTGAATGTTTTTTTATAAATCTGCCCCACAACTTTTGCTTTTAATAAATTATCGCGAAGCATTTTTCAGACTTCCTGAGTTGGGAGTGAGTAAAGACAGCAATTCTTTGAGCGAATAGATCTGGAAAGTTACTGCGAGGTCAATAATAAAGCTTTTAGCTGTTAAATCACCCATAGTAAAAGAAATCGTTGGTGAAACTTGTGATTCTTCTTATTCAGTGATCTAATTTGATTAAAAGGAACGTTTCACATATCCAGTTTCTCTTACTGAAAACAGAGAATCATTTTCTTATACTGCTTCGCAGTATATATTTTCTTTTTCTAATGAAAATATAAGTTCCTAAATAAATTCCTTTTGACTAGAAGTAAGAGCAACAAATTGTATTAGCATCTATAAGTCGTGTGATGGTCTGGTTATCTCCACATCTCTAAACATCGTCGGATTTGTTCACTTATCCACTTGTGATACGTATATATTATATATTATCGACATGATGAAAGAAGCAACAAATTTATTCCGAAGTAAAACACAAACAGGTATTTTGCACTTTTTATACAATATATATAATTTTTTTGATTCATACTGAAATTCTTCTATGTTCTTAATGTCAGCGTTCGGATATTACAACACACTCAAAAAAAGTCTTTAATATCTCGTCTGCATTTCATTTAAAAAAAAGTCCTCACATCACCACCACATGCATGCCGCATTCCCCCGTCCACGCTTATTTCTCCTTGGTTACCAGATTCTCTTTCTTTTCTGATTGGCGGGCTGGCCTTTCCAAACTCTTCGACACGGTTACTTCGGGAACTCTTCAAATCGAGTATATCATGACAAGTCGCATAGTACTCCAGGTTTAAATTCGCACTTAATTTATTTTCTAAGCAATTTTTTCATTTTAAAACTGTGATGGAAGATACATCAAAATATATACTATTGTATCCATATCACATACTTCCGCTACAGATAGTCGTAAATACGCTACTAATTTCTTTATTTCATAGAGGTGCTGCCTCATTTGGACTTAACGAGTCTTCTTTATGGTTGGCAGACATTCCCTGGTACGTATTTCGTTCAGTGCTCCTTTAGATTCGTAAATAGTACGAAGCATTTCTCATATTTGCTTTGCACCCCCGTGCAATGATATCAGAGCTTGATCATTTAACATCGACATCAGAATTGCCTAAAATTTGTTGCCTTTAACGAATACGCAATCCTTCGTTACATCTGATTCTTTACTAAAACCAGGTACAGTTCTTTAGATGAGAAGAGTGCATCAACACGCCGACTGCAAGTAGTATAATTTATTCCGACAAATGGAATTACAACATACCGTTCTTTTTCACTTGCCATTGCTCACAGAAAATAACTCTCGACCAACACAACTATTTGCTGATGCGCTAAATAATTTATTCTTTGGAAGAATAATCGCGCTCTATTGTAAAGAGATGCAGACTCTGTGATACAACTGACTCTGACATCCAAATAACACTGAGGTTTCATTGGATCAAAAATAAATGTTTTTTTAATATGCTTTATAAAAGATAGCGCAATAAAAAAGTCAACGGTTATTAAATGTGTCTGCTCTGTTCACATCACTATAGGTAACTGCACTAACTACGTCTTTATTTATATAAGCGTAGCTCAACGAATCTATCAGATGATTTCATGGACTTCAAGGTTAGGTTTTACATGCCACTTTAAAATATGAAATATTGCTATTAACTTAAAAATTCTGAGTGTGTGATTATATCTATAACAGTTACTGGTCATAAGTAGTTAATTCATATGCAGCTATTGATTGAAGCGAGTGTTTAAATCTTGCGTATTTTATTCATGTTATGTAATTCTAGCATGTTGTGAGGCATAATTGTTATTTTAGCCCAGTTATAAGAATACATAACCCAAAAATAAAAAATTCACAAATCATTAAATTATGCCTTTTTTGTTTTAGAAAAGAAAACAAAAAATGCTAGTCCAACTAATTTGTGGTATAAATGGAAAAAATGTCGTTTAAGATGACTCAATTCGAAGGTGGTTTAAGAGGTTTAAGCGTAGAAATTTCAGCCTCGAAAAGGATGGTACTTTGATGATAATTATCTGAAAACAACGGCATATTAACAGTAATTACCCCTGAAACTCTTCATTATACAGTTCAGGAACTATCATACAAACATAGTGTTCCACAAAATCAGTACACGATCATTTATTTGAGGTATTATATGGGTACCCCATACTTTAACAGAGCAGAATATGTTTTTATGAGTTTTGGCATGCGAGTTTCTGCAGAAAAAAATATAAAGAGGCTCCTTTTTCACACAGCTTATTGCTCGAGACGAGAGGTGGATACTATTGTGCAGGCAAGCCTCCACATTTATTCAAAATCAAGTGTGTTCACTGCGACCGCTGAATGACAAGGCGAAATTGACGGCTACAACCGCTTTCTCTTCCTTCTGCTGGTGGACTCTGAAGGTGTAGGACGGCTTCTGGCTGTCCTCACCCCGGCTGACGCGTGAGCCATAATTTTTATTTTATCGTCCTTTTTTTAGACTGCCATCTCCAATTCTGGATGTAGAGCAATGTGTTCCATGCTGGATGTAGAGCAAAGAAATTCGTACTGAAGATTCAACCAAATAAACTTATATACTAACTACTGCCGTAAATTAACGATGTTCTACAATTTAAAAATCTTCGAAAGGACTTCATGTGCATGTGTTCCACTTACCGGATTATATGAGTGTTCGCCTTATGCTTCTTCAAAAATATATTGAAACAACCAATCAACTCAATTTCCACCGTTAAAAAAAAATTGACTTTTTTATCACGAAACTAAATGAAAAGTTGATGGAATGAGATGAAAAGTTGATGCTTTACGTTGATGGAATAAGATCTACTTTGATTGGAATATTACGCACATCTCGTACGAGAGGTTAGGATTCAAAATGGTAGGACTGATGCTATTCTATTTATTCGGCCACTATACGACCATGATTGATAATCTTCTGTCTGGCGATATTTGCTTAATTTATGCTGGTACTGATTCAAAAATTAATGATGTCAAGATATAATAAATATTAATTGGTTTGTATTATTTGATTGTCATCCTTTGGGGGTAAGTTACTTTAACTTCATATTCCTTTAAGATAACACACCTCATTTTTCTGCTACAACTATAGACTAATGTTACATGAAAAAGATTAAGGGGTAAGTCAAAAAAACTCCCTTTCGTAGCATCGAGTAGGGTACTGCATCCGAAAATGGAAACGCTTTGTGTGTAGTAGGATCATAAAACAATTTTATGCTTTGAATTATTTATAGAATTAATTCGGAAAAATATTGTACCCCAATGGCAGTTTTAAAACCCGAAATCGAAGCAAAGCGCACAGACCTAGCCAGTGTTTGAGGTATTTTCTCCCATTATTACAATGCTTGGCTCCCCATTTCGATGGATATCAGACAAGATATGAATAATATGATATAGTCAGCATGGCTGGGACGTTTTGTGCAAACCCACATCATATTAATTAGAGTTTAACATCTAGAATTTTTGTCTCTTCAGATCATAGCAGAATTCTCTGAATGACCTGGAGTTTAGTTCTTCAGAGATTGTCAAAAAAGCGAAGTTAACTTTTTTAGGAATAAAAATAATGACATTTTAGAAAAGGAATTTTCTAGCTGCCTAAGCAATGTAAGGTCAGAAAAATATGGATTTAGGCAATTCAATGAAATTTTCTCATGTTTTTGTACCACTTTATTTGTATTTATAATAAAAGAACTGCAAAACATTTCGAATGAAACAATATAATTGTTATAACATTTTTAGCGGAATATTTTTGAATTTGTTGGCAAACTTAAACATTTTTTGTAATATTTTCAGCATAAAAGGTATTTCCTATTTATATAAGAATCTAAATACGAAATACTAAAAAAATATATATTTAACATCAGGAAAAAATTAAGTCTCTGTAGTTAAAGCAGTAGAGCAGAAGGAAATAACAGGTTTGCGAACTTTGAGAATACCGTATAACATGGTGACGTTTATGAACCTGAAATTTTGTAGACATTTTATAAGCCTGGAAAAACCTCCGAAGATATTATGGTAAAACTTCTTATGTTAAACAACAAAGTTTAACCTCAAATTTTGCTTTCGAGTCGTCCAAAGATGACGTATCTAAAAGGGTAAAAAACTGCTAACCTTTACTTTAACGTTTATCGATATCGATGCCTTAAAGAATTTTGCGTTTTGTTTAATATGATAAAATATATCAAATCACGAAAAAAAAGAACAAATTACATACTGATGCCTGAAGCATTTATTCCTCTTACTGTTTAAAACAAACTGAGCGAATAATTCTATTTCCTTTTCGAAGAAAAAGTTAATTAATAAAAATAAATTTCTTTGATAAATATTGTGTACAATTAGAAATCGTAAATTCAATAACCTTGCTCTTTGAAAAGATATATTTTTCCAATTCAGATACAAAATCATGTTTTAAAAAAAAAAAAAAAAAAAAGTATAGTTTGCAAAGATTTATGGCACGATATTTTAACATTAAGAGTAACGGCAATAATTGCTTTGAAATAAATGCGCTTAACGTTTATGTTCAAGCTTATAGATAAGTTAATTTAAAGAAATCTAACGAATTCTGGATAACCATAGCCAAAATTCAACAGCAAAGATGACTATTTTGGTAGGTTGTCTTTTTAACGCATAAAAATTATGTGTTTTTAAAGGGTATTATAATTTTTTGGATACAATCCTAAATGCAATGTTAAATGTATAGTTTGTATTAAAATAAGACTTTAGTGAAACATGTCCAACATGCCAGTTATTAAAATGCACTCATACACACACATACACACACACACACACATATATATATATATATATATATAAACATGCATGCATATATATATATATATATATCGTGGTGTAGTGGTTCTGCACGCTGGGCCGGTATTCCAGAGGTCCGTGGTTCGATTCCCGGAGAAGCCGTTTGCTCGTTTTTCATCTTGCCTGGTTCCAAAACTGCCTAATGTCTCGACACTGGTATGTAAGAAACTTAAAAAAGAAATTTGCTATTGGTATGCCTAAAAATGTACATTTAAAAACAAATTATAAAGAATATTATCACATTTTTTACTTAGAAACAAGAAAACAAAATACCATAAACATTTGAAATTACTTGCTTTTGAAGGCATTTCTGGCACATATTTTTCATGCAAAAAGCCATTTAAGAATGTTATATTTTAAAGCTAAAAAATAAAAGAAATAATTGTATACAGAATTCAGGCAATTAATGACCTTTCTCAGTAATCTTCCGATAAATGAAATTAACATGCATGCATGTTTTAAAATAGGAACAGCTTGTTTCATTTTATTATATCACTCATATTCAAACAAAATTTAAGACATAATGTTTCAGAATTTTTCCTACGATAACAAAGTATTTTTAGATTTTCTACTGAATTAAAATTGCTTTTCTGCATTAAGTCTAGAAATTTAAGAATTTCTGAAGAATTTTTGACATCTTGATAATAATGGTAATTACGATTGTTAGACTTATTTTTGAGACAGCAAGCCTTTGTCAAAGTTCGTTTTTGAATCTATGTAATTGGAGTAAAACCAATAATAATCATACTACAAACCACAGTTTCTTAAAAAGAATTCTGTTGATTTGCACAATCAACAGAGATTTAGTTGCCTTTTAACTTCAGTAGAAATGAGAGTAATTTCAGAAGCAGAACTTCCTGTAGACTTTCGCTTGGGTTACTTATATAAGGGCATTTACAGCCCTCATATAAATGCATGAAATACGTGATTAAATTATCACGTATTTGATGCCTTTCAAGCCTAGGACCATAAACACTATAGCAATTATAAGTGAAAGACCACATAGAGGAGCTTAATAAAAGGTTGCAAATTTGTTCACAGATTCCTTTTTCAAGTAATCTTTAGATTGATCCCAAATAACAAAGATTTGTTTTAGTATGTTTTTATTTCGTTCACTTTTAGGTCTTCTGTTAATAAAACTTTTGTGCTTTTTTAGCCGAAAGAATTGAGACTCTTGAAATATTTTTTTAAACTAATTTCTCAGCTCGAAACTCCAGCTGGAATTTGAGAATGTAATGCTTTTCGTCGAGGCTTTACTTTTGTTGCTGACATTTTCTTGTCTTTGTTTCTTTCTTATTGAATTTCGTGATGTTTAATTTCTATTGGAAGTCCTTGGAATTCAATTCCTTTATATAAAAGGGGCGGGAATTGTTTTAACAAGAAAAGTAAAACTCCTGAAATTAGAAATAATACTATAAGAGAAGAAAGTGATAAAACTTATGTTTTAGTTCAATATATATTTTCAAACATATATATATTTTTTTTAACTTTTTATGTCATAAAACTATTAATAGTTAAACGCAGTGTTGTAAATTTGGCTTAAATTGTGTTTCAGTCTTTTCCTCTCATGATTATTTATATCATATATTCAAGATCGTGGAATTATCGAGATGTTTGGTCTTCAAGAATGTTCTCTAAGCCTATTTTTTTTTCTTTCATTATATGCCAGTACTTCAGTAGATAATATGAGTTTCGTTCGAAAGTATGTTAGTTTACGTACATCCCAGGTATGTGTCCTCTTCATGTCCCATTATCATCGAGGTCAAGATTCTCATATACATAGTGAAACTCATGAAACTCATCAAAGCGATTGGATCTCAAAGTGACCAGTATTTTGGGAACGTAGCTGATAATCAATAATGAAAATTTTAAAATTTTTCTTTAAGATGGCCACTCTCTTATTCTTCAGATGCCATCCGATATGCATTAATATTAATTCTCTTTCCAGGAGTTTAAAATAGTTATAAGCTATTTTTCCAGCCTTCTTTGCGGCCTTCGTGGTGTAGTGGTCAGCACACTCAGCGCGTAATTGAGAGGTCCACGGTTCGATTCCCGGAGGAGGCGTTGCTAATTTTTCATCCTGCCTGCTTCCAAAATACGTAATGTCTCTACTCGTTTATAAAAGGAAAACTTTCAGCAAAATTGTAAACAAAAGAATGAAACCTTGCTGCGTTTATAAAAAGAAAATTTTTATCAAAATTTTAAACAAGACTAAAAGCCATTGAAATAGAAAAGGATTAGTGTAGTAAAATACGTAAATAAAAAGGAAGGAAAACCGTTAAAATGTCTAAGTTTTCTATTAAATTTAAATGTTTCATGGATTGAATAAATTAAAATATTAAATTTCCCGATAATAAATTTAAAAATCTCTGATTGAATAAATTAAAATTAAATAACTAAACCTAATTTTATATAAAAAGTAGTTTATTATTTTTGAACCATCTTTTTTTTCTACTCATAACATATTTTTGAAGTAATTTGGCAGTCATAATTCAGTAACCTATAACTCATTCATTGCATTCGTAAATAGTTTATGCAATTTTGTTGTCGTTTCCTTGCAGCTAGTGACATTTAACTAATGAATCAGTGTTAAATTATGCTACATGTTTTTATCCTCTTTTTGCAATTCAGTGCGTTTTTATCAAAATTTGCAGTTCCATTACGGTCTGCATTTAGTTCCTTACTTAAATTTTCTCACGTTTTAGGAACGAACCTTAATTAAGATTTTTCTATAGTATTAACTTTAGATAAAAATATTTCTTACTTAGATGTCTACAAGGCAGAAAATTAAATACCACAATTTAGAAACTCTTTGTGAAGTTAAATCTCTGAGTAATACAGGGTTTAAATCTAATTTCATTCACTAAGATACAGAATCCATTCAATAACATGATATTTATATGATTAAAGAAAGTGAGGCATTTTTTTTTAATTATAAGCTGTAAGATACCAAGTGACAAAAACCTTCATGTCATGTGGCTGAGCCTTTCAGATATCTGACGAAGGACGAAATTCCGTGTGAAACTGGTTCTCTTAATTTGGTCTTCATTGGCTAGTTTCTGATTCCGCAGTACTGAATTCTGAAAGCTGTGAAGTAGTACTGGAATATTAAATCCTGGAAATAGTCTATAATTAATTAAATTCCATGTAAGAACAAAAACACACTAATTGATAAAGAAAAGTTAAAACTGAGATTTAGAGTTGGGAATGAATGAACTTGAGCTCAGTGTTTCATTTTAACCACACGTGAACATCCTTGGAATGAACTGGAGTAGTAATTACGAATTAAATCTAAAGAGTTTAAAATTCAGCACATAGCTATTCACCTTACAAGAGAGGAATGGCACAAATTTCCTGGAAACCTTTACATGAAATATAGAAAGAGAAAAGCTGAAATAGCTATTAATGACAAGGATAAAATGCCTACATCACTTTAGTTTAACTAAAAATCCTCCTGTGACTGTCTTCTCATTATTCATAATACAGTATATTGTTTACTTAAGGCTTTCAGAAAATTGAGCTGAGTTGGTTATGTTTTCATAATTAAATCGTAATTTTGATTTCATAAGTTGTAAACCAATGTACTATATTTCAATATTTTCCTTTAACAGTTTCCGGAAACGAAAAATGGAATAAATCCATTAAACAATTCCATAATTGCCATCACTAATAGTTATTTTCTCTACTTCTCCCGCAGAAGAAAATGAAATTTTCTGGAACTATAATTGATAACCGCAGTGTGTCTTCACAGCATTTTTAAGATACGTAGATGATTATCAGAGGCTTTATATTAACATGGAATTCATATTACATTTAATTAAAATTTAGACGTCTTTTTCGATTTAAATGGAAATCACTTCGATTTGAAATAGCTTACCTTTAAATCAACTATATTACTTCGAAAATAGTAAATATATACAAAAGAATGCTTCAAAATATTTTTAAAAAGCTGATTAGTTGCAATTCTAGCATTAATTAAAAAAAGCAGTAAATTTACTTTTAGAACCTTTCACCTAAAGACAAACTTCTAAAGACATTTTGTAAAATGAAAATAAATAAGTAAATAAAAAAACTTTAAAATACCAGTTCTATAAACTTTTTCTGAAGGCAAATAATATTATGAAGAAATTTCGCAACCAGTTTTCTGCAAATAAAAGTTTATATTAAAATTAGAACGGATACCATTAAAACTAAAATACTGCTTTCAGAAAAAAATGCTGCTTTTTTCCTTAATTTTTAATACATAATCAACTGGTTCTTAATAAACATTCAATAGCGAATAAAATTATGTATGATTTTACTGCGGAATAACTTAATCAGGCTAGAAATTTTAATAATCCATTTTGAGATTCTAAAAATCTTTAAAAGCCGTGCAATATATGCTGATATTTAACAGCATATTGCTGAAGATTTGGTTTCGAAATATAGTAATATTAATTCCTTATTTTGAGAACAACTTTAGAAAAATCACGATAAATAGCAGTTTTTATATAAAATACATCCTATTGCTATTTACATAAAATGCATCCAATTACTTTGAAATACTGTCTAAATTCTGAAATAAAGATGGTCTAACACAATCAGTATATGAAGATAAAGGCTGCGAGTTTTTAGAATATGCTTCCTTGTATTCAGCAGGGTAACACTTCTTTGAAAATCTAAGAGGGAAATTTTGAGGTCTACAGCAATCTTATAAAGTTTTCATTCATTTGATTTAGCTACGTAAATAAAGGCGCAAACATAGGTTGCGGCAATGCTTTATTTTTTACTTGCACTCAATATACATCGCAAAACATTTTTCTAGAATGTCCACGCCATCCAAGTATTTTTTGTAATTTCCAATGAGTTTAGTTTGCTTTACGGATACAGATTTGTTTCCGTTTCTTAACACAGACGATACATTTTTGAATACCTTTAGCCACTTAAGGAGGCTAAATTGTATCAAAAGCAGTTACCATAGCTATTATGGAATTGTCATTCCACTGAATGCATTGCAATGCCATGCTCTTTATCAAATGCAGCGTCATATGTTACACATTGTCATATTTGTTCTTTTCCATTTTGTTTACAGATATAGTTGGACAACTTTCTAATCTGTACTCAAGAATTGTTTCAGCCGCATGAAATTTCAGCTCATTCTATTCCGACAACAACATGTGTAAAGTAAAAAAGTTCGGAAATCTACATACTGATTTGAAGAGCTTCTATCAAACTTAAAATATCTGTTACAACATCACCATCTAGTTCAAAATCAGTTAATATCTTTGAAAAGTTTCCTGGGTGTACATCAAAACCATATATTAATCTTCATAAGAAAATAAAACACCAAACATTGTACTTGAAACGAACGGGATTTCCCATAAGAAACATTTTGAATCAGTGTCAACCGAAATAAGGAATCATTGGCTCATGCATACAAAGTTGTGTTAAAAAAAAACCTCATACTGCTAGATATTAACATTTAAAGTATTTAAATGAAGACGTATTTTAGTCTAATTTTCGGTTTTATGCAATGCATTATTATCATTAAATGCAAGTTCTATTTGATATTAGCAGACTTAGAACGTGTTATTGATACGCATACTAATGGATTCGTTGCCCTTTGTTGTATTTTTTATTTTTTGTTTAGATCATTAAGAATTTTTTCAAATTATTTTTTGATGAGTTTAATGCATTACACTTTTTAGATAAAACAGTATATGGTACATCTGGTACATCTTTCAGCATTGGTAAGTTATCACCTAAGATATTGTATAAATATTAGGTAATTTTTGGAAGCAGGAGATGTGAAAAATGAGCAACGCCTTCGCCGGGAATGGAACCACGGACCTCTGGAATACGCGTCCAGCATGCAGACCACTAGACCATGAAGGCATTCAAAGAAGGCGGGAGAACTACCTTATAATATCATTATTAATGCATTCTTTATCGGTCGCAATGTCTGGCTGTGGGAGAATGACTACTAAATCTATTTCTTCTATGATATTATTAATTAATTTAATTTGTACTTAATATTATTACTAATTTAGTTTGTACTGAACCTGTATGAAAGTTGCTTAGGAAAAGAAATTTCCTAAAAATTATCAATTCTCTTCCGAATCTTTTAAACATTTCACTTTCTTTTCTTCGACGAATAAAATAAATTTCCTATGCACATGTCTTAACTTATTTTAGGTTCCTGACACCTACATTTTTCTGTTCATCGCGCTTAAGCTTCATTCCTTCAAGAGCGCATCAGGCAGTCACGTACAAAATGAAACGAATCAACTCTGCTACCAGGAATGTAACGGGTTCTATCGATTCTGTTGTTTTGGTTCACAGGATTACGCGATGAATCTTTACGTTTAGTTAGCTCTTTATCAAAACTGTATTTACCAAAGCGAGACCTGTTGTTTTGTGAGTTATCGATTCGCGGACTATTGGCATCAGTCAAAGATTTTACTCGAGAAATATAATATAAATCACAATCTGTTTCTGAATTATAAAGTTTTAGCCAGTCTTCACAATGCTTAATTCCAATATGACACTTTGTTTCGGAATCTAGTGTTTCATATATTTTTTCGGAAACTATTAGGTCTTTTAAATGTTCGGAAATGTTTGATGCTTCTCAAATTACAGCAGTAGACAAACATTGCAGTTTAACGTGAAAAATCTAAAGAATAGTCTTATCTCTTGTTCTCTGAGCTTTCTTAAAATCCTTTAAGCAATCTATGGGTGTTGATTGAAACTCTTTTAATATTTAAAATTTCACTTTATCATAGTCCTTCAACTCTTCCTCACTGATGAAAATTAAAATAGTCTGAGCTTTTTCCTCTAATACAATGATTCTCAACTGGTGAAACGCGTGCCTCTAGTACGCAACAGAAAAGTAAGTGGTACATAAAGAAACAAACTATTTTTAACTAATAAGTACATTGTCGTATGCAGAGACGGAGCTCAATATTTAACAGAAAAACATTCCAATGTTATTTCTCAAATAAAGAAAGTCTCACCTGAAACTAAATTTACTCACCTCTCTGTTCATAGTGAAGCTTTAGCAGCCAAAAAGTCTCCCAAAACCTGAAAATAGTTTTGAATCAACCTGGGATAATTGTTAATTTTATTAAGTTTTAATTTTTTTAATTGTAATATTATTAATTTCTCCATTAAATTCAACAATATTTGTGATTGTTTTGCCAAGAGATGGTCAGTGAACATGAAACGCTTTTGTTACATTACGAAGAAAGGTGGTTATCGAAAGTTTTGAATCGCCTTTTTGAATGTGTAATTTGAATTTCTAATGGAAGAAATTCAAATTTTCCTCTGTGATTCAAAATTCGATTTGAAAAAATTTTTATTAAGTGAATTATGGTATGCGCGTTTAGCATATTCAGCTGATAATTTTGGAAAGTTAAATGAATTAAATTTAGGATTACAAGGAAAAGTGTTAATTTTGTTTAACGTTAGAGAGAAAATAAAACGCAGTGATAAAAAACCTCGAGATATAACCAAAGAATTGGATAATAATATTAGCTTTTAACCACTTTTAGAACGTTTTTTAAACGAAAATATTTTGAAAATAAAATAAGAATTAGCATCCGACATTAAAAATCATTGTGTTTCATTTATAAATAATTTCAACATGCATTTTCCCAATGATTATGAAAAAGAAAATTGGATTAGAAATTTATTTCATTCAAATGCACCTGAAATGTTATATCGTGTAGAAAAAGGAGAACTGATAGGAATTTCCTGTGATCAAACTCTAACTGGAGATTTCAAAAATAACACACTTTTGGCTGCTTGTTATCTGCAGCTGAACTGAAAAAAAATTTAACTCATTTCAAATAAAACTATTCAATTTTTATTGCCTTTTCACACAACACCTATTTGTATTAATAAGGATTTTTTTTCCATGTTATGTTTGCAAAATAAATGCAAATAAAATTAAAGATTCTAATGTACGGTTTAAACCAAGTGAAATATATTGATCTCTCTTAAACAGGCCCAAATTTCACACTCAATTTTAGAATTAAAATATTATAACTGAAATTTGATTATTAAAATGATAACCAATTTTTAATCTGATATTTTTGTGTGAGCATATTTAATACAAATAGCCAATAGTTTATACAAATGGTAAAATATATTTTTTAAATATTTCTTATGAGAAACTGAAAGATAAAATTGTAAAATGTAGTGTTGGTACTAAAAATTTTCAAATTTTGTTTAGCTGGTAGGTGTTAGTCAAAAGGTTGAGAACCGTTGCACTAATATGTTTTTAATGTTGCTCTAATATGGTTAACTTACACATTTAACTCGTTTGGAAAACTATTGCTTCGGAATGCCCTCTCAATTGACTCAAAGCCAAATGCAAAGCTTCCGTTTTCGTCGGAATGAATATAGTTAAGGTTTTAATATTTCTTTTTAAATTATTTGTTTTGAACTAATACCTGAGTGATCATTTTCTGGCATTTTCGAAGTTGACTCAATGCGTTGTCTTTTCACTATTTTCTTTCAAGTTTCTTTACTAACTGAGTCAGTTTCCATTTTTCTGGTTTCCAGTTATGTTAATTAAGCTTTCGACAAAGTCACAGTCTTTTCTAAGCACATTTCTACATAAGAAATCCCAATGAGATTTCGAAGTTCTATTACTTTTAGAGTAGTCGGTAAGCCTTTTCGCATTCTGGCGAATATTTTAACGAAAACCATTAATCACAAATAAAATTTTCTCACGTACCTGTATATCTTCGGTCGCCCAAATCCAGGACGGGTACTCAACTATTTCTGTGAGTGTCTTCTCGGATTCTTAAGAAAGAATTCAGCTTGTAGGCACATATACATTTCTATTTATGTACAATGGGTGTTGAAGATATTGCAGAAATAGATGCAATCACAACTGATGCTTGAAAGCACATTTGAAGTCTATAACATGCAAATCCTGGCACAAATATTGTGACTACTTAATTGAAATGTGAACAAGACAAAATTATTGGAGGTTATTTAAGCATAAAATGTCATTTTGCTCGTTCAAGAGCGTTTTCTTAGCTACAGCATTCGACTGTCCTCAGCGACGACTGACTTATTTCCAATGGGCGTGGCCTTAGCTTGAAGCTAATGATAGCCCCATCTTTCGATAAGGACGGGAGGCATCCCACTTTGTGTTTGGCCGAGAAGCAATGAAGTTTTATCATAAATGCGCAAAAGAAGTTAAACGAAAAAACTGTACAGAAGACGAAAAAAATTTTTGTTCCAATGCTGCGATAATGCTACTTTAAATCGTTAAAGTATTAAAAGCCTAATTGCTTCTTCTATACTAATCGAAAAAACAGCAAATTATCAAATTATATGAAATTTTAAAAATGTTCACTACAATACGCAGAAACAAATGCCTGAATGTAATTTTGCGTCATAAGATTATGTTTGCGTGTTACCTAATTTGGATCATATTCTACTAAATGAAAGTAAATTGATATCACATAGTCCTTAATTTCGTTTGCGAATAAATTGTATTCTGATTCGTGCTATTAAATAATTAATCTTTTTCATGCAAACAAAGATCCAAACTTATTTTTGTTTTCCTTTAAAGCACCATGTGGTTGGGTTTGTTGTAATTTACATAATTTGAATGATATAACTCATTTCAATTTTATAATTACATTCGTTTTTACCATATAAAAGGTATTATATTTTTGCAGATGCAAAACCTTTGCTGTTTATATTTGAAGATCCTATCTGGTTCCTTCGTTAATTTTCCCTTCTAGATTATTTAAATTTAAAATTAAATCTTTTCAATTAAATAAAGATGTTTTCATAAACTCCATTATTATCTGGTCATGCTTTTGGTAATCTGTTAATTACTCTGATCTCTTATGACTTTTAAATATATACCAAAACATATTGTGGATTCCAAACATTCAAAATAATAAAAATAAACGCTTGGCTTATATAATTAATTTCAATGACATTGTATGTATATTTGCTTTAATAAAACGTGTATGTTTATTTATTTTTCCAGAAAATTTCTCAACCCTCAAGATATATCTTGATACAGTTATTATATTAAGTGAAAATAAATTCTGTTCAGAATACAGTTTGGAATAATTTGTTTTTCTTCTACGTTAGCTTACTTTTTTAGTAAAATAATGGAACAATCTAAATGTAAATGCGTCCTATTTGAATGCACTAGAATTATTATGGTTAGTTTTAGAACGCTTAGGAAATGAGCTTTGTTCTTGTGCATTTCACATAAGCATATTTATTGGCTTCACAGTAATTAGTAGCAAAAATGCTTTCAATTTTTATTTTGCTCTGTTAATTAAATGTTTACTATACTTTTTGTAGTAGAAAGACATACTTTCTTTGTACTAGCGCATATATTTAAAAAACTAAATTATTAAGGTACTATATTACAGTAATGAATTTTTTTATAAAATTATTTTATTAAAGCTGCTAGTGATGTCAAATGTTTTTAAGTTGCCATATTATATATTTGCTTTATTTACTTCCTAAAAAAAAGGATAACGAAATAAAGTCTCTCCTATCTGTTGAACTAAATAGTTAAAGAAATATATTTTACCTCGAAAGTTGTTTTATATTTTAAGATCGATCCCTTCTGATTTTCTGCACCTTGTGTCTTCTAATTTATTTCACGACCACAGTGGTAATTCTGAAAACATTATTGTACAATGATAGTTATTTCGACAATGATTTTTGAAATATTTATGCTTTGTAGATTTTTCATACATTCCTGGTGTGTACTTTAATCATATTCCTACTGAAAAATCTTTCAGGAAAAGTTTGCGAAAAACGAATCCATATACGTATGATGAATGTATATGAAATAAATATTTAAATATATGCGACATACGAAAACTATATAAACAACAGATCAATATATCCAACGGTTATTGCATACAAGCCACTACACGTTCAGCCTTCGTCTGGCTTTTACATGTACAGGAAAAATGCCTAAAGGGAACAACGAACATTTAATTTAAAAACTACACAGAATTTTACTCTGCAGGACAAATTTATCAAAAAAAAAAATTCAATAAAAATGTATAACATATGAAAAACATTACAATGAAATAAGCAATATCCCTTAACACAAATATTAATTATCCTAATAAATAAATTAACCAACTTCTTTTTGCCCTCTCTCGACAAACGTCTAGTATCCAAGAGAAATATTAAATTTAAAAACTGCACAGAATTCTCGCCCTCATTTTTCCGGGTGGCAACAGCACTCATATCAGCAACAATGGCTGCGTACCACTGTTGCCGTTGAGTTATCGGTTTGATACGATTTAATCAAAAAACATTGAAAAAAATCTCGAATTTTGAAAAATTCATTTCGAGGCGCACTGGCTCTTGTCTAGATGCACCTATGTTCCAAATGTCGTAGCCCTGGATCTGCGAGCTTACGCACAGCACGATCAAAAAATACACACACACGCACAGACAGACAGACTCTTCCTTTTATATATATAAAGAGTGAGATACGCAATAATTTCTCAAACCACATCCGAAATATGTAATTCGTAAAACTTTTCTACTTTAACAGAAAATCATTGTAAAATTATTGTTTGGAAATTATTAAGGACTCCTACAAAACTTTTGACAATATTTTAACACGGATCTAATACGGACCTTTTTCTAAGTTTTTTTTTCTTTCTTAATAATTAGTCGCATGCGCAGTCATTCGCATAAAATAGTATTATAAAAAGTACGTATAAATATTTCAAAGAATTTCATCTAAAATAATTTCTTCGATCCAACTTGTAATTAATAATAATTGAAATGAATCTGCGTCTATTGCTTTTAAGTCTCTTAGTTTATAAGATATTTCTTCCGCCTTTTTCGCATGCCTTTGTGGTGTGGTGGTCTGCAGGCTGGGCGCATATTCCAGAGGTCCGCGTTTCGATTCCTGCTAAATTTTCATTACTCCTGCTTCCAATTAACCTAATGTCTCTATAAGTTTATTAATAAATAACTGAAAAACTTTCAGAGAGAAATGAAATATTAAATTACGATTTGCACAATAATAACATATTACAGCGGGGAAGAAAAAAATATATTAATTTGAGCAGCAAATTGCTGAAACTAAATCAGTGTGCTGTGACAATTCTGCTACTCATTTCACAATCTCTGTGTAAAATATAATAATACAATAAATAATATTACTGAAATATTTCCCCTTTTAAGTGGTAAAGGAAGCTGGTAAATTTTCTTTGATTTATTAGCATACAATAAACGGAGAAAACAAAATACTGTAAGAACAAACAGAACTTCGAACGAATTACCCTGGCAAAAGTATAGCTTAATGTGTTCTATGACAAAGTTATTCTAATCAGCACACTTTGCAAGATCTGGAAAGATCTCAGAACTGCAGGGTAAGTCAATAGGCTAATGCTGACGAAGCAATATTTATGAGCTTTCTGTAACAGAAGCTGGTAATTCTTTTACTTGAAAATTTATGGAAAATGACGAGAGTTATATTATTATGTTATATTATTGAGACTTTAAAAATAAATGTAATTAAGGCATTTGTTTTTCATCTAATATGTGTCCATAGCCTAAATATTTACTGTTGAAGCATTTATTTATTTCTTTGATTGCCATGTGTCAACGTTCTTCATTCATTTATAATCCACTACTCTTTTCTTATGCTGCACTGTTTTCAATGTATACTTCCTAACCTAATACTTTGGCATTTCAATACATTCGCTAAATGTTAGGCTAATGCAGTCATTAAAAGTCACCCACCCCTCTTCCTTTACTATAAACCTCTCGAAAGGAGTTTCGGCTCGTAGTATATTAGAGTTCCCTATGCCACACAGACACTAAGCATTTACAAGCATCCCTGCCTTCTTCGGGATTCAAACCTGTGCCCTTCAGTACGGCAGTCCGAATTACTAACCGCTATCCCACTTGGGTGGCTAAGAATGTTGTAGTAACCGTTAAACGTTACAATGACAGTTTGCCAGAAAATTCCTTGCTCCACCAAAAGTTTCTCCCTGAATAATAGCAACCCACTCATATAACTTCAGACTAATAGCAAACTTCTCATTATAGTCAACAAGTATGTCTTATGCATCAGCAATTTTTTATTTAACTAATTATCTCTTTAAATCATTTTTACTTTAATAATATTATTAATTAAATATATCATGTGTATATCCACAATGTATAAATATAAAAATAATCAGAAGACTATATTCCTGTTAAAAACAAAACATTTGTTTAACTGATTTATTAAAAACTCAACAATGTGTTTTAACAATAATAAGTAATTTGAAAATAAGAAAAGCATAATTTTCTGTCGACTCAATGCTTTAAACAGATTTACATTTTATAATATTCATTTTCATAACTACTAAAATAAATTGTTGGTGAATAATGCCATTTTTGTTGATAATGGGATTCAGTTTCACAAAACAGTTCATTTTTATAGAAAATTCTTGAACTTATCTTATCTGGGGCTTCCGCACTTTTCAGTTGGAATTAACGATTTGTTTTAAAACCTGCGAAGTACAACAGCAGAAGTTTTATATAGATTCCTATTGAATTTCAGCACTGTTCATCATTTCTTTCCAAAATTATCTTGCTCCTGATTGGCTTCGAAAATATATAGACATATTATTACAATTGCTTATCACATTTAATCAAAAATCGTATTTGATATCATAAGGTATGTGGCTAATAAAATTTATTTTCAGTGATACAAACGCATGATTACGGAGTTAGCACATGAATATGCAGGTGCAGTGGTAGTTTAATGCTTCTTTTGTTTTTGACAAAACAGTTTCGATGTAGACAAAGTTAAATTGGTGCAATTTGCTAGAGATAAAATGCATAGATTCCAACATGAAAATGTATAGTAATATTGCTATAGTTTAACCGTATTTTTATTAGTTAATGAATATCTTAGTTGGCAAATCTTAACATTGTCATTCGCTAAAACAACTGTGTGACTATGTGCATCATAAGCATTATATAGGAGTCAGGTGGCAAAGATTTCCTCTGAAATGGCGCAATTTAGAGAGATTTATTTTTTAAAATGTTAAAATTTTTAAGACAGAAAATGGAAATAACTTATTTAAAAATGACTCTAATGACTCTAACAAATTAGGATTTAAATTTCATATTATATTTACTTAACTTAGTTAATATTATACCATTTTAATAATCTATTGTATTAACTAAAATAATATAGCACATCGGTGAAAGTTTTAAAGAACCGAAACATCTGATGTTCGTTAAATAACGTGTCATCAGATTCCAAGAATTTAAAAATGGCATTAGATATTTAATTTAAATCTCATGCAAGTTTATGAAATTGAAATGGAATTTAAAGATTTTATATGGAATTTAAAGATGGGGTTAGATTTTAATTTTAAACTTCATGCAAGGTTGCAAAATCACATGACTTTCTGTTTAAGGCACAATTGCAGTAGTACAGTAAGTAAGCAAATTCCTTGTCATTTCGTTTGAAATGAAACAAGTCATTATTCCCATTGAGATGTGATTCCCTTCAACCAATTGTAGAGTTTGTTAAAAGATTCTAATTTTTTTCTTTTTCTCTTTTTTGTATGAGCTAGAAATTTCCGTCCTGATAGTCTAGTAATTTTATTTCTTTCTCGTTGATTCATTTGTTCTGAGTCTTGACTTCTAACTATTTTTCAGCACAGTTAGAAATGAAGAGATGTGTTTACTAAAACGAAAAACTTTGTTAAAAGAACTTCCAGGTGTCCAAAAGCCGCTGGATTTTTTTTAAATTGCTTGTAGTACCTTTTATAAGTCTACTAACATTGCAGTTCATTCTGTTAACAAGAGAACACTATTTTATATGTTTGCTGTGACCAAAAATGATTAATCTAAATTTATTTTAATAATTTAAGCTAAAATATGCGCATAAATAATAGAATCGAAAAGCTTGCAGTCTGTTTCGGCCAATTTCAGCTTAGCACCTGGACGATGTCACAAATTAATACCCATGCATACCAAATGACAGCGTACAATTGAAAAAAAAAATTATAGGAGGGACAAAATTAACCTCGATTCATTATTATTTTCATTTAACGATACATTTCTTCGAAGTTTTATAAAGGTTTAGTAAAATGATATTGTTGCCAAGTAGCACAGCAACGTCGCGAATGTCGTTGTAAAAACGTTGCAATATGTCGTTAAGACGTCCAAATGTCCGCGAACATCCACTGGTTTGCAACCATTGCAAAGACGTCTTTCGCCGTTCCGGCGAACGGGCTGTCTGCATGGGCGTTCTCGTGGTTTTTCCCATATGTAACGTGGATACGTGTCAGTTTTTCCCTTAAAAAGATCTCCACGGGGCATCCCTCCCTTTCCGTGTAGTGCCTAAGGGCGGAGCACGTAATAAGAAAAAAAAATCTTCATTAAATGTTCAAGTTAAAATGACAACTGAACTATTCATACCTAGATTCAAGAAATTTTCAATCATTTTATGACGTGTGTTTCTCAGACATAAAGGTAAAACTAATTCCCCACTAATATACATGATGAAATTTTGTAATTAATATTTCAAACCTTTTTGCCTATTTTTCTTTTCAATTTTGTTTGATTTTGTTTCAAACGTTGATATCGTTTTTAATATTTTAAATTTTTATTTATATATTTTTATATCAAAAGTACCCATATTGGACAACTCTCAAACAGAAATATGTAACACTTTAGAGATATCAATAATATGAGGTAGTAATACATGTAAAATAAAAACTTTCAGAGTATTGTTTGGATTTTATTAAGTTACAGACTGTCCTATTAATAGGACAATAGTCCAACACACTACTAAATTTTACAAAAATATTTCTTACTTACACAAGAGGCACTTAGAAATGAAAATTTGGGAATACAGTTAATACAAAGTCCAATATTATACAATTTGTAAGCAGTTGTAAGTTTTCTCTTGTATCTTTTTAACTGGCATTCGAGGGACTCGTCTCTAGCATCCCTCAAATGTTATTATGAATGCGTGTTTGCGGCCGAGACGAAGGAGCTCTTTATTATTTTGCAACAAACTGCGTTGCCTGATGTTGTTCGTACATACTGCCTTGACCTTATAGTAAAAGATCTTCGAAATTTTAAAATATCCTGCGTTTCCTTAGGACAACACAGTTTAGAAATTTTTGACGCTGCGATGTGAACTGTTTCAAAGCAGTTTAAGAAAGCAGTAACTACACTTCTACGTGGCTGTCAAATAAATGTATTCAATTTTTGTATTTGTTGTATGAAATTACACAAAATGGAATATCAGTTTCGTTCCTGCTTCCTTTCACCCTGGGCTCCACCTCGGTTTTAACTTTTGTTTCTTCGATGTTTGTCAGCAAAGACACTACACGATTACCACTCCATTTTATTGCAGCTATTTTGTTTGCTTCATCAAACAGTGTGTCAGAAAAACCTCTCTTCATTTTATTCAATATTTTCGAAAGCACGAGTGGAGATTTTGCCATTCGATTATCTCGTATAGTTCCAGTTACACAAAAGTCTGTTCCTTTCAAACGAATGAGTAATAAATGATATATGAAAACATTCTGCATGTCTATCCTACGAAAGTTCGGATTTTCTACTATCAAATCAAGCTTTTCACAACGCTTGCTAAGAAAAAGGTTCTTACGTTTTTTAAGTCCCTTGATAAAGAATATTATTGAAGGGATAGCCATCGTAAAATGTCAGCATCCATAATTTGTGTCCGAATTTTTGAGTTTATTCTTCATGACCAATTTACAACCATGCATACCAAAATAGCGCACCATTCTTTCAATTGTTAGATTTTTTAAAAACACTTCAAACTGTTTCAAATTCGAAACTGATTCAGTTTTTCTCAGTGGTCGAAGTTTGTAGTAACGGTCATGTTTACCGATTTTAGAGTTGTAATTTAAATGAACACAACGTTTGATGTTACTCTATCCATTCCCGGACATAACTTGACTCACTAAAGTTGTACCAGTATCAGGGACATTTACCAGTGCTTTTAGTATTTTTCTCTAATGATATGACATGACATCCACTGTAAAACATGATATACACTGTAAACCAATACACCTAGGAATTGCTTGAATTCACCTAGAGTGATTTAGAACATTTTGATCGTCTTGAAAAGGTATACAGCTTGATTAAAACAGGAATTGGGGTTAACACGTTTCTCACTTAGGTGTTTTTACATCAAAATTAGGTTCTTCACAGTTTTTTGATAAAAGTTCGATAGTTCCTCCATTATCTTCTCTTTCAGATTCGCCACAAGGTACTGATATGTTACAGTTTGTGATAGTACCATCTATTTAATCTTCATCACTTATAAGGTATTTCTCCCGCCTTTCTAGCATGCCTTCGGGGTGTAGTGGTCTACACGTTGGGCCGGTATTCCAGAGGTCCGTGGTTCGATTCCTGGCGAAGGCGATTGCTAATTTTTCATCTTGTCTGCTTTAAAATAATACCTAATGTCTCTACAGTGGCACTTGAACTAAAAATAGGTGTTGGATGATGATTCACCGCACCCAGGATTTAGCGATTGGGTCCCCTATAAAAACCCCTAGTCGCCCTTTAAAAGGAGGAGTATATAAGTTTTTTTCTCCCGCCTTCCTAGCATGCCTTCGGGGTGTGGTAGTCTCCACGCTGGGCCGGTATTCCAGAGCTCCGTGGTTCGATTCCCGGCGAAGGCGATTGCTAATTGTTCATCTTGTTTGCTTAAAAAAATATCTAATATCTCTACACACTAATTGAATTTGGAAAAGGATCCGGAATAATAACCATTTTAGGCTCATCAATTTCTTCAACAGAGAGAGAATATATATTCAATAGCCTCTAGAACTGATAGAAATTTTCTTGCCATTTTACAAATATTGATCTGTCAAAGAAAATTAAAATTTTTACTCAAGTAATAAACGGGGAAGTAACTGATCTATTTTAGGAATTCTAAAGAAAGGTTTCATCTGATGTCGCAACTTTGAATCTCAAGACCATGGGAATCTTTAGGATCTAAGGTTAAAAAGAAACATTATAATTTTTATCTATTTTATGCAAACGTAATACCTGCCACTATTATTGCCAAGGACATATTACGTACATGAACCTTCTTTTACTTAAAAAACCCTGTTTAGGAGGATGTTACTTTTGTAATGAAATACAAAAGGTACCCAAAGAAAGTTACTAAATAATTTCTTTCTGAATTTTTCCTTATGCCACTCTAATGTGACTGTATGACTAGCTATTGTTCAAAATTGGTTTGAAGGGATGTTCATAATGAATTTGAGAAGTGTCAAAGACAACAAGTTGGGGATCGAACCGTTGTCCTGTTTACAGTACACATATAAAATGCAAACAAAATACCTTAAAAAAAGATAATTTATCATGGATATATTTGTTTCTGTAAATAGCACTATAAATCTATTAGCAGAAATGTCTACATCTGTTTAGAAAAAAATATAGAATTTATTCCTAAATAATGGCTCGAAAGAAAATCATTAAAAAAGATTATCTTTAAAGAATTTTTTTAACCAAATTAATTATGACAAGCGTTTTTTTTAACCTGCATATAACACTTACGTCTATTTTAAGGGAGTTATGCCAAAGTCCACCTATTTGTTTACATTTCTTTTCTATTTAAGGAAATTTAATTCGGCCGCCCTGTATTTAGTACAGCGGTCCAATATGGGTAAATGAAAAAAAAAAAAATTAAATCAAAATCTTTTTTAAGTTTTAATTTGTTTAACACCAAAAATTAGTTTTATGTGTTGGTAACGACATATCCTTTTTACTAGATAAGAAAAAAAGGAAAATATTTTGGTAATGTTTCCCTTTTGTAATTTTCATTGTAAGATTCCTGCCTTTACGTTAAAGTTGAAAATGAGGAACGTTAAGAACTGGTTGGTAAACAAATATTCCCTTAGTTCAGTGAACAGAGAGTATAACTCAAAAAGGGAACCCTTTATTATTCAAAATAAACTTAAGAGACGACTCCTTCTTGGAGTTTACAATAAAGCCTCCACTTGGGCTTGAACTCAAAAGTACTAAGAAGTGAAACTTAACTAAAAATGTATAGCCGAAGCTATCAAAATTCTAACAGAGTTGGCCACTTAACGCTAACTAATGGCGAAGCTATCAACGGCCTTAAGTACGGCCGAGCGCAATAATAGCTTAAGGCCCATATCACACGAACAACGGTTTCGGACAATTTTTCTGCATGGTTTACTATTGAAAGAAAGACGTGCGATTTTTTTCTATCTTTCCCGAAAAATTGCAAGTTGTTCGTTTTCAACCAGTCAGCTATCAGTTTCGAATGCTATCAGCTTGTTTGTAATGTTTGTTTGTAATGGTTTGGTTTGTAATGTTAACCCCAAAGCAATCTATGGTGATTAGCTGTTGTGACAAAGCAGAAATATTGTACCAAACAGTTGTTCTTCCGGAAAAAAAAAAAAAAAAAAAAAAAAAAAAAAAAAAAAAAAAAAAAAACGACATAGTATAGCAGCCTAAGAGAGAGAGTAGCCTAAAAGGCGAACGCTCGCTGCTCAATATATCTGGCTCTCTAATGAAGTCAGTAGAACTTCAAAGTTAAATACTTTTCCTCCTGTTTTGCATTTTACCGCGATTCTGAAAATACGTACTGGCCGGAAATTGTAAGTTGAAATTAAATGGACAGGAAAATAACTTTAAGTTTAAATTAACTTTTAGATAACGCAGGATAAACCTTACATCTTTTTAAATTTTAAAGAAGTTTTGATGGCACACTCTGTTTACTATATTAGATAGTTTTTAGATTCCGCATTCTTTGTGATGAGACGCGTAGTGAAACCTTTTTAAAACAACCTCTCTAAACGACTACCTCTCTAAAACGACCACTTTGAAAATGATTACTATTTCATAGGACATTAATAGCAATCAATACATCACCTCTCCACAGCTACCAGCTTGGTACAATAATATGTATTAAAATATTTGCTCTTCTTAGAGAAGGATGTAGTATTTACTGTTACATAGTCCTATGTTTAAATCAAATAAAAATTACGAAACCTCCTATTCTACAAATCCAGTTTCGTTTAAATACAGATTAACAGAAAATGCAGATACCTTGCCCTTCTTTTAAAATTAAAATATTAAAAAAAAATTATTGCCTTATGCAAATGAAGTCTATATTTGTTTTTAAATAAAATATTAAAAAAAGGGAAGAAAGAAAGGTGCATCGGAGATTAAAATAAAGAGTGTTTAATCATGCATTTTATTACTAACATTTAGGATTAACGTTTGATGACGATGACAGCATATGAGTGGGCTGATTAGAAAGAAAAATCTACCACCGTAGTACATAACGTGTAATTCTATTAACGTTAATGTATTTACATAATTTTTGTTATTTATTAAAATTAATTATTTCTAACACCTTAATAGAGCTATGGTCGATAACCTTTCGAATAAGCCAGATAAGCTGGCATATTTGTTTTTTTATCTGCTCTTTAAACTACCATGCGATTTAATTCATTATTTAAATGACATTGACATTTATATAACGAGCTTTAAAAAACATTATAAATTTTGCAATACTTTTTAATTAGTATGTAATAAAAACATACATACCAAGATCTATTTATGCTTCGAAATAGTTAGACATAATCTTTTAAATAACGTCTGTCATTTTGGAAATAAATAAAAATTTTTTGATGTTTTCCATAAAAATACGGATGATCCTATTTACTTAAATGTATGAAATTTATGTCTAACATAAATCACCATTTGGTTCTATTCACTGAGAGTTTTGTTACTCAAGAATGTATTGCATGAAAATCTATTACCTAAGGAAATAATTTATTATTTTTACAGAAAATTCTTTTGGAGCAGTAATTTATAATGCAAATATTTTAATACATATTATTGCAGATAACGCAGGCATCAGTCATTTATATTATTTCTGAGATTAGATTATAAAATTTTGAAAACTTGGTAGTCTTACCGCATATAATGATTCAATGTTATGAACACGCTTTTCCAACAAGAATAATGTTATTCTACGCTTAACAGTTTCAGTAGCAACAAACAATAAAAAACTATAAAAGACAAATATGAAAACTTTCAGATTTTACATTACACACACGGCAAGGGATTTGCTCATTTTTCATGTCTCTTAAAAAAATCCTAATGACTTAACAAAGCACTAATGCGTTTTACTCCTTTCGACCCATACGTAAATACTGGAAAGTAGTAATTTATGTATTTTTGGCTATTCTCAAAACTATTGTCTCTCTCTCTCTATATATAGTATTATATATACATACGCTTGTTAATATCGCTTTTCCGAAGATTTTGGAAAACTTCAAGGAGCCTAATCTGAACATTCTCCCAAGGTGAGATTTAAAATGTTTCACCGCCTGGGTACCCAAATTGATCATATGATATTTCTCAATCGGTGAGTTAACCATAAAAGAGAAACATGGTACTTAGGATGGTGGAGCCTCAAACAATAAGTTTTACCTGTCAACGAGCAAATGAACCTGATTAAAATAGTCAAGAAGCTACAACACATTGAAGCAATAGGAAAGAGACAGATGCTCATCCCTTAAGTAAAGGGATGGCACGTAGCAGTCAGCATAAAATATCTGAGCTGTTAATATCCTAAATTCCCGGAACATAAACGCAGAGCCTCATGATGAACAAGATCTAGCTTCAGCAACACAGACCACCGTGCAAAACTGTAAATAATTCAGCCACAGTAAAGTTGTGAGTGTATTCTATAAATCCGAAGTAAAGGGATAACCCGAATTAAAAGCGTCCGAATTCCAGGAGGTGTTCACGAGAACTTTTAAAAGATTATATGTTTTCAAACACATTTTCCTCAGATACGGGATGAGTGTAAGAACTCGGGTTCACAATGCAAGTTTCGTTTCTTGTAAATGTGTATGTATACGGTCTTCAGTTTTAATTTCATAATCCCTTGTTTCTTTGATCATTTCTGAATCCTGTTAGGAGCAATCTGCAATTTTTTCTCAAAGTAACTGATATCTGCACCTTGGCAGCATATCTGGAGGCCATCAACTTACAAAGACCCTGAAGCAGTTGAAAGAACTTCTTTTAGAACAGAGTTGATTTTTAAGCTGAACAAAGTAACACTCTGTACACAACCTTGAGACACATCCTATTCTTGAGAGAAGACATAGTGCTATTACTTAATTGAAAAATCCTAGCGTTCAAGAAATTTTGATTCAAAATTGGCACTAATGTGTAAGCCACTAATGTGGAGATCTTGCAAAATCCCGTATCTCCATGACTTGTCGTAGGCATTTTCTGTCTTCAAAAATACAGACACTTGGTGGCTTGCTTTTGTAAAGTTTTATGGACGGGTATTGCCAAAAAAAGTATTTTAACAATAGTTGCTCTACCTTCAGGGAAACCATTCTAATATGGAGAAATTGCCTTGTTCTTTTTTAAATAGTAGGCTAAGCGGATGTCCTCCATTTTTTTCAAACAATTTACAAAAGCAACTCGTAACAGCGATTAACTGCAGTTGGAAGGACTAGGAATGATAACAGCTTTCTTCCTTCAGCTGGGAAAGTAATGCTTCTTCACACTCCACTGTACAAAGTGAGAAGGGCACTCAATGAATTGTAGGGTAGGTGCTTCAGCATTTCGTATCTGATACTATTTGATCCTCCGCAAGACCTATGCGTCTGTAACATAGCTTTCCTTAATTTAAGCAAGGAAAATTCCCTATTGCTTGGTTCCGAGTTGGTAGAGTTGAATTTAATGGGAATACTTTGGTACGCAGTTCTGCAGAGGGAAATAAAAAGGTATAACTGCCACCACTAGAATTGACAGCAAATGTTTCAGGTCTTAGTATAGTCCAAACGCTTTTCTGACTCTTTTCCAAACTCGTGCTTTTATTTTCCATACATTTCACTTAGTATTCTGTCTGAAATTAGACGAAACTATATTTATAAATAAACTATATTTGTATACCGTTACTATATTTATTAGAAAAAGGTCAAGAAAAAGATAATGAATTGCCCGTTCTGAAGTAACAGACTATAAAGAACAGAGTATACAAAATATTCTGAACTAAAGTAACAAGAATATTTGAACTCCATCTTTACCCTTCCAAAAGCCACTTCCTTTCTTTTAAACTCAGAAATGAACTTTTATTTGCACTTTTGATAAAATAAACCGTCTTTAATCAGACGGGTAAAACAAATTTGTAAAGCGAATAGGACGTGTAGAAAGAAATTTAATTACAGAATTAAATGGACAAAATTTTACCTGCCATATCATGTGTCCCGGTTTAATCAAATGTGACGAACGCCTCAACTTGATTGAAGGAAAGCTTGCAGTTTTTAAATATTTCACTCTTTTACATTTACTTCGTGAGTAGATTATATAAAAATATAATTATTAGAATATTCCAGTGGATTAAAAGTTACCTAGAACGTACATATCCATCAATGCAATGCAATATTGTCTGTCGTAAAGATTCCCTTATTGATTTCTCTGAGCTTGAAGCATTTCTAAATCGCTTCCATTGCGAAGGAACTGTCAAGAGGCTTTGTATCAATGAACAGAATTTTCTAGAAATGCACCAAAAATTAGCTAGGTAAATAATTAATACTTATATAAAAATCACTAAAATATTAAAAATGACAAATTTAAGATTCTTCAAAAATTATCACTCTTAACATTAAATTTGCATTTTGTTATGAAGTAAATATTAAGGAAATTTATATATTATAATAATAAGAATTTCTTAAAGGTCACTAAGAAAAATTTGCATTTAAAAGGTCTTCCAATCAAACCTCAGATGCATAACTGTGCAATAGGAAGCTAGTAACACTAAACTCATTAAAAGATTCGTGCAAGCAATTGTCTGAAGTACTAATCTTGCGTGAAGAAGGCATTTAGGCGGATACGTAATACATTTATGACAAATGTGGTGTTAATGATGCAAAACAATAAAAATATCTTTATATTATAAGTACCTGAAAGCTATTTGAGTAAACTATTATCTTTGCAAAAGAAAATGCGATATTAGAATACATATGTTTTTTTTTTTTTTTTTTTTTTTTTTTTTTTTAACGATTCATTCCGAGAATGCACCAGTGACAGGTTAAACAGTTGCGCATAAAATGCAATTAAAGTAATTATTCTTTTTATATCTTTTATTTTTTCCTAATATTTTGCTGTATATTGGTGCTCTTCAATTGCTGCAGTGTTTTGTTTATCTAATGGGGAATTTTCTGTTTGATGCTTTTAATTCACAGTGGCCTTGCAATTCTCCCAACTAGCGAGTAACAAGGCTACTACGTTATCTTCCTCCTCAATCATTTCTTTAGAGAGAACTTCAGCTCAAATCTCCTGAATTAAGATCTACAATGAAAGATTTTATATTAAGGAATTAGTTACTGGAAGGCATTTTGCAATTTCACACATATTATGGTGCGCAAATTAATTGGGACAAAGCGACGCTTTCATAATTTACAGACATATCCCCGTATGCAGTGATTAAATTAAATGGAAATTACAAAATTAATTGAAAATATGCCCTCTTTTAGCAGTAATGAACTCTAGAATGCACTTATGCATGGACTTTAGTAATCTTATGTATATTATTTTACTTCTTTACTATGAGACCATATTTCTGAGAGCTTTCTTAGTCATGCCCTCGTTTATGGTATAATCCATTTTTCTAAGATATTCCTTGAGTATGAGAGAGTTTGCTAAATTTTCAATCCAATCTAGAGCAGAATGTTTAGTTTTCATCGTAAGCGTTCTTACAGATTTCTAATTGTGGCATGGAACCAAGTCATTTTAAAATGCCTCTGAAAATGTCTTCCAGAAATTGAACACCCTACTCTTTAATATACTTCGATGAAATCATCATTCCATCAATAAGAACTTGAAACCTACCTGCAACCGAACGATAAAGCCCCTGAACACTGGTACCTCGGTCCCCGAACGGGCTGGATGCATGGGCGTTCACGTGGTTCACGTGGTTCACGAGTAAAATAATAAGTAACATGCTTTAAAACATGTTTTGTTAATATCCAAGAAAAAGTCTCGGTATAAATGGTAAATTAAATAATAAAGGTCCGTCTCTTTCAGATGCTGAAATAAATTGTCATAGAACTCTTTCTCCACTGTACTGTCAAGAGATCAGCCACAGCCGCTAAAATGATGTACTCGAAGTCTGTTAAAATATGAACTTACAATTAAAAGGACGCCGACCGCGCGCTATCACAAATTGAACACATTAGTTCATTCTCGACTTTCAAAAGTTGATTGTGTGTTTCTCGAAAGTCACAATTTCAAGTACGTTAAACGTAAGATCAGTTTCTAAGTTAAAATTTATTTTTTATTTCCGATTTCTAGTGGCTTTCAACCCACTGCTCTATGTTTGAAGCTTCTCAACATATTGAGAAGCTGATTACACTAGATTAATTGTCACTTCATTAGGATCCTCTGCCTGATGACGACTCGAACATCTCTATAGAGGACAAGCCGGTTGGATAAACAAATTGAATATTTAGCTGTTGTGTCAGGTAGCTCGTTACCTTTTCTGCCAATATATCCAGGAAACCAGCTCTAAAATATCAGATGCATTAATGGATATTTAAATTTTGATGTATTCTTAGAATGTGAACTAGTAGAGGATTCTGTGTATCCAAAAAACTCTCTAAAACTGTTTGTACACTGAGCGTGTCAATAAAAATTACAAAGTTTTTTGGCATAGCATTGTAAGCCTCTTCCATATCAAAGGAAACAGAAAGAAGATAGTATATTTTACCGAGGAATTTACAAATAGACATTTTTGAAAAAGCATGCTATTGACGGTGCCCTACTGTTCCAAAAATCGCTCTGATAAGGCGAGTTTACGTCAGGTTTCCCCAAATAATAGAATAGGCGGCCGTTTATCATTTTTCAAATAGTTTGAAAATATAGGTTTTAGGTGCAATAAGCCTAGTTCAAGGGGCTCTTAGGGTCTTTCCTTGGCTTATCTGAAAGAAAGCAAAATACTTACAAAATGAATACTCACAAACATAATATGTAATTTCGGTTAATCTTTGGATTATGGTAACTTGGCGATTTTTTGGCGAACATTTGGGGACCAACCCTGCAACAGCAACCTGCTAGTTTTTGTTTTGACGCCATTTTGTTTTCACGAAGTAAAGGCATGTTTTTTTTACTCAACATTTTTTTTCCTACAATCTGCTAGCCGAATTACGCTTATGCTAGAACTTTTATGGAACAAAAGTGCTTAATCATGACGAAGATTAGGTGCGAAATTGGGAGAAAGTGCAGAATCGCAAACTGCTTGCCGCGTTTTTAAGAATTGCACATACACGGTATCATCCATGTACACCTCGACCTATTTTCACTTCAAAAACATCCCAGAATTGCACAAAAATGGCATTGCGCACACTCTTGACTTTATCCATGTACACTGCTAAAGTCCTAACTAGTAACCTTTATCGCCTTACCAAAATGTCGCCAAACTACCTGTTACCATATTCCAAAGATTAGCCGTAATTTCTTCTATTGTGCTGATCACTCAACCATCTGAACGCATGGCAAGCTTAAAAGCGTGAAATGCTGTTGTAGGCTCGAAGAAGCTGATTTTCTTTCTTCTGCATATGAGGCATTCTTTATTACTTTAATCGCCAGCACTTTCCTCTCTGATTTGCATTTTGAACATAGTCGAGAGTATGGTCTGTGAGAAACTTCACACTGTGAGAACATAATGGCTAGCAGCGCAGCCATCAGTGACGAGGCCTTTCGCAGAGAATCGAGCACTTGTTAGTCTGCCATGATAGCACATCTTTCAAAGGCCAAAGCCCTGGCATTGGAAGCATCGTAAAGGAATTGGTAATGTAAGATCTTACAGAGCAGTGCAAATACCCTGAGTTAATACTTTTGGGCCCATTCGGCGAACAGAAGGTCAAGTTTACGTGTTTCATATTGATCAGCTGACGATCGTTAGGCATTCAGTCCTCCTAGCACAGAGCCTCTGTTCAGACAGAAGGCCAATCTCTGAGAATCCTCTCCGAGAATAGTTTAAAATTTTATGCTCTCTAACACATATATCAAAATGCCCAAGCTTTGTTAAACCAAGAGTGAGAGATTAAGTGAATGAGCTCGTTTCGATCATATTATCTCTTTTTCCGCAGCCATTTTATACTCTTTCATTTCCCATCCTTTGAATGTATAAGTATATGATTTGAGAAAGATGATATCTTTTGAAACTCACCAGTTACATTTTTAATAATGGCAAATAGTGATGGAAATTTATATGGATTCGCAATGACATTCGCTTTTACGTTTTGGGAAAAAAATCTTCAATATTCTGTTGACTATTTAGGATCATGCGGGAGATAGTTAAATAATGCGAAAGCGGTAGCTCTACCTGCTATCGAGTCCAAATAAGGAACGTAGTTTTTTGCGCAGGAACTAACCGGGTCTATTTGCAAACTGAAGCCCCTCAGTCAGCTTTAGAGAAACGTTGTTTCCCATAAGAACTAGTCACCAACGATTGTCACTTGCGGAGACAGTTAAATATCCCTTTTTTAATCTGAAGTAGGGCTGACATCTTTTGAGTATAGTACCTCACTTCTAATTAACAGGAGCCTCCTTTCCAGGCTTACGAGATTCTACGCTCGGATGACAGTTTACTGTAATGAGAAAATGGAAACAAAGGGATGCGAGAGCTTCTCACTTTGAACCACGACCTCAGTAAAGGAAAACCAAAACAATGAGAAAATAGCAAATAAGAAGAGGGGAAAAAGGAAGGAGGAAAGAGCACTGAAACTTCAAAATCGTGACCCGTCTTATCAAGAGAGTGGTGCCTAAAATGCTAGTGTACGTTATGATTGCAACACCCACACTCACAAAGATTGAACCTCTGAGTACTAAAGTGGAAGGTAAAGTCTGCCTTTTTATTGTTAATATATTCATAAAATTCTAAGTCATTTGATGACACTGCATGAAACATGAACTTGACGATTTAGCCACTATTCATTATTTGGCGGAATTAGAGCTGTCTTTCTCAATGAAATTGAGGTCATTGAAAGTCCAGGGTTTAGCTAAGTTTAACATTAGCAGTGGTTTTGTTTTATTCTCTACGATTAACCACGTGCACGAAAGCATTCGATCTACTTTTGTATTTGTGAGAGTGTAAATCAGAGAATATCCTAATTCCTTCACATTAAAATTGCCAAAAACGCCCTACCATTAAGACATCGGCAGATAGCCTTTTTTGAACCACCTGAATCATTTTCTACCTGGTGTTTTCCGCTATCATTTTAACCCGGCGGAAGTCGCACCAAGTAAAGTTACTAGAGTGGGCGCGTGGGGTGTCACATACCCCAATATTTAAAATACGATAAAAATAGTTTTATTTAGTTTTAAAGCTGTTTTTCTTGTTCTCGCGTATTATAAATACGTGAATAATAATTTGGTTTCAAAAAATTTATTTCCAAAATAATCTTAGACTTAAAATTAAGATAAATGAAAATAATAAACATCATGCCTCTAAGTTTCATTGCATCTGTAATACACAATGCTTATTTTATTTCTTCACACTTTGAACGAAATACATTCGTGTGTTCTTAGCACAGAATGTTTTCACATTTTAAACATTGGATTCACGTTCTTCTGTCCTTGGCGCGAGGGGAAAAAATTTATCACATCTTTTATACTTAGTTGTTTCGAATTTCATGTATTCGTTTCAATTCTTCGTCGAAACTTCTGCTTTTGTTTTGCATGCAGTACGTCAGTTTCTTGGTAAAGTATTAATCTCTGATCTTTGTTCAATACATTTTTTCATTAATTGTAATGCTAAGTCCTTCAAAAACAGACTTCTGTTTCTGGTTGGTGGATTAGCAGTTGAATGTAATATAATTCAAGTATTTATTACAGCAACATTTAGTGCAGGAAAGAAAATTACCATTGGCCACTTCCTTGTTATCCTTGCAATTGAATAATTGGCTGACATTTCATCCCCCATATCGACTGCTCGTTTAGTCATATTATAAAAACATATAATTCCTGACGTTTTATTTTTCCAATAGTATCATCTATAGTATGATCGTTATATAATGTTGAAAGCATAAGAACAGTTTTTCCTCTTTTAGGAACATCAAGAATAATTGTTTTTATCTTTTTCGAAACCAAAACAGTGTAGAAAATATTCTTAGTTTCATCTTTAGCTTCCGAAATGCAATCTTCATCGCTTTCAAATATTTCTAATAAATTTCACAGGCTTTGCATCTCCAATTCATAGTGAGTCATCCTTTTTACCATAATGCAGTTAGAAATTTTTAAGAATTTAATGTCAAGTACTTTAAAATTACATGCGAGTAGAAATATTTACTGTTACATTCTAGAAATAAATTTCTGAACTAAATATTCAGTCAGAAAAACACTTACGTGGACAGGCGCGTGGGGTGTGTCATACCCCAGTTCCAACAAAATACCGATAAATCTTTTTCTGAAACACACAGGCAAAGAAAAAGCGTTTCTGAAAGTCAACCACAACTAAAAACTCAGCTACTGAAAGCAGCACAGAATTTCAGTTTAACGAGTTAGGAATATTCCACCTTTATGTACGGCTGGGGTATGATACACACCACGCGCTTTCCCGCGGGTTAATGCATGGCTCATTGCTTTCTAAAGCTATTAAGTGACGTGCCACTTCTGCTTCTGAAACGACTAAAAGTAGTTCTGTTATTTAAATGCACCTTCCTTCTCTTTTGTTTAGCATCAATGTTTAGCTATTGATTCCCGAAGTTGTAATCCTGTCATAAGGGAAAACTGCACACAATGGGGAAAGCGTATGAACAGCCCAAGAGGGAAGATGTTTATTTTCTTAAGTAGGTTATTGCTAGCTCTGTAGCATTCTACTTGGCATGGGGGGAGGAAATGCAATCCAACAAAAATACATATGCGAACGTTTCAGATGTTTGAGGAAACCAGAATTTGGCCTCTACTGATACGAAAGTGTTAAACTATTTCAGCAAAACCATCAAGTGAATTTTAGAGAGAAAATGTGTGAAGTAAAAAAATCACTTAGATGAAGTGTAAATATTTTATTATTTTTACACGAGAAGAAACGTAAGATAATTAATTATTGGGGAAAATTACCACTGAAATTAATTTTGAAGCAATTACGCTATTTTTTCCACTAAGGCGCTTAGTTTAGAAAACACGTTTATTTTTTATGCTATTCGTCTAACATATAATAGTCGTTATTTTAATGATATCACAATGATTGATTGAAATGATTCATTGATTTAAGGCGCCATTTACTTAGAAAGTAAACACATATTAGTGTTGAATCATTATGAATCATTCTTTCCAATTATCGGTTTGTTTTTATAATTTAAATTTAAAAAAATTGACTTAAATTGCACATATTGCAATCGACAAGAATTATTTCATTAATAAATGTGATTTTCTTTGTTAATGTCCTCAATACGAAATTTTAGTTCCAAGAATTTTAAGTTCCGTCTTCTTCTATCAGATATTTTTTGCATTTTAAAATACACCTATGAAACAATTTGTAACACAATTTCTGCTCAGTTTGATTTTTGAGCTGTTTAGACTTGATTTCCTAACTGAAGTTAGTTTTCTTCTATTACGCCAAGTTTCATAGTCTACACCTTATGTGAATACGACTATTCTCCTCGGCATCGAGAGTGGATCGTAGGAAACACTTCTGCTCTTCTGTCTCCTGGTCAAAGGACAAACATCAGTACATTTCTCAGACAAGGGTATTTTGATTATTTTCAAATGAAAAACTAGTCATCAAACTAAATCTTGAGAGGATAACAAGCAGTGTGTCGAGAATTTACGGATGTCGATAAAGGGAATATATTCTAAATTTCCATTTGGTATTCTTTTGATTTGGCGAGAGCCTAAAGACCTCTAAAGTAGCTATTACTTTTTAAAGTGAAAACATAAGGATATAACAGGAAAAAAATGTAAAATAACAGTTTACCACCACCTATATACCAGTGCTAGTCTCAGTATCCGTTTATAACAGGCGAGAATTACGCTCTTAGAATTACCCTGTGCAATTCTAGTGAATATCGAATTGACCCCAAATACGGAGATTTTAAATTTCACATGTTTCCGTTCGTAAGGGATATTATCAGGTTCAATGTTCCGTCTTACTTTCTTCGGGAACATGCAAGGACCTGACTCGGAACAGAGAGCTTACTAAAGCTATGTTCAATAACTGTGGGAAGTAGACAGGATACACAAGAAGGGTATACAAAACCCTTTATTTTTCTCTATTTACAATAACTTCCGTACTTCGGAATACAAAGACCCACTGCTTGTGGTCTAAACGTAAAAATATAAAAATAAAACTAAACTCTAATTTAACTTTAAAATAATAAACGTGGAAGATTGGTCTTATATTAACAGGAAGCCGTATGTAGTACAGAGAACTGTGAACACTACAATACGTTTAAGAATTATCAAGAGGATTAAACCCCTGGCCTGGAAGGCAACCAGCAACTGAGTAAAACTTCTAAGGTAAGCGGCCTGCTTCGACTAACTGCTTCTTCTCACTCGCTTGGCAAAAAGCCACAACTTAAATACTTGGCGTTCGCCAGACAAACTTTGCATAAATACTTTAACGCTTATAATTCTGGCCGGAAGTAGAAAATAAGAAGTGATAGTAAAGATTTAAAATAAAATAAACGTTATTAAAACTTAAGATCCTTACAATATGACCAGCATGCTTTTAATCATATGCTACGAGATTCAGAGCTGTTACTATCAGGACTATGCGAGAAAAAATTCTTTAAAAAAACCGCTAAGGTATTCAACTTTCGTTTAAGAGATAGTGTGTTTCTGCAATATTTTAGAAGTGATGGTGTATTTGTGTATTAACATTATGACATGGTTCAATGCTGGATTTAAGAATTTCAGCTTATAAAACAACTCAATGACTGTAGCTGAAAGCGCAGCTTGAAGATTCTCCTCTTAGAATTTTATGAAACTTCATTTGATGTAATCCCAGCAGGACATTTAGTTTGCTTGTGTGAAGAATATGATGACATAAAGAGAGTCATTGATTTATTTCAATATCATATGCACCAATGAATCACCTGTGATGACCTTAAAATGGTCTTCTTTCTTCTCAGCCAGCAACGCATATAAACGTATTCCTTTTCCTTATGTATGTGGGACATCATGTGAGAAACGCATATATACCAAGTATCCCTATTTCTTATGTATGTGGGACAACAAAGCTCATAAGAAGGATTGGGTTACAAGATCCTACATGAAACCTGGTTATCGACAGAAGAACACTAGATTTCCACTGCTGCACATAAAACTAGGTCTCATAAAACAATTTATTAAAGCTTTCCCAATTGAAGGAGATTATTTCAAGTACCTCATTTCGGCTTTGCTAGCCTGTCATTTAAAAAAATTAAATGCTGGTGTGTGTTTGATGATTCATGTATTCAGCAGCTCCTTATCTTATCGAGACAACGACAGAACTTCCAAAGAATACTTGGTTTCCATTCGAAAGCATTTGAAAGACTTTCTTGGAAATACATTAGCGCCGAATTACAAAGAAATTGTGAAGCAACATTTGGTGAGTTTTAAAATGGTTGGTTGTAACATGAGCATCATTGGAAATTTTACATAGCCATTTTGACAATTTCTGACAAATGTTGGTTCAATCACTGATGAGCATGCTGAGCGATTTCACCAAATTCTGAAGTTTACGGAGGCAAGGTAAAAGAGGTAGATGGAATGTACGTATGATGGCTAAGTATTCCTCGAGCATCAAGCGAGAATGTTCATATAATTTCTGGAGGTATATAGATTATACCCTCCAGAAAAAGCTGTAAGCAAAAAATTTTGCCTTGATATGCATGTTTACTGTTTTGTAAAAACACTTAGTAATTAAATGACTTAACACTTGGTAATTAATGACACATTTAGTAATGAATAAAATTTAACAATGATAAATAGTCTTCGTATGAGTAAAATTGTTCCTTGTAATCAGTATATTGAGTTTTCGCTTTATTTACCGTTATAATGCAAATTTGTATGACTTTTGAAACAGAGGTTATCCTGTATCCTTGGAAAGTTGACGTTATAGAAATAAAGAGGTGTTTTTTTTTTATTATTATTTATTTATTTATTTATTTATTTTTTTTTATTCAGAGGTCAAAATTTAATCAAAAAGCTGTGACAGATCTAAGACAATGAAATTGCTTTTCCCCGGTGTTATTTTTCGTACTGCATTCTTTTTCTGATTTTGCCGTTTCATTATTTTTAGAAATTTATGTATTTTTAAAATTTAAGCCTGTTTAGTTTTTATTTATTTATTTTTAGTTAAACAAACAATTAATTAATTTTTTAAATATAACTGCTGTGTATATTCCAGCCTTTGGAATTCCCTAATTTGACTATCTAAGAAACAGGCTAAACTTCAATTATTTCTCTTGGGACACTAATCCCCTGTTGAAGATGTTCAGAGAAAGGTAACTTCCAAACAGAAAAACAAAAGCAAACCAAAAAACGTTATTTTTCATTTTTTGTATTTCTTGAATTTTTAAACAAATATTTATTCGATTTTCGTTTTGTCGCTCAGCTGTGGTTTATATGATTTTTAAGGATTGCTCTCAGTGTGATTTTATTTTATTTTTTACTTTAAATTTATCACAAGTGAATTTTTTAAATTTATATCAATTAGTGAGTTAATTATTTGCAATTTTGGATAAAAAATGAAAAATGAAATAATAATATTTTAAAAAGGGTATAATGCGCTGCAAATGTAACAGCTGCAAACAACTCAATAATGCAGAGATCAGGAAAATATACTTTAACTTAAAAGGAGGAGGGCAGATTTTCTATATTATGCGACTCAACTAATTCTGTCTCTCAACAAACTTGGAAACAGAACTGGCTTTTCGGCTCAAAAAAGCTGCTCACACAGATTTGCCCGGAGATCTGGAAATTTCAAGGAAAATTGCTTATTGTAAAGTTGAGCAGAAATTAAATATCTCAAGCATGGCGAGAAAGAAGGCCTGTATTATGGTTTCTAGTTGAACTGTATGGAAGATTTAAAATTTCTGGATTCGGAATCACAGGATCTATAAATTCTGTACAAGAAATAATCTTTTACAGTAAAATACATGGGCAAAGGTAAATTACACCAAAAAGTAGCTAAGCTTGAAAATAAATTAAGCAAACGAATAAATCAAAGTTTGGTTTGGTTTATTTAATTACGGCAAAGCACACTACGGCTATCTGCCTAAGGGGAGGGATGCCTTCGTGGAGGACTTTCTAAGGTAAACTGGCTCGTATACTCGTTACACATTGGGAAAACCACGAAACAGCCCATGCAGCCAGCCCGTTCGCGGGATTCGAACCTCGGACCGAACTACCAGTATTCAGCGACTTTGCCGCTCGGCCGCTGGTGGGACTGAATAAATGAAACAATACTTAAAAAAATTACATAAAAATATCAAAATAGACTCTATTATTTACTACCAAATATTAGATAATAAATATATCAACAAATGTTAAAAAGATTTAATATTCACAGCAAAATAGACAGAATATTTATAACCAAATATTTACAAAAAATTACAGAACTATAAATATTTAAATCTATTTAGAAGAATCAAACAAGCAAAACAAAAGATTTAGTACATAAGCTAAAAGTATTTCGTAAATGATATAAAATGATTATTTTTTGTGTAATTAAATATATTCAGCCCTACATTCTATGTTTAGCTCTGTATAAATGATTTTACTTCCTTATTTATTTATTCTTGAGATTTTAAGAAATACATTGCTTCAGCTTTCCTTGCTTGTCCCGTCGTTGTCTTAAATGATGTTTATTCTTTCAGAATTAAGCGCTCGTGTAGCGTTCCTCATTAGCAGTATTGTGAACTGTTATTTTCTTTCATCAGTACAATCAGGAAATATCTATTTTACTCGATTAGTCCTTATTAGTAATTGGAACTATTTTGTAAGAGGAATGTTCTTTTTTGTTTTGGTTTCCCTCTCAAAACTTAATCTTTTATAAGTAATCAAGTAACTCATTTACTTTTCACAAACATTTTAATGACATCTGTGTTCAAAATAAATACTTCGAGCATGGCTGTCCACATTTTTATCCATTTAATAATTGGGCTGAGTACAAATCAATACTTTATATAATAGTTTAATTGATCCATGTACTTTTGAATATTAGTTTTGAATATGTTTGATTAGTTAAACGAGTTCCTAGTGCAACAGCCAATAATTGTAGCCAGTTATTAAAGTCAGAAATGCTGAATGATCCAAAGAATTGCTGAACTGAAATATCAAGCACTAATTTAGAAGTCAAACAACAAAAATTAGCTTTACATCTGTAAATTTTCGATGGGTTTACCAAACCATCAATCTCAGCTGCGAAAAAAAAATGATTCAGTAAAACCATCGAAACTTGTCCTGTAAAAACTTACAAATATAACGTTGAGTTTTGTTGTTTGACTTTTAAATTAGTATTTGTTTGACGTGTTATTTTGTTTTAATTAAATATAAAGCATTGCGATTTCAAAGAATGCATTAAATTTCTACTAACAACTCAGAATAAAATGTGGATAAATAGAATTAAAATTCCACAAATATAATTTTCCTATTATATGGAGAAATTAGGTCATATTGTACCACAATACTCTTTTAGAACATTCAGTAGTAGATACGTTATACGTATCATTGCCTCTGATATTTTTTTTCAACTTGAATCTGAGTATCTTTAGTCTAAAACAGCATACAAAATACCCTCACTAACACGTTTACTATTGTATCTGTGTATCAAGAATCAGTAAAGGAAGAACAAATGATAAGAGTTGGTTGCTATATATAGTATCAGAATATTATCTTTATATTTTCATAAACTTCATGTTTTAGTAGTCACTTACAGATAAGTAACATAATTAATCTAATCAGTCGTGTGGTATATTGGTTGATTCTTTAAAAATAATTTTTAACATAAATTTTATTAAGCTATAAAAAATGAAAAGTTCCGCATATATTTTATGTGTTAAATAAACTGTAAGCTAAAAAAAATAATTATCAGAATGCATGGAAACAGAAAAATAATAAAATTTTATGTTAGATATTTACATATTTATGATTTCGCTCTTCAAATAAACATTTTCTGAACGATCTGCTATTGCATGCCTTCTATACTATTTCTTAAACTTCAAATGCTACAATTTCACTCATATTATTTTTCATACTATATTATTAATTATTTTACATACTATAATTATTGTTATAGTCCTTGCTCATATCGCTCAGGGTGCAGTTGGACGGTACGAAATACTTCGTTGTCATGTTGATGTGATAGAGTTAGTCTCTGAGTCAAAATATAATTCCTCTGACATATGAAATACACTAAATTACATTTAGTTGAAATTCAAATTCTGATTACTGTTAGGTTGTTTGTTATGTAACACCAAAATTTTAAAATATGCCTGTTGATATTTCCAATATGCATAATAGATTTATTATCAAAGCTTTCTGTTGATAAGAATTTCAACGTAAGGTGTACTCTGGTGTTATTAACATCTGATGTACTCCAGTAAAATATTTAAGAATTTCCAAAAATTCCTACTAGTTAATAACAATTCTGCAAGGCTTACTAGTTGCAGGGATAAAAATTGTTGAAGGAAATTTTTGTTGATTGTTGCCAAAATTAACAGAAATTGCTGGCGAAATGAAGAGAAATGTTTGTGCGATTAAATAAGAGTTAAAAATATAATATGATTTTGAGGAAAAGGAGAAGTGGAATATTTTTATGTAAGCGACTATAATAGAACTCAATAATCACAAAAATTTTGTAAAGTTATAAAAAATTGTAGGAATTTAACTTCAAAGAGAAAGGAGGCAAATGAAGAAGTGATAAATTTCGTTTATTTAACCTTTTTGGATCAAACCATTTAAAGCATCACTTCTTTTTTGTCAGATTTGTTATTTGGCGTGTTAACTACTTTTCGTAATTTAATATATACTATAGATATATATGTGTGTGTGTGCTATAAAACACTTATCAAATATTTGTATACTTTTTAATTAATCAATAATCTATAACTGGTTAATAACGGTTACTAACAACGTCTATGATACATCACAATTTCAGTACATTATACAATATGATACATATAATTACAATACATTACAATTACAATATGAGTATGTCAACAAACTGGTGTGGATATCGCTCAGCAAATAAACTTAAGACAATCTGAAATAGTAATGCAACTTTTTCGATATTTTTTATCTGCAGTTCTATCTTTAATGTATTATAAATCTAAATGCAAATTTGTATTTCTCTTTCTGGCATCATACTTAACATAACAGCTTAGTTTCCACGAATTTCCTCATAGGATGGAAAACTGTATCTTGCGATGTTTACAAAATCATAATTTATAGGTTTTAAGAACGTCCGATGCTTTCATGATTATCAGTTTAGTAATTTCAATATAGCACTTTTCCAGTAACATGGATATCAGTTTACGTAATTTTCAATGAATGTAATTATATTTTGAAGTCATTTCCTGATTATATATTATGTTACCCTCATTTTCTTTTATTTTAATCATCTTTTGGTTATCCATTATTATTCTTACTACATAACGTTTTCATAAATATCTTGAGATTGCATCGTAAAACTGTTGCTACCTCTAGACAAAGATTAAATAAAGAAAGTAATTTAAAAACCTCGGCTTAAAAAGCTGGAAATACTCAAGAATAAAAATTCACTGATTCATATTACTTATCATTACCTTTCCCATAAATCAATATTTGAAGTAAGTAAAATTTTAGAAGTGGCGTTTAATTGCAAATAATAAAAGAAACATAGTTTCCTAACCATTGATTAACCATTGATTGACTTTCATACTTTTTTTCAATTTTCTTTCGATTTTCAACATGCATATCGTTATCGTTTCATTGCTTCATTGTATCGTTCATTGTATTGATCCTGAATGCAAATATGTTGAAAGATATTTTAACAAGAATGTTAATAGATATTAAACTTTTCTAATCCGCTTTACGAAAGCAATGTTACTTATAAATTGAAATGCCGCAGCATGAATATAGAAATGTTGACAATTGTTTACTGCGGGGAAAATGTATCTTCCTCATCTCTAAAAATAGCATATGAGTTGATAAGAAATAAGACCTAAGCAATAAATTAAAAATGGCAGATTGCAGAATTAAAAAATACATGATATATAGACATGAAGTATTTATCAAGTTCAAGTAATGTATTTGCTTTGAAAGCGTTTGTATTTGAAAGTTTCATTATTGGTAGAAAACAGAATCAAATGTTCATTTATAGAAATATTCATATAAAAATTTCACTATATAAAAATGGATTGTGATTAATTAAACAAAAACATATAGGATAGAGTAGGTAAAACGTAATTGATATTATGCTGATTGGCAAATATATTTCCTTAATACATATAACAAGTGCGAAACTAATTATAACAGTTTCACTTTCTGGAATCCTGAGGATAGCAAAAACACTTAGACAGTAACTATAATGATGATATTGTTTTTCTTTAGAGTGAATGTTAGATGATGACGTCTTGGAGGGTAGAAGAGTCTGGTTTGGTTTGGTTTATCTGATTACGGCAACCCGAATCAGTGCCCAGTGACTTTAAATCTCGACCGATGGTCGGCGCTAGAAGAGTCTGAGACATAAGAAAGTGAGAAAAACGATCGTATATAGTAAATCCGGACGGCCTCGACGCTGTCCATTCTGATCATGTAAAAATATGGATAATTTTATTATCTTGTTTTTACAGAAAAGATGAATATTCTCAATAATTTTAATAAGGAAATTATATTTTCTAATTTTCCTTTTTTCTGAAAGATTATATCCTTCAAAGAAATAAAAGAATGTTAATACGCAAAATTCAAAGTAAACTGGTTTCGATAATATTTAGCAAAGAAATTATTTTATTTGCTTAAGTATTTTAACTGTAAAACACTTGTTATAAAAACAGATTATTTCTTCCTGAAAAATAATAACATATTTAACGCTCCCATATACACATGCTATCAGAAAGCTATTGACTGCGATTACACAGCAAATAAGGGATTAGTTTTTTCCCCAAAGAGAGTGTAAACATAAATGTCACCACAAAGCAAATAACTAAAGTTTCAGGTAACTTAATTTTGTATAAATGATTTTTTTGTTCGAATCCATTATTTGTTTGAATCCTTTAGAGATAGCAGGTCACAGATATCTATAATTCTTCTAGTCTGAGTTCTCCTTGACTTTCGGATTTCCGAAATTTATCCTCTTTTCTGGTTAAATTAATTGTTTAAAATTTGGCAACATATCTTACTTTATGCATTTCTTATTATCCAGTTCAAAGTGTGCATACCTTCAAATTTGTCTTAAGTGGGGTTTTAAAATTAAATTGTTCCTCAAAAGAAGCAGTGAAACCACGAAGGATGTTTTCGCTTTTCCTATGGCCAAAAAACATGACAGACGAGTAAATCGAATTTTCAGAGATCAAATTTCACTACAATATTCTAAGATCACTAACATACGTTTAAAATTTTAACACAAAATATGAAAAACAGTCGAATTTTCAAAAATATCCGTAAAAGCAAAATAATACTTCTAATATTCAAAATGGAAGAAAGAAAATCTGAAAGGATTTAGATTTAACATCGCACCAGAGGATTTGTTAAGGTTTTTAACGCTCTAGCTGGGCATCGCAGGTTAGCAATCTGCTCTTGGGCATACTCATACTAAAACACAACTGTCCTTTCTTTTCAGCTTTATTACTAAGCATTCCTTTCTCCTCACTTAACACCACATAAATAATGATAATTCAAAAGCAAAAATATAAAATATTAAGAAGAGTTTGTCTTTAAAATTTCGGTTACACTGTTAGAGACTGTCATACTTTTCTTTGGGAGGGGGAGTATTCTCTATATTATTTCTTTGAAAACTAGCCGTCCGAAACACGAAAATTATATAATGATTTTAATGAGTCTAGTAAAGGTAATTTCATAAAAATATTTAATGTATCTAATTAGAAATCTCATGATTTTAACGAATTTTCATTTAAATTAATCAGATTAAAAAGACGAAAAAATATTTTTAAGAGCTGCATTTATTGTTTCTAATGACTTGATGCAAGTGAATGAAAAGCAATAAGCGCAGAAAAACTACTCTCAGTAACAGGTAGATTAAATTTGAAAGTACTGAATGACGCTTTACTGAATAGCTTACGCTTTACTAAATGGCAAAGAGCTAGTGCGAGGAGACAATAATGTATCTATTTAAGGCTGAGGGAATATATTATTTTTATGCAGTTGAATTTGGGAATTAAAATTGAAAGATATATATTTTACATTTTACTGAACGGCAGCAGTCTGGCGCGCTGGAAATATTTTATTTTATTTATTTATTTATTTTTTTTTTTTTATAAATTTAGCACGGTGTTGCACTTTAAAATCGTTGAGTTCGTTAATTTAAAATTCGTTACATTTACACAACCTATTAAATAAATGAAAAATAAATTTAAAATTTAAAATTCGGGATATGAGGTACCAAGGTGAAGGACTCGGTGTATCATGAACTTGATAGCTCAGGTGACGTCTTTTTTCCAAAATGCGACGAGCATAGATATATATACATAGATACAGATTCTTCATCATTTAATTCCTTAAAAAAAATAAAACGTTGCATTCACATTTGATGCTAGCAAATTGAAAAGTGTTTTTGCCACAAAAGTGATACGAACAAAAAGTGAGTTTCGTGACTAGTAACATCTCTAGTGCTAATAATTAAAGTGTTAATGAAACAATTTTAAATATTAATTTTTGTTATTGTAAATACACTAAGGTAATCTACTGTCTTCTCTTTCACTTCTAACTAAAATTACTAATGAGTATGTTTAAAAAAAAAAAAAAAGTTTTCCATCTGACACATACGTGTAGTAACTGAAAATTAATTTCCGCTGCCTACAAGAAATTCATAAACTAAATGAGTATTAAATGTGTCAGCTCTGTTTTTAGAATTCAAGAAATCTGTGCTCGAAGACATTGACTAATTTGCAATTCTCCCGTAAGCTGACGAATATAAATTTAAAGCTATAGCTAAAATAATACGATTAATGGTTAACTAAATCCTAAATACGACTGGCATTTCTACCTATAATTTTGTAGTTATTCCTATTTTTTAAATGTTTTATGCTCAGAAACGGAGAAGCGTTACCAATGTAAAGCTGCTAGAAATTATAGATTAAGTCATCTGATGAATTTCGCATAAAGCTGGAAAAGAAGAAAAACTGCTATACGCAATAAAAAGATCTTTTGTGCTCGTTTTCGCAAAGAAATATACCAAAAAATGAAACAAAGTTTTGTGTGAAAAGGAAAGTGTGTTATTAATAATGCAGGGAGTAAAAACATATTTTGATAAATAAACATTTTAAAAGATCTTATAAGTATAAAGGAATATTTGAAAAAAATGCATTTGTTAAAGCTGAAAAGTTTTTTACCGCTCCGTCTACTGAAAAATTGAATCGAAGGAAACCAATAAAGGAGATCCTTGAAAGTCCATTGTGAAACAGTTCATAAACTTTACGGTTTATCTTGAGCTTAAACTGTCGTTCAACCACATTGTGGTTACACACGCATTGTGAAAGCAAACATGAATAACATAAAAGCTTCACTTCAGTCCAGGAAATTATTTTTTTGTGTAAGCAATATAAAAGTATTTTTTAAAAAGTAAAATATTTTAGCAAACATATGAAATAAAAAACTGTAAAAACATTATGCATGTCTCATTTTTAATTTTATTGGGTTCAAATAAAACAAATATACGTGTAAACAAATATATGGAAAAATATATATGTGTAAAATATTTACAAGCATTTTAAAAACTAATTTCTGACAAACTTAAAAAATGAATTCACATAATGAATGAATGTAATGAACAAGCATAAACGTTCATCACTAATATGTAATTTACATTTGTGGAGCATATAATTTCAGGATATAAAATTTCCACTCCAGTGCTTTTAACATTTACTCTATTTCTACAATGCAATGTTTTAAATTTTATGATCCAATTTTAGAAAAAGTATAATACACAGTTTTCGAACTATTAATTATGCATTATATATTTTTCAGTTTAATTTTATTACATACATTTAAATAACATTTTTCAACAATTTTTTTTAAATGCATAAAGTTTTTTTTTTATTTTTTATTTTTAAAGGTGCATAGATATACAGTTGTGCATTTATGTTAAACTTTAACTATTTGCATACATTAATAAATTAATTAACTTGTTTTTTGTTTCCTAAATTTCATTATATCGAAAATGAAAGCAGGAGATGAGAAACGTAATTTTAAAATATATTTTTGAACTAATGTGGTGGAAAGGAATGCATATGAACATTACATAGATTTCTATTTTATTATAGAAATGAAAATTTTCGGACGGAAAGCATAAAAAACAATAGCATTATAAGCATAGATGATGCTGATTAGCAATAATGAATCAAACATATTTGAAAGAACTTTATAATGGATTTTTGGTTTAATAATCTTCTTCTTAAAAAAATGTATCATATCAAGAATTCTTGATGCAGTTCCTTGCTCGGTTACCTCGCAGCATAACCAGTAAAGTTTACCTGAGTTCTTATAATCATTTATGCAGCTTTCTTCGTACAAGAACATATTTTCTCCTCTATCTTATGCAAAGGAATATCAGCTCGATTACATGCTGTTTTACAGTGGACGATGGCGAAAGCTGTTGTGTGTGGGGCGAAAGCCCACACACGCGTTAACACGACGTCAGGCAGCAAGCGGGGAAAGAGGGGAAAAGAGACAAACCAGTCCTTCCAGTATTTATACCTTTCGACGCACGTGGTAGGGCACGATAACGATTCAAGAATCGATACTGCCACAGTGTTCACTATGAGAATTCTGTGTTCTCACAGCTGGCAGCGAAGCTGTTAGTGTAATCATATTTAAACATTTTATATTGAATCCAGTGATCATAAACATCAACAATGCATTCAGGTCTAGGGACGTTCTCAATAAGTACAGATGGAAATCGCTATAACGAACAGTTCTTTATGTATTTTATACATTTTCCTAGGTGCGAAAGTGGAATTGGAACCTTCATTCCACTAATATGTGGCAACTTCTATTTAGGTTACTCTCCGCAGTAACTAGTATTCAATGGTATAAGAGAAGCATTTACTAGTACAGGTTTTTACTTTTCTTAATTATGTCAAATTTTAAACATGGTTCTATGCTAAAAAATGTATGTCAAAATACTTGTAAAACTATGGCGAAATTTGCTTTTAAAGCGAACTAAGAACTAATTAAAAATAACATTATGATAATAAAAATTAGAGAGACAGACAAGAAAAATTCTTAAAGCGAGCTAGGAACTGATTAAAAATAACATTATGATAATTAAAAATAGAGATACAGACAAAGGAGTGTTGCCAATGTTAATGAGATATAATGTACACTGCGTAAAAAGGAAAAAAAAATGGGGGCAGTTCTATATCTCCCGTTCAGCCAGGCCGATTGACGAAATTCAAATTGCGTTTTTCATGTCTCGAGAGCATGACTTAGGATCTATATTAGATTTATATACAGCATTGTTCTAATATAGGTATTTTAGCACAAAATCAGACTTTTTCTAAAATGGCGTACCCCTTTTTTTCCATATTTCAATTTTACGCTAGAGGGCGCTTTCAGCGCCCTCTAGCGTTAGGCGGGTCTTACCATTCTCCCGCTTAAACTCCCATGGAGTTTACATTTCAATTTCCAGATATTCAAATAAATTTAAAGTCACTAAAATTAGACTAAACTAAATATTAAATTGGTAAACTATTAAATATAAAATAAAAATTTTCAAGTTCATTCAGTCTTTAAACGGTAGAGGAATAATTTTGTTGATGGCTCGCCGAAGAACACCTGTAGAGGTTTTAACTTCAACTACTCTGACCAGACCATCAGCACCAGGATACACTTGTTGGATGCGACCTAGTGGCCAATGCAAAGGATTGGGGTTGGAGTCCTTCAGCAGTACTAGTTGACCAATATGCATGTTTGTCTCCGAACTGCTCCATTTGGCACGATTCTGTAGTTGATTTAGATACTCGGAATGCCACCTCTTTCAGAATTTAGTTTGGAGTCTCTGAAGTAGTTCACACCTGGAATGAAAAAAAAAAAGAGAATCCGAAGTAGTATGTGGTTCAGGAAAGCATAACATAGCACTTCCTGTTAAAAAATATCCCGGAGTTAAAGGCTGTAAGTCATTCGGATCGTAAGAAAGTCGTGATAATGGACGGGAATTCAGAACTGCTTCTATCTGAGTAAATAAAGTAGTTAACTCTTCAAAATTCATGATAGCTGATTTCGCTACCCTTAACAAAATCCGTTTCACTGATTTTGTGTTTGCTTCCCACAGTCCGCCAAAGTGAGGAGAAGCTGGTGGGATAAATTTCCATTGGATGCCTTCTTCTGCACTAAATCCTTGAATTGGTTTAGATTTGCAAATATCATTATATGCTTTAAGAAGATTTCTCGCACCTTTGAAATTTGTGGCGTTATGGCTCCAGATAACGGCTGGTTTGGATCTTCTGGCAATAAATCGTCGTAAACAGGCTAGAAAAGCTTCTGTTGTTAACTCAGAAACGACTTCTAAATGCACTGCTTTAGTGCAAAAATAGATAAATAATGCAATATAAGACTTTAAAGTCACCGTTGACCTTTCAAATTAGGTTTCGTGATTATATGTCCTGCGAAATCTAATCCGACCTTCTCGAAAGGTCTAGAAGGCACGACTCTGTCTCTAGGTAGAATACCCACCATCTGGCTTACCGTTTGATTCTTCGTTCTAAAGCAAGCCATGCACTTATTTATTACTCTTCTAACTCGATCTTGACCAGACGGTATCCAATAAGACTGTCTTATTAAAGATAATGTAGTCTTTACGCAAGAATGTAAGGATTTTCTATGATAATATTCAATAACTAAATTAGTGAAATGGTGAGCCTTTGGCAAGAGTATCTGATGTTTCTGAAATTCAGAAAACTCAGAATACTTCAGTCTTCCTCCTACTCTCAGTACCTCATTTCTGTCAAGAAATACGTTCAGAGATGATATTTTACTATTCTTTGGAATAGATTGTCCGTTTTTCAAGCATTTTATTTCCCTTTGAAATTCAGTTGACTATACGAGTTTTACTAAAACTTCAGTAGCATGTCTTAACTCAGAAGCACATATGAAGTCTGTTCTCAACTCTGGTTTTGCTGTACAGTTATTTATAAATCTCAAACATAAAGCAGTTATTCTAATTAATTTACTGAATGAGGAGTATCTTGTGATCAAATTGTTTTCATTTTGGCTGTTTTCAACAGTTGCATTTACAAGAAATGACTTCTTAAACTCTAACTTATAGACATCTACTTCGCTTTCTTCCATTGATTCTAAGGAGGATTGCCATGCTGTATTATTCATTGTCAACCAACAGTGTCCATGCCACCAGAGCTGATTATTCTTGAGCTCGCTTAAGGATAAACCCCTAGAAATCAAATCGGCGGGATTATTCTTTCCTATACAGTAATGCCATTCTTCTGGATTGCTGTATTTTTGTATTTCTTTTATTCTAGTCTTCACGAACCCCTTATGTCTATTTGGATCACCTTTGATCCAGTAATAAGCTATTGAGGAATTCGTCCAAAAATATCGAGTAACTGGAAAACTTAATGCAGTTAAAATTTTATTGCTCAATCTTGAAGACAAAAGTGCACCCATGAGTTCCAATCTACGAATCGAAAGGGGTTTTAACGGAACTACACTGCTCTTTGATGATACAAACCTAGAAATGATATTTCCACTCTTTAATTCTATGCGTAAGTACGCTACAGTACCATAAGCTTTCTTAGATGCATCTGAAAAACAGTGTAATTGAATAGTGATTGCATGACTGAGCAGCGAATTTTGAAAATAATATCGGGAATAATTATTTCCTTTACATCTTGTATCTCATCGCACCCTTTATTCCAAGCAATTTCTAACTATTTGTGCAATTTTTCATCCCAGTCTAATCCTAAACACCAAATCTCTTGTATCAAGTACTTAACTCTAATAGTATACGGTTCTATAAAACCTACTGGATCGAAAAGTCGACCTACTGCTTGTAGTAAGTGTCTTTTTGTGTTAGTCCGTTTTAAAAGAAACGTTTCCAGATTTCTGGTATCGAAATAAAACGTGTCAGTTTGTTCATCCCAACCAATTCCCAATACTTTTGAAGCTATCAATTTTGTATCTAAAGACTCTTCACCCTGATCTACATTGAAGTTTAAATTCTTTAATTCTTTACTTAGCTCAGGAGAATTGGTTCTCCACTTTCGAAGGTACATGCCTGCCTCTTTTAGAATATCTACACTCTCTTTACAAGTCTTTAGAGCCTGTTGAGCAGTGATTTGCCCACAAATAAAATCGTCGACGTACAATGACTCATTAAGATGCTTAGAAGTCAGAGGAAATATATCTACGTACCTTTTCAAGTGATGTTTGATTGTGGCTGCAAGGAGGAACGGCCTAGATCTCACCCCAAATAACACCCTTGTCATGCCAAAAATTTCCAATTTCTTGTTTCAATCATCAGTTCCTGGATCTTCTTCCCAGAAGAATCAGGTGTAGTTTCGTTCATTTTCCTCTATTTCAATCTGGAGAAAAGCCATCTTAACCTTTTGAAGACGGGATGGCCATTACAGTGGCCATAGAGTCCTCTCTTTGAAAAGACGGGGTTGTCCACTTTAGTGGCCATGTCTTTTTCCCACATTTTCCAGGCTGAAAAGTGGAGTGAAATGTCAAATTTGACGTCCCTGGGGTTTTAACCACTTATCTCTTTCAAAGGTCTTCCTTTTGCGACATAGATGCACCCCTCTGAGAATCCATTAAATTACACATAAGAATCTTTGTTGGAAATAGGAGGTGATCTCATAAAGGGGGGATAGCATTCAGTTCAAGATTCCCCGTCCTTTGGTAGCTTTTACTGCTACCAAAGCCCCGATCTCTAAAGCTTAATATCTGCTACAAATGCTATCGGATTCGTTCTAAATCTGATCAAAAGAAGAAATAGGTTAGGCATAAAATTAAGTCCTGTGTATAAGCAATCGTTCAAAGATAATTGACCTTTTGCATGCGCCGAAGCATCAAACACAATGCGTAATTTGCTTGTAGTCTTATCCGTACGTATTACAGCTCGATGAGGTAGATAAAATGAATTTTGGCGTAAATTTACTTCATCAACTGGGACAGGTTCAATAATATTCTCTGAAAGATAATTCTTTAGAACAGTGTTATAGTCACAAAATAAGGACGGGTCATTTTTAAAAGATGATTTCAATCTCAAAAATCTTTTCATTGCTATCTGTTCGTTATTTTCTAATAATGTCTTCATATTTAGTTTCCAGGGCAATTTGACTTTGTATCGCTTATTTTGATATGTAATTCCGGATTCAAATTCACTCATTATTTCTTTCTCAGTGGGTTCTATTTCAGCTACTTCTGCCTCGATACCCAAATTCTATAAATTCCAAAATTCCTTGAGTTGATCGGAAATATTGGATTCATTTACCATAACACTCATTGCAAACGTTTCATTTAAGTTTGTGCTTTGGCCTTGCAAACACCACCCAAATATTGTTTCAACTGCAACGAGAGTTTTGCTTAAGCGTGTAATTCGACCAGTAACAATATCATAAAAGTAATCTGCACCTATTAGTATTGATATTTCTTTATTGTTAAATTCATAACAGTCCGCTAGTTGTACAATTTTTAAACGTCTAAATTGTTTCTCAATATTTTTATCGGTAAATGTGTACCCGAAATATGTTCTGTCTCCAGTGCTTCAATTTCTATGCATAAATTTCGATCATCTCTATTCTTTAATTTAAGTTTAACTTCATTAAATGATTTTGCTTCCGTTTCCTTAGCACCAAATGTGCAAATGGAAAGGCTTTCCTTTCTAACAACTGGAAAGTTAAATCTTTTGGAAATAGCTGATAAAACAAAGAAGCGGTGTGAACCATTGTCCAGGAAAATTCTAACAATTTCCTGCTCTTTTCCATTATCAATTAAGGTTGAACATATTGTAACATAGTATTCCTTATCGCGGATACGATATTCGCTGATACGACATTATCGGTTTCTCCTTTTGGAGAAATAATGTGTGGATTATTTTGATTTCGAAAACAAATTGAAATATGGTGAGGTTTGCTGCAGATGGGACACAAATCCTTTTTAAAACATTCCTTCACTCTATGGTTTGGGGTCAAACAACGAAAACATTGACCTCGTTGCTTTAATATATCTCTCTGTTCATTTGCATTAAATGTAGAGCATGATTCTGATTTATGACTTTTGCTACAAAATAAACACATTACATTTTCGACTGACGCCAGGAATTCATGCGTGTGTGGGGAGGGGAAAGAATTATTCCTTTTATGCGGAGGTCTTGAAGAGTTATGTCTAACGAAAGTAGAATTTTTAGTTTTTTATTTTCTCTTGCGAGGAACATAAGTGCACTTGTTGATTCGACGATTTATAATTATTTATTGGAAAGAATCTCTCGCGGATTCGAATTTCTTTATTAATGAACTGCAAAAGAATTTTTAAGTCAAATTCTTTGTCGCCTTGAATGCGATTAAATTCTAAAACGAATTCTAAAGGAATTAATTTCATTAAAATTGGTGTCAATAGATTTGCATATGATTCACCTGTAATTCCTAAAGAAAAAAAAAAAAATTCGGCTATTTTTTTTATAATGGCCAAACTAGAAAAAATGGGCATAGACCTCTGCAGGCCGGAATAGGGCACATGCAATAAACACAATTGGCATAAAAGCATCTTACAACTGAAGTCTCTAGATGGTTGCAGGGCCAGGGTAATACCCGAGTAGTCATAGAAAGCCGTCCGGGTGCCCTGTCCTGCTGTCACCTGTCACCTGTAATTCCTAAAGAATCTAAGCTTCTGATCTGCGTTTCCGCGTTATCATAAAAATTTCGTAAACTTATAACATCGTCAGGATTTAAATTCAGCAAAACACTCAAATGAGTGTTAATCAAAATGTTTTTATTTCCGAAACTTTCTTTCAATAAATCAGGTGCTTTATTATAATTTTCATCACTTAAAGCAAATCCACTAATACATGCTGCCGCGGTATCACCGAGATAGGATTTCAAATAATTAAATTTATCAACTTTGCTTAATTTAGGATTATTATGAACAGATCTTTCAAATAAATTGTAAAAATCTAACCAACCAGATTAATCACCATAATATTTACTAACATGTAATTTACGCAATTATGTATTTATATTTTCAGTTCCATTATTAATGAACTGAATGTTTTGTGAAACTGTATAAACTTGGATAGAATCAGAATTCAATTTCTTTATTTTAGAATGAAGTTTCGATTTCCAAAAAAATTATTTTTTCTTTTATTTCTTCTTCAGATATTATTTCGACGCTCAAAATATTCTCAATTCCATCATTTCAAGAATTTAAATCAGTTTCTTTTCCGATTAATTGTTCCAAAAATGCTTCCAACTGATCAACTGTTTCGTTTTCGTTGTTGATAGCAGCTTCTATTTTGTTAATTAATTTCGTCAACATCGAACGCACGGAAGTGCGTTTCTTCTTCAACTTTGACAGATTTTCAGCCATATTTAATTTCTATCCAGATATAATTCAGTTTCAATAATTCAATAAAGATTCTCTTACCTGGTTCTTGACGTAGATGCACCAAATGCGCATCGTGGTTTTAAGATTCAGTGGTAATCCAAGTTTGTCGAAAGTGTGGTGGTTCAGCATAACATATCATATCTCATATCAATAAATCGAATCAATAATCCCCAATCAATAAAATATAAATTGATTTAATTAAATATAATAATATCTCAATCTCACAACTGCGTCACACCTTCCATCGAGCAACTGCATCGAGTCTCAGCACACACTCAATGGCGCTCTCAGCGCCCTATAGCGTTAGGCGGGTCTTACCACATAATATTCTTATTTTAAAAATTATTTTTCTCAATCAAAAGCTGTGCAAGTGTTACTGGCCCTGTAAAGTGTTGTCGATAAATCACAGGTTTCACAAGCAGTTCTTGAAAGAGATTCAAATAGAGATTCAAAGTAAAGATGGGTAAGATACCATGTGACTCTCTTAGTAAATCTGCACAGTAATTATTTTACCAGCTTTCAGCTCCTGAAAAATGAAAATAATGCCTTCGTGGAGATCTTTCTAAGGGAAACTGACTCGTATACATGTCACACATGGGGAAAACCACGAAAACGCCCATGCAGCCAGCCCGTTCCCGGGATTCGAACCTCGGACCAAACTACCAGTGTTCAGCGACTTTACCGCTAGACCTCTGGTGGGCCCTAGCCGAAAGAAGAATCACAGGTATCTCTGCTTCTCAGAAAAAAGTGGCAAACATATGCTAGCCGCATGATAGGTTAGAATCTCGTGGAAAAATTATCTTACCGTACGTCAAAAATGTATCTGAATAAATTATCATGCCCGTTACCTCCACATGGTTCAGACTCTAAAGATGTTTACTCCACATCATTCCATTGGAAAATATCATCCATCAAAAAAAAAATTTCGATGGATCAGCAAACACAGGAAACGATGGGAGTGATGAAGTGTCACAGCTCACGTACATCTCGTTTATGAAGTGGACCCAACAGCGGCCGAGCGGCAACGTCGCTGAACACTAGTAGTTCTGTCCGAAGTTCGAATCGAGCGAACGGGCTGGCTGCATGGGCGTTTTCGTGGTTTTTTGCGTGTGTAACGTGTATACGAGCCGCTTTCCATTAGAAAGTCTTCCGCGAAGGCACCCTTTCCCTTAAGACAGATAGCCGTCGAGGCTTTAACGTAATCATATAAGCCAAATCAAACTATTATGAAATCTATATTATATATTCCTTGTTTTGTTCAGATGATAACTTTATTTTGCTGCGTGGCGCCATACTTTTGAGGGTAGTAACAAGCTCTCAATGATTTAACTGTACCTCTTTGAAAAAAAAGAAATGAGGAAGTGTAAGTTCTTTTGTATGAACGAGTTTGGGGGTAGATTTCATTTCCAAAAGGACTTATGACATAAATAAAAGGAAGATTATTTTATTTTTTAGATTTTCTCTCGCAAAAATTATGCAGTTCTTTGTTTCATCGGAAAGGAATTCCCTAGGTATAATTTGATCCCTAAATTATTATCTTAGCAACTGACAAGACGGTATTCTTACTTAAGTACCACGAATCAGTTATATTAATCTTAATTTTTTAATATTTTTGTCATTTTGTGATTTTTTTAAAACTCAAATATATCTGTATTAAAATGGCAGGAGCAGAATTTATGCAGTTAAAAACTTCAGCTAAAATCCATGCCAATTGCTGCATTAAAACAATAGTTTTGCTTTTTAACTTTTTACATCAAATTGATATTCGCTTCAGTAATCACAGGTAGCACAATCTGCCCTGAATATAATAACATTTGCTGGCATTAATATTAAGCGTTAGGTTCTATACTTGGAGCTAAAGCTGAACGAAAACATAATTATAAATGGTAAGGAGATTTTGGATTATTGCCATGAAAAGTATGATGAATGCATATAATTTCTCTGGAAATTCAGATATTACAGTGTTAAAAGGTTAATTTAAAACAGCAACGCATAATAGTACTACTTGACATTTCGCTATGAATAATTATTGTGTAACTCCATAAAGGTATTCTCTTTGCGTTAAACATGATTTACTATTCGAAGAATTAATGGGAACTTAAACTCATTTTAAATTATCAAATACTTTAATTTCACATGAGGAAGACCAGATACACGCATATGAAATACTCGCTCTAATTTCTGGTGTAATACTCCGAAATCGGGAGGTCTGTTTCCGGTCGGACAGGGAATTTCGCTTAAATTTCCATTACAAGCTATCATGTAGAAGATAAATGCTTCGGGAACGCTAAACGCTATTTAAGATTCGGGAGATTAGAATCAAGCACAAAGTGACATCAGCTATTAATAGAAGAAATTAATTTTACCGATTGATTTCAAATATGAATTATCGAAATTTTATCTCATAATTTAAAGTTCTTATTTTAAAATAATATTAAAATGTTAATGTTATGTTTCAGTAGCATTATCTCAACCATAGATCTGTCCATGCCGCCTATTTAGAATAGACATAAAATATGTAAATTGATTTTTTTCAGATTTTGCCGATAATTCGTCCATTTCAGTTTCTCCTTGGTTGTGTACAGACTATTTTTCTATTTTGGATTAGAAGACGTAAAATGTTCACTGTGAAAAGAAAAATAATCATACATGAATTAATGAAAAGTCAACCTGAACGGTACTTTAACCACTCCTTTTTCCATTTGGGCCCACCAGCGGCCGAACGGTAAAGTCGCTGAACACTGGTAATTCGGTCCGAGGTTCGAATCCCGCGAACTGGCTGGCTGCATAGGCGTTTTCGTGCTTTTCTCCATGTGTAACGTGTATATAAGTCAGTTTCCCTTAGAAAAACCTCCACGAAGGCATCGCTTCCCTTAGGCAGATAGCCCTAGTGTGCTTTGTCATAATTAAATAAACCAAACCAACATTTTCCAGCTGCTGACTGTATGTATTATCCACGAGAGCAAGCAAATCGAACCTGTAATGATTCTTTATATTTTCCCCAACTTAAAGTATGATTGGAAAGAGAGGCGATACGCAGTGAAAGAAATCCTTTAAAATAACGGGTTTTCGTCCGCTATATTTAATGAGTTCTACTTTAGAGACTATGTATGCTTTTCTGAACAAGAAATCTAAAACATTTATTATATCTCCTTTAGGGATTGAACCAAATATCATACACTTCCTAGATCCTGGATACGTTAACCAATCACATTTCGAGAACACCCAAGGGGGAAAGAGATAAATTATTAAATAAAAAAATTATTTTTGATTTTTTTTTAATTCAGAAAACATATATACTGATATTTCTTTCTTTTTATATTAAAGTTTTGAAGGAATGCTTCTGAAATTTTTAATATTGTTACGAATTTGGTATTTAAAAAGCTAATGTTAGTTCAATTATAAATTAAATGGTTTTATTTCTCGCGCAGTGCAGCGCGTGACGAATATTAAAAGAAAGCTAAGCCGGAAAATTGAAAATACAAGAGCGCGTGCATTAAATAAATAAATATCTCTGTTTGATTTCGAGAAAGTACTGGAAAATTCTAGCGCGTGATTTTAAAATCTTATAAAAGGAGGAAAACATCTCAGTTTGTAGTTAGTTGCTTGCTTAGTTTGTTGTTGTTTAGAAAACTGCTCTTGTTGATTATAGCGAATTCGCGGATTAGCGTTCTTTAGCTGTTTTGAATTACGTTCTATTGGACATTTGAGTAGTTAAAAGATAACTACTGTGAGATATTGTAATACTGCATGATAATTTGAGAAAATTTAAGCATTTTTGTTGTGATAATAATAAATTTTTGTTCATTTTTCATCGGACTTGTGCATTCATTTCGTAACGAACCCGTACGCACGCAACAATTTTTGGTGTCAGAAGTGGGATTTGAATGCCAATAACAAGAGCGATGGAAGAACAATTCAGGCAAATGATGACTGCATTTGCTGCTTTCCAAGAAAAGAGGGAAGAAGCCGTCAACTCCGTTAAGGAAGATATAAAAGCTGTACAAGAGAAAATGGATGCTGGTCAAATATCCGTTAAGGAAGAAATGAAATTGGGCCAGGAATGCGTTAAGGAAGAGATGAAATCCCTTAAAGACGAGATGAAAGCAGGTCAGGACGAAATGAAAAGAGAAATTACCTGCGTAATAGAAAATAAATTTGAGGCTATGGAAGGCAGAATAGACGCGGTTGAAACTAAAGTTGGACAAATAGAAGAAAGAGTTTCTTCGGTAAAAGAACAAGTAGAAGAAAGAATTTCTTCTGTAAAAGAACATATAGAAGAGAGAGTTTCTGCCGTCGAACAACAAATTGATGATAGGGTTTCTGCTGCCGTCGCCAAAGAAGTTGACAGCCTAAAGAAGTGCATAGCGACGGTAGGAAACAATTCTGAAGGTTTTAAATTTTTATCGATGCCTGCTCGTTCCGTTCTGAAACTATCTACATATGATGGGAAGACGTCCTGGCAGGTGTATAGGACACAATTTTCTATCGTTGCGGATGCGAATGGATGGGATTCCCAAGCTAAGGCCTGTCATCTCGCCGCTTCTCTGAGAGCAGACGCAGCGGATATCCTGCAGACGCTTCCCGAAAATCAAAGGCTAGATTTCGAAGCTCTATCCGGTGCTTTGGAGCTGCGCTTCGGCGAGAAATGTTTAAAAGACTACAGCAGGCTCCAATTAAAATCTCGTCAACAGAAGCTCAACGAAACGCTTCAGGAGCTCGCCACGGATGTTGAAAGGCTGTCACATCACGCCTTTTCGGAGTGCCCGACAGAAACAAGGGAAATCCTGTCCCTGCAATATTTCATCGATGGCATCCGGGATCCTGAAATACAGAAAGCTCTTCGAATGGCAGATGTAAAGGACATAAAAAGCGCTCTGTTGTACGCCATGAATTTCGAGGCAGCCCAGCAAGCAACTAGTAGAGATCGCTACCCAGTTAGAGCTGTGCGAGTCCATGAGCCAGTGGATCAACTGATGGCTCGTTTAGATGATTTAGCCAGACAAGTCGACGCTTTGATACGGAGTAGCAGTGAGAACAAAGTAGCTGTAAGATGTTGGAGATATGGTTCTGAAGGCCACCTACGACGGCATTGCAGAACACCCCAGGGCACGGATAATAAAACGGATGAGTTGACAAGAAAAGTGAATGCTTTAAGACGGAATAGAGGTGAAACGAAACCGACCCTAAAGTGCTGGAATTGCGGTGTTGAAGGCCACCTACGAAGGAACTGCAGAACTCCCCAGAGCACGGAAAATAAGGCATACGATTTAAACAGACAATTAAATGCCACGGGAAGGAAAAGGACTGACAAGAAACCAAAGTGCTGGAACTGTGGAGCTGAAGGCCACGTACGAAAGAATTGCAGAACACCCCAGGGTACGAAAATTGAGACAATTTCTGAGCAACGACGCAGGAAACAGATTAATGACCATATCAAGGAACGGAGGTTGCCAGATAATGAAAAACCCTGTTTTAAAGCGCTTAAGATCTCTATAGTTTGTGGCAACAATAACGGACTGTCCATCAATGGGAATATCGATGGAGTTCCTTGCAATATGATCATTGACACAGGAGCTAATGTTACCATCATTAGGAAAGATTTAGCTGAACAGTTTAAAGATAAACTTATTTGGACGCCATCCTGTGTTACCCTTCAGACTGCGTCTGGTGACAAGGTCGACATAACTGGGAAGTTAAACGTAAACATCACGTTTGGAAGTGCCGTCTACCATCACGCGGCATATGTGGCGGATATTACAGATCCATGCATACTCGGATTGGACTTTTTAAGGAAATACAATTTTTCCTTAGATTTCAAAAACAATAAGCTGCTTTCAGCATCTGATGGCATGACTATCCATCCTCAAAAGGGATCCTCGCCTGGAAATGTCGACGCCTTGTCCGAAAGATCGAGCTTGGAAAGCTGCCGAAATCATACCAGGGTCGAAAAGAAACGCAAGACTACCAGCTATTCTCCATCCCAGAAGCTCTTCGGTCGAGACCTTCGTCTGCCTTGTGACCGCCTGTTTAGTCGCCCTACGGATGCGCCTTCATCGCATGAGGAACACATCCAAGATGCCCAGGCCCGATTTGAGGGGATGCACCGTTCTGCACGAAAGCGAGTCAACTTGGCGACGGAGAAAATGAAGACCAGATGCGACACAAGAGCTACTAGACATAGATCCAACAAAGGAGACAAGGTGTGGTTGTGGAACCTCATTCAACGAAAAGGACTGAGTCCTAAATTACAGTCACCTTCGGATGGTCCATATACAGTGCTGAACACGAATGACGTCGTGGTTCGGATCCGTGAGTCTTCGAACTCTTACGACAGGTTAGCTCATTACTATGGCCATAGTACGTAATGTAAATTATTGTAAATAGTATCAGACCATGGTCCTTTTTGTTTATAAATGTGTATTTGATTTGATTTGTATTTAGTATTTGATTTGCATTCAGTATTTGATTTGTATTTAGTATTTGATTTGTATTTAGTATTTGTTTTGCATTTAGTATTTGATAGCATTTGATTTGTTTATGTTAGTTATTGCATTTATTGTTTATATTGTTTGATATTGTAATGTAATGTTTATGCCTCAGTTGCATTTATGCCACAGTTGTAAGTTTAGCTTCCTGTCCAGGGATTGTACTGCCCGGGACGTGCAGTCCTTGGGAAGGGGGCAGTGTTACGAATTTGGTATTTAAAAAGCTAATGTTAGTTCAATTATAAATTAAATGGTTTTATTTCTCGCGCAGTGCAGCGCGTGACGAATATTAAAAGAAAGCTAAGCCGGAAAATTGAAAATACAAGAGCGCGTGCATTAAATAAATAAATATCTCTTTTTGATTTCGAGAAAGTACTGGAAAATTCTAGCGCGTGATTTTAAAATCTTATAAAAGGAGGAAAACATCTCAGTTTGTAGTAGTTGCTTAGTTTGTTGTTGTTTAGAAAACTACTGTTGTTGATTGTAGCGAATTCGCGGATTAGCGTTCTTTAGCTGTTTTGAATTACGTTCTATTGGACATTTGAGTAGTTAAAAGATAACTACTGTGAGATATTGTAATACTGCATGATAATTTGAGAAAATTTAAGCATTTTTGTTGTGATAATAATAAATTTTTGTTCATTTTTCATCGGACTTGTGCATTCATTTCGTAACGAACCCGTACGCACGCAACAATATTTAGATGTACAAACTACGGAAATTATTAATCTTGGTATTCAAATTAATTACTTTGTTTGCTAATTATTATATGTAATTCTAAAGATCTTATATCCGAATGCGTTGCTAGCCACTCAGCAAAAAATCTCCAGCAAAATGAAATCGAGAATTCTAAATAACTTAAAAACGTGAAATCTGAAAACGCCTGATTATTGTCTAACACTTCAAAGAGCTTGCTATTAAAAGTTTAGAAAATTGTAGGGTTCCTCACGTCCTTTGTCTAAAATAAACGTTGAGGAACTTGGTGAACTACCATGTAGCGAATTATCGCTGAGTTGAAACAACTAAGACGTAGACTCGAGAGGGGTTAAATATACTTTTATTCACTCACATAAGAATAACAGTCGGCCCCCTTCTCAAACTTACAAGAAGCCTCTAGTCGGGCTTCGAATAAGAAATAAGAAGCTGAACTATAATTAACTAAATGAGACTTAGCCGAAACTAAAGACAATTATCTAACGTAGAGTATAATTTAAAATATCCGGAGAATATCAAAAGGCACATAAAATACGGCCGAGAGTAGCAGCGTCAAGAGTGACTTAGAAGGCAAACACGCGCTACTAAGGATTCTTAGTACTCTCTATCGGAGTTAGCTAACCTTTCTTAAATACTTCTTCTAACTCATTTGCATTCAACGCGATTTTAAAAAATCATTCTGGTAGGGAGTTGTAAGTAGAAAGAAGGAAAGGCTTCGGAATTAAAATAGCTGTTATTTAAGCATAAGAAAGTGTTTTTTTACTATTTAATACTGTAATTTTGGGTAGCTGCAGACCCAGATTAGGTAATCTTGGCCTACAGCTACCCAAAATGACAGTATTGAATAGTAAAAAAAATATGGAAATGGTATTACTTAATTGCAAATTAACGCTGCATGTGGAACTGAGCATTTATTTGATAAAGAAAAGACATGATTTTTTAAAACATATTTGTGTAATTATTTGATTAAATTCACATTCTTATGAAACTCGCAACAATTAAATTCTTTAAAATGCGATATTTTCTATTTTCTCAAGGCGCAAAATTGGTAAATTAAAAATAATAAAACAACGAAGCGGGTCCTTTCGACTGTTTAAAATTATTTTATTTAAGTTAATCATTTTATCTCATCAGGAACAATTATTAAGAAAAGAAAAGAGAATAAAATTTAGTAACGCTAGGCTATTTAGAAAAACTTTCATCATCAGTCAAAAAGTCAGCTTTATTTATTAACGCTTGAATTTTAAGGGAAAAATATAAATCTAGATTGAAAGCAGACTTTTCAAAGTTTCTCAGAAATTTAAATGAATTAAAACATTATAATTGTGTCTCTTTCTTCATTTCTGAATTAAGTATTTTCTGTTACTTTGTCACTGTCTTCATTTTCGAATTATTTACTTTCAGGCGTTAATATATTTTCATTGGCTTGAAGAAAAAGCAGTTTAAAACCCTACGCAAAAATTTTTATATTTTAAAGAATTTGAAATTCAAGAATAATTTAGTCTTTAGGAAGGAACTGTTCTTAAGAATATTTAAAAATCACTCTCAGGTTTTTAGAGAGGTTATTCAAATAATGATGGAATGCCATTTTTATGTTTGAGAAAGAAATTCAATCTGCTTTCATATTTCAAGCAGTACGATAGAGAAAACAAAGTTTAGTATTTTTTATTTTTGTTTCACGAATTGGAATAAAAGAATGACTTCAAACTTATCCCAAGTCTATTCTTATGCATATATATATCTGTGTGCGAGCGTGTTTGTTTGTGTGGTTATAGGAGCGGTTATAGCTTTTCAAACATTTTCTGTACAAATTTGAAATTCAAAATATCTTAGGAACATTCAGAAAATAATTTTTGTTTGGAGTTCCAATAGATCATATTGAAATTCAGTTGACTGGTCTGCAAACGAATAGATGCAAGGTATAGAGAAACACAAATAAAACCTAATATTCGAATGTGGTTATCGTCTAGAAATATTAAAATTAAGTCTACTTTAAAAATAACGTAGCATATGAACAAAATTTTTTTTTGATTTATTGTATTAATATTAAAAATTACCAAACGCATAATTATAAAAACTTAATGTTAATAGTTTGTGTAGTTTTAATATTAATGAACTGTAAAAGTATAATCAGTAATACTTAATTCACAGTATAAATATTTAACAATTGAATTATTGTATACCTATTTTGCAATAACATATTGTTGCGTGCGTACGGGTTCGTTATGAAATAAATGCACACGTCCGATGAAAAATGAACAAAAATTTATTATTATCACAACAAAAATGCTTAAAATTTCTCAAATTATCATGCATTATTACAATATCTCACAGCAGTTATCTTTTAACTACTCAAATGTCCAATAGAACGTAATTCAAAACAGCTAAAGAAGGCTAATCCGCAAATTCGCTACAATCAACAAGAGCAGTTTTCTAAACAACAACAAACTAAGCAACTACTACGAACTGAGATGTTTTCCTCCTTTTATAAGATTTTAAAATCACGCGCTAGAATTTTCTGGTACTTTCTCGAAATCAAAAAGAGATATTTATTTATTTAATGCACGCGCTCTTGTATTTTCAATTTTCCGGCTTAGCTTTCTTTTAATATTCGTCACGCGCTGCACTGCGCGAGAAGTAAAACCATTTAATTTATAATTGAACTAATATTAGCTTTTTAAATACCAAATTCATAACAATATATTAAACCATATTGCAGATGCATTTCTAAGCATTCTTTAGTAAACACGAGAGAATTTTATTAAACCGAGTTAAAAGGTAAATGAGGTTAAAACCTGAATTATGAAGCCATAGGAGGAAAATCGTTTCAATTAAATTTCACAGTTAAATTAGAATGTTAGAGCAATTACCAAGCTGCTATAAATATTATACGTTACACGAAAAAACACTTATATGTCTAGTTCTTAAATATCAGACAATAATAAGCAACTGAAATTGCGTTGCTAGGATTGCTAGGATGCCTACTGCTCTTTTGCTTTGCAAGCAAAACACAGAAATTTTGAAGAAGCTGATTAAGTAATTGTAATAGCAAATGCTAGCTTATTTAAGCTATTTTATCTCAAAATAGGTTCTGTAAATATAGGAAAAATTTGGTTTGAAAGGACACCTCTTGACTAATCCTAATAATAAAGATTTGCAAACGGAAAATATAAGTCTTATTTAAAGAAATCTTAGTGTTTATAAGTGAAAGTAAAAAGGTAGTTTTCCCCTCTTTTCCGCATGTCTTCGTGGTGTAACTGGAAGCCCACGCGGCACGTATTCGAAAGGTTTAGGTCCATTCGAGTTCCGGCGAAACACTGCACATTTTTCACATTTCCTGCTTCAAAAAATCCTAATGATTGTACAAGTGGCTATAGAACTAAAATGTGGTGGATGATAATTCGTCACACACCAGGATTTCTCGATTGTGTCTCCTAATCCCAAGTCGTGCTTTAAAAGGAAGAGTATATAAGGTATTTTCTCCCTCCTTTCCGCATGCTTTCGTGGTGTAATTGGAAGCATATTCACTGGCTATTCAACATGTCCATGGTTCGAGTCCCAGTAAGGGCCCGGCACAGTTTCCATCTCTCCTGCTTCAAAAAAGCGTAATGACTCTACAAAATTATTTAAATTTCAGTGGATAAGAAACACAATTTTGGAAATTATGACCTAACATCATGAACATCAAGTCAGATTTGGAAGGAACATGCATTTGGCCAAGAGAAATAAAACCTTCTCTGGTTTATAATTTTTGAAAGAAACTGAAAGTCTTTTTTGTGAAGTTTCGTTAAGTTGTAAAGTTAAATAGCAGCAGATGGAAAGAGAATTTCTTTTCAAGAATTTAAAGAATTATGAAACCTTAAGAAAATTTCAAGTACAGAGAGATCAGAAGCTGAAAGATATTATGAGATACAATATATACGTTTACTGAGAATTTCAAGTTTCAATATCAAAGTATACATTTTTTAATGACAGTGGTTTCATTACCTATTTGATCGGAAACTAATATAGAAATTTAATGCAGAAGTGGAAAAAGTACACTCAAGTGATTATTCCGAGACTGAAAGATTTGTGGATACTATAATCTTATTACCATGCGCTTTCTTTCAAAACATAATTAAATTACTAATTTATTACCTTTTTATATCATATTATAAGCTTCATATTTCTTATATCATCCTTTGGGAATTTGAATGGCTTGGAAATGCTACAGTAAACAATCTGGAGATTTATATAGCGTACCTAGGTGCCATCAATGAATGTCAGGATCAAATATAGTTTAAAAATTTCTGAAATTGGAATTTCAATCTTAAAGACAAAACCATTGTTGGAGGTGGATTGTGATGAACCAAATATGTTCGTAAAGCCAAATCAGCATATCATCAATATCGAGACAAAGAAAGTGTTCATTAAATCTATTCAAACCTGAAATTCATCACCTGAAACGAATAACAATGTTGTCTTAGAGTGACTATGAACTCGTAACTGAAAACCGTCAGCAACAAATTTCAGTTTGGTGTTTTCTGGTTACAAGAAATAAAGTACAGCTTTTATAATGTAACAGGTGAAAAACGATTTCCTTATTTTAATATTACCCGAAAAAGGAGAGTAGTTGATAGCAAAAAAGGAGCAGGAATAAAATGGCTTAAATGAAATGTGCTTTGCTTACATATATATATATATATGACGGGATATATATGTGCTTATCATATGGTGGGACTAGAATATGAAAGGTTTGATTTATATTGAACATGAAAAAATAATAATTTTGACATCAGTTATAATTAATAAGATATTATGAAAAGGCTTAATCGCCAAACAACCTGCATTGATCAGCAGATACAGGCTTTAGTCATCAGCATAATAACTAAAACCCTATGCAGCGAATAGTATAATACTTGATCTTTCCAAAATTAAGTACCTATTCCGATCCCTCAAAGATACCTAAACGCTATGATGCAAGTTATCAGATGTAGATTAAATTAGCTGTAAAAAGCAAAAGCACACAAGAAAGTAAAACTTAACTTTATTTTACCTCTCAAACTTTGTAAGTACAAGTACTTTTACTTTAGTTTACAACAGCATTAAGTCGGAAAACCAGTTCTAAATCAAAACTAATGTACCACTCTGGATTAATGTCCGTTAATTTATCTCACTACAGCAGTAGTTTTCTGTATGTAAGGCCTGCTGTTACACACCCAAACGTCTCACCACTCACAAATAATCACCACCAATGTTCTTATGATTCTTCGTCTTAATTTAAACTACACCGCTTGTCAAAAAAATCCCCAAATTATGGGGGATTTTTAACGCCTGCCTGTATTTGAGCTACTTCCCGACTGCATGGAAACATGCAACGATTATTCTTATTCCTAACCCCGAAAAAGATCTTACACGGGTAGAAAGCTACCGTCCGATTAGCCTGTTATCAACACTAGGCACAATTTTCGAAAGAATTATTTATAAACGTCTGGATTGTGTACTGAGCTCACTGCCTGATCAGCAGTTCGGATTTAGAAGAGGACTCCACCACCATGCAGCTGGTTAGGATAGGGGAGTTTATTATTCTGAAATCAATAAACATCCAGACGATAGCGTTTCTTATGTTAGACGTGGCCAAAGCTTTTGACCCCGTCTGGCATAATGGGCTTATTTATAAAATGTTTCCTCTCAATATCACCAGGGAGATGATTCTATTAATTTATTCTTTTATCACCAATCGCACATTTGCCATCAGATACGGTAATTTCTACTACTCCCTCAGACAAATTCAGGCTGGCGTTGCCCAGGGCTCAAATTTAGGTCCTCTTTGGTACCTGATTTATGCAACTGATTCCCCTCTTTTTGTCGATAACATTAACTGCGTCACAGCATGTTATGCTGATGCGCAGTCATTCTGCCCTGTTCCTTAAATCCCGACAATGCAATTAAACGCATACAGGGGCATATGCGAGAAATTGAGAAATGGTGTCGTACCTGGAGAACCTGTATCAACGCCACCAAATCACAGCTTTTGCTTATCGGACGACATAGAAGTAAAAACGTACACACTGAACTCACAAAAATTCCGAAAGTTAGCAAAGTAACCTATTTAGGTGTGCGATTTAATACAACACTCACCTGGAACCCCCATATATCAACTGCTCTCGGCAAAGCAACTGGTATTGCTCGCAAACTCAACCCGATCATCAATGCATCCTCAAAACATGATCTCGCACGGAAAAGCGTATTTATACATCAATTCTTCGCCCTGTACTCACGTATGCTTCACCGGCCTGGTGTACCGCATCTAAGTATGATTTCCCAAAACTACAAACTTTCCAAAATATCTTCTTCCGAAAAATCACGGGTATTTACATAGCTAATGTTAGTAGAATTATAAATTAAATTGTTTTATTCCCCGCGCAGTGCAGCGCGTGACGAATATTAAGAGAAAGCTAAGCCGGAAAATTAAAAATACAAGAACACGTGCATTTAACATTTAATAAATAAATATCTCTTTTTGATTTCGAGAAATTGCTAGAACAATATCGTGCGGCTGATTTAAATCACTATAAAAGACAGAGAAAGAACACCTCAGCTAAACTTTGTTTAGAAAACTGCTGTTGTTTACTGTACCGAATTCGCGGTGAAATCAGATTAGCTTTCTCTACGTTTCTCCATTTTGAATTAGTTCTCTTGAACGTTTTTTAGTAGTTCAAAAGATAACTACTGTGGGGTATTGGAATATTGGATTTGAGGAAATTAAAGCATTTTTGTTTTATTTGTTGTGATAATAATAAATTTTATTCATTTTTCATCGGACTTGTGCATTCAATTCATAACGAACCCGTACGCACGCAACAATATTAAATGAATAATCGTACCATTCTGCGCTCCAGGCGTTTTTATGAACATATGCTATTTTCTATAGAGACTTAAATGTTTCTGAAAATTTGGCGCTATGTTTTATTTTTTGTCTTCATCCTCAGGTAATGGAGAGTATTTCTCACTCTCGGAAGAAATACTACCTGCAAGATTAGTATTAGATTGCTCGAACGAGGTTTCCTCGAAGAGTTATATAATCCTTTTCAATTCAGACGTAAAACCTTTTCTACGTGACAGCAAAGGTACTTGTCAAAACTTGATACCACACAGGGCTCTAGTGTAGAATTGGATGTCCCTTCGATAAGCAACAATTTTTTTTTTAAATTTTTGGGATGAAACCTCACTTCTGGTTACCATGCTAGTATTAACTTTGTTTTAGCTTCCTGATTTTATTTAAATGAAAATAGATTGATGTGTACATGGACAAATTTAAGGGAGTGCGCAATGCCTAGTTTGTGCAATTCTAGGATGATTTTTTTAAGTGACACAGAACGTGCAATTCTTTGACTTCTTATTTTGGTTTTTGTGGGGGCTATCTTGAAATTGTGCCTTCCTGGCGCCGATCTTGGCGTCAAAATAGAATCGCCGAAAAATAAGGGGCATCCAATTGAAGACTTTTACCCCACACAGTATTAAAAGTAACGATGAGCTATGTTGAAAAGTTTAAATAATATTTGTATAAAACTTATGCAGTTTTAAATAAATCCTTTGTTGACGTTTTTAATTACATAAAAAGAACTGCACATTTTAGTCCTAGAATATATTTATAAATGAGACAGGAAGAACTGCAATCGCAATTGGCCTGATATTCTACCGTTTAAAAAAATAAAAATCGTTCGAAATTTTGCTATGCTGTAATCAACAAAAATGACCAGATGAAACCATTTTCTAAGTAAATGCATTTAAAAAAATAATCTGATGTGACTTGCACATGAAGTCTCATCAATTCCATGTTTTAAATATAAAAGAACTTTAAAGTATCTCTTTTACTTGATAGTTTGAAAATAATATCTATTTTGTTTATAAACTGTATTGCTCAGTTTTAATCATATAACTTTTAATGTTAAAATGGATATAATCATATCATAAACATTTTGTATTCTGAATCTTACACTTTCAAAATCAAAAGAATGCAAGCACTGAAATAAGAAAACACTAAATTCATTGTAACACTTCCAGTCCTTCTCAGTTCAATTAAAAAAAACTATATATTTGAACTCTCTTAATCCACAGGTGTTAGTAAATGCATAATATTCGAGGCTAATTGAAGCTTGAGTCATTTTCTGGATGTAAAAAGCGATGGCATGCAGTGAACATCAATTCATATATTAATGCGTGATAAAAAATTGCGAAAGTGATATGTTAGCTATTAACTAAACTCATAAAACGAAAGCACTACGAGTTTTTTTATTATTACGCCATACACAAATACGAGTTAAAAGATAAACAACATACGCTTACATATGCGAAGATTTAGCGTCACAAGAGAATATGGACGAGAGCTGTCGTCCATTTAGAGGAACCGAGTAGCCCACACTATTTTTCCCACTGTCATTATTGTTGCCAACTCTGTGGCTGGAATTCGGTTTTAATGCCCAACGCACGACATATTATTACTGTATCTATAGTTTTCTCACTAAGATGACTAATTTTTGTCATTTTAGCTTTGTTTATTTAGCATAACTTTTTTCTTGACACTTACCCCACATAAAACGCAGCAATAAAATCCCAAAATCTTTAGAAGCATCATACCTTTAGAATTCCAAGTAGAATGTCAAGTGTTGCCATGAACTCTTTTATTAGCTATATCATTCATAATTGCTATATTAGTTTCTTAAACATTATACCTAGGGATAATATTTGGTGGCATCATCCATTTATTTTAAACCAAATTCGACATAAAGATAAACGGACGCCAAATTGAGGTTTGAGTCACATTTAATTGCTTCACAGCGACAGCCCGATTCATAATGAATTTAATCTCAATGAATATAGCAAAGTACGAGGAACAGACTTAAGGTTTACAAATGTAATATGCTATTCTCAATAACAAATAATTTTTAAATAGCAAATTTGAGTAGTTTTCGACTGTCTAACAATATATATATAAATGTATATATATATTTTACAAAAATCTTTTCGGAGCTTCAAGCAAAGTATTACTTACGGTTTATCAATTTTACACAAAATATGTTATCTAATATGTTAGTCTTATTCATATAAAAAGTCGTAAATAACAATTTAAAAGTTTTGAATTGCATTTAAATGTAGATTATCATCAGAAGCTGTTTTGTGCTCTGTGTAAAAAAAAATACTTCCCATTATCCAATTTTACCCAAAGCTTAATCAACAGTTCCAATAAACGGAGAAAACTTAACTACTGAATACAGAAATTTTTGAAAGTTTCATATCAGAATTATTCTGAACGAAAAACATCGTCACACTCAGCCAGGCAGACATCACTGTAAACATAGTGAAAACGTGTTGTGAGTAGTCTAATTCGTGCGTATTCCCTAAAAACTCATCATTGAATTTTTAGGCCTGAAGCACTGCTTCCTTAACTTATCTATATTGGTTGGCGAATGATAAGCGTAGTGAAAATATTTGTATGTAGTAAAAATACTTATATATTTTAATTTCTTATGTAATAAAAATGTGTTAATTTCTGTAGGCTATGAGAAATATTTAATATAATTATTTAGGAGTATAAGTGATAACCAAAATTTTGAATATCAATTTTATCAGCGATGAAATTATAACAGTGATTAAGAGTACATCACTTTGTTTTCGCAATAACCCGAATGATAGGGATAAAATATGTGACCTACAGAGGATAGCAAAATAAAGTACTTACCCCAGAGTTGTGATAGTTGAAGAAGAAAATACAAGTTATTCGTCTACAATTTACTCTATTTATCTTTCCTATCAAAAATTTTATTGCTGAGCTCACACAAATAAACAAGAAAATTAAATAGTCAGATCATAACTATAGTCCCACTATAAATACAGAGCGTCTACTCGTTTATCGATACACTACAGAGCACTATCCATTTGCATCACTTTCTATAAATCACGAAAAACCTGGAATCGAAGATATATGTAGACCAGGAAAATACTTATCTTGAAATTTCTTTTGATTTTGAAGCTTCTACCAGTGAATTAATTTGGAGCAGTGCACCACGTGGCGATAGACAATGGATGAGTCTTAAATTGCACAATGAGATCATTCATGATTCTTGCTTAGAAAACATCATTCCACCCAGGATGAATTTTCAGCAACTGCATATAGAATGAATATATTCAATAAAAAACTACAGTTGGCTTTCTATAAATCAGAATCCATATCATCGAACTTTTCAGGAAAGTTAAACGTGCATCATGAAACGAGGTCGTAGGTGAAGAGACAGTCAGTGAAGAGACAGGCCGAAGCCCGTCCTTCACCCTTGAACTCCCAGCAGCAAAGAGAAAGAAACCGGTCCAACAACTGCCACCAAGGGCTTGGATGAAACGATTACGATTCTTGAAGCGATAGTTTGATGATAGATGCCGGCTTGCTAGCACATTCCCTCCGGCCAAAAAAAAGCACAGATCACCGCATGAACACTGCATGATAAATGCACTTCACTGACGCTGAACATTGCATGATAAATTTCAACGAAACACAGTTCATTGCACGATAAATTTACTGACGCACAACACTCATTACAAGTATGATCTGGTATAATAGTTAAATCAAATGAAAAATAGTCAAAAATTATTTTATCATAATTTCACTGTCTGGGATAATTGCTACACATATGAAGTACAATCAAAAATTAATAACTAACACATATCATACAAGTTACTCATATAGTTACAGCATACACTTTCATTATAATCTGTAGTCAAGTTACAATTTTCTCTTTGTAAATGGAAATTGTAAGCTAATACCTATCTTTACATTCATACATTTTCACTGTTAAACACAACTCTGCATTAATGATCATTTTTTTGACAAGTTTCTAATTATACAGATTCTATAAATTCTTCTGGATGACATCAATTTTCCCTTGAAATTACTAAATTCATCTAGACCAATTACTCTACAATTTCATTTTTTTAACACATTAATTTTCTTCTTCCTCTTTTTATTATTGTTATATATATATATATATATATATTTTACTACTTAAGCTTGTTTTAGTAGCACAATTTTCATGTCTAGCTCGTTACTTGTAATGATCACTAAGTGTACTGCACACTTTTTTTTTTTTTTTTTTTGTAAATTCCATGACATTAGTCAACCCGGACCAGCCTGCAGCCAACCAAACATATGAGTGAAGGTGGCCGACCGACACCCAAACTAATCAGAAATCTCAAAAAAATTTTTTTGTTGGAAATAAATCCACTAAATTCTTAACACTTACAAATGTGTGTATGTCTTCTATTTATTTATTTTTCTAACTTAGTGAACAAGAAAAACAAGCTCGATGAAATAAATGTTCTTAATTAATCAAATTGAACCTTGGATCAACTCTTTTAAATAATTTGCTACAATGAATATTTTTAGTTTTGTGGTCTTCGATGTTTTGAATTAAGTAGGTTTTATTTAGAAAAATTTTTATTATTTTGAAAGGTCCATTGAATTTTGGCTGAAAAGCATGAGGTGGTTGTAAAGCCTTTAAAAATACCTCATCTCCAAAATTAAATTTTGGTGGTTCTCTGCCTTTAACAACTTTATTTTGAGACTGAAAATATTTTTCTTCGTTTTGTTTCACTAATTTTCTAGTTGCTTTAATGTGTTCTCTCTGACGTAACAAGTATTGTGAAGGATTATCTACCGTTGCCGGTTCATTATTTGTATCTAGAGGTGTATTGAGTTCTCGCCCAAAAAATAACTGTGCGGGACTAAAACCTGTCACTATGTGTTTAGAATTGTAATATAGTTTGAAAAAAGCTAATCTATCTGACCATTTTTCTAATTTAGCAACACTATTTATTTGATCAAGAAAGAAATTTACATTTTCAGATAAGTTGCCACTAAATGTGGGCAGAGCAGAACCTAGGGAAGTTGCCATACCAGTGTTAGATCTACCTTTAAGCTTTGACATGGATGAAGAAAGATAGTTACTTATGTTGCATTACCTTACAATCTGCTATTTCTATTTTAATGTTATTGAGATCTACATTATTTTACACAAACACTTAGCACTCTCTCTGATAATTTACATATACATTTACCAAACATGCATATAAGAGTAGATAGCAAAGTTAAGGTAATTTTTTTTTTAATTTAGTAATTAATTAGGATCTCCTGTAACTTTAACCATGCATATATCAAATTAGTGATGCAATATAAGTACATTGATCATTAACACTTCTGGATTCGAATACTTCTGAACATTATTTTATCATTACATACCACAATCCAATGAAATTACTGAAATCAGCTTTTGATTAAAATATCTTAAAACTTTCTTTAAATATGCACATATATATAACAATACATATGAAATTGAATTTTTGAATTATCCAAAATATAATTACTCTTTCATGGCATATTACCCATCATTTATCATAAATTTTCAACAATATAAATCATATGTGCAGCAAATATACTATAGGTCACACATTTTATTTGAATTCTCAACCTGAACTAAATGATTTTAAGTTATTTCTTTTGTCACGTCACCATATGTAGTGAAAATATTTGTATGCAGTAAAAATACTTATATATTTTAATTTCTTATGTAATAAAAATGTGTTAATTTCTGTAGGCTATGAGAAATATTTAATATAATTATTCAGGAGTAAGTGATAACCAAAATTTTGAATATCAATTTTATCAGCGATGAAATTATAACAGTGATTAAGAGTACATCACGTTGTTTCCGCAATAACCCGAATGATAGAGATAAAATATGTGACCTACAGAGGATAGCAAAATAAAGTACTTATCCCAGACGTTGTGATAGTTGAAGAAGAAAATACAAGTTATTCGTCTACAATTTACTCTATTTATCTTTCCTATCAAAAATTTTATTGCTGAGCTCACACAAATAAACAAGAAAATTAAATAGTCAGATCATAACTATAGTCCCACTATAAATACAGAGCGTCCACTCGTTTATCGATACACTAAAGAGCACTATCCATTTGCATCACTTTCTATAAATCACGAAAAACCTGGAATCGAAGATATATGTAGACCAGGAAAATACTTATCTTGAAATTTCTTTTGATTTTGAAGCTTCTACCAGTGAATTAATTTGGAGCAGTGCACCACGTGGCGATAGACAATGGATGAGTCTTAAATTGCACAATGAGATCATTCATGATTCTTGCTTAGAAAACATCATTCCACCCAGGATGAATTTTCAGCAACTGCATATAGAATGAATATATTCAATAAAAAACTGCAGTTGGCTTTCTATAAATCAGAATCCATATCATCGAACTTTTCAGGAAAGTTAAACGTGCATCATGAAACGAGGTCGTAGGTGAAGAGACAGGCCGAAGCCCGTCCTTCACCCTTGAACTCCCAGCAGCAAAGAGAAAGAAACCGGTCCAACAACTGCCACCAAGGGCTTGGACGAAACGATGAGGATTCTTGAAGCGATAGTTTGATGATAGATGCCGGCTTGCTAGCACAATAAGATATACAATCTAAGTAAAACAAATTCAGTTTACAATCTGACACATTCAAGAGTTTAACATTAAAGTTTCAAAAAGAGTGAAAATCATAAGATTTAAAAGGAACTGCCATCTGATCTTGGTTATGGAAATTTGAATTCAGCACTTGAAATAGTTTTAAACGGAGCAATTACAGGAAGCTGGGGGATAATTTTAAAATAGTTTTCAATAAATTTAAGAAGAGAACTTGAAAATTTGTAATTAAAATTAACTGTTAAAAGTTGAAAATTCGAAATGCAGACAAAATGATGTTTAAATATTTCATTGTAAATTAGACTTGTGCACTCACTTTGCAATGCACTTTATTTGGTAGAGACTTGTGCACCTATTTAACGAAGAAAATGTTTATTTATTTATGTCGAAGCTCAAAGCTTAATTTTCTAAATCGTTAACATACAAGGCTCGTAACATGTATTTCTGTTAGGTTGCAGAACTTTCAGATCCATCAGGACGCTAAATCTGTAAACTAAAACAATACGCTCCTCGAAGAGATTTTCTTGAATGTATTAAACAAATGAAATTAGGAGAAATGAAATAAAGTTATGCTATGTCATAATATAAAACCAGAAATAAAAATTAAATGAAAACATTCATGTAAGAATAGAACACCAGAGACAATATTATAAGAGATATAAAAAATTCAAAATCAGTCAATAATAAATAATAACATTAATACTAATATAATAAAAGCAAAATTTTTATGAATGTCATTTAGTAGAAATAACAGACGATTAAAAACAAAGTCCTTGAGTTTTAAAATGAAACTGAATTGCAATCTTAAATAGCAGTAAGTTTTAAATAGAACTCCGTGCCTCTGGAGGGAATATGCCCAGGGACATCTTGTCCAAAGACAAAATTCCTTTCAAAGTTATTTACTTTACCTATTTGAAGAAAGGCAGCATGAAATGTTCCGGAAACGCACATTCTCTGCAACTAACTCCATCAATCAGTAACTTTAAATTTCAAATATATGTGCTTCTCTGGATTAATGTAATACAAATAAAAACAATAAAAATAAGGGAATAAAATTTCAAAATATCGTACAAAATACAACTAAAAGAGCTACTGTTTTAAGACAGGTAGCAATAAAAATAAAACTTCTAAAATCTTCGGAAAATTAAGTATGTGTAAAATTAAAATCTGAAGAATATTATTTAGTGATTTTAAATTTTATGTAGTTGTTTAATTTTTGAGATGTGTTCTTTTAGTCATGCCATTCACAAGAACTTTCCATCATTTTTTCAAAATATTTACATTGTAACATTATATTTGAATTTTTTAGTAAACTTTAGATCAGTAAATGAAAATTATTTTGCATTTTTGCCACAAAATCACCTATTTACTAATATTTCATTTGAAGAAACACCTAAATGCCTTAAACCAAATATCATGGAATCATCCTATGTTGAAACAGATATATTTGTGACAACCGTTTTTTTAAATATGACACCTTTTTTACAAATTAATTGCAGTTTTCAAACAAATGGCTTAACAGAGGATATTCTATTATTTCATTTCTTGCTGCTGTTTGAAATCATGTACTGGTTTGAGACTAAATTGCAGTGAAGTTATTTAAGGAGTTAACAAATATTCTGTCAATATTGTCTATAGACTATACAGCATTTTTTGTCTGTTTTAGTCAAACTAATTTCTATCTAGAGTAAAAAAAAAATATCATTTATGTCATGATGTAAAATGCAAATTTATATATTCAAAAATCTCTAAAAACTGATGGATTATTATTAATCTTGCAAATTAGTTTTACTTTTAAGAAAACTATACACATTTCAAATTCCCCTGAATTTCATATAATTATATTTTATCGAATTTAATGTCCTTCTCGTACGTAAGTTAAAAATTACTTTAATAACTTTATTAAATATAGTTTAAAATGCTACACTCTTCTTTAGAAACTGAAATCATTGCTGACCTTTCTGCGAGAATATTTCTCCTAGTTTTCCTATGAAGAATCAGAGAATGCATGAAACTTCAATTTTAAAAAATGGGTGAATAAACAAAACGTTAAAATATTAGTTATTTTTAAGAACTTAATTTTTCCAAATGAGGTAGAAATGTGACTTTATATTAAATTGTTTCAGGATTCTTTCTCGATTCCTTTCTCACTTTCTGATGATATGGAGTTTTTCTAATGTACCTAAAAGTTTTCTGAAGTTTTGAAATACGAAATGTTTTCGTGCCTCTTTACCTCATCTTAAAGCTGAGTCGGGCATTTCTAGCCATGCTGTACTTTACAGCATACACCGTCATTTAAAGTTCAGTAATAACACTAGTTTTCCATCTTTTAGTAAATTTTTATTTTTTAATACGATTACGTTGATGTTTTATTAATATATTAATATTTGCAATGGTATGAAGTTCCCGTATTATTATTGTTAATCGAATAGAATCCTCCCTAAATAAGGTGACTGTAATAATTGCCATATTTTTAGAAATCATAGTAATATGCTTTACTGATTAATGTAATTACTTGCTTGTACGAAATAAAGGAAGTAGTGTAATCGCGAAAATTTCCGGTATCATATTTCAACGAAAATATCCACTTTAACGGCTCTCGAAACCATCTGAAGAATGTTTTTGCTTGACATCTGTGCATAACATGGAGGTAGGAAAGGGAGGAGGGGCCATTCCGCGCTAGAAGTGAAGCACTGCTTTGAAGCTTGGGTCACCAGACGGGGTGTTCTTTGTTTACATTCAGAAGCTCGCTCGACAAGATTCTGATAGTATTTCGACACACGACAGTTCCATAGAAATCGAAAAAGGGACACTCTCGCATGAAAGAAACATTCATAGTGTAATGGATAATAGCAATTTGTATAGTTTACTGACATTTACGCAAAAATCACATCTTGGTTATTTTTCGATAACTAACAACAGCGATTTTGATTATGAATTTGTTTTATAAAATTCTAAGCTGTTGCACTACAAAAATATAGATTTTAAGAAAATTGCTAAAAGAGATCTGCCAAAATTTATTTTCTAGAAGATTTGAAAAGTTTCAAACTTGATGGTTAAATGTAAATATAAAATTAAGTATGTTAAAATATTTGTAATTAGGCACATAGGTCAGATTAAGTTTTTATTAAATAGAGTAACGCATGCAAGGGCTATCTGCCTAAAGAGAGAGATGCCAAAGAGAGGAATTTTGAAGAAAAGCTGACCTTTGAGTGGGTATTAAAAATAATACTTATAATTTTCATTCAAATTATATTCATATATATTTTTTATGTAAAATTTTCGGGTGTATGCTAAATTAGTGTAAATTACTTTACACGAAAAATATAATGAATGCACAGAAATTAAAGATTTTCACATGCCGGAAATGATAAATAGGAAATATGTATGGGTATTTATGCATGTGCTTGAAAAAAGCATGTATCTGCCTTTGACAAAATACTTAAATATTCATTAAATTATTTATAAATGTATTTGAAATGAAGAGTTTATTCACTTATAAACAACTGTGAAAGTACTGTGAAGAAATCTAATGATTAAATGTATCTAATTTATAATGATTATAAATGTTATCTAAATATATAATAACCTTAATATTGAATTGTAAACATAAATTGAAATCCTGTTGGCAAATACGTTATAAAACTATTTAAGCAAGAATTGTTCGTATTGGAAAGCAATCTGTTAAAAGGTATTGTAAAGCAAATGCTATGAGATGCGCACTTAAGAACGTAATAAAGAGTTATGGAATATGTATTGTTGAAATGAAGGGTAAAAAAAATCTGATAAGTATAATTAAAAGAATTATTCCCCTTTAAATTTTATAATAACTCAGTTACAAGTTTTAAATAATACTTTAAAAAAAACAAAAAAAAAAAAACTTATTTTATTCCCTTTCAGAAATGTTCAGAGAAAGTCATATACTATTTAATACCTATTTAATTATTAGGAATTAGCGAAATACTTATTTAAAGTAATTTAAAATGAACCGAATAGAGCATTAATTATAAATTGACTTACATTTCTAGATTTAAAAGAAGCCAAAAAATCATGTCATATTTAAGAAAGTATTTTAGGAAGAAGCTCTATAAATAGAAAAGAAATAATACATAATTTTAATATTAATAATACAATAAACTTTGATCTTAATTTTTGTACCTTAACCGAATAAAATCGAATTACCTTAATTTTTTTTAATGTAATTAACGAAAACTTGTGAAAATATTTCATTCAAATTAAACCATTCTGAGAAAACTGTCCCGTGAAAAGTATAGCATTTAATTCCGTTCAGAATGAAATGTTGTTTAAAAATATGTTGTTTTCACATACTTAGGACTCTGAAGTGTTGTAGAAAAAGAAAATATATACATTTATATGTACATTTACGACGTAATTACAAAATATGTACACCCGAACGCGTCAAATCCCATAGAACTCAATGGTAAATGACCCAATGTTTTGGTCACCACGTAGGGATCGCCGGTGCTTCAGAGCAGGGTACGGAGAAACTTGTTTAGGGCGACTCCATCTTACTTCCTACCTCCATGGTACATAAGAACAGAATAAAGGACTGAATTTGCAAAAACGAATTGTGAAATCGATTTAAAACTGATTCAGAATTGACTTTTTCTTGACGTGTATACGTATGTATGTACTTCGTTTAAATCAAGAATGGGTAGCCTTAGACCGTTGAAAATTTGTATTATGGGACTACTATAACATGTACTTGTGCAACTCCCTTTTGCATTGAAATCGGTTGCACCAGTCGTATATATATATATATATATGTATGTATGTATATATATATATGTATATACATATATATATGCATGTATATATATATATGTATATACATATATATATGCATATATATATATATATATACACGCATATATATATTTGCTTTGCCACGAAGTGAGAAGTGAATTAATTGAATGAGAAATAACCTCTAATGAAATTCGACAAAAAAGGTTTAAATGAAATGCAGAAAACAATGTGTATAATTTAATAAGCCACACAAGGACGTAATGTCGTGTCCCTATCAGATTTTTTTGTAATCATAAAATGTTAACTCAAAATAGACCATATACAATGCTACGACTTCGAAGACCTCTATACTACCTTACCACTTCAAGAAATATATACAAGCTTACTTGCTCTACTGGATATAATTCCGCAAATTTCTACAATAATAAGTACCGATAAATGGCAACTTTTTCTCTCTAGTGTGCTTTTCAATAATTTTATTCAATTTAACAATAGCATCTTTAAACAAATTCAAGGAATTCCAATGGGAGGTAATTTTTCCAGTTCTGTATGTGAATTATTCCTTTTTACGAAAGAATTGACCTTTGTCCGTTCACTCAGTAAAGAAGAACATAAATTTTTCCAACATATATATCGTTATATTGATGATATCATAGCCTTTAACAACCACAACAAAATAGAAGTTGCTAATATCTACCCCACTTGCTTAAAACTAAATAATACAAATACAGAGCATTATAATGTAGTCTACCTTGGCTTAGATATTACTGATTACAATGTTATAAAAGTTTACGACAAGAGAAGAGAATTCACTTTTTCTACACTATACTTAACCAACTGGAATTCAAATATTTCCAAAAGAATCATCCTAAACACAATTGATTCACAGCTACTTAGTGTTTTTTTTGGTGTATTTAATTATGGCAAAGCACACGAGGGCTATCTGCCTAAAGGGAGGGATGCCTTTCGTGGAGGACTTTCTAAGGGAAACTGGCTCGTATACACGTTACACATGGGGAAAACCACGAAAACGCCCATGCAGCCAGCCCGTTCGCGGGATTCGAACCTCAGACCGAACTACCAGTGTTCAGCGTCTTTACCGCTCGGCCGCTGGTGGGCTCACAGCTACTTAGAATAAAAAGAATATGCAATACCACAGAACACCTTCAAGAAGATATACTTTACTTCGTGACAATTTTGAAAAATAACCTAATTCCTCATAAAATAATTAAAAATACCTTAAAAAAGCTGGCATTAGCCTTACCAATTTTTAGATAATTTGAGTTAGATAATATAATTTTATACTTAAAGCCCAATTGGACGGTGTAAAGTTACTGGCTGATTCAAAGAATCTAATGTAAAAATGTACAGATTATTCTTGTCACTACATTTTCTTTCCTCCAAAAGATTTTGGCACAATACTTTTATTACTATTGTTTTAATAGTTTTAAATTACTTTGACGGCCAATTCTACTTTTATTAACAAATCGGGCCTTTTCGTTTTTAATTGTAGCTTGATCGCCCTCTAGCTTGAAGAATTACGACTTTTATTAACAAATGACTTTTTTTCCATTTTACTCTTACTTTTGTGGCCATGTTGAGTAATCTTTGCTGAATTACCCATTTTCACATTTAGAAACAGTTTTCTTCTTCTAACAACTTGACTGACGCCATTTTGAATTCTTTCCATGTCTTTTCGAGTCTTTCAATCCCTCTTTGACTCGGGGAGGTACAAGTTCCCGCCAAATGACAATCTTCTCGCATTGGCTGCTACACAGTGACATTTTTTCACCCGCCTACGTCACAAGACGAGAGGGATGGCTTTGAAAGACACAGAGGGGATTGCAACCCCTTTTCAAATTTGCTTCGCGGTCAAGAGGACATCATAGCCACAGGCCTGTTTTTTATGTTTCTTTTTTTGTGTTTATTTAGAATTTTTTCTTGGTCTTAGCAAGACCCACAGCGTTTGTTTTCATTGGAATTAATTTCAGATTTATAAAATTCATAAAGGTTTAATTCTATAAGCTAGCAAGTCCAGCCCGTACGTTATTGTATAGTTTGACTAATAGCAGACCGCTATTTATTTTATTTTTATTTTAATTTTAGCTGTACTCGGAGTTGCATTTACATTTCTTTTACACCTTAATGTGTCATTTTTTGCGGACGCGTTGGGAAATTGGAACAGAGAATTGCAGCTCCAAAAAATTTTTTGGGACAATTCATAACATTTAAAAAATAATTTTTAGAAAAAATTATCGTTACACAAGAGCTTCAATTGTCTGTTTCGGCGAAACGCGTAATGGTGTTAGCTTGGTTCAGCGTCCAACTGAAATTTCCCTTGAAAAGCCAGGTTGGAGGTCGAGTTAGGCTAATTTACCATTTTCCGCTTTGTAATTTATATATATATATTTTTTTTTCATACGTTTTATTTTGTTTTAACTTGTTCCGTCGATCAGTTTTATATTTGTGTTAATTTTTCACTTATCACATCGATAGGTTTTTACTGTATTTTTTGACGTTCACATGTTTCCAACGATTTATTTTAACCCATTAACCGCCAAAACTACAAGGAATGTTTCTTTTCTCATGAAAATAATAACAAATATTAAATTAAGCATTTATAACATAAATTTACATTGAAAATTTAAAAAATGCTCTTACCTGTGGAAAAAGTGAGTGTTGCGTTCGCACAACGTCAGCAGAATAAGACTACGGATGTTTAGTGAGTAGGATTGTACTCGCGTGATGTTTCTTTTGAATGGAGCGCAGGTTTACTTTTTAGTTGTATAACGTTTTATAAATCTACAAATAACTTTACTTGTAATTAATTTAATATTAAAATATACATTATATTTCTTTTAGAAATACAGATTATTTCATTTGAAAGATTCAAGCATGAAAAGCTTGATTACAATCATGATGTAAAGCTACCTTACATACTTTGCATCTATAAACAGTCTGGCTATGCTACTCTGTACAACAAACTCTTTTGTTATCAACGGACTTTACGATAAAATGTCTACCATCTCCATGCAATGTTTTTTGAATACCGAATTTACTAGGTCTTCCTGTTGCTGACATATTTCTGGCTAATTCTACACTCTCAATAGGAGTTAGCAAAAGGAATAATGCATTCTCGCGTCTGAAATCTAAAAGAGACTTTATATTTCCAGTAGTAAAAAGTGGTGATATTTAGTAAGTTTAGATACGGTCTCACCTCAAATAATTGATCAGTATTGTCAATTTGACTATTGTCAAATGCAAATTCTGCTTCATATTCCTGTACTGCAAACGTGATATCAATTCTCGTACAACAGGAACAGAAATGTCCTTATCAAAAGACCAATACATTTTTCTTGAGGTAAAGAATGATATCCTGTAAGCAATAATATTCCAATAAATCTTCTCATATCGGCTTCACATGCAATATTTTTTTTTTTAATTGGCTGAACGTATATAGTTGTCTATTCAACGAGAAGAGAGTAAATGTCTAAACCAAAAAAAAAAAAAAAAAAAAAAAAAAATCGAAAATCTGTGCAGTAGTTTTACCTTGTGTTTTGTCTTTTATAATTTCTCTTCTGTCTCTTTCTTCATGTTCTTCCTGAGACATAACTAACAGTTTCTTTTTTATCCACTTCAAGATTTCAGTCTTCTGCTTTTTAAACTTTTTAGTATGATTATAACTGCTTTTAGAAGGCTGAAACTTACTTCTTACGTAAATTTCAACTTCCCCAGCAGTATCATTTGGTAAAATGTCATTATCATTATTTAAAACATTGCCATTCCTTTCTTCTTCGTCACTAGCCTCTGCAATTTCTGGGGAAACAACAACAATATCAGTTTCATTCTGGTCATTATTAACATTATCATCATCTGTTTCTTCATTAAAAAATCTTTGAAGGGCTACTTCTAATGTAAGGTACCTCATTCTAGGCATTTTTAAACAACCAGAACATGAACCAGAACATCGAAAGGAATGAGTCAAAAAGGAGATTGACTACCCGTTTCCTGCTGACGTTGCGTCAACGCAGCACCTGTTTTTCCTTCCTTCCCAACACAAATATAAACATCTGACTGATGTAATGTTCTGATAAACGGTGACCTTGACAAAAATAGATCATTCATAAAGACGGCGATTCTTTCCTTAAATATTTTCAGCAAAAATACCCGGTCGAAAATTTTGCTTAAAGTATGAGAATAATTATTATAAACAAAATTATTGTTGAAGGCAAATATTTTTTTCACAGAAATAATCTTCATATTATTCCCTACACAAAATTATCTGTTGGTATAAAATATCTTAGGTAGTTATATTTATATACGCATTTATTTTGACCGTTGCGTCAAAGCAACACCAGCGGCTAATGGGTTAACAGTTTTTTTATATTCTGCATTTTATTTCGCGTGTAGGCTAAATTTTTCACCCTTCAATGTCATTAATTTAAAAAAATACTGCGTTGAACTATTTCTTGGAGCCACAGCTCTTGTTAACTTTTTGGCGAGCTCACTACAATTTTTCTTCCTATTATTTCATAATTTTTGCAGCATATTGCGCAAAAAATTTTTAAGGCACCAAATAGGTCTTACAGCACAGTACTTCTTAGCTTTTCAATTATATATATATATATCTGTACTCCCACCTTGTTATTTGGATCGGTGAGCTTAATTTTTTATTCTCATATGTTGGTAAATTGTGCATTTTTCCTTTAAGAGTGATTGGATTAACTAGTTTCTACGTTCTGATTATGGTTTGTATGCTTTTAGTTAAACTGCACGAAATAGTTATAGAATTAATTATCAAGAACTTAAAAGTTTAAGTGGCGAGATTAGCCTAACGAATCGCCATTTATTATTTTCATTTGAACTCAGTAGAATGATGAATTAAGTCAGTTTCTGCTCCCCCCCTTTTTTTTTTCCTGAGATTTTTCAATGAGTGAGACAAAAAAAATTCAGTTGTGTGCACCGAAAAAAATCTCCCTTCTGGCCTGCAGGCTGCGTTACTTGTTTTTGTGTAGAAACTCTAATTCTTTAGTTTTAATTGTAAAAATTGTTTTTTAACTGTTTCAACTGTATTTGGTGTTATATATTTTTCTCTGTTTTACAAGTTTAATGAAGGCGTTCTGATCTTTTATGTATTTTTGCTTTGTGAGAAGGGAATTAATTGAATGAGAAATTCGACAAAAAAGGTTTAAATGAAATGCAGAAAACAATGTGTATAATTTAATAAGCCACACAAGGACGTAATATCGTGTCCCCATCAGTTTTTTGTAATCATGAAATGTTAACATCATTTTATAAAAAGCAAAATCTTTTGTCAAAATTCATGATATTGAAGAATTATGAAACTGTTTGTCATCGAAATCTATGATTAAGATCTACACAAAAATATTAGTTTATATAACAATAAGCATTGTAGCGTATAAATAAAATAAATGAATAATTAAATAAAATTCTAGGAAGAAATTTGAATGTGCCCCTTCTTTTCTGCTACTTTTCCAATTTCTTCTAGCCTGAATTGAGAAAATTCTCAATAAATTTCGTAATCTCCCTCTCCTAACTGAGCAAATACTAGCTAGCCGGGAAAAAATAATAAATTTCTGGGAAGTTAAATAAATTATCCAAAAATACACAGTCCCTACAGAAAGAAATTTCGCGAAAACGTCAGCTGGAACTAAGTAGAATATTATTTCCACGTAAAAAAACTGCTTCGAAAAAGAAATTTTTAAAAAAATTTTCTACTGATGTTCCACTCTTCAGTATTTTTCCGTTGGCTTAAATATGTATTAATTCATCATTGCAAAACACTGTAGAAATTTTTAGTGTACATTTAAAGTGACCTAAGCCTTTAAAATTATGTTCCATTAGGCAGCAAAATGTTGAGCTTTGTTGCAAACTAGAACCTTGATTATTATTCAAAGGTTTTTTAAGAAAACAGAAGCCTTTTATAAGCAAGCAAACAAAAGAAAAATGAGATACCTTATTGGGAGCTAAGTACTTTTCTATCAAGAATTTTTTTATTTCCTAGGAGAACAGAATAATAGCTGTGCTCTAAAAGCTTTTCTAACGAGCATGGGAAAAATTAAAAGCAGGTTGACAAAATGTGTTTTAAATATTTTCTTGTTTAGACTCAGTAGTTCTTATAAGTCCTATATATATATATATATATATATATTCCTTTTTCAATGTGAGACCTTTCAGTCTAAAGTATATTCTTGCAGCATTACTTCGTCAGCCGAAACGTTTCTCCGTGATATTACATTTTTTGTGTTTAGAATCAAATTCTGCTAACATCGGGAAAATGTACATTATTCGAGTATTTTCCCATAGATTTTAGACATTGATTCCAACGCAATGCAGTAAAATGGGATTAATCATCGTTCTGAAACAAAACTACTGTTTCTTAATTATGAGACCATTACACACCGAACAAGTACTAATTTAGAAGTCAAACAACAAAATTCAGCGCTATATTTTCAAATTTTCACAAGACTAGTTTCGATGGTTTTACCAAACGATCATTCTTAGCTGCAAAAGCGCAAATGAACGCGGTAAGATATAGTGATAAGATGAGAAAAGATAAGAAAGAACGGACAAGCGTCAAGCTAGTGGCGCCATCTGTTGATGAAACCAGAACTAAAACATGATTTCTTTAAAGGCTGAAGGCAAAGATGAATTGGAATTAGGGTCGTTAAGTAGAACAGAAAGATTTTTTTGAATGTGAAATGCCTTTAGAAAATCCAGTTCACCAATAGAAGAGGCTTTTATTCAAATTCAAAGTGTTATTATCGGATCACCAATAATGCTTTCTGTTATAGTTAACGACCCTAATTCTAACCCATTTTCGCCTTCAGCCTTTAAAGAAATTATGTTACGCTTGTCCGATATTTCTTATCTTTTCTCATCTAATCACTATATCTTATCGCGTTCATTAACCATTTTGCAGCTGAGGATGATGGTTCGGTAAAACCATCGAAACTAGTCTTGTGAAAATTATCTGTTTTGCATCTTCTCTTTCTATTTCCCTCTATAGGATTCACTGGGTGTACCAAACACCTAAAAGTCAAGAAAATGATACCATTCTTAGATATGAATTTAGCCCAAAATAGTTTGGATATGTTTGGAAGATTATCTTTGTTCAAAATAAATGTAAACAATCTTACCTGAGAGTTTGATTCATCAGAAAATGGAATATTTGTCCCTTATTCCTTCATAAACTATTTGTATGACAAAGTCCAATTTAATCTGAATATTTTAACTTGGACAGTAACGATTGTTCTTTAGCTTCCTACTTTTCCCACCAGCTGCTGTAAGTATATTTTTCACAGTCTTACCTCTAATTAAGTGCGTTATTTCCTTTCATAATTATATAGCAGGCTGATGAAAAATGTCAAATTATTTCTTATAGATTTTCATATCAAAGTTTGATCATCTTGTCTCAGTAATATTTTTTTCGCTTAGTTCTTTTTATTTCTATACAACTGGGAACCAGTTTTCTTAAAATATTCCAAAGTATATTGTACAGCATCACGTGAATATTTAAGATTTTTGACAATCTCATTTTGAGATTTTCCTTACTCATTTAGAAACAAGTTTTAATACTGTTGCTGAACATTAAATCCTTTGTGAGTTGACATTTTCTGTAAGAATTGTTTTATATTTCAAAAGTAATAAAACTAGCACATTAACGAAACTTCTACTAAAAGAAAGTAGCCTGGGAATTTTAACAAAACATGTGTTTTTTAATAAAAGTGATAAAAATATTGAATTAAAACTTGAGTTGCTTGTTTCCTTTTATTGTTTGTAATAACTTTAAAAAAGAAATTCATAATTGTATGCAATTAAGCATTTTTGTATCTGACTAATTATTTTAAGAAAATATTAAAAACCGTGGTGCTTAATTCCTTTGGTCAAGGTTATATTAACGTCTTGAGTATAGTCAAGATTGAGATACGCACGCGTGTACTTAAAAAATAACGTGCATGAACTCTTTGAGAAAAAAGAAATTAAGGAAACGCTAAAATTAATTTTTAATGTCTTATGTGAATTCAGTTACTCTTGATTACCAGAGCGATGAAATTTCATAACCTTCTCCTACCCATTTCTTTGCTTCTTAATCTTGTGTATGAAAGATGCTTTTCTCGTTCCTGAGATCGGTAATAAAAATTTGTACGGCTTTCCTAATGTTTTGTACGTTAGAAATGTATGTAAGAATTAAGGTTAGAATCAGTTTTCATTAACCTAAGTTTAATCTTCAGACATGTCAAAGGAATTTTCATCTCGGCTTCTACTACAATCTCAAATTGCTGAATGATCAAAATAGAAAAATAAAATTAAAGGAAAAAAAAAGCTACATTTCTTTGTAGACTTCAACTTGAAGGGCAAAACTAACTTGACAGAAAATTACTTCCGCTTCTTGTGAACAACAACACATAAAACAAACAAACAGGTAACACATAAATTTACATTATACACAAATCGCAAGTCAATTACTGTTTTATCACCTATTTGGTGAATTTAATGAACTAATTATACGCAAAGACAAAAGTACAACACACCTACTTAAAGACTGACACCGATCAGAGATTTGCCAGTGAAATGTTACTGGCGATGCCAGTCTTTATTCTTCTATTTTCTTCCTCTTTTTATATCTATTTAAAACGAAATCCCTCTCCTCCTTTATTAAAAGCATATTCCAGTGTAAACTGATGAAATTTACACTGGAATTATTCCATAACTGTTTCAATTTTTTTTTACAAATGTGAAAAAAAAAAAAAATCTGAAATTTTTCAGATTTTAAATTACGTCCAAAGGGGCGTTTTTTTAACGTTTTGAGTGTTACCTTTATTTATTAAATATCATGTTCTTTGCACTTAAACCATAAAATTCAGTTCAAGAGCAATATCGCAAAATAATGTTAAATTAAGCATATCTTTAGAATTTCCGATATAACACAGTCTCGCGAGCTGGAGATAAAAGTATTTTTTTTTCTATATAACGTTGCCATTTCTCGCTTTTAAAGCATTGAGTTTGTAAATCAAGAATTTGTTAAAGTTTTACAAAATATAAAATCTATAATAAAACAAATTCCAAATTTGGGATTTCAGATGCCCATATTCGCAGTAGGATTTCGTCATTCAAAAGTCGATGGCTCTATGTACCATTGTTTTATCACAATGCGAGAAATAGACAATCATTTATGCAGATTTTTCATTATTTAATTTCTTCAAATATAATGCAGGACTCTAACATTTTGTGGCAACAGTTTGAAAAGTGAACCGACGTTTATGAGTCCGACGCAAAATGCCAAAACGAAAGCAATAGTCCTTCGGGACTGAAATCCCTTTGGACTAAAAATTGAAACAGTTATATATCTATGCATAAAAATTTAAAACTGGTTATATTATCGAAAATACTGTAGGTGCAATATTTTAATTAAATTTAAATCGAAAGAAAAATAAATTAAAGCTTCATGAATCAAATCCAAAGCTGTTTTGAAAATGTTCAAACTGTTGACGTCATAAATGAAACTGTAAATATTTCTCTTAATAGTTCTTTTGGGTAAGTGTCAGTGTTTGATATATGTAATTGTTGCCAAAAGATTCCGGGTCTATCGATTTCTCCAAAAAACAAAAAGCAGCCTTAAGTTATTTTTCCGATTGAATCTCTTTATATTTATTTTTCATTGTACCCATTTATGTTTGTTTCCCGATTATTTATTATTGAGGAAAAGGATATTTCATGCAGTAAAGTTCTTCAAGTGATCTCTTGAAACTGTTGAATATTAGTTCATCATCATTGCAAATATCATTCCTAGGACACCGTTTTGACCAGGTTTTATTGCGTAGATAATGTGATAAGAATATTTTAATACTAAAATATATAACTTCATAAGGATGACTTACTGCGGTTTAAACAGAAGTAAGTTCATATACATGCAAGAAAATTATGTATCTATTAAAATAAAAATAATGGACGAAGATTTATTGTTCGCTATACACGTAAACTAAACGCTGTTAACATTTTAAAATAAATGATTTTTGCCACTGTGAGAAAGTAAGAGAACTAAAGCTGGCTATGTCTTTAACAGAAACGGGAGACTTAAGGTTCCACAAGCAAACACCCCTAATAGACAGGAGCACAAATTTAATAATGCAAGTGATTTCCGTTCTTTTGCTTAAATTTGTAAAAATAGAAATTCAAAAGTATTTTATTTCTTACTAAATGTGTCTATTTTGCTAATACTAGTTCAGGAAAATTTAACGTGTAAGCATTTTATTTAGAAAATCCTGTATTAAGACAAACGTTCGACTGAAAGATCAGTAAAATGCTATGATGATTCAACTGATTTATTTTCGTAGAAACACGTTTAATGATTAATAATAACTCAGCTAATTTTTAACGTTAAATGATGTTTTATCCTGCAGTATATAATTGCTATATATGATGTTTGGAATTCTCAGATTTTCTAGCGTGCTTGTATAGATCCGCAATTCATTGTGAGATATTTAGATCAATCTAGTGTTATATTTTGCTGCTTTATTTTTATCTGCATTCACAACTATATTTTGTGACATTGAAAAAACTTTCAGACAGCGTAATGTTTGTCAGCATGTAAATTGACTAAATGTTCTCAGCGTAGTTAGAGTTACTAGTCATGCTGTCACGGGATATGCGTATTACAAACGTTGTAAAACTCCATTTCTGGTAAACGAAATTAACCAAACGTATCTTATCGGTAATAGTTATATTTCATACATGGGCTTTATTTTCTGAGAAATTAATCATTCAGAAATAAATGGGGAAAGAGGTACCAAACAATTTTCAGACTTACAAATTTTGTCAATCGTCAAACGGCACACAGCCTTCTAAGTTAAAAAGAAACCTACCAGCTTTCAGCGGCATTGCCATTTGATATAGTATAATGTCTTATCTTTCAACTAAAAGTATGATTTACTTAATTAACTTGAAGAATTAAAAAACAATATGCGGACTTCTTATTGCATCTTTTATTTTCTGCTTCATAAATTTTGGTAAATCATTATATTTCTAATTAAAATAATTTATGTTTTATGAATTAATAATTTTTATAAAAAAACCTAACCTTTATTGCTAGTAAGCAAAAATTTTTCTATCGCGATATTTATTTAATGCTTAAATAGATAATAATGCTTTGCGCGTGATCTAGCATGGAGGTTTTCAACCATAGTATTAGGAAGACGACTAGCAGCCAGCACTTTGTTCACTGTGACAAATTAAATGGTGACTAATAAGAGGTGTTAGGAATTGCTTCAGTTAATTTTTGTTGCAGACTTTTAACTGAATGACAGCGGATTGCATGCTGTCTTTTCAATAGTAAAATAGTTAAAAAGCGCATTATTTTATACGGTATTGCCTGTGAGTTGCAGGAAATACTCGGGAATGTTATTCAACTTCCAATAGATTGAAATAATTGCTTTTTATTAATATGAAAAGTTAGCATAATACTCGTACTTAAAATACTTCATAACTTATGCTTAAATTGTATTAAAATACTTCGTACTCTCTTTTATGTCACATTCTTAAACTTCTTAAAGAGAGAAAGAGCGTTACATGATTTGTACTTTGAGAGCTGCGTAAATATAATGTTTTTGACACAGAAACAGCATAGTTGTTGGAAAAACAAAAATAGCTAAGAATGTACTACCTTAGTATTCCCAAACATTACACTGTATAAGACATGGATTAGTTCGTATAAGTCAAAACTAAAACGATATTCTATCAAGTGAGATCGCTACGCATCACTATGGAAACCAAACCCTCGAAGATTATGGTGATTTTCATGCACGATGGTGATGAAGCTATTCTAACGCGTACCATACTTCAAAATTAACGGAACTTAAAGCACTAGTAGCGCTGATAACGAAGCGGTGACATTCTTTTCAAATTCCTTCCATCAGTTTACAGAACAATGGTTAACACAGTTATCGGATTTGAATTCCTTCACTGGGGTTTGATTTCATAGACGAACCATCCATTTTGTGGTTTTCATTTCCGAACTATTATAATGATTATTAAGGCAAAAGATAATTTCATTCCAATCATCAACAGAAGACGCTTTATTACAAATAATACTATGAATTCCATATTGTTTTTTCAAATGTAGCAGTCCATTTTCTAACTAAATTCAAATCAAATTTCAAAACGTTTACGAAAAAGAAAGTTTACATTAATTCACATATTGGAAAGTACATTAAATTACTTATTAAATTTAAAGAAATTGAAAATATTTAAATATTCACCAAATTTAGACTCGCATACGTATGTAAAATATGTAAATAGCGGTCAGTTATTTAAGTACTGCCTATATACTCATTTCAATCTCTCTTATTTTCATTTCTATAATAACTAGGTACTTGGTACTTAAGCATTAGTAGAGGATGACCAGATGCATAGGTCATGTAGTCGTCTCATCATCAATAACTATCCAAAACGCATCACAAAGAGTATACCGAGTTTACATCCGCTAACGAGAACTTTACAAAACTACAGAAACCCATGCTGTCACCAGAATTCGAACTCCAGCCCAACGTATCGGAATCGGCATCGCTATCCACTTATGTCGAATGTGTAGTTTATTTGAGACATTTTAAAAGAACTTGTCAAAGCTCTCCGAATTTGGTTTAAAATCTCTGGGCTTTATTTGTTCATTCAACGTGAAATTTTATTACAGTTGTTTAGCTGTGCAAATCGTGTCTCATTTAGAATAATACAGAAAATGAACATACCTATCATAGATCTCTAAGCTCTGTTCAAATTTGAAGATTTAATTTATCTAGGGTTATAACCAGTACAAAGAAAACATAGGCACTAATAGAAAGAACATGGTAAATAGTATGCGGAAGGAAAGGTTCGACAGGAAAACATTTTCACTGTAAGCAGAATCGAAATTTTTATAATACACACTTTTAATACAGAAACAGCCAACTAACAGAATCGGTTTTAAATTGTTTATTATTACAGCGTTTGAGAATTTTATCAGCTGAAAATGCCATTGTATAATGTTAGCATTATATTCACAATGTAACCCAATCATATGATCTCTCTTTAAAATTTGCATCATTCTTTTTTCTTTCGATTCTTCTGAAGATTAACACAGTTAGTCTTGACGTAATATGACATACTGCTGTAATGGTCTCCTGGATTGCAACCAAAAGGTTGTCATCTATGGTCTAAAGCTCGCTTTCAAAGATTTTCATTACCAAGTATCCCTAGATATGGAAATCACGAATCGTGCCCTCCAGTGAGTACTGCTAGCCCCTGACAATCATTCTGGGATAAAACAACGTGCTGTAAATGGAGTAATACATGGATGCTCATCTGTGTAGCTGTGTAGTCGTCAAGCGACAAAACACATCACTACGAAGAGTTTTCATGAATGACAAGAAATGATCCTCTGTACCTTTCCCTATCCGTGCTACAGAGATCTATACTTTAATCACTATTTTATTTTCATAAAATGGAACGTTGTTTGGAAAGATTTCTCTGCCGGACGGTGTAGTTCTCAACAGACAAAGAAGTGTATTTTCCTGTATATATTTAATAAACGAAAAGCTAAAAATATTACGAGTGTGTAGTTTCCTGTCTACGGATAGGAGTACAATAATCTTATGATTAACGCCTTGACTGCCATGTACGTCACAGCCGCGTTATTTTTTGGACCCGTGTGCATCGAATGCGATTCACAGTTTTTTTAATTGTTTGAAGCCATGTCAATCACTGGTGCTTCACAAACACACATATTTATGCAGTTAAAATTATTTCTACGGCCTCAGAAAGTTGCTCCGTATTCTTGATTTCCGGTTTATAGAAGCTTTGTTTTTTGTACACTTTATATAATCTTAGTCTGTATTTTGCCGCAATGACTTTTAATAATTAGTATTTATGTAGAAGTAAGATAACGAAGTTAAAATTAAAGGAGATTGCGTAGCTTATTATAAAAGTATAACATTAAAGGTACGTTTTAAGATGTTTATGCATTCACTAAGTTATTCATTTTTGGTTACATATGCTTTTTCACTATTTGTATGGTAACGTATTATTTGTTTAAAGATAATTTGACTCAGATTAACTTTTATTATTACGACAATGGAATTTTGCGTTCCTTTCTATAAATTAAGTCGTAATCTACCATATTTGCCAGCGTATAAGACGCACATTTTTACTTTTAAAATAGGTCTGAAAAACGGGATGCATCTTATACGTCGATACTCAGTTTTTGATTACATTCATTTCTGGAAATTTCCTCTATTCGAATCCAATTTTTATCTGTTTCCTTGCGGGGTGTGGGAATATTAAAGTAATAGAAGATGTTAAACATAAACTCAAAGAGTTGAAAACTCAGTTAGACCTAACTAGTCAGTTTGAACCTTAAGATGTCTGCATTAATAAAACATTTAAGGGATTTATGAAGGAGAAGTTGAAGAGCTGGACGCAGTCTTCAAAATTTGAGGTTACGCTATCAGGAAGAGGCTTGGCATTTCGCAACTTTTTTGCGAATGTTACCCATTCGCAAACTTACTTCCCAAACGTTCAAGGAATGCTTTGAAAACAGAGACAGTGGTTAAATCATTTAAGAAGTGTGGCATTAGTAATGCACTGAATGGTGCATAGGACAATGTGTTGTATGAGGAATCAGATGCTGATTTAGAAGGGATTTCAAAGTGTTGGGTTTTGACGAAGAAGATTAAAAGGTGTTCTTTCTTAGATTGGGTATTTTCAGAAAGTATTACTTTTATTATATTATTGCATTATTTCATATTTAAAATACTGTAAATTCATTATAATGATTAATAATCCTTCAAAAATGTGTATAAAAAGGGAGTGCGTCTTATACGCCAGCAAATACGGTATTTATAAAAACAAAAAATATAGAAATTTAGAATCATGCGACTAAAAATGAAATGGAAAAATAAAACAGTATTGAGTTCTAGCGAAAACTAGGTACTGAAATGATGTTTAGGATAGAAGGAAGAATAAACACTAGAATTAAAAAATGGCTCAAAAGTGTATTTTACACAATTTCGCCGTGGCAGTCAACGTACTAAAGCTAATTAATTTTTTAAGCAAATTTCTTTTTTATAACTGCTTGATTTGATTACCTGGAATTGCATATACCAATAAGTTTCACAATGCTACTAAGAATACTTAATTTTATATGTGAAATCATATGCTTATTTTGTAAAATTTGCTTTCAAGTTTGCTTGAAGTTCTAAGATGAGAAATTGATAATACTGAAATATTATTAAAAAAAAAGCAGACATCAAACGTTTCACCCATAGTTATCCTTCTGAATGTATTCCAAATTTTCATCTATGTATTTTTATTATGTTGAGATATTTGTAATTGCATTCTTAATGGTTAAAACGAAGTATAGCTTTCTGTCAGGTCCGATACATACATTAGCTTTCAGTCAGGTCCGAATTATTCTGAAACTTAATTAGACTGAAATTTGAGTCTGGTTGTTTATATTTAGATCAGAAACTATATATTGAAAAATTACTTGATAAATTTAAAATGTCTGATTGTAAAACAGCTCATAAAGGCATTCGATCGAGTGTGGCACGCAGGACTTATCCATAAGCTCAGCAATTTCCTGCTCCCGGTCAGCTTTATTCAACTTATGATCTCATATCTTTACCGTAGAACATTCCAAGTAAAGCGTGGAAATGCAATTTCCATGAAAAGGATAATTTACAGTGGTGTCCCAAAAGGAGCAGTCCTCGCTCTCTGTCTTTTCAATATATTTATAAATGACCTTCCAAATCCCTTGGCTTCCAAGATTCTAAAATACGCCGACGACACGGTCGTACTTACGGATTCTGTCAGCCCGCCTCTTGCAATGGAAAAACTGCAATTCAAAGTAAATATCGTTACGAAATGGTGCGAGGATTGGAAAATCAATTTAAATTCTAGTAAATGCTGTGTTGTGCTTTATAGACGCTACAGGCAGAATGTAATTATTAATACGGATATCAAAATTAAAAACGATACAGTTCCGATGGCTGACTCCTATAAGTATTTAGGAGTTATTATAGATAGCAAGCTTACCTTTAAACACCATGTTACAGCCGCAGCGGAAAAAGCGAATGCTGCGTTCTGTGCCCTTTACAGCTTGATTGACAGAAAGTCTAACGTATCGCTAAAAATCAAAAGAACATTGTATCTGTCCTTAATCAGACCGATTATGTTATACGCAGTGCCAGCATGGGCGATAGCCAACAAGACTGAGCGTGCTAAACTAGACATAATACAAAATAAAATACTTAGAGCGATTGTGAACTCACCGTGGTTTGTGAGGAACTCTCAAATTCAGGAGGATCTGAATGTGAAGGCCTTGCAGGAACAAATTTTGATCACTTCACATAATTTCTTTGAAAGCCTTAGAACCTCTTCCCACGCTTCTATTAGAAGCCTGTGCGACTATGACCCTACTGTTGAATATGTGGTCAAAAGACTCCGCACCATACATCACAACTCGTCTTGGAAATTGTATTTATGTAAATAGTTTTCAGCTTTTTTCTATGTTTTATAATTACGACTTTTGTTATTTTTGAATGCAACTTTTGTCGCCACGACCACGAATGCCAGTCCCAAGCTCTGAAAGTTTTTACGTCTCCGAGTGACAGATGTACTTAAAGTACATCTTTTTTATTTTACTACCGTGATTGGCCTTTGGCAACTCTGAACTTTTGGTAATAAATCTGTGTAGTTGAAACCAAGTGCGAGCGAAAGCAATTGAGTTGGAACAGCCCAAACTCCCATTTAACCAAAATCTACAGCAGCTGATTTTCAGAAAGGAAATGCATTTCATGGCCCATACAATTCATGACATTCATGTCGTCGCCGTATTAAAGAATTAATTGGATCTTTACTTTACTTAGCATATATTACAAGTCCAGATATTTTATTTGCAGTAAATTGCTTAAGCCACCTGCAGGAGCATCCTACTGATGTTGCCTGGTGTGCTCTAAAGAGCATTCTTAGGTACTTGAAAAACACCTTAAATTTAAAATTGATACACAAAAAGGGTGATTTGGAAAGGGCACACTTATGTTTGTATGTAGATGCAGATTGGGGGGTGGGGAGATACTCAAGATAGGAAATCATTTGCTGATTACTTTATAATGTTTTTAAACTGTCCTATTATGTGGTGCTGTAACAATCAAAAGTGTGTTGCACTTTCATCAACAGAAGCTGAAATAATTGCTTTATGCAAAGGTATTCAAGATGTTTTATGGATAAAATAATGTAGTAAATGAAATTAACCAGTCATATATCAAAAATATTGTTAATGAAAACTTTTCAGGTAGGTTGAAATATATAGATATAAAATTAAAGTTCACTCGTAAGACTGTTAAGGAAAATAATATTAGAATTGAATATGTACAATCAAGTTTACAAATTGCACATATTTTAACTAAGGCTTTGTCGAAAACAAAATTCTATGAACTTTTATCATTGAGCTGTTTAAAAATTGTGTAATTCTTTTATGTTTTGTATAATGTGCGATTAAGCGGGAGTGTTGAGATATTTGTAATCGCATTCTTACTGGTTAAAAAGAAGTATAGCTTTCGGTCACGTCCGATACATACATTAGCTTTCAGTCAGGTCTGAATTATTCTGAAACTTAATCCCATTCTTTATGTTATTTTTGATTGGTTATTTATTGTGTCTTGTTTATGATTTGTTAAACCATGATCTGTTGTAAAGTTATATATATCTAGAATTTGACTTGATTCATAGCATGAGATCACGAAGTAATATTTAAATGGTTTATTTAATAGAAAGAAATAAAAGTAAATAAAAAAAGTATATAAAGATGAAGTTAACGGTATGCAGGATTAACATAATGATGCACCAACAGTCCTTTTATAAACTCTTGAAGACGTGTGAGCCGTCTGCTCACGTCTGCCCTCCACTCTCGACCAGGTCTCAGCGCTGTCTGGGATGATTCTTACTGCGCTGGGTGATGCTATACTGATGACGTCATAATCCTGGTATTCTAATTCAGCATTGGACGTTGATGACTCCCACAGCTTCGGCCAGCCTGAAGAGGCATCGTCCTCGATGTCTGTTGAATGGACATCACTATCATGTACCTGCAAAGATAAATAAAAAAAAAAGAAAAGAAAAACATAGAGTATCAGGTCCTTAGGCTTTGAGCTGATACAAGCATTAAATCAATTTGACCATGGCTTCATATGGTCAGCCGCAGTAGATGTCAAATTTGGTCCTTCATGGCATCCTACTTTCTCGACTTCATATCTGTCATTTGATCGAACAGCTATGATTTTATACGGTCCATGAAACTTAGGTCGTAGTTTCAAACCAGTCCCATATTGAGTTCTCTGAATGGCTACCAAGTCGCCAATCTTGTATAGTTTCGGTTTCTTACGTTTCTTGTTGAATTGTTTACGATTCTCTTCTTGTATCTTCAAAATGTTGTTTTTAGCATCTTCTCTCATCTCATCGCGTTCTTGCATCAATTGCTTTAAATATTCTTCATTCAATATTTCACTAATTCTCAAATCTTCTTTATTCTTCATTTTCGTGCCTATGAGAAGCTCAAACGGTGAATATTTCGTACTTCTCGTAGTTGTACTGTTGATTATTCTCTGAACATCTGAAACATATCTAAACCATTTCGTTGAATCTTCATGTGATAATTTTGACAAAACAGGAATCAAAATTCTATGAATTCGCTCAATTTGTCCGTTACCTCTTGGAATACCGGTAGTAATTTTGACATGTTCTATTCCTTCTTCAGTACAATAAGCTAAAAGTTCTTTCGATGCAAAGGCACTACCTCGATCTGAAATGATTCTGGCTGGATTTCCAAATACAGTCTGTTGTTGCTTCAATTTTGAAATAACTTCTTGTGTAGTTGGTGATTTCACTGGATAGAACCAAGTAAATTTCGTAAAAGCGTCGACAACAGTTAGAATGTGTTGGTATCTCTTGTTCGTCGATGGAAGAGGTCCAATAAAGTCGATATGATACGTACTCAAGGGAACGTTTTCTTTTGGTACAGGATGAAGAAATCCTTCTGCTTTTCCTTGCTTCTTGTTGTACAGTATACATTCTATACAGTTAGCAATTACTTTTTCAACTTTGCATTTCAGTCTGGGAATATAGAATTCTTGCTCTACAGCATTCACGGTTTTATCTACAGCAAAGTGACCTTTTTTATGTACCTTCTGTATGATTTCGTTCTGTAAGGATTCTGGCACTACTAGAAGATCTTTACCATTTTCAAATTTGTACAAAATATCATTTCTCACGAAGAATCCATTTTCTTCTCCCTTCTCAACTAAATTCTTGATTAATTTCACATGTTCATCTTCATTCTGTTGTTGTACTAACCGAATCTTCTCAGTTACATCGGATGTGTATGATGTTAAAATTAGAGCATTTCTACTTAGAGCATCAGCATGTTTCATTTGGCTTCCTGAACGATGTACAATTTCATAATCGAATTCTTCAATAAACATTGCCCATCTCGCAATTTTAGGAGTTAAATCCTTCTTATCTAAAGTTTTCTGAAAAGCACTACAATCAGTTACAATTTTGAGTTTAGTCCCTAACAAATAGTTTCGAAATTTCTTCAGAGCTTCTATTACTGCAAGGGCTTCTAATTCGTAACTACAGAGTTTCTCTTGCTGCGGTGAAATCTTCTTACTCATATACTGGATTGGGTGATAATTACCATCATCAGACAATTGGAGTAATACCGCACCAAAGCCTTGACTACTAGCATCAGTATGAAGTTCTAATGGATATCCTTGCCTAAATATGTGTAGAACAGGTGCCTGAGAGAGAATTTCTTTTAATCTGCAAAAAGCTTCCTGTTGTTCGGAATCGAACTTAAAACCAATACCTTTTCTAAGTAAGTCACTAAGAGGTTTAGCTATTTTAGCATACTGAGGAATGAATTTACGAAAATATCCCGTTAGTCCTAAAAAGCTTTGTAGTTGTTTACAGTTACGCGGTTGTGGAAAGTTTCGAACAGCAACAGTTTTGGAAGGTGATGGTCGAATAGTTCCGTTTTCAATTACATGTCCCAAAAATTCAATTTTACGTTTTAAGAATTGGCACTTTTTGAAATTTATTTGTAATCCATACTCCGAAGCAGTTTTGAATACTCTTTCTAATTTGTCTAAACATTCAACTTCATCATTAGCCGGTATGACTATATCATCCATATAAATAATTAGTACACCTTCATTTAACAAGTCACGAAATACTGAATAAATGTACCTTTGAAAAACATTTGGACTAATACATAAACCAAAAGGAGCTTTAAGAAATTCGTAGATACCATTATGTGTTACAAAAGCGGTATATTTGGTGCAATTTTCGCCTATGTCTACATGGAAAAAGCCATTTTTCAAATCTAGTGTCGTGAAGACTTTGGACTGTTCTAAGCGATCAAGTACTTCCGGAATTAAAGGCAGTGGAAATTTGTCTTTAATAATCTTCTTATTTAATTTCCGATAGTCCACGCATAAACGTTTCGAATTATTACGCTTGTTACACAAAACAATAGGCGCCGAATAATTAGAATTGCTAGGCTTTATTATGCCCTCTTTTAACCATTCCTTAATTTGATCGTCAACAATTTTTTGTTCCGCGAAAGACATGTATCTTCTATTTTGACAGACAGGAATATCATCGCATAAATTTATTTGCATCTTGAAGTCAGATTGTCTATTTTTCCGTGGTTGGTACGAATTAATTAAATTACACAGTCTTTCTTTATGTTCTGCATTTGAAATATGCGATAAATCAATCTCGTTGACAGAAATAGCATCCACCAGATGTGAAAGGTAATTAAACGTCGCGCTACTTCCGCTTTCGGGACTTTTGTTTACATTAACAGAGACGCCAGACGATCGCGAAGGATCATAAGCATTCTTCAATGAGATAGCAATATTCAAATTTCCCATAACGCAACGAACGTTAGAATTTCGATATGACTCAGCAGTTATCAAGTTTACATTACTTTTATTCCGATGAGAAATTATTTGAAGGCCATTCTCGGTAAAAGAGAAGTTAAACTGACTGAATACGTCCAAACCTAATACAATTTGATTACATAATGACTTAACAACATAAATTTTCGTACGAAGTGAAAAACTATCAATTGAAATATCAGAAATAAAAAAGCCGATAGGGTACGTTTGTTTTGATTCAATTCCGTTTAATGTGATATCACTACAATTTAAATTAGGAGAACCAATCTGCTTGTGTAACTCTACGCTGCATATCGTTACATCTGAACCAGTGTCAACTAGACTATCAACTAAATGATTATTTATTTCTACAGTCTTCATAATTCTATCCTTGTCACAAATTCGTTGTAATAAAGCTGCTTGATGTGTCTCGGTGGTCTGATCTGGACAGTCCGTTGAATAATGCCCGAACTTCTTAGATTTTATACATTTTACACCCTTTGATTTGTTTACACAATGCTTAGAATAATGCCCAAATTCCTGGCAATTAAAACATTTGACCTTATTAACGTTAGATTGATTTCGGTTTGATGACGAAAGCTTGCTTCTATCTTTAACTTGAGTGTTTACTTTCGGTTTCGGATTTTTAAACTTATCATTGTCCGATCTCATTTTATCATAAATTTTAAGCCTTTGTTTAAATTCAGATATTGTTTCGCAACCATACAGTATAGTTCTCCTAACCACAGAATCAGGAATACCATCAATAACATATTTAATTAATGAAGCATCTTCAATGTTACCTCGCGAACACATTTCTTTCATTTTCAAAAAATACTCATCTAAGGATTCATTAGGCATTAATTTACGTTTACATAACATTTCATGCAACTCAGCAGAATTAAAAGCTTTACCATATTCAGATTTCAAAAGCTTTTTTAACTTACACCAGTCATTAACTTTAGGTTCACTCTGAATAAATAGTTTCGCTTTACCTTTTAATGATCTTTTAGCAAAAACTAATTTATGCAAATAACTCAATTTCAAAGAGTTTATAACATCTTCAAATTCATCAATCCATTTATCAACATTTTCATATGCATTACCAGAAAAAGGATTAACAATACTTTCAATATCAGAAAAACTAAGATGAGGTTTAAAATGATCTTGAATTGGAAGCTGCATACTGTTATTTACTTGAGACTCATTAAAACCAGGATTGTCTCTTTGATTATCATCAAGCATTACTTCAGAAATTTTATTAATAGTTTCATCTTCAATATCACTATTTTCTTCATGCAAAATATTTTCAAATAATACAGATAAATCACATAGGTAAGAGACAATTCGGGTTACGACTTCCGTTTTTGAACCTTCTGAATTTATGCACAGTACATTGCAAATTTTAATTAACTCATTCAAAGAAAAACTATTCTGCACTGCATCTATTTTCTTATTAAATTCTTCAGAATCTGGTTTAAATATAAAGCCAGAAAATTCACGTAATCTTTTCCGGTTATTTCGATCTCCATCAGTATTAAAAATAAGCTTATGCAAACTTTTGATTTCAGAACTTTTACTGTTCTTTAAAGCTGCTTCCAATTCTGGAATTTCTACTAACTTCATATTGGAAAGAAAGTTTTGTACTCACCCGACAGATGATCGTCGTCAATTGGGTAATCCACACTTTATACGAGTAATCCAATAAATCGAATAACTTGTGACAACAGTTCACTCAGTTCACAGTTCAAAGCACAGTTCTAGTACTCGCACATTTTGGAATTCGAGGCCGCACGGTTGGTCGCCATATTTTTTTGTAGAATTTGACTTGATTCATAGCATGAGATCACGAAGTAATATTTAAATGGTTTATTTAATAGAAAGAAATAAAAGTAAATAAAAAAAGTATATAAAGATGAAGTTAACGGTATGCAGGATTAACATAATGATGCACCAACAGTCCTTTTATAAACTCTTGAAGACGTGTGAGCCGTCTGCTCACGTCTGCCCTCCACTCTCGACCAGGTCTCAGCGCTGTCTGGGATGATTCTTACTGCGCTGGGTGATGCTATACTGATGACGTCATAATCCTGGTATTCTAATTCAGCATTGGACGTTGATGACTCCCACATATATAACCTCTGTAGACTTTTTCGCTCTCTGTTTGCTTGTATTTCTCTGCATGTAACTTTGCTTGTATGTCTGCGTATTACTTAGTAATACATATTTGTTTTGCGAACCACGGCATTTTCTATGTTTAACATATTACATGAAATATCATATATACGATATAGCTCTATATATTACTGAATTAGGCCAAAAGAGAAAACATTCCATCTATATTCTTAGATTTATATCTTCCCTGTTTAAAATAAAAAGAAATAGCTGCTGACATTTCCAAAGAAGATTGTTCCATTATCGAAGCGGAAATACGTTCTTTTTTGAAAATCGAGCCTTAAATATTAATGGAAAAGGTCTTAAAGTACCATTTCCTTGTCGTTTTCCATGATGACAATTTCAAGAATAAAATACTTTTTTTACCACTTCCGAATTTTTCTCAGCCTGACTCAGCCTTTTCTAGCCCTAAAATACGATATTTCATATATATTTTAGACATCTTCTCTGCATAAAGATCTACAAGAGAAAATTTAGTATTTCAAAAATAAATAAGTAATGTGAAACTTTAAAATAGTTAACTAATTCGGAACCTATATACCTTATGCTAAATTGTATTGTATTTCTAAAACCATTTAAAATGTTATGATGAATACAGAATTCAAAAAAGTAGATAAGCGCACGTGTCTAAAAGCACTAAGTGCAAATACTATAAAATTAGACTTTTGCTTTGCATAAATTCAGACTTGGGCTATTTTTCAATAAAATAACTATTAAAAAATACATTGTATTACAAGATGAATAACTTAAATATAGCGTTTGAAATATATTTGTACATATATTTTTTTAGAATATCAAAAATGCTCCTTAAATGCAAAACTGATTCTCAATCGTTGGAGGCCTTTTGTTCTCATTATTTGATTACGCCTTATGAATTTCGGTGTTATTACACTTTAAAGCTGAATAAAGCTCGAGCATGCTCAAAATAAAACTTTAATATAGTAATATAAATAATTCCTGCTTCATAATTGCAGGACATTAATATTATACCCATTTGATCAATACAAGTGTTTACATCCTGAAGTGACTGTATTTGTATCCCTAATATAGTAATAGTATTTGTAGCCCTAATATAGACTGCTCGACATTGAAAATGCAACACCAAGAAGGAGTGGTCAGAAAGTGATGAAATTCGGAAAAAAGACAGAGACAGCGAGCAACAATTAGTGATCTTTATTTCAAAATGGTAGAAAACAGAGAGAGAACGGCGTCTGCTCAGTAGGCTAAGTGATAAGTGACGGGGGACGTGGGCACTGTCCCTTTACCATAGTGCTTAATCAGTACAGCACCACGCCCACCATTATTTAGAAAACAGCATTAGCATATGTAACTAGTATTACAAATCAAGCATGGTTCGATGTGCATAGCAGGAGTAATTACATCTAGAAGAATAGGATATAAACTATATATGTAATATTTACAGATTGTTGAAAGTCACTATCTTCACAAGTGATGCTATACCAGAGGCACATATACATACGCATACTAAAAATGCGTGCATATATTATGTGACATATCAGATAAAAACAGTACACTAGTTCAATATAGAAATGCGGATGTAATACATAGAGCAAAGGGCAGTAATGGAATGTACAATCATACGTATAAGACATGCTATACAGTCAACTGCTAATAAATAACTTGCAACTACTATATGAGAAGAGATTGCAATGTTACAGTTGAACAATTAATACAACATGTACATATTTAGATAGTGTTACTATTGTGGCATGAAACGATGCACATAGCAGGAGTAAGTACATCTCGGGGGGGTGCAGATATAAACAATATAGCATATACAGTTTGTTATGTAACCAGATGACATTCGCAATAGTGATGTAATACCAGAGGTACAGATATATGTTAGACGATTCGTATGACCTGCATGACATGTGACGACTGCGAGCTAAATGATACATTACAGTTACCATACAAAGTGCAGGTTACAATATTACGTACAGACCGATTATAACAACACTGTTCATGTGAACTGCAACATAAAATACAATAAATACATATCTGGATTAACATGTTACCGATATTCTGGAGTAAATACATTCAAGGGTATAGTGTTTATAATGGCATTCAAAATACTATATACAAGTTATATAACACAATATAATTACCATACAAAATACGAGCTAGAAGATTACTGAAAATTTAATTATTGCATTTTAATAGTATAAACAGTACGTTTCAGTAATAAATGTATTTCAGTAGTAAATACACTTCCGTAGTAAAGTGCGCGAAATATCTTCTGAAGTTAGTACAAATCAATGCTAAAACGTGCGAAACCCCTTTATACAGATTATGTCATACGAGCTCCTACATATAAAATAGCGGCAGTACTCATCACAAGATTACCGGTAGATTAATTATACAATGTTATTATAACAAGGGTGTTACATACAATATGCAGTATGGGTAGAAAAAGCGCTAGAATTATTACAGAACATACTACTTTTATTTTAAATGAATATACATTTGGGAAGAAGGATAAGATATTCGTGCCAGTACTATGTAGGACTATGAGAATAAAGATCAAATAAAGTGCTACATACAACATATACACTGGATGTATATACTGTATACTCAGTAGGTTGTAGGACCACCGCGGACAGCGATGCACGAAGAAACACGTCTAGGCATAGAGTCAATAAGAGTGCGGATGGTGTCCTGAGGGATGGCTCTCCATTCCCTTTCAACCATTCGCCACAGTTCGTCTTCTGAACGAGGCAGGGGCAAAGTCTGCAAACGGCGTCCAATCACATCCCACACATTTTCGATTAGTGACAGGTCAGGAGAGTACGGTGGCCAGGGAAGCATCTGCATACCTTGCAGAGCATATTGGCAGATGCGAGCACTGTGTGGTCGGGCGTTATCCTCCTGAAAAATTGCATTAGGCAGCTCCTGAAGGTAGAGGAGTGCCACCGCCCGCAGTATATTATCCAAGTAGCGTGGGGCCGTCATAGTGCCCTGAATACGAACTAGAGGTAACCTGCAATCGTGTTATGAAGAAAAAGTTTCGACACCAAGGTTAAATAGTTTTACTTCTAGGTACCATGTTATATCTGAAATTCCTATATTGTTAAATGTTAAATATGAAAATACTTGCCGTAAAAGGCAGTAATCGTATAGTGAAACGTGTACAGCATTTTTGCGTTGTGAAAAAAATGCATTCCGGGACCGCGCCGTGAGAGGATCGAAAACATAAAACATATACAAGATATAAAGGAAAAGTTCATATTAAATATATAAAGAAAACATACTGTAAGAGGTTCCAGATTAAATATCAGTTTATTCAATTACAACACAATAAGAAAAATCTTAACCTCATCTGAGAGTCTGTTCATTTAAATTCATAAAAAAACTTAAGGTTTGTCTGGTGATTTAAAAGAAAGGAAAGGGAAACAATTTAAGGCCTGAGAGTTAAATTTTAGATTTGACGTTGTTTTTTTTTTCTGCTAAGGACTTTTTTGAAAAGCTTGCCTAAAGTTCAAACACACCAAAAAAAAATAAAACTTATCTTGAAGGGACATCTTGAAGCGGAGGACTCTTATCTTATCCCGCGTTGATGTCGGCCGGGCTCATCTTGACACTGGTTCTAAAAATGTAGACCCACTTCACTACTGTAGAACAGAAACAGGAGCACTGCTGCCCAGGACGGCTATCCGCTTGGTCCTGAAAGTCCTATGTCAACACGCAGGTAACTCGTTCAAATTTCGCCGGTCAGAAACGTTGTTGATAGGAAATTACGGCTCGCCTGCTCTTACTCATCCCAAGAGCAAGCTTCACGGGTAACGTCCCAAGTAAGTTCCAGAGTAACATCCACAAGTCCAGCCAACCAGTAAGTGCGCGAGTCCAAAAGTAAGAGTGTCCAGAGTAAGTGTGTATCCAACTCGAATTTCCTTCGTCTCCTTCACCAAACGGGCTCCCACTATGGCTTCACTTATCGCCCCCTTAATTATGGCAAAATCTTCGTTTTCAACTCCAGAATGCGGAAAAAAGGGTGATCGCGCATGCGCGCCCTTCTTCACTTAGCCAACAACCGGACCCTCAATCGCCAAAAACCTGAATGACTTACATTGAAAGACAAGTAGCAACCTTTGACCTTTCCGTCACGTACTTTCCTCTCTTAAGGTCAACTAACAATGAAAATTCTTTCTCGAACATTCTAAAGCGCGCGAAATCATGACTTGGCGAAAATTGCCTCCCTTTCCCTGCTTCTTTCACAATGAATAAAAGTTTGTACAAGATTTGCAAATAAAAGAAAATAAATAATATTCATTTATACTAAATAATATTTCCCGAAGCATCTGTTTCTCCCCAAAATTAAAGCCTTAAATTAAATAATTCAGAATCTAAATAAAATTTAAATTTCCATAAATCATAAAATCATTCACATAGTTTTTACAACGCTATCAGATAATTTCTCTACATAACAATCGTAGGCAATAGCGTCCCAAACCATTATGCCACGTTGTCGCGCGATGGGGCTTTCCACAGTTACTGCCGGAATAGATCTGTCTCCACGTTGACGCCACACTATGTAGCGACTGTGACTGGATAAACAGAAGCGTGACTCATCTGAGAACACGACGTTTCGCCATTCTGTCATGCCCATCACTCCAGTCTGGCACCATTGTAAACGTTGCTGTCTATGCTGTGGGGTCAATGGTAGTCTTCTTAACGGACGCCGTGAGTGCAGGCCACGTTCAACCAATCGACGGGAAATGGTTCTGGTAGACACGGGAACTTCCAGGGTATCTTGCACATGCTGCAGAATCGCGGTACAAGTGACTTGCGGAACCGCCACAGCTTGTCGGCGGATGCGTCGATCCACTCATGCTGACGTCACTTTGGCTGCACCTGCACCCTCCTTCTTCCCACATTTCCTTGTTCCAACGATGTTCGCCATAGCCGATTTACCGTGCTCGCATCCATGTGGGTATCAGCTGCGATTTGACGTAAAGACCAACCCGCCCTTCTCAGTCCGATCACCCTACCCCTCGTAAAACCGTCTATCTGCTGGAAGTGCCTTCGCTGACGGGAGCCTGGCATTCTCTCCTATTACGCATATCCTCCGGGACAAAATCCAACTTTCTTCGATAATTCATCTGGCAGAAATGACGACACGAATATTGCCCATTCTGAACGTTTCCTCCCTTATATCTTACTTCACGTGCGTCGGAGAGCTGCGCATTTCACATCATTCGCATAAATCAGTGACGTACGTCTACTCTAAAATTTGCATAAATTTCCGGACACTCCTTCTTGGTGTTTCATTTTCAATGTCGAGCAGTGTATATTGTAATATGAGTAGCTAAAATACGTATTGCATCGGTAGATCTATGTCATATACTGTAGATTGGCAGATCTTGTGATAATTTAGTATACAAAATTTTCTACAATTCAATTGTACAGCTGTTGGTATTTATTAAAATTTCGTGTGCTGTAAGTCACTATGATTTCTGCATTAGCCTGTGCCCTATTATAAGTAATAGCAACTTGTGCCCTCTTGCAGTTAACAGCAGTTTGCTCCCCTCTTAGGTAACAGCAACTTATCTCTACTAGGATAAGCCCTTATCAACGCTTATTCCTCCCGTAGGTAACAGCAATTTATCTACACTAGGATAAGCCGTAATCAAAATTTTTCACTTATTCTTAACAGCAGCGTCTCTACCATTTACTTCCTCATCTTGTTCTGATCGTTTATCAGTATTCCCTACATTATACTGTCATGTTCTTGAGCAGCAATTGTCAACCCTTAGAACTTCTCGGAACACTACACATATAATTTTATATTTGGCAGACCATTAACATGAATTAAACAAACAATATTCAACTTCCTAATGCATATAATTCTAATTTTCATTTGTTAATAGAATTTTCGAAACATTTGGTTTTCAGCAGCATGCCTTTATAGAAATTCATGCTACGCCCCTGATTATAAGTAACAATTAAAACACTGTTAACATTTCACTGATACACTTATTTCGTTCACATTGAAAAATTACCTGAAAAGTACAAAAATCTTATCTTCTTGTACAGAAAGCTTCACATTTCCATATCACTGAAAAAGAACTTCACGAAAAGCAAGAAAAAACCGGCAAACGCAAAGCAAAATCAATAAAATTAAAGTGTTAAGCCGCCAATTTTTAATTCTTGTAAACTTAATAATCATCGCTCACTCATCAGTGGCGTCAGCGATCAACAGTTAGACAAATCAAAAACGGAAACTTCCAGTGATGAAAATATAAACAAGAATGCAGATTGTTCTCATAAAAATCCTTCAAGTTGCCTATTGACACGGAGAAAAACTGTGTTATAAACGACTATACTACAATGGTGCATGTTTGTAATTCAGAAGGGGAAGAGAATTCCAGTTCGCGATATTATTAATAATAGCAGCATGTCAATGGATGCCAACTCTCATTTTCAAATGCCTCTAGATACCTCTGCAAAAGTAGCTAAAAAGTCGCTAAATTCAGAAGGAATTTTCCTAAAAGTAATAGCTAAAATTAAATATATATATATATATATATATATATATATATATATAATCCATATTCCATAAAAGGATTAGTTACTCGTCATTTTTTAAACTGAATTCTCATAAAAATATAAATAATGTTCCAACTTTCTGCGGACCATCAAAACGCTGTCACGGACCACCAGTGGTCCGTGGACCACCGGTTGGAGATCTCTGTTCTGGAGGACATTGCACTAAATTCGAGTTTGCTTATTCCATGAACATTATTCCATTCCTTCCTGCTGATCTTTTGTGAACAAAATCTAATTTGCCCTACTGATAAACAGAAACATCTGTAATAGGAAATTCTGGATCAGTTATTTTATCATATATAACTGACCATGCGTAAAAACTGCTTTTTCTAAATTTATGTCTATACAATCAAATTTTTGCTCCTTTATTTATTTTTATTAAAAGTTGTGTTTTATTAAGTAGTAAGTAGCACATAATTTAATAGTTTTAATTAAAAAATTAAGTGTTTACAGTATATTTAAGTACGTACTTTGAAACGATAATATAATTTAATTTTCTTCTAGGTTATTTCTACGGTATCAGTAAATTCAAATTCATTTTGAGATGCATGTATATAAGTACGATATTTATGTATCATTAAGCAGCGCTAGTTAATTTTTGGAATTACAGTTGAATTGCCACTGCCACGCGTTCCAGATGGCAGTGAAAAAGTAAATCAAATGTTTTGTTTGCTTTTGTGCTTCGTTATTATCAACAGCGTAAGATAATAATAAGTGAATTTTTAGTAACATGCCTGCAATTCAAGTATTTTGAAGTTCTGCATATAAAAAGCTGTTACAAAATTCATTCTCTTCTGCGGCTTCACATAAATAAATGTCAAGTCTAGAAACAAGAGAAATATCCTTAATATATGCTGTTTTACTTTAGATTGAACTCTTATTGTAGTGAGTATTTTGCCATAAAACTCAGTTACGCGTTTTAGATAGAGTGCGACTTCAGGTTTAACATGTATATATACAATATAATATGCGGTTCAGATCATAACTGTATATACATCGAATATGTGCGAAATATGTGCGAGTTTTAAATACTAAATTTGATAAGTTTTGGATTATATAAGATATATTTTCTCGAAAATATTCACAGAGCTTTAATTAAATTATCATCTCTGGTTTATCAATTTCAGTAAAATTCTAGTTGTTCTTATTGCTATAAGACTCTTAAACATTAAAATTTAAAAGATTTGAATTATATTTTAGCTTTTATTAAAAACTGTTATGGGTTATATCAAATGAAGTACCACTTACGACTGCCCATTAAAAGCTCTTATGGGCTTCAGGTAAAGAGAACTTCCCAGTTTTCACATTTTACGCAAAATCAGTTCTTTATATGAATGTAGAAAGCTTAAATACGAAAAACAGAAAATTTTTAAAAGTTTGATATAAGTATTATCGTGGACGAAAACACATACATACATGCATACACACAAAATATATACATCTTTTGCGAACGACGATTGAAAGGCCAAAAGAAATATTCCAAAGCCACAAGAGGAAAATCCTAGGCAGTGCAGAACACAAACCAGAACCCTATATAAATCAGAAAAATTAATGCAGTTTAGAACCTAGTGTATTGAATTTGTACGAACTGGTATCTAAACTTTTAAGCGCTTTAAGATTTAAAATTTCCTTTGCCATGAAATCAAGAAAACAGGGCAACGCGTAGATCTAAATCTAAATATGATGAAAACTGATTATGTGAAAACATGGACGCATAAGCAAATGAATGATATTTATTTGACTAAAAGATCGATAACTACTAAAACAGCTGATTAAAATTAAATTTCAAGATTTGGAATATTTCATTGGCCGTGACTATTTTATTTTCAAAATTTCATCCATGCTTTACCATAAGGAGTTAAACAGCAAACATCCAGGTTGTGCTGCGACTTATCTCGCTTGTCTAATAGTAGCACCAATTCACATCGATGAGTTTCACTGTAGCCAAGAAATAAGGATTGGACTTTAGTTTTGGGCACCTTACAGGTGGTGGTAAAATACCTATGTTGGACCTATTATGATTATCTTGATCAACTGCAAATTCAAAAGGATGAAAAGAATCTTTGAGAATCACATTCGCAGTTTCTTTAGCCTTTAGAACTGACTGTTGATTTGAAAATGTTGAACGTTTGTGATACGATTATTCTTAATAGATGATTCGGAAGTCTGCAGTGCTGATGATAGTTAGTCCTATCAATGAATCTATAAAATCACTTTATCTTTATCTTTCTAAATTCGGCATTGCAAACGCTGCATCTGATGTTTATGAATTTTGATGATGATTTTTAAACTGTTGAAATGGGTACGACATAAACTTTCTGAGAAAGGAAGAAAAGCATAGGAGACCCAAATCTAGAAGCATAATTCCTTCCATAATTACAAAAAAATGGTAAATTCTCTATAACCTCAGTTATATGACGCAGTCACACTGCTGGGAATGAGCATCAGCTATGGCTTAAGAAGTACCGCTAATGATTATTCAAATCGAATGTTTATGAAAACGAATAAATTATATTCTTAATCCGACATTTATATTAGTCTTTCTCATGTAATTCATTGCAAAGAGCTTAATAAATATTTTAAATTAAGTTTGTAAGAGAAGTGCTTTATCTACCCATTAACGCATATTTAAACATAGTTTCGCAATTTGAAGTGCAGATTTAATTTTTATCGGTACTTCAGTAGACCTTTTAAAACAGTATCAAAACAATAGAATTGCTTTCTAATTTTATGGGAAATGAGTTTTAAAACAAGTAGTACAATTAATACAATGATTGCGAAAGGAAAATATATTTAACATGAACCACAGTTTGGAAACTGTATTAGTTTATTTTAAATAAATTACTCTTGTAAAATATCTATTTATATTTTAATCCTGCTCTAATTGACAAGGAGACGAAAAGTTTGATATACCGAAATAGCAGTATAATTTTTAGGAAATAAAATGAAGATCTGAATCTGAAAGTAATAGTCATGTCTTCCAACAACTCATTCCTATAATTTCTAATTTCATTTTAATTTTGCATGTAACATTTTTTATGACATTTTTTGTGTGCGTGTGTTTGTGTGTTTCAAAATATATCATCATGATTTGACATCTATCTGAAATTTCTTCACTTCCCACATATATGAGTTTTGTATTATATCATTCAATGCAAGACTTTCATTTCATAAAAATATTGCAATAGAACTAATTCTTCAAATCTGACAATAACGCATGGAAAACATTTAATTTTTAAGCCATTAATATCTTCTGTATTCAACGAAAAATCATGTTTTCACTACTCATATGACTGTTAAATAACTGACTATTACAACTTCCTTTAAACGCACAAATATATATATATATATATATATATATATATATATATATATATATATATATATATATCGGGAAGAAGCTTTTAAGACAGGATAGAAATAAAATAAGTGACACTAATATCACCACGCTGAAGTCACACATTTTTTAAACAGTTGGTACGAGATAAAAGTTTAAACGCTTATAGTTTTGACCAAACTTTAGTTATGATTTCATTCCTATGCAGCCTTTTAAAATATTCTAACGATATTTCTAGCACATTGAATTTGTTATAATACCGTGATATAATACATGTAATTTTCAAAGATTGAAAAGCACTTTTTTCATGTCGATACTCAACTACTAGTTTTATTTTCTTTATCAAAATATATCTTAGAAAAAAGCTCTCAAATTTACAACTCAGATTTCATCTTAATAAAAAGTGAAAAGTAAAAAATAAAATGGGTGGGTTCACAAAACTTTGTAGAATTTCTAAATTTTCTTTTATTTCAAATGCAAGAATGACCTTAAATGCTAATCTAATAAGACCAAGATCTTTTTCTGTCTTGAAAAGAATTGCAAATTTTAATTCAGAGGCATTGCTCGTACATTCCTCGGCCGTGTGTTTTATATTCTGCATTGAGCAAGAATAATTCCTTTTAAAATAAATTTCTTAATTCAAGAGTCCCACTCAGTGTTAAGACAATATTTTAGGTGAAAATAAAACTTTTAATGAAGTGAGATAAGGAAGATAATAAAAAATCTATTTTTTTTCCAAATCTCATATTTATCATAAAAGAAAGCTATCATTTAAATACAGAGATTATTCCAAAAGTTATCTCTGTTATTTATTGTTATGGAACAGCTATAACCGTTTTTTATCAGTTTAAGACTCAAAAATGGTCCTTTAATATATTTAAAAACGCGGAGGTGAGCTTTAAAGAATTCCACTAGCCAGTAACATTCGTAACGCAACGTAAAAGTGTTATTATAAACGTTAATGTTTAAAATATAAATATCATTTGCTGCATAGTTGAAAACATGCCGTTGTTTTTTATACAGAACAACAGAACTTCAATTAATTGAACTGCAATAACTCGAACGTTTCAGTTATTCAATCTGCATGCTTAAATCTGAATGTATTCAATCGGTCAACCTGCATGCTTATAGAAACCACTTTATAAAAAATTAATATTGTTGTTTCTCAGTTTGTCGTATTTTCTAAACTATTAGAAATGTTGCATTAGTGGAACGTTTTCGAATAACCCCGAATTCATATTCTCTACATTTTTCTTACGAAGCCCAAATTGGGCAAGGATTCAAATATAGATTGTAAGTTTCTTTAACTCTGATTTAAATTTTCGGGGATTATGACAAAACACGGGTATATTTAGTATATTAAAATTTGTGAATATCTTACTCTTAAATTATCTAGTTTAATACATATGGCTTTGAATAATATAATACAAAATATAATAGTTGTGACAAAATGATATAAATACACGTATAGAGTAAATTTAAAATAATAAGAGAAGTTGGCTTGCTTACTAATGCGCAGTGATTGAATATTTACTGCAGTAATGTTTTTCTGTGTAATTAAGATGATAACTAAGCAGTTCCTTCAAGATAGATTTTGAAGTAAATACATTTCTTGTTCTGAAAAGCAAGAATATTCAAAAGAGTAATTGAAAACTCCGTGATCTTTATTTGCTTATATTATGTATATAGTATAATTTCCAAAGTTTCGTTCAAATCCCAAAATCCAACTTAAGAAGACTCGGAACACAAATAGCTAGATTTTAAATTGGAATTTAGATAAAGGTCCAATTTAAAATCTAGCTATTTATGTCCTTTGCGAGTATTTACATAGTTTTCTTTATGCCGACAGTGCATATAATTTAGTTTCACTTAAAAATTCTCCGCTGATATATTCTTCTTAATATTTATCCAACGCGACAACAAACAAATTTGCAAAATTTATTAAAATAATTTGACAGTTTCTTACACAAAATCTCTGTTTTTAGGTCGGAAGTCAATGATAAAATTTAAATATACTCTTTTGCATGGTTAGTTATAGAACAGGAATGCCCTTTTGCATGGTATGCACACGATGTAAAATTTAGATACAAGATATTCTTTACGAGTCAAAAAAATATTCTATAAATTTCAGGATAAAATTCGAAGAGTTTTTTTTTTAATTAATAGTTTATGGCCATTATAAGTACCACTTGTGCAATTATTAGGGAACCTCACTTTTGTCAGAATCACTTTTCAAATTGTTGCAAACTTTTTCGCGATATCTTATTTAAAATAAATGAAGCAATAGAGTATCTATATATATTTAATATATAATTTTCCTTGCAGTTTGGTAAAAGGACGGTACCTAGAGCCAAAGTACATTTTTAATACTCATAGACCTCCATCCGAACACTATCATCTGAATTTTGAATTTGTGTTAGATTTATTTCATAAAGCGCAATAAGTTAACTAATTTTTCATGTAACTCGCGGTTTGAAAGCGAGAAGTTTGAAGACAGTTCGAAGCAAAACATTTTATTTCTCTCGCGCCAGAGTGATACCATTTGACATGTAATATCTTTCAATTTTAATCCAAAACTTCTGCTACTTGAATGTGGTGTGCTGCCACTGACTCAGATAGAATACTTATTATCTCCACTCACCAACGTGTTAGCATTTCGTACAGTGCAACACTTTAGCATTCAAGTTTTACTTTTACGTTAATCTATCAAAACAAGTGACTGGAAAACAAAAAAACACATTGATTTAAGTGAAAATGCATTTATATCAAGAAATGTCTAATTAGAAATGGTAAGTATTTTTATGAAATGTCACTAGCTGTGCACATTAAAATCATTATGTACTTTTTTCTTTTTTATGATAACTGTTTTAGACTACTGGCAGTACAAGTGGCAAGTATTCGAAGAATAAGAAAATAACACATGTGAAAAAAGTGTATAGCCGCCCCCTAACTCTCTACCGACAGTAATTTGTGATTTTGCTGTTAAACTTTGTGTGCAAAGAACGTATTGAGTAACAAGCTAAAAAGACAAAAACATATTAGCAGGATCGAGTCCAGGAGCAGACTGGTAACCTGCAGTGATCAGCTACAACATAAAAACTTTAATTAATCCTATAGTGCGTTAATGTTTGAGTGATTTCAGATTTTTCTTTCTTTTCTTTCAAACTACGTTTAATTTTAATTACAGAGTTTTTACTATCAGTTTAGGAAAGGATCGTTTTAGAGGTTATTAGTTTCGATTTATTCACACATTATTAAATCTTATTCGTCAATAAATGTGCCCAGCTGCTTTTTATGACAGTAAGATTTGCTTAATGCAACTTCGCAAATTTTGAAGCTAACTTATATGTAACTAGTGAGAAATGTAACTTGCTTATAACTGTCTAAATAGAAGATTTTGTTGTTTAACACGAAAGTATTATTTAAGGAAATAAAGCATTTTTTTTTTCAAATAAATTGTACATAAAATACTTTATCAAACATTTTAATCATAAAATATTACATGGGATCATGTATTTAAAATATTGTGAAACAATTTCATCTTGTGTATAATGCTTAGGTTGTATAGACATTAAGTAATTTTTAGAAGCATGCAAGATGAAAAATTAGTGACGCCTTCGCCGGGAATCGAAACGCGGACCTCTGGAATACCGGCCCAGCGTGCAGGACCACTACACCACGAAGGCCCGCTAGGAAAGTGGGAGAAATACCTTATATACTCCCCTTTTAAAAGGGCGACTGGGATTTTCAGGGGACCCAATCGCCAAATCCTTGGTGTGGAGAAACCTCATCCAACACCCTTTTAGTTCGAGCGCCATTGAAGAGACATTAGGAAATTTTTTAGAAGCAGGCAAGATGAAAAATTAGCGCCGCCTTCGCCGGGAATCGAACCGCGAACCTCTGGAATACCGGCCCAGCGTGCAGAACCACTACACCACGAAATCACGCTAGGAAAGTGGTAAAAATACCTTATAAGTTAAGTCAAATAAAGGCAGAAGGAGAAAGTATTCAGAGATTTAAACGTTTGTATTCACATGAGAAATAAGTATAGTTTTTCGAGAACCGTTACAGAGAAAAATACATTTCTCTTATATTCGAGTCTTTAAAGTTGTTTATAATCTCTACATACATTTATGCGGCAAATTTCTAGTATACGCAGGTATAACAGGAACCATAAATAAAAGCTCAAATATTCTGCTACTATCACGTCTGAAAATTTTCAGCAGTCAAAGTGTCCGTGGAGTTTAATTTTATCTACATTTGCGTTATTAATCAACAAGTTCATTGCGTTATAAAAGTTATTTAAATTTACAAGGAAGAAGGTGTCATAAAACACAAATAATTCCAAATATGGAAGTTTGACCGGATCCTGTTATGTGACATTAAATGCAAATTGTTTTTATTAATTTAAATGTAAGCTTTAAATTACATTCCTAATTAAACAGAAAATAAGAAATATTTATCCAGAGTTTTAGTCATTTTTAAGATCCAGAGTTTTGAAAGAAGCACGCAGAGACAAGACTTGAGGGGAAAAAAGAGAGGGATATAAGCGATGCTCATTGATAAGCCAAAATATTGGTGAAATCCACCAAACAAATGCTTTGGTCCATCTTTGATCGCAAACAAGATTCTTTAGAGCATGGATACAACAAGATGCTGATATCATCCCTGACGTATGTCAACCCCTGCTTACATAACGGAAGTTCTGAAGTAGATAAGAATTTCGAAATATTTGAAATGCTCTCTCCACTTCACCATACGAATGCTAATTAGGACTAAGGTCAAGATGTTGAACACTCAGAAGCAGTAGGAGATTTTCAATCCAACTTTTGCCATTTGTATACGGTGACATGCGTATGATCCGGCTGAAAGTGACCATCTGCAACCCACATCAGTTCATCGCAGCTAGGAATAAGATTCCACAACAAGGACATTGGGGTACGCAATGGTGTCTACAATTGTATCCAAAGAAAACATGGAGCTCTCTGTTGCCCAAGAAAATATTCCTGTCATATTGCCACTTGCATCTGCTTGAAGATTTATCATTGTGTAAGATGATTTCATAAATGCGTACGCTTTGCAATATATTCTGATTTTGCTATCAAGAAATAAGATTCTGATCTCAAGAATCTTATTTCTTGTTCTGTTAAGTAAGTACAAGAGTTAAATACATTTTTTCCAATAAAAGTTTTACCTTTTGACGCATCATTTCTTCTGAACATCAATCAGCAAAGCAATAAATTCATGCTGCCATTTTTAAATTTAAATAAAATAATGAAAATATTTTCATGAGTATTATCGACGTCCATGGCGTTCCGATTTAACGATGGCGTGGAGTAGAACCGACAAAAGTTTAAAACTGAATCAAAACTGAATCTTCTCCGACTTTACATCTGGGGTAAGATGTCCGCCCAAACAATTTCTTAGTTACTAATTCAGAAGTCAAACAACAAAAATCAGCGTTATATTTTCATTTGCAGTTTTGTAGCTGAGGATGGTGGTTCGGGGCGAAAGGAACAAATAAGAAAGTTAATGCGGGGGGGGGGGAAAGGCTTCCGTTAAGTCCTACTACGAGAGCTGCTCGTAGCCGCATTATTTACTTCTTACCTCCAAAGTTAAAACTTGCCACTACAAAGTCTGTCGCGATGTGTTTTCAGATATGATTTGTAATTCAGCTGAACTGTCTTTAGCTGTCATTTATCCAACTCCTGTGCTTTCATTAAATTGCAACGTCTCACAAACTTTTCTTTCGCGCATAAATAATGAGTTTCTTATCCTATGCTGCAGTTTATATCCATCTTCACAAATCTCATTAATTTTGTTGTAGCAATGATTTTGGGTATAAGACATCGTTTGATTAATATGAATTTATAAAATGTTAATAAAAAGAAACTTTGATTTTCTAAAGATATAAATGGCATTAATGAAACTTTGGTTAAATGGGAAGCTTATCAAATCCATTTTTTGTCGGGCATAAACTTGAGAATAGAGCAAAATTTAATAAAAAATTACTGAAAATGTATGTATACAAGTCACCAAATAGGAAAGATTAAAATAAAGCTAAGATTATTCTGCTTTTACCTGCGAGCATGAAAATACAAAAAATGAATTAACACATAAAGAGTTCGGCACTTTTTTTCTTTTCTTTTTTACATTATAAGACAAAAAACTATATTCTTGCGTTGGCGAAAATTATATTTCCCTTCCGATCTCCAAAGCTTAGTTAAAGATTGTCTCTTCCTTCGTTAATTAAAGTAAAGCACAGGAGGGTTATAATTTGAGGGATGGATGCTTTCGTGGAGAGTTTTTTATGGATAATTATATCTACGGTGACTCGTATTTTTTATGATAAAACCATGGAAATGCGCATGCAACCAGCCCAACTCCAAGGACTTGCGATCGAAAAAAAGAATCAAGTCTTATCCACTTGCCAATTAATGGCGCAAATTTTCACTATCGAGACATTGATTCTCTAAATTTGAATATTTAAATCATCATTTTGTCTGAATTTGCATTTTTAAGTTAAACAGGTGATATTTCAGAGCATAAATACGCATATTGAAACCACGAAAATTGGTAACAGCGAGTCAAAGATGCGTGTAATATCTGAAAGGACATTAGCATGGCGATAGTATAGTTGGCTACCATAGCTTGGGCTTGGGTTCGATTCCCGCTGAAGGTGTGGGTATTTGTAAGTGTATAATATCTGTGCAGTATAAGGGCTCTTAAAATGCTGTCATATTGAAATAATGGTGGAGGGAAAAGAGGGATGAGAGACCCTTACATCTGTTCTACGGAGTGTTCTCCATTAAAACTGGGTCGGAATTTCTCTTTTCTCGCCAGTGCTATTCGTTTGTTCCCCTCTGGTGATTTACGTTTTCAGTGATGAGACAGGCAGATGACCGATGAATTTGGCCAACGAATGCTTCAAGTTGCAAGGGTCAGGACATTTCAAACAAAGTAACAACATATTTTGTAATCGAACAAAATTTATTGCATATTAATGCTCATGTTTAAAGCATCAACTATATATTTTATTTTCTAAAATTACATAAAAAATTAGGTAATGCAGTTCTTGTCTGTAGAAGCACAATTCTCACAACTTTCTAGAAGCCCAATTTCTAGAGAAGCACAACTCTCTAAAAGCATAATTCTCAAATAAGCAGACATTAAAATTAGGGAATGAACGCATTTTATCTTTTTTCACTGGTTCTATAATCGTATAAATGTGAATATTTTTGTTAAATGTGGGCACAATATTCTTATTTAATTTTACTCAATTATTTATATGATTGGGAATTCAAAAACTGATGAAAGAAAGAATTTCGTATGGTACCAATGGGCGGCACTTTAATACTGTTCACTAAACTAAAGACATGCTTACTTGGGAAAGCACAAAATTCAGTCGAAAGCTTCAGTAGTATTTTACGGAAGTACAATTTTATTTAACAAATATATCATAAAATAAATTTCCACAAAGTCTCCTAATGATAACTAGGTTACTAGATATTAACGACACTATTGTTATTTATATCGATGCTTATGAAATCGATGCTTTTCATATCCGATGCTTATGAAATCGTTTCTTATTATATCGACACTTATGAAATCCATGCTTATTATAGCGTTGCTTGAAAGGTTTTTCTGAACTTGATGACAAAATGCATTAGTGTATCCAGACATCATTCACTGTTGACAGAAATATTCTCAAAATAAAAAAACAGATTAGCAAAAAATTAATAAACAATTAAATGTGAGCCAAAAAGGCGTTAAAACCGTAAATGCCGGAAATTTAGGCTTGTTGTCACTTTTTAATAATAGTACAATGATTAAACTAAGATGCGTTCTTCTGAAAATTGTATAAATATTTCTTACGCGTAATTTATGAGTTTTAAACACGGTAGTTCAGACTATTATTTAAAGCTATGACATTTTGCACACTTTATTTATACATCTCATTCTTATTTATTTCAAATGTAGATAGTCTTATTCCTAAGAATGGCTTGGAACGTGTTCGAATAAATTATATGCGTTAAGAATAAATTAGTGTCACTTTTGCATAATGAAACCGAGCAGCGACAAAAACAAACGAGCGCCAAAGAATATATATTGGCGAGAGAGGACTCTACCTAAGTTTTCATGCACCAGTGTTGAAAAGATTTTAATACTTGAATCTAAGATTTGCTTAATCAGCCATATTATCTTCTTTTTTTGAATATACTCCTGATGTTATTGCCTATTAGATAAACCTGAAGACATTTAAAGCTTATAAATAGATCTATTGTAAGTTATTTTTTCAACAATTCAATTTAAATGTTTGTGGCGACTGTTGATTATGATTTATGTTCTACTCTGTAGAGTCATTAGGTTATTTTGAAGCAGGAGAAAGAAGAAATGAGCAATGCCCTCGCGGGAACACGAACCTGGACCTCTCAAATACGCACCGAATGTGCTAACGGTTACTCCAAGAAGTATATTCCATGCTCGAAGGAGGGGGGAAATATATGCTCCGCCCTTTAAAGGGCGACTGGGAATTCGGGGACTAAATTGCCAAATCTGGATGCTGGATGTTGGCGTGTGAAAAATGTGCTGGATGATAAAGAATCATCATTCAGTACGTTTTGTCAGTTCAGGTGCCACTGTAAAGACGTAAGGTATTTTTGAAGCAGGAGCCATGAAAAATGAGCAATGCCCTTGCCAGGACTCGAACATGGACTTCCCCAATATGCGACGAGTGTACTAATCGTTACACTACGAAGGCAGGCTGGAAGGGTAATAGTGGAGGTTGAATTTCCAGGAAGTGCCCAAAGGGGAGTGGATCTGTAATGGGCTTTATTGTTCACGGGGCAGGGCAGCCAAGAGTTAACCTTATAACAAACTTGTTAAATAAAATTTTACAGATATTATAACTTATGTTTCATTAATAAAACTGTGCTAAGTACTTAAACGCCTTAGCTGTGTTAATTGCACAATATATCAGAAACCTTAGTTCTCAGTATCGAAGTAAAAATATACTTAATTTCATTCTAACATTGTAAGATCTATCTCTAACTGTCCACATGCACTAACTTAGATCCTACGATGAACCTGACGAATTCTCGCACAGGCGTGAAATATATACCAGCACATAATAAGGGTGAAAATAACCTTTTATTAAAACTCAAATTAAAATAAAGACAGCACGGACTTCGTGCTTTAAAAAAACACCGTTCACTTGCGGCGATATTTTAAACGTAGACGAGAATACAAAAAGCAAATCTGAAAAATAAAACGAGTGCAAGAACGCACTTCAAAATTTCTCCTAAGAGATGGACTCACAGAGATCTAACCAGCGTGATACTAAACTGAAAACGGCCAAAGGACCTAACTCGAGTTACCGCGAAAATAACAACGAAACGTGCGCTAGGCTAGCGAAACACGCTCTGAATAAAACTGAAGTAATCACATGTTTAAATAGCATTTTACTTAACTTCTGAAAATTGTATAAATATTTCTTACGCGTAATTTACATCCTAGCGAGAGAAGGTGGAAATGGGAGGGGAAGTTTGAGAAGTTGAGAACAGGTAAACTTAAAATAAAGGTGTTATGCAAATTAAGAAAAACCCTACAATTTCCCTCGCCAGAATTTAACTATCGCATAACAAGATTTTGAAAGCCTGGATAATATAGCTAAATTCTAAATCTACATGCGAGTTCACCTTTACAATCTTAACTATATCTTAACTAAATTCAAGTTTTACAGATGGATAATGTGGCACATACAAGTAGTTACAATAAATTCCCTCTTTAGCAAATCTTATCTGGAAGGAAAAAAGTTTAGTACGTGCTTACATACATCTTACATTTGCCACACTTTTAATATATGTCTTTTAACAGTTCAACCTTTTCTAAATTTATTCAATTCAATCTTTCTAAATAGCACTGAAACTCCCTCTTGCTCTCCAGCATTGTGTACCGTGAAATACGAGCATGCTTTATGTAAAAAGAGTACAACACTTACCGACTACCCCGCATTTGCTTGTTAGAATTAAACCAACTAGACCTAGACAGACACCTTACAATCAAATCTCAGCCTGAGGTGCTGACGCTAGTGAAAATTAACTTAGTGTTGTCTGAAGAGCCTAACCTTTTAAATTTCATTCATTCTCAATTTATCTTTTCATTCATTCTCAATTTATCTTAACTTCTTTTTAGTACTTATCATCTATAACATAGACCACTCTTACATTCGAAACACAATTTCAAGCATACAAAATACTTTAAGTAATTCAGAATTCAAACATTTTTGCATAATCAATTAGCTTACTTTACTCCACTAAAAATAAGCATAGATTAACTACGTGCACGAATTTCTAATACTTTAAGTCACGAAGTTCGTTTACTTGATACCATAAACATTTTCCTACCACAGTTTTCCGATCAAAGTTAACATTTCAATCTAACATGGCGAAGATTATTTGATAAACTTTCTTAATTTTCATAAACATTTAAAGCTACTTGCTTAATAGAACAATTTTTAAATTACTTGCATAATAGCAATAATGCAAAAACACAAAATTGTAAGCTTTTTGCTAAATACAAAATTGTAAACTCTTACTAAATACACAATTGTAAGTTTCTTGCTAAATACAAAAATTGTAAGCTTCTTGCTAAATTAAACAAATCTTGTCCTCTTTCAGAGGCAAAACTGATATAAATATTTTCAACCAACTTCGTACTAGATTTAAAAATAAATTTAAATAGAATAATTTTGACTTATCTTTTGTTTGGTGTAATCCGTCATTCTCTTTTTGACGAAGTCCTCCCATGAAAGATCTTGGGTAACTACTCTGATATGCGCCCTCAAGTCGCCAAATTTCTCGCCAAATATTTTTGGCGAGAAACTTTACGCTGCCATATTATTATCTAAATTTTTTGTCTACATTTCGAACTTTAAGCCTAAAATGTTTCCAAAAACACGGCTTTCGCACATGCAAAAACTACGTTTTGAACACACGATTTAAGCTAAAAATCCGAAACAAAAACAAAAAATTTAGGTAGCAAAAACGTAAAGTTTCTAACCAAAAATATTTGACAAAAATCCATGTACACAGCGACATGTTTTAACTTAAAAAAAATCTACGAATGGCACACTCTAGGCAACGAACGAATCTACGAACTACGCACACCTCGCTTTAATAAATTAACATAACAACAATAAATTTCAAAGAATACCATGTACACAGCGTTCTGTTTCAACTTTAAAAAACATCTACGAATTGCACAATCTACACTAAAAACAAATCAAGAAAATAAACTAAAATAAATTTCAGACAATTCAAAAAACAACAATAAAAACAATGAATATAACATTTCATACAAAAAACAATGAATATAACATTCTACAAAATAAAAACAATAAAATAAAATGCACTTACCATAATGAAAGCTGCTTTTAAAAGCAGAAATATCTTTCCCCCCTATCTTCTCAGATACAGAGCATACAAAGTCCAAAATACATTCGTTAATAAAATTTTGCCAGTCACACAACGTCTGTGAAGAAAACTTCCACGATTTTGCTACATCACATGCCTTCCTACGATTCAAAATTTCGAAAGTAACAATAAAAACTTCCTCCAACGTTAACTTGCTACACGAAAACCAAGATCCAAACCTTAAACTCCGCTGACACCCACATACTTTATTAGCAACAATTTTACTGCAACCCACACAAGTCTATCAGAAACACCATTTTTCGTCCGAGTTCTCATATCAGCTCCGAATTTCGAACACGTCAAACTCCGTTTTAAAAGTCCCGACTCCCACAGAAATTCCAAAAATACACTACGATCCCCATAAATATAATCGCACCAAAAACCAGCGCCAAAAATAATATCGCCACGTTTGGTGAAATTAGAGCGTTTATCAGAGTTGTACCGAACTTGGTTGAGACATCTCACACGAATCCGCTGCCGGGGCTGGCCGTTCCCGTTGCTCTCTGTTGGCGGATTTCTTTTGATACCTCTTTTACAGGCTACTCTCTTTCGGCTATGTTCTCCTTGAACTTGCGCTGGACGCTTGCTGCTTGGACTGGCCGTTGAATTTTTCGCTGGGCCTCCGTAGGCTGTCCTCCGTTTCTTAAGAATTTCCTTCTGTTCAATGGCTCCTCGTCTAATGGACGTTTCCTCTGTGGAACTTTAGGTGCTAATTTATTGTTGACTTCCTTAGTGGCTGGCGTCGTAAGTTCTAATGTCTCAAATGGTGTCTCCTCTCCATTTGCCTGCTTATCGATCTTGTGCGGGGTCTAGTCTCCCCTTCCTTTCTCAGGACCTTATTTCTCTTATGGGGGTTTTCTCTTTTGCGTTTGTTCATACATCTAGGTTCTTGAAGTCGTCGCTCCTTTCCATCCGGCTACAAGACTTTGTCTTCATTCCTTTTGGTTCTTAGGAGAATGGTTTGTGCTGTTGAGGGCCCTTATAAATTTGAATTTTCCTGCAAAAGATCTTCAAAAATATGTATGTCATTACGATCGTGGTATTTTTTCACCTGATCAACATTGGCAGTGATCTCGCCCGCTTTACTTCCTTTTAAATATAAAACTGATCCTCAAATACGTTGTATTATGTAAGGACCTTAAAATCTTTGGAAACATTTTGACACTTTTTCGAGTGAGGCGCAAGACAATGCATGTTTTCTTTTCAGTACTTTATCCCCAGGTTTAAATTTAAAATCTCTCCTTTTCTTATTATAATACAACGACTGTTTTTCTCTCACTACATCTGAATTTTTGATTGCCTCATTGATTAACTTCTGGATATCTTTTTGTTTAAATTCTTCCTCCCTCTTCTGGACAAAAAATAATTTATCTAAAGAGGTAAATGTCTTCCTCCCCAGAAAAAGTTCACAAGGGGTCTTTCCTTGTGGTATCATGCTTGGCCGTTCTGAGGGCATACGCCAATTGATCTACACAGTCATCCCAGCGTCGGTGATACGTTTTCACATAGCTCCGAATGATTTTTACTATGTTTCTGTTTACGCGTTCGGCAATATTTGACTGCGGTCTGTACGGGCCCATCTTAAGGTGGCGGATGCCAAGCCCTGCACATAGCTCCTCGAAACTTTGACTAACGAATTGGGGGCGGTTATCTGATATTACCCTAAGTGGTGCACCATATTTTAAAATGTATTTATTTAGAAAAGAATCTGCTACAATTTTCGCTGAGGATCTTTTAAGGGGGACTATTTCTAACCATTTTGAGAAATGGTCTACTATTATTAGTAAATATCTATTTCTATTGCTTTCACTTTTTCAAAATAGGCCTTAGATACCCGGCCGGGCTATAATTTACATCGTTAACTAACTGAGATGTATGGCAAGACCTAACATACTCGGTTACCACTCATTGAAGTTGCGGGAAAAAAACCGCCTCGCGCACTCTTTCTACAGTTTTACGAATACCTTGGTGTCCGGCTGTTTCCGTGTCATGCAATTCCTTTAAAATACTGAGTCAGAACCCGGATGGAATGACTGGCCTTATTTCACTATTTTCATTTGTTGTTTTAGTGTAAAATAATAGTTTATCGACTATTTCATAGTTTGCTGCTCTATTCTCTATAGCCACGATATCCGGATGTTCGAAATCATCCAGGTCTTGCAAGTAAGCATAAATATACCTACATTATGGATCCTTTTTTAACTCGAAAATAATTTATTCTCTGGAATATAATACTTTTGATGTTAATATGGAGCATTTTATTTGTTTTCCTTCTGCGTTTAATTTTATTCGAGATAATGCGTCTGCCACGATATTTTCCTTTACCGGTGTGTGTTTGACTATTAAGTTAAATTCTTGCAACTTCAATGTCCATCTTATGAATCGTGGACTTAAAATTTTGCCTGAATATAGTCGTCCTACGGCGGCGTGATTTGAATACACGACTATCGGAGGCTTACCAAAATAAACTCTGTATTTCTTTACGGCTAAAAGTACGGCCAAAGTTTCTCTTTCGTAGCAGTATAATTTCTTTGAGTTTGCGTGAGTGGTTTTGAAAAATATGCCACGGGCTGCTTATTCTGTGCCAAAACCGCACCTACAGCGAAATCCGAAGCATCGGCCGAAATTTCGAGATTTTCATCCCCCTCCGAGAATTTTAAGACCGGCGCTTGAATTAGAGCATCTTTTAGTCTTTCAAGCGCAGCGTTTGCTTCAGCTGACCACAAAAATCTAGTTTTTTTTTTTTTTTTTTTCTTTTCAATTGCAAGAGCGGTTCCGCTATTTGTGCGAAGTCTTTAATAAATGTTCTATAATAGCTACACATGCCTAAGAAAGAAGAAAGCTTTTTGCCAGTGTTGGGCGGGGGATAATTCTTTATCGCAGTTACTTTAGAGTCTTGAGTTTCAATTCCGCGTTTTGAAATCTTGTATCCTAAGTATTTTAGTTCTTCTGCCGCGAACTTACACTTACTCGCATTTAGTTTTAGGCCTGCGTCTCTTAATAAAGTAAAAATTTCCTTTAAATCTTCGTCAATATTTTCACTTGTAACAATTATACCGTCGAGATAAATAAACGTTGATTTCCCGAGGACAGGTCTTAATGAAGCGTTGAAAAGTCGCCGGGGCTCCACGTAAGCCAAAAGGCATTTACAGGAAAGCATAAGTTTCTGATTTCGTTATAAACGCTGTTTTAGATACGTACATCCTCTGGTTTCATCACTATTTGAAAGTACCCAGAGGTAAGGTCTATGATGGTCATGTATTTCGTGGACCTAATGTTCCTGATCCCTTCCTTAATTATAGGTAGAGGATAAACGGGATATTTGGTTAAACTGTTAAGCTTCCTGTAGTCGATAGTTACCCTCCAGCCTATAAAATGTGAAGGAGGCAGATCATTTTTCTTTCTACATAGCACGACATAGGACACATAGGACTCGCGGACTACATAGGACTCGCATAAGGGCTGCTTATTGGCTTTATTATTTTATTTTCAAGCATGTGCTGAATATGCTATTCAATGATATTTTCCTTAACGAGATCATATCTGTATGGCCTGGCCTTCACGGGCTTCTCACTTTTTAACTTAATTTCATGCTGGACTATCTGAGTGACGCCAGGTGTTTCAGAAAATAAATCAGAAAACTGGCTTAACAATTCTTGTAGTTTTCTTCTATCTTCTGCTTTCACATGTTCCAGGTTGAGTTCCGGAGGATCCACAGCTGGTACTTCCTTCGGCTGCATATTAAGCTGCATAGTTTCATTCTGAAAATTAATTTCGGCTCCCGTTGGTTTTAAAAAATTTGTCCCCAAAATTAACGAAACTTGCAAATTTCGCACTACAAAAAATATAGACTTCTGAACTTAATTTTTAATCTCTACATTAAAAGTTGCTTTTCCTATACATGAAAAATGTCTGCTCTGCGCTGCAATGATTTTGGTGTTTTGCGTTTGAAATCATCTATAATTTTTAAAATTACTTCGAAAGAATTGTTCTGATAAAAAATTTCCTTCTGCTCCCGCATCCACCAAGGCTTCTTTTGGCACCTTATTTATTCGAATGTGAATTACCGGTAAGGATAAATTTTTTATAATCACCGTATTCAGTTGAACCTTTGAGGGATTTCTATTCGAATGGGGTGACTGCACCCCCTTTTCAGCAGCCACCCGTCCTAGTTTAAATCCTTCTTAACTTCCCCCTTTTTTGAATCTTGCGTCCTAATTTGGCTATAGCCTTTCTTTTCATCTTGAAATCTATTCCCGCTGCAAGATGTTTCCGCATATGGCCTGGAAAACTGTCCATTTGAAAAACTTCTTGTACGTATATTTTCTGCTACCCTCCTACTCTCGAATTTCACCGCCAGCTCGAACAATTGTTCTAGAGTGCTGGGGTTTCTTCAACAATAATCCTGAACTTGCAGCAATAGTCGAGGCAAAATGATTTGGATTAGTTCTTCGTCGGGCTTTTTACCATATAACAATTTCGCTACTCGGACCTTGCGCAAGATGAAATCAGACAATTCTTCCATTTTAAATTGGTACTTGCCGTACAATTCGGCTTCAAGCCTAGCTCTATCTTTCAGCATGGGAAAAGCTTTTACTAGCGCGGCTTTAAAATTGTCGAACGTATAACTGAGGCTTCTTATTTCTCCCAATCGAAATTTACCTATCCCCTTAAACCAAATTAATGCCTGTCCTCGCAAGGCGGTAGTGGCTATCGTGAATTTTTGTACATCAGGGACAGGATAAAGTAAAAAATTATTATCTAAAATTTCTAAGAAGCTAGTTACGGACGTTGTTCCGTCAAATATCACCGAGGGTTTCATGGAGGCCCTCGTAGTGTTCACCAGATATCCAAAGCCTTCCATCTCACTTCCAGGAGCCAGTGGGGTCTGCGACGTCACTGGAGATAATTAGGCTGCATTTTCGTTGTTAGCCATGAGTTCATAAAAGTTCGGGCGCCACTTGTAAGATCTATCTCTAACTGTCCACATGCCCTAACTTAGATCCTACGATGAACCTGGCGAATTCTCGCACAGGCGTGAAATAAATACCAGCACATAAGAAGGGTGAAAATAACCCTTTATTAACTCAAACTAAAATAACAGACAACACGGACTTCGTGCTTTACAAAAACACCGTTCACTTGTGGTGATAACTTAAACGCACTTCAAAATTTCCCCTAAGAGATGGACTCACAGAGATCTAACCGGCGTGATACTAAACTGAAAACGGCCAAAGGGCCTGAGATAATCACACGTTTAAATAGCACTTCACTTAACTTTAAATTTACATCCTGGCGAGAGAATGTGAGGGAAAGTTTGAGAAGTTGAGAACAGGTAAACTTAAAATAAATTTGTTATGCAAATTAAGAAAAACCCTACAACATTACATTTTGTCCTTTCATTGGCAAAAGATAATGTTCATCTCTAAGTATATATTAATTTATTCATCAGATAAGAATAACATTTATTTCGATATCATTGATATATTTAAAAACATAAGAAGCTATAAATATTTTGAATGGGTTAATAACAAGGAGGACGCGAGCACCATCTCTCTACCATAATGTTTAATTGATATAGCACCGCGTCCCAATGGGTTAATAACAGCATCTATGAAAATTACTTTTATAAAATAACTTTATACTATTATCGGATCCAGTATATAGATATGATTTCATACAAACCTAACATAAAATATCTACTATCAACCTCCCAGTAACAGACGGAATCGAAACGTTGCAAGAACTTATCCCCATTTCCACTGAATACCTGCCTTCGGTTATTAGTTTATAACGTTGCGCGCCTCCAACTTGCACGCAACCAAGAGGTGACTGTGAAAACTTGTATAAAAGATAGAAGCTTGTGAAGGGTTTAAGTCCCTTTTTATTCAACGTAATAAATTACAATTGCGTTCTCTTGACGCTTACAGACGGTGCCAACTTGGCAGTCAAATAAAAATAATAACCTGAAAAGAAAATAAAGACAAGATTCTAACTACGAGGCTCTCTAAAATAACTAACTCACCGCGTTTTACAATACCGCTGCTAATTCAGCAGACTTGAAGCTCACTGGAACGATGACCACTACTTCCCGCCAAGCACCTAGGCCGCAACGCGGGGTTCTTCAATTCTCGCTAACTACCTCCGCGCTCGCTAAGTAAGAGAATCTCTCACACCGAACTTGTTTCCTTCTATTTAAATCAGAATACTTCCGCTGATAATTTGAATCCTTGCGCGTTCTACTCAAATTTACATATTCTGGCATTGGCAGTTCCAGGGGAAAGTAAAGCTTGACAGGAAAGATAGTTTAAACTTAAAATAAATGCTAGTTAAAATAAATATAAACCCTACAAGTTAGTGAAAGGTAACCTAGCATTAAAAATCTCATTTTTAACTGAGTTAAATTTTTAGTTTCCAGTATATTTTCTGAATTTAAAATGGATCTCATTTTTCCAGAACTTACGTCTGATTCTAGGCAATCGAGATCTCCAAATTTGCGTATACACTTTTCTAAAAATGTAGCTAACATACAGAAAGAATTAGGTAATTCTGATTTTATAACTTCAAAAAAAATGTGTCATGTCTTCTCGCAATTAAATGTGTTAAAGAAAGTAATTTATTTATAAGATCATGATAAGTGCAGTCAATTTTACCAATAAAGTACTGTGGGACGGAAATGCCGTTCACACATTAGCTAGAATTGAAACAAATGTCCTAATCTATTCTTATTGTCCTAATCTAATGTCCTAATTCCTAATTCTAAGCTTTATTTTTCCAAACAATATGTACAACGCCTTCTTACTCTTAAATACATTGAAAAAAGTAATTTATTTAGATTGTTGTTAAGTACGTTACTTTTATTGAAAAGAAATACTCAGACATTGGGCTGAATCAGATATCAGCTGGAATTGAATCAAAAGCTCTAAAACCATTCAGAGTTTTATCCTTCCAAATTACGTACGTATTTGTGTAAGGAATAAGGATAAAACGTGATATGATTGCTACTAAAATGATTTCTTTTCTAAAACCCTTTCTTTTTAATTCTGTTCGATTTTACCGAAGGATCAAACAGCAATTGAATATTATCACATAAATCATTTCCTACTGAGACAAAGATCTATTTTTGAAATAGCTAATCAACATATAACCATTTCCTTAAGTGGAGAATTTTATGAGGTTTAATGCTAAGTTCATTTCATTCTAGCAATGCTTTTACAAAGGGTTGCTCCTTAGTGAACGGTTGAGTGTCATAATGAACATAAAAATTGATGTCTCTTAGCGCTAACATTCTCCTTTCAGAGTTTAACTGTAAAACTATTCAAACTCTTAAATGGAATATAATTATACCGAGCACGCAATTTAATTTGAGTAAGGTTTATCGAAACTAAACCCTGCATTTCAAAGGATAAAGAATTGTGAATGTGCAAATGAAATTATGCATTTCAATGTACACAACAGCATGAAATTATGCAGTTAATTCTTATATGTACAGGAGAATTTTTCTCATTTTTGGACGCATGTCAGATGCTTTCTTAAGGCTGCAAGCTCTTTCTCGTGTCTTTGGAAACTCAGATTGAGACAGTTCATAGGTTTGCGAAATTTCCCTTTTGTTAACTAGCTAAGTTTAACCAGTTTCCTACCCAGCAGGTCTGCATATAACAATAATAGAATATTTTTAATGTCACTTCTAAATAATTACCTGTACGTGAATCTTGAAATAATATGCCAAAATCGGCGGGTACAAATCGTCATAGCCGTTGACCATTACTAAGACAGGAAGCGGTTTTCACTTTATAATGGAGGCACCTAACAGCTGGATCACCAGACCCTCCTATGAAGGGACAGATAATTTGCATCCGCGCTTTCTCCGGGATTCCAATCCGGGACCTTCGGTACGATAGTCAGAGTCACTAAAATCTTTCCTGTCTGGGTTACAATTTTGGAAGCATAATCTAGAAAATAACTTTTCGCACTGTATTTTTGGGAAATTTTGGGTCTTTCGTACCCAAACATTGGCTCGGTTGGAGGGCAAGAATAAAAGACGTGAGAGTCGTGTTATCATTTGTAGAGGAAGCTATTCTTCTAACAACTTTGCAGTTACTAAAGAACTTCTTAATATGAAATTCACAGTTGGTAATGTATTTTAGCCGTTCTTACCGCGTGCGTTCCTGGTGTACTTGGAAGCTAGTTCGGACTTCGAATCCAGGTAAAGGTATTCAGCACTTTTCAAATGTCATGTTTCAACAAACCCGTTGAAGTTTGGCTTCTGCTGGAAGTATTTATCATGTGCCTATTGGTAGGATTAACGAATTGACACATTAAAGGGCACTTAAAAATAACTTGTACTTTGATTATGGAACTCCAAGTGTTTGCAGATAAGTAAACGAAAAATCATTTCCACAGCAATTATGGATGTACTTGTTACTGTAGATAGATAGACCATGACATACAAATCCTATGCACTAACGATTAAGTTTTATCAAAGGTTTTACATTAATAGTTGTTTGGCGGAAATATTTACCTCCGATTATAAATAGGTTTATACAAATAGGAAGCAAATATTTTTGTAATATCATTTTTAATCTTAAAAAATAAATTTTGGGAACCAAGAGTAATGTTTTATACTGTATTCTAGCCTCTGCAGATATGCTCATTGTAAAATTTAAAGCACAACATTTTGGCACCCGTACGACAAAAATTGACTGAGATATTTAACTTCAAAGTATGGAATTTTTGATATGACTTTCGTTTTGCATCGAGGTTTTGGTTATTTTTTAATGGCAGCCACTAGACATTTCAGGCTTCCTTCACTACTAAGCCCAGAAGCGGTGGTCATTTTATTATGAAGGTACCTAATAGGCAGCGACCGTTATATGCTACAAAAGGACAGATAATTTACATCCATGCCCTTCTTCGGGATTCGAACTCGAGCCAGTCAAAGTCACTAACCACTTTTTCCCTCTAGGCGACTGCGATGGTTAAAAATAATTCACAGTTCTGCAGGGATTTTTTTCCTTGAAATATCAGTGTGATATTTTTTATTTATTATTTTCTTTTATTTTGTCATTTAGTCATAAGCTTTTTTATTTTTGTTGTTGTTGTTTACTAGTATGTAACCATTTGTCAATTTGCAAATTTATCGGTTGTATAGTACGACGAAAGAATTCTGAGATAACGTTTGTAAACGCTAAAACATGCTAATATCCTGATGCAGTTCTATTCGTTTGGAATCATAATCTACTTATAGTACAAAAACTCAATATTAAAATTCAGATTTATACTTGCAAACCAGATGAAGTATTAGAGGCGTAATTTTTTTAAACTACTTCAGTATTTATGGAGTGTTAGAATTGCAATAAAAACAGTTAGCTTGAGAGTTTTGAATCTGCTCATTAGAAGGAATTTTTGAATAAATATTTAACTCTTCAATTGAATTTTTATGGATGCAAATATTGCAATCAGAATAATAGAGGCCGAGTATTATATTTGGAAATCGTCTTAGATTTTCAGTGCTTAAATATATTGCTAGTATTAAATAATGAAGAATATATACACACTATGTGCCCAGGTATATATAAATGTATTATGTACGTAAGTTTATTCCTCGCATTGGGGAAATATGGCGGCATCCAGAGCCAATAAATTTTAAACATAACTAGTCTTCCACTCGGATATTTACACCTTGAAGCCCATATTTCGAATTTTTTTCGATTCATATAATATTTTATACGAATTTTACGAGTTTTTATCAACAAATTCATCCACTTAAAAGCGATGTATTGTCACTTCTAGAAATGAAACATTTTAATACTCAATGTGGCATTCTGCAAAGTATAAGATATTTATCTCGGAAAGTTAATCTATAAATTTGGCTATTTGAAAACATGATTTGCCACTGTCTGAAATAAAATATTTGTATCTTTCATGCGTCAGTGTGTAACCATTTGATGAGGCGTAATGTAGTTTACTTTTAAATTTAATCTACCCGATATCAATTAGAAAATAACTGATTTCAAGCTAATAAAGAGTGTTCTTAAAAATAACTTCGTTTACTTTTTCAATCTGACTGATTTAAATAAAAGTTCATATGATTCGTGATATATCTAATTAAAAAATAAAATGATTTTAATAATTACATTACCTGAACTTCTTAAATTCAGAATATTTCCATTTCCTTTTAATAATAACTATTTTAAACGGCCAAGTGCACAAGCGACTAGTAATATATAAGAACATGAATCTTCAGGACTTTATATTTCTTCCCAGTACTATTTCAAATTCCTGAAGATATCAAAAAATAGAAATAAATATTTATTCCTTGCCATACAATACCAGGAAACCTAAGGAACGTTTCCATGGATAAAATAATACTCTAGAGGCGATTTTGTAAATTTATGCAACCATAAGATTTTTCTTCTATTGGCTTATTCAGCAAAAAATTCCTGAAGAGGGGAATTCAGTGCCAGTTCTTTATGTGAAGATACCAGTTGAGCGTGACCAGATAGTTTCCCATACCCCCAAAAAAATAATTTGATTTACTTTTGTTTCTTTCTTTCGTGTGCTTTTCCTTTTAGTTAAATTCTCTAAACGTAGACGGTAAAAATACTTCATTTTCTATATAATGTTCAATACTGAAAATTGTAAAATGACCTTACATAAAAGGGACCAGAAACGACGAAATGCAGTTAGATCATGTGATGGGAAGTTTTTCGTGACTTCGATTTCTCACAAATGATTGAGTATGAAGAGAGATTTATTCTTCTTAAATTGAGGGCCCACCAGCGGCCGATTGGTAAAGTAGCTAAACACTGGTAGTTCGGGTCGAGGCTCGAATCCCACGAACAGGTTGGCCGCATGAACGTTTTCGTGGTTTTCCCCATGTGTAACGTGTATACGAGCTAGTTTCCCTTAGAAAATTCTCCACGAAGAAATCTCTCCCCTTAGGCAGATAGCCATCTAGGCTTTGCCGTAATCACATGAACCAAATCATATCTTGAATACAGTTTCAGATTTTGATTATATATAGTCAAAATATATAAAATATGATATAGAACAATATGCAATACATTTATTCATAAAGTTAGGTTTCACAACCTGTTATGATGTTGTCAAAACAATTTTATTTTCTTGAATGCAGCCGGAAACAGCAATTAGTTAGTCTGTCATTTCTAGTAATCTCAAAGCGTAAATCAAGAAATAAAAAGGCGTAATCATGTCCAAAGAAACTTCTGAAGTTATTCAGAAAAATTAAATTTTTTAAATTTATTTTTAAATATTTTTTAATTATAAAACATAAGCTTCAGCTGTGTGATTACGCGTTTACTCAGAACACATGTATTTTATATAAATAGCACAAAATACTGCATTTCGGAAACTTTTACAGTAATTTTATCAAATGTGTATAATGAGTAGTTTGATGACCAATGCTTTGCAACACACACACACACACACACATTAATGAAAAAGCATTATTATTATTTATATCAAAGGTTTTTAAAAATAATGTGCGTAAAATCCCTTCTTCTTGCATGTTTTGCCTTCAGATGCGGAACATAATTCTACGTTTTAGCTTTTTAGTTTAGTTCATGTTACGTTTAGTGAATGACATTTCTGTTAAGAATAAAATGGCATTTTTCTCTGCGGTATAAAGCGCAATGCTGTTAATTGTAAAATCTTAAATTAGAATATGACAATAAAATTTCTTATTTGAATTATAATAAATATGCATTTAATATACAAAATATATCTTAAAATTCAAATTTCCAAATATTTGGTTGAACTGCAGTCTTACTTCGCCTAGATACTTGGCATACTACTGTATAAAATATGCTATCATTTTGCTTTTGCAGTATTGAAGAATGGTAGTTCCAACCTGGGTTCTATTCCAGGAGAACGGGCTGTTTTCCCATGTGTAACGTGCATGCGAAGCAGTTCCTCTTGGAAATTCCTCCACGAAAACATCACTCACCTTAGCAAGACAGCCTTAGTGCGGTTCGCCACAGTCAATCAAACTAAACCAAAATAATCGTCTATAACTATGAGGTCAATTGCATCACGAGAAAAATATATAAATTGCTTTCAACATGGAATAAACGGAGCTAGAAAATTCTCATTAAATACATAGGCACCAAGAAAATAGAAGATTTTCTTCTCTTTTGGCTTCAAATGAGTGATTACACGTTTACCCAATATACACGTAATGTGTATAAGTAGCACATAACTTGTATATAATTACGTGTATATAATGTAAATACTGCATTTCGGAAACTTTTACATTAATTTTGGCAAATGTGTATAATGAGTAGTTTGATGACAAATGTCTGAAAAGTATACAGCACACACACACACACACACATTAATGAAAAAGCATTATTATTATTTACATCAAAGGCTACGTACAAACATAGATACATAGGCACGAAAAAAATCTTCTACTCGTTTGGCTTAATGATAAATCTGATTTGAACCATTAAACTCCAGACGTTTCTGTATCAAAATAATATAGTTTAACTTTATAAAATATAGTAGCTCAGCCTCTTTGGAAAAATGTAATTATATCAAAAGTAAACATTTTCTCAGGAAATGGCAATAAATACTATTTTACTGCAATTGCTGAACGTTACTGCAATTGCTGAATATACTGTGGCTGTACAATGGCTGAACGTTTACTGAAATTACATCCAAGTGACCGTTTTGTTATTAATATGCAAATTTGGAAGTTTACATAACCGACTCTCCAAAAGTTTTCTTACAACTGTAAGGGAGGAAAATAATTTCATAAGCTATCATTTTTGGGCTTCAAGGAAATGACTAGATTGATTGATCTGATTATGACAGAGCATGTTAATGCTACTAGCTTGAATGGAGAACTTACTAAATGAAACTGACTTGCGCTGACTTTATACACGAGAAAAATCATGATAATGCAGTAAGGCGAGGCGCCAAGTCTTGAATTCGCATTGAAGGAGCAGTATTTAGCATTAAAAAATTTTTATTTAAGTATTTAGCTACTAATCGAGCCATAAAAGCGCTAAACAACAGAGGTCCAGTTATTCTGCCGATACGGAAAAAAATAAATAAATAAAAAGGAGGAAAGACGATTACTCTAAATACAATGACAATTATTGGTCTCGTTCTCCTCAAATATATTACATAGTGCTTACTTGATCGATATCGTAAGTGCATTTAAGGATAAAAAGCTGTTGCTGCTTTTAAACAATATTACTTTTACATAAGCCACAAAATATCCCTTTAGTACATATTTCAAAGTGAGATTATAATTTTTTCTCAAAACCATAATCAGTTTCAGTTCAGAAATATTCTGTTGTCGAGTACTTCTTTGTCTAAAATTAGTTCGTGTCATACTTTGTGCTCCAGCAAAATTCGTGCTAGAAGGCCCTTATTCTTTCGCATACGCTTCCCAGGAGCGTTTTGGCCAGGCTAGGAAAATAAAATAGAAACGGAATTGAAAAATATAGATTAGATAAAAATATAGATAGAAGCAAGATTCAAAAACAGAACTCTATAAATTACATTTTCAAGATGGAATTTCTGCAAACTCAATTCATTGTGTTCTTTAGTAAATGATGCTTGGTCTTTAGTTATAACTGCATATTTGAGAAGCTTCCGGTTCTTTTTCGATCTTTCGAGAATTCTTGGAATCTACTGGAAGCTTCTTGGAGTTTAGCTTATATATATATATATATATATGAGGCTAAACATGTAGGTGGCTTGTCGTTTTGGAATTAATTCGCAGTGAAGGTTTACAGCGATTCTTAACTAAGTTTTCTGCGAATTTGATTTCCTTATGAGTTTAGTTCTGTAACTAGAAAGTGTTCATCAATACAAGTCATAGTGTTACGTAATATTGTTTCTTAATTTTGATTATCAGTTATTTATAGCTTTTAATTCAGTTTTGATTTTGTCGGCAATTTAATTTTATTAATTTGATTTTATTTGTTCAGCTAAAGTAATTCTTGCAAGTTATTTTTTAAGCTGTAATTCGTTAACTTTGAAACTTTAGTTTGGTAGTGTTAACCTTTTTATGTCTTTTAAAGTGAAGTTTGGTTTTTAACTTTTAATTTTTTTTACGAATTTAAACTAAAATGTAACTTTTTGTAAGATCTCTTATGTTTTACCCGCAATAAATGTTTGATATTTACTTTAACTCAATAACAATAACTTAAATTATTTACATTTAAAACAGTGGACTCATTGTAACTTCAATACTGGGTTTAAGTTGCTCTTTATATTCACAACGCAAAATTTTAAAATAGATTTCTTGGTTATTGTTATATTATGTTACTTCTATATTTGAAATGATAACTGTGTCTACACTTAATACCTTGTTAGGTATATATTGTATATGACTAGATTAACACTAGTAATATTCAATGAGAAATATTTACATTTATTAATGGTGCCTATAACTTTTATAAATTACATCTATATTTAACAATAGTAAACGCTTATTTTTCTGAATTTTTTATATGTGAAAATAATTTTAGTGACATTATATGTGAAGATATAGAATAGTTTTTTCATAATGAAACATGAACTGCATGCTGTAAAATAGCTCGCTAAATGGCAAGATTTCGCAAATCTGGCGATAGATTTGGCTATTTACTTCTACGACAAACTTGACGATATTTTGCGCTCAGTCCAGGTTTAACTGTAATTGGTACCGTAATTGAATAACTGGAGTTTATCCCTATAGGCAACTATAATTATACCTGGCCCTTCTATGTAACGTTAATCTTATATACCTTCCAGTAATTGTCGTTATTCAATATAGCTAGGTAAGTCACAATTCGGAACATTCCCTTTAAAGTACCTTGTAAAGAGGAACATTACACCCGTAATATCGTTTATCATTAATTGGAACCAGACCCTTTATCTCTCAGCCCTTACTTAAGTATCTGTAATACCGGAACACTTCTTTCCTATAGAGCAGGAACATTTATCGCTCAGTCATTTCTTAAACATCTGTAAACTGCATCCAGTGTACGGCAAGAACCTTTATTTTTCTGTCGTTTTATGCAATATCCAATAAATCATCTTTTCCCATCTGGAAAAAAACTGCACACCATTCTGCTAGTATCACCCTCATACAGTTTTCATTTCTTCATTTTTATTAAACTCTTCATTTAATCAAACCAAGCCAAAACTAGCGTACAAATATTCTCGTTTATCAAAACGAATGTTTCCTATCAACCTCCAGACATATTTATTAGTTAAACGCTATCTTCTGCCACCATGCGTCATTTAACTGGTCAATCACAGTCTTCACAACGTTTTCTGAACCAGTTGTAACCACGCAGCAATTATAATTAGGCACCGCACATATGTTTTGTTACAGTGCCCGAAGAAAAGGTGAACAGAGTCTCATTTGCATCTTGTGACTTCTCAAAGATAATTTCTCTCACCAGTCTACTACTAACTCGTACTCTTACCTGTATAGTGCTGAAGTCTCCTTCCAACGCCAGCAAGAATAATCGCCGCAAAAAACGACATTCTTAAAAACCATAATTTCGGTTACAGCTACTGTTGCATCGAATGTAATTTTTGAAAATAGTACAAGTACTTGTATTATTTCGTTCTTTGCTTTTCTATTCAGCAAAGAAAGAAATATGAAGTCAGATTACAAAATTAGGAACAAAAATCTTATGTGAACACATATCATTATAAAATTCTCATTTCAGCTAGCATCCTGAAATTATTAAAGAATTTAAATAGTGTCCTGAAGTAAAATATGTCCTGAGTTATCTGTAATCCAGTAAATAAAATCAACCTGCACTATATGTGTGCACCCGCCTTAGATGATACCTGATCAATGATGACTCACCTCTTCTCATCATATTTGATTTGACTTGAATCCAAATAAGGCATGAACATCTGTTATGCAGACTTCGGGAGAAGAGTATATTGTTTCAGCCGGAATAGGTAATTATAATGATAAAGGAGTAGAATATACCCTTTGCTTTCAAATCAGAATAATTATTCATCCACATTATGATAAAAGTAGGCATATAGTCCTAGCGTACTTTAATTAAAGAAAATCCAGCCCATTTATAAATCGAAACTAAAGCAATTTCTCAGATGAACACAAATGAATCAAAAACACCTTTACTTTATTTTCACTTTCACTAGAAGTTTAAATGTAATCCAGAGACACTGAAGACTTAGCATTATAACTATAAAGCTTTCTCTTAACGGAATGAAATTATTTGAAAATAAGTTGTTCTTTTTATGTGCTAATCCTTCTCCTAAAAAATGTATCAATTCACAAATTCCAGCCTGTTTCTGAAATAGATTACATGAGGCATAAAATAGGATTTTGCTAAATCCAGATTTGGGAACAATTTGAAGAAAACAGTGACAGAAAACGCGATATAAAAAGTCTATATTTGTTGGAAATATTTCGTCACTTTTTTACGGTTTCAAAAATGGAAGAGGATAAATGCAAACCTTGTTGACACGTACTGTGATAGCATGAGACATAATCCTTCGCTGAAAAGTATATTTTCTTTCTAGTTTCTTTCCTGGATGGGCAACGGAAAACACAAACCTTAAAGCACACCGTAAGTAATCTCTTTTCGTCACCGCTATCCGCTCTTCTTCGTCAGACAGCACAATGGTAAAAGATGAAGAGATTCTATTGTGCTCGAGAAATAATTTTTTATCTAAATAATAATGCTTCACTGTTGCTGAAATAAGTATAAAAACGAGTATGCTGAAGTGCGTCATGAATATGATGTCTGCCTTTACAGCCATATATTTTTCAGTTTTGTCGCCTTTAAAAAGAAGGAAGAAAAAACGAAAAGTGCATGCAATTGGTAATTTTTCTCCGCAAAGCTAGATTTTTTTAACAAAAATGGGAATCAATTTAAGACACTATATGAAGCAAAGCTTAGAGATCGGACATTTCATATCACCTTAACCGAGTACCACAGAGATATGTCTTTTTGTCTCTTTATTTTTGGTAAATTCCTAATATATTTAACTCTTTTTACAAAAACAAAAAAAAATTATAAGCTAGATTTTTAACAAAAATGGGAATCAATTTAAGACACTACATTAAGCAAAGCTTAGATATGTGACATTTTATATTACCTTAACTGGGTAACACAGAGATATGGCCTTTTTCTCTCTTTATTTTTGCTAAATTCCGAATATATTTCACTCTTTTTACAAATGAAAGATTTATAGCAGCAATCCTGTACTCAGACATTCGATTGGCGCCGTTTAATAAACGTTTCGCATGTTGGAGTTAGATTCGCATAGATGTGTCTCATTTTGGATATCTTATTAGTGAATTTCAAACATTTTACTGTTATTGTGTTATTATTACGACAATCAGTTAACATTTCTGACACCAGTAATAATGTTTCCTTCACCAGTTAATGGAAAAAACTTAATGGTTTAAGAATGGCAGAACTCATCGGACGTTCAGTCATTTCATCACTAACCATTTTTTTCCTGGGGTATGCCACATGGTGTAGACCGTGATTACACGCGCAAAAGAGTTTGAAGGCATACGTACAACCAAGCCGTTAACGGAAGTCGAGTCCACAGTTTTGGTTCCAAGCCAGCAGTCAATCTCCGCTAACCACAAATATAGTACGAAAAGGCGCATCGATAACAGTTTTATATTGATCCCTGTCATCAGATAGTAATATCTTCATTGGTAGCTGTCTAATGTATTAATTATTAAACCCTTTAAAATAGAGTTGTTTAATTTTGTGCTCTGTAAAACTGTCCATCATTCCAACTTTTTAATTATTTGCTTTTCCGCATGTTTAAACCTTTTTATTTAATTTCATGTATTTAATGATAATTATCGCAATATTTCAAAATTGCTCACTGATTTTATATTCATAGTAGACATGTAATTAGTTTAAAAATGTTTCAGCTGCAAGGAGAAAACGTTGACACTCATTTCATTCTAATGTAAAAAGAAAAACGAAAGATACGTTGAAATATGTTGAAAGCCAAGAAAGAAGAAAACTAAGATGTCTATTAGAGGCAAATTTTAAGCGCAAAGCATTTTCTTAGATATCAATGTATATGTTATTTTCTAGCCAGCATACAGATGAGAAGTAGAAAAGTCAAGCAACTTTATTGCTTTATAGATTGTTGCATGATGGTATAGTGTAAATCCGACTTTCTACGCTATCGAGAAGCCAAAGTATTTATATGACTCGTTTATTGCGGTATTCGTTTTTATTTCAGCGCGCTGAAACTGTATATTGAAATATATATGGGCAAGAAAATGAAAGTAAAAATAAAGATATAAAACCGAAGACCTCGAAGAAAATTAGTAAAGGGCTAGGCGATTGGTTTCAGCGAGGAAGGGGGAACAAATTTTGTAAAGTGATTAAAATACTTTCGGCCAAAAGCATTTAACAATAAATTCGGTATTTTTTCACATGTAATATTTATACTATACTAAATAAATATATCAGAGAATGTTTGTGATATTCTTCATGCCTTCTTGTTAGTAAACAAAGTAAACAACAGATATTTAAAATTACAATTAAATCGATGGATGAAATCAAAGCTGGAGGGAGTATCGAACTCAGAATAAAAAGAGATTGCGAAATTTTCTGTATTGTCTTTTATGTATGTATGTATTGGCATTATTTTTTCACTAACGTCTGCAATGTATTTCTTCCAATGGCTGTTCTTGCGGATTTAGCATTGGCAAAAGGGTGTATGAAACTACATCTCGTTACATTCTGTAATTACCGAGACATTTGCCCAAGAGCCCCGTAGGATGCAAAGAAATATCATAGTTAATTTTCTTCGACTTTCTTTCATGATTAGCCTCAGTTGCTAAAGTTGGTGTATGTGATTATGGAAAACCTCGAGGGCTATCTGCCTGAGGGGAAAAATGCCTTCGTGCAAGATCATAAGAATCGATTATTTATGCTTTATTACTCGCACGATGCTTATTAATACTTATTATAATGCTTTATTACTTGCACGAAGGCAATCTTCGTGCAAGTAATAAAGCAACTTACAACCTGGCAAGTTTTAAAACCCCGAAATGTTTACGCCCAGATAAACACAATATCAGCCGTATACCGTATTTATCTTCTCTTAAAATTGAGCTACAGTTGTAATTGAGCCAACTTCTATTCTGGCCATATGCGAACGGGCTGGTTGCATGGGTGTTTTCGTGGTTTTCGACATGTGTAACGTGTATACGAGCCAGTTTCCCTTAGAAAGCTCTCCACGAAGGCATCCCTCCCCTTAGGCAGATAGCCCTCGAGGCCTTGCCGTAATTAAATAGCCTAACCTAACCTATCCTGGGCATGCGCAGTAAACGAATTTCGTTTAACATTGATCAACTTAATGTGCGGTTTGCCATTACACTTCCCGGGCAGCCCATGCAGCCGTTCGCGTGATTCGACACTCGGACACTGTTGGGCCTCAGGTGCTGAAGAGTTTTACAGTTTGTTTTTCGAATCTCAAACTGCAGAGACTAGCGTAGATTCCAATAGCTCTCTTTCTCTTTAAGACACACTCGTTAAAAATCAATAGTTCACTAATGATATACAACAGTTATGGTAAGGAACGTATCATACATGGCGGTGCACCACTTCTCTCATTTACATTCTTTGAGTTCGTACTTAAAAAGGCGCGTCCCACAAGTATTATCTAAATATCTGCAAGGGTTATCTAAATAATAACCTCAAGTAAGCAAGACACTCAAGAATAAACAGATAACATAGAAATTCTGTAACTTATTCAGGAAATTACGAACACCGATATCGAATTATTAAAACGAAAAAGAAGCTTAATATTTTAGTATTTTATATAATCCTTAAATACTTTCATCAAGTGGTTCACCCATGTAAATAATCGAACCAAATCGAAACATTATAACAGACAAAGCGACGAACTAAATTAGAGAAATTTAGTTGTTCCAATTCAAATGAAATCTAAAATAGATCTACCTAGAAAAAGGAAGAACGGTGGAGAGTCTGGGTAAGTGACAAGGCACATCACATCTAATGCGCTACCCTGCGCTATTAATCCAAATTCAAAAAACTTTCCACACTCTCCCCACCTAAACTCTGTCAGGAGTTCAAATCAGTTTAACAATTATTACATTTGCATCAAATTATAAATCAATTAAATCATTAAATAAATTTCAATCAAGTAAAAAAATATACATTAAAAATTTTCAATTAACAATTTTTACAATCAAATCAACTAATGGATATTCTAATATATAATTATTACACAATTCTTCTAAATTTTATAAAAATGAATGTTAATATCATATATATTTTCGGACGCAAATTCGGGAAATCTAAACTATTTATAATTACGTGAACTAAGATTAGCAAAAGAAATAAACAACTGCATGAAAAAAATATGTATAGAATTAGTAGCCAATAATAAATAATACTTTTTTTTAAAATTCTAATGGATACAGAAGCTTTTTTGTTATTGTTCAATCAGCTGTTATTAGTTCACAGAAACGAACTTCGCCATCGCCACCAGGACAACCTGTGCCACAACTGCATAGAAGTTTGCACTTATTTGTTACTTTTTATCGGAACAAAATCATCATTTTTTTAAATGATCACATGAGTCAGGATTCTTTAACAAGTTAAATGGTCGAAAATCTATTACATACTTTTTCCTTCGTAGTCCGTAATTGTTTGGAGTACCACCATTTAGCTTAACAGTGGTAGCTCGATCCGGGGTTCAAATCACAGCAAAAATGTTGGCCGCTTGGTCGTTTTCTTGCTTTTTACTATGTTTAATGCATACAAGGGTCAGTTTCCCTTAGGAAGTAGGCCCACCAGCGGCCGAGCGGTAAAGTCCCTGAACACTGGTAGTTCGGCCCGAGGTTCGAATCCCGCGAACGATCTGGCTGCATGGGCGTTTGCATGGTTTTCCCCATGTGTAACGTGTATACGAGCCAGTTTCCCTCAGAAAGTCCTGCACGAAGACATCCCTTCCCTTAGGCAGACAACCCTCGAGTGCTTTGCTGTAATTAACAAACCAAACCACAATTGTTTCAAAACCCAAACGCTAAGTCTTGAATAATCTTCCTTTTGATCAGAGGGGATTTAATCGAACCATCTTTAATAATGGAGTGAAAAGTGATAGAGCAGAATCTTTTCGCTCGACCGATTGCAGTGGTAAAGTTGCTTCGTGATCACAGTGCACAAATCAACAGACGGAAATTCAAAACAACTTCTAATTCTCTTAAAACCGTTGACAGTAAATGATATTAAAGCATTACCGAGAATTTTTCTCAGACATTTTTTCACATATTTTACTAATCTCTTGTAGAAGGCCTTCACATCAAGCTCCACCATCTATTATAAATTTCTAATTGATTCTTTCATTAAAATTTCTTTGCGGTGTCCGAATAAACTATTCGCCAGTTGCCTCTGCAAGAAAAGAATCTTTTGAATGCCATTAAGGATGAACCTTACAGAGATTTGGCACGAGCTCCAGAGTATGGCCCTAATTATAAGGCAGTAAGCAATGGTAAAAGATTTTTGACTCCCGTCGACGATTTTACGTAAATCGGAAAAACAAAATCGATGCTACAAAAGTAGTATGGGAGGATCTCATTGATGCTATCCTTTAGTAGCTGCTGACTGGTCTGTTTAGCTGGTTTCATTGAATATTTTTTACAGATAAATCACTTGTTTCTCATTTTCCTAACAATCTGACGCCCTTTTGGGATCCAAAAATATCTACGAATTCAAGCTAAAGTTGTTACTATGGTCTCGCAAACATCATTCTAACTCTCAACTATAGAACTTAGTATATATATTTGATTCTCACCTTAGTATAGAACTTAGTATATATATTTGATTCTCAACCTAGTATATAACTTAGTATATGTATTCTACTTTCAACTTACTCTATAAAACGTCTCTTAGAAGAATTATGAGATATTTTTCATCGTGTGACAAACTAGAATGCTTTAATCTTTTATCTGCTCTCAGTATCTCTCTCAAGGGTTAAAAAGTTGATTTTTCCCAACTTTGGTTTTTTTCAATAACCTCATTTTATTAGTCGCTTTATAAAGTCATTATAAAGTCGCTTTTGTTCAGATCGAATCAAATAGTTTTTCAGCATCTTCGAATATTTCAGCTGGTAAAAGGCCTGTGAAATGATTTGTTTTCTTAATTTTACCAAAGAATCGCTTCATCCAACCAGTTATTCTTAACAATTTCATTAAACTTCTATATTTTGAGATGTTTGTCAGCCTTCCTTCAATTACCATGTACTCAAACTAATGAACATCTTTATTCTTCTCAATGTATTCTAATTCTTCCCCGACGATATGTTCTTCTCAGTTTTGTCTGGGTCAAAATTTAGATATCATGCTAACTCATTCCAATTCTTGAAACCGAATAGAATTATTTTTCAACTCTTGACGTTTAGTTCCACCTTACGCAGGGTCAGCTTGGTTACACTTTTCGGGGCATTAGAGCCAATTTGTAAGCAATGTTAGATGTTTTAATCCTTCACTACGATTTTCAACGAAAAGCTTAAATTTCTTTGCAGCATCTTTTATTCAGAATAGTGCAATTTATAATCCGTCCAGAAACCATAAATTCAAAACTTTAACGATGCTAATACTTAATTTAGGTAACAAAAGAGCTCCCATATAAGCCAATCTGGGTAAAGTGAGCGACTTCAAAAAAGCTACTCTTGTCTTGAAAACTGTAAATATGTTTTCATCACTAGAAATCACATGCAAATACGTTAGTGTACCTCAGGCGTTTTTGCTTGCATCAGACTAACAGTGCATCTCAATCTTTTCGCATTACTGCTACAAACTGTACAAAAATAATATGATACAAAATAATCTGCACAAAATAATAATAATTAAGAACAGCGATTTTTCTCAAACTGAAAAGTTCGTTGTAGCATGTTCCCATTAAGAATATAAATTTTGTGGTAACTCATCATGCTAATATAAAGCATGTGTTTAAATTTGTTGTAATATGTTTCTGACTCTAAATACAAAAGATAATATTAAATATACAGGACCCGTCCAGCTCCTTTTAAGTCGAAACGTTTAGTATTACTAATTTGTTTTGAAAAAAAAATTATAAAATTTGTAGCATGAAAAAAGAAAGCAAATCCTTCTGGTTATCCCAAGCAACTCCTAGCACTTTCAACGGAGGGTCTATTGCTTCTGAAACTTGAGGAGATTCTTCGGATTCAATACATCCTTTAATCCACGATTCGCGCAATTCTCGGAAACTGATGTGCCATTTACGTAAACTCGTATTAGAATATCTTAAAAATGCTGATATACTCCAGATTTCATATTGTAAGCGTGTTCAATATATTGGTGTTCATGTAAATATGATCATTTAAAAATTCAGAAATGGGTGAATATATTTCAGCATGCTGTTTCAAATAGTGCTTGGTGTTTGCAATTAATAAAAATAATCTGCTTTTTACACCGAAAGCCCTCGAGTGAATCTTTCGTGAATCAAGTTACGAAATTTTGGAAATCAACTGATGGGTTTTAAGTACATAGATATGAGCTGCATCTCTGTCTTTCTCACCTACTTCTATTTGTACTGAAGCCTGCTTTATGTTACTTTTAAAGGCTACAGGACGAGGAATAAAGGCTAACAGTAGTACGAAAATGTCAAGATACAAGTTTGGACCATTAAGTAAGCAGTTTTCAATAAAATTTCACAAGATCTATGTGAAGAAACGTCGAATGCGATGCATAATTTATTGGTGGTCGATCACTGTGAACGAATTCTCTGGGAGGCAAATAAAATATGACTTGAGATTCAATACCGAGAGGGCCTGTAATTATTTAAACAACGTTTTGCTGTATATAACCTTCTAAAATTTGCTGGTATGAATTCAAATGTTCAGGGTTATTCTAAATTTGCAATTAACTGATCTAAATGATCTTCTAGTGCACTTGTCCTACAGTCATCTTACTTATATCTCTACTTCTTTTTTAATTTCTTCGGAACGGTGGACATTATCACCTCCCATTTCAATTTTTATTTAGTTACAAGATCTTTCGTTTGTTATAGTTCAAAAACCAAAACCCTTTACTGTTACCTTGCTGTCTTCTTACACTTAATACAAGGTTTTCGCTACATGCAATTGAAGTTTAAAATCGAGTTAACTAAAAAGAGGTGGGAGATGAGGCCTGGGGATGTTTAAAAGCACGTCACATTTAGACCATCAGTCTAAATTCAAAACAAATTGCACAACTAACACATAAAATTACAAAGAGAACTGCATATATCAAAAATACACCAAGCTTCTCATAAAGTAGAAATTGACATCCATCGGCATCAAGACACACAAATCTAGACACACAAAATTGGTATATTTATAACATTTAATTTTTGCTTCCGGACAGCATAAAAACTTCCTGTGTTATTACTTTTAAAGTACTCAAGCGGAAAAACTTCTAATGCGCTTATATTTGCTTGACGCGTAGCAAAATTTGAAGTCAGAAGGAATAGAGTTATTCTGCATTTGCTGCGAGCAGACGAATACGCAGAGAATTTACAGTGTCCACGAGGAATCTTTAATCTCTCATTAGTTAAATTCATCACGACTCATGTCGAGCTAGAACAGTTCAAATGACCTAAACGTTACTCTGAGCAGACACTGGTAATCTGGCAATCAAAATTCATGCATTAGGACATGATTTGCATAATAAAGCATTAATTAAAATTTGAAGATATGAACTGAGTTAGTAAACTTGGGGTAACAGTAATTTGGTCAAAGCCATTTTAGGATTATATTTTAAATACAACAGGGAAGTTTAAGTCAAGACTTGAAATTGAAAATCAATTAACTATTCTCCATTTTGCGATTCAAAGATTTAATTTACAGATAATTTTGATATTAGTTACGTTAAAAGCTTAGAAAAAATTGAGAGTGTTGTATTGTTTCTCTGCAAATATAAAAAAAATATATAATTCAGATTGAAATTAGCATATAATCGTTCTGAAATTTTATTTCCAGCATGATATTTTTAGTATTAATTTTGAGATAAGGTGTACATATATTACCAGACGATAGCAGATCCAGATACAGTATTCGTTCGAAAATTCATTTATTTGAATAAATTTCAGCGATTATCTTACGATGGATTTTTTACTCGGTGGAGTTTACACTTGCGAATATATATATATATATGTATCACTGAATTGTTAAAATATGAAACAATGCTCCATGTTTTATACTTGGCCTAATATTCATATTTCAGATTTTATAAATGCATTACCTATTAAATTACCTCTGCACATCTTTTTTAGACATTCATATTTTGAACAATATATATATTTCTTCAAAGCTCTTGGTAATGCAGTGCTTTCTAAAGCATCAATTTGTTTTTAAATTCAATTGTATAACTGCCAATACGCATTACAATTATGAACGTATTGTTCTCGACCATATCAGTAATTCCTAATTCCTTGCACACAACAGAAACTTTGCAGTGCTCCGGAAAAGTGGTCATCAGCAGTTTCGCCTTGGAGAAAAGTGTTCTTTCAGTGTTCCTCACTTTACGTAGTCGTTTCCCGGTAAACGTAATAATAAGCAGTAGTTTTTTTGTTTTAATTCCATCGACGGGATCCAGACTGCTGGAGAGCGCCTAATCCAAAGGGCCGGCTGTTCCGTCGTGGTGAAAAGAATGAAAGTATACATTTATGTTGATTATGTATGCATGTATGTATGAATAATAATATGTCTATATATATTCTGGTATTTTCAAATGTTTTGCATTTCAAATTTCTAGCTCAAATGTTTTTTACTTCGAATTTCAATTTAACCATTCTTATTTCATATAAGCAATTTTAAAGGAAAGTAAATGAACATCAAAATAAAAATATCATAACTGTAAACGTTCTGTTAAAAACAATTTAGACAAACTCATTCACTACGCATAACTGTAGAGTAAAATGAAGTATAATTCAAGCATTTTTCCGTGCTATATGTTTTTTACTTTTAAAGTTTTAATTATGATAAATGTATTTTTGATAATTTGGACAAAGAGAGATTAGAAACTGAAACTCTGCAAAATGCTGAAATTTTGGGCAAACTTTTACTCATATTAAACCTGCAATTTCATTTATAATAATTGCATGCATAAGCAAGTGTTCTTAGCTTTCTGTTTCTCTGGTATGCATGAGATAAAGTAAATGAAATGAAGCGCATTTCATAAAATACGAAACTCAAAGTTTAAAATCAATTATATGACTATGAATCAATTGTATGACTTATTTGAAATTAATATCTCAACTGAGGCCAAATAACGATTCCGTCCACAAGATCTAATATGTTACATTATAAACTAAAATTCGAAGTAAGTTGTTTTTGCTGTAAGTAATGTCAATGTTTCCTGAAAATTCGATAGTTTATATTTATTTGTTTCAAATGAATTCTTTTGATTGTTATTTCAGAAGACTTTTCCTCTACGTTAGCAGGTACAAGAATTTACTTCTAGTACGTACATTTATCGATATATCTTCGAATCTAATTCTACAGTAAGAAGTATAAGAATATGCTTTTAGTGCTTGGGATAATAGATAGTGTGATGCTGAGATTCAACACACTAAAATTTTTTTTATGATTAGTTTGTGAAGTGAACATTTGAAACTGAAATACGTTTTATTCTTAAAACTCTTTTAGAAGAAAATGATTCTTTCTCTAGTTTAGAAATTAATACTGTGTTTTCTTTATTTATCAGTCAGTAATTTAATTTTCATTTAAGGAGTAGTACATCTGCTGAGTTGATCTGGAGTGGTGGACTAATAATACAATATTTACGTCTTAAAAAACCGTCTTTGCATTTTCGTGAATGAATTTAATATCATCAAACTGTCGAAGCAAATTGTTTTTGCCATTTTCTCATATTCACAATACATCAAATTCTGCCATGATCTTAGATATCATAGCAGATTATATGACACTACACTTTGCTCTTGCAATTGGAATAGAAGTCCTAGGCTATGAGCTAATGCATAATTTTTAATTAATTAATTGCATTAATAAATGCACAATTTTTTTTAAATTCTGGCATATTATTTTAATCAGGATTGCTCCTAATTCACGAGACTTCAGTAATGAAATTAGTTTCTACATTGTTTGGAGTTTAATGTTCTCTCAAGATAAAATATAAGTTCCCAGAGATATTATATTTTATATGGACAGAAAAACAGAATCCATTACTATATTTAAGAACCAAACTTAGTATCTCTTGTCTAGAATATATTAGCTAATTCGAAAGCATTCTATGATCGCTACGTTTGAATTAAATATATTGTATTCCAAGGGACACATTGTGTCCTTTATATGTGTTTCTATGTAACAGCATTATTAAATGCCACATTAACAGTTAATCATGCTTAAATTCAAATACGAGCTTCCTCAACAAACAAGATTTAGATAAATCGATTTCCGTCCGAACCACCCGCATTAGGGTTCTACTTCTTTGCAGAAAAGCAAGTGTTTATAAGCACATTATGGAATCCTTGCGTTGTAAAACACTTTATTTTCCAGCTTCGGAACATCAAATCTCAAACAGTTACTAATTATAACTTTTATCCCGACCATCGATTGCGAAAGAGCGTAATTAGTTTTCCAATTATCTCTTCTTATTCAGGAATCTCTAGGTGGAATTGTTTTCTTAACGTGGCCCAGAAAAAATTAGTAGTTTTAGATCTACTTGAACCTTAATTTGCGCGTTTATCTTGTTACTAATACGTTTAGACGTGGTAACTTAATTTTAGTTTAATGAATGATAAAGATTTGAAAACACACCGAAGGACTTCATAACGAGAATCCCCCCCCCTCTGAAAAAAAAGGAATTGCCTTTGAAACTTCAAAGATTGCACGTTGTTTTTATTCTTATTTATTTCGAGTGTTTCTATTCTTATTTATTTCTCAACGTCTATATTATTTTCGAAACGTTTATATCAGTGTCACTTAATAAGAGGTTAATATTAAGGTCCCTATTCAAAGGGACAGGGATCAAACAGAATTACTCCTCAAATAGAGGTTTTCCTTATTCTGAGGTATCCTTTACAGAAGGTATTATTGTAGTTTCATTTTAAATATTTACCTAGTTATGTACTTTTGCCGAGATATTTTCAGGAATTTCTGTTTCTCGAAATTACTGAAGCAAGTAAGGGTTGGATACTGTTACAGTTACATATGAAATCAATTAGAGTTACATATGAAATCAATTACAGTTACATATGAAATCAATTACAGTTATTCAATTAGAATACCTATTACGGTGAGGGAAATCTTATAAAATATTTCCAAATGTTAATACCGAAAGAATAAGCGTATACCATTTCATTTCTCCATAAGAATAGATTATTTCATTTCTCAGATAACTGGTAATCATAAAACATGGCTCATGTACTTTTAGACATCCCTAAATAAAACCTTATGTTTTGTAGCAGCCAGTGCGTTCGCTGGGGTTCGAATCCCAGATCAAACTACCAGTATTTATGGATTTAATCGCTCGGCTATTGGAAAGCCATTGATGATGTCGTGTCTATGACAAAGTGCAATTATATAGCTTTTGCAACCTCGGAAGCTCTATCAGTATAAAGTAGGTCCATTGGGTCTCCAATGCCGATGTTAAACAGTCTGACCTGGATTGCTGGGCAGCTGAAGATGGGATGGCGAGACAGTGGGATGACATCTGGGCAATGAGGACAAATGTTAGTTTAACTACGCTGTCCGTCTGCAGAAATCCTCATCCCTTTTAAGTGATTTGTCTTAAGTCTGGTTATGATAGTCGATATGGCTCTGTCACAGTTCAATTCCGGAATGGAGTTTCCTTTAACTTGGCCGATTAGGCTTTGGCTGGCAACTGCATTGGCATCAATGAGGGTTAGGCAGTTGGATGGCTGAGAAGAATCACGGGTTGCCTTTGCAAGCTCATTGGCCTTCTCATTACCAAAAATATTTACATGAGCCGGTATCCATTGTAAGATGCAGAATCTTTGGGTAACAATGATTTTGTTTGTGAGCTCAATGATCTGATGACTGAGATGACATTTGCCCATCTGGATCGCTTACAATGCTGATCTGCAGTCAGAGAAGATGATGATGACCTTGGAGCTGCCTTGGTCTTCTTTAGAGAGAAAAATCTCCAGAGCACTTTGATGGCGACGAGCTCGCATGTATAGTTGGAGGCGATTTTCCCAACAGGAATACTGTGACATTTCTGCACTCCGTCTGGTCCGATGAAAAAGACTTCCGCTCCTCCTCTGCTCAGATTGGAGTCGGAAGAGCAGTCTGTGTAGGCGATCGTCAGATCTTGAGTTAAGGTCGTGAGTTCCTCAATGGTATGTCACTCTTTTCTTTGATTATGGAAAGCCATTAATGATATATAACGTATATAATGTGCATTTGTATTTGTATGCACTTATGTCATATGGCTCTACTATATGGTGAGTTTATTTGTTATGCTTATTTTGTGTAATATTACCGTTTTATATTTATACTACTTAACTGGGTAGTATTTATGTTTATACTGCAATATTTATGATTGAGTATGCAACTAATTGTGTAGATGGTCAAGATATCACCATTGATATGGAAACAATTGCGTCTGATGCTAAGTTATGGAAACAATTTCGTCTGATTCTAAGTTAAAAATACAGTAATTTTACATTCAAAGCATTCTTTCATTGACATTTTCACCTCTAAAAACGGTTGCTGCTACATGAAATGTTCGGATCAATTTACACCTGCATCTCTGTCGTCTTAGAATCTGCTTAAATTTTGTATTCGCTTTATACATATCAAAGTGATGATTTTGTTTCGGTTTTTATTTAATTATGTCACTTGAGGGCTATCTCTCTAAAGAAAGGGGTGCCTTCTCGAAGGACTTCCTAAGGAAAATTGGCACGTATACACGTTGCATATGGAGCAAACCACAAAAACGCCTATGCAGCCGGCGCGTTCGCCGGGGTTCGAATCACAGACTGAACTACCAGTATTCATGGATTTATTCGCTCGGCTATTGAAGAGCCATTCATGAAAGTGATGAAAGCACACATATAAAATAGATGCTTGAGTTCTAATAACCAGTAAATTCTGCGTGTGATATTTCATTAACCTAACTGTATTTTTGAATAAATTGTGCAATCGTAATGTATTAAGAAAATTCGCATGGATGTTTTGAAACAATAATATGATACAAAACCGGGAAATCTCTGTAAAATGTAGTAGCGTACATTAGTGCTTTTAACGAGAGAAAGGAAGAAAATAATAATCATTTTAAGCCGAAAATTTCGTAAATATAAAATACTAATGGGTGATTTGAGAAGGTTTAGTTTGAAAATTTTATTCATGAAGTAAACTTAACGGACTGTTATAAATAATTCCTTCGCTATTTAACATGTCAGCAATGTCGTCAGCGAAACATTATTTTAAAACATGTCTGTGGGTATAATGTTTCACAAAATCTTTCCGCTGATTCATCGTATTAAGTTTTACTAATAATAAATATTGTCTGTGGTACATAATTCATGATTCAGCAATAAGAAAATTCCATAATGGAAGGATTAGGACTCAATCTAACTTACGTTTTAAGCATGACAAATCATAGCATTTTATGAATGATAATGAAGTGAGAGTCTGAAATTGTAAAGAACTGTTTTCGGCTTTAAGTTGCTCTCTAGATTAAATTCATATGTTGCAAGGTAAATTAGTGTAGAGCAAACTGTTGAAAAGCTCGCATTCAGTTCTTCTTCCTTTTTATAATTTAACTCGTGCAGCATTATATTAGTTGCTTGTTTACTATATGTAGCATTTCAATTAATTTTCCTAAAACATTTATTGTAAATCTATTTTTGATGTTAATAATATGTTACTTTTTTTCACTTCGACTTACCGTGAATTTATTTCTCTTTAAGCTATAGCCGTGTGTTAATACTAAGCAAAATTATGAGATGTGAGGTTTCACCTGCAATTTTTGTGTATTTGTTCAAATTTACAACCTCCTTTCAAAGACTTAAAATGTATAGTAAAGTTACCATGCTCTCCGATATTCCTTGTTACTTTTGATCTTAACATGTACCATTGCCAGTCGTTTCAGTGCCAACTCTTGCAGCACTTTCAAGCATACGCGTTAGGCGTTGCTAGAAAACGGCATTGTTAAGTTATATGAGCATTTTTCAAGAATTCAGGCCTGTCTTTTAATAAAAGTTAAACCCAATTAACCTTCCAAAAACTGATCTTTCACTTTTAATCTTAAAATATAGGGTAAACATTTTTATTGCAAAAGTGCTTAGATTGCTTAGATTTAAAGGATCAGCCGTTAGTAAATTAATGTAAACGTTGTAAACAGACTTAGCTAATTCCTTGTTTTAGACACATATTAAATGATTTCTTTTGAAGAGATTTTAATTTAGTGCCTTCATTGACTTTTATTTCTGTATAGTATGCTCAATTTTTATGAATAATATTACACCCATACTACATAAAACTCCATTACATATCGTATTACATAAAATCATGCATTTTCAAAGTCAGGTTTATTGGCTATGAAGAAACTTTTCAAAGACCTGAGATCAAAGGCATGCCTTTTGAATGAATCCATGAGCGGATTCAAAATTCATAAAAAAATTTTTTTGGTATAATTATACTGAACAGCAGGGAGCTGAGTGCAATTATATGTTTTAAAGAAAAAATTGCAGAATGAAAATTTTGAAAGCTTCAGGGAATAATACTTTTTAAGGATCTCAGAAATATTCGCAAAATCATTTTTTAAAGCCCAAACAATGAGTTTAAAATACAGTAGAGTCCCGCAAACTCGATTCCTGATATCTTGACATTCCGTATAACTCGAGAACTTTTTTCGGATATCTTTAGGACAAACAGAGCAAATATTACATACAATACATATAATTATATGTATTGTGCGTATACCTTTCCTGTTCTGCTCAAAGACTTGAGTGTTCTTTTTCTGCAATTTTTGCAGTTTTCAGTTTTCGCATTGTACCATAAATTCTTGGAACTGATGAACAAATTTCAAGATACGCTGTAATACTTGTTTGCTTCTTTTGAGGATCCGAAGAAAGTCCGTAGCGGCTGGCCGCTGGCTCACGTTATTTTCTATTGTTGAGAAACGTTAAGAGACTTGTTTGAAGTTTTATGATTGCATTTTACTGCAAACTAAACTCACACTAGTTTATTGCGAGTATCATTCCTCAGTTCACATCCAGGCGTATAAGTCTTGCATATTTTGCCTTAGAGAAACTGGACAAAGAGGAAAGCGTAAACAAAATTACCATGGATTTAGGTGTTCGACGTCAAACGGTTAAATATTAAAGAGTTCTGAAAAACCTACCCCTTATTCCGTGAAACTCGACTTTTCGGAAACTGGACACTCAGTCAGTCCTTTGAAAGAAAACATTTTGAAAGACAAAGGGAAAGAAAGAATGAAAACTCTATTTCTTATGATGATTATTTCGAACCTAATCATAACATAAATTGTGTGAGGAAATTTACAAAACTTGAAAGGTAGCTGTGTCAACGACTTACACGTTATGTAATATTTTTGTTTTTTAAATTCGGATTTTACAACATTCAGTTCTAAAATCAGCTTTCTGAAACTCTATCTATCAGATAAACCTTAAATTTCTTTTAATATTGTTGCTTTCGTAAGAACATTGAGTGAATCTATTTAGATTTATCTTGACGAAGAAGTGAAGATTTGAATTGCTTAAAGTTTTACAAATGTTCTGCAATTTTAAAGCTTTCAAATTGTCTTGCATTCAAAAATTTCTCAAAATTTTTATGGCTCCTTATAATTTTAGTCTATTACGTATTAAAGTACAACTAGATTTATTTGAATTTCTAAATATATTTGTAATTTAATGGGAGTACTTTCAGATTTTTTTCAAAAACTTATTACTGAGAATGAAAACTAAATTTCCATTTTAATTTAGTAGCGAAAGTGTACAATATCTATAAGCAAAATATTTAACTATGTAATGAGTTTACATTTGAAATTAATACATATGCTTTTCTCTGTTGAAATCCTCTTACTTTCCTTAATGTACAGTAAAATATTCAAGAAAGTGTTTTACTGGATATTTTACTGCACTGGATTTAAGCTTTAAGCATTCTGTAAACGTTACTAACTAATATTTTTAATTGTGAATAGATTCTGTGTACTAATCATCTTAGCTTTGTGTCTGGAAATATTAAATTTTATATAAAACGTTTTGTGACATTGCTACGTGGATGCAAGTTTGACCTCAAAATAGCACTTTTAATATTAGTAGCGTAATGCTGCAAAATTTAAGTTTACCTAGATTTTAATAGGAAAAAAAACCCGTAGTTTGATGTAGATTTTAGCGAACTTCTGTCGGTTTTGCAAGTTATCTGACGTACGTCCTTCTTCACGTTTCTAGGTTTGCCTTGAATAGGAGAGACTTATGTTTAAGTGCACTTAAGTCCTACAGATGTTTGTTCAATATCTACGCCAATTTAAAGTTAATAGCCTTATTTTAAATTTCACATTTACGTGTTTGTCTTGCAATTAACTTTTATTTTTACTATTTTCTGTTTCCTTAAAGTAAAGAGTGCAAATTTCTATTTTAGTAGCTTATAATGGCCTAGCTAAATAACAGTTGCTTGAGATCTAGAATATTTAAGAACTGTGTAGCGACTATTCGTTGAGTTCTTGTAAGTAACAAGTCTAGAGAAGGATTACATGATTTTTCATTTCAACTCAAAATAATTTAACAGATGGCCCTTACGAAATGCCTCCAATTGGGCTTTAATTCAGAACAGAAAATATTAAATCAATCTATTGTAGTACTAAAACGCAACCAGCCGAAGCTGCACAGAATCAACTAACAAATTTGGCCCTTATTTGACATCACCCACTCGTACTAATAATCACATATCAAGTACGGCCGTATAACAGTATGCTTATACTAGCAACAACGTGGCCGAAAGGCAAAATACGTTCTTCTACTGAAGTGATCAGACTTCAGCTTAAATACAGGTTTCTTACTGTGGGTGCATTAAACCAGTCTCTCAAGCTTAGCAGAGTCGAGATCTCGAAATCATTATTAAGCGGCCATTCATTTGGCGCGAATTGTGTTTCCAAGTGAGCCACGAAGATATCCGTTTTTACTCGTTTTTACCTCATTTACATATATTATAATCCTGTAAACACATTCTTCCAGGAAACGTTGATGCGAAATGAGAAGGTGAAGGAAAGGCTTGTTCCAAAATAAAAATGTAGTAAAGTAGAAAAGTAAAGTTAAGTTTTATTTCCTAATATATCACCTATCATTAATTACGTTTAGGGTGTGTGTGTGTGATTATGGCAAAGCCTCAAGGGCTATCGGCCTAAGGGGAGGGATACCTTCGTGGAGGACTTTCTAAGGGAAACTGGCTCGTATACACGTTACACATGGGAAAAACCACGAAAACGCCCATGCAGCCAGCCCGTTCGCGGTATTCGAACCTCGGACCGAACTACCAGTGTTCAGCGACTTTACCGCTCGGCCGCTGGTGGTCTAATTACGTTTAGGATATCACTACTTGTTTCATGTGCTCTTCGGAATGACTCATCATTCATGTGCTCATCGTACTTCCTGTACGCATCTGAAATATTTGCGTTAAATGGAGTCCTTCTTCGTGCTTCGATCTTTTCGCAAAAGAGTGTAATAACAAAGCTCATCAGTATAACGGGGAAATAAGTAACGGGTCTTAAATAGCGGTCCTCATTGAGAATTTCATAGGTGAATACATTAAAATAATTCATAACATTGCAATCGTTCGCAGCTTGGTAAAATTGTCTGTTAAGCTTGCCAAGATGCTTAGTAATAGTGTCAATTTTTCAAATCATCATGTAGGCATTTATGCCTTGCGAAGAAGTGAGCGTTAGTGATGATTCAAAGGTATCTATTCTGTAAATTCTGTAGTTTATCGATATCAGATTTAGTAGTAGTAGTCCACGTTGGGGAGGAGTAAGTCATTATTGGTCGGATGACAGAACTGTAGATTAACCTTTTCTTGTCAAGATCCAGTTTGGCGTTAATTTGAGCCTTCCAGTTCGCACACCAGTCTTCAATATTGGGAATGCATTTTTGGAGCGTTTTTACTGCATGGTTGACATTAGGGGATTTAAACGCCAGAGCAGTATCATCCGCATAACAGGCAAGGATGGAGTGATTTTGATTAATCTTCGGAAAGTCTGAAGCATAGAACAAGTGCAAAATTGGTCCGACAACAGACCCCTGTGGAATTCCGCTGAGAATACGTTGTTCCGTACAGTTTGCACCATTCCCACAACCATAAAAATTGCGATCGGAAATAAAGGAATGAATTGTAAGAATGAGTCCTCTGTCAAGATGACAGAAGATAAGTTTGGAGATAAGTCCCTCATGCCTGACGCGGTCGAAAGCTTTCGCCACATCCAGCACGAGAAGAGCAGTGAACTGTTTGTTATGCAAGGCAGCACCTACAAATTCTGATATTCTATATCCAGTTTGTTTCGTAGTTTATAATTTTGTACGGAAGCCAAACTGCTCCGGCGCTAAACATTCCAAGTGGAGTTAAATGCATTTTAAGATAATTTTCTCATATATTTTCCCTAGTATAGAAAGCAAACTGATCGGACGATATCCGTCCGGTTTCATGTGGTTTTTGAAGAGTTTAGGAATTAAAATCACTTTAACCACCTTCCACTGTTTTGGAAAGTAGGATCGGCAGGTTTCTTACTGTGGGTGCATTAAACCAGTCTCTCAAGCTTAGCAGAGTCGAGATCTCGAAATCATTATTAAGCGGCCATTCATTTGGCGCGAATTGTGTTTCCAAGTGAGCTACGAAGATATCCGTTTTTTCTTGATTTGAAGTAGCAAGAACACCGTTATAAAATAATGGACGATTGGAAACGTAATTCGACTTGAGATTTTTAATAAGAGACCAAAACGACCCGTCTTGGATGTTAATTTCAGAAATTCCACAAGTAATCGCTGTGTTGTTTTACTGCTTTTCTAATTCTCTTGTTTAGGCGGTTTATCTCTCGTTTGACCAATCGCAGTACAGACGAGTGACGAAATTTATAGCGCACGCTGGCTGAAGTTCTAGGAATATTCTCCGATTATTTCACTAATTCACACGCTGCATTTGCAGTTCGAAAAAAATGGCACAAAACAGTGTTAGGATCAATACGCAGCAGAACATGCTGCTGTGTTATGTGAATGAAAATCCCGTTTTTTAAGGGAAGAGTTAACACAGGAATTTAGGGCTAAGAAATAAAGAGTGATGTGGGATACCATGAAAGCAACGGTAAATAGATAAGAGTAAATGAATTAAGCTTACTTCAAATATTTTTAGAAATAAACAATTTTAATCACTTAAATTTATAATATGATTAATTTGCATTACAATCTAATAGCACACTAAGTTTTTTTAATGCTTACATTAAAACTATTTTCCCGCAATTTATTTTACAGTTAATATTAGAAAAATATTTCTTTAAGTAAGAAATTAAAAAGAAAATAATTCCTACTTAATACTTCTTACCTTTTTTTTTATTTTCTTTTTCTATGAAAATTATTTCTTTCAGGAAAAGAAATAAAATTCATTCAGTATTATAATATGGCCGATCGCTGCTGCAATCAGCTATCACACAAGCATCAAAATGTTTTATTTTAAATAATTTATTCTATAATTAACATGAAAGAAAATATTTTTTCAATATAAAATATATAACCAAAATTATGCTAATCTATCCTTATATGTGTGATTAATTCGTATTTCCATTTTTGTCACATAATGACTAATACTTTTTTCAATATTACGTTGCTATTATTTTAATTTCTTATATATATAAGAAATGCTTATTTTAAAATTCTTCCTTCTCAAAAGATTTAATTCTGCGAAAATAATCAAAAGATAGTAATTTTATTTTCACAATGCAAGTACTAAAATAAAAATAATCAATGTAGGTCTCCTGCAGTTGAAGTCCTTGTCAAACCAGCGTTTCGACACATCATATAGAAAACTAATAATAATCAATATCTCTTTTACAATATGAAAATGAGAACTCTGCTATGAACAGTATTTTTTTAATGTTTGCAAGAAACAATGATTTTTGAATACTAGTAGATTACAAATGTACTATTCTACGAACAAACTTCAGTCTTATAGCATTTCTTACTTTATAGCATTATACAATAATAATGCAGTATAATTCTACTAATAAGCCCACCAGCGGCCGAGCGGTAGAGTCGCTGAACGTAGGTAGTTTGGTCTAAGGTTCGAATCCAGCGAACGAGCTGGCCGGGTCGGCATTTTTGTGGCTTTCGCCATGTGTAACGTGTATACAAGCCAGTTTCCTTCGGAATGTCCTCCCTTGGAAACCAGTTTTAAATCGTAATAAAATTACACACACACAAAAAAAAAAAAATATCTGAAAGCCTTCAGATTTTATAGTGTTCCCAAAGAGCCCTTTTTTTAACGTTTTGCGTGTTACCTTTATTTATTAAATATCATGTTTTTCGCACTTAAATATGCAATTCAACAGCAATATTATATAATTTAAAAAGAGCATATCTTTAGAATTTCCGATACATAGTGTAGCGCGCTAGAGATGAAAATGTTTTTTTCCTTTTTTTTTTTTTTTTTTTTTTTCCCGTACAATATTGCCATTGCTCGCTTTGAAGTCCTTGAGTTTCTTAATCAAACACTCATAAATGCTTTACAAAATATGGAATAGATAATAAAACAAATTCCCAGTTACAAATTTTGGCCTCCAGATGCCTATATTATTAGGATGGAGGATTACGTTATTCAAAATTTCATGGCTCATATTCAAAATTTTATGACCGTTGTTTTATCACAGTGCGAGAAACATCCATACATTTATGCAGATTCCTCATTATTTAATTTCTTTAAATATAATACAGTGCGATAATATTTGGTGGCAACGATTTGATAGGTGAAACGCCACAAAATTGCAAAACGAAATTTACAGCCCGTCTGGGCTAAAACGTATTTTGAAAGTTTCACACTAGTAGTAGTACTGCTACCGAAAAAATATTATAAAGCTATTTTATAGTTTTATATGTATATATATATATATATATATTTATTTATTTTACAGTAGTGTGGATTTCGCGTAATAATGAACGGCATTCCTTTTTGTGTTCACAATATTGTTCGTAAGGTATTCAAGTGATAGATTTTAAAATAAACGTAATTCTTGCTGTAAATAAGTCGAGTAGAAGATTATCGAATGTCTATATTTGTATTAAATGAAGAAGGTTTATGTACTTAATAAACTTATTATCTTATATAAGTTTATCAAGTACATAAACCTTCTTCATTTAATACAAATTATCTTCTGCATTTTTAAAGCATATAATTACAATTTATATCTATAATTTGAGGAATAGTATAAATAACCTTTCTTTCAGTAGAAATTCTGTTCTTTTTTTTCTGAATGTAGCTCCAAATACTCTCTCAGTTCATCGCAAATTAAAATAACTGTAAATGTTAGCAATCTGAAATACGCAATGAAAACATCTGGCAGAGCAAAAGCATCAACGTATTTTCTATAAATTGGCCACCGATTCAGAGATCTGCAACCGTATTCTTCGTTTAAATATGAAAAAATCAGCGGCGAAATCACATACAAAGCCATTCTCTATTTAGTACGTCAACTGCACAACCCTGATTGACGACGCGGCAACACTTTTTCGCGCGATTTCGACAACTTCCGTACTCAGAGAATATAGGATGTCGGGCAGACCTATTTTTCACTAGCAGCGACATCTGGCGGCCCACAACTTGCTGTTGACTCTCCTAGCGTAGAATAACCGTCTTGATGAGAGGTTGATGGATGAGTAAGAGAAGGTAGGAGAACCTGAGATCCTTCTTTCTTCGAAATTTTCCCTCAGGATTGGAGTGGAGGTGGACAGACTCGACAAGACCTAAAGCTAAAGAAAGGAGCAACAATTTTTTCTTGATTGATATAAAATTCTTGGACATGATCTTATGTCACTGTTGAACATCAGTGCGATAAGTCACCCAACGTGTTGAGTTTTCTTCTGTTATTTACTCTTAATCTAGATTTCATGATTAAGGCGTTTCAGCATCATATTTTCTTTTAAAATTTAGTTGATATTTTTGCATGAATTGTTTTCATTAAATAAAGAAAAAGTAAAATAGTTTTAATTTTTAAGTGAGTAATGATTTCTTCACATTTTAGAATAACATTTAATATTTTAATAAATGTGCTTTCTTCTTCTTTTTAGTCCAAAGGGGCTTTGTCCCTGAAAGACTATTGTTTTCGTTTTGCGATTTTGCGTTGAATCACTATAATCGGCGAATCACTTTTCAAACTGTTGCCACCAGATGTAAAAAACCTGCATTATATTTGAAGAAATTAAATAATGAAAAATCTGCATAAATATATGCATATTTCTCGCATTGTTATAAAACAACGGTACATAGAGCCATCGAAATTTGAATGACGTAATCCAACTGCGAATATGGGCATCTAAAAGTCCAAATTTGAAATTTGGAATTTGTTTTATTATCGGTTTCATATTTTGTAAAAATTTAACGAATTTGGGATTAATTAACAAACTCAACTTTTTAAAAGCGAACAATGGCAACACTCTACAGGAAGGAAAAAAAAAAAAAACCTTTTTATCTCCAGCGCCAAGGAACTGTGTATGGGAAATTCTAAAGATATGCTCATTTTAAAATTATTTTGCGACATTGCTGTTGAACTGAATTTGGTTTGATAGCAAAGAGAGTGATAATAAATACATAAAGGTAACACACAAATAAAAATGAAACGCCTCTTTGGACGTAATTTAAAATCTGAAATCTTTCAGATTTTTTTTTTTTTAATTTTCTGTTTAGCAAGGTGATCTAACTTTGCATGAGACGACACGCAAACACGAAAAAAAATATTTACGGAAAACAGCAGGGTTGAAATTAAATAAATTTTATTCATTAATATGTCTATTAACTATTTAATAATAGTCTATTAGCTATTCAGCTTAATTCATACTTAATTCACTTAATATTCTATTAACTATTAAGTTTATAAAATTCATTTCATCATCGCATAGTTAATTTTTAACATTTAGTTTAATTTTAAAACTGACAATTCATTTCATTCTAACAAGTTTAATTTTCAGTTTAACTGTCAGACTACATGAAGAACGGACCTGAGTAATATTATTTTTAAAATAACCTGTAATTATGCTCTTATCGTTTTCGCAAAATAATATACGAAGATTCAGAGATATAGCATAAAATTTCCAGTCTGAAATTAAATGAATTTTGAACAATATAAAATATTCGGAACGTGTTTCCATCCGACACGCAGTCGCTAAGTACAGAAACTGATATTTAATCATAATAACCTAAGTTCTTCATGGTATTGTTTTATTGGAACGAAATTCATTTAATTTAAATCAGCTGCTATTTTATTAGAAATTTTAATGAAACGTTAGCATATAATCATATGCTTTGGCAACGTCTCATTTACAGCGGGAATCCATTTCCACATTTCTGAACCCGAAACAAGCGATTTGAAGACTATGTTTTAGGCTGTTTTAAGGTTGGATTTAAAATCAATATCTGAGGTTCTTAGAAGTTATAATTAAATGATTTTATAAAGTCTCCTTATCAACAGTAATTCTTGAAATTATTTTTTCAGCTAATTGAGAAATGAATTGAGCGAAAGTGGGAGAAAATGCTAATATTATTAAAATTTAGCTCGCCATAATTACTTTAACGGCTCATTTTTTTCTCAACAAATTTAACATAGTTTCATATAAGTGACCATTTTTTTTCCAAAACGTAGGAACGCTATTTGATCGAAAGCGACCCTTGGGGCTGCGGAGCGTGTGACTGTAACAAATTCATCTCAAAATAATACCAGAACAAAGTCGGAAATAACTTTTTTTCCTCAGAACTATTTAAGGATCTCATCATTTACTTTTCTTCTTATTTTCTGGAGTTTTGCCTTAGCTGATGATATACTTCCCTTCCTGTGAGTATCACTTATTTTCTACAAAGTAGCTGTGCAATAAATGGATTTTTCTCCAGAATGTTATAGTGCAGTTTTTGTAAATAACTATAGATAATTGTTTTAACAACATATTATTATTATTAACACTACAGTTATATTTACACACAATTAATTTCCTTATAAACATAAATAGTGGTCAGATTAAACCTTTACGTAAATGATGATTTATTTTTCTCTATTCAAATGCTTACAACGTTCAGAAGTAATCGATTATTTAATACCAAGTGGACATACAACTATTATAATGATTGTTTTCTTTTATAAGATAAATCAGTTTTTACATATGCAGCTAATTTGATATTAAAGGTTAAATACATTTTTCACAATTTCTCAGGCCCACCAGCGGCTGAGCAGTAAAGTCGCTGAACACTGGTAGTTCGGTCGGAGGTTCGAATCCCGCGAACGGGCTGGCTGCATAGGCGTTTTCGTGGTTTTCCCCATGTGTAACGTGTATACGAGCCAGTTTTCCTTAGAACGTCCTACACGAAGGCATCCCTCCTCTTAGGCAGATAGCCCTCGAGGCTTTGCCATAATCACACACACACAATTTCTCAGGAATAATGTTGATTTACTTATTCAAGCCATGAAACTTGATAAGGAAAATTAGAAGTAAATGAAAGTATTTGTGTTCAAAGATGTCTGCGTGTAACGTTTGTGAGCATTTAACTCTACAGTTTTAGATAATTTTCTCTTTTTCCTGCATCTTGTGAATATTATATATATATATTCATGCGTGACTTATCTTTTCTTGTGTATCAGACTAAATGTTTAACTACAGGTTGTGAAATTTCTGCTATTTTTTGCTCTTCGCAAGAGTTTCTCAACATATTGTAGAGTTTTTAAATTACATAGATTTTTCATGTGAAAATTTTATATAAATATCTCATGAATTTCAAAATCGACGGAAGGTTATAAAAACACTGTACTATATAGCAGCTTTTAAAAAAGCGCATCTGAAGAAATTAAACATAACTGAATCTATTATTAAAGATTAAAATACGGTAGAACATTTTAAAGTACTAAATACAGAGTTTTAATGAATTTTACAACCAAACCAAGAAATTATACTTTTCATAATAATAATTATTATTTTTTTCAATGTTTGTCATTTTTTGTGTATCCTGTATCACAGATGACATTTTAATCAGTTCACTGCATAAAATTTGCTATCATTTTTAATTAACATTTCTTCATTATTTGAAAGTGAAAGATATTTGATATTTTGCATACATCCCAAGATAAATTTTCCTTCACCATTTATCTAACTCTATTATTACAAAACACTAAAATAGCTAATTACGAGCTCTTTTCACAAAGCTGCAATACGTATAATGAAGACGCCTGCGGGTATTAATTTTTTTTTTTTTTCATATTTGTTTTGCTAAGAAGTTTTTGAAGGCAACTGAATGCAATCATTTTATCATTTTCAGAGGAAATATTTACGTACACCTACATTTCATGTTACGCATCAGAAAATGAAATTAACCGATTTTCACATCTTATCGATTAGCAGCTCATTAAGATTTAAAAGAACTTTGGATGGAGATTTACCTTAAATAAACAAAGTTAAAGCTTCTCTCAGTAAATTCATTTCTTCATTTTTTTTGACAGTCACATCGAATTATTTCAGCATCAGTCTTAGGAAAAGAGGTAATTTTTATTCGATCTAATTTTCTGGATTTTCATTTTGTCCCTTCAAAAATACTATTTGAAAAATCTTGATATCGACATCTAAATTTTATCAGAAAATTAAAGTTTTATTTAATTTGTAAAATTTTCGAAATCTGTGAGTGTAAAAGAATGTTTACACAATGCTTTAATAATGATGTGTATGTTGTGTGTGTGTGTGTGTGATTATGGCAAAGCCTCGAGGGCTATCTGCCTAAGGGGAGGGATGCCTTCGTGGAGGATTTTCTAAGGGAAACTGGCTCGTATACACGTTACGCATGGGGAAAACCACGAAAACGCCCATGCAGCCAGCCCGTTCGCGGGATTCGAACCTCGGACCGAACTACCAGTGTTCAGCGACTTTACCGCTCGGCCGCTGGTGGGCCGATGTGTATGTTGAACACCAACAAAATTTTAAAGAACGAACATCTTTTTTCTATGTATGCTCCTCCAATATGTAAAACAGTTATAACGCAATGATATTTTGAAACTTTCAATTTCATCCCCAAGTTTAATTTTTCAAGATCACAAATAATAATGATTAAAGCGGTTAACAGACATTACTCTCATTCACGATTTTGTGTAAGTAAGAAGTTCTATTTAGTAATTTATTTAGTCTATTTATCTATGTTCTATGTAACATATGTTTTAATATGTTTGAATATTTGAGTTAGACAATTAAATATTAAAGCGAAACAAATGGAAATATCATTTGTTTGAAATTATAAAACAAACATTGCTATCATTTGTTTATTTTTTTTTTACTTTTAAAACTGAGCTAAATACGTAGAATATTAAATTATTGATGACATAATTTCGATAATTTCTAACAAACACCTGATTGCAAAATTGTTCTTTTGTTTATAGTAGATATTGGTCGATTTGTTATAAGTGAGTCTTAATGAATTTCTTATTGTGGTGAAAGAATGTGCTAATATTTAGTATAAGCACATTTCTTTATTTAGAAATTAAATATTTCGCCTACTTGGAGGGATCTAGATTATGGTAATGAAAACAATCAACGCAGCCATTTTTCGCTTTACATCTAAAGCCATAAACGTTTCCTTAGCTATGAATTTTCTACTTCCTATATATTCTTTTAAAATGTGTCTTCAATTATTAACGTCACCAATCTTGCGATTTCTTTCTTGTTTTATAAGGTAAAACTCCATCCATTTCTCTCTCATTTAAATAACCGACGTTCAACAAGTACTTGAGAGACACAAAACATGAGAGACATGAGGTAAACAATTTTTTTTTTATTCCATTGAATATCGTTTTTCTTTGAGGGTTTTTCCTAAGTTGCTAAAAAGGAATTCAAAATTTCTTTCACTTCTAAAAACATAGCTTCTCTATTGCTTAACCCAGCAGATATTTTAGTGCCTCACATAGCCATAGTCGCTATCGCTGCAGCCGAAACTGAGTTATGCGAACAAGCAGCAAAGAAATCCATTATCGGCCCTCAGCTGAGAGTATGCTATTATACGCATTCATTGTCACAAAGTCTTAATGAAGGGGTATGAGGAGAATCACTCCATGAACTGAAAACAGGTTATGTGAAGTTCTATGTTGTAATGTTTAGTGCTGAATATTCTTTTAAAATGTGTCTTCAATTATTAACCGCTTGCCTGATTATCCCGAGTTATCTCGAGTTCGTATATATTGCAGTTAATTATTATCCCGAGAAAACTCGGGCGAAGCAGAATTTGTTAGTATGATTTCTTTTATCACGGTTTTACTCGGTCTGGAGGAAATGAAAGGAAATATTCAACTTTCATTGGCAGTTTGCCAAATTTTGTTGGTTGCGCGGTTCTTTTGGAGGGAGTGGTCGCGTGTTTTCCTATTGTATAGTGTACGTTGGCTTGTGGATTAGTAATGTATAAAGAAAGATGCATGTGTTGGGAAAAAATAAAATAATGGCGATGATGGAAGTTAGCGAAAGCGATGATTTTTCAGATAGTGATTATGAAAATGTTGGGAAAAAAGTAAAAAAAAAAAAAAATCGAACGAGACAGTGTACTCTGTGCTCCCGTGAAAGAGATTCCAGCGATAAGCCAGTAAGAAAAGAGACTAGATAAAAGTGTAGAACGACAGGTACCACACTGTGCTGTCCCTTGTTTTAAAAACTATCATACAAAGATTAATATTTAACTTTTTTCGTTTACCCGAGATAACTCGGGATAATAAACTAATATTAAAAATAAATGCTTTTACACCTTCAAAAAATTAAAAATTCAACTTAAAACCTACATATTTTGATTTGTTTCGTTTTGTTGTATTTAATAATAAGATTTTAAAAAATGTAATGATTTTTTGCAATTTTTTTCAAAAACAAATTGTAAGGGAAGCGGTTAACGTCACCAATCTTGCGATTTCTTTCTTGTTTAACAAGGTAAAATTCCATCTATTTTTCTCTCATTTAAATAATCGACATTCATCAAGCACTTGAGAGACGAAAAACATGAGAGACATAAGGTAAACAAATTTGTTTTATTCCATTAAAAATCGTTTTCCTTTGAGGGGTTTTTACCTAGGTTGCTAAATAGTTACTAAAATGAAGGCAGTTTTGGAAGCCAAAATTATGGAAAAGCCAACATTGTCCAAGTTATGTAAATGTGTAAATCCTAATGGAAAATATACATCAACATAAATTTTCAATTTAGATTGAGAAAAGGAAATACCCAATAAATAAAAACAAAGTAGAAAACAAAATATTTTCCAAGTAAGAGAAAAAACGAAACTTTTCTGAAAATTAAAGTAAATGGCTGAAAGTCTAATTTGTCTACTATGTCCTGTAATTTTAGCCACCAGATATAAAAATATGATTTTCATAAACAGGCGAAAATTAAAAAAAAGGTAATCAAAACAACTATAAGAGAGACAGTAAGAAACAGTGAAATGAATAAACATTTTACATCATAACTTTCCAAATAACGAAAACCACAATCCATCTTCTATGTATCATATATGTATTATCAGGTTCAATGTTCCGTCTTACTTTCTTCGGGAACATGCAAGGACCTGACTCGGAACAGAGAGCGTACTAAAGCTATGTTCAATAACTGTGGGAAGTAGACAGGATACACAAGAAGGGTATACAAAACCCTTTATTTTTCTCTATTTACAATAACTTCTATAAATAAAAATAAAACTAAACTCTTAACTTTGAAATAATAAACGTGGAAGATTGGCCTTATATTAACAGGAAGCCGTATGTAGTACAGAGAACTGTGAACACTACAATACGTTTTAAAAATTATCAAGAGGATTAAACCTCTGGCCTGGAAGGCAACCAGCAACTGAGTAAAACTTCTAAGGTAAGCGGCCTGCTTCGACTAACTGCTTCCTCTCTCTCGCTTGGCAAAAAGCCACAACTTAAGTACTTGGCGTTCGCCAGACAAACTTTGCATAAATACGTTAACGCTTATAATTCTGGCCGGAAGTAGAAAATAAGAAGTGATAGTAAAGATTTAAAATAAAATAAACGTTAGTAAAACTTAAGATCCTTACATACTTCCCGCCAGAGTTAATTAGTTTGAAACTGAGGTCTAAAACGACCTTGTTGAAAACTTTTAGCTCTAGAATCTAACGCGAGGCCAATCTTTTACAAACATTTTTCGCTAGAAACTAGAAATTTAAAATAAAGAAATTTGTTTTTACAATAGCAGCTCCCAGGACACGCAATTTTTTCATCTGTACTGCATCTAAACAGGAGCTTTTATTCAAATCTGGTTCCTTCCAGAGATCTGGAAGGAAAACTAGTTTAATGAAATGTTACACAATGAAATGGCAAGTAACATGTATAATTATATTTCTCTTAACATTCTTATTTCATTCATGACTATTTTAATTATCTCTCCCCGTGCTCTCTGACATGTGTTGTAAAAGAACACCAAACACGAATGTGTTTATGTCTATGTGTTCAACACTTCCTCCTACAATCAAAGCACTAACGTGTTAAAAATTCAACATACCAAGACCTCGTAACACACCCTATCTTCAACTCTAAACCCTGAGGTACTATTCTGAAAGTGGCTAACTCTGAAGTGTAGCGTCAGAGAGCCTAACTACATTCATTCAACCTTTAACACACATTCACCATGATTTAGTCTTATTACAGTCACACGAATAAAAAAAAAATTAACATTACTTTCACTTTTACCATATAACGGTATTTCTTAACATTTGAAATAACAGTTCACATTGTATATAAGAACATATTAACATGCCGTTAATTTTACGCATTTGACAACATACATTAGTAGTACATTGTTAACTTCTATTCTTTTCAAAGCAAGTGCCAATTTTTCTACATTGAAATACTACATTTCAAAAAGTCTTTCAGACTAAAACTTTTTTCTTGCCAGAAAGTTTTAAATAAAATTTATACAATAACTTTTACAATATTTAAGTCTTTACACATCGCTATTATACATCAAATTTAGTTTTACACGCGAGTAATTGAAAAACATAATACCAAAATCGGTAACAACTCATTTCTCGCCCTTTTGGCGATAAAGGTAAACCTCGCATGAGGTAAAACTTCTTGAAATCTGCCACTTGCAGTAAGAATGAAAGATTAACTTAAGTTTGCAAAGTAACATAAAATTTTACTTATCTTTGTGATATTCGGACATTCTTTTCTGAGCCCAGTCCTGGAAAGTAGCGTAGATTGTTGTTTGATTTATCCTCCTTCGTGTGCGGGTTCGCCCTTCAGTGTCTTCCTCTAGAAGCTTTCTTTTTTTCCAGTTCGGTCACCCTTGAATACCTTCTTTTTCGCCTCTGCCTGTGGTCTTGGCCGTTTCATGGCAGCTGGCCTTGGCGGAACCGGGAAACTTCTTTCGTGTTCCTGCTTGGACCTCGTTGCTGGCCGTTCAAATTTTCCTTGTAACTTTTCCTCCGCCGCTGGTGGCATTTCCGCAGTTCGGCGACATTTGCTGCGGAGAGTCCTGTCGGATGAGTAGATCTTCCGTTTTAGAGCCGGGTTATAGTTGTCGTATTTCTCCTGGCTCTCTTTGCGTACGTCGTCCTTCTCCCTTCTTCATTCTGGGGGTGTTCGTGAGCTCTCTTTTCTGGACGGTGGAACGGCTTCTTTTTCTTGCTACCTTCAATTTTCCCGCGGGGAAACTTTCTTTTCACTTGCTCTTGCCTCTTAATGGCTTGCCCTTGTACTTGTCGTTGTTCCACCTCTGGAGCTTGTGTCTGCCGTGCCGGATCCTGCAAAAGATCTTTGAAAATTTGCATTTTATTACGATCATAGTAGGGTTTGATTTGATCAATGTTTGCGGAGCAGGTTTCACCATTTCTGGCTTTTAACACTACTACAGCGTGAGTTATGTTTTCTATGACATATGGTCCTTCAAATCGTGGAAAAAATCTGGCAGTTTTATCTTCTGGTGCTGAAGAAAGTGAATGCTTAATTTTTAATACTTCATCCCCTACTTTATAAGTTACTCCCCGTCGTTTCAAGTCATAATATAGCTTTAGTTTTCTCTGTGCTACTTCAGTATTCTTTTTTGCTTCTTTAATTAGTTTTTCTATATCACCCATTTTAAATTCTGGGGCTCTTTGTTGCACATAAAATAATTTATCTAACGGCGTTATAATCTTTCTGCCTAAAAATAACTCAGCAGGAGTTTTCCCCGTTGTATCATGTTTTGCGGTCCTAAGGGCGAAAGCAAATTCATTGACATAGTTATCCCAGCTTTTATGAAACTTTTTAACATAACTACGGATAATTTTCACTATATTTCTATTGACCCGTTCCGCTATATTTGATTGCGGCAGATACGGGACCATTTTTAAATGACGTATGCCCAGTTTTTGGCACACGTCTTCAAATACATTACTTACAAATTGAGGACCATTATCCGATATAACTTTTAGGGGCGCCCCGTATTTTAAAATATATTTATTTAAAATAGAATCAGTAACTAATTTCGCGGAGGCTCGTTTTAAGGGAACAATTTCGGTCCACTTACTAAAATGATCAACCATAACAAGGAGATAGCGACTTTTATTTAACTGACTTTTTGGGAAAGGGCCCAATAAATCGATGCCAATTATTTCATTTGGAAATTCGGATTTAATACTATTTAGAAACCCGGCCGGGCGGAAATTAATATAATTAACTGCTTGACATGTTGGGCAGGACTGGACATACGCCCTTGTTAACTTTTGCAGTTCAGGAAAATAGACTGCCTCGCGTACGCGTTGGATAGATTTTCGAATACCAGCATGAGAAGCTAAAGGGCTGTCATGGAGCTCCTGCAGGATATTTAACCTAGGACTAGCTGGGATAACAGGTCGAAATTCATTGTTGGAATTCGTAGTTTTTGTATAAAATAATAGACCATCTATTAGTTCGTAATGGGCCGCCCTATTTCTCATCGCCACAATATCTTGGTGGCTAAAATTTTCAGGATCCTTTAAATACTCATAAATGCTTCCAAACTCAGGATCCTTACCCAGTTCGGTTATTACAGTTTCTCGGGAATTTATTGTACATGCTGTGAGCATTGCCACCTTTACGGTATTACCTTCTTCATCTATTTTAATTCTGGATAGGGCATCTGCTACGATATTTTCCTTTCCGGGGGTATGCTTGATTACCAGATTATATTCTTGTAGCTTGAGTGCCCATCTTATTAACCTTGGGGATAAGTTTTTCCCTGAGTACAATCTAGTTACCGCCGCATGATCAGAGTACACTGTTATTGGCGCCTTTCCAAAATAGACTCGGAACTTTTGCACTGCTAACAGAACTGCAAGTGCCTCTCTCTCGGTGGCGGAATAGTTTCTTTGTGTTTGATTTAAAGTTCGGCTAAAAAATGCCACGGGCTGCTGATTTTGCGAAAGTACCGCTCCTACCGCATAGTCCGAAGCATCCGCTGAAATTTCTAAATTCTCATCCTTTTCAGGAAATTTCAACACAGGGGCTTGCGTTAATGCTTGTTTTAATTTTTCGAAAGCACTATTGGCTTCGGCCGTCCACGAAAATTTTGGCTTTTTCCTTTTTAATTTTAACAATGATTCAGCAATAGCTACAAAATTTTTTATAAAGGACCTATAATATGAACAAAGTCCTAGAAAAGAAGAGAGCTTCTTCGCCGTGGTTGGAGTCGGATACTTTTGTACAGCAATTATTTTTGATTCGTCTGTCTCGATTCCTTTCTGAGATATTTTGTAACCTAAATATTTTAATTCAGGGGCTGCAAATTTGCACTTTTCGACAATAACTTTTAGACCGGCCTCATTTAATAAAGAAAACACCTGTCTTAAATCCTGTACATGTTGGTCGAGATTATCACTAGTAATAATTATATCGTCTATATAGATAAATGTGGACTTTCCAAGAACAGGTCTTAACACAATGTCCATACATCGCTGAAATGTTGCCGGTGCCCCTGAAAGGCCAAACGGCATACGCGAAAATGCATAAGTGCCAGACTTGGTTATAAAAGCAGTCTTAGGCACGTCCTCAGGCCTAACCGCTATTTGAAAATAACCAGTCCTTAAGTCTAAAGTCGTCATATATTTGGTGGATGTTATGTTCCTTAGAATTTCTTCAATAATAGGTAACGGATATACCGGATATTTAGTTATGGAGTTTAATTTACGGTAGTCAATTGTGAATCTCCACCTTTTTGGATGTGTCAAAGGATAGTCATTATTTTTCTTACATAAAACCACCGGGCTAGCATAACTACTTGAGATGGGCGTTATGATCTTTTTACGTAGCATATCGGTGATATGCCATTCTATAATTTTTTCCTTATTCTTATCATACCGGTATGCTTTGTGGCGAACTGGCATTGAATCTCCGGTGTCAATACTATGGTTAGTAACCTGAGTAAATCCTGGAATATCACTAAATAACGAAGCAAATTCACTTACCACTTGTCGGATTCTTCCTTGCTCGTCATTAGGCAGGTGGTCAAGATTTAACATCGGCGGTTCGGCGTTTTCTCTACGAACTGGTTTCATTGTCAGCTTAAGGGACGCTTCATTAAAATCTAGCGTTGCTTGTGTTTCTGAAAGAAAATCTATTCCTAAAATAATATGTGCTTGCAGATTCTTTACTATAAAAACATAACTTTACTTGTTCGTCCTTGATACGGACATACAGCGGTAATTTACCTATACAATTACATTTTTCTCCTTGCGCTGCTAACACTGTCGTATTATCCGAATTATATATGCGGTATTTCCGAAAATACTTCCTAAAAAAATCTCCTGCCACACAGGAACACTGCGCGCCTGTATCCAGAAGTGCGGTGGCTGGGATATTATTCACCAACACTTCAATCTTCGGAAGAGTCAAATTTTTCACCATTACTGTATTTAACTTGAAGGAAGAGGGGTTTTCGTGGACTTCGGATTCCCGCACCCTCTCGTCAGCAGAAATCCGTTTTAGTTTAAATTATTTTTTATTTCCGGGCTTTCCTTCTTTTTCCACTGGCCTTGAGACTTTTTTCCTGGATTGCTATTGAACTGTCGACGTTCAGCGGCTGTTTTTGAATGCTCGGGTTTCCTTGCCCACTGATTCGCTTTGCTTCCGTAGCCATGTGCTTGAGTTTGCTGTAGTCTTGGCGCACTAAATTGGTTTCGCTGTTGATATTGGCGTCTTCTTTCAATGTCCGCCGTTCTTCTACTTTCAAACTGGATTGCTAGCTCAAATAACTTTTCCATTGTAGTCGGATTTCTTAATTCAATAAAGTCTTGCACTTGGGGCAGTAACCTCGGCAAAATCACTTGAATTATCTCAGGATTCGGACGGTTTCCATACAAGAGTTTGAAGACGTGAATTTTTCTTAAAATAAAGCTTGAGAGATTTTCGATTCTTTGCTGATATATACTAAAAAGTTCCGTTTCTAATTTCGCACGATCCCTTACAACAGGGAAGGCTTTTAGTAGGGCAGTCTTGAAATTTTCGTAAGTATAGGTGGAACTTCCTGCTTGACCCAAGAGACTTCTGCCTATACTTTTGAACCAATTAAGCGCTTGGCCCCTCAAAGCGCTGGTAGCTAAGGTAACTTTTTGAAACTCGTGCACGGGGTAGAGCATGAAGTGGTCATCCAATTTTTTCAAAAAACTGGTTACCGGTGAGTTTCCATTAAATGTTGCTTCTGGTTTCATCGAAGCGCGCATGGTCTGGACGATGTAACCAAATCCTTCCAGGGCGGCAGCTGGCATATCTGGTTTCTGAGCCGCTTCTGCAGGCAGCACAGGTTCTTCTTGAAACTCGGCCATGGTTATTCATCTTCGTTGGGCGCAACTATCAGGTTCAATGTTCCGTCTTACTTTCTTCGGGAACATGCAAGGACCTGACTCGGAACAGAGAGCTTACTAAAGCTATGTTCAATAACTGTGGGAAGTAGACAGGATACACAAGAAGGGTATACAAAACCCTTTATTTTTCTCTATTTACAATAACTTCCGTACTTCGGAATACAAAGACCCACTACTAGTGGTCTAAACGTAAAAATATAAAAATAAAACTAAACTCTTAACTTTGAAATAATAAACGTGGAAGATTGGCCTTATATTAACAGGAAGCCGTATGTAGTACAGAGAACTGTGAACACTACAATACGTTTTAAAAATTATCAAGAGGATTAAACCTCTGGCCTGGAAGGCAACCAGCAACTGAGTAAAACTTCTAAGGTAAGCGGCCTGCTTCGACTAACTGCTTCCTCTCTCTCGCTTGGCAAAAAGCCACAACTTAAGTATTTGGCGTTCGCCAGACAAACTTTGCATAAATACGTTAACGTTTATAATTCTGGCCGGAAGTAGAAAATAAGAAGTGATAGTAAAGATTTAAATAAACGTTAGTAAAACTTAAGATCCTTACAGTATATATATCTTTATATATATAAGCGGCTAAAGTGTGTGCCGCCGATAGTTTATTGTTGCCACTAGGAAAAATTACAGCAGAAATTAATGTTTCCGCAGTTTTTAATTAATATTTGAACCAATTAAAGTCGTAGAAAGATGAGAACGGAATCGATGGTTTCGGAGAAATTTTTGCAATCAGAGGATACGCGTCTCAAATTTCAACTCGGCGCCGTTCGTAGATATTGGAGAAAAAAGAATTTGGCATGTAGCCAAGTCCCTCTGATAGGGAAAACCCAAGAAAGAAAGTAGAAAATGTAGGGAAAACGTAGGGGAAAATTAGTTTTTAATTAATATCTCGGTTAATTAAACTTCCAAGAAGACGCGAGTGGTCAAAATGGCATGCCACGAACCTGCGGAATCCAACGATGTGCTTCGCTAAGCCCGAGAGCCAGCCGTTTCGGAGGAGATGATGTTACTTATACCAATATATATATATATATATATATGCGGCTTGAGTGTATGTTTGTCGCCGATAGTTTATTGGTTGCTTGCATAACTGTACTAGCCAATGGCGTGAAGTTGACACGGCACAGGGTTGCCGTTTCCATTGAGACGTAGACAATTTCCTGTAAAACTTGACTTTGCTATGGTCATCAATAAATCCCAGGGCCAAACGCTTAAGCGTGTTGGCGTTTTTTAGCTGAGCCTGCATTTGAACACGGTCAACTTTATGTTACCTGTTCAAGGGTTCGTGAAAGAAGGACGTAAAATTAAAAATATTGTATGGTCATTTGTAAGGTGAGCTTAAAAATGATGGAAAGAACTACACAAGAAGTGTTGTTTACAAAGAGATCTTTGACATGTGAATTAACATTTTATTACTTAAATCACCTTTATTTGTTGAGCTAGCGGTGGATCTTAAGAAATGTACCTCCAGTGGTTTCCTGCAGTGCACTCTACTTTAAGCAATTAGATAAGTATAAGGGGGAAACCCCGTGGGGCAGTAAGCAAAGGGGCGTTCTTGCCGCCTGCCCTGGGTAACTCAATTAAAATTAGCACACGCCTTTGCACAAATCATTTTAATTACAATTTATAATATCTAGAATAGCTGTCATTTCGTATGACCGCCGGTCTTTCTAGTGTAATATAAACAAAGTCAGAATTAACTGAAAAGCAAGAGGAGGAATTTCGATTGCATAGTAGCGTTGATCCATAATGAATAGGAAATTGGAAGCGAAGGCAGACTTAAATCTTAATTTTTTATTTTAACAAACATGTTGCGGCGACAATCAAGTTGGTACATCAATTGTATTTATTCCAAGATATTTACATTTTTGATAACTTTGTAGCAAGAAATCAGCAGCAGACATACAACAATGTAGTTAGGCCAAAGCGTGGAAAGCAAGTGCGTAGTGTTCAGGAAGAAATCTCAGGTCAGACTGAGTTAGTTTTGGTTTTCAAAGCATTCTGATTGGACAGTTAATATTGCTCTAAAATTACTATTGGCTGGTTGAGTTTTAGTTCCATTTACATCGTAATTACGTAATAATCATATGACATAGAATAGTCTCGAAATGACGCTGAAGAGAGAAGTTACTATTTTTAGAATAGAGAAAGGAAATTTACGTTGCTAATTTAATCTTTTATATATTCTTTGTTTTTCTTACATTATATTTTGTATGTTTCAAAATTATATTTCTCATATGTTTTCTACTCTAATGCTTTTTCTACCAAAAAGGCTTCTCTATCGCTCCGCATTTTTCTCTTTGAAATGGGGGAATGTGTAAAATAAACAATATGAAAGCAAACTTTTAAATTTAATTCAGTATAACCTCTTTTATTTTCTATTTCATTTGGGAACTTCTTTCATTGGTTCTAAAAATAGCGCTTAAGAATAAACTGCGTTATTCAAATTAATCATGCGATCTTACGTAACCCTTAATGCAGATGCCTCTTGACCAATCACCAAATTGCAAACCAAAACTTTTCTCTTCGCGTGCTTCCATCTTGCATAACTACGCACTCCAGCTTTGCTCTCTACTCTGCTAAGATGTAATTTCGCTGGCTTTCTTTCTATCTCAACAATAGCAAAAATGTAAATCTTCTGTGGAATGGCACGACTAGAGTGCCAAGTGATTGTGGCCACAAATATCAATTGGAGATAAAAATGGAATTAAAATCTTCTCCTTGACTGCCAAGTTCTTTAGATATTACTAACTTGACATTATTGGCACACTACGCAATCAAAATTCTTCTTCAGTATGGATCTAAGCACGCGTTGACACTGCTCCGGCTTCTCCTTGTACTTTTAATTTTTGCATATATACATATAAATGAACAGAAACGGTAGATTCAAAACTGACGCTAAGTGTTGCCACTTTGGATTCATTGGCGAAGGCGAGTTAGAAATCTCCTAAAAGGTTAATTTAATACTTGTAAGAATTTTTAAACTTTTGTTTGTAAACTGAATGTGTAAAAAAAAAAAAGAAAAAGAAGAAAGAAACAAAGAAATAAAGGTTAGAAAAGTAAAACTCTTCACGTCATGGGCTTATCATGATGACTGAAATACAGTAGGTCCTATGTCTATAACAGTAAAGTCAAGAAAATTCTACACAAATAGAAAAAATACATAAAAAGGAAAACTATGAAACCTTTTGAAACATCCTTCTTTGTCTGAGCTTTCAGACAAAAAATTCATACTTTAAAAAACTTTTATAGGGTGTTTTTTTAATGTTAATGCAGTTGATTAGGATTTCATTTTCTTTTAAAATTTTAGCAAGAATTACATTTTTTCTTCTTCTTGTTCTATTTCAGTTCAAACGTTTTTAATTCTGTTAATTTGATTAAAATCTATATTTGGTATAGCATTTTTCAGATATCTTAGCGTAATAATTTAAAAGTTTTACTGTAGAAAAATAAAATTCTCATCTTCAAAAATTCTTATATCTTTAAGATTAGGAATGCTAAGACCAAGATAATCTATTACTAATTCATTTTTATTGGTTTTATTAATTTTCAGAGTAAGTTCTATTTTCAATAAGATTATTATTGTTGAATTTGATAATGTCATCAATATACCTGAAAGTTATTGTGTCTTAAGCTGAAAGTGTGTTCAAAATTATTAAAGCCATTACCAGAAAGGTTTTTAAAGAATGTAAATTCTTTAGAAGACAAATATAAGTTACATAAATGAATTTATTGCCATTTCAATCCCATTTTTGTCTAGGTAAAGAAATTTTGAATATTTTATGCAGTTATTGAAAACCGAGAAATAGAGAAATCCAGAATAATAAGCTTTTCAGAAAAAAAAAAAAAAGTAGCAACTCCTGAAGAATTTAATAGATTTCTTTGAGTAGGAGAGACGTGTAAAGATTTTCAGAGTCATTGAAGTTAATATTATAAACTTCTCGACATTAATTAGAAACTTCTTAACTTTATCAATAATTTGCAAGTTGTTTTTAATAATCCAACAGTAGTTTTTATCAGCTTTATCAAATACTATATTACATATTGGTTTAAGTAGATCCGTGAAAATATTATCAAAATTCTTCTCTAGTACTATTTGCAATAAATTTAAATTTGGCAGGATTTTTATGAAATTTTGATAAAGCATATAGATTTGCAAATCTATTGTTTGCTATAAAAAGAGAAATCTATTTTTTGTGAAAAACGGAAATTTTGTTGATTATTGTCTTTTCTTTATTTTTGAAAACAGAATATGTAGTAGAATTTTACAGTTCATTTTCAATAATAGAACTATAGAACTTTTTTTTTTTTTTATAAAATACTGAAATTATTGCTTGCTTTAAAAATTTTGGTAATTGTAAATTGCTCTTTCAATTATGAAATCTTCTGAAGGAAATTCTACCAGTTTTTAATTTTTTTAAATCATTTTAGGTAATAATTTTTCTTTTTTCTTTTAATTATTTATTTCATTTTCATATATTTATTATTGTTATTGTTTAATGGGTAGGCAGACGAATGAACTTCAAGGATTTTAAAATCCACTGTTGAATAAAATATAGTCTGAAGAATTTAGAAATAAATAATTATGACAAATCTTAAATTAAAATTGTGCCACTTTTTTTTCTAAAATTGTGAATCTTCTGTAAGATTACAACAGAAACTTATTTTAGAATTTCATATTCACCGTTTATTTGCATTCTTAGAATATATCTCTAGAAATTATTTCAATCTTAAGGGTGATTTTAGATGTTTGGGTCAGATATTGTACTTGACGTCTACTATATTTGACTGTAAATGTGCTAAAAGCTATAAAGAAATATTGAAAAGAAATTTCATAAGGAAGTTATGGAACAAGTAAGCTTTCTCGTGAATTGCAAATCCAACGGGACTCAGTGATTTGATGCCTATGACAGAAAAGGCAATTCCAGTTTCTGAATGGATACTGACAGACAGTTCTTATGAGTTTGAAAGGATAATATCCATTTAAGAATTTTTATTATTCTAGGTAACAAAAAAGGATGTTATAAGTATCACTTTTAAGTTTTCTTGCTGAATTATACACATTAACCTACAAGAGTTTACAATACAAATGATAAAACACAAGCTCGGGAGTGCAAAATACATTTTTGAAGTTCAAAAACAATTCTTGCAATACTCGTACTACTCCTCTATTTTTGAGACAAAATGACAGCCATTTTTTCACGTTTATTTTATTGAAGTCTTTTCTTTTAAAGCTTAAATTTTAAGCTAACTAATTGTTTCATTAATTGTTTTGTAAATGACGGAAACATATTATGTTCATGGTTATTTTGTTAATTTTTGTATTCTTTGCTGTGAATTTTTATGATTTTTTTTATAAAGCTAACACCATATTCTTTCATAAGTATAAATTCATGAACAATCTTTTACACCTGTCTTTGTTCTTATCTTAATTTGAATAATGTACACACAAATCATGGTTATCATATCCTCATTAGTGAGATTTATAGAGAATCTTAAGAGAGAAACCTACTTTAATTTTCAGTGACTTTTGTCCAAACGCTTAACCTGCATTAAAAATAAAGAGTGTTCATCTTTTTTTTTTAATTGTATTTTACAGATTAGGTTTTGATTACTTTACAAAAATTAAATTTCTTGAATTGTTCAGGTTAATTTATTAAAATAAGTATTAATCTGTAATTTGAGTTACCATGTAAAATAAGATAGAAAGTTTAAAGTTTAGATAGAAATATTTTAATAACTATACTTTCGAAATGACTTAGTCTCTATAAAATGGTACGGTTAGATGAAAACTGTCCAATAGCTGTACTTTCAAAGTATTTTAGGTTTATATATGTCAATATATGTTTTAAAAGTTTCGTATTCCAGCAGTTACACATACACAGTTGACAGAAAGCGAGACACAATCTGTTTACCAACGGGTTAGGCAGGCATTGTTTCACATCCCCTGACATCTTGCATTAGGAAATGCATCATATAACGTTGTAAGACGTTTTTGCCGGACATAGTCATATAATTCTCATTATTATCATGCAGGGTTATTATCATGCAAGTTCAGCATATGTGCTATATTTTGAAAGCATGACATTCTTCAATGTTCTTCCATTTATTCCATGTTTTCTGAATTTTAAGATTATGCTACTTCTAGTAGCATAATCTTAAAATTCGAAAATATTCGAAAATATTAGTACACCATTGCAACAAAATGTTAGCCAAGATGTATTTATAATTAAAGAAAAATATGTTTACTTTCTTTTCCGATGCAGACATCTAAAAAATAAGTACCAATACATATTTTCATAGGATTGAAAGAATTGATAAATAATACCAAGAAAATATTTTAAATGTCGCTTGGATAGCCAAAAATTTTAAAGTATAGATATCTTTATATTTCTGGGTACAAGCTCCAAAACATCCTAACGTGATACCACAAAAAAAAAAAAAAAAAAAAAAAAACGATTATAGGTAAAGTTCAAAAGAATATGAAAAATCTAGCGAATAAATAGAATGAATAATAGATATTTTTTCATTAAAATAAATTAGCATACCCCAGTAGAGAAGACGAAAATTCATCTTATTTATAGTTCAAAGCATTTATATCATGAGACAAATATTAAATAGCGACAACGTTTTTGTTTCTAGATATATTTAACTTCGAATTTTTTTTATATTAATTATATCCCACTTAGTCTAAACTCTTGTAGAACGCGGACATGCGAAATGCGATTTTATGGATACGTGTTATCTTAATTGTCTTCACTTTGTAGAGACATTAGATTAATTAGAAAAACCGGAGAGAGGAAATATTAGCAACCGCCTTCGCCGGGAATCGAACCACGGACTCTGGAATACCGGCCCAGCGTGCAGAACCACTACACCACGAAGGACGCTAGAAAACTGGGAGAAATACCTTATAACTTAATTTTCCCAAGGAGAGAAATTCATTTATACAAGGTATGCTCCAGAGCGTCAGCTGCGTTGCAATAGTTTTCGTTAATGATTTGTTTGAAAATTCATTCATCAAAAACGTCAAGCACTACTTAGAATCGAAACCTTGAGCTTAAAAATTCCCCTAATTCTCAATAATGCTTCAAGAGACGGTACTTAAAAATCCAAATGCAGAGGTTTCCTTTATTCCACCGAACACCATTCAATGGATACAAAAATCATACAAATATTCAAAATCCATTATGAAAGGCATGTTTATATCTCTGAAAATAGTGCATTAGACGAAAGAAAACATGACACACTAATGGTATTTTAGAAGCAATTCAACATAAGACACTGCATAGAAATAATTAAATTCGCATGGATACAAGCGAATTCTTAAACAATGGATGTTTGCTGGATTCAGCTCTATCCAGAAGTTGTCAACAATTTTAAATAATTTCCATTGGTTTCAAATGAAGCCGAGGAGATCGGAAGAACTGAAAAGGAATACGAGGCAAAGGATTTTTCAAGTATGGAAGAAGGAGAAATCAAAGAATTTGTCAAAAATAATGATAGTTAAATAGTAAATAAAGAATTAGATGATCTTATAACACCAGCAGGTAGTAAAAGCAGCGACAATGAAGAAGATAAAAGCATTTGACGTTCAAGAACTTAAACGAAATGCTAAAAAATAGAGAGGATCTGCCTACTTTTCTAATAGATATTGAAGTTGTTATGATTTGATAGAGCTCGCTATTGAGTGGAGCTGCGGGCGTTCTGTCTCTGGAGTGGTTTAATTACTTAACATTCACAATGGAAGGGGCTTCATTTGGGTATTAAACCTAACAACAACGAAGGCGGCTGCCTAATAACTATAGTTGTAAAACACTACATTATAGTGTAAATAAAAATTATTTGTGTATTAATAAAGCTTGGAATGATCCCTTTCCTCTGGATTTTATAACCGAACAGAAATCAAACGAATTGTAATGTAGTTAATCACAGACCCAAATGAAGAAAGAAATGGATAATTTATGAGAGGTATTGAACGTTCCTTACGATGAAACGCTTAATCTAGACATTTCATCTAGACGTTTAATCTAGACCATCTAGACTTTATTTATCTCAGCAAACTCACCAAAAGTTTTTAAAAAAATGCACTATATAAATATTTATTAAGCCTTAATAGAAATCCTTTCAATTAACATTTGTTTCATTTACCCTTTTTAATTAAAATAATATTTAGGTTTTCATAAATCATGAGTAATTTCTTAACCTGATTACTACCAAGCACATTTTTCCATAGGAAATTAAATTCGAGGAAGGCGCTTTTGCCGTACGCGCAATATATTAATGCAATAACATGACCCACGCGATCGGGAAAGGTTTCTTGCATTTTTTAGTATAGCATTATAGTGGATAGCTTGACTAGCTGCAGTATCACTGGCCCCGGGTTCGAATCTCGAAGAAGATTTAGATGTTTTTAAATGCAGATCGCCTGAACTATACAAAGTTAACTTTGCAAAACGCGAATTTGACCGACACGCAATGTGTAAATAACGTAACCGTTGCCTTTAGCAAGGGTTTGCTGTAAAACCGAGAAAACCTCCAAGATTATTCAAATACAAAAAATAAAAGCTTAAAAAAAGGGCTACGAATACTGTTAAATAGTTTAAAAACATGTTTTGCGTCTACAAGACCAGTTAAAAATATATGTAAATCAACTTGGAAGTAAGTGACTTAAAATATTCAGTTTGAAAAGTCCACAAAACTTGCATTTTCAGGTGTCAAATAATGATCCAAAAAGTAAGCAAATAATAATTTTTAATGGCAAAAATAGAAGGAAATGGAAAGCTGCATGACATGATTCATAAATTGGGGAAGGTGTGGGCTAGTTTTTAAACTTAAAACAAAATTTGTTAAAATTAGTTGTTTCAAGTATTTTTCAAGAATTTATATTTTAACATATATTCGTGTTTTATTAGCATAACAATACATATTTTATTTATATTGATCCTGTGGGGTGATCCAACCAGCGGTACCACACGTAATTAAGCAGAAACTATTTTAAACAATTACACAAATTACTAACTAAACAAACACAGAAACTTTAAAGAAAACAATTAGTATTGCACTATTCACTATTAAGCAAAAACTTCAATCACCGGGGCATCCCCATCCTAAAGGTAAATATTGCACAGATACAAGAGATGCAGTAACGCATCGGAACCGGGATCCAATTAAGAACTTAATTCATTACTATTGCTGGAAATTTTGATTAAGAAAATTCATTTCATATCTTGTTGTTTCTAATGCTCACTTGTCTTACGTAGTCAGCTCAAGCTCACGAAATCGCATAAGTGACAGAGTGATTTGGCTTAGTTCCGCCCCTAATGGAGAGCACCCCCGGAGCAACGGGTACGAGGATCTCTCCTTCCACCAAACCACACGAGAGGACTTTCGGCTCACCTCATATTTAGGGTGCTACTATGCCGCACCGACACATTTACAAACATCCATGCCCTCTCCAGGATTCGAACGCGAGCTATTAGACACGGCAGATAGAGATGTTAACCCTTATACCGGCTGAGCGGCTCATTTCAAATCTTAAGTATTATAACAGCCTTTTCGTTAACTTAAATTTCTTTTCCTTTTACTTTAAAGTTTAGCCATCAATTTCTAGAAATACAAATTAATCTATTTAAGGAAGTAGGTAAAAATCTTATCTGAGTTAATTAATCCGGGAGTTCGGCACCGCTGCAAAATTCCACGATGAAAAGACCTGTAACCGTTGACACAGTTCCGAGTAATAATGAGAGACGCTGACTATGTCCCAGCCTTTTGAATCAGCTGCAAATTACCGATACTGCAGCTGACGATGACTGAGTAGGCGTAGACAGTAGTTTTCTTGTTACCAGACAAACTATAAGGCTTGCGCTACGTAAGCTGAAGAACCGGAGACACTCATCATCAGCCACCACACGAAGAACTTATCCAGAAGAATAAAAAATGCTAGGAGTGACCCGAAAAGTAGAAAGACCGAAGAGATAACATGGCTTGGCAAACCACTTAAATATTCTAACCGGGGGCTTACAGGCACTTTATTGTAAGAAGAAGTAAATTATATTTAGGAAGGAAGAAATATCTTTACGACGGTTAGCCAGAGGACGACCGGGCGGAGGAAGTTATCGGACGAGGCAAGGCGATCGCCTCCCCATCAAGATCAAAGAAACCATAATTGCGCCAAGAAAAATACTGTAGAAGCTACATTAAGTTATTTCACCCAGGAAAATATTGTAGAAGCTACATTAAGTTATTTCACCCAGGAAAATATTGTAGAAGCTACATTAAGTTATTTCTCCCATTTTTATTCTTTTACCGGCGGGAGCAAAATCTGTCCCACTTAGCCACGAGGAAAAATACAGCTATGAGAAACGGAAAAAGAGAGCGTAAGCGAGCGCTGCGAGCACTGCAGTACGTTTTTAATCCAAGCAACCCCCCACATTCCTAAAAGGTTCCCCCAGTTTGGGAAGAAACACTTATCAAAAACGCCAAGAAGAAAACAGTGCAAAAATTCCACTTTTTCCTTAAGTAACTCAAAAAATGTTCACCCGTCATCCGCCTACTCGCTAAGTTGAACCTGAAAAAGCAGCAACCCCTCTTCCCGCGCAATTCACTCTACTTCATGAAAGGAAATAGGGGTGATCTTGTCACGTACACTATCTAAAAACTGACGATTTCAACACCTAGAAAAATTTTAACCAGATTAACAGAATTTAGGCAATTAATTGGGTATTACTCTAAATCTAATAAACGTATCTTACTAAAAGTAGATTTATAAGAAAGTTAATTTTTTCTGCTTAAGCAGTATAAGTTTCAAATACCAGGAATAATATTAAGTATTTTTAAATCACAATATTACGCAGAAATGTGACCAGATACCATTGCCTTGCCACCTTGCGCGATGAGAATAATTGAAGAACAGAGTTTAAACTTTGCTTACAAAACCCAATTCATAAAATTGAATAACTGGTACTTTGATCAAATAAAATAAGCGTTGTGTAGTCATAATTTTGAAGAACTGATAAGCAGTCTTAATGTAGTTTTAATTAAATAAAACAACTAAAATTGACAAGAAAACATTGTATTCGACTTTCGGACGGTTATCGTCATTGGTGAACAGAAACGGGATTCGTAAGTGAGGAATGTATTTTTTTCAATTTTCAACCCACGCAACTCTATTTAGACATAGTTTTAAGCAATTACAAAGTTGCATTGCTCTTATGGATAACCTTCACATTTGACACAAACTTTCTGCATCCAAACGTACAACCTGTCAGTGTTGCTACCAATGTATCCAGATATTATACTTCTTAAAATGTCGCCGGTCTTGAATTATGGTTGTTCTTTGATACTTCCTTTTATAAAGTCACAGCAAATTACATTTCGTAACTTCATTTTCTGAGATAACGAATAAAATAGCGAACAAATTGGTATTCCGTTAAGCACTCTTTGAAAATTATAAAAAACATACTATGTTAGCAGACACAAGGTTTGAAAGACTAAAAAGAAGGCAAAATAAAAGAACTGTTATTTTAATTTATAGACAAGTTTGTAGGAATATGTACTGTCAAGACTTTTCTATCAGCAAACTGGTATTACGAGCTGATTTTGATACAGAATTTGAATATCAGAGCAAATTTAGAGCTAACAATGTAATTGCACAAGTTACTTCAGAGGTACATACGACGTCGTGGTTTGGAAAAGTTGTCGTTCTTAATGTCCAAAAGCAATGTTGTTGCTCAAGCGCTCTAAACAGCGATAAAGAAGCTCCCGTTTCCCTTGATAGAATACTGACTAGTGAATGTTTTCAACTTCATTTTTTCCTAGGATTTAACATTCCGAAAAATGACATGAAAAAATGAGGGTATGTTGTTAAATGGACTAAGGAAACTATAGCTGCACAATTAAAAGCTATCCCAAAACGAGGCTTTCATAACTATTGTTAAGTTTTCGTTCAAAAGCAAGACGTTTTGCAAAACGGACATCGTTTTCAATGTATGCAAATCTAATAATAAATCTTAGATTACAAGTGAGGTTTTAGGTGGCTTTTCTTGTCAATCTGTTTGATACATAACTGGAAAGGGTGCATTTTTTTGTTGTTGTTGTTGATCGAGAACTAGAACGCTCATTCCAGCTTCCGTACACTAAAACACATGATTATAAAGTTTTACTTTCGAACCATCTATCTCCGCCGTCGACATTTGAAACTAATAAATATAATATAAATTATAGAAAAGCTTACAGACTCATCCATAAAAGAAGTAATTTTGTCTTCAATGAGAATAACAGATTATGCTTGGGAATATGAGACATTCGAGTAATATTTCCTAAAAGCAAGGTTCAGTAAAAGAAGCAAAAGGAAAGCGCAAAAAAGAATCATAAAATAATTGCTGAAAAGACCCTACATAAATCTGATTAGTAGATGAAATGGCACTCTAAATATGAGTGTATGAAGAATAGCCTAAGCTTTAAAATTTCATTCCATGATTTTCTAGCTGCAAACGTAATAATAAAATGGTACATCACATGCAACATGACAGGTGTTTCTGATAACATCTATGAAGATAGTGAGAAGTTCACAATTTCACTTAACATTATGCCAGAAAAAAAAAAAGAATACCTTAAACGTCAAGTAAACTCAATCAAATACAAATTGCATGAACTAGCGGCTGCTGCTTACCTGGAGAAAATTGTCGAATCAAACAACGTTAGACTAAACTATTCATACCCTGCTTTTCAAATGTGTTATATATGTGTGTATGCAAAATAATACTTCTACCTTAAGTGTTGTAAGATGGATAAATTCTATTGTACAAAATTATGTAAATAATAACCTATGTTATTATAAAATGTATATGGTTTTACATTATATGTGAATCTCATCAAAATTCTTGATAAAAGACTAATTTTCTGTATGATAGTTAATAATTTTATGCTATTCATAGGTATTATTATAATAGCTATATACGGTAGAGGTGATGTTGCTTAAATGCACGTAATTCCAAATAGGTGAAAAAGATTAAACATTCCTGTATAGAAAATGTTTTTTTCTTACAACAAAAGTTCCTTTTCTGCAGTTTTCAGCACCACAGCAGCCACCAAGAATCACAACTCTCCTTAGAAATATTACTGTCTTTGGTAACTTAATATGTTAAGAAATATGTGCATCGTTCAAGATCATTATGTCCTTTGCTACATTAGTTGGTATAATTAGTTAATAATTATCTTAATTTGATATCTGCAAATAAATTCGTTTTTGATTGGTTATTTTGCCCTATGGTTTAAGGAAACATTTATTTGATTAGTAGCAGTCGATAAAATTCAAATATTACGAAGGTGATGCTGTAATTATTAAAAGTTTTTTAAATAAGTGTCCTTAGGGTTCTTTGAAGCTCTAAAATGTAATTGTTGACAAATTTATTTAACAGCAGATAAATCATTTCTTATTCTCTCCCGCGCATCATTAGTTTAACCCGTGAATGCTACAGAACAACCTCTTAATCTTCTTTATTAAATACGTGGAATGTGGAGTGCAGTGAAAATGGCCTTTTAAATTTAAATAAAACGTTTGCTCTCGAAAGAGCTAGGATCACTAGAATTACAATAAGACTACGATAAGGGAATAAACTGATTAATGGGTATCGTACTTCGAATATCTAAATTACGTTGAATAGAAATCAAATTTCACAAACTATTTTAATTATATTTACAGGCCCTTCATTCTTTTCAAATGCAAAATTTTCTTCAGGGTATTTCATTTTTTAAATGTCATAGTTTAAAATTCTTCTTTAAAAAGTGTTTGAGTTATTTTCATTGTGTATGATGTTTGCGCCTAAGGATATAATGCAGAAGAATGAATTGCACTTTTCTCCCACACCCGGACTTTTATTATTAATAAATAATTCTAGACACTTCTGAGGATATTTTAAATTATTTGTATTCCTTAATTTCCAATGCAATGTAGGCACATTAAAAGAGGCGTTTATAAATGGGGAAGGTATTCGGTCTTGAACTTCAAATTGATCAGACAACAAAAATCTGGTTTTATGCAGCAAAATAAATTATATTAGTAAGAAGTTCATTCTCTGTATATAATCAAAACATTTATTAAATAAAAAGTTTTGGATCACGAGAATCAAGAATTTAAGAATAATTGGGGAACATATCGGAAACTACAAAATAGAGTTTCATTTTCTGTAACATTTATAAATTTTTAACTGCCTATTTACACCAGTTTACCATTTATTTTAATATTTTATTTTTGCACTATTTGTCTGTGACTGATGACCTCAGAGAGACCTCATTCTGTGTGGTTGTGTACATAGGTATATATGTTAGTATCGATTATTGTTATTGTTTTCAATATAAGTTTACAAAAACAAGGAAATGAGCCTATATATAGTGAACCCTCTCTAAGATAACTACTTACACTTCCAGGTTACTCTGATCGTCTTAGAGTTTCTATTTAATGCTTATATTTATTTATATTCTTAAAACCACTGGTTTTAATAGCAAAGTATAACGACATGGGCAATAACGAGAGATTCACACTATGTTAATTTTAAGCGTTCATATTGTTTGCAAAACTGCAATAAATATATTTACAGCAGAATAAAAAAAAAAGGAAAAAAGATAGCATTTAACATAATCAGTAGACAACATGAATGCCAATGAATTTTTGTTCGCTCATACCAGTATTAATTTCCATTATATTTCATTTATACAAGAAGACTACTGATATCACTAAAAAAATTCATATAAACCCCATATAACACACCCGGACTTTTATTATTAATAAATAATTCTAGACACTTCTGAGGATATTTTAAATTATTTGTATTCCTTAATTTCCAATGCAATGTAGGCACATTAAAAGAGGCGTTTATAAATGGGGAAGGTATTCGGTCTTGAACTTCAAATTGATCAGACAACAAAAATCTGGTTTTATGCAGCAAAATAAATTATATTAGTAAGAAGTTCATTCTCTGTATATAATCAAAACATTTATTAAATAAAAAGTTTTGGATCACGAGAATCAAGAATTTAAGAATAATTGGGGAACATATCGGAAACTACAAAATAGAGTTTCATTTTCTGTAACATTTATAAATTTTTAACTGCCTATTTACACCAGTTTACCATTTATTTTAATATTTTATTTTTGCACTATTTGTCTGTGACTGATGACCTCAGAGAGACCTCATTCTGTGTGGTTGTGTACATAGGTATATATGTTAGTATCGATTATTGTTATTGTTTTCAATATAAGTTTACAAAAACAAGGAAATGAGCCTATATATAGTGAACCCTCTCTAAGATAACTACTTACACTTCCAGGTTACTCTGATCGTCTTAGAGTTTCTATTTAATGCTTATATTTATTTATATTCTTAAAACCACTGGTTTTAATAGCAAAGTATAACGACATGGGCAATAACGAGAGATTCACACTATGTTAATTTTAAGCGTTCATATTGTTTGCAAAACTGCAATAAATATATTTACAGCAGAATAAAAAAAAAAGGAAAAAAGATAGCATTTAACATAATCAGTAGACAACATGAATGCCAATGAATTTTTGTTCGCTCATACCAGTATTAATTTCCATTATATTTCATTTATACAAGAAGACTACTGATATCACTAAAAAAATTCATATAAACCCCATATAACACACCCGGACTTTTATTATTAATAAATAATTCTAGACACTTCTGAGGATATTTTAAATTATTTGTATTCCTTAATTTCCAATGCAATGTAGGCACATTAAAAGAGGCGTTTATAAATGGGGAAGGTATTCGGTCTTGAACTTCAAATTGATCAGACAACAAAAATCTGGTTTTATGCAGCAAAATAAATTATATTAGTAAGAAGTTCATTCTCTGTATATAATCAAAACATTTATTAAATAAAAAGTTTTGGATCACGAGAATCAAGAATTTAAGAATAATTGGGGAACATATCGGAAACTACAAAATAGAGTTTCATTTTCTGTAACATTTATAAATTTTTAACTGCCTATTTACACCAGTTTACCATTTATTTTAATATTTTATTTTTGCACTATTTGTCTGTGACTGATGACCTCAGAGAGACCTCATTCTGTGTGGTTGTGTACATAGGTATATATGTTAGTATCGATTATTGTTATTGTTTTCAATATAAGTTTACAAAAACAAGGAAATGAGCCTATATATAGTGAACCCTCTCTAAGATAACTACTTACACTTCCAGGTTACTCTGATCGTCTTAGAGTTTCTATTTAATGCTTATATTTATTTATATTCTTAAAACCACTGGTTTTAATAGCAAAGTATAACGACATGGGCAATAACGAGAGATTCACACTATGTTAATTTTAAGCGTTCATATTGTTTGCAAAACTGCAATAAATATATTTACAGCAGAATAAAAAAAAAAGGAAAAAAGATAGCATTTAACATAATCAGTAGACAACATGAATGCCAATGAATTTTTGTTCGCTCATACCAGTATTAATTTCCATTATATTTCATTTATACAAGAAGACTACTGATATCACTAAAAAAATTCATATAAACCCCATATAACACACCCGGACTTTTATTATTAATAAATAATTCTAGACACTTCTGAGGATATTTTAAATTATTTGTATTCCTTAATTTCCAATGCAATGTAGGCACATTAAAAGAGGCGTTTATAAATGGGGAAGGTATTCGGTCTTGAACTTCAAATTGATCAGACAACAAAAATCTGGTTTTATGCAGCAAAATAAATTATATTAGTAAGAAGTTCATTCTCTGTATATAATCAAAACATTTATTAAATAAAAAGTTTTGGATCACGAGAATCAAGAATTTAAGAATAATTGGGGAACATATCGGAAACTACAAAATAGAGTTTCATTTTCTGTAACATTTATAAATTTTTAACTGCCTATTTACACCAGTTTACCATTTATTTTAATATTTTATTTTTGCACTATTTGTCTGTGACTGATGACCTCAGAGAGACCTCATTCTGTGTGGTTGTGTACATAGGTATATATGTTAGTATCGATTATTGTTATTGTTTTCAATATAAGTTTACAAAAACAAGGAAATGAGCCTATATATAGTGAACCCTCTCTAAGATAACTACTTACACTTCCAGGTTACTCTGATCGTCTTAGAGTTTCTATTTAATGCTTATATTTATTTATATTCTTAAAACCACTGGTTTTAATAGCAAAGTATAACGACATGGGCAATAACGAGAGATTCACACTATGTTAATTTTAAGCGTTCATATTGTTTGCAAAACTGCAATAAATATATTTACAGCAGAATAAAAAAAAAAGGAAAAAAGATAGCATTTAACATAATCAGTAGACAACATGAATGCCAATGAATTTTTGTTCGCTCATACCAGTATTAATTTCCATTATATTTCATTTATACAAGAAGACTACTGATATCACTAAAAAAATTCATATAAACCCCATATAACACACCCGGACTTTTATTATTAATAAATAATTCTAGACACTTCTGAGGATATTTTAAATTATTTGTATTCCTTAATTTCCAATGCAATGTAGGCACATTAAAAGAGGCGTTTATAAATGGGGAAGGTATTCGGTCTTGAACTTCAAATTGATCAGACAACAAAAATCTGGTTTTATGCAGCAAAATAAATTATATTAGTAAGAAGTTCATTCTCTGTATATAATCAAAACATTTATTAAATAAAAAGTTTTGGATCACGAGAATCAAGAATTTAAGAATAATTGGGGAACATATCGGAAACTACAAAATAGAGTTTCATTTTCTGTAACATTTATAAATTTTTAACTGCCTATTTACACCAGTTTACCATTTATTTTAATATTTTATTTTTGCACTATTTGTCTGTGACTGATGACCTCAGAGAGACCTCATTCTGTGTGGTTGTGTACATAGGTATATATGTTAGTATCGATTATTGTTATTGTTTTCAATATAAGTTTACAAAAACAAGGAAATGAGCCTATATATAGTGAACCCTCTCTAAGATAACTACTTACACTTCCAGGTTACTCTGATCGTCTTAGAGTTTCTATTTAATGCTTATATTTATTTATATTCTTAAAACCACTGGTTTTAATAGCAAAGTATAACGACATGGGCAATAACGAGAGATTCACACTATGTTAATTTTAAGCGTTCATATTGTTTGCAAAACTGCAATAAATATATTTACAGCAGAATAAAAAAAAAAGGAAAAAAGATAGCATTTAACATAATCAGTAGACAACATGAATGCCAATGAATTTTTGTTCGCTCATACCAGTATTAATTTCCATTATATTTCATTTATACAAGAAGACTACTGATATCACTAAAAAAATTCATATAAACCCCATATAAACCAACAGAAGTTATATTGGCATTTATTTTTATTATGGAAAACAGTAAAGGTCAATATAAACCAATATGAAAGAGAAGAACGTTAGGACATTGAAGTTGGTTGTATGAGTATCAACTGATACCAGTAAGAAAAACCTAAAGAATTCAATAGAATTCAGTGGGTACTGATAGAAACCAGTAGATCTATATGGCTAGCAGTAGAACGTTTTCTGGTTTTCATCGGACATTTAGGTACCAGAAAGAAAAAGCACCAATATAAAGCAGTAAAAATTGGTAGAAACCTATAAATTCTGAGTGTAACCATAAAAGGTTTAACTGGTTTCTATGGAAGAAGTTTAGGAGGGGATGATCATCGATACTGCTAGCAGGTTCACATGAGATCGAACTCTAGATGAACTCCAATTATTCAACGATCACTCGGCCACTTGTGCCGAGTTATATTAATTATATAAAAGTATTATATAAAATTAATTATATAAAATATTATATAAAATTAATTATGTAAAGTATATATGTATGCGAATCTGTTATCTTGAACATCATACACTTCAAACGTTCGTACGTTTTTCATATATATATATGAAAACATTTGTATCAAATAACAGTTTTGTTTAAAATTAGGCAAAATCATGACATATTGGCCAGATTATAAACAAAACTCTATCGGTTCGAAGACGATCGGAAGTAAATTACTTGTTTTCAAGAGCTTCTACTTAGTTGTTTGTAAACAGTAAAACCTATGATCATTTTAGTAGGCAGACGTTCTTGGGTTTGAAATACGTTCTGCGTCTATGTCAGACACCTTGATTTTAATTATATGCTTGGAAAAGGTTAGTGTTAGTTAAAAGGTGGTACAGACTTAGTAGATGTAAAAATTTAGTTCCCGTTTACACTATATCGATGATGATGACGAAATAATCGAACATCTACTGGGGAAGAAGAAAGATTACACGCAAGTGGTGGAAGAATGAAGACGAAGACCACATTCAAAATAAGAGAGTTACATGGAAGGAATTTGATGAAGGATTGCAGATTTCATAATGTTTGAAGAACAATCTTCACCTATGTCAGGTAACCTAATCAGTATTTTACCTGAAGTCAAGTATAAATTTATTCGCGTTTCACAGTAAAAAATATAACCATTAACTTCTATATCTCCAAGATATGCAAATGAAAGACAGTATAAAGTAGTTAATAAATGTGATCAAAAATATACCTAAATCTAATAACTTCCCATATTCATATCTAAAATGAAATAATAACCTAACAAACAACATACATGATAGCACTCTTTAAGAAAAAACATGAACTAGTAGTGTTTAAAAGTATAAATAGCAGTAGGAAGGCAACAGAACTAAAATTTCCAATTAATGTAAAAATATTTGTGTTATTTAAATAGTACGCGATTAAAAGTGCAATAATTATGGATTGCAGTATTTACTAATAATGCTGATGTTTCTTAACACCATTTCTTTCGATCATATGTAAATGTATTTACCTATTTTAATTTCCACATTTTAGAATAGTGCTAGATTACAATGATCATTTCAGCCACTTTTTATAATCAATAACTTTACTTTTGATACTGTAGAGAAATAATTCAAATAATATAGTATACGATAGTAAGTTAAGTACATTAAAGTAAGCTCTTCGTTAAACAACACACGATGAAACATTTTGCTTCTATTTATTATGAATTTCTTTGTTATCACAAGCACATAAAATATAAGCGAAGAATATACTTAAATTATGAATGTGCTATACTTAAATTACTGATATTATAATATACTTAAATTATGAATATACAATACTTAAATGAATATACTATACTTAAATTAATATACTTATTTAAGTATAACGAATATACATAATTTTAATAAAGAACAAAACCTAATTCCCAACATTCATCTGTTGAGATAATCTAATAGACATACATAACGGCAATATTTAAAAAAACGCGAATTACACAGTGTTTGGAAGAATAGGTACCAAACGCCAAGCAATAAAACTGCAATTTGCAATCAATAAGAAAACTATTTAGTGTTTTTCAATACTACACAATTAAGTATGGCATAATTATAGATTACAATACTTCATAGTAATGCTAATGTTTCCTTAACACTATTTTTTCGATTATATGCGCAAAGTCTGAGCACCAACCTGTATCATGAGCACAATAATCGATTAATATGAATGATATACGCTATAGCACTTAGAACGTTATAACCGAATCCGTGTATCCAAATATTGCACGACGTTATAACCGAATCCGATTATCCAAATATAACGATAATCCGTGTATCTAAATATTGCACCGCTGGAGCCACTGAAGATTGGAAAACCACAATATAATTTTAATCACCGGAAAGTCATAAAACACCAAAACAGAACACTATTTAACTGTATAGAGGATGTTAGCACGTTGCAAGCAGATATTCACAAACAAAATACACAGAAATTCGGCATTACAACGAAGATTTCTCCTCAATTCAAAACAAACTGACATCTTTATATTCTTGTGCATTATTCTCTTTCTGAATTGAAGCTCTCCAGTATTTAATTCCGACGGTAAATTACAAAACTGTGAAGAAAACATTTCTGAAAATAAAATGGAGTTTGAAATTATTGCGCCGTTAACTGACTTGTTCGAATTTGGCAGCTATCCAAAGCGCGCAAGCCTCGAGCTCAGATGGTCGTTTATAATCATCCAGTAAATGTGTACATGCAATGTCAATCTCTCGAACAGCAGTTCAGTCTAAACTTTTCAGCGGTTTATACGATGGCATTAAACCTTTCGACGGTTCTTCTGATAATTTAATAGAATCATTTTTAAATGGCATAGAAGAACTATTTCAACTGAATAAAATTACGAACAATATTCACAAAATTATATTTACAAAAAAATATTTATCGGGGCTGCTAAAACATTTGTAACGTCAACATCGCCAAATCCCGAGTATACCGTATAATGGGTTAAACCAAGCATTTTTAAATGCATGGAGATGGACAAAAACGTAACAAACAGTTCATCAGAAGTTTTATAGGTAATGAATTTCGTATTTTTGTTCTCAGCTTCTCGAATTTTTATGTTAACATTTATTAGTAATTTATCAAAGCCATTAATTTTGTCGTTTTCCATTAAAAGTGTTAATATTTCTTTCTCCTTTTCCATTAATTTTCCGTCAGATATTTTGGACAGCCGTTAAATATGCATGGATATGCAACGTCTTTTAACATTGGACGTTTTCTCGGAATTCTTAAAATCGCCCCATTTATAATCGTAAATACATCTTCACGCATAATCATATCTTAGCGAAAATACTATTTTCTCTGAATGCTGTAAAAATGTTTCATATAATGTCGGCATATTAATTCAAATAAATTCATTCTTACTTCCAAAATGATAAATAAAGTCATATTTCAGCAGTAAAATAATTGCTAACATGCGATTTGCATTTATTTCGTAAATATGATCTTTTAAAATATATAAAATGCATAACTTAATAACTTACTTTATAGATTAGTTTCATTTTTTTATATTTTGCTATAATATTTATAAAAAAATATTTTAAGTATTAATTATATTAACAAAATTTTAACAATAATTTAGCACGTATTTTTAGTACTAATTAGATTTAATAGTTCAAGTTTTTATATTAAATTTATATTTCATTAGATAAATCTATCTTAGATTAATATATTTAGATGAAATAAAGTAATGAAATATTGCAAAATAGATCTTATGCGGACTTCAGATTCTTGAAAGAGTAGATTTAGTCTCTTTTCATTCTAAAAGTAACGCTGATGAACTATGAAAAAAAAAAAAAAAAATGCTAAAACGACCACTTCTAAAAGCGGTCATATCATGACGTTTCAGCGACGTTGACATATTGCCAAGATGCAACGGCAAATATTTTGCGTCTTCGCAACGTTGTAAAGACGTCGTAAAAGTTAACACAACTACTTTGCAACATCATTACGACGTTGTCGTGCTACGTGGGATGTTGCATTGTCAAGGGAAGCCGAAGTAATGACCACTCTGCTGATAATGCACGCTGCTGCAAACGTCGACGCACCTTGTGAGCTGATACTGGGCGTGCTGCAAGCATGCCGATTCCTGACTATTGCTGCGTGATGTGGTCGTACGGTTTTGCAGGGTTGACCTCACAATATGTCTGTTTTCTCTGGCGTTAGTCATGGGAGGGAGTTGAGATCTTGCATGACGTTCAGTATGATCCTCAGCAATCCACTGATTCCATATTGGCATGGCAGTGGTTGGATGACGACCAGTACGACTGGCGATATCACGGAACGATAATCTGCACTTTCGATTGGCAACGATCCTTTCCTTTCGATTGGCAACGATCGATTTCGGAACTTCCTGGTAAGTATTTCCTCTTCTTATTCGAGGCATAACACGATATTATGAGCAAACTCCAACCTTACAAAGCACTTTCCAAATGAGAAATCCGCTACGCAATTTTTCTTTTATGCAGTGCTAGACATGTCGTTCCTCCCTCCTGTTCCGTCTAAATGCTCTGAAATACTAATTATTTGCACATGCCAACCTCTTCTTCCTTTCATGTGACTTTGACGTTTGTCAGATCATTCCTTCCTTGTGTTGCAATTTTAATGGCCGGCAGTGTATATTGGCGCGTTTTGAAATTTGGCATATTTCTTGAAAGCGATAAAACATAAAATGTGGCTTAGACACTTTGCTAAAATTATTTGACAGTACTAACGAGGTGACTTTTTCCCGCTCATTCACAAAGTAAAAAGGTAGGAACGAGGTGCCTATTTTCCAGCTTTAGGACAATGGAAGGGAAAGGATAATTGGTTTTTTAATCAATTAAGGAGTTCGCCGACATTCTTGGCGCAAAATGGAAAAATTGCGCCAAGATAAATGCTTTAATTTCTCCGTAAGTTTCTCATCAAATTTTACAGAATGTGATATCTAGGCATTATTCGAGTCGTAGAATTGAAATATGGAAAAACAAAGTGGTATGTTATTTTAGAAAAAGTCCGATTTTGTGTCAAAATACCTATGTTAGAATTGTGCTATATATAAATTTAATATATATTCTAAGTCGCGCTTTCGAGACATGAAAATAGCAATTTGAATTTTGTAAATCTGCCCATTAGAACGAAAGATACAGAACTGTTCCCCCCCTCCCCGCAGTGTACATACAAGTATATGCATTGCATACGTTAACAAGTTTGCTGTTTTGATAAGTTTACCCAAAGGTCGAAGGGAAAACGTTTTAAGTTTGTATAAGCGGTTTTTTTAGAGACTTGAACTCTGTAGTTTCAGTACACTGAAATTTCCTAATTATAATATATTCAGTGCACTGAAATTACGTAATTTTAAAATTGTAAATCTCGGCAAGCCTTCTAGAATGCCTATGATCAGTTTTCGTTGAGAAACATTTTAAGCCATATTTGAACCATTCGTTAGTATCATTATTAAAATACTGTTTTTTTTATGAATTTTGAATATATTTAAGTATTCGAAAGCTTGCCAACAAATTCGTAATCCGGCTAAAGAAATTAATAATAGTTTCAGAATTCTTGATTTATTCGATGTTGGATTAAAAAATAAGTTTAAAAGCAATCATGTAGATACAAAATAGTAGGAAAACAGGACATAAAAACAACAGCGCAATGGTACTGCAATGGAATAACTAAACAGTTATGGTATTTAAAAATCAGATGTCCATTAGTTTTCATTTTATATAAAAATCTAGGACTAACAAATCATTATACATGTTATCAGTGAAGCTTTAATTACAGTTGCAGTGAACTATTTGCGTACTGACTATGCGTCAGATGTTTTCAAAACAACTGATAAATTAGGAGTATTTTAACTCTGCCTTTGGATGTTTAGAAACTTCGCAAAACTAACGGCTCTCTTCAAAACTTAATCTTGCTTATTCTGGTTCCTCTTTCAAATGCGAAATTTCTCTCATTACCTAAATTGCAAGTATTTTAAATTAAATTTGGGCCCCAACTGTGTTTAAGTTACATAGGCTGTATTGGAGGAGATGCATAAATTACACTTGCAGATGTAAGCGGTACAATTACTTGAAATTGGAAAATTGTGCAAGCTAAAAGAACTAAAGAATTTCTCTCCTCGTCTCTAATTCAATTCACTTATTTTTAGGTGCCATTTTGCACTCTTATGTACATTTAAATATATTTTTAATCTTTCCAGTCCCTGACCATTTTGCTTTCGCACTTCTAATGAATAAGAATCCCCTTTCCCAGAAAAATAGTACTTAAATAATTATAGAGATGTTTGTTTATGTTTTACGATATTTAGAACATTTTGCAGTTTATATATCACAAAATCATGTGATACTCAGCTAAATTAAAAGATTTCTATTTTTCTGACAGTGTTACATGTTTCTATGTCTGTATCCGAAATGCGTTGCTCCATATTATATTCTATGGCACACCAGCGCTGTAATTTACGCTTAGCCTTTCTAAAGACATTAAAAGGACCCTCTGATATGAAGTTCATTCGAATGAGAATAATTCTACTAGTTTCACTCAATTGTTAAACTTGATTTGTTGTTCAGCATTAGAATTATTTAACTTAATTATGTGTGAAATTATAAAGACCTATTATGCTGTAAATATGAGGCATTCGTACAGAAAGATCCATTAATGACCAAATAGATCAAGCAGCATCTGAACAGTGATACATTTCTCGCAGAAGACATTGACAGAAGTTAAAAGCTTTGGGTGCATAAATATTTCTATTCTTCCCCACATGCATGTACATAAATATCAGCTTGTTTTTATTAAGCATATTCTTTTTCAGATTATTTTTTTAAATTATACTCTACTGTAGGCTAATTAATAATTCCTTTAAAATCATTTGTGCTTTATACTTTTGAGAGCAATTTTTAGATATCTTCACTTGATACAAAGAGGTTAATATTCCCCTTTATATACAGTTTAGTTAACTACATTTGTAGAAGCATTAATCTCATATTCAACAAAGCAACTCTTTTAAATCATAGCATTCTAGCTGAATTTTAATCCTAATGTAGAATCGGTACTTACTGTCTAGGAATATGATGTTTGTAAAACTTACTTCTTAGGTGGCTGTCTAGGGGCTAATAAACTAGTCCGATTTATGTAAAACTTGAATATTTAATGAAACATGAATAGTTGCTACAAACTACAAAGTAATTACATACGTAGAAAGAAATAGGTGAGATTATTTACAAATGAAGAGAAGGAATCGTCTTTATATTCAAACATCTTTCAGTCGCGTCATCGTCTTAATGGCGGAATCGTCTGACTTCTATCATCGGAAAAGTAAAAAATTTATTCTCACAGCTTGTCGCGTCATCTGATTATATTGAACGATGCCATCCCACAACTGCTCGTCCATCCTGATGGAATGCGGCCTCGCATTCTTGTAGCACCACCATTTCATCTAGGGATCTGAAAAATAAAATTTAGAAAAAAAAAAAAAAAAAAAAAAAAAGATTTTTTAGTTACTATTGAGGAAAAAGTCGTCTTAAATGGTTTATTTCAGCCATCTTCCATTATCATCTTAACATCCTCAGAAATAACGGCGTTAGCTCTTTTTAAATGCTCTTTCAGTGTTCGTTCATCTTGAACAGTCTATCTGAATACAAACATCATATTCCTAGACAGTAAGTACCGATTCTACAGATTTGGGTGCTCAGGCCGCGATGAGACTAGGAAGAAGCATGATGAATATTACAAAAGAAGAGAAGTAAGTTTTGTTTCGATTATTTCCACATTGTTACTTCTAAGAATAGTGTTCTATGATATTGTGAATTAAGATGACTACCTTAAATTATATTCCTAGAATTTCAAATTCTTTAAAGACTGGGCCTACTAAGTAAATTAAACTTTTACATCAAATTGTATTTGGAACTTTGGGTGATCGAAAAAATAGAGCTAGATTGCGTAACTTTTGTGGTTTTCCATCTGATTTTAATATTGAAAAAACAAAACAAAAATTACTTAAAACTCTTACTGCAAATGATTTTATTTCTGTGTGTAATTTGTTATATCTTAATTATGAATCAAATCCTGATAAAAACTGTGATTTAATATTGAATAGTCTTTGTGATTTTAAGCTTTTAAAATCCGAAAGTGATGACGATGATGAGTTATCTGAAAACGAAAGTGTTTATGATTCTGATAAAAATGATGATATTAATTCTGTTGGGTCAGAAACACCTCCCGTAAATAACTCAGTGGGTGAAAACATTATAATGCCTATCAATATTTCCCTACATTTTCGTGATATCTTAGAAACGTTTTCTGAATTTAATGGCACTGATACATATCCAGTCGAATCCTTCACTGGTGATTTAGAAGAATCTTTTGAATTATTTAAGTTATCGGAATTACAGAAAATTGTGTTTGCTAAAAAATTGCTTACTGGTTCTGCTAAAGTATTTATTAGGTCTTTGAAAGGTATAATAGCATGGAAAAATTAAAAGAAAATATTTTATCTGAATTTGGTTCTAAAATAAACAGTGCACAACTTGATAATTTGTTACAGAAACGGCACTTAAAACCTGGTGAATCACTTTCCGAATATTTAATTGCCATGCGTGAAATAGCCAGTCGCGATTCTGTTGAGAAGAACACTGAAAGAGCATTAATTCTCACAGCTTGTCGCGTCATCCGATTATATTGAACGATGCCATCCCACACTAATTTTATATATTTTGAAAAATACTGCAAATAATTTGCAAAATTTACATGTAAAATGTTAAAAAGGAAGAAGAGCAAATAAATTATTTAAGAAAAAATAATTTACTTATATTTACAACTTACACTTAAATTACATTATAATTCCAACTTATATTTAAAGTATAATTTTTTTAATCTAAAATAACCGAAATGAAAAAAATTATTTATTGCAAAAAATATGTAAGGGAAAATGTTTTACCTTATAAGAAATATAAATGAGACTTTTCGTCTTAATGGTTCAGCTATCAGGTGCCTCCATTTTAAAGAAGACAAAGATTCCGGCCTTAGATAGTGGCCAACGACTACATTCCGCTTAAGTCCGTAATTACAAAAATATTTCATCTTAAAAGAAATATAAAATTAAACATCTTCGAGTTAAAATATCCTTTTTAGTCTTATATTGAAAAGACTATTTTTTATCTTTGAAAAACGTTAAAATGAACTATTTTCATCTTAGAAAAAAAGTAAGCGAAATTTTTCGACTTGGAAAACGCAAAAGTGAAACGTTTCCGACCGAAAAAAATAAATGTATTTTTTCTATTATGTAAAATATGAAGTATAACATTTTCTTCTTACATATAAAAAAATCTGATGTGTGCACCACATGACTTCCTTGTACGGAATATTAAATTATACTCATTTTTTTCTTGCATTTCATTTAAGCTTATTCGATTGAATTAAATCTACTTCGTCGATAGCGCATAAACCATAATAGAATAAATGCACTCTTTAAAATTCACTAAGTTTGTTTACCATAGCGACACTTTGGCCCTAGGTTCACTTAACAACGTTACATTTCATTCATTTTTTTAACTCGGAACGCACAAAATTTTTATTATCTTAAGAATTATGTAATCGTTGCCACATGTTCTATTCAAATACTATAATAAATCTAAAACGATGTATAAAAGAAATTAAGCAAAGAACAACAACAACAAAAAGAAACAGTTTTTCACGGATGATTCAGTATTTCTCATTCAATTAATTCAGTTCTCAATTCGCGACAAGGCAAAACTACATTAAAACTCAAGATGTTTGTATTGAAAATTATGAAGTAAACCTTGCTCGAATAAATTCCACTTATTTCCTCGAATAATGGGAATACTATAATAAAGCTAGAACGATGTATAAAAGAAATTAAGCAAACAAAACAAAAAAGATAATGTTTTTCACAGACGATTGAGTATTTCGCATTCAATTAATTCAGTTCTTAAAAAATCAGTTAAATCTTAAACACTTCCTTCCCCAAAAAAATTCCATAATGAATTAAGAATGATTTAATTCGCAATAATAAAAGAAGGCGTTATCTTTGTTATTGCAAAGCTTACTTTCTCTAGATTGGCAACAAATCTACTATTCTGCTGTTTCAAATGTAAACAAGCAATGGCCTCCATGAAAAACGTTATTAGGCTTAGAGGCACTTAAACAACTTTTAAATTGTTGATAATTCTACAAATATTGCATACAGACTTACTAAAGGCATAAAAACCTTAACCGGAAAATAAGAACAACATAATTCAATCATTTTTAAAGCAAAAAATACACAATTCACAAACATAAGAATAAAGAAACTGAGATCACCGAGTCGAGTAACAAAGTTGATATATATATACATATATTTATATACTTTTGGTGCTGCCGATTTCAACCAACATACATCTACATGTTATAGCAGTCCTATAGTATACAAAATTTCAACGTTCTGAGGCTACTCGTTTTTGAGCTATATGAGATACATACGTACGTACGCACAGACGCCCCAAAAAATTCCCTTCAGAATTCATTTTAAATTAGTTTTACAATTTTTTTTTGGGGGGGGAAGTGTCCTTTATCCTTTCCTTACGTACATATATCACGCAAAACCATCGTTAAATTGCATTCGATAGCTGTGAAAATGGATATTTGCATTGAAATATGATGCCTGAAACTTTTCGCGATTACATTATTTCCTTTTTACTTTGTACAAGGAAGAAAAAAAATGTGAACGTTTTTCTCCTTACATTTTCAAATTAACGTGGTTTTTGCCAATGGCAAACTAAAAGTGGAGATTTTTCTCTCTAAAAAAATCAAACTGAAACGTCTACAAACAATAAAAATGTTGCTTTTTAGTCTTAAAACTGTAATGACCATTTTTCATCTTAGAAAACGTGAATTTAAATTTTCCGCCATAGAAAATGTTCAGAACCTAAATGATTTTTTTTCTTTCTAACGTTTGAAAGTAATACGTCCACACAGAAAAGGAAAACTTTTCTGCCTGAAAATTTAAAACTGAAGTTTTCTCGACCTAAATCAATGAAAATAAAACGCACATTTCTTTCTTTCTTTTTTTTTTTTTTTTGAATATTTCTTTTTTAATCTTTATACTTACATAAAAACTTTCTTTTCCGTTATACATGATCTACGACGATCTACCATCTAAATTCATGCATGCTTCGTTTAAGTAAGAATTTAATTTATTCAGTTGAAATTATATATTCCGGGTGAAATAGTTACAATTTTTGCTTTCGATTGCATTTCGTATCTAACTAAACTAAACTAAACTAACAGGTAGCTCAAGCGCATGGTAGTTGTCTATGAACGTCCTCAGGAGGCGCCCCTGAGCGCCCTATGTTCCAGAATTCCAATGTTTTGCCTACTATCGTCTATTTTTGGTTGGGTTTAACGAGATTTCTTCGGCTTTCTAAATTCTTGTAGTCTTGTTTCGCAGTTTTCCGCATATGATTTGATGAAAAGTCAGAGGTCGCTTGGTTTGTAAGATAATCCTGAAATTGATGTGCTTTATGAAATAAAAAGAGATATTTTTAATTAACAACCATTTTATTAATTTCCGAAGCTCTTATTTATAAAACAATAAGAACGAGTTAATTACCAGATTTTTTTTTCAATTTTCACAATGGACACTTTATTGGTAAACAAAATACTTTCTAACAGTAGCTAAAGTAAGTAAAACCGTTGAATCTATGTATTCCTAAATTTGACTAAGAACGTAATCTTGGGGTAGGGGGGGGAAATAAACGTTTATAGCAAACTAAAATATTTAAAAAAATAACTTTTATATAGAAGTCTGTGGGATGAGTTAATTTTTCTGATATTAGGGAAACAAGTAAAAGAAAATCTCTAAGCCAAATTAAAATTACTGGAATTTCCCTGTAAAATATTAAGAAAAAGTAAAAATTTCTCTTAAAAATTTTCTGAATAGTTCAAGTAATTTCTAAATACGTAATAATTTTTAATTTTTTGCTGTGTGGTAATCGTTTATAACGTTGTGAAATTTCTTCAATACAGTTAATCGGGAAATGAAAGCAAAAATTTTTGTTTAATATAGTTAGTAACTAATATAATCCAATAGAATTTTAACATAAGTAAATAAATAAAAGCTAATATTTGATTTATTTAACTCTTTGATACTAAATCATTGGTTTCATAAAGATATATTTACTTTGCAAAATAAATTACTTTAAAACTGATTAATTAAGAAATTTCAGTCTAAACTGAATGAGGTTCGTCTAAGCATATTGTAAGCTATTTTTAGCGCTTTCTGTTCATACGTTATAAAAAAGTAATTTCTTGGGAAAGCAAACAATGAATACGTTTGGAATGGAAATGCAATAAAATAGATTTCTTTTTCTTTTAACAATTTACATGAAATTTTTTAATTTGGAATTTAAATTCAATCATCAATTATACTTTCTGTTAAATCTCAGTTTCCGTGATGCGTTTTGCCATACGTTCTGGTGTTGTACAGAGTTATGAGAAAAATAAATCAATTTCGAAATCTTATTCATAAGATTTCAAGCATTTGTACGGAATGAGTCAGCTAACCATTTCAAAGTTATGTTTCTAGGTTTCTAAAGAGCGCTCTTCTTATATTCTGTTTTGGATATGCTGTTCTTTATCTTTCTCAGTGGCCAATTGCTTATTTAAACTCAGAACTGCAGCACTTCAGCAAACGGCGATCTGCGTTCCAAAATTCGCGAACATTCGGCAGTGTATTTTAAAGTTTCAAGACTGCGAATGTCTGTGCAAAGGAACAAGTCCTAGTCTCCGAGTCTTGGAGGAGAATGTGGACTAATCCTGAAAAGCCTTTCAAACTATCCCACGGAAGTTGACAATTAAAGCCAGGCGTGGGCTTGTAATCCCAAAATAAACTTATACAATTTTAGGATGGAAAACAGAATTTTTTGAACTGGTTAGAAATTTCAACATTCTCTTCCTTCATGAAATGAAACTCCATAATAGTGGTCCTTCGTTTCTGAATAATGAAGCGCAATTAATGCAAGTATTGTACTCTAAATTTCGCATTCTATTTACATAATGTAAAGCCCCCCCTTTTTTTTTTTTTTTCGAAATCTGTAAATAAATTAAAGATGAAAAATACGACTTAGATAAATTATTCAGGCATCTGGCAACAAAAGTTTATTTTGCAGAAACTACTAGGAATTTTTTGAGGCCGAAAACCTCCAAAATTAATTGTGCTCTCTCCGGGGTTCGAACCAAGGTTCTACAATTTGTTGGCTAGACATGATAATCACTTATAGCAATATTGTAAGCATAGGAGTGTGTACAATTCTTCACAATATTTCCCCACTTAATTGCGACTGCAAATTCTTACCTTTCATCCACTTACTGGGGGACGAAACCCACTAGATCAAATCTAGGTGGTAATGATTTATATTTACCACATTTAGTCATTGATCATTATATCTATTATTAGGTCAATTATTAAATACTTATGAGTCAGGAAACACGGAAAATCAACAACCCCTCGATGGGATTCGACCTATTTGAACGTGATAATCACTTACACTATGAGCGCAGGCTTGGGAAATGTGCCAGTTTCAATCTGATTACTTATTGATTCAACCTGAATGCTGACCATATTAAGACTTTATTTGAGTTTAAATTAAATATATGCGCATGTAAATGAGTAAGAAAGTTCATGCGTGAGCACCGATGTCATTACAAAATAACTAATGTAATTTCTTGATGTAATTAATTAGTCAGAAATCTGAAAAGGTTAAAAGTTTGTAAATGAAGCACATGATGATACACAAGCATACTTAGACTTTTTGCCAGTTTGATTCCAGCCTATTTTAAGGTTTTTCAATCGCATATAAGTGACTTTTGCAAAGAAGCGAATTACATTATTTAAGAATTTTCCCGTACTATTTCATTTTAAACCCTTTATTTTAGAATTCATGTTTATTTTAAATAAATCTTCATAATTATGTAAATTAATAAATCTTCATAGATTGAATAAAATTTAATTTAAGGCTGTCACTAATAAAAAAATAAATATATAGTAATATTAGACATTAGTAATTTTACTAACTAGCTTTATGTAGAAAAATTAGTAATTTCGAGAGAGAATTCAAAGCCTTTATCGAAATGTACAGTCCTGTTTCTCCACCCCCCCTTAAAATCAGCGCCAGTCGATGATTTTCATATTCATGTTTCCATGTGTCCCTTTTTTTATTAGAAACAAGATTCATATTACACATACTGTAAATATTATTGAAAGAAACATGAATTCTCTTCTACTCATCTTATTCCGCTCAACAGAATTTTGTCTTAAATAAATAACTTACTCATTTATAATTTAGATGTTCGCTGGAGTAATATTGGTAATTTTGTTCAAGAAATTTTATTTGTGTCCCAGGTCGTCAAACTGTTTGATGTAAAAAGATTAGATTTCGATCTGCTTTCTCAGCCTTTGTTTTAAACTCAAATGCACACATATCTTTCTTTAATTTCTGGAAATTTTGCAGCGAAAATATAACAATAATGAATATTAATAAAATATTTAAATTGAGTCTGTATATTAAATGCATGAAATTTATTAAAAATACTCCAGTATATTAAGAAAGCAGGAAGTACATTTAATGGACCATATTAAAAAAACGAACCGACGAAACGGTACATGTTCTGTGTCATTTACTAGTGTTATTTAATTCCAATTCAATAAACACTACATGGTGTGAGAATAAACAAAATGCGATACAGAGTAATTATCAGGATTTTTTAAAACAAATTGTACCCAGTACGCGATATATGACGAGATATGCAATACATACATTTTTGTATATTATAATAATTATTCAAAGATTTAGGAAAGTTATGAATGAGGAAGATCATGAATGAAATGTATTTCAAATTACAATTGCATATATTATTAAAATTTTAAAACTCAGTTTGTAATTATTAAATGCTATGTTTCTTGCTTTACAACCACATAACTCATTAAACAGATAGGCTCGGCAGCGACCGAAAGGTAAAGTTGCTGAACACTGGTAGTTCGGTCTGAGTTTCGAATTCTGCGGACGCGCTTTCGTGGTTTTCCCCATGTGTAACGTGTAGACGATCCAGTTTCCCATAGAACGTCCTCCACGAAGGCATTCCTCCTCTCTAGCAGATAGACTTCGAGGCTTTGTCGTAATCACTTAACCCAAATAAAATAAAACCATTAAACAGTTAGAAATTCAAATACAATTAAAAACATTTATGAGACATTGCATTACGAAGCTTTGGAAACAATCCATTTATTTGTAAAAATAAATTAAAGATCTTACACTACGAGCTATGAAAACACCTAAAGAATCTTATAGATGGTAAATGACATGATTCCATAACATAATATTGTGCGATGGAGAAATACTTTGCAAAGCTTCTATTCTATTCTTCTACTTCTTCTAAAGAAATGGCAGAGTCAAAAATTCAATAAACACGAAACGCAGTAAAGCAGTGCATATATGCATAATTTTTTTGTTTAACTCTAGTATGAGTTAAACAATAAATTAACCTATTAGTTACAAAAGAGTTGCATTTACCAGTTCCTGAGAAGATGACAAAAACACTTTTTGTATGTCAAATTACTGTTACTGCCTGAAATAACATAATTTATTTACTCTATTTATAGTCAGAACTTTCTGACTGAAGTATCTATTCTGTTAATCAGACACATGTTGTTATAAAAATTATCACCTATTTCCTTCCTTTTATCTTCTATCTAACACAGGCTTGCATTCATCCCTTTCCCCAAATTCTTAAAATCACAACCTTGCTAGCGGATTTGAATCTTTCTACCTAGAATAATTTCGCATTTCAAACAGAAATATAACACAGAACGATACATACTTGCTTGCTGAGAAATATATTCGTCGTCCCGAATAGTTAAGGATGAAAACATGTTTCAACTCTTTCTATTTCTTTTAGTCCTGAACATTGCATTTTACCTATTGCATGCAATTACTTCAGAAAAAGGGAAAAGTTCTGAGTTTTAGTACGGCAATTTGATGTTATATTAGCGTGTATAGACACAGAGAAACTACAAGTATTGTGATACTTATGTTGGGAGTTCCTAACTTCAAGACACTTAAAAAAAATATTTTCCAGACTTTCAAAACTGTTATACTATTTGTTACAGTGCAACAGAATAAGTGAACTCAAAACTATTTCTTCTGAAAAAACGCTGAATCGCTATTTATTTACATTCCGTAACTAGTCTTTCTTTTTACTGCTGTTGTTTGCTGGTCTTCACAATTTTACTAAATCCCAATTCTGAAAATATTGGCGAAATATTTTTTAAGTAATTTTCGTGCATTATCGCGAAAATAAAAATCTGGATCTTGATATCTAGACATTTTGACTCCGTTTTCTTACATTCCATTCTATACTTTTGAACGATTCTCAAATAGCAAGCGTACCTTTAACTACCACTAAATTATATTACTGCTGCTGACAACAAGATGCATGTAACAATAAAAACTCATGCATAATAGGTGAATGTGATATTTAAATAGTAATTTATTTCATTATACTTAAATGGTGGTAACACGTGTACTAGTTATTTGCTGTATAGAAAAACGTTATTTGGAACCTTACCTATGCAATTTAATATTGTATATGGTGGATATTTGTAAATAAACAATGTAAATAAAACAACATAACTATATATTAATATTTATTTGTGCATAAATAGAGAATTTCACGAGAGTTGATTAAAACGTGTTTTAAAGCTTTATTTTTTAAAATTAACCCCTTGAGAGTTGAGTGAAAAATTTTAGGACTTTTTTCTTATGTTCAGAATCATATAACTCTGAAGGCCTTAAATATTTTCAACTTTCAAAGTACAGCCCTCCACACAGAATACCATTTTGCAGCGTTTTATAAATGATTCAAAACTATCCAAAGATAGATATGTATCATCCCTTTTCATTATTTCTCTTCAAAAGAAAAAACATTTTTCTTTTACATTTGTCTTTCTATTGGTGATAATGACAAGAAATTGTATGGTGCTATGTTGGAGCTTCGTGAAGTTCTAGTTGTGTTCCATCGATTTTAGACAATACTGTCAATGTCATCTAAGACCTAACATGAAAACAGGTATTCTTCTGGACCTAATTCCATTTCCTTTTCAACAAATCCTGCCTATTCTTCAACATGGGTCTGCGCAACTAGTGTTTCAGAATATTTGTGAGATAGTCATTTTCCACTGATCAGCATCTGTAATCGCAGAGGAGGGTCTTCAAGAAACGTGTCTTGTCGATCACTTACGTGTAATGACTTTGAAGTGGATCCATCACTGAAATGCTGAAACGCAGCTGCATATTTTAACCACCCATGTATATTGTAACATTTCAAATGTTTCATTACAGCTGTTTTCACATTAAACAAAAATTCAGCATAATCAAACATAATCTTGATTCTCTGAAAAATTGTCTTATTTAAAAGACACTTTTTTTGCACTTTTAGTGGTAGTATAATTTATTCTGTAAGCCGTTTTGACCGTACTTTCATCTACGTTAGTTAATGAAATGTAAGATTTTATATTAGGAACTTTATGTAGTCGTTGTAAAGAAATTGCTTTTTATTGTAATAAAGGTGTTTGGTTTCTAAATGGTGCAACAGTAATGAAAATTTCTATTCGATACACAAAGTGATTTAGTTTATGTACGGAATGAGTGTAGCTTTCGCTCATTCAGCAACTTATTTAATTAATATTTATTCTCGTGTTAAGCAAATAAAAGCGATTAATGTTCATTCTTGAGCTATGTTTAGCTGCTTGCCTTTATATAAAATAATTCCCATCGTTTCAATCTGCAATAAATGCTCAAAGTCTCTTCACCAGATATTTTTATTCAGAATATTTTTAAGAACCATTACAGGTAACCTTATAAACGACATATGATTATAATTAGGCTATTTTATTTTATAAAATTTAAAAAAAACTGACCTATTTTTCAGTACATTTTGTATTTTGCAAATAACTGAGCTTACGTGCTTACGTGCAAATTAGTTTACAACTACACTTTTAGTTGCAAAAACGACACTAAATGTGGGTGTATCAGTTATTAGAGGCTTCGTGCTTTCCAAAACACCTTGCTAATTTCTCCAGGTGTTTGTTATTACCTTAATTATGCCCTAAGAGTAATGTGGTTGACTAACTTTATTTCCTTTTTTTGGGGGGGGGATAAAACAGAGAAAATACTTTAATAAAATATTGTTACAAATTAATAATTGACTTGCACAAAATAATAATACCGTAAATTTCAATTAAAATGCTTCGTATTGGTATTTTTCAATACGTAAATTTAGGCAGAAATTTCCAAAGCAAGATTTCTTCAAGACAAGACACGAAATTGACAAAAATTCTTCAAACATTCCTCTTTTTTGTGAGAAAGTGGCAAATCTTTAATTAGAAAATGTTATCAATCGAACACTAGCTAATACAGTACTGTATAAATCACTTTGAACAACAATAAAATAACAGTAAATAAAAGCCTCATAATGAGATTAGAAATAGGGGAATCTTTCTACAGATTCAAATTTTATAAACGAAGTATTGGGATGCTTTGAATTAACATATTCAAAAATGCATTGTGCTAGAGACTTTAGGGGAAAACATTTTTTCATACAGGAATTGTTTTCAGAACTTTCCCCTTGTTACAAGAGCATACTTTAGTTATTTCTATTCTAAAACAAGAGGTGACAAAGTCTGTATATTTATTAAGTATTCAAAAAGAAAAATGAGCAGTTTTGACTTGTTATTAGACGGCTGTGTTTTTATTACAATGTGAGTATAGTTTCATTTATAAAAAGAAGAAATTCTAGGATTTCCTGTCTGGTTACATGTCAGCAAGTAATCCAGATTCAGCTTTTACACGTCAGATGCATACCCAAATGTGTCTCAATAATTTAAAAATATTGACACCAGTTTTCTGCATTCGACACCGCATCATATTTATGTAATATTAGATATATATATTTTTATTAGAAGGAATCCATTTTAGTTCATTTGAGTGAGCAGCATTTTTTCACACTTCAAACGAAAATGCCCATGGTAACTTTCAGATCTAAACTGAAATCTAAATCTTAATATTGCATTTTTTTGAGAGAGAGCATTTGTTATGCTTTTAGAGAAACCGTAAGGCAATAAATAGCATTGTATTTGGCATTTGTTTTTAATTTGGAGAATCTTTGTTTTGTTTCACTCTGGATTACTGTTTTCATTAATTCAAAGTCTAAAGTTATATTTTCCTCATTATCGTGCTGATTCTAGCCATAGAAAACTATCCTGTAAATCTGAGATAATATCTATATTACTACAAACAGTAGCACAAATTACATTCTAATAACATTAGTAGCCCAAAATTTATATGAAACTTTTTATATAACTTTAATTTTTTAATGGTTTGGTAATTCAACCGAATATCTGATAGAATATGAAATTAGTGGAAGAGCTATTTTAATCTTATAAATAAGAATTATTCCTTTTAAAATTAAGCTGAAAAGGAGAAATAAACGCTTTAAGAAGTTTTCTGTATCTCTTTATCACAGGTATCTTTAACTGTACTTAAATGCATTTTGTGTCTAAAAAATAGCTACATTCAGTTGCTTGTTGAAAAGTTACTTTATCTATATATATATATCCTAACAAAAGGTGACAGTGGCGCGTCAGGGATTTATCAACTACTTCTTTGAAGTCAAAACTCGTGGTAAGAGTTCTATTAGCACGTCTGGACGATTCAAAATTTTCTAGTTGAGAGAAAGATATCGCAAAGAAACTCAAGAAAAGCAAAAAGAAGAAAGAGAACATAAAACCCACAAGTCGTATTCACTAAGATATAGGAAGTTTAAAAAGTTTTATTGCTGTTATACGATCGAACATTAAAGATTGAACGAGCTCATAAGGCGCTTTTATATTCTGGTATGATATCAAATAAATGAGAAATCACGCAATAGTTTCTGATGTTTCAAAGCTTAAAACTTTGTAAGCATATACGAAATTCACTTCAACAAAATGCGTGTAAGTGCATTTTACATAAACTGGAAGTATTATTTTGATTGTGTGCGAAATAATATAAAATGTAGGGTTAGAAGGAAGAAGGCATATAGTTATTTTCAATCATGCTATCTTAATAATTTATATAGATATTATTTGTATTTATCATTTGTTTTGTTTCAGTTTTAAGTTTAATTATGTAATAGATTAATAACGTAATAATTACCCTTTTCCTTTCAACCCAGATTTTGATACAAAAGTTTAGAAATTTTCGACGAATGAAAGTTTCTCTTTCTGTAAAGACTTAAGCATCAAAAAATAACTGCGTTTGTAGCAAATCATTCATGAAATTAAAATTCTAGAGAATTAATCCAAAATGTTCCGGGAAATATATTACTGAAAGAAAAATATAGTATATACTAATTAGGGAAACAGCGGAAGAGTAAATCATTCATGAAATTAACGGTGCAATAAATTATTGAAATTACATAATCATCATAAGATTAAAGAAAGATTCTTAAGATTAAATTTAATCCACCCATTTCTGTGCCATCCATGTAAAGTACGCAATCAATGACTAGAGAACGCTTATGTCAAAGAATAACTGTATTATTTATGTGCACGGACTTCATCACTGTTAGCTATGTTAACATTTCATCTTTTTATATTATTTATAAGTAAAATATTTGCAGTTAATGGGTATATAAAGATGAAATGAAATTTTTTGCAAACATATTTCCATAAAAAACAATTAAAATGTAAACATTGAAAGAAATCAATATTTTAAGATATTTTACAGGTGCTGTTAAATCAGAGAGAAATTAAAAAGCTTCTAAAGGATTAACCGGGTATATTTACAGACGTCTTGAAAAATATGAGTATATTCCTAAATTTTCATTAAGCTGCTTGCGATATTAAACGATTAATAAGTAGACTCTGCAATATTCAGATTGCACATTTTCAAGATGAAAAATTAAGAAAGTTAGGTATTAAGCATTTTATAAATGAAAGGAAAAACAAACTATAAACCTGCAGTTTTAAGCTGCAATTTTCAGGTACCAAATAAATAAATCTGGTTTGAAAACTGATATTTTGGATGATTTTGCTCTAATTACATTTTTACGGCAGTAGTAGAGAATGCAAGGTTTCAATCTTTAAATAACTTAATTTCTTGAAGCCTATCTTCTACGATTGGTCAGGTGATTTATCTCCTTGTCTGTGCAATACAGGAAATTCACAATACAAACGCCTAACAAGCTTTCGTTCAACTGAATGCGCAAGGGAGTCGTCCAATAAAAAGGCTAACATCAGTTAATACAAATTTTCAGAGCTGGTAGAGGATATGGTACTGCCCTCAGCGTCCCTGCCAAAGTTCTCTATACTAAGAACGGGGACTTCCGCAGGAAAGAAATTTCGAAGCCTGAATTTAGAGGAGTTTCATGGTGAAACGCTCTCTGTTTGCTAAATTTTCAAGTAAAGCAATCACACTATCAGGGCCTTCAAAATCCGTGCTTCTGAATCATACGAGGGTAATAACTTTCTTTTCAAACAGTAAATGTGACCGTTAGATCTAACAGCTTACTTTCCTACAGCTCCTACACCAATTCTCAAATACCAATTTGTTAAGTAAAGAGTAGCTTTAAAATTTGGTCTCAATCCGTGGCAGGACGAGTCGTAATGTCTAATTGCCACAAACATGTGATAACTTAGTTCTGATCGGTGTCTTTTCCTCTATACTCCTGCACTAATTACTTTGATTTAAACCAAATCTGTTTTGAACGTGCTTGCGGAACTTTCTGTTGCACCTAATCCTGTAGCAGGAAAGTGCTCTGTTGCGCAGATTAGGATCCAAAGGTAAAACAACCATGTAAAACCTATTCCACCACCCGGATTGTGAATCTAGTGAACGGAGATTGCCACTTGAATCAAATTTAACATTGCAGCAGAATAGATAACACTTTCTTTAAGTCAAGTGCTATACATAATGATAGATTGGAAATAGAAAATGGATAGGAGCATATTGTCTATGTAATATAAGGGTCCGACTTAGTAATTTATTGGACGCGAATATTGGATATCAATAACTGTGTATTTCAAGCAGAGGTGGCTGTTCTAAAAGCGCTTAGAAATAATGTGTTAAAATTGGGCATTCTTATTCGAATTTTATTAAATCGCAATCTTGTTTGCATGCTATTGAAAGAAGACATAACCGAAATAATATTATTAAGGAAATCTAAAAGCTGCTTCTCTTCCTACTATAAAAAATTCCAACCGAAACTCTTCTGAATCCGTACTCACCTGAAAAGGTTTGCAATAAGGGAAGAGGATAGATTGCGAAATTTGTTGTCGAAGATCTCAATACAATATATATATTTACGGCACAATATATTTTTATAGTGATTGTATCGTAAATCGCATAGAAAAGCTACATAGCAATTCATTGGAAATCATGCAGTTTTTCAAGTCATGATCCAAACATAAGCTTTATTAATCAGTCTGGCTTTCAGACAGTGACAGATGCACATGTGGAAGTCAACAAACTTGGCTACTACTTATACAAAAACCCTGAAATGAGTACTAATAATTTTAGAAAACAATCCATTGGCATTAGATACCCATAGATTAAATACACCTGTAGAAATCCTTACGAAATTATACATACTAGAACTACACCAAAGCACCAACAATTTACAATAGGTTAAAGACTAATTAGAGATTTAATGTGTAGTTCGCAATATCAGTGGTACCTGACCTTACTATAATGTACTGCATGCTTGCATATGCAATTTTTAGAGTGCAGATTGTATAATGCACTTTGACTTTGCAATGTGCTTTCAAAACAGTGATATAACTGCTGATAGGCATCTTTTGGAATTTCGTAGGGATTTGTAGCTCCACTTTAAGTATTATGTAACACCATTTACTAATAATTCGTCAGTAATGTAACGCCAGCATATTATTATTGATCGCAGTTTGTGACATGGTATTAAACTAATATAACAGCACTGTATCGGTATACTAGCAGCTTCGCTGCCAGCCTTCGTTCTGGCTTTTAAATGTACCGGAAAAATGGCTGAAGGGAACACCAAATTTAAATTTAAAAACTGCGTAGAATTTTACTCTGCAGGACGAATTCATAAAGAAAAGTTATTACGTATAACAAAATTACAATGAAATAAGCAATATCCCTTAATACAAAAATTAATTATCCTAATAAATAAATTAACCAACTTCCCTTTGCAAAATCTTAACAGCTAAAATGGTATAAAGGAGGTTAAGAACTTCGTTTCCTAAAAAAAAAAATCACTCAAAACTTTTCAATACTTTAAAAATAGTGAAATGAGCAATAAGTAACATAAAAGAATACAAAAAACAAAAAATTCTGAAAACCAAAGTATAATTAATGATATTTAATCTTATATTTTCAATGGAAAAAAATTATAATGAAATAAGCTATATCCCTTAATACAAATATTAATTATCCTAATAAAAAAACTAACCAACTTTCCGTTGAAGGAAAAAAATCATGCAAAACTTTTCAAAAATCTTACAAATAGTGAAATAAGCAAAAAATAACATGAAAGCAACTCGAAAAACAAAACATTCCGCGCAGAATTTTACTCTGCAGAACAACTTTTTCAAAAAAAAATCAATAAAAATGTATTATATAATTAAGACACAATAACACGCCGAATAAATACTAATTCAGAAGTCAAACAACAAAAATCAGCGTTAATTTTCAAAATTTTCACAGGACTAGTTTCGATGGTTTTACCGAACCATCATCTTCAGCTGCAAAACCGCAAATGAACAAGATAGGAAATAATGTTTAGATAAGATAAGAAAGCCTGGACAAGAATAAGCAAGTGGCGCCATCTGTTGGCGAAACCAGAACTAAAACATAATTTCTCTAAAAGCCGAAGGCAAATTTGGATTGGAATTAGGATCGTTAACTAGAACAGAAAGACTTTTATGAATGTGAAATGCCTCTAGAAAATCCAGTTCTCCAATGGAAGATGTTTTTTGAATAATTTTGGCAGCAGAAAAATTGAAAGTGTGATTTTCGGACCAACAATGTTGAGCAACAGAAGACTTCTGTGTTTCCTTTTTTCTAACATATGCCTCATGTTCTTTGACGCGAAATTTTAAGGCTCCCTTAGTTTGGCCAATGTAAATTAAACCGCACTGGCAAGGAATCCTATAAATACCCCAGGAATTCATATCCGGAATGGGGTCCTTGAGTATAGAAGTTGGAATTTTATTGATGGGAGAGTAAACAACCCGAAAGTTAAATTTCTGCAAAATATGTGCAACTTTATAGCTAATTGATGGAAAGAAGGGAATTACAACAGAATTTTTATAATCTCCTAAAATAAGAGTGTGGCTTTTAGTGTGTTGAGATGAGAATTTTTTAACTGCTTGATTAATAATGTTGGGTGAAAAGCCCCTGTCAATAGCTATTGCTTTTAAATAATTTAGTTCTTCATCAAGGGCTAGTTTAGAGGAGCAAACTTGAAGAGCACGGAAAACATAGGAACAAAATGAAGCTAACTTTTGTTTAGTCGGATGACATGATTTAAAGTGTGGTGGAAGGCAAACCGATGAAGGTTTACGGTAAACTGTAGTACTGAAGTTGGATGTGTTACGTGTGACCAGAATGTCGAGAAACGGAAGAGAATTGCAAGTCTCAAGTTCAAAAGTGAACTGAATAGCAGGATCAATAGAATTCATTGTTGAAAGAACTCTATTTAAATCATCTTTATTACCTTCAAACAGGGTAAAAGTATCGTCTACGTAGCGGAAACATGCCGAGAAGTTTAAAGTTTCAAACAATTTTGATTCATAATAATGCATGTAGATATCAGCCAGGATGGGACTGAGGGGGCTTCCGATGGCTAATCCCTCAGTTTGTTTGTAATATTTATTTTGGAAAACAAAATGTGTTTGTTTCAAACAGAGTTGAGTGAGAGAAATTAGCTCATCAATTTCGATGCAAGAGAAATGAAATTCGCGAAGTCTGGTGTCTAGACATCTTAATGCACCCTCCACTGGGACATTGGTGAATAATGATTTTACATCAAAAGAAACCATGAGTAAATTACGAGGAGAAATGTTTTTAACCTTTTTTACAAACTCTATTGAATTTTTTATGGTGTAAATGTTATTGTCTAATAGAGTGGAAAATCTAGAAACTAAATATTTAGCTAATGGATACGAGGCAGTACCTAAATTTGATACAATAGGGCGGAAAGGAATACCACTTTTATGAATTTTGGGAAGAGCATATAATCTGGCACAATTCGCAACAGATGGGATAAGCGAATGTTTTAAGTTGCTTGAAATGATTTGCGAAGATTTGATCGCAGTTTTTATCTTGGATAAGTCCGAAGGTGAAGGATCTTTAGGGATCGGATTATATGGTCCTTCGTATTAGAGTTTAGTGACACCATCGATGTAAGTGTTCATATCCATGACGACTATCTGGCCACCTTTGTCGGCCTTTGAAATGACAATATCCGGGTTAGAATGAATCTCGCGCATTGTAGCTCTTTCTCTCGCAGTTAGGTTTGGTTTCAAATGTTTATTATTGAATTTCACATTATGAGCGATAAGATGCCTAATCATTTCTTTCTGTGAATCCGAAACTTTACTGAACTTGAAAGCTTTTTCGATAGGAGCCAAAATCTTTGGAATCGAGGGTTTACAGGTTTGTGAGAAGTTAAAATTATATTTTAGAATTCTCTCTTGTTCTTCTGAAAGACTAACATTAGAAATATAATTAGATTTTTTGAACTACTTGAACTGGAAGACTGTAAAAGTAGTTTTTCGAATTTAACTGCAAGGGTGTTTTTATGACGGTTAACTGCATTCTCCGTTCTAGACCAAGACTTTTGTTCAAGGGCAGTGAATTTTGGATATGTTTTAGCGAGTTCCAGATGAAGCTTATAGAGTTCATGTTCAATTTTGGACAATTGTTGACGTGTATCCCTTATCACGGACCGAAGTAAGGCAAGTTTGCAATTTAACAGAATTCTTGAAACGCGACTCGAAGGTTTTTGATTAGATTTGATTTGAATAAAATTGGGGATCAATTTTTTACATTTACATTTAAGTAAAAAGTCAAGATGATTCAGGAAATTTTGCCGTTTCAGGCGTAATTTAGTGAAACGATTAACGGATGAAGGCATGATAAACAATGCAGAAAATCAAACTAAATTAACTGAGCAATAATAAAGTACACACAAAATAGCAGAAAAATCCCTCACTGAAATGAATAGAAAACAAAATGTTTGTAAGCAAAATGCATGAAATCAGACAAGCAAAGCACACTATCCAAATGTACAAAACATAAACATAACTTGAAAATTGCAAAAATGTACTCACCGAAACTCCTACAATCACAAAATGGCGGCCACACCACGTGCAAAAAAGAAAGCAAAAGTAAGCCTGTTTGGGGCTTCTATAATTAAGACACAATAACATGCCGAATAAATACTAATTCAGAAGTCAAACAACAAAAATCAGCGTTAATTTTCAAAATTTTCACAGGACTAGTTTCGATGGTTTTACCGAACCATCATCTTCAGCTGCAAAACCGCAAATGAACAAGATAGGAAATAATGTTTAGATAAGATAAGAAAGCCTGGACAAGAATAAGCAAGTGGCGCCATCTGTTGGCGAAACCAGAACTAAAATATAATTTCTCTAAAAGCCGAAGGCAAATTTGGATTGGAATTAGGATCGTTAACTAGAACAGAAAGATTTTTGTGAATGTGAAATGCCTCTAGAAAATCCAGTTCTCCAATGGAAGATGTTTTTTGAATAATTTTGGCAGCAGAAAAATTGAAAGTGTGATTTTCGGACCAACAATGTTGAGCAACAGAAGACTTCTGTGTTTCCTTTTTTCTAACATATGCCTCATGTTCTTTCACGCGAAATTTTAAGGCTCTCTTAGTTTGGCCAATGTAAATTAAATCGCACTGGCAAGGAATCCTATAAATACCCCAGGAATTCATATCCGGAATGGGGTCCTTGAGTATAGAAGTTGGAATTTTATTGATGGGAGAGTAAACAACCCGAAAGTTAAATTTCTGCAAAATATGTGCAACTTTATAGCTAATTGATGGAAAGAAGGGAATGACAACAGAATTTTTATAATCTCCTAAAATAAGAGTGTGGCTTTTAGTGTGTTGAGATGAGAATTTTTTAACTGCTTGATTAATAATGTTGGGTGAAAAGCCCCTGTCAATAGCTATTGCTTTTAAATAATTTAGTTCTTCATCAAGGGCTAGTTTGGAGGAGCAAACTTGAAGAGCACGGAAAACATAGGAATAAAATGAAGCTAACTTTTGTTTAGTCGGATGACATGACTTAAAGTGTGGTGGAAGGCAAACCGATGAAGGTTTACGGTAAACTGTAGTACTGAAGTTGGATGTGTTACGTGTGACCAGAATGTCGAGAAACGGAAGAGAATTGCAAGTCTCAAGTTCAAAAGTGAACTGAATAGCAGGATCAATAGAATTCATTGTTGAAAGAACTCTATTTAAATCATCTTTATTACCTTCAAACAGGGTAAAAGTATCGTCTACGTAGCGGAACCATGCCGAGAAGTTTAAAGTTTCAAACAATTTTGATTCATAATAATGCATGTAGATATCAGCCAGGATGGGACTGAGGGGGCTTCCGATGGCTAATCCCTCAGTTTGTTTGTAATATTTATTTTGGAAAACAAAATGTGTTTGTTTCAAACAGAGTTGAGTGAGAGAAATTAGCTCATCAATTTCGATGCAAGAGAAATGAAATTCGCGAAGTCTGGTGTCTAGACATCTTAATGCACCCTCCACTGGGACATTGGTGAATAATGATTTTACATCAAAAGAAACCATGAGTAAATTACGAGGAGAAATGTTTTTAACCTTTTTTACAAACTCTATTGAATTTTTTATGGTGTAAATGTTATTGTCTAATAGAGTGGAAAATCTAGAAACTAAATATTTAGCTAATGGATACGAGGCAGTACCTAAATTTGATACAATAGGGCGGAAAGGAATACCACTTTTAGGAATTTTGGGAAGAGCATATAATCTGGCACAATTCGCAACAGATGGGATAAGCGAATGTTTTAAGTTGCTTGAAATGATTTGCGAAGATTTGATCGCAGTTTTTATTTTGGATAAGTCCGAAGGTGAAGGATCTTTAGGGATCGGATTATATGGTCCTTCGTTTAAGAGTTTAGTGACACCATCGATGTAAGTGTTCATATCCATGACGACTATCTGGCCAGCTTTGTCGGCCTTTGAAATGACAATATCCGGGTTAGAATGAATCTCGCGCATTGTAGCTCTTTCTCTCGTACTTAGATTTGGTTTCAAATGTTTATTATTGAATTTCACATTATGAGCGATAAGATGCCTAATCATTTCTTTCTGTGAATCCGAAACTTTACTGAACTTGAAAGCTTTTTCGATAGGAGCCAAAATCTTTGGAATCGAGGGTTTACAGGTTTGTGAGAAGTTAAAATTATATTTTAGAATTCTCTCTTGTTCTTCTGAAAGACTAACATTAGAAATATTAACATTAGAAATATAATTAGATTTTTTGAACTACTTGAACTGGAAGACTGTAAAAGAAGTTTTTCGAATTTAACTGCAAGGGTGATTTTATGACGGTTAACTGCATTCTCCGTTCTAGACCAAGACTTTTGTTCGAGGGCAGTGAATTTTGGATATGTTTTAGCGAGTTCCAGATGAAGCTTATAGAGTTCATGTTCAATTTTGGACAATTGTTGACGTGTATCCCTTATCACGGACCGAAGTAAGGCAAGTTTGCAATTTAACAGAATTCTTGAAACGCGACTCGAAGGTTTTTGATTAGATTTGATTTGAATAAAATTGGGGATCAATTTTTTACATTTACATTTAAGTAAAAAGTCAAGATGATTCAGGAAATTTTGCCGTTTCAGGCGTAATTTAGTGAAACGATTAACGGATGAAGGCATGATAAACAATGCAGAAAATCAAACTAAATTAACTGAGCAATAATAAAGTACACACAAAATAGCAGAAAAATCCCTCACTGAAATGAATAGAAAACAAAATGTTTGTAAGCAAAATGCATGAAATCAGACAAGCAAAGCACAATATCCAAATGTACAAAACATAAACATAACTTGAAAATTGCAAAAATGTACTCACCGAAACTCCTACAATCACAAAATGGCGGCCACACCACGTGCAAAAAAGAAAGCAAAAGTAAGCCTGTTTGGGGCTTCTATAATTAAGACACAATAACACGCCGAATAAATACTAATTCAGAAGTCAAACAACAAAAATCAGCGTTAATTTTCAAAATTTTCACAGGACTAGTTTCGATGGTTTTACCGAACCATCATCTTCAGCTGCAAAACCGCAAATGAACAAGATAGGAAATAATGTTTAGATAAGATAAGAAAGCCTGGACAAGAATAAGCAAGTGGCGCCATCTGTTGGCGAAACCAGAACTAAAATATAATTTCTCTAAAAGCCGAAGGCAAATTTGGATTGGAATTAGGATCGTTAACTAGAACAGAAAGATTTTTATGAATGTGAAATGCCTCTAGAAAATCCAGTTCTCCAATGGAAGATGTTTTTTGAATAATTTTGGCAGCAGAAAAATTGAAAGTGTGATTTTCGGACCAACAATGTTGAGCAACAGAAGACTTCTGTGTTTCCTTTTATCTAACATATGCCTCATGTTCTTTGACGCGAAATTTTAAGGCTCTCTTAGTTTGGCCAATATAAATTAAACCGCACTGGCAAGGAATCCTATAAATACCCCAGGAATTCATATCCGGAATGGGGTCCTTGAGTATAGAAGTTGGAATTTTATTGATGGGAGAGTAAACAACCCGAAAGTTAAATTTCTGCAAAATATGTGCAACTTTATAGCTAATTGATGGAAAGAAGGGAATGACAACAGAATTTTTATAATCTCCTAAAATAAGAGTGTGGCTTTTAGTGTGTTGAGATGAGAATTTTTTAACTGCTTGATTAATAATGTTGGGTGAAAAGCCCCTGTCAATAGCTATTGCTTTAAAATAATTTAGTTCTTCATCAAGGGCTAGTTTGGAGGAGCAAACTTGAAGAGCACGGAAAACATAGGAATAAAATGAAGCTAACATTTGTTTAGTCGGATGACATGACTTAAAGTGTGGTGGAAGGCAAACCGATGAAGGTTTACGGTAAACTGTAGTACTGAAGTTGGATGTGTTACGTGTGACCAGAATGTCGAGAAACGGAAGAGAATTGCAAGTCTCAAGTTCAAAAGTGAACTGAATAGCAGGATCAATAGAATTCATTGTTGAAAGAACTCTATTTAAATCATCTTTATTACCTTCAAACAGGGTAAAAGTATCGTCTACGTAGCGGAACCATGCCGAGAAGTTTAAAGTTTCAAACAATTTTGATTCATAATAATGCATGTAGATATCAGCCAGGATGGGACTGAGGGGGCTTCCGATGGCTAATCCCTCAGTTTGTTTGTAATATTTATTTTGGAAAACAAAATGTGTTTGTTTCAAACAGAGTTGAGTGAGAGAAATTAGCTCATCAATTTCGATGCAAGAGAAATGAAATTCGCGAAGTCTGGTTTCTAGACATCTTATTGCACCCTCCACTGGGACATTGGTGAATAATGATTTTACATCAAAAGAAACCATGAGTAAATTACGAGGAGAAATGTTTTTAACCTTTTTTACAAACTCTATTGAATTTTTTATGGTGTAAATGTTATTGTCTAATAGAGTGGAAAATCTAGAAACTAAATATTTAGCTAATGGATACGAGGCAGTACCTAAATTTGATACAATAGGGCGGAAAGGAATACCACTTTTATGAATTTTGGGAAGAGCATATAATCTGGCACAATTCGCAACAGATGGGATAAGCGAATGTTTTAAGTTGCTTGAAATGATTTGCGAAGATTTGATCGCATTTTTTGTTTTGGATAAGTCCGAAGGTGAAGGATCTTTAGGGATCGGATTATATGGTCCTTCGTTTAAGAGTTTAGTGACACCATCGATGTAAGTGTTCTTATCCATGACGACTATCTGGCCACCTTTGTCGGCCTTTGAAATGACAATATCCGGGTTAGAATGAATCTCGCGCATTGTAGCTCTTTCTCTCGTAGTTAGATTTGGTTTCAAATGTTTATTATTGAATTTCACATTATGAGCGATAAGGTGCCTAATCATTTCTTTCTGTGAATCCGAAACTTTACTGAACTTGAAAGCTTTTTCGATAGGAGCCAAAATCTTTGGAATCGAGGGTTTACAGGTTTGTGAGAAGTTAAAATTATATTTTAGAATTCTCTCTTGTTCTTCTGAAAGACTAACATTAGAAATATTAACATTAGAAATATAATTAGATTTTTTGAACTACTTGAACTGGAAGACTGTAAAAGAAGTTTTTCGAATTTAACTGCAAGGGTGTTTTTATGACGGTTAACTGCATTCTCCGTTCTAGACCAAGACTTTTGTTCAAGGGCAGTGCATTTTGGATATGTTTTAGCGAGTTCCAGATGAAGCTTATAGAGTTCATGTTCAATTTTGGACAATTGTTGACGTGTATCCCTTATCACGGACCGAAGTAAGGCAAGTTTGCAATTTAACAGAATTCTTGAAACGCGACTCGAAGGTTTTTGATTAGATTTGATTTGAATAAAATTGGGGATCAATTTTTTACATTTACATTTAAGTAAAAAGTCAAGATGATTCAGGAAATTTTGCCGTTTCAGGCGTAATTTAGTGAAACGATTAACGGATGAAGGCATGATAAACAATGCAGAAAATCAAACTAAATTAACTGAGCAATAATAAAGTACACACAAAATAGCAGAAAAATCCCTCACTGAAATGAATAGAAAACAAAATGTTTGTAAGCAAAATGCATGAAATCAGACAAGCAAAGCACAATATCCAAATGTACAAAACATAAACATAACTTGAAAATTGCAAAAATGTACTCACCGAAACTCCTACAATCACAAAATGGCGGCCACACCACGTGCAAAAAAGAAAGCAAAAGTAAGCCTGTTTGGGGCTTCTATAATTAAGACACAATAACACGACGAATAAATACTAATTCAGAAGTCAAACAACAAAAATCAGCGTTAATTTTCAAAATTTTCACAGGACTAGTTTCGATGGTTTTACCGAACCATCATCTTCAGCTGCAAAACCGCAAATGAACAAGACAGGAAATAATGTTTAGATAAGATAAGAAAGCCTGGACAAGAATAAGCAAGTGGCGCCATCTGTTGGCGAAACTAGAACTAAAATATAATTTCTCTAAAAGCCGAATACAAATTTGGATTGGAATTAGGATCGTTAACTAGAACAGAAAGATTTTTATGAATGTGAAATGCCTCTAGAAAATCCAGTTCTCCAATGGATGATGTTTTTTGAATAATTTTGGCAGCAGAAAAATTGAAAGTGTGATTTTCGGACCAACAATGTTGAGCAACAGAAGACTTCTGTGTTTCTTTTTTTCTAACATATGCCTCATGTTCTTTGACGCGAAATTTTAAGGCTCTCTTAATTTGGCCAATGTAAATTAAACCGCACTGGCAAGGAATCCTATAAATACCCCAGGAATTCATATCCGGAATGGGGTCCTTGAGTATAGAAGTTGGAATTTTATTGATGGGAGAGTAAACAACCCGAAAGTTAAATTTCTGCAAAATATGTGCAACTTTATAGCTAATTGATGGAAAGAAGGGAATGACAACAGAATTTTTATAATCTCCTAAAATAAGAGTGTGGCTTTTAGTGTGTTGAGATGAGAATTTTTTAACTGCTTGATTAATTATGTTGGGTGAAAAGCCCCTGTCAGTAGCTATTGCTTTTAAATAATTTAGTTCTTCATCAAGGGCTAGTTTGGAGGAGCAAACTTGAAGAGCACGGAAAACATAGGAATAAAATGAAGCTAACTTTTGTTTAGTCGGATGACATGACTTAAAGTGTGGTGGAAGGCAAACCGATGAAGGTTTACGGTAAACTGTAGTACTGAAGTTGGATGTGTTACGTGTGACCAGAATGTCGAGAAACGGAAGAGAATTGCAAGTCTCAAGTTCAAAAGTGAACTGAATAGCAGGATCAATAGAATTCATTGTTGAAAGAACTCTATTTAAATCATCTTTATTACCTTCAAACAGGGTAAAAGTATCGTCTACGTAGCGGAACCATGCCGAGAAGTTTAAAGTTTCAAACAATTTTGATTCATAATAATGCATGTAGATATCAGCCAGGATGGGACTGAGGGGGCTTCCCATGGCTAATCCCTCAGTTTGTTTGTAATATTTATTTTGGAAAACAAAAGGTGTTTGTTTCAAACAGAGTTGAGTGAGAGAAATTAGCTCATCAATTTCGATGCAAGAGAAATGAAATTCACGAAGTCTGGTTTCTAGACATCTTAATGCACCCTCCACTGGGACATTGGTGAATAATGATTTTACATCAAAAGAAACCATGAGTAAATTACGAGGAGAAATGTTTTTAACCTTTTTTACAAACTCTATTGAATTTTTTATGGTGTAAATGTTATTGTCTAATAGAGTGGAAAATTTAGAAACTAAATATTTAGCTAATGGATACAAGGCAGTACCTAAATTTGATACAATAGGGCGGAAAGGAATACCACTTTTATGAATTTTGGGAAGAGCATATAATCTGGCACAATTCGCAACAGATGGGATAAGCGAATGTTTTAAGTTGCTTGAAATGATTTGCGAAGATTTGATCGCAGTTTTTATTTTGGATAAGCCGAAGGTGAAGGATCTTTAGGGATCGGATTATATGGTCCTTCGTTTAAGAGTTTAGTGACACCATCGATGTAAGTGTTCTTATCCATGACGACTATCTGGCCACCTTTGTCGGCCTTTGAAATGAGAATATCCGGGTTAGAATGAATCTCGCGCATTGTAGCTCTTTCTCTCGCAGTTAGATTTGGTTTCAAAGGTTTATTATTGAATTTCACATTATGAGCGATAAGATGCCTAATCATTTCTTTCTGTGAATCCGAAACTTTAGTGAACTTGAAAGCTTTTTCGATAGGAGCCAAAATCTTTGGAATCGAGGGTTTACAGGTTTGTGAGAAGTTAAAATTATATTTTAGAATTCTCTCTTGTTCTTCTGAAAGACTAACATTAGAAATATAATTAGAGTTTTTGAACTACTTGAACTGGAAGACTGTAAAAGAAGTTTTTCGAATTTAACTGCAAGGGTGTTTTTATGACTGTTAACTGCATTCTCCGTTCTAGACCAAGACTTTTGTTCAAGGGCAGTGCATTTTGGATATGTTTTAGCGAGTTCCAGATGAAGCTTATAGAGTTCATGTTCAATTTTGGACAATTGTTGACGTTATCCCTTATCACGGACCGAAGTAAGGCAAGTTTGCAATTTAACAGAATTCTTGAAACGCGACTCGAAGGTTTTTGATTAGATTTGATTTGAATAAAATTGGGGATCAATTTTTTACATTTACATTTAAGTAAAAAGTCAAGATGATTCAGGAAATTTTGCCGTTTCAGGCGTAATTTAGTGAAACGATTAACGGATGAAGGCATGATAAACAATGCAGAAAATCAAACTAAATTAACTGAGCAATAATAAAGTACACACAAAATAGCAGAAAAATCCCTCACTGAAATGAATAGAAAACAAAATGTTTGTAAGCAAAATGCATGAAATCAGACAAGCAAAGCACAATATCCAAATGTACAAAACATAAACATAACTTGAAAATTGCAAAAATGTACTCACCGAAACTCCTACAATCACAAAATGGCGGCCACACCACGTGCAAAAAAGAAAGCAAAAGTAAGCCTGTTTGGGGCTTCTATAATTAAGACACAATAACACGACGAATAAATACTAATTCAGAAGTCAAACAACAAAAATCAGCGTTAATTTTCAAAATTTTCACAGGACTAGTTTCGATGGTTTTACCGAACCATCATCTTCAGCTGCAAAACCGCAAATGAACAAGACAGGAAATAATGTTTAGATAAGATAAGAAAGCCTGGACAAGAATAAGCAAGTGGCGCCATCTGTTGGCGAAACTAGAACTAAAATATAATTTCTCTAAAAGCCGAAGGCAAATTTGGATTGGAATTAGGATCGTTAACTAGAACAGAAAGATTTTTATGAATGTGAAATGCCTCTAGAAAATCCAGTTCTCCAATGGAAGATGTTTTTTGAATAATTTTGGCAGCAGAAAAATTGAAAGTGTGATTTTCGGACCAACAATGTTGAGCAACAGAAGACTTCTGTGTTTCCTTTTATCTAACATATGCCTCATGTTCTTTGACGCGAAATTTTAAGGCTCTCTTAGTTTGGCCAATGTAAATTAAACCGCACTGGCAAGGAATCCTATAAATACCCCAGGAATTCATATCCGGAATGGGGTCCTTGAGTATAGAAGTTGGAATTTTATTGATGGGAGAGTAAACAACCCGAAAGTTAAATTTCTGAAAAATATGTGCAACTTTATAGCTAATTGATGGAAAGAAGGGAATGACAACAGAATTTTTATAATCTCCTAAAATAAGAGTGTGGCTTTTAGTGTGTTGAGATGAGAATTTTTTAACTGCTTGATTAATAATGTTGGGTGAAAAGCCCCTGTCAATAGCTATTGCTTTTAAATAATTTAGTTCTTCATCAAGGGCTAGTTTGGAGGAGCAAACTTGAAGAGCACGGAAAACATAGGAATAAAATTAAGCTAACTTTTGTTTAGTCGGATGACATGATTTAAAGTGTGGTGGAAGGCAAACCGATGAAGGTTTACGGTAAACTGTAGTACTGAAGTTGGATGTGTTACGTGTGACCAGAATGTCGAGAAACGGAAGAGAATTGCAAGTCTCAAGTTCAAAAGTGAACTGAATAGCAGGATCAATAGAATTCATTGTTGAAAGAACTCTATTTAAATCATCTTTATTACCTTCAAACAGGGTAAAAGTATCGTCTACGTAGCGGAACCATGCCGAGAAGTTTAAAGTTTCAAACAATTTTGATTCATAATAATGCATGTAGATATCAGCCAGGAAGGGACTGAGGGGGCTTCCCATGGCTAATCCCTCAGTTTGTTTGTAATATTTATTTTGGAAAACAAAAGGTGTTTGTTTCAAACAGAGTTGAGTGAGAGAAATTAGCTCATCAATTACGATGCAAGAGAAATGAAATTCACGAAGTCTGGTTTCTAGACATCTTAATGCACCCTCCACTGGGACATTGGTGAATAATGATTTTACATCAAAAGAAACCATGAGTAAATTACGAGGAGAAATGTTTTTAACCTTTTTTACAAACTCTATTGAATTTTTTATGGTGTAAATGTTATTGTCTAATAGAGTGGAAAATTTAGAAACTAAATATTTAGCTAATGGATACAAGGCAGTACCTAAATTTGATACAATAGGGCGGAAAGGAATACCACTTTTATGAATTTTGGGAAGAGCATATAATCTGGCACAATTCGCAACAGATGGGATAAGCGAATGTTTTAAGTTGCTTGAAATGATTTGCGAAGATTTGATCGCAGTTTTTATTTTGGATAAGCCGAAGGTGAAGGATCTTTAGGGATCGGATTATATGGTCCTTCGTTTAAGAGTTTAGTGACACCATCGATGTAAGTGTTCTTATCCATGACGACTATCTGGCCACCTTTGTCGGCCTTTGAAATGAGAATATCCGGGTTAGAATGAATCTCGCGCATTGTAGCTCTTTCTCTCGCAGTTAGATTTGGTTTCAAAGGTTTATTATTGAATTTCACATTATGAGCGATAAGATGCCTAATCATTTCTTTCTGTGAATCCGAAACTTTAGTGAACTTGAAAGCTTTTTCGATAGGAGCCAAAATCTTTGGAATCGAGGGTTTACAGGTTTGTGAGAAGTTAAAATTATATTTTAGAATTCTCTCTTGTTCTTCTGAAAGACTAACATTAGAAATATAATTAGATTTTTTGAACTACTTGAACTGGAAGACTGTAAAAGAAGTTTTTCGAATTTAACTGCAAGGGTGTTTTTATGACGGTTAACTGCATTCTCCGTTCTAGACCAAGACTTTTGTTCAAGGGCAGTGAATTTTGGATATGTTTTAGCGAGTTCCAGATGAAGCTTATAGAGTTCATGTTCAATTTTGGACAATTGTTGACGTGTATCCCTTATCACGGACCGAAGTAAGGCAAGTTTGCAATTTAACAGAATTCTTGAAACGCGACTCGAAGGTTTTTGATTAGATTTGATTTGAATAAAATTGGGGATCAATTTTTTACATTTACATTTAAGTAAAAAGTCAAGATGATTCAGGAAATTTTGCCGTTTCAGGCGTAATTTAGTGAAACGATTAACGGATGAAGGCATGATAAACAATGCAGAAAATCAAACTAAATTAACTGAGCAATAATAAAGTACACACAAAATAGCAGAAAAATCCCTCACTGAAATGAATAGAAAACAAAATGTTTGTAAGCAAAATGCATGAAATCAGACAAGCAAAGCACAATATCCAAATGTACAAAACATAAACATAACTTGAAAATTGCAAAAATGTACTCACCGAAACTCCTACAATCACAAAATGGCGGCCACACCACGTGCAAAAAAGAAAGCAAAAGTAAGCCTGTTTGGGGCTTCTATAATTAAGACACAATAACACGACGAATAAATACTAATTCAGAAGTCAAACAACAAAAATCAGCGTTAATTTTCAAAATTTTCACAGGACTAGTTTCGATGGTTTTACCGAACCATCATCTTCAGCTGCAAAACCGCAAATGAACAAGATAGGAAATAATGTTTAGATAAGATAAGAAAGCCTGGACAAGAATAAGCAAGTGGCGCCATCTGTTGGCGAAACCAGAACTAAAATATAATTTCTCTAAAAGCCGAAGGCAAATTTGGATTGGAATTAGGATCGTTAACTAGAACAGAACGATTTTTATGAATGTGAAATGCCTCTAGAAAATCCAGTTCTCCAATGGAAGATGTTTTTTGAATAATTTTGAGAGCAGAAAAATTGAAAGTGTGATTTTCGGACCAACAATGTTGAGCAACAGAAGACTTCTGTGTTTCCTTTTATCTAACATATGCCTCATGTTCTTTGACGCGAAATTTTAAGGCTCTCTTAGTTTGGCCAATGTAAATTAAACCGCACTGGCAAGGAATCCTATAAATACCCCAGGAATTCATATCCGGAATGGGGTCCTTGAGTATAGAAGTTGGAATTTTATTGATGGGAGAGTAAACAACCCGAAAGTTAAATTTCTGAAAAATATGTGCAACTTTATAGCTAATTGATGGAAAGAAGGGAATGACAACAGAATTTTTATAATCTCCTAAAATAAGAGTGTGGCTTTTAGTGTGTTGAGATGAGAATTTTTTAACTGCTTGATTAATAATGTTGGGTGAAAAGCCCCTGTCAATAGCTATTGCTTTTAAATAATTTAGTTCTTCATCAAGGGCTAGTTTGGAGGAGCAAACTTGAAGAGCACGGAAAACATAGGAATAAAATTAAGCTAACTTTTGTTTAGTCGGATGACATGATTTAAAGTGTGGTGGAAGGCAAACCGATGAAGGTTTACGGTAAACTGTAGTACTGAAGTTGGATGTGTTACGTGTGACCAGAATGTCGAGAAACGGAAGAGAATTGCAAGTCTCAAGTTCAAAAGTGAACTGAATAGCAGGATCAATAGAATTCATTGTTGAAAGAACTCTATTTAAATCATCTTTATTACCTTCAAACAGGGTAAAAGTATCGTCTACGTAGCGGAACCATGCCGAGAAGTTTAAAGTTTCAAACAATTTTGATTCATAATAATGCATGTAGATATCAGCCAGGAAGGGACTGAGGGGGCTTCCCATGGCTAATCCCTCAGTTTGTTTGTAATATTTATTTTGGAAAACAAAAGGTGTTTGTTTCAAACAGAGTTGAGTGAGAGAAATTAGCTCATCAATTACGATGCAAGAGAAATGAAATTCACGAAGTCTGGTTTCTAGACATCTTAATGCACCCTCCACTGGGACATTGGTGAATAATGATTTTACATCAAAAGAAACCATGAGTAAATTACGAGGAGAAATGTTTTTAACCTTTTTTACAAACTCTATTGAATTTTTTATGGTGTAAATGTTATTGTCTAATAGAGTGGAAAATTTAGAAACTAAATATTTAGCTAATGGATACAAGGCAGTACCTAAATTTGATACAATAGGACGGAAAGGAATACCACTTTTATGAATTTTGGGAAGAGCATATAATCTGGCACAATTCGCAACAGATGGGATAAGCGAATGTTTTAAGTTGCTTGAAATGATTTGCGAAGATTTGATCGCAGTTTTTATTTTGGATAAGCCGAAGGTGAAGGATCTTTAGGGATCGGATTATATGGTCCTTCGTTTAAGAGTTTAGTGACACCATCGATGTAAGTGTTCTTATCCATGACGACTATCTGGCCACCTTTGTCGGCCTTTGAAATGAGAATATCCGGGTTAGAATGAATCTCGCGCATTGTAGCTCTTTCTCTCGCAGTTAGATTTGGTTTCAAAGGTTTATTATTGAATTTCACATTATGAGCGATAAGATGCCTAATCATTTCTTTCTGTGAATCCGAAACTTTAGTGAACTTGAAAGCTTTTTCGATAGGAGCCAAAATCTTTGGAATCGAGGGTTTACAGGTTTGTGAGAAGTTAAAATTATATTTTAGAATTCTCTCTTGTTCTTCTGAAAGACTAACATTAGAAATATAATTAGATTTTTTGAACTACTTGAACTGGAAGACTGTAAAAGAAGTTTTTCGAATTTAACTGCAAGGGTGTTTTTATGACGGTTAACTGCATTCTCCGTTCTAGACCAAGACTTTTGTTCAAGGGCAGTGAATTTTGGATATGTTTTAGCGAGTTCCAGATGAAGCTTATAGAGTTCATGTTCAATTTTGGACAATTGTTGACGTGTATCCCTTATCACGGACCGAAGTAAGGCAAGTTTGCAATTTAACAGAATTCTTGAAACGCGACTCGAAGGTTTTTGATTAGATTTGATTTGAATAAAATTGGGGATCAATTTTTTACATTTACATTTAAGTAAAAAGTCAAGATGATTCAGGAAATTTTGCCGTTTCAGGCGTAATTTAGTGAAACGATTAACGGATGAAGGCATGATAAACAATGCAGAAAATCAAACTAAATTAACTGAGCAATAATAAAGTACACACAAAATAGCAGAAAAATCCCTCACTGAAATGAATAGAAAACAAAATGTTTGTAAGCAAAATGCATGAAATCAGACAAGCAAAGCACAATATCCAAATGTACAAAACATAAACATAACTTGAAAATTGCAAAAATGTCTCACCGAAACTCCTACAATCACAAAATGGCGGCCACACCACGTGCAAAAAAGAAAGCAAAAGTAAGCCTGTTTGGGGCTTCTATAATTAAGACACAATAACACGACGAATAAATACTAATTCAGAAGTCAAACAACAAAAATGAGCGTTAATTTTCAAAATTTTCACAGGACTAGTTTCGATGGTTTTACCGAACCATCATCTTCAGCTGCAAAACCGCAAATGAACAAGATAGGAAATAATGTTTAGATAAGATAAGAAAGCCTGGACAAGAATAAGCAAGTGGCGCCATCTGTTGGCGAAACCAGAACTAAAATATAATTTCTCTAAAAGCCGAAGGCAAATTTGGATTGGAATTAGGATCGTTAACTAGAACAGAACGATTTTTATGAATGTGAAATGCCTCTAGAAAATCCAGTTCTCCAATGGAAGATGTTTTTTGAATAATTTTGAGAGCAGAAAAATTGAAAGTGTGATTTTCGGACCAACAATGTTGAGCAACAGAAGACTTCTGTGTTTCCTTTTATCTAACATATGCCTCATGTTCTTTGACGCGAAATTTTAAGGCTCTCTTAGTTTGGCCAATGTAAATTAAACCGCACTGGCAAGGAATCCTATAAATACCCCAGGAATTCATATCCGGAATGGGGTCCTTGAGTATAGAAGTTGGAATTTTATTGATGGGAGAGTAAACAACCCGAAAGTTAAATTTCTGCAAAATATGTGCAACTTTATAGCTAATTGATGGAAAGAAGGGAATGACAACAGAATTTTTATAATCTCCTAAAATAAGAGTGTGGCTTTTAGTGTGTTGAGATGAGAATTTTTTAACTGCTTGATTAATAATGTTGGGTGAAAAGCCCCTGTCAATAGCTATTGCTTTTAAATAATTTAGTTCTTCATCAAGGGCTAGTTTGGAGGAGCAAACTTGAAGAGCACGGAAAACATAGGAATAAAATGAAGCTAACTTTTGTTTAGTCGGATGACATGACTTAAAGTGTGGTGGAAGGCAAACCGATGAAGGTTTACGGTAAACTGTAGTACTGAAGTTGGATGTGTTACGTGTGACCAGAATGTCGAGAAACGGAAGAGAATTGCAAGTCTCAAGTTCAAAAGTGAACTGAATAGCAGGATCAATAGAATTCATTGTTGAAAGAACTCTATTTAAATCATCTTTATTACCTTCAAACAGGGTAAAAGTATCGTCTACGTAGCGGAACCATGCCGAGAAGTTTAAAGTTTCAAACAATTTTGATTCATAATAATGCATGTAGATATCAGCCAGGATGGGACTGAGGCGGCTTCCCATGGCTAATCCCTCAGTTTGTTTGTAATATTTATTTTGGAAAACAAAATGTGTTTGTTTCAAACAGAGTTGAGTGAGAGAAATTAGCTCATCAATTTCGATGCAAGAGAAATGAAATTCGCGAAGTCTGGTTTCTAGACATCTTAATGCACCCTCCACTGGGACATTGGTGAATAATGATTTTACATCAAAAGAAACCATGAGTAAATTACGAGGAGAAATGTTTTTAACCTTTTTTACAAACTCTATTGAATTTTTTATGGTGTAAATGTTATTGTCTAATAGAGTGGAAAATCTAGAAACTAAATATTTAGCTAATGGATACGAGGCAGTACCTAAATTTGATACAATAGGGCGGAAAGGAATACCACTTTTATGAATTTTGGGAAGAGCATATAATCTGGCACAATTCGCAACAGATGGGATAAGCGAATGTTTTAAGTTGCTTGAAATGATTTGCGAAGATTTGAGCGCAGTTTTTATTTTGGATAAGTCCGAAGGTGAAGGATCTTTAGGGATCGGATTATATGGTCCTTCGTTTAAGAGTTTAGTGACACCATCGATGTAACTGTTCTTATCCATGACGACTATCTGGCCACCTTTGTCGGCCTTTGAAATGACAATATCCGGGTTAGAATGAATCTCGCGCATTGTAGCTCTTTCTCTCGCAGTTAGATTTGGTTTCAAAGGTTTATTATAGAATTTCACATTATGAGCGATAAGATGCCTAATCATTTCTTTCTGTGAATCCGAAACTTTACTGAACTAGAAAGCTTTTTCGATAGGAGCCAAAATCTTTGGAATCGAGGGTTTACAGGTTTGTGAGAAGTTAAAATTATATTTTAGAATTCTCTCTTGTTCTTCTGAAAGACTAACATTAGAAATATTAACATTAGAAATATAATTAGATTTTTTGAACTACTTGAACTGGAAGACTGTAAAAGAAGTTTTTCGAATTTAACTGCAAGGGTGTTTTTATGACGGTTAACTGCATTCTCCGTTCTAGACCAAGACTTTTGTTCAAGGGCAGTGAATTTTGGATATGTTTTAGCGAGTTCCAGATGAAGCTTATAGAGTTCATGTTCAATTTTGGACAATTGTTGACGTGTATCCCTTATCACGGACCGAAGTAAGGCAAGTTTGCAATTTAACAGAATTCTTGAAACGCGACTCGAAGGTTTTTGATTAGATTTGATTTGAATAAAATTGGGGATCAATTTTTTACATTTACATTTAAGTAAAAAGTCAAGATGATTCAGGAAATTTTGCCGTTTCAGGCGTAATTTAGTGAAACGATTAACGGATGAAGGCATGATAAACAATGCAGAAAATCAAACTAAATTAACTGAGCAATAATAAAGTACACACAAAATAGCAGAAAAATCCCTCACTGAAATGAATAGAAAACAAAATGTTTGTAAGCAAAATGCATGAAATCAGACAAGCAAAGCACAATATCCAAATGTACAAAACATAAACATAACTTGAAAATTGCAAAAATGTACTCACCGAAACTCCTACAATCACAAAATGGCGGCCACACCACGTGCAAAAAAGAAAGCAAAAGTAAGCCTGTTTGGGGCTTCTATAATTAAGACACAATAACACGACGAATAAATACCAATTCAGAAGTCAAACAACAAAAATCAGCGTTAATTTTCAAAATTTTCACAGGACTAGTTTCGATGGTTTTACCGAACCATCATCTTCAGCTGCAAAACCGCAAATGAACAAGATAGGAAATAATGTTTAGATAAGATAAGAAAGCCTGGACAAGAATAAGCAAGTGGCGCCATCTGTTGGCGAAACCAGAACTAAAATATAATTTCTCTAAAAGCCGAAGGTAAATTTTGATTGGAATTAGGATCGTTAACTAGAACTGAACGATTTTTATGAATGTGAAATGCCTCTAGAAAATCCAGTTCTCCAATGGAAGATGTTTTTTGAATAATTTTGAGAGCAGAAAAATTGAAAGTGTGATTTTCGGACCAACAATGTTGAGCAACAGAAGACTTCTGTGTTTCCTTTTTTCTAACATATGCCTCATGTTCTTTGACGCGAAATTTTAAAGCTCTCTTAGTTTCGCCAAGGTAAATTAAACCGCACTGGCAAGGAATCCTATAAATACCCCAGGAATTCATATCCGGAATGGGGTCCTTGAGTATAGAAGTTGGAATTTTATTGATGGGAGAGTAAACAACCCGAAAGTTAAATTTCTGAAAAATATGTGCAACTTTATAGCTAATTGATGGAAAGAAGGGAATGACAACAGAATTTTTATAATCTCCTAAAATAAGAGTGTGGCTTTTAGTGTGTTGAGATGAGAATTTTTTAACTGCTTGATTAATAATGATGGGTGAAAAGCCCCTGTCAATAGCTATTGCTTTTAAATAATTTAGTTCTTCATCAAGGGCTAGTTTGGAGGAGCAAACTTGAAGAGCACGGAAAACATAGGAATAAAATGAAGCTAACATTTGTTTAGTCGGATGACATGACTTAAAGTGTGGTGGAAGGCAAACCGATGAAGGTTTAAGGTAAACTGTAGTACTGAAGTTGGATGTGTTACGTGTGACCAGAATGTCGAGAAACGGAAGAGAATTGCAAGTCTCAAGTTCAAAAGTGAACTGAATAGCAGGATCAATAGAATTCATTGTTGAAAGAACTCTATTTAAATCATCTTTATTACCTTCAAACAGGGTAAAAGTATCGTCTACGTAGCGGAACCATGCCGAGAAGTTTAAAGTTTCAAACAATTTTGATTCATAATAATGCATGTAGATATCAGCCAGGATGGGACTGAGGCGGCTTCCCATGGCTAATCCCTCAGTTTGTTTGTAATATTTATTTTGGAAAACAAAATGTGTTTGTTTCAAACAGAGTTGAGTGAGAGAAATTAGCTCATCAATTTCGATGCAAGAGAAATGAAATTCGCGAAGTCTGGTTTCTAGACATCTTAATGCACCCTCCACTGGGACATTGGTGAATAATGATTTTACATCAAAAGAAACCATGAGTAAATTACGAGGAGAAATGTTTTTAACCTTTTTTACAAACTCTATTGAATTTTTATGGTGTAAATGTTATTGTCTAATAGAGTGGAAAATCTAGAAACTAAATATTTAGCTAATGGATACGAGGCAGTACCTAAATTTGATACAATAGGGCGGAAAGGAATACCACTTTTATGAATTTTGGGAAGAGCATATAATCTGGCACAATTCGCAACAGATGGGATAAGCGAATGTTTTAAGTTGCTTGAAATGATTTGCGAAGATTTGAGCGCAGTTTTTATTTTGGATAAGTCCGAAGGTGAAGGATCTTTAGGGATCGGATTATATGGTCCTTCGTTTAAGAGTTTAGTGACACCATCGATGTAACTGTTCTTATCCATGACGACTATCTGGCCACCTTTGTCGGCCTTTGAAATGACAATATCCGGGTTAGAATGAATCTCGCGCATTGTAGCTCTTTCTCTCGCAGTTAGATTTGGTTTCAAAGGTTTATTATAGAATTTCACATTATGAGCGATAAGATGCCTAATCATTTCTTTCTGTGAATCCGAAACTTTACTGAACTTGAAAGCTTTTTCGATAGGAGCCAAAATCTTTGGAATCGAGGGTTTACAGGTTTGTGAGAAGTTAAAATTATATTTTAGAATTCTCTCTTGTTCTTCTGAAAGACTAACATTAGAAATATTAACATTAGAAATATAATTAGATTTTTTGAACTACTTGAACTGGAAGACTGTAAAAGAAGTTTTTCGAATTTAACTGCAAGGGTGTTTTTATGACGGTTAACTGCATTCTCCGTTCTAGACCAAGACTTTTGTTCAAGGGCAGTGAATTTTGGATATGTTTTAGCGAGTTCCAGATGAAGCTTATAGAGTTCATGTTCAATTTTGGACAATTGTTGACGTGTATCCGTTATCACGGACCGAAGTAAGGCAAGTTTGCTATTTAACAGAATTCTTGAAACGCGACTCGAAGGTTTTTGATTAGATTTGATTTGAATAAAATTGGGGATCAATTTTTTACATTTACATTTAAGTAAAAAGTCAAGATGATTCAGGAAATTTTGCCGTTTCAGGCGTAATTTAGTGAAACGATTAACGGATGAAGGCATGATAAACAATGCAGAAAATCAAACTAAATTAACTGAGCAATAATAAAGTACACACAAAATAGCAGAAAAATCCCTCACTGAAATGAATAGAAAACAAAATGTTTGTAAGCAAAATGCATGAAATCAGACAAGCAAAGCACAATATCCAAATGTACAAAACATAAACATAACTTGAAAATTGCAAAAATGTACTCACCGAAACTCCTACAATCACAAAATGGCGGCCACACCACGTGCAAAAAAGAAAACAAAAGTAAGCCTGTTTGGGGCTTCTATAATTAAGACACAATAACACGACGACTAAATACTAATTAAATACTAATTCAGAAGTCAAACAACAAAAATCAGCGTTAATTTTCAAAATTTTCACAGGACTAGTTTCGATGGTTTTACCGAACCATCATCTTCAGCTGCAAAACCGCAAATGAACAAGATAGGAAATAATGTTTAGATAAGATAAGAAAGCCTGGACAAGAATAAGCAAGTGGCGCCATCTGTTGGCGAAACCAGAACTAAAATATAATTTCTCTAAAAGCCGAAGGCAAATTTGGATTGGAATTAGGATCGTTAACTAGAACAGAACGATTTTTATGAATGTGAAATGCCTCTAGAAAATCCAGTTCTCCAATGGAAGATGTTTTTTGATTAATTTTGAGAGCAGAAAAATTGAAAGTGTGATTTTCGGACCAACAATGTTGAGCAACAGAAGACTTCTGTGTTTCCTTTTATCTAACATATGCCTCATGTTCTTTGACGCGAAATTTTAAGGCTCTCTTAGTTTGGCCAATGTAAATTAAACCGCACTGGCAAGGAATCCTATAAATACCCCAGGAATTCATATCCGGAATGGGGTCCTTGAGTATAGAAGTTGGAATTTTATTGATGGGAGAGTAAACAACCCGAAAGTTAAATTTCTGCAAAATATGTGCAACTTTATAGCTAATTGATGGAAAGAAGGGAATGACAACAGAATTTTTATAATCTCCTAAAATAAGAGTGTGGCTTTTAGTGTGTTGAGATGAGAATTTTTTAACTGCTTGATTAATAATGTTGGGTGAAAAGCCCCTGTCAATAGCTATTGCTTTTAAATAATTTAGTTCTTCATCAAGGGCTAGTTTGGAGGAGCAAACTTGAAGAGCACGGAAAACATAGGAATAAAATGAAGCTAACTTTTGTTTAGTCGGATGACATGACTTAAAGTGTGGTGGAAGGCAAACCGATGAAGGTTTACGGTAAACTGTAGTACTGAAGTTGGATGTGTTACGTGTGACCAGAATGTCGAGAAACGGAAGAGAATTGCAAGTCTCAAGTTCAAAAGTGAACTGAATAGCAGGATCAATAGAATTCATTGTTGAAAGAACTCTATTTAAATCATCTTTATTACCTTCAAACAGGGTAAAAGTATCGTCTACGTAGCGGAACCATGCCGAGAAGTTTAAAGTTTCAAACAATTTTGATTCATAATAATGCATGTAGATATCAGCCAGGATGGGACTGAGGGGGCTTCCCATGGCTAATCCCTCAGTTTGTTTGTAATATTTATTTTGGAAAACAAAATGTGTTTGTTTCAAACAGAGTTGAGTGAGAGAAATTAGCTCATCAATTTCGATGCAAGAGAAATGAAATTCGCGAAGTCTGGTTTCTAGACATCTTAATGCACCCTCCACTGGGACATTGGTGAATAATGATTTTACATCAAAAGAAACCATGAGTAAATTACGAGGAGAAATGTTTTTAACCTTTTTTACAAACTCTATTGAATTTTTTATGGTGTAAATGTTATTGTCTAATAGAGTGGAAAATCTAGAAACTAAATATTTAGCTAATGGATACGAGGCAGTACCTAAATTTGATACAATAGGGCGGAAAGGAATACCACTTTTATGAATTTTGGGAAGAGCATATAATCTGGCACAATTCGCAACAGATGGGATAAGCGAATGTTTTAAGTTGCTTGAAATGATTTGCGAAGATTTGAGCGCAGTTTTTATTTTGGATAAGTCCGAAGGTGAAGGATCTTTAGGGATCGGATTATATGGTCCTTCGTTTAAGAGTTTAGTGACACCATCGATGTAACTGTTCTTATCCATGACGACTATCTGGCCACCTTTGTCGGCCTTTGAAATGACAATATCCGGGTTAGAATGAATCTCGCGCATTGTAGCTCTTTCTCTCGCAGTTAGATTTGGTTTCAAAGGTTTATTATAGAATTTCACATTATGAGCGATAAGATGCCTAATCATTTCTTTCTGTGAATCCGAAACTTTACTGAACTTGAAAGCTTTTTCGATAGGAGCCAAAATCTTTGGAATCGAGGGTTTACAGGTTTGTGAGAAGTTAAAATTATATTTTAGAATTCTCTCTTGTTCTTCTGAAAGACTAACATTAGAAATATTAACATTAGAAATATAATTAGATTTTTTGAACTACTTGAACTGGAAGACTGTAAAAGAAGTTTTTCGAATTTAACTGCAAGGGTGTTTTTATGACGGTTAACTGCATTCTCCGTTCTAGACCAAGACTTTTGTTCAAGGGCAGTGAATTTTGGATATGTTTTAGCGAGTTCCAGATGAAGCTTATAGAGTTCATGTTCAATTTTGGACAATTGTTGACGTGTATCCCTTATCACGGACCGAAGTAAGGCAAGTTTGCAATTTAACAGAATTCTTGAAACGCGACTCGAAGGTTTTTGATTAGATTTGATTTGAATAAAATTGGGGATCAATTTTTTACATTTACATTTAAGTAAAAAGTCAAGATGATTCAGGAAATTTTGCCGTTTCAGGCGTAATTTAGTGAAACGATTAACGGATGAAGGCATGATAAACAATGCAGAAAATCAAACTAAATTAACTGAGCAATAATAAAGTACACACAAAATAGCAGAAAAATCCCTCACTGAAATGAATAGAAAACAAAATGTTTGTAAGCAAAATGCATGAAATCAGACAAGCAAAGCACAATATCCAAATGTACAAAACATAAACATAACTTGAAAATTGCAAAAATGTACTCACCGAAACTCCTACAATCACAAAATGGCGGCCACACCACGTGCAAAAAAGAAAGCAAAAGTAAGCCTGTTTGGGGCTTCTATAATTAAGACACAATAACACGACGAATAAATACTAATTCAGAAGTCAAACAACAAAAATCAGCGTTAATTTTCAAAATTTTCACAGGACTAGTTTCGATGGTTTTACCGAACCATCATCTTCAGCTGCAAAACCGCAAATGAACAAGATAGGAAATAATGTTTAGATAAGATAAGAAAGCCTGGACAAGAATAAGCAAGTGGCGCCATCTGTTGGCGAAACCAGAACTAAAATATAATTTCTCTAAAAGCCGAAGGTAAATTTTGATTGGAATTAGGATCGTTAACTAGAACTGAACGATTTTTATGAATGTGAAATGCCTCTAGAAAATCCAGTTCTCCAATGGAAGATGTTTTTTGAATAATTTTGAGAGCAGAAAAATTGAAAGTGTGATTTTCGGACCAACAATGTTGAGCAACAGAAGACTTCTGTGTTTCCTTTTATCTAACATATGCCTCATGTTCTTTGACGCGAAATTTTAAGGCTCTCTTAGTTTGGCCAATGTAAATTAAACCGCACTGGCAAGGAATCCTATAAATACCCCAGGAATTCATATCCGGAATGGGGTCCTTGAGTATAGAAGTTGGAATTTTATTGATGGGAGAGTAAACAACCCGAAAGTTAAATTTCTGAAAAATATGTGCAACTTTATAGCTAATTGATGGAAAGAAGGGAATGACAACAGAATTTTTATAATCTCCTAAAATAAGAGTGTGGCTTTTAGTGTGTTGAGATGAGAATTTTTTAACTGCTTGATTAATAATGTTGGGTGAAAAGCCCCTGTCAATAGCTATTGCTTTTAAATAATTTAGTTCTTCATCAAGGGCTAGTTTGGAGGAGCAAACTTGAAGAGCACGGAAAACATAGGAATAAAATGAAGCTAACTTTTGTTTAGTCGGATGACATGACTTAAAGTGTGGTGGAAGGCAAACCGATGAAGGTTTACGGTAAACTATAGTACTGAAGTTGGATGTGTTACGTGTGACCAGAATGTAGAGAAACGGAAGAGAATTGCAAGTCTCAAGTTCAAAAGTGAACTGAATAGCAGGATCAATAGAATTCATTGTTGAAAGAACTCTATTTAAATCATCTTTATTACCTTCAAACAGGGTAAAAGTATCGTCTACGTAGCGGAACCATGCCGAGAAGTTTAAAGTTTCAAACAATTTTGATTCATAATAATGCATGTAGATATCAGCCAGGATGGGACTGAGGGGGCTTCCCATGGCTAATCCCTCAGTTTGTTTGTAATATTTATTTTGGAAAACAAAATGTGTTTGTTTCAAACAGAGTTGAGTGAGAGAAATTAGCTCATCAATTTCGATGCAAGAGAAATGAAATTCGCGAAGTCTGGTTTCTAGACATCTTAATGCACCCTCCACTGGGACATTGGTGAATAATGATTTTACATCAAAAGAAACCATGAGTAAATTACGAGGAGAAATGTTTTTAACCTTTTTTACAAACTCTATTGAATTTTTTATGGTGTAAATGTTATTGTCTAATAGAGTGGAAAATCTAGAAACTAAATATTTAGCTAATGGATACGAGGCAGTACCTAAATTTGATACAATAGGGCGGAAAGGAATACCACTTTTATGAATTTTGGGAAGAGCATATAATCTGGCACAATTCGCAACAGATGGGATAAGCGAATGTTTTAAGTTGCTTGAAATGATTTGCGAAGATTTGAGCGCAGTTTTTATTTTGGATAAGTCCGAAGGTGAAGGATCTTTAGGGATCGGATTATATGGTCCTTCGTTTAAGAGTTTAGTGACACCATCGATGTAACTGTTCTTATCCATGACGACTATCTGGCCACCTTTGTCGGCCTTTGAAATGACAATATCCGGGTTAGAATGAATCTCGCGCATTGTAGCTCTTTCTCTCGCAGTTAGATTTGGTTTCAAAGGTTTATTATAGAATTTCACATTATGAGCGATAAGATGCCTAATCATTTCTTTCTGTGAATCCGAAACTTTACTGAACTTGAAAGCTTTTTCGATAGGAGCCAAAATCTTTGGAATCGAGGGTTTACAGGTTTGTGAGAAGTTAAAATTATATTTTAGAATTCTCTCTTGTTCTTCTGAAAGACTAACATTAGAAATATTAACATTAGAAATATAATTAGATTTTTTGAACTACTTGAACTGGAAGACTGTAAAAGAAGTTTTTCGAATTTAACTGCAAGGGTGTTTTTATGACGGTTAACTGCATTCTCCGTTCTAGACCAAGACTTTTGTTCAAGGGCAGTGAATTTTGGATATGTTTTAGCGAGTTCCAGATGAAGCTTATAGAGTTCATGTTCAATTTTGGACAATTGTTGACGTGTATCCCTTATCACGGACCGAAGTAAGGCAAGTTTGCAATTTAACAGAATTCTTGAAACGCGACTCGAAGGTTTTTGATTAGATTTGATTTGAATAAAATTGGGGATCAATTTTTTACATTTACATTTAAGTAAAAAGTCAAGATGATTCAGGAAATTTTGCCGTTTCAGGCGTAATTTAGTGAAACGATTAACGGATGAAGGCATGATAAACAATGCAGAAAATCAAACTAAATTAACTGAGCAATAATAAAGTACACACAAAATAGCAGAAAAATCCCTCACTGAAATGAATAGAAAACAAAATGTTTGTAAGCAAAATGCATGAAATCAGACAAGCAAAGCACAATATCCAAATGTACAAAACATAAACATAACTTGAAAATTGCAAAAATGTACTCACCGAAACTCCTACAATCACAAAATGGCGGCCACACCACGTGCAAAAAAGAAAGCAAAAGTAAGCCTGTTTGGGGCTTCTATAATTAAGACACAATAACACGACGAATAAATAGTAATTCAGAAGTCAAACAACAAAAATCAGCGTTAATTTTCAAAATTTTCACAGGACTAGTTTCGATGGTTTTACCGAACCATCATCTTCAGCTGCAAAACCGCAAATGAACAAGATAGGAAATAATGTTTAGATAAGATAAGAAAGCCTGGACAAGAATAAGCAAGTGGCGCCATCTGTTGGCGAAACCAGAACTAAAATATAATTTCTCTAAAAGCCGAAGGTAAATTTTCATTGGAATTAGGATCGTTAACTAGAACTGAACGATTTTTATGAATGTGAAATGCCTCTAGAAAATCCAGTTCTCCAATGGAAGATGTTTTTTGAATAATTTTGAGAGCAGAAAAATTGAAAGTGTGATTTTCGGACCAACAATGTTGAGCAACAGAAGACTTCTGTGTTTCCTTTTATCTAACATATGCCTCATGTTCTTTGACGCGAAATTTTAAGGCTCTCTTAGTTTGGCCAATGTAAATTAAACCGCACTGGCAAGGAATCCTATAAATACCCCAGGAATTCATATCCGGAATGGGGTCCTTGAGTATAGAAGTTGGAATTTTATTGATGGGAGAGTAAACAACCCGAAAGTTAAATTTCTGCAAAATATGTGCAACTTTATAGCTAATTGATGGAAAGAAGGGAATGACAACAGAATTTTTATAATCTCCTAAAATAAGAGTGTGGCTTTTAGTGTGTTGAGATGAGAATTTTTTAACTGCTTGATTAATAATGTTGGGTGAAAAGCCCCTGTCAATAGCTATTGCTTTTAAATTATTTAGTTCTTCATCAAGGGATAGTTTGGAGGAGCAAACTTGAAGAGCACGGAAAATATAGGAATAAAATGAAGCTAACTTTTGTTTAGTCGGATGACATGACTTAAAGTGTGGTGGAAGGCAAACCGATGAAGATTTACGGTAAACTATAGTACTGAAGTTGGATGTGTTACGTGTGACCAGAATGTCGAGAAACGGAAGAGAATTGCAAGTCTCAAGTTCAAAAGTGAACTGAATAGCAGGATCAATAGAATTCATTGTTGAAAGAACTCTATTTAAATCATCTTTATTACCTTCAAACAGGGTAAAAGTATCGTCTACGTAGCGGAACCATGCCGAGAAGTTTAAAGTTTCAAACAATTTTGATTCATAATAATGCATGTAGATATCAGCCAGGATGGGACTGAGGGGGCTTCCCATGGCTAATCCCTCAGTTTGTTTGTAATATTTATTTTGGAAAACAAAATGTGTTTGTTTCAAACAGAGTTGAGTGAGAGAAATTAGCTCATCAATTTCGATGCAAGAGAAATGAAATTCGCGAAGTCTGGTTTCTAGACATCTTAATGCACCCTCCACTGGGACATTGGTGAATAATGATTTTACATCAAAAGAAACCATGAGTAAATTACGAGGAGAAATGTTTTTAACCTTTTTTACAAACTCTATTGAATTTTTTATGGTGTAAATGTTATTGTCTAATAGAGTGGAAAATCTAGAAACTAAATATTTAGCTAATGGATACGAGGCAGTACCTAAATTTGATACAATAGGGCGGAAAGGAATACCACTTTTATGAATTTTGGGAAGAGCATATAATCTGGCACAATTCGCAACAGATGGGATAAGCGAATGTTTTAAGTTGCTTGAAATGATTTGCGAAGATTTGAGCGCAGTTTTTATTTTGGATAAGTCCGAAGGTGAAGGATCTTTAGGGATCGGATTATATGGTCCTTCGTTTAAGAGTTTAGTGACACCATCGATGTAACTGTTCTTATCCATGACGACTATCTGGCCACCTTTGTCGGCCTTTGAAATGACAATATCCGGGTTAGAATGAATCTCGCGCATTGTAGCTCTTTCTCTCGCAGTTAGATTTGGTTTCAAAGGTTTATTATAGAATTTCACATTATGAGCGATAAGATGCCTAATCATTTCTTTCTGTGAATCCGAAACTTTACTGAACTTGAAAGCTTTTTCGATAGGAGCCAAAATCTTTGGAATCGAGGGTTTACAGGTTTGTGAGAAGTTAAAATTATATTTTAGAATTCTCTCTTGTTCTTCTGAAAGACTAACATTAGAAATATTAACATTAGAAATATAATTAGATTTTTTGAACTACTTGAACTGGAAGACTGTAAAAGAAGTTTTTCGAATTTAACTGCAAGGGTGTTTTTATGACGGTTAACTGCATTCTCCGTTCTAGACCAAGACTTTTGTTCAAGGGCAGTGAATTTTGGATATGTTTTAGCGAGTTCCAGATGAAGCTTATAGAGTTCATGTTCAATTTTGGACAATTGTTGACGTGTATCCCTTATCACGGACCGAAGTAAGGCAAGTTTGCAATTTAACAGAATTCTTGAAACGCGACTCGAAGGTTTTTGATTAGATTTGATTTGAATAAAATTGGGGATCAATTTTTTACATTTACATTTAAGTAAAAAGTCAAGATGATTCAGGAAATTTTGCCGTTTCAGGCGTAATTTAGTGAAACGATTAACGGATGAAGGCATGATAAACAATGCAGAAAATCAAACTAAATTAACTGAGCAATAATAAAGTACACACAAAATAGCAGAAAAATCCCTCACTGAAATGAATAGAAAACAAAATGTTTGTAAGCAAAATGCATGAAATCAGACAAGCAAAGCACAATATCCAAATGTACAAAACATAAACATAACTTGAAAATTGCAAAAATGTACTCACCGAAACTCCTACAATCACAAAATGGCGGCCACACCACGTGCAAAAAAGAAAGCAAAAGTAAGCCTGTTTGGGGCTTCTATAATTAAGACACAATAACACGACGAATAAATACTAATTCAGAAGTCAAACAACAAAAATCAGCGTTAATTTTCAAAATTTTCACAGGACTAGTTTCGATGGTTTTACCGAACCATCATCTTCAGCTGCAAAACCGCAAATGAACAAGATAGGAAATAATGTTTAGATAAGATAAGAAAGCCTGGACAAGAATAAGCAAGTGGCGCCATCTGTTGGCGAAACCAGAACTAAAATATAATTTCTCTAAAAGCCGAAGGTAAATTTTCATTGGAATTAGGATCGTTAACTAGAACTGAACGATTTTTATGAATGTGAAATGCCTCTAGAAAATCCAGTTCTCCAATGGAAGATGTTTTTTGAATAATTTTGAGAGCAGAAAAATTGAAAGTGTGATTTTCGGACCAACAATGTTGAGCAACAGAAGACTTCTGTGTTTCCTTTTATCTAACATATGCCTCATGTTCTTTGACGCGAAATTTTAAGGCTCTCTTAGTTTGGCCAATGTAAATTAAACCGCACTGGCAAGGAATCCTATAAATACCCCAGGAATTCATATCCGGAATGGGGTCCTTGAGTATAGAAGTTGGAATTTTATTGAAGGGAGAGTAAACAACCCGAAAGTTAAATTTCTGCAAAATATGTGCAACTTTATAGCTAATTGATGGAAAGAAGGGAATGACAACAGAATTTTTATAATCTCCTAAAATAAGAGTGTGGCTTTTAGTGTGTTGAGATGAGAATTTTTTAACTGCTTGATTAATAATGTTGGGTGAAAAGCCCCTGTCAATAGCTATTGCTTTTAAATTATTTAGTTCTTCATCAAGGGATAGTTTGGAGGAGCAAACTTGAAGAGCACGGAAAATATAGGAATAAAATGAAGCTAACTTTTGTTTAGTCGGATGACATGACTTAAAGTGTGGTGGAAGGCAAACCGATGAAGGTTTACGGTAAACTATAGTACTGAAGTTGGATGTGTTACGTGTGACCAGAATGTCGAGAAACGGAAGAGAATTGCAAGTCTCAAGTTCAAAAGTGAACTGAATAGCAGGATCAATAGAATTCATTGTTGAAAGAACTCTATTTAAATCATCTTTATTACCTTCAAACAGGGTAAAAGTATCGTCTACGTAGCGGAACCATGCCGAGAAGTTTAAAGTTTCAAACAATTTTGATTCATAATAATGCATGTAGATATCAGCCAGGATGGGACTGAGGGGGCTTCCCATGGCTAATCCCTCAGTTTGTTTGTAATATTTATTTTGGAAAACAAAATGTGTTTGTTTCAAACAGAGTTGAGTGAGAGAAATTAGCTCATCAATTTCGATGCAAGAGAAATGAAATTCGCGAAGTCTGGTTTCTAGACATCTTAATGCACCCTCCACTGGGACATTGGTGAATAATGATTTTACATCAAAAGAAACCATGAGTAAATTACGAGGAGAAATGTTTTTAACCTTTTTTACAAACTCTATTGAATTTTTTATGGTGTAAATGTTATTGTCTAATAGAGTGGAAAATCTAGAAACTAAATATTTAGCTAATGGATACGAGGCAGTACCTAAATTTGATACAATAGGGCGGAAAGGAATACCACTTTTATGAATTTTGGGAAGAGCATATAATCTGGCACAATTCGCAACAGATGGGATAAGCGAATGTTTTAAGTTGCTTGAAATGATTTGCGAAGATTTGAGCGCAGTTTTTATTTTGGATAAGTCCGAAGGTGAAGGATCTTTAGGGATCGGATTATATGGTCCTTCGTTTAAGAGTTTAGTGACACCATCGATGTAACTGTTCTTATCCATGACGACTATCTGGCCACCTTTGTCGGCCTTTGAAATGACAATATCCGGGTTAGAATGAATCTCGCGCATTGTAGCTCTTTCTCTCGCAGTTAGATTTGGTTTCAAAGGTTTATTATAGAATTTCACATTATGAGCGATAAGATGCCTAATCATTTCTTTCTGTGAATCCGAAACTTTACTGAACTTGAAAGCTTTTTCGATAGGAGCCAAAATCTTTGGAATCGAGGGTTTACAGGTTTGTGAGAAGTTAAAATTATATTTTAGAATTCTCTCTTGTTCTTCTGAAAGACTAACATTAGAAATATTAACATTAGAAATATAATTAGATTTTTTGAACTACTTGAACTGGAAGACTGTAAAAGAAGTTTTTCGAATTTAACTGCAAGGGTGTTTTTATGACGGTTAACTGCATTCTCCGTTCTAGACCAAGACTTTTGTTCAAGGGCAGTGAATTTTGGATATGTTTTAGCGAGTTCCAGATGAAGCTTATAGAGTTCATGTTCAATTTTGGACAATTGTTGACGTGTATCCCTTATCACGGACCGAAGTAAGGCAAGTTTGCAATTTAACAGAATTCTTGAAACGCGACTCGAAGGTTTTTGATTAGATTTGATTTGAATAAAATTGGGGATCAATTTTTTACATTTACATTTAAGTAAAAAGTCAAGATGATTCAGGAAATTTTGCCGTTTCAGGCGTAATTTAGTGAAACGATTAACGGATGAAGGCATGATAAACAATGCAGAAAATCAAACTAAATTAACTGAGCAATAATAAAGTACACACAAAATAGCAGAAAAATCCCTCACTGAAATGAATAGAAAACAAAATGTTTGTAAGCAAAATGCATGAAATCAGACAAGCAAAGCACAATATCCAAATGTACAAAACATAAACATAACTTGAAAATTGCAAAAATGTACTCACCGAAACTCCTACAATCACAAAATGGCGGCCACACCACGTGCAAAAAAGAAAGCAAAAGTAAGCCTGTTTGGGGCTTCTATAATTAAGACACAATAACACGACGAATAAATACTAATTCAGAAGTCAAACAACAAAAATCAGCGTTAATTTTCAAAATTTTCACAGGACTAGTTTCGATGGTTTTACCGAACCATCATCTTCAGCTGCAAAACCGCAAATGAACAAGATAGGAAATAATGTTTAGATAAGATAAGAAAGCCTGGACAAGAATAAGCAAGTGGCGCCATCTGTTGGCGAAACCAGAACTAAAATATAATTTCTCTAAAAGCCGAAGGTAAATTTTGATTGGAATTAGGATCGTTAACTAGAACTGAACGATTTTTATGAATGTGAAATGCCTCTAGAAAATCCAGTTCTCCAATGGAAGATGTTTTTTGAATAATTTTGAGAGCAGAAAAATTGAAAGTGTGATTTTCGGACCAACAATGTTGAGCAACAGAAGACTTCTGTGTTTCCTTTTATCTAACATATGCCTCATGTTCTTTGACGCGAAATTTTAAGGCTCTCTTAGTTTGGCCAATGTAAATTAAACCGCACTGGCAAGGAATCCTATAAATACCCCAGGAATTCATATCCGGAATGGGGTCCTTGAGTATAGAAGTTGGAATTTTATTGATGGGAGAGTAAACAACCCGAAAGTTAAATTTCTGCAAAATATGTGCAACTTTATAGCTAATTGATGGAAAGAAGGGAATGACAACAGAATTTTTATAATCTCCTAAAATAAGAGTGTGGCTTTTAGTGTGTTGAGATGAGAATTTTTTAACTGCTTGATTAATAATGTTGGGTGAAAAGCCCCTGTCAATAGCTATTGCTTTTAAATTATTTAGTTCTTCATCAAGGGATAGTTTGGAGGAGCAAACTTGAAGAGCACGGAAAATATAGGAATAAAATGAAGCTAACTTTTGTTTAGTCGGATGACATGACTTAAAGTGTGGTGGAAGGCAAACCGATGAAGGTTTACGGTAAACTATAGTACTGAAGTTGGATGTGTTACGTGTGACCAGAATGTCGAGAAACGGAAGAGAATTGCAAGTCTCAAGTTCAAAAGTGAACTGAATAGCAGGATCAATAGAATTCATTGTTGAAAGAACTCTATTTAAATCATCTTTATTACCTTCAAACAGGGTAAAAGTATCGTCTACGTAGCGGAACCATGCCGAGAAGTTTAAAGTTTCAAACAATTTTGATTCATAATAATGCATGTAGATATCAGCCAGGATGGGACTGAGGGGGCTTCCCATGGCTAATCCCTCAGTTTGTTTGTAATATTTATTTTGGAAAACAAAATGTGTTTGTTTCAAACAGAGTTGAGTGAGAGAAATTAGCTCATCAATTTCGATGCAAGAGAAATGAAATTCGCGAAGTCTGGTTTCTAGACATCTTAATGCACCCTCCACTGGGACATTGGTGAATAATGATTTTACATCAAAAGAAACCATGAGTAAATTACGAGGAGAAATGTTTTTAACCTTTTTTACAAACTCTATTGAATTTTTTATGGTGTAAATGTTATTGTCTAATAGAGTGGAAAATCTAGAAACTAAATATTTAGCTAATGGATACGAGGCAGTACCTAAATTTGATACAATAGGGCGGAAAGGAATACCACTTTTATGAATTTTGGGAAGAGCATATAATCTGGCACAATTCGCAACAGATGGGATAAGCGAATGTTTTAAGTTGCTTGAAATGATTTGCGAAGATTTGAGCGCAGTTTTTATTTTGGATAAGTCCGAAGGTGAAGGATCTTTAGGGATCGGATTATATGGTCCTTCGTTTAAGAGTTTAGTGACACCATCGATGTAACTGTTCTTATCCATAACGACTATCTGGCCACCTTTGTCGGCCTTTGAAATGACAATATCCGGGTTAGAATGAATCTCGCGCATTGTAGCTCTTTCTCTCGCAGTTAGATTTGGTTTCAAAGGTTTATTATAGAATTTCACATTATGAGCGATAAGATGCCTAATCATTTCTTTCTGTGAATCGGAAACTTTACTGAACTTGAAAGCTTTTTCGATAGGAGCCAAAATCTTTGGAATCGAGGGTTTACAGGTTTGTGAGAAGTTAAAATTATATTTTAGAATTCTCTCTTGTTCTTCTGAAAGACTAACATTAGAAATATTAACATTAGAAATATAATTAGATTTTTTGAACTACTTGAACTGGAAGACTGTAAAAGACGTTTTTCGAATTTAACTGCAAGGGTGTTTTTATGACGGTTAACTGCATTCTCCGTTCTAGACCAAGACTTTTGTTCAAGGGCAGTGAATTTTGGATATGTTTTAGCGAGTTCCAGATGAAGCTTATAGAGTTCATGTTCAATTTTGGACAATTGTTGACGTGTATCCCTTATCACGGACCGAAGTAAGGCAAGTTTGCAATTTAACAGAATTCTTGAAACGCGACTCGAAGGTTTTTGATTAGATTTGATTTGAATAAAATTGGGGATCAATTTTTTACATTTACATTTAAGTAAAAAGTCAAGATGATTCAGGAAATTTTGCCGTTTCAGGCGTAATTTAGTGAAACGATTAACGGATGAAGGCATGATAAACAATGCAGAAAATCAAACTAAATTAACTGAGCAATAATAAAGTACACACAAAATAGCAGAAAAATCCCTCACTGAAATGAATAGAAAACAAAATGTTTGTAAGCAAAATGCATGAAATCAGACAAGCAAAGCACAATATCCAAATGTACAAAACATAAACATAACTTGAAAATTGCAAAAATGTACTCACCGAAACTCCTACAATCACAAAATGGCGGCCACACCACGTGCAAAAAAGAAAGCAAAAGTAAGCCTGTTTGGGGCTTCTATAATTAAGACACAATAACACGACGAATAAATACTAATTCAGAAGTCAAACAACAAAAATCAGCGTTAATTTTCAAAATTTTCACAGGACTAGTTTCGATGGTTTTACCGAACCATCATCTTCAGCTGCAAAACCGCAAATGAACAAGATAGGAAATAATGTTTAGATAAGATAAGAAAGCCTGGACAAGAATAAGCAAGTGGCGCCATCTGTTGGCGAAACCAGAACTAAAATATAATTTCTCTAAAAGCCGAAGGTAAATTTTGATTGGAATTAGGATCGTTAACTAGAACTGAACGATTTTTATGAATGTGAAATGCCTCTAGAAAATCCAGTTCTCCAATGGAAGATGTTTTTTGAATAATTTTGAGAGCAGAAAAATTGAAAGTGTGATTTTCGGTCCAACAATGTTGAGCAACAGAAGACTTCTGTGTTTCCTTTTATCTAACATATGCCTCATGTTCTTTGACGCGAAATTTTAAGGCTCTCTTAGTTTGGCCAATGTAAATTAAACCGCACTGGCAAGGAATCCTATAAATACCCCAGGAATTCATATCCGGAATGGGGTCCTTGAGTATAGAAGTTGGAATTTTATTGATGGGAGAGTAAACAACCCGAAAGTTAAATTTCTGCAAAATATGTGCAACTTTTTAGCTAATTGATGGAAAGAAGGGAATGACAACAGAATTTTTATAATCTCCTAAAATAAGAGTGTGGCTTTTAGTGTGTTGAGATGAGAATTTTTTAACTGCTTGATTAATAATGTTGGGTGAAAAGCCCCTGTCAATAGCTATTGCTTTTAAATTATTTAGTTCTTCATCAAGGGCTAGTTTGGAGGAGCAAACTTGAAGAGCACGGAAAACATAGGAATAAAATGAAGCTAACTTTTGTTTAGTCGGATGACATGACTTAAAGTGTGGTGGAAGGCAAACCGATGAAGGTTTACGGTAAACTGTAGTACTGAAGTTGGATGTGTTACGTGTGACCAGAATGTCGAGAAACGGAAGAGAATTGCAAGTCTCAAGTTCAAAAGTGAACTGAATAGCAGGATCAATAGAATTCATTGTTGAAAGAACTCTATTTAAATCATCTTTATTACCTTCAAACAGGGTAAAAGTATCGTCTACGTAGCGGAACCATGCCGAGAAGTTTAAAGTTTCAAACAATTTTGATTCATAATAATGCATGTAGATATCAGCCAGGATGGGACTGAGGGGGTTTCCCATGGCTAATCCCTCAGTTTGTTTGTAATATTTATTTTGGAAAACAAAATGTGTTTGTTTCAAACAGAGTTGAGTGAGAGAAATTAGCTCATCAATTTCGATGCAAGAGAAATGAAATTCGCGAAGTCTGGTTTCTAGACATCTTAATGCACCCTCCACTGGGACATTGGTGAATAATGATTTTACATCAAAAGAAACCATGAGTAAATTACGAGGAGAAATGTTTTTAACCTTTTTTACAAACTCTATTGAATTTTTTATGGTGTAAATGTTATTGTCTGATAGAGTGGAAAATCTAGAAACTAAATATTTAGCTAATGGATACGAGGCAGTACCTAAATTTGATACAATAGGGCGGAAAGGAATACCACTTTTATGAATTTTGGGAAGAGCATATAATCTGGCACAATTCGCAACAGATGGGATAAGCGAATGTTTTAAGTTGCTTGAAATGATTTGCGAAGATTTGATCGCAGTTTTTATTTTGGATAAGTCCGAAGGTGAAGGATCTTTAGGGATCGGATTATATGGTCCTTCGTTTAAGAGTTTAGTGACACCATCGATGTAAGTGTTCTTATCCATGACGAGTATCTGGCCACCTTTGTCGGCCTTTGAAATGACAATATCCGGGTTAGAATGAATCTCGCGCATTGTAGCTCTTTCTCTCGCAGTTAGATTTGGTTTCAAAGGTTTATTATTGAATTTCACATTATGAGCGATAAGATGCCTAATCATTTCTTTCTGTGAATCCGAAACTTTACTGAACTTGAAAGCTTTTTCGATAGGAGCCAAAATCTTTGGAATCGAGGGTTTACAGGTTTGTGAGAAGTTAAAATTATATTTTAGAATTCTCTCTTGTTCTTCTGAAAGACTAACATTAGAAATATTAACATTAGAAATATAATTAGATTTTTTGAACTACTTGAACTGGAAGACTGTAAAAGAAGTTTTTCGAATTTAACTGCAAGGGTGTTTTTATGACGGTTAACTGCATTCTCCGTTCTAGACCAAGACTTTTGTTCAAGGGCAGTGAATTTTGGATATGTTTTAGCGAGTTCCAGATGAAGCTTATAGAGTTCATGTTCAATTTTGGACAATTGTTGACGTGTATCCCTTATCACGGACCGAAGTAAGGCAAGTTTGCAATTTAACAGAATTCTTGAAACGCGACTCGAAGGTTTTTGATTAGATTTGATTTGAATAAAATTGGGGATCAATTTTTTACATTTACATTTAAGTAAAAAGTCAAGATGATTCAGGAAATTTTGCCGTTTCAGGCGTAATTTAGTGAAACGATTAACGGATGAAGGCATGATAAACAATGCAGAAAATCAAACTAAATTAACTGAGCAATAATAAAGTACACACAAAATAGCAGAAAAATCCCTCACTGAAATGACTAGAAAACAAAATGTTTGTAAGCAAAATGCATGAAATCAGACAAGCAAAGCACAATATCCAAATGTACAAAACATAAACGTAACTTGAAAATTGCAAAAATGTACTCACCGAAACTCCTACAATCACAAAATGGCGGCCACACCACGTGCAAAAAAGAAAGCAAAAGTAAGCCTGTTTGGGGCTTCTATAATTAAGACACAATAACACGCCGAATAAATACTAATTCAGAAGTCAAACAACAAAAATCAGCGTTAATTTTCAAAATTTTCACAGGACTAGTTTCGATGGTTTTACCGAACCATCATCTTCAGCTGCAAAACCGCAAATGAACAAGATAGGAAATAATGTTTAGATAAGATAAGAAAGCCTGGACAAGAATAAGCAAGTGGCGCCATCTGTTGGCGAAACCAGAACTAAAATATAATTTCTCTAAAAGCCGAAGGCAAATTTGGATTGGAATTAGGATCGTTAACTAGAACAGAACGATTTTTATGAATGTGAAATGCCTCTATAAAATCCAGTTCTCCAATGGAAGATGTTTTTTGAATAATTTTGAGAGCAGAAAAATTGAAAGTGTGATTTTCGGACCAACAATGTTGAGCAACAGAAGACTTCTGTGTTTCCTTTTATCTAACATATGCCTCATGTTCTTTGACGCGAAATTTTAAGGCTCTCTTAGTTTGGCCAATGTAAATTAAACCGCACTGGCAAGGAATCCTATAAATACCCCAGGAATTCATATCCGGAATGGGGTCCTTGAGTATAGAAGTTGGAATTTTATTGATGGGAGAGTAAACAACCCGAAAGTTAAATTTCTGCAAAATATGTGCAACTTTATAGCTAATTGATGGAAAGAAGGGAATGACAACAGAATTTTTATAATCTCCTAAAATAAGACTGTGGCTTTTAGTGTGTTGAGATGAGAATTTTTTAACTGCTTGATTAATAATGTTGGGTGAAAAGCCCCTGTCAATAGCTATTGCTTTTAAATAATTTAGTTCTTCATCAAGGGCTAGTTTGGAGGAGCAAACTTGAAGAGCACGGAAAACATAGGAATAAAATGAAGCTAACTTTTGTTTAGTCGGATGACATGACTTAAAGTGTGGTGGAAGGCAAACCGATGAAGGTTTACGGTAAACTGTAGTACTGAAGTTGGATGTGTTACGTGTGACCAGAATGTCGAGAAACGGAAGAGAATTGCAAGTCTCAAGTTCAAAAGTGAACTGAATAGCAGGATCAATAGAATTCATTGTTGAAAGAACTCTATTTAAATCATCTTTATTACCTTCAAACAGGGTAAAAGTATCGTCTACGTAGCGGAATCATGCCGAGAAGTTTAAAGTTTCAAACAATTTTGATTCATAATAATGCATGTAGATATCAGCCAGGATGGGACTGAGGGGGCTTCCCATGGCTAATCCCTCAGTTTGTTTGTAATATTTATTTTGGAAAACAAAATGTGTTTGTTTCAAACAGAGTTGAGTGAGAGAAATTAGCTCATCAATTTCGATGCAAGAGAAATGAAATTCGCGAAGTCTGGTTTCTAGACATCTTAATGCACACTCCACTGGGACATTGGTGAATAATGATTTTACATCAAAAGAAACCATGAGTAAATTACGAGGAGAAATGTTTTTAACCTTTTTTACAAACTCTATTGAATATTTTATGGTGTAAATGTTATTGTCTAATAGAGTGGAAAATCTAGAAACTAAATATTTAGCTAATGGATACGAGGCAGTACCTAAATTTGATACAATAGGGCGAAAAGGAATACCACTTTTATGAATTTTGGGAAGAGCATATAATCTGGCACAATTCGCAACAGATGGGATAAGCGAATGTTTTAAGTTGCTTGAAATGATTTGCGAAGATTTGATCGCAGTTTTTATTTTGGATAAGTCCGAAGGTGAAGGATCTTTAGGGATCGGATTATATGGTCCTCCGTTTAAGAGTTTAGTGACACCATCGATGTAAGTGTTCTTATCCATGACGACTATCTGGCCACCTTTCTCGGCCTTTGAAATGACAATATCCGGGTTAGAATGAATCTCGCGCATTGTAGCTCTTTCTCTCGCAGTTAGATTTGGTTTCAAAGGTTTATTATTGAATTTCACATTATGAGCGATAACATGCCTAATCATTTCTTTCTGTGAATCCGAAACTTTACTGAACTTGAAAGCTTTTTCGATAGGAGCCAAAATCTTTGGAATCGAGGGTTTACAGGTTTGTGAGAAGTTAAAATTATATTTTAGAATTCTCTCTTGTTCTTCTGAAAGACTAACATTAGAAATATTAACATTAGAAATATAATTAGATTTTTTGAACTACTTGAACTGGAAGACTGTAAAAGAAGTTTTTCGAATTTAACTGCAAGGGTGTTTTTATGACGGTTAACTGCATTCTCCGTTCTAGACCAAGACTTTTGTTCAAGGGCAGTGAATTTTGGATATGTTTTAGCGAGTTCCAGATGAAGCTTATAGAGTTCATGTTCAATTTTGGACAATTGTTGACGTGTATCCCTTATCACGGACCGAAGTAAGGCAAGTTTGCAATTTAACAGAATTCTTGAAACGCGACTCGAAGGTTTTTGATTAGATTTGATTTGAATAAAATTGGGGATCAATTTTTTACATTTACATTTAAGTAAAAAGTCAAGATGATTCAGGAAATTTTGCCGTTTCAGGCGTAATTTAGTGAAACGATTAACGGATGAAGGCATGATAAACAATGCAGAAAATCAAACTAAATTAACTGAGCAATAATAAAGTACACACAAAATAGCAGAAAAATCCCTCACTGAAATGAATAGAAAACAAAATGTTTGTAAGCAAAATGCATGAAATCAGACAAGCAAAGCACAATATCCAAATGTACAAAACATAAACATAACTTGAAAATTGCAAAAATGTACTCACCGAAACTCCTACAATCACAAAATGGCGGCCACACCACGTGCAAAAAAGAAAGCAAAAGTAAGCCTGTTTGGGGCTTCTATAATTAAGACACAATAACACGACGAATAAATACTAATTCAGAAGTCAAACAACAAAAATCAGCGTTAATTTTCAAAATTTTCACAGGACTAGTTTCGATGGTTTTACCGAACCATCATCTTCAGCTGCAAAACCGCAAATGAACAAGATAGGAAATAATGTTTAGATAAGATAAGAAAGCCTGGACAAGAATAAGCAAGTGGCGCCATCTGTTGGCGAAACCAGAACTAAAATATAATTTCTCTAAAAGCCGAAGGTAAATTTTGATTGGAATTAGGATCGTTAACTAGAACTGAACGATTTTTATGAATGTGAAATGCCTCTAGAAAATCCAGTTCTCCAATGGAAGATGTTTTTTGAATAATTTTGAGAGCAGAAAAATTGAAAGTGTGATTTTCGGTCCAACAATGTTGAGCAACAGAAGACTTCTGTGTTTCCTTTTATCTAACATATGCCTCATGTTCTTTGACGCGAAATTTTAAGGCTCTCTTAGTTTGGCCAATGTAAATTAAACCGCACTGGCAAGGAATCCTATAAATACCCCAGGAATTCATATCCGGAATGGGGTCCTTGAGTATAGAAGTTGGAATTTTATTGATGGGAGAGTAAACAACCCGAAAGTTAAATTTCTGCAAAATATGTGCAACTTTATAGCTAATTGATGGAAAGAAGGGAATGACAACAGAATTTTTATAATCTCCTAAAATAAGAGTGTGGCTTTTAGTGTGTTGAGATGAGAATTTTTTAACTGCTTGATTAATAATGTTGGGTGAAAAGCCCCTGTCAATAGCTATTGCTTTTAAATAATTTAGTTCTTCATCAAGGGCTAGTTTGGAGGAGCAAACTTGAAGAGCACGGAAAACATAGGAATAAAATGAAGCTAACTTTTGTTTAGTCGGATGACATGACTTAAAGTGTGGTGGAAGGCAAACCGATGAAGGTTTACGGTAAACTGTAGTACTGAAGTTGGATGTGTTACGTGTGACCAGAATGTCGAGAAACGGAAGAGAATTGCAAGTCTCAAGTTCAAAAGTGAACTGAATAGCAGGATCAATAGAATTCATTGTTGAAAGAACTCTATTTAAATCATCTTTATTACCTTCAAACAGGGTAAAAGTATCGTCTACGTAGCGGAACCATGCCGAGAAGTTTAAAGTTTCAAACAATTTTGATTCATAATAATGCATGTAGATATCAGCCAGGATGGGACTGAGGGGGCTTCCCATGGCTAATCCCTCAGTTTGTTTGTAATATTTATTTTGGAAAACAAAATGTGTTTGTTTCAAACAGAGTTGAGTGAGAGAAATTAGCTCATCAATTTCGATGCAAGAGAAATGAAATTCGCGAAGTCTGGTTTCTAGACATCTTAATGCACCCTCCACTGGGACATTGGTGAATAATGATTTTACATCAAAAGAAACCATGAGTAAATTACGAGGAGAAATGTTTTTAACCTTTTTTACAAACTCTATTGAATTTTTTATGGTGTAAATGTTATTGTCTAATAGAGTGGAAAATCTAGAAACTAAATATTTAGCTAATGGATACGAGGCAGTACCTAAATTTGATACAATAGGGCGGAAAGGAATACCACTTTTATGAATTTTGGGAAGAGCATATAATCTGGCACAATTCGCAACAGATGGGATAAGCGAATGTTTTAAGTTGCTTGAAATGATTTGCGAAGATTTGATCGCAGTTTTTATTTTGGATAAGTCCGAAGGTGAAGGATCTTTAGGGATCGGATTATATGGTCCTTCGTTTAAGAGTTTAGTGACACCATCGATGTAAGTGTTCTTATCCATGACGAGTATCTGGCCACCTTTGTCGGCCTTTGAAATGACAATATCCGGGTTAGAATGAATCTCGCGCATTGTAGCTCTTTCTCTCGCAGTTAGATTTGGTTTCAAAGGTTTATTATTGAATTTCACATTATGAGCGATAAGATGCCTAATCATTTCTTTCTGTGAATCCGAAACTTTACTGAACTTGAAAGCTTTTTCGATAGGAGCCAAAATCTTTGGAATCGAGGGTTTACAGGTTTGTGAGAAGTTAAAATTATATTTTAGAATTCTCTCTTGTTCTTCTGAAAGACTAACATTAGAAATATTAACATTAGAAATATAATTAGATTTTTTGAACTACTTGAACTGGAAGACTGTAAAAGAAGTTTTTCGAATTTAACTGCAAGGGTGTTTTTATGACGGTTAACTGCATTCTCCGTTCTAGACCAAGACTTTTGTTCAAGGGCAGTGAATTTTGGATATGTTTTAGCGAGTTCCAGATGAAGCTTATAGAGTTCATGTTCAATTTTGGACAATTGTTGACGTGTATCCCTTATCACGGACCGAAGTAAGGCAAGTTTGCAATTTAACAGAATTCTTGAAACGCGACTCGAAGGTTTTTGATTAGATTTGATTTGAATAAAATTGGGGATCAATTTTTTACATTTACATTTAAGTAAAAAGTCAAGATGATTCAGGAAATTTTGCCGTTTCAGGCGTAATTTAGTGAAACGATTAACGGATGAAGGCATGATAAACAATGCAGAAAATCAAACTAAATTAACTGAGCAATAATAAAGTACACACAAAATAGCAGAAAAATCCCTCACTGAAATGAATAGAAAACAAAATGTTTGTAAGCAAAATGCATGAAATCAGACAAGCAAAGCACAATATCCAAATGTACAAAACATAAACATAACTTGAAAATTGCAAAAGTGTACTCACCGAAACTCCTACAATCACAAAATGGCGGCCACACCACGTGCAAAAAAGAAAGCAAAAGTAAGCCTGTTTGGGGCTTCTATAATTAAGACACAATAACACGACGAATAAATACTAATTCAGAAGTCAAACAACAAAAATCAGCGTTAATTTTCAAAATTTTCACAGGACTAGTTTCGATGGTTTTACCGAACCATCATCTTCAGCTGCAAAACCGCAAATGAACAAGATAGGAAATAATGTTTAGATAAGATAAGAAAGCCTGGACTAGAATAAGCAAGTGGCGCCATCTGTTGGCGAAACCAAAACTAAAATATAATTTCTCTAAAAGCCGAAGGCAAATTTGGATTGGAATTAGGATCGTTAACTAGAACAGAACGATTTTTATGAATGTGAAATGCCTCTAGAAAATCCAGTTCTCCAATGGAAGATGTTTTTTGAATAATTTTGGCAGCAGAAAAATTGAAAGTGTGATTTTCGGACCAACAATGTTGAGCAACAGAAGACTTCTGTGTTTCCTTTTTTCTAACATATGCCTCATGTTCTTTGACGCGAAATTTTAAAGCTCTCTTAGTTTCGCCAAGGTAAATTAAACCGCACTGGCAAGGAATCCTATAAATACCCCAGGAATTCATATCCGGAATGGGGTCCTTGAGTATAAAGTTGGAATTTTATTGATGGGAGAGTAAACAACCCGAAAGTTAAATTTCTGCAAAATATGTGCAACTTTATAGCTAATTGATGGAAAGAAGGGAATGACAACAGAATTTTTATAATCTCCTAAAATAAGAGTGTGGCTTTTAGTGTGTTGAGATGAGAATTTTTTAACTGCTTGATTAATAATGATGGGTGAAAAGCCCCTGTCAATAGCTATTGCTTTTAAATAATTTAGTTCTTCATCAAGGGCTAGTTTGGAGGAGCAAACTTGAAGAGCACGGAAAACATAGGAATAAAATGAAGCTAACATTTGTTTAGTCGGATGACATGACTTAAAGTGTGGTGGAAGGCAAACCGATGAAGGTTTACGGTAAACTGTAGTACTGAAGTTGGATGTGTTACGTGTGACCAGAATGTCGAGAAACGGAAGAGAATTGCAAGTCTCAAGTTCAAAAGTGAACTGAATAGCAGGATCAATAGAATTCATTGTTGAAAGAACTCTATTTAAATCATCTTTATTACCTTCAAACAGGGTAAAAGTATCGTCTACGTAGCGGAACCATGCCGAGAAGTTTAAAGTTTCAAACAATTTTGATTCATAATAATGCATGTAGATATCAGCCAGGATGGGACTGAGGCGGCTTCCCATGGCTAATCCCTCAGTTTGTTTGTAATATTTATTTTGGAAAACAAAATGTGTTTGTTTCAAACAGAGTTGAGTGAGAGAAATTAGCTCATCAATTTCGATGCAAGAGAAATGAAATTCGCGAAGTCTGGTTTCTAGACATCTTAATGCACCCTCCACTGGGACATTGGTGAATAATGATTTTACATCAAAAGAAACCATGAGTAAATTACGAGGAGAAATGTTTTTAACCTTTTTTACAAACTCTATTGAATTTTTATGGTGTAAATGTTATTGTCTAATAGAGTGGAAAATCTAGAAACTAAATATTTAGCTAATGGATACGAGGCAGTACCTAAATTTGATACAATAGGGCGGAAAGGAATACCACTTTTATGAATTTTGGGAAGAGCATATAATCTGGCACAATTCGCAACAGATGGGATAAGCGAATGTTTTAAGTTGCTTGAAATGATTTGCGAAGATTTGATCGCAGTTTTTATTTTGGATAAGTCCGAAGGTGAAGGATCTTTAGGGATCGGATTATATGGTCCTTCGTTTAAGTCTTTAGTGACACCATCGATGTAAGTGTTCTTATCCATGACGACTATCTGGCCACCTTTGTCGGCCTTTGAAATGACAATATCCGGGTTAGAATGAATCTCGCGCATTGTAGCTCTTTCTCTCGCAGTTAGATTTGGTTTCAAAGGTTTATTATTGAATTTCACATTATGAGCGATAAGATGCCTAATCATTTCTTTCTGTGAATCCGAAACTTTACTGAACTTGAAAGCTTTTTCGATAGGAGCCAAAATCTTTGGAATCGAGGGTTTACAGGTTTGTGAGAAGTTAAAATTATATTTTAGAATTCTCTCTTGTTCTTCTGAAAGACTAACATTAGAAATATTAACATTAGAAATATAATTAGATTTTTTGAACTACTTGAACTGGAAGACTGTAAAAGACGTTTTTCGAATTTAACTGCAAGGGTGTTTTTATGACGGTTAACTGCATTCTCCGTTCTAGACCAAGACTTTTGTTCAAGGGCAGTGAATTTTGGATATGTTTTAGCGAGTTCCAGATGAAGCTTATAGAGTTCATGTTCAATTTTGGACAATTGTTGACGTGTATCCCTTATCACGGACCGAAGTAAGGCAAGTTTGCAATTTAACAGAATTCTTGAAACGCGACTCGAAGGTTTTTGATTAGATTTGATTTGAATAAAATTGGGGATCAATTTTTTACATTTACATTTAAGTAAAAAGTCAAGATGATTCAGGAAATTTTGCCGTTTCAGGCGTAATTTAGTGAAACGATTAACGGATGAAGGCATGATAAACAATGCAGAAAATCAAACTAAATTAACTGAGCAATAATAAAGTACACACAAAATAGCAGAAAAATCCCTCACTGAAATGAATAGAAAACAAAATGTTTGTAAGCAAAATGCATGAAATCAGACAAGCAAAGCACAATATCCAAATGTACAAAACATAAACATAACTTGAAAATTGCAAAAATGTACTCACCGAAACTCCTACAATCACAAAATGGCGGCCACACCACGTGCAAAAAAGAAAGCAAAAGTAAGCCTGTTTGGGGCTTCTATAATTAAGACACAATAACACGACGAATAAATACTAATTCAGAAGTCAAACAACAAAAATCAGCGTTAATTTTCAAAATTTTCACAGGACTAGTTTCGATGGTTTTACCGAACCATCATCTTCAGCTGCAAAACCGCAAATGAACAAGATAGGAAATAATGTTTAGATAAGATAAGAAAGCCTGGACAAGAATAAGCAAGTGGCGCCATCTGTTGGCGAAACCAGAACTAAAATATAATTTCTCTAAAAGCCGAAGGTAAATTTTGATTGGAATTAGGATCGTTAACTAGAACTGAACGATTTTTATGAATGTGAAATGCCTCTAGAAAATCCAGTTCTCCAATGGAAGATGTTTTTTGAATAATTTTGAGAGCAGAAAAATTGAAAGTGTGATTTTCGGTCCAACAATGTTGAGCAACAGAAGACTTCTGTGTTTCCTTTTATCTAACATATGCCTCATGTTCTTTGACGCGAAATTTTAAGGCTCTCTTAGTTTGGCCAATGTAAATTAAACCGCACTGGCAAGGAATCCTATAAATACCCCAGGAATTCATATCCGGAATGGGGTCCTTGAGTATAGAAGTTGGAATTTTATTGATGGGAGAGTAAACAACCCGAAAGTTAAATTTCTGCAAAATATGTGCAACTTTATAGCTAATTGATGGAAAGAAGAGAATGACAACAGAATTTTTATAATCTCCTAAAATAAGAGTGTGGCTTTTAGTGTGTTGAGATGAGAATTTTTTAACTGCTTGATTAATAATGTTGGGTGAAAAGCCCCTGTCAATAGCTATTGCTTTTAAATTATTTAGTTCTTCATCAAGGGCTAGTTTGGAGGAGCAAACTTGAAGAGCACGGAAAACATAGGAATAAAATGAAGCTAACTTTTGTTTAGTCGGATGACATGACTTAAAGTGTGGTGGAAGGCAAACCGATGAAGGTTTACGGTAAACTGTAGTACTGAAGTTGGATGTGTTACGTGTGACCAGAATGTCGAGAAACGGAAGAGAATTGCAAGTCTCAAGTTCAAAAGTGAACTGAATAGCAGGATCAATAGAATTCATTGTTGAAAGAACTCTATTTAAATCATCTTTATTACCTTCAAACAGGGTAAAAGTATCGTCTACGTAGCGGAACCATGCCGAGAAGTTTAAAGTTTCAAACAATTTTGATTCATAATAATGCATGTAGATATCAGCCAGGATGGGACTGAGGGGGCTTCCCATGGCTAATCCCTCAGTTTGTTTGTAATATTTATTTTGGAAAACAAAATGTGTTTGTTTCAAACAGAGTTGAGTGAGAGAAATTAGCTCATCAATTTCGATGCAAGAGAAATGAAATTCGCGAAGTCTGGTTTCTAGACATCTTAATGCACCCTCCACTGGGACATTGGTGAATAATGATTTTACATCAAAAGAAACCATGAGTAAATTACGAGGAGAAATGTTTTTAACCTTTTTTACAAACTCTATTGAATTTTTTATGGTGTAAATGTTATTGTCTAATAGAGTGGAAAATCTAGAAACTAAATATTTAGCTAATGGATACGAGGCAGTACCTAAATTTGATACAATAGGGCGGAAAGGAATACCACTTTTATGAATTTTGGGAAGAGCATATAATCTGGCACAATTCGCAACAGATGGGATAAGCGAATGTTTTAAGTTGCTTGAAATGATTTGCGAAGATTTGATCGCAGTTTTTATTTTGGATAAGTCCGAAGGTGAAGGATCTTTAGGGATCGGATTATATGGTCCTTCGTTTAAGAGTTTAGTGACACCATCGATGTAAGTGTTCTTATCCATGACGAGTATCTGGCCACCTTTGTCGGCCTTTGAAATGACAATATCCGGGTTAGAATGAATCTCGCGCATTGTAGCTCTTTCTCTCGCAGTTAGATTTGGTTTCAAAGGTTTATTATTGAATTTCACATTATGAGCGATAAGATGCCTAATCATTTCTTTCTGTGAATCCGAAACTTTACTGAACTTGAAAGCTTTTTCGATAGGAGCCAAAATCTTTGGAATCGAGGGTTTACAGGTTTGTGAGAAGTTAAAATTATATTTTAGAATTCTCTCTTGTTCTTCTGAAAGACTAACATTAGAAATATTAACATTAGAAATATAATTAGATTTTTTGAACTACTTGAACTGGAAGACTGTAAAAGAAGTTTTTCGAATTTAACTGCAAGGGTGTTTTTATGACGGTTAACTGCATTCTCCGTTCTAGACCAAGACTTTTGTTCAAGGGCAGTGAATTTTGGATATGTTTTAGCGAGTTCCAGATGAAGCTTATAGAGTTCATGTTCAATTTTGGACAATTGTTGACGTGTATCCCTTATCACGGACCGAAGTAAGGCAAGTTTGCAATTTAACAGAATTCTTGAAACGCGACTCGAAGGTTTTTGATTAGATTTGATTTGAATAAAATTGGGGATCAATTTTTTACATTTACATTTAAGTAAAAAGTCAAGATGATTCAGGAAATTTTGCCGTTTCAGGCGTAATTTAGTGAAACGATTAACGGATGAAGGCATGATAAACAATGCAGAAAATCAAACTAAATTAACTGAGCAATAATAAAGTACACACAAAATAGCAGAAAAATCCCTCACTGAAATGAATAGAAAACAAAATGTTTGTAAGCAAAATGCATGAAATCAGACAAGCAAAGCACAATATCCAAATGTACAAAACATAAACATAACTTGAAAATTGCAAAAGTGTACTCACCGAAACTCCTACAATCACAAAATGGCGGCCACACCACGTGCAAAAAAGAAAGCAAAAGTAAGCCTGTTTGGGGCTTCTATAATTAAGACACAATAACACGACGAATAAATACTAATTCAGAAGTCAAACAACAAAAATCAGCGTTAATTTTCAAAATTTTCACAGGACTAGTTTCGATGGTTTTACCGAACCATCATCTTCAGCTGCAAAACCGCAAATGAACAAGATAGGAAATAATGTTTAGATAAGATAAGAAAGCCTGGACAAGAATAAGCAAGTGGCGCCATCTGTTGGCGAAACCAAAACTAAAATATAATTTCTCTAAAAGCCGAAGGCAAATTTGGATTGGAATTAGGATCGTTAACTAGAACAGAACGATTTTTATGAATGTGAAATGCCTCTAGAAAATCCAGTTCTCCAATGGAAGATGTTTTTTGAATAATTTTGGCAGCAGAAAAATTGAAAGTGTGATTTTCGGACCAACAATGTTGAGCAACAGAAGACTTCTGTGTTTCCTTTTTTCTAACATATGCCTCATGTTCTTTGACGCGAAATTTTAAAGCTCTCTTAGTTTCGCCAAGGTAAATTAAACCGCACTGGCAAGGAATCCTATAAATACCCCAGGAATTCATATCCGGAATGGGGTCCTTGAGTATAAAGTTGGAATTTTATTGATGGGAGAGTAAACAACCCGAAAGTTAAATTTCTGCAAAATATGTGCAACTTTATAGCTAATTGATGGAAAGAAGGGAATGACAACAGAATTTTTATAATCTCCTAAAATAAGAGTGTGGCTTTTAGTGTGTTGAGATGAGAATTTTTTAACTGCTTGATTAATAATGATGGGTGAAAAGCCCCTGTCAATAGCTATTGCTTTTAAATAATTTAGTTCTTCATCAAGGGCTAGTTTGGAGGAGCAAACTTGAAGAGCACGGAAAACATAGGAATAAAATGAAGCTAACATTTGTTTAGTCGGATGACATGACTTAAAGTGTGGTGGAAGGCAAACCGATGAAGGTTTACGGTAAACTGTAGTACTGAAGTTGGATGTGTTACGTGTGACCAGAATGTCGAGAAACGGAAGAGAATTGCAAGTCTCAAGTTCAAAAGTGAACTGAATAGCAGGATCAATAGAATTCATTGTTGAAAGAACTCTCTTTAAATCATCTTTATTACCTTCAAACAGGGTAAAAGTATCGTCTACGTAGCGGAACCATGCCGAGAAGTTTAAAGTTTCAAACAATTTTGATTCATAATAATGCATGTAGATATCAGCCAGGATGGGACTGAGGCGGCTTCCCATGGCTAATCCCTCAGTTTGTTTGTAATATTTATTTTGGAAAACAAAATGTGTTTGTTTCAAACAGAGTTGAGTGAGAGAAATTAGCTCATCAATTTCGATGCAAGAGAAATGAAATTCGCGAAGTCTGGTTTCTAGACATCTTAATGCACCCTCCACTGGGACATTGGTGAATAATGATTTTACATCAAAAGAAACCATGAGTAAATTACGAGGAGAAATGTTTTTAACCTTTTTTACAAACTCTATTGAATTTTTATGGTGTAAATGTTATTGTCTAATAGAGTGGAAAATCTAGAAACTAAATATTTAGCTAATGGATACGAGGCAGTACCTAAATTTGATACAATAGGGCGGAAAGGAATACCACTTTTATGAATTTTGGGAAGAGCATATAATCTGGCACAATTCGCAACAGATGGGATAAGCGAATGTTTTAAGTTGCTTGAAATGATTTGCGAAGATTTGATCGCAGTTTTTATTTTGGATAAGTCCGAAGGTGAAGGATCTTTAGGGATCGGATTATATGGTCCTTCGTTTAAGAGTTTAGTGACACCATCGATGTAAGTGTTCTTATCCATGACGACTATCTGGCCACCTTTGTCGGCCTTTGAAATGACAATATCCGGGTTAGAATGAATCTCGCGCATTGTAGCTCTTTCTCTCGCAGTTAGATTTGGTTTCAAAGGTTTATTATTGAATTTCACATTATGAGCGATAAGATGCCTAATCATTTCTTTCTGTGAATCCGAAACTTTACTGAACTTGAAAGCTTTTTCGATAGGAGCCAAAATCTTTGGAATCGAGGGTTTACAGGTTTGTGAGAAGTTAAAATTATATTTTAGAATTCTCTCTTGTTCTTCTGAAAGACTAACATTAGAAATATTAACATTAGAAATATAATTAGATTTTTTGAACTACTTGAACTGGAAGACTGTAAAAGACGTTTTTCGAATTTAACTGCAAGGGTGTTTTTATGACGGTTAACTGCATTCTCCGTTCTAGACCAAGACTTTTGTTCAAGGGCAGTGAATTTTGGATATGTTTTAGCGAGTTCCAGATGAAGCTTATAGAGTTCATGTTCAATTTTGGACAATTGTTGACGTGTATCCCTTATCACGGACCGAAGTAAGGCAAGTTTGCAATTTAACAGAATTCTTGAAACGCGACTCGAAGGTTTTTGATTAGATTTGATTTCAATAAAATTGGGGATCAATTTTTTACATTTACATTTAAGTAAAAAGTCAAGATGATTCAGGAAATTTTGCCGTTTCAGGCGTAATTTAGTGAAACGATTAACGGATGAAGGCATGATAAACAATGCAGAAAATCAAACTAAATTAACTGAGCAATAATAAAGTACACACAAAATAGCAGAAAAATCCCTCACTGAAATGAATAGAAAACAAAATGTTTGTAAGCAAAATGCATGAAATCAGACAAGCAAAGCACAATATCCAAATGTACAAAACATAAACATAACTTGAAAATTGCAAAAATGTACTCACCGAAACTCCTACAATCACAAAATGGCGGCCACACCACGTGCAAAAAAGAAAGCAAAAGTAAGCCTGTTTGGGGCTTCTATAATTAAGACACAATAACACGCCGAATAAATACTAATTCAGAAGTCAAACAACAAAAGTCAGCGTTAATTTTCAAAATTTTCACAGGACTAGTTTCGATGGTTTTACCGAACCATCATCTTCAGCTGCAAAACCGCAAATGAACAAGATAGGAAATAATGTTTAGATAAGATAAGAAAGCCTGGACAAGAATAAGCAAGTGGCGCCATCTGTTGGCGAAACCAGAACTAAAATATAATTTCTCTAAAAGCCGAAGGCAAATTTGGATTGGAATTAGGATCGTTAACTAGAACAGAACGATTTTTATGAATGTGAAATGCCTCTAGAAAATCCAGTTCTCCAATGGAAGATGTTTTTTGAATAATTTTGGCAGCAGAAAATTTGAAAGTGTGATTTTCGGACCAACAGTGTTGAGCAACAGAAGACTTCTGTGTTTCCTTTTATCTAACATATGCCTCATGTTCTTTGACGCGAAATTTTAAGGCTCTCTTAGTTTGGCCAATGTAAATTAAACCGCACCGGCAAGGAATCCTATAAATACCCCAGGAATTCATATCCGGAATGGGGTCCTTGAGTATAGAAGTTGGAATTTTATTGATGGGAGAGTAAACAACCCGAAAGTTAAATTTCTGCAAAATATGTGCAACTTTATAGCTAATTGATGGAAAGAAGGGAATGACAACAGAATTTTTATAATCTCCTAAAATAAGAGTGTGGCTTTTAGTGTGTTGAGATGATAATTTTTTAACTGCTTGATTAATAATGATGGGTGAAAAGCCCCTGTCAATAGCTATTGCTTTTAAATAATTTAGTTCTTCATCAAGGGCTAGTTTGGAGCAGAAAACTTGAAGAGCACGGAAAACATAGGAATAAAATGAAGCTAACATTTGTTTAGTCGGATGACATGACTTAAAGTGTGGTGGAAGGCAAACCGATGAAGGTTTACGGTAAACTGTAGTACTGAAGTTGGATGTGTTACGTGTGACCAGAATGTCGAGAAACGGAAGAGAATTGCAAGTCTCAAGTTTAAAAGTAGTGAACTGAATAGCACGATCAATAGAATTCATTGTTGAAAGAACTCTATTTAAATCATCTTTATTACCTTCAAACAGGGTAAAAGTATCGTCTACGTAGAGGAACCATGCCGAGAAGTTTAAAGTTTCAAACAATTTTGATTCATAATAATGCATGTAGATATCAGCCAGGATGGGACTGAGGGGGCTTCCCATGGCTAATCCCTCAGTTTGTTTGTAATATTTATTTTGGAAAACAAAATGTGTTTGTTTCATACAGAGTTGAGTGAGAGAAATTAGCTCATCAATTTCGATGCAAGAGAAATGAAATTCGCGAAGTCTGGTTTCTAGACATCTTAATGCACCCTCCACTGGGACATTGGTGAATAATGATTTTACATCAAAAGAAACCATGAGTAAATTACGAGGAGAAATGTTTTTAACCTTTTTTACAAACTCTATTGAATTTTTTATGGTGTAAATGTTATTGTCTAATAGAGTGGAAAATCTAGAAACTAAATATTTAGCTAATGGATACGAGGCAGTACCTAAATTTGATACAATAGGGCGGAAAGGAATACCACTTTTATGAATTTTGGGAAGAGCATATAATCTGGCACAATTCGCAACAGATGGGATAAGCGAATGTTTTAAGTTGCTTGAAATGATTTGCGAAGATTTGATCGCAGTTTTTATTTTGGATAAGTCCGAAGGTGAAGGATCTTTAGGGATCGGATTATATGGTCCTTCGTTTAAGAGTTTAGTGACACCATCGATGTAAGTGTTCTTATCCATGACGACTATCTGGCCACCTTTGTCGGCCTTTGAAATGACAATATCCGGGTTAGAATGAATCTCGCGCATTGTAGCTCTTTCTCTCGCAGTTAGATTTGGTTTCAAAGGTTTATTATTGAATTTCACATTATGAGCGATAAGATGCCTAATCATTTCTTTCTGTGAATCCGAAACTTTACTGAACTTGAAAGCTTTTTCGATAGGAGCCAAAATCTTTGGAATCGAGGGTTTACAGGTTTGTGAGAAGTTAAAATTATATTTTAGAATTCTCTCTTGTTCTTCTGAAAGACTAACATTAGAAATATAATTAGATTTTTTGAACTACTTGAACTGGAAGACTGTAAAAGAAGTTTTTCGAATTTAACTGCAAGGGTGATTTTATGACGGTTAACTGCATTCTCCGTTCTAGACCAAGACTTTTGTTCAAGGGCAGTGAATTTTGGATATGTTTTAGCGAGTTCCAGATGAAGCTTATAGAGTTCATGTTCAATTTTGGACAATTGTTGACGTGTATCCCTTATCACGGACCGAAGTAAGGCAAGTTTGCAATTTAACAGAATTCTTGAAACGCGACTCGAAGGTTTTTGATTAGATTTGATTTGAATAAAATTGGGGATCAATTTTTTACATTTACATTTAAGTAAAAAGTCAAGATGATTCAGGAAATTTTGCCGTTTCAGGCGTAATTTAGTGAAACGATTAACGGATGAAGGCATGATAAGCAATGCAGAAAATCAAACTAAATTAACTGAGCAATAATAAAGTACACACAAAATAGCAGAAAAATCCCTCACTGAAATGAATAGAAAACAAAATGTTTGTAAGCAAAATGCATGAAATCAGACAAGCAAAGCACAATATCCAAATGTACAAAACATAAACATAACTTGAAAATTGCAAAAATGTACTCACCGAAACTCCTACAATCACAAAATGGCGGCCACACCACGTGCAAAAAAGAAAGCAAAAGTAAGCCTGTTTGGGGCTTCTATAATTAAGACACAATAACACGACGAATAAATACTAATTCAGAAGTCAAGCAACAAAAATCAGCGTTAATTTTCAAAATTTTCACAGGACTAGTTTCGATGGTTTTACCGAACCATCATCTTCAGCTGCAAAACCGCAAATGAACAAGATAGGAAATAATGTTTAGATAAGATAAGAAAGCCTGGACAAGAATAAGCAAGTGGCGCCATCTGTTGGCGAAACCAGAACTAAAATATAATTTCTCTAAAAGCCGAAGGCAAATTTGGATTGGAATTAGGATCGTTAACTAGAACAGAACGATTTTTATGAATGTGAAATGCCTCTAGAAAATCCAGTTCTCCAATGGAAGATGTTTTTTGAATAATTTTGGCAGCAGAAAATTTGAAAGTGTGATTTTCGGACCAACAGTGTTGAGCAACAGAAGACTTCTGTGTTTCCTTTTATCTAACATATGCCTCATGTTCTTTGACGCGAAATTTTAAGGCTCTCTTAGTTTGGCCAATGTAAATTAAACCGCACCGGCAAGGAATCCTATAAATACCCCAGGAATTCATATCCGGAATGGGGTCCTTGAGTATAGAAGTTGGAATTTTATTGATGGGAGAGTAAACAACCCGAAAGTTAAATTTCTGCAAAATATGTGCAACTTTATAGCTAATTGATGGAAAGAAGGGAATGACAACAGAATTTTTATAATCTCCTAAAATAAGAGTGTGGCTTTTAGTGTGTTGAGATGATAATTTTTTAACTGCTTGATTAATAATGATGGGTGAAAAGCCCCTGTCAATAGCTATTGCTTTTAAATAATTTAGTTCTTCATCAAGGGCTAGTTTGGAGCAGCAAACTTGAAGAGCACGGAAAACATAGGAATAAAATGAAGCTAACATTTGTTTAGTCGGATGACATGACTTAAAGTGTGGTGGAAGGCAAACCGATGAAGGTTTACGGTAAACTGTAGTACTGAAGTTGGATGTGTTACGTGTGACCAGAATGTCGAGAAACGGAAGAGAATTGCAAGTCTCAAGTTTAAAAGTAGTGAACTGAATAGCACGATCAATAGAATTCATTGTTGAAAGAACTCTATTTAAATCATCTTTATTACCTTCAAACAGGGTAAAAGTATCGTCTACGTAGAGGAACCATGCCGAGAAGTTTAAAGTTTCAAACAATTTTGATTCATAATAATGCATGTAGATATCAGCCAGGATGGGACTGAGGGGGCTTCCCATGGCTAATCCCTCAGTTTGTTTGTAATATTTATTTTGGAAAACAAAATGTGTTTGTTTCATACAGAGTTGAGTGAGAGAAATTAGCTCATCAATTTCGATGCAAGAGAAATGAAATTCGCGAAGTCTGGTTTCTAGACATCTTAATGCACCCTCCACTGGGACATTGGTGAATAATGATTTTACATCAAAAGAAACCATGAGTAAATTACGAGGAGAAATGTTTTTAACCTTTTTTACAAACTCTATTGAATTTTTTATGGTGTAAATGTTATTGTCTAATAGAGTGGAAAATCTAGAAACTAAATATTTAGCTAATGGATACGAGGCAGTACCTAAATTTGATACAATAGGGCGGAAAGGAATACCACTTTTATGAATTTTGGGAAGAGCATATAATCTGGCACAATTCGCAACAGATGGGATAAGCGAATGTTTTAAGTTGCTTGAAATGATTTGCGAAGCGAAGATTTGATCGCAGTTTTTATTTTGGATAAGTCCGAAGGTGAAGGATCTTTAGGGATCGGATTATATGGTCCTTCGTTTAAGAGTTTAGTGACACCATCGATGTAAGTGTTCTTATCCATGACGACTATCTGGCCACCTTTGTCGGCCTTTGAAATGACAATATCCGGGTTAGAATGAATCTCGCGCATTGTAGCTCTTTCTCTCGCAGTTAGATTTGGTTTCAAAGGTTTATTATTGAATTTCACATTATGAGCGATAAGATGCCTAATCATTTCTTTCTGTGAATCCGAAACTTTACTGAACTTGAAAGCTTTTTCGATAGGAGCCAAAATCTTTGGAATCGAGGGTTTACAGGTTTGTGAGAAGTTAAAATTATATTTTAGAATTCTCTCTTGTTCTTCTGAAAGACTAACATTAGAAATATTAACATTAGAAATATAATTAGATTTTTTGAACTACTTGAACTGGAAGACTGTAAAAGAAGTTTTTCGAATTTAACTGCAAGGGTGATTTTATGACGGTTAACTGCATTCTCCGTTCTAGACCAAGACTTTTGTTCAAGGGCAGTGAATTTTGGATATGTTTTAGCGAGTTCCAGATGAAGCTTATAGAGTTCATGTTCAATTTTGGACAATTGTTGACGTGTATCCCTTATCACGGACCGAAGTAAGGCAAGTTTGCAATTTAACAGAATTCTTGAAACGCGACTCGAAGGTTTTTGATTAGATTTGATTTGAATAAAATTGGGGATCAATTTTTTACATTTACATTTAAGTAAAAAGTCAAGATGATTCAGGAAATTTTGCCGTTTCAGGCGTAATTTAGTGAAACGATTAACGGATGAAGGCATGATAAGCAATGCAGAAAATCAAACTAAATTAACTGAGCAATAATAAAGTACACACAAAATAGCAGAAAAATCCCTCACTGAAATGAATAGAAAACAAAATGTTTGTAAGCAAAATGCATGAAATCAGACAAGCAAAGCACAATATCCAAATGTACAAAACATAAACATAACTTGAAAATTGCAAAAATGTACTCACCGAAACTCCTACAATCACAAAATGGCGGCCACACCACGTGCAAAAAAGAAAGCAAAAGTAAGCCTGTTTGGGGCTTCTATAATTAAGACACAATAACACGACGAATAAATACTAATTCAGAAGTCAAGCAACAAAAATCAGCGTTAATTTTCAAAATTTTCACAGGACTAGTTTCGATGGTTTTACCGAACCATCATCTTCAGCTGCAAAACCGCAAATGAACAAGATAGGAAATAATGTTTAGATAAGATAAGAAAGCCTGGACAAGAATAAGCAAGTGGCGCCATCTGTTGGCGAAACCAGAACTAAAATATAATTTCTCTAAAAGCCGAAGGCAAATTTGGATTGGAATTAGGATCGTTAACTAGAACAGAACGATTTTTATGAATGTGAAATGCCTCTAGAAAATCCAGTTCTCCAATGGAAGATGTTTTTTGAATAATTTTGAGAGCAGAAAAATTGAAAGTGTGATTTTCGGACCAACAATGTTGAGCAACAGAAGACTTCTGTGTTTCCTTTTATCTAACATATGCCTCATGTTCTTTGACGCGAAATTTTAAGGCTCTCTTAGTTTGGCCAATGTAAATTAAACCGCACTGGCAAGGAATCCTATAAATACCCCAGGAATTCATATCCGGAATGGGGTCCTTGAGTATAGAAGTTGGAATTTTATTGATGGGAGAGTAAACAACCCGAAAGTTAAATTTCTGCAAAATATGTGCAACTTTATAGCTAATTGATGGAAAGAAGGGAATGACAACAGAATTTTTATAATCTCCTAAAATAAGAGTGTGGCTTTTAGTGTGTTGAGATGAGAATATTTTAACTGCTTGATTAATAATGTTGGGTGAAAAGCCCCTGTCAATAGCTATTGCTTTTAAATAATTTAGTTCTTCATCAAGGGCTAGTTTGGAGGAGCAAACTTGAAGAGCACGGAAAACATAGGAATAAAATGAAGCTAACTTTTGTTTAGTCGGATGACATGACTTAAAGTGTGGTGGAAGGCAAACCGATGAAGGTTTACGGTAAACTGTAGTACTGAAGTTGGATGTGTTACGTGTGACCAGAATGTCGAGAAACGGAAGAGAATTGCAAGTCTCAAGTTCAAAAGTGAACTGAATAGCAGGATCAATAGAATTCATTGTTGAAAGAACTCTATTTAAATCATCTTTATTACCTTCAAACAGGGTAAAAGTATCGTCTACGTAGCGGAACCATGCCGAGAAGTTTAAAGTTTCAAACAATTTTGATTCATAATAATGCATGTAGATATCAGCCAGGATGGGACTGAGGGGGCTTCCCATGGCTAATCCCTCAGTTTGTTTGTAATATTTATTTTGGAAAACAAAATGTGTTTGTTTCAAACAGAGTTGAGTGAGAGAAATTAGCTCATCAATTTCGATGCAAGAGAAATGAAATTCGCGAAGTCTGGTTTCTAGACATCTTAATGCACCCTCCACTGGGACATTGGTGAATAATGATTTTACATCAAAAGAAACCATGAGTAAATTACGAGGAGAAATGTTTTTAACCTTTTTTACAAACTCTATTGAATTTTTTATGGTGTAAATGTTATTGTCTAATAGAGTGGAAAATCTAGAAACTAAATATTTAGCTAATGGATACGAGGCAGTACCTAAATTTGATACAATAGGGCGGAAAGGAATACCACTTTTATGAATTTTGGGAAGAGCATATAATCTGGCACAATTCGCAACAGATGGGATAAGCGAATGTTTTAAGTTGCTTGAAATGATTTGCGAAGATTTGATCGCAGTTTTTTTTTGGATAAGTCCGAAGGTGAAGGATCTTTAGGGATCGGATTATATGGTCCTTCGTTTAAGAGTTTAGTGACACCATCGATGTAAGTGTTCTTATCCATGACGACTATCTGGCCACCTTTGTCGGCCTTTGAAATGACAATATCCGGGTTAGAATGAATCTCGCGCATTGTAGCTCTTTCTCTCGCAGTTAGATTTGGTTTCAAAGGTTTATTATTGAATTTCACATTATGAGCGATAAGATGCCTAATCATTTCTTTCTGTGAATCCGAAACTTTACTGAACTTGAAAGCTTTTTCGATAGGAGCCAAAATCTTTGGAATCGAGGGTTTACAGGTTTGTGAGAAGTTAAAATTATATTTTAGAATTCTCTCTTGTTCTTCTGAAAGACTAACATTAGAAATATTAACATTAGAAATATAATTAGATTTTTTGAACTACTTGAACTGGAAGACTGTAAAAGAAGTTTTTCGAATTTAACTGCAAGGGTGATTTTATGACGGTTAACTGCATTCTCCGTTCTAGACCAAGACTTTTGTTCAAGGGCAGTGAATTTTGGATATGTTTTAGCGAGTTCCAGATGAAGCTTATAGAGTTCATGTTCAATTTTGGACAATTGTTGACGTGTATCCCTTATCACGGACCGAAGTAAGGCAAGTTTGCAATTTAACAGAATTCTTGAAACGCGACTCGAAGGTTTTTGATTAGATTTGATTTGAATAAAATTGGGGATCAATTTTTTACATTTACATTTAAGTAAAAAGTCAAGATGATTCAGGAAATTTTGCCGTTTCAGGCGTAATTTAGTGAAACGATTAACGGATGAAGGCATGATAAGCAATGCAGAAAATCAAACTAAATTAACTGAGCAATAATAAAGTACACACAAAATAGCAGAAAAATCCCTCACTGAAATGAATAGAAAACAAAATGTTTGTAAGCAAAATGCATGAAATCAGACAAGCAAAGCACAATATCCAAATGTACAAAACATAAACATAACTTGAAAATTGCAAAAATGTACTCACCGAAACTCCTACAATCACAAAATGGCGGCCACACCACGTGCAAAAAAGAAAGCAAAAGTAAGCCTGTTTGGGGCTTCTATAATTAAGACACAATAACACGACGAATAAATACTAATTCAGAAGTCAAGCAACAAAAATCAGCGTTAATTTTCAAAATTTTCACAGGACTAGTTTCGATGGTTTTACCGAACCATCATCTTCAGCTGCAAAACCGCAAATGAACAAGATAGGAAATAATGTTTAGATAAGATAAGAAAGCCTGGACAAGAATAAGCAAGTGGCGCCATCTGTTGGCGAAACCAGAACTAAAATATAATTTCTCTAAAAGCCGAAGGCAAATTTGGATTGGAATTAGGATCGTTAACTAGAACAGAACGATTTTTATGAATGTGAAATGCCTCTAGAAAATCCAGTTCTCCAATGGAAGATGTTTTTTGAATAATTTTGAGAGCAGAAAAATTGAAAGTGTGATTTTCGGACCAACAATGTTGAGCAACAGAAGACTTCTGTGTTTCCTTTTATCTAACATATGCCTCATGTTCTTTGACGCGAAATTTTAAGGCTCTCTTAGTTTGGCCAATGTAAATTAAACCGCACTGGCAAGGAATCGTATAAATACCCCAGGAATTCATATCCGGAATGGGGTCCTTGAGTATAGAAGTTGGAATTTTATTGATGGGAGAGTAAACAACCCGAAAGTTAAATTTCTGCAAAATATGTGCAACTTTATAGCTAATTGATGGAAAGAAGGGAATGACAACAGAATTTTTATAATCTCCTAAAATAAGAGTGTGGCTTTTAGTGTGTTGAGATGAGAATTTTTTAACTGCTTGATTAATAATGTTGGGTGAAAAGCCCCTGTCAATAGCTATTGCTTTTAAATAATTTAGTTCTTCATCAAGGGCTAGTTTGGAGGAGCAAACTTGAAGAGCACGGAAAACATAGGAATAAAATGAAGCTAACTTTTGTTTAGTCGGATGACATGACTTAAAGTGTGGTGGAAGGCAAACCGATGAAGGTTTACGGTAAACTGTAGTACTGAAGTTGGATGTGTTACGTGTGACCAGAATGTCGAGAAACGGAAGAGAATTGCAAGTCTCAAGTTCAAAAGTGAACTGAATAGCAGGATCAATAGAATTCATTGTTGAAAGAACTCTATTTAAATCATCTTTATTACCTTCAAACAGGGTAAAAGTATCGTCTACGTAGCGGAACCATGCCGAGAAGTTTAAAGTTTCAAACAATTTTGATTCATAATAATGCATGTAGATATCAGCCAGGATGGGACTGAGGGGGCTTCCCATGGCTAATCCCTCAGTTTGTTTGTAATATTTATTTTGGAAAACAAAATGTGTTTGTTTCAAACAGAGTTGAGTGAGAGAAATTAGCTCATCAATTTCGATGCAAGAGAAATGAAATTCGCGAAGTCTGGTTTCTAGACATCTTAATGCACCCTCCACTGGAACATTGGTGAATAATGATTTTACATCAAAAGAAACCATGAGTAAATTACGAGGAGAAATGTTTTTAACCTTTTTTACAAACTCTATTGAATTTTTTATGGTGTAAATGTTATTGTCTAATAGAGTGGAAAATCTAGAAACTAAATATTTAGCTAATGGATACGAGGCAGTACCTAAATTTGATACAATAGGGCGGAAAGGAATACCACTTTTATGAATTTTGGGAAGAGCATATAATCTGGCACAATTCGCAACAGATGGGATAAGCGAATGTTTTAAGTTGCTTGAAATGATTTGCGAAGATTTGATCGCAGTTTTTTTTTGGATAAGTCCGAAGGTGAAGGATCTTTAGGGATCGGATTATATGGTCCTTCGTTTAAGAGTTTAGTGACACCATCGATGTAAGTGTTCTTATCCATGACGACTATCTGGCCACCTTTGTCGGCCTTTGAAATGACAATATCCGGGTTAGAATGAATCTCGCGCATTGTAGCTCTTTCTCTCGCAGTTAGATTTGGTTTCAAAGGTTTATTATTGAATTTCACATTATGAGCGATAAGATGCCTAATCATTTCTTTCTGTGAATCCGAAACTTTACTGAACTTGAAAGCTTTTTCGATAGGAGCCAAAATCTTTGGAATCGAGGGTTTACAGGTTTGTGAGAAGTTAAAATTATATTTTAGAATTCTCTCTTGTTCTTCTGAAAGACTAACATTAGAAATATTAACATTAGAAATATAATTAGATTTTTTGAACTACTTGAACTGGAAGACTGTAAAAGAAGTTTTTCGAATTTAACTGCAAGGGTGATTTTATGACGGTTAACTGCATTCTCCGTTCTAGACCAAGACTTTTGTTCAAGGGCAGTGAATTTTGGATATGTTTTAGCGAGTTCCAGATGAAGCTTATAGAGTTCATGTTCAATTTTGGACAATTGTTGACGTGTATCCCTTATCACGGACCGAAGTAAGGCAAGTTTGCAATTTAACAGAATTCTTGAAACGCGACTCGAAGGTTTTTGATTAGATTTGATTTGAATAAAATTGGGGATCAATTTTTTACATTTACATTTAAGTAAAAAGTCAAGATGATTCAGGAAATTTTGCCGTTTCAGGCGTAATTTAGTGAAACGATTAACGGATGAAGGCATGATAAACAATGCAGAAAATCAAACTAAATTAACTGAGCAATAATAAAGTACACACAAAATAGCAGAAAAATCCCTCACTGAAATGAATAGAAAACAAAATGTTTGTAAGCAAAATGCATGAAATCAGACAAGCAAAGCACAATATCCAAATGTACAAAACATAAACATAACTTGAAAATTGCAAAAATGTACTCACCGAAACTCCTACAATCACAAAATGGCGGCCACACCACGTGCAAAAAAGAAAGCAAAAGTAAGCCTGTTTGGGGCTTCTATAATTAAGACACAATAACACGACGAATAAATACTAATTCAGAAGTCAAACAACAAAAATCAACGTTAATTTTCAAAATTTTCACAGGACTAGTTTCGATGGTTTTACCGAACCATCATCTTCAGCTGCAAAACCGCAAATGAACAAGATAGGAAATACTGTTTAGATAAGATAAGAAAGCCTGGACAAGAATAAGCAAGTGGCGCCATCTGTTGGCGAAACCAGAACTAAAATATAATTTCTCTAAAAGCCGAAGGCAAATTTGGATTGGAATTAGGATCGTTAACTAGAACAGAACGATTTTTATGAATGTGAAATGCCTCTAGAAAATCCAGTTCTCCAATGGAAGATGTTTTTTGAATAATTTTGAGAGCAGAAAAATTGAAAGTGTGATTTTCGGACCAACAATGTTGAGCAACAGAAGACTTCTGTGTTTCCTTTTATCTAACATATGCCTCATGTTCTTTGACGCGAAATTTTAAGGCTCTCTTAGTTTGGCCAATGTAAATTAAACCGCACTGGCAAGGAATCCTATAAATACCCCAGGAATTCATATCCGGAATGGGGTCCTTGAGTATAGAAGTTGGAATTTTATTGATGGGAGAGTAAACAACCCGAAAGTTAAATTTCTGCAAAATATGTGCAACTTTATAGCTAATTGATGGAAAGAAGGGAATGACAACAGAATTTTTATAATCTCCTAAAATAAGAGTGTGGCTTTTAGTGTGTTGAGATGAGAATTTTTTAACTGCTTGATTAATAATGTTGGGTGAAAAGCCCCTGTCAATAGCTATTGCTTTTAAATAATTTAGTTCTTCATCAAGGGCTAGTTTGGAGGAGCAAACTTGAAGAGCACGGAAAACATAGGAATAAAATGAAGCTAACTTTTGTTTAGTCGGATGACATGACTTAAAGTGTGGTGGAAGGCAAACCGATGAAGGTTTACGGTAAACTGTAGTACTGAAGTTGGATGTGTTACGTGTGACCAGAATGTCGAGAAACGGAAGAGAATTGCAAGTCTCAAGTTCAAAAGTGAACTGAATAGCAGGATCAATAGAATTCATTGTTGAAAGAACTCTATTTAAATCATCTTTATTACCTTCAAACAGGGTAAAAGTATCGTCTACGTAGCGGAACCATGCCGAGAAGTTTAAAGTTTCAAACAATTTTGATTCATAATAATGCATGTAGATATCAGCCAGGATGGGACTGAGGGGGCTTCCCATGGCTAATCCCTCAGTTTGTTTGTAATATTTATTTTGGAAAACAAAATGTGTTTGTTTCAAACAGAGTTGAGTGAGAGAAATTAGCTCATCAATTTCGATGCAAGAGAAATGAAATTCGCGAAGTCTGGTTTCTAGACATCTTAATGCACCCTCCACTGGGACATTGGTGAATAATGATTTTACATCAAAAGAAACCATGAGTAAATTACGAGGAGAAATGTTTTTAACCTTTTTTACAAACTCTATTGAATTTTTTATGGTGTAAATGTTATTGTCTAATAGAGTGGAAAATCTAGAAACTAAATATTTAGCTAATGGATACGAGGCAGTACCTAAATTTGATACAATAGGGCGGAAAGGAATACCACTTTTATGAATTTTGGGAAGAGCATATAATCTGGCACAATTCGCAACAGATGGGATAAGCGAATGTTTTAAGTTGCTTGAAATGATTTGCGAAGATTTGATCGCAGTTTTTATTTTGGATAAGTCCGAAGGTGAAGGATCTTTAGGGATCGGATTATATGGTCCTTCGTTTAAGAGTTTAGTGACACCATCGATGTAAGTGTTCTTATCCATGACGACTATCTGGCCACCTTTGTCGGCCTTTGAAATGACAATATCCGGGTTAGAATGAATCTCGCGCATTGTAGCTCTTTCTCTCGCAGTTAGATTTGGTTTCAAAGGTTTATTATTGAATTTCACATTATGAGCGATAAGATGCCTAATCATTTCTTTCTGTGAATCCGAAACTTTACTGAACTTGAAAGCTTTTTCGATAGGAGCCAAAATCTTTGGAATCGAGGGTTTACAGGTTTGTGAGAAGTTAAAATTATATTTTAGAATTCTCTCTTGTTCTTCTGAAAGACTAACATTAGAAATATTAACATTAGAAATATAATTAGATTTTTTGAACTACTTGAACTGGAAGACTGTAAAAGAAGTTTTTCGAATTTAACTGCAAGGGTGATTTTATGACGGTTAACTGCATTCTCCGTTCTAGACCAAGACTTTTGTTCAAGGGCAGTGAATTTTGGATATGTTTTAGCGAGTTCCAGATGAAGCTTATAGAGTTCATGTTCAATTTTGGACAATTGTTGACGTGTATCCCTTATCACGGACCGAAGTAAGGCAAGTTTGCAATTTAACAGAATTCTTGAAACGCGACTCGAAGGTTTTTGATTAGATTTGATTTGAATAAAATTGGGGATCAATTTTTTACATTTACATTTAAGTAAAAAGTCAAGATGATTCAGGAAATTTTGCCGTTTCAGGCGTAATTTAGTGAAACGATTAACGGATGAAGGCATGATAAGCAATGCAGAAAATCAAACTAAATTAACTGAGCAATAATAAAGTACACACAAAATAGCAGAAAAATCCCTCACTGAAATGAATAGAAAACAAAATGTTTGTAAGCAAAATGCATGAAATCAGACAAGCAAAGCACAATATCCAAATGTACAAAACATAAACATAACTTGAAAATTGCAAAAATGTACTCACCGAAACTCCTACAATCACAAAATGGCGGCCACACCACGTGCAAAAAAGAAAGCAAAAGTAAGCCTGTTTGGGGCTTCTATAATTAAGACACAATAACACGACGAATAAATACTAATTCAGAAGTCAAGCAACAAAAATCAGCGTTAATTTTCAAAATTTTCACAGGACTAGTTTCGATGGTTTTACCGAACCATCATCTTCAGCTGCAAAACCGCAAATGAACAAGATAGGAAATAATGTTTAGATAAGATAAGAAAGCCTGGACAAGAATAAGCAAGTGGCGCCATCTGTTGGCGAAACCAGAACTAAAATATAATTTCTCTAAAAGCCGAAGGCAAATTTGGATTGGAATTAGGATCGTTAACTAGAACAGAACGATTTTTATGAATGTGAAATGCCTCTAGAAAATCCAGTTCTCCAATGGAAGATGTTTTTTGAATAATTTTGGCAGCAGAAAATTTGAAAGTGTGATTTTCGGACCAACAGTGTTGAGCAACAGAAGACTTCTGTGTTTCCTTTTATCTAACATATGCCTCATGTTCTTTGACGCGAAATTTTAAGGCTCTCTTAGTTTGGCCAATGTAAATTAAACCGCACCGGCAAGGAATCCTATAAATACCCCAGGAATTCATATCCGGAATGGGGTCCTTGAGTATAGAAGTTGGAATTTTATTGATGGGAGAGTAAACAACCCGAAAGTTAAATTTCTGCAAAATATGTGCAACTTTATAGCTAATTGATGGAAAGAAGGGAATGACAACAGAATTTTTATAATCTCCTAAAATAAGAGTGTGGCTTTTAGTGTGTTGAGATGATAATTTTTTAACTGCTTGATTAATAATGATGGGTGAAAAGCCCCTGTCAATAGCTATTGCTTTTAAATAATTTAGTTCTTCATCAAGGGCTAGTTTGGAGCAGCAAACTTGAAGAGCACGGAAAACATAGGAATAAAATGAAGCTAACATTTGTTTAGTCGGATGACATGACTTAAAGTGTGGTGGAAGGCAAACCGATGAAGGTTTACGGTAAACTGTAGTACTGAAGTTGGATGTGTTACGTGTGACCAGAATGTCGAGAAACGGAAGAGAATTGCAAGTCTCAAGTTTAAAAGTAGTGAACTGAATAGCACGATCAATAGAATTCATTGTTGAAAGAACTCTATTTAAATCATCTTTATTACCTTCAAACAGGGTAAAAGTATCGTCTACGTAGAGGAACCATGCCGAGAAGTTTAAAGTTTCAAACAATTTTGATTCATAATAATGCATGTAGATATCAGCCAGGATGGGACTGAGGGGGCTTCCCATGGCTAATCCCTCAGTTTGTTTGTAATATTTATTTTGGAAAACAAAATGTGTTTGTTTCATACAGAGTTGAGTGAGAGAAATTAGCTCATCAATTTCGATGCAAGAGAAATGAAATTCGCGAAGTCTGGTTTCTAGACATCTTAATGCACCCTCCACTGGGACATTGGTGAATAATGATTTTACATCAAAAGAAACCATGAGTAAATTACGAGGAGAAATGTTTTTAACCTTTTTTACAAACTCTATTGAATTTTTTATGGTGTAAATGTTATTGTCTAATAGAGTGGAAAATCTAGAAACTAAATATTTAGCTAATGGATACGAGGCAGTACCTAAATTTGATACAATAGGGCGGAAAGGAATACCACTTTTATGAATTTTGGGAAGAGCATATAATCTGGCACAATTCGCAACAGATGGGATAAGCGAATGTTTTAAGTTGCTTGAAATGATTTGCGAAGATTTGATCGCAGTTTTTATTTTGGATAAGTCCGAAGGTGAAGGATCTTTAGGGATCGGATTATATGGTCCTTCGTTTAAGAGTTTAGTGACACCATCGATGTAAGTGTTCTTATCCATGACGACTATCTGGCCACCTTTGTCGGCCTTTGAAATGACAATATCCGGGTTAGAATGAATCTCGCGCATTGTAGCTCTTTCTCTCGCAGTTAGATTTGGTTTCAAAGGTTTATTATTGAATTTCACATTATGAGCGATAAGATGCCTAATCATTTCTTTCTGTGAATCCGAAACTTTACTGAACTTGAAAGCTTTTTCGATAGGAGCCAAAATCTTTGGAATCGAGGGTTTACAGGTTTGTGAGAAGTTAAAATTATATTTTAGAATTCTCTCTTGTTCTTCTGAAAGACTAACATTAGAAATATTAACATTAGAAATATAATTAGATTTTTTGAACTACTTGAACTGGAAGACTGTAAAAGAAGTTTTTCGAATTTAACTGCAAGGGTGATTTTATGACGGTTAACTGCATTCTCCGTTCTAGACCAAGACTTTTGTTCAAGGGCAGTGAATTTTGGATATGTTTTAGCGAGTTCCAGATGAAGCTTATAGAGTTCATGTTCAATTTTGGACAATTGTTGACGTGTATCCCTTATCACGGACCGAAGTAAGGCAAGTTTGCAATTTAACAGAATTCTTGAAACGCGACTCGAAGGTTTTTGATTAGATTTGATTTGAATAAAATTGGGGATCAATTTTTTACATTTACATTTAAGTAAAAAGTCAAGATGATTCAGGAAATTTTGCCGTTTCAGGCGTAATTTAGTGAAACGATTAACGGATGAAGGCATGATAAGCAATGCAGAAAATCAAACTAAATTAACTGAGCAATAATAAAGTACACACAAAATAGCAGAAAAATCCCTCACTGAAATGAATAGAAAACAAAATGTTTGTAAGCAAAATGCATGAAATCAGACAAGCAAAGCACAATATCCAAATGTACAAAACATAAACATAACTTGAAAATTGCAAAAATGTACTCACCGAAACTCCTACAATCACAAAATGGCGGCCACACCACGTGCAAAAAAGAAAGCAAAAGTAAGCCTGTTTGGGGCTTCTATAATTAAGACACAATAACACGACGAATAAATACTAATTCAGAAGTCAAGCAACAAAAATCAGCGTTAATTTTCAAAATTTTCACAGGACTAGTTTCGATGGTTTTACCGAACCATCATCTTCAGCTGCAAAACCGCAAATGAACAAGATAGGAAATAATGTTTAGATAAGATAAGAAAGCCTGGACAAGAATAAGCAAGTGGCGCCATCTGTTGGCGAAACCAGAACTAAAATATAATTTCTCTAAAAGCCGAAGGCAAATTTGGATTGGAATTAGGATCGTTAACTAGAACAGAACGATTTTTATGAATGTGAAATGCCTCTAGAAAATCCAGTTCTCCAATGGAAGATGTTTTTTGAATAATTTTGAGAGCAGAAAAATTGAAAGTGTGATTTTCGGACCAACAATGTTGAGCAACAGAAGACTTCTGTGTTTCCTTTTATCTAACATATGCCTCATGTTCTTTGACGCGAAATTTTAAGGCTCTCTTAGTTTGGCCAATGTAAATTAAACCGCACTGGCAAGGAATCCTATAAATACCCCAGGAATTCATATCCGGAATGGGGTCCTTGAGTATAGAAGTTGGAATTTTATTGATGGGAGAGTAAACAACCCGAAAGTTAAATTTCTGCAAAATATGTGCAACTTTATAGCTAATTGATGGAAAGAAGGGAATGACAACAGAATTTTTATAATCTCCTAAAATAAGAGTGTGGCTTTTAGTGTGTTGAGATGAGAATTTTTTAACTGCTTGATTAATAATGTTGGGTGAAAAGCCCCTGTCAATAGCTATTGCTTTTAAATAATTTAGTTCTTCATCAAGGGCTAGTTTGGAGGAGCAAACTTGAAGAGCACGGAAAACATAGGAATAAAATGAAGCTAACTTTTGTTTAGTCGGATGACATGACTTAAAGTGTGGTGGAAGGCAAACCGATGAAGGTTTACGGTAAACTGTAGTACTGAAGTTGGATGTGTTACGTGTGACCAGAATGTCGAGAAACGGAAGAGAATTGCAAGTCTCAAGTTCAAAAGTGAACTGAATAGCAGGATCAATAGAATTCATTGTTGAAAGAACTCTATTTAAATCATCTTTATTACCTTCAAACAGGGTAAAAGTATCGTCTACGTAGCGGAACCATGCCGAGAAGTTTAAAGTTTCAAACAATTTTGATTCATAATAATGCATGTAGATATCAGCCAGGATGGGACTGAGGGGGCTTCCCATGGCTAATCCCTCAGTTTGTTTGTAATATTTATTTTGGAAAACAAAATGTGTTTGTTTCAAACAGAGTTGAGTGAGAGAAATTAGCTCATCAATTTCGATGCAAGAGAAATGAAATTCGCGAAGTCTGGTTTCTAGACATCTTAATGCACCCTCCACTGGGACATTGGTGAATAATGATTTTACATCAAAAGAAACCATGAGTAAATTACGAGGAGAAATGTTTTTAACCTTTTTTACAAACTCTATTGAATTTTTTATGGTGTAAATGTTATTGTCTAATAGAGTGGAAAATCTAGAAACTAAATATTTAGCTAATGGATACGAGGCAGTACCTAAATTTGATACAATAGGGCGGAAAGGAATACCACTTTTATGAATTTTGGGAAGAGCATATAATCTGGCACAATTCGCAACAGATGGGATAAGCGAATGTTTTAAGTTGCTTGAAATGATTTGCGAAGATTTGATCGCAGTTTTTTTTTGGATAAGTCCGAAGGTGAAGGATCTTTAGGGATCGGATTATATGGTCCTTCGTTTAAGAGTTTAGTGACACCATCGATGTAAGTGTTCTTATCCATGACGACTATCTGGCCACCTTTGTCGGCCTTTGAAATGACAATATCCGGGTTAGAATGAATCTCGCGCATTGTAGCTCTTTCTCTCGCAGTTAGATTTGGTTTCAAAGGTTTATTATTGAATTTCACATTATGAGCGATAAGATGCCTAATCATTTCTTTCTGTGAATCCGAAACTTTACTGAACTTGAAAGCTTTTTCGATAGGAGCCAAAATCTTTGGAATCGAGGGTTTACAGGTTTGTGAGAAGTTAAAATTATATTTTAGAATTCTCTCTTGTTCTTCTGAAAGACTAACATTAGAAATATTAACATTAGAAATATAATTAGATTTTTTGAACTACTTGAACTGGAAGACTGTAAAAGAAGTTTTTCGAATTTAACTGCAAGGGTGATTTTATGACGGTTAACTGCATTCTCCGTTCTAGACGAAGACTTTTGTTCAAGGGCAGTGAATTTTGGATATGTTTTAGCGAGTTCCAGATGAAGCTTATAGAGTTCATGTTCAATTTTGGACAATTGTTGACGTGTATCCCTTATCACGGACCGAAGTAAGGCAAGTTTGCAATTTAACAGAATTCTTGAAACGCGACTCGAAGGTTTTTGATTAGATTTGATTTGAATAAAATTGGGGATCAATTTTTTACATTTACATTTAAGTAAAAAGTCAAGATGATTCAGGAAATTTTGCCGTTTCAGGCGTAATTTAGTGAAACGATTAACGGATGAAGGCATGATAAGCAATGCAGAAAATCAAACTAAATTAACTGAGCAATAATAAAGTACACACAAAATAGCAGAAAAATCCCTCACTGAAATGAATAGAAAACAAAATGTTTGTAAGCAAAATGCATGAAATCAGACAAGCAAAGCACAATATCCAAATGTACAAAACATAAACATAACTTGAAAATTGCAAAAATGTACTCACCGAAACTCCTACAATCACAAAATGGCGGCCACACCACGTGCAAAAAAGAAAGCAAAAGTAAGCCTGTTTGGGGCTTCTATAATTAAGACACAATAACACGACGAATAAATACTAATTCAGAAGTCAAGCAACAAAAATCAGCGTTAATTTTCAAAATTTTCACAGGACTAGTTTCGATGGTTTTACCGAACCATCATCTTCAGCTGCAAAACCGCAAATGAACAAGATAGGAAATAATGTTTAGATAAGATAAGAAAGCCTGGACAAGAATAAGCAAGTGGCGCCATCTGTTGGCGAAACCAGAACTAAAATATAATTTCTCTAAAAGCCGAAGGCAAATTTGGATTGGAATTAGGATCGTTAACTAGAACAGAACGATTTTTATGAATGTGAAATGCCTCTAGAAAATCCAGTTCTCCAATGGAAGATGTTTTTTGAATAATTTTGAGAGCAGAAAAATTGAAAGTGTGATTTTCGGACCAACAATGTTGAGCAACAGAAGACTTCTGTGTTTCCTTTTATCTAACATATGCCTCATGTTCTTTGACGCGAAATTTTAAGGCTCTCTTAGTTTGGCCAATGTAAATTAAACCGCACTGGCAAGGAATCGTATAAATACCCCAGGAATTCATATCCGGAATGGGGTCCTTGAGTATAGAAGTTGGAATTTTATTGATGGGAGAGTAAACAACCCGAAAGTTAAATTTCTGCAAAATATGTGCAACTTTATAGCTAATTGATGGAAAGAAGGGAATGACAACAGAATTTTTATAATCTCCTAAAATAAGAGTGTGGCTTTTAGTGTGTTGAGATGAGAATTTTTTAACTGCTTGATTAATAATGTTGGGTGAAAAGCCCCTGTCAATAGCTATTGCTTTTAAATAATTTAGTTCTTCATCAAGGGCTAGTTTGGAGGAGCAAACTTGAAGAGCACGGAAAACATAGGAATAAAATGAAGCTAACTTTTGTTTAGTCGGATGACATGACTTAAAGTGTGGTGGAAGGCAAACCGATGAAGGTTTACGGTAAACTGTAGTACTGAAGTTGGATGTGTTACGTGTGACCAGAATGTCGAGAAACGGAAGAGAATTGCAAGTCTCAAGTTCAAAAGTGAACTGAATAGCAGGATCAATAGAATTCATTGTTGAAAGAACTCTATTTAAATCATCTTTATTACCTTCAAACAGGGTAAAAGTATCGTCTACGTAGCGGAACCATGCCGAGAAGTTTAAAGTTTCAAACAATTTTGATTCATAATAATGCATGTAGATATCAGCCAGGATGGGACTGAGGGGGCTTCCCATGGCTAATCCCTCAGTTTGTTTGTAATATTTATTTTGGAAAACAAAATGTGTTTGTTTCAAACAGAGTTGAGTGAGAGAAATTAGCTCATCAATTTCGATGCAAGAGAAATGAAATTCGCGAAGTCTGGTTTCTAGACATCTTAATGCATCCTCCACTGGAACATTGGTGAATAATGATTTTACATCAAAAGAAACCATGAGTAAATTACGAGGAGAAATGTTTTTAACCTTTTTTACAAACTCTATTGAATTTTTTATGGTGTAAATGTTATTGTCTAATAGAGTGGAAAATCTAGAAACTAAATATTTAGCTAATGGATACGAGGCAGTACCTAAATTTGATACAATAGGGCGGAAAGGAATACCACTTTTATGAATTTTGGGAAGAGCATATAATCTGGCACAATTCGCAACAGATGGGATAAGCGAATGTTTTAAGTTGCTTGAAATGATTTGCGAAGATTTGATCGCAGTTTTTTTTTGGATAAGTCCGAAGGTGAAGGATCTTTAGGGATCGGATTATATGGTCCTTCGTTTAAGAGTTTAGTGACACCATCGATGTAAGTGTTCTTATCCATGACGACTATCTGGCCACCTTTGTCGGCCTTTGAAATGACAATATCCGGGTTAGAATGAATCTCGCGCATTGTAGCTCTTTCTCTCGCAGTTAGATTTGGTTTCAAAGGTTTATTATTGAATTTCACATTATGAGCGATAAGATGCCTAATCATTTCTTTCTGTGAATCCGAAACTTTACTGAACTTGAAAGCTTTTTCGATAGGAGCCAAAATCTTTGGAATCGAGGGTTTACAGGTTTGTGAGAAGTTAAAATTATATTTTAGAATTCTCTCTTGTTCTTCTGAAAGACTAACATTAGAAATATTAACATTAGAAATATAATTAGATTTTTTGAACTACTTGAACTGGAAGACTGTAAAAGAAGTTTTTCGAATTTAACTGCAAGGGTGATTTTATGACGGTTAACTGCATTCTCCGTTCTAGACCAAGACTTTTGTTCAAGGGCAGTGAATTTTGGATATGTTTTAGCGAGTTCCAGATGAAGCTTATAGAGTTCATGTTCAATTTTGGACAATTGTTGACGTGTATCCCTTATCACGGACCGAAGTAAGGCAAGTTTGCAATTTAACAGAATTCTTGAAACGCGACTCGAAGGTTTTTGATTAGATTTGATTTGAATAAAATTGGGGATCAATTTTTTACATTTACATTTAAGTAAAAAGTCAAGATGATTCAGGAAATTTTGCCGTTTCAGGCGTAATTTAGTGAAACGATTAACGGATGAAGGCATGATAAACAATGCAGAAAATCAAACTAAATTAACTGAGCAATAATAAAGTACACACAAAATAGCAGAAAAATCCCTCACTGAAATGAATAGAAAACAAAATGTTTGTAAGCAAAATGCATGAAATCAGACAAGCAAAGCACAATATCCAAATGTACAAAACATAAACATAACTTGAAAATTGCAAAAATGTACTCACCGAAACTCCTACAATCACAAAATGGCGGCCACACCACGTGCAAAAAAGAAAGCAAAAGTAAGCCTGTTTGGGGCTTCTATAATTAAGACACAATAACACGACGAATAAATACTAATTCAGAAGTCAAACAACAAAAATCAACGTTAATTTTCAAAATTTTCACAGGACTAGTTTCGATGGTTTTACCGAACCATCATCTTCAGCTGCAAAACCGCAAATGAACAAGATAGGAAATAATGTTTAGATAAGATAAGAAAGCCTGGACAAGAATAAGCAAGTGGCGCCATCTGTTGGCGAAACCAGAACTAAAATATAATTTCTCTAAAAGCCGAAGGCAAATTTGGATTGGAATTAGGATCGTTAACTAGAACAGAACGATTTTTATGAATGTGAAATGCCTCTAGAAAATCCAGTTCTCCAATGGAAGATGTTTTTTGAATAATTTTGAGAGCAGAAAAATTGAAAGTGTGATTTTCGGACCAACAATGTTGAGCAACAGAAGACTTCTGTGTTTCCTTTTATCTAACATATGCCTCATGTTCTTTGACGCGAAATTTTAAGGCTCTCTTAGTTTGGCCAATGTAAATTAAACCGCACTGGCAAGGAATCCTATAAATACCCCAGGAATTCATATCCGGAATGGGGTCCTTGAGTATAGAAGTTGGAATTTTATTGATGGGAGAGTAAACAACCCGAAAGTTAAATTTCTGCAAAATATGTGCAACTTTATAGCTAATTGATGGAAAGAAGGGAATGACAACAGAATTTTTATAATCTCCTAAAATAAGAGTGTGGCTTTTAGTGTGTTGAGATGAGAATTTTTTAACTGCTTGATTAATAATGTTGGGTGAAAAGCCCCTGTCAATAGCTATTGCTTTTAAATAATTTAGTTCTTCATCAAGGGCTAGTTTGGAGGAGCAAACTTGAAGAGCACGGAAAACATAGGAATAAAATGAAGCTAACTTTTGTTTAGTCGGATGACATGACTTAAAGTGTGGTGGAAGGCAAACCGATGAAGGTTTACGGTAAACTGTAGTACTGAAGTTGGATGTGTTACGTGTGACCAGAATGTCGAGAAACGGAAGAGAATTGCAAGTCTCAAGTTCAAAAGTGAACTGAATAGCAGGATCAATAGAATTCATTGTTGAAAGAACTCTATTTAAATCATCTTTATTACCTTCAAACAGGGTAAAAGTATCGTCTACGTAGCGGAACCATGCCGAGAAGTTTAAAGTTTCAAACAATTTTGATTCATAATAATGCATGTAGATATCAGCCAGGATGGGACTGAGGGGGCTTCCCATGGCTAATCCCTCAGTTTGTTTGTAATATTTATTTTGGAAAACAAAATGTGTTTGTTTCAAACAGAGTTGAGTGAGAGAAATTAGCTCATCAATTTCGATGCAAGAGAAATGAAATTCGCGAAGTCTGGTTTCTAGACATCTTAATGCACCCTCCACTGGGACATTGGTGAATAATGATTTTACATCAAAAGAAACCATGAGTAAATTACGAGGAGAAATGTTTTTAACCTTTTTTACAAACTCTATTGAATTTTTTATGGTGTAAATGTTATTGTCTAATAGAGTGGAAAATCTAGAAACTAAATATTTAGCTAATGGATACGAGGCAGTACCTAAATTTGATACAATAGGGCGGAAAGGAATACCACTTTTATGAATTTTGGGAAGAGCATATAATCTGGCACAATTCGCAACAGATGGGATAAGCGAATGTTTTAAGTTGCTTGAAATGATTTGCGAAGATTTGATCGCAGTTTTTATTTTGGATAAGTCCGAAGGTGAAGGATCTTTAGGGATCGGATTATATGGTCCTTCGTTTAAGAGTTTAGTGACACCATCGATGTAAGTGTTCTTATCCATGACGACTATCTGGCCACCTTTGTCGGCCTTTGAAATGACAATATCCGGGTTAGAATGAATCTCGCGCATTGTAGCTCTTTCTCTCGCAGTTAGATTTGGTTTCAAAGGTTTATTATTGAATTTCACATTATGAGCGATAAGATGCCTAATCATTTCTTTCTGTGAATCCGAAACTTTACTGAACTTGAAAGCTTTTTCGATAGGAGCCAAAATCTTTGGAATCGAGGGTTTACAGGTTTGTGAGAAGTTAAAATTATATTTTAGAATTCTCTCTTGTTCTTCTGAAAGACTAACATTAGAAATATTAACATTAGAAATATAATTAGATTTTTTGAACTACTTGAACTGGAAGACTGTAAAAGAAGTTTTTCGAATTTAACTGCAAGGGTGATTTTATGACGGTTAACTGCATTCTCCGTTCTAGACCAAGACTTTTGTTCAAGGGCAGTGAATTTTGGATATGTTTTAGCGAGTTCCAGATGAAGCTTATAGAGTTCATGTTCAATTTTGGACAATTGTTGACGTGTATCCCTTATCACGGACCGAAGTAAGGCAAGTTTGCAATTTAACAGAATTCTTGAAACGCGACTCGAAGGTTTTTGATTAGATTTGATTTGAATAAAATTGGGGATCAATTTTTTACATTTACATTTAAGTAAAAAGTCAAGATGATTCAGGAAATTTTGCCGTTTCAGGCGTAATTTAGTGAAACGATTAACGGATGAAGGCATGATAAACAATGCAGAAAATCAAACTAAATTAACTGAGCAATAATAAAGTACACACAAAATAGCAGAAAAATCCCTCACTGAAATGAATAGAAAACAAAATGTTTGTAAGCAAAATGCATGAAATCAGACAAGCAAAGCACAATATCCAAATGTACAAAACATAAACATAACTTGAAAATTGCAAAAATGTACTCACCGAAACTCCTACAATCACAAAATGGCGGCCACACCACGTGCAAAAAAGAAAGCAAAAGTAAGCCTGTTTGGGGCTTCTATAATTAAGACACAATAACACGACGAATAAATACTAATTCAGAAGTCAAGCAACAAAAATCAGCGTTAATTTTCAAAATTTTCACAGGACTAGTTTCGATGGTTTTACCGAACCATCATCTTCAGCTGCAAAACCGCAAATGAACAAGATAGGAAATAATGTTTAGATAAGATAAGAAAGCCTGGACAAGAATAAGCAAGTGGCGCCATCTGTTGGCGAAACCAGAACTAAAATATAATTTCTCTAAAAGCCGAAGGCAAATTTGGATTGGAATTAGGATCGTTAACTAGAACAGAACGATTTTTATGAATGTGAAATGCCTCTAGAAAATCCAGTTCTCCAATGGAAGATGTTTTTTGAATAATTTTGAGAGCAGAAAAATTGAAAGTGTGATTTTCGGACCAACAATGTTGAGCAACAGAAGACTTCTGTGTTTCCTTTTATCTAACATATGCCTCATGTTCTTTGATGCGAAATTTTAAGGCTCTCTTAGTTTGGCCAATGTAAATTAAACCGCACTGGCAAGGAATCCTATAAATACCCCAGGAATTCATATCCGGAATGGGGTCCTTGAGTATAGAAATTGGAATTTTATTGATGGGAGAGTAAACAACCCGAAAGTTAAATTTCTGAAAAATATGTGCAACTTTATAGCTAATTGATGGAAAGAAGGGAATGACAACAGAATTTTTATAATCTCCTAAAACAAGAGTGTGGCTTTTAGTGTGTTGAGATGAGAATTTTTTAACTGCTTGATTAATAATGATGGGTGAAAAGCCCCTGTCAATAGCTATTGCTTTTAAATAATTTAGTTCTTCATCAAGGGCTAGTTTGGAGGAGCAAACTTGAAGAGCACGGAAAACATAGGAATAAAATGAAGCTAACATTTGTTTAGTCGGATGACATGACTTAAAGTGTGGTGGAAGGCAAACCGATGAAGGTTTACGGTAAACTGTAGTACTGAAGTTGGATGTGTTACGTGTGACCAGAATGTCGAGAAACGGAAGAGAATTGCAAGTCTCAAGTTCAAAAGTGAACTGAATAGCAGGATCAATAGAATTCATTGTTGAAAGAACTCTATTTAAATCATCTTTATTACCTTCAAACAGGGTAAAAGTATCGTCTACGTAGCGGAACCATGCCGAGAAGTTTAAAGTTTCAAACAATTTTGATTCATAATAATGCATGTAGATATCAGCCAGGATGGGACTGAGGGGGCTTCCCATGGCTAATCCCTCAGTTTGTTTGTAATATTTATTTTGGAAAACAAAATGTGTTTGTTTCAAACAGAGTTGAGTGAGAGAAATTAGCTCATCAATTTCGATGCAAGAGAAATGAAATTCGCGAAGTCTGGTTTCTAGACATCTTAATGCACCCTCCACTGGGACATTGGTGAATAATGATTTTACATCAAAAGAAACCATGAGTAAATTACGAGGAGAAATGTTTTTAACCTTTTTTACAAACTCTATTGAATTTTTTATGGTGTAAATGTTATTGTCTAATAGAGTGGAAAATCTAGAAACTAAATATTTAGCTAATGGATACGAGGCAGTACCTAAATTTGATACAATAGGGCGGAAAGGAATACCACTTTTATGAATTTTGGGAAGAGCATATAATCTGGCACAATTCGCAACAGATGGGATAAGCGAATGTTTTAAGTTGCTTGAAATGATTTGCGAAGATTTGATCGCAGTTTTTATTTTGGATAAGTCCGAAGGTGAAGGATCTTTAGGGATCGGATTATATGGTCCTTCGTTTAAGAGTTTAGTGACACCATCGATGTAAGTGTTCTTATCCATGACGACTATCTGGCCACCTTTGTCGGCCTTTGAAATGACAATATCCGGGTTAGAATGAATCTCGCGCATTGTAGCTCTTTCTCTCGCAGTTAGATTTGGTTTCAAAGGTTTATTATTGAATTTCACATTATGAGCGATAAGATGCCTAATCATTTCTTTCTGTGAATCCGAAACTTTACTGAACTTGAAAGCTTTTTCGATAGGAGCCAAAATCTTTGGAATCGAGGGTTTACAGGTTTGTGAGAAGTTAAAATTATATTTTAGAATTCTCTCTTGTTCTTCTGAAAGACTAACATTAGAAATATTAACATTAGAAATATAATTAGATTTTTTGAACTACTTGAACTGGAAGACTGTAAAAGAAGTTTTTCGAATTTAACTGCAAGGGTGATTTTATGACGGTTAACTGCATTCTCCGTTCTAGACCAAGACTTTTGTTCAAGGGCAGTGAATTTTGGATATGTTTTAGCGAGTTCCAGATGAAGCTTATAGAGTTCATGTTCAATTTTGGACAATTGTTGACGTGTATCCCTTATCACGGACCGAAGTAAGGCAAGTTTGCAATTTAACAGAATTCTTGAAACGCGACTCGAAGGTTTTTGATTAGATTTGATTTGAATAAAATTGGGGATCAATTTTTTACATTTACATTTAAGTAAAAAGTGAAGATGATTCAGGAAATTTTGCCGTTTCAGGCGTAATTTAGTGAAACGATTAACGGATGAAGGCATGATAAACAATGCAGAAAATCAAACTAAATTAACTGAGCAATAATAAAGTACACACAAAATAGCAGAAAAATCCCTCACTGAAATGAATAGAAAACAAAATGTTTGTAAGCAAAATGCATGAAATCAGACAAGCAAAGCACAATATCCAAATGTACAAAACATAAACATAACTTGAAAATTGCAAAAATGTACTCACCGAAACTCCTACAATCACAAAATGGCGGCCACACCACGTGCAAAAAAGAAAGCAAAAGTAAGCCTGTTTGGGGCTTCTATAATTAAGACACAATAACACGACGAATAAATACTAATTCAGAAGTCAAGCAACAAAAATCAGCGTTAATTTTCAAAATTTTCACAGGACTAGTTTCGATGGTTTTACCGAACCATCATCTTCAGCTGCAAAACCGCAAATGAACAAGATAGGAAATAATGTTTAGATAAGATAAGAAAGCCTGGACAAGAATAAGCAAGTGGCGCCATCTGTTGGCGAAACCAGAACTAAAATATAATTTCTCTAAAAGCCGAAGGCAAATTTGGATTGGAATTAGGATCGTTAACTAGAACAGAACGATTTTTATGAATGTGAAATGCCTCTAGAAAATCCAGTTCTCCAATGGAAGATGTTTTTTGAATAATTTTGAGAGCAGAAAAATTGAAAGTGTGATTTTCGGACCAACAATGTTGAGCAACAGAAGACTTCTGTGTTTCCTTTTATCTAACATATGCCTCATGTTCTTTGACGCGAAATTTTAAGGCTCTCTTAGTTTGGCCAATGTAAATTAAACCGCACTGGCAAGGAATCCTATAAATACCCCAGGAATTCATATCCGGAATGGGGTCCTTGAGTATAGAAATTGGAATTTTATTGATGGGAGAGTAAACAACCCGAAAGTTAAATTTCTGAAAAATATGTGCAACTTTATAGCTAATTGATGGAAAGAAGGGAATGACAACAGAATTTTTATAATCTCCTAAAACAAGAGTGTGGCTTTTAGTGTGTTGAGATGAGAATTTTTTAACTGCTTGATTAATAATGATGGGTGAAAAGCCCCTGTCAATAGCTATTGCTTTTAAATAATTTAGTTCTTCATCAAGGGCTAGTTTGGAGGAGCAAACTTGAAGAGCACGGAAAACATAGGAATAAAATGAAGCTAACATTTGTTTAGTCGGATGACATGACTTAAAGTGTGGTGGAAGGCAAACCGATGAAGGTTTACGGTAAACTGTAGTACTGAAGTTGGATGTGTTACGTGTGACCAGAATGTCGAGAAACGGAAGAGAATTGCAAGTCTCAAGTTCAAAAGTGAACTGAATAGCAGGATCAATAGAATTCATTGTTGAAAGAACTCTATTTAAATCATCTTTATTACCTTCAAACAGGGTAAAAGTATCGTCTACGTAGCGGAACCATGCCGAGAAGTTTAAAGTTTCAAACAATTTTGATTCATAATAATGCATGTAGATATCAGCCAGGATGGGACTGAGGGGGCTTCCCATGGCTAATCCCTCAGTTTGTTTGTAATATTTATTTTGGAAAACAAAATGTGTTTGTTTCAAACAGAGTTGAGTGAGAGAAATTAGCTCATCAATTTCGATGCAAGAGAAATGAAATTCGCGAAGTCTGGTTTCTAGACATCTTAATGCACCCTCCACTGGGACATTGGTGAATAATGATTTTACATCAAAAGAAACCATGAGTAAATTACGAGGAGAAATGTTTTTAACCTTTTTTACAAACTCTATTGAATTTTTTATGGTGTAAATGTTATTGTCTAATAGAGTGGAAAATCTAGAAACTAAATATTTAGCTAATGGATACGAGGCAGTACCTAAATTTGATACAATAGGGCGGAAAGGAATACCACTTTTATGAATTTTGGGAAGAGCATATAATCTGGCACAATTCGCAACAGATGGGATAAGCGAATGTTTTAAGTTGCTTGAAATGATTTGCGAAGATTTGATCGCAGTTTTTATTTTGGATAAGTCCGAAGGTGAAGGATCTTTAGGGATCGGATTATATGGTCCTTCGTTTAAGAGTTTATTGACACCATCGATGTAAGTGTTCTTATCCATGACGACTATCTGGCCACCTTTGTCGGCCTTTGAAATGACAATATCCGGGTTAGAATGAATCTCGCGCATTGTAGCTCTTTCTCTCGCAGTTAGATTTGGTTTCAAAGGTTTATTATTGAATTTCACATTATGAGCGATAAGATGCCTAATCATTTCTTTCTGTGAATCCGAAACTTTACTGAACTTGAAAGCTTTTTCGATAGGAGCCAAAATCTTTGGAATCGAGGGTTTACAGGTTTGTGAGAAGTTAAAATTATATTTTAGAATTCTCTCTTGTTCTTCTGAAAGACTAACATTAGAAATATTAACATTAGAAATATAATTAGATTTTTTGAACTACTTGAACTGGAAGACTGTAAAAGAAGTTTTTCGAATTTAACTGCAAGGGTGATTTTATGACGGTTAACTGCATTCTCCGTTCTAGACCAAGACTTTTGTTCAAGGCCAGTGAATTTTGGATATGTTTTAGCGAGTTCCAGATGAAGCTTATAGAGTTCATGTTCAATTTTGGACAATTGTTGACGTGTATCCCTTATCACGGACCGAAGTAAGGCAAGTTTGCAATTTAACAGAATTCTTGAAACGCGACTCGAAGGTTTTTGATTAGATTTGATTTGAATAAAATTGGGGATCAATTTTTTACATTTACATTTAAGTAAAAAGTCAAGATGATTCAGGAAATTTTGCCGTTTCAGGCGTAATTTAGTGAAACGATTAACGGATGAAGGCATGATAAACAATGCAGAAAATCAAACTAAATTAACTGAGCAATAATAAAGTACACACAAAATAGCAGAAAAATCCCTCACTGAAATGAATAGAAAACAAAATGTTTGTAAGCAAAATGCATGAAATCAGACAAGCAAAGCACAATATCCAAATGTACAAAACATAAACATAACTTGAAAATTGCAAAAATGTACTCACCGAAACTCCTACAATCACAAAATGGCGGCCACACCACGTGCAAAAAAGAAAGCAAAAGTAAGCCTGTTTGGGGCTTCTATAATTAAGACACAATAACACGACGAATAAATACTAATTCAGAAGTCAAGCAACAAAAATTAGCGTTAATTTTCAAAATTTTCACAGGACTAGTTTCGATGGTTTTACCGAACCATCATCTTCAGCTGCAAAACCGCAAATGAACAAGATAGGAAATAATGTTTAGATAAGATAAGAAAGCCTGGACAAGAATAAGCAAGTGGCGCCATCTGTTGGCGAAACCAGAACTAAAATATAATTTCTCTAAAAGCCGAAGGCAAATTTGGATTGGAATTAGGATCGTTAACTAGAACAGAACGATTTTTATGAATGTGAAATGCCTCTAGAAAATCCAGTTCTCCAATGGAAGATGTTTTTTGAATAATTTTGAGAGCAGAAAAATTGAAAGTGTGATTTTCGGACCAACAATGTTGAGCAACAGAAGACTTCTGTGTTTCCTTTTATCTAACATATGCCTCATGTTCTTTGACGCGAAATTTTAAGGCTCTCTTAGTTTGGCCAATGTAAATTAAACCGCACTGGCAAGGAATCCTATAAATACCCCAGGAATTCATATCCGGAATGGGGTCCTTGAGTATAGAAGTTGGAATTTTATTGATGGGAGAGTAAACAACCCGAAAGTTAAATTTCTGCAAAATATGTGCAACTTTATAGCTAATTGATGGAAAGAAGGGAATGACAACAGAATTTTTATAATCTCCTAAAATAAGAGTGTGGCTTTTAGTGTGTTGAGATGAGAATTTTTTAACTGCTTGATTAATAATGTTGGGTGAAAAGCCCCTGTCAATAGCTATTGCTTTTAAATAATTTAGTTCTTCATCAAGGGCTAGTTTGGAGGAGCAAACTTGAAGAGCACGGAAAACATAGGAATAAAATGAAGCTAACTTTTGTTTAGTCGGATGACATGACTTAAAGTGTGGTGGAAGGCAAACCGATGAAGGTTTACGGTAAACTGTAGTACTGAAGTTGGATGTGTTACGTGTGACCAGAATGTCGAGAAACGGAAGAGAATTGCAAGTCTCAAGTTCAAAAGTGAACTGAATAGCAGGATCAATAGAATTCATTGTTGAAAGAACTCTATTTAAATCATCTTTATTACCTTCAAACAGGGTAAAAGTATCGTCTACGTAGCGGAACCATGCCGAGAAGTTTAAAGTTTCAAACAATTTTGATTCATAATAATGCATGTAGATATCAGCCAGGATGGGACTGAGGGGGCTTCCCATGGCTAATCCCTCAGTTTGTTTGTAATATTTATTTTGGAAAACAAAATGTGTTTGTTTCAAACAGAGTTGAGTGAGAGAAATTAGCTCATCAATTTCGATGCAAGAGAAATGAAATTCGCGAAGTCTGGTTTCTAGACATCTTAATGCACCCTCCACTGGGACATTGGTGAATAATGATTTTACATCAAAAGAAACCATGAGTAAATTACGAGGAGAAATGTTTTTAACCTTTTTTACAAACTCTATTGAATTTTTTATGGTGTAAATGTTATTGTCTAATAGAGTGGAAAATCTAGAAACTAAATATTTAGCTAATGGATACGAGGCAGTACCTAAATTTGATACAATAGGGCGGAAAGGAATACCACTTTTATGAATTTTGGGAAGAGCATATAATCTGGCACAATTCGCAACAGATGGGATAAGCGAATGTTTTAAGTTGCTTGAAATGATTTGCGAAGATTTGATCGCAGTTTTTATTTTGGATAAGTCCGAAGGTGAAGGATCTTTAGGGATCGGATTATATGGTCCTTCGTTTAAGAGTTTAGTGACACCATCGATGTAAGTGTTCTTATCCATGACGACTATCTGGCCACCTTTGTCGGCCTTTGAAATGACAATATCCGGGTTAGAATGAATCTCGCGCATTGTAGCTCTTTCTCTCGCAGTTAGATTTGGTTTCAAAGGTTTATTATTGAATTTCACATTATGAGCGATAAGATGCCTAATCATTTCTTTCTGTGAATCCGAAACTTTACTGAACTTGAAAGCTTTTTCGATAGGAGCCAAAATCTTTGGAATCGAGGGTTTACAGGTTTGTGAGAAGTTAAAATTATATTTTAGAATTCTCTCTTGTTCTTCTGAAAGACTAACATTAGAAATATTAACATTAGAAATATAATTAGATTTTTTGAACTACTTGAACTGGAAGACTGTAAAAGAAGTTTTTCGAATTTAACTGCAAGGGTGATTTTATGACGGTTAACTGCATTCTCCGTTCTAGACCAAGACTTTTGTTCAAGGGCAGTGAATTTTGGATATGTTTTAGCGAGTTCCAGATGAAGCTTATAGAGTTCATGTTCAATTTTGGACAATTGTTGACGTGTATCCCTTATCACGGACCGAAGTAAGGCAAGTTTGCAATTTAACAGAATTCTTGAAACGCGACTCGAAGGTTTTTGATTAGATTTGATTTGAATAAAATTGGGGATCAATTTTTTACATTTACATTTAAGTAAAAAGTCAAGATGATTCAGGAAATTTTGCCGTTTCAGGCGTAATTTAGTGAAACGATTAACGGATGAAGGCATGATAAACAATGCAGAAAATCAAACTAAATTAACTGAGCAATAATAAAGTACACACAAAATAGCAGAAAAATCCCTCACTGAAATGAATAGAAAACAAAATGTTTGTAAGCAAAATGCATGAAATCAGACAAGCAAAGCACAATATCCAAATGTACAAAACATAAACATAACTTGAAAATTGCAAAAATGTACTCACCGAAACTCCTACAATCACAAAATGGCGGCCACACCACGTGCAAAAAAGAAAGCAAAAGTAAGCCTGTTTGGGGCTTCTATAATTAAGACACAATAACACGACGAATAAATACTAATTCAGAAGTCAAGCAACAAAAATCAGCGTTAATTTTCAAAATTTTCACAGGACTAGTTTCGATGGTTTTACCGAACCATCATCTTCAGCTGCAAAACCGCAAATGAACAAGATAGGAAATAATGTTTAGATAAGATAAGAAAGCCTGGACAAGAATAAGCAAGTGGCGCCATCTGTTGGCGAAACCAGAACTAAAATATAATTTCTCTAAAAGCCGAAGGCAAATTTGGATTGGAATTAGGATCGTTAACTAGAACAGAACGATTTTTATGAATGTGAAATGCCTCTAGAAAATCCAGTTCTCCAATGGAAGATGTTTTTTGAATAATTTTGAGAGCAGAAAAATTGAAAGTGTGATTTTCGGACCAACAATGTTGAGCAACAGAAGACTTCTGTGTTTCCTTTTATCTAACATATGCCTCATGTTCTTTGACGCGAAATTTTAAGGCTCTCTTAGTTTGGCCAATGTAAATTAAACCGCACTGGCAAGGAATCCTATAAATACCCCAGGAATTCATATCCGGAATGGGGTCCTTGAGTATAGAAATTGGAATTTTATTGATGGGAGAGTAAACAACCCGAAAGTTAAATTTCTGAAAAATATGTGCAACTTTATAGCTAATTGATGGAAAGAAGGGAATGACAACAGAATTTTTATAATCTCCTAAAACAAGAGTGTGGCTTTTAGTGTGTTGAGATGAGAATTTTTTAACTGCTTGATTAATAATGATGGGTGAAAAGCCCCTGTCAATAGCTATTGCTTTTAAATAATTTAGTTCTTCATCAAGGGCTAGTTTGGAGGAGCAAACTTGAAGAGCACGGAAAACATAGGAATAAAATGAAGCTAACATTTGTTTAGTCGGATGACATGACTTAAAGTGTGGTGGAAGGCAAACCGATGAAGGTTTACGGTAAACTGTAGTACTGAAGTTGGATGTGTTACGTGTGACCAGAATGTCGAGAAACGGAAGAGAATTGCAAGTCTCAAGTTCAAAAGTGAACTGAATAGCAGGATCAATAGAATTCATTGTTGAAAGAACTCTATTTAAATCATCTTTATTACCTTCAAACAGGGTAAAAGTATCGTCTACGTAGCGGAACCATGCCGAGAAGTTTAAAGTTTCAAACAATTTTGATTCATAATAATGCATGTAGATATCAGCCAGGATGGGACTGAGGGGGCTTCCCATGGCTAATCCCTCAGTTTGTTTGTAATATTTATTTTGGAAAACAAAATGTGTTTGTTTCAAACAGAGTTGAGTGAGAGAAATTAGCTCATCAATTTCGATGCAAGAGAAATGAAATTCGCGAAGTCTGGTTTCTAGACATCTTAATGCACCCTCCACTGGGACATTGGTGAATAATGATTTTACATCAAAAGAAACCATGAGTAAATTACGAGGAGAAATGTTTTTAACCTTTTTTACAAACTCTATTGAATTTTTTATGGTGTAAATGTTATTGTCTAATAGAGTGGAAAATCTAGAAACTAAATATTTAGCTAATGGATACGAGGCAGTACCTAAATTTGATACAATAGGGCGGAAAGGAATACCACTTTTATGAATTTTGGGAAGAGCATATAATCTGGCACAATTCGCAACAGATGGGATAAGCGAATGTTTTAAGTTGCTTGAAATGATTTGCGAAGATTTGATCGCAGTTTTTATTTTGGATAAGTCCGAAGGTGAAGGATCTTTAGGGATCGGATTATATGGTCCTTCGTTTAAGAGTTTAGTGACACCATCGATGTAAGTGTTCTTATCCATGACGACTATCTGGCCACCTTTGTCGGCCTTTGAAATGACAATATCCGGGTTAGAATGAATCTCGCGCATTGTAGCTCTTTCTCTCGCAGTTAGATTTGGTTTCAAAGGTTTATTATTGAATTTCACATTATGAGCGATAAGATGCCTAATCATTTCTTTCTGTGAATCCGAAACTTTACTGAACTTGAAAGCTTTTTCGATAGGAGCCAAAATCTTTGGAATCGAGGGTTTACAGGTTTGTGAGAAGTTAAAATTATATTTTAGAATTCTCTCTTGTTCTTCTGAAAGACTAACATTAGAAATATTAACATTAGAAATATAATTAGATTTTTTGAACTACTTGAACTGGAAGACTGTAAAAGAAGTTTTTCGAATTTAACTGCAAGGGTGATTTTATGACGGTTAACTGCATTCTCCGTTCTAGACCAAGACTTTTGTTCAAGGGCAGTGAATTTTGGATATGTTTTAGCGAGTTCCAGATGAAGCTTATAGAGTTCATGTTCAATTTTGGACAATTGTTGACGTGTATCCCTTATCACGGACCGAAGTAAGGCAAGTTTGCAATTTAACAGAATTCTTGAAACGCGACTCGAAGGTTTTTGATTAGATTTGATTTGAATAAAATTGGGGATCAATTTTTTACATTTACATTTAAGTAAAAAGTCAAGATGATTCAGGAAATTTTGCCGTTTCAGGCGTAATTTAGTGAAACGATTAACGGATGAAGGCATGATAAACAATGCAGAAAATCAAACTAAATTAACTGAGCAATAATAAAGTACACACAAAATAGCAGAAAAATCCCTCACTGAAATGAATAGAAAACAAAATGTTTGTAAGCAAAATGCATGAAATCAGACAAGCAAAGCACAATATCCAAATGTACAAAACATAAACATAACTTGAAAATTGCAAAAATGTACTCACCGAAACTCCTACAATCACAAAATGGCGGCCACACCACGTGCAAAAAAGAAAGCAAAAGTAAGCCTGTTTGGGGCTTCTATAATTAAGACACAATAACACGACGAATAAATACTAATTCAGAAGTCAAGCAACAAAAATTAGCGTTAATTTTCAAAATTTTCACAGGACTAGTTTCGATGGTTTTACCGAACCATCATCTTCAGCTGCAAAACCGCAAATGAACAAGATAGGAAATAATGTTTAGATAAGATAAGAAAGCCTGGACAAGAATAAGCAAGTGGCGCCATCTGTTGGCGAAACCAGAACTAAAATATAATTTCTCTAAAAGCCGAAGGCAAATTTGGATTGGAATTAGGATCGTTAACTAGAACAGAACGATTTTTATGAATGTGAAATGCCTCTAGAAAATCCAGTTCTCCAATGGAAGATGTTTTTTGAATAATTTTGAGAGCAGAAAAATTGAAAGTGTGATTTTCGGACCAACAATGTTGAGCAACAGAAGACTTCTGTGTTTCCTTTTATCTAACATATGCCTCATGTTCTTTGACGCGAAATTTTAAGGCTCTCTTAGTTTGGCCAACGTAAATTAAACCGCACTGGCAAGGAATCCTATAAATACCCCAGGAATTCATATCCGGAATGGGGTCCTTGAGTATAGAAGTTGGAATTTTATTGATGGGAGAGTAAACAACCCGAAAGTTAAATTTCTGAAAAATATGTGCAACTTTATAGCTAATTGATGGAAAGAAGGGAATGACAACAGAATTTTTATAATCTCCTAAAATAAGAGTGTGGCTTTTAGTGTGTTGAGATGAGAATTTTTTAACTGCTTGATTAATAATGATGGGTGAAAAGCCCCTGTCAATAGCTATTGCTTTTAAATAATTTAGTTCTTCATCAAGGGCTAGTTTGGAGGAGCAAACTTGAAGAGCACGGAAAACATAGGAATAAAATGAAGCTAACATTTGTTTAGTCGGATGACATGACTTAAAGTGTGGTGGAAGGCAAACCGATGAAGGTTTACGGTAAACTGTAGTACTGAAGTTGGATGTGTTACGTGTGACCAGAATGTCGAGAAACGGAAGAGAATTGCAAGTCTCAAGTTCAAAAGTGAACTGAATAGCAGGATCAATAGAATTCATTGTTGAAAGAACTCTATTTAAATCATCTTTATTACCTTCAAACAGGGTAAAAGTATCGTCTACGTAGCGGAACCATGCCGAGAAGTTTAAAGTTTCAAACAATTTTGATTCATAATAATGCATGTAGATATCAGCCAGGATGGGACTGAGGGGGCTTCCCATGGCTAATCCCTCAGTTTGTTTGTAATATTTATTTTGGAAAACAAAATGTGTTTGTTTCAAACAGAGTTGAGTGAGAGAAATTAGCTCATCAATTTCGATGCAAGAGAAATGAAATTCGCGAAGTCTGGTTTCTAGACATCTTAATGCACCCTCCACTGGGACATTGGTGAATAATGATTTTACATCAAAAGAAACCATGAGTAAATTACGAGGAGAAATGTTTTTAACCTTTTTTACAAAGTCTATTGAATTTTTTATGGTGTAAATGTTATTGTCTAATAGAGTGGAAAATCTAGAAACTAAATATTTAGCTAATGGATACGAGGCAGTACCTAAATTTGATACAATAGGGCGGAAAGGAATACCACTTTTAGGAATTTTGGGAAGAGCATATAATCTGGCACAATTCGCAACAGATGGGATAAGCGAATGTTTTAAGTTGCTTGAAATGATTTGCGAAGATTTGATCGCAGTTTTTATTTTGGATAAGTCCGAAGGTGAAGAATCTTTAGGGATCGGATTATATGGTCCTTCGTTTAAGAGTTTATTGACACCATCGATGTAAGTGTTCTTATCCATGACGACTATCTGGCCACCTTTGTCGGCCTTTGAAATGACAATATCCGGGTTAGAATGAATCTCGCGCATTGTAGCTCTTTCTCTCGCAGTTAGATTTGGTTTCAAAGGTTTATTATTGAATTTCACACTATGAGCGATAAGATGCCTAATCATTTCTTTCTGTGAATCCGAAACTTTACTGAACTTGAAAGCTTTTTCGATAGGAGCCAAAATCTTTGGAATCGAGGGTTTACAGGTTTGTGAGAAGTTAAAATTATATTTTAGAATTCTCTCTTGTTCTTCTGAAAGACTAACATTAGAAATATTAACATTAGAAATATAATTAGATTTTTTGAACTACTTGAACTGGAAGACTGTAAAAGAAGTTTTTCGAATTTAACTGCAAGGGTGATTTTATGACGGTTAACTGCATTCTCCGTTCTAGACCAAGACTTTTGTTCAAGGGCAGTGAATTTTGGATATGTTTTAGCGAGTTCCAGATGAAGCTTATAGAGTTCATGTTCAATTTTGGACAATTGTTGACGTGTATCCCTTATCACGGACCGAAGTAAGGCAAGTTTGCAATTTAACAGAATTCTTGAAACGCGACTCGAAGGTTTTTGATTAGATTTGATTTGAATAAAATTGGGGATCAATTTTTTACATTTACATTTAAGTAAAAAGTCAAGATGATTCAGGAAATTTTGCCGTTTCAGGCGTAATTTAGTGAAACGATTAACGGATGAAGGCATGATAAACAATGCAGAAAATCAAACTAAATTAACTGAGCAATAATAAAGTACACACAAAATAGCAGAAAAATCCCTCACTGAAATGAATAGAAAACAAAATGTTTGTAAGCAAAATGCATGAAATCAGACAAGCAAAGCACAATATCCAAATGTACAAAACATAAACATAACTTGAAAATTGCAAAAATGTACTCACCGAAACTCCTACAATCACAAAATGGCGGCCACACCACGTGCAAAAAAGAAAGCAAAAGTAAGCCTGTTTGGGGCTTCTATAATTAAGACACAATAACACGACGAATAAATACTAATTCAGAAGTCAAGCAACAAAAATCAGCGTTAATTTTCAAAATTTTCACAGGACTAGTTTCGATGGTTTTACCGAACCATCATCTTCAGCTGCAAAACCGCAAATGAACAAGATAGGAAATAATGTTTAGATAAGATAAGAAAGCCTGGACAAGAATAAGCAAGTGGCGCCATCTGTTGGCGAAACCAGAACTAAAATATAATTTCTCTAAAAGCCGAAGGCAAATTTGGATTGGAATTAGGATCGTTAACTAGAACAGAACGATTTTTATGAATGTGAAATGCCTCTAGAAAATCCAGTTCTCCAATGGAAGATGTTTTTTGAATAATTTTGGCAGCAGAAAAATTGAAAGTGTGATTTTCGGACCAACAATGTTGAGCAACAGAAGACTTCTGTGTTTCCTTTTTTCTAACATATGCCTCATGTTCTTTGACGCGAAATTTTAAGGCTCTCTTACTTTGGCCAATGTAAATTAAATCGCACTGGCAAGGAATCCTATAAATACCCCAGGAATTCATATCCGGAATGGGGTCCTTGAGTATAGAAGTTGGAATTTTATTGATGGGAGAGTAAACAACCCGAAAGTTAAATTTCTGCAAAATATGTGCAACCTTATAGCTAATTAATGGAAAGAAGGGAATGACAACAGAATTTTTATAATCTCCTAAAATAAGAGTGTGGCTTTTAGTGTGTTGAGATGAGATTTTTTTAACTGCTTGATTAATAATGTTGGGTGAAAAGCCCCTGTCAATAGCTATTGCTTTTAAATAATTTAGTTCTTCATCAAGGGCTAGTTTGGAGAAGCAAACTTGAAGAGCACGGAAAACATAGGAATAAAATGAAGCTAACTTTTGTTTAGTCGGATGACATGACTTAAAGTGTGGTGGAAGGCAAACCGATGAAGGTTTACGGTAAACTGTAGTACTGAAGTTGGATGTGTTACGTGTGACCAGAATGTCGAGAAACGGAAGAGAATTGCAAGTCTCAAGTTCAAAAGTGAACTGAATAGCAGGATCAATAGAATTCATTGTTGAAAGAACTCTATTTAAATCATCTTTATTACCTTCAAACAGGGTAAAAGTATCGTCTACGTAGCGGAACCATGCCGAGAAGTTTAAAGTTTCAAACTTTTTTGATTCATAATAATGCATGTAGATATCAGCCAGGATGGGACTGAGGGGGCTTCCGATGGCTAATCCCTCAGTTTGTTTGTAATATTTATTTTGGAAAACAAAATGTGTTTGTTTCAAACAGAGTTGAGTGAGAGAAATTAGCTCATCAATTTCGATGCAAGAGAAATGAAATTCGCGAAGTCTGGTTTCTAGACATCTTAATGCACCCTCCACTGGGACATTGGTGAATAATGATTTTACATCAAAAGAAACCATGAGCAAATTACGAGGAGAAATTTTTTAACCTTTTTTACAAACTCTATTGAATTTTTATGGTGTAAATGTTATTGTCTAATAGAGTGGAAAATCTAGAAACTAAATATTTAGCTAATGGATACGAGGCAGTACCTAAATTTGATACAATAGGGCGGAAAGGAATACCACTTTTATAAATTTTGGGAAGAGCATATAATCTGGCACAATTCGCAACAGATGGGATAAGCGAATGTTTTAAGTTGCTTGAAATGATTTGCGAAGATTTGAGCGCAGTTTTTATTTTGGATAAGTCCGAAGGTGAAGGATCTTTAGGGATCGGATTATATGGTCCTTCGTTTAAGAGTTTAGTGACACCATCGATGTAAGTGTTCTTATACATGACGACTATCTGGCCACCTTTGTCGGCCTTTGAAATGACAATATCCGGGTGAGAATGAATCTCGCGCATTGTAGCTCTTTCTCTCGCAGTTAGATTTGGTTTCAAAGGTTTATTATTGAATTTCACATTATGAGCGATAAGATGCCTAATCATTTCTTTCTGTGAATCCGAAACTTTACTGAACTTGAAAGCTTTTTCGATAGGAGCCAAAATCTTTGGAATCGAGGGTTTACAGGTTTGTGAGAAGTTAAAATTATATTTTAGAATTCTCTCTTGTTCTTCTGAAAGACTAACATTAGAAATATTAACATTAGAAATATAATTAGATTTTTTGAACTACTTGAACTGGAAGACTGTAAAAGAAGTTTTTCGAATTTAACTGCAAGGGTGTTTTTATGACGGTTAACTGCATTCTCCGTTCTAGACCAAGACTTTTGTTCAAGGGCAGTGAATTTTGGATATGTTTTAGCGAGTTCCAGATGAAGCTTATAGAGTTCATGTTCAATTTTGGACAATTGTTGACGTGTATCCCTTATCACGGACCGAAGTAAGGCAAGTTTGCAATTTAACAGAATTCTTGAAACGCGACTCGAAGGTTTTTGATTAGATTTGATTTGAATAAAATTGGGGATCAATTTTTTACATTTACATTTAAGTAAAAAGTCAAGATGATTCAGGAAATTTTGCCGTTTCAGGCGTAATTTAGTGAAACGATTAACGGATGAAGGCATGATAAACAATGCAGAAAATCAAACTAAATTAACTGAGCAATAATAAAGTACACACAAAATAGCAGAAAAATCCCTCACTGAAATGAATAGAAAACAAAATGTTTGTAAGCAAAATGCATGAAATCAGACAAGCAAAGCACAATATCCAAATGTACAAAACATAAACATAACTTGAAAATTGCAAAAATGTACTCACCGAAACTCCTACAATCACAAAATGGCGGCCACACCACGTGCAAAAAAGAAAGCAAAAGTAAGCCTGTTTGGGGCTTCTATAATTAAGACACAATAACACGACGAATAAATACTAATTCAGAAGTCAAACAACAAAAATCAGCGTTAATTTTCAAAATTTTCACAGGACTAGTTTCGATGGTTTTACCGAACCATCATCTTCAGCTGCAAAACCGCAAATGAACAAGATAGGAAATAATGTTTAGATAAGATAAGAAAGCCTGGACAAGAATAAGCAAGTGGCGCCATCTGTTGGCGAAACCAGAACTAAAATATAATTTCTCTAAAAGCCGAAGGCAAATTTGGATTGGAATTAGGATCGTTAACTAGAACAGAAAGATTTTTATGAATGTGAAATGCCTCTAGAAAATCCAGTTCTCCAATGGAAGATGTTTTTTGAATAATTTTGGCAGCAGAAAAATTGAAAGTGTGATTTTCGGACCAACAATGTTGAGCAACAGAAGACTTCTGTGTTTCCTTTTTTCTAACATATGCCTCATGTTCTTTGACGCGAAATTTTAAGGCTCTCTTAGTTTGGCCAATGTAAATTAAATCGCACTGGCAAGGAATCCTATAAATACCCCAGGAATTCATATCCGGAATGGGGTCCTAGAGTATAGAAGTTGGAATTTTATTGATGGGAGAGTAAACAACCCGAAAGTTAAATTTCTGCAAAATATGTGCAACCTTATAGCTAATTGATGGAAAGAAGGGAATGACAACAGAATTTTTATAATCTCCTAAAATAAGAGTGTGGCTTTTAGTGTGTTGAGATGAGAATTTTTTAACTGCTTGATTAATAATGTTGGGTGAAAAGCCCCTGTCAATAGCTATTGCTTTTAAATAATTTAGTTCTTCATCAAGGGCTAGTTTGGAGGAGCAAACTTGAAGAGCACGGAAAACATAGGAATAAAATGAAGCTAACTTTTGTTTAGTCGGATGACATGACTTAAAGTGTGGTGGAAGGCAAACCGATGAAGGTTTACGGTAAACTGTAGTACTGAAGTTGGATGTGTTACGTGTGACCAGAATGTCGAGAAACGGAAGAGAATTGCAAGTCTCAAGTTCAAAAGTGAACTGAATAGCAGGATCAATAGAATTCATTGTTGAAAGAACTCTATTTAAATCATCTTTATTACCTTCAAACAGGGTAAAAGTATCGTCTACGTAGCGGAACCATGCCGAGAAGTTTAAAGTTTCAAACTTTTTTGATTCATAATAATGCATGTAGATATCAGCCAGGATGGGACTGAGGGGGCTTCCGATGGCTAATCCCTCAGTTTGTTTGTAATATTTATTTTGGAAAACAAAATGTGTTTGTTTCAAACAGAGTTGAGTGAGAGAAATTAGCTCATCAATTTCGATGCAAGAGAAATGAAATTCGCGAAGTCTGGTTTCTAGACATCTTAATGCACCCTCCACTGGGACATTGGTGAATAATGATTTTACATCAAAAGAAACGATGAGCAAATTACGAGGAGAAATGTTTTTAACCTTTTTTACAAACTCTATTGAATTTTTATGGTGTAAATGTTATTGTCTAATAGAGTGGAAAATCTAGAAACTAAATATTTAGCTAATGGATACGAGGCAGTACCTAAATTTGATACAATAGGGCGGAAAGGAATACCACTTTTATGAATTTTGGGAAGAGCATATAATCTGGCACAATTCGCAACAGATGGGATAAGCGAATGTTTAAAGTTGCTTGAAATGATTTGCGAAGATTTGAGCGCAGTTTTTATTTTGGATAAGTCCGAAGGTGAAGGATCTTTAGGGATCGGATTATATGGTCCTTCGTTTAAGAGTTTAGTGACACCATCGATGTAAGTGTTCTTATCCATGACGACTATCTGGCCACCTTTGTCGGCCTTTGAAATGACAATATCCGGGTGAGAATGAATCTCGCGCATTGTAGCTCTTTCTCTCGCAGTTAGATTTGGTTTCAAAGGTTTATTATTGAATTTCACATTATGAGCGATAAGATGCCTAATCATTTCTTTCTGTGAATCCGAAACTTTACTGAACTTGAAAGCTTTTTCGATAGGAGCCAAAATCTTTGGAATCGAGGGTTTACAGGTTTGTGAGAAGTTAAAATTATATTTTAGAATTCTCTCTTGTTCTTCTGAAAGACTAACATTAGAAATATTAACATTAGAAATATAATTAGATTTTTTGAACTACTTGAACTGGAAGACAGTAAAAGAAGTTTTTCGAATTTAACTGCAAGGGTGTTTTTATGACGGTTAACTGCATTCTCCGTTCTAGACCAAGACTTTTGTTCAAGGGCAGTGAATTTTGGATATGTTTTAGCGAGTTCCAGATGAAGCTTATAGAGTTCATGTTCAATTTTGGACAATTGTTGACGTGTATCCCTTATCACGGACCGAAGTAAGGCAAGTTTGCAATTTAACAGAATTCTTGAAACGCGACTCGAAGGTTTTTGATTAGATTTGATTTGAATAAAATTGGGGATCAATTTTTTACATTTACATTTAAGTAAAAAGTCAAGATGATTCAGGAAATTTTGCCGTTTCAGGCGTAATTTAGTGAAACGATTAACGGATGAAGGCATGATAAACAATGCAGAAAATCAAACTAAATTAACTGAGCAATAATAAAGTACACACAAAATAGCAGAAAAATCCCTCACTGAAATGAATAGAAAACAAAATGTTTGTAAGCAAAATGCATGAAATCAGACAAGCAAAGCACAATATCCAAATGTACAAAACATAAACATAACTTGAAAATTGCAAAAATGTACTCACCGAAACTCCTACAATCACAAAATGGCGGGCACACCACGTGCAAAAAAGAAAGCAAAAGTAAGCCTGTTTGGGGCTTCTATAATTAAGACACAATAACACGACGAATAAATACTAATTCAGAAGTCAAACAACAAAAATCAGCGTTAATTTTCAAAATTTTCACAGGACTAGTTTCGATGGTTTTACCGAACTATCATCTTCAGCTGCAAAACCGCAAATGAACAAGATAGGAAATAATGTTTAGATAAGATAAGAAAGCCTGGACAAGAATAAGCAAGTGGCGCCATCTGTTGGCGAAACCAGAACTAAAATATAATTTCTCTAAAAGCCGAAGGCAAATTTGGATTGGAATTAGGATCGTTAACTAGAACAGAACGATTTTTATGAATGTGAAATGCCTCTAGAAAATCCAGTTCTCCAATGGAAGATGTTTTTTGAATAATTTTGGCAGCAGAAAAATTGAAAGTGTGATTTTCGGACCAACAGTGTTGAGCAACAGAAGACTTCTGTGTTTCCTTTTTTCTAACATATGCCTCATGTTCTTTGACGCGAAATTTTAAGGCTCTCTTAGTTTGGCCAAGGTAAATTAAACCGCACTGGCAAGGAATCCTATAAATACCCCAGGAATTCATATCCGGAATGGGGTCCTTGAGTATAGAAGTTGGAATTTTATTGATGGGAGAGTAAACAACCCGAAAGTTAAATTTCTGCAAAATATGTGCAACTTTATAGCTAATTGATGGAAAGAAGGGAATGACAACAGAATTTTTATAATCTCCTAAAATAAGAGTGTGGCTTTTAGTGTGTTGAGATGATAATTTTTTAACTGCTTGATTAATAATGATGGGTGAAAAGCCCCTGTCAATAGCTATTGCTTTTAAATAATTTAGTTCTTCATCAAGGGCTAGTTTGGAGGAGCAAACTTGAAGAGCACGGAAAACATAGGAATAAAATGAAGCTAACATTTGTTTAGTCGGATGACATGACTTAAAGTGTGGTGGAAGGCAAACCGATGAAGGTTTACGGTAAACTGTAGTACTGAAGTTGGATGTGTTACGTGTGACCAGAATGTCGAGAAACGGAAGAGAATTGCAAGTCTCAAGTTCAAAAGTGAACTGAATAGCAGGATCAATAGAATTCATTGTTGAAAGAACTCTATTTAAATCATCTTTATTACCTTCAAACAGGGTAAAAGTATCGTCTACGTAGCGGAACCATGCCGAGAAGTTTAAAGTTTCAAACTTTTTTGATTCATAATAATGCATGTAGATATCAGCCAGGATGGGACTGAGGGGGCTTCCGATGGCTAATCCCTCAGTTTGTTTGTAATATTTATTTTGGAAAACAAAATGTGTTTGTTTCAAACAGAGTTGAGTGAGAGAAATTAGCTCATCAATTTCGATGCAAGAGAAATGAAATTCGCGAAGTCTGGTTTCTAGACATCTTAATGCACCCTCCACTGGGACATTGGTGAATAATGATTTTACATCAAAAGAAACCATGAGCAAATTACGAGGAGAAATGTTTTTAACCTTTTTCACAAACTCTATTGAATTTTTATGGTGTAAATGTTATTGTCTAATAGAGTGGAAAATCTAGAAACTAAATATTTAGCTAATGGATACGAGGCAGTACCTAAATTTGATACAATAGGGCGGAAAGGAATACCACTTTTATGAATTTTGGGAAGAGCATATAATCTGGCACAATTCGCAACAGATGGGATAAGCGAATGTTTTAAGTTGCTTGAAATGATTTGCGAAGATTTGAGCGCAGTTTTTATTTTGGATAAGTCCGAAGGTGAAGGATCTTTAGGGATCGGATTATATGGTCCTTCGTTTAAGAGTTTAGTGACACCATGGATGTAAGTGTTCTTCTTATCCATGACGACTATCTGGCCACCTTTGTCGGCCTTTGAAATGACAATATCCGGGTGAGAATGAATCTCGCGCATTGTAGCTCTTTCTCTCGCAGTTAGATTTGGTTTCAAAGGTTTATTATTGAATTTCACATTATGAGCGATAAGATGCCTAATCATTTCTTTCTGTGAATCCGAAACTTTACTGAACTTGAAAGCTTTTTCGATAGGAGCCAAAATCTTTGGAATCGAGGGTTTACAGGTTTGTGAGAAGTTAAAATTATATTTTAGAATTCTCTCTTGTTCTTCTGAAAGACTAACATTAGAAATATTAACATTAGAAATATAATTAGATTTTTTGAACTACTTGAACTGGAAGACAGTAAAAGAAGTTTTTCGAATTTAACTGCAAGGGTGTTTTTATGACGGTTAACTGCATTCTCCGTTCTAGACCAAGACTTTTGTTCAAGGGCAGTGAATTTTGGATATGTTTTAGCGAGTTCCAGATGAAGCTTATAGAGTTCATGTTCAATTTTGGACAATTGTTGACGTGTATCCCTTATCACGGACCGAAGTAAGGCAAGTTTGCAATTTAACAGAATTCTTGAAACGCGACTCGAAGGTTTTTGATTAGATTTGATTTGAATAAAATTGGGGATCAATTTTTTACATTTACATTTAAGTAAAAAGTCAAGATGATTCAGGAAATTTTGCCGTTTCAGGCGTAATTTAGTGAAACGATTAACGGATGAAGGCATGATAAACAATGCAGAAAATTAAACTAAATTAACACAAAATAGCAGAAAAATCCCTCACTGAAATGAATAGAAAACAAAATGTTTGTAAGCAAAATGCATGAAATCAGACAAGCAAAGCACAATATCCAAATGTACAAAACATAAACATAACTTGAAAATTGCAAAAATGTACTCACCGAAACTCCTACAATCACAAAATGGCGGCCACACCACGTGCAAAAAAGAAAGCAAAAGTAAGCCTGTTTGGGGCTTCTATAATTAAGACACAATAACACGACGAATAAATACTAATTCAGAAGTCAAACAACAAAAATCAGCGTTAATTTTCAAAATTTTCACAGGACTAGTTTCGATGGTTTTACCGAACTATCATCTTCAGCTGCAAAACCGCAAATGAACAAGATAGGAAATAATGTTTAGATAAGATAAGAAAGCCTGGACAAGAATAAGCAAGTGGCGCCATCTGTTGGCGAAACCAGAACTAAAATATAATTTCTCTAAAAGCCGAAGGCAAATTTGGATTGGAATTAGGATCGTTAACTAGAACAGAACGATTTTTATGAATGTGAAATGCCTCTAGAAAATCCAGTTCTCCAATGGAAGATGTTTTTTGAATAATTTTTGGCAGCAGAAAAATTGAAAGTGTTATTTTCGGACCAACAGTGTTGAGCAACAGAAGACTTCTGTGTTTCCTTTTTTCTAACATATGCCTCATGTTCTTTGACGCGAAATTTTAAGGCTCTCTTAGTTTGGCCAAGGTAAATTAAACCGCACTGGCAAGGAATCCTATAAATACCCCAGGAATTCATATCCGGAATGGGGTCCTTGAGTATAGAAGTTGGAATTTTATTGATGGGAGAGTAAACAACCCGAAAGTTAAATTTCTGCAAAATATGTGCAACTTTATAGCTAATTGATGGAAAGAAGGGAATGACAACAGAATTTTTATAATCTCCTAAAATAAGAGAGTGGCTTTTAGTGTGTTGAGATGATAATTTTTTAACTGCTTGATTAATAATGATGGGTGAAAAGCCCCTGTCAATAGCTATTGCTTTTAAATAATTTAGTTCTTCATCAAGGGCTAGTTTGGAGGAGCAAACTTGAAGAGCACGGAAAACATAGGAATAAAATGAAGCTAACATTTGTTTAGTCGGATGACATGACTTAAAGTGTGGTGGAAGGCAAACCGATGAAGGTTTACGGTAAACTGTAGTACTGAAGTTGGATGTGTTACGTGTGACCAGAATGTCGAGAAACGGAAGAGAATTGCAAAACTCAAGTTCAAAAGTGAACTGAATAGCAGGATCAATAGAATTCATTGTTGAAAGAACTCTATTTAAATCATCTTTATTACCTTCAAACAGGGTAAAAGTATCGTCTACGTAGCGGAACCATGCCGAGAAGTTTAAAGTTTCAAACAATTCTGATTCATAATAATGCATGTAGATATCAGCCAGGATGGGACTGAGGGGGCTTCCCATGGCTAATCCCTCAGTTTGTTTGTAATATTTATTTTGGAAAACAAAATGTGTTTGTTTCAAACAGAGTTGAGTGAGAGAAATTAGCTCATCAATTTCGATGCAAGAGAAATGAAATTCGCGAAGTCTGGTTTCTAGACATCTTAATGCACCCTCCACTGGGACATTGGTGAATAATGATTTTACATCAAAAGAAACCATGAGCAAATTACGAGGAGAAATTTTTTAACCTTTTTTACAAACTCTATTGAATTTTTATGGTGTAAATGTTATTGTCTAATAGAGTGGAAAATCTAGAAACTAAATATTTAGCTAATGGATACGAGGCAGTACCTAAATTTGATACAATAGGGCGGAAAGGAATACCACTTTTATAAATTTTGGGAAGAGCATATAATCTGGCACAATTCGCAACAGATGGGATAAGCGAATGTTTTAAGTTGCTTGAAATGATTTGCGAAGATTTGAGCGCAGTTTTTATTTTGGATAAGTCCGAAGGTGAAGGATCTTTAGGGATCGGATTATATGGTCCTTCGTTTAAGAGTTTAGTGACACCATCGATGTAAGTGTTCTTATACATGACGACTATCTGGCCACCTTTGTCGGCCTTTGAAATGACAATATCCGGGTGAGAATGAATCTCGCGCATTGTAGCTCTTTCTCTCGCAGTTAGATTTGGTTTCAAAGGTTTATTATTGAATTTCACATTATGAGCGATAAGATGCCTAATCATTTCTTTCTGTGAATCCGAAACTTTACTGAACTTGAAAGCTTTTTCGATAGGAGCCAAAATCTTTGGAATCGAGGGTTTACAGGTTTGTGAGAAGTTAAAATTATATTTTAGAATTCTCTCTTGTTCTTCTGAAAGACTAACATTAGAAATATTAACATTAGAAATATAATTAGATTTTTTGAACTACTTGAACTGGAAGACTGTAAAAGAAGTTTTTCGAATTTAACTGCAAGGGTGTTTTTATGACGGTTAACTGCATTCTCCGTTCTAGACCAAGACTTTTGTTCAAGGGCAGTGAATTTTGGATATGTTTTAGCGAGTTCCAGATGAAGCTTATAGAGTTCATGTTCAATTTTGGACAATTGTTGACGTGTATCCCTTATCACGGACCGAAGTAAGGCAAGTTTGCAATTTAACAGAATTCTTGAAACGCGACTCGAAGGTTTTTGATTAGATTTGATTTGAATAAAATTGGGGATCAATTTTTTACATTTACATTTAAGTAAAAAGTCAAGATGATTCAGGAAATTTTGCCGTTTCAGGCGTAATTTAGTGAAACGATTAACGGATGAAGGCATGATAAACAATGCAGAAAATCAAACTAAATTAACTGAGCAATAATAAAGTACACACAAAATAGCAGAAAAATCCCTCACTGAAATGAATAGAAAACAAAATGTTTGTAAGCAAAATGCATGAAATCAGACAAGCAAAGCACAATATCCAAATGTACAAAACATAAACATAACTTGAAAATTGCAAAAATGTACTCACCGAAACTCCTACAATCACAAAATGGCGGGCACACCACGTGCAAAAAAGAAAGCAAAAGTAAGCCTGTTTGGGGCTTCTATAATTAAGACACAATAACACGACGAATAAATACTAATTCAGAAGTCAAACAACAAAAATCAGCGTTAATTTTCAAAATTTTCACAGGACTAGTTTCGATGGTTTTACCGAACTATCATCTTCAGCTGCAAAACCGCAAATGAACAAGATAGGAAATAATGTTTAGATAAGATAAGAAAGCCTGGACAAGAATAAGCAAGTGGCGCCATCTGTTGGCGAAACCAGAACTAAAATATAATTTCTCTAAAAGCCGAAGGCAAATTTGGATTGGAATTAGGATCGTTAACTAGAACAGAACGATTTTTATGAATGTGAAATGCCTCTAGAAAATCCAGTTCTCCAATGGAAGATGTTTTTTGAATAATTTTGGCAGCAGAAAAATTGAAAGTGTGATTTTCGGACCAACAGTGTTGAGCAACAGAAGACTTCTGTGTTTCCTTTTTTCTAACATATGCCTCATGTTCTTTGACGCGAAATTTTAAGGCTCTCTTAGTTTGGCCAAGGTAAATTAAACCGCACTGGCAAGGAATCCTATAAATACCCCAGGAATTCATATCCGGAATGGGGTCCTTGAGTATAGAAGTTGGAATTTTATTGATGGGAGAGTAAACAACCCGAAAGTTAAATTTCTGCAAAATATGTGCAACTTTATAGCTAATTGATGGAAAGAAGGGAATGACAACAGAATTTTTATAATCTCCTAAAATAAGAGTGTGGCTTTTAGTGTGTTGAGATGATAATTTTTTAACTGCTTGATTAATAATGATGGGTGAAAAGCCCCTGTCAATAGCTATTGCTTTTAAATAATTTAGTTCTTCATCAAGGGCTAGTTTGGAGGAGCAAACTTGAAGAGCACGGAAAACATAGGAATAAAATGAAGCTAACATTTGTTTAGTCGGATGACATGACTTAAAGTGTGGTGGAAGGCAAACCGATGAAGGTTTACGGTAAACTGTAGTACTGAAGTTGGATGTGTTACGTGTGACCAGAATGTCGAGAAACGGAAGAGAATTGCAAGTCTCAAGTTCAAAAGTGAACTGAATAGCAGGATCAATAGAATTCATTGTTGAAAGAACTCTATTTAAATCATCTTTATTACCTTCAAACAGGGTAAAAGTATCGTCTACGTAGCGGAACCATGCCGAGAAGTTTAAAGTTTCAAACTTTTTTGATTCATAATAATGCATGTAGATATCAGCCAGGATGGGACTGAGGGGGCTTCCGATGGCTAATCCCTCAGTTTGTTTGTAATATTTATTTTGGAAAACAAAATGTGTTTGTTTCAAACAGAGTTGAGTGAGAGAAATTAGCTCATCAATTTCGATGCAAGAGAAATGAAATTCGCGAAGTCTGGTTTCTAGACATCTTAATGCACCCTCCACTGGGACATTGGTGAATAATGATTTTACATCAAAAGAAACCATGAGCAAATTACGAGGAGAAATGTTTTTAACCTTTTTCACAAACTCTATTGAATTTTTATGGTGTAAATGTTATTGTCTAATAGAGTGGAAAATCTAGAAACTAAATATTTAGCTAATGGATACGAGGCAGTACCTAAATTTGATACAATAGGGCGGAAAGGAATACCACTTTTATGAATTTTGGGAAGAGCATATAATCTGGCACAATTCGCAACAGATGGGATAAGCGAATGTTTTAAGTTGCTTGAAATGATTTGCGAAGATTTGAGCGCAGTTTTTATTTTGGATAAGTCCGAAGGTGAAGGATCTTTAGGGATCGGATTATATGGTCCTTCGTTTAAGAGTTTAGTGACACCATGGATGTAAGTGTTCTTCTTATCCATGACGACTATCTGGCCACCTTTGTCGGCCTTTGAAATGACAATATCCGGGTGAGAATGAATCTCGCGCATTGTAGCTCTTTCTCTCGCAGTTAGATTTGGTTTCAAAGGTTTATTATTGAATTTCACATTATGAGCGATAAGATGCCTAATCATTTCTTTCTGTGAATCCGAAACTTTACTGAACTTGAAAGCTTTTTCGATAGGAGCCAAAATCTTTGGAATCGAGGGTTTACAGGTTTGTGAGAAGTTAAAATTATATTTTAGAATTCTCTCTTGTTCTTCTGAAAGACTAACATTAGAAATATTAACATTAGAAATATAATTAGATTTTTTGAACTACTTGAACTGGAAGACAGTAAAAGAAGTTTTTCGAATTTAACTGCAAGGGTGTTTTTATGACGGTTAACTGCATTCTCCGTTCTAGACCAAGACTTTTGTTCAAGGGCAGTGAATTTTGGATATGTTTTAGCGAGTTCCAGATGAAGCTTATAGAGTTCATGTTCAATTTTGGACAATTGTTGACGTGTATCCCTTATCACGGACCGAAGTAAGGCAAGTTTGCAATTTAACAGAATTCTTGAAACGCGACTCGAAGGTTTTTGATTAGATTTGATTTGAATAAAATTGGGGATCAATTTTTTACATTTACATTTAAGTAAAAAGTCAAGATGATTCAGGAAATTTTGCCGTTTCAGGCGTAATTTAGTGAAACGATTAACGGATGAAGGCATGATAAACAATGCAGAAAATCAAACTAAATTAACTGAGCAATAATAAAGTACACACAAAATAGCAGAAAAATCCCTCACTGAAATGAATAGAAAACAAAATGTTTGTAAGCAAAATGCATGAAATCAGACAAGCAAAGCACAATATCCAAATGTACAAAACATAAACATAACTTGAAAATTGCAAAAATGTACTCACCGAAACTCCTACAATCACAAAATGGCGGCCACACCACGTGCAAAAAAGAAAGCAAAAGTAAGCCTGTTTGGGGCTTCTATAATTAAGACACAATAACACGACGAATAAATACTAATTCAGAAGTCAAACAACAAAAATCAGCGTTAATTTTCAAAATTTTCACAGGACTAGTTTCGATGGTTTTACCGAACTATCATCTTCAGCTGCAAAACCGCAAATGAACAAGATAGGAAATAATGTTTAGATAAGATAAGAAAGCCTGGACAAGAATAAGCAAGTGGCGCCATCTGTTGGCGAAACCAGAACTAAAATATAATTTCTCTAAAAGCCGAAGGCAAATTTGGATTGGAATTAGGATCGTTAACTAGAACAGAACGATTTTTATGAATGTGAAATGCCTCTAGAAAATCCAGTTCTCCAATGGAAGATGTTTTTTGAATAATTTTTGGCAGCAGAAAAATTGAAAGTGTTATTTTCGGACCAACAGTGTTGAGCAACAGAAGACTTCTGTGTTTCCTTTTTTCTAACATATGCCTCATGTTCTTTGACGCGAAATTTTAAGGCTCTCTTAGTTTGGCCAAGGTAAATTAAACCGCACTGGCAAGGAATCCTATAAATACCCCAGGAATTCATATCCGGAATGGGGTCCTTGAGTATAGAAGTTGGAATTTTATTGATGGGAGAGTAAACAACCCGAAAGTTAAATTTCTGCAAAATATGTGCAACTTTATAGCTAATTGATGGAAAGAAGGGAATGACAACAGAATTTTTATAATCTCCTAAAATAAGAGAGTGGCTTTTAGTGTGTTGAGATGATAATTTTTTAACTGCTTGATTAATAATGATGGGTGAAAAGCCCCTGTCAATAGCTATTGCTTTTAAATAATTTAGTTCTTCATCAAGGGCTAGTTTGGAGGAGCAAACTTGAAGAGCACGGAAAACATAGGAATAAAATGAAGCTAACATTTGTTTAGTCGGATGACATGACTTAAAGTGTGGTGGAAGGCAAACCGATGAAGGTTTACGGTAAACTGTAGTACTGAAGTTGGATGTGTTACGTGTGACCAGAATGTCGAGAAACGGAAGAGAATTGCAAAACTCAAGTTCAAAAGTGAACTGAATAGCAGGATCAATAGAATTCATTGTTGAAAGAACTCTATTTAAATCATCTTTATTACCTTCAAACAGGGTAAAAGTATCGTCTACGTAGCGGAACCATGCCGAGAAGTTTAAAGTTTCAAACAATTCTGATTCATAATAATGCATGTAGATATCAGCCAGGATGGGACTGAGGGGGCTTCCCATGGCTAATCCCTCAGTTTGTTTGTAATATTTATTTTGGAAAACAAAATGTGTTTGTTTCAAACAGAGTTGAGTGAGAGAAATTAGCTCATCAATTTCGATGCAAGAGAAATGAAATTCGCGAAGTCTGGTTTCTAGACATCTTAATGCACCCTCCACTGGGACATTGGTGAATAATGATTTTACATCAAAAGAAACCATGAGTAAATTACGAGGAGAAATGTTTTTAACCTTTTTTACAAACTCTATTGAATTTTTTATGGTGTAAATGTTATTGTCTAATAGAGTGGAAAATCTAGAAACTAAATATTTAGCTAATGGATACGAGGCAGTACCTAAATTTGATACAATAGGGCGGAAAGGAATACCACTTTTATGAATTTTGGGAAGAGCATATAATCTGGCACAATTCGCAACAGATGGGATAAGCGAATGTTTTAAGTTGCTTGAAATGATTTGCGAAGATTTGAGCGCAGTTTTTATTTTGGATAAGTCCGAAGGTGAAGGATCTTTAGGGATCGGATTATATGGTCCTTCGTTTAAGAGTTTAGTGACACCATCGATGTAAGTGTTCTTATCCATGACGACTATCTGGCCACCTTTGTCGGCCTTTGAAATGACAATATCCGGGTGAGAATGAATCTCGCGCATTGTAGCTCTTTCTCTCGCAGTTAGATTTGGTTTCAAAGGTTTATTATTGAATTTCACATTATGAGCGATAAGATGCCTAATCATTTCTTTCTGTGAATCCGAAACTTTACTGAACTTGAAAGCTTTTTCGATAGGAGCCAAAATCTTTGGAATCGAGGGTTTACAGGTTTGTGAGAAGTTAAAATTATATTTTAGAATTCTCTCTTGTTCTTCTGAAAGACTAACATTAGAAATATTAACATTAGAAATATAATTAGATTTTTTGAACTACTTGAACTGGAAGACAGTAAAAGAAGTTTTTCGAATTTAACTGCAAGGGTGTTTTTATGACGGTTAACTGCATTCTCCGTTCTAGACCAAGACTTTTGTTCAAGGGCAGTGAATTTTGGATATGTTTTAGCGAGTTCCAGATGAAGCTTATAGAGTTCATGTTCAATTTTGGACAATTGTTGACGTGTATCCCTTATCACGGACCGAAGTAAGGCAAGTTTGCAATTTAACAGAATTCTTGAAACGCGACTCGAAGGTTTTTGATTAGATTTGATTTGAATAAAATTGGGGATCAATTTTTTACATTTACATTTAAGTAAAAAGTCAAGATGATTCAGGAAATTTTGCCGTTTCAGGCGTAATTTAGTGAAACGATTAACGGATGAAGGCATGATAAACAATGCAGAAAATCAAACTAAATTAACTGAGCAATAATAAAGTACACACAAAATAGCAGAAAAATCCCTCACTGAAATGAATAGAAAACAAAATGTTTGTAAGCAAAATGCATGAAATCAGACAAGCAAAGCACAATATCCAAATGTACAAAACATAAACATAACTTGAAAATTGCAAAAATGTACTCACCGAAACTCCTACAATCACAAAATGGCGGCCACACCACGTGCAAAAAAGAAAGCAAAAGTAAGCCTGTTTGGGGCTTCTATAATTAAGACACAATAACACGACGAATAAATACTAATTCAGAAGTCAAACAACAAAAATCAGCGTTAATTTTCAAAATTTTCACAGGACTAGTTTCGATGGTTTTACCGAACTATCATCTTCAGCTGCAAAACCGCAAATGAACAAGATAGGAAATAATGTTTAGATAAGATAAGAAAGCCTGGACAAGAATAAGCAAGTGGCGCCATCTGTTGGCGAAACCAGAACTAAAATATAATTTCTCTAAAAGCCGAAGGCAAATTTGGATTGGAATTAGGATCGTTAACTAGAACAGAACGATTTTTATGAATGTGAAATGCCTCTAGAAAATCCAGTTCTCCAATGGAAGATGTTTTTTGAATAATTTTGGCAGCAGAAAAATTGAAAGTGTTATTTTCGGACCAACAGTGTTGAGCAACAGAAGACTTCTGTGTTTCCTTTTTTCTAACATATGCCTCATGTTCTTTGACGCGAAATTTTAAGGCTCTCTTAGTTTGGCCAAGGTAAATTAAACCGCACTGGCAAGGAATCCTATAAATACCCCAGGAATTCATATCCGGAATGGGGTCCTTGAGTATAGAAGTTGGAATTTTATTGATGGGAGAGTAAACAACCCGAAAGTTAAATTTCTGCAAAATATGTGCAACTTTATAGCTAATTGATGGAAAGAAGGGAATGACAACAGAATTTTTATAATCTCCTAAAATAAGAGTGTGGCTTTTAGTGTGTTGAGATGATAATTTTTTAACTGCTTGATTAATAATGATGGGTGAAAAGCCCCTGTCAATAGCTATTGCTTTTAAATAATTTAGTTCTTCATCAAGGGCTAGTTTGGAGGAGCAAACTTGAAGAGCACGGAAAACATAGGAATAAAATGAAGCTAACATTTGTTTAGTCGGATGACATGACTTAAAGTGTGGTGGAAGGCAAACCGATGAAGGTTTACGGTAAACTGTAGTACTGAAGTTGGATGTGTTACGTGTGACCAGAATGTCGAGAAACGGAAGAGAATTGCAAGTCTCAAGTTCAAAAGTGAACTGAATAGCAGGATCAATAGAATTCATTGTTGAAAGAACTCTATTTAAATCATCTTTATTACCTTCAAACAGGGTAAAAGTATCGTCTACGTAGCGGAACCATGCCGAGAAGTTTAAAGTTTCAAACAATTTTGATTCATAATAATGCATGTAGATATCAGCCAGGATGGGACTGAGGGGGCTTCCGATGGCTAATCCCTCAGTTTGTTTGTAATATTTATTTTGGAAAACAAAATGTGTTTGTTTCAAACAGAGTTGAGTGAGAGAAATTAGCTCATCAATTTCGATGCAAGAGAAATGAAATTCGCGAAGTCTGGTTTCTAGACATCTTAATGCACCCTCCACTGGGACATTGGTGAATAATGATTTTACATCAAAAGAAACCATGAGTAAATTACGAGGAGAAATGTTTTTAACCTTTTTTACAAACTCTATTGAATTTTTTATGGTGTAAATGTTATTGTCTAATAGAGTGGAAAATCTAGAAACTAAATATTTAGCTAATGGATACGAGGCAGTACCTAAATTTGATACAGTAGGGCGGAAAGGAATACCACTTTTATGAATTTTGGGAAGAGCATATAATCTGGCACAATTCGCAACAGATGGGATAAGCGAATGTTTTAAGTTGCTTGAAATGATTTGCGAAGATTTGAGCGCAGTTTTTATTTTGGATAAGTCCGAAGGTGAAGGATCTTTAGGGATCGGATTATATGGTCCTTCGTTTAAGAGTTTAGTGACACCATCGATGTAAGTGTTCTTATCCATGACGACTATCTGGCCACCTTTGTCGGCCTTTGAAATGACAATATCCGGGTGAGAATGAATCTCGCGCATTGTAGCTCTTTCTCTCGCAGTTAGATTTGGTTTCAAAGGTTTATTATTGAATTTCACATTATGAGCGATAAGATGCCTAATCATTTCTTTCTGTGAATCCGAAACTTTACTGAACTTGAAAGCTTTTTCGATAGGAGCCAAAATCTTTGGAATCGAGGGTTTACAGGTTTGTGAGAAGTTAAAATTATATTTTAGAATTCTCTCTTGTTCTTCTGAAAGACTAACATTAGAAATATTAACATTAGAAATATAATTAGATTTTTTGAACTACTTGAACTGGAAGACAGTAAAAGAAGTTTTTCGAATTTAACTGCAAGGGTGTTTTTATGACGGTTAACTGCATTCTCCGTTCTAGACCAAGACTTTTGTTCAAGGGCAGTGAATTTTGGATATGTTTTAGCGAGTTCCAGATGAAGCTTATAGAGTTCATGTTCAATTTTGGACAATTGTTGACGTGTATCCCTTATCACGGACCGAAGTAAGGCAAGTTTGCAATTTAACAGAATTCTTGAAACGCGACTCGAAGGTTTTTGATTAGATTTGATTTGAATAAAATTGGGGATCAATTTTTTACATTTACATTTAAGTAAAAAGTCAAGATGATTCAGGAAATTTTGCCGTTTCAGGCGTAATTTAGTGAAACGATTAACGGATGAAGGCATGATAAACAATGCAGAAAATCAAACTAAATTAACTGAGCAATAATAAAGTACACACAAAATAGCAGAAAAATCCCTCACTGAAATGAATAGAAAACAAAATGTTTGTAAGCAAAATGCATGAAATCAGACAAGCAAAGCACAATATCCAAATGTACAAAACATAAACATAACTTGAAAATTGCAAAAATGTACTCACCGAAACTCCTACAATCACAAAATGGCGGCCACACCACGTGCAAAAAAGAAAGCAAAAGTAAGCCTGTTTGGGGCTTCTATAATTAAGACACAATAACACGACGAATAAATACTAATTCAGAAGTCAAACAACAAAAATCAGCGTTAATTTTCAAAATTTTCACAGGACTAGTTTCGATGGTTTTACCGAACTATCATCTTCAGCTGCAAAACCGCAAATGAACAAGATAGGAAATAATGTTTAGATAAGATAAGAAAGCCTGGACAAGAATAAGCAAGTGGCGCCATCTGTTGGCGAAACCAGAACTAAAATATAATTTCTCTAAAAGCCGAAGGCAAATTTGGATTAGAATTAGGATCGTTAACTAGAACAGAACGATTTTTATGAATGTGAAATGCCTCTAGAAAATCCAGTTCTCCAATGGAAGATGTTTTTTGAATAATTTTGGCAGCAGAAAAATTGAAAGTGTGATTTTCGGACCAACAGTGTTGAGCAACAGAAGACTTCTGTGTTTCCTTTTTTCTAACATATGCCTCATGTTCTTTGACGCGAAATTTTAAGGCTCTCTTAGTTTGGCCAAGGTAAATTAAACCGCACTGGCAAGGAATCCTATAAATACCCCAGGAATTCATATCCGGAATGGGGTCCTTGAGTATAGAAGTTGGAATTTTATTGATGGGAGAGTAAACAACCCGAAAGTTAAATTTCTGCAAAATATGTGCAACTTTATAGCTAATTGATGGAAAGAAGGGAATGACAACAGAATTTTTATAATCTCCTAAAATAAGAGTGTGGCTTTTAGTGTGTTGAGATGATAATTTTTTAACTGCTTGATTAATAATGATGGGTGAAAAGCCCCTGTCAATAGCTATTGCTTTTAAATAATTTAGTTCTTCATCAAGGGCTAGTTTGGAGGAGCAAACTTGAAGAGCACGGAAAACATAGGAATAAAATGAAGCTAACATTTGTTTAGTCGGATGACATGACTTAAAGTGTGGTGGAAGGCAAACCGATGAAGGTTTACGGTAAACTGTAGTACTGAAGTTGGATGTGTTACGTGTGACCAGAATGTCGAGAAACGGAAGAGAATTGCAAGTCTCAAGTTCAAAAGTGAACTGAATAGCAGGATCAATAGAATTCATTGTTGAAAGAACTCTATTTAAATCATCTTTATTACCTTCAAACAGGGTAAAAGTATCGTCTACGTAGCGGAACCATGCCGAGAAGTTTAAAGTTTCAAACAATTTTGATTCATAATAATGCATGTAGATATCAGCCAGGATGGGACTGAGGGGGCTTCCCATGGCTAATCCCTCAGTTTGTTTGTAATATTTATTTTGGAAAACAAAATGTGTTTGTTTCAAACAGAGTTGAGTGAGAGAAATTAGCTCATCAATTTCGATGCATGAGAAATGAAATTCGCGAAGTCTGGTTTCTAGACATCTTAATGCACCCTCCACTGGGACATTGGTGAATAATGATTTTACATCAAAAGAAACCATGAGTAAATTACGAGGAGAAATGTTTTTAACCTTTTTTACAAACTCTATTGAATTTTTTATGGTGTAAATGTTATTGTCTAATAGAGTGGAAAATCTAGAAACTAAATATTTAGCTAATGGATACGAGGCAGTACCTAAATTTGATACAATAGGGCGGAAAGGAATACCACTTTTATGATTTTTGGGAAGAGCATATAATCTGGCACAATTCGCAACAGATGGGATAAGCGAATGTTTTAAGTTGCTTGAAATGATTTGCGAAGATTTGAGCGCAGTTTTTATTTTGGATAAGTCCGAAGGTGAAGGATCTTTAGGGATCGGATTATATGGTCCTTCGTTTAAGAGTTTAGTGACACCATCGATGTAAGTGTTCTTATCCATGACGACTATCTGGCCACCTTTGTCGGCCTTTGAAATGACAATATCCGGGTTAGAATGAATCTCGCGCATTGTAGCTCTTTCTCTCGCAGTTAGATTTGGTTTCAAAGGTTTATTATTGAATTTCACATTATGAGCGATAAGATGCCTAATCATTTGTTTCTGTGAATCCGAAACTTTACTGAACTTGAAAGCTTTTTCGATAGGAGCCAAAATCTTTGGAATCGAGGGTTTACAGGTTTGTGAGAAGTTAAAATTATATTTTAGAATTCTCTCTTGTTCTTCTGAAAGACTAACATTAGAAATATTAACATTAGAAATATAATTAGATTTTTTGAACTACTTGAACTGGAAGACAGTAAAAGAAGTTTTTCGAATTTAACTGCAAGGGTGTTTTTATGACGGTTAACTGCATTCTCCGTTCTAGACCAAGACTTTTGTTCAAGGGCAGTGAATTTTGGATATGTTTTAGCGAGTTCCAGATGAAGCTTATAGAGTTCATGTTCAATTTTGGACAATTGTTGACGTGTATCCCTTATCACGGACCGAAGTAAGGCAAGTTTGCAATTTAACAGAATTCTTGAAACGCGACTCGAAGGTTTTTGATTAGATTTGATTTGAATAAAATTGGGGATCAATTTTTTACATTTACATTTAAGTAAAAAGTCAAGATGATTCAGGAAATTTTGCCGTTTCAGGCGTAATTTAGTGAAACGATTAACGGATGAAGGCATGATAAACAATGCAGAAAATCAAACTAAATTAACTGAGCAATAATAAAGTACACACAAAATAGCAGAAAAATCCCTCACTGAAATGAATAGAAAACAAAATGTTTGTAAGCAAAATGCATGAAATCAGACAAGCAAAGCACAATATCCAAATGTACAAAACATAAACATAACTTGAAAATTGCAAAAATGTACTCACCGAAACTCCTACAATCACAAAATGGCGGCCACACCACGTGCAAAAAAGAAAGCAAAAGTAAGCCTGTTTGGGGCTTCTATAATTAAGACACAATAACACGACGAATAAATACTAATTCAGAAGTCAAACAACAAAAATCAGCGTTAATTTTCAAAATTTTCACAGGACTAGTTTCGATGGTTTTACCGAACTATCATCTTCAGCTGCAAAACCGCAAATGAACAAGATAGGAAATAATGTTTAGATAAGATAAGAAAGCCTGGACAAGAATAAGCAAGTGGCGCCATCTGTTGGCGAAACCAGAACTAAAATATAATTTCTCTAAAAGCCGAAGGCAAATTTGGATTGGAATTAGGATCGTTAACTAGAACAGAACGATTTTTATGAATGTGAAATGCCTCTAGAAAATCCAGTTCTCCAATGGAAGATGTTTTTTGAATAATTTTGGCAGCAGAAAAATTGAAAGTGTGATTTTCGGACCAACAGTGTTGAGCAACAGAAGACTTCTGTGTTTCCTTTTTTCTAACATATGCCTCATGTTCTTTGACGCGAAATTTTAAGGCTCTCTTAGTTTGGCCAAGGGAAATTAAACCGCACTGGCAAGGAATCCTATAAATACCCCAGGAATTCATATCCGGAATGGGGTCCTTGAGTATAGAAGTTGGAATTTTATTGATGGGAGAGTAAACAACCCGAAAGTTAAATTTCTGCAAAATATGTGCAACTTTATAGCTAATTGATGGAAAGAAGGCAATGACAACAGAATTTTTATAATCTCCTAAAATAAGAGTGTGGCTTTTAGTGTGTTGAGATGATAATTTTTTAACTGCTTGATTAATAATGATGGGTGAAAAGCCCCTGTCAATAGCTATTGCTTTTAAATAATTTAGTTCTTCATCAAGGGCTAGTTTGGAGGAGCAAACTTGAAGAGCACGGAAAACATAGGAATAAAATGAAGCTAACATTTGTTTAGTCGGTTGACATGACTTAAAGTGTGGTGGAAGGCAAACCGATGAAGGTTTACGGTAAACTGTAGTACTGAAGTTGGATGTGTTACGTGTGACCAGAATGTCGAGAAACGGAAGAGAATTGCAAGTCTCAAGTTCAAAAGTGAACTGAATAGCAGGATCAATAGAATTCATTGTTGAAAGAACTCTATTTAAATCATCTTTATTACCTTCAAACAGGGTAAAAGTATCGTCTACGTAGCGGAACCATGCCGAGAAGTTTAAAGTTTCAAACAATTTTGATTCATAATAATGCATGTAGATATCAGCCAGGATGGGACTGAGGGGGCTTCCGATGGCTAATCCCTCAGTTTGTTTGTAATATTTATTTTGGAAAACAAAATGTGTTTGTTTCAAACAGAGTTGAGTGAGAGAAATTAGCTCATCAACTTCGATGCAAGAGAAATGAAATTCGCGAAGTCTGGTTTCTAGACATCTTAATGCACCCTCCACTGGGACATTGGTGAATAATGATTTTACATCAAAAGAAACCATGAGTAAATTACGAGGAGAAATGTTTTTAACCTTTTTTACAAACTCTATTGAATTTTTTATGGTGTAAATGGTATTGTCTAATAGAGTGGAAAATCTAGAAACTAAATATTTAGCTAATGGATACGAGGCAGTACCTAAATTTGATACAATAGGGCGGAAAGGAATACCACTTTTATGAATTTTGGGAAGAGCATATAATCTGGCACAATTCGCTACAGATGGGATAAGCGAATGTTTTAAGTTGCTTGAAATGATTTGCGAAGATTTGATCGCAGTTTTTATTTTGGATAAGTCCGAAGGTGAAGGATCTTTAGGGATCGGATTATATGGTCCTTCGTTTAAGAGTTTAGTGACACCATCGATGTAAGTGTTCTTATCCATGACGACTATCTGGCCACCTTTGTCGGCCTTTGAAATGACAATATCCGGGTGAGAATGAATCTCGCGCATTGTAGCTCTTTCTCTCGCAGTTAGATTTGGTTTCAAAGGTTTATTATTGAATTTCACATTATGAGCGATAAGATGCCTAATCATTTGTTTCTGTGAATCCGAAACTTTACTGAACTTGAAAGCTTTTTCGATAGGAGCCAAAATCTTTGGAATCGAGGGTTTACAGGTTTGTGAGAAGTTAAAATTATATTTTAGAATTCTCTCTTGTTCTTCTGAAAGACTAACATTAGAAATATTAACATTAGAAATATAATTAGATTTTTTGAACTACTTGAACTGGAAGACAGTAAAAGAAGTTTTTCGAATTTAACTGCAAGGGTGTTTTTATGACGGTTAACTGCATTCTCCGTTCTAGACCAAGACTTTTGTTCAAGGGCAGTGAATTTTGGATATGTTTTAGCGAGTTCCAGATGAAGCTTATAGAGTTCATGTTCAATTTTGGACAATTGTTGACGTGTATCCCTTATCACGGACCGAAGTAAGGCAAGTTTGCAATTTAACAGAATTCTTGAAACGCGACTCGAAGGTTTTTGATTAGATTTGATTTGAATAAAATTGGGGATCAATTTTTTACATTTACATTTAAGTAAAAAGTCAAGATGATTCAGGAAATTTTGCCGTTTCAGGCGTAATTTAGTGAAACGATTAACGGATGAAGGCATGATAAACAATGCAGAAAATCAAACTAAATTAACTGAGCAATAATAAAGTACACACAAAATAGCAGAAAAATCCCTCACTGAAATGAATAGAAAACAAAATGTTTGTAAGCAAAATGCATGAAATCAGACAAGCAAAGCACAATATCCAAATGTACAAAACATAAACATAACTTGAAAATTGCAAAAATGTACTCACCGAAACTCCTACAATCACAAAATGGCGGCCACACCACGTGCAAAAAAGAAAGCAAAAGTAAGCCTGTTTGGGGCTTCTATAATTAAGACACAATAACACGACGAATAAATACTAATTCAGAAGTCAAACAACAAAAATCAGCGTTAATTTTCAAAATTTTCACAGGACTAGTTTCGATGGTTTTACCGAACTATCATCTTCAGCTGCAAAACCGCAAATGAACAAGATAGGAAATAATGTTTAGATAAGATAAGAAAGCCTGGACAAGAATAAGCAAGTGGCGCCATCTGTTGGCGAAACCAGAACTAAAATATAATTTCTCTAAAAGCCGAAGGCAAATTTGGATTGGAATTAGTATCGTTAACTAGAACAGAACGATTTTTATGAATGTGAAATGCCTCTAGAAAATCCAGTTCTCCAATGGAAGATGTTTTTTGAATAATTTTGGCAGCAGAAAAATTGAAAGTGTGATTTTCGGACCAACAGTGTTGAGCAACAGAAGACTTCTGTGTTTCCTTTTTTCTAACATATGCCTCATGTTCTTTGACGCGAAATTTTAAGGCTCTCTTAGTTTGGCCAAGGGAAATTAAACCGCACTGGCAAGGAATCCTATAAATACCCCAGGAATTCATATCCGGAATGGGGTCCTTGAGTATAGAAGTTGGAATTTTATTGATGGGAGAGTAAACAACCCGAAAGTTAAATTTCTGCAAAATATGTGCAACTTTATAGCTAATTGATGGAAAGAAGGCAATGACAACAGAATTTTTATAATCTCCTAAAATAAGAGTGTGGCTTTTAGTGTGTTGAGATGATAATTTTTTAACTGCTTGATTAATAATGATGGGTGAAAAGCCCCTGTCAATAGCTATTGCTTTTAAATAATTTAGTTCTTCATCAAGGGCTAGTTTGGAGGAGCAAACTTGAAGAGCACGGAAAACATAGGAATAAAATGAAGCTAACATTTGTTTAGTCGGTTGACATGACTTAAAGTGTGGTGGAAGGCAAACCGATGAAGGTTTACGGTAAACTGTAGTACTGAAGTTGGATGTGTTACGTGTGACCAGAATGTCGAGAAACGGAAGAGAATTGCAAGTCTCAAGTTCAAAAGTGAACTGAATAGCAGGATCAATAGAATTCATTGTTGAAAGAACTCTATTTAAATCATCTTTATTACCTTCAAACAGGGTAAAAGTATCGTCTACGTAGCGGAACCATGCCGAGAAGTTTAAAGTTTCAAACAATTTTGATTCATAATAATGCATGTAGATATCAGCCAGGATGGGACTGAGGGGGCTTCCGATGGCTAATCCCTCAGTTTGTTTGTAATATTTATTTTGGAAAACAAAATGTGTTTGTTTCAAACAGAGTTGAGTGAGAGAAATTAGCTCATCAACTTCGATGCAAGAGAAATGAAATTCGCGAAGTCTGGTTTCTAGACATCTTAATGCACCCTCCACTGGGACATTGGTGAATAATGATTTTACATCAAAAGAAACCATGAGTAAATTACGAGGAGAAATGTTTTTAACCTTTTTTACAAACTCTATTGAATTTTTTATGGTGTAAATGTTATTGTCTAATAGAGTGGAAAATCTAGAAACTAAATATTTAGCTAATGGATACGAGGCAGTACCTAAATTTGATACAATAGGGCGGAAAGGAATACCACTTTTATGAATTTTGGGAAGAGCATATAATCTGGCACAATTCGCTACAGATGGGATAAGCGAATGTTTTAAGTTGCTTGAAATGATTTGCGAAGATTTGATCGCAGTTTTTATTTTGGATAAGTCCGAAGGTGAAGGATCTTTAGGGATCGGATTATATGGTCCTTCGTTTAAGAGTTTAGTGACACCATCGATGTAAGTGTTCTTATCCATGACGACTATCTGGCCACCTTTGTCGGCCTTTGAAATGACAATATCCGGGTGAGAATGAATCTCGCGCATTGTAGCTCTTTCTCTCGCAGTTAGATTTGGTTTCAAAGGTTTATTATTGAATTTCACATTATGAGCGATAAGATGCCTAATCATTTGTTTCTGTGAATCCGAAACTTTACTGAACTTGAAAGCTTTTTCGATAGGAGCCAAAATCTTTGGAATCGAGGGTTTACAGGTTTGTGAGAAGTTAAAATTATATTTTAGAATTCTCTCTTGTTCTTCTGAAAGACTAACATTAGAAATATTAACATTAGAAATATAATTAGATTTTTTGAACTACTTGAACTGGAAGACAGTAAAAGAAGTTTTTCGAATTTAACTGCAAGGGTGTTTTTATGACGGTTAACTGCATTCTCCGTTCTAGACCAAGACTTTTGTTCAAGGGCAGTGAATTTTGGATATGTTTTAGCGAGTTCCAGATGAAGCTTATAGAGTTCATGTTCAATTTTGGACAATTGTTGACGTGTATCCCTTATCACGGACCGAAGTAAGGCAAGTTTGCAATTTAACAGAATTCTTGAAACGCGACTCGAAGGTTTTTGATTAGATTTGATTTGAATAAAATTGGGGATCAATTTTTTACATTTACATTTAAGTAAAAAGTCAAGATGATTCAGGAAATTTTGCCGTTTCAGGCGTAATTTAGTGAAACGATTAACGGATGAAGGCATGATAAACAATGCAGAAAATCAAACTAAATTAACTGAGCAATAATAAAGTACACACAAAATAGCAGAAAAATCCCTCACTGAAATGAATAGAAAACAAAATGTTTGTAAGCAAAATGCATGAAATCAGACAAGCAAAGCACAATATCCAAATGTACAAAACATAAACATAACTTGAAAATTGCAAAAATGTACTCACCGAAACTCCTACAATCACAAAATGGCGGCCACACCACGTGCAAAAAAGAAAGCAAAAGTAAGCCTGTTTGGGGCTTCTATAATTAAGACACAATAACACGACGAATAAATACTAATTCAGAAGTCAAACAACAAAAATCAGCGTTAATTTTCAAAATTTTCACAGGACTAGTTTCGATGGTTTTACCGAACTATCATCTTCAGCTGCAAAACCGCAAATGAACAAGATAGGAAATAATGTTTAGATAAGATAAGAAAGCCTGGACAAGAATAAGCAAGTGGCGCCATCTGTTGGCGAAACCAGAACTAAAATATAATTTCTCTAAAAGCCGAAGGCAAATTTGGATTGGAATTAGTATCGTTAACTAGAACAGAACGATTTTTATGAATGTGAAATGCCTCTAGAAAATCCAGTTCTCCAATGGAAGATGTTTTTTGAATAATTTTGGCAGCAGAAAAATTGAAAGTGTGATTTTCGGACCAACAGTGTTGAGCAACAGAAGACTTCTGTGTTTCCTTTTTTCTAACATATGCCTCATGTTCTTTGACGCGAAATTTTAAGGCTCTCTTAGTTTGGCCAAGGGAAATTAAACCGCACTGGCAAGGAATCCTATAAATACCCCAGGAATTCATATCCGGAATGGGGTCCTTGAGTATAGAAGTTGGAATTTTATTGATGGGAGAGTAAACAACCCGAAAGTTAAATTTCTGCAAAATATGTGCAACTTTATAGCTAATTGATGGAAAGAAGGCAATGACAACAGAATTTTTATAATCTCCTAAAATAAGAGTGTGGCTTTTAGTGTGTTGAGATGATAATTTTTTAACTGCTTGATTAATAATGATGGGTGAAAAGCCCCTGTCAATAGCTATTGCTTTTAAATAATTTAGTTCTTCATCAAGGGCTAGTTTGGAGGAGCAAACTTGAAGAGCACGGAAAACATAGGAATAAAATGAAGCTAACATTTGTTTAGTCGGTTGACATGACTTAAAGTGTGGTGGAAGGCAAACCGATGAAGGTTTACGGTAAACTGTAGTACTGAAGTTGGATGTGTTACGTGTGACCAGAATGTCGAGAAACGGAAGAGAATTGCAAGTCTCAAGTTCAAAAGTGAACTGAATAGCAGGATCAATAGAATTCATTGTTGAAAGAACTCTATTTAAATCATCTTTATTACCTTCAAACAGGGTAAAAGTATCGTCTACGTAGCGGAACCATGCCGAGAAGTTTAAAGTTTCAAACAATTTTGATTCATAATAATGCATGTAGATATCAGCCAGGATGGGACTGAGGGGGCTTCCGATGGCTAATCCCTCAGTTTGTTTGTAATATTTATTTTGGAAAACAAAATGTGTTTGTTTCAAACAGAGTTGAGTGAGAGAAATTAGCTCATCAACTTCGATGCAAGAGAAATGAAATTCGCGAAGTCTGGTTTCTAGACATCTTAATGCACCCTCCACTGGGACATTGGTGAATAATGATTTTACATCAAAAGAAACCATGAGTAAATTACGAGGAGAAATGTTTTTAACCTTTTTTACAAACTCTATTGAATTTTTTATGGTGTAAATGTTATTGTCTAATAGAGTGGAAAATCTAGAAACTAAATATTTAGCTAATGGATACGAGGCAGTACCTAAATTTGATACAATAGGGCGGAAAGGAATACCACTTTTATGAATTTTGGGAAGAGCATATAATCTGGCACAATTCGCTACAGATGGGATAAGCGAATGTTTTAAGTTGCTTGAAATGATTTGCGAAGATTTGATCGCAGTTTTTATTTTGGATAAGTCCGAAGGTGAAGGATCTTTAGGGATCGGATTATATGGTCCTTCGTTTAAGAGTTTAGTGACACCATCAATGTAAGTGTTCTTATCCATGACGACTATCTGGCCACCTTTGTCGGCCTTTGAAATGACAATATCCGGGTTAGATAGAATCTCGCGCATTGTAGCTCTTTCTCTCGCAGTTAGATTTGGTTTCAAAGGTTTATTATTGAATTTCACATTATGAGCGATAAGATGCCTAATCATTTCTTTCTGTGAATCCGAAACTTTACTGAACTTGAAAGCTTTTTCGATAGGAGCCAAAATCTTTGGAATCGAGGGTTTACAGGTTTGTGAGAAGTTAAAATTATATTTTAGAATTCTCTCTTGTTCTTCTGAAAGACTAACATTAGAAATATTAACATTAGAAATATAATTAGATTTTTTGAACTACTTGAACTGGAAGACTGTAAAAGAAGTTTTTCGAATTTAACTGCAAGGGTGTTTTTATGACGGTTAACTGCATTCTCCGTTCTAGACCAAGACTTTTGTTCAAGGGCAGTGAATTTTGGATATGTTTTAGCGAGTTCCAGATGAAGCTTATAGAGTTCATGTTCAATTTTGGACAATTGCTCACGTGTATCCCTTATCACGGACCGAAGTAAGGCAAGTTTGCAATTTAACAGAATTCTTGAAACGCGACTCGAAGGTTTTTGATTAGATTTGATTTGAATAAAATTGGGGATCAATTTTTTACATTTACATTTAAGTAAAAAGTCAAGATGATTCAGGAAATTTTGCCGTTTCAGGCGTAATTTAGTGAAACGATTAACGGATGAAGGCATGATAAACAATGCAGAAAATCAAACTAAATTAACTGAGCAATAATAAAGTACACACAAAATAGCAGAAAAATCCCTCACTGAAATGAATAGAAAACAAAATGTTTGTAAGCAAAATGCATGAAATCAGACAAGCAAAGCACAATATCCAAATGTACAAAACATAAACATAACTTGAAAATTGCAAAAATGTACTCACCGAAACTCCTACAATCACAAAATGGCGGCCACACCACGTGCAAAAAAGAAAGCAAAAGTAAGCCTGTTTGGGGCTTCTATAATTAAGACACAATAACACGACGAATAAATACTAATTCAGAAGTCAAACAACAAAAATCAGCGTTAATTTTCAAAATTTTCACAGGACTAGTTTCGATGGTTTTACCGAACCATCATCTTCAGCTGCAAAACCGCAAATGAACAAGATAGGAAATAATGTTTAGATAAGATAAGAAAGCCTGGACAAGAATAAGCAAGTGGCGCCATCTGTTGGCGAAACCAGAACTAAAATATAATTTCTCTAAAAGCCGAAGGCAAATTTGGATTGGAATTAGGATCGTTAACTAGAACAGAAAGATTTTTATGAATGTGAAATGCCTCTAGAAAATCCAGTTCTCCAATGGAAGATGTTTTTTGAATAATTTTGGCAGCAGAAAAATTGAAAGTGTGATTTTCGGACCAACAGTGTTGAGCAACAGAAGACTTCTGTGTTTCCTTTTTTCTAACATATGCCTCATGTTCTTTGACGCGAAATTTTAAGGCTCTCTTAGTTTGGCCAAGGGAAATTAAACCGCACTGGCAAGGAATCCTATAAATACCCCAGGAATTCATATCCGGAATGGGGTCCTTGAGTATAGAAGTTGGAATTTTATTGATGGGAGAGTAAACAACCCGAAAGTTAAATTTCTGCAAAATATGTGCAACTTTATAGCTAATTGATGGAAAGAAGGGAATGACAACAGAATTTTTATAATCTCCTAAAATAAGAGTGTGGCTTTTAGTGTGTTGAGATGATAATTTTTTAACTGCTTGATTAATAATGATGGGTGAAAAGCCCCTGTCAATAGCTATTGCTTTTAAATAATTTAGTTCTTCATCAAGGGCTAGTTTGGAGGAGCAAACTTGAAGAGCACGGAAAACATAGGAATAAAATGAAGCTAACATTTGTTTAGTCGGTTGACATGACTTAAAGTGTGGTGGAAGGCAAACCGATGAAGGTTTACGGTAAACTGTAGTACTGAAGTTGGATGTGTTACGTGTGACCAGAATGTCGAGAAACGGAAGAGAATTGCAAGTCTCAAGTTCAAAAGTGAACTGAATAGCAGGATCAATAGAATTCATTGTTGAAAGAACTCTATTTAAATCATCTTTATTACCTTCAAACAGGGTAAAAGTATCGTCTACGTAGCGGAACCATGCCGAGAAGTTTAAAGTTTCAAACAATTTTGATTCATAATAATGCATGTAGATATCAGCCAGGATGGGACTGAGGGGGCTTCCGATGGCTAATCCCTCAGTTTGTTTGTAATATTTATTTTGGAAAACAAAATGTGTTTGTTTCAAACAGAGTTGAGTGAGAGAAATTAGCTCATCAACTTCGATGCAAGAGAAATGAAATTCGCGAAGTCTGGTTTCTAGACATCTTAATGCACCCTCCACTGGGACATTGGTGAATAATGATTTTACATCAAAAGAAACCATGAGTAAATTACGAGGAGAAATGTTTTTAACCTTTTTTACAAACTCTATTGAATTTTTTATGGTGTAAATGTTATTGTCTAATAGAGTGGAAAATCTAGAAACTAAATATTTAGCTAATGGATACGAGGCAGTACCTAAATTTGATACAATAGGGCGGAAAGGAATACCACTTTTATGAATTTTGGGAAGAGCATATAATCTGGCACAATTCGCTACAGATGGGATAAGCGAATGTTTTAAGTTGCTTGAAATGATTTGCGAAGATTTGATCGCAGTTTTTATTTTGGATAAGTCCGAAGGTGAAGGATCTTTAGGGATCGGATTATATGGTCCTTCGTTTAAGAGTTTAGTGACACCATCAATGTAAGTGTTCTTATCCATGACGACTATCTGGCCACCTTTGTCGGCCTTTGAAATGACAATATCCGGGTTAGAATGAATCTCGCGCATTGTAGCTCTTTCTCTCGCAGTTAGATTTGGTTTCAAAGGTTTATTATTGAATTTCACATTATGAGCGATAAGATGCCTAATCATTTCTTTCTGTGAATCCGAAACTTTACTGAACTTGAAAGCTTTTTCGATAGGAGCCAAAATCTTTGGAATCGAGGGTTTACAGGTTTGTGAGAAGTTAAAATTATATTTTAGAATTCTCTCTTGTTCTTCTGAAAGACTAACATTAGAAATATTAACATTAGAAATATAATTAGATTTTTTGAACTACTTGAACTGGAAGACTGTAAAAGACGTTTTTCGAATTTAACTGCAAGGGTGTTTTTATGACGGTTAACTGCATTCTCCGTTCTAGACCAAGACTTTTGTTCAAGGGCAGTGAATTTTGGATATGTTTTAGCGAGTTCCAGATGAAGCTTATAGAGTTCATGTTCAATTTTGGACAATTGCTCACGTGTATCCCTTATCACGGACCGAAGTAAGGCAAGTTTGCAATTTAACAGAATTCTTGAAACGCGACTCGAAGGTTTTTGATTAGATTTGATTTGAATAAAATTGGGGATCAATTTTTTACATTTACATTTAAGTAAAAAGTCAAGATGATTCAGGAAATTTTGCCGTTTCAGGCGTAATTTAGTGAAACGATTAACGGATGAAGGCATGATAAACAATGCAGAAAATCAAACTAAATTAACTGAGCAATAATAAAGTACACACAAAATAGCAGAAAAATCCCTCACTGAAATGAATAGAAAACAAAATGTTTGTAAGCAAAATGCATGAAATCAGACAAGCAAAGCACAATATCCAAATGTACAAAACATAAACATAACTTGAAAATTGCAAAAATGTACTCACCGAAACTCCTACAATCACAAAATGGCGGCCACACCACGTGCAAAAAAGAAAGCAAAAGTAAGCCTGTTTGGGGCTTCTATAATTAAGACACAATAACACGACGAATAAATACTAATTCAGAAGTCAAACAACAAAAATCAGCGTTAATTTTCAAAATTTTCACAGGACTAGTTTCGATGGTTTTACCGAACCATCATCTTCAGCTGCAAAACCGCAAATGAACAAGATAGGAAATAATGTTTAGATAAGATAAGAAAGCCTGGACAAGAATAAGCAAGTGGCGCCATCTGTTGGCGAAACCAGAACTAAAATATAATTTCTCTAAAAGCCGAAGGCAAATTTGGATTGGAATTAGGATCGTTAACTAGAACAGAAAGATTTTTATGAATGTGAAATGCCTCTAGAAAATCCAGTTCTCCAATGGAAGATGTTTTTTGAATAATTTTGGCAGCAGAAAAATTGAAAGTGTGATTTTCGGACCAACAATGTTGAGCAACAGAAGACTTCTGTGTTTCCTTTTTTCTAACATATGCCTCATGTTCTTTGACGCGAAATTTTAAGGCTCTCTTAGTTTGGCCAATGTAAATTAAATCGCACTGGCAAGGAATCCTATAAATACCCCAGGAATTCATATCCGGAATGGGGTCCTTGAGTATAGAAGTTGGAATTTTATTGATGGGAGAGTAAACAACCCGAAAGTCAAATTTCTGCAAAATATGTGCAACCTTATAGCTAATTGATGGAAAGAAGGGAATGACAACAGAATTTTTATAATCTCCTAAAATAAGAGTGTGGCTTTTAGTGTGTTGAGATGAGAATTTTTTAACTGCTTGATTAATAATGTTGGTCGAAAAGCCCCTGTCAATAGCTATTGCTTTTAAATAATTTAGTTCTTCATCAAGGGCTAGTTTGGAGGAGCAAACTTGAAGAGCACGGAAAACATAGGAATAAAATGAAGCTAACTTTTGTTTAGTCGGATGACATGACTTAAAGTGTGGTGGAAGGCAAACCGATGAAGGTTTACGGTAAACTGTAGTACTGAAGTTGGATGTGTTACGTGTGACCAGAATGTCGAGAAACGGAAGAGAATTGCAAGTCTCAAGTTCAAAAGTGAACTGAATAGCAGGATCAATAGAATTCATTGTTGAAAGAACTCTATTTAAATCATCTTTATTACCTTCAAACAGGGTAAAAGTATCGTCTACGTAGCGGAACCATGCCGAGAAGTTTAAAGTTTCAAACTTTTTTGATTCATAATAATGCATGTAGATATCAGCCAGGATGGGACTGAGGGGGCTTCCGATGGCTAATCCCTCAGTTTGTTTGTAATATTTATTTTGGAAAACAAAATGTGTTTGTTTCAAACAGAGTTGAGTGAGAGAAATTAGCTCATCAATTTCGATGCAAGAGAAATGAAATTCGCGAAGTCTGGTTTCTAGACATCTTAATGCACCCTCCACTGGGACATTGGTGAATAATGATTTTACATCAAAAGAAACCATGAGCAAATTACGAGGAGAAATGTTTTTAACCTTTTTTACAAACTCTATTGAATTTTTTATGGTGTAAATGTTATTGTCTAATAGAGTGGAAAATCTAGAAACTAAATATTTAGCTAATGGATACGAGGCAGTACCTAAATTTGATACAATAGGGCGGAAAGGAATACCACTTTTATGAATTTTGGGAAGAGCATATAATCTGGCACAATTCGCTACAGATGGGATAAGCGAATGTTTTAAGTTGCTTGAAATGATTTGCGAAGATTTGATCGCAGTTTTTATTTTGGATAAGTCCGAAGGTGAAGGATCTTTAGGGATCGGATTATATGGTCCTTCGTTTAAGAGTTTAGTGACACCATCGATGTAAGTGTTCTTATCCATGACGACTATCTGGCCACCTTTGTCGGCCTTTGAAATGACAATATCCGGGTGAGAATGAATCTCGCGCATTGTAGCTCTTTCTCTCGCAGTTAGATTTGGTTTCAAAGGTTTATTATTGAATTTCACATTATGAGCGATAAGATGCCTAATCATTTGTTTCTGTGAATCCGAAACTTTACTGAACTTGAAAGCTTTTTCGATAGGAGCCAAAATCTTTGGAATCGAGGGTTTACAGGTTTGTGAGAAGTTAAAATTATATTTTAGAATTCTCTCTTGTTCTTCTGAAAGACTAACATTAGAAATATTAACATTAGAAATATAATTAGATTTTTTGAACTACTTGAACTGGAAGACAGTAAAAGAAGTTTTTCGAATTTAACTGCAAGGGTGTTTTTATGACGGTTAACTGCATTCTCCGTTCTAGACCAAGACTTTTGTTCAAGGGCAGTGAATTTTGGATATGTTTTAGCGAGTTCCAGATGAAGCTTATAGAGTTCATGTTCAATTTTGGACAATTGTTGACGTGTATCCCTTATCACGGACCGAAGTAAGGCAAGTTTGCAATTTAACAGAATTCTTGAAACGCGACTCGAAGGTTTTTGATTAGATTTGATTTGAATAAAATTGGGGATCAATTTTTTACATTTACATTTAAGTAAAAAGTCAAGATGATTCAGGAAATTTTGCCGTTTCAGGCGTAATTTAGTGAAACGATTAACGGATGAAGGCATGATAAACAATGCAGAAAATCAAACTAAATTAACTGAGCAATAATAAAGTACACACAAAATAGCAGAAAAATCCCTCACTGAAATGAATAGAAAACAAAATGTTTGTAAGCAAAATGCATGAAATCAGACAAGCAAAGCACAATATCCAAATGTACAAAACATAAACATAACTTGAAAATTGCAAAAATGTACTCACCGAAACTCCTACAATCACAAAATGGCGGCCACACCACGTGCAAAAAAGAAAGCAAAAGTAAGCCTGTTTGGGGCTTCTATAATTAAGACACAATAACACGACGAATAAATACTAATTCAGAAGTCAAACAACAAAAATCAGCGTTAATTTTCAAAATTTTCACAGGACTAGTTTCGATGGTTTTACCGAACCATCATCTTCAGCTGCAAAACCGCAAATGAACAAGATAGGAAATAATGTTTAGATAAGATAAGAAAGCCTGGACAAGAATAAGCAAGTGGCGCCATCTGTTGGCGAAACCAGAACTAAAATATAATTTCTCTAAAAGCCGAAGGCAAATTTGGATTGGAATTAGGATCGTTAACTAGAACAGAAAGATTTTTATGAATGTGAAATGCCTCTAGAAAATCCAGTTCTCCAATGGAAGATGTTTTTTGAATAATTTTGGCAGCAGAAAAATTGAAAGTGTGATTTTCGGACCAACAGTGTTGAGCAACAGAAGACTTCTGTGTTTCCTTTTTTCTAACATATGCCTCATGTTCTTTGACGCGAAATTTTAAGGCTCTCTTAGTTTGGCCAAGGGAAATTAAACCGCACTGGCAAGGAATCCTATAAATACCCCAGGAATTCATATCCGGAATGGGGTCCTTGAGTATAGAAGTTGGAATTTTATTGATGGGAGAGTAAACAACCCGAAAGTTAAATTTCTGCAAAATATGTGCAACTTTATAGCTAATTGATGGAAAGAAGGGAATGACAACAGAATTTTTATAATCTCCTAAAATAAGAGTGTGGCTTTTAGTGTGTTGAGATGATAATTTTTTAACTGCTTGATTAATAATGATGGGTGAAAAGCCCCTGTCAATAGCTATTGCTTTTAAATAATTTAGTTCTTCATCAAGGGCTAGTTTGGAGGAGCAAACTTGAAGAGCACGGAAAACATAGGAATAAAATGAAGCTAACATTTGTTTAGTCGGTTGACATGACTTAAAGTGTGGTGGAAGGCAAACCGATGAAGGTTTACGGTAAACTGTAGTACTGAAGTTGGATGTGTTACGTGTGACCAGAATGTCGAGAAACGGAAGAGAATTGCAAGTCTCAAGTTCAAAAGTGAACTGAATAGCAGGATCAATAGAATTCATTGTTGAAAGAACTCTATTTAAATCATCTTTATTACCTTCAAACAGGGTAAAAGTATCGTCTACGTAGCGGAACCATGCCGAGAAGTTTAAAGTTTCAAACTTTTTTGATTCATAATAATGCATGTAGATATCAGCCAGGATGGGACTGAGGGGGCTTCCGATGGCTAATCCCTCAGTTTGTTTGTAATATTTATTTTGGAAAACAAAATGTGTTTGTTTCAAACAGAGTTGAGTGAGAGAAATTAGCTCATCAATTTCGATGCAAGAGAAATGAAATTCGCGAAGTCTGGTTTCTAGACATCTTAATGCACCCTCCACTGGGACATTGGTGAATAATGATTTTACATCAAAAGAAACCATGAGCAAATTACGAGGAGAAATGTTTTTAACCTTTTTTACAAACTCTATTGAATTTTTATGGTGTAAATGTTATTGTCTAATAGAGTGGAAAATCTAGAAACTAAATATTTAGCTAATGGATACGAGGCAGTACCTAAATTTGATACAATAGGGCGGAAAGGAATACCACTTTTATGAATTTTGGGAAGAGCATATAATCTGGCACAATTCGCAACAGATGGGATAAGCGAATGTTTTAAGTTGCTTGAAATGATTTGCGAAGATTTGAGCGCAGTTTTTATTTTGGATAAGTCCGAAGGTGAAGGATCTTTAGGGATCGGATTATATGGTCCTTCGTTTAAGAGTTTAGTGACACCATCGATGTAAGTGTTCTTATCCATGACGACTATCTGGCCACCTTTGTCGGCCTTTGAAATGACAATATCCGGGTTAGAATGAATCTCGCCCATTGTAGCTCTTTCTCTCGCAGTTAGATTTGGTTTCAAAGGTTTATTATTGAATTTCACATTATGAGCGATAAGATGCCTAATCATTTCTTTCTGTGAATCCGAAACTTTACTGAACTTGAAAGCTTTTTCGATAGGAGCCAAAATCTTTGGAATCGAGGGTTTACAGGTTTGTGAGAAGTTAAAATTATATTTTAGAATTCTCTCTTGTTCTTCTGAAAGACTAACATTAGAAATATTAACATTAGAAATATAATTAGATTTTTTGAACTACTTGAACTGGAAGACAGTAAAAGAAGTTTTTCGAATTTAACTGCAAGGGTGTTTTTATGACGGTTAACTGCATTCTCCGTTCTAGACCAAGACTTTTGTTCAAGGGCAGTGAATTTTCGATATGTTTTAGCGAGTTCCAGATGAAGCTTATAGAGTTCATGTTCAATTTTGGACAATTGTTGACGTGTATTCCTTATCACGGACCGAAGTAAGGCAAGTTTGCAATTTAACAGAATTCTTGAAACGCGACTCGAAGGTTTTTGATTAGATTTGATTTGAATAAAATTGGGGATCAATTTTTTACATTTACATTTAAGTAAAAAGTCAAGATGATTCAGGAAATTTTGCCGTTTCAGGCGTAATTTAGTGAAACGATTAACGGATGAAGGCATGATAAACAATGCAGAAAATCAAACTAAATTAACTGAGCAATAATAAAGTACACACAAAATAGCAGAAAAATCCCTCACTGAAATGAATAGAAAACAAAATGTTTGTAAGCAAAATGCATGAAATCAGACAAGCAAAGCACAATATCCAAATGTACAAAACATAAACATAACTTGAAAATTGCAAAAATGTACTCACCGAAACTCCTACAATCACAAAATGGCGGCCACACCACGTGCAAAAAAGAAAGCAAAAGTAAGCCTGTTTGGGGCTTCTATAATTAAGACACAATAACACGACGAATAAATACTAATTCAGAAGTCAAACAACAAAAATCAACGTTAATTTTCAAAATTTTCACAGGACTAGTTTCGATGGTTTTACCGAACCATCATCTTCAGCTGCAAAACCGCAAATGAACAAGATAGGAAATAATGTTTAGATAAGATAAGAAAGCCTGGACAAGAATAAGCAAGTGGCGCCATCTGTTGGCGAAACCAGAACTAAAATATAATTTCTCTAAAAGCCGAAGGCAAATTTGGATTGGAATTAGGATCGTTAACTAGAACAGAACGATTTTTATGAATGTGAAATGCCTCTAGAAAATCCAGTTCTCCAATGGAAGATGTTTTTTGAATAATTTTGGCAGCAGAAAAATTGAAAGTGTGATTTTCGGACCAACAGTGTTGAGCAACAGAAGACTTCTGTGTTTCCTTTTTTCTAACATATGCCTCATGTTCTTTGACGCGAAATTTTAAGGCTCTCTTAGTTTGGCCAAGGTAAATTAAACCGCACTGGCAAGGAATCCTATAAATACCCCAGGAATTCATATCCGGAATGGGGTCCTTGAGTATAGAAGTTGGAATTTTATTGATGGGAGAGTAAACAACCCGAAAGTTAAATTTCTGCAAAATATGTGCAACTTTATAGCTAATTGATGGAAAGAAGGGAATGACAACAGAATTTTTATAATCTCCTAAAATAAGAGTGTGGCTTTTAGTGTGTTGAGATGATAATTTTTTAACTGCTTGATTAATAATGATGGGTGAAAAGCCCCTGTCAATAGCTATTGCTTTTAAATAATTTAGTTCTTCATCAAGGGCTAGTTTGGAGGAGCAAACTTGAAGAGCACGGAAAACATAGGAATAAAATGAAGCTAACATTTGTTTAGTCGGATGACATGACTTAAAGTGTGGTGGAAGGCAAACCGATGAAGGTTTACGGTAAACTGTAGTACTGAAGTTGGATGTGTTACGTGTGACCAGAATGTCGAGAAACGGAAGAGAATTGCAAGTCTCAAGTTCAAAAGTGAACTGAATAGCAGGATCAATAGAATTCATTGTTGAAAGAACTCTATTTAAATCATCTTTATTACCTTCAAACAGGGTAAAAGTATCGTCTACGTAGCGGAACCATGCCGAGAAGTTTAAAGTTTCAAACAATTTTGATTCATAATAATGCATGTAGATATCAGCCAGGATGGGACTGAGGGGGCTTCCGATGGCTAATCCCTCAGTTTGTTTGTAATATTTATTTTGGAAAACAAAATGTGTTTGTTTCAAACAGAGTTGAGTGAGAGAAATTAGCTCATCAATTTCGATGCAAGAGAAATGAAATTCGCGAAGTCTGGTTTCTAGACATCTTAATGCACCCTCCACTGGGACATTGGTGAATAATGATTTTACATCAAAAGAAACCATGAGCAAATTACGAGGAGAAATGTTTTTAACCTTTTTTACAAACTCTATTGAATTTTTATGGTGTAAATGTTATTGTCTAATAGAGTGGAAAATCTAGAAACTAAATATTTAGCTAATGGATACGAGGCAGTACCTAAATTTGATACAATAGGGCGGAAAGGAATACCACTTTTATGAATTTTGGGAAGAGCATATAATCTGGCACAATTCGCAACAGATGGGATAAGCGAATGTTTTAAGTTGCTTGAAATGATTTGCGAAGATTTGAGCGCAGTTTTTATTTTGGATAAGTCCGAAGGTGAAGGATCTTTAGGGATCGGATTATATGGTCCTTCGTTTAAGAGTTTAGTGACACCATCGATGTAAGTGTTCTTATCCATGACGACTATCTGGCCACCTTTGTCGGCCTTTGAAATGACAATATCCGGGTTAGAATGAATCTCGCCCATTGTAGCTCTTTCTCTCGCAGTTAGATTTGGTTTCAAAGGTTTATTATTGAATTTCACATTATGAGCGATAAGATGCCTAATCATTTCTTTCTGTGAATCCGAAACTTTACTGAACTTGAAAGCTTTTTCGATAGGAGCCAAAATCTTTGGAATCAAGGGTTTACAGGTTTGTGAGAAGTTAAAATTATATTTTAGAATTCTCTCTTGTTCTTCTGAAAGACTAACATTAGAAATATTAACATTAGAAATATAATTAGATTTTTTGAACTACTTGAACTGGAAGACAGTAAAAGAAGTTTTTCGAATTTAACTGCAAGGGTGTTTTTATGACGGTTAACTGCATTCTCCGTTCTAGACCAAGACTTTTGTTCAAGGGCAGTGAATTTTGGATATGTTTTAGCGAGTTCCAGATGAAGCTTATAGAGTTCATGTTCAATTTTGGACAATTGTTGACGTGTATTCCTTATCACGGACCGAAGTAAGGCAAGTTTGCAATTTAACAGAATTCTTGAAACGCGACTCGAAGGTTTTTGATTAGATTTGATTTGAATAAAATTGGGGATCAATTTTTTACATTTACATTTAAGTAAAAAGTCAAGATGATTCAGGAAATTTTGCCGTTTCAGGCGTAATTTAGTGAAACGATTAACGGATGAAGGCATGATAAACAATGCAGAAAATCAAACTAAATTAACTGAGCAATAATAAAGTACACACAAAATAGCAGAAAAATCCCTCACTGAAATGAATAGAAAACAAAATGTTTGTAAGCAAAATGCATGAAATCAGACAAGCAAAGCACAATATCCAAATGTACAAAACATAAACATAACTTGAAAATTGCAAAAATGTACTCACCGAAACTCCTACAATCACAAAATGGCGGCCACACCACGTGCAAAAAAGAAAGCAAAAGTAAGCCTGTTTGGGGCTTCTATAATTAAGACACAATAACACGACGAATAAATACTAATTCAGAAGTCAAACAACAAAAATCAACGTTAATTTTCAAAATTTTCACAGGACTAGTTTCGATGGTTTTACCGAACCATCATCTTCAGCTGCAAAACCGCAAATGAACAAGATAGGAAATAATGTTTAGATAAGATAAGAAAGCCTGGACAAGAATAAGCAAGTGGCGCCATCTGTTGGCGAAACCAGAACTAAAATATAATTTCTCTAAAAGCCGAAGGCAAATTTGGATTGGAATTAGGATCGTTAACTAGAACAGAACGATTTTTATGAATGTGAAATGCCTCTAGAAAATCCAGTTCTCCAATGGAAGATGTTTTTTGAATAATTTTGGCAGCAGAAAAATTGAAAGTGTGATTTTCGGACCAACAGTGTTGAGCAACAGAAGACTTCTGTGTTTCCTTTTTTCTAACATATGCCTCATGTTCTTTGACGCGAAATTTTAAGGCTCTCTTAGTTTGGCCAATGTAAATTAAACCGCACTGGCAAGGAATCCTATAAATACCCCAGGAATTCATATCCGGAATGGGGTCCTTGAGTATAGAAGTTGGAATTTTATTGATGGGAGAGTAAACAACCCGAAAGTTAAATTTCTGCAAAATATGTGCAACTTTATAGCTAATTGATGGAAAGAAGGGAATGACAACAGAATTTTTATAATCTCCTAAAATAAGAGTGTGGCTTTTAGTGTGTTGAGATGATAATTTTTTAACTGCTTGATTAATAATGATGGGTGAAAAGCCCCTGTCAATAGCTATTGCTTTTAAATAATTTAGTTCTTCATCAAGGGCTAGTTTGGAGGAGCAAACTTGAAGAGCACGGAAAACATAGGAATAAAATGAAGCTAACATTTGTTTAGTCGGATGACATGACTTAAAGTGTGGTGGAAGGCAAACCGATGAAGGTTTACGGTAAACTGTAGTACTGAAGTTGGATGTGTTACGTGTGACCAGAATGTCGAGAAACGGAAGAGAATTGCAAGTCTCAAGTTCAAAAGTGAACTGAATAGCAGGATCAATAGAATTCATTGTTGAAAGAACTCTATTTAAATCATCTTTATTACCTTCAAACAGGGTAAAAGTATCGTCTACGTAGCGGAACCATGCCGAGAAGTTTAAAGTTTCAAACAATTTTGATTCATAATAATGCATGTAGATATCAGCCAGGATGGGACTGAGGGGGCTTCCGATGGCTAATCCCTCAGTTTGTTTGTAATATTTATTTTGGAAAACAAAATGTGTTTGTTTCAAACAGAGTTGAGTGAGAGAAATTAGCTCATCAATTTCGATGCAAGAGAAATGAAATTCGCGAAGTCTGGTTTCTAGACATCTTAATGCACCCTCCACTGGGACATTGGTGAATAATGATTTTACATCAAAAGAAACCATGAGTAAATTACGAGGAGAAATGTTTTTAACCTTTTTTACAAACTCTATTGAATTTTTTATGGTGTAAATGTTATTGTCTAATAGAGTGGAAAATCTAGAAACTAAATATTTAGCTAATGGATACGAGGCAGTACCTAAATTTGATACAATAGGCCGGAAAGGAATACCACTTTTATGAATTTTGGGAAGAGCATATAATCTGGCACAATTCGCTACAGATGGGATAAGCGAATGTTTTAAGTTGCTTGAAATGATTTGCGAAGATTTGATCGCAGTTTTTATTTTGGATAAGTCCGAAGGTGAAGGATCTTTAGGGATCGGATTATATGGTCCTTCGTTTAAGAGTTTAGTGACACCATCAATGTAAGTGTTCTTATCCATGACGACTATCTGGCCACCTTTGTCGGCCTTTGAAATGACAATATCCGGGTTAGAATGAATCTCGCGCATTGTAGCTCTTTCTCTCGCAGTTAGATTTGGTTTCAAAGGTTTATTATTGAATTTCACATTATGAGCGATAAGATGCCTAATCATTTCTTTCTGTGAATCCGAAACTTTACTGAACTTGAAAGCTTTTTCGATAGGAGCCAAAATCTTTGGAATCGAGGGTTTACAGGTTTGTGAGAAGTTAAAATTATATTTTAGAATTCTCTCTTGTTCTTCTGAAAGACTAACATTAGAAATATTAACATTAGAAATATAATTAGATTTTTTGAACTACTTGAACTGGAAGACAGTAAAAGAAGTTTTTCGAATTTAACTGCAAGGGTGTTTTTATGACGGTTAACTGCATTCTCCGTTCTAGACCAAGACTTTTGTTCAAGGGCAGTGAATTTTGGATATGTTTTAGCGAGTTCCAGATGAAGCTTATAGAGTTCATGTTCAATTTTGGACAATTGTTGACGTGTATCCCTTATCACGGACCGAAGTAAGGCAAGTTTGCAATTTAACAGAATTCTTGAAACGCGACTCGAAGGTTTTTGATTAGATTTGATTTGAATAAAATTGGGGATCAATTTTTTACATTTACATTTAAGTAAAAAGTCAAGATGATTCAGGAAATTTTGCCGTTTCAGGCGTAATTTAGTGAAACGATTAACGGATGAAGGCATGATAAACAATGCAGAAAATCAAACTAAATTAACTGAGCAATAATAAAGTACACACAAAATAGCAGAAAAATCCCTCACTGAAATTAATAGAAAACAAAATGTTTGTAAGCAAAATGCATGAAATCAGACAAGCAAAGCACAATATCCAAATGTACAAAACATAAACATAACTTGAAAATTGCAAAAATGTACTCACCGAAACTCCTACAATCACAAAATGGCGGCCACACCACGTGCAAAAAAGAAAGCAAAAGTAAGCCTGTTTGGGGCTTCTATAATTAAGACACAATAACACGACGAATAAATACTAATTCAGAAGTCAAACAACAAAAATCAGCGTTAATTTTCAAAATTTTCACAGGACTAGTTTCGATGGTTTTACCGAACTATCATCTTCAGCTGCAAAACCGCAAATGAACAAGATAGGAAATAATGTTTAGATAAGATAAGAAAGCCTGGACAAGAATAAGCAAGTGGCGCCATCTGTTGGCGAAACCAGAACTTAAATATAATTTCTCTAAAAGCCGAAGGCAAATTTGGATTGGAATTAGGATCGTTAACTAGAACAGAACGATTTTTATGAATGTGAAATGCCTCTAGAAAATCCAGTTCTCCAATGGAAGATGTTTTTTGAATAATTTTGGCAGCAGAAAAATTGAAAGTGTGATTTTCGGATCAACAGTGTTGAGCAACAGAAGACTTCTGTGTTTCCTTTTTTCTAACATATGCCTCATGTTCTTTGACGCGAAATTTTAAGGCTCTCTTAGTTTGGCCAAGGTAAATTAAACCGCACTGGCAAGGAATCCTATAAATACCCCAGGAATTCATATCCGGAATGGGGTCCTTGAGTATAGAAGTTGGAATTTTATTGATGGGAGAGTAAACAACCCGAAAGTTAAATTTCTGCAAAATATGTGCAACTTTATAGCTAATTGATGGAAAGAAGGGAATGACAACAGAATTTTTATAATCTCCTAAAATAAGAGTGTGGCTTTTAGTGTGTTGAGATGATAATTTTTTAACTGCTTGATTAATAATGATGGGTGAAAAGCCCCTGTCAATAGCTATTGCTTTTAAATAATTTAGTTCTTCATCAAGGGCTAGTTTGGAGGAGCAAACTTGAAGAGCACGGAAAACATAGGAATAAAATGAAGCTAACATTTGTTTAGTCGGATGACATGACTTAAAGTGTGGTGGAAGGCAAACCGATGAAGGTTTACGGTAAACTGTAGTACTGAAGTTGGATGTGTTACGTGTGACCAGAATGTCGAGAAACGGAAGAGAATTGCAAGTCTCAAGTTCAAAAGTGAACTGAATAGCAGGATCAATAGAATTCATTGTTGAAAGAACTCTATTTAAATCATCTTTATTACCTTCAAACAGGGTAAAAGTATCGTCTACGTAGCGGAACCATGCCGAGAAGTTTAAAGTTTCAAACAATTTTGATTCATAATAATGCATGTAGATATCAGCCAGGATGGGACTGAGGGGGCTTCCGATGGCTAATCCCTCAGTTTGTTTGTAATATTTATTTTGGAAAACAAAATGTGTTTGTTTCAAACAGAGTTGAGTGAGAGAAATTAGCTCATCAATTTCGATGCAAGAGAAATGAAATTCGCGAAGTCTGGTTTCTAGACATCTTAATGCACCCTCCACTGGGACATTGGTGAATAATGATTTTACATCAAAAGAAACCATGAGTAAATTACGAGGAGAAATGTTTTTAACCTTTTTTACAAACTCTATTGAATTTTTTATGGTGTAAATGTTATTGTCTAATAGAGTGGAAAATCTAGAAACTAAATATTTAGCTAATGGATACGAGGCAGTACCTAAATTTGATACAATAGGCCGGAAAGGAATACCACTTTTATGAATTTTGGGAAGAGCATATAATCTGGCACAATTCGCTACAGATGGGATAAGCGAATGTTTTAAGTTGCTTGAAATGATTTGCGAAGATTTGATCGCAGTTTTTATTTTGGATAAGTCCGAAGGTGAAGGATCTTTAGGGATCGGATTATATGGTCCTTCGTTTAAGAGTTTAGTGACACCATCAATGTAAGTGTTCTTATCCATGACGACTATCTGGCCACCTTTGTCGGCCTTTGAAATGACAATATCCGGGTTAGAATGAATCTCGCGCATTGTAGCTCTTTCTCTCGCAGTTAGATTTGGTTTCAAAGGTTTATTATTGAATTTCACATTATGAGCGATAAGATGCCTAATCATTTCTTTCTGTGAATCCGAAACTTTACTGAACTTGAAAGCTTTTTCGATAGGAGCCAAAATCTTTGGAATCGAGGGTTTACAGGTTTGTGAGAAGTTAAAATTATATTTTAGAATTCTCTCTTGTTCTTCTGAAAGACTAACATTAGAAATATTAACATTAGAAATATAATTAGATTTTTTGAACTACTTGAACTGGAAGACAGTAAAAGAAGTTTTTCGAATTTAACTGCAAGGGTGTTTTTATGACGGTTAACTGCATTCTCCGTTCTAGACCAAGACTTTTGTTCAAGGGCAGTGAATTTTGGATATGTTTTAGCGAGTTCCAGATGAAGCTTATAGAGTTCATGTTCAATTTTGGACAATTGTTGACGTGTATTCCTTATCACGGACCGAAGTAAGGCAAGTTTGCAATTTAACAGAATTCTTGAAACGCGACTCGAAGGTTTTTGATTAGATTTGATTTGAATAAAATTGGGGATCAATTTTTTACATTTACATTTAAGTAAAAAGTCAAGATGATTCAGGAAATTTTGCCGTTTCAGGCGTAATTTAGTGAAACGATTAACGGATGAAGGCATGATAAACAATGCAGAAAATCAAACTAAATTAACTGAGCAATAATAAAGTACACACAAAATAGCAGAAAAATCCCTCACTGAAATGAATAGAAAACAAAATGTTTGTAAGCAAAATGCATGAAATCAGACAAGCAAAGCACAATATCCAAATGTACAAAACATAAACATAACTTGAAAATTGCAAAAATGTACTCACCGAAACTCCTACAATCACAAAATGGCGGCCACACCACGTGCAAAAAAGAAAGCAAAAGTAAGCCTGTTTGGGGCTTCTATAATTAAGACACAATAACACGACGAATAAATACTAATTCAGAAGTCAAACAACAAAAATCAACGTTAATTTTCAAAATTTTCACAGGACTAGTTTCGATGGTTTTACCGAACCATCATCTTCAGCTGCAAAACCGCAAATGAACAAGATAGGAAATAATGTTTAGATAAGATAAGAAAGCCTGGACAAGAATAAGCAAGTGGCGCCATCTGTTGGCGAAACCAGAACTAAAATATAATTTCTCTAAAAGCCGAAGGCAAATTTGGATTGGAATTAGGATCGTTAACTAGAACAGAACGATTTTTATGAATGTGAAATGCCTCTAGAAAATCCAGTTCTCCAATGGAAGATGTTTTTTGAATAATTTTGGCAGCAGAAAAATTGAAAGTGTGATTTTCGGACCAACAGTGTTGAGCAACAGAAGACTTCTGTGTTTCCTTTTTTCTAACATATGCCTCATGTTCTTTGACGCGAAATTTTAAGGCTCTCTTAGTTTGGCCAAGGTAAATTAAACCGCACTGGCAAGGAATCCTATAAATACCCCAGGAATTCATATCCGGAATGGGGTCCTTGAGTATAGAAGTTGGAATTTTATTGATGGGAGAGTAAACAACCCGAAAGTTAAATTTCTGCAAAATATGTGCAACTTTATAGCTAATTGATGGAAAGAAGGGAATGACAACAGAATTTTTATAATCTCCTAAAATAAGAGTGTGGCTTTTAGTGTGTTGAGATGATAATTTTTTAACTGCTTGATTAATAATGATGGGTGAAAAGCCCCTGTCAATAGCTATTGCTTTTAAATAATTTAGTTCTTCATCAAGGGCTAGTTTGGAGGAGCAAACTTGAAGAGCACGGAAAACATAGGAATAAAATGAAGCTAACATTTGTTTAGTCGGATGACATGACTTAAAGTGTGGTGGAAGGCAAACCGATGAAGGTTTACGGTAAACTGTAGTACTGAAGTTGGATGTGTTACGTGTGACCAGAATGTCGAGAAACGGAAGAGAATTGCAAGTCTCAAGTTCAAAAGTGAACTGAATAGCAGGATCAATAGAATTCATTGTTGAAAGAACTCTATTTAAATCATCTTTATTACCTTCAAACAGGGTAAAAGTATCGTCTACGTAGCGGAACCATGCCGAGAAGTTTAAAGTTTCAAACAATTTTGATTCATAATAATGCATGTAGATATCAGCCAGGATGGGACTGAGGGGGCTTCCGATGGCTAATCCCTCAGTTTGTTTGTAATATTTATTTTGGAAAACAAAATGTGTTTGTTTCAAACAGAGTTGAGTGAGAGAAATTAGCTCATCAATTTCGATGCAAGAGAAATGAAATTCGCGAAGTCTGGTTTCTAGACATCTTAATGCACCCTCCACTGGGACATTGGTGAATAATGATTTTACATCAAAAGAAACCATGAGTAAATTACGAGGAGAAATGTTTTTAACCTTTTTTACAAACTCTATTGAATTTTTTATGGTGTAAATGTTATTGTCTAATAGAGTGGAAAATCTAGAAACTAAATATTTAGCTAATGGATACGAGGCAGTACCTAAATTTGATACAATAGGCCGGAAAGGAATACCACTTTTATGAATTTTGGGAAGAGCATATAATCTGGCACAATTCGCTACAGATGGGATAAGCGAATGTTTTAAGTTGCTTGAAATGATTTGCGAAGATTTGATCGCAGTTTTTATTTTGGATAAGTCCGAAGGTGAAGGATCTTTAGGGATCGGATTATATGGTCCTTCGTTTAAGAGTTTAGTGACACCATCAATGTAAGTGTTCTTATCCATGACGACTATCTGGCCACCTTTGTCGGCCTTTGAAATGACAATATCCGGGTTAGAATGAATCTCGCGCATTGTAGCTCTTTCTCTCGCAGTTAGATTTGGTTTCAAAGGTTTATTATTGAATTTCACATTATGAGCGATAAGATGCCTAATCATTTCTTTCTGTGAATCCGAAACTTTACTGAACTTGAAAGCTTTTTCGATAGGAGCCAAAATCTTTGGAATCGAGGGTTTACAGGTTTGTGAGAAGTTAAAATTATATTTTAGAATTCTCTCTTGTTCTTCTGAAAGACTAACATTAGAAATATTAACATTAGAAATATAATTAGATTTTTTGAACTACTTGAACTGGAAGACAGTAAAAGAAGTTTTTCGAATTTAACTGCAAGGGTGTTTTTATGACGGTTAACTGCATTCTCCGTTCTAGACCAAGACTTTTGTTCAAGGGCAGTGAATTTTGGATATGTTTTAGCGAGTTCCAGATGAAGCTTATAGAGTTCATGTTCAATTTTGGACAATTGTTGACGTGTATCCCTTATCACGGACCGAAGTAAGGCAAGTTTGCAATTTAACAGAATTCTTGAAACGCGACTCGAAGGTTTTTGATTAGATTTGATTTGAATAAAATTGGGGATCAATTTTTTACATTTACATTTAAGTAAAAAGTCAAGATGATTCAGGAAATTTTGCCGTTTCAGGCGTAATTTAGTGAAACGATTAACGGATGAAGGCATGATAAACAATGCAGAAAATCAAACTAAATTAACTGAGCAATAATAAAGTACACACAAAATAGCAGAAAAATCCCTCACTGAAATTAATAGAAAACAAAATGTTTGTAAGCAAAATGCATGAAATCAGACAAGCAAAGCACAATATCCAAATGTACAAAACATAAACATAACTTGAAAATTGCAAAAATGTACTCACCGAAACTCCTACAATCACAAAATGGCGGCCACACCACGTGCAAAAAAGAAAGCAAAAGTAAGCCTGTTTGGGGCTTCTATAATTAAGACACAATAACACGACGAATAAATACTAATTCAGAAGTCAAACAACAAAAATCAGCGTTAATTTTCAAAATTTTCACAGGACTAGTTTCGATGGTTTTACCGAACTATCATCTTCAGCTGCAAAACCGCAAATGAACAAGATAGGAAATAATGTTTAGATAAGATAAGAAAGCCTGGACAAGAATAAGCAAGTGGCGCCATCTGTTGGCGAAACCAGAACTTAAATATAATTTCTCTAAAAGCCGAAGGCAAATTTGGATTGGAATTAGGATCGTTAACTAGAACAGAACGATTTTTATGAATGTGAAATGCCTCTAGAAAATCCAGTTCTCCAATGGAAGATGTTTTTTGAATAATTTTGGCAGCAGAAAAATTGAAAGTGTGATTTTCGGATCAACAGTGTTGAGCAACAGAAGACTTCTGTGTTTCCTTTTTTCTAACATATGCCTCATGTTCTTTGACGCGAAATTTTAAGGCTCTCTTAGTTTGGCCAAGGTAAATTAAACCGCACTGGCAAGGAATCCTATAAATACCCCAGGAATTCATATCCGGAATGGGGTCCTTGAGTATAGAAGTTGGAATTTTATTGATGGGAGAGTAAACAACCCGAAAGTTAAATTTCTGCAAAATATGTGCAACTTTATAGCTAATTGATGGAAAGAAGGGAATGACAACAGAATTTTTATAATCTCCTAAAATAAGAGTGTGGCTTTTAGTGTGTTGAGATGATAATTTTTTAACTGCTTGATTAATAATGATGGGTGAAAAGCCCCTGTCAATAGCTATTGCTTTTAAATAATTTAGTTCTTCATCAAGGGCTAGTTTGGAGGAGCAAACTTGAAGAGCACGGAAAACATAGGAATAAAATGAAGCTAACATTTGTTTAGTCGGATGACATGACTTAAAGTGTGGTGGAAGGCAAACCGATGAAGGTTTACGGTAAACTGTAGTACTGAAGTTGGATGTGTTACGTGTGACCAGAATGTCGAGAAACGGAAGAGAATTGCAAGTCTCAAGTTCAAAAGTGAACTGAATAGCAGGATCAATAGAATTCATTGTTGAAAGAACTCTATTTAAATCATCTTTATTACCTTCAAACAGGGTAAAAGTATCGTCTACGTAGCGGAACCATGCCGAGAAGTTTAAAGTTTCAAACAATTTTGATTCATAATAATGCATGTAGATATCAGCCAGGATGGGACTGAGGGGGCTTCCGATGGCTAATCCCTCAGTTTGTTTGTAATATTTATTTTGGAAAACAAAATGTGTTTGTTTCAAACAGAGTTGAGTGAGAGAAATTAGCTCATCAATTTCGATGCAAGAGAAATGAAATTCGCGAAGTCTGGTTTCTAGACATCTTAATGCACCCTCCACTGGGACATTGGTGAATAATGATTTTACATCAAAAGAAACCATGAGTAAATTACGAGGAGAAATGTTTTTAACCTTTTTTACAAACTCTATTGAATTTTTTATGGTGTAAATGTTATTGTCTAATAGAGTGGAAAATCTAGAAACTAAATATTTAGCTAATGGATACGAGGCAGTACCTAAATTTGATACAATAGGCCGGAAAGGAATACCACTTTTATGAATTTTGGGAAGAGCATATAATCTGGCACAATTCGCTACAGATGGGATAAGCGAATGTTTTAAGTTGCTTGAAATGATTTGCGAAGATTTGATCGCAGTTTTTATTTTGGATAAGTCCGAAGGTGAAGGATCTTTAGGGATCGGATTATATGGTCCTTCGTTTAAGAGTTTAGTGACACCATCAATGTAAGTGTTCTTATCCATGACGACTATCTGGCCACCTTTGTCGGCCTTTGAAATGACAATATCCGGGTTAGAATGAATCTCGCGCATTGTAGCTCTTTCTCTCGCAGTTAGATTTGGTTTCAAAGGTTTATTATTGAATTTCACATTATGAGCGATAAGATGCCTAATCATTTCTTTCTGTGAATCCGAAACTTTACTGAACTTGAAAGCTTTTTCGATAGGAGCCAAAATCTTTGGAATCGAGGGTTTACAGGTTTGTGAGAAGTTAAAATTATATTTTAGAATTCTCTCTTGTTCTTCTGAAAGACTAACATTAGAAATATTAACATTAGAAATATAATTAGATTTTTTGAACTACTTGAACTGGAAGACAGTAAAAGAAGTTTTTCGAATTTAACTGCAAGGGTGTTTTTATGACGGTTAACTGCATTCTCCGTTCTAGACCAAGACTTTTGTTCAAGGGCAGTGAATTTTGGATATGTTTTAGCGAGTTCCAGATGAAGCTTATAGAGTTCATGTTCAATTTTGGACAATTGTTGACGTGTATCCCTTATCACGGACCGAAGTAAGGCAAGTTTGCAATTTAACAGAATTCTTGAAACGCGACTCGAAGGTTTTTGATTAGATTTGATTTGAATAAAATTGGGGATCAATTTTTTACATTTACATTTAAGTAAAAAGTCAAGATGATTCAGGAAATTTTGCCGTTTCAGGCGTAATTTAGTGAAACGATTAACGGATGAAGGCATGATAAACAATGCAGAAAATCAAACTAAATTAACTGAGCAATAATAAAGTACACACAAAATAGCAGAAAAATCCCTCACTGAAATTAATAGAAAACAAAATGTTTGTAAGCAAAATGCATGAAATCAGACAAGCAAAGCACAATATCCAAATGTACAAAACATAAACATAACTTGAAAATTGCAAAAATGTACTCACCGAAACTCCTACAATCACAAAATGGCGGCCACACCACGTGCAAAAAAGAAAGCAAAAGTAAGCCTGTTTGGGGCTTCTATAATTAAGACACAATAACACGACGAATAAATACTAATTCAGAAGTCAAACAACAAAAATCAGCGTTAATTTTCAAAATTTTCACAGGACTAGTTTCGATGGTTTTACCGAACTATCATCTTCAGCTGCAAAACCGCAAATGAACAAGATAGGAAATAATGTTTAGATAAGATAAGAAAGCCTGGACAAGAATAAGCAAGTGGCGCCATCTGTTGGCGAAACCAGAACTTAAATATAATTTCTCTAAAAGCCGAAGGCAAATTTGGATTGGAATTAGGATCGTTAACTAGAACAGAACGATTTTTATGAATGTGAAATGCCTCTAGAAAATCCAGTTCTCCAATGGAAGATGTTTTTTGAATAATTTTGGCAGCAGAAAAATTGAAAGTGTGATTTTCGGATCAACAGTGTTGAGCAACAGAAGACTTCTGTGTTTCCTTTTTTCTAACATATGCCTCATGTTCTTTGACGCGAAATTTTAAGGCTCTCTTAGTTTGGCCAAGGTAAATTAAACCGCACTGGCAAGGAATCCTATAAATACCCCAGGAATTCATATCCGGAATGGGGTCCTTGAGTATAGAAGTTGGAATTTTATTGATGGGAGAGTAAACAACCCGAAAGTTAAATTTCTGCAAAATATGTGCAACTTTATAGCTAATTGATGGAAAGAAGGGAATGACAACAGAATTTTTATAATCTCCTAAAATAAGAGTGTGGCTTTTAGTGTGTTGAGATGATAATTTTTTAACTGCTTGATTAATAATGATGGGTGAAAAGCCCCTGTCAATAGCTATTGCTTTTAAATAATTTAGTTCTTCATCAAGGGCTAGTTTGGAGGAGCAAACTTGAAGAGCACGGAAAACATAGGAATAAAATGAAGCTAACATTTGTTTAGTCGGATGACATGACTTAAAGTGTGGTGGAAGGCAAACCGATGAAGGTTTACGGTAAACTGTAGTACTGAAGTTGGATGTGTTACGTGTGACCAGAATGTCGAGAAACGGAAGAGAATTGCAAGTCTCAAGTTCAAAAGTGAACTGAATAGCAGGATCAATAGAATTCATTGTTGAAAGAACTCTATTTAAATCATCTTTATTACCTTCAAACAGGGTAAAAGTATCGTCTACGTAGCGGAACCATGCCGAGAAGTTTAAAGTTTCAAACAATTTTGATTCATAATAATGCATGTAGATATCAGCCAGGATGGGACTGAGGGGGCTTCCGATGGCTAATCCCTCAGTTTGTTTGTAATATTTATTTTGGAAAACAAAATGTGTTTGTTTCAAACAGAGTTGAGTGAGAGAAATTAGCTCATCAATTTCGATGCAAGAGAAATGAAATTCGCGAAGTCTGGTTTCTAGACATCTTAATGCACCCTCCACTGGCACATTGGTGAATAATGATTTTACATCAAAAGAAACCATGAGTAAATTACGAGGAGAAATGTTTTTAACCTTTTTTACAAACTCTATTGAATTTTTTATGGTGTAAATGTTATTGTCTAATAGAGTGGAAAATCTAGAAACTAAATATTTAGCTAATGGATACGAGGCAGTACCTAAATTTGATACAATAGGCCGGAAAGGAATACCACTTTTATGAATTTTGGGAAGAGCATATAATCTGGCACAATTCGCTACAGATGGGATAAGCGAATGTTTTAAGTTGCTTGAAATGATTTGCGAAGATTTGATCGCAGTTTTTATTTTGGATAAGTCCGAAGGTGAAGGATCTTTAGGGATCGGATTATATGGTCCTTCGTTTAAGAGTTTAGTGACACCATCAATGTAAGTGTTCTTATCCATGACGACTATCTGGCCACCTTTGTCGGCCTTTGAAATGACAATATCCGGGTTAGAATGAATCTCGCGCATTGTAGCTCTTTCTCTCGCAGTTAGATTTGGTTTCAAAGGTTTATTATTGAATTTCACATTATGAGCGATAAGATGCCTAATCATTTCTTTCTGTGAATCCGAAACTTTACTGAACTTGAAAGCTTTTTCGATAGGAGCCAAAATCTTTGGAATCGAGGGTTTACAGGTTTGTGAGAAGTTAAAATTATATTTTAGAATTCTCTCTTGTTCTTCTGAAAGACTAACATTAGAAATATTAACATTAGAAATATAATTAGATTTTTTGAACTACTTGAACTGGAAGACAGTAAAAGAAGTTTTTCGAATTTAACTGCAAGGGTGTTTTTATGACGGTTAACTGCATTCTCCGTTCTAGACCAAGACTTTTGTTCAAGGGCAGTGAATTTTGGATATGTTTTAGCGAGTTCCAGATGAAGCTTATAGAGTTCATGTTCAATTTTGGACAATTGTTGACGTGTATCCCTTATCACGGACCGAAGTAAGGCAAGTTTGCAATTTAACAGAATTCTTGAAACGCGACTCGAAGGTTTTTGATTAGATTTGATTTGAATAAAATTGGGGATCAATTTTTTACATTTACATTTAAGTAAAAAGTCAAGATGATTCAGGAAATTTTGCCGTTTCAGGCGTAATTTAGTGAAACGATTAACGGATGAAGGCATGATAAACAATGCAGAAAATCAAACTAAATTAACTGAGCAATAATAAAGTACACACAAAATAGCAGAAAAATCCCTCACTGAAATTAATAGAAAACAAAATGTTTGTAAGCAAAATGCATGAAATCAGACAAGCAAAGCACAATATCCAAATGTACAAAACATAAACATAACTTGAAAATTGCAAAAATGTACTCACCGAAACTCCTACAATCACAAAATGGCGGCCACACCACGTGCAAAAAAGAAAGCAAAAGTAAGCCTGTTTGGGGCTTCTATAATTAAGACACAATAACACGACGAATAAATACTAATTCAGAAGTCAAACAACAAAAATCAGCGTTAATTTTCAAAATTTTCACAGGACTAGTTTCGATGGTTTTACCGAACTATCATCTTCAGCTGCAAAACCGCAAATGAACAAGATAGGAAATAATGTTTAGATAAGATAAGAAAGCCTGGACAAGAATAAGCAAGTGGCGCCATCTGTTGGCGAAACCAGAACTTAAATATAATTTCTCTAAAAGCCGAAGGCAAATTTGGATTGGAATTAGGATCGTTAACTAGAACAGAACGATTTTTATGAATGTGAAATGCCTCTAGAAAATCCAGTTCTCCAATGGAAGATGTTTTTTGAATAATTTTGGCAGCAGAAAAATTGAAAGTGTGATTTTCGGATCAACAGTGTTGAGCAACAGAAGACTTCTGTGTTTCCTTTTTTCTAACATATGCCTCATGTTCTTTGACGCGAAATTTTAAGGCTCTCTTAGTTTGGCCAAGGTAAATTAAACCGCACTGGCAAGGAATCCTATAAATACCCCAGGAATTCATATCCGGAATGGGGTCCTTGAGTATAGAAGTTGGAATTTTATTGATGGGAGAGTAAACAACCCGAAAGTTAAATTTCTGCAAAATATGTGCAACTTTATAGCTAATTGATGGAAAGAAGGGAATGACAACAGAATTTTTATAATCTCCTAAAATAAGAGTGTGGCTTTTAGTGTGTTGAGATGATAATTTTTTAACTGCTTGATTAATAATGATGGGTGAAAAGCCCCTGTCAATAGCTATTGCTTTTAAATAATTTAGTTCTTCATCAAGGGCTAGTTTGGAGGAGCAAACTTGAAGAGCACGGAAAACATAGGAATAAAATGAAGCTAACATTTGTTTAGTCGGATGACATGACTTAAAGTGTGGTGGAAGGCAAACCGATGAAGGTTTACGGTAAACTGTAGTACTGAAGTTGGATGTGTTACGTGTGACCAGAATGTCGAGAAACGGAAGAGAATTGCAAGTCTCAAGTTCAAAAGTGAACTGAATAGCAGGATCAATAGAATTCATTGTTGAAAGAACTCTATTTAAATCATCTTTATTACCTTCAAACAGGGTAAAAGTATCGTCTACGTAGCGGAACCATGCCGAGAAGTTTAAAGTTTCAAACAATTTTGATTCATAATAATGCATGTAGATATCAGCCAGGATGGGACTGAGGGGGCTTCCGATGGCTAATCCCTCAGTTTGTTTGTAATATTTATTTTGGAAAACAAAATGTGTTTGTTTCAAACAGAGTTGAGTGAGAGAAATTAGCTCATCAATTTCGATGCAAGAGAAATGAAATTCGCGAAGTCTGGTTTCTAGACATCTTAATGCACCCTCCACTGGCACATTGGTGAATAATGATTTTACATCAAAAGAAACCATGAGTAAATTACGAGGAGAAATGTTTTTAACCTTTTTTACAAACTCTATTGAATTTTTTATGGTGTAAATGTTATTGTCTAATAGAGTGGAAAATCTAGAAACTAAATATTTAGCTAATGGATACGAGGCAGTACCTAAATTTGATACAATAGGCCGGAAAGGAATACCACTTTTATGAATTTTGGGAAGAGCATATAATCTGGCACAATTCGCTACAGATGGGATAAGCGAATGTTTTAAGTTGCTTGAAATGATTTGCGAAGATTTGATCGCAGTTTTTATTTTGGATAAGTCCGAAGGTGAAGGATCTTTAGGGATCGGATTATATGGTCCTTCGTTTAAGAGTTTAGTGACACCATCAATGTAAGTGTTCTTATCCATGACGACTATCTGGCCACCTTTGTCGGCCTTTGAAATGATAATATCCGGGTTAGAATGAATCTCGCGCATTGTAGCTCTTTCTCTCGCAGTTAGATTTGGTTTCAAAGGTTTATTATTGAATTTCACATTATGAGCGATAAGATGCCTAATCATTTCTTTCTGTGAATCCGAAACTTTACTGAACTTGAAAGCTTTTTCGATAGGAGCCAAAATCTTTGGAATCGAGGGTTTACAGGTTTGTGAGAAGTTAAAATTATATTTTAGAATTCTCTCTTGTTCTTCTGAAAGACTAACATTAGAAATATTAACATTAGAAATATAATTAGATTTTTTGAACTACTTGAACTGGAAGACAGTAAAAGAAGTTTTTCGAATTTAACTGCAAGGGTGTTTTTATGACGGTTAACTGCATTCTCCGTTCTAGACCAAGACTTTTGTTCAAGGGCAGTGAATTTTGGATATGTTTTAGCGAGTTCCAGATGAAGCTTATAGAGTTCATGTTCAATTTTGGACAATTGTTGACGTGTATCCCTTATCACGGACCGAAGTAAGGCAAGTTTGCAATTTAACAGAATTCTTTAAACGCGACTCGAAGGTTTTTGATTAGATTTGATTTGAATAAAATTGGGGATCAATTTTTTACATTTACATTTAAGTAAAAAGTCAAGATGATTCAGGAAATTTTGCCGTTTCAGGCGTAATTTAGTGAAACGATTAACGTATGAAGGCATGATAAACAATGCAGAAAATCAAACTAAATTAACTGAGCAATAATAAAGTACACACAAAATAGCAGAAAAATCCCTCACTGAAATGACTAGAAAACAAAATGTTTGTAAGCAAAATGCATGAAATCAGACAAGCAAAGCACAATATCCAAATGTACAAAACATAAACATAACTTGAAAATTGCAAAAAGGTACTCACCGAAACTCCTACAATCACAAAATGGCGGCCACACCACGTGCAAAAAAGAAAGCAAAAGTAAGCCTGTTTGGGGCTTCTATAATTAAGACACAATAACACGACGAATAAATACTAATTCAGAAGTCAAACAACAAAAATCAGCGTTAATTTTCAAAATTTTCACAGGACTAGTTTCGATGGTTTTACCGAACCATCATCTTCAGCTGCAAAACCGCAAATGAACAAGATAGGAAATAATGTTTAGATAAGATAAGAAAGCCTGGACAAGAATAAGCAAGTGGCGCCATCTGTTGGCGAAACCAGAACTAAAATATAATTTCTCTAAAAGCCGAAGGCAAATTTGGATTGGAATTAGGATCGTTAACTAGAACAGAAAGATTTTTATGAATGTGAAATGCCTCTAGAAAATCCAGTTCTCCAATGGAAGATGTTTTTTGAATAATTTTGGCAGCAGAAAAATTGAAAGTGTGATTTTCGGACCAACAATGTTGAGCAACAGAAGACTTCTGTGTTTCCTTTTTTCTAACATATGCCTCATGTTCTTTGACGCGAAATTTTAAGGCTCTCTTAGTTTGGCCAATGTAAATTAAATCGCACTGGCAAGGAATCCTATAAATACCCCAGGAATTCATATCCGGAATGGGGTCCTTGAGTATAGAAGTTGGAATTTTATTGATGGGAGAGTAAACAACCCGAAAGTTAAATTTCTGCAAAATATGTGCAACTTTATAGCTAATTGATGGAAAGAAGGGAATGACAACAGAATTTTTATAATCTCCTAAAATAAGAGTGTGGCTTTCAGTGTGTTGAGATGATAATTTTTTAACTGTTTGATTAATAATGATGGGTGAAAAGCCCCTGTCAATAGCTATTGCTTTTAAATAATTTAGTTCTTCATCAAGGGCTAGTTTAGAGGAGCAAACTTGAAGAGCACGGAAAACATAGGAATAAAATGAAGCTAACATTTGTTTAGTCGGATGACATGACTTAAAGTGTGGTGGAAGGCAAACCGATGAAGGTTTACGGTAAACTGTAGTACTGAAGTTGGATGTGTTACGTGTGACCAGAATGTCGAGAAACGGAAGAGAATTGCAAGTCTCAAGTTCAAAAGTGAACTGAATAGCAGGACGAATAGAATTCATTGTTGAAAGAACTCTATTTAAATCATCTTTATTACCTTCAAACAGGGTAAAAGTATCGTCTACGTAGCGGAACCATGCCGAGAAGTTTAAAGTTTCAAACAATTTTGATTCATAATAATGCATGTAGATATCAGCCGGGATGGGACTGAGGGGGCTTCCCATGGCTAATCCCTCAGTTTGTTTGTAATATTTATTTTGGAAAACAAAATGTGTTTGTTTCAAACAGAGTTGAGTGAGAGAAATTAGCTCATCAATTTCGATGCAAGAGAAATGAAATTCGCGAAGTCTGGTTTCTAGACATCTTAATGCACCCTCCACTGGGACATTGGTGAATAATGATTTTACGTCAAAAGAAACCATGAGTAAATTACGAGGAGAAATGTTTTTAACCTTTTTTACAAACTCTATTGAATTTTTTATAGTGTAAATGTTGTTGTCTAATAGAGTGGAAAATCTAGAAACTAAATATTTAGCTAATGGATACGAGGCAGTACCTAAATTTGATACAATAGGGCGGAAAGGAATACCACTTTTATGAATTTTGGGAAGAGCATATAATCTGGCACAATTCGCAACAGATGGGATAAGTGAATGTTTTAAGTTGCTTGAAATGATTTGCGAAGATTTGATCGCAGTTTTTATTTTGGATAAGTCCGAAGGTGAAGGATCTTTAGGGATCGGATTATATGGTCCTTCGTTTAAGAGTTTAGTGACACCATCAATGTAAGTGTTCTTATCCATGACGACTATCTGGCCACCTTTGTCGGCCTTTGAAATGACAATATCCGGGTTAGAATGAATCTCGCGCATTGTAGCTCTTTCTCTCGCAGTTACATTTGGTTTCAAAGGTTTATTATTGAATTTCACATTCTGAGCGATAAGATGCCTAATCATTTCTTTCTGTGAATCCGAAACTTTACTGAACTTGAAAGCTTTTTCGATAGGAGCCAAAATCTTTGGAATCGAGGGTTTACAGGTTTGTGAGAAGTTAAAATTATATTTTAGAATTCTCTCTTGTTCTTCTGAAAGACTAACATTAGAAATATTAACATTAGAAATATAATTAGATTTTTTGAACTACTTGAACTGGAAAACTGTAAAAGAAGTTTTTCGAATTTAACTGCAAGGGTGTTTTTATGACGGTTAACTGCATTCTCCATTCTAGACCAAGACTTTTGTTCAAGGGCAGTGAATTTTGGATATGTTTTAGCGAGTTCCAGATGAAGCTTATAGAGTTCATGTTCAATTTTGGACAATTGTTGACGTGTATCCCTTATCACGGAACGAAGTAAGGCAAGTTTGCAATTTAACAGAATTCTTGAAACGCGACTCGAAGGTTTTTGATTAGATTTGATTTGAATAAAATTGGGGATCAATTTTTTACATTTACATTTAAGTAAAAAGTCAAGATGATTCAGGAAATTTTGCCGTTTCAGGCGTAATTTAGTGAAACGATTAACGGATGAAGGCATGATAAACAATGCAGAAAATCAAACTAAATTAACTGAGCAATAATAAAGTACACACAAAATAGCAGAAAAATCCCTCACTGAAATGAATAGAAAACAAAATGTTTGTAAGCAAAATGCATGAAATCAGACAAGCAAAGCACAATATCCAAATGTACAAAACATAAACATAACTTGAAAATTGCAAAAATGTACTCACCGAAACTCCTACAATCACAAAATGGCGGCCACACCACGTGCAAAAAAGAAAGCAAAAGTAAGCCTGTTTGGGGCTTCTATAATTAAGACACAATAACACGACGAATAAATACTAATTCAGAAGTCAAACAACAAAAATCAGCGTTAATTTTCAAAATTTTCACAGGACTAGTTTCGATGGTTTTACCGAACCATCATCTTCAGCTGCAAAACCGCAAATGAACAAGATAGGAAATAATGTTTAGATAAGATAAGAAAGCATGGACAAGAATAAGCAAGTGGCGCCATCTGTTGGCGAAACCAGAACTAAAATATAATTTCTCTAAAAGCCGAAGGCAAATTTGGATTGGAATTAGGATCGTTAACTAGAACAGAACGATTTTCATGAATGTGAAATGCCTCTAGAAAATCCAGTTCTCCAATGGAAGATGTTTTTTGAATAATTTTGGCAGCAGAAAAATTGAAAGTGTGATTTTCGGACCAACAATGTTGAGCAACAGAAGACTTCTGTGTTTCCTTTTTTCTAACATATGCCTCATGTTCTTTGACGCGAAATTTTAAGGCTCTCTTAGTTTGGCCAAGGGAAATTAAACCGCACTGGCAAGGAATCCTATAAATACCCCAGGAATTCATATCCGGAATGGGGTCCTTGAGTATAGAAGTTGGAATTTTATTGATGGGAGAGTAAACAACCCGAAAGTTAAATTTCTGCAAAATATGTGCAACTTTATAGCTAATTGATGGAAAGAAGGGAATGACAACAGAATTTTTATAATCTCCTAAAATAAGAGTGTGGCTTTTAGTGTGTTGAGATGATAATTTTTTAATTGCTTGATTAATAATGATGGGTGAAAAGCCCCTGTCAATAGCTATTGCTTTTAAATAATTTAGTTCTTCATCAAGGGCTAGTTTGGAGGAGCAAACTTGAAGAGCACGGAAAACATAGGAATAAAATGAAGCTAACATTTGTTTAGTCGGATGACATGACTTAAAGTGTGGTGGAAGGCAAACCGATGAAGGTTTACGGTAAACTGTAGTACTGAAGTTGGATGTGTTACGTGTGACCAGAATGTCGAGAAACGGAAGAGAATTGCAAGTCTCAAGTTCAAAAGTGAACTGAATAGCAGGATGAATAGAATTCATTGTTGAAAGAACTCTATTTAAATCATCTTTATTACCTTCAAACAGGGTAAAAGTATCGTCTACGTAGCGGAACCATGCCGAGAAGTTTAAAGTTTCAAACAATTTTGATTCATAATAATGCATGTAGATATCAGCCAGGATGGGACTGAGGGGGCTTCCCATGGCTAATCCCTCAGTTTGTTTGTAATATTTATTTTGGAAAACAAAATGTGTTTGTTTCAAACAGAGTTGAGTGAGAGAAATTAGCTCATCAATTTCGATGCAAGAGAAATGAAATTCGCGAAGTCTGGTTTCTAGATATCTTAATGCACCCTCCACTGGGACATTGGTGAATAATGATTTTACATCAAAAGAAACCATGAGTAAATTACGAGGAGAAATGTTTTTAACCTTTTTTACAAACTCTATTGAATTTTTTATGGTGTAAATGTTGTTGTCTAATAGAGTGGAAAATCTAGAAACTAAATATTTAGCTAATGGATACGAGGCAGTACCTAAATTTGATACAATAGGGCGGAAAGGAATACCACTTTTATGAATTTTGGGAAGAGCATATAATCTGGCACAATTCGCAACAGATGGGATAAGTGAATGTTTTAAGTTGCTTGAAATGATTTGCGAAGATTTGATCGCAGTTTTTATTTTGGATAAGTCCGAAGGTGAAGGATCTTTAGGGATCGGATTATATGGTCCTTCGTTTAAGAGTTTAGTGACACCATCAATGTAAGTGTTCTTATCCATGACGACTATCTGGCCACCTTTGTCGGCCTTTGAAATGACAATATCCGGGTTAGAATGAATCTCGCGCATTGTAGCTCTTTCTCTCGCAGTTAGATTTGGTTTCAAAGGTTTATTATTGAATTTCACATTCTGAGCGATAAGATGCCTAATCATTTCTTTCTGTGAATCCGAAACTTTACTGAACTTGAAAGCTTTTTCGATAGGAGCCAAAATCTTTGGAATCGAGGGTTTACAGGTTTGTGAGAAGTTAAAATTATATTTTAGAATTCTCTCTTGTTCTTCTGAAAGACTAACATTAGAAATATTAACATTAGAAATATAATTAGATTTTTTGAACTACTTGAACTGGAAAACTGTAAAAGAAGTTTTTCGAATTTAACTGCAAGGGTGTTTTTATGACGGTTAACTGCATTCTCCGTTCTAGACCAAGACTTTTGTTCAAGGGCAGTGAATTTTGGATATGTTTTAGCGAGTTCCAGATGAAGCTTATAGAGTTCATGTTCAATTTTGGACAATTGTTGACGTGTATCCCTTATCACGGACCGAAGTAAGGCAAGTTTGCAATTTAACAGAATTCTTGAAACGCGACTCGAATGTTTTTGATTAGATTTGATTTGAATAAAATTGGGGATCAATTTTTTACATTTACATTTAAGTAAAAAGTCAAGATGATTCAGGAAATTTTGCCGTTTCAGGCGTAATTTAGTGAAACGATTAACGGATGAAGGCATGATAAACAATGCAGAAAATCAAACTAAATTAACTGAGCAATAATAAAGTACACACAAAATAGCAGAAAAATCCCTCACTGAAATGAATAGAAAACAAAATGTTTGTAAGCAAAATGCATGAAATCAGACAAGCAAAGCACAATATCCAAATGTACAAAACATAAACATAACTTGAAAATTGCAAAAATGTACTCACCGAAACTCCTACAATCACAAAATGGCGGCCACACCACGTGCAAAAAAGAAAGCAAAAGTAAGCCTGTTTGGGGCTTCTATAATTAAGACACAATAACACGACGAATAAATACTAATTCAGAAGTCAAACAACAAAAATCAGCGTTAATTTTCAAAATTTTCACAGGACTAGTTTCGATGGTTTTACCGAACCATCATCTTCAGCTGCAAAACCGCAAATGAACAAGATAGGAAATAATGTTTAGATAAGATAAGAAAGCATGGACAAGAATAAGCAAGTGGCGCCATCTGTTGGCGAAACCAGAACTAAAATATAATTTCTCTAAAAGCCGAAGGCAAATTTGGATTGGAATTAGGATCGTTAACTAGAACAGAACGATTTTCATGAATGTGAAATGCCTCTAGAAAATCCAGTTCTCCAATGGAAGATGTTTTTTGAATAATTTTGGCAGCAGAAAAATTGAAAGTGTGATTTTCGGACCAACAGTGTTGAGCAACAGAAGACTTCTGTGTTTCCTTTTTTCTAACATATGCCTCATGTTCTTTGACGCGAAATTTTAAGGCTCTCTTAGTTTGGCCAAGGGAAATTAAACCGCACTGGCAAGGAATCCTATAAATACCCCAGGAATTCATATCCGGAATGGGGTCCTTGAGTATAGAAGTTGGAATTTTATTGATGGGAGAGTAAACAACCCGAAAGTTAAATTTCTGCAAAATATGTGCAACTTTATAGCTAATTGATGGAAAGAAGGGAATGACAACAGAATTTTTATAATCTCCTAAAATAAGAGTGTGGCTTTTAGTGTGTTGAGATGATAATTTTTTAATTGCTTGATTAATAATGATGGGTGAAAAGCCCCTGTCAATAGCTATTGCTTTTAAATAATTTAGTTCTTCATCAAGGGCTAGTTTGGAGGAGCATACTTGAAGAGCACGGAAAACATAGGAATAAAATGAAGCTAACATTTGTTTAGTCGGATGACATGACTTAAAGTGTGGTGGAAGGCAAACCGATGAAGGTTTACGGTAAACTGTAGTACTGAAGTTGGATGTGTTACGTGTGACCAGAATGTCGAGAAACGGAAGAGAATTGCAAGTCTCAAGTTCAAAAGTGAACTGAATAGCAGGATGAATAGAATTCATTGTTGAAAGAACTCTATTTAAATCATCTTTATTACCTTCAAACAGGGTAAAAGTATCGTCTACGTAGCGGAACCATGCCGAGAAGTTTAAAGTTTCAAACAATTTTGATTCATAATAATGCATGTAGATATCAGCCAGGATGGGACTGAGGGGGCTTCCCATGGCTAATCCCTCAGTTTGTTTGTAATATTTATTTTGGAAAACAAAATGTGTTTGTTTCAAACAGAGTTGAGTGAGAGAAATTAGCTCATCAATTTCGATGCAAGAGAAATGAAATTCGCGAAGTCTGGTTTCTAGATATCTTAATGCACCCTCCACTGGGACATTGGTGAATAATGATTTTACATCAAAAGAAACCATGAGTAAATTACGAGGAGAAATGTTTTTAACCTTTTTTACAAACTCTATTGAATTTTTTATGGTGTAAATGTTGTTGTCTAATAGAGTGGAAAATCTAGAAACTAAATATTTAGCTAATGGATACGAGGCAGTACCTAAATTTGATACAATAGGGCGGAAAGGAATACCACTTTTATGAATTTTGGGAAGAGCATATAATCTGGCACAATTCGCAACAGATGGGATAAGTGAATGTTTTAAGTTGCTTGAAATGATTTGCGAAGATTTGATCGCAGTTTTTATTTTGGATAAGTCCGAAGGTGAAGGATCTTTAGGGATCGGATTATATGGTCCTTCGTTTAAGAGTTTAGTGACACCATCAATGTAAGTGTTCTTATCCATGACGACTATCTGGCCACCTTTGTCGGCCTTTGAAATGACAATATCCGGGTTAGAATGAATCTCGCGCATTGTAGCTCTTTCTCTCGCAGTTAGATTTGGTTTCAAAGGTTTATTATTGAATTTCACATTCTGAGCGATAAGATGCTTAATCATTTCTTTCTGTGAATCCGAAACTTTACTGAACTTGAAAGCTTTTTCGATAGGAGCCAAAATCTTTGGAATCGAGGGTTTACAGGTTTGTGAGAAGTTAAAATTATATTTTAGAATTCTCTCTTGTTCTTCTGAAAGACTAACATTAGAAATATTAACATTAGAAATATAATTAGATTTTTTGAACTACTTGAACTGGAAAACTGTAAAAGAAGTTTTTCGAATTTAACTGCAAGGGTGTTTTTATGACGGTTAACTGCATTCTCCGTTCTAGACCAAGACTTTTGTTCAAGGGCAGTGAATTTTGGATATGTTTTAGCGAGTTCCAGATGAAGCTTATAGAGTTCATGTTCAATTTTGGACAATTGTTGACGTGTATCCCTTATCACGGACCGAAGTAAGGCAAGTTTGCAATTTAACAGAATTCTTGAAACGCGACTCGAAGGTTTTTGATTAGATTTGATTTGAATAAAATTGGGGATCAATTTTTTACATTTACATTTAAGTAAAAAGTCAAGATGATTCAGGAAATTTTGCCGTTTCAGGCGTAATTTAGTGAAACGATTAACGGATGAAGGCATGATAAACAATGCAGAAAATCAAACTAAATTAACTGAGCAATAATAAAGTACACACAAAATAGCAGAAAAATCCCTCACTGAAATGAATAGAAAACAAAATGTTTGTAAGCAAAATGCATGAAATCAGACAAGCAAAGCACAATATCCAAATGTACAAAACATAAACATAACTTGAAAATTGCAAAAAGGTACTCACCGAAACTCCTACAATCACAAAATGGCGCCCACACCACGTGCAAAAAAGAAAGCAAAAGTAAGCCTGTTTGGGGCTTCTATAATTAAGACACAATAACACGACGAATAAATACTAATTCAGAAGTCAAACAACAAAAATCAGCGTTAATTTTCAAAATTTTCACAGGACTAGTTTCGATGGTTTTACCGAACCATCATCTTCAGCTGCAAAACCGCAAATGAACAAGATAGGAAATAATGTTTAGATAAGATAAGAAAGCCTGGACAAGAATAAGCAAGTGGCGCCATCTGTTGGCGTAACCAGAACTAAAATATAATTTCTCTAAAAGCCGAAGGCAAATTTGGATTGGAATTAGGATCGTTAACTAGAACAGAACGATTTTTATGAATGTGAAATGCCTCTAGAAAATCCAGTTCTCCAATGGAAGATGTTTTTTGAATAATTTTGGCAGCAGAAAAATTGAAAGTGTGATTTTCGGACCAACAGTGTTGAGCAACAGAAGACTTCTGTGTTTCCTTTTTTCTAACATATGCCTCATGTTCTTTGACGCGAAATTTTAAGGCTCTCTTAGTTTGGCCAAGGGAAATTAAACCGCACTGGCAAGGAATCCTATAAATACCCCAGGAATTCATATCCGGAATGGGGTCCTTGAGTATAGAAGTTGGAATTTTATTGATGGGAGAGTAAACAACCCGAAAGTTAAATTTCTGCAAAATATGTGCAACTTTATAGCTAATTGATGGAAAGAAGGGAATGACAACAGAATTTTTATAATCTCCTAAAATAAGAGTGTGGCTTTTAGTGTGTTGAGATGATAATTTTTTAACTGCTTGATTAATAATGATGGGTGAAAAGCCCCTGTCAATAGCTATTGCTTTTAAATAATTTAGTTCTTCATCAAGGGCTAGTTTGGAGGAGCAAACTTGAAGAGCACGGAAAACATAGGAATAAAATGAAGCTAACATTTGTTTAGTCGGATGACATGACTTAAAGTGTGGTGGAAGGCAAACCGATGAAGGTTTACGGTAAACTGTAGTACTGAAGTTGGATGTGTTACGTGTGACCAGAATGTCGAGAAACGGAAGAGAATTGCAAGTCTCAAGTTCAAAAGTGAACTGAATAGCAGGATGAATAGAATTCATTGTTGAAAGAACTCTATTTAAATCATCTTTATTACCTTCAAACAGGGTAAAAGTATCGTCTACGTAGCGGAACCATGCCGAGAAGTTTAAAGTTTCAAACAATTTTGATTCATAATAATGCATGTAGATATCAGCCAGGATGGGACTGAGGGGGCTTCCCATGGCTAATCCCTCAGTTTGTTTGTAATATTTATTTTGGAAAACAAAATGTGTTTGTTTCAAACAGAGTTGAGTGAGAGAAATTAGCTCATCAATTTCGATGCAAGAGAAATGAAATTCGCGAAGTCTGGTTTCTAGACATCTTAATGCACCCTCCACTGGGACATTGGTGAATAATGATTTTACATCAAAAGAAACCATGAGTAAATTACGAGGAGAAATGTTTTTAACCTTTTTTACAAACTCTATTGAATTTTTTATGGTGTAAATGTTGTTGTCTAATAGAGTGGAAAATCTAGAAACTAAATATTTAGCTAATGGATACGAGGCAGTACCTAAATTTGATACAATAGGGCGGAAAGGAATACCACTTTTATGAATTTTGGGAAGAGCATATAATCTGGCACAATTCGCAACAGATGGGATAAGTGAATGTTTTAAGTTGCTTGAAATGATTTGCGAAGATTTGATCGCAGTTTTTATTTTGGATAAGTCCGAAGGTGAAGGATCTTTAGGGATCGGATTATATGGTCCTTCGTTTAAGAGTTTAGTGACACCATCAATGTAAGTGTTCTTATCCATGACGACTATCTGGCCACCTTTGTCGGCCTTTGAAATGACAATATCCGGGTTAGAATGAATCTCGCGCATTGTAGCTCTTTCTCTCGCAGTTAGATTTGGTTTCAAAGGTTTATTATTGAATTTCACATTCTGAGCGATAAGATGCCTAATCATTTCTTTCTGTGAATCCGAAACTTTACTGAACTTGAAAGCTTTTTCGATAGGAGCCAAAATCTTTGGAATCGAGGGTTTACAGGTTTGTGAGAAGTTAAAATTATATTTTAGAATTCTCTCTTGTTCTTCTGAAAGACTAACATTAGAAATATTAACATTAGAAATATAATTAGATTTTTTGAACTACTTGAACTGGAAAACTGTAAAAGAAGTTTTTCGAATTTAACTGCAAGGGTGTTTTTATGACGGTTAACTGCATTCTCCGTTCTAGACCAAGACTTTTGTTCAAGGGCAGTGAATTTTGGATATGTTTTAGCGAGTTCCAGATGAAGCTTATAGAGTTCATGTTCAATTTTGGACAATTGTTGACGTGTATCCCTTATCACGGACCGAAGTAAGGCAAGTTTGCAATTTAACAGAATTCTTGAAACGCGACTCGAAGGTTTTTGATTAGATTTGATTTGAATAAAATTGGGGATCAATTTTTTACATTTACATTTAAGTAAAAAGTCAAGATGATTCAGGAAATTTTGCCGTTTCAGGCGTAATTTAGTGAAACGATTAACGGATGAAGGCATGATAAACAATGCAGAAAATCAAACTAAATTAACTGAGCAATAATAAAGTACACACAAAATAGCAGAAAAATCCCTCACTGAAATGAATAGAAAACAAAATGTTTGTAAGCAAAATGCATGAAATCAGACAAGCAAAGCACAATATCCAAATGTACAAAACATAAACATAACTTGAAAATTGCAAAAAGGTACTCACCGAAACTCCTACAATCACAAAATGGCGCCCACACCACGTGCAAAAAAGAAAGCAAAAGTAAGCCTGTTTGGGGCTTCTATAATTAAGACACAATAACACGACGAATAAATACTAATTCAGAAGTCAAACAACAAAAATCAGCGTTAATTTTCAAAATTTTCACAGGACTAGTTTCGATGGTTTTACCGAACCATCATCTTCAGCTGCAAAACCGCAAATGAACAAGATAGGAAATAATGTTTAGATAAGATAAGAAAGCATGGACAAGAATAAGCAAGTGGCGCCATCTGTTGGCGAAACCAGAACTAAAATATAATTTCTCTAAAAGCCGAAGGCAAATTTGGATTGGAATTAGGATCGTTAACTAGAAGAGAACGATTTTCATGAATGTGAAATGCCTCTAGAAAATCCAGTTCTCCAATGGAAGATGTTTTTTGAATAATTTTGGCAGCAGAAAAATTGAAAGTGTGATTTTCGGACCAACAATGTTGAGCAACAGAAGACTTCTGTGTTCCCTTTTTTCTAACATATGCCTCATGTTCTTTGACGCGAAATTTTAAGGCTCTCTTAGTTTGGCCAAGGGAAATTAAACCGCACTGGCAAGGAATCCTATAAATACCCCAGGAATTCATATCCGGAATGGGGTCCTTGAGTATAGAAGTTGGAATTTTATTGATGGGAGAGTAAACAACCCGAAAGTTAAATTTCTGCAAAATATGTGCAACTTTATAGCTAATTGATGGAAAGAAGGGAATGACAACAGAATTTTTATAATCTCCTAAAATAAGAGTGTGGCTTTTAGTGTGTTGAGATGATAATTTTTTAATTGCTTGATTAATAATGATGGGTGAAAAGCCCCTGTCAATAGCTATTGCTTTTAAATAATTTAGTTCTTCATCAAGGGCTAGTTTGGAGGAGCAAACTTGAAGAGCACGGAAAACATAGGAATAAAATGAAGCTAACATTTGTTTAGTCGGATGACATGACTTAAAGTGTGGTGGAAGGCAAACCGATGAAGGTTTACGGTAAACTGTAGTACTGAAGTTGGATGTGTTACGTGTGACCAGAATGTCGAGAAACGGAAGAGAATTGCAAGTCTCAAGTTCAAAAGTGAACTGAATAGCAGGATGAATAGAATTCATTGTTGAAAGAACTCTATTTAAATCATCTTTATTACCTTCAAACAGGGTAAAAGTATCGTCTACGTAGCGGAACCATGCCGAGAAGTTTAAAGTTTCAAACAATTTTGATTCATAATAATACATGTAGATATCAGCCAGGATGGGACTGAGGGGGCTTCCCATGGCTAATCCCTCAGTTTGTTTGTAATATTTATTTTGGAAAACAAAATGTGTTTGTTTCAAACAGAGTTGAGTGAGAGAAATTAGCTCATCAATTTCGATGCAAGAGAAATGAAATTCGCGAAGTCTGGTTTCTAGATATCTTAATGCACCCTCCACTGGGACATTGGTGAATAATGATTTTACATCAAAAGAAACCATGAGTAAATTACGAGGAGAAATGTTTTTAACCTTTTTTACAAACTCTATTGAATTTTTTATGGTGTAAATGTTGTTGTCTAATAGAGTGGAAAATCTAGAAACTAAATATTTAGCTAATGGATACGAGGCAGTACCTAAATTTGATACAATAGGGCGGAAAGGAATACCACTTTTATGAATTTTGGGAAGAGCATATAATCTGGCACAATTCGCAACAGATGGGATAAGTGAATGTTTTAAGTTGCTTGAAATGATTTGCGAAGATTTGATCGCAGTTTTTATTTTGGATAAGTCCGAAGGTGAAGGATCTTTAGGGATCGGATTATATGGTCCTTCGTTTAAGAGTTTAGTGACACCATCAATGTAAGTGTTCTTATCCATGACGACTATCTGGCCACCTTTGTCGGCCTTTGAAATGACAATATCCGGGTTAGAATGAATCTCGCGCATTGTAGCTCTTTCTCTCGCAGTTAGATTTGGTTTCAAAGGTTTATTATTGAATTTCACATTCTGAGCGATAAGATGCCTAATCATTTCTTTCTGTGAATCCGAAACTTTACTGAACTTGAAAGCTTTTTCGATAGGAGCCAAAATCTTTGGAATCGAGGGTTTACAGGTTTGTGAGAAGTTAAAATTATATTTTAGAATTCTCTCTTGTTCTTCTGAAAGACTAACATTAGAAATATTAACATTAGAAATATAATTAGATTTTTTGAACTACTTGAACTGGAAGACTGTAAAAGAAGTTTTCCGAATTTAACTGCAAGGGTGTTTTTATGACGGTTAACTGCATTCTCCGTTCTAGACCAAGACTTTTGTTCAAGGGCAGTGAATTTTGGATATGTTTTAGCGAGTTCCAGATGAAGCTTATAGAGTTCATGTTCAATTTTGGACAATTGTTGACGTGTATCCCTTATCACGGACCGAAGTAAGGCAAGTTTGCAATTTAACAGAATTCTTGAAACGCGACTCGAAGGTTTTTGATTAGATTTGATTTGAATAAAATTGGGGATCAATTTTTTACATTTACATTTAAGTAAAAAGTCAAGATGATTCAGGAAATTTTGCCGTTTCAGGCGTAATTTAGTGAAACGATTAACGGATGAAGGCATGATAAACAATGCAGAAAATCAAACTAAATTAACTGAGCAATAATAAAGTACACACAAAATAGCAGAAAAATCCCTCACTGAAATGAATAGAAAACAAAATGTTTGTAAGCAAAATGCATGAAATCAGACAAGCAAAGCACAATATCCAAATGTACAAAACATAAACATAACTTGAAAATTGCAAAAAGGTACTCACCGAAACTCCTACAATCACAAAATGGCGCCCACACCACGTGCAAAAAAGAAAGCAAAAGTAAGCCTGTTTGGGGCTTCTATAATTAAGACACAATAACACGACGAATAAATACTAATTCAGAAGTCAAACAACAAAAATCAGCGTTAATTTTCAAAATTTTCACAGGACTAGTTTCGATGGTTTTACCGAACCATCATCTTCAGCTGCAAAACCGCAAATGAACAAGATAGGAAATAATGTTTAGATAAGATAAGAAAGCATGGACAAGAATAAGCAAGTGGCGCCATCTGTTGGCGAAACCAGAACTAAAATATAATTTCTCTAAAAGCCGAAGGCAAATTTGGATTGGAATTAGGATCGTTAACTAGAACAGAACGATTTTCATGAATGTGAAATGCCTCTAGAAAATCCAGTTCTCCAATGGAAGATGTTTTTTGAATAATTTTGGCAGCAGAAAAATTGAAAGTGTGATTTTCGGACCAACAATGTTGAGCAACAGAAGACTTCTGTGTTTCCTTTTTTCTAACATATGCCTCATGTTCTTTGACGCGAAATTTTAAGGCTCTCTTAGTTTGGCCAAGGGAAATTAAACCGCACTGGCAAGGAATCCTATAAATACCCCAGGAATTCATATCCGGAATGGGGTCCTTGAGTATAGAAGTTGGAATTTTATTGATGGGAGAGTAAACAACCCGAAAGTTAAATTTCTGCAAAATATGTGCAACTTTATAGCTAATTGATGGAAAGAAGGGAATGACAACAGAATTTTTATAATCTCCTAAAATAAGAGTGTGGCTTTTAGTGTGTTGAGATGATAATTTTTTAATTGCTTGATTAATAATGATGGGTGAAAAGCCCCTGTCAATAGCTATTGCTTTTAAATAATTTAGTTCTTCATCAAGGGCTAGTTTGGAGGAGCAAACTTGAAGAGCACGGAAAACATAGGAATAAAATGAAGCTAACATTTGTTTAGTCGGATGACATGACTTAAAGTGTGGTGGAAGGCAAACCGATGAAGGTTTACGGTAAACTGTAGTACTGAAGTTGGATGTGTTACGTGTGACCAGAATGTCGAGAAACGGAAGAGAATTGCAAGTCTCAAGTTCAAAAGTGAACTGAATAGCAGGATGAATAGAATTCATTGTTGAAAGAACTCTATTTAAATCATCTTTATTACCTTCAAACAGGGTAAAAGTATCGTCTACGTAGCGGAACCATGCCGAGAAGTTTAAAGTTTCAAACAATTTTGATTCATAATAATGCATGTAGATATCAGCCAGGATGGGACTGAGGGGGCTTCCCATGGCTAATCCCTCAGTTTGTTTGTAATATTTATTTTGGAAAACAAAATGTGTTTGTTTCAAACAGAGTTGAGTGAGAGAAATTAGCTCATCAATTTCGATGCAAGAGAAATGAAATTCGCGAAGTCTGGTTTCTAGACATCTTAATGCACCCTCCACTGGGACATTGGTGAATAATGATTTTACATCAAAAGAAACCATGAGTAAATTACGAGGAGAAATGTTTTTAACCTTTTTTACAAACTCTATTGAATTTTTTATGGTGTAAATGTTGTTGTCTAATAGAGTGGAAAATCTAGAAACTAAATATTTAGCTAATGGATACGAGGCAGTACCTAAATTTGATACAATAGGGCGGAAAGGAATACCACTTTTATGAATTTTGGGAAGAGCATATAATCTGGCACAATTCGCAACAGATGGGATAAGTGAATGTTTTAAGTTGCTTGAAATGATTTGCGAAGATTTGATCGCAGTTTTTATTTTGGATAAGTCCGAAGGTGAAGGATCTTTAGGGATCGGATTATATGGTCCTTCGTTTAAGAGTTTAGTGACACCATCAATGTAAGTGTTCTTATCCATGACGACTATCTGGCCACCTTTGTCGGCCTTTGAAATGACAATATCCGGGTTAGAATGAATCTCGCGCATTGTAGCTCTTTCTCTCGCAGTTAGATTTGGTTTCAAAGGTTTATTATTGAATTTCACATTCTGAGCGATAAGATGCCTAATCATTTCTTTCTGTGAATCCGAAACTTTACTGAACTTGAAAGCTTTTTCGATAGGAGCCAAAATCTTTGGAATCGAGGGTTTACAGGTTTGTGAGAAGTTAAAATTATATTTTAGAATTCTCTCTTGTTCTTCTGAAAGACTAACATTAGAAATATTAACATTAGAAATATAATTAGATTTTTTGAACTACTTGAACTGGAAAACTGTAAAAGAAGTTTTTCGAATTTAACTGCAAGGGTGTTTTTATGACGGTTAACTGCATTCTCCGTTCTAGACCAAGACTTTTGTTCAAGGGCAGTGAATTTTGGATATGTTTTAGCGAGTTCCAGATGAAGCTTATAGAGTTCATGTTCAATTTTGGACAATTGTTGACGTGTATCCCTTATCACGGACCGAAGTAAGGCAAGTTTGCAATTTAACAGAATTCTTGAAACGCGACTCGAAGGTTTTTGATTAGATTTGATTTGAATAAAATTGGGGATCAATTTTTTACATTTACATTTAAGTAAAAAGTCAAGATGATTCAGGAAATTTTGCCGTTTCAGGCGTAATTTAGTGAAACGATTAACGGATGAAGGCATGATAAACAATGCAGAAAATCAAACTAAATTAACTGAGCAATAATAAAGTACACACAAAATAGCAGAAAAATCCCTCACTGAAATGAATAGAAAACAAAATGTTTGTAAGCAAAATGCATGAAATCAGACAAGCAAAGCACAATATCCAAATGTACAAAACATAAACATAACTTGAAAATTGCAAAAAGGTACTCACCGAAACTCCTACAATCACAAAATGGCGCCCACACCACGTGCAAAAAAGAAAGCAAAAGTAAGCCTGTTTGGGGCTTCTATAATTAACACACAATAACACGACGAATAAATACTAATTCAGAAGTCAAACAACAAAAATCAGCGTTAATTTTCAAAATTTTCACAGGACTAGTTTCGATGGTTTTACCGAACCATCATCTTCAGCTGCAAAACCGCAAATGAACAAGATAGGAAATAATGTTTAGATAAGATAAGAAAGCATGGACAAGAATAAGCAAGTGGCGCCATCTGTTGGCGAAACCAGAACTAAAATATAATTTCTCTAAAAGCCGAAGGCAAATTTGGATTGGAATTAGGATCGTTAACTAGAACAGAACGATTTTCATGAATGTGAAATGCCTCTAGAAAATCCAGTTCTCCAATGGAAGATGTTTTTTGAATAATTTTGGCAGCAGAAAAATTGAAAGTGTGATTTTCGGACCAACAATGTTGAGCAACAGAAGACTTCTGTGTTTCCTTTTTTCTAACATATGCCTCATGTTCTTTGACGCGAAATTTTAAGGCTCTCTTAGTTTGGCCAAGGGAAATTAAACCGCACTGGCAAGGAATCCTATAAATACCCCAGGAATTCATATCCGGAATGGGGTCCTTGAGTATAGAAGTTGGAATTTTATTGATGGGAGAGTAAACAACCCGAAAGTTAAATTTCTGCAAAATATGTGCAACTTTATAGCTAATTGATGGAAAGAAGGGAATGACAACAGAATTTTTATAATCTCCTAAAATAAGAGTGTGGCTTTTAGTGTGTTGAGATGATAATTTTTTAATTGCTTGATTAATAATGATGGGTGAAAAGCCCCTGTCAATAGCTATTGCTTTTAAATAATTTAGTTCTTCATCAAGGGCTAGTTTGGAGGAGCAAACTTGAAGAGCACGGAAAACATAGGAATAAAATGAAGCTAACATTTGTTTAGTCGGATGACATGACTTAAAGTGTGGTGGAAGGCAAACCGATGAAGGTTTACGGTAAACTGTAGTACTGAAGTTGGATGTGTTACGTGTGACCAGAATGTCGAGAAACGGAAGAGAATTGCAAGTCTCAAGTTCAAAAGTGAACTGAATAGCAGGATGAATAGAATTCATTGTTGAAAGAACTCTATTTAAATCATCTTTATTACCTTCAAACAGGGTAAAAGTATCGTCTACGTAGCGGAACCATGCCGAGAAGTTTAAAGTTTCAAACAATTTTGATTCATAATAATGCATGTAGATATCAGCCAGGATGGGACTGAGGGGGCTTCCCATGGCTAATCCCTCAGTTTGTTTGTAATATTTATTTTGGAAAACAAAATGTGTTTGTTTCAAACAGAGTTGAGTGAGAGAAATTAGCTCATCAATTTCGATGCAAGAGAAATGAAATTCGCGAAGTCTGGTTTCTAGATATCTTAATGCACCCTCCACTGGGACATTGGTGAATAATGATTTTACATCAAAAGAAACCATGAGTAAATTACGAGGAGAAATGTTTTTAACCTTTTTTACAAACTCTATTGAATTTTTTATGGTGTAAATGTTGTTGTCTAATAGAGTGGAAAATCTAGAAACTAAATATTTAGCTAATGGATACGAGGCAGTACCTAAATTTGATACAATAGGGCGGAAAGGAATACCACTTTTATGAATTTTGGGAAGAGCATATAATCTGGCACAATTCGCAACAGATGGGATAAGTGAATGTTTTAAGTTGCTTGAAATGATTTGCGAAGATTTGATCGCAGTTTTTATTTTGGATAAGTCCGAAGGTGAAGGATCTTTAGGGATCGGATTATATGGTCCTTCGTTTAAGAGTTTAGTGACACCATCAATGTAAGTGTTCTTATCCATGACGACTATCTGGCCACCTTTGTCGGCCTTTGAAATGACAATATCCGGGTTAGAATGAATCTCGCGCATTGTAGCTCTTTCTCTCGCAGTTAGATTTGGTTTCAAAGGTTTATTATTGAATTTCACATTCTGAGCGATAAGATGCCTAATCATTTCTTTCTGTGAATCCGAAACTTTACTGAACTTGAAAGCTTTTTCGATAGGAGCCAAAATCTTTGGAATCGAGGGTTTACAGGTTTGTGAGAAGTTAAAATTATATTTTAGAATTCTCTCTTGTTCTTCTGAAAGACTAACATTAGAAATATTAACATTAGAAATATAATTAGATTTTTTGAACTACTTGAACTGGAAGACTGTAAAAGAAGTTTTCCGAATTTAACTGCAAGGGTGTTTTTATGACGGTTAACTGCATTCTCCGTTCTAGACCAAGACTTTTGTTCAAGGGCAGTGAATTTTGGATATGTTTTAGCGAGTTCCAGATGAAGCTTATAGAGTTCATGTTCAATTTTGGACAATTGTTGACGTGTATCCCTTATCACGGACCGAAGTAAGGCAAGTTTGCAATTTAACAGAATTCTTGAAACGCGACTCGAAGGTTTTTGATTAGATTTGATTTGAATAAAATTGGGGATCAATTTTTTACATTTACATTTAAGTAAAAAGTCAAGATGATTCAGGAAATTTTGCCGTTTCAGGCGTAATTTAGTGAAACGATTAACGGATGAAGGCATGATAAACAATGCAGAAAATCAAACTAAATTAACTGAGCAATAATAAAGTACACACAAAATAGCAGAAAAATCCCTCACTGAAATGAATAGAAAACAAAATGTTTGTAAGCAAAATGCATGAAATCAGACAAGCAAAGCACAATATCCAAATGTACAAAACATAAACATAACTTGAAAATTGCAAAAAGGTACTCACCGAAACTCCTACAATCACAAAATGGCGCCCACACCACGTGCAAAAAAGAAAGCAAAAGTAAGCCTGTTTGGGGCTTCTATAATTAAGACACAATAACACGACGAATAAATACTAATTCAGAAGTCAAACAACAAAAATCAGCGTTAATTTTCAAAATTTTCACAGGACTAGTTTCGATGGTTTTACCGAACCATCATCTTCAGCTGCAAAACCGCAAATGAACAAGATAGGAAATAATGTTTAGATAAGATAAGAAAGCATGGACAAGAATAAGCAAGTGGCGCCATCTGTTGGCGAAACCAGAACTAAAATATAATTTCTCTAAAAGCCGAAGGCAAATTTGGATTGGAATTAGGATCGTTAACTAGAACAGAACGATTTTCATGAATGTGAAATGCCTCTAGAAAATCCAGTTCTCCAATGGAAGATGTTTTTTGAATAATTTTGGCAGCAGAAAAATTGAAAGTGTGATTTTCGGACCAACAATGTTGAGCAACAGAAGACTTCTGTGTTTCCTTTTTTCTAACATATGCCTCATGTTCTTTGACGCGAAATTTTAAGGCTCTCTTAGTTTGGCCAAGGGAAATTAAACCGCACTGGCAAGGAATCCTATAAATACCCCAGGAATTCATATCCGGAATGGGGTCCTTGAGTATAGAAGTTGGAATTTTATTGATGGGAGAGTAAACAACCCGAAAGTTAAATTTCTGCAAAATATGTGCAACTTTATAGCTAATTGATGGAAAGAAGGGAATGACAACAGAATTTTTATAATCTCCTAAAATAAGAGTGTGGCTTTTAGTGTGTTGAGATGATAATTTTTTAATTGCTTGATTAATAATGATGGGTGAAAAGCCCCTGTCAATAGCTATTGCTTTTAAATAATTTAGTTCTTCATCAAGGGCTAGTTTGGAGGAGCAAACTTGAAGAGCACGGAAAACATAGGAATAAAATGAAGCTAACATTTGTTTAGTCGGATGACATGACTTAAAGTGTGGTGGAAGGCAAACCGATGAAGGTTTACGGTAAACTGTAGTACTGAAGTTGGATGTGTTACGTGTGACCAGAATGTCGAGAAACGGAAGAGAATTGCAAGTCTCAAGTTCAAAAGTGAACTGAATAGCAGGATGAATAGAATTCATTGTTGAAAGAACTCTATTTAAATCATCTTTATTACCTTCAAACAGGGTAAAAGTATCGTCTACGTAGCGGAACCATGCCGAGAAGTTTAAAGTTTCAAACAATTTTGATTCATAATAATGCATGTAGATATCAGCCAGGATGGGACTGAGGGGGCTTCCCATGGCTAATCCCTCAGTTTGTTTGTAATATTTATTTTGGAAAACAAAATGTGTTTGTTTCAAACAGAGTTGAGTGAGAGAAATTAGCTCATCAATTTCGATGCAAGAGAAATGAAATTCGCGAAGTCTGGTTTCTAGATATCTTAATGCACCCTCCACTGGGACATTGGTGAATAATGATTTTACATCAAAAGAAACCATGAGTAAATTACGAGGAGAAATGTTTTTAACCTTTTTTACAAACTCTATTGAATTTTTTATGGTGTAAATGTTGTTGTCTAATAGAGTGGAAAATCTAGAAACTAAATATTTAGCTAATGGATACGAGGCAGTACCTAAATTTGATACAATAGGGCGGAAAGGAATACCACTTTTATGAATTTTGGGAAGAGCATATAATCTGGCACAATTCGCAACAGATGGGATAAGTGAATGTTTTAAGTTGCTTGAAATGATTTGCGAAGATTTGATCGCAGTTTTTATTTTGGATAAGTCCGAAGGTGAAGGATCTTTAGGGATCGGATTATATGGTCCTTCGTTTAAGAGTTTAGTGACACCATCAATGTAAGTGTTCTTATCCATGACGACTATCTGGCCACCTTTGTCGGCCTTTGAAATGACAATATCCGGGTTAGAATGAATCTCGCGCATTGTAGCTCTTTCTCTCGCAGTTAGATTTGGTTTCAAAGGTTTATTATTGAATTTCACATTCTGAGCGATAAGATGCCTAATCATTTCTTTCTGTGAATCCGAAACTTTACTGAACTTGAAAGCTTTTTCGATAGGAGCCAAAATCTTTGGAATCGAGGGTTTACAGGTTTGTGAGAAGTTAAAATTATATTTTAGAATTCTCTCTTGTTCTTCTGAAAGACTAACATTAGAAATATTAACATTAGAAATATAATTAGATTTTTTGAACTACTTGAACTGGAAAACTGTAAAAGAAGTTTTTCGAATTTAACTGCAAGGGTGTTTTTATGACGGTTAACTGCATTCTCCGTTCTAGACCAAGACTTTTGTTGAAGGGCAGTGAATTTTGGATATGTTTTAGCGAGTTCCAGATGAAGCTTATAGAGTTCATGTTCAATTTTGGACAATTGTTGACGTGTATCCCTTATCACGGACCGAAGTAAGGCAAGTTTGCAATTTAACAGAATTCTTGAAACGCGACTCGAAGGTTTTTGATTAGATTTGATTTGAATAAAATTGGGGATCAATTTTTTACATTTACATTTAAGTAAAAAGTCAAGATGATTCAGGAAATTTTGCCGTTTCAGGCGTAATTTAGTGAAACGATTAACGGATGAAGGCATGATAAACAATGCAGAAAATCAAACTAAATTAACTGAGCAATAATAAAGTACACACAAAATAGCAGAAAAATCCCTCACTGAAATGAATAGAAAACAAAATGTTTGTAAGCAAAATGCATGAAATCAGACAAGCAAAGCACAATATCCAAATGTACAAAACATAAACATAACTTGAAAATTGCAAAAAGGTACTCACCGAAACTCCTACAATCACAAAATGGCGCCCACACCACGTGCAAAAAAGAAAGCAAAAGTAAGCCTGTTTGGGGCTTCTATAATTAAGACACAATAACACGACGAATAAATACTAATTCAGAAGTCAAACAACAAAAATCAGCGTTAATTTTCAAAATTTTCACAGGACTAGTTTCGATGGTTTTACCGAACCATCATCTTCAGCTGCAAAACCGCAAATGAACAAGATAGGAAATAATGTTTAGATAAGATAAGAAAGCATGGACAAGAATAAGCAAGTGGCGCCATCTGTTGGCGAAACCAGAACTAAAATATAATATCTCTAAAACACGAAGGCAAATTTGGATTGGAATTAGGATCGTTAACTAGAACAGAACGATTTTCATGAATGTGAAATGCCTCTAGAAAATCCAGTTCTCCAATGGAAGATGTTTTTTGAATAATTTTGGCAGCAGAAAAATTGAAAGTGTGATTTTCGGACCAACAATGTTGAGCAACAGAAGACTTCTGTGTTTCCTTTTTTCTAACATATGCCTCATGTTCTTTGACGCGAAATTTTAAGGCTCTCTTAGTTTGGCCAAGGGAAATTAAACCGCACTGGCAAGGAATCCTATAAATACCCCAGGAATTCATATCCGGAATGGGGTCCTTGAGTATAGAAGTTGGAATTTTATTGATGGGAGAGTAAACAACCCGAAAGTTAAATTTCTGCAAAATATGTGCAACTTTATAGCTAATTGATGGAAAGAAGGGAATGACAACAGAATTTTTATAATCTCCTAAAATAAGAGTGTGGCTTTTAGTGTGTTGAGATGATAATTTTTTAATTGCTTGATTAATAATGATGGGTGAAAAGCCCCTGTCAATAGCTATTGCTTTTAAATAATTTAGTTCTTCATCAAGGGCTAGTTTGGAGGAGCAAACTTGAAGAGCACGGAAAACATAGGAATAAAATGAAGCTAACATTTGTTTAGTCGGATGACATGACTTAAAGTGTGGTGGAAGGCAAACCGATGAAGGTTTACGGTAAACTGTAGTACTGAAGTTGGATGTGTTACGTGTGACCAGAATGTCGAGAAACGGAAGAGAATTGCAAGTCTCAAGTTCAAAAGTGAACTGAATAGCAGGATGAATAGAATTCATTGTTGAAAGAACTCTATTTAAATCATCTTTATTACCTTCAAACAGGGTAAAAGTATCGTCTACGTAGCGGAACCATGCCGAGAAGTTTAAAGTTTCAAACAATTTTGATTCATAATAATGCATGTAGATATCAGCCAGGATGGGACTGAGGGGGCTTCCCATGGCTAATCCCTCAGTTTGTTTGTAATATTTATTTTGGAAAACAAAATGTGTTTGTTTCAAACAGAGTTGAGTGAGAGAAATTAGCTCATCAATTTCGATGCAAGAGAAATGAAATTCGCGAAGTCTGGTTTCTAGATATCTTAATGCACCCTCCACTGGGACATTGGTGAATAATGATTTTACATCAAAAGAAACCATGAGTAAATTACGAGGAGAAATGTTTTTAACCTTTTTTACAAACTCTATTGAATTTTTTATGGTGTAAATGTTGTTGTCTAATAGAGTGGAAAATCTAGAAACTAAATATTTAGCTAATGGATACGAGGCAGTACCTAAATTTGATACAATAGGGCGGAAAGGAATACCACTTTTATGAATTTTGGGAAGAGCATATAATCTGGCACAATTCGCAACAGATGGGATAAGTGAATGTTTTAAGTTGCTTGAAATGATTTGCGAAGATTTGATCGCAGTTTTTATTTTGGATAAGTCCGAAGGTGAAGGATCTTTAGGGATCGGATTATATGGTCCTTCGTTTAAGAGTTTAGTGACACCATCAATGTAAGTGTTCTTATCCATGACGACTATCTGGCCACCTTTGTCGGCCTTTGAAATGACAATATCCGGGTTAGAATGAATCTCGCGCATTGTAGCTCTTTCTCTCGCAGTTAGATTTGGTTTCAAAGGTTTATTATTGAATTTCACATTCTGAGCGATAAGATGCCTAATCATTTCTTTCTGTGAATCTGAAACTTTACTGAACTTGAAAGCTTTTTCGATAGGAGCCAAAATCTTTGGAATCGAGGGTTTACAGGTTTGTGAGAAGTTAAAATTATATTTTAGAATTCTCTCTTGTTCTTCTGAAAGACTAACATTAGAAATATTAACATTAGAAATATAATTAGATTTTTTGAACTACTTGAACTGGAAAACTGTAAAAGAAGTTTTTCGAATTTAACTGCAAGGGTGTTTTTATGACGGTTAACTGCATTCTCCGTTCTAGACCAAGACTTTTGTTGAAGGGCAGTGAATTTTGGATATGTTTTAGCGAGTTCCAGATGAAGCTTATAGAGTTCATGTTCAATTTTGGACAATTGTTGACGTGTATCCCTTATCACGGACCGAAGTAAGGCAAGTTTGCAATTTAACAGAATTCTTGAAACGCGACTCGAAGGTTTTTGATTAGATTTGATTTGAATAAAATTGGGGATCAATTTTTTACATTTACATTTAAGTAAAAAGTCAAGATGATTCAGGAAATTTTGCCGTTTCAGGCGTAATTTAGTGAAACGATTAACGGATGAAGGCATGATAAACAATGCAGAAAATCAAACTAAATTAACTGAGCAATAATAAAGTACACACAAAATAGCAGAAAAATCCCTCACTGAAATGAATAGAAAACAAAATGTTTGTAAGCAAAATGCATGAAATCAGACAAGCAAAGCACAATATCCAAATGTACAAAACATAAACATAACTTGAAAATTGCAAAAATGTACTCACCGAAACTCCTACAATCACAAAATGGCGGCCACACCACGTGCAAAAAAGAAAGCAAAAGTAAGCCTGTTTGGGGCTTCTATAATTAAGACACAATAACACGACGAATAAATACTAATTCAGAAGTCAAACAACAAAAATCAGCGTTAATTTTCAAAATTTTCACAGGACTAGTTTCGATGGTTTTACCGAACCATCATCTTCAGCTGCAAAACCGCAAATGAACAAGATAGGAAATAATGTTTAGATAAGATAAGAAAGCATGGACAAGAATAAGCAAGTGGCGCCATCTGTTGGCGAAACCAGAACTAAAATATAATTTCTCTAAAAGCCGAAGGCAAATTTGGATTGGAATTAGGATCGTTAACTAGAACAGAACGATTTTCATGAATGTGAAATGCCTCTAGAAAATCCAGTTCTCCAATGGAAGATGTTTTTTGAATAATTTTGGCAGCAGAAAAATTGAAAGTGTGATTTTCGGACCAACAGTGTTGAGCAACAGAAGACTTCTGTGTTTCCTTTTTTCTAACATATGCCTCATGTTCTTTGACGCGAAATTTTAAGGCTCTCTTAGTTTGGCCAAGGGAAATTAAACCGCACTGGCAAGGAATCCTATAAATACCCCAGGAATTCATATCCGGAATGGGGTCCTTGAGTATAGAAGTTGGAATTTTATTGATGGGAGAGTAAACAACCCGAAAGTTAAATTTCTGCAAAATATGTGCAACTTTATAGCTAATTGATGGAAAGAAGGGAATGACAACAGAATTTTTATAATCTCCTAAAATAAGAGTGTGGCTTTTAGTGTGTTGAGATGATAATTTTTTAATTGCTTGATTAATAATGATGGGTGAAAAGCCCCTCTCAATAGCTATTGCTTTTAAATAATTTAGTTCTTCATCAAGGGCTAGTTTGGAGGAGCAAACTTGAAGAGCACGGAAAACATAGGAATAAAATGAAGCTAACATTTGTTTAGTCGGATGACATGACTTAAAGTGTGGTGGAAGGCAAACCGATGAAGGTTTACGGTAGACTGTAGTACTGAAGTTGGATGTGTTACGTGTGACCAGAATGTCGAGAAACGGAAGAGAATTGCAAGTCTCAAGTTCAAAAGTGAACTGAATAGCAGGATGAATAGAATTCATTGTTGAAAGAACTCTATTTAAATCATCTTTATTACCTTCAAACAGGGTAAAAGTATCGTCTACGTAGCGGAACCATGCCGAGAAGTTTAAAGTTTCAAACAATTTTGATTCATAATAATGCATGTAGATATCAGCCAGGATGGGACTGATGGGGCTTCCCATGGCTAATCCCTCAGTTTGTTTGTAATATTTATTTTGGAAAACAAAATGTGTTTGTTTCAAACAGAGTTGAGTGAGAGAAATTAGCTCATCAATTTCGATGCAAGAGAAATGAAATTCGCGAAGTCTGGTTTCTAGATATCTTAATGCACCCTCCACTGGGACATTGGTGAATAATGATTTTACATCAAAAGAAACCATGAGTAAATTACGAGGAGAAATGTTTTTAACCTTTTTTACAAACTCTATTGAATTTTTTATGGTGTAAATGTTGTTGTCTAATAGAGTGGAAAATCTAGAAACTAAATATTTAGCTAATGGATACGAGGCAGTACCTAAATTTGATACAATAGGGCGGAAAGGAATACCACTTTTATGAATTTTGGGAAGAGCATATAATCTGGCACAATTCGCAACAGATGGGATAAGTGAATGTTTTAAGTTGCTTGAAATGATTTGCGAAGATTTGATCGCAGTTTTTATTTTGGATAAGTCCGAAGGTGAAGGATCTTTAGGGATCGGATTATATGGTCCTTCGTTTAAGAGTTTAGTGACACCATCAATGTAAGTGTTCTTATCCATGACGACTATCTGGCCACCTTTGTCGGCCTTTGAAATGACAATATCCGGGTTAGAATGAATCTCGCGCATTGTAGCTCTTTCTCTCGCAGTTAGATTTGGTTTCATAGGTTTATTATTGAATTTCACATTCTGAGCGATAAGATGCCTAATCATTTCTTTCTGTGAATCCGAAACTTTACTGAACTTGAAAGCTTTTTCGATAGGAGCCAAAATCTTTGGAATCGAGGGTTTACAGGTTTGTGAGAAGTTAAAATTATATTTTAGAATTCTCTCTTGTTCTTCTGAAAGACTAACATTAGAAATATTAACATTAGAAATATAATTAGATTTTTTGAACTACTTGAACTGGAAAACTGTAAAAGAAGTTTTTCGAATTTAACTGCAAGGGTGTTTTTATGACGGTTAACTGCATTCTCCGTTCTAGACCAAGACTTTTGTTGAAGGGCAGTGAATTTTGGATATGTTTTAGCGAGTTCCAGATGAAGCTTATAGAGTTCATGTTCAATTTTGGACAATTGTTGACGTGTATCCCTTATCACGGACCGAAGTAAGGCAAGTTTGCAATTTAACAGAATTCTTGAAACGCGACTCGAAGGTTTTTGATTAGATTTGATTTGAATAAAATTGGGGATCAATTTTTTACATTTACATTTAAGTAAAAAGTCAAGATGATTCAGGAAATTTTGCCGTTTCAGGCGTAATTTAGTGAAACGATTAACGGATGAAGGCATGATAAACAATGCAGAAAATCAAACTAAATTAACTGAGCAATAATAAAGTACACACAAAATAGCAGAAAAATCCCTCACTGAAATGAATAGAAAACAAAATGTTTGTAAGCAAAATGCATGAAATCAGACAAGCAAAGCACAATATCCAAATGTACAAAACATAAACATAACTTGAAAATTGCAAAAATGTACTCACCGAAACTCCTACAATCACAAAATGGCGGCCACACCACGTGCAAAAAAGAAAGCAAAAGTAAGCCTGTTTGGGGCTTCTATAATTAAGACACAATAACACGACGAATAAATACTAATTCAGAAGTCAAACAACAAAAATCAGCGTTAATTTTCAAAATTTTCACAGGACTAGTTTCGATGGTTTTACCGAACCATCATCTTCAGCTGCAAAACCGCAAATGAACAAGATAGGAAATAATGTTTAGATAAGATAAGAAAGCATGGACAAGAATAAGCAAGTGGCGCCATCTGTTGGCGAAACCAGAACTAAAATATAATTTCTCTAAAAGCCGAAGGCAAATTTGGATTGGAATTAGGATCGTTAACTAGAACAGAACGATTTTCATGAATGTGAAATGCCTCTAGAAAATCCAGTTCTCCAATGGAAGATGTTTTTTGAATAATTTTGGCAGCAGAAAAATTGAAAGTGTGATTTTCGGACCAACAGTGTTGAGCAACAGAAGACTTCTGTGTTTCCTTTTTTCTAACATATGCCTCATGTTCTTTGACGCGAAATTTTAAGGCTCTCTTAGTTTGGCCAAGGGAAATTAAACCGCACTGGCAAGGAATCCTATAAATACCCCAGGAATTCATATCCGGAATGGGGTCCTTGAGTATAGAAGTTGGAATTTTATTGATGGGAGAGTAAACAACCCGAAAGTTAAATTTCTGCAAAATATGTGCAACTTTATAGCTAATTGATGGAAAGAAGGGAATGACAACAGAATTTTTATAATCTCCTAAAATAAGAGTGTGGCTTTTAGTGTGTTGAGATGATAATTTTTTAATTGCTTGATTAATAATGATGGGTGAAAAGCCCCTGTCAATAGCTATTGCTTTTAAATAATTTAGTTCTTCATCAAGGGCTAGTTTGGAGGAGCAAACTTAAAGAGCACGGAAAACATAGGAATAAAATGAAGCTAACATTTGTTTAGTCGGATGACATGACTTAAAGTGTGGTGGAAGGCAAACCGATGAAGGTTTACGGTAAACTGTAGTACTGAAGTTGGATGTGTTACGTGTGACCAGAATGTCGAGAAACGGAAGAGAATTGCAAGTCTCAAGTTCAAAAGTGAACTGAATAGCAGGATGAATAGAATTCATTGTTGAAAGAACTCTATTTAAATCATCTTTATTACCTTCAAACAGGGTAAAAGTATCGTCTACATAGCGGAACCATGCCGAGAAGTTTAAAGTTTCAAACAATTTTGATTCATAATAATGCATGTAGATATCAGCCAGGATGGGACTGAGGGGGCTTCCCATGGCTAATCCCTCAGTTTGTTTGTAATATTTATTTTGGAAAACAAAATGTGTTTGTTTCAAACAGAGTTGAGTGAGAGAAATTAGCTCATCAATTTCGATGCAAGAGAAATGAAATTCGCGAAGTCTGGTTTCTAGACATCTTAATGCACCCTCCACTGGGACATTGGTGAATAATGATTTTACATCAAAAGAAACCATGAGTAAATTACGAGGAGAAATGTTTTTAACCTTTTTTACAAACTCTATTGAATTTTTTATGGTGTAAATGTTGTTGTCTAATAGAGTGGAAAATCTAGAAACTAAATATTTAGCTAATGGATACGAGGCAGTACCTAAATTTGATACAATAGGGCGGAAAGGAATACCACTTTTATGAATTTTGGGAAGAGCATATAATCTGGCACAATTCGCAACAGATGGGATAAGTGAATGTTTTAAGTTGCTTGAAATGATTTGCGAAGATTTGATCGCAGTTTTTATTTTGGATAAGTCCGAAGGTGAAGGATCTTTAGGGATCGGATTATATGGTCCTTCGTTTAAGAGTTTAGTGACACCATCAATGTAAGTGTTCTTATCCATGACGACTATCTGGCCACCTTTGTCGGCCTTTGAAATGACAATATCCGGGTTAGAATGAATCTCGCGCATTGTAGCTCTTTCTCTCGCAGTTAGATTTGGTTTCAAAGGTTTATTATTGAATTTCACATTCTGAGCGATAAGATGCCTAATCATTTCTTTCTGTGAATCCGAAACTTTACTGAACTTGAAAGCTTTTTCGATAGGAGCCAAAATCTTTGGAATCGAGGGTTTACAGGTTTGTGAGAAGTTAAAATTATATTTTAGAATTCTCTCTTGTTCTTCTGAAAGACTAACATTAGAAATATTAACAATAGAAATATAATTAGATTTTTTGAACTACTTGAACTGGAAAACTGTAAAAGAAGTTTTTCGAATTTAACTGCAAGGGTGTTTTTATGACGGTTAACTGCATTCTCCGTTCTAGACCAAGACTTTTGTTCAAGGGCAGTGAATTTTGGATATGTTTTAGCGAGTTCCAGATGAAGCTTATAGAGTTCATGTTCAATTTTGGACAATTGTTGACGTGTATCCCTTATCACGGACCGAAGTAAGGCAAGTTTGCAATTTAACAGAATTCTTGAAACGCGACTCGAAGGTTTTTGATTAGATTTGATTTGAATAAAATTGGGGATCAATTTTTTACATTTACATTTAAGTAAAAAGTCAAGATGATTCAGGAAATTTTGCCGTTTCAGGCGTAATTTAGTGAAACGATTAACGGATGAAGGCATGATAAACAATGCAGAAAATCAAACTAAATTAACTGAGCAATAATAAAGTACACACAAAATAGCAGAAAAATCCCTCACTGAAATGAATAGAAAACAAAATGTTTGTAAGCAAAATGCATGAAATCAGACAAGCAAAGCACAATATCCAAATGTACAAAACATAAACATAACTTGAAAATTGCAAAAAGGTACTCACCGAAACTCCTACAATCACAAAATGGCGCCCACACCACGTGCAAAAAAGAAAGCAAAAGTAAGCCTGTTTGGGGCTTCTATAATTAAGACACAATAACACGACGAATAAATACTAATTCAAAAGTCAAACAACAAAAATCAGCGTTAATTTTCAAAATTTTCACAGGACTAGTTTCGATGGTTTTACCGAACCATCATCTTCAGCTGCAAAACCGCAAATGAACAAGATAGGAAATAATGTTTAGATAAGATAAGAAAGCCTGGACAAGAATAAGCAAGTGGCGCCATCTGTTGGCGAAACCAGAACTAAAATATAATTTCTCTAAAAGCCGAAGGCAAATTTGGATTGGAATTAGGATCGTTAACTAGAACAGAACGATTTTTATGAATGTGAAATGCCTCTAGAAAATCCAGTTCTCCAATGGAAGATGTTTTTTGAATAATTTTGGCAGCAGAAAAATTGAAAGTGTGATTTTCGGACCAACAGTGTTGAGCAACAGAAGACTTCTGTGTTTCCTTTTTTCTAACATATGCCTCATGTTCTTTGACGCGAAATTTTAAGGCTCTCTTAGTTTGGCCAAGGTAAATTAAACCGCACTGGCAAGGAATCCTATAAATACCCCAGGAATTCATATCCGGAATGGGGTCCTTGAGTATAGAAGTTGGAATTTTATTGATGGGAGAGTAAACAACCCGAAAGTTAAATTTCTGCAAAATATGTGCAACTTTATAGCTAATTGATGGAAAGAAGGGAATGACAACAGAATTTTTATAATCTCCTAAAGTAAGAGTGTGGCTTTTAGTGTGTTGAGATGATAATTTTTTAACTGCTTGATTAATAATGATGGGTGAAAAGCCCCTGTCAATAGCTATTGCTTTTAAATAATTTAGTTCTTCATCAAGGGCTAGTTTGGAGGAGCAAACTTGAAGAGCACGGAAAACATAGGAATAAAATGAAGCTAACATTTGTTTAGTCGGATGACATGACTTAAAGTGTGGTGGAAGGCAAACCGATGAAGGTTTACGGTAAACTGTAGTACTGAAGTTGGATGTGTTACGTGTGACCAGAATGTCGAGAAACGGAAGAGAATTGCAAGTCTCAAGTTCAAAAGTGAACTGAATAGCAGGATGAATAGAATTCATTGTTGAAAGAACTCTATTTAAATCATCTTTATTACCTTCAAACAGGGTAAAAGTATCGTCTACGTAGCGGATCCATGCCGAGAAGTTTAAAGTTTCAAACAATTTTGATTCATAATAATGCATGTAGATATCAGCCAGGATGGGACTGAGGGGGCTTCCCATGGCTAATCCCTCAGTTTGTTTGTAATATTTATTTTGGAAAACAAAATGTGTTTGTTTCAAACAGAGTTGAGTGAGAGAAATTAGCTCATCAATTTCGATGCAAGAGAAATGAAATTCGCGAAGTCTGGTTTCTAGACATCTTAATGCACCCTCCACTGGGACATTGGTGAATAATGATTTTACATCAAAAGAAACCATGAGTAAATTACGAGGAGAAATGTTTTTAACCTTTTTTACAAACTCTATTGAATTTTTTATGGTGTAAATGTTGTTGTCTAATAGAGTGGAAAATCTAGAAACTAAATATTTAGCTAATGGATACGAGGCAGTACCTAAATTTGATACAAGAGGGCGGAAAGGAATACCACTTTTATGAATTTCGGGAAGAGCATATAATCTGGCACAATTCGCAACAGATGGGATAAGGGAATGTTTTAAGTTGCTTGAAATGATTTGCGAAGATTTGATCGCAGTTTTTATTTTGGATAAGTCCGAAGGTGAAGGATCTTTAGGGATCGGATTATATGGTCCTTCGTTTAAGAGTTTAGTGACACCATCAATGTAAGTGTTCTTATCCATGACGACTATCTGGCCACCTTTGTCGGCCTTTGAAATGACAATATCCGGGTTAGAATGAATCTCGCGCATTGTAGCTCTTTCTCTCGCAGTTAGATTTGGTTTCAAAGGTTTATTATTGAATTTCACATTCTGAGCGATAAGATGCCTAATCATTTCTTTCTGTGAATCCGAAACTTTACTGAACTTGAAAGCTTTTTCGATAGGAGCCAAAAACTTTGGAATCGAGGGTTTACAGGTTTGTGAGAAGTTAAAATTATATTTTAGAATTCTCTCTTGTTCTTCTGAAAGACTAACATTAGAAATATTAACATTAGAAATATAATTAGATTTTTTGAACTACTTGAACTGGAAAACTGTAAAAGAAGTTTTTCGAATTTAACTGCAAGGGTGTTTTTATGACGGTTAACTGCATTCTCCGTTCTAGACCAAGACTTTTGTTCAAGGGCAGTGAATTTTGGATATGTTTTAGCGAGTTCCAGATGAAGCTTATAGAGTTCATGTTCAATTTTGGACAATTGTTGACGTGTATCCCTTATCACGGACCGAAGTAAGGCAAGTTTGCAATTTAACAGAATTCTTGAAACGCGACTCGAAGGTTTTTGATTAGATTTGATTTGAATAAAATTGGGGATCAATTTTTTACATTTACATTTAAGTAAAAAGTCAAGATGATTCAGGAAATTTTGCCGTTTCAGGCGTAATTTAGTGAAACGATTAACGGATGAAGGCATGATAAACAATGCAGAAAATCAAACTAAATTAACTGAGCAATAATAAAGTACACACAAAATAGCAGAAAAATCCCTCACTGAAATGAATAGAAAACAAAATGTTTGTAAGCTAAATGCATGAAATCAGACAAGCAAAGCACAATATCCAAATGTACAAAACATAAACATAACTTGAAAATTGCAAAAAGGTACTCACCGAAACTCCTACAATCACAAAATGGCGCCCACACCACGTGCAAAAAAGAAAGCAAAAGTAAGCCTGTTTGGGGCTTCTATAATTAAGACACAATAACACGACGAATAAATACTAATTCAGAAGTCAAACAACAAAAATCAGCGTTAATTTTCAAAATTTTCACAGGACTAGTTTCGATGGTTTTACCGAACCATCATCTTCAGCTGCAAAACCGCAAATGAACAAGATAGGAAATAATGTTTAGATAAGATAAGAAAGCCTGGACAAGAATAAGCAAGTGGCGCCATCTGTTGGCGAAACCAGAACTAAAATATAATTTCTCTAAAAGCCGAAGGCAAATTTGGATTGGAATTAGGATCGTTAACTAGAACAGAACGATTTTTATGAATGTGAAATGCCTCTAGAAAATCCAGTTCTCCAATGGAAGATGTTTTTTGAATAATTTTGGCAGCAGAAAAATTGAAAGTGTGATTTTCGGACCAACAGTGTTGAGCAACAGAAGACTTCTGTGTTTCCTTTTTTCTAACATATGCCTCATGTTCTTTGACGCGAAATTTTAAGGCTCTCTTAGTTTGGCCAAGGTAAATTAAACCGCACTGGCAAGGAATCCTATAAATACCCCAGGAATTCATATCCGGAATGGGGTCCTTGAGTATAGAAGTTGGAATTTTATTGATGGGAGAGTAAACAACCCGAAAGTTAAATTTCTGCAAAATATGTGCAACTTTATAGCTAATTGATGGAAAGAAGGGAATGACAACAGAATTTTTATAATCTCCTAAAATAAGAGTGTGGCTTTTAGTGTGTTGAGATGATAATTTTTTAACTGCTTGATTAATAATGATGGGTGAAAAGCCCCTGTCAATAGCTATTGCTTTTAAATAATTTAGTTCTTCATCAAGGGCTAGTTTGGAGGAGCAAACTTGAAGAGCACGGAAAACATAGGAATAAAATGAAGCTAACATTTGTTTAGTCGGATGACATGACTTAAAGTGTGGTGGAAGGCAAACCGATGAAGGTTTACGGTAAACTGTAGTACTGAAGTTGGATGTGTTACGTGTGACCAGAATGTCGAGAAACGGAAGAGAATTGCAAGTCTCAAGTTCAAAAGTGAACTGAATAGCAGGATGAATAGAATTCATTGTTGAAAGAACTCTATTTAAATCATCTTTATTACCTTCAAACAGGGTAAAAGTATCGTCTACGTAGCGGAACCATGCCGAGAAGTTTAAAGTTTCAAACAATTTTGATTCATAATAATGCATGTAGATATCAGCCAGGATGGGACTGAGGGGGCTTCCCATGGCTAATCCCTCAGTTTGTTTGTAATATTTATTTTGGAAAACAAAATGTGTTTGTTTCAAACAGAGTTGAGTGAGAGAAATTAGCTCATCAATTTCGATGCAAGAGAAATGAAATTCGCGAAGTCTGGTTTCTAGACATCTTAATGCACCCTCCACTGGGACATTGGTGAATAATGATTTTACATCAAAAGAAACCATGAGTAAATTACGAGGAGAAATGTTTTTAACCTTTTTTACAAACTCTATTGAATTTTTTATGGTGTAAATGTTGTTGTCTAATAGAGTGGAAAATCTAGAAACTAAATATTTAGCTAATGGATACGAGGCAGTACCTAAATTTGATACAAGAGGGCGGAAAGGAATACCACTTTTATGAATTTCGGGAAGAGCATATAATCTGGCACAATTCGCAACAGATGGGATAAGGGAATGTTTTAAGTTGCTTGAAATGATTTGCGAAGATTTGATCGCAGTTTTTATTTTGGATAAGTCCGAAGGTGAAGGATCTTTAGGGATCGGATTATATGGTCCTTCGTTTAAGAGTTTAGTGACACCATCAATGTAAGTGTTCTTATCCATGACGACTATCTGGCCACCTTTGTCGGCCTTTGAAATGACAATATCCGGGTTAGAATGAATCTCGCGCATTGTAGCTCTTTCTCTCGCAGTTAGATTTGGTTTCAAAGGTTTATTATTGAATTTCACATTCTGAGCGATAAGATGCCTAATCATTTCTTTCTGTGAATCCGAAACTTTACTGAACTTGAAAGCTTTTTCGATAGGAGCCAAAAACTTTGGAATCGAGGGTTTACAGGTTTGTGAGAAGTTAAAATTATATTTTAGAATTCTCTCTTGTTCTTCTGAAAGACTAACATTAGAAATATTAACATTAGAAATATAATTAGATTTTTTGAACTACTTGAACTGGAAAACTGTAAAAGAAGTTTTTCGAATTTAACTGCAAGGGTGTTTTTATGACGGTTAACTGCATTCTCCGTTCTAGACCAAGACTTTTGTTCAAGGGCAGTGAATTTTGGATATGTTTTAGCGAGTTCCAGATGAAGCTTATAGAGTTCATGTTCAATTTTGGACAATTGTTGACGTGTATCCCTTATCACGGACCGAAGTAAGGCAAGTTTGCAATTTAACAGAATTCTTGAAACGCGACTCGAAGGTTTTTGATTAGATTTGATTTGAATAAAATTGGGGATCAATTTTTTACATTTACATTTAAGTAAAAAGTCAAGATGATTCAGGAAATTTTGCCGTTTCAGGCGTAATTTAGTGAAACGATTAACGGATGAAGGCATGATAAACAATGCAGAAAATCAAACTAAATTAACTGAGCAATAATAAAGTACACACAAAATAGCAGAAAAATCCCTCACTGAAATGAATAGAAAACAAAATGTTTGTAAGCAAAATGCATGAAATCAGACAAGCAAAGCACAATATCCAAATGTACAAAACATAAACATAACTTGAAAATTGCAAAAAGGTACTCACCGAAACTCCTACAATCACAAAATGGCGCCCACACCACGTGCAAAAAAGAAAGCAAAAGTAAGCCTGTTTGGGGCTTCTATAATTAAGACACAATAACACGACGAATAAATACTAATTCAGAAGTCAAACAACAAAAATCAGCGTTAATTTTCAAAATTTTCACAGGACTAGTTTCGATGGTTTTACCGAACCATCATCTTCAGCTGCAAAACCGCAAATGAACAAGATAGGAAATAATGTTTAGATAAGATAAGAAAGCCTGGACAAGAATAAGCAAGTGGCGCCATCTGTTGGCGAAACCAGAACTAAAATATAATTTCTCTAAAAGCCGAAGGCAAATTTGGATTGGAATTAGGATCGTTAACTAGAACAGAACGATTTTTATGAATGTGAAATGCCTCTAGAAAATCCAGTTCTCCAATGGAAGATGTTTTTTGAATAATTTTGGCAGCAGAAAAATTGAAAGTGTGATTTTCGGACCAACAGTGTTGAGCAACAGAAGACTTCTGTGTTTCCTTTTTTCTAACATATGCCTCATGTTCTTTGACGCGAAATTTTAAGGCTCTCTTAGTTTGGCCAAGGTAAACTAAACCGCACTGGCAAGGAATCCTATAAATACCCCAGGAATTCATATCCGGAATGGGGTCCTTGAGTATAGAAGTTGGAATTTTATTGATGGGAGAGTAAACAACCCGAAAGTTAAATTTCTGCAAAATATGTGCAACTTTATAGCTAATTGATGGAAAGAAGGGAATGACAACAGAATTTTTATAATCTCCTAAAATAAGAGTGTGGCTTTTAGTGTGTTGAGATGATAATTTTTTAACTGCTTGATTAATAATGATGGGTGAAAAGCCCCTGTCAATAGCTATTGCTTTTAAATAATTTAGTTCTTCATCAAGGGCTAGTTTGGAGGAGCAAACTTGAAGAGCACGGAAAACATAGGAATAAAATGAAGCTAACATTTGTTTAGTCGGATGACATGACTTAAAGTGTGGTGGAAGGCAAACCGATGAAGGTTTACGGTAAACTGTAGTACTGAAGTTGGATGTGTTACGTGTGACCAGAATGTCGAGAAACGGAAGAGAATTGCAAGTCTCAAGTTCAAAAGTGAACTGAATAGCAGGATGAATAGAATTCATTGTTGAAAGAACTCTATTTAAATCATCTTTATTACCTTCAAACAGGGTAAAAGTATCGTCTACGTAGCGGAACCATGCCGAGAAGTTTAAAGTTTCAAACAATTTTGATTCATAATAATGCATGTAGATATCAGCCAGGATGGGACTGAGGGGGCTTCCGATGGCTAATCCCTCAGTTTGTTTGTAATATTTATTTTGGAAAACAAAATGTGTTTGTTTCAAACAGAGTTGAGTGAGAGAAATTAGCTCATCAATTTCGATGCAAGAGAAATGAAATTCGCGAAGTCTGGTTTCTAGACATCTTAATGCACCCTCCACTGGGACATTGGTGAATAATGATTTTACATCAAAAGAAACCATGAGTAAATTACGAGGAGAAATGTTTTTAACCTTTTTTACAAACTCTATTGAATTTTTTATGGTGTAAATGTTGTTGTCTAATAGAGTGGAAAATCTAGAAACTAAATATTTAGCTAATGGATACGAGGCAGTACCTAAATTTGATACAAGAGGGCGGAAAGGAATACCACTTTTATGAATTTCGGGAAGAGCATATAATCTGGCACAATTCGCAACAGATGGGATAAGGGAATGTTTTAAGTTGCTTGAAATGATTTGCGAAGATTTGATCGCAGTTTTTATTTTGGATAAGTCCGAAGGTGAAGGATCTTTAGGGATCGGATTATATGGTCCTTCGTTTAAGAGTTTAGTGACACCATCAATGTAAGTGTTCTTATCCATGACGACTATCTGGCCACCTTTGTCGGCCTTTGAAATGACAATTATCCGGGTTAGAATGAATCTCGCGCATTGTAGCTCTTTCTCTCGCAGTTAGATTTGGTTTCAAAGGTTTATTATTGAATTTCCATTCTGAGCGATAAGATGCCTAATCATTTCTTTCTGTGAATCCGAAACTTTACTGAACTTGAAAGCTTTTTCGATAGGAGCCAAAATCTTTGGAATCGAGGGTTTACAGGTTTGTGAGAAGTTAAAATTATATTTTAGAATTCTCTCTTGTTCTTCTGAAAGACTAACATTAGAAATATTAACATTAGAAATATAATTAGATTTTTTGAACTACTTGAACTGGAAAACTGTAAAAGAAGTTTTTCGAATTTAACTGCAAGGGTGTTTTTATGACGGTTAACTGCATTCTCCGTTCTAGACCAAGACTTTTGTTCAAGGGCAGTGAATTTTGGATATGTTTTAGCGAGTTCCAGATGAAGCTTATAGAGTTCATGTTCAATTTTGGACAATTGTTGACGTGTATCCCTTATCACGGACCGAAGTAAGGCAAGTTTGCAATTTAACAGAATTCTTGAAACGCGACTCGAAGGTTTTTGATTAGATTTGATTTGAATAAAATTGGGGATCAATTTTTTACATTTACATTTAAGTAAAAAGTCAAGATGATTCAGGAAATTTTGCCGTTTCAGGCGTAATTTAGTGAAACGATTAACGGATGAAGGCATGATAAACAATGCAGAAAATCAAACTAAATTAACTGAGCAATAATAAAGTACACACAAAATAGCAGAAAAATCCCTCACTGAAATGACTAGAAAACAAAATGTTTGTAAGCAAAATGCATGAAATCAGACAAGCAAAGCACAATATCCAAATGTACAAAACATAAACATAACTTGAAAATTGCAAAAAGGTACTCACCGAAACTCCTACAATCACAAAATGGCGGCCACACCACGTGCAAAAAAGAAAGCAAAAGTAAGCCTGTTTGGGGCTTCTATAATTAAGACACAATAACACGACGAATAAATACTAATTCAGAAGTCAAACAACAAAAATCAGCGTTAATTTTCAAAATTTTCACAGGACTAGTTTCGATGGTTTTACCGAACCATCATCTTCAGCTGCAAAACCGCAAATGAACAAGATAGGAAATAATGTTTAGATAAGATAAGAAAGCCTGGACAAGAATAAGCAAGTGGCGCCATCTGTTGGCGAAACCAGAACTAAAATATAATTTCTCTAAAACCCGAAGGCAAATTTGGATTGGAATTAGGATCGTTAACTAGAACAGAACGATTTTTATGAATGTGAAATGCCTCTAGAAAATCCAGTTCTCCAATGGAAGATGTTTTTTGAATAATTTTGGCAGCAGAAAAATTGAAAGTGTGATTTTCGGACCAACAGTGTTGAGCAACAGAAGACTTCTGTGTTTCCTTTTTTCTAACATATGCCTCATGTTCTTTGACGCGAAATTTTAAGGCTCTCTTAGTTTGGCCAAGGTAAATTAAACCGCACTGGCAAGGAATCCTATAAATACCCCAGGAATTCATATCCGGAATGGGGTCCTTGAGTATAGAAGTTGGAATTTTATTGATGGGAGAGTAAACAACCCGAAAGTTAAATTTCTGCAAAATATGTGCAACTTTATAGCTAATTGATGGAAAGAAGGGAATGACAACAGAATTTTTATAATCTCCTAAAATAAGAGTGTGGCTTTTAGTGTGTTGAGATGATAATTTTTTAACTGCTTGATTAATAATGATGGGTGAAAAGCCCCTGTCAATAGCTATTGCTTTTAAATAATTTAGTTCTTCATCAAGGGCTAGTTTAGAGGAGCAAACTTGAAGAGCACGGAAAACATAGGAATAAAATGAAGCTAACATTTGTTTAGTCGGATGACATGACTTAAAGTGTGGTGGAAGGCAAACCGATGAAGGTTTACGGTAAACTGTAGTACTGAAGTTGGATGTGTTACGTGTGACCAGAATGTCGAGAAACGGAAGAGAATTGCAAGTCTCAAGTTCAAAAGTGAACTGAATAGCAGGATGAATAGAATTCATTGTTGAAAGAACTCTATTTAAATCATATTTATTGCCTTCAAACAGGGTAAAAGTATCGTCTACGTAGCGGAACCATGCCGAGAAGTTTAAAGTTTCAAACAATTTTGATTCATAATAATGCATGTAGATATCAGCCAGGATGGGACTGAGGGGGCTTCCCATGGCTAATCCCTCAGTTTGTTTGTAATATTTATTTTGGAAAACAAAATGTGTTTGTTTGAAACAGAGTTGAGTGAGAGAAATTAGCTCATCAATTTCGATGCAAGAGAAATGAAATTCGCGAAGTCTGGTTTCTAGACATCTTAATGCACCCTCCACTGGGACATTGGTGAATAATGATTTTACATCAAAAGAAACCATGAGTAAATTACGAGGAGAAATGTTTTTAACCTTTTTTACAAACTCTATTGAATTTTTTATGGTGTAAATGTTGTTGTCTAATAGAGTGGAAAATCTAGAAACTAAATATTTAGCTAATGGATACGAGGCAGTACCTAAATTTGATACAATAGGGCGGAAAGGAATACCACTTTTATGAATTTTGGGAAGAGCATATAATCTGGCACAATTCGCAACAGATGGGATAAGTGAATGTTTTAAGTTGCTTGAAATGATTTGCGAAGATTTGATCGCAGTTTTTATTTTGGATAAGTCCGAAGGTGAAGGATCTTTAGGGATCGGATTATATGGTCCTTCGTTTAAGAGTTTAGTGACACCATCAATGTAAGTGTTCTTATCCATGACGACTATCTGGCCACCTTTGTCGGCCTTTGAAATGACAATATCCGGGTTAGAATGAATCTCGCGCATTGTAGCTCTTTCTCTCGCAGTTAGATTTGGTTTCAAAGGTTTATTATTGAATTTCACATTCTGAGCGATAAGATGCCTAATCATTTCTTTCTGTGAATCCGAAACTTTACTGAACTTGAAAGCTTTTTCGATAGGAGCCAAAATCTTTGGAATCGAGGGTTTACAGGTTTGTGAGAAGTTAAAATTATATTTTAGAATTCTCTCTTGTTCTTCTGAAAGACTAACATTAGAAATATTAACATTAGAAATATAATTAGATTTTTTGAACTACTTGAACTGGAAAACTGTAAAAGAAGTTTTTCGAATTTAACTGCAAGGGTGTTTTTATGACGGTTAACTGCATTCTCCGTTCTAGACCAAGACTTTTGTTCAAGGGCAGTGAATTTTGGATATGATTTAGCGAGTTCCAGATGAAGCTTATAGAGTTCATGTTCAATTTTGGACAATTGTTGACGTGTATCCCTTATCACGGACCGAAGTAAGGCAAGTTTGCAATTTAACAGAATTCTTGAAACGCGACTCGAAGGTTTTTGATTAGATTTGATTTGAATAAAATTGGGGATCAATTTTTTACATTTACATTTAAGTAAAAAGTCAAGATGATTCAGGAAATTTTGCCGTTTCAGGCGTAATTTAGTGAAACGATTAACGGATGAAGGCATGATAAACAATGCAGAAAATCAAACTAAATTAACTGAGCAATAATAAAGTACACACAAAATAGCAGAAAAATCCCTCACTGAAATGACTAGAAAACAAAATGTTTGTAAGCAAAATGCATGAAATCAGACAAGCAAAGCACAATATCCAAATGTACAAAACATAAACATAACTTGAAAATTGCAAAAAGGTACTCACCGAAACTCCTACAATCACAAAATGGCGCCCACACCACGTGCAAAAAAGAAAGCAAAAGTAAGCCTGTTTGGGGCTTCTAAAATTAAGACACAATAACACGACGAATAAAGACTAATTCAGAAGTCAAACAACAGAAATCAGCGTTAATTTTCAAAATTTTCACAGGACTAGTTTCGATGGTTTTACCGAACCATCATCTTCAGCTGCAAAACCGCAAATGAACAAGATAGGAAATAATGTTTAGATAAGATAAGAAAGCCTGGACAAGAATAAGCAAGTGGCGCCATCTGTTGGCGAAACCAGAACTAAAATATAATTTCTCTAAAAGCCGAAGGCAAATTTGGATTGGAATTAGGATCGTTAACTAGAACAGAACGATTTTTATGAATGTGAAATGCCTCTAGAAAATCCAGTTCTCCAATGGAAGATGTTTTTTGAATAATTTTGGCAGCAGAAAAATTGAAAGTGTGATTTTCGGACCAACAGTGTTGAGCAACAGAAGACTTCTGTGTTTCCTTTTTTCTAACATATGCCTCATGTTCTTTGACGCGAAATTTTAAGGCTCTCTTAGTTTGGCCAAGGTAAATTAAACCGCACTGGCAAGGAATCCTATAAATACCCCAGGAATTCATATCCGGAATGGGGTCCTTGAGTATAGAAGTTGGAATTTTATTGATGGGAGAGTAAACAACCCGAAAGTTAAATTTCTGCAAAATATGTGCAACTTTATAGCTAATTGATGGAAAGAAGGGAATGACAACAGAATTTTTATAATCTCCTAAAATAAGAGTGTGGCTTTTAGTGTGTTGAGATGATAATTTTTTAACTGCTTGATTAATAATGATGGGTGAAAAGCCCCTGTCAATAGCTATTGCTTTTAAATAATTTAGTTCTTCATCAAGGGCTAGTTTGGAGGAGCAAACTTGAAGAGCACGGAACACATAGGAATAAAATGAAGCTAACTTTTGTTTAGTCGGATGACATGATTTAAAGTGTGGTGGAAGGCAAACCGATGAAGGTTTACGGTAAACTGTAGTACTGAAGTTGGATGTGTTACGTGTGACCAGAATGTCGAGAAACGGAAGAGAATTGCAAGTCTCAAGTTCAAAAGTGAACTGAATAGCAGGATCAATAGAATTCATTGTTGAAAGAACTATATTTAAATCATCTTTATTACCTTCAAACAGGGTAAAAGTATCGTCTACGTAGCGGAACCATGCCGAGAAGTTTAAAGTTTCAAACAATTTTGATTCATAATAATGCATGTAGATATCAGCCAGGATAGGACTGAGGGGGCTTCCCATGGCTAATCTCTCAGTTTGTTTCTAATATTTATTTTGGAAAACAAAATGCGTTTGTTTCAAACAGAGTTGAGTGAGAGAAATTAGCTCATCAATTTCGATGCAAGAGAAATGAAATTCGCGAAGTCTGGTTTCTAGACATCTTAATGCACCCTCCACTGGGACATTGGTGAATAATGATTTTACATCAAAAGAAACCATGAGTAAATTACGAGGAGAAATGTTTTTAACCTTTTTTACAAACTCTATTGAATTTTTTATGGTGTAAATGTTATTGTCTAATAGAGTGGAAAATCTAGAAACTAAATATTTAGCTAATGGATACGAGGCAGTACCTAAATTTGATACATTAGGGCGGAAAGGAATACCACTTTTATAATTTTTGGGAAGAGCATATAATCTGGCACAATTCGCAACAGATGGGATAAGCGAATGTTTTAAGTTGCTTGAAATGATTTGCGAAGATTTGATCGCAGTTTTTATTTTGGATAAGCCGAAGGTGAAGGATCTTTAGGGATCGGATTACATGGTCCTTCGTTTAAGAGTTTAGTGACACCATCGATGTAAGTGTTCTTATCCCTGACGACTATCTGGCCACCTTTGTCGGCCTTTGAAATGACAATATCCGGGTTAGAATGAATCTCGCGCATTGTAGCTCTTTCTCTCGCAGTTAGATTTGGTTTCAAAGGTTTATTATTGAATTTCACATTATGAGCGATAAGATGCCTAATCATTTCTTTCTGTGAATCCGAAACTTTACTGAACTTGAAAGCTTTTTCGATAGGAGCCAAAATCTTTGGAATCGAGGGTTTACAGGTTTGTGAGAAGTTAAAATTATATTTTAGAATTCTCTCTTGTTCTTCTGAAAGACTAACATTAGAAATATTAACATTAGAAATATAATTAGATTTTTTGAACTACTTGAACTGGAAGACTGTAAAAGAAGTTTTCCGAATTTAACTGCAAGGGTGTTTTTATGACGGTTAACTGCATTCTCCGTTCTAGACCAAGACTTTTGTTCAAGGGCAGTGAATTTTGGATATGTTTTAGCGAGTTCCAGATGAAGCTTATAGAGTTCATGTTCAATTTTGGACAATTGTTGACGTGTATCCCTTATCACGGACCGAAGTAAGGCAAGTTTGCAATTTAACAGAATTCTTGAAACGCGACTCGAAGGTTTTTGATTAGATTTGATTTGAATAAAATTGGGGATCAATTTTTTACATTTACATTTAAGTAAAAAGTCAAGATGATTCAGGAAATTTTGCCGTTTCAGGCGTAATTTAGTGAAACGATTAACGGATGAAGGCATGATAAACAATGCAGAAAATCAAACTAAATTAACTGAGCAATAATAAAGTACACACAAACTAGCAGAAAAATCCCTCACTGAAATGAATAGAAAACAAAATGTTTGTAAGCAAAATGCATGAAATCAGACAAGCAAAGCACAATATCCAAATGTACAAAACATAAACATAACTTGAAAATTGCAAAAAGGTACTCACCGAAACTCCTACAATCACAAAATGGCGGCCACACCACGTGCAAAAAAGAAAGCAAAAGTAAGCCTGTTTGGGGCTTCTATAATTAAGACACAATAACACGACGAATAAATACTAATTCAGAAGTCAAACAACAAAAATCAGCGTTAATTTTCAAAATTTTCACAGGACTAGTTTCGATGGTTTTACCGAACCATCATCTTCAGCTGCAAAACCGCAAATGAACAAGATAGGAAATAATGTTTAGATAAGATAAGAAAGCCTGGACAAGAATAAGCAAGTGGCGCCATCTGTTGGCGAAACCAGAACTAAAATATAATTTCTCTAAAAGCCGAAGGCAAATTTGGATTGGAATTAGGATCGTTAACTAGAACAGAAAGATTTTTATGAATGTGATATGCCTCTAGAAAATCCAGTTCTCCAATGGAAGATGTTTTTTGAATAATTTTGGCAGCAGAAAAATTGAAAGTGTGATTTTCGGACCAACAGTGTTGAGCAACAGAAGACTTCTGTGTTTCCTTTTTTCTAACATATGCCTCATGTTCTTTGACGCGAAATTTTAAGGCTCTCTTAGTTTGGCCAAGGTAAACTAAACCGCACTGGCAAGGAATCCTATAAATACCCCAGGAATTCATATCCGGAATGGGGTCCTTGAGTATAGAAGTTGGAATTTTATTGATGGGAGAGTAAACAACCCGAAAGTTAAATTTCTGCAAAATATGTGCAACTTTATAGCTAATTGATGGAAAGAAGGAAATGACAACAGAATTTTTATAATCTCCTAAAATAAGAGTGTGGCTTTTAGTGTGTTGAGATGAAAATTTTTTAACTGCTTGATTAATAATGATGGGTGAAAAGCCCCTGTCAATAGCTATTGCTTTTAAATAATTTAGTTCTTCATCAAGGGCTAGTTTGGAGGAGCAAACTTGAAGAGCACGGAAAACATAGGAATAAAATGAAGCTAACTTTTGTTTAGTCGGATGACATGATTTAAAGTGTGGTGGAAGGCAAACCGATGAAGGTTTACGGTAAACTGTAGTACTGAAGTTGGATGTGTTACGTGTGACCAGAATGTCGAGAAACGGAAGAGAATTGCAAGTCTCAAGTTCAAAAGTGAACTGAATAGCAGGATGAATAGAATTCATTGTTGAAAGAACTCTATTTAAATCATCTTTATTACCTTCAAACAGGGTAAAAGTATCGTCTACGTAGCGGAACCATGCCGAGAAGTTTAAAGTTTCAAACAATTTTGATTCATAATAATGCATGTAGATATCAGCCAGGATGGGACTGAGGGGGCTTCCCATGGCTAATCCCTCAGTTTGTTTGTAATATTTATTTTGGAAAACAAAATGTGTTTGTTTGAAACAGAGTTGAGTGAGAGAAATTAGCTCATCAATTTCGATGCAAGAGAAATGAAATTCGCGAAGTCTGGTTTCTAGACATCTTAATGCACCCTCCACTGGGACATTGGTGAATAATGATTTTACATCAAAAGAAACCATGAGTAAATTACGAGGAGAAATGTTTTTAACCTTTTTTACAAACTCTATTGAATTTTTTATGGTGTAAATGTTGTTGTCTAATAGAGTGGAAAATCTAGAAACTAAATATTTAGCTAATGGATACGAGGCAGTACCTAAATTTGATACAAGAGGGCGGAAAGGAATACCACTTTTATGAATTTCGGGAAGAGCATATAATCTGGCACAATTCGCAACAGATGGGATAAGGGAATGTTTTAAGTTGCTTGAAATGATTTGCGAAGATTTGATCGCAGTTTTTATTTTGGATAAGTCCGAAGGTGAAGGATCTTTAGGGATCGGATTATATGGTCCTTCGTTTAAGAGTTTAGTGACACCATCAATGTAAGTGTTCTTATCCATGACGACTATCTGGCCACCTTTGTCGGCCTTTGAAATGACAATTATCCGGGTTAGAATGAATCTCGCGCATTGTAGCTCTTTCTCTCGCAGTTAGATTTGGTTTCAAAGGTTTATTATTGAATTTCCATTCTGAGCGATAAGATGCCTAATCATTTCTTTCTGTGAATCCGAAACTTTACTGAACTTGAAAGCTTTTTCGATAGGAGCCAAAATCTTTGGAATCGAGGGTTTACAGGTTTGTGAGAAGTTAAAATTATATTTTAGAATTCTCTCTTGTTCTTCTGAAAGACTAACATTAGAAATATTAACATTAGAAATATAATTAGATTTTTTGAACTACTTGAACTGGAAAACTGTAAAAGAAGTTTTTCGAATTTAACTGCAAGGGTGTTTTTATGACGGTTAACTGCATTCTCCGTTCTAGACCAAGACTTTTGTTCAAGGGCAGTGAATTTTGGATATGTTTTAGCGAGTTCCAGATGAAGCTTATAGAGTTCATGTTCAATTTTGGACAATTGTTGACGTGTATCCCTTATCACGGACCGAAGTAAGGCAAGTTTGCAATTTAACAGAATTCTTGAAACGCGACTCGAAGGTTTTTGATTAGATTTGATTTGAATAAAATTGGGGATCAATTTTTTACATTTACATTTAAGTAAAAAGTCAAGATGATTCAGGAAATTTTGCCGTTTCAGGCGTAATTTAGTGAAACGATTAACGGATGAAGGCATGATAAACAATGCAGAAAATCAAACTAAATTAACTGAGCAATAATAAAGTACACACAAAATAGCAGAAAAATCCCTCACTGAAATGACTAGAAAACAAAATGTTTGTAAGCAAAATGCATGAAATCAGACAAGCAAAGCACAATATCCAAATGTACAAAACATAAACATAACTTGAAAATTGCAAAAAGGTACTCACCGAAACTCCTACAATCACAAAATGGCGGCCACACCACGTGCAAAAAAGAAAGCAAAAGTAAGCCTGTTTGGGGCTTCTATAATTAAGACACAATAACACGACGAATAAATACTAATTCAGAAGTCAAACAACAAAAATCAGCGTTAATTTTCAAAATTTTCACAGGACTAGTTTCGATGGTTTTACCGAACCATCATCTTCAGCTGCAAAACCGCAAATGAACAAGATAGGAAATAATGTTTAGATAAGATAAGAAAGCCTGGACAAGAATAAGCAAGTGGCGCCATCTGTTGGCGAAACCAGAACTAAAATATAATTTCTCTAAAACCCGAAGGCAAATTTGGATTGGAATTAGGATCGTTAACTAGAACAGAACGATTTTTATGAATGTGAAATGCCTCTAGAAAATCCAGTTCTCCAATGGAAGATGTTTTTTGAATAATTTTGGCAGCAGAAAAATTGAAAGTGTGATTTTCGGACCAACAGTGTTGAGCAACAGAAGACTTCTGTGTTTCCTTTTTTCTAACATATGCCTCATGTTCTTTGACGCGAAATTTTAAGGCTCTCTTAGTTTGGCCAAGGTAAATTAAACCGCACTGGCAAGGAATCCTATAAATACCCCAGGAATTCATATCCGGAATGGGGTCCTTGAGTATAGAAGTTGGAATTTTATTGATGGGAGAGTAAACAACCCGAAAGTTAAATTTCTGCAAAATATGTGCAACTTTATAGCTAATTGATGGAAAGAAGGGAATGACAACAGAATTTTTATAATCTCCTAAAATAAGAGTGTGGCTTTTAGTGTGTTGAGATGATAATTTTTTAACTGCTTGATTAATAATGATGGGTGAAAAGCCCCTGTCAATAGCTATTGCTTTTAAATAATTTAGTTCTTCATCAAGGGCTAGTTTAGAGGAGCAAACTTGAAGAGCACGGAAAACATAGGAATAAAATGAAGCTAACATTTGTTTAGTCGGATGACATGACTTAAAGTGTGGTGGAAGGCAAACCGATGAAGGTTTACGGTAAACTGTAGTACTGAAGTTGGATGTGTTACGTGTGACCAGAATGTCGAGAAACGGAAGAGAATTGCAAGTCTCAAGTTCAAAAGTGAACTGAATAGCAGGATGAATAGAATTCATTGTTGAAAGAACTCTATTTAAATCATATTTATTGCCTTCAAACAGGGTAAAAGTATCGTCTACGTAGCGGAACCATGCCGAGAAGTTTAAAGTTTCAAACAATTTTGATTCATAATAATGCATGTAGATATCAGCCAGGATGGGACTGAGGGGGCTTCCCATGGCTAATCCCTCAGTTTGTTTGTAATATTTATTTTGGAAAACAAAATGTGTTTGTTTGAAACAGAGTTGAGTGAGAGAAATTAGCTCATCAATTTCGATGCAAGAGAAATGAAATTCGCGAAGTCTGGTTTCTAGACATCTTAATGCACCCTCCACTGGGACATTGGTGAATAATGATTTTACATCAAAAGAAACCATGAGTAAATTACGAGGAGAAATGTTTTTAACCTTTTTTACAAACTCTATTGAATTTTTTATGGTGTAAATGTTGTTGTCTAATAGAGTGGAAAATCTAGAAACTAAATATTTAGCTAATGGATACGAGGCAGTACCTAAATTTGATACAATAGGGCGGAAAGGAATACCACTTTTATGAATTTTGGGAAGAGCATATAATCTGGCACAATTCGCAACAGATGGGATAAGTGAATGTTTTAAGTTGCTTGAAATGATTTGCGAAGATTTGATCGCAGTTTTTATTTTGGATAAGTCCGAAGGTGAAGGATCTTTAGGGATCGGATTATATGGTCCTTCGTTTAAGAGTTTAGTGACACCATCAATGTAAGTGTTCTTATCCATGACGACTATCTGGCCACCTTTGTCGGCCTTTGAAATGACAATATCCGGGTTAGAATGAATCTCGCGCATTGTAGCTCTTTCTCTCGCAGTTAGATTTGGTTTCAAAGGTTTATTATTGAATTTCACATTCTGAGCGATAAGATGCCTAATCATTTCTTTCTGTGAATCCGAAACTTTACTGAACTTGAAAGCTTTTTCGATAGGAGCCAAAATCTTTGGAATCGAGGGTTTACAGGTTTGTGAGAAGTTAAAATTATATTTTAGAATTCTCTCTTGTTCTTCTGAAAGACTAACATTAGAAATATTAACATTAGAAATATAATTAGATTTTTTGAACTACTTGAACTGGAAAACTGTAAAAGAAGTTTTTCGAATTTAACTGCAAGGGTGTTTTTATGACGGTTAACTGCATTCTCCGTTCTAGACCAAGACTTTTGTTCAAGGGCAGTGAATTTTGGATATGATTTAGCGAGTTCCAGATGAAGCTTATAGAGTTCATGTTCAATTTTGGACAATTGTTGACGTGTATCCCTTATCACGGACCGAAGTAAGGCAAGTTTGCAATTTAACAGAATTCTTGAAACGCGACTCGAAGGTTTTTGATTAGATTTGATTTGAATAAAATTGGGGATCAATTTTTTACATTTACATTTAAGTAAAAAGTCAAGATGATTCAGGAAATTTTGCCGTTTCAGGCGTAATTTAGTGAAACGATTAACGGATGAAGGCATGATAAACAATGCAGAAAATCAAACTAAATTAACTGAGCAATAATAAAGTACACACAAAATAGCAGAAAAATCCCTCACTGAAATGACTAGAAAACAAAATGTTTGTAAGCAAAATGCATGAAATCAGACAAGCAAAGCACAATATCCAAATGTACAAAACATAAACATAACTTGAAAATTGCAAAAAGGTACTCACCGAAACTCCTACAATCACAAAATGGCGCCCACACCACGTGCAAAAAAGAAAGCAAAAGTAAGCCTGTTTGGGGCTTCTAAAATTAAGACACAATAACACGACGAATAAAGACTAATTCAGAAGTCAAACAACAGAAATCAGCGTTAATTTTCAAAATTTTCACAGGACTAGTTTCGATGGTTTTACCGAACCATCATCTTCAGCTGCAAAACCGCAAATGAACAAGATAGGAAATAATGTTTAGATAAGATAAGAAAGCCTGGACAAGAATAAGCAAGTGGCGCCATCTGTTGGCGAAACCAGAACTAAAATATAATTTCTCTAAAAGCCGAAGGCAAATTTGGATTGGAATTAGGATCGTTAACTAGAACAGAACGATTTTTATGAATGTGAAATGCCTCTAGAAAATCCAGTTCTCCAATGGAAGATGTTTTTTGAATAATTTTGGCAGCAGAAAAATTGAAAGTGTGATTTTCGGACCAACAATGTTGAGCAACAGAAGACTTCTGTGTTTCCTTTTTTCTAACATATGCCTCATGTTCTTTGACGCGAAATTTTAAGGCTCTCTTAGTTTGGCCAAGGTAAATTAAACCGCACTGGCAAGGAATCCTATAAATACCCCAGGAATTCATATCCGGAATGGGGTCCTTGAGTATAGAAGTTGGAATTTTATTGATGGGAGAGTAAACAACCCGAAAGTTAAATTTCTGCAAAATATGTGCAACTTTATAGCTAATTGATGGAAAGAAGGGAATGACAACAGAATTTTTATAATCTCCTAAAATTAGAGTGTGGCTTTTAGTGTGTTGAGATGATAATTTTTTAACTGCTTGATTAATAATGATGGGTGAAAAGCCCCTGTCAATAGCTATTGCTTTTAAATAATTTAGTTCTTCATCAAGGGCTAGTTTGGAGGAGCAAACTTGAAGAGCACGGAACACATAGGAATAAAATGAAGCTAACTTTTGTTTAGTCGGATGACATGATTTAAAGTGTGGTGGAAGGCAAACCGATGAAGGTTTACGGTAAACTGTAGTACTGAAGTTGGATGTGTTACGTGTGACCAGAATGTCGAGAAACGGAAGAGAATTGCAAGTCTCAAGTTCAAAAGTGAACTGAATAGCAGGATCAATAGAATTCATTGTTGAAAGAACTATATTTAAATCATCTTTATTACCTTCAAACAGGGTAAAAGTATCGTCTACGTAGCGGAACCATGCCGAGAAGTTTAAAGTTTCAAACAATTTTGATTCATAATAATGCATGTAGATATCAGCCAGGATAGGACTGAGGGGGCTTCCCATGGCTAATCTCTCAGTTTGTTTCTAATATTTATTTTGGAAAACAAAATGCGTTTGTTTCAAACAGAGTTGAGTGAGAGAAATTAGCTCATCAATTTCGATGCAAGAGAAATGAAATTCGCGAAGTCTGGTTTCTAGACATCTTAATGCACCCTCCACTGGGACATTGGTGAATAATGATTTTACATCAAAAGAAACCATGAGTAAATTACGAGGAGAAATGTTTTTAACCTTTTTTACAAACTCTATTGAATTTTTTATGGTGTAAATGTTATTGTCTAATAGAGTGGAAAATCTAGAAACTAAATATTTAGCTAATGGATACGAGGCAGTACCTAAATTTGATACATTAGGGCGGAAAGGAATACCACTTTTATAATTTTTGGGAAGAGCATATAATCTGGCACAATTCGCAACAGATGGGATAAGCGAATGTTTTAAGTTGCTTGAAATGATTTGCGAAGATTTGATCGCAGTTTTTATTTTGGATAAGCCGAAGGTGAAGGATCTTTAGGGATCGGATTACATGGTCCTTCGTTTAAGAGTTTAGTGACACCATCGATGTAAGTGTTCTTATCCATGACGACTATCTGGCCACCTTTGTCGGCCTTTGAAATGACAATATCCGGGTTAGAATGAATCTCGCGCATTGTAGCTCTTTCTCTCGCAGTTAGATTTGGTTTCAAAGGTTTATTATTGAATTTCACATTATGAGCGATAAGATGCCTAATCATTTCTTTCTGTGAATCCGAAACTTTACTGAACTTGAAAGCTTTTTCGATAGGAGCCAAAATCTTTGGAATCGAGGGTTTACAGGTTTGTGAGAAGTTAAAATTATATTTTAGAATTCTCTCTTGTTCTTCTGAAAGACTAACATTAGAAATATTAACATTAGAAATATAATTAGATTTTTTGAACTACTTGAACTGGAAGACTGTAAAAGAAGTTTTCCGAATTTAACTGCAAGGGTGTTTTTATGACGGTTAACTGCATTCTCCGTTCTAGACCAAGACTTTTGTTCAAGGGCAGTGAATTTTGGATATGTTTTAGCGAGTTCCAGATGAAGCTTATAGAGTTCATGTTCAATTTTGGACAATTGTTGACGTGTATCCCTTATCACGGACCGAAGTAAGGCAAGTTTGCAATTTAACAGAATTCTTGAAACGCGACTCGAAGGTTTTTGATTAGATTTGATTTGAATAAAATTGGGGATCAATTTTTTACATTTACATTTAAGTAAAAAGTCAAGATGATTCAGGAAATTTTGCCGTTTCAGGCGTAATTTAGTGAAACGATTAACGGATGAAGGCATGATAAACAATGCAGAAAATCAAACTAAATTAACTGAGCAATAATAAAGTACACACAAACTAGCAGAAAAATCCCTCACTGAAATGAATAGAAAACAAAATGTTTGTAAGCAAAATGCATGAAATCAGACAAGCAAAGCACAATATCCAAATGTACAAAACATAAACATAACTTGAAAATTGCAAAAAGGTACTCACCGAAACTCCTACAATCACAAAATGGCGGCCACACCACGTGCAAAAAAGAAAGCAAAAGTAAGCCTGTTTGGGGCTTCTATAATTAAGACACAATAACACGACGAATAAATACTAATTCAGAAGTCAAACAACAAAAATCAGCGTTAATTTTCAAAATTTTCACAGGACTAGTTTCGATGGTTTTACCGAACCATCATCTTCAGCTGCAAAACCGCAAATGAACAAGATAGGAAATAATGTTTAGATAAGATAAGAAAGCCTGGACAAGAATAAGCAAGTGGCGCCATCTGTTGGCGAAACCAGAACTAAAATATAATTTCTCTAAAAGCCGAAGGCAAATTTGGATTGGAATTAGGATCGTTAACTAGAACAGAAAGATTTTTATGAATGTGATATGCCTCTAGAAAATCCAGTTCTCCAATGGAAGATGTTTTTTGAATAATTTTGGCAGCAGAAAAATTGAAAGTGTGATTTTCGGACCAACAGTGTTGAGCAACAGAAGACTTCTGTGTTTCCTTTTTTCTAACATATGCCTCATGTTCTTTGACGCGAAATTTTAAGGCTCTCTTAGTTTGGCCAAGGTAAACTAAACCGCACTGGCAAGGAATCCTATAAATACCCCAGGAATTCATATCCGGAATGGGGTCCTTGAGTATAGAAGTTGGAATTTTATTGATGGGAGAGTAAACAACCCGAAAGTTAAATTTCTGCAAAATATGTGCAACTTTATAGCTAATTGATGGAAAGAAGGAAATGACAACAGAATTTTTATAATCTCCTAAAATAAGAGTGTGGCTTTTAGTGTGTTGAGATGAAAATTTTTTAACTGCTTGATTAATAATGATGGGTGAAAAGCCCCTGTCAATAGCTATTGCTTTTAAATAATTTAGTTCTTCATCAAGGGCTAGTTTGGAGGAGCAAACTTGAAGAGCACGGAAAACATAGGAATAAAATGAAGCTAACTTTTGTTTAGTCGGATGACATGATTTAAAGTGTGGTGGAAGGCAAACCGATGAAGGTTTACGGTAAACTGTAGTACTGAAGTTGGATGTGTTACGTGTGACCAGAATGTCGAGAAACGGAAGAGAATTGCAAGTCTCAAGTTCAAAAGTGAACTGAATAGCAGGATGAATAGAATTCATTGTTGAAAGAACTCTATTTAAATCATCTTTATTACCTTCAAACAGGGTAAAAGTATCGTCTACGTAGCGGAACCATGCCGAGAAGTTTAAAGTTTCAAACAATTTTGATTCATAATAATGCATGTAGATATCAGCCAGGATGGGACTGAGGGGGCTTCCCATGGCTAATCCCTCAGTTTGTTTGTAATATTTATTTTGGAAAACAAAATGTGTTTGTTTGAAACAGAGTTGAGTGAGAGAAATTAGCTCATCAATTTCGATGCAAGAGAAATGAAATTCGCGAAGTCTGGTTTCTAGACATCTTAATGCACCCTCCACTGGGACATTGGTGAATAATGATTTTACATCAAAAGAAACCATGAGTAAATTACGAGGAGAAATGTTTTTAACCTTTTTTACAAACTCTATTGAATTTTTTATGGTGTAAATGTTATTGTCTAATAGAGTGGAAAATCTAGAAACTAAATATTTAGCTAATGGATACAAGGCAGTACCTAAATTTGATACAATAGGGCGGAAAGGAATACCACTTTTATGAATTTTGGGAAGAGCATATAATCTGGCACAATTCGCAACAGATGGGATAAGCGAATGTTTTAAGTTGCTTGAAATGATTTGCGAAGATTTGATCGCAGTTTTTATTTTGGATAAGTCCGAAGGTGAAGGATCTTTAGGGATCGGATTAGATGGTCCTTCGTTTAAGAGTTTAGTGACACCATCAATGTAAGTGTTCTTATCAATGACTCCATGACAACTATCTGGCCACCTTTGTCGGCCTTTGAAATGACAATATCCGGGTTAGAATGAATCTCGCGCATTGTAGCTCTTTCTCTCGCAGTTAGATTTGGTTTCAAAGGTTTATTATTGAATTTCACATTATGAGCGATAAGATGCCTAATCATTTCTTTCTGTGAATCCGAAACTTTACTGAACTTGAAAGCTTTTTCCATAGGAGCCAAAATCTTTGGAATCGAGGGTTTACAGGTTTGTGAGAAGTTAAAATTATATTTTAGAATTCTCTCTTGTTCTTCTGAAAGACTAACATTAGAAATATTAACATTAGAAATATAATTAGATTTTTTGAACTACTTGAACTGGAAGACTGTAAAAGAAGTTTTTCGAATTTAACTGCAAGGGTGTTTTTATGACGGTTAACTGCATTCTCCGTTCTAGACCAAGACTTTTGTTCAAGGGCAGTGAATTTTGGATATGTTTTAGCGAGTTCCAGATGAAGCTTATAGAGTTCATGTTCAGATTTGGACAATTGTTGACGTGTATCCCTTATCACGGACCGAAGTAAGGCAAGTTTGCAATTTAACAGAATTCTTGAAACGCGACTCGAAGGTTTTTGATTAGATTTGATTTGAATAAAATTGGGGATCAATTTTTTACATTTACATTTAAGTAAAAAGTCAAGATGATTCAGGAAATTTTGCCGTTTCAGGCGTAATTTAGTGAAACGATTAACGGATGAAGGCATGATAAACAATGCAGAAAATCAAACTAAATTAACTGAGCAATAATAAAGTACACACAAAATAGCAGAAAAATCCCTCACTGAAACGAATAGAAAACAAAATGTTTGTAAGCAAAATGCATGAAATCAGACAAGCAAAGCACAATATCCAAATGTACAAAACATAAACATAACTTGAAAATTGCAAAAATGTACTCACCGAAACTCCTACAATCACAAAATGGCGGCCACACCACGGGCAAAAAAGAAAGCAAAAGTAAGCCTGTTTGGGGCTTCTATAATTAAGACACAATAACACGACGAATAAATACTAATTCAGAAGTCAAACAACAAAAATCAGCGTTAATTTTCAAAATTTTCACAGGACTAGTTTCGATGGTTTTACCGAACCATCATCTTCAGCTGCAAAACCGCAAATGAACAAGATAGGAAATAATGTTTAGATAAGATAAGAAAGCCTGGACAAGAATAAGCAAGTGGCGCCATCTGTTGGCGAAACCAGAACTAAAATATAATTTCTCTAAAAGCCGAAGGCAAATTTGGATTGGAATTAGGATCGTTAACTGGAACAGAAAGATTTTTATGAATGTGAAATGCCTCTAGAAAATCCAGTTCTCCAATGGAAGATGTTTTTCGAATAATTTTGGCAGCAGAAAAATTGAAAGTGTGATTTTCGGACCAACAATGTTGAGCAACAGAAGACTTCTGTGTTTCCTTTTTTCTAACATATGCCTCATGTTCTTTGACGCGAAATTTTAAGGCTCTCTTAGTTTGGCCAATGTAAATTAAACCGCACTGAAAAGGAATCCTATAAATACCCCAGGAATTCATATCCGGAATGGGGTCCTTGAGTATAGAAGTTGGAATTTTATTGATGGGAGAGTAAACAACCCGAAAGTTAAATTTCTGCAAAATATGTGCAACTTTATAGCTAATTGATGGAAAGAAGGGAATGACAACAGAATTTTTATAATCTCCTAAAATAAGAGTGTGGCTTTTAGTGTGTTGAGATGATAATTTTTTAACTGCTTGATTAATAATGATGGGTGAAAAGCCCCTGTCAATAGCTATTGCTTTTAAATAATTTAGTTCTTCATCAAGGGCTAGTTTGGAGGAGCAAACTTGAAGAGCACGGAAAACATAGGAATAAAATGAAGCTAACTTTTGTTTAGTCGGATGACATGACTTAAAGTGTGGTGGAAGGCAAACCGATGAAGGTTTACGGTAAACTGTAGTACTGAAGTTGGATGTGTTACGTGTGACCAGAATGTCGAGAAACGGAAGAGAATTGCAACGGAACGGAAGAGTCTGGTGTCTAGACATCTTAATGCACCCTCCACTGGGACATTGGTGAATAATGATTTTACATCAAAAGAAACCATGAGTAAATTACGAGGAGAAATGTTTTTAACCTTTTTTACAAACTCTATTGAATTTTTTATGGTGTAAATGTTATTGTCTAATAGAGTGGAAAATCTAGAAACTAAATATTTAGCTAATGGATACGAGGCAGTACCTAAATTTGATACAATAGGGCGGAAAGGAATACCACTTTTATGAATTTTGGGAAGAGCATATAATCTGGCACAATTCGCAACAGATGGGATAAGCGAATGTTTTAAGTTGCTTGAAATGATTTGCGAAGATTTGATCGCAGTTTTTATTTTGAATAAGCCGAAGGTGAAGGATCTTTAGGGATCGGATTATATGGTCCTTCGTTTAAGAGTTTAGTGATACCATCGATGTAAGTGTTCTTATCCATGACGACTATCTGGCCACCTTTGTCGGCCTTTGAAATGACAATATCCGGGTTAGAATGAATCTCGCGCATTGTAGCTCTTTCTCTCGCAGTTAGATTTGGTTTCAAAGGTTTATTATTGAATTTCACATTATGAGCGATAAGATGCCTAATCATTTCTTTCTGTGAATCCGAAACTTTACTGAACTTGAAAGCTTTTTCGATAGGAGCCAAAATCTTTGGAATCGAGGGTTTACAGGTTTGTGAGAAGTTAAAATTATATTTTAGAATTCTCTCTTGTTCTTCTGAAAGACTAACATTAGAAATATTAACATTAGAAATATAATTAGATTTTTTGAACTACTTGAACTGGAAGACTGTAAAAGAAGTTTTTCGAATTTAACTGCAAGGGTGTTTTTATGACGGTTAACTGCATTCTCCGTTCTAGACCAAGACTTTTGTTCAAGGGCAGTGAATTTTGGATATGTTTTAGCGAGTTCCAGATGAAGCTTATAGAGTTCATGTTCAATTTTGGACAATTGTTCACGTGTATCCCTTAAGTAAGGCACCGAAGTAAGGCAAGTTTGCAATTTAACAGAATTCTTGAAACGCGACTCGAAGGTTTTTGATTAGATTTGATTTGAATAAAATTGGGGATCAATTTTTTACATTTACATTTAAGTAAAAAGTCAAGATGATTCAGGAAATTTTGCCGTTTCAGGCGTAATTTAGTGAAACGATTAACGGATGAAGGCATGATAAACAATGCAGAAAATCAAACTAAATTAACTGAGCAATAATAAAGTACACACAAAATAGCAGAAAAATCCCTCACTGAAATGAATAGAAAACAAAATGTTTGTAAGCAAAATGCATGAAATCAGACAAGCAAAGCACAATATCCAAATGTACAAAACATAAACATAACTTGAAAATTGCAAAAAGGTACTCACCGAAACTCCTACAATCACAAAATGGCGGCCACACCACGTGCAAAAAAGAAAGCAAAAGTAAGCCTGTTTGGGGCTTCTATAATTAAGACACAATAACACGACGAATAAATACTAATTCAGAAGTCAAACAACAAAAATCAGCGTTAATTTTCAAAATTTTCACAGGACTAGTTTCGATGGTTTTACCGAACCATCATCTTCAGCTGCAAAACCGCAAATGAACAAGATAGGAAATAATGTTTAGATAAGATAAGAAAGCCTGGACAAGAATAAGCAAGTGGCGCCATCTGTTGGCGAAACCAGAACTAAAATATAATTTCTCTAAAAGCCGAAGGCAAATTTGGATTGGAATTAGGATCGTTATCTAGAACAGAAAGATTTTTATGAATGTGAAATGCCTCTAGAAAATCCAGTTCTCCAATGGAAGATGTTTTTTGAATAATTTTGGCAGCAGAAAAATTGAAAGTGTGATTTTCGGACCAACAGTGTTGAGCAACAGAAGACTTCTGTGTTTCCTTTTTTCTAACATATGCCTCATGTTCTTTGACGCGAAATTTTAAGGCTCTCTTAGTTTGGCCAAGGTAAATTAAACCGCACTGGCAAGGAATCCTATAAATACCCCAGGAATTCATATCCGGAATGGGGTCCTTGAGTATAGAAGTTGGAATTTTATTGATGGGAGAGTAAACAACCCGAAAGTTAAATTTCTGCAAAATATGTGCAACTTTATAGCTAATTGATGGAAAGAAGGGAATGACAACAGAATTTTTATAATCTCCTAAAATAAGAGTGTGGCTTTTAGTGTGTTGAGATGATAATTTTTTAACTGCTTGATTAATAATGATGGGTGAAAAGCCCCTGTCAATAGCTATTGCTTTTAAATAATTTAGTTCTTCATCAAGGGCTAGTTTGGAGGAGCAAACTTGAAGAGCACGGAAAACATAGGAATAAAATGAAGCTAACATTTGTTTAGTCGGATGACATGACTTAAAGTGTGGTGGAAGGCAAACCGATGAAGGTTTACGGTAAACTGTAGTACTGAAGTTGGATGTGTTACGTGTGACCAGAATGTCGAGAAACGGAAGAGAATTGCAAGTCTCAAGTTCAAAAGTGAACTGAATAGCAGGATCAATAGAATTCATTGTTGAAAGAACTCTATTTAAATCATCTTTATTACCTTCAAACAGGGTAAAAGTATCGTCTACGTAGCGGAACCATGCCGAGAAGTTTAAAGTTTCAAACAATTTTGATTCATAATAATGCATGTAGATATCAGCCAGGATGGGACTGAGGGGGCTTCCCATGGCTAATCCCTCAGTTTGTTTGTAATATTTATTTTGGAAAACAAAATGTGTTTGTTTCAAACAGAGTTGAGTGAGAGAAATTAGCTCATCAATTTCGATGCAAGAGAAATGAAATTCGCGAAGTCTGATTTCTAGACATCTTAATGCACCCTCCACTGGGACATTGGTGAATAATGATTTTACATCAAAAGAAACCATGAGTAAATTACGAGGAGAAATGTTTTTAACCTTTTTTACAAACTCTATTGAATTTTTTATGGTGTAAATGTTGTTGTCTAATAGAGTGGAAAATCTAGAAACTAAATATTTAGCTAATGGATACGAGGCAGTACCTAAATTTGATACAAGAGGGCGGAAAGGAATACCACTTTTATGAATTTCGGGAAGAGCATATAATCTGGCACAATTCGCAACAGATGGGATAAGGGAATGTTTTAAGTTGCTTGAAATGATTTGCGAAGATTTGATCGCAGTTTTTATTTTGGATAAGTCCGAAGGTGAAGGATCTTTAGGGATCGGATTATATGGTCCTTCGTTTAAGAGTTTAGTGACACCATCAATGTAAGTGTTCTTATCCATGACGACTATCTGGCCACCTTTGTCGGCCTTTGAAATGACAATATCCGGGTTAGAATGAATCTCGCGCATTGTAGCTCTTTCTCTCGCAGTTAGATTTGGTTTCAAAGGTTTATTATTGAATTTCCATTCTGAGCGATAAGATGCCTAATCATTTCTTTCTGTGAATCCGAAACTTTACTGAACTTGAAAGCTTTTTCGATAGGAGCCAAAATCTTTGGAATCGAGGGTTTACAGGTTTCTGAGAAGTTAAAATTATATTTTAGAATTCTCTCTTGTTCTTCTGAAAGACTAACATTAGAAATATTAACATTAGAAATATAATTAGATTTTTTGAACTACTTGAACTGGAAAACTGTAAAAGAAGTTTTTCGAATTTAACTGCAAGGGTGTTTTTATGACGGTTAACTGCATTCTCCGTTCTAGACCAAGACTTTTGTTCAAGGGCAGTGAATTTTGGATATGTTTTAGCGAGTTCCAGATGAAGCTTATAGAGTTCATGTTCAATTTTGGACAATTGTTGACGTGTATCCCTTATCACGGACCGAAGTAAGGCAAGTTTGCAATTTAACAGAATTCTTGAAACGCGACTCGAAGGTTTTTGATTAGATTTGATTTGAATAAAATTGGGGATCAATTTTTTACATTTACATTTAAGTAAAAAGTCAAGATGATTCAGGAAATTTTGCCGTTTCAGGCGTAATTTAGTGAAACGATTAACGGATCAAGGCATGATAAACAATGCAGAAAATCAAACTAAATTAACTGAGCAATAATAAAGTACACACAAAATAGCAGAAAAATCCCTCACTGAAATGACTAGAAAACAAAATGTTTGTAAGCAAAATGCATGAAATCAGACAAGCAAAGCACAATATCCAAATGTACAAAACATAAACATAACTTGAAAATTGCAAAAAGGTACTCACCGAAACTCCTACAATCACAAAATGGCGGCCACACCACGTGCAAAAAAGAAAGCAAAAGTAAGCCTGTTTGGGGCTTCTATAATTAAGACACAATAACACGACGAATAAATACTAATTCAGAAGTCAAACAACAAAAATCAGCGTTAATTTTCAAAATTTTCACAGGACTAGTTTCGATGGTTTTACCGAACCATCATCTTCAGCTGCAAAACCGCAAATGAACAAGATAGGAAATAATGTTTAGATAAGATAAGAAAGCCTGGACAAGAATAAGCAAGTGGCGCCATCTGTTGGCGAAACCAGAACTAAAATATAATTTCTCTAAAAGCCGAAGGCAAATTTGGATTGGAATTAGGATCGTTAACTAGAACAGAACGATTTTTATGAATGTGAAATGCCTCTAGAAAATCCAGTTCTCCAATGGAAGATGTTTTTTGAATAATTTTGGCAGCAGAAAAATTGAAAGTGTGATTTTCGGACCAACAATGTTGAGCAACAGAAGACTTCTGTGTTTCCTTTTTTCTAACATATGCCTCATGTTCTTTGACGCGAAATTTTAAGGCTCTCTTAGTTTGGCCAAGGTAAATTAAACCGCACTGGTAAGGAATCCTATAAATACCCCAGGAATTCATATCCGGAATGGGGTCCTTGAGTATAGAAGTTGGAATTTTATTGATGGGAGAGTAAACAACCCGAAAGTTAAATTTCTGCAAAATATGTGCAACTTTATAGCTAATTGATGGAAAGAAGGGAATGACAACAGAATTTTTATAATCTCCTAAAATAAGAGTGTGGCTTTTAGTGTGTTGAGATGATAATTTTTTAACTGCTTGATTAATAATGATGGGTGAAAAGCCCCTGTCAATAGCTATTGCTTTTAAATAATTTAGTTCTTCATCAAGGGCTAGTTTGGAGGAGCAAACTTGAAGAGCACGGAAAACATAGGAATAAAATGAAGCTAACATTTGTTTAGTCGGATGACATGACTTAAAGTGTGGTGGAAGGCAAACCGATGAAGGTTTACGGTAAACTGTAGTACTGAAGTTGGATGTGTTACGTGTGACCAGAATGTCGAGAAACGGAAGAGAATTGCAAGTCTCAAGTTCAAAAGTGAACTGAATAGCAGGATGAATAGAATTCATTGTTGAAAGAACTCTATTTAAATCATCTTTATTACCTTCAAACAGGGTAAAAGTATCGTCTACATAGCGGAACCATGCCGAGAAGTTTAAAGTTTCAAACAATTTTGATTCATAATAATGCATGTAGATATCAGCCAGGATGGGACTGAGGGGGCTTCCCATGGCTAATCCCTCAGTTTGTTTGTAATATTTATTTTGGAAAACAAAATGTGTTTGTTTCAAACAGAGTTGAGTGAGAGAAATTAGCTCATCAATTTCGATGCAAGAGAAATGAAATTCGCGAAGTCTGGTTTCTAGACATCTTAATGCACCCTCCACTGGGACATTGGTGAATAATGATTTTACATCAAAAGAAACCATGAGTAAATTACGAGGAGAAATGTTTTTAACCTTTTTTACAAACTCTATTGAATTTTTTATGGTGTAAATGTTGTTGTCTAATAGAGTGGAAAATCTAGAAACTAAATATTTAGCTAATGGATACGAGGCAGTACCTAAATTTGATACAATAGGGCGGAAAGGAATACCACTTTTATGAATTTTGGGAAGAGCATATAATCTGGCACAATTCGCAACAGATGGGATAAGTGAATGTTTTAAGTTGCTTGAAATGATTTGCGAAGATTTGATCGCAGTTTTTATTTTGGATAAGTCCGAAGGTGAAGGATCTTTAGGGATCGGATTATATGGTCCTTCGTTTAAGAGTTTAGTGACACCATCAATGTAAGTGTTCTTATCCATGACGACTATCTGGCCACCTTTGTCGGCCTTTGAAATGACAATATCCGGGTTAGAATGAATCTCGCGCATTGTAGCTCTTTCTCTCGCAGTTAGATTTGGTTTCAAAGGTTTATTATTGAATTTCACATTCTGAGCGATAAGATGCCTAATCATTTCTTTCTGTGAATCCGAAACTTTACTGAACTTGAAAGCTTTTTCGATAGGAGCCAAAATCTTTGGAATCGAGGGTTTACAGGTTTGTGAGAAGTTAAAATTATATTTTAGAATTCTCTCTTGTTCTTCTGAAAGACTAACATTAGAAATATTAACATTAGAAATATAATTAGATTTTTTGAACTACTTGAACTGGAAAACTGTAAAAGAAGTTTTTCGAATTTAACTGCAAGGGTGTTTTTATGACGGTTAACTGCATTCTCCGTTCTAGACCAAGACTTTTGTTCAAGGGCAGTGAATTTTGGATATGTTTTAGCGAGTTCCAGATGAAGCTTATAGAGTTCATGTTCAATTTTGGACAATTGTTGACGTGTATCCCTTATCACGGACCGAAGTAAGGCAAGTTTGCAATTTAACAGAATTCTTGAAACGCGACTCGAAGGTTTTTGATTAGATTTGATTTGAATAAAATTGGGGATCAATTTTTTACATTTACATTTAAGTAAAAAGTCAAGATGATTCAGGAAATTTTGCCGTTTCAGGCGTAATTTAGTGAAACGATTAACGGATGAAGGCATGATAAACAATGCAGAAAATCAAACTAAATTAACTGAGCAATAATAAAGTACACACAAAATAGCAGAAAAATCACTCACTGAAATGAATAGAAAACAAAATGTTTGTAAGCAAAATGCATGAAATCAGACAAGCAAAGCACAATATCCAAATGTACAAAACATAAACATAACTTGAAAATTGCAAAAAGGTACTCACCGAAACTCCTACAATCACAAAATGGCGCCCACACCACGTGCAAAAAAGAAAGCAAAAGTAAGCCTGTTTGGGGCTTCTAAAATTAAGACACAATAACACGACGAATAAATACTAATTCAGAAGTCAAACAACAAAAATCAGCGTTAATTTTCAAAATTTTCACAGGACTAGTTTCGATGGTTTTACCGAACCATCATCTTCAGCTGCAAAACCGCAAATGAACAAGATAGGAAATAATGTTTAGATAAGATAAGAAAGCCTGGACAAGAATAAGCAAGTGGCGCCATCTGTTGGCGAAACCAGAACTAAAATATAATTTCTCTAAAAGCCGAAGGCAAATTTGGATTGGAATTAGGATCGTTAACTAGAACAGAACGATTTTTATGAATGTGAAATGCCTCTAGAAAATCCAGTTCTCCAATGGAAGATGTTTTTTGAATAATTTTGGCAGCAGAAAAATTGAAAGTGTGATTTTCGGACCAACAGTGTTGAGCAACAGAAGACTTCTGTGTTTCCTTTTTTCTAACATATGCCTCATGTTCTTTGACGCGAAATTTTAAGGCTCTCTTAGTTTGGCCAAGGTAAATTAAACCGCACTGGCAAGGAATCCTATAAATACCCCAGGAATTCATATCCGGAATGGGGTCCTTGAGTATAGAAGTTGGAATTTTATTGATGGGAGAGTAAACAACCCGAAAGTTAAATTTCTGCAAAATATGTGCAACTTTATAGCTAATTGATGGAAAGAAGGGAATGACAACAGAATTTTTATAATCTCCTAAAATAAGAGTGTGGCTTTTAGTGTGTTGAGATGATAATTTTTTAACTGCTTGATTAATAATGATGGGTGAAAAGCCCCTGTCAATAGCTATTGCTTTTAAATAATTTAGTTCTTCATCAAGGGCTAGTTTGGAGGAGCAAACTTGAAGAGCACGGAAAACATAGGAATAAAATGAAGCTAACATTTGTTTAGTCGGATGACATGACTTAAAGTGTGGTGGAAGGCAAACCGATGAAGGTTTACGGTAAACTGTAGTACTGAAGTTGGATGTGTTACGTGTGACCAGAATGTCGAGAAACGGAAGAGAATTGCAAGTCTCAAGTTCAAAAGTGAACTGAATAGCAGGATGAATAGAATTCATTGTTGAAAGAACTCTATTTAAATCATCTTTATTACCTTCAAACAGGGTAAAAGTATCGTCTACATAGCGGAACCATGCCGAGAAGTTTAAAGTTTCAAACAATTTTGATTCATAATAATGCATGTAGATATCAGCCAGGATGGGACTGAGGGGGCTTCCCATGGCTAATCCCTCAGTTTGTTTGTAATATTTATTTTGGAAAACAAAATGTGTTTGTTTCAAACAGAGTTGAGTGAGAGAAATTAGCTCATCAATTTCGATGCAAGAGAAATGAAATTCGCGAAGTCTGATTTCTAGACATCTTAATGCACCCTCCACTGGGACATTGGTGAATAATGATTTTACATCAAAAGAAACCATGAGTAAATTACGAGGAGAAATGTTTTTAACCTTTTTTACAAACTCTATTGAATTTTTTATGGTGTAAATGTTATTGTCTAATAGAGTGGAAAATCTAGAAACTAAATATTTAGCTAATGGATACAAGGCAGTACCTAAATTTGATACAATAGGGCGGAAAGGAATACCACTTTTATGAATTTTGGGAAGAGCATATAATCTGGCACAATTCGCAACAGATGGGATAAGCGAATGTTTTAAGTTGCTTGAAATGATTTGCGAAGATTTGATCGCAGTTTTTATTTTGGATAAGTCCGAAGGTGAAGGATCTTTAGGGATCGGATTATATGGTCCTTCGTTTAAGAGTTTAGTGACACCATCAATGTAAGTGTTCTTATCCATGACGACTATCTGGCCACCTTTGTCGGCCTTTGAAATGACAATATCCGGGTTAGAATGAATCTCGCGCATTGTAGCTCTTTCTCTCGCAGTTAGATTTGGTTTCAAAGGTTTATTATTGAATTTCACATTCTGAGCGATAAGATGCCTAATCATTTCTTTCTGTGAATCCGAAACTTTACTGAACTTGGAAGCTTTTTCGATAGGAGCCAAAATCTTTGGAATCGAGGGTTTACAGGTTTGTGAGAAGTTAAAATTATATTTTAGAATTCTCTCTTGTTCTTCTGAAAGACTAACATTAGAAATATTAACATTAGAAATATAATTAGATTTTTTGAACTACTTGAACTGGAAAACTGTAAAAGAAGTTTTTCGAATTTAACTGCAAGGGTGCTTTTATGACGGTTAACTGCATTCTCCGTTCTAGACCAAGACTTTTGTTCAAGGGCAGTGAATTTTGGATATGTTTTAGCGAGTTCCAGATGAAGCTTATAGAGTTCATGTTCAATTTTGGACAATTGTTGACGTGTATCCCTTATCACGGACCGAAGTAAGGCAAGTTTGCAATTTAACAGAATTCTTGAAACGCGACTCGAAGGTTTTTGATTAGATTTGATTTGAATAAAATTGGGGATCAATTTTTTACATTTACATTTAAGTAAAAAGTCAAGATGATTCAGGAAATTTTGCCGTTTCAGGCGTAATTTAGTGAAACGATTAACGGATGAAGGCATGATAAACAATGCAGAAAATCAAACTAAATTAACTGAGCAATAATAAAGTACACACAAAATAGCAGAAAAATCCCTCACTGAAATGAATAGAAAACAAAATGTTTGTAAGCAAAATGCATGAAATCAGACAAGCAAAGCACAATATCCAAATGTACAAAACATAAACATAACTTGAAAATTGCAAAAATGTACTCACCGAAACTCCTACAATCACAAAATGGCGGCCACACCACGGGCAAAAAAGAAAGCAAAAGTAAGCCTGTTTGGGGCTTCTATAATTAAGACACAATAACACGACGAATAAATACTAATTCAGAAGTCAAACAACAAAAATCAGCGTTAATTTTCAAAATTTTCACAGGACTAGTTTCGATGGTTTTACCGAACCATCATCTTCAGCTGCAAAACCGCAAATGAACAAGATAGGAAATAATGTTTAGATAAGATAAGAAAGCCTGGACAAGAATAAGCAAGTGGCGCCATCTGTTGGCGAAACCAGAACTAAAATATAATTTCTCTAAAAGCCGAAGGCAAATTTGGATTGGAATTAGGATCGTTAACTGGAACAGAAAGATTTTTATGAATGTGAAATGCCTCTAGAAAATCCAGTTCTCCAATGGAAGATGTTTTTCGAATAATTTTGGCAGTAGAAAAATTGAAAGTGTGATTTTCGGACCAACAATGTTGAGCAACAGAAGACTTCTGTGTTTCCTTTTTTCTAACATATGCCTCATGTTCTTTGACGCGAAATTTTAAGGCTCTCTTAGTTTGGCCAATGTAAATTAAACCGCACTGGCAAGGAATCCTATAAATACCCCAGGAATTCATATCCGGAATGGGGTCCTTGAGTATAGAAGTTGGAATTTTATTGATGGGAGAGTAAACAACCCGAAAGTTAAATTTCTGCAAAATATGTGCAACTTTATAGCTAATTGATGGAAAGAAGGGAATGACAACAGAATTTTTATAATCTCCTAAAATAAGAGTGTGGCTTTTAGTGTGTTGAGATGAGAATTTTTTAACTGCTTGATTAATAATGTTGGGTGAAAAGCCCCTGTCAATAGCTATTGCTTTTAAATAATTTAGTTCTTCATCAAGGGCTAGTTTGGAGGAGCAAACTTGAAGAGCACGGAAAACATAGGAATAAAATGAAGCTAACTTTTGTTTAGTCGGATGACATGACTTAAAGTGTGGTGGAAGGCAAACCGATGAAGGTTTACGGTAAACTGTAGTACTGAAGTTGGATGTGTTACGTGTGACCAGAATGTCGAGAAACGGAAGAGAATTGCAACGGAACGGAAGAGTCTGGTGTCTAGACATCTTAATGCACCCTCCACTGGGACATTGGTGAATAATGATTTTACATCAAAAGAAACCATGAGTAAATTACGAGGAGAAATGTTTTTAACCTTTTTTACAAACTCTATTGAATTTTTTATGGTGTAAATGTTATTGTCTAATAGAGTGGAAAATCTAGAAACTAAATATTTAGCTAATGGATACGAGGCAGTACCTAAATTTGATACAATAGGGCGGAAAGGAATACCACTTTTATGAATTTTGGGAAGAGCATATAATCTGGCACAATTCGCAACAGATGGGATAAGTGAATGTTTTAAGTTGCTTGAAATGATTTGCGAAGATTTGATCGCAGTTTTTATTTTGGATAAGTCCGAAGGTGAAGGATCTTTAGGGATCGGATTATATGGTCCTTCGTTTAAGAGTTTAGTGACACCATCAATGTAAGTGTTCTTATCCATGACGACTATCTGGCCACCTTTGTCGGCCTTTGAAATGACAATATCCGGGTTAGAATGAATCTCGCGCATTGTAGCTCTTTCTCTCGCAGTTAGATTTGGTTTCAAAGGTTTATTATTGAATTTCACATTATGAGCGATAAGATGCCTAATCATTTCTTTCTGTGAATCCGAAACTTTACTGAACTTGAAAGCTTTTTCGATAGGAGCCAAAATCTTTGGAATCGAGGGTTTACAGGTTTGTGAGAAGTTAAAATTATATTTTAGAATTCTCTCTTGTTCTTCTGAAAGACTAACATTAGAAATATTAACATTAGAAATATAATTAGATTTTTTGAACTACTTGAACTGGAAAACTGTAAAAGAAGTTTTTCGAATTTAACTGCAAGGGTGTTTTTATGACGGTTAACTGCATTCTCCGTTCTAGACCAAGACTTTTGTTCAAGGGCAGTGAATTTTGGATATGTTTTAGCGAGTTCCAGATGAAGCTTATAGAGTTCATGTTCAATTTTGGACAATTGTTGACGTGTATCCCTTATCACGGACCGAAGTAAGGCAAGTTTGCAATTTAACAGAATTCTTGAAACGCGACTCGAAGGTTTTTGATTAGATTTGATTTGAATAAAATTGGGGATCAATTTTTTACATTTACATTTAAGTAAAAAGTCAAGATGATTCAGGAAATTTTGCCGTTTCAGGCGTAATTTAGTGAAACGATTAACGGATGAAGGCATGATAAACAATGCAGAAAATCAAACTAAATTAACTGAGCAATAATAAAGTACACACAAAATAGCAGAAAAATCACTCACTGAAATGAATAGAAAACAAAATGTTTGTAAGCAAAATGCATGAAATCAGACAAGCAAAGCACAATATCCAAATGTACAAAACATAAACATAACTTGAAAATTGCAAAAAGGTACTCACCGAAACTCCTACAATCACAAAATGGCGCCCACACCACGTGCAAAAAAGAAAGCAAAAGTAAGCCTGTTTGGGGCTTCTAAAATTAAGACACAATAACACGACGAATAAATACTAATTCAGAAGTCAAACAACAAAAATCAGCGTTAATTTTCAAAATTTTCACAGGACTAGTTTCGATGGTTTTACCGAACCATCATCTTCAGCTGCAAAACCGCAAATGAACAAGATAGGAAATAATGTTTAGATAAGATAAGAAAGCCTGGACAAGAATAAGCAAGTGGCGCCATCTGTTGGCGAAACCAGAACTAAAATATAATTTCTCTAAAAGCCGAAGGCAAATTTGGATTGGAATTAGGATCGTTAACTAGAACAGAACGATTTTTATGAATGTGAAATGCCTCTAGAAAATCCAGTTCTCCAATGGAAGATGTTTTTTGAATAATTTTGGCAGCAGAAAAATTGAAAGTGTGATTTTCGGACCAACAGTGTTGAGCAACAGAAGACTTCTGTGTTTCCTTTTTTCTAACATATGCCTCATGTTCTTTGACGCGAAATTTTAAGGCTCTCTTAGTTTGGCCAAGGTAAATTAAACCGCACTGGCAAGGAATCCTATAAATACCCCAGGAATTCATATCCGGAATGGGGTCCTTGAGTATAGAAGTTGGAATTTTATTGATGGGAGAGTAAACAACCCGAAAGTTAAATTTCTGCAAAATATGTGCAACTTTATAGCTAATTGATGGAAAGAAGGGAATGACAACAGAATTTTTATAATCTCCTAAAATAAGAGTGTGGCTTTTAGTGTGTTGAGATGATAATTTTTTAACTGCTTGATTAATAATGATGGGTGAAAAGCCCCTGTCAATAGCTATTGCTTTTAAATAATTTAGTTCTTCATCAAGGGCTAGTTTGGAGGAGCAAACTTGAAGAGCACGGAAAACATAGGAATAAAATGAAGCTAACATTTGTTTAGTCGGATGACATGACTTAAAGTGTGGTGGAAGGCAAACCGATGAAGGTTTACGGTAAACTGTAGTACTGAAGTTGGATGTGTTACGTGTGACCAGAATGTCGAGAAACGGAAGAGAATTGCAAGTCTCAAGTTCAAAAGTGAACTGAATAGCAGGATGAATAGAATTCATTGTTGAAAGAACTCTATTTAAATCATCTTTATTACCTTCAAACAGGGTAAAAGTATCGTCTACATAGCGGAACCATGCCGAGAAGTTTAAAGTTTCAAACAATTTTGATTCATAATAATGCATGTAGATATCAGCCAGGATGGGACTGAGGGGGCTTCCCATGGCTAATCCCTCAGTTTGTTTGTAATATTTATTTTGGAAAACAAAATGTGTTTGTTTCAAACAGAGTTGAGTGAGAGAAATTAGCTCATCAATTTCGATGCAAGAGAAATGAAATTCGCGAAGTCTGATTTCTAGACATCTTATTGCACCCTCCACTGGGACATTGGTGAATAATGATTTTACATCAAAAGAAACCATGAGTAAATTACGAGGAGAAATGTTTTTAACCTTTTTTACAAACTCTATTGAATTTTTTATGGTGTAAATGTTATTGTCTAATAGAGTGGAAAATCTAGAAACTAAATATTTAGCTAATGGATACAAGGCAGTACCTAAATTTGATACAATAGGGCGGAAAGGAATACCACTTTTATGAATTTTGGGAAGAGCATATAATCTGGCACAATTCGCAACAGATGGGATAAGCGAATGTTTTAAGTTGCTTGAAATGATTTGCGAAGATTTGATCGCAGTTTTTATTTTGGATAAGTCCGAAGGTGAAGGATCTTTAGGGATCGGATTATATGGTCCTTCGTTTAAGAGTTTAGTGACACCATCAATGTAAGTGTTCTTATCCATGACGACTATCTGGCCACCTTTGTCGGCCTTTGAAATGACAATATCCGGGTTAGAATGAATCTCGCGCATTGTAGCTCTTTCTCTCGCAGTTAGATTTGGTTTCAAAGGTTTATTATTGAATTTCACATTCTGAGCGATAAGATGCCTAATCATTTCTTTCTGTGAATCCGAAACTTTACTGAACTTGGAAGCTTTTTCCATAGGAGCCAAATCTTTGGAATCGAGGGTTTACAGGTTTGTGAGAAGTTAAAATTATATTTTAGAATTCTCTCTTGTTCTTCTGAAAGACTAACATTAGAAATATTAACATTAGAAATATAATTAGATTTTTTGAACTACTTGAACTGGAAGACTGTAAAAGAAGTTTTTCGAATTTAACTGCAAGGGTGTTTTTATGACGGTTAACTGCATTCTCCGTTCTAGACCAAGACTTTTGTTCAAGGGCAGTGAATTTTGGATATGTTTTAGCGAGTTCCAGATGAAGCTTATAGAGTTCATGTTCAATTTTGGACAATTGTTGACGTGTATCCCTTATCACGGACCGAAGTAAGGCAAGTTTGCAATTTAACAGAATTCTTGAAACGCGACTCGAAGGTTTTTGATTAGATTTGATTTGAATAAAATTGGGGATCAATTTTTTACATTTACATTTAAGTAAAAAGTCAAGATGATTCAGGAAATTTTGCCGTTTCAGGCGTAATTTAGTGAAACGATTAACGGATGAAGGCATGATAAACAATGCAGAAAATCAAACTAAATTAACTGAGCAATAATAAAGTACACACAAAATAGCAGAAAAATCCCTCACTGAAATGAATAGAAAACAAAATGTTTGTAAGCAAAATGCATGAAATCAGACAAGCAAAGCACAATATCCAAATGTACAAAACATAAACATAACTTGAAAATTGCAAAAATGTACTCACCGAAACTCCTACAATCACAAAATGGCGGCCACACCACGGGCAAAAAAGAAAGCAAAAGTAAGCCTGTTTGGGGCTTCTATAATTAAGACACAATAACACGACGAATAAATACTAATTCAGAAGTCAAACAACAAAAATCAGCGTTAATTTTCAAAATTTTCACAGGACTAGTTTCGATGGTTTTACCGAACCATCATCTTCAGCTGCAAAACCGCAAATGAACAAGATAGGAAATAATGTTTAGATAAGATAAGAAAGCCTGGACAAGAATAAGCAAGTGGCGCCATCTGTTGGCGAAACCAGAACTAAAATATAATTTCTCTAAAAGCCGAAGGCAAATTTGGATTGGAATTAGGATCGTTAACTGGAACAGAAAGATTTTTATGAATGTGAAATGCCTCTAGAAAATCCAGTTCTCCAATGGAAGATGTTTTTCGAATAATTTTGGCAGTAGAAAAATTGAAAGTGTGATTTTCGGACCAACAATGTTGAGCAACAGAAGACTTCTGTGTTTCCTTTTTTCTAACATATGCCTCATGTTCTTTGACGCGAAATTTTAAGGCTCTCTTAGTTTGGCCAATGTAAATTAAACCGCACTGGCAAGGAATCCTATAAATACCCCAGGAATTCATATCCGGAATGGGGTCCTTGAGTATAGAAGTTGGAATTTTATTGATGGGAGAGTAAACAACCCGAAAGTTAAATTTCTGCAAAATATGTGCAACTTTATAGCTAATTGATGGAAAGAAGGGAATGACAACAGAATTTTTATAATCTCCTAAAATAAGAGTGTGGCTTTTAGTGTGTTGAGATGATAATTTTTTAACTGCTTGATTAATAATGATGGGTGAAAAGCCCCTGTCAATAGCTATTGCTTTTAAATAATTTAGTTCTTCATCAAGGGCTAGTTTGGAGGAGCAAACTTGAAGAGCACGGAAAACATAGGAATAAAATGAAGCTAACTTTTGTTTAGTCGGATGACATGACTTAAAGTGTGGTGGAAGGCAAACCGATGAAGGTTTACGGTAAACTGTAGTACTGAAGTTGGATGTGTTACGTGTGACCAGAATGTCGAGAAACGGAAGAGAATTGCAACGGAACGGAAGAGTCTGGTGTCTAGACATCTTAATGCACCCTCCACTGGGACATTGGTGAATAATGATTTTACATCAAAAGAAACCATGAGTAAATTACGAGGAGAAATGTTTTTAACCTTTTTTACAAACTCTATTGAATTTTTTATGGTGTAAATGTTATTGTCTAATAGAGTGGAAAATCTAGAAACTAAATATTTAGCTAATGGATACGAGGCAGTACCTAAATTTGATACAATAGGGCGGAAAGGAATACCACTTTTATGAATTTTGGGAAGAGCATATAATCTGGCACAATTCGCAACAGATGGGATAAGTGAATGTTTTAAGTTGCTTGAAATGATTTGCGAAGATTTGATCGCAGTTTTTATTTTGGATAAGTCCGAAGGTGAAGGATCTTTAGGGATCGGATTATATGGTCCTTCGTTTAAGAGTTTAGTGACACCATCAATGTAAGCGTTCTTATCCATGACGACTATCTGGCCACCTTTGTCGGCCTTTGAAATGACAATATCCGGGTTAGAATGAATCTCGCGCATTGTAGCTCTTTCTCTCGCAGTTAGATTTGGTTTCAAAGGTTTATTGTTGAATTTCACATTATGAGCGATAAGATGCCTAATCATTTCTTTCTGTGAATCCGAAACTTTACTGAACTTGAAAGCTTTTTCGATAGGAGCCAAAATCTTTGGAATCGAGGGTTTACAGGTTTGTGAGAAGTTAAAATTATATTTTAGAATTCTCTCTTGTTCTTCTGAAAGACTAACATTAGAAATATTAACATTAGAAATATAATTAGATTTTTTGAACTACTTGAACTGGAAAACTGTAAAAGAAGTTTTTCGAATTTAACTGCAAGGGTGTTTTTATGACGGTTAACTGCATTCTCCGTTCTAGACCAAGACTTTTGTTCAAGGGCAGTGAATTTTGGATATGTTTTAGCGAGTTCCAGATGAAGCTTATAGAGTTCATGTTCAATTTTGGACAATTGTTGACGTGTATCCCTTATCACGGACCGAAGTAAGGCAAGTTTGCAATTTAACAGAATTCTTGAAACGCGACTCGAAGGTTTTTGATTAGATTTGATTTGAATAAAATTGGGGATCAATTTTTTACATTTACATTTAAGTAAAAAGTCAAGATGATTCAGGAAATTTTGCCGTTTCAGGCGTAATTTAGTGAAACGATTAACGGATGAAGGCATGATAAACAATGCAGAAAATCAAACTAAATTAACTGAGCAATAATAAAGTACACACAAAATAGCAGAAAAATCCCTCACTGAAATGAATAGAAAACAAAATGTTTGTAAGCAAAATGCATGAAATCAGACAAGCAAAGCACAATATCCAAATGTACAAAACATAAACATAACTTGAAAATTGCAAAAAGGTACTCACCGAAACTCCTACAATCACAAAATGGCGCCCACACCACGTGCAAAAAAGAAAGCAAAAGTAAGCCTGTTTGGGGCTTCTAAAATTAAGACACAATAACACGACGAATAAATACTAATTCAGAAGTCAAACAACAAAAATCAGCGTTAATTTTCAAAATTTTCACAGGACTAGTTTCGATGGTTTTACCGAACCATCATCTTCAGCTGCAAAACCGCAAATGAACAAGATAGGAAATAATGTTTAGATAAGATAAGAAAGCCTGGACAAGAATAAGCAAGTGGCGCCATCTGTTGGCGAAACCAGAACTAAAATATAATTTCTCTAAAAGCCGAAGGCAAATTTGGATTGGAATTAGGATCGTTAACTGGAACAGAAAGATTTTTATGAATGTGAAATGCCTCTAGAAAATCCAGTTCTCCAATGGAAGATGTTTTTCGAATAATTTTGGCAGCAGAAAAATTGAAAGTGTGATTTTCGGACCAACAATGTTGAGCAACAGAAGACTTCTGTGTTTCCTTTTTTCTAACATATGCCTCATGTTCTTTGACGCGAAATTTTAAGGCTCTCTTAGTTTGGCCAATGTAAATTAAACCGCACTGGCAAGGAATCCTATAAATACCCCAGGAATTCATATCCGGAATGGGGTCCTTGAGTATAGAAGTTGGAATTTTATTGATGGGAGAGTAAACAACCCGAAAGTTAAATTTCTGCAAAATATGTGCAACTTTATAGCTAATTGATGGAAAGAAGGGAATGACAACAGAATTTTTATAATCTCCTAAAATAAGAGTGTGGCTTTTAGTGTGTTGAGATGATAATTTTTTAACTGCTTGATTAATAATGATGGGTGAAAAGCCCCTGTCAATAGCTATTGCTTTTAAATAATTTAGTTCTTCATCAAGGTCTAGTTTGGAGGAGCAAACTTGAAGAGCACGGAAAACATAGGAATAAAATGAAGCTAACATTTGTTTAGTCGGATGACATGACTTAAAGTGTGGTGGAAGGCAAACCGATGAAGGTTTACGGTAAACTGTAGTACTGAAGTTGGATGTGTTACGTGTGACCAGAATGTCGAGAAACGGAAGAGAATTGCAACGGAACGGAAGAGTCTGGTGTCTAGACATCTTAATGCACCCTCCACTGGGACATTGGTGAATAATGATTTTACATCAAAAGAAACCATGAGTAAATTACGAGGAGAAATGTTTTTAACCTTTTTTACAAACTCTATTGAATTTTTTAAGGTGTAAATGTTATTGTCTAATAGAGTGGAAAATCTAGAAACTAAATATTTAGCTAATGGATACGAGGCAGTACCTAAATTTGATACAATAGGGCGGAAAGAAATACCACTTTTATGAATTTTGGGAAGAGCATATAATCTGGCACAATTCGCAACAGATGGGATAAGCGAATGTTTTAAGTTGCTTGAAATGATTTGCGAAGATTTGATCGCAGTTTTTATTTTGAATAAGCCGAAGGTGAAGGATCTTTAGGGATCGGATTATATGGTCCTTCGTTTAAGAGTTTAGTGACACCATCGATGTAAGTGTTCTTATCCATGACGACTATCTGGCCACCTTTGTCGGCCTTTGAAATGACAATATCCGGGTTAGAATGAATCTCGCGCATTGTAGCTCTTTCTCTCGCAGTTAGATTTGGTTTCAAAGGTTTATTATTGAATTTCACATTATGAGCGATAAGATGCCTAATCATTTCTTTCTGTGAATCCGAAACTTTACTGAACTTGAAAGCTTTTTCGATAGGAGCCAAAATCTTTGGAATCGAGGGTTTAGAGGTTTGTGAGAAGTTAAAATTATATTTTAGAATTCTCTCTTGTTCTTCTGAAAGACTAACATTAGAAATATAATTAGATTTTTTGAAGTACTTGAACTGGAAGACTGTAAAAGAAGTTTTCCGAATTTAACTGCAAGGGTGTTTTTATGACGGTTAACTGCATTCTCCGTCCTAGACCAAGACTTTTGTTCAAGGGCAGTGAATTTTGGATATGTTTTAGCGAGTTCCAGATGAAGCTTATAGAGTTCATGTTCAATTTTGGACAATTGTTCACGTGTATCCCTTAAGTAAGGCACCGAAGTAAGGCAAGTTTGCAATTTAACAGAATTCTTGAAACGCGACTCGAAGGTTTTTGATTAGATTTGATTTGAATAAAATTAGGGATCAATTTTTTACATTTACATTTAAGTAAAAAGTCAAGATGATTCAGGAAATTTTGCCGTTTCAGGCGTAATTTAGTGAAACGATTAACGGATCAAGGCATGATAAACAATGCAGAAAATCAAACTAAATTAACTGAGCAATAATAAAGTACACACAAAATAGCAGAAAAATCCCTCACTGAAATGAATAGAAAACAAAATGTTTGTAAGCAAAATGCATGAAATCAGACAAGCAAAGCACAATATCCAAATGTACAAAACATAAACGTAACTTGAAAATTGCAAAAAGGTACTCACCGAAACTCCTACAATCACAAAATGGCGCCCACACCACGTGCAAAAAAGAAAGCAAAAGTAAGCCTGTTTGGGGCTTCTATAATTAAGACACAATAACACGACGAATAAATACTAATTCAGAAGTCAAACAACAAAAATCAGCGTTAATTTTCAAAATTTTCACAGGACTAGTTTCGATGGTTTTACCGAACCATCATCTTCAGCTGCAAAACCGCAAATGAACAAGATAGGAAATAATGTTTAGATAAGATAAGAAAGCCTGGACAAGAATAAGCAAGTGGCGCCATCTGTTGGCGAAACCAGAACTAAAATATAATTTCTCTAAAAGCCGAAGGCAAATTTGGATTGGAATTAGGATCGTTATCTAGAACAGAACGATTTTTATGAATGTGAAATGCCTCTAGAAAATCCAGTTCTCCAATGGAAGATGTTTTTTGAATAATTTTGGCAGCAGAAAAATTGAAAGTGTGATTTTCGGACCAACAGTGTTGAGCAACAGAAGACTTCTGTGTTTCCTTTTTTCTAACATATGCCTCATGTTCTTTGACGCGAAATTTTAAGGCTCTCTTAGTTTGGCCAAGGTAAATTAAACCGCACTGGCAAGGAATCCTATAAATACCCCAGGAATTCATATCCGGAATGGGGTCCTTGAGTATAGAAGTTGGAATTTTATTGATGGGAGAGTAAACAACCCGAAAGTTAAATTTCTGCAAAATATGTGCAACTTTATAGCTAATTGATGGAAAGAAGGGAATGACAACAGAATTTTTATAATCTCCTAAAATAAGAGTGTGGCTTTTAGTGTGTTGAGATGATAATTTTTTAACTGCTTGATTAATAATGATGGGTGAAAAGCCCCTGTCAATAGCTATTGCTTTTAAATAATTTAGTTCTTCATCAAGGGCTAGTTTGGAGGAGCAAACTTGAAGAGCACGGAAAACATAGGAATAAAATGAAGCTAACATTTGTTTAGTCGGATGACATGACTTAAAGTGTGGTGGAAGGCAAACCGATGAAGGTTTACGGTAAACTGTAGTACTGAAGTTGGATGTGTTACGTGTGACCAGAATGTCGAGAAACGGAAGAGAATTGCAAGTCTCAAGTTCAAAAGTGAACTGAATAGCAGGATCAATAGAATTCATTGTTGAAAGAACTCTATTTAAATCATCTTTATTACCTTCAAACAGGGTAAAAGTATCGTCTACGTAGCGGAACCATGCCGAGAAGTTTAAAGTTTCAAACAATTTTGATTCATAATAATGCATGTAGATATCAGCCAGGATGGGACTGAGGGGGCTTCCCATGGCTAATCCCTCAGTTTGTTTGTAATATTTATTTTGGAAAACAAAATGTGTTTGTTTCAAACAGAGTTGAGTGAGAGAAATTAGCTCATCAATTTCGATGCAAGAGAAATGAAATCCGCGAAGTCTGGTTTCTAGACATCTTAATGCACCCTCCACTGGGACATTGGTGAATAATGATTTTACATCAAAAGAAACCATGAGTAAATTACGAGGAGAAATGTTTTTAACCTTTTTTACAAACTCTATTGAATTTTTTATGGTGTAAATGTTGTTGTCTAATAGAGTGGAAAATCTAGAAACTAAATATTTAGCTAATGGATACGAGGCAGTACCTAAATTTGATACAAGAGGGCGGAAAGGAATACCACTTTTATGAATTTCGGGAAGAGCATATAATCTGGCACAATTCGCAACAGATGGGATAAGGGAATGTTTTAAGTTGCTTGAAATGATTTGCGAAGATTTGATCGCAGTTTTTATTTTGGATAAGTCCGAAGGTGAAGGATCTTTAGGGATCGGATTATATGGTCCTTAGTTTAAGAGTTTAGTGACACCATCAATGTAAGTGTTCTTATCCATGACGACTATCTGGCCACCTTTGTCGGCCTTTGAAATGACAATATCCGGGTTAGAATGAATCTCGCGCATTGTAGCTCTTTCTCTCGCAGTTAGATTTGGTTTCAAAGGTTTATTATTGAATTTCACATTATGAGCGATAAGATGCCTAATCATTTCTTTCTGTGAATCCGAAACTTTACTGAACTTGAAAGCTTTTTCGATAGGAGCCAAAATCTTTGGAATCGAGGGTTTACAGGTTTGTGAGAAGTTAAAATTATATTTTAGAATTCTCTCTTGTTCTTCTGAAAGACTAACATTAGAAATATTAACATTAGAAATATAATTAGATTTTTTGAACTACTTGAACTGGAAAACTGTAAAAGAAGTTTTTCGAATTTAACTGCAAGGGTGTTTTTATGACGGTTAACTGCATTCTCCGTTCTAGACCAAGACTTTTGTTCAAGGGCAGTGAATTTTGGATATGTTTTAGCGAGTTCCAGATGAAGCTTATAGAGTTCATGTTCAATTTTGGACAATTGTTGACGTGTATCCCTTATCACGGACCGAAGTAAGGCAAGTTTGCAATTTAACAGAATTCTTGAAACGCGACTCGAAGGTTTTTGATTAGATTTGATTTGAATAAAATTGGGGATCAATTTTTTACATTTACATTTAAGTAAAAAGTCAAGATGATTCAGGAAATTTTGCCGTTTCAGGCGTAATTTAGTGAAACGATTAACGGATGAAGGCATGATAAACAATGCAGAAAATCAAACTAAATTAACTGAGCAATAATAAAGTACACACAAAATAGCAGAAAAATCCCTCACTGAAATGACTAGAAAACAAAATGTTTGTAAGCAAAATGCATGAAATCAGACAAGCAAAGCACAATATCCAAATGTACAAAACATAAACATAACTTGAAAATTGCAAAAAGGTACTCACCGAAACTCCTACAATCACAAAATGGCGGCCACACCACGTGCAAAAAAGAAAGCAAAAGTAAGCCTGTTTGGGGCTTCTATAATTAAGACACAATAACACGACGAATAAATACTAATTCAGAAGTCAAACAACAAAAATCAGCGTTAATTTTCAAAATTTTCACAGGACTAGTTTCGATGGTTTTACCGAACCATCATCTTCAGCTGCAAAACCGCAAATGAACAAGATAGGAAATAATGTTTAGATAAGATAAGAAAGCCTGGACAAGAATAAGCAAGTGGCGCCATCTGTTGGCGAAACCAGAACTAAAATATAATTTCTCTAAAAGCCGAAGGCAAATTTGGATTGGAATTAGGATCGTTAACTAGAACAGAACGATTTTTATGAATGCGAAATGCCTCTAGAAAATCCAGTTCTCCAATGGAAGATGTTTTTTGAATAATTTTGGCAGCAGAAAAATTGAAAGTGTGATTTTCGGACCAACAACGTTGAGCAACAGAAGACTTCTGTGTTTCCTTTTTTCTAACATATGCCTCATGTTCTTTGACGCGAAATTTTAAGGCTCTCTTAGTTTGGCCAAGGTAAATTAAACCGCACTGGCAAGGAATCCTATAAATACCCCAGGAATTCATATCCGGAATGGGGTCCTTGAGTATAGAAGTTGGAATTTTATTGATGGGAGAGTAAACAACCCGAAAGTTAAATTTCTGCAAAATATGTGCAACTTTATAGCTAATTGATGGAAAGAAGGGAATGACAACAGAATTTTTATAATCTCCTAAAATAAGAGTGTGGCTTTTAGTGTGTTGAGATGATAATTTTTTAACTGCTTGATTAATAATGATGGGTGAAAAGCCCCTGTCAATAGCTATTGCTTTTAAATAATTTAGTTCTTCATCAAGGGCTAGTTTGGAGGAGCAAACTTGAAGAGCACGGAAAACATAGGAATAAAATGAAGCTAACATTTGTTTAGTCGGATGACATGACTTAAAGTGTGGTGGAAGGCAAACCGATGAAGGTTTACGGTAAACTGTAGTACTGAAGTTGGATGTGTTACGTGTGACCAGAATGTCGAGAAACGGAAGAGAATTGCAAGTCTCAAGTTCAAAAGTGAACTGAATAGCAGGATGAATAGAATTCATTGTTGAAAGAACTCTATTTAAATCATCTTTATTACCTTCAAACAGGGTAAAAGTATCGTCTACATAGCGGAACCATGCCGAGAAGTTTAAAGTTTCAAACAATTTTGATTCATAATAATGCATGTAGATATCAGCCAGGATGGGACTGAGGGGGCTTCCCATGGCTAATCCCTCAGTTTGTTTGTAATATTTATTTTGGAAAACAAAATGTGTTTGTTTCAAACAGAGTTGAGTGAGAGAAATTAGCTCATCAATTTCGATGCAAGAGAAATGAAATTCGCGAAGTCTGGTTTCTAGACATCTTAATGCACCCTCCACTGGGACATTGGTGAATAATGATTTTACATCAAAAGAAACCATGAGTAAATTACGAGGAGAAATGTTTTTAACCTTTTTTACAAACTCTATTGAATTTTTTATGGTGTAAATGTTGTTGTCTAATAGAGTGGAAAATCTAGAAACTAAATATTTAGCTAATGGATACGAGGCAGTACCTAAATTTGATACAATAGGGCGGAAAGGAATACCACTTTTATGAATTTTGGGAAGAGCATATAATCTGGCACAATTCGCAACAGATGGGATAAGTGAATGTTTTAAGTTGCTTGAAATGATTTGCGAAGATTTGATCGCAGTTTTTATTTTGGATAAGTCCGAAGGTGAAGGATCTTTAGGGATCGGATTATATGGTCCTTCGTTTAAGAGTTTAGTGACACCATCAATGTAAGTGTTCTTATCCATGACGACTATCTGGCCACCTTTGTCGGCCTTTGAAATGACAATATCCGGGTTAGAATGAATCTCGCGCATTGTAGCTCTTTCTCTCGCAGTTAGATTTGGTTTCAAAGGTTTATTATTGAATTTCACATTATGAGCGATAAGATGCCTAATCATTTCTTTCTGTGAATCCGAAACTTTACTGAACTTGAAAGCTTTTTCCATAGGAGCCAAATCTTTGGAATCGAGGGTTTACAGGTTTGTGAGAAGTTAAAATTATACTTTAGAATTCTCTCTTGTTCTTCTGAGAGACTAACATTAGAAATATTAACATTAGAAATATAATTAGATTTTTTGAACTACTTGAACTGGAAGACTGTAAAAGAAGTTTTTCGAATTTAACTGCAAGGGTGTTTTTATGACGGTTAACTGCATTCTCCGTTCTAGACCAAGACTTTTGTTCAAGGGCAGTGAATTTTGGATATGTTTTAGCGAGTTCCAGATGAAGCTTATAGAGTTCATGTTCAATTTTGGACAATTGTTCACGTGTATCCCTTAAATAAGGCACCGAAGTAAGGCAAGTTTGCAATTTAACAGAATTCTTGAAACGCGACTCGAAGGTTTTTGATTAGATTTGATTTGAATAAAATTGGGGATCAATTTTTTACATTTACATTTAAGTAAAAAGTCAAGATGATTCAGGAAATTTTGCCGTTTCAGGCGTAATTTAGTGAAACGATTAACGGATGAAGGCATGATAAACAATGCAGAAAATCAAACTAAATTAACTGAGCAATAATAAAGTACACACAAAATAGCAGAAAAATCCCTCACTGAAATGAATAGAAAACAAAATGTTTGTAAGCAAAATGCATGAAATCAGACAAGCAAAGCACAATATCCAAATGTACAAAACATAAACATAACTTGAAAATTGCAAAAAGGTACTCACCGAAACTCCTACAATCACAAAATGGCGCCCACACCACGTGCAAAAAAGAAAGCAAAAGTAAGCCTGTTTGGGGCTTCTAAAATTAAGACACAATAACACGACGAATAAATACTAATTCAGAAGTCAAACAACAAAAATCAGCGTTAATTTTCAAAATTTTCACAGGACTAGTTTCGATGGTTTTACCGAACCATCATCTTCAGCTGCAAAACCGCAAATGAACAAGATAGGAAATAATGTTTAGATAAGATAAGAAAGCCTGGACAAGAATAAGCAAGTGGCGCCATCTGTTGGCGAAACCAGAACTAAAATATAATTTCTCTAAAAGCCGAAGGCAAATTTGGATTGGAATTAGGATCGTTAACTGGAACAGAAAGATTTTTATGAATTTGAAATGCCTCTAGAAAATCCAGTTCTCCAATGGAAGATGTTTTTCGAATAATTTTGGCAGCAGAAAAATTGAAAGTGTGATTTTCGGACCAACAATGTTGAGCAACAGAAGACTTCTGTGTTTCCTTTTTTCTAACATATGCCTCATGTTCTTTGACGCGAAATTTTAAGGCTCTCTTAGTTTGGCCAATGTAAATTAAACCGCACTGGCAAGGAATCCTATAAATACCCCAGGAATTCATATCCGGAATGGGGTCCTTGAGTATAGAAGTTGGAATTTTATTGATGGGAGAGTAAACAACCCGAAAGTTAAATTTCTGCAAAATATGTGCAACTTTATAGCTAATTGATGGAAAGAAGGGAATGACAACAGAATTTTTATAATCTCCTAAAATAAGAGTGTGGCTTTTAGTGTGTTGAGATGATAATTTTTTAACTGCTTGATTAATAATGATGGGTGAAAAGCCCCTGTCAATAGCTATTGCTTTTAAATAATTTAGTTCTTCATCAAGGGCTAGTTTGGAGGAGCAAACTTGAAGAGCACGGAAAACATAGGAATAAAATGAAGCTAACATTTGTTTAGTCGGATGACATGACTTAAAGTGTGGTGGAAGGCAAACCGATGAAGGTTTACGGTAAACTGTAGTACTGAAGTTGGATGTGTTACGTGTGACCAGAATGTCGAGAAACGGAAGAGAATTGCAAGTCTCAAGTTCAGAAGTGAACTGAATAGCAGGATGAATAGAATTCATTGTTGAAAGAACTCTATTTAAATCATCTTTATTACCTTCAAACAGGGTAAAAGTATCGTCTACATAGCGGAACCATGCCGAGAAGTTTAAAGTTTCAAACAATTTTGATTCATAATAATGCATGTAGATATCAGCCAGGATGGGACTGAGGGGGCTTCCCATGGCTAATCCCTCAGTTTGTTTGTAATATTTATTTTGGAAAACAAAATGTGTTTGTTTGAAACAGAGTTGAGTGAGAGAAATTAGCTCATCAATTTCGATGCAAGAGAAATGAAATTCGCGAAGTCTGGTTTCTAGACATCTTAATGCACCCTCCACTGGGACATTGGTGAATAATGATTTTACATCAAAAGAAACCATGAGTAAATTACGAGGAGAAATGTTTTTAACCTTTTTTACAAACTCTATTGAATTTTTTATGGTGTAAATGTTGTTGTCTAATAGAGTGGAAAATCTAGAAACTAAATATTTAGCTAATGGATACGAGGCAGTACCTAAATTTGATACAATAGGGCGGAAAGGAATACCACTTTTATGAATTTTGGGAAGAGCATATAATCTGGCACAATTCGCAACAGATGGGATAAGTGAATGTTTTAAGTTGCTTGAAATGATTTGCGAAGATTTGATCGCAGTTTTTATTTTGGATAAGTCCGAAGGTGAAGGATCTTTAGGGATCGGATTATATGGTCCTTCGTTTAAGAGTTTAGTGACACCATCAATGTAAGTGTTCTTATCCATGACGACTATCTGGCCACCTTTGTCGGCCTTTGAAATGACAATATCCGGGTTAGAATGAATCTCGCGCATTGTAGCTCTTTCTCTCGCAGTTAGATTTGGTTTCAAAGGTTTATTATTGAATTTCACATTATGAGCGATAAGATGCCTAATCATTTCTTTCTGTGAATCCGAAACTTTACTGAACTTGAAAGCTTTTTCCATAGGAGCCAAATCTTTGGAATCGAGGGTTTACAGGTTTGTGAGAAGTTAAAATTATACTTTAGAATTCTCTCTTGTTCTTCTGAGAGACTAACATTAGAAATATTAACATTAGAAATATAATTAGATTTTTTTAACTACTTGAACTGGAAGACTGTAAAAGAAGTTTTTCGAATTTAACTGCAAGGGTGTTTTTATGACGGTTAACTGCATTCTCCGTTCTAGACCAAGACTTTTGTTCAAGGGCAGTGAATTTTGGATATGTTTTAGCGAGTTCCAGATGAAGCTTATAGAGTTCATGTTCAATTTTGGACAATTGTTCACGTGTATCCCTTAAATAAGGCACCGAAGTAAGGCAAGTTTGCAATTTAACAGAATTCTTGAAACGCGACTCGAAGGTTTTTGATTAGATTTGATTTGAATAAAATTGGGGATCAATTTTTTACATTTACATTTAAGTAAAAAGTCAAGATGATTCAGGAAATTTTGCCGTTTCAGGCGTAATTTAGTGAAACGATTAACGGATGAAGGCATGATAAACAATGCAGAAAATCAAACTAAATTAACTGAGCAATAATAAAGTACACACAAAATAGCAGAAAAATCCCTCACTGAAATGAATAGAAAACAAAATGTTTGTAAGCAAAATGCATGAAATCAGACAAGCAAAGCACAATATCCAAATGTACAAAACATAAACATAACTTGAAAATTGCAAAAAGGTACTCACCGAAACTCCTACAATCACAAAATGGCGCCCACACCACGTGCAAAAAAGAAAGCAAAAGTAAGCCTGTTTGGGGCTTCTAAAATTAAGACACAATAACACGACGAATAAATACTAATTCAGAAGTCAAACAACAAAAATCAGCGTTAATTTTCAAAATTTTCACAGGACTAGTTTCGATGATTTTACCGAACCATCATCTTCAGCTGCAAAACCGCAAATGAACAAGATAGGAAATAATGTTTAGATAAGATAAGAAAGCCTGGACAAGAATAAGCAAGTGGCGCCATCTGTTGGCGAAACCAGAACTAAAATATAATTTCTCTAAAAGCCGAAGGCAAATTTGGATTGGAATTAGGATCGTTAACTGGAACAGAAAGATTTTTATGAATGTGAAATGCCTCTAGAAAATCCAGTTCTCCAATGGAAGATGTTTTTCGAATAATTTTGGCAGCAGAAAAATTGAAAGTGTGATTTTCGGACCAACAATGTTGAGCAACAGAAGACTTCTGTGTTTCCTTTTTTCTAACATATGCCTCATGTTCTTTGACGCGAAATTTTAAGGCTCTCTTAGTTTGGCCAATGTAAATTAAACCGCACTGGCAAGGAATCCTATAAATACCCCAGGAATTCATATCCGGAATGGGGTCCTTGAGTATAGAAGTTGGAATTTTATTGATGGGAGAGTAAACAACCCGAAAGTTAAATTTCTGCAAAATATGTGCAACTTTATAGCTAATTGATGGAAAGAAGGGAATGACAAAAGAATTTTTATAATCTCCTAAAATAAGAGTGTGGCTTTTAGTGTGTTGAGATGATAATTTTTTAACTGCTTGATTAATAATGATGGGTGAAAAGCCCCTGTCAATAGCTATTGCTTTTAAATAATTTAGTTCTTCATCAAGGGCTAGTTTGGAGGAGCAAACTTGAAGAGCACGGAAAACATAGGAATAAAATGAAGCTAACATTTGTTTAGTCGGATGACATGACTTAAAGTGTGGTGGAAGGCAAACCGATGAAGGTTTACGGTAAACTGTAGTACTGAAGTTGGATGTGTTACGTGTGACCAGAATGTCGAGAAACGGAAGAGAATTGCAACGGAACGGAAGAGTCTGGTGTCTAGACATCTTAATGCACCCTCCACTGGGACATTGGTGAATAATGATTTTACATCAAAAGAAACCATGAGTAAATTACGAGGAGAAATGTTTTTAACCTTTTTTACAAACTCTATTGAATTTTTTAAGGTGTAAATGTTATTGTCTAATAGAGTGGAAAATCTAGAAACTAAATATTTAGCTAATGGATACGAGGCAGTACCTAAATTTGATACAATAGGGCGGAAAGAAATACCACTTTTATGAATTTTGGGAAGAGCATATAATCTGGCACAATTCGCAACAGATGGGATAAGCGAATGTTTTAAGTTGCTTGAAATGATTTGCGAAGATTTGATCGCAGTTTTTATTTTGAATAAGCCGAAGGTGAAGGATCTTTAGGGATCGGATTATATGGTCCTTCGTTTAAGAGTTTAGTGACACCATCGATGTAAGTGTTCTTATCCATGACGACTATCTGGCCACCTTTGTCGGCCTTTGAAATGACAATATCCGGGTTAGAATGAATCTCGCGCATTGTAGCTCTTTCTCTCGCAGTTAGATTTGGTTTCAAAGGTTTATTATTGAATTTCACATTATGAGCGATAAGATGCCTAATCATTTCTTTCTGTGAATCCGAAACTTTACTGAACTTGAAAGCTTTTTCGATAGGAGCCAAAATCTTTGGAATCGAGGGTTTAGAGGTTTGTGAGAAGTTAAAATTATATTTTAGAATTCTCTCTTGTTCTTCTGAAAGACTAACATTAGAAATATAATTAGATTTTTTGAAGTACTTGAACTGGAAGACTGTAAAAGAAGTTTTCCGAATTTAACTGCAAGGGTGTTTTTATGACGGTTAACTGCATTCTCCGTTCTAGACCAAGACTTTTGTTCAAGGGCAGTGAATTTTGGATATGTTTTAGCGAGTTCCAGATGAAGCTTATAGAGTTCATGTTCAATTTTGGACAATTGTTCACGTGTATCCCTTAAGTAAGGCACCGAAGTAAGGCAAGTTTGCAATTTAACAGAATTCTTGAAACGCGACTCGAAGGTTTTTGATTAGATTTGATTTGAATAAAATTGGGGATCAATTTTTTACATTTACATTTAAGTAAAAAGTCAAGATGATTCAGGAAATTTTGCCGTTTCAGGCGTAATTTAGTGAAACGATTAACGGATCAAGGCATGATAAACAATGCAGAAAATCAAACTAAATTAACTGAGCAATAATAAAGTACACACAAAATAGCAGAAAAATCCCTCACTGAAATGAATAGAAAACAAAATGTTTGTAAGCAAAATGCATGAAATCAGACAAGCAAAGCACAATATCCAAATGTACAAAACATAAACATAACTTGAAAATTGCAAAAAGGTACTCACCGAAACTCCTACAATCACAAAATGGCGCCCACACCACGTGCAAAAAAGAAAGCAAAAGTAAGCCTGTTTGGGGCTTCTAAAATTAAGACACAATAACACGACGAATAAATACTAATTCAGAAGTCAAACAACAAAAATCAGCGTTAATTTTCAAAATTTTCACAGGACTAGTTTCGATGATTTTACCGAACCATCATCTTCAGCTGCAAAACCGCAAATGAACAAGATAGGAAATAATGTTTAGATAAGATAAGAAAGCCTGGACAAGAATAAGCAAGTGGCGCCATCTGTTGGCGAAACCAGAACTAAAATATAATTTCTCTAAAAGCCGAAGGCAAATTTGGATTGGAATTAGGATCGTTAACTGGAACAGAAAGATTTTTATGAATGTGAAATGCCTCTAGAAAATCCAGTTCTCCAATGGAAGATGTTTTTCGAATAATTTTGGCAGCAGAAAAATTGAAAGTGTGATTTTCGGACCAACAATGTTGAGCAACAGAAGACTTCTGTGTTTCCTTTTTTCTAACATATGCCTCATGTTCTTTGACGCGAAATTTTAAGGCTCTCTTAGTTTGGCCAATGTAAATTAAACCGCACTGGCAAGGAATCCTATAAATACCCCAGGAATTCATATCCGGAATGGGGTCCTTGAGTATAGAAGTTGGAATTTTATTGATGGGAGAGTAAACAACCCGAAAGTTAAATTTCTGCAAAATATGTGCAACTTTATAGCTAATTGATGGAAAGAAGGGAATGACAAAAGAATTTTTATAATCTCCTAAAATAAGAGTGTGGCTTTTAGTGTGTTGAGATGATAATTTTTTAACTGCTTGATTAATAATGATGGGTGAAAAGCCCCTGTCAATAGCTATTGCTTTTAAATAATTTAGTTCTTCATCAAGGGCTAGTTTGGAGGAGCAAACTTGAAGAGCACGGAAAACATAGGAATAAAATGAAGCTAACATTTGTTTAGTCGGATGACATGACTTAAAGTGTGGTGGAAGGCAAACCGATGAAGGTTTACGGTAAACTGTAGTACTGAAGTTGGATGTGTTACGTGTGACCAGAATGTCGAGAAACGGAAGAGAATTGCAACGGAACGGAAGAGTCTGGTGTCTAGACATCTTAATGCACCCTCCACTGGGACATTGGTGAATAATGATTTTACATCAAAAGAAACCATGAGTAAATTACGAGGAGAAATGTTTTTAACCTTTTTTACAAACTCTATTGAATTTTTTAAGGTGTAAATGTTATTGTCTAATAGAGTGGAAAATCTAGAAACTAAATATTTAGCTAATGGATACGAGGCAGTACCTAAATTTGATACAATAGGGCGGAAAGAAATACCACTTTTATGAATTTTGGGAAGAGCATATAATCTGGCACAATTCGCAACAGATGGGATAAGCGAATGTTTTAAGTTGCTTGAAATGATTTGCGAAGATTTGATCGCAGTTTTTATTTTGAATAAGCCGAAGGTGAAGGATCTTTAGGGATCGGATTATATGGTCCTTCGTTTAAGAGTTTAGTGACACCATCGATGTAAGTGTTCTTATCCATGACGACTATCTGGCCACCTTTGTCGGCCTTTGAAATGACAATATCCGGGTTAGAATGAATCTCGCGCATTGTAGCTCTTTCTCTCGCAGTTAGATTTGGTTTCAAAGGTTTATTATTGAATTTCACATTATGAGCGATAAGATGCCTAATCATTTCTTTCTGTGAATCCGAAACTTTACTGAACTTGAAAGCTTTTTCGATAGGAGCCAAAATCTTTGGAATCGAGGGTTTAGAGGTTTGTGAGAAGTTAAAATTATATTTTAGAATTCTCTCTTGTTCTTCTGAAAGACTAACATTAGAAATATAATTAGATTTTTTGAAGTACTTGAACTGGAAGACTGTAAAAGAAGTTTTCCGAATTTAACTGCAAGGGTGTTTTTATGACGGTTAACTGCATTCTCCGTTCTAGACCAAGACTTTTGTTCAAGGGCAGTGAATTTTGGATATGTTTTAGCGAGTTCCAGATGAAGCTTATAGAGTTCATGTTCAATTTTGGACAATTGTTCACGTGTATCCCTTAAGTAAGGCACCGAAGTAAGGCAAGTTTGCAATTTAACAGAATTCTTGAAACGCGACTCGAAGGTTTTTGATTAGATTTGATTTGAATAAAATTGGGGATCAATTTTTTACATTTACATTTAAGTAAAAAGTCAAGATGATTCAGGAAATTTTGCCGTTTCAGGCGTAATTTAGTGAAACGATTAACGGATCAAGGCATGATAAACAATGCAGAAAATCAAACTAAATTAACTGAGCAATAATAAAGTACACACAAAATAGCAGAAAAATCCCTCACTGAAATGAATAGAAAACAAAATGTTTGTAAGCAAAATGCATGAAATCAGACAAGCAAAGCACAATATCCAAATGTACAAAACATAAACGTAACTTGAAAATTGCAAAAAGGTACTCACCGAAACTCCTACAATCACAAAATGGCGCCCACACCACGTGCAAAAAAGAAAGCAAAAGTAAGCCTGTTTGGGGCTTCTATAATTAAGACACAATAACACGACGAATAAATACTAATTCAGAAGTCAAACAACAAAAATCAGCGTTAATTTTCAAAATTTTCACAGGACTAGTTTCGATGGTTTTACCGAACCATCATCTTCAGCTGCAAAACCGCAAATGAACAAGATAGGAAATAATGTTTAGATAAGATAAGAAAGCCTGGACAAGAATAAGCAAGTGGCGCCATCTGTTGGCGAAACCAGAACTAAAATATAATTTCTCTAAAAGCCGAAGGCAAATTTGGATTGGAATTAGGATCGTTATCTAGAACAGAACGATTTTTATGAATGTGAAATGCCTCTAGAAAATCCAGTTCTCCAATGGAAGATGTTTTTTGAATAATTTTGGCAGCAGAAAAATTGAAAGTGTGATTTTCGGACCAACAGTGTTGAGCAACAGAAGACTTCTGTGTTTCCTTTTTTCTAACATATGCCTCATGTTCTTTGACGCGAAATTTTAAGGCTCTCTTAGTTTGGCCAAGGTAAATTAAACCGCACTGGCAAGGAATCCTATAAATACCCCAGGAATTCATATCCGGAATGGGGTCCTTGAGTATAGAAGTTGGAATTTTATTGATGGGAGAGTAAACAACCCGAAAGTTAAATTTCTGCAAAATATGTGCAACTTTATAGCTAATTGATGGAAAGAAGGGAATGACAACAGAATTTTTATAATCTCCTAAAATAAGAGTGTGGCTTTTAGTGTGTTGAGATGATAATTTTTTAACTGCTTGATTAATAATGATGGGTGAAAAGCCCCTGTCAATAGCTATTGCTTTTAAATAATTTAGTTCTTCATCAAGGGCTAGTTTGGAGGAGCAAACTTGAAGAGCACGGAAAACATAGGAATAAAATGAAGCTAACATTTGTTTAGTCGGATGACATGACTTAAAGTGTGGTGGAAGGCAAACCGATGAAGGTTTACGGTAAACTGTAGTACTGAAGTTGGATGTGTTACGTGTGACCAGAATGTCGAGAAACGGAAGAGAATTGCAAGTCTCAAGTTCAAAAGTGAACTGAATAGCAGGATCAATAGAATTCATTGTTGAAAGAACTCTATTTAAATCATCTTTATTACCTTCAAACAGGGTAAAAGTATCGTCTACGTAGCGGAACCATGCCGAGAAGTTTAAAGTTTCAAACAATTTTGATTCATAATAATGCATGTAGATATCAGCCAGGATGGGACTGAGGGGGCTTCCCATGGCTAATCCCTCAGTTTGTTTGTAATATTTATTTTGGAAAACAAAATGTGTTTGTTTCAAACAGAGTTGAGTGAGAGAAATTAGCTCATCAATTTCGATGCAAGAGAAATGAAATCCGCGAAGTCTGGTTTCTAGACATCTTAATGCACCCTCCACTGGGACATTGGTGAATAATGATTTTACATCAAAAGAAACCATGAGTAAATTACGAGGAGAAATGTTTTTAACCTTTTTTACAAACTCTATTGAATTTTTTATGGTGTAAATGTTGTTGTCTAATAGAGTGGAAAATCTAGAAACTAAATATTTAGCTAATGGATACGAGGCAGTACCTAAATTTGATACAAGAGGGCGGAAAGGAATACCACTTTTATGAATTTCGGGAAGAGCATATAATCTGGCACAATTCGCAACAGATGGGATAAGGGAATGTTTTAAGTTGCTTGAAATGATTTGCGAAGATTTGATCGCAGTTTTTATTTTGGATAAGTCCGAAGGTGAAGGATCTTTAGGGATCGGATTATATGGTCCTTCGTTTAAGAGTTTAGTGACACCATCAATGTAAGTGTTCTTATCCATGACGACTATCTGGCCACCTTTGTCGGCCTTTGAAATGACAATATCCGGGTTAGAATGAATCTCGCGCATTGTAGCTCTTTCTCTCGCAGTTAGATTTGGTTTCAAAGGTTTATTATTGAATTTCCATTCTGAGCGATAAGATGCCTAATCATTTCTTTCTGTGAATCCGAAACTTTACTGAACTTGAAAGCTTTTTCGATAGGAGCCAAAATCTTTGGAATCGAGGGTTTACAGGTTTGTGAGAAGTTAAAATTATATTTTAAAATTCTCTCTTGTTCTTCTGAAAGACTAACATTAGAAATATTAACATTAGAAATATAATTAGATTTTTTGAACTACTTGAACTGGAAAACTGTAAAAGAAGTTTTTCGAATTTAACTGCAAGGGTGTTTTTATGACGGTTAACTGCATTCTCCGTTCTAGACCAAGACTTTTGTTCAAGGGCAGTGAATTTTGGATATGTTTTAGCGAGTTCCAGATGAAGCTTATAGAGTTCATGTTCAATTTTGGACAATTGTTGACGTGTATCCCTTATCACGGACCGAAGTAAGGCAAGTTTGCAATTTAACAGAATTCTTGAAACGCGACTCGAAGGTTTTTGATTAGATTTGATTTGAATAAAATTGGGGATCAATTTTTTACATTTACATTTAAGTAAAAAGTCAAGATGATTCAGGAAATTTTGCCGTTTCAGGCGTAATTTAGTGAAACGATTAACGGATGAAGGCATGATAAACAATGCAGAAAATCAAACTAAATTAACTGAGCAATAATAAAGTACACACAAAATAGCAGAAAAATCCCTCACTGAAATGAATAGAAAACAAAATGTTTGTAAGCAAAATGCATGAAATCAGACAAGCAAAGCACAATATCCAAATGTACAAAACATAAACATAACTTGAAAATTGCAAAAATGTACTCACCGAAACTCCTACAATCACAAAATGGCGGCCACACCACGTGCAAAAAAGAAAGCAAAAGTAAGCCTGTTTGGAGCTTCTATAATTAAGACACAATAACACGACGAATAAATACTAATTCAGAAGTCAAACAACAAAAATCAGCGTTAATTTTCAAAATTTTCACAGGACTAGTTTCGATGGTTTTACCGAACCATCATCTTCAGCTGCAAAACCGCAAATGAACAAGATAGGAAATAATGTTTAGATAAGATAAGAAAGCCTGGACAAGAATAAGCAAGTGGCGCCATCTGTTGGCGAAACCAGAACTAAAATATAATTTCTCTAAAAGCCGAAGGCAAATTTGGATTGGAATTAGGATCGTTAACTAGAACAGAACGATTTTTATGAATGTGAAATGCCTCTAGAAAATCCAGTTGTCCAATGGAAGATGTTTTTTGAATAATTTTGGCAGCAGAAAAATTGAAAGTGTGATTTTCGGACCAACAATGTTGAGCAACAGAAGACTTCTGTGTTTCCTTTTTTCTAACATATGCCTCATGTTCTTTGACGCGAAATTTTAAGGCTCTCTTAGTTTGGCCAATGTAAATTAAACCGCACTGGCAAGGAATCCTATAAATACCCCAGGAATTCATATCCGGAATGGGGTCCTTGAGTATAGAAGTTGGAATTTTATTGATGGGAGAGTAAACAACCCGAAAGTTAAATTTCTGCAAAATATGTGCAACTTTATAGCTAATTGATGGAAAGAAGGGAATGACAACAGAATTTTTATAATCTCCTAAAATAAGAGTGTGGCTTTTAGTGTGTTGAGATGATAATTTTTTAACTGCTTGATTAATAATGATGGGTGAAAAGCCCCTGTCAATAGCTATTGCTTTTAAATAATTTAGTTCTTCATCAAGGGCTAGTTTGGAGGAGCAAACTTGAAGAGCACGGAAAACATAGGAATAAAATGAAGCTAACTTTTGTTTAGTCGGATGACATGACTTAAAGTGTGGTGGAAGGCAAACCGATGAAGGTTTACGGTAAACTGTAGTACTGAAGTTGGATGTGTTACGTGTGACCAGAATGTCGAGAAACGGAAGAGAATTGCAAGTCTCAAGTTCAAAAGTGAACTGAATAGCAGGATCAATAGAATTCATTGTTGAAAGAACTCTATTTAAATCATCTTTATTACCTTCAAACAGGGTAAAAGTATCGTCTACGTAGCGGAACCATGCCGAGAAGTTTAAAGTTTCAAACAATTTTGATTCATAATAATGCATGTAGATATCAGCCAGGATGGGACTGAGGGGGCTTCCCATGGCTAATCCCTCAGTTTGTTTGTAATATTTATTTTGGAAAACAAAATGTGTTTGTTTCAAACAGAGTTGAGTGAGAGAAATTAGCTCATCAATTTCGATGCAAGAGAAATGAAATTCGCGAAGTCTGGTTTCTAGACATCTTAATGCACCCTCCACTGGGACATTGGTGAATAATGATTTTACATCAAAAGAAACCATGAGTAAATTACGAGGAGAAATGTTTCTAACCTTTTTTACAAACTCTATTGAATTTTTTATGGTGTAAATGTTATTGTCTAATAGAGTGGAAAATCTAGAAACTAAATATTTAGCTAATGGATACGAGGCAGTACCTAAATTTGATACAATAGGGCGGAAAGGAATACCACTTTTATGAATTTTGGGAAGAGCATATAATCTGGCACAATTCGCAACAGATGGGATAAGCGAATGTTTTAAGTTGCTTGAAATGATTTGCGAAGATTTGATCGCAGTTTTTATTTTGGATAAGCCGAAGGTGAAGGATCTTTAGGGATCGGATTATATGGTCCTTCGTTTAAGAGTTTAGTGACACCATCGATGTAAGTGTTCTTATCCATGACGACTATCTGGCCACCTTTGTCGGCCTTTGAAATGACAATATCCGGGTTAGAATGAATCTCGCGCATTGTAGCTCTTTCTCTCGCAGTTAGATTTGGTTTCAAAGGTTTATTATTGAATTTCACATTATGAGCGATAAGATGCCTAATCATTTCTTTCTGTGAATCCGAAACTTTACTGAACTTGAAAGCTTTTCGATAGGAGCCAAAATCTTTGGAATCGAGGGTTTACAGGTTTGTGAGAAGTTAAAATTATATTTTAGAATTCTCTCTTGTTCTTCTGAAAGACTAACATTAGAAATATTAACATTAGAAATATAATTAGATTTTTTGAACTACTTCAACTGGAAGACTGTAAAAGAATTTTTCGAATTTAACTGCAAGGGTGTTTTTATGACGGTTAACTGCATTCTCCGTTCTAGACCAAGACTTTTGTTCAAGGGCAGTGAATTTTGAATATGTTTTAGCGAGTTCCAGATGAAGCTTATAGAGTTCATGTTCAATTTTGGACAATTGTTCACGTGTATCCCTTATCACGGACCGAAGTAAGGCAAGTTTGCAATTTAACAGAATTCTTGAAACGCGACTCGAAGGTTTTTGATTAGATTTGATTTGAATAAAATTGGGGATCAACTTTTTACATTTACATTTAAGTAAAAAGTCAAGATGATTCAGGAAATTTTGCCGTTTCAGGCGTAATTTAGTGAAACGATTAACGGATGAAGACATGATAAACAATGCAGAAAATCAAACTAAATTAACTGAGCAATAATAAAGTACACACAAAATAGCAGAAAAATCCCTCACTGAAATGAATAGAAAACAAAATGTTTGTAAGCAAAATGCATGAAATCAGACAAGCAAAGCACAATATCCAAATGTACAAAACATAAACATAACTTGAAAATTGCAAAAATGTACTCACGGAAACTCCTACAATCACAAAAGGGCGGCCACACCACGTGCAAAAAAGAAAGCAAAAGTAAGCCTGTTTGGGGCTTCTATAATTAAGACACAATAACACGCCGAATAAATACTAATTCAGAAGTCAAACAACAAAATTGTTTGAAACTTTAAACTTCTCGGCATGGTTCCGCTACGTAGACGATACTTTTACCCTGTTTGAAGGTAATAAAGATGATTTAAATAGAGTTCTTTCAACAATGAATTCTATTGATCCTGCTATTCAGTTCACTTTTGAACTTGAGAATTGCAATTATCTTCCGTTTCTCGACATTCTGGTCACACGTAACACATCCAACTTCAGTACTACAGTTTACCGTAAACCTTCATCGGTTTGCCTTCCACCACACTTTAAGTCATGTCATCCGACTAAACAAAAGTTAGCTTCATTTTATTCCTATGTTTTCCGTGCTCTTCAAGTTTGCTCCTCCAAACTAGCCCTTGATGAAGAACTAAATTATTTAAAAGCAATAGCTATTGACAGGGGCTTTTCACCCAACATTATTAATCAAGCAGTTAAAAAATTTTCATCTCAACACACTAAAAGCCACACTCTTATTTTAGGAGATTATAAAAATTTGTTGTCATTCCCTTCTTTCCATCAATTAGCTATAAAGTTGCACATATTTTGCAGAAATTTAACTTTCGGGTTGTTTACTCTCCTATCAATAAAATTCCAACTTCTATACTCAAGGACCCCATTCCGGATATGAATTCCTGGGGTATTTATAGGATTCCTTGCCAGTGCGGTTTAATTTACATTGGCCAAACTAAGAGAGCCTTAAAATTTCGCGTCAAAGAACATGAGGCATATGTTAGTAAAAAGGAAACACAGAAGTCTTCTGTTGCTCAACATTGTTGGTCCGAAAATCACACTTTCAATTTTTCTGCTGCCAAAATTATTCGAAAAACATCTTCCATTGGAGAACTGGATTTTCTAGAGGCATTTCACATTCATAAAAATCTTTCTGTTCTAGTTAACGATCCTAATTCCAATCCAAATTTGCCTTCGGCTTTTAGAGAAATTATATTTTAGTTCTGGTTTCGCCAACAGATGGCGCCACTTGCTTATTCTTGTCCAGGCTTTCTTATCTTATCTAAACATTATTTCCTATCTTGTTCATTTGCGGTTTTGCAGCTGAAGATGATGGTTCGGTAAAACCATCGAAACTAGTCCTGTGAAAATTTTGAAAATTAACGCTGATTTTTGTTGTTTGACTTCTGAAATAGAATGTATTATATATATGAAAAATGACAATGAAATATGCCAATCTCTTAAAAACAATGACATAAGAAATGCGATGAAAAATTGTTGCCAAACCCATATTTCTAAAAGAATGAAACTATTCAAAATGATGCGATTTCATCAAAAATCTATCAACAACAATAAGAAAGGAAATTTGTTGCCAAAATCACATTTTTAAAGATGTGAAATGTGAAAAGTGTACTCGGAAGCTTCATTTATTTTTTTTAAATACAAAATATTATCATTTTTCTAAAATTCTTTTCGTAAATGCAGTCGCAAGGATGAAAGTTTAACATGTCCAAAAATCAAAGAAAAATAAACTGTGCATTTTTAAACATAAACTTTTTTAGAAAAATCCCATTGAAAATGTGTTAAGCTCCCTTTGTTAAATAAATTCGTATTTAATCGATTTATTGAAACACGAAATTTATTTTAAGTTCGTAAAATAGCTAAGTGCCTAGGTTTCATGACGATGTGAAAATGGCGTGTGTAGAGTAAAATCTCGCTTTCCTATAGCCCATTGTCTCAAAATGACGCGATTTCGTCACAAAACATAAAATTAAAAAAAATTCGAATTCGAATTTCGAAAAAATTGCTTCGAGGTGCACTGGCTCTTGTCTAGATGCAGCTATGTACCACATTTCGTAGCCGTGGGTCTATTAGCTTACGCGCAGCGCGAACGAAAGACACACACACACAGACAGACTCTTTGTTTTATTATATGTAGAGATATATGAACTTGTACTGCTGCGCTAGTGTACTGGTATTGTAAAAGTGCGCGTAACAGAGTTTAGTGTACGAGTAGTAACAATATCTAGTAGCTATTTAGTAATAACCCGATCTAACACGAGTAATAACAGTATTTAGAATGATTTTATAACAATTGAATTCCCGATTAAATTACTTGTAAATTATATAACTTTTGGCCATGTAATTTGCATCGAGACGTTTGTAACAGCATTGTAAGGATTTAAATGCCTGTGTGCACTGGTATACCGACAATTGCTAACTTATCTGGAACCCTGAAGAAAGTAGTACGATATGAACTAAAAGAATAACGCATGCATTGTTCCATTCTTGTCAGTTTAAGCTAAACAAGTGAACACTTATAACTGAGTGCTTCAGCCGTTTGCTTATCCTCAAACTCATTTCACTTTCTTACAGACAGCTCATAGATTATATGTTCAAAGATAGATTATATGTTTACAAAAGTATTGAGAATCACTGAAAGGGCTTAAGTAGGCTATTAAGTAGATTTCCCAAGCTTATTAGCTAGCCTTTTGGGGGGAATGAAGTAAAATAAAATAAATTATGAAATTATTCTAATTTTAATCTTAAAGAATTGAAGCAATGTTTTGACTTTTACGATGAAAACAATAAAAGGAACTTTTTTTTCTGTTTTTGTAAAACTCTTCTTGTTATAAAATCTTTTTTACGATAGTTTTTCGTGCACAGACATTTGAACTTTCTCACAGGATAACAAACTTCCCTTAGCTTTTACTTCAAATCAGCCGAAAATAACTATTCCCTAACTATTGTCCTGCAGTCAAACTCCGACCTAACCAGAAGACAAGTTGTAGCGTATCACATCACATGTTAATGGTTTTGTTGCACACTTAAGTATTTTGTATCATTTTACTACGTATTTCATTATGAGGGTACATTAATTTTAAAAACATTTTGCTTTTGAAATCTTCCTTAATAATTAATGCTTAATGATTTTTTCCTAAAACAAAGCTAATGTAAATATTCTAGTTCAAGCTTTTATCCAAAAGATATCTAATCGCCAGACATTTTTGTAATCCATATTAAAACCGTACGGCATATTTGAATGAAGTAATATAATTTTAAATCTAAAAAAACACGATCTAATAAAATTATTTCTTTTTACATTTATCTATATGTATTTGTATCAACACATATAAAAAGATAAATTACAATCTACACATATTAATTTCATTCCAAACAATTCCAAAAAATATATAGTATTTTAAATATATATAGTAATATATGTAGTTTAAATTATACTTCTTTATAATTCAAGCAAATTATTGCTTCTGGATTCCTCCTATAACTAGCAACTCAGCAAATAATATCTCGAGGTTTATCAAAAGACTTCGCTGAGACGTCGTACTCATCGAAACAAAGCAGTCACTGAATGCCGATTATCCTTGTCTTCATTGTCTTTTATTCAGTTGAAGGTCAAATTTCATTCGCTGCCGCTGAAGTGACGTTTTTGACGTCGAACTCTAAATTAGCATACTTCACAGTTTGAAAATTAGAAAAATTTGCATTTGTGATTCTCTTTTTCAAATTTCGGCAAAAAAAAAAAAAAAAAAAAAAAAAAAAAAATTCGCTTATATCTTTATTTTATATAAAACTTACAATATCCTTTAACTGTTTTGGGCAGTTTACAAAGAAACAATAAAAGAAGATGCCTCTAAAGAAAGTTGCCTAATGATTTTATAGAAGGAAATTTCGCGTTCCAAACAGAAGTATCACCCTCATCATTTTCTATTTAAACCAACCTTCTCCGTCTTACAATTACAGTAAAACCAAGTTTTCATATGTTTTCTGTGTTAAATAGTGTATTTATGTTTTTTGTTTTACATTTACTAATTCCCATTGATTTGAAGTTATGAGCAAAGGTGCACAACGCTCTGTAGCTAAGTTTAAATAAGTAATCATCTGTGAATAAAGAACGAATTAATCAGTTTTGCATTGCTTTCTTGAATTCATTTTGCATTAATTTCTTCAGAAACTTGTGACGGTTTACAAACATTTCGTTTGACGAACGACCTTCAGAAATGAATTAAATTCATGAACTAAGGTTTCTCCGCATATAAAAACTGCGTAGAAGTCCTCATTCATTTTGCCTAAAGTAAATGTCGAGGATTGTAGTGAAATGTTAAACTAGTTATCGCTGAGTTCAAATAACAAAATCTTTACTAGCTTCAAGAAGGGTTAATTACCCTTTATTGTACTCAGAATAAGATGAACAGTTGTCCGCTCTCTCAGGTTTCACTCGCTACTCAGGATTCCTAGCTCTCTCTCACCAAGTACTAACCTTCTAACTCATTAATACTCATTAACTAATACTCCTTCTAACTCATTTGCATTCAATGCGATTCTAAATCTTCATTCTGGTAGGGAGTTGTAAGTAGAAACAACGAAAGGCTTCGGAATTAAAATAGCTGTTATTTAAGCATAAGAAAGTGCAACCTAATCTTGCTCTTAAAACTTTCATCATTAGTCAAAAAGTCAGCTTTATTTACTAACGCATGAATTTTAAGCGAAAAGTGTAAATCTAGGTTGAAAGAAGTTTTCTCAAAGTTTCTCAGAAATTGAAGTGAATTAAAACGTTATAATTTTGTTTCTTTCTTCACTTCCGAATTAATTATTTTCTGATACTATGCCACTGTCTTCATTTTCAAATTATTATTTTCTGGTGTTTATATATTTTCCGAGGCTTGAAGAAAAAGCAGTTTTAAACCCTACGCAAAAAGTTTTATATTTTAAAGACTTTGAAATTCAAGAATAATTTAGTATTTAGAAAGGAACTCTTCTTAAGAATATCTAAAAATCCCTATCAGATTTTTAGAGGTTATTAAAACAGTGATGAAATGCCATTTTTGTGTTTGAGAAAGAAATTCAATCTGCTTTCATATTTCAAGCAGTACGATATAGAAAATACAGTTTAGTATTTTTTAAATTTTTATTTTATTTTATTTTTGTTTCACGAATTGGAATAAAAGAATGACTTCAAAGTTATCCAAAGTATTCTGCTATGGCAGGAAAGCATTTAAAATTAAAATAGCTGTTATAAAATTAAAATATACCTTACAACTGTATTGAATCTATCCATATCCTGGGGCTTCCTTCTGTGCAGAAAATTCGGGTAAAGTGAACTCAGATCCACACGAAAGCAACTGAGTCAAGAGTTACTTCAAGAGTTGTCTGTTCACTGTCTAGAAGTTCATCCTTGAAACTTGTGATTCTCCGATAATTTTTACATTTAATGCAGTCGAGCTAGCGTCCGCCCAAGACAGAATCTATGTAATATATTACTGCTGCAACTGTAGTAAAGAACAGACATTATGTATGTGAGACCCAGAATTGTTGTAAGTGCTAGATGAGAAGAGAAGTTGAAGAGAGGTTTGGAGTATTATTAGTATGAACACTGCTAACCATCTGTGAGAACATAAAATTCTCACTCCGTTCAGCTTATCTTCATCGCTACTGTAATCGTAATTGCTGGACTGCCACGTGCGCCGCATGCATAAAAACTGGACAGACTGGTCGGCCTCACACATCTCGTCCTCGTATTATGGAGCATCACTCACTTCTCTCTGCTATTTTATTTTTCCCTGAGTTGGATGAGAAGATATGTTCCATTTTCTAAAAAGTGCACGATTTAGTGATAAGTATTTTGGATAGAAATTAATCTGTCGCGATGCGAGACAAAAGGTAAGCCTACATCGAATGTCTGAACTGTGATGTTCCCAATATGTGTAGACTTGTTTCGCAACCTCGGGAGAAGCCGACCATGTGCTCAAAGAATAGAAATGTATGATAAAAGAAGGGTCCTTCCGTTTAGAATACAACCACTTCACATAAAATAGTGAAATTAGAAATCAGTATTGAGCACTGTACCACCGATGTTCTTAGATTAATAAGTCGGACACTCTATTTGCAAAATAGACGGTACTCGTGACACGCATGTTTCATATATCAGTTTTGTGTTTATAAGATCTTCATGATGATTTTCGTATTATGTGATATATATTAATATTCAAGAGAAGTTTTTTTATGAAATAAATGTGTGATTAAATGATTCTACAAGTCTCATGCATGGGGGTTATTGGGTGAGTCAATTATTTTTCTATTCCTATTATTAAATTGTCAACGCACTGTACTCCACTAATTTTCAGGCTAGCTAATTTTATGCAGACATGATTTATATTTGATACTCTTAGTATCACACCAGACTAGGAAGTCACATTTCCAACACCACACCACCCAAATTACGATACTATGAAGAACAAGAGATATAAAAATAATGTTTTCTGTACAAACGATATAGATTGCAAGGATGAATTTGTTAAAAATGCAAACCCGTTCAGTTTCCGTTACAAGGAGAAATCAAAATTTTGTTTAGCCGTCATGACGGGCAGTATAACTATTGAGACACACTTCAACATTTAGAAAAAGTGGATTTGCGTATTTCAGCCCAATCTGTCTCCACAAGTTGCTAGCGCATACGCAATCATTGTATGTTGGATTACATGGTTGCCGGCATCGACAAGACATAATCTGATGGGCTACATAATTTGATAGGCAGCTCAGGGTAACTGTACGATCTGTTGAGTGTTCAACATTGTGTGCCTTATGAGTTCGAGCTTCTGTTAAATAAATCCGTGATTATCCTCTTTTGACGCGGTGTAATGAAGCTCGCTACTTAAAGGGCATCAGAAAAACACAAATTTCTAGTATACAGAAAAGGCTATTATTGTCCGTTTTACATAGGTTTCAGTCAAACAGATCTGCTGCTTCTTCATTAAGAGGCCATTTAGTCAGGACATATCTATTACTTTGAAGAACAGCGACTCCATGTTTGCCAAATTTTGGATCATGAAATTATCCAAAATTTCAGTTTACGTTTAAAGTTTCGAATTTTTATTTTCTTAACCTCTTTAAAGCCTGACTGAATTGATCTTAGCTCTTGGTAAAGTGATTAATAGATCAACTTGTAGTAATTTTAGATCACCGATGTTACCACCTTGTTATTAGCCTGTTTCAGTTGCCAAGCTTGAAGTATTACCAGAATTACGGCCGATATAATTTGTACTGCTGCGGGGAACTCTTGATTTAAACCGCTTAAAAGAGTTCATTTATCCTTATTACTGCACATACTTTCTTGAAACATTTAGTACTTTTTTTCGCGGATTAACTCGGCTTTTAGTTTCTGGATCAATATATACACCAGAAAGTTCATGGCCCACTCATACTACTAGTTCTCAGAAAGATGCCTGTACTTGCTTTCAGAACCCCTGTGAAAATTGAAGTGATCATAAGGATAAAGTCCATTAGTGGTTTTATGCTTCATATCGGTAGTAATTAAAGATTGTTCACTCTGAAATTTTAGTAATTTGTTTTACTTACTACAGCTATTCTATTCTTTGAATTGTTGAACTTTAATTACATCATATTTCATAAAAAATATTTAAACCATTGTGAGCAAAACCTGAATTTTGAAGAATATGGTTTTGTGTTTGTTCTCATATGACCTGAGATGTTTTTATATGTACTGAGACGATACTTTGTTACTGTATGTTTATATATATATTGAGGACGCACCAGCGACCGAGCGATAATGTTGCTAAACTCTGGTAGTTCGCCCAAGGTTCGAAACCCACGAACGGGCTTGTTGCATGGGCATTTTTATGGTTTTCTCCATCTGTAATGATATACGAGACAGTTTCCCTTAGAAAGTCATCGATGGCATCTCTCCCCTTAGGCAGATAGCCCTGGAGTGCTTTGCCACAATCAGCTACACCAAAACAAAAAATCAAAAAGAGATTTTAACCATGATACTTAACTTCTTTTGAGCCTAGGCATTTTGAAGACATGCGATAAAAGAGAAGACTGATTTCAACACTGAAAATATCTTAGCTGGTATCAATACACTTCTTTGGATAAATTCTTTAGTCTTTAACCAGTTCTGCTGAAACATCTTTGGAATCTTCACTTATGATATGTTATGACATTCTGTGACGTAATTTATGCAGCCATTTTGTTTAAGAAACGTCCCCCTAATATTCACTTGCGATATTATTCCTTGCGTCTTTTCCTTTATCAGAAGCCAGTTCCTTTTTATAAATGAGTAAAAATATTTAGCAAAATATGGTCTGAACATCCTACTACTTTCGTCTTGACCAGGCAAATTCTTTAAGGCGAATTTTCTCTCAAACTGTTGTTCTTTCTTCAAATTCCTTCTTTCAGAAACATTGGTTTTCAGAGATGACATAAGAATATTCAATATTCTGTTTAAATTGAATTTAGTTACATCTTTCAGGAAGACTGCTATTCATCTTCTAGGCATTTAGCTCTACGTTTTATTATATCAAAGACAGTCAAACGCTTTACGTCAAGCATATTTTGAATATTTGGAATTTGGAATACTTTTACCATCTCTAAAGGATGAATTATAAAATTTCTTACAGAATTAGTAGTCACTTTGTAGAGTCTTGCCATGTTCACTTTAGATATGGAATTGTTTATATACTTTACCAATCCATAATAATATGTTTTCTCACCCTGTTCATGTTCATTCTCTGTTCTTAAGTGAAAGATAATAATAACTTAAGAGGTAATAATTAAAAAAAGAGAATAATTCTTGTAATATAGTTTTATTTAAAGCAAAACATACAATGAAAAACATTGTCTAACAAAATATTTCAACAGAAATTTGGAGTATCCGAGTTATTAATAGAGTTACTGATTAACACCTTCTGAACAAACTATTTTATTGCGAGGAATAATTTGATGATATTTATTTTACGGCAATAAAAGCTTAAAATAGAGAAAAAGTAATATATTAGAAAAGAAAATTGCACTCTGTGTTAAAATATTTAATATAAAATCTATGCAAACTAATTTCAAATATACAAGTGTCCAAAAGAGCAAATCTGAAGCTCTGCATGTGCTATTTCCATATCCACCGATAAATTTAGTTGCGTATAAAATGAAGTTAAGTAATATAGTAGGCGATAAAATGGCGAAGGAAAAAAGTTTATTATCCCCCTGAAAAAAACTTACTTTAATAATATTCTTTTAAAATTTATATACATAATTTATATACACACATTTTAAAAACAGAATTTTATGTACATAAATTTTAATAACAGCACTTCTTATATTGTTAGCAAATTTTTACAAAGCATCAATAATAAAAATGAGAGTAAACGCATTTCATACTAATAAGCTTCATTAAAAATTATTTTGAAATTTAAGGTTGCAAATAATTGTTTCAATTCATTGAAAACTGTAATAAAAACCATAAGCACGTTTAATACTATTATTGCTAGTAAAACGTATGTTAAATTTCAAAACTATATTGTAAGGACTTAATGAGTTTTGTTCAGTTATTAGTTATTTTACCCTTTCTATTTTTTCTCATTTCAATTTCCTGCCAAAATAATCATTTTCGCGCATTACGCAAAGTAGGGTAGAAAGATATTATTTAAGGTGGTGTCTGATTTACTTCAGAGAGACCGTATTTTGCGTCTCGGCCACATTGATTCGCTGATATTTATGCTTTATATTTTACAGCCGTTTCTATTAACTGCCGTTTGTCTGTCACGATATTAGAACTAAGAGTCTAAGGTAGTTCGCGTTAATCATCTCTCTGAAACTTCGGCTGGTTATTTAACTTTAGTTTTAATTTTATGTTTTATTTTGATTTATAGCCAAAAGTGTTGGCTGACTTGTAAGCACCAGAAGTGCAGACTGTAAAACCTTTCTTGATTTGAATAAAAGGGTGTTTTCAGCCTTCGTATGGATTGTCATTGATACAGTTGAACTTATTGAATAGTCGCTTCATAGTTCAAGTAAAGTTCTGGCCACGAAAATAATATTACTTTACAACATTAATTCATGGATATCTTCAGATATCTTGAATTAAAAAAATTTAATTTTTTCAGGTATGTCTAAAAATACATATAATTTAAGATGATTGTAAATTATTATAAGTTTTAATTCAAAGCATTTTTTGAAATATTTATAAAAATCATTTAAAAATACAAATTTTAAAAATAAATCAGAAATAGTTATGAAATAAGAAAGCTAATAAGTTTAATTTAAAATCGATGTCATTAAATATGTACCAAACTCAGTTAACATACCGGAGTTAAAATCTAGACTGCTATTCTAAAAAGAATTCTACTATTTTTACAAAACTTTGGACTTTGAAATAATATGAGGCTTCAAATGGAAACATTGAAAAAAATTGCCATGTCATTTCAGAAAGTCCCATTTTTGCACCAAATTATGCATGTTAGAATAACGCTATATATAAATCTAAAGTACGTTCTAAGTTGCACTTTTAAGACATGAAAAAAAACCAAGTCGAATTTTGGCGATCGCCCGTCTAGGACGAGAGAGGTACAGAACTGTCCTTCTTTTTTTAACTCGATGTACAATAAATTAAACCACGTGCATGTATAGCTCATGTCTTACGTGGAACATCGGAAGCAATATATAAACTGTTTGTGATTCAAATGATTTTATCTGCTTAATAAAAATGGAGCTTGCTAAACACATAACTAACATTTGCTTTTTCTGAAGTACTACATTTTTTTTCTCGACCGTTTGGGAAATGTGGCTGCAATGAAGTGACTTTTGCACCAAGAACTTACAAATTGAAACAAAAATATTAAAAGGATAACATAGTTACAGCTAGGAAACGCAATTTATCTAATGTCTGCTTTACAGTAGAATATATTTTTGCCAGATGTCTTTTAAACCCATTTGCACATCGAAAAAACAAAACACCGGTTATTCATAGCAGTTATTCATAGCAGCTAAAAATTTACCGGTTATTCATAGCAGCTAAAAATTATTGATTTGAAAACCGCTTAGCAGTTTTGCTATTTTCATAATGAAATAGACTTTGGCCAAACTTCCCCACAAACTACAATTATATAATTGGTGAAACACTTTCGTTGCATGAGAGCAATATCTTCTCAAATTTTCCTTTCTAGCATTCAAGAACATGAAAAGATCATTCTGTAAGTATAAACATTCTCTGATTGATAAACGGTTAAGGTTCGAATTCATCAGCATAGATAGTTACAGGATGATTCAATGCAACTGACTTCTCTGGAAGAACTTATGCGAACCGTGTTTGAAGATTCCTGTAACTACAGAGGCTATCACATAGTTTTTAGGCGATTTTCATAGTCATTGCAGAAATATTTTGCTTAAACGTTTTAGGTTTTTGAAGAATCTATTTGATAACGCTTATTTTTCTCTATCTTTATACAGCATAATATTCAAGACAATAAACGTAGCTTTTCGTAGTATCGCAAGAAGTATTTTATCCTATTTCTCTTGAACAGCTTTCCAAAGTCTAAGGTGGTTATAGGTCAACGTAAAGACAACCCACTTTTTAAAAGTCCAAAAACGCAAAAATGCATTGGTGATAGATTAAGAAGATTTAGTAGGAATATAAGTGAAGGATATCACCTTGATACCCGTATCTTGTTCCATTTTTTCAGAAAAATTAACAGTATATTTTGAGGTGCCGCTGCTTGCTTTGTCTTAATGCACTTTTGCTAATTGCACACACTGTGTATAAAGAGAAGGTATTTTATATTTAAAAACTGGACATAAAATATGTTTTTGATAAAATGTGGAGTTGATCTTATCCTTTTTCTCCACTTTCTTTATATTTAATTGGCACTTACATAAAAAAAAACCACCAACAATCATATATCCCTTAGAAAAACTTTCTTTAGTTTTCTTGAACTATGTTTTAAGATTTTTTTTCTCCTCTTTGATGCTAATAAATGGATTTCTTTTTATCGCAGTCATTTACGTACAATTCGTCTCTACGTACGTACGATTCGTCTATAGCGACAACATTTTTCCATTTTTGTCCGGATAAATGTTTTTCATAAATAATTCTGCAGCGCGTTCTGCATATGTTCTAATATGTCGCGGAGAAAGGAGAAGCACGTTATGTTTTTTCGCCTTTTTAAGATTTAAATCAGCATTAATCACATTGTTTACAGTTGACACTGAGCATTTTAATGATTTTGCAACTTTTCTGCGACTTAATTTAACATTAAATATCTTACTTTTGCAAATTCCATTTTTTCCTTGGATGCGTATTTGGAATAATTTTCCCGCTTGAATCTAATTTTTTTTATTATTATTTTTTTATTTAACGTTTTTTTCCTTTGTTGTTGACATTACCTATCGTAGCTTTAGATAAAACCCATGGCTCTTTCACAACATTTTTAATAGCTAGATACAAATAATTTTCTTTGGAAAGAACCCAGACGTAGCCTTCCATTCATTGCTACTTTAAAAGCGATATTTCGGATGGAAACTAAACTGTTGCGTAGCAGACGATAATTTATACTTTCAAAGATATAGCTGCAATTAAAAAATTCCAAGCGGAAGAATTTTTTTACAGCAAAGCAAAATTGTTTAAAAAATGTGCGAACAGCCTTTGTAAAGGCTGGATATCTAATATAGTACAACTATTGAAATACTATATTTTAATATTTAAATTAATACATAATTACTAAAATTGTTGTTACTTTGCTGTTTACTTTCCTAAATGGCGATAACTTACGACACAATAACATGGCCCTAACTTAGTTAGGTCTCGATTGTCATTGGGATGTCATTGATTACTTTACAAAAGAATTAAGACACACAGGCAAAAGTTGAGATTAATTACAGTTTCTATAAGAATTCATATATCTAAAGAACGATCTGTTAGTATGATTTTCTCTACTTCATGCAGCCATCAGTTTGTGACGCATTTCTTCCTCAAGGGCTTAACACGTGATTAGCTTAACCATTTCTCGAAAATAAACTCATTCATACTAATTGGAACTTGTATTTACACCTAACTGATATCTGTAATCTTCCAGAAAGTTAGGCGTTTTGGGAAATTCTTAAATAACGTACATTGTCAACGAAATTTAATCTTGTTGACAATTGTTTAATTTAATCTTACTGTTTTGAATCCATAGATTTATACAACATAAATTTCCTTTTGCATTAATGATTTTTATTTGAGTTTAATTTAACTAACTAAACAGATTATGCACCATATCCGAACCTGATACTTTTAATGATCGTTAAATCCTTTATTTCTGAATCTCATTTCAAGAAAATAGGATATGCTAACAGATATAATCCTTATGTTACAGATATAATCCTTATGTTACAGATATAATCCTTATACATTATAATTATGTCATAGATATAATCTTTATCCTCTAACAGATATAATCCTTATGTTAAATCTTATACATTGGAATCAGACTCAAGGCAAAATTCCTTTGGTTTAATCGGATTGTTTCCATTAAAACGTAGACATCAAGAATGAAGAGTTTGACTTTTATTTAAATGCATTATCGCCATAGAATAATGAAAAGTTCCATTTAAAGACTTTCATATCATTAAGAAAGCAAAATATGAAGAACAAAACAATAATCTTAACAAATCTCTTTTCCTACGTATTTAGTGAGAATCTTAAAACTGTCATGAATATTTTAATATGTATTATATATGAAACACATCAAAATATACTTCTTTGCTCCATATTACTAAAATTTATATAAGATTTGTTACATAAATAGTCAATGATATCCTGGAATTAAGAGCAGTTTACATAACCTTGCAAAACGTTTTGTAATATTTCCAAAATTTTAAAATTTGTAAAATATGAGGTTTAAACTACTCCTAATCTTTAAATTCAGGAAATGTGACTTGTGCACAATTACGCACAATTTACTATTCGTTTAGGGGTTAAATATTATGCCATATTATTAACAATGCACAAATTTTTGCCTTTTTTAAACATCTCAAAGCTAACAGCTTCTTAGTGTTTATTGTTTTTATTTCAATGGTATCCTGTCATAAATACAAAGTATTATTACTTCAGGTAAATATTACTTTCAAGCTTGGTTAACAAAAATAAAACACATAGCTTCGCCTTGAATAATTAAATAATTTTTTACTACTGTACAAATCGCTTTACACAAAAAATAGCAATTTTTTCTACACTAATTTATCTTTGTAATTTTGAATAGCCCATTTTTAAATAAGTTCTATGTCTTTAAAGATTTTATGTTATATACATTTAATTTCTGAGGACTAGTTCTTAAACTAAACCTAACATATCTATTTTGCTAATTCAGAAGTCAAACAACAAAAATCAGCGTTATATTTACAAAATTTTCACAGGACTAGTTTCGATGGTTTTACCGAACCTCCATTCTCAGCTGCAAAACCGCAAAAATTGACTTTTGAATTAGTATTTATTCGGTGTGTTATTGTGTCTTAATTATATCTATTTTGCCTATATTTGTTTTAGATTTTAAATTAAAATCTACATAACATGACAAAATTTTAGTTTCTTTTTAGTCTTTCATTCTTTTTTAATAAGTTGTATATTTTACATTTTTTTTTTAATTTCTCATTTAAGTTCTTTGAATCCTTTACAGTTAACTCTTTGAGGTATTAGACAATTATCTAAAATTTACAATTTGTATTTATTTATTTTTTTAACCGAGATAAAGTTCTTGGCACTGCTCCTGGCAAAATGCTTTCTAATGCTTTCTCCGTGCCGTTTTGAGGTATAAAATACTCCATATAATCCAGTTATATTGCATTTAAGCAATTCTAACTGCCGTAAAATCAGTTAAAACTTCTCTTCACAAGAACAATTTATGGGCAAACAGACATTTGTAATAATTCACCGAAACATTTAGTAAATTACTTAATTGAATAATTTAGTTTAAATTATACATCCAATTACGTAGATAAGATTATTTTTAATTTAATTACAAGAAGTATATCCTGGGCTTTGAAAAATGTAGGATGATGGTTCAAATTGTAATCGTCATCAAAAATGCATCTGATTGCATTGCTACATTTAAAACGTAACTTTTTTTTAGTAATTTTATAGTAATACTTGATGTGTGAATATACAATTTTTGGCCAATGGAGCGCAAGCAATATGATACATAATTTTGAATAACTAAATAAATACTCTATGTTTAAAATAAATTATTGTTAATCGATAACTTGAAATTCATTTTAATGAAAGTTTCTGTTATTTATAGGATGAAATTTATTTATTTGTGCTTTACGATGACTAAACCAATGCTTTCTCTTCAGTGTTTGCGTAAAACAATGTGTAAACGAATGCTCTTCCCAGCGTTTCGTTTTCAGTGGTAGAAATGATTTTCTATTTTTGTAATATTTGCAATAGATCAGAGTTAATACATGTCAGCATCACTATAAAGCTCTCTGCGAAGGCAAATGTACAGAATCAGATAATTATGCTGATTGTTTTCTAACCTATTTTATTATTAAACATAAAGCTACAGAAAACCGATGGAATCTAAGCTTGTTTCATATGGAATTTTATAAGTGGCCTCTACATATGTAGCTGTCCGTATACAGAAAATGTCGACGATAAATATTCATAATTGTTTTTAATGAACAATTAATTAAACTTTAATATTTATGAATTGTTCGTTATTGTCTTTATTTGTAACAAATATTGTATTATTAAATATTAAAATTTTAGTTCTGTTATTTGGGTGACTACGATAAATGATATTTTAATTATATCCCCCTCCCTGAAGGAAAAATCTTCGAAATATTTATTTCTGTCAGTTAGCAGATTTAGCACTTTGAACAAACGAATAGCGTGCTGGGAATATTTCTTGCAAAGCCTCGAGCACAAGCGATTGATTTAAATAAATGCATATCTACGTCTTAAACAGTGAGGCCTCCTTCGACGCGGGAAAGGCGCAGCAACGTGTGAGTTGACTGTCCTGCTTGCTGGCTAATCGGGCCCGACCGTCACCACGACAGGGATTCGTTGTGTTACTATCAAGTTTGACTTGACTGTGTGATCGCCAGATGATTTTCTGACACTTTCTGTCTGTTTCTCTCTCTCTGGTGTAGTGTTGCTTAAACACAGATCTTCCTATTGCATTAATTTACTATGAAACAATATCTTTTTCTTTTTTTAATTATTTGCTTTGTCATTTCAGTTAATTTTAAATGCAAGATTTTATAGTCTGTATCTTTAATTCCAAAATGAGATTCATTCTTAAATATAAAAGCTCGTAATAATTGCTTAGGTCAAAATTGTTAGAAGAATTAGACTGAGATCTCCTTAGCAGGATTAAAAAATATTCTTTTTGTCAGATGATTTTTGTATTTTTATTTTAAAAAAAATATTATTTTGGTTGCAAAATTTTCGACACGTTTAAACTCCAGGCTGAAGATTCCAAACTGCTATTTTTAATACATATTTGATTTTTATCATTTATTAATTTCAGTTTGGAAACCTCAATAATTTAGTTTAACATTTATACTTCGTAGTAATGATGAGCTAAAACAAATGAAAAAAGCATTTTTTATCGCCAGATGATGACAGTAAAATTAACGTAATTCCTCTCTGAAATATTTCTACATTTAGATAAGAGAATTAACTATACCGTGTCTAAAAGTCCTAGAGACATATTAAAGCTGTTGCCACGAATATTTTCCCCTAATGGATGATGATCGGGAAGAGAGGTATGTGATTTCTACAGTCTCCTAGGAGTTTTGAATGGAAAGAAGAATTATACGAACTGCAGTTCTGAGATTAACTTATCAGCTCCCACTGCATGTTAGATGAAATACTCTGGAGATAAGTTAACTTACCTCTGGTAATTAAATACTTTATCCTTATCTTACAAATGCACGATTATGCACACCGCACAATGATATAAATTTCTGACATACATCTGATTAATTGTTTGCAGATTTAAAAAGAAATTTTTGCTTTCAACCTTAGGAAATACTATTTATTTTTATTAGTAAAATAAAATAGTTTACTTGCAATGAAAATATACTTTTAGAATTTACTTTTACAAATTTGAAATTTTCTATTACTTATAACATTTCCTCAAATATATTATTTTTTTTTGTGTATTCTGGCTTGTTCAACAGCAAAATATAAAAACAAAACTACTGATTAGAATAATAAAATACATAAAATCAATGTTTTGCTGAGATCCAAATGTGAAATATCTTGTTCCTTTTAAACTGAAATATGTGTAATAATTTATGTATCTGCAAGGGAATTAATCTACCTTTACCTAAATGAAAAACTTTTCTGGTGGGCATAGCATGATTTTTATGGGCACAGATGATTTTAAGAAATATTTTCTAGGGAAAATGGGACGTAAATTTCGAAGTGGTTCATATTAAAATAAGATATAAGAAAATTAATAAAATTAATCTGTTTTGTTCACCAAAGTTCCAACATGGGTTGAACTACCAAAATTTAGCACTCTCTTATATTCATCCACTAAAGGATTTAGATGGTCCATACTTGCCCCAAAAAGACTATTAGTCTTCAAATGCGATTTCGCGTGGTCCATTGTAACTGCGCTGTTTCACTTTTCATTCAGGTCTGCTGCCGAATGGGAAAATGTAAGATATTTTCTTTCAGATTTAATTTGTCTGTTATTAATAAACAAACCAAAGTATTTAAAAGCAGCAGATCCACATCTTAAAACTATTAATAGTCCAAAGGGATTTGTCCCGAAGGACTATTACTTTCGTTTTGGCAATCTGCGTCGGACTCCTATTAATGTCGGATTACTTTTCAAACTGTTGCCACTAAATGTTAGAGTCCTGCATTATATTTGAAGAAATTAAATAATGAAAAATCTGCTTAATGTATATATGTTTGTCGCATTGTTATAGAACAACGGTAGCTAGAGCCATCGAATTTTGAATGACGTAATCTCCTACGAATATGGTGCTGTGGAAGATTTGGAATTTGTTTTATTATTAATTTCATATTTTTTAAAACTTGAACGAATTTTTGAGTAACAAACTCAAGGATTTCAAAGCGAGCCATGGCAACGTTGCACAGAAAAAAAAAATTACCTCCAGCGCTTGAGTCTCTGTACCGGGAATTCTAAAGATATGCTCATTTTAAAACTATTTTGCCGTATTGCTGTTGAACTGAGTTTTATGGTTTAAGTGCAAACGGAATATTTAATAAATAAATGTAACACACAAAACGTTAAAAAAAACCCCTTTAAACGTAATTTAAAATCTGAACACTTCAAATTTTGGGGGGGGGTCTATTTTCTAATCTAATTGATTTAAATAAAAATACATTTAGTTCATGATATATCTAATTAAAAACATTGAATGTTTTATAGAGTTAAATAATATTCTTTTTTTTTACTTTGAAATATGCAGAAGATGTATCGCATTCCCATATTAGTCTAATTGCGTATTCATCTAATATCCTATTAAATGTTTCGCTGTTCCACCTGGGCTAACTCTATCAGTAATCTCCACTGATGAACCATATTAAACCAGTAATCTCCACTGATGAACCATATTAAACTTTAAAAAAGCCCTTTTGGGTAATCGTTATACTGTTACTTTGAGCGTATGTTTGATCAAAAAGAAATCATTTCTTGTATAATAGATATAAATAGATATAATAGATATAAATAACAGTATAACGATTACCCAAAAGAGCCCTTTTGGGTAATCGTTATACTGTTATTTTGCGCGTATGTTTGATCAAAAAGAAATCATTTCTTGTTCAGCAGCCGCAATGCTTATAATTTTTCATATTATTAAAATTGTACACCTGTTGCCCAAAAGTATTTTCTTATTAATGAAACTATGTATCTTTTACGCAAAAGTCTCTGTAATGCATGTTTTATTTTATACTTTGAGAATTTTAATCCAATATCTTGGATATTCTGAAAAATGATTTAAGTTTGCTTAAGAATCACTTTTATGATTCGATATAACGTCAAAAATCATCTTATCGCATAATTGTAATTTGTTCTTTTGTAAATGCTGGGGTGAATATTCATCCAGCATAGCATTAATAATTCAAAATATTAGTAACAAAAGCAAGTTGAATTCTTTTCAAATATTTTCTGTTAATAATAATTCTTTCTGAACCTCTTCTATGAACATGTTTCTTAAAAGTATCAATTGCTTGTGTTTCATGCATTTTCTCAATTATATTTTTGTCGAAAATAAAAAAAAAAAAAAAAAAAAAAAAAAAAGATTCTTAATTTAACTATTCAAGCAAATATTCATTATTTGAAAAGTTTTCCACCTCTATGTTACATTTTGGACTGTTTTCCACCTTCGCCTCTAATAAAAAATGTGATAATTTTAAGCATTAAGTTTATTTTAATTGATATAAGTCTGAGATGAATTTTTAAAATTAACAATATCACTGGCCTAATTTTCCTAACTGGATTAAATTAGAGAATTTTTTTTCTAACTGGATTAATTTCAGAAGAATGATTATTGTTTTAAAATTAACAATATTCTTCTTCTGAAAGGCCTTATTTTTCTAACTGGGTAAACATTTGATTTATTAATAGTACAAGGATGGCATTAGTGAGCATTGCAACACCAGACTCATATCTTGCGTTATAAGGTATTTCTTCCACTTTCCTAGCGTGCTTTCGTGGTGTAGTGGTTCAGCACGCTGGGCCGGTGCTCCAGAGTTCCGTGGTTCGATTCCCGGCGAAGGCGGTTGCATATTTTTCATCTTTTCTGCTTCTAATTAACCTAATGACTATACAGCGTAAGAATACTAATTTTTTTGCTATCATGAAGTTTTCGTACGAACAATATTGACCTTTCAGAAGAACTTACATTAAATGTTTCTCTGACAAAATTTCGATAAACAATAATCTTGTGATTTTTAAAATAACACAATTTTATTCTTATCTTTCAAGGGGCTGGAGAAAAAAATCTTACCTTGGCGATCTAGGTATTTGGGAAACTGCGTTTGAAGAAAGCTCTAGTTTCAGATCATATATGGTAAAACAAAAAATTATCGTGTTTTTTTTTAGAAATATAGTTTTAAAACACTACTTATTAAAAGTTTTGATCTTGAATAAAATTAGTATGAAAAAAGCCTTTTTTTAAATGAAAAAAAAATGTGTAATTTCTAATTTATCTTTATGATCTTAAACTATATATTTCTTGAGATTCTTTGAGAACTATAATTGTAGAGAAATGCATGTATAAGTAAAACATGTATAAGTAAAAAATAGTTTAATAATTGGTTTCCAAGAATTGCTTCAATGCAATTTTAATTTAATATTGCTCATGAGACCAATATGAGAATTAATTCTTCTCCCACAAGATAGCCCTGAACATTTTCAAATGTTTTACTAAAAATGGTTTTGTATGTAAATCAAAAATATAAGCTATATTGCAGGTATTCAATAAAAATTTTCACAGCATCAAAAGACCGAGCCTTGAGAAAAAACTAGTAAATATATTTGTTTTTGATTTTAAATCTAGATACATGATTAATTATGTTAGTAATTCCGTGTTCAAACATTTTCTCAAAAACGTAGCGTCACATCGTCAAACCTGCAATCCTGAATTGTACTGACGAAAGGTTTTACCATATTCTGTTTAAAAGAAATGTAACGATATCATCCCGGAGAAACTTCCTTACATAAACTCCCATTTCAAGGGTTCCGGGGATGAATTATTGTCCACAGTTTGGGAGCCACTGTTTAGCGAATTGTTAGCCAAAAGGGCGTTAGCCCAGAAGTTCTAATAATTTTGTTTTGGTATTTTGCTTCGAAAACTTTAAAAAGTTTGAATCACTTTTCAAATTGTTGTCACAAAATATTATCGCCCTGTATTATATTTAAAGATATTAAATAATGAGGAATCTGCATAAACGTATATATATTTCTCTCATTGTGATAAAACAACGGTGCCATAGCCATCAAATTTTAAATAACGTTCGTATCTACCCGAATATGGTTATCCGGAAGCTCAAATTCGGAATTTGGAATTTTTTTTTTTTGTTATCTATTTCATATTTTGTAAACCATTCATGAGTTCCTGTTTAAGAAAAGACGATTTCAAAGCGAGCAATGGTAACACTATACGGGGGAAATAATTCCCTCCAGCGCCTCGAGACTGTGTATCGGAAATTCTAAAGATATGCTGTTTTTAAGTTATTTTGCGATAATGCTGTTGAATTGAATTTTATGGTTTAAGGGCGAAGAATATGATATTTAATAAAAAAGGTAACATAAAAAACGTTAAACAAGCAGCCTTTTGGGCGCAATATAAAATCCGAATTCTTTCAGATTAATTTTAATTTAGTAGTACAGATGAAATAAACAACTATGTTCTAGAGAATATTTCAGCTCCGAAGCTCCTAATTGCTAGCCGAACGTGCTTTGTATTATAACGTAAAGGTACGCTGTAGGGAGAAAGAAAATACTTGACAAATTACAACAGTGGTCTTAGTGGCTGGCGAATGCATTTCAATGATATGTTATTATTGTTGCAAGTATGGTGTTTCAAAGATTTTAATTATTTGAAGTCAGAATTTACATGATTTTCATCTATAATAAATAACAATAAATAACGCATTATAAAACCTATAAACTGAGTTAATTAATTTACAATGTGATATAAATCTTTTCAAAGACTTCAAGATATAAGGCTTATTAATTGTTTTATTTGTAACTGTCAAAATGTAAGCACATTCAGTTACGAATTTTTGCATAAAGAATAATCGCTTTGTTTGGAAAACCATATTTATGTGAACAGCTTTTGACAGTTAAAAATTGATAAGAAACGAATTCGATTGACCGATGAGCATCTGCAGTCCGTCATAAAGATGATTTCCAGCAATTTTCTCCATTGCGGCAGATATTGTGCAAACAAATTTGGTATTTTTTTCTTTGAAAACATACAGACTCCCCGTGCACCACATATGTACAACACGGAGCTTGCAGAAGTAAGTTAACTAAAACATTAAATGTTACATGCATAAATAAAACGAACAAAAGCAGAGAACAGCAGTCTGGACTTCACGAAAACAGATACGTTCTTCACTGGCCAAGTTACTCCGAACATTTTCAAATCGTTCTGTAAGCATAATCTAGGACCATCAAATGTAGGGCATGAGAAAATCAAATGTTCTACATACTGAGGCACTCTGTTTGAACATTCACATAAAATGTTTGATCTTAGATTAAAACGAAAGAGGTAACTTCACCGCGACCAGACAAAAACTGAGACACTTTAAAATTTATAGAGAGGAAAGACTCTGAATGCAGTCTATGGTAAATAGAAGGAAAGAATTTTTGGTGACCTCAGCATTACAAGATTAAATATATTCCTCATTTCACATAGCTGAAAGCTTCTTATAATGAAAGGACTTCCAATAGCTCTTTGAAATGCAAATGTTGATATCAATGGGTAAATTTAAGGCATCTTTAGCTAAGAAATCAGCTCTTTCATTTCCATAGAAACCATGATGAACGCGCCAATAAGCAAAGCGGGTATCAATTCCTCTATTTCTAAGTGAACTAAAAATTACTGGGGTTTCGATAATTAATTTGTCGCAGCTGGTAATACTGTTTAAAAGTTGAAGAGAAGAAAGAGAATCATAACAAATAAGGTAATACAAAAAAAAATTTATAATTATTTACATAAAAATATATATGTTATAGGCCAAATAAGAGAAAGAGACAAGGTTTTCATTATTTATTATCAGTTATTTTCAAATTTTGTCTCAATAGGGAAGATTTCTCTGAAATCTTATCATAATTTGTTTGTTTTTACTTTAGATTAAAATAAGTTATTTAATGCTTAATGAAAAGTATTATAATTATTTAAAATAAATAGGAATCGAAAATACTAATTATATTTAAGTATCAATATGGTTGAATTACATAGTATAATCTAGAAAGAAATATTTTTCAGTTACCATAATTTACATTTCGTATAGAAAATAAATATAAATTTAGGTTTTTCCTTTGCATTTTTATTATTTTTATTTTTTACGTATGTTTTGATAAATATTTAGTAAGCAAAATTTAAAACCGTTTTAATCTTTTTTTATGTTATTGTAATTTTTGATTATTTATTTATTTTTTAGTCCAAAAGAAACGTTTGATTGGACTTTGACATTAGTCTCAAAACGGTATTTTGCCTTGAATGATTTAAATGCATTTTATCACTTTTAAAAGTGTAGCCACAAAATATTATCGCCCTGTAATATATTTAAATAAATTAAATAATGAAAAATCTGCATTAATGTACGCCTGCTTCTCGTATTGTGAATAAACACCCAGAGCCATCAAATTTTGAATAGCTTAGTCCTCCCTACAAACATGGGGACCTGGAAGCCCAAATTTTGAATTTCCAATTTGTTTTATTATATATCTCATATTTTATGAAACTTGAATGACCTTTTTCCAAATTCTTCCATAGTGACCGCTAAACTCAACGATTTCAAAACGAGCAGTGGAAACGCTGTCCAGAATAAGACATTTTTATCTCCAGCGCGCAATACCATCTATCGGAAATTCTAAAGATATGCTGTTTTCAAAAATTTTGTGATTTTACTGTAGCATCTAATTTTATGTGTGTATGCGCTAAAAAGGTGATATTTGATAAATAAAGAAAACACACAAAACTTTAATAATAAAAAGACAAAATAAAGTTTTTATAAAGCCATCTTAGTAAGAAAACTTAGCATTGATATAATGAACTGAGAAAAGACACGGAAAAAAAAAGAAAACAGAACAATGCCATGCGAACATTTAACGCTGCATCCGAAATTCTAAACGTATATTGCTATGCTGCTTTTAAAATTTCTGTAATTTATTTTTGAATTTTATACGGCGTAATAGCGAAGGAAATTATGCTTATTAATAAAGCTAAAAAGATAAACAAAAGGGTTAGTAGGATTGAGTATAACATCAGACTCAACTAATGACTGCAAGCTCAACGAGAGCGTAGAAATCCTGAAACTCTTTTGGGAGACGGATCTGAAACCTTTCAGATTTTCTTTCTTTTACCTGTATTATATTCTTTTATTTTTATTTTTTCCCTGAAAACAAATGTTGGCCTGTTAGTCATCATGCATTCCGACCACATGCATTTTGAGTTTAAGACCAGTGCTTTACGATCTAACTAAAAACTTTAAAGTAAAATACATAATTTTTTGGCTCAGTTTACTTCGTTAGTTAAAAATGTTTTTCGCACAAATAATTTAATGTAACATAATTAATATACTATTCTAAAAATAAATATAATTTTTCTATTAAATTCTTCCAGAATAAAGTTTATTTTATGAAATATATATAGAAAAGTGAAAACGTATGCATCGAAGTGAAGCTTGGACTTTTTCTCAGCTACCGGATTTGTGACTTCAGATGAAAAAGGAAAAAGATTTTTTCTATGAATAAATTCAATACATTCTTGTAGAGTTCTGGATTTTTCAACTGAGCAGTGCTTTATAAAATGCGACTTACAAATTCCGAGTTCAGAGACTGATTTTATATTATGTATTTCAGAAACGAAGCAAACCTTCATGATGTAATATAGTTTCAAATAAGAAACAAAAAAGATCCTTTTACATAAATTTACACTGTTCATGCAATTCATATCTAGAAATTTTTAAATGAGACAGTAAAAGAAATTTAAAGTGTGAAGATTAACTGATACAATTTGACCTACAAAAGGTTTTCAAAAACATGTTTTATAAATAACATTCAAAAACTTCAGACTTCTGAATATACTTTTTAAAATGAATGGCAATATGCAATATCATACGTTTACTCCAATTTGATTTGCTTGCACGTTATTTTCAGGGATTTATGTAAAAACATAATTATAATAATGATACTTGCGAAATTCAATTACAAATATTTTAATTACCAGAATCCCATTTAGAGCAATTTACTTACATATTTCTCATAAACGTTATTTTCCGAGAATGGGATTAATTTTATTTTCGGTGCATACATACATACATATATATACATATATATAAATATATAAATAAATAATTGAAAAATGTTTTAATTTCATTCTCGGAAACAAATACCTTTAAAAAGACGAGAATTCATTGTTTACTAAAAACAGTAAATCAAAGAAATAATTTTGATCTATAGATTTTTAAGATAATTTTTTTTTCACAGTTTCCTGAAAGCTCTCCATTATTACTAAATAATGAGTACCAAACAAAACTGTAATAGTAACTAAAAAAATCTGATGTGGACGCCACATAACCTCTTTGTACGGCTTATTAAATTATACACATTTTTTGCTGCATTTCATTCACATTTATTTCCTGGAATTTCATTAGAGATATATTTGTCATTTAATTAATTCAGTTCTAACTTCGCGGCAAGGCAAATATACATAAAATCTCAAAATATCTTCACTAAAAACTGAAAATATAGAAAAAATAAAACATCAAATACAATCAAAACAGTTACTTTTTTTTTTAACAATTAAAATTAAAATTTGAGCAAAAACAAGCAATTCGGCCAACAAGCGAGAAGAAGGCAGATTTTTCGGTGCGCAAAACATAAAGGTTTTTTTTTTTTTTTTTTTATGGTTCACACCCTGCAAAAAGATACTGAAGGTGCAGAAACTGACTTAATTGACTATACTGCTAACTTTCAAATAAAAAAAAGGCTGCTCTATCAGGCTTAGTCGCACTTAAAAAACATTTAAAGTGTTGTTAATTCTACAGATATTGCATGCAGATTAAGTAAAGGCATAAAAACCTTAAACGGAACAACATAATTCAAACACTTTTAAAGCAAAATATGCACAATTTACCACCCTCTAAGAACAAAAATATTAGCTCACCGAGCCAGCTTGGTGCGGCCGATTGCAACCAAAAAGGGAGGTGCACATCTACATTAGGTAGAAAGGCTGATTTTTCGGTGCACAAAACTTTAGGTGTCACTCGCCAAAAAGGCAGTAAATTTGGTGTAGAAGCTGACGTAACTCACTATGCTACTAAATTTCAAATGTAAAGAAATGGCGGCGTCGTTAGGTTTGGTGAAACTTTAACAACTTTTGAATTGTTGATAATTCTACAACTATTGCATGTAAATTAACTAAAGGCATAAAACCCTTAACTGGAACATAAAATCAATATATTTACTTGGCTGAGGCTACTCGTTTTTGAGTTATGAGAGATACGTACATACGTACGTACAGACGTCACGAAAGCATCTCTTCTGAATCCATTTTAAATCCATTTTATAATCCGTTTGGGGGAAAAGTATTCCTTTGTCAAATTGTTAAATCGTTAAATTGCATTCGATTACGGTTAATGTGGATATTTTATTGAAATATGATACTCGAAAGTTTTCGTGATTACAATGCTTTCTTTACTTCGAAGAATGAAGAAAGAATAGTTTTTAGAAGGCATGGTATGTGATGAAGACACATGTAATTTGTGTTTTTCTTAAAAAGCGGATATGAGGAAAAGTAGGACTAGTTTTTTATTTTTTTCAAGCTCAGTTATTCCTCCCCAGACGGGTAAGTGGTTAGTGACTCTGTCTGCCGTAGCGATGGACCTAGGTTCGAATCTCGTAGAAAAGCCGGGATATAATTTGTCCATCCCTTCATAGGAGGCAACGGTGGACCGCCCATTAGTTGCCTCCATAATAAAAAGGCCACCGCTTCAGGCCTTGGTAGTGGGAAACATCTTTAAACGGCCATTGAGAGACCGCCATTGAGAAAAAAGAAAAACATTTTTATTTTTCGGATTTTCCAATTTCTCTTATTATTTATCCATAAACTTAGTTGTTTTCCACATTTTAAAGTGGGTTGTCTAAAGTGTGTGTTCTAATTGTTCGCAGAAGCCCTTTGCACAATTTTCAAAACAATTATCCGGAGTATAAATGATTCAAAATTTATGCGTGTTAAAATATTAAGCTGGAATTCATTAAGGATGTCGTACGGCCAAAATCTAAGAATAAAAGATTTTAGATTTAAAAATTAGTTTGAGATCTAAGACAAGAAATTAATTTTCGAATAATTACATGCAATAAGTTATTTCAACACTTTTGTCAAGGAAATGTATTTTCTGTATACGTCAGCTGTAGCTATATTATTACAGACATACTTTTCGGGAGGTTGTAAATGTAAATATCTCCTATTTTTTATCAATAATTATATTTTTGGTTTAAATTATTCAGATTACCTGGCGCATTATTATATAAAAAAAAAAAATCATGTCATTCCACAGTGCGCTAGGCATTTATTTACTGTGATGAACTTAAGATAATTCCATATTTTTTACGTTATTGCTACGTTATTATTTTTACGTTATTGTTCCTACGTTCATTTAAACCGGAGTTATGATACTTTATTTGACACCTTGTCCTCGAAAAGCATATCGGAAGTGCACCAGACATAAATATTTAAAAGGCCGAAGTTTGTGCCAGAGTTGTTTACTTTTATTTTTGGGGCTTAAAACTTTATTTAATTGCATTTTAGACCAAGAAGTATTTTTATGATTGCAACAAAACAAAGTTCTAGTATGTTTTCAAGCTGTGTGTTATGAATTCACTAACGCATTTTCGCCCGTGTTTATTTACTTGTTGCTGCTTTATCGTACTTCAGCATAGATTTTGAAATTCGAAACGAAATAATTGTGTGTCATTAAAGCAAAATGTAGAACTCATTTCTTTAAAAATTATTCAGCGATGAAATGAATTGCTTTGATAAACAACCTTTATTTGAAAAAAGTAAATATATAAATAAAGGTTAAATAATATTTTTTATTTTCTTAAATAATAGGCTTAATCTATCGGATGCAATTTAACGATGTTTTTACGTGACATCTGAACGTAAGAACAGACTAAAGGACTCTTTTTCCTCAAACGAATTATAAAACAGATTTAAAATGGATTCAGAAGAGATTTCTTCATGGCCCGTCTGTATGTACGTATGTATGTATGTATATATCTCTCATAACTCAAAAATGAATAGCCTCAGAATGTGAAATTACGTATATGGAACTGCTAAAACACGTAGATGTGCACATCCCTTTTTTGCAACAAAAGTATATACATATATGTATATATATATATATATATATATATATACACATATATATACACTCTGTTACTCGGTTCAGTGAGCTCAGTTTTTTTATTCTTATATATTTGTAAACTGTGCATTTTTTTCTTTAAAAATGATTGAATTATGTTGTTAATCTGCATTTTATAGTTGTAGAATTATCAACAAAAAAGTTGCTGAAGTGCGTCTAAGCCTAATTTTTTTTACATAACAGCCATATTTGCTTGCATTTGAAACTGAGCTGAATAGTGGATTTGTTGCCAATTTAGAGAAACTAAGCTTCACCACAACAAATTAACGTCTTCTTTTGTTATTGCGAATTAAGTCATGCTTAATCCATTCCTGAATCTCGATGAAAGTCTTATTTCTTATGTTTCCAAAACAGTTTGAAATTTGTTCCTACGTTCATTTAAACCGGAGTTATGATACTTTATTTGACACCTTGTCCTCGAAAAGCATATCGGAAGTGCACCAGACATAAATATTTAAAAGGCCGAAGTTTGTGCCAGAGTTGTTTACTTTTATTTTTGGGGCTTAAAACTTTATTTAATTGCATTTTAGACCAAGAAGTATTTTTATGATTGCAACAAAACAAAGTTCTAGTATGTTTTCAAGCTGTGTGTTATGAATTCACTAACGCATTTTCGCCCGTGTTTTGATTCTGTGTTTACATTGCTGATAAGCGTCTTTTTATTTATTACTGAGTAATATTCCTTTATTTTTATAAGTATAGATAGATAATTCTATAGATTAGGTATAGATATGGTAAATTAGATATAGATATTGGTTATTGAGTGCAAACGAGTATGAAAGTTTTGATGTTAACCGTATCGACAATGCTTTTGTTGCAATTTGTAGGATATCTACAAATTGCAACAAAAGTTATAAATCAAGTCTATTGGGAATTTTAACACGTCGACCAGCTCTAGTAACAAAATCTGTGACTTTGGGTAGTGAATTATCATCTTTACTGGAATCCGAATCATTAGCTGTAGGGCGTAGAGGCATATTCGGAGAGGCACTTTCATGTCTTCGAGCAGCTTGGGCAATGAATGGTAACTTTTCCGAAGTGTTGATTTCTAACGAATAAAGTCTTTGGAATGGTCTCAACGTCCTGATGCTAATAATTCAGATTCCAGTGAAGATGATGATTCATTACCCAAAGTCCAAGATTTTGTTACTAGAGCTGATCGACGCGTTAAAATTCCCCAATAGACTAGATTTATAACTTTTGTTGCAATTTGTAGGTATCCTACAAATTGCAAGGTGGGAGATTGTTTGAGTAATACCAGCTACAACTCAACTCTGTTTATTTTTTTTTTTTTTTTTTTATTTATTTTTTTTTTTTTCAAATTGATTATTCGCAAAACCTGATCGGGTGCTACTTTGGTAGACGGTTGCACGGATTTGGGCGATTTTTTTGGCGAGCGATACGACTTATGGTACACCCATTGCTGGACAAGTTATTTATGGTAAACGATACTTTGTTGCCCTTTTATTTAAAAAATAGTGTCTTTTATTATGCAGAAATTCTGTGTTTTAAATATTATTTATGACTTCTAAATAATAAAAATGAAATTAATTTTGCATTTCTTTTAAATAAAAAATTTATTGTTTATGATATTTTATGGAATTTTATGTTGTGAATGATGTAATGAATAATTTCACATTATTTTAAAAGTAATTGCTTTAATGTCTATAAATTTAATCTAATGTTTTAAACATTATTTATGGCTGTTAAATATTAAAATACAATTTAATCTTGCATTTCATATGATTTTATTATGAATGATTATTTAAATAATTTTAATTCTATGCGTGATGTAATAAGCTCCCTGATTGGTTACTGAATATTTGTGCATTACCGCGCCATTTTAAAATTTCATTATTCATCTCTTCGAATTCCTCAGATTTCAAATGGAATGGATATGTCTGTTTCGAAGATGAGTGTTGTTATTGGTAATTACCCAAGAATTATTGGTATCGGAATAAAAGAATTGCCCTTTGAGACTTTTTTTTGGCCAACCTGGCTTTCCTAATCAAAGATTTATTTATTGTTACAAGGGTCAGAGGAAATTTATTTTAAATTTTTGAAGGAAACCTCCCTAATTTCTTCTTCAATGAAGTGAGAGAGATGTGGATAACAGATGAAGATCTTTTTTTTTTTTTTTTTTTTTGGTACTTAAACAGGTAATGCGACAGGTAAAATACTTTAAAAAATGTAAGTAATTTTTTTTTTACTTTATAATTGTATACTTCAATTTTTATTAAAAAAATAATACGCTGTTTTCAAAAATTCCTGAGATATTTATTGCCCACATATGTTTTAACGTTAAATAATTATATCCTATAAAACTTATTTTAAAGGATTTAAGTAATTGAAAAATTTTAATTCTTTTAAACGTTGGTATGATGTTTTTAGTTTAATATTCAATTTAAATGGCGCAATGTTTTTATAGCGGTGTTTTTATTCTATTATATGAAAGTAATAATTTAACCTTACTTTAGCATTTTATACTCTTAGTAAATGTATTTATTTACATTTGCCAGACATCTTAAAAAACAACGTTTTCAACAAAAAATTAATCCATTATTTTTAACGATATTTATTTTTTTAAAGTTTCGAATACTTTACTATGCTTTAAATACGTAAAACCAGCATTTTTCAAGATGGCTGACGACTGTAAAAAACCGCGCCAACAATTGCGCCAACGTAAATCACCAAAAATCCGTGCAACCATCTACCGAAGTAGCACCCCTGATCGAGCAAGCTGTAACCGCTCTTGACTTTCAACTTCGAAACGAAGAAATTCTAACAATCCTAACATGTTCATCTTGTCTTTATTTTTTACACGGTTATGTGTGCGTTCCCACTCCTTGATAAGAACTTCTGGCAGAGCTGATTCTGCTAAAGGATATATATAATATTGCTTCATATTTTTCAGACGTTACCCCTAAAGTCTCTAATGCTCGCAACTGAGTCTCCAATTTATCATAAAGAATCCGCAAAGTAAAAATTTCGCCACATTTCGCTTGCGTTAAAACTAGATTTAAAAGTTCACGAACATAAATTTGAATTAATAGTTCATCTTTAGCAAAACGAGATTTCAGCTGTTCAATAGCATTATAATAGTTTTCGCCAAATGGTGGAAAACTTGCAACTAAATGTCTAGCCGATAAACCTTCTTCAGTTGCTTGTAAAAGATACTGAAATTTGTTATCTGCATCAATGCTATCATCATCATGAATCTTTTTTAAACTGTCCCCAGGATCCTAGCCAGTTTTTAATATCACCATCAAAACGTTTCAATTCTAATGTAGGAAGACGGAAATTTCGCTTGGTTTCATTTACTACACTGGAAATATCGCCTTTTCTTTCAGTGGTTAATAACATTTTAATAACATTAAATTAACTTTCGTTTTCATAGCAACCCACTGATTTCGATAGCTTTCCGTTAAATCCATATCATTAGAAAATTCATTTTCATTAAAATTTTCCATTTCTAGCCATTTTACTTCAATTTTTTCATCTAACTGAAATAATCTGTCAGCTTTATCATTAAATATATTAAATACAGATATCAAATCAATCTTACTTACTGCTTTAACTTTTAGAACAGTGTCCACTTCTTTCAAAGAAGTTGTGAAATATCGCCGTAATTGTGTTCTTTCCCGTTTTAAATTTTCCATAGTCCTGTCGCGGACGCCAGTACTTGAAAGGATTCGAAAATAACTATGGATTTAATATGAAAAAACACTTTAATTGCAGATATTTACTAACATTTAGAAGCAGTTATTCTTACAAAACGATGGAGCTTATTTTTAAAACATAAAATTTAAACAGAGTTGAGTAGTAGCTGGTATTACTCAAACAACAATGCAAGACGACATTCCCTGATTTGGCTTTAAATAGCAGAGAAAAAAATTTAAAGCTACGAGAAAGAAGAAAAAATGTAAATTCTGAAAAACAAGAGGGCATTAGTTGTAAATCATGGGGATTTTAAGTTTACTAACTGATTAAAAGTGTTTGAATTCTTTAAATACTTTTATCTCGTTTTTCATTTTTCTTGTTTTAATGCTAACAAGAAGCACAATATCTTTAAACATTATGATTGAAATCTTATGCAATTTGGTATACATGTTAAGAAAACTTCATGTAAGGAGACAGACTGTTTACTAATTGATAAATCCATTTTTTTATTAATTTACCATTTTTTATATTAAGTTATTATGTGTTAAACATGAATTTTAATGAAAAAATATGCTTTTTCTTTGTTATATTACACATTCTAGCTTAAAAGAATTTTAAATATCTTCCTAGCTTTAAAATAATAGTCTACTTCCTTGAGAATATCATTATGATGGGCTTTCATTTTACAAAATCTGAAAATATATTATACATTTTAACAGAGTGTTTCTAATTTATTGTAAATGTTGCTTTTTTTTTTTTTTTTTTTTTTTTTTTTTGCTTGTTTTCTTACTTTGCTCCAAAAATACAAAATGAATGATCATTAAATAGCTCAGCTTCTTCATTTTTTCATCATTAATTATTTTAAGGCCAAAATTAAATGCACAAACTTAAAAATTTTTAAAAAGTGTTCAAAGATATACAGCCTCCTTAATTTATACCATATATTGACTCAGCAAAGTTTGTGTACCCCAAAACCTGCCTTCTTGCCCGTTGACGGAATTCATTGTTTTTGCTTAGAAACTGTAATTTTAATTGTAATTTATTTTTAAATTGTTTCAATGGTATTTGACGTTTTATGTTTTTCTATATCTTCTAATTTTTAATATAGATATTTTTAGACTTTTATGTATTTTTACTTTGTCGCTAAGTGAGAACTGAATTATTTGAATGAGATATATATATCTAATGAAATTCGAGGAAATAAATTTAAATTAAATGCAGGAAAAAATTTATATAATTTAATAATTCGTACATGGAAGTCATGTGGTGTACACATCAGTTTTTTTTTTTTTTTTTTTTATTGTATTTCTTTTTTTTTTTTTTTTTTAAATGTTAAACTAAACAGTATCATGCACTTTTAAAAGGTCAAATTCTTTGAGTGGAAAGGGAGCTGGTGCTATGCTATCACGTTTGTTTATTTTGTTTGTTACGAATCATCATTAATCATATCTGAGGAATGTATTTTTTCCCTTTGGCGAGCATTTAGCCGACTTAGTCTTAGCCACTACTGAGGCCAGAAGTGTTGGCCATTTTATTGTGGAAGCACATAACAGACGGGCTACCGTTACTCCTATGGAGAGACGGAAAATTATAGTCATACCTTCTACGGGATTCGAACCCGGGCCCTTCGGTATCGCAGTAGGGGAGCCTACTGCGATACCGAAGGGCCCGGGTAGTAGTAGGCTCTATACCATTTGGGCGGTATCTGAGTTTTATACTGCGACTTCGATGCAATAATCTTCATCGCTCAGCGTCACAGCATTAAGTCTGACCGAACCGGTTTTGCGACGCATTATTCCACCGAGCGTTGCAAGATCCTCCCCGCCACCGCTTTTGTTTTTGCTTGATGTAAGCAGTGAATGTGTCGGAGAGATCTTCAGATTCCAATTTTTCTACAAAATTACCCTGTATGTGTGAAATAGGACAATTATACAATTGCTAGCGAGTAACTGCACCAGCTGTATTTTCGTGGAAATACTATGTCTTGCTCAAGACATCTTCGACCAGCAGCATCTAACGTTCACCACGTGCTGTGGGTGAACTGCTGCAGTTGTAATGCAGAGAAAATTCTTCATGCTTGCCAAAAATGTTACAAGTGTTTTAAAGAACAGATCCTTCGACGTAAGGTGGCAGTATGGCAATATAATTTTGTGTCATCATAATTAATTATTGAGGAATGATTTAAGGTCCTTTAGAGTGCCTTGTGAACGGATGCGATAAAAAACGCTTAAGATGTGTGTTTTTCCTTCTATTATGAACAGTAATTTTGGTGTAGCAAAGAAATTAGTAAGAATCTAGTGGCTACTAATAAATAAAATTATCAAAATGCATATTAATATGCTTATTTTGTGTTCACAGTAAAATATTTTGGCACTAAACATATATAGGTAAGTAAAATTCTTTTAATATAATTGAATGATAAAAGTCGATAATTCTGGCATATTTTAACAATTTGGTTTTTGCCTGTACATAACGTCTTTAAACGCTTATTTCCAGTAGGAATTCATTTGCTTATTAAGCACACTCAATAAACTTAAGCAATTAATCTTGGATATGGTATCTTACATATTAAACTTAACTTTTGCCATAACCTTTGGCCCATCACCACAACACTGAACAATGATCCATGGAGTAAGAAAAACGTTTTCAAGGTCAAACGATATGTCTTACGCATACATCTAAATTGATTCAACAACTTTTCATTAACAAGTACTATATTGCATTTATAACTTTTATGTTACCTAAATTAATGAATTTAAATGAAAAAATAAATAAATTGATAACAAACTTATTTTTACTAGGGCTAAAAAGAATAAGCAATCCGTATTTTTGAGTTTGTGGTTAAGAAACTCAACGATATCAAAGCGAGCAACGGCAACACTGTACAGAAAAAACAATTATCTGCAGCGCACGAGACTGTGTATCGGAAATTCTAAAGATATGCTCTTTTAAATATTTTGTGATTCTGCTGTTGAATTTAAGTTTAAGGTTTAAGTGCAAAGAACATGATATTTAATAAATAAAGGTTACAAACAAAACGTTAAAACAAAACGCTCCCTTGGGCTTAATATAAAATCTGAAAACTTTTAGATTTTTTTAACCGAGAGAGGGCTAATGTGACAATTTAGTTCCTTTAAACTAGCAATTTATTTTCAGTTTGCGTCTTTACTGTCTTTTCTTGCCCCAAGTCACCCAACTCATTCTTTCAGCAAGTTATGCAGATTTTTATGCTGCAAGCGTAAGTGTCTAAAAATGTAATTGAAACCGTAGAAGTGTCTGAGCAAGCGAGGGAGCGAGATGGAAATAATGGAGCCGTGCTTGGAGCGAAATGGTTATTGGAAAGTATCTCGTGGAAATCCTGTAATCCTGGCAGACACAATACTGTCATTTGAAGTACTTGCCCAAATGGCAAACTGCAGGAAGTTTTAACGAAAGTTTTAACGCGTTACTGTCCGCTAGAAACATTTGTGATTATCAAGGTACGATTGAATTGTGAATTCCTTGAGATTTAAATTTTATACTACGTTCAATGACGAATCAAGTAGACTATTGGTTTTAACTTATTTTTTTAATTAATTTTTTTTATCAAGTAGAGAACTATTAGGACTAATTTGATTTTATTCAGCGTTTTTATCTACTTGAACTTTGACATTTCTGTCTTCCCGAAATCTCATGATACGGAATTTATTGGTACCTGGTAGAATTCACGTATAGTAGTAAGGTTACTTGGTTTCAATCAAGTACTCCAAATTTAATACATAAGTGTCACAGGCTTACAATTTGTAATTTCGAAACAAAATGATTACTGGCAATAAATTATGGGACGGAGGTTTATAAATCTCAACTTACGCGAGGTTCCGAAATTACTTAAACCGGCCTTGAATTGAATACGCTATGCATAAGTAGAAAGAATTTTATTGAAATAACTAAACTGTAAGTAACTCGCTTGAAATACAGAATACAATAACATTGGTGTGTCTACTTATATGCATTTTTAGTGTGCTGTGTTCCTCAGTGAACCGCTCCGCTCCGAAAAGATATAGGGCACATCACTTTTCCTTTCAGTTTTCATGAGGTAAAATTAGTAAAAGAGGGCGATGTTAAGTGAGTAACTAATGCTTTAATAATTTGATGAGGTAAAATCAAAATTCTTCATTTGATAACTTTTCCTTCTGCGAATTTCGAAAATGCGTTTGGTATAATATGCCTTCTTGGAATAATATTACAATTCTATTAATAAACTGTACTCCAGATATTTCTAGAACTACATTCTGGTGCTTCTCAGCAAGACAATAAGCTTTACGTTTTGCTGTTTGTACCTTCACTTTACGTATTTTTCACTTGCTTCAGAAATCTTCAAAATTTACTAAAAACCTTTCATTTCCAAATAACATTTTACTTATAATTACATTAAAATAAGAATCTTTACGCTTAATGTATCATAACTTTACCACCAAACTATATTAGTACCGTAAGCCTCACTGAATACTTGTTTGAATACTTCTGAAGTGCTAATATATTTTACACAGGTTCAATTTTATATCCCGTTTGAAACGAATTCGCAAATGCTGAATAGTAAGTAATATGCTGAAGAATAATATGGGCATATATTGATTTGCTTTCTGAAAGAGCAAACCTCTGACGTAATATATTAATTATTTCCTTTTTGCAATTGTAAAAAGATGTACGCAAGTAAACTCTGCTTTTGATGTACACCTCGCGTAAAATAATGGAACAGTTCTATATATCCTGTTCTACTGGACCGGTTGTCGAAATTTAACTTGCGTTGTTTATGTCTGAAAGCTCGATTTAGGATATATATTAGATTTATATACAGCATTGTTCTAACATAGGTTTTTTGACACAAAATCAGACTTTATCTGAAAAACCATAGTAATTTTTTCCATATTTTTCAATGTTGTTTGAATATAGTATGTTATATATATGTTCGAATGCAGTTAATTTAAATCTTTAAACCTGAAGTTTTGCTGTAAATAAGCAAACGAGTGAACACTTCTATGCGCTATTAATACATTAAAAACTACTTATCTTGTAAAATACATCTAATAAGGATTATTTATTCAAAGTAAATTATGATGCACCTAAAAAAACAGAATTTATGTCAACCACGAAAAATAGAAAACCACCTGATAGTATGACAAATTCACTTGAAAAACTTCTAAATATAAAAAGGTATTAGAAAGATGTTCTGAGAAGAAGAAACTTAGCTTCTGTACGTTACTTCTTCCTAGAAATTTATGATACCATTTTAAAAAAATGCATTATACTTTTATAATTGTATTTAGTTTTTATTACATTTCTGATACAATAAAAGGAAACATTAAACATCATAAATATTTTGCATTATTCTAATTTGCCGAGACATCATTTTGATTGCTCTTGATATGAGTTGGTATTATGATAATAAGTAATAAATGTATGCATCAATAAGGCCTAAATTTGACCGTAATCTCTTTATTTCAAATCACTTTCTTTAATGAACAGATAATTTATGTCTTGTTATATGTTTTATAAATATTATATGCCCCATATAGTATGTTCTGAAAGTTGATATCCGCAGCTCTTCTGAAATTATGTTAGACCGTCAAATATTTTGGACTACCTGTATAACGAATAATCATGAAATTCAAGAGATGCCGAGGCACAGATGTTACAATTACAACCTACCTGCCAATATTCATCAAAATCCGGCAGCAGATGCCAAAATTACATGGTAGTTATTTCCTTAAACAAATATCTAAATGCTTAGCAGAATTTAATGAGATATATTAGGAATCGATCTTTATTAGTAAGAACCTCTTTCGTGTTTCTGAAATTCTTTAAATGTATCTTATTTACATTCTAATGAATTCTGCTCAATATGAGAAGCTTCTCAAGTTTTCAATTAAAAATACCAAGAAGAGATTTGTTGTTTTTGTACTTGGAATAAATGTTACATACCCTTTTCTCTCCATTTAATACTGGTGGAGAAATTTGTTATTTACTTGATATTTATGAGTATAGTTATTAATTCAAAATTCATCTTTAAACTCATTAAACATAAAATGTAATAATTCTGAGGTAATATTTCCTAAGGGAAGTAAAATTTTGTAAGTTTGTTAGTTTAAAATATTACATAATTAGTCAAGGATGATGATTAATGCAGATAACTTAGTAATAAAACTTTAATTGATCAATGAAGAAGAAAACTTAATTTATTAGTAAGTAACTGAAAATGAATTTAGTAATTAGAATATTTAATATAAAATTAAGCTATCTTGATTTGTTATGAGGACCTGGTTAATTTGATTTATTATTTAGTACTTAGGTATCTGGCAAAAACCAGTTAGCAATTATTCTCCACTAATTCAGTCAGGGGCAGTGTACTAAAAATTTCCTAAGCTAAGATGCATGATATGGCTCAGTGGTATATATAAGCCATTCTCTTCTCTCTGTTATTTATTAGTGTATAGAGGTCGTTTGGAGCTTTTACACATTAATTTTACATTTGAATAAGATATCGATGAGGACAAGCAGTAGTTTAAGGGTATAGTCAAAATGTGCTATACTAAGTCCCTCTCGGTCAACAACACTAATGCATTGATATATTTTCCTTCTTCTTACTGGTAACCCACTTTACATTTATTGACATCGAAAGAAAACATATAATCAAGATTCCCTTATACAAAACTCTTCCCTACTTCCCTTTTATCCTGAGTATAGATGCAGATACCTTTCTTTTAGATAAGTGAGACACGATTACTAATTATTTTCATGTCATATCAGGTTCTATCAAAATTTTATATAATATCATCTTCTTTCTGTAATGTAACTTTCATATCGATCAGCTACTTTTAGAATGTTTTAATAGCCAACAGTGCAAACAATTTAAATAATAAGTTGAATATGAACTGTCTAAAGAGGCCTTTAAAAGAGCGTTTCCCTATACCACAGCAGAAGCTATTTATACTATGATGTAATACTGAATATGTATTAATTGTAATTTCATACATATTCAATTGTTAGAATAATTGTTAATTTAAATTAAGTTCTACCAGGTTAGGAAGTAGAATAAGTAGATTATTTTCTATTAAGTTATATTCAATTCACTTAAGCTTGGAGGAATGTTAGCTTTTCTTTTCCCTTGTAAATTCCACTGATATTTTTTTTCATTTACGTGGAACTGATGTTGCCAGTGACTGATTCATTTTATATATCAAATAATTTATAATTGTCTTCACCAGGAAAGAATGTGCTAGCTCACATGCATACGTTATCTACGAAATATCAAGTTGTAATGAAGCATTAATTGCAGGCACTGTTAATTAAAATACAGCGCTTTATGGAAGAATTTAAACAGAATGTATTTACTACCTCCAACATTGCATTCTAAGACTTCATAGCTGTAGTTCGCAGACATCTAAAAAATATATTCACGTATACCTACGCCACAGCAAACTTTCCGCTTCAGTTCATGACAAAATCATAAATAGATGTGTTCCGTAATTCTATGCAAAAACATTTCTTTGATGTACAATAAGTAAATCTGCTAGATCTCATCTCAGCATAGTTGGTTTCCAATATGCATCCACGTAGGGAGTTTTTTTTTTTTTTTTCCTTTTTCGTTTACATTCCTTACACGAGGCTTAATGCCTTAACTAATTTCAAATATCTAAATATTATTTTGATCTAAATTAGTTATCTCAGATTAGTTTCAGAAAAAGCTGCGGTATCTGGTTTACTAGCTAAATGTACCTTAATGTTTCTATTACAATTTTATGTTCTACGCTACGGAAAGATTTTAAATCTCTTTTTTGTAAATTGTATCAACAGGAAACATAGATGTTTTACAGTCATTTATGTGATCTTTAAATTACATTTTTATTTGTCTATTTAGAGGATTTTCTCACGATCATGTTACTGAAGATTTTAAAACATTTTCATTATGAAATAAATACTCACTAATTTCTCTTATATCATCTATTTCTACAGTAATATAAGCAAATATTTCTTTACCTTGTATGATCAAAACAAGAAAGCGTCACTGAAATCCTTTACTTAGAAGAACTCGTTTAGGATTCCCTTCCATTTAGTTTATTTTTTTCTTGCTTTATTTAATAAACGCACGTTCTTTACGAGCCTGCAAACTTTATTTTCATCATCTTCATCAAATCCGGCCGGTTGCTTCATGTATATACTGTACCTTAATCTCCATTTAAATATGCTGAATATATATTGGATATCATTTCAAACGCATTGTTTGCGTGCTACAGTAAAAATCATCTTCTGAGTAGTGGTACAGGAGTAAATACTTCATCGTAGTCGTTTCCATATTTCCGATACTACCTTTAAGCAACAAATCTAATTATATAAAGGGAAATATTGCCTTGGCTATCTCATTTGGTTTTATGCACCCGCTTCCAACCTGTAAATGGATTATGGATTCTTTATAAACATATTTTATTATCCATGAGCATCCGTTTGTAAAGCATTTATTTCTTACTGCATAGCTTGTTTCCAATTTTTTAGTGGCCCCAAAACAATATATACATATGTTATGTAAGCAAGGTACGCTATGCAATAATACGTAAGCTTTATGTATATACATAAACTCTATACCTCGAACAATATATACGAACATAATCTACATGCATTATTATGAATCAAAATTGTTTGAAACTTTAAACTTCCCGGCATGGTTCCGCTACGTAGACGATACTTTTACCCTGTTTGAAGGGTCTGTGATTTAAATACAGTTCTTTCAACAATGAATTCTATTGATCCTGCTATTCAGTTCACTTTTGAACTTGAGACTTGCAATTCTCTTCCGTTTCTCGACATTCTGGTCACACGTAACACATCCAACTTCAGTACTACAGTTTACCGTAAACCTTCATCGGTTTGCCTTCCACCACACTTTAAATCATGTCATCCGACTAAACAAAAGTTAGCTTCATTTTATTCCTATGTTTTCCGTGCTCTTCAAGTTTGCTCCTCCAAACTAGCCCTTGATGAAGAACTAAATTATTTAAAAGCAATAGCTATTGACAGGGGCTTTTCACCCAACATTATTAATCAAGCAGTTAAAAAATTCTCATCTCAACACACTAAAAGCCACACTCTTATTTTAGGAGATTATAAAAATTCTGTTGTCATTCCCTTCTTTCCATCAATTAGCTATAAAGTTGCACATATTTTGCAGAAATTTAACTTTCGGGTTGTTTATTCTCCCATCAATAAAATTCCGAGTTCCATACTCAAGGACCCCATTCCGGATATGAATTCATGGGCTATTTATAGGATTCCTTGCCAGTGTGGTTTAGTTTACATTGGCCAAACTAAGAGAGCCTTAAAATTTCGCGTCAAGGAACATGAGGCATATGTTAGAAAAAAGGAAACACAGAAGTCTTCTGTTGCTCAACATTGTTGGTCCGAAAACAACACTTTCAATTTTTCTGCTGCCAAAATTATTCAAAAAACATCTTCCATTGGAGAACTGGATTTCTAGAGGCATTTCACATTCATAAAAATCTTTCTGTTCTAGTTAACGATCCTAATTCCAATCCAAATTTGCCTTCGGCCTTCAAAGAAATTATGTTTTAGTTCTGGTTTCACCAACAGATGGCGCCACTTGCTTATTCTTGTCCAGGCTTTCTTATCTTATCTAATAATTTTTTCCTATCTTGTTTATTTGCGGTTTTGCAGCTGAGGATGGTGGTTCGGTAAAACCATCGAAACTAGTCCTGTGAAAATTTTGTAAATATAACGCTGATTTTTGTTGGTTGTCTTCTGAATTAGTATTTATTCGGCGTGTTATTGTGTCTTAATTAAAGGAAGATATATTAAGAGAAATATTGAAGAAGTTGTTTAATATGAAAAAATGACAGTGATATTATATTCCGAACATTTAGGACCACAAGAAAATTCCAGCTCGAGCCACATTTTGCAAGCAGAAAAAACTTCAAGTTGTATGAGAAATTTCAAGAAAGAAGAGATAAATTTTCTAAAAATGCTGGCCTTTATGGCAGGTTAATGTATAGAGTCAGACAGTTCAGCATTGTTTGGCGAAAATTTTATAATGTTGACAGCTGTTTATAATTTTAAAGATAATTTTCAAACATTCATTAAAAAAAGTTAGGAGATTAAACGTAATTGTTAGGTACCACTTAAAGTTAACACATTCATGGCTCAGAAATATTGTATGCAATTTATATTCAAGAATGTGTTAAAAATGGTGTGACAATATATAGATACACTAGACTGAAGTGGACCCTAATACATAATCGTATAAATACCAACATATAATAACATTGTGTTACAAAGAAAAATTAAATATTCGAGCGTTGTGTTAGGAAGAAAATTGCAATGTAAGCCCAGTAAGTTAATTTTAGTCCAGTTTATTCATTTTAAATTAAAGTATGGATTTCATTAAATTAAAATATGGATTCATTACCTTACCGGAAAGAAAGGTAAACATTAAGCAAAAGAAACTAATTAAATTACACGCCAAACAAATGTAACAAACAGAAAATATTAAAAGTTAAATAACCTCAAGGACCAAACCAAAACAACCTAAAAAAGAAAGCAGAAAATAAAATCAAATAAACTTAATTTAAGCTTTCAACCAAAAATTAAAAATTAAAACCAAACTTCATCTTTAAAGGATAGTAAGATTAACATTACCAAACTTTCAGTTAACAATTACAGCTTAAAAAATCCTCTTACAACAACTACTTTTAACTGAACAAATAAAAGCAAATTAATAATAAAATTAAATTACTGAAAACTAAAATTAAGAAACAATATTACATAAAAAAACAAAATCTGAAATGTTTCAGATTTTAAATTACGTCCAAAGGGGCGTTTTTTAACATTTTGTGTGTTACCTTTCTTTATTAAATATCATGTTCCTCGCACTTAAACCATAAGATCCAGTGCAACAGCAATATCGCAAAATAGTTTTAAAACGAGCATATCTTTAGAATTTCCGATACAGAGACTCACGCGCTGGAGATAAAAATGTTTTTTCTGCACAACGTTGCCATTGCTCGCTTTGAAATCCTTGAGTTTGTTAATCAAAAATTCGTCAAAGTTTTAAAAAATAGGAAATCGATCATAAAACAAATTTCAAATTTCAAATTTGGTCTTCCACATGCTCATATTCGTTGGAGGATTCCGTTATTCAAAATTCGATGACTCTATGTACCGTTATTTTATGACAATGTGAGAAATATACATACATTTACGCAGATTTTCATTATTTAATTTCTTCAAATATAATGCAGGACTCTAACATTTTGTGGCAACAGTTTGAACAGTGAACCGACATTTATGAGTCCGACGCAAAATGCCAAAACGAAACTAATAGTCCTTCGGGATTCAAATCCCTTTGGACTAATAATTTTACAGAACATTACATATAATATTCCCTCTAGAGCAGCGGTTCTCAACCTTTTCACTAACACGCACCATTAAAACAAAAACTGAAGAACTTTTAGTACTACCACTACATTTTACAGTTTCTTAAAAGAAAGTATATTATCGATTTACACAACCTGTCGGCTATTTGTATTAAATACACAAACGTAAAAAAATATTAGATTAAAAATTGATTACCATTTTAAATATCAAAATTTAAGTTATAATTCTTTAATTCTAAAATTTAGTGTAAAATTTGGGTATGTTTAAGAGAGATCAAAATCTTTATGTCTGGTTTTATTTCACTTCACTTCGTTTTAACCTTAAATTAGGAATCAACTTTTATTTATTTTTTTTTTCAAATACAACATGCAAGAAAATCCTTGTTCAACAAATAGATTGAACAAAAAGGCAATAAAAATTTAATAGCTTTATTTGAATTGCCCTTAATTTTTTTTTTCCAGTTCAGCCAAAAGTTTACAAGTTTGAGATTTTCGAAATCTTCAGCTATAGTTCGATCACAGGAAATTTCTGTCAATTATTCTTTTTCTTCACGGATATGAAATTGCAGTTACATTTGAACAAAAGGGATTTAGAATCCAGTTTTCTTTTTTATAAATTTCAGTAAAACAGAGGTGGAAATTATTTATCAATGAGAAACAATGATTTTTAATATCGGATGCTAATTCTTCTTTTATTTTCAAATTATTTTCGGTTAGAAAACTTTCTAAAAGGGATAAAAAGCTTAAAATATTATTATCAATTCTTTGATTATTAGTTCTAGTTTTTTTAACGTTGACTATATTTTCTCTCTAATGATAAACAGATTAACACTTTGTCCTTATAATCCTAAATTTAATTCATTTAACTTTCCAAAATTATCCGCTAAATATGCGCCAACTTTAATTCACTAAACAAACAATTTTGCAATTCAAATTTTGAATCACAGAGGAAAATTTGAATTTCTGATCGAAGATCAAAAAGACTATTTAAAATTTTGCCTCTGAATAACCACCTTACTTCGGAATATAATAAAAGCGTTTTATGTTCATTGCCCATCTCTTGGCATATAATCGTAAATATTCTTGAATTCAAAGCTCGGCTTTTAATAAAATTAACGATTTTCACAGCTTGATTAAAAACAATTTTCAGGTTTTCGGAGATTGTTTCGGGTACTAAAGCTTTACGATGAATGGAGCAGTGAGTAAATTTAGTTTCAGGTGCGACTTTCTTTATTTGAAAAATAACACCGGGATGCTTTCCTGTTAAAGCCCGAGCTTCGGCAATGCATAAAGCAACGCACTTATTCCAAGGAATATCATTCTCAAACACAACATTGTCAGTTTCTTTTGTAGTTCTTTTGTTGTTCTTTTATAGTTTTTATCATTAAGAGATTCACAAAATAAATATTCTTCTGCAATTCGTTCATTATTCGTTTATCTTCTTCTTTCATTGAATTTGCCATTTCATAAATTCTTCGACTTATTTATCATTTGATAACGGAATATTATTAAGCTCATTAGCCGCTTTTCTGCTGAATGATGATAAAACATTATCGTTAGCTGTTAGTAATATAAAGTTTTCTCCAATAGTGTGAGCCTGCTTAGTCTTGGCAATTCTTAGACTTACTACGTAACTAGCTTCCTAAGATTTTTCACTTGAAGTAACAAAACCTTTTATTACTTGTTTACTATTTTTGAACTCCGATAATTTCCTCTCAAAATATTCTTCAGATTTATCCTTTAAATTGGGAAGATGTCTTTTAAGAAACAATGGTTTCATACATTGATTGGATAATAGTTCACCGCAAACAGCACATTTGATGTCGAGGGTCCATTTCATCTCCATTCCAAGTAAGCCCAAATGATAAATAACTTTCATTATATTTTCTATAAACAATTTTTGTTTTCTTTTTTTTTTTTTTTTCAATATTCTTAGTGCTAGCAGATTGTCCTGAATCCATCTCCTAAGGATCATCACTTTTCCACTTAATCAATCCTAGTCATTTTTCCATTTTGAAAATTTAGCTTTGTTTTGTTATTTTTTTCATAAATATTTAAATAAACAATATATTACAAGTTCTTCCCCTCCACCCCAAAAAAGACGATATTCTCAAATCACGTAGAAAATTGAGGAACACAAAGCAACAAGAAAACAAAATACCTGCTGTAAGAGACAGCAAATCGACGTAAAAATGATTCTAATTGGAAATAGGTCAATATGAGCCGGGAAATGGTGGTGGCATAAAGGGTAGACATGCTAATTAATCGATCACCTCTGAAAGAATTAACGAGTTACTATTATCTTTTTATATGAACTTATTTTTATTTCTAATTAAATACAACATCCATTTCTATTACTCCATTTGAAAACATCATTTATGACAAGTTTTGTTATATCTATGGATAAAAGAATATTTGTGAGGGGAAAAATGGATTTTTTTGCTAAGGTCTATGAACGGCTATTGACCATGAACAAATCTCAGATCACATAAATTTACGAGTGTTAGAGAAAAATCTTAAACAGGATGTTAGGATATTCAATTTTTGAATTTATACGTTAAAAATAATCTATTTCTTTGTGTACCACCTACTTTCTGAACCACCATTGGCTGAGAATCGCTGCTCTATAGAATAATCTACAGTTGCGATAAACTGGGCAGAAATCTTGGATATTGTTTTAAAATCACTTTCATCTATGTATAATAAATTTGTGTTGGACTATAAGAGAAATAAAGAAAGAATTAGAATCCTGGCTTAAAAGAATGCAACAGGCAGACACAAAATGAAGTTGTTATACTTAAGGGAAAGGCGAAAAACGATTATGAAATTTCTTAAGTTGAAAAGCACGATTATTACATTCAAATTAGTGTGACACTGACAGTGCTTCTTTTCCGCACAGAAATCAATATACTGTAACGACGGAGCAATAAGTAAGGAATTGCCTTTTATCTAGATTTTCTTTCCTCAGTGCATTACTTTGTGAAATCTAAAACCTGTGATAGAATGTAATTTTTATCCTAGATAACGTGCCAGTCATTGCCGCCAAAGTTCTCGTACCTCTGCGACTGTGACTATAACGAACCCAACGTTTAGATTTCGTATTGTAGCCGCGTGGATTTTGTATGCACAGCATTGCTTGTAAAACGCCCTAAAAAGTGCTTGTAACTTTAATGTATTTATTAAATGTTTTCAAAATATTAAATCCCTGCTGTGACTTCTGATAAATCTGAAACTTTAGCGTGTGAGACACTCGCCATTCGTTGATCTGTTTACTGAAAACAGAAGAAAAAAGCTCAAGGTGAGTATTCACTGTTCTTTTATTGAACATATTAGAAAATTCATATTTCTCCTTTTAGTTCCTCATCTGTGAAGAACAAATGAAGCGATCATACGTTGAAAAGAAGGATAGCTAGACAGATGGCCTAACTTGCATATAATTTCTATCAAAACGATTAGAGAATAAAGTAACGGATGACGTCACAGTAGTGCAGTTTGGAATAGTTATGATTTGTTATGTCTACTGGTGTTATTATAATGATAATGGCGATGTGACAACTAAAGTCCACCAAACCATTAAAGTTTTAGTAAGGAAAATTTTGATTGGGATAAAATGGGAAAAAAAAAATTATTCTATGAATATGTGTCAACATGTCAGAGAAGAAAAAAATTGATTTGTATAGGAGAATATAAGAATCGCAATTATTTGAACAGTTAAGCTTTAATAGCATTCTGGGGGAAGAGAGACTTGAGAGCTGCAATAAAAGAAAATAATATACTATGGTACTTCCATTGGCTAATTCTTCAGGTCACCTGCATATTGAAAAACCTTAGTACCTACCGGCGAATACCATGTCACTCCACAAACCTGTGAATCAAAGATACAGATTCGCAGCATTTTTAAAGCTTCTAAAAAAAGTGAAGTAAGGCTTCTTTAATCCAAACCTGAACTGAGAGGTTTCCAAAGGGGAAAGGGTTAGCGATGTGTCCTGCCAAGGTCCCGGGTTGGATTTCCGGGAAAGGCATTGATGATTTCTTTACGGCATGTGGGCATTAAAAATATGCGATAAAAGGTTGGTGGTAGAGGAAGAGGAGTAGAGACTTTCTTATCCACCTCAAGGAATAATCTCCTTCAAACTGGGGCAAAGCATAAATTCGGTCTGTCATCTATATAGTCTGTAAGGCTCTGTCCAACAACAGACGCAATTTTGTACTCCTTGCCACGGTAATAACTCGTGGGTTTGTTCTGTATAAATAAGGCAAGCGAGAACAGTAGCAACAACTCACGACATGGAGTGCGAAGCAGAGCATATGAATATTTCTCATCTTGCCAGTGAACGTTTCCGGAGACTATCAACGGTCACTATGTGGTCGGATTTTAGAAAGGCTGGTTTGCAGATTGAATGGGTGAAATCAAAGACGATACCTTTTTTTAAAATATGATTCATCAGCATATTTGTGCAAACTTCACAAAAGAAAAAGCTTCATCAACAATGACTGTAAAGTTGCTACTAATGAAAACTCGTCAAGTGAAGTAATTATGGAGATTATTCAAGTGAGAAAGCAGTCCCTCCTGGAGAAAAAGCTAGGAACATATTAACAAAGTCAATAAGAAGAATGTGTTTCAGCAATGGAAAAAAGATTGTCTGGTGTCTGGTGTCGGGATTGTGCTCAGATTCTTATAATTTATATAAACCAATTGTAGAAAAAGGTATTTCTAGCAAAGAACATATATAAAGTGTATAATAAAATTGCTTGTAGAAAACTAGAATTAATAGCCAATTTTAATTTTATTAATGTAATACTAATTTTGTTCATTTAATTTAATAAATGCACACATATGAATATTATTTCTTGGTTATCCTGTTTTCTCATTTGGTAGTACATTAGATTCAAAGAAAATATATTTCCATTTTAGTGAACTTCGTGTATAGTGAAATAAATAATTATAAGTGTAATGTAAATTCGCTATAACTGGAGTTAACTGTAAATCAGTTTTATTAAGTTAGGTATGTTATTACTATAAATTATGTTTCTAATACTAAGGTTCTGCTTTTTTTTTTTTTTTCCACCACGAGAGCACGTCTAGTATGAAGGAACTAGATAATCCCTACGTTTAGAAGTTTTGCGTGCATCTCATTATTAAATTCCCTTATTTTCTAAAATTGCGAATAATTCGGACGTAATATAAATTAATTTGTTTAAAAAATTAATTTGTTTAATAATTAATTCGTAATATAAATTAATTTGTTTAAAAATCATCTTATATTTCTAAAATATAAGATAAAGATTTAAATTATTAAGATGTTTAAAATATATATGTCGCCCATTGTTAACCCATATATAATTTCAGTTTGAAAGACAAATTAAAGATCTTATGCTGAGTAAAACTGCAGCTTCCTTGAGAGCTAAGAAGTGTGAAAGCGCAGTATTAAATCTAAGTACTAATAGTAAATATTTCCCATTCTTATGTTGCGTTTATCAACCTACACTATTTGCGAATTATAAAATTAGTTTGCAACTCGAAGGAACAGCATAATTGCTTCTTCAAGATCTTTTGAAGAAAATCTGATGACTCTACAGCAGTGTCGAAATTCAAATGTGGAAGGCACAATATGTCATCGACTTTGTTTCGACAAAGCAATACCCACTCGTCCTTTAGAATGAGAAGCAGAGAAAATACACTCATGTCCCTAAATTAAAGATAATTCGGAGTCACGCGTAAATCGAACTCTAAAATAAATATATCACTTGTAAAATCACTACACACATCTTCAAGATCCATATGCAAATTTCAGGAAGTAACCAGATGACATCAATAGTACGTCACAATGACGAGAGTGTAAGAGAGAGATATATAAGGAATACAGGCAGAGAAGTAAAATTGTTCACAGGCGATTTATAAGCATTTCAGTGCAGTAACCGAATAGTTATGACAAAAAGGACGCATTTGGATGATTTTTTACGTGGTAGAATTATCGGCCGTCTGGAATGTGGGCGTACCCAACTGGAAGTATCAGACAAATTTGGAATTGCCCAGAGTGTCATCTCCAGGCTATGGAAATGGTTCCAAGATGATGATAATGTGAGTAGACGTTACAGCACAGGTCGCTTCAGAGTTACAACGCCGAATGAGGACCGGTATTTGGCAGTCACTGCCAAAAGAAACAGGCGGAGCACAGCCTCACACCTGTCTCGTCAGCTCTCTTCAGCCACTAGTACGACAATTTCAATGCAGACCGTGTACAGACGCTTAGGGCAGATTGGTCTATATGCTCGTAGACCTGTCAGATGTGTTCCACTTACTGCAACTCACTGTCGCCTGCGTTTAGCCTGGAGTAGAGAGCATGCATTGTGGACACCGCAACAGTGGGCTTGTGTGATGTTTTCCGACGAGTCCAGGTTTAGCTTGCAGTCTCATTCTCTCCGGACTTCCATATGGAGAGCTCCAGGTACCCGTTACCACCAAGAAAACAACATTGAACGACACCGTTACGGTGGTGCAGGAGGCTCGTTTTGGATGGAAATTTTCTGGGTTCCAGAACTGACCTGCGTGCTCAAATTGGAATCATGACAAGCCAAATCTATCGCGACGTCATTCTGAAACAACATGTACGTTTGTTTCGAGGCGCGATGGGGCAAATTTGTGTTTATGGATGACAACGCCTGTCCTCACCGTGCAAACATCGTAAGCGAATGCCTTCAATCGGAGGATATCACCCGTATGGACTGGCCAGCATTCTCACCGGACTTGAATCCAGTAGAGAACGTGTGGGACATGCTTGAGCGACGAGTTGCAGCCCGTCAACCTCCTCCTACATGTCTACCGGAACTTCGGAGAGTATTGCTTTTTGAGTGGTTTAATATCCCCCCAAGATCAGATCGATAATTTGATACTCAGCGTGCCTAGACGTTGTACGGACTGTATTGCATCGTCTGGGAGACATACAATGTATTAACATTCATACCAACCATGTAATATTAGTTTTTTGTAAATAGGTTTTTTTTTTTTTTTTTTTTTTTTTTTTTTTGTAATTTGCTCCAGGGAGGAAAAAATCGCTAATTTTTTTAATAATATCAAACATATAGCATCTTTTTTTGCTCTTTACCTTTTGTCTAATAAATAAGCTTTACAAATAAGTCAAATTTGTTTTGCTTCTAACTCTTCCTTTGCCTGATTTTGCATTATCCTTAATTTATGGACATGAGTGTATTAAGCTCTTCTTCGTACGTGCTGTTACAATGTCATGTTGGACACACGCAGGATAGCAGCTGAAAATCACGGCGATTTTTTCTTGGCTTTCTGCTCGATGTAATGAAGATTTTAAACTGAGCGCACGCAGAACTAGCTACAAACTTTTTTCTAATTTTAAATATTACTTGCTGTACAAAATACTTACGGTGATTAAAAAAGTATCTTCGACAGCAGCTCCTTGTCATAGGAAAAATGCTTTACAACCTAAACATTAAAACACAATCAAAGTATTCTTCTGTGAATTAAGGTATCACTTTTTAGGGCTATGATAATTTTAATTAGAGAGCTATTATTATTTAAACTTTTACTATAACTTATTCTTTCTCGTTTCCTCACCAGAATACCAATAAGTTTTGAGAGTATTTAAGCTGAAGTTTTGGGATTGTAAGAGAGAGCATGTTTCTATCTCTCGATTACTAGGTTAGGCTAGGTTACTAAGTATCGCCAGCTCTTATAAGATTATAATTCTTCGCCTTTGCGTTATTGCTGCTGTTTCTTAACTGCATGCCGGCGAGAAATTTTAAACCCACTTATAATTTAAGATCAATTGTATAGTCTTTGACTTCTAGGCATAGTTTTAAATTTGAATTTGACTGTTACTCTAAGTTTCATCGCCACAAGTGGTGGTTATTTTGTTAAGCACCAGGCATGTGTTTATGTTAAAGTTCTGATTTAATAAAAAGATTGTTTTGTATCTTTCCAAGACTCTGTTGTTACTTCAGGCCAAGCGATAATTTGCTCCAAGTCTGTTAGGAGTTTGATACCAGTTTATGCTACCAAAGGAAGTCTATTATTTGCAGGATCAATGTTTGTCCTTTTAAAATGTAGCGGTTTTTATTTATAACCATGAGTAATAAATTTGTTATACTTATATGCCACAGCTCTGAACTGGGATGGCTAATATTCATTTTATCGCTCAAGTAAATCCGCAATTCAGACTATTACAAACGTGAGATTTTCTTTTGAGAGAGATTTGAAGAAAGGAAATGGGGAAAACATAAATTTTTAGTTGGATAGAGCTGCAAATTCGTAAATTACACGGACCCTCGGATAATAAAATGCTGAATTTCTGAAGGTTTCTTAGGGTAAAATAAGATTTCAACGTGAATAAGTTCAGCTTTCGTTTGAAAAAGTGTAGAGTCATTCAAAACCTTTTTGAAGCCGGGAAATACAATACATCAAATGCACCTTGCCAGGGTTCAAATTCTATACACCAACCGAAGCGGCTTCCAATTACACCACAAAGACATACGTTAAGGAGAACTTTTATTTGCATTTTCTTCCACTAAAAGGAGGACTGGGGAAGCGGGAACGCTGTCGCCAAATTCAGGTGGGATGAATTATTGTTCATTCCATTTTAGTTCCGCCGCCACTTGCAGAGTCATTCAGAATTTTTTTGAAGCCAGGAAATACCAAGAAACAGCAATGATCTTGAGGGATTCGAACTCCAGACCTCCCGATTATGAGCTGGACGTGCTTCCAGTTAAAAACGGAGGGAAGAAACCTTTTCCTTTCATCAAATCTCTCTCAAAAGAAAATCTCACGTTTGTAACAGTCTGAATTGCGGATTTACTTGAGCGATAAAATGAATATTAGCTATCCCAGTTCAGAGCTGTGGCATATAAGTATAACAAAATTATTACTGATGGTTATAAATAAAAATGCTACATTTTACATTGGAGTCAACGTACCTTGGAGTCATAGTTTGGGGTGTTATCAGCGTTTATTTCGCCTTAATATGCATTACGGACACATCAATTGCATGCTACTGAAAGCTACCCCTCGCGATGTTACTACATCTGCACTTTTCAAACGGAAGCTGAACTCATTCACATTGAAATATTATTTTACCCTAAGAAACCTTCAGAAATTCAGCATTTTATTATCTGAGGGTCCGTGTAATTTACGAATTTGCAGCTCTATCCAACTAAAAATTTATGTTTTCCCCATTTCCTTTCATCAAATCTCTCTCAAAAGAAACTCTCACGTTTGTAACAGTCTGAATTGCGGATTTACTTGAGCGATAAAATGAATATTAGCCATCCCAGTTCAGAGCTGTGGCATATAAGTATAACAAATTTATTACTATGGTTATAAATAAAAATGCTACATTTTACATTGGAGTCATGGTACCTTGAAGTCATGGTTTGGGGTGTTATCAGCGTTTATGTTCGTCTTAATATGCATTACGGACACATCAATTGCATGCTACTGAAAGGCTACCCCTCTCGATGTTACTTTTGTTTTACAAAAGATGTGCGAATATTTCTCAGCCAACCTGATTTTCTATCAGACCTTATTCACCAATTAGGCTACCTCAAACGAAGACGAAATGTGGACTTGAACCACACTACATAGTGCATGATAATACATAATCTGAACACTCCTCTTATCGATGGCATGTCGGGTTCAATAATGTGTTGTTCAAAAGAAAGGTCCGAATCTTATTGATCACAAAACGGCAAACTATTTTTTGTACATGAAAATTGAATTTTTCTTTCTGTACTTATCTGGCTATCTGTTATTATTTGTCTGCTTTTGAGCATTCCTTTCATTTTCCTTCAAGAAATACAATTCTCCTCTTTTATTCATTCGCATTTATTGCTATCTCATTGAAGCTGCAACAAAAGATTAAGTTTTTTCCCCCTTTCCTCTACTCCCATTCTGTATGTTTAATCAGATAAAATTGTCATGAACCTTTTCGACACAAAGCAGTATGAATTAAAATTGATTTTAATTAGATTTTATGTAATTTATACAAATTTGTAGTTCTCGAGAGTAAAATGTAGTAACCTCTTTAACCTAAAAGAAATTTCTTGGAAAATAAAATCATAATCGTTACGCAAAATTATTTTAAGTAAACAATTATATTAATTAGGAACTGAGTGATTTTTTTATTAAATGGATTCTTCTTAAGAAATCTTATTTCGAGTTCTATTATTTCAAACGCATATTACGGACCACAACTGAAGTTTATTCAGCAAACATTATTGCAAATTGCATATTATATTTATTTACTTTAGAACGCTGTCAAAAGGTGCAAAGATTTAATTTTATTTATTTAGTAGATTTTATTATTTATAAGAGTTACCGAAGGATGAAATTAAATTAATGAGGATTTAGTTCTTCTGCTTAAATCAGTTCATTAACGGAAATTCAAAAATTACATATTTTTCACTTGAAAATACACTAATTGAGGCAAATGTAATATTTTATTTCCCTTCGAAATACATCCACATATTTGTAAAAATGTATGTTCTTAGTTTCGATTTGATAAGCTCCTCCTCGTGTGACATTTAAAACCTAAATGGAAAATATAAAAATTTTAGTTTTCTTCCTAGTTAATAAATCATTCCATTAATAATACTAGATTGGCATTTAGTTTCGCATTCTTTTCAAAAATGCATGTAGTTATTTCTCTTCAAATTCACTGAAAATAAATTATTTATTTTTATTTAATAAATATCTCATTAACTAATAATAATTACATGAATTTTTCTTGCGTTTGATTTAATAATTCCTTTTTTGTTTTCATGCAACATAAAGTTCTCATATTATCGTATTTTATTTAGTTTCCATCAACACTATTAAACTCACAAGCTTCAGAAAGCACCATGTCTAATAGCAGCTGCCAGCTTTAACATACGTGATAACCAGCTGCTAGCGTAATACGTGATACTTAAACATCAAAGTCTCTTATTTTCAACGTAACTCTTTCTCCCATAGAAAAGTAGATATTAGTGGAAGTATAATATACGTGCGCTATAAAATAAAATTAATAAATTTGGGAGTTTTATAAAAAGAGCCATTGTTAATTTTTAAAGTTAAGTTATTTTATGGGACGAAAACATTTTTCAACTAATTTCTTTCGTCAGAATCAACAAAACACTATTAATAATAAAACTGTAAGGTATTTAATGTTAATTAACCATTATTATAATACCGCTTTACTATAACTTCTCCTCTCCGTAGTTTTGACCACAATTCAAATTAGTTGTTTCCTGTATTTAAGATGAGGATTTTGGATTTTCAGAATGGAGCTTCTGGCAGCTGTGCTTTGCTGCTACCTACTACAGCTAGCTCAGACTAAGTTTTATTCCCTCTTTAACGTTTTCCTAGACGACGTTTTAAAATAAGCGTACTTAAATATCTGAACCAAACTGAGTAGCCTATTTTATGTGTTATATCAGACTGCCTTCTTACATCTGAAATTAAACTTTCTGTTATGTTAATTTAAATTAAATTACGGAATTTCATCTATCGCACAAGTTGTGCCTTTCTGTTCTTTAATACGTAAATCAAATCGTTATTTTGGCCCCCTCTTTAGACTCTGATTTATTTCATACGAAACGATATCTCACTATCTGTCTACCATGGTCTGCAAGACATTAGCACACGCTTCTATATGTGGTAGAACTCTAAAAGACATTAAAAAATGTAAAAGAATAAGACTTCTTTTGAACTGAGAATGATGCGATTCCCATTTTCATATGTAGTTTTGAACTAATATACCAAGCAATAATTCTGACTGCGTCAGTTTATTAAGCCGAATAGGCCAGGGTTCTTTGAGTACGTATAAAATAAATATCGTGATTTCCAGCGTTTCATTTTTATCGCCCATTGAAATCAGTTAATAATTCGTTATCTCCTCACTGTAAAATGATCTATATTTAGATTTATTACTCTTACTTAACATAATTACCTGTGCTTAGAGTTAGTTAATTAATGATCTTAAGTTTGATATCCCACCTTACACATTATCTATCATAGAGATGCTTTTAAGTTGTTTTCTATTTCACGCCAGCCTTTTTTTAAAACATTGAAGTTATTCATCATAATTATTTTTCTGCTTTGTTAAAATGCGATTTTCCTTCTTTCTCTTTCTGAGAACAAGTGAAACCTGCAACGACTCCAATTTCAGGGAATATAAAATAACCTCTCTCAAAGTATAATACTTTAAAGGACATGTAAGAAGTATACAATAGGATTCAAAATATAGACATAAAATGTAAGTGAATATGAATTTGAAAACAACTACAAAATATCCACCAAACTTAGGCTTTTTAACGCTTTTCTTTTAACATAATTTAGAATTTATCAACTAATTTTATTTTTCTTCCTGGAAAATTAATTATAGCTGGTAGTTTGGTTTTGTGATTACGGCAAAGCTTCGAGGGCTAGCTGCCTAATGGAAGGGATGCTTTCGTTGAGGACTTTCTAAAGCAAACTGGCTCGTATAGACGTTAAACATGGGGTAAACACGAAAACGCCTATTCGCCGGATTCGAGGCTCTGACATTGGTGGGCCCTATTTAGCAGGTAAAAAATGTTTTTCCAGTTTTATTCAATCTTTGGAAAGTTTGTATTTATAATTCACTCTACGTATGTGTCTTAGGAAAATATGGTGTTTAATTTAATGATAATACATTTAATATTGGCTAATGATATAAAAAATAAAAAATTAATTGCATAATATCGAAAGAGTATGTTATTTTATTGCTTTTCTTAACCTCTTTAAGCCAGTCAACGAGACATACAATATTTTTAAATCACTGCATATTTTAAACAATAAATTATATTTCGATATCGTACACAGTTTATCATTTGCAATAATTGATTGGTCCTGACTTAAAAACTTAAGTTATTAATGTATTGATTAATGTAGTAAAAAATATAAAATGATTCTGAACCTACTCTGAAAATGAAAGAAAATTTTATTACCCGTGTTAAATCAAAGAATCTTCTTCCACACTGAGTTAGAAATTAGTTATCAGTAATATGACAATGCATTTAACAAAGAAAATAATGTTAAAGTATTGGATCAGAAGTTCATATTACACAAAATATTCATATTTCGCATTAAAAAATCCTAATTTTTAAATAAAATTAAATAAAGTTGTCTTCCAGCTGTCCGAATCAGCCTTTGTTTTACATAGGCATACAGCCATAACCCATGGTGTGATGGTGTGGGGCGCTATTTCTTATGACAGTAGGTCATCTTTAGTCATCCTCCGTACATCTTTAACAGCTCAACGATATGTTGATACCATCCTGCGCCGGTTTCCTTACCCTTCCTGGCACGTCATGATGGGGTCATTTTCTAACAAGATAATGCCAGGCCACATACCACTGGAGTATCTCTGGACTGTCTCCGTGCGGGTGATACTCTTGCTTGGCCAGCAAGATCACCAAAACGTTCATCAATAGAGCATGTCTGGGACATGTTAGGCCGTCCAATTCGGGCACCATAAAATATCGCAGATTTGAAGCGACAACTGATGAATACCTGGCAGAATGTGTCGCAGGATGGCATTAGGAACCTCTACCACTTCTTGCCTCGACGAATTGAATCATGCATTGCCGCCAGGGGCGGTTTGACCAACTACTATATTGAACACTCAATGGGTGATTGCGAGCCGTACACAGGACTATGACCTTGATTTTTTTAATAATTTTATTATCTGTGTATGATCTATACACAAATTAAATTTCATCAAAGACAACCACTTCCTTCGTGGTGCTTCGATTTTCTTGCAAAAGAGTGTATTTACTTTCTCGGATTTCTTAGAGTTTAAAATTCCGGATTAAAACTTCTACATTATTTTCACTTATTTAAAGCACAGGCGAGAATATGGTAGGACCAATGCGTGAAATAACTGTTTATAATATTATCGATTTCCAGGTTGGCCGAGGACATACACAAGACCCAGTCAACCAATACAAAGTGCTCACATGTACTTCCAAATGTAAACACGCTTCCAAATGAATGATTTGTCTTTTACTATACGTGTAACGATAAATCTGTCTTCCTTTCATAGCATGCAAATCTCCCCATTTTCCCTGATGTACACTGCACAGAAAAAAGGGGGTCCGTTCTACTGAGCCGATTGACGAAATTCAACTTGCATTTTTCATGTCTCGAAAGCGAGACTTAGGATATGTATTAAAGTGTTAATTGAATTTGATATATATTTTTAATACCTCTTTTTTTATTAAATTTATTTGATTCCTTCTTCCAGAATTCTAAATTTAGGTTCATTCCCAATAAAATTTACCAGTTTTTTTTTTATGATTTATTTTTTAAATTGTATTTTTAAATAATTTTTATAAATTTTTCGAAAAAAATTTTTGAATCATAACCTATAAAATTTTTAACATGATCTTAAAGTAGATATAGTTCTAAGCATGCCTGTAAAAATTTAGAGTTTTTATTCAAAATTTGCCAAGATATACGTGAATTTACATGCTAGCGTGTTTTGAAATTTGACTTAATTGTTATAAGAAATAATAACGCCAAATGTGGTTTACGCACTTCGTTAAAACTATTTGAAATAATGAACAATGACTTTTTCCTCTCGTTTGTAATGGAAAAAAAAAAAAAAAAAAAAAAGAGAAAAAAAAAAAAAAAAAAAAAAAAAAGAAAGAAAGAAAGAAAAGGAAAGAAAAATAGGTTGCCATAAATTAAGAAGTTCGCCAAGTGTTCGCCAATTCTTGACGCAAACTGAAAAAAATGCGCTATTATAAATTTTTGAATTTCTCCGTAATTTTCGCACCAAATTTTACAAAATTTTATATTTAAGCAGAATTTGAGTCGCAGAATCGAAATAAGGAAAAACATTGGCATGCCATTTCAGAAAAGTCCAACTTTGTGTTAAAATACCTACATTAGAGCAACGCTATATATAAATCTGATACATATCCTAAGTTCCGCTTTCGAGAGAATTTAAATTTCATCAATCGGCCCAGTAGAATGGGAGAGATAGAACTGTCATTTTTTTTCGCACTGTACATATGTTTAGCGTTCCTGAGAAATGGATTGCGTTGAAATCGTTTTTTGCAAATTTTCGATTAATATTTAAGCAGTTGAATATGAAATCTTAGACAAGTATATATGTAGTTCTTATACATATTTTATTCCAATTCAAGAATTTACGCATAAAATTCTTATAAGAAAATTGCATGTCGGAATAAATTATTTTGTAAGTAATTTTAAAAACTGCAGTTGCATACTCCCAAAGTGCCCTTTTCACTTTACGTAAAAGCGCTCCTTTCACTTTCGGAATATTTTAATTTAATAAAAGTAGTAAATGTATTAATTACCACCAACAAACTTCTCACGATGCTCTACATCCATCGCTATTCACATGTCAGTTTCGTTTAACACAAAATTTATGGAAAATGAAAATAAAAAGGTTTATTTGTGAACTAATTTGCAAATAGGCAGTGAAATAAAAACTTAGTTTACACAAAATACGGAAAAAGATGTTCCTACTGCAGTTGCAGAGTTACAGATGAGAAATTATGTTAATGAAGAGGTAATTAAGCAAAAGTTCTTCCGCTTTTGCAAGAATGTCTTTAAAAAGGCAAAATTACTTCCGAGAAACTTTAAGGAAACAACTTCTTGCAAAAGTTTAACAATTAATTGCAAATATAAAACTTATTATAAGAAGTGTTTTCCAAGGGTAGTCGTTGCGCACCCGTTTGCTTTTTGAAACAACTTATTATAATTGCATTATATTTGAACTTATTCCTTGTTCCCTTTTGCTGAACTCTACTAATTTATATATGCTTCTAAAGTCTCATATTTAGTTTGCCATTCATTAATTAAAATACATAGCACTCCTCATTCTCATTATTTTTTTTCCTAATATTTAAATCAGTAGCCCGTTTAAAGTTCTTAAATTACAAAGACTTTTTCTTTTGTATATTTGCAGGGTTGCTACTTTACGAATCTTACTACACAAATAGTGAGTTATTGCGACGTCTTAAACAATTCATAATCATACAGAAGAATGATTTAATAAGTTTTTTTTATTATTTTTTTTTTATTTTAGTCTCGAACATAAAGGCACAACTTGTGCTGCAAACGAATATTTCCCCTCCCACTTTGGGATAATTTAATTTAACAGAACAGACAATTAAAATTTAAATGTCAAATAAGTCTAAGACTGCAAGGTAAATACAATAAGCTGGCTCAGATATTTTACCTACGTGTAATTTAAAACATCGACTAGCGATAATGTTAAAGCTGGAATATCCCTTTAGGCAGAGCTGGCAAAAATACTCCCAGCAAGACGGGATTGCTAGACGCATTCTCAACAACAGAATACATAAATCATAATAACTGCTTTATTAACTTCATATATTTTACTTGTTTATGATAGTCATCAATGAAAATGAGCATACTAGTAACCAAGTATGAAAGAATAATCATTAACATGATGAAGTTCATTGAATATATTATATAGGTTTTGTAGATATTGTTACGTTCCTACGGGTTCCTAACAGATTGAATGCAATGATAGCTTAATATTTTTTTTAACCAAAGAAAGTCTTTACAGTACTGGAAATTTCCTTAAAAGTATTTGAATAGCTCTTCCCAGTATCACAGAGCACAATCAATAGTTACACTTCAAACTACTAAGAACGTTAAATGCAATGAAAAACTCATCTAAAAGGCCAAGTTCTCACGGATATCTCAATACTCCGAATTAAGCTCTGAACTAACAACTGAAAAACTAAGATAGATACTAAGGTGGTTTGTTGGGTTTCTGCTGCTTAAAGCAGTACTTCCCAGTAACAAGAGAGACTTCCCGAAGGACTTGACTTTAAAGGAAACTCAGGTGGATCCAGAAGCAGGAGAAAGCTAGAAAAGAGAAAACGTTGACAAGAAGTTCTTGCACGTGTCGCCATCTGGCCGGGCTCAGGAGCTGGCGAATCAGGAGGGAGCATGGTTCTTGGGAGCAGCAACTCGGACCTGGGAGAGATGTCAGGAACATGGCGAAACTGAACTCCCCGGTCTTATATTGTTTTCCCCGGCCGCTGAGAAACCTCCCGTACATCTCGGAATTGCTGGAAGGCATATGAGGACCGGATAAGGTTACAGGTACATACAGGAACAATAACAGTTATTAAATACCAGTACCATTGCAGTTATACAGGGCCAAATGGTCGCCAAGTGTGGGAACTTTTGAAAAAGTTCTGGCGATGATTTAGCGAAAAAAATCAGTCGCCAAATAATCGCCAGCTTGGCGATGTCTCTTCAAATTATCCAGCTATTTACTCGGTGTTAAATAGACTTGCCCCTGTATTCTTAGTTATGCGGCAAAGCTTTACTTGTCAGATTTTCATGCTACATTTTTATAAAAATACTAAAATTTTACTCATAGTTTCACTAAAAGATTTGCTTAAAATATGCAATTGTATCATAGCCGCTTAATTTAAATAAATAATATGCACTAATAAACGAATGACTTAAGTAAGGATCAAAAGATGCACTTGAGTTGATCAGCTTTTCGACTTCAGTATTAGATTTGGTTTGTATCTAAGAAAAAGGATTTAATGCAAAATATTTTTTTTTTTTTTTTTTTTTTTTAACTTTCGATGGAAAAAGTGAGAGAAATACTCTTATATGCGTGCGCCTTCGGGTCGCCAAATTTCTTGCCAAAAATTTTTGGCGAGAAATTCCACGTTGCCATATTACTATCTAAATTTGTTGTCTACATTTCGAACTTTAAGCCTAAAATGTCTCCAAAAACGCGGTTTCACGTCACTAAGTATTTGGGCACTTACAAAGTGAGAACCAGCCCCTACCATTCAAGTTCCAATGGAATTGCCGAGAGATTTCATCGCTCCTTAAAACAATCATTTCGATGCCACACTGCATTACAGTGGACTGATGCGTTACCTACTGTTCTTCTAGGTCTTCGATCAGCGTTAAAAGAGGATTTGAAAGCCTCTTCTGCCGAACTGGTATAAGGTACTAATCTCCGTTTGCCTGGGGATTTCGTACATTCAGTCAATCCATCTACCTGCAACGTAGATCCTGTTACATTCGTGCATCAGCTTAGAAACTGTAAGTCAAAATTGCGACAGTTTGACTGTAAGTCAAAATTCCTGCCAGCGCTCATTGCAAACAAACTGTGTTCGTGCATAAAGAACTTAGAAACTCATCTCATATTTTTCTCAGATGTGATGCTTTAAAGCCTTCTTTATAGCACCACAGTATTCAGGGCTTCATCAAGTGCTAGCTCGAAACGAAAAAACATTTTAAATTTTGGTCAACGAAAAAGAAGTCTTCGCTAGTATCGACCGTCTTAAGCCAGCATTTATCTGGACACCAGAAGCCACTAGAGCGAATTCGTCTTCACCATCGCAAATTCCGTCTCAAGATCCACATCTATCTCCAACGGACTTCAGTGCAAGCTGTTCCAAGCCTTCGACAGAAACCACGACTTCCGACTTATCAGATGCTACGATAAGAACACGCTCGGGTCGTCGAGTTCGCCTTATCCCAAAGAATTTGTGAGGTATCGTTAGCACTGGAGGGGGAGTACAGTGGCGACTTGCCTACTACAACTCAACGCTGCCAGCCTGATAACCCATAGCAACAAAAGACAAAATAATATTTATTCTATTCTATTGTTATAATTATCAACGATCCGTCTCAATTATTGTACTACCATAATAAAAATTGTATTACCATACCCCGTTTTGAACACACAATTTAAGCTAAAAATCCGAAACAAAAACAAAAAATTTAGATAGCAAAAACTAAAGTTTCTAACCAAACATATTTAACAAGAATCGATGTACACAGCGATATGTTTAAACTTTAAAAAATAAAATATACGAACTGCACAATCTATGCAAGGAACGAATCTACGAACTACGCACACCTCGCTTTAATAAATTACCATAACAACAATAAATTTAATAAATTTAAAAGACTAAAATGTACACAGCATCCTGTCTAAACTTTAAAAAAAAAATCTACGAATTGCACAATCTAGGCATTGCGCACAACTACAAAATAAAAACAGTAAAATAAAATGCACTTACCATAATACATTCGTTAATAAAATTTCGCCATTCACACAACGTCTGTGAACAAATATGCCACGATTTGCTATATCACATCTCTTTCTGCGATTCAAAATTTCGAAAGTAATGATAAAAAGTTCTCCAAAGTACACGAAAACCACGATCCAAATCTTAAACTCCACATGCTTTAAACAGTCACATGCTTTAACAGCAAGCATTTGACTGCAAATCCACACAAGAACTATCAGAAATACCCTTCTTCGTCCCAGTTCTCATAGCAGCTCCGTATTTCGGTCTCCGTTTTAAAAGTCCCACAGATATTCCAAAAATACTCTTCGATCCTCATAAACACACCCCGTGAACAAAAGACTCATTAACAACTCCAACATCGTACCTTTTGATACTAAATTTACTTCCCACACAATCTAAAATACGCGACTGAAATTTTGCCGCCACGTCTATCATTGCAAAACAGGCCATTTCAAAGCACGTACGACACGAACCAATGAGCAATTAAATCACTGCAGCAAAAGAGTTAAGTTTCAACGTCAAAAGGATTGCCACACAAACAACATCGTCCCCAAAACCACCGATCAAGCCTAAAACGAGCGCAGAACATATATCCAGCCACATTTGGTGATCTTAGGTCGAATATAAGAGTAGAGCCAAAGTGAGATTAAATACTCTAATCCCTCGAGTTACGTAAGTAATACGTTTCGTAGACTTTAATGAAACCTGGATTTTATGTAAGTTGAGTTAATGAATTCCTTAAAATAACTTGGCAGCAAACTACATATTTCTTATAAAAATATTGTTATTTAAACAGTATTATTTTATAACTGAAACAAAATGGAAAATTACTTAGTCACATATGAATTAAAATGTATGATATATATATAAAGGACATAAAAAAATTAGATTATTCTAGTTAAGAGTTTTCTTTTTACTTTCCGTTTCAATACAGGAAGTACGATTTGGTTAACCGAAGAAGTGTTTACGGAGACAATAATCCAACTGGTAGATTGCAGTTTGAATATTAATGCTTTTGCAAGCTTAAATAGCTGTGAATTTTCGCAAGTCGTATGGTTACTATAATCCAGACCCGGATAGATGTATTTATGAGATAAAACGCGAAATGAAAAATTTCATCACTTACGTCTTAAAATAAACCTTTTGAATTTTCAACTGGCATTTTAGACGTATGCCAATTTAGGATAATGTATAATATATACATATTACATGATAATGTGTGTGTGTATGATTATGGCAAAGCCTCGAGGGGTATTTGCCTAAGGGGAAGAATGCCTTCGTGGAAGACTTTCTAAGGGAAACTGGCTCGTATACACGTTACGCACGGGGAAAACCACAAAAACGCCCATGCAGCCAGCCCGTTCGCGGGGTTCGAACTACCAGTGTTCAGCGACTTTACCGCTCGGCCGCTGGTGGGCTTGTTACATGGTAATGAAATTTGTGCAATCGAATTCAAATTTTTAAAATGTATCTGAAATAAATTTGGATGATGATAATAATATAAAACTCTAAACGTGATTTGAATGCCATGAAGGGTATTTATTCGTTACTTGGATGGAAATATTTACTAAAATTCATGAAATGTAATTACTGTTTAAATAAAGGTTTTTCTTATTTATACCTTAAGCTCATTTTCAGTAAGAGTTATTGGAGTATTCGGAAACATTTTATCTACTGTTTATCAGAGCGTTAATGTAATATATGAAGAATATGTATAAAGCCGTAATAAATCAGCCTGGATCGAATTTAGCGAATAGACAGCGTTATTAATGCAATATTTATTTATACAAGCCAAAGACGAAATACTTCATATACACAAATGACATCACACTTTCATTTAGAAATAAACAGTACCGCCATCTATTGGCAAGCTGAGAACACGTAATCACAAACTTAATCACACATAACACTTTAACGATATAGAACGATTTATAATTCTTTTCTGCTTCTCAAATTGTAAATTTTTATTTCACACTTAGCCGCATGTTAAATGAATTTCCCTAAAATTTCTGTGTTTTAAAACTTTCTGCTTAAAATCTTAAAAAATTATGTTATTAATTTTTCTGAACACTCATTTTCGTTCTTGAACAATAAATACATTTTAGGCATAAAGGAAGGAGGTAATAATGAAAAGTAAACAAGGCACAATGTGACAATTGAACCGCAAAGTTTTGAATTTATTGAAGAGCTGACCCGAAAATGTCCTTTCATAGGTTTTGAAATCATAGTCGATCCCCTTGTAACGAAATTGACTTATAACGAACCCTTGGATACAAGGGACAAATCTTAAAATCCTCTCCAATTTCCTACACAATTAATGATTTTTATACTTTTATGAGAACCAAGAGTCTGAAAATCAGATGTAACGAAATGCATGGATATCTTAAATTGAAATTGTTTTGAATTTTTAATGTTTTTCTCAGAATTTCGTCAAGCTTTAATGAAAAAATTACTAATTTTTAAAATAAGTAAAACATCCTTACGCTTTTTTCTTTTATCTTCCCATCTCCACACAACCACTTTTCTCTATGTTCTAAACAATGGCTATGCGAGACAGATATGACACCCAATTCTAGGAGGATAACGTAAAATAAATATTTTTTAGGACATGATATGCAGTACATGAGCATTGAACCAAGAAAAGTGAATAGGTTCTCTTATTCCATTCAAATTCCTTGACTGAACTGCCTGACAGAACTCAAATTAAGACTGATGTCATGATGGAAATTTTGAAATTTTCTCTTTTCAGGGAAAGAGGAGGTAGTGGATATTATAGACTTATGATTTTACAGTCATTTTTTTTTTTTCTTTTAGGATCCTTATCAGTTTATTTTACTTCAGTATGAATGCTACACGTTCCTTTCTCCGAATGCTGGTTTTACATTCTTTAGTTCTTTTGCAAAAAATTGGACATTTTTATAGAGTTTTTTTTTTTTTTTTTTTTTTTTGATTTTTTGTATTGTAATCATACATACCTTAGGGAAATGATTGTGTTCTCTCTGGACATTAGAGAGAAGACACGTAGATAAAGCTTTTTCATTAAAGATAAGGTGGAGAATATAAAACTGATGCAGCCAAATCGTTGTCTGCCAGATATTATAATTCACCCAACTCTCTACTTGGTACTCTAAGAAAGAAAATCGAAGCTATACAATTTCTGTCCATGGAAATCATTTAGATACTAGGAAAAGGCTGAGAAAAGTGATACTTAGAATTATTGAAGAAGCGTTAACGAAATGATTTGTCATTCAAAGAAACCATAAACTGCCAGTCAATGTCAATGAATTTGACAAACCCTTTGAATAGTCTGGAAAAGAACGAATGGCAAATTTAATAACTGCGCTTGATATTTATTGTAATTATATATCTTAATGTGATTTTTAATTAGATTTATTATTAACATCTTATGATAGACGTGGCAATAGTAATCGTTGTTTTCTCTTTATCAACCATTCCCATTTGTACACTTTTTTGTGAGGTTATTCATTTTTCTCATCGCATACGATGTTGCCAACCAAACTTCTGGTGCCTTGAAATTCGTTATGATGGGGTTCAATTGTTGTTTGCTTAATAATTTTGCTGCTTAATAGATCGATTAGGAAAAGAGTTATACATCAAGAACAACAACATCTCTCAAAATCATCTAAAACATATTTAGGTAAGTGAAATAAGATTTTATTCTATTTGACTAATGTTTAAAGAAGCTAGAAATTTATTATTATACAATGATTTTAAATATTTATTTGTGCTTTTAAACTTTATCATGCATTAAAGATCGTCTGATACATCTTGACAATTATGGTTTAGATAGCAACAAGTTGTTATGAAGGGTAAACTCAGACGACTTGGTTTTCAAAAAGAATGAGGCATTCAAAATAGTAAGAACTATATCTATAGCAAGCCCAGAGTCAAAAAATAAGGTGTAGCGGTTGCTATATCATACACGTTATTTTTTCGTTTAAGAATAACTTTATGCTACTATATTTAAAAGAAAACAATTTATTATTCACTTTCTAAAGACGTTCTTTTTTAAACATCATTCTACGACTATTTTCGTTTCTACTGTTGCCATTCACAGTCTACATAAAATTGTACAAAATAAAATTTTGTATATGATTTGTAGAGGTTACAAAGGAAAGGGAAAAAAGAAAATAAAAATTAAAATAGTTAATTATCTTACAATCGCGTTAAATTCTTCTGACAAGAAATACGGAAAACCAGCTTCCCTAAACGGCCGCTCGCCTTTGCAACTGACCAGTAGCTTAAAAAATAGTTAAGTATTGGTTTAAATAGTATTGGTAAAATAGTATTAGTATAAAACATCATGACAGCTATGTTCGCCAACACGACCGTCTTTACAGAAAACCGAAATTCTCTGGTACCATAAGTAGTCATATTAGGCGCATCTTAGAAAGAAAAAAAAAAAAAAATCATACAAAAGTAAATGATTTATTAAATAAATCTTCTCTCAGCTAACTCTATAAACAATTACCCTCGATAATAATTTAGGAAATGTTAATGCATACGGAATTAACAGATTTACTTAGCTAAATGGTAGAGAGGAGAGTAACCAATTTTAGAAGAGTAACCACAGAGATTCATTTGTGGAAGCCAAGAGTGTTAATTTGAATGCCTGAAAGAGTAGTTAACTTTTATCTTTGAATTTTTAGCTTAGTGTAAACAAACTAAAATTTACAAACTATGATTTTTAAATATTTTTTAGAGAAAGTAGCCCTCAAAGCTGTGTCTAGCATAGACAAATTATGCGAAAAAGATTTGACATAAGTGGTTAAGTAAAAATAAAAATAATAATAATAAAGCTTCATTGTTAGCGAAAAGAAAGTTCAAACAAAATAAGTGTTTTCTGTATGTTCACTAGATGGCACCACTTATTAGCTGGACGAAGCATGAGGAATCCCTGGGCTTCGCATGCTTTTATTTAAAAAGTAAGCTGAACGCGTTTGAACAGGGACAAAAAATTAATATTTGTGTTGTTGCAAATAAATGTCTTCCATTGGATGATGGATTTCTTCCATTGCTCTTCTTTTATGACGTAATCAATAACTAAAAATTTACGGTAAATAATTGTAATATTGAAGAAAATGCTAAGCTTTTGAGGCAGTGTTTAACAAGTCGCAAAAATTTTAGTTCGCAACTCTTTCACTGACGTTGTTTAAATCGACAAAACAGATATACTGTTTCTTTCATTGCATATTTTATTATAATTTCCTGGAAATGAATTTTAAAAGAAAACATTTCATCAGCAGCAATTGTTTCTGCTTTCTGCAGTAAGTCGTCAAAAACATGACATAAAGTACCTTGAGAGGAAGCCTAATAATAATAAATATGATATTTATGAGCACAAAATCTCTATCATTTTTTAAACAAGAAACAGTGTTTATTCTTAGCAAAAAGACACCTAATACTGACTGTTGAAACTATATGATATTATTTCGTTTTGTTTCGTTAAGAAGGATTAATCTAGAGGTACGTTGCGGTCACATAAATGAGAAATATGATGTTAGCACTACAATGCCAATAATTATAAGTTACGGAGTGCCTATGGTTCAAAACCATGTACCTCTACATCAGAAAAATATCTAAGTAGTGAGCAGAAATAGGAAAACTACATAATTGGTTATCATGATGCACACTAGAGGGCGCTACATTAGCTCGAGAAAGTTTAGGGATAGGAAAAATCAAGTTTTGATTTTTTTGGAAAGTTTATGATTTTAAACTTTTTGTATTTTTTTAATTTTATGCATTTTTTGGTATTTTTTTATTATTATTTTATGACATATTAATACGACACTAAAGCAAAAAGCGGAAAGATTTTACAGATTAATAGGCTCATTAATTTTCTCAACGAGATATACAGACCAGCGGGCATGATGTGATTAAATAGTGAACAGATTGAACAGAGGTGGCCACTTTTCAGTAATACTGGAGTAGGAGAATGGTAGAGCAATTATATGGCTAAATATGTCCTTCATGGGCCGGGCGCTGGAACTGAAAACAGAGGGGCGTGTCTACGCCCTTTTAGCTGGAGGATATATGCCGTATTCGCGTTCCATGATGGAAGGACGTCTTTTCTGCGAGCTGCAAATAGGAGGATTTTAGGCCGGTAACTGTTGAAGTGCACGGTTATCAGTCTGTTCAATTTTGAGGAATAAATTTTGATTAAATTTTTTAATAACAACGTCTATGGGTTTAATATTAAGATCCGAATGAATCACATCAGTACGGATATAATAGGACTAAACGCAGGGTCTTACTTTGGAAACGAAGTTTTTTTATGTGTGTTTTTGCAGCTGTACCCCAGATGGTGCAAGCATACAAAAATATTGGTCGAATGATGGAAGTATAGAGAACATTGTTTTTGATTGGCAGAGGACTCTTTCGGCCTAGAAGGGAGTAAAGTTGGGTTCTGACGGCTTTCGCTTTATTGAGTGTATAATCAATATGAAGACGCCAGATTAATTTGGAATCAAGTATCACTCCTAGATACTTATATGAATTTGACCAGGGAATATAGTCATCGAAGAACTTTATATTAATGGTAGGGTACGGGATTCGGGAGCGTGTGAATATCATGGCAGCACATTTAGCGACGTTAATTTTGATTTTCCAAGTAATGAGCCAGTGCTCAAGGCTATGTTTATGAGGTAACTCTGATTATTGTGAACCAGAACATTCAAAACGATGGCCGTATCATCTGCATAGAGTGCTAGGGTAACACTGGGTGATTTTGGAATGTCGTTGATAAAGATGTTGAATATAGTCTGTCCAAGTAGACTACCTTGAGCTACGCCCCTTAGCATTGGACGGGGAGCCAAAATGATAGAATTAACTCGTGCTGAGAAAGAACGATTATTGAGATACGAGTTAATTATGTGAATAAGTTGAGCCGGAATACCAAGTCGCATGAGCTTGGTAATAATACCCGTATGCCAAGTTCCTATCAAATGCTTTGGCTATGTCAAGAAAAAGGACGCCAATAAGCATTTTGCTACGAAAGCATTTGCCTTCGTGAATGAACTCCACTGTCTTCAGAAGCTGGTGCGTTGTGCAGTGTTTTGCTCGGAAACCAAATTGCTCGTCAATAAGAACTTTTTGGGTCCGGAGAAAATCATTCAGGCGTTTAAGTAGCACAAACTCGGAAATCTTTGATAACGAAGATAGGAGGCTGATAGGTCTATAATTTTGAGGATTTGAATGGCACTGGACAGGTTTCGAAATAGGTCCAATAAGTGCTCTCTTCCAGCTTTGAGGAAAATAGCAATGCAGTAACATATAATTTATGAGCATTACTAAGAAAAATAGATAGCTGGTGGGTAGGTATTTAATCTTGCGGTTAGAAATAGAGTCCCATCCAGGCGCTTTCTTAGGATTTAATTTAGCGATATATTGGCTAACTTCGTGCATGGTGTTATATTGTATGTCTCTCTGACATGAAGAGTTTAGAAATCTTTCAACATCTAGTTGGAAGGAATTTGCGGTTTTAGCAAAAATCCCTTAATTATGTGGTGTGAATTGTGTTTGGAGACTGTCAGCAATTAATTCAGCTTTTTCCGTGTCTGTTTGAGCCACCACTGCGTCCTTAGCTAAGGACGGAATGTGAGATTTGTGTTTGCGAAGTCTGGCAGATGCACACCAAAAACTGCTATCTGTGGTCGTTAGGGACTGAATGTGAGTAGAGTATCGTGATTGATTGAACTGGTCACATGAAGCATTGATCTCATTTTGGAGAACACGAAGTTGTAATTTTAAGTCAGGACTTCTAATTCTTAGTCAAAGCCTTCGTACTTTATTCTTTTCGCGAATTTGGAGTTTGATTTCAGCTGGAATTTTATTAAAACTGGGGCGAAGGGTGGGTTTTGATACTTCCTTAAAAGTATCTGTTAGGATAGAAGTTAACTGATCAACAGCTTTGTCAATATTGTCACTGAATTTAATTTCGAGGGAGGGGAAAATTTTAGTGTTAAGTTTATATAGAAAATAGTCCCAATTTGTAGAGATGAGTTCTGGAGAATTTTGATTAAAAGAATTACTGTTAAGGTCGACGAGTACGGGGTTGTGATCTGAGGATAGACAACTTTTTACAGTCACGTGATAGTCAAAAGGAATATTTCGAAAAAGAACCAAATTAATATAAGAAGGGGCTTCCCGTACATCGTATCGTGTGGGTGAATTCGGTGGTATAATTTTAAATTGGGCACACTAAACCCATTTTAGGAGGCCCCGACCAGCGGTGTTAGAATTTTTACAACGCCAAGCCAGGTGGTGACAATTTAAATCACCAGTGATAATGATATTGGTTGATAAATTGAGCAGTTTGTTAAAATCCTCCACAGGAAATTTGTCTCTTGTTCTGGATAAAGGTGGAAGATAGGCAGAGATCAAAACTAAGGAGGGTAAATTTTGAATAAAAATTTCGATAATCGTCGCCTCGAGTCTGCTGAGACTCGGTGTGTCAATTCTGCGATGGGGAATATGATTTTTAATAAAAAAACACATGTACCTTGATAAACGGCACGAGGATCCGGTGCTTGTCTGTCATTTTTATAAGTAAAATAATTTGCAAGCTTGGGAACTCTCCCTGGTTGGAGTCTGGTCTCTTGGACAAAGATAATGTCAAAGCCCTTCTCTTCGTAATCATGAAATTCGTGATATTTACACATAATGCCACTGGCATTCCAGGTACATAATTTTAAGTACTTCAAACCTTTCAAAGTATGGAATTTTAATGTGCATTCCTAACACCTATTAAAATATTTCAAAGAAGGGATGCTTGAAGCGCCATCTAACGGCTAGCTCTATCAATTCATAACACTAAGCAAGGCAACTTAATGGCTTTGTATCAGAGAAACACTCATAATGGTTTCTCCCAGTCCGAAAGGTTTATTCGACATGAAACGCGATTTTGCGTTGCTTCGTATAAATGCCTTGCGTCGCTTATCATTCGAGTCTTTTGCTTTTCGAAAAAAACTTGATATTTTTCTTTCATATTTCATCTTTTTGTTATTAATTAACAAACTAAATTATTTAAAAGCAATAGATGTAGTTTTTAACAATAATGTTATTACATTTTTTTGAACTTTTTAATCTGGTCGATAAAGTAAAAGGAATTTAATTCATTTTAATAATAATTAATAACTAATAAAAAGGTATTTAATTAGAAATATTAAGTAATTTTATAGCATTATATTACACAATTTTTTCACTTTTTGAATATGTAGAAGGTATGGCATGTTAGTTTAAATGTGCGTTCATCTAATATCCTATAAAATGTTTTTCTAATCCGCCTGAGTCATCTCTATCGATCCTACTGATAAACCGTTTTTAAACTTTAAAAGAGTAGTTTTGGGTGATGGTTAAAAACTGGAAGCTTTTATTTATTTTTTTTTTCTTTCTTCTTTTCTTCCGTACTCTTTTTTTTACTACAGAGTAGCTTATCATTCTTAACATTTCATATACCTCTTAAAATTATGATATGAACATTGCTATTGCTTATATTGATTAACTATATAGAATGGTATTTGTTGTTCAAAAATCTCACTGACACTATTCTGGGCTAGGCATCCGTAAGTGAACGGAACGTTCAGTATGCAGTTGTCAGTAGTGGGCAGCTGTTAGTAGAGGGCAAATATTTTCATGTTTAAAAAAAAAAAAAATGTTCTTAAAATGGAAATTATTCACATTCTGCCATCTCTAAGTTTAAAAGCTGAATCTTGCAAAAATAACAAAATCTAACTTTTTATGCGAACTTACATCCATTTGATTGCATTTAGGCAAGGTCTACGTTCCGAGCTCCAGGCGAGGGTAATGGACATTTGGGTTTATTTTTTCGAAAATTTCTTAGATGACTGTACAGTGACGCTTCAACTAAAATAAAGCGGATGATATCGTCAACACCAGGCTCTCGCAAGTGGGTTCCCGATTCCTCAGTTGTACTTTAAGTGGGAGAGAATGTAAAATATTTTCTCCTTCCTTATCGCATGCTTTCATGGAGTAATTGGAAGTAAGACTGACGAGCATCGGACGCGCGTTTTAAGGTTACAGCCGAAAACATCGCGGCAAAAACATCGCAGACGAAAACGTTGCGGAGAAAACAACGCAAGGCGAAAACGTCGTGCTACAAAACATCGTGGGAGAAAACATCGCAAAGAGAAAACATCGCAGTTCTAAAACATCGTGGCACAAAACATCGTCGTCGAAAATAAAGCGGCTCAAAAACTTCGCAGTTTAAAAACATCGTCGTCGAAAATATCGTGGTAAAAAATAAAGTATCTACAAATCATCGCATGACGATAACATCGCAGACATGATTTTTTCAGGCTTTAATAACTATAAATGCATATTCCCGTAATGATTTGTGAGCGCAAGATGGAAAGAAGGATAATTTTTACTTTCATATTTTTTATTAATCAATAAATTTTTGCTGAGAAAATATAAAGGAAACTTAAGCATAGAAAATTAATGCAACTTATAGCACTTAATAGAATTTTGAACCGACATATTAGTTAACTAACAAAGGTCATTAATAAATAATTTTTTATAAAGTTTTTACTGGTAATTTTTCATGAAAAGTATAATCTATAAGTTACATTTAATTTTCTATGCTTAAGTTTCCTTCTTACTTTTTCAGCAAAAATTTATTAGTTAATAAAAAAATGTGAAAGTAAAAATTATCCTTCTTTCCATCTTGCGCTCACAAATCATTATGGGAATATCCATTTACAATTATTAAAACCTGAAAAAAGCATGTCTGTATGTTATCGTCATGCGATGATTTGTAGATACTTTATTTTTTTACCACGATATTTTTTCGACGACGATGTTTTTAAACTGCGAAGTTTTTGAGCCGCTTTATTTTCGACGACGATGTTTTGTAGCACGACGTTTTCGCCTTGCGTTGTTTTCTCCGCGACGTTTTCGTCCGCGATGTTATTGGCGGACACCCGTTTTAGTGCAGAAGTTGATTGAAACGCTCTTCATCCGACTCATTTGGTCGTCCAGAATGAACAGCGTCTTCGAAGTTTTCCATTTTTAAATTTGACAAACCAATTTCGTGCAGCTCGTTCATCATTGCACCTTCTCCATACATTTGACAAATCTCTCGGGTAGCTCCTGCAGCATTGGCGCCTCCATTAAACGCAAAAAGAAGAAGGTGTCGAAAATGCTTGTTTTTGTCGACTTGACACTTATTTTGATGATTTGAAAAATAACTAAAATTAGCTCAGACAAAAACATCAAATACGCCATCTTGTAGAGGGAAAGATTCTCTTTCGAATAACACAAAACATTTTGCCAATACATTTTATTTTTACCGCGTAATTTTAAACACAATATAAACAGCCATTACTTATGTTTCAACCCTATATATTGACATAATAGACAACAGTAACAAAAGAATATTTTTTAAAGTGGGTTAAGTTGCTTAAAAAGGCGGCGAATTTATAATAAATTTATTTATAATATTATTTACAACAACTTATATTTAGAATAAATATTATTCACAATAAGGCGGCGAACAATTTAATATTTTTCGTAAGCATGTGATTTAGAAAGGAGATTAAAAAATAAGTTACTGATACTTTTAAACATACAGATATGTAAAAGCGTTTTGAATATATAATATTGTTAAATTTAATTGTTACGCATTTCTTTAGCACTCTGATGCTGAAAGTAGTTCGTGTATTTTATTGGAAGCGGCTGCAATAGATTTCGATTAGACGAAGTCAGATTCGAATTCATTTTCATTTCAATTTCATAATTCGTGCTGCCATCTATTGAAAGAAATCAAAATCAATTACTTATTCTCATGAAAATATTTGATAAAGTGTCAATAAAAAAGTAAAATAAACTATCTATATTTCATTTACTTGTACAACAATCCAGCCAAGAAAACTCTTCTGATTTCTATAGCTATAATGGTGTGCAACGTATGAATTAAAATATTACCATGCTTACTTAAATGAAAATTGGTATTTCTCGATCTTTGACTATAAACCTTTCACAAAGTAAGAAATCCGCCTTCAATATGAAAGAGCTAGTAGCCCAGTGAAGTTTTTCCGAGCGGTTTTTCAAAGATTTAAGTGTTAAGCACATTCAACTGGATTGTGAACTAATTCATATTTTAACTGATCATGGGAATTTTAAAAACTCAGTATTTCATTTTAATATCTCAACCAGTGCAATTTACGCTTGCGGCGATGCAGTTGAAGATGTAAAGGATATTTTATTAAACTGCAAGACACATGCGAGTGCCCGAACTACATTATTTATTGGCCTCCTGCTGCTAATGACCTTGTCAGGAGTTCGGAAGCTTTTGCGTCTTGAGCATCATTACTTTTCGTTGTTTAAAGTTTTAGTATTATTTTATTATATGTGTATTATTGCATTATTATCTTTTTAGGAGTCACTATATTTTCATTGTATTTTACTTATGTATGGTTACGTTATGTTTTATAGTATTATTCCATCATGTCTCCTTCATATTCGTATTATTTTTCATATATTACTTTATTAATATAAGTCTGATGTATTTTTCTTTTTAGTAGTATTATTATCATAGTTTTATTATTTGCAGTAGATTTGAGTATTCTTATTATAGTAGTATTTATATTATTACTATTAATTATCTCGAGAGCTAGATATTAGTTATTGCAGTTTAATTATATATCCTTTGTATTACTGAGTTATTTACCTACTTGCGTAAGCCTTGTGGCATCCTTTGCGGAAACAAGGAGTTTTACATTTATTTTCTAAAAAAGAAAAAAAAAAAAAAAAAAAAAAAATGAACTGTAAATGATGGATTCGCCATATTGTAGTATCTAATTTATACGCAGAAAACGGACAAAGGTATTCTAACGCATTTTGCAACGAGAAGTTAGTGCCATCCGTCGGCAGAAAATCTAACGCTTTTAATGTTCTAATAACTTAATTGTTCAGTTGTTATTACTATTTCTGTCGACAGATGGCGCTACTTTCTCTTCCTCTTTACTCCTGTTGGGTATAAATACAACAGTTTCGTTGCAAAAATTTTCTTTTATGAGCCAACGGAATAGGCTTAGGAAAGGATACCACCTAACTTGGTCTCCTGCAATAAAACGTGAGGTTAGCTCAGCAAAGAAATACAGAAATTAATCAAGCAACATAAAGAGGATTTGTGGCAAGAGAAAACGCTCAATTTAGATACAAAGGATGGAACATTTTGGAACTTCATTAAAAATTAAAAACTAGTAATCGTCTCCTGCTCTTTAAGAACAATATTGCTACTTCCAATCGCGAAAAAGCTGCTGTAGTCACTTCACATTTAGAGGAACAATTCTCGTCAAATGATTGACCAATGGATACTGAATTTGAAACGAAAAGGCGATTGGTTAAACTTCCCTACTACAAACAATTTAATGAAATTAACTACTACTTTGGAATCATGAGTATTATCAAACAACTGAGGACTAAAAAGGCCCGAGGAGTTCATGGTATTACGAACACTGCAATCAAGAATCTCCCAATTAATGTTTTGTACAGAATCACATCCATCCCTAATGCTTATATGACGAATTTGTACTTTCTTCAACAGTGGAAGTTTGCGAAAATTACCATGATTCGCAAGCCCAGAAAGGATCATACGCAACCAGACGGATTTCGACCCATTAGCCTATAACCTGGATCTCCTAAAATATATGAACAAATTGTACTAGCGAGGATGAAATCTCATCATAGACAACTTCCGCCGGAGCAGTTTGGCTTCAGTGAACAGCTATTTACAGGTGACAGGTGACGGAGGACGGGGACGCCTGATGTTTAACAGAGGTAAACAGGCATATGTCCCGCGCCCTCCCCTATCTAGTGGCAGCAACTCCCAGGAGCCTCATGAGGCCACCTTGGGAGTTTATTGAAGAATTTTGCGTAGTTGTACATGGCCATACAGAGGCGTCTTAGGAATACATTAGTTTTGATCGATAGGCGGATGATTTGTTACATCTTGGTTTTTAGACACTGTTAGACTCTAATTACAGCATATACATACACATACAAGTACATACAATTGCACATATAAAGATACATACAAAACACTTGTAAAACACATATAAAAGCACATATATAACATATATAAAACATGTAAGCACATTATATAAAAATAGAAATTAGATACTAGTTTGCACACACTTATACAAGTAAAACACATACTTATAATGAAACATATTTAAGCTAATATATAGTATACACTTACACTAAAGACACATTTAGATCATTTAGACACATTTAGATCACATATGACATGTAAAATGCGCAAATAAACATACATAAAGCATGCAGGCACACTGTAGAATATTAAATTTTGTTATTAGATGATATAGTAATTACAGATGAAACTTTACTCTGGAGAATACATTATGCAATACATTATATCAGGTACACAATACTTATTTAATTTGAATAGATATGCAGCGCTTTTTATATACATAATGCTTACAGAATTGATACACAATGTAAAAACAGATGCACTATGCTTGTAAAGCATTAGATATTAGAATTTATACTGCGCACAATTGTACAAACGAAATAAGACACTATACTACTATATACAACACAGTTATGGTGTACAATTATGCAAACACAATTATACTAACGTATTAAAACGCAGAATAAAACACTATACTACGGTATATAACACAATTGTGCACAATTATATAAACACAATTATACTTACACATTAAAAAAAATCTATACTATTGTATACACACAATTATAGTACGCAGCACCATGCATGCTATGTTGCCAAGCTATATATTTCTATGCGAAGCTATGAGCTTATACAGGTAATGCAGATATAATTTTGATAGATATAGATGAATTATACATTATGCATATGTCAGATACAGTGCAGATATAATACAGATAGTTTGAGTAATACAGATATGATGTGCAGGCAATAACTGTAGTGGAGACACTATGTTATAGAATGCGCTGAGCTTATTTTATATTATATTAGATGCACAGTGTTTATTGGATTAAAGTAGGTACACAGTACTTTTTATATACACATTGCTCACAGAACAAATGCACAGTGCAAAGTCAGATACACAACAGGTTGTAAGGTATTGCAGGTAGTGCACACGCAATGTAGATAGTTGCATAGTAATTATATGCTTTATATACAGCGGATACTGTGCAGAATTTGACAAATTCAGTGCAGAATGAGGTGCATATTTATTGCAGATAGTTTGTATAACGCGTTTGTGTAATACAGTACTGGCAATGACTGTAGGAGAAACACTATGTTGTAGAATACACAGTGCATATTAGTATTGTAATAGATACATAATGCTTATTATATACACAATGCTTACAGAATGGTTACACAATGCAAAGTCGGATACACATTTGTTTTACACTGTTCAGTTAAGCATGGACTAGCATGGACATGCAAGTAGTAACCTGTGATTAGTCAGTGTTGAGCTCTGTACACTGTTGATAAGTTCTGTATACGATTTGTCAGGGCGTTCCAATTACTCTGCGCACAGTACCTTATACACTGATATATAACTTGCAGTTGTTGTAATAACTGTGGTTATTCCAGGAAATACTTCTATAGATATTTCAGTCGTTGTAACTACTACAGAGACACAATGCAGGTAGCAGTCTGTTCATAGTCAGTAGTTTGCTCTATACGCCGTAAGTGAGTACTGTACGCAGTAAGCAGCTATGTCTGCAGTTATGTTACAGTGCAGTTATGTTATAAGCGCAGCACATAATTTAAACATATTGTAAGTTGTATTCAGCTGATTGTCAGTATAAGAGACTGTCAGAATTCTGTTGATGATTTGGTAGTGAAAGCTGACTGTGGTTGCTTTATGAGACGCCTTAATTAATGCTAGTTTGGTTGGCAGATATCTTGCCCTAGGTCGTTGACCTGCCTAATTATTTGGCAGATCTTTTTGACCGCTGGTGGGTGCTTAATGATGAATCGTTTATATGATTCTATATTTGTGGCTGCGAGTGGTAGGTGTAAGTTGGATGTAAGGCTGCATTCAAATATGTAGTGGTCGGGGGAGCCAGTTGCCCCGCAGACGCATATATCTGTCATCGAAATTGCATGTCTTTGAAAATAGGATGGAAATGGGCCGTGCCCCGTGATATAGTATGTCAAGGGTGCAATGGCCTGGAGACGTTCGTTGTCTACTATTGGGTAGAATCCATGTGTCCTTCTTCCTGTATCACAGTTATCCCACTCCTGTTGCCACTGTTCTTTGCTTAGTTCTCTTAGCTTTCGCTTTAAATACGAAGTCGGGATTGGAGTTGTCACCTCTTGTTCGTCGTTGTTGAGTGCCGCCTCGTTTGCTAACTGGTCTGCCATCTCGTTACCCTCTATGCCATCATGTCCTTTCACCCAGATTAGTTTGATGTGTGTTTGCATATTGTTACGCAGGAGCTGTTGGATTGCTATAATTGTGGGTGAGGTATGGTGGTGATTCATGATTGCCTGTAGCACTGACATGCTGTCTGTGTGAATTTCGGTTGCTGCTAGATTGATATCCTGAGCATACTGAATTGCAGCTGCTATTGCCACAGCTTCTGCCTGGAAAATGCTGTTGTGGGTAGCGAGATGACCTTTCCATTTGCTTTCCACTAGGTCATTTTTGAAGTGAACGAAGGCGCATCCCACTCCATTGTCATGCTTTGAACCATCGGTGTAGAATCGTGAGTTCACATGTGGAGTTTCTCTGAGAGGCGTTGGGTGTTGTGCTGTCACGACATGGATGCCTTTACTTTTGTGTGCCGGGTGCACATACCGCACACTCCCTGGTAATTCATACTGTGTTGCATGGAAGGCGGTGCCAGCAAAGTTGGCCTCTTGTTTTAGCCTAATTAGGCGCTCATATGCAGCTTCTATGCTGGCCTTTATGTGCAGGGGTGTTAGTCCCGCAAGGACCGTTATTGCACTTGATGCCGTTGTCCTATAAGCCCTACTTATGTTTAGAGCAAATGGCCGTTGTATTGTTGTCAAGAGTTTGATCTTGCGACTGCTCATTGGTTGCGCCCATATAGCCGATGCGTAAAGAACAATTCTCTCCGCTACCGTTAGATATAGTAGTTTCTGGATGTGAGGGTTTTGCCCCCAGTTGCTTCCCTGGAATTGTCTGGCTTTCTTAGCTATATTTGCTGTCTTGACTCTGATGTCTTGAAGGTGGGGCAGCCATGTGAGACCCTGATCCCATGTAAGTCCGAGATACTTCATGGTTTTTGAGATCTTTAGATTTCGTCCCATCAATTTTATACACGGCCGTCGCGTTGGATTAGTTCTCGGTCGTGGGATGACTACTGCCGTTGACTTCTGTGCGGAAATGATCAATTTAAGTCTACTACATTTATCTGAAAATATGGAACAGGTTTCCGTACCATTTCGTTCGAGTTCTTCTCTTGTGCGGCCAGAGACTAGCAATGCCGCATCATCTGCATATGCTATCACTCTGGTATGGGTAGGCCATTTGATTTGTAATAAGGAATTAAACGTGATTATCCACAGTAGAGGCCCGGCACATGAGCCCTGTGGGCACCCTCTTTCCTGCTGTTTAGTGACGACACCGTTATTATTGACTATAATTAGACTTCTAGAGTGGAGATAGTCAGTGAAGATATTAAAAAGGTTCCTTGGACACTTTGCCTCCCTGAGGGCCTGCTTTATTGCAGGCCACCAGAGAGTATCAAAGGCACTTTGAAGATCTAAAGAGATAAATGCAGTATGTAGATTGTTGATTCTGTTGTCATTTATATGTTTTCGAATGTGTTCTAGAGCATGGATGGTAGATGTGCCTGTCCTGAATCCATATTGATGTGGGCTAAGAAAGTTTTGTCGGTATAGATGGTGCTTCAGCCTGTTGACTAGCAGTTTTTCGTAGATCTTACCCAATGCAGATAACAGACATATGGGTCTAAAGGATCTTGGATCTTCCGGGGATTTATGCTTTTTTAAAAACAGGACGACCTGTCCTTGTTTGAATGCAGTAGGGAAGATTTGACAATGTAGAAGCTTGTTAAACAGAACTTTAAAGTAAGTGGGTCGAGCGTTGAAGGCGACCTTGATTATTGCATAATCCAGGCCGTCAGGACCTGGTGCCTTTTTGACTGGAAGCTGTCGAAAGATTTGCTTGATCTCTTCCATTTCAAATGGTTCGTCGTCTGAAGTCTCTGGGATAGTGGTGTTTCCCCTTGTGTGCCTTTGCTCTGGCGTGTCATCGTCCGGATCGTCTGCTGGGAAGACTGTGTTTAAGGTTGTGGCTGCCGTGGAGATTCTGCTATGTTGGTGGTAATGGGTTGGTTGGCAATTTGGGCATAGAGTTGATCCGGCTTAAAGACCTTGTTGGTGGCAAGCTTGTGTAGAATTCCATATGGGTTGTTATTTTCTGTGCAGAACTTACGCCAGCTGGTTATTTTGGCTTTAAGGATATTATTTTTATAATGCGCTCTTTCCTCCCTAAAGGTTGCTAGTATTGCATTCTTGGTGGTTTCGTTAATGTTGGTGCGAAGGCGACGTCGTAAAGCCCTGCAGTTTTGCCGTTGCTGTCGCAGTTCCTTTGTCCACCAGGAAATTCCTTGCAAACATTTTGCTGCTCTGGTGGGCAGGTGCTGATCGCAAATGCTCCGTAGAGTGTCAAGCAGACGCTCGGTATAAGTGTTCAGATCATTGGGGCTCTTGTATTGACTTAGCTCCTGCTCTTCTTGCTGTAATGTTAGAGAGAAAGCTTTGTTAAGTATTCGCAATTTGTTACCCGGAAGTTTGTATCTTTTAAAGATGCTGATCCTTGTGTCGCTTGCAATATTGAAGTGTATGTAGCGATGGTCCGAGCAGCTCTCTTCATCTGCTACCATCCAGTCTTGTAGGTTATTGGCTATATCATTAGTAGTCACTGTAATATCTGGCCATCCGTGGTGGTACGTGTTGTCAAATGTGGGTGGCGCGTTGGGGGTGTTTATGATTTGCAGATTGCTGGCCAATATGTAGTCTTCCAAGACTTGCCCTTTTGGAGTGGTAGCTGGGTAACCCTATATGATGTTGTGGGCATTAAAATCACCGCCTATAACATGTGATGTTGTGGGGCACTTTGTCTTTACTTCTTCGATGCTCATGATGGTCTGGTGGATATCATCCGGTGGGGACTGTAGATGGAGGAAATGATGATCTGTGAATTTGAGAAGCTGAGGAGGATTGCTACATGGTCTCGCTTCTGTGTAATTATCAGCGGGGACCAGAGCGGGTTGCAGCAGGCGATTGCTGCTCTTGGTGGTGGCTCATTCTGTTGTGCTTTGCACTGAAATATTTTCCAACAGAGTGGCAAACAGGCGACTTCCCCTGCTCTGCAGTAAGGTTCTTGAATCAATAGTATATCTGGTTGATGGTTGATTGTATGTTGGATCAATTGTGACGCGGCGGCTTTTGCTCTTTGTAAATTAATCTGGATGCATTTGATAACTTCTCGTTGGATGTCTGGTGTTTGCATTATTTGAGTGGGCGGCTGTGGCAAATCACTCGTATCTGGTACTGCGTCTGATATTAGCGATGTATCTTCCGTACGAGGGGCAGTTGACATCATAGGCTGGATGATCGCAGGGGATGCTCCTGTTTGTCCTGTAGTTATAGTCTGCGCAGTTGATACACGCGGGCTGCTGCGCTCGGCATTCACGGATGTCGTGTTCTTCTGTGCAGTATGCACAATAATGTTTGTTGGAGCACTCCTTTTGAGTGTGGCCGAGTTCCTGGCATCTGTAGCATCGCTTGGTGTTATAGAAGTCTGCAATTCGGTATGCCCGCCAGCCGAGGTAGAGTCTGGGAGCCTGCATGATTCGCTGGTAGACTGTAGGTTGGCAGTCAAGAACGCATTTAATTGTGTTTCTTCTATCTCGGAGGCGGTAGAGGATCTTGACTGTTGATTTGGTAGCATTGTGCTCCGATGCCAAAGCTCATTCTATTTCGTGTTCCTGGACTTCATGTGGGACACTGTGGATAGCAACTCTTGGAAGTCTTGTGGCGGGAAGCTTGGTCTCTACCAGTTCTTGTCCCTTTGCACTGTTTAGCGTATTTTTTAGCTTGTCAAGGTCCTCCTTCGTGTGACAGTCAACGGCTAGCCCTCCTTTTTGTATGTTTCTGACTGTGGATACCTTTACTCCTATCTTGGGGAGTGGGAATTCCTGGCTGAGTTTAGCCTTAAGGTCTTGACTGGTGGAGTAGGTGGCTTCCTTAGGATATAGTAATAGTGTGTGCCGGGGCGTAGTTATGTGACTAGTATCTTTAGCCTTAGCTGCGGCAGCCGCGTAGGATGGACCTCTGATCGGATTAGGCAGTGGTGCTACAGCGAACACGTTATGCCTCTGATGGTCTGTTTGATACTGGTTATTTGCATGTGCTAATTCGCAGCAGAAGAGAGTGGATGTATTGGTACTTGTGTCGGCTTTTGTTGGTTTTGCTGTGTATTTGGGGCCTTCTAGGGCTAACTTCTGTAGAGCCTCTAGTGAGGTAAGAATACGTTCTCTGAGTTCTGTTCGGAGCAGAAATTTACCACCTCGGTAGGTAGTTGTTACTCTCTTGATTTCCTGGTAGAAGAGGCCTACCTTTTCAGCATGAGCTATGTCTGAGTTTAAGATAGAGGTCGGGTCTAAGGCGCTAGACGACGTTGTTATATCTTCGTCAGTAGATAGAGTAGATTGTAGTACCATGATATAATGCAGACAATGACAGTTAATATGCAGAATTACAATAAAAAGCGTACAGTTACATAATCTAAGGCAATACAGTTAAATATAAGTGCGTGCAATGAAAGCGCTGCCAACAGTTAGCGTGCACGGGTACAAGGTGACAAGTAAATGAGAAGTGAATGGAATTTACAGAAAACTCATTAATTTCCGTCACAAATGCTAAATGTACGGAACTGAATGCTGTGAAGAAACCAGCCACAGAGCCTATTTCTCATACAATGCATACAATACACAGAATAATGCATACAATACACAGAATAATTGCATATACATATATAAAATCTAAACGAACTTAACAAGGTATGGAAACAGAGTACAATAGATGGCTATCAGTAAATAAGCACAAACAAAAATTTACAGGAAGATGAAATTAAATAAGTATAAAAATTATAATAATGATGATAAAGTAATAAAAAGAAGTAAATATAATAGAATAAAAGTTAAATGCACAGTGAAAAACTAGAACAGGGTTAAAAATTTGGGTGTACTAAAGGCTGGCTAAGTACCGTGCAGCTAAGTTCAAATTGTAAACAAAAGCACGTGCAAGACTTATAGCAACTGCACTCTACTATGCGCGCATGCGCTAGAAAAGCTTGACAAGGAGTTGTCCGACAAGTTCAAAAGGCGACCTGTCCTGCTGGACCGACCCTCCGCCGCTGTGTCGTAAAAATGAGCCGGGTGAGGATACCGGGGAAAGAACAAGGTCACACAGGAAAATTGCAATTAAATCTTACGGCACTCAGTCACTAATTAAGCTAGCAGGACGAATGATACACTAAAAGAAAGGTAATCTAAAAGCCTACCTTATCGTCTAGGAATGGTGTTGATATTCCCAATTAGACCGGAGATAAGGGCAGATTAATCCAGAAGTATGGCACTTTTATGTCGCACAATAAAAATACTGTAATAAATCGCACAAACACTTCACAATCACAGCACTGGTATCAATGAAGAGATCATATCTTCCACTTTCCAAAGGTACTAGGATTGAAATTGGATGCCTGTAGGTGCCAGAGAAATCTTAATAGATGTAAACACCACAAAACGGAACTTCACGGGGTCACGGTAACCCTCAGCAGATATCACGAGGTCGCGATACGAACAATGACTTCTGCTTTAAAGACTTAATTAATCCACCACTAATAAACGGAATCGCTCCAGATGCATATCAAATTGCTCAGCTTTTGAAGAACTTTAAATTGATATAACTCTTGTGTAAACTATATCAAAACTAACTTAAAATAATAAGGCGAAAAGCGAGCTCGCGAAAACACGTAGTACAGCATTGATGCCAACAGCTATTTACAACAAAGCAATTAGTGAGAATCACTAAATTTGTGGGCCAAGCTCTCCACTTAAATTTAAATACAGCTATCATCATGCTAGATATGGCGAAAGCTTTCGACCACGTCTGGCATGAGGGACTAATCCCCAAGCTGATCGATCCCAATTTTGAAACAGAAATTATCCTTGTGCTTCTTTCATTTATTTCCAGCGCCCACCAGCGACCGAGTGTTAAAGTCGCTGAACACTGGTAGTTCGGTCAGAGGTTCGAATCCCGCGAACGGGCATTCATTTAATGGGTGTTTTCGGGGTTTTCCCTATGTGTAACGTGTATACGAGACAGTTTCCCTTAGAAAGTCCTCCACGAAGGCATCCCTAGCCTTAGGCAAATAGCCCTCGAGGCTTTGCCGTAATTAAATAACCTAACCATTTATTTCCAGCAGAACTCTTAGAGTCGCTGCAGGGGACACGCTGTCCGTCGTAAGATATATGCAAAGCGGTATTCCACAGAGTTCGGTCCTTTGGCCGATTCTTTATTTATATTATGTTGCTGACTTCCCAAAAATCCACTACAGTAATGGTGCAAGTCTAGCATGCTATGCGGACGACACTGCTCTTGCAGTTAGGTCAGCAAATATTAATCATGCAATCAAAAAACTGCAAGATAATGTTCCTTTCATTGAAGATTGGTGCAAGCACTGGAAAGTGCGAATTAAAGCAAAAACATCGCAGCTTCTCATTGTGAAAAAAGAAAAAGGGAAATATCCCCTTAAAGAAGGACCTTGTATTTTTTGAACTAACCTGTGCCGATCGTCAGTAAAGCTAAATACCTTGGTGTCACAACTAACGGCCGGCTAACTTGGAATATCCATATCCAAAACTTCCGAAACCAAGCATTGAGAGTTATGAACTGCCTCTATCCAATTATTGGGAAGTACTCCAAACTGAACCTCCAGAAAAATAGACTGATATATCTTTCAACAATAAGACCGATAATGACATACACTGCACCTGCTTGGGGTACTGCAAAAACAAAGGACATACAAAAGCTTCAGGCAGTGCAAAATAAATTGATCAGAATCATGACGAATGCACACTATTTTGTTCGGAATCAAGTGTTGCATAATGATTTGAAAATTGATCCTCTGGAAAATTCATTCAAGAAATCAATACGAACTTCTTTAACGGAGCAGTTAAATGAGATCCTCTCAAAGACTTTGAACTGTTAATTTATGAGATTTTAGGTGAGGACAGATTTCTACGCCCCTACGCTACATATTTATTAAAGAAAAATCATGACTTTCCCACTTAGATTACTTTATTGTTGTAACTTTCCTGTTTACAAAAACAGCATACATCTGAGCTTTCACTTGGGTAGGTGACCACCCACGTGATCTACGGACTGTCTTTCATTATGTCTTGTTAACTTTCCTGTTGAACTTTGGCATTTGTATAGTTGTAAATAGCACACAAGATTGTCAATTGCACCTATTTTAATTATCATTTGTTTGTTACTTTCTTTGAATTTTGTAAATATGTTATTTTAGCAGAATTTCCCTGGGAATTCCGCAACCAATGCCATGTCTGCTTACAGCTTATGTGACAAGCTGTCACTTCCCTTTCACCATTAGCTCCGGCCCTCTTGGACCTACCGTTCGGACTCAGTCTACCTTCTGCGCCCTTTGTGCAATCAATTGATGACAGCCGAACAAATCGTGTATTTTGCTTGATATTCAGGGCAAAAGAGGGAACAGATTTTCTTTGCTTCTGAAAAAGAGAGAAATGAACCTGTTTGCCGACGAAATCTAGAGAGCGATGACTGAAAGCTATGCGCAACATAACGTTGTTGCTTTGTTTAATTTAAGTCTGACTCTTGTTTTTGTTTTAGGTAAGTGTGGGAAAAGATGAAATGTTTTAATTATGTCATATTTTCTTTCTTTCTTTTCTTTTCTTTTTTTTTTTTTTTTTTTTTTAAATTCAATAAATAGGTTTATAATTATCCTTTTCAGGTAACCGTAGAAAAAACGTAGGAAATTTTCATTCTGTAAAATTCTCGTTTTGAAGAGCTGCTTATTTTCAAAATCGGAAAGTAAGGCATCCAAATATGATCAAGGCTCTTTTTAGCCCAAAGAAGCGTTAGGTCAGAAGGGCTATTAAAATTTCGTTTCGGCATTTTGGTGGGTTCAGTTTCTGCGTTGATTCACTTTTTAAACTGTTGCCACGAAATATTATCGCCCTGTGTTATATTTAAAGAAATTTAACAATAAAATATCTGCATAAATGTAATATATGTTTCTCTCATTGTGACAGAACAACGGGACCTAAAGCCATCAAATTTTGAACAACGTAATCTTCCACCGAATATGGGCATCCGGAAGCCCTAATTTGGAATTTGAAATTTGTTTTATAATCGATTTCATATTTTGTAACACTTCAACGAATTTTGGATTAACAAACTCAACGATTCCAGAGCAAGCAATGGAAACACTGTACGGGGAAAAATCATTTTTATCTCCAGCGCGCGAAACTGTTTATCGAAAATTCTAAATATATGCTCATTTTAAAATTATTTTCCAATATTGCAGTTGAATTGAATTTTTTAAGTGCGAAGAACATGATATTTAATAAATAAAGGTAACACAGAAAACGTTAAAAAACGCCCCTTTGGGAGTAATGTAAGATCTAAAGGTTTTCAAATTAAAAAAAAAAAAAAATCCCAAAAATATCAGCTAGTATTTTAAACTAGCTAGTAGTTTACCTCAGAGTTTAAACAAGTGAGTCGTTAATCATTAGAAATGCATTGAATACGATTTCGTATTCACTAAGGCATGCAGTTCTTTTTTTAATCATTATAGATACTTTACAATTCAGTTTGAGGTTAACCTACTAATTATTTCCACGGGGTAGAAGGACTTTTAGGATTTTCTTGAGTACTACCCAGCTGCCAAATAAGGAATTTTCTAAAATTTGTGTCAATTACGGTTGTTGACATTTTGGAAAATGGGTCCAAACTCTGCCAGATTCCGGGATTCACTGAATCGGTGTGCAAAATTCCATTGCTTGTCCATGTAGCCATACTGGAACAAATTAAAGTATAATTATGTAAATAAGTAAATAACAGTTGTACACAAATTTAGAATAGCAAAAACTGCAAAATAAATAACACGTTTACAAGAATGCAGTACACAAAATAAGTGCTCACACATTAAGAACAATAAAAAATCATTACCAAAAGAGAAGTATTTACTTGGATATTTGCATGTAGCAATGTAGTATTCAATAACTAAAAAAATTGAGTTAGCTAGCAAATTAAAATACATAGATCTCACTCCAGTAACTACAATGAATCTTTTATCTTTACATAAACATTTTACTTTTTTTTTATCTAAATAAGATAAGTGCTGAAAAGAAATAGATAAACTCAAATTAAATCTTTTAATATTTTAATTCATTTCCTTGAAAATATATTTTTTCGTCTTACTGTTATGAGTGCATGAGGAAACATCTTGCTTGAAATGCATTATTTATTTTGCTTGAAATGCATTATTTATTTTTCTATCCTTTTCTTCATATCTGTGATACATTATTTATTTGCATATATCTCTCTCAAATAATTATTACACTGTTAAACTAAATTGTATTTAAAATGTTGTATTTTCGGGCATAGTGTTTAACAATGCAAAGGGAAATCAAATGATATTCAATAGCATTTTTCAAATAGATAAATTGAGTATAAATTTTTGTTTCTAACTGGAAAAGAATGAAAGATATTTTACATTATTGTGTATGATAATTTCGTACATTTACTTAAAATGTAAACAAAATTAAAGACAAACTCTCCTTAAAACACAACGAATATTAAATGTCAACGAAAGTCGCTAGCAGAGCAAAGTATAAATGCAGTACCGCAGAATGGATAGTTTAACAATGGAAAACAAAAGAAAGTCTCAATCTACCAAACTCGCGACTACTCACAACCCTTTGTTTATAAGGTTGCACAAAAATAAATTTAGACATTTCTGGAAACTTTGAAAAAAATCATTTTTAGACCTTTTTCGAAAACGTCTATGCCGCCAAGTAAATGAGCAATTGCTAAATATCTGGGCAACAAAAAATTGTCTTCACAGTTGGTTAGGAAAGCCTGCTCATATCTTCGACTTTATTTAGAATACAATAAAATGTCCGTACAAGGTCTGATGTCAATAAACTCAAAGTTAGAACACTTTTAATATAATGCATGGAAAAAACCCACTTACGACCACATTTAGTGGCCAGAGTTAAATAAAATACATTGTAAATGAACACAAAGTTGCTATGGACAGTGAATTAAATAAATAAATGAATAAAACAAGTATGTAACATTACAAAAATACATAAAAAACGAATAAAATAAATCAAATGACAAATAAATAATTGAAACTATGTAAAAAACGTGTACTGCGGTTTAAACATTAGCCTCAAGTGTAATGAAAATTCAAAATTCAGAGATGCTTTGTTAAGTGTCTTGATAGTGTTAATATTATATAAGAAATGAATAAAAAGTTTTTAACAAATACTTTGAATTTCCATAAAATAAAAAGAAATTAATATGCAGAAATTTAGCCATAGCTTGAGATATTATTGTATTTTGAAAACGCTGTAGTAAATGTTTCAAACAGTTGGGTTCATAAAACACTTTACTTGTAGATCGATCAAGCTATAATTTGTACTGCATATAAATAAATATAATTATTAGGCCTTATCAAGGGAAAAAGACATTTTCTGCGCCACCGTCTTAAGTAATCTTCAAACCAGTAATTAATTAGTGCTTCGTTTCCTTATTCACCGTATTTTTCGAAGTACCCGAGACAAAAATAACATATCTTACAGACTCAAGACCTTTATCTCATCTAAGAAAACAAAATTTTATTAAAGATGCTATAATATTTCATATACTGCGAACCCAATTTAAGCAGAACGCTGTTGAGTGTTAAGTATTTTTCCTCCTCACCGAAACGCACCGTATTTCTACCTCTTCAGAGAAGTGACGTAACTGTTGATCAAAGCATCTTAGTTGAGGGCCACTTCTCCGTGTTCATAGCGGACTAATATACAGGAAAAATGTTTCAAGTTCAGCTTCCAACAAATAGAAGGTAAGAAAGAACGATTATATACAAAGCAATATAACTGCGTATCATGTAACAATAACACACGTAATAACTGAAATAAAATCTTTGATGATAGATTCCATACTTGACATAAAAAATTGCTTATCGGCTTGAGCAATCATCTAAGAATATCAATCCAGAAAACATCTTTTCTTTTATCTGCTTCTAAATGTACGACTGCTTTTATTTTTATAAGAATTTTTAGACATTTTTTATTTCGAAAATTCTCTATTATTTTAGAAAATACATTTTTATGTGCTGTTTTGATATTATAGCCTTGAAAACTAATTTTTGGATAAGGACATATCGAACGTTTCTAGCACTTTAGGGGTATACCTCGCAATCCATTCTGTTTCAGTTTCAAGCACACGTATGATAGTGTTTAAAGTACTAATACATATTTCAATTTCTCTACACATTAGAAAGCTCCATTTGACTGAGCTTAGCAGGTCTGTGAAATGTCTCCAGGATCTCGAGTTAAATTTTAATTATTTTAGTTGTTATTTTGATAAAATATTTGGTCTCATTCCCTAAGGATAAAAGCACTCCCATTTCTACATAATTTACATCAATATAAAACACAATGAAATGCTCACTTCAACTACACTATAGAACATGTATTTCATTTGAAGAAAACTTAATTGAGTATTTACCGTAATATTGTGTTGACAGTCTGTGATGTGTGAGCTGTAGTATCAAGAGTAATAATCATAAAATGTAGCATGTAGTCTTACTAATCCTGTAAGATACTTTTGTTTTTCCTTCAAAGTCTCTAACAGGTTTCAGAACATTTGTGCATCCAATACATAAGCTTCAAATTACACCCGAGTTTCATCTGTGTTCACACTTTTGATTTTACACGAAGAAAAATTATCATAGTTTCTACATTGCGTTTAAAAACTGAGAAAAGTTTCAATGTGTAGAATATTCTAGCGAATTTCGTAGTCCTTGAAAGCTAAAATACATTTGAGCTCAGTAAGGAAGTATCGCAGAGCTCACGCACTTAAATGAAAAGTTCAAAAAAGGTTTAAATTTACCCTTTATTCCAACTCAAGAAGATTCACAGATGACACACTTTTCGTGCTCACAGTAAGCCTTCACTTGGGCTTTAACTTAAGATAGAAAATAAGAAACTAATTTAATGCTAACCAAACTAAAACCATCCGAAGCTGCATAGAAATAACTACAGAATTGGCCCTTATTAAAGATCACCGGCGGATACTAGCAGGCAGGTAACAATAAGGCCGAAATGTCGTCAGATTAGACTTAAAGCAACGACGTACTCAAAAGGCAGAACACGCTATATTAAAACATTCTAAGCTCTTTCACTGAAGCGACCGAGACTTCAACATAAATACTTGATTTCTAACTCATTTACAAAAAACGTGATCCTGAAAATGCTTTCTGGTAGGGAATCGTAGGTGGAAAACAAGAGAATAAAGGAAAGGCTTGTTCAAAAATAAAAATAACTATTAGGAAATTAAAAAAAAACTCTACAGTGTTAATTAAATTTGTTGTTGGTGCAAATGGCCAGACATTTGCTGCTTAATGCATTTTTCTGAAAAGGTCAATGCTCATCGATTATTTAGCCGTCTCGTTTCTAAAACGCGTTGCCCAGGGTGAACCACAATAGGCTACCAAATTACAATGATGAAAAAGGTAATGTTTCGTCCAAAATTTTATGAAGAGCATTCTGGGGAAACGGAATCGACTCATACCGATCTCTTTCCGTTAACACTAAAAATATCGAGAGGACTTTCGGCTCACTTGTCCATTAAATGCTTCCATGTTACGCAGACGCTATAAACTTTCAAGCAACCAATCATTCTCCGAGATTGGTGGTGCGGCAGCCAGCATTGCTAATAAGTGCACAGATCGGGCGGATTATTAATGTAAGTTGGGGGCCTAGAGATTCAAAAGTGTGAGTAGAATAACATTATTAGGAACAGAATTTTATCAAGCACTTTAAATCATATCTTCCATTTTCAACAAATGTACCTCTATATATGCCATAATTTGGTATATCAAACATCAGTGACATCCACTAAAGTCATGACTCATCAATACTTGTTTAGCTGTGTCCATTACCTTTCGATACAGCTTTGAAAAGTATATTCTCAAACTCATACGAATGCATATTGGTTTAATAATGTATTACACTGCCTAAAAGAATACATTCTTAATAGATGGTTAGATGATAAATGACTATTTTTGATTAGCAAAGATTCTAAGTATATGCTCTTCTGTATATCCTCTTAACATGAGTTAGTTTAAAAGAAATCATTCCCATAAAAGTACGCTGGAAGCAAAAGTTCTGCATTATTTTATTTTAAATGCTTTTACCATATACAATATTTGTATTGACGCATTAATATGATTTGATCTGTGTGCAAATTACAGAGATTTTATTATTTAAAGATTCAAATATGAATCTGGATTAGATAAAAAAAGTATGTTGCTTCGTAACAAAAGTTTATTGGATCGTTTAAGTTGTTATGTTGTTAACTCATGTGAAAAGCCACGAAAAGCATCATGAACTGAACTTTCCATTGAAACAGTTTGGTTTTTTATTTTTAGTGGGACAGTATTTCAGGTTTCTTATCTCTTCAAATCTAAACCAGATTCGTGCAATACCAAATTTATTATATATATATGCATCTTATTGAAAGCTGGTAATATCTACATATTTTTCTAAATTGATTGAAAAGGAAAGATTGTCAATAAATTTTAAGAAGGTTCCTTGCTGCAGATGGTTTTGAAAAATTCCTTTTGTATAAATTTCTAGAGTATCGGTAGTATCCTTTTCCACAGGAAACACTGTAACATAATAAAGTGCCTTTTGAACACAATAACCCATACAAGTTCACATCTTCTAATTTTACTCTGATACGTAGTACACGGTTAGTGTATACCTTTCTTACTTGGTTTAATAGTTTTACAATTTTAATTATGGCTTTTATGCTCAAGCTAATATATCTTAATTATACTAAGATGGAGCAGGCATCTGTTTCTAAGATTTGCTTCCTGATTTTTATTACCTTGCTCTAATGATTTTACCCTTTTCTGGACAATGAAAATAGTTCTGAAAATTATATACCTTCTACATGGCTAATTTTTGTAGTTACGCAAATCATGCTTGCGCGTATTTTCTGATACATCCTTTTATTTTATTTATGCAATTAGGTGGAATGTTCTTCAACAATGCCCCTCCCCACAAACAGTCCCAATAAGCAATAATTTGCATGTATTATCCACTATTTGAAAATAGTTTGTTCTTGATATTATGAACTTAACTTCTAAATTTGCCCCGTTGACTTTAATTTTTGTGCTTTAAGTAATTATAACTCAAATATTATACACTGAATGAGTACTTTAATTTTTTAGAGTATGAATATCTATGCATCAATAGGGATCGCCTCTTGCTAATGTTACTTCAATAAAGATATGAACGTCTGATTACCTAAATAATTAAACATCTCTTAGATGCCTTAGCAGATCTCAAATGCTAAATTTCCTTGCTAGTTTGGTAATGCAGCAAATAAAGGAAATTAGGCTTTTAGCGTCATGGCACCATTGAGATGGTACCATGACGCCAAAAGCCTAGGCGGAAATCATACAGGGTGACGATTATTGAGCTATATGAAACAGAAAATCAAGTTTTCAAAGAGTACTGAGTTCAAAAATTTATTCAAATTTGTAAAGTAACTATATATATCTGGATTTAGTTTATGACTTGTTCGATATGCTTGCCATCAATGGCTATACCTGCAGACGAAGAATAAAATTCTGCTAAACTCGCTGAAGTTTTGAGACATTAATGCTCACGATAACTTCCTGAATGGCTATTTTTAGCTCAGCGATGGTTTCGGGGTTATTTACGTAAACTTTGTTTTTAATATTGCCCCACAAATATAACTCACAAGATTAGGGATCAGGAGAATATAGCGGCTAAGCGATTCCCATTTCTATGGCCTCTGTATAAACCAAAGCTAGAATATACTCTCCAAAGTGCAAAGTGCTTTTTCAGGACTTCAGACACTGCCGGTCTTATGATGTCGAGCTTCGTCCTAAAGGAACCATATCTTTCCGAGCTGTGAGACACCTTGGATAAGGCGGTTAATATCATTTTGTAAAATTCTAACATAAAGTTAAGCAGTTACCGTGTCTGCAATGAATATTGCAACACTGCACACCAAACCGTTTGGAGTGGAGAGATTTCTCGATCGTGAAATGGGGATTTTTAATTCCCTAAATGCAGCAATTCTGCTTATTGACGTACTATCCAAATGAAAGTGGACTTGTTGCTAAACCAAACAACATTCACATCAAATCCTTGTTTACCAATCACATCGACAGAAGTGTTGCAGACATACAAACGCTGTTCAATGGCAATGGCGTTGAATGGCTGATGAGTTTGAACATTCAACGGAAAGAGTTGTAGGTCTTGAACAACAATTTGTCGCAAAGTCTCCCAGTTAATTTTGGCCTGTTGTGAAACTCGTTTGATTGATGTCCCGGGCTATTTTGAAATACAGTTCGTGTTTTCTTGATATTTTTAGGCTTTTCACATTTGCTGGACGACTAAAATTGCCACCGCTGTCATCACAAACATTACCAGTTCTCACTACCAGTGTATTCATAACAAATTCCAACGGGTAAAAAAAAAAAAAAAAAAAAAAAAAAAAAAAAATACGAGTGCGCATGATCAAACAAATTCCCAACATGCCCTGTATTTAACCGCCAAGTTTTAATTGAATTTCGCCAATGGTTCAAAAGTCATCATTTTTTTACCATATAGTTTAATAATTGTTACACTGTAAGTATTTATTATCAGAATTAGTGATTGCTATAAATTGTAAATGTTTCGAATTCTTACATATCTTAAGCTGGTACTGTTTACAATTTAATTTATTTTTGCCATGTAATTATATAGTTTTTAATTTCTATTTTGTATTTAGTCATACAAACTAATCCTGAGTAACTGATATCATGTTTCATATAATAATAGTCATGACATACCTTTTTCTTTTAAAGAATTCTTTTACTAAACGATTTTGAGAAAAAAATACTTTAAAAATCACAGCTTGTTGACTTATAGGAGAATCTATAAGTTCGACATTTTGTTAATCTGAAAACTGCTGAAGCTTATGTTCTTCTGTTTCTTACGATATTGGTTTCGTTCACTAAAATTAATTTTTTTCAAATTTTATTTATTTTCGATGGGAATATGCCATAAATATTATCGAGCGTTGAAGCTTTGTCAGCAGATTTAGTGACTTCAGGGAAGTTGTCAGTTCGAATAAATTCGATTCTAAAACCGGGAAGAGAATGGTAGTCGACGTTGGCTGTAGAAAATTATTTTAAGTTTCATTTAGGTGTCTTAAACAGTTGCATTAAATTGTAGGTGATGGGTACCTGAGAAAACAAAGGAAACTCGAATATCAGTTTCTCAATGTTAATTGTTTTGGACATAAGCTTACTCCCTGATACAAGCTGGGCCACATGCTATTTGACCATTGAGAAGACGGGTTTAGTGGACAGTATGTTGCGACCTTAAATGGTGCTAGCAGTTGTAAAAAACTTACAAGAACAGGCCTTGATTTTCAGATTGATTTGAATCCGAGCTAACAGCACAAAAGCATTGCTTAATAAATATTGGACAACACCGGACAAAAAAAAAAAAAAAACAGAAATTATAATTAACCAGATGTCATATAAAGAAGAGAGGCCATTAAAATTTTTAATTTAAATGTAAGCAAAATTCAACCTTGACCTGACTTTTGTTTATAGAAAGAATCTGCGCAATTCGGAGGGAGATCAATATTGATCACTTTTCCTTACATTATAAAATAAGTAAGTTAAATAACTCACGATAAAAATTACAATAGTTTTATGTATTGTATTGTTTGCAAATTTCATGCGCTCTGCCATAACTACACTCATGTCCATAAATTAAGGATAATTCGGAGTTACACGGAAATCGAACTCTAAAATAAATATATGACCTTTAAAATCACTACTACATCTTCAAGAATCATATGCAAATTTCAGGAAGTAACCAGATGACACCGATGGTACGTCACAATAACGAGAGTGTAAGAGAGTGATATATAAGGAATACATGCAAAAAAGTAAAATTGTTCGCAGGAGCTTTATAAGCGTTTCAGTGCAATAACCGAATAATTATGACACAAAGGACGCATATGGATGATTTTTTTTACGTGGTAGAATTATCGGCCGTCTGGAATGTGGGCGTACCCAACTGGAAGTATTAGGCGAACTTGGAATTGCCGAGAGTGTCATCTCCAGGCTTTGGCAACGATTCCAAGATGATGGTAATGTGAGTAGGCGTTACAGCACAGGTCGCACCAGAGTTACAACGCCGAATGAGGACCGGTATTTGGCAGTCACTGCCAAAAGAAACAGGCGGAGCACAGCCTCAGACCCGTCTCGTCAGCCCTCTTCAGCCACTGCTACGACAATTTCAAGACAGACCGTGTACAGACGCTTAGGGTAGATTGGTCTATATGCTCGTAGACCTGTCAGATGCGTTCCACTTACTGCAACTCACTGTCGCCTGCGCTTAGCCTGGAGTAGAGAGCATGTAATGTGGACACCGCAACAGTGGGCTTGTGTGATGTTTTCCGACGAGTCCAGGTTTAGCTTGCAGTCTGATTCTCGCCGGACTTTCATATGGAGAGCTGCAGATATCCGTAACCACCAAGAAAACATCATTGAACGTCACCGTTACGGTGTTGCAGGAGTGCTCGTTTGGGGTGAAATTATTCTGGTTTCCAGAACTGACCTGCATGCTCAAATCGGAACCATGACAAGCCAAATCTATCTGGACGTCATTCTGGAACAACATGTACGTTTGTTTCGGCGCGCAATGGGCGCACAATTTGTGTTTATGGATGGCAACGCCCGTCCTCACCGTGCAAACATCGTAAGCGAATGCCTTCGATCGGAGGATATCACCCGTATGGACTGGCCAGCATTCTCACCGGACTTGAATCCAGTAGAGCATGTGTGGGATATGCTTGGCCGACGAGTTGCAGCCCATCAACCTCCTCCTACATGTCTACCGGAACTTCGGAGAGCATTGCTTTATGAATGGTGTAATATCCCACAAGATCAGATCGATAATTTGCTACTCAGCATGCCTAGGCGTTATACGGACTGTAGTGCATCGTCTGGGAGACATACAATGTATTAACAATCATACCAACCATGTAATATTGGTTTTTTGTAAATAGGTGTTTTTTGTAATTTGCTCCAGGGAGAAAAAAATCGCTATTTTTTTAATAATATCAAACGTATAACATCTTTTTTTTTGCTCTTTACCTTTTGTTTAATAAATAAGCTTAACAAATAAGTCAAATTTGTTTTACTTCTAACTCTTGCTTTGCCTGATTTTGCATTATCCTTAATTTATGGACATGAGTGTACGTACTTGAGAACGTATTTCATTATCTACTACATAACGAAAATCACTCAAACAAGCAATTTGTCTTTCCACCGTTCTTCTGAATTTTAAGAATTAGGTTTAGTTCATTATGGCAAAGCACACGGGGGCTATCTGCCTAAAGGCAGGGATGACTTCGTGGACGGCTTTCTTAGGGAAACTGGCTCGTATACACGTTACACTTGGAGAAAACCATGAAAACATCCACGCAGCCAGTCCGTTCACCGAGATTCCAACCCCGGACCGAACTACCAGTGTTCATCGACTTTATCGGTCCGCCGCTGGTGGGCAAAATTTTTATGAAGAAGGTGCGATAAGCTAAAAAGTAATTGCAAGTATTTCATGTTTGTACCAGTACTTACGGATTTTTATTTTTCTTTAAATCATTATTTATTTATTTATTTTTCGATAACGAAACAGAAAATTAGTTTCGTGGACTAGCAATTAAAATTAGTAATAGGTCAAAAATATTTAACATTTGGCATATTAAATGGAAATGAAAGGAATAATCTTATGCCTTTTATAATGCTGATTTAAAATCTGCTTATAAAACGTTTCATTCATGCAGTGAATTTCATTAATTGCAGTTGTTTCAGTCTCAGATTGTATGCAGGCCGAATGCCCGATCGGTGGCACTTATTATTATTAGAACAGAGAAGCGTTAGTCCAGAAGGGCTATTAGTCTCGAAACGGCATTTTGTGTTGAATTACCTTCCAAAATGCTGCCACCAATTATAATCGCCCTGTATTATATTTAAAGAAATTAAACGATGAAGAATTTTCATTAATTTATGGATCGTATTGCGAAAAAAACGACGGTACCTAGATCTATCAAATTTTGAATTACGCAATCCTCCACTCGAAGATGGGCTCTGTAAGCCCGATTTTTCAATTTCGAATTTGCTCTATTATCTTCTTCATATTTTGTAAAACTTAATGAGTTTTTGATTAACATATGCAACGATTTCAAAGTGAGCAATGGCAACACTGTACGAAAAAAAAAAAAAAAATTTATCTCAAGCGCGGAAATGTATATTTCGTGATATTGCTGTTGAAGTGAGAAGAACATGATATTTGATTAATAAAGGTAACACACAAAACGTTAAAGGAACACTCTTTTGGGCGTAATATAAAATTTGAAAGCTTTCAGATTTTGTTTTAAATGAGAGTGAATATATATATATATATATATATATATGTGTGTGTGTGTGAGTACATTGAGCCTTATATGCTCCCAATGTACGGATATCACGACTTTATAACTGATGTTACGTGTGTGTTGGTGCGCTGCGTGTAAGTTTGCAACATACTTGGAAATTATATTTTTAAAATTTAATTTTCATTGAAACGGATTTAATGGAATATTTATTTCGTAATATTCAGTTGCATTTCCTACAACGTTTTTCACTGTACTTGCTTTTTATTTCTTAAACTTATAATCTTTTCCTGGTTTCCTAGCTAAAATGATAAGTTATTTTTCTTGCGGTTATTTTTTTTTTCTATTTACTTCAAGTACCTGATTCCTTACAAAAATTCAAACTTATTTTTATTGCTTATCTGAAACCTAAACTGGTATTTGCAGAAATTCTTTTTGGTTATACTACACATTTCAAGCATATTGAAAGCTAAATGATAAAATTTGAAACTGGCATTCATCTCAGATAATTCTAATATGTTGAATTATCCGCCAAGTTGCTTATATATACTATACTATAAATAAGCACATTTTACGAAATATTTCCGACTGTATAGAGGTATCTTTTGAAGTTTTAAAAAACATGAATATAAATAACGGAAATTCTCTCTTTTTACCTTAAATACTTTCTTAACATATGCAGAAAGAAATACCTATATTTGTATATACACAATTAATAAACTTATTTATTTCTTACTACATTATGTAATCACAGATTCTTGATGCTCTTCTACCAATCGAAATTTTTCTCGGATTTATAAATTTTCATCAACAAAATACATAATTCACACACAAGTATACTTCTAAACAACGCGATTATTCTTATTTCAAAAATTCGTAACTGAAGGTACTTATCTTTTAACAAGTACGAATAAAATTTAATCAGGTCTATATTTCCCAATTCTTGAATAAGATTTTTATCACACTGCTAAATTAATTAACTTTACTTGTAGATTTTCTGAAGCATTATTTATATTCGTTTTAATTGCAATAAAAATAATGTTAAATTGGGCAACACATCATTATAACTAATTCATCTTCTTGTCGTAATAATGCTATTTATCGTGCATATTTTTAGTGATTTTAATATCAAATAATATTGCAGCATTTGAAATATAGGAAATGTACAGAATATTTTAATTCAAGCTGTGTTTCCCGTAATTCTAATTTACCTTTTAAAGGTTTAATAGTATAAAAGTCAATGATAAGTTTATTTCTTCCTTGCAGCTTTTACTGAGACTATTTAAACGTTCGATTAAATCTACAAAAATGCCAGACTTGTTATTCATGAGGCATTATATAGGTAGTTGATGATTTATTTTATTTATTTATTTTCGTATCATAAAAATTTGGATTTCATTTGTTAATCAATAAACTGTTTTCATACAGCTCGTGGAAATAACTACCCCACTACGTTACATTAAATTATTTCTCTGCTTTCAACTTTCAGTTTCTTCGAGCGGCCTGCTACCGTACCGAAGGATCCGGGTTCGAAAGTCGCAGAAGGCATGGCTGTAACTGGCCGTGTTTTATAGGAGGCAACGGTGGTGGCCTATTATGTGCCTTCACAATAAAATGGCCACCACTTCTGGCCTTAGGAGTGGCCAGCCTTGAATAGAAATGTGCTCGCTAATGGGAAAAAAAAAAAAAAAAAAATTCTTCAAGCCGTGCAACAAACTCGGTGTTTCAGAACTCGACAGAGGATAAAATTTATTGTTTTTGTTATTGCTCAATCCAGCTAAAAATACCTGGTACCATATTTAGAACAAATACACAACTGAAATTTACTAGCTGGCTGTATGCGGCCCGCAGGCCAGTTTGAGATCACCGGGGTAGAGAAAAGAACAGTAACTGTAAATAGGAGGAAATTTAATATCATATACTCCAAAAAAGTGGGCAATATAAAATCATTTTATTTTTATAAGCACGCAAAAGTATATAATCAGTATAAACTGTATATTTAGCAAAATGTATGTTGACCAGAGCGTTTATTCTCCACTGCTTTAATATTTGCAGAAGAGACGTAAGGAATAAAACTTTCCAGCAGAACCAGATTTAGATACCACTTTAGTAACAGTTTAGTTATTTTTTAGTTAGCTGTTTTGAATTGATATTAAAAATAAAAAGTTAATAAATTAAATTTAACATGTGAATTATTTCTAATGTCCCGCTTCAATAATTGCCTTGCGTAACATTTCCATGTCTGTTATAAGAATTACAGGCGTTAGAAAATGAACTTCCAGTTCTTTAATGAATAGACATGCCTAGATTCAGTCATTTTTATGATATTGCGAATCGGAAGAAATAAAATAAATTGCGCCCAGATGGCTGCCCTGTTAAATGTTCAGTTTACACAGCTGCGAACATAAAAGGGAGATAGGTTCTCATTTCAGCATGCTCAAACATTCTATCCGCGAAGAAGTAGGATAAGGACATTAAAGAAATCAAACATGAAAACATTTCCTTGAATCTGTAGCATTCGCTCCTACATCATTGTGCATTGTTTCGCTAGTTCATAATATGATGCAGTTCTTCGAAATGATATAAGGGAAATATAGCATGTACTAGGTAAGAAAACTTTATGTTCAGTTGTTTTATTATCCGTTTATTATAAGAAAATACAAAATAGCCCATTTAAGAAACTGCTGCGTCATATTTAATGCTAGTTACGGTCCATTAAAGATTAAAAGTTTTCCCATCGTATGCAATTCTATAATGTTTAAATCTGAACATAATATGATTTTTATCATATTTGGAAATAGCTTACAGTAAGTGACAGAAGTTATTTAGATCTTTAAGAAATCTTTTTTCTCTTCATTTATTTATACTTCAGAGGATATTTTTGTTCGTGAATAATGCTTGTGTTAAGCTTGAAACGCTTTTCTTTTCCAACTTCAATCCACCATTTTATAAAAGTAGAATTTTAAGTCACGTGAAGAAATGAGTTGTCTTTTATTTCGGTAACATTAATATTTTTCTTCTAAGCTAAGACAGGTTTTGTTATTGTCTTTTTTTTACTTACGTTATCATAGAACATTTTGCTCTATTTAGTTTCTAATTTTAATTAAAATTCGGAATTTGTAGTATATTTAAAAGCATATCATTCTGCAACTTCCCAGTTAGCATAACTATTGTTTGACATATGTTATCTTTTAGCACTGAACTAGTTTAAATTAGCTGCTCTTATTGTGTAGATTAATTGTTTATTTTCATAAAAGTTTGGTCAGGTAATATGATCTAATATGTTATTAAATGTATTCACTATTCGTTTCCGATTTAAAGCCTGTTTCAATCTGGAGAACGTCGATCAGTGTAAAGTTTTAGTATTTAAAATATACAAGAATTTCAAATGGAATACATTAACAAATTCAAATTAATTTTTATAAAAATTTTGCAAGAAATCTGTATCAATTTATTATCACCGTTTAATATTTAGTAAATTACTAATTATATGAGGAAATTGGATCCGTAGTAGAACAGGAAAAATATTCCACTAATGCATATAAGTTATTTTGGTCTACTGATGATGAGAGATGTATCAAGAAATTTTAGAATATATATGGGGTTTTAACTTAAGTTCGTCATATCTAGAATTACAGCTGGTTTATAACTTACCAACTTAACTTCAATAATTTTGTTTTTTCACTGTAAGTGATAAAAGCACATACTATTATGAGTAAAAAGGTTTCTTTTCTGGGATATTTCGCATCAAGGAACAAGAAGAAGTCACACAGCAACTCTAAGAATCAAATGTTACGCAGTTTGCTTGCAATTCAAACAAAATGAAATGCATATTGTGTACAACTTTCCTTAGGAAGTATACATACAGGTATATAAAGTTATATTTAATTCATTTTTAATGGTATGGATATTTCAGAAATAATATAGTTATAGAATACCACATCCGTTGTTGTTTCAGAAATTATTAATGTAATTGCACTAAATATCATAAATTTGTCGTCTGCTAATGAATGGTGCAAATTCAACAGTCAAAATTTACACACACGTTTTACACTCGCTTATAGTTTTGTTGTTTTTCCGTTTTGAAATTTGGCAATATTTGCTCTTGTTTAAAAGTTGCGGGTTGTATTTTTGAAAGGATACCTTTCGAATTTCTTGAAATATACTTCACACTTAACTATATTGCTAATTTTATAACATAAAGATTTTTGCTGAATTTGCATGTCATATTTTTTTTCTAAAAAGTATCGACTCATTTATACCCTCAAAATCTAAAATATTGAAAGATAAAAAAGCATGCATTGATTAATGTTGTAATGCAAACTTCATAGAGTATTTCAGCCATTTAGGCTACAATATTAAGCATTTAGTCTCACGTCAAACAGAGTAGAATCGTGAAACCTTATGATTTCTAGGCATCTTCTGTTAGTAAATTTGCAGAGAGAAAGATGTTTGGATTGATTATGTCAAAGCATTCGAAGACTATCTGCTTAAGGGGAAGGATGCCTTCTTTCTAAGGAAAACTGGCTCATATACACGTTACACACGGGGAAAACCGCGAAAACGCCAATACAGTCATCTAGTCCAATCCCTGTAGCCGAGTGGATTTTACAAGAGAGGGGGGGGAGGTCAGTTCTAGAGTATTGGATCTCACAAGAGTGTGGCCTTCTCTTAGAGAGACCAAGCGAACGAGGACTCTACAAGACAGTGGTCCTATTTCCCAGTTGCCGAGCAGAGTACGTTCAAGAATGGCATTGAGGTAGCACTGAGTACCTCAGGAAGTCAGGAACTAACCATGCCACGAGATGTCCAACGCCACCAATTATGTTGTTTTGTTAACCTTTTTACGTGGTGTTCAGTTTCTTAAATTCAAACTGATTTCAGCAGTAAAGCCTATTTTAACCTAACTTTTGTGTTTTGTACGAAACTGTAGAACTGGAGTCAGATTACCGAAAGCTTTTAAGAATAAAAGCTATATAGTAATTAAATCCAAAAGTTAGCAATAGTTTTAGTTGTGGAACAATTACGTTATTATTAGCTTTTACCATTATTAATTACCAAATTATTAGTGTTTACCATGTTGGTTTTGATATTTCATGATTTTAGTCTCAAGATGGGTTTAGACTAAAATCACTATCGCATCAAAACAATTATACATGGAACATCGCTTTTACCAGCAGCTCAAGAGCATAATGTCAAAGTTTGCTTAATTTATTACTTAAATAAAACCAAAAGGTTTTTCAGTCATTTAAACTGCAGATATAATTTCATTTTTATGCAAAAGGAAGCAACATAAAGTTAAATAAACTTCTTACATGAAATTAACCTACATTGCTTAGTATTTTCCAGATATTATTTTTTAGTGTTACATATAACAATTATATGAGTTCCAAATATGTAATCAACAACTTTCATACAAGTAATATTCGCTAATATTGACGTTTAAGTTCTTTACATTGAATAATTATCGCAGCCAAACCATTGATAAAAATATAGCATTGAGAGTTTGATCAAGGTATATGTTTTGCTCAGGTTTGTAGATGCCCGGTCCTCTTCGATTGCAAATATGTCATAAAAATGACTGTGTTAAGTATTAGTGTATGTGAGGAGTAATACGTATCATATAATTTAAAGACAGTTAAGAGAAATAATTCAACACGTATGATGGAATTCAAAAGCATTTCTAAGGAAAAGAAGATACTACATAATTATACATAATTTAATATGTAGCTGAGAAGTATTTTAAACAAAAAAATTAGTTTATTAAAAAAATTTGTTAATTTTCGCATTTACCTATAAAGAGGACAAAATCTTCTTTCACATTATGGTTGTAAAATACTTATTTTGCCTCATAACAAAATTTCAAGGAAAGAAAAAAGTGTTTATTGTTACTTTTTGTTTCGTGTAAATTGTATTAATAAAATTAAACTGATAATAAGATTAATTAGATACATCAAATACGCAAACATCGTTTTTGTTGATGATGATATTTATTTATCTATGCAGTTACATTAAAAATTATACAAATATATGTATCATCTTAAACTTATTAGAATACACATACCTGGAGACCATCCCTTATATTCATTTATGTAATTTAAATTTGCGTTTAGCATTTCGCACTGATACAAAACAGCTGGTATTTTAATGATATAAAAATAGAAACAAAATAATAAGTAAAAATTTCAGTCACAAGACTTTAGATTACAATCGACACCTTGATAAAAAATTTATCATTAACATTTTAAAAAATATTAAAACAATATTGAAAAAATAAAAGTGTAGAAAACCGTTTCCCGAGAAATTTAAAACAATGTTTTTATAGCAAATGCGCACCTTCAAAAGAACTGTAAATGTCCATAAATTATCAATTGGTTATGCTATTAATTAAATACAGTTTAGCAGAAGTAAGTTCAACAAGGACGAACGCTTAAATGCGGAAATGCAGTTGCCCTTTAAGCTGTTAGTCTATTTTTATTCATGTGATAGTTGTGGTATTTATCAAAGACCAAAGGAGCGTTACCCCTGAATGTCTATTAATCTCGAAACGCCAATTTGCGTCGCTTACTGTAAACGTTCACACTTGAATTGTTTCTACCAAATATTATCGCTCTAAATTATATTTAAAGAAACTAAATAATGATGAACCTGCACGAATGTATGTATGTTTCTCGCATTGTGAAAAAACAATGGTACATACAGCCATTAAATTTTGAATAACGTATTCCTCCATCCGAATATGGGCACTTGTCTAAGTCGTAATCTTGAATACCGAATTTATTTTATTGTCTATTATATTTTTTGGTTAAACTTTAACAACTTCTTGATTAACTAACTCAAAGATTTCAAAGCGAGCAATGCCAATACGAAAATAATAATAAAAACAAAAAACATTTCTATCTCCAGCACGACTGTGGACAGTATCCCAAGACTGTGTATCGAAAATTCTAAAAATATGCTGTTTTTAAATATTTTGTGATAATGCTTTTGAATTGAGTTTCATGTGCTTTAAGTGCAAAGAACATGATATTTAATAAATAAAGATAACACACAAAACGTTAAAAGATCGCTCTTTTGAACGTAATATAAAATCTGAAAGATTTCATATTTATTGTTTAATTATGAAAAGCATTAAAAATATATATCTGAATAAATGTATATGTATTTTTCCAGTTTGGGAGACGGAAAGGGAAAAGATCTAGGGAATGGTGAGAGTGCTGCATGGGGGGGGGAACAAGTTGAGAACTACTGTTCTAGACGTAATATTCCAGAGATTGCTTCTAGACATATACATACTTTCTCTTTTCATCGTCCCATCACTTTCTGAGGCCGGATATTACTTTGTATTTTTTATGCCAGTTGACAACAGTGCAATTCCTTTGAGGTATAATGATTAAATCTAAGTTTCGTATTTTTTGATAAAGTATAATTTTAATAAAATGATTTAAAATAAATTTTAATAAAAGTATTTTAAAATAATGCAACAACTGTATTAAAACGAAAACAGCTTAGGTAAGTATAATTCTTACTACAGTAGATTTCTAACTCAAACCTTTAAGTTACGTAATCGATGAATTTTCCCCAGCTTAGTTAACTGTTTGCGTCTTTTGATTACATCATATGTTTTGTTTGTTAATACAGTTTTACGTTGTTATAATGGAATCGATAGAAACGTCTTTCAGGTTGCATTCTAGCAAAATAAAGTATACTGCTCTTGAAGAAAATATTTGTCACAAGTAGGCCAATGAAATAAATTCAGAGCACTGTCTTAAACAATCAGGATTTTCAATTTGGCGTAAATCTCCACCTGGAGATAATTTATTACGGAAACATATTTTATGAATTGTTTTTTCTCTTCTCACTTGTCACTCTTATTTTAAAAAGCTCATTTTTAACATATGTTTTTATGTTCTGAATGTTAAATTTCTGTGGAATTCTTTCTTAAACCAGAAGGCTAATCATACTTATTTTATTTTGTAAATTTAATATTATTTTGCGTTAACCATTTGTTTATTTTCTCCCTTTTGTTTCCTGACCAGGAATGTAAATGAGTTAGAGAGTATTTAAGCTGAGGTTTTTGATCGTAAGGTTACTGCGTCTCGATGCCAAGTTACTTTAGTTCTGCTATCTCAGCTAAGTTTGTAATTATTTGGCTTTGCATCACTTGCTGCCGATATTTATATTGCTACTCCGGTTAGAGTTTTGAGCCAACTTCGATTTACATTTAATTGTGCAAGTCTTTGACTATTAGCCAGCGTTTTAGTTTAAATTTGAATGTTGCTTTAGTTGGATCGCCACATGTAGTAGTTGTTTCCGTGAGCACGAGAAGTGCGTTTATCTTTCGAAGTCCTGTTAAATAAAAATATTGTTTTAAACCTTTTCAAGTCGCTGCAGTTGTTTAGTTGTTTCAGACGCAGCAATCATTCGCTTTACGTCTGTTAGAAATTTTAATGTAGTTTATGTTACCAAAGTATGTCAAACTCTATCAAATAAAAATAACATTAGGCTCATATTGAAATCAGCAAATGATTGGAATATTTTTGTTTTTTGTGATATTTAGATTTACAACTAGAAGGCTAAACATAATTGTTTAACTTATAATTTTCTTAGGCATACACGATACCTATTTGTAACAATGAATAATGCCGAAAGTAAATAACTGAACAAAGTTTTATGGCAATTTAATACATTATTAGGTGTACCATTTGGATATTACGCTGCATTTCGAAGTATGCACCCGCATTTTCCACACACTGCCTGAATCTTTTGGGAACAGACTCCACTCCATCCAAACTGGGACTTTTGCTAACACCTCGCGGTTATTATGTTCAAGACTGTTACGATTCCTTGCTTCTAACTTGTACACTTTTTCCTAAGACAATCCCCAAAGGAAGACGTCGCAAAGAATTAGATTAGGGCTGCGTGCAGGCCATTATCTGTCTCTGGTGGCCAATCCATCTGCCGGGGAAATTGTCATCAAGCTATGTGCTCACTGGAATCGCGAAGTGGGGCGGAACTCCATCTTGCATGAAGAACCATTCCCGTCCGTTTTCCCATTCTTGAATCACAGGCCATACGTACGTTCGAAGGATCACCAAATATAGTTCATCATTCATGGTGTCGCGTAACACATATGGACCGATGAATCTGGTAGATGTCATTCCACAGACATAATTGTTTTACCTTTGATCGTGATTGCATTTTTTCTACCATTACGTTTGGATCGAACTCTGACCAATAATGACAATTGTGACGATTCAGCTTCCACATTAAAAATGGCTTCATCCGACGACAAAGGTATTATACTACAAATCGGGATAATCAGCTCCAATCAAAATCCAGCAAAATTCCATTCGCCTGCCGCAGTACTTATCAACTAGTTCATGAACATAATGTGCCTTCCAAAGTCGTAAATGTAATTCACTTTTTAAAATGGACATCATCTTGTGATGTTACAGTCCCGATCCTCTAGCAGCTTGTTGTGTGGACTTTGAAGGGCTACGTTTCAAATTTGTGGTTAACAACATTCGCATCGTCTTCCAATTTTGAAGTGGATGGTCTTCTAGAACGACTTGCATCTTTTACACTATCGGTTGTCATTAATTTCTTATGACAGTTTTTTTTAATTGTCTTAGGGTTAAGCGTTACATTTGTACCTCGCTCTTGCCTACACTATCTCAGCACTTGCACCACTGACCTCTAAACTTCATAGCTGGCGGCAATTTTAGCTCAGTCTTCTGCACTGAGTACACTGGCTAATTTTGCAGTTTTTATTCGTCAGCCTCTGAAATCATAAATGTTAAACATCATTATCATTAAAAAAACACAGCCCCGATCCTCCTAGCATAACCATACGGCACAAACTCCATGGCTCTTCGTAGCATCCAAACTGCGACATTTGCATCACCTCGCGGTTATTATATTCAAGACTGTTACGATCCCTTGCCTCTAACTTGTACACTTTTTCCTAAGACTATCCTCATTTTTTGATCATACGGCTGGCAGAAGGCAGCCGTATGATGAAGAAATGAGAGTGGCCAGAAATGGTAAACATCATATCAGTCAAAATTATTACAAGCCAATTAGAGCTGATGTTCATTTCTAGGGGAATCTAAATTAAAAGTAGGTATTGACTTAAAAACCACTCTCTACATTGGAATGAGCAACACAATTGCAATTCTTTTAAATTTGTAGCTTTTATTTTTTAATTACAGTTTTGTTTTAATTTTTTTAAACTTTAATGGTAAACTCTATCAAATGTTGAACTAATTCGTAATTTTCAAATTGCATATTTTCTTTTGTCAGTTTCTGCATCTTAAACTAGTTTATTTTATTCAAAAATTCTTAAAGTTTTAATAATTTTCCCGAAAAATAATCATATTTTTTTAAGTTGAATTTAAATTCAATGTAAAATATTGTTTCTAAATTATTTCTGTTTTGAAGTTGGATTTCAAAAAGGCCATTAAAATAGCATTACTTTAAGCTTGTAACGAGCTTTCTTTTTATACATTTTTAGTAAACCTTCATATTTCAATTTAAATATTACAGTAAATCCTAGTTAACACGAATGTCACGGGACCGAAAAATCAGGATTTAGTTTTAAGGAAATTCTTGTTAAGTGGTGAACCAAGTTTTATTTTTGGATTAATGCTTTCTATGCATTAACCGTTTACAGTATATTATTACGCAAGTACTGTAACATATTATGCATGTGGTCTAAGAAATACTACAGAAACGCAACTTATAATTAAACAACTTATAATATAAACAATTACTATAAATTGAAAAATGCATTTACAGATAATTTTTTGATATGCCTGTCCTAGACATAAAGTTCCAACGAACTTCTTGAACTATTATCATTTCAATTTTATTAGAAATTCTCTTTTTGCTCATATTCTTTAATGAGAAGAAATGGCTAAGACAGTTCCCTGTCTTATTTTGTGCATTAAGAAAATCAAGAATTCTGTTCAGTATATTCACAAAGTACAAACATAGACATTACATCCTCCCATTTTCACTGATTCTTCAGAAATTTTGAATTTACTAATACAAGACGATTGATATTTTCTTAATAACTACCTTAATGTTAGTTAATTCTAGAAATGCTGTCCATCTTCGAAAAATCAAATTTTCATCTTGATGTATCATAAATATTTCGATAATTTTAGTCCTGTTTTTTAGAACAAATTTATGTTTTGAACGCAATGTCCATGTATCTATTCCCATTAATTTTTACTTAACTACTTCCAAAAAGCTGAAGTAGATTATATTACAACATCAGTAGCTGAAACTGCTACTTTCAGTTATCAGAATGCTCTTGAAATTTTCACTTCAGTGCGTACTAAAATGTATAACAAACACTACAATATAAAGACATAAGAGTGGGAAACTAAGCATTTCAGTATGACATTGCTGTTAAAATCAACTATATTATCACCGAGATCGACCTAATCGAAGAAAAATGACTGACACAATTACAAATATGTCTACATCATAATTTGAACCTGTTGCATATTTGAACTATGACATATTTTAAGTACTGTGCAACGAATTTAGTAGCTTGATAAAATTAACATTTACTAGATATGTTTATTTATTTATAATTTCAAAGTTTAGCTGGAAACACATTAATTATATTAGTAGGTTTCCACCTTCTATAAATGAAAGTTCAAGGTATATTTACTTCAAGGTAACACCAGTCATGAACAAAAACATTAAAGGAACTTGTAGTGATTTTAGAGGCCATTTTAGGTAATATTTTGTTGAATTAGCCATTTTCTCTTTTACGTCAAATTTTCTTCAAACTACTAAGACAAGACGCCATTTTGAACCTTTTCCGCACTTATCAACATATTTTATCCTCCCTTTGCAATGAGTCAGGTTTTTTGCCAACGGTCAGTCACTTTACATTGGCTATTTCCCTGTGACATTGTTCCCCCCCTTTCTACGTCATTCGGCGAGTTGGAGGGCAGTGGGCAGGCTCGGGGTTTGCCCACCCTTTTCGAGTTTCCTCGTTGACCTAGGAAGACAACAATGATACAGGTCTGTTTTTAATATTTTTTTTCTCTAAATGATTTTTTCTAGGTCTTGGAAAGACCCTTGCTTCAATTCGTCTATTATATTATCTTTTCAGTTTTGATTTAAATGTAATTTAGGGTACTTTTACAAAGTATTAACACTTTAAGCTCGCAGATCCACCCATAAGATCTTGCATATTTTGACTAATAGCCTATCGCTATTTATTTTTCTCTGTACATCGGCATTTCCTTTCCATTATTTATTTTTTTTACACTTTAATGTGTTAATGTAAGCGGACGCGTCGAGAAATTGGAACGGAGATTTGAAACTAAAGTTTTTGAAATAGTTTATTTAATTCATTGAAAAATGTGTCGCGTACAGTTTCAGTTTCGCGTACAGCAAAACGCGTGATGGAGTTGGCTTAGTTCGAAATTCATTGAAAAAATTTCCCCTGACGTGCCATAATGAACTTCGAATTGGACTAATCAACCATTTACCGCTTCTTAATTTTTAAATTATAATTTTATTTTTATTTACACCTCAATCAATTGATTAGTACTTTTACTATGTTTTATATATACTTAATTAGTTTAACATATAGCTTACTATTTTTGCTAATTTTTACTTGTAAATATTCAAATGTTGTATATTTATCTTTTAACACAATTCATTGCAACTAAATTTGCTTATGATGAAGTTTTCGCGGAGCCACAGTTTTTTAGCAACTTTTTAGCGTGCGCACTAAAATTTATCTTCTAATTTCCTTAATTTTGCAGCACAATGCGAAAAATTTTTGACCACATAGGTCTTTTATCGTTTGTTCTTTCTACTTTACTTTAAATTATATATATATATATATGTGTGTGTGTGTGTGTATGTGTGTGTGTGTGTGTGTGTGCTGAAAAGTAAAAACATGAACACCTAATCATTAACGCGTTGGGAGACCTCTCGTCCTCAAAAGAGCTGCAAATCGCCTTGGCATGGATGCCACAAGTTCTTGCTAGATCACTGGAGACATGTTGTACGAAATGTCTAAGCAACAGTAACGCAAAGTCGAGATATTCCGACATGGTTGTGTCTGAGCTCTGAGCTATTGCTCCATGACATCCCAAATGTGCTTTATCGGATTAAGACGCGGCGAGTTAGGTGTCCAGGACATTAATTGGAATTCGTCCTGATGCGTCTCGAACCACAATCAAAGCCTTGTGACATGCAGCGTTGTCCTGCTACAAGATTCCATTTCCAGTTGGGAAGACAGAAGCCATGTAAAGGTGCAACTAATCCGCAGTTATGTTCCTATAGCCCGCAGCTTCCAGGGTCTGTTCTACCACAACTAACGGTCCCCAAGCCGACCTTATGAAAGCCCCGTAAAGCATAATACAGGTACCACCATCTTGTGTATGACTTGCTATACAAGGAAAGCAACTGTTCACTTGGAAAACGGCGTATTCTTGTACTATCATCCGCGCGATGAATGAGAAATCGAGATTTATTTTTTTCAATCTTTTGAAATCATTCATCCTTATTTCCTATGAGAATGCTGAAAATATCTTCAAAAATAACTTTTCGAAGATCAATGTTTATAACAGTTATATATAGTATTATGAAATTAAAATTTTTGTACAATTTTCTATAATAAAATTTTACGTCATTTAAAGGTAAATGAAAGAGTTCAAAACTATTATGATTGTTTATTTACTAAAAATTGAGGTAATGATGAAGATATTTTTTTAAAAATTTCTTATTCTCTGTAAGAGAAATTTGAAGACGACTGGAAGAAAATTTCCAAATAAACGACCAAATTTCTGTGAGCAAAGATTTTGACATTAAAAAGGTAAAAGTAATGATTTTGGTGCTACTAGTACAGAAATGTGATTGCATCTTTCACTTGTCTTTATTGAACATTCCTAATATCCTCTCTTATCCTGAAGTTTAATGATTTACAGAATTGCCCTAAATGAGACACATCCTGTGCTCAAATTGACTCTGCAAAGTCCTTCACAGTTAAATGTGCATTAATGCCATTTTTTGGGCCTTAGAAATCCAGTTTATTAATTTGCTTTCAGTTATTCAAATTTTTTTAGATAATTGAGTTTTTGCGTAAAAACAACATAATTTACACGGCAGTTGTTAAGAGTATTAATGACTCTGACTGCCGTACAGAAGGGCCCTGATTTCAATCTCGGAGAAGGATCTCATGAATGTTTGTGAGGCTATACAGCCTGTGTGGCATGGGGGCATTCTAAATATGTTGCAAGCCAAAAGTGCTCTCGAGAGGTTGATGGTAGGAGAAGAGGGGGAAGACCCTCGAACGCGTTCCGCCGGAATGCTATCCATAGAAATTGTGTATGGGGGCCGAACTGAGCAAAGTCGTACTGTCAGCTGTATGGTGATCAAGGCTCTTGCCAACGATAGGCGCAATCTTGCACTGCTTGCCACAATTAATTTCGTGGGTCTGTTCTGAAATTGGTGTCAGGCAAGTGAGATAGGTAGCAAACAACTACAACAGAATATTAATATCAAAATACTTGGAAATGAATGAAATGAGTTCCAACAAAACTATAAGCAACAATAAGTGTAAATTTCAAATTTAGTTTCGGTAGATTTTACTTTGATTATATATATATTTATTTATTCTAATATCTTACAGACTTCTCATCTTCATCATGATTATAATACATCATCATAATAATTTTCATACTAAGTTTTTTTTTCTTTTCTCACAAATAATTTTCTTTTCAGAAAATATTTTTATCATGGACAGTATGAATGTAGAAAACGAAAGGTTAATCCACTCTTTGAAATGTTTAGTTTGTAAAGTTTTTTTGTTTCAATGCAACTTTGTTTTACTTTAATTAATTTCTTTAAGAGTAAGTACCTTTATTTATTACAGAGAATCTTCCAATGAAGAAATGAAAACCACCATCCCAAGAAAACCTGTTTGGGACCCATGGGAGTGCACCCCTAAGCAACTAGTAAACGCATGCAACACCTTGCTGTTATTACTTATTACTGTAATGTGTGGACTTGTGATATATGAGGTTTACGACCTAGACAAAAGATTCATCAGCTTCACTGATACTTCAATAGTTGCGATCGATGTTAGCAATGCCGACTTTATGAGCTCCGATTCCGATCCTTACTGGAGGAATGTCACAAAAGATATAGCTGTGTATTCAGCATTCTACGATTCTTCATTTCAGTATGATTCATATCTGTATATTATCGGTTCTAGCACATTGAACGATGTTTACACTGAAGACTTACGGTGCTTGATAAAATATCAAGATGATGAAATACGGCTTGTAAATGTTTCTTGTACAGACGTTGTTGGACATACTTCCAAGTTCTTTTACTGTTTTACTGAAAACGAAGCTCTTCCTCAACGAGTAGCACTTATGTCACTTATTAATACTCTTCCTACTCAATGGATGAACGTTGAACGAATTAGTCAAGGCAGAAATGTAGATAACATTAATAAAAATATAGCAGCATGTGTGAAACCTTTCGTTGAAAATTTAACTTCAGTACAAATAGTATCAGCTTTTATCAAATATTATGAAATAATAGGTTTGAAACATATTTATTTTTACAATTACAATGCTTCTCAAGAAGTTGTGGATTTTATAGGAAGTTTAATTAATGATAGGTACTCAATTAACCTACTGCAATGGAATAAGGATGAAAGTAAAAATGCTAACTGGCACACTGTTTGGTCAGAATTAATCCAAGATTGCTCCCATCGAAGTCTTGGTGAGTTTTCGCACATTCTTGTTGTGGATATATGGGATTTTATTGTCCCTATGAAATTTGATACTTTGCCAGAAATGATAGAAAGTATTGAAACAAATTACAACAGCTTTACAATGCTTCAAATGAAACATATTAATGTTTGCAATGGTTCTAGGTATTTAAGTACATCTGATAAAGAAAATCCTGAGCATAAGACTTACCTATGGGAAAATCTTCCTCCCGATGTAAATTATATATGGAAACTTCAGACTTTATCTTCTGTTATTCCATTCAATGTAACAGGTAGCGAAATTCATGATCAAGCAAATGAAAGTTTACCAGAAAGTGATGTTCTTATATATCGTTTCGAAAGAGTTTGTGAAACATCGTTTTTTAATTATATTCCTCAAAAGTTTGTTTCGCGTTTACATGAAACGTCTGCATCACAGAAAGGAAAAAAAAATTAAAACCTTGCAAAGTACTTGTATATAGAATTAAGAAATACTGGGTTCGTGAATATTTAAACGCATTGCAATAAATTATGATTAAAAACTTTTTTATTTAAGAGTTCATCAGACTGAATTTTCAATTTTGATTTTATGCTGCAGATAAATGGATGTCATGCTGGAATTAATGTAGTATGGATTTTGATTGTTCTGAAAGCTTCATAAATGTACTTGTTTAGCTTTATAAACCGTAGACAAATACTAAAAATTCCTTGCTGAATGAATGCCTCTTTGAATAAAAAATATATTGGGTATATTTTAAGCATGTGAAAAAATTATGATTTTTCAGGTTTTAATTTTGTAAGCTATTTTTAATGTGATTTAACTTGTGAGGAAAAGAAATAATAACTTATTTCGATAAACTGTAAATATTTACTTTTCTTTGACTAGAGAATATATTTCAGATTTCAGGCAAAAACTAACATTTGATTATGTTTATCGTTTTTATTACCGTCTTTGATTATGTTAGTAAAATACACATTTAAGTTTGAGAAACAAATCAATCAAGACTCATTTTCTAAAATAAAACATTTATATTAATGTATATGAAAATAACATAATATAAGCATTATTATTCTCTTTAAAGAAATATAACATTCTTTAGCATCGCTGATAAAAATCTTTAATAGCTTTTTTTGACTTGCTGTACATTTATTAAAGTTTTAAACGAAATTTTTAATACATTCCTGATATGGGATTTAAATAGATTCTGTATTTTAATAGCTTTATGCATATGCAAAATTTATGATTTTTCTCTGTCTTATTTTTATAATAATTAATTTATAATAGGGATTTAGATTGGCAGAACTCAGCCTTTTCAATATAAGTCCATGTTAATATATAAAAATGATTTTTCTTCATTAAATATGAAATTATAATAAATATTTTTCTAAATTAAATAAATAATTCCCTCTCGTTCTAAAAATACTCTTTGATATGAGTTTCTGTTGATAACTGGAGTAAATATGAAATTCTTTGCAAATTCCAGAAATGTCAGATAATTTATGATTGGGAACCAGGTTTCAAAAATGAAAGCATGAAGATGTTCAAGCTGCCATATAATTATTACTTTTAGCGAGTTTTAAAGGAACTGATTTTTCTTTCTTTTTCTTGAAACGTATAACCCCTCTACCGTTTCGTCCGAGGCATACTCGTTGATTTAAACAGTGTCGTCTGGCGTCAGCAACGAGACACACTTGTGGAGGTTAAATGTGGCTAATATCGTTATGATCCGAGGCAGATTGATAGCTTCGTGTTTCAAACCCGCAAAATGCGGCGAAACTTAACAAAGGAGATGTATAACCTAATTGATCATAGCGATAATTGGTAAGATTGGTGTTGCAACAGGATCATACACTGCAAAGTTCACTTAAAAAGACTGGAAACAGGGATGTGCTTCATTAAGATTTCGTTGCCAGCTGGCATTGCAATGTGAATTACTACTTGTTTGAATGCGTGCCTTCAGGAGATGTTCCTTGTTAATTTTCAGATATAAGACTAGGAAACACAGAGCAATTGTTTCTCCTCGGGAGAGTGACGCATTTCAACATCCTTAAATGCGACAAATAGATGGTTCAATTTGATTTAGAGAGAATTTTGAAATAGATCTCGTGGAACAAATGTGGCACACGCACCGGGTTGGCGGAAAGTTATCGCCGGAATGGTTTGAGAGAAACCCTCGTTTTCGCAGGCGTGCTAGGCTAATGGCTAGAAGCTTTCAGCGCAGCAGAATCTAATCACAAGTAAGTCAGAACAGCAACGTGGCTTTCAAGCAAGCATAACACGCTCTAAAATCACCTTCCGAAACCTTCCTTTAAATAGCACTTATTTTTACCTCATATTTGAATAGACTCGCTCTAGCTTCTTAACATTTTTGGTAAGAAATTGTCGGTGAAAATTAGTCTGAGAAAAAAGATTCTTAAATAAAAATACTAATTATTATTTAAATAAATCTCCCTAAGCTGACTGGAATAGAAGTGATGCTTTCTTTTTCCAAAGTGGTAATGTCCCAAATGGGTTCCATTCTTCTCTCTTCCGCTTTGTTCTCTTCTCCACCTACATTTCGCTTGCAGTTGTTCGAAGCATCTGACCACTTTTTTTATTTGTAATTTTTTTTTCTGTTAATATAACGCATCGTAGCTAGAAAAAGTTTGTAAAGTTTTGTAAGAATTATAGGATGAAAATTCTGATTTAGAAATTAATTCCCATGAAGAATCTAGCACAGAAATTTATTCTATTTTAAATGATAAATATTAGATTATGGCAACTATAAAAAATTAATCCGAATCGTCAAAAGATGATTCTATACCGTTTCAAAAGGAAATTTCCTAAGAGAAAAGTAATCCATAAAAACGCAAGTACCGTAAGTAGCATCCTATATATACATTTAGTAATATACAGCGATGCACTGAAGCCGAGGCATGTCAAAAGTCAAGAAATCTAAATTGGAACTTGTCATTTATTGACCTAGACACTTTTATATCTCCATTATATGCTTGTGGTGTTTTGGCTGCCAAAGAATTTCCCCTTTGAGTTTATGGTCCAAATCCTGAGGCTCAAAACTGTTTAGTGAAGCAATGTATAAAGATAGATTCTTGGAAGTAATGAAATATTTGAGCTTTGATTTGAAGTCACCTAGGTCACAAATATTTCAAACTGACAAGTATAAGCTCTTGCTTTAGAGTTAAGGAATATCTTAATTGAGAACTGTTTATTATGTTACTAAGCAGATGAAAATATCACAGTTGGTAAACAGTGTTTTCTAAAAAAGGCAAGATGCCTCTTTATTTAGTATTGACAAAAAAAAAAAAAAAAAAAATCCGGTAATTTAGGTATAATTTTTTTGCTTTTAGCGGATGTAAAAACAAAGTGCTTTGTAAATGGATATCCTTTATAGAGAAATAATTTAATCAGAATCTTTAAAGAACATGCTTTTCATTAATAGATTAAGCAACACCGAAAGACATTTTGCTACAGACGATTTCTTTATCTTTTGAATGAATAAAAGAAATTAAGGAATAAAGGGATTAGTTATGTTGGAGCAGTCAATCATGCAAAACATTTTGTGTAAGGTATAACATTAATATTAATGGTATATGTTACAAAATTAAAATTGTTGCCATGTGATTCTATAAAATGAAAATGCTTTCGAGAATTTTAATCCTGCAATGAAAACAAATTTAATAAATGAAATTGTAATATATTTTAGTAAAAACCAAGTTTTAAATTCGAGAATTGTTCCACTAAAAAGACTATGTGATTTTTCCATGCTATAATTATCGTTATAATATCGTTACAGGTAAATCAAAAATGGCGTTATTCTAATATTAATCTTACGATCTTAAATGAAATTGACTCTTAAACAGTTTAATTGATATAAATTATAACCTGAAAATTAAAAATTTACTCTTAAACATTTTAATTGATATAAATTATAACGTGAGGTTTTATTATGCACTTGATCTGTGTCTTCATTGTTGGTTTAACCTCTGCAGTAAATTTCATACTGCACTTCATTTAAAGTTTACTTTTCTTGCCTCCTAATAAATCAAAGTGCAAAAGTGCAAAATTTAGAGTGAAAAAAAAAACAGGAATGAATTTTAAACAGCCATTTCTTATTAGCATTGTTAACTTATTATATTTTGATTCTTTTGTATTATTAAGCGTAACTGAAATTTACTCGTTACTAAATTTTTATAACTGAGATTTATATTTTGTGAACAAAAATATAATTGAAAAACATAGGAAAAACAAGTCGAAGGAAAAAGAATTGCTAAGCTAATTAAGCATTACTTTACTTTCAAAAATAAGCATTTATTTCTTGGTTATCAAAACGCATGTTGTTTTTGATGAAAGTATTTTTAGGAAGAGTGTTTTAAATATCTTTCCATTGCTTTTTTGAAATGCTTATATTCTTAAATGTAAAATTCAAGCGCACTTTTTTTCAGGTAAATAAAATTTTTCAAAAAAAATTTGAAAGTGAAGAGAAAAAAATAAAAATCTGAAAGGATTCAGAGTTTAAATTAGCCCAAAAGAGCGTTTATTAACATTTTTTCTGTTACCTTTAATATAGCACAATAATATAAAAATATAACACTTTAAATTTAGCACAAAATTCTTCGCACTTAAATCATAAGATTCAGTTCAAGAGCAATATCGCAAAATAGTTTTAAATCAAACATATCTTTAGAATTTCCGATACGCAGTCTCACGCGCTGGAGATAAAAAAATGTTTTTTCTGTACAACGTTGCCATTGCTCGCTTTGAAATCCATTCTTCCTTGAGTTTGTTAATCAAAAATTCATTAAAGATTTACAAAATATGAAATCGATAATAAAACAAATTCCAAATTTCAAATTTGGGCAAATTTAGGATTACGTCATTCAGAATTCGATGGCTCCATGTACCGTTGTTTTATCATAGTGCGAGAAATATCCATACATTTAAGCAAATTTTTCATTATTTTTTTCCTTCAAATATAACGCAGGACTCTAACATTTGTTTGCAACAGTTTGAAAAGTGAAACGGACATTTATACTGAACCAACGCAAAATCGCAAAATGAAAACAATAGTCCTTCAGGAAAAAAGCCCCTTTTGGTTAATAGCATCATTAAATAATATCGCAGTGTAAAATATGATTTCATTTGTTAATTCAATTAATTAACCCCTCATAGGTGATTAGAGAAGCATTATGTACCAATCACTTTACTTTTATACAACTATTGTTGAAATTCAGATATTATTCCCTCAGTAATCATATTTCAGCAAATTTTTAGTATTCCAGCTACTTTTAGTTCCTGTTTTCCATTTATTTGCTATTATAGAGGAATTAAAATTATGTGGCATTATTGATGGTCATAAAGTACTACTTCATAGAAATAACGAGAAGCTTTTCTGACGTCATGTAAAACAAAGTCTTAAAGAAAGCTACACTGTTATGTTTTTGTCCAAAGGAGCTTTGTTCCTGAGCGACTAATGTTTTCGTTTTGCGATTTTGCGTTGAATCACTATAAATGTCCGTTTCACTTTTCAAACTGTTGCCACCAAATGTTAGAGCTCTGCATTATATTTGAAGAAGTTAAGTAATGAAAAATCTGCATAAATGTATGTATATTTCTCGCATTGTGATAAAACAACGGTACATAGAGTCATCGAATTACGAATGACGTAATCCTACTGTGACTATGGGCATTTAAAAGTCCAAATTTGAAATTTGGAATTTGTTTTATTAACGGTTTCATATTTTGTAAAACTTTAACGATTTTTTTTATTAACAAATTCAATGATTTATAGGCTCATTTAAAAATTATTTTGTGACATTGCTGCTGAACTGAATTTTATGGTTTAAGTGCAAGGAACATGATATTTAATAAATAAACGTTAAGAAACGCCCCTTAACAAGGATTTCAAAACAAGGATTTCAAAGCGAGCCATGGAAACGTTGTACAGAAAAACATTTTCATCTCCAGCGCGTGAGACTGTGTATCGGAAATTCTAAAGATGTGTTTAATTTTAAATTATTTTGTGATATTGCTCTTGAACTGAATTTTATGGTTTAAGTGCGAAAAACATGATATTTAATATATAAAAGTAACACACAAAACGTTAAAAAGCGCCCCTTTGGCCGTAATTTAAAATCTGAAACCTTACATACTTAATTAGATAGCTTTTAAAACTGCTGTTAAATTTTGAAAGTTTTAACCTGCATTCTTGTTTTTCTAGGCAAACAGAATTCAGAGAATTAGTTGGAATATTTTATGTAGGCGTATGCAATTAAAACATGAAATTAAGCAACTGTGCATTAATTGCTGAAATATTTTGAAATTCCAAAATATTATTTGTTTCACTTGTTAATAAGAGCGTATATTGCATTTCTTAGTGAGTTTAAAACATTTATTACAAAGCTTAAATTTAATGAATATTTCTAAATTTACTTGTTAATAAGAGCGAATATTGCATTTCTTAATGAGGTTAAAACATTTATTATTAAGCTTAAACTTAATGAATATTTCTAAATTAATACAACTACATTACCCGACATTGAAAATACACCACCAAGAAGGAGTGCTCCGAAAATTATGCAAATTTCAGGGTAGACGCACGTCACTGGGTTATTTGAATGATGTGAAATGCGCAGCTCTCCACCGCACGTTGAAGAAGACATAAGGGAAGGAATCTGCGGAATGTTCGTTTTTCATGTCGTTATTTCTACTACGAAAATCATGTAGCAAATTTGTTCTTGTGTCAGAGGACGCGTGTAACAGCAAAGACTGCTAGGCCGTTCTCAACGGAGTCAGTTACAGCAGACAGACGATTTTACTAGGGGCATAGATCGGACTGAGAAGAGCAGGTTGGTCCGTACGGCAAATCTCAGCTGCCGCACACCTGGATGCATCCACAGTGCATCTGCTGTCACAGCGATAGTTGGAACAAGGAAATATGGCACGCTCGAGGGGTAACGGTGCAGCCAGCGTGACATCGCATCTACCGACAAGCAGTGGCGCACCCACAAACCACTTCTACCTTCATTCTGCAGCATATCGCCCAGATCCATTTGCCGTCGATTGGTGGCTAGTGACCTGCACACGTGTCGTCCATTAAGAAGACTGCCATTCACCCCACATCAGAGACGCCAAAATCTGCAATGGTGCCATGCTCGAGCGGTGTGAATGGCAGAATCGCACACGTTTCGTGTTACAGTGCACCACTCGCGCTTCTATTTCTCCAGTGATAGTCGCAGAGTACAAGTATGGTGTCGATGTGCAGACAGGTCCAATCCGGCAGTAATAGTGGGACGCCACACTGCACGACAACGTGGCATCATGGTTTGGGGCGTAATTGTGTAGGATTCCAGGTCACCTCTAGTTCGTATTCAGGGCACTATGCCGTCCCAACGATACGTGGATGATGTGCTGCGGCCGGTGACACTTCCCTAACTTCAGAGAGTACGCAATGCCCTTAATCAGCAGGATAACGCCCAACTACAAACTGCTCGCAACAGCCAACGTACTCTGCAAGGTGTACAGATGTTTCCTTGGCCACCGTTCTCTCCTAAATTCTCACTAATCGAACACATTTATATGATGTGATTGGACGCTATTTGTAGACCCTGCAGTTGATGCGCTCAGAAAACGAACTGTGGCAAGTGGTTGACAAGGAATGGAGAGTCATTCCTCAGGACACCATCCGTAGTCTCATTGACTCTGTAAATAGATGTCTTGCTTCATATATCGCCGTTTAAGGAGGTCCTACAGCTTACTGAGCCCACTCTGTTTTCGCGCTGCATTTTGCATATCATTTCGAAATAAACATCCCTTATTGTTCGTTGCTGTATCACTGTTTGACGAGTTTCATCACTTTCTGGATACTGCTTCTATACGCATAGTACGTAGAGAAGAATTTGAAATAATGTAAAAGTATTTTCAGTATGACCTTTCATCACGACCTCTTCTGAAAGTGCCCGGTATTTCCCAGATCATAACCATATAAGGGGGGTAAATTTCATAGAATCTGCTCAACAAACTATTGATATTCTCTAAGAAACTACATTCGTAGCTAATAATATCATTTCAGACTGTAGAAAATCAACTTAAATGTTTAAATGCACATGCTATTACCAGCAATTATTATTACGAATAAAATTCAGAAGAGCAAAAGAGATTACGATTTTGCTTATTTTTTTTAATTTAGATTGAGATTCTGCTTAGATAAAAAAAAAATTAAAAAAAGAAAACAAAAATTTGAAAACTCAGATTTTATATTAAGCACAAGGAAGTATTTTCTTAACACTTTGTATGTTAACTTTATGTATTAAATATCGTGTTCTTCGCGCATAAACCATAAAATTCAATTCAACAGCAATATCGCAAAATAATTCTAGTATGAACATATCTTTAGAATTTCTGATACACGGTCTCGCCCGCTGGAGATATTTATTTCCCGTGCAGTATTGCCATTGCTCTCTTTGAAATTGTTGAGTTTGCTAATCCAAAATTCATTGAAGTGTTACAAAATATGAAATCAATAATAAAACAAATTTCAAATTTTAAATCAGGGCTTTCAGATGCCGATATTCGGTGGAAGATTACATTATTCAAAATTTGATGGCTCTAAGTACCGTTGTTTTATCACAATGCAAGATTTTATACTGCTCACAAGGGAGCGTTTTCTTAACGCTTTGTATGTTACCTTTATGTAATAAACATCATGTTTTTCGCACTTAAACCATAAAATTCAATTTAACAGCAACATCGCGAAAAAAGAAACGGAAGGCTTTAAAATCGCTGAGTTTGATAATCAAGTTTTACAAAATATAAAATAGATTGGGATACTGGGGTATTTATAGGACTCCTTGCCAGTGTGGTTTAATTTACATTGGCCAAACTAAGAGAGCCTTAAAATTTCGCGTCAAGGAACATGAGGCATATGTTAGAAAAAAGGAAACACAGAAGTCTTGCTCAACATTGTTGGTCCGAAAATCAGACTTTCAATTTTTCTGCTGCCAAAATTATTCAAAAAACATCTTCCATTGGAGAACTGGATTTTCTAGAGGCATTTCACATTCATAAAAATCTTTCTGTTCTAGTTAACGATCCTAATTCCAATCCAAATTTGCCTTCGGCCTTTAAAGAAATTATGTTTTAGTTCTGGTTTCACCAACAAATGGCGCCACTTGCTTATTCTTGTTTAGGTTTTCTTATCTTATCTAATCATTATTTCCTATCTTGTTCATTTGCGGTTTTGTAGCTGAGGATGGTGGTTCGGTAAAACCATCGAAACTAGTCTTGTGAAAATTTTGTAAATATAACGCTGATTTTTGTTGTTTGACTTCTGAATTAGTATAAAATAGATAATAATACAAGTTCCAAATTTGGGCTTCCAGATGCCCATATTCGAGTGGAATTCAAAATTTAATGTCTCTAAGTACTTTTTTTCACAGTGCGAGAAACATACAATCATTTATGCAGATGCTTCATTATTTAATTTCTTTAAATATAATGAAGGGCTCTAATATTTGGTAGCAAAAATTTGAAAAACGATTTAGACTTTTATAGTGAACCAATGCAAAATGCGAAGACGAAATTAATATCCTTTCTGTGCAACTGCCGCTTTGGGCTAATAGCATTTATATCGATTTTACTTACAGATTGTTTTCATTATTTTCAAAAATAGGAATTTTGCTTTAGTTTCTATTAAAATTTATAAATTTGTAAAGAATTCGCCTTTACTAATTGTAACTTGTGACAGTTCCTCAAAAGAATTGTAAAGGACTTATTGCTATGTCTTCAAAAATGTTGCAGAATTTTCAGAAAAGTATAAATAAAGACCCTTTATTTTAAAAATAAGTAAAGATGAACAGATAGCACACCTAGTGCGTATAAATCGGCCAGCATTTATAGCGAAAGCTCAAAATAGAAATTCAGTGTAAAACTAAATCTAAATAGTTAACAGCCAAAAGCTAAGCAGTGCGATTTAAACACGAAATTGACTTTTAAAACTTCGCCAGGGTGAAATACTACCCTCAGTTATAATACACGGTGTAAGACATGAACACAGAATAGCATACCTAGTAACATGGCCTTTACTATGCGAAACATGCTCTATCTAAACCATCTCAAATCTTCACTTAAATACGCCCAAGTTAGTTTGCATTCTCCCGGGAAAGTGGAAAGAGAGAAATGATAGTAAAATTTCTTTTTAGAAAGAAAATGTTGCAGTTGAGTAATTAAGTCAAACTTGTTAAACAAATTAAATAAACTCTACAAATTATAAAACAACGTTCTGAAGAATTCATGAAAAAACACAATAATATTTACTTATAATCGTGTCACAATAGCACCTTTTGTATTCCTTTGATATATAAGATAAAAGCTGAACTAAATTAAATTATGTACGACATTTTCAATCTTCAGTACGAAATGCTGTAAGAAGGTTTTATTCCCATAGCTTAAACTGCTTGTTTTAAAGAAGAAAATGTTGCAGATTCACTGGTAAATTTTTGTCTACTAACAACCCATGACATATATAAAAAAAATAATAAAATAACTTTCACTTCGTTCTGAGCTTCGTAGTATCGTCTCCGCTTCTTTCCAGACGACCGTCGTCATCGATAGCCGGGGTCATCCGTCATCACGTCGATGATGAGATCAAGAGCGGAATTAGGGGCGGGTTTGGGGAAAGTGGATTAGGTAGAGTTGACAAGAGGACAAAGCCGGACACAGCCGGCTCAGCTTTTGCGACATGTTGGAGGATTGTGCGTCAAATGAAATAAGAAGTAACTGAGGTAAGTGGATCATATCGTGGGGGAGGGGGGGAAAGACGGAAACTACGGACAGCTCGTCTCAAGCAACTGGGGAGCGATGGAAAGATCTGGTAGAAAGGGGTTTGAACTGAACATCTCTGACACCATGAAGAAACAATGAATAACCTGAAACTTTTGCAGACACATTGAATGTGCTAATAATTATCTTTACCATAATACTACTCCTAACAATAATTTTTCTATGCACCAAGCACCACTGAATAAAGAGAAAGTTTCATTCGATAAAAGAAATTGTTTATTCTAGAGAACAGAGTTAGAATATGTTTTCAGATGTAGTAATAAATCTTGTAATTGGGACAAATACGAAGCGGAATAACGCATTAAAAGGAAATTTGTTCTGAAGCTTGAAGATTATGAGTAAGAGTTGTACTACAAGTACTCTTAAACTGTGAGAACGACTTCAGAAATTATAAACATATTAAAAATTGCAGAAATTAAAAAAAAAAAAAAAAAAAAAAAAAAAGAAACAGGAAGAAAAGGAAAAGGGAAAAAGAAAAAAAAAATAGAACCCCTTCGAATTCAAAAGAAACTACTGAAAACAGAAACCATTTAAAATTTGTGAGTATAACTTGTAGCTTAAGTTGATAAACGAGATAATTAAATTTAGAAATCTAATAAACTTACAAAGAAAGTATAAAACTGATTTATAAAATAGTTTGAGAAAATTGTGAAGAAAACAGAAAGATGTTCATTGAATGGCAGCAGGTCATATAAAATATTACATTTAATATGACATCAAGGGGACTTCGGCCAGTTGTCGATTTCCGAAGTTACATGTTATTGAATGACAGATACCATCGACAAAGAAAGTTACGATCTCATTTGTGACAGCAATTTTAAATATTTTTAGATGGAGAAATTGGCTGGCATACATTTTAAGACAGCTTTCTCACAAATGAACACGAAACTGTCCTAAATGTGTATCAGTTAAATTGTCACTTTGTCAACGACAAGACAATATCGAAACAAATTGTGTAGAGTATATTAAAATAGGCTTTCAAATTCCTAGGCCTATAGCCGTGTACTATTGTTACCTAATAATAATAATAATAAATCCGAATCACTGCATGACAAGATAAAGAATATTCTTTCAAATGTCTTGACATGCAAAAAGTGTTGGGAACCGCTTAATTTATATCTCCCAAATAATGGAAATCTCAGCAACACAAGTAAATCCAACGGTCCAAATGATGTTTTCCTAAGCATAATTTAAATAATTGAAGACTATAAATAACTCAGCCGAAAAATATTTTGTAAACCGTTAAATGTTATAACGGTTAACAGTACTAAGAAGGAATACTCTTTTGAGGCATTTTAAAGAGGATTTTGCATCAAACGTGTGCTAGCTCGAAAGTTCATTATATGTAATGCTATGAATGATGATTGCTTTAACAAAATTGTCTTGAGGATTCAAAGATTTTCGATGTTTCATGAACCAAACATTGTCTTCACCTATTGAAAAATCCATTAAATTGAGTACTGAGTTTTAGCAATAAGTTTGTGTTGATCAACCTTACTCATCTTTCAAAGATGGGTTTGACCAAGCAAGTCAAGGCTTTTTATTCGTGGATGATGCTTTAAAGTTAAGCAATAACCATAAAAAATTGAGGTCTTTGAGATAATGGGGAAGAGTCTGTAGAAAAATTCAGCGGGTGAACTTTTATGTTGACATTAGCATTTCCTTACTAATAGCTTCCCATATTGCTACGATCTTTGTCAAAGTCTATGTTAGTACTGAAGACTTCTTACAGTAATATTCTAATATTAGTAGAATAGTGAATGAGGATATGCAATAGGGAATGAAGAAATATAGTGCTGAATGAAGGGTAGGGAATGAAGAAACAAGAACGTAGTCTCTGCTGGAAGTTCTTTCCTCTAATTTTCGTGTACACTGTGGTTGTTCCTTCCTCTTAGTTATAATATGTGATTGATAAACTATGTTGTTTCAGGCTATAAAGTATCACTTCCTTGTTTCTCACTTAATCAGTGACAAGAGATGTTTCATCTCTTCAAAATTCCTTCCGTTCACCATAGTGCATACTTCATATCGTCGACGCATTGATTAACTGACCCGTTCAAACTAAGCAGGTGTGTCACAAACACGAGCCGGAGCTTCCAGATCCTGGCGATGAGATCCATATCCGATGTTACGCCGTCTTCGCACACCATAGACTTCATGTATTCCCACAGGTAGCCTTTGCTAATCCAGCCATCCGGTATGTCTTATCGAGATATTTCCGTACAGTGCTGCTATAATGTGCAGGCACTCCATCATGCTGAAACCAGATGTTTCGGCGTGTAGGTGCTGGAACATCAGCCATGAGATCCGACAATACTCCTTTCACAAAATGTTATCCAAAATGTCCATGAAGAATTAAGTTATTAAACGTATTCATCCTTCTCCTGGAAAGTCCTCGCCTGAAATGGTCACACTTTTCACTCTCCGATAGGCCTGCAAATATTGCCCTCTAGCGGTCGCCATTCGCGTTTTCGGACACAAGTTCCTATATAAATCTATGTAAATCTTGTTTGGCATGGTATGGCAGACAAGCTTGTTAGGTTTGGCAGTAAAGTTTTGTTACACCCTGTATATCATACCTAGGTAAGTTTATATTTTTCTTCGTTGCAAGAATCAGATTTGGATTTGATATTTCGCTGTGTAAAGATATAAGTTTATATCATTTTGCAAGCGCTTATGCGGAAAAGTGATATGCAACTGAAAGATTAATATGCAACTTTTTGTTTTTACGCCTCGAATGACGTGGCTTATTTTCACTCAGTATATATAAAGTCCTGTACTTTCAAACCACGGATAAGAAGAACGGAAATAATTTACAACCAACGATTAAAAGGTTGGGCGAAAAAAATTAATTCTCCTTCCATGCGCCATCATGATTCTCAAAGTGTTGCCAGTTTGCAAAACATGCGATTTTTAACTGACTTTTAATTTGGCTAATTGATCAACAGACTGAGCAATTTGAAAGCAATAAAGGGCCATTTTAATAATTTAAATCGTTTATTTTACTTTAAACCACACATCTTAGTTCATCATCATAAATATTAATAGCACATAAATAAATAGTAAAATAAAATTTAATACCACATAATAAAAGTAAAAAAAGCATTCGCACAAAAGTAATAGATTTAATAATACATTTTGACGTAAATTGAAATACATTTTACATAATAGATCCAACTGCTAATATTTTACAGCTCCATTCTAATTAGTACAAGATATTTGTCATCTCATATGTTGTGTAATTAGTGTAGAATCCTTTATTTTCTATTTTTTTATGATTTGAATTGTAGTACCTTTCGTTTTGATTAGGAAATGACACCACTATCCGACAGGTAAAATATATGCTGTTTTAGCGGAAGTGCAGAGACATGATAATAATTACCCAGAGATCACATAAGTATCAGAAAATTCTGAGGTTGACATCGCTGCACGGCGTATGTATATTTCGATAGTTCCTGCAAATTCTTTCCAATATCTCGAAATTTTCTGAGAATTCAGATAAAGCCTTAGACAACGTGTGCTAGATGATTAGAACCATCATTTACTTCCTGTACTGTTGCAAAAAATCAGCTACAGTATCGTAGCTCTGGTTACTAATGTTGTATCATGTAACACTTTGAAGTTTTTGTACCGAAAGTTCAAAAAGAAGGACTACAACATTCAAAAAACAGAGCGCTCTAGCCTGTATACTGATGTTGATAAGGCACGCTTGCGAGAACATATGGAAGAAGATCACTATGCAACTACTTGAGAGCTTGCTAAGAAGTTAGGTGTTGGTCGCGCTATGCATCTCATAAATACGACGTACAAATTCAGTCGCACGGTGCCTCATGAGCTGACTCCAGTAGAGAAGGACAGTCTTGTTCCGGACAGCATTAATTTGCTAGAATGTCAACGGAAGAACAAATTTCTTGACCAGATCGTCACTTGTGATGAAAGGTGGACTTCAACAACCGAAAAGAGGGTTGTTCTACCTCCGATGAACCCGTCGGCAGCTTCGCAAAGTGCGATTTGGCTAACAGAAAGCTCATGCTTTGTATCTGGTTGGATTTTAGTGGTATTATCCACAAAGCATATCAAGAAAAGGTTAAAATCTTGACAGTAAGGTGTGCAGCAAGATGCTAGTCCGTGTTAAAGCTGCTGTAAGGAAAAACGTCGAAATGCGTTCCGGCGCAAAAAGGTAATGTTCCATCAAGATATGAAAGACCACGTGTGTCTGCGTTCAACAATGAACTCTGTACGCACTCGAATGGGATCTTTTGCCACACCCATCATATCGCTCCTTCGAACTTCTACATTTTTGCCATACCCATCATATCGCTCCTTCGAACTTCTACATTTTTTTCACCCCTGCAGCTACATCTTGCTGGTACTATCTTCTATTCTGCACAGGACGTCCGAAATGAGGTTGATCTGTGTTTAGACTCGTGGCCACCAATTTTCTGGGCCGAAAGCTTTGAGAACTTACTAAAATGTTGGCAGAAAATTACGGATTTGGGTGGTGATTACTGCACACACTAAAGGTACTGTTTTCATGTTTTTCCCTAAGTTTATTAAGAATGATTTGGGGCAGAAAACGTTTGTTACAACCAGATATTATGTTTCTCGCATTGTGAAAAAATAACGGTAACTAGAGACATCGAATTTTGAAAACGTGGTACTCTACTTCAATATGGTTGTCTGGAAGCCAAAATTTGGGATTTGGAATTTGTTTTATTATGTATTGCATATTTCGCAAAACTTTAAAGAATTTTTTGATTTACAAACTCAGTGATTTGAAAGCAAGTAGTGGCAACACTGTACAAAAAAGAAACATTTTAATCTCCATCGCGCGAGGCTGTGTATCGAAAATTCTAAACATATGATCTTTTTTAAATATTTTGTGATATTGTTGTTGAATTGAATTTTATAGTTTAAGTTAAGAATTTTATGGTTTATGGTTTATGGCACATATTTTAATAATACAGATTCTTGAAACGATAAATGATGATCTGAATAATTTACTTTTATTGCAAGTCGAATGTGAAATAGTCATATGTGAGAATAAAATTAAATAAATAAATAATGAATGAATGTTGCAACACTGCAAAGTACTTACATGAGTTCCTTTGAAAAAACATGTAATTTTGTTCTTTCTTAGCGTATATGTTTTCTTTGTGTATAAATGTACCATCTTTCTTTCTCTTTTCTCGTGATGCAAATTTTTTGTATCGCTGATCATCTTTAGCTCCTTACTATGATGCAAGCATATAGAAAGACGACACGTTCGATCTTTAATTTGAACAAAAAACTAATTAAAATTAATTTCACGGAACTGACATTTGAATGAATTATTATCCTTTTTCATATTGGAATGGTGATAACAGATTTTCTCTAGCGTATTCGTTACATACGATCAGAGCTCTATAATGGCTGTACTGGTATTACGTTGTTGCATGAGCTAAAAATATTTTTTTTTTTTCCGAAGGGGCGAAAGTTCTTATTTCTGATGTAGTAAAATATTTACTGAAATCAAAGAAAATTACATAATTTTTCTTTATACATTCATATCAACAAATTTTCATGAAATATGAATTCAGCTAAAAGTATTATTGAAATCTGTATTTGATGCTGCGTATCTTGCATGAATTAACGCAAAAATTAACATTATATTTTTCCAAAGTTAATCTATGATATCACATAGATTAACTTTGGAAAAAATAATATGAGTGATTTGAAAAGTTATAGATACGCGACGTAATAAATACGTACAATAATTTTGCACTATAAGCAGCTACCAAAAATATCATCGAAAAATTCTCTGAAAAAATCAGATTCTATTTCTTTTCTGTACAAATACTGAATGTTAGGCAGACACAATTGTTGGAGGCAGCACTCTCTCTGAATATAGATCAAAATATTTAAATAGTTGTTCCCTAAGAAAGAGGGCCCACCTCTGGCGGAATGATTAAGATTGTTGAATATTGGGAGTTCAACATGAGCTCAAATTATAGCAAAAGGATTGCTTGCAGGCTGGTATCGTGGGTTTCGCCATGTGCAACCTAAATAGGATCCAATTACCTTAGAAATTTCACTGCAAGACATCTCTTCCCTTAGGCAGATAGCGCTCATATGCTTTGCCAACCGTATAAATACAGACTGAATCTGACTAATTTAATTGATCATTAATATCAACATTATATAAAGAGAATATCTGACATAATTCATTCGGAAACTGCCAGCTTTAGATTTTCCTCATACTTAATGATTGAATTTCGATTAGTCATAAATTTAGATATTTTTGCCAAACAGTATTCTGAAGCTTTTCGAAATGTTTTCCTCTAGCTACAAGCTTAAATTAAAATGAAATATTTCCTTCCTTTCTGAGAAAGGCCATTTTCTTAACTGATAATTAGGCCCACCAGCGGCCGAGCGGTAAAGTCGCTGAACACTGGTAGTTCGGTCCGAGGTTCGAATCCCGCGAACGGGCTGGCTGCATGGGCGTTTTCGTGGTTTTCCCCATGTGTAACGTGTATACGAGCCAGTTTCCCTTAGAAAGTCCTCCACGAAGGCATCCCTCCTCTTAGGCAGATAGCCCTCGAGGCTTTGCCATAATCACATACATACATACATACTTAACTGATAATTACACGTGAAACCGGTTCACCACGTTAAGATAGCAATAATTTTTTTCTGCCCTTGGTACTGAATGTTAGTCGATTAGCTTATTTGCATGATTTGAAGATTTCTGTGAAACTTTATCACCATTTTTAATAACATTTATCTAAGAATTTATTCTTCTGACATTCAGGTATATAAAACTGACTTAATCATTACCTGATACTAAGCTTATTAAGTTTCACAAAATGAAAATGTTTCTTGAAAAGAGAGGCAATTAATTTATGATTTTTCAGTTGCATTCTCTTTTCTTTTCTTACTTCCCACACATATTCCATATTGTTGAATTTTATAATTAACGTAATAAATAATTTCCATTAAATATAAAAGTGATACTTTTTTCTCATAGTATCAGTTTAAGCAGGGAAAATTAATACACGTGTTAAGCATTGTTCTCAAACATTTTTAGGCAGAGTCACGAAATATCAAAGCAAACAGGAACGAAGCACTTTTCGATATTAATCTTGAAGATAAATATTCGAAATTCATTACGAAAGTTTTTGACAAACACGTATTTTCGCGTAATTATATACTTTAATTCGCAAATGTATTGAAGGTGTTCACACAATTTTAACGAGTTTCCAAATATTTATAGGCCGACCAGCGGCCGAGGGGTAAAATCGCTGAACACTGGTAATTCGGTCCGAGGTTCGAAGCCCGCGAACGGGCTGGCTGCATGGGCGTTTTCGTGGTTTTCCCCATATGTAACGTGTATATGAGCCAGTTACAGGACCTTAGAAAGTCCTCCACGAAGGCATCCCTCCCCTTAGACAGATAGCCCTAGTGTGCTTTGCCGTAATTAAATACACCACACCAAAATATGTTGCAACCTCTTGTGGTGGTTGCCCTCTTTACAGTAATGCAAAGCATTAATATCGGTACTGCTCGTCCCTTTTCTAAGGCAAATCACTTTCCCAGAAAACCAAAGTTTTCACAAAACAGGAATAGTCGTTTCATGAAGGAGTTATCTTTTGAATGTTTTTCAATTATTTGACGAGAAGCGTACGCAAATAACGAATTTAAAAATTAAATTGCGTCAAAAATGTCTGAGGAATGTATATTCCTTTCTAATGTTTTTTTGGGAAATGCAGTGAATATTTTCATACCTCTCATGTTTCAAAAGCGAACCAGTCCTGAATATTAGCAATATTTGTGAGAACAGAAATGTATATCGCCCTCAAAGTCGACAATCTCAGTTAATGTCCCCAAAAAATTCTGGAACAAATGGCGATTGTTTTGCTTGTAAGAAAATTTAACTTAGTTTCTTTCAGTCATAGCTGATTTTGTTAATCAGTTCTTACTGAATTCGCAATTGAATTCCTTTCCGTTCCTCTAAGACCTGGTCACTCATAATGAATCTAACTTCAGTTCAAGTGTCGTTAGTAAACTTTTAGCCGTGTATCTTCTTCTGTACTTCAGATTATGTCATTCCGATAAACAAAAGTTGTCTTCATTTTATTTGTTTTTGTACCCTCAAAGCTTTTGGATTTTTGTTAACTCTTTATCTAGAATTCAACTATTTAAAAGCAATTGCAACAGACAAAGGTTCAGAATATAAATCAAGCTGTTAAAAGTTTTTATCTCAGCGAAAGAAAAAGCACTACTTCATTTTGGTACATTATAAGAATTCGGTATTCATTTCCCTCTTTCAATCCAGTAGTTTCGTATTGCATGCATTTTATATTAGGTTTTAATTTTTAATGCTACAATAAAATTCGCAGTTTTAAATTTCATAAGAAATCTTTAAATATTTATACTATTCTACAGTGCAGTTTAATATAACCTTGGCCAAGCAGTGAGAACCTTGAAATTTAATGTGACTAAAGAGGATGGGACATAAATACTCTACTGCCTGCCATTGACGGTCAAGAAATCTACGCTTTCCGTTACAGTTAATCCCGAATTATTTCAATAAATGTGCGCCGTTAGTAAATTAGATGTGTTGGAAGAAATTCTTACCTAAAATATCTTTTGGTTGTAGTTAATAATTTCAGTTCTGATCTTGGTTTACAATTAGTTATTTATGAATTTGTTTCTTAATTGCTTTTCATTCACTCTTCAGCAAATAGATGGCGCCAGCGGCTTCATTTCTCTAACCCCTTCGCGCCGGGTAGCGAAAACGCGCGCTTATCGCGGAGGCCAGCAGTGTCTTCCACGAGCGTCTCTCCAGGGCCGGGGGCTTTTTTGCTACTAAGCCTAAATCCATGAAATTTCCGAAGTATCAACGCATTGTTTAATAATGCTCTATAGAGTATTTAAACGGCTTATGCTTTATAGATATTTTTATATATATACTTTAATTACCTTATTTCTTGTTTAAATGCATATTTTACACATTTTATTTTAATTACTCACCATTTTATAACTTTTAACATTATACATCTGAAAACTAAATATATTACTTAAAATTCTCTTTTCGTACGAAAACTTTTAAAACAGGAATCTACACACAGTCCTACGTTACATTCCTTGAACTCGTAATGACTCATTTCCCGTTTTGGAGGATTTTTCCGGGAATGTGAACAACCGAAGCATCGTCGTCTCATTTTCTAATCAGTCTCTTCTGAACAAAGTTTTGGAAAATGTCTTTCAGTTAATCTTTCAGAATCAATATCAGAATTTCAGAATCAATATCTGAAATATTTTGCGTCATTTCTGCTATTTCATGCTCTGTTAAACATTTTCGACGCTTCGACATTGAAACGGTAAAAACAGAAAGAATTCACGTCTAACAAGATCTAATTATTTTATAAAAACTGAACTGTAAACCGAAATACTCAACGCTTTAGCGCATATAAAACTTCTACTTACAATAAACAACTACCACGTGCGAATAAAGTGCGATTTAAAGAGACGTAATAAATCACGCCATTCGGAAACATTTAGTTCTCCGTTTGTTTATATAATCAAAAACACGTGTATGTGAGTCATGCTTCTCTCATTTCGAGTAGAAGGTCTGATGTACATGTATCTGAAACCATATGGGCATACAGTGCCATCTTGTGGCAGAAATTATAGTTTGAAAAACGTTCCAAGGTACTGGTACAAATACGTGACAGTCGGTAGAAAATGCAACAATGCTCTGGCACGCCTGCGTGTCGGCCGGTAGATAAGTGTGTTCGTTGCTGCCACGTATACGTGACAGTCGGCGCGAAAGGGCTAACATTTTAGCTGGAGCCCTTTGTTTATTCTTTCAATAGCTTTTACGTAAACATGCTTCATTTTTTCAAATTTCCCATCCGTGATTTTTACTGTCTTAAGAAAAAGGTTTTATCTAACCTTCGAAATGATAAACCTGCAAATTTTCTCAAGCCATACCGATTCTTCTTTTGCATCATTTGTTACTTTTAACACTTGCATTTTTGATGTCAATAATTACAAACCTCTAATATAATAATAACACAGTCAAGGAAAAAGAACTTCGCATAATTTTTTTCAATAAAAGAAGTACTAAACAATTACAGAACCAACAATTCATTCATGAACTCCGCAAAACCAAAGAGCAATGTGCTATCGTTTTTAAGGAAACCTCATATCCAGCATCAAACACACGAAGGGGCGCTAACAGCTAAGAATTAGCAGTTTAAGGCTTTCTTCTCTCCAGCGCAACTAGATAATGCATTTAATCTACATCCTCCTATAAACACACTTTTTAAAAGTTTTGATTTGTTTGGTTTTAAATAAATTACAATTACGGCAACCCCCCCTCTATAACTATAGTTAAGGGTCTTCTATGAGCGAAAATTTTAATATTTTTTCCTTATATATATATATATATGCGAGGTAGGGAAAGCGACTTATATTCATTACAGCTAAATGTTCCATACTCAGGTTTTACCGTATTTTGTAATCCTTTTGATATATTGAAAGAAAAATACGTTTTTTACGACGATGTCTGGGAACAAAACTCTTGAAGTCATTCAGTTCTTATTTCCTATCTAATCTCCAGTTTCTCTTATAAGGTATCTTTTCCGCTTTCTTAACGTGACTTCGTGGTGTAGTGGTCAGCACACTCGACGCGTATTCCAGATGTCAGCGGTTCGAGTCCTATCCGAAGGCATTGCACATTTTTCATGTCTCCTGCTTCGAAATAATCTAATGTCTCTGCAGGCTCGTAATTATTTCGTTTACGTATAATTCGTAAGATTAATTCGTCTTACAATTCGTAAGATTAATTCGTCTTACAATTCGTAAGATTAATAAATAAATAAAGTATAAAATGAATAACTAAAAAAAATCTGAAAGGTTTCAGATTTTAAATTACGTCCAAAAGGGCGTTTCTTAACGTTTATTTATTAAATATCATGTTCCTTGCACTTAAAACCATAAAATTCAGTTCAGCATCAATGTCACAAAATAATTTTAAAATGAGCCTATCTTTAGAATTTCCGATACACAGTTCCGCGCCCGCTGGAGATAAAAAAGATTTTTTTCTTCTTTTTTTTCCCATAGAATGTTGCTATTGCTCGCTTTTAAATCATTGAATTTGTTACTCAAAAATTCGTTAAAGTTTTACAAAATATGAAACCGATAATAAAAAAAATTCTAAACTTCAAATTTAGTCTTCCACATGCCCATATTGGTGATTACGTCATTCAAAATTCGATGGCTCTATGTACCATTGTTTTATCGCAATGTGAGACATATACATACATTTATGCAGATTATTAGTCTAAAGGGGTTTTATCCCTGAAGGACTATTGTTTTCGTTTTGCGATTTTGCGTTGAATCACTATAAATGTCCGTTTCATTTTTTCAAACTGTTGCCACGGAATGTTAGAATCCTGCATTATATTTGAAGAAGTTAAGTAATGAAAAATCTGCATAAATGTATGTATATTTCTCGCATTGTGATAAAACAACGGTACATAGAGTCATCGAATTACGAATGACGTAATCCTACTGCGAACATGGGCATGTGGAAGCCCAAATTTGAAATTTGCAATTTGTTTTATTATCGATTTCATATTTTATAAGACTTTAACGAATTTTCGAGCACCAAACTCAACGATTTGAAAGCGAGCAATGCCAACAATCAACGTGGGGAAACAAATCTTTTTATCTCTAGCGCGTGGAACTGTGTATCGGAAATTCTAAAGATATGCTCTTTTTAAAATTCTTTTGCGACATTGCTATTAAACTGAATTTTATGGTTTAAGTGTAAAGAACATGATATTTAATAAAAAGGTAACACATAAAACGTTAAAAAAACGTCCCTTTGGACGTAATATAAAATCTGAAACCTTTCTCAATTTTTTTTAATTATTTAATTTTTTCAAATATGCTTCTTCTTCAAATATTGGTGGCAACAGTTTGAAAAGTGAAACGAACATTTATAGTGATTCAACGCAAAATCGTAGAACGAAAACAATAGTCCTTCAGGGACAAAGGCTCTTTGGACTAATAAAGTACATTAAATATAAGTAAATAAAGAATGTTAAATAAATAAATACAGTTACTTTCAAAATTACTACACAAATGAGTGCTGGCTACGAAATCAAACATTGTGTGAACTTAAAAATTTTTTCGCCATAGAAAAGTTTTAGCATTTCGGAGAATCTGACAGTGGTTTCTCTTCTTTAAGCAGCAAACGTATTTGACAGTATTTTCCCAGAAATGATTATTTCCTTGAGATCAACAACCATACTTCTCAGAGAAATGGAAAGCCCTTTTCTATAAATCCAGCGGCGTCCTAAGAATGAATAATTTTATAAATCTAACTAGCGTGCTTTCCTTCTTATCCTATATTTTCACAAATACATTGGTAATAATTCCAAAATTTTTGTAATGAATGCTTAAGTTTCATTCATGCAAATATCGTATAATAATAAACAAAGGAAAGGTTTCAGATTTTAACTTTTGTCTAAAATGGTCTTTTTATGTCTCTCTGAGCTCGCAATCTACCAGAATATTCCTACACTCACTCACACTTAGTTTCATTTTTTAGTTTTATTACTAAGCATCGTTTTCTTCGCACTTACGCCACATGCAATTCAACAACAAAATCATAATTTTTTAAAAGCTGCATAACATATTTTTAGAATTCCCGATGCAATGTTGAATGTTGGTATATATGTTTATGTTATTTTCATTCTTCAGTCTTTTCCCAGTTGGTTATATCACTAAACAGTTTTCTTAGTAAGACAGTTAACCTTTGACTACTTTGACTCAAATTGTCGCATAACTACTGTCAGCGGTCTCTCAGACCGCTTCTGTTAAAAACAAAATAAGATATTGTTTTGTTTTTCGTATTTGAATAAATGTTATTTAATTTCATATATTTAACTTTTTCATGAAGATATAAAGCAGTTTTTATACTTAAATCAGTTCATTAAAATAAAATATATACTATGGTAATAATTCCTTCGCGTATGTTTCTGGATGAAAGAAGTAAATTTTAAAATTCAACTTTTTTATTTTACATTAAAATTTGCAATAAGAATGCTTTAATAAAAATATAGAAAATTAATTTTTATTAAAAAAATTATAATTCGAGCTGCATTTTTAACATACTTTTCTACTGCATTGTAGACACGCTGGTTCTTTGCATGCTATACATTTGTAAGCTGTTTTCCTTTTCTTGCTCGGTGGACAAATACAGCACGTTCTTTTTTTATCTAATTTATCGTCTTCGATCGCAATTTTTCCTTCATCACCATTTATTCCGAAAACTCTTCTTATTGTAAGTTTGAGTTCTTTAGGTAAAAACCATGAAGTTATCTTTCGTTTTACATGAGACTGCACCAAGTGTATTGCTAATGAAATCTTTTCGTTTCATTTTCGGATCCAATGGGATAAGATTGAAATAATACGAATGCATTTATTACACATATATCCAAGTTTCTGAAGAATATCGCCATAGGCCAACGTCGGGTTCGACGAGCAGTTGAATAGATTGAACGAAGATTTATATTGTGACTACGAATTTGAACACCCTTGTTGGGCTCTTGAATAGACCATTTGAATTCATTTTTTCCAATAAAAAAAATCTCTTGTAGAAGGAGACCATGGATTTTCATTTTCATCGGCAGATATTTCTGAATTTGTGTCGTGGTCGCTCTCAATAATTTCATCACGGGAACTTTCATCAGAGAACTGTAAATTAGACCAATTTCAAACTATTTATTCAATTTGGTCTTGGGTAAGATATATAGAACTTTTCCTGCACGCATTTGAAGCCATTTAAAGAATATTTATAAAAAAGAGGAATATGTAACAACAACGAAAAATGAACTTTATCGGCCGAAATTTGAATCGTATCTGCTGCGATCGGTCCCACAGACCGCTGAGGGGGGGGGGAATTTAAAAATATAAAAGAAGAAATAGAGATAGCCAAAAGCAACTTGGTATGTGACCTTGGACAATTGGTTTAGGAAGGTACTAAGAATGGCAATACCCATTAATTATTCTAAGGGGTGGAAGCATTTAATGGAAAATGACGCGCGGTCTGAGAGACCGCTCACAGCAGTTAAAGGCTAGCTAAAATTTTAATACATTTTTAGGAGTTAACTTCATTTATTCAATATCATGTTCTTCGCACGAACTCCACATATAATGCAGTTCAACAGCAAAATCACAAACTATTTAAAAACAACATATGTTCCTGAGAATTCCTGATAGAATGATAGCAGTTGCCATACATTTGCCAACCAGGCGCGGTAAGATAGCTTCCCCGCAGCAGCAAAGCAGGTTTAGGGTTACGTTACCAGAAAATGGCAAGAGAAGGGAGGGTTGTCACATTTGGCGATAAATCGTCCATTATGCGACCTTTGGAGACAAAATTGGCTCTATGCCATAGACGGATGGAGAACCTTCTGGAACGAATTCTTACCGGTTTAGCTCAGAGTATTCTCGAACTCAAACCAAAAGCTATATAAAGCCTGCTGGTAAGCGGAGAGTTAGTTAGTCAGTCCGTGCGGAGTCCATTGAGCTGATAATTAGTCAGTGAGTGTCGAGTGGGTCATCGAGTACATTGAAAGAGTCTCTTAGTGTATCGTCGAGAGAGTGTGTTGAGCTCCGGGAACGACTGAACCGAAAAGTCAGGAGCTGTGCTCTGTGTGTCGTTGAGTGCATCGCGAGTTGTAGCGTGGAGAGTGTCGAGAGTACGTGGAGTTCCGAGAGCGACCGAGCAGAGTAGAGAGCTGTACTGTGGTGCTTTGCAGTGAAGCTGTCTGCACCGTTATAGTCTGATAACCTGGAGGTTGGGTCAGCTGATAACCTGGAGGTTGTGATTGTTACAGCGTGTGTATAGTAGCTCTTCGACGACTGTAAACGTGATATCGAATACTAGGTGAATTTGAACCTGTCTTGAATAATACTGGCCAATAAATTGTGTTTTGATACTTCATCGAGTGGCGTTCTTGTTAATCACTCCAAATTTGCACGAACCCCGTACGAACGTAAAAAAGAAGAAAATAACGTAACAATAATATTTCATTAAAACTAGTCTCTCACTCGACCAGCCGTATAAAATAGTAATCATAAAAATGAAAAAAATAATGATTTTAATGAATCCAGCAAGTATAATTTCATAAAAGCATTAAATATTTCTAATGAGACACCTCATGATTTTCAACGCATTGCTTCATAGAGCCGAGTTTGGCGCTGGAGATAAAAATATTTTATTTCTAATAGTGTTGCCACTGTTCGCTTTCAAATCGTTGAGGGTTTTTTTTTTTTCTTTTTTCTGAAAAAATTCATTAAGCTTTATAAAATATGAAATAAAAATTATTAAAATAAATTCAAAATTCGGCTTCCAGGTGCACTTCCTCAAATGGAGGACTTCAAAATTTGGTGGTTCTACGTACCGTCACTTTTCCACAGTGCGAGGAATGTACATACATACATGCACATTGTTCATTTTTTAATTTCTTTAAAAATATTACAGAGCGATAGTATTTGGTAGCAACAATTTGAAGAATGATATGTATGTATATTCATTACAAATTGTAAAACACAGAAAAACATAAAACACCGAATACAGTTAAAAACAGTTTAAAAAATAATTTTTACAATTAAAATTAGAGTTTATACGAAAAAACAAGACTGGCTAGCAGGAAGGTAGACAGATTTTTCGGTTTAAACTGAAAGTTTACTTTTGGTACCACTCGGAAAAAAGGCACTGAATTGGGCTTAGAAAATGTGAAAAAAAAAAATGTGCACTCTTCTATTAAGAGTTTCAAATACAAATAAATGGCGGCTCCTTTAGGCTTAGTAGCATTAAAACAACTTTTAAATTGTAAATAATTCTACAACGATTGCATGCAGATTAACTAAAGGCATAAAAACCTTAACTGGAATATAAGAACAATATATTTCGATGACTTTTAACGCAAAAAATTCGCAATTTACCAATATATAAGAATAAAACCTGAGCTCATCGAGACGGGTAATAGCTTGTATACTTGTGTATGTATGTATACTTTTGCTGTTATCAGTTGCAACCAAAAAAAAAAAATGTGTTTACAACTACATAATATAACAGTTCCATACACAAAATTTCAACGTTCTGAGGCCACTAGTTTTTGAGTTATGCGAGATACATACGTACGTGGGTACGGACGTCAAGGAAAAAAAATCTCTTCTGAATCCATTTTAAATTCATTTTAAAACCCGTTTTGAAAAAGAATTTCTTATTCTGTTCGTACTTGCAGATGTCAAGCAAAAATATAGTTTAAATTGAGAGCGGTCAAAATTGATATTTTAGTTGAAGCCCGCCATTTTTCGAGTTTACAATACTTCCTTTACAACGTAAAAAGACGTTAAAAAAATTATTCGCGAAAGTTGATTTGATGTTTTATGAAATTTAGCCTAACTTCGCCTTAAATTTCAAATAAAAAAAGCCCAAGCTCGTTTCAGACTAATTCTGCATAACAAAAACTTTTGGGATTTCTTCCATCACTTTTATAAAATATTGAAAATATCCGCTTCATCCAAGAGATATTTTAAAAAGTGGAAGGTCTCAATTTGGTCAGCTAATGCGTGAATTTTAAATCTGAGGACAAAATGTGCAGATTTAAAATGCATGAACATATTCAAACTTAGACCGTTAAGAAAGTTCAATGTAAAGTAGGTAAAAAGAAATATCTGCTTAAACGAAGAGGTATCGCCATCTGGTGTTGCGAAAGAACACTAAAAGCAAAGGAAAAAAGTTAGAACCTAAAATGTGCTTTCTGATGGATATGAGAAAATAACTTCTAATATTAAGCAACACATTTAAATCTTGCATGAGTCATTCCATTCACTGTAGGTATGGAAATTAAAATTTAACGTATCTTTCAACTCTTAATTTAACTACGATAGTTAACTTAATGTCTTATACTACTATAACATATCTCTCTGATATGAATCTAAGAGTAAATTCGTAACTGATTGTCTTTAATAATAATAATAATAATAATTACAATTCAGCTACAAAAGACTTCTAGCGTTTCTGGTTTAATCAAACAAAAATGTCAGGATACAAGTAATTTTCCAGAGTTCAATATATACTGGTAGAAATACGTACAGAGTAATACAATCTGGTAAAAATTACAAATTTTAATTATTTTTGTCTATATATTTGAACGTATTTATTTTCTTAACTGAATACTGTTTCAGTCAGATATTTTTATGCGCGTGCTACATAGATAAAAATGGTAAAATAAACAACTGCTCTGCCAAAAAGCGGATTTGTGTGTTTATAATCTTTGCTTAAATTAAAATCCTCATTTTTTTATTAAATCCTATTTTTAAAAAACATTTTGTCATTAATATTCCCATCCTTTCTATTTGTGTTTACAAGTTCTGCAAAATTTAATAAAAATTAGTCCATTTTATTATTGGGCCTAGTTAAAAATTAAATGGCGTAATACTGAATAACATTTGAGTAAATACCCTCTTTCTGTATACAAGATCTTTCAATATTTTAATTTTTTCGCTTTAAACTGTGAAGTACAATGGAAAAAATAATTAAATTGAGAAATATCATAAGCTTATATATCTCTACTTATTCAAGAGAAAATCAGTATTTTCTATGGTAACATATTGATTTCTTCAGTATCTAGATTATCAGTGTGTATGATGCTGATAATTTCCACAGCAAAGATTTCCGTATTCTGCATCAAGAAGTTCCCTAAAGATCGATGAAGAAAATCTGACGAGGAATTATTCACAAAAGTAAAATTTTTGTACATCTGTTTGGCCTTAACCTTTGTAATATTTAAGTTCTGCAATTTTAAGTTTTGAAATGTTCTTTATCTCTCTACTAATTTAGCAAAATAGGAAAGAAAACTGTTGCCCGTTAATCTTGATTCTCTAAAAATGTTTGCTGCAGCTAATTTCAATAATTAGAACAAAATTTATACGTACATAAAATCAAATTTCCGGTAACAGTTGTTGAAACAAATTTCAATACCAGTAAAAACATCACAATCTCTGCAATAAATGTTGCTAATATTGCAAGAAAGGAATGAAGGTATATTCACAATTCAGATTTATAAGATAATTGCATAGTTTAAAATATAAATATTTTAAACTATGCAATTATCTTATAAATCTATGCTTATATATATAAACTATGCTTATAAGATAATTGCATATATTATAATATGCAATTATCTTATAAGCATAGTTTAAAATATAAATATTTAAAATATAAATATTTTAAACCCTATCTTATCCCTTACAAGGCTTACGCAAAGTATAAAACAGTGATTCTCAACCTATTTTGCTCCAAACATCCCTTTCACCACTTATAGACGGTCATCCCCTCCCCTCCCCTTTCTTTAAATCGAAATATATATATACACATTTATTTAGATTTATATCATATTTATATATAACAGAACGAAGAAAATCTGTTATAGAAATAACGCTATTTAAGAACTTTCAAATCCACAGTTCTTATTTTAATATATTATTACGGAATTCGTATTTAGTTAGCTATTTTTAGTAGAATTGTAATTGAAATTGTTTATTACCCTGTGTAATGCAGCGCGTGACGAGTTTTAAGAGAAAGCTACGCCGAAAAAGTAAAAATACAGAAGCACGCGCATTTAATAAATAGATATGCCTTAATTTATATTTAAATTGAAATAGATGCAATTGTGTGTTACCTTTAATTCTACTCTTTTGCTTTGCAGAAACCTCGAGAAAATAAAAATTACCAGAATATTCTCGTGCATGATTAAAAGCTTTAAAAAATCAGAGGAAAACATCTCAGTTGAGTTTTTTACTTAGTTCTTGTTGTTTATTGTAGCGATTCGCGATAAGACCGGATTAGTTTTCTCTGCACTTTGGATTGGGTTCTTTTTAACGTTTTAGTAGTTTAAAATGTAACTCCTGTGTGATATTGTGATATTGTACGAGTATCTTTGAGGAAAAATTTCAGCATTTTCAGCACGTCTAGTCCGTTTTATTTCTCGAGAAAAGAATAAATTTTATTACCTTTCCATCAGACTTGTGCATTCAGATTATTGCGAACCCGTACGCACTCAACAATATGTAGGATGGCATTTTTCATAACAATTAGACGGTTTAGGAAGCTCTGTGAAAGAACGCTTTTTTCGGGTGATAGGATTCAGACCATTCCGTCATTAAGACGATGACTCGATTAAAGTGAAAGACGATTGCATGTAAAAGACGTTATCTTCTCTACGTCTGTAAATAATCTCATCCATTTCCATCTATGAATGTAATCATTTCATAGTGCAACTATTCGTGTTTTAATTAAATATTCAAGTTATTTGTCAATCGGACTAGTTTATTTGCCCCTACACAACCGCGTCTCTGAAGTAAATTCATGGATCTCAAGGTAAGTAAGTACCGATCCCATATATAAATATCCATATACTATCCCATACATAATATAATATCGTAATTTTGCATTAATCTATACGTTTCTGTACTTTGAATAAGTTTCTAGGGTTTTAAGAGTTTTTCTACAGACCTCCAAGGAAGGAAATGTGATAAAAAAAAAAAAAATTAAAAGAAATGAATTAAAAATAAAGAAAACTGCTAATAAAAGGACTTTTTTACTGTTTAGAGCATTAGAGCATGCTGCAAATATGGCAGCCATTTTTGAATGTTGTTACAACTTTAGATGCCTTTCTACAACATACAGCGTGTTTCAAAAAGAATATAGGTATTTCGAATGCATATTTTTATTAAGTTGTACAGTTTAATAAAGTATCTTACGTAAGACATACGAATATGAAACTTTACACACATATGTACGAACCTCTCAAGTTAAGATTACAGATGTTACAGATGTTCAATATGTCCTCCATGAGCGCCACGAACAATATCACATCGACACTCAAATTTCTCCCACACTCGGGCAAGCATGTCCGTCGTCACTGATCTTATGACAGTACTGATCCGGTTCTTCACCTCTTCCAGGTTCTGTGAGTACATAAACGTTGCCTTTAATGAAATCCCACAGGAAGAAGTCACAGGGTGTCAAATCCTGTGACCGTGGAGGCCAACTGAGACATGCTAAGTCGCCAGCTACTTGACAACCAATCCAACGGTTCGGTAGAAGTTCATTCAGGTAATCACGCACTTGGCGACACTAGTGAGGTGGTGCCCGGTCTTGTTGAAAAATGAAGTTGTCTTCGTGTAGCCTCGGAAGCAAACAGTTTTGTAACATAGCGAGATACTGCTGACTGTTAACCGTGTTTCCATCAAAGAAGAATGGGCCGTAAACAGATAATTGGGATATCGCTCAAAACACATTGAATTTTAGGCTAATCTCGTACATGTTCAAAGGCTGCATGTGGGTTCTGTAGGCCCTAAATTCGAACAATGTGTTTACATGACCGCTAACATGAAAAGTTGCTCCATCACTGAACACGAAGCGTTGTGCGAAAGAGTTATCATTGTCAATAGCATCAATAATCTCGTTACAAAATGCCCCACGTTTGAGTTTGTCATCAGGACGCAGAGCCTGTAACAAATGTTATACGGCTTCATAACCACCCGACGTCTCGAAACATGCCAAATTGTTGTTGTAGGCAGTTTTAGCTCCTGACTGCCACGATTAGTTGATTTTGAAGAACTACGTTGGAAAGCAGTTTCTATTTTCAGCTGCCGACCACTCCTCGCGGTATAATTCTTATTGCTGCAAAATTAAAATGCATCGAATAAAGTTCCCAAATTATTACTCTATTTTTAGATTTCCATATGATAACACCATTGTAGTAATTTTCTTTTGCAAATAATTTTACATGCGGGTATTATTTATAGGAAAATTATGTAGCCCCATTACAACGAAAAGCAGTTTACAAAAATTTTCTTATTAAATAAAGTGTGTTATAGTGTAGGGTTTCCCTTAGTTCATTTCACCGATTATTTAAATTTTTGTTATCTTTTCTGAATTCTCAACTTCCTCTCGCATTTTCTCACCAGGCTGCTAATTTAAAGTTAAGTGAAGTGCGTATTTAAACGGACGAATCTCGGAGTTTATTCAGAGCGTGTTTTGGCTAGCCAGCGTACGTTTCGAATCTGTCCTTGCTGTTACGCAGTTGCTGATACGTCTTTTTGGCCACTTGAATAATTATTACGCCGGGTAGGTTGTCGAGTCGACCTAGTTAGGCTAAACTTAAAGTGCCAGTTCAGCACTTCTCTTTAGCCTTGAATAATTTATTGTATAACGATTCTTAAATTCCACCACAAGTTGTTAGTGTTAATGTACAGCACGAAGTACGAGCCTTTCTTTTCATAGTTGATAATAATAAAAGGTTATTTTCACCCTTCTTCTGTGTTGGTATCATTAAAGTCTGTGCGAGAAGTCGCCAGGTTCCTTAATAGGATCTCATGGAATTTATGTGGATAAGAGAGTACGACTCTATGATATTTGCTAATTTTTTAAATAAAATATGACACTTGTGTCATGATATATTTTTAAGAAGACTTGTAGGGGATTAACTGCAATATTAACTCAAAATCCTTCATTCCGTATCAGACTGTCAAGCGAGTTATTGTAAAGCGAACTTATTATCCTATAGATATATGACACGTCGGTTAACGTCTATTATCGATAATAGACAGTGTCGATAATAGACGTTAACCGACGTTGCATGTAATTAACATGTTAAGTCCTGCGAAGGTTTCAAATAAACGCTTTCAATGAACTGGAATTTTAACAGGAGGCCCCACTTGTGCGTACAATCAATCTTCCGCTACCTGAAGTTATAAAAATATAAACTTGAACTTACAAATTAAAGAGTATAGTAACCGGAGATTACAATAATTTGGCCAAACTAAGCTGGCTCAAACTCTAATGCCGCGATTTAACTTTAGTTAGCAAATTGTTAATGCAAGAATAATAACTGGTAGAGCTAGGTTAGAGGAAGTAAATCTTCAAGCCTCGTTGCGAAAAACACTGTATCCAAAATATTAAAAGCATTCGTTTTAAATACTCTTTAATTAGTTTGCATCCTAGCGGGTGCTAACAAAAATAAGTTATACTTAAGTTGAAAATAATAAGATTTTTTCATTACTATAAAATAACTTAGTAGAGTTACTTTTAATCTTTTCCAATGCATTTGAAGATAATATAAATAAAAAATGAAAACGATGAACAAGCTTCTTTGTTCGACTAAGCACTAGTTTTTACCCAAACGGACGTGGGACCATTGGGAAACAAAATCAAGCATATTATTTTTTAAAAATGGACAGTGTCGATAATAGATCATAAAAGCATATACAGGTTGAGATAGCTTTGAAATTCAGTTGCCGAAAAGATACGAATTTTTGGCTATATTTCGGAGAATTTTAACTTTTAGTTGAACTTTATTCAAAGACATGACATTCTCATCGGCTATTAAAACATTAATTTTTAGAAACATTATGACTTGAGAATATTTCCAGACTTCTAGGAGTTCTGGTTTGCTCCTCCGAACTCGCTCTTGATCAAGAACTAAATTATTTAAAAGCAGTAGCTATTGATAGAGGCTTTTTAACCAACAATATTTACCAGGCAGTTAAAAAATTCTCGTCTCAACACCTCAAAAACCATACTCTTGTTTTAGGAGATTATAAGAATTATGTTGTCATTTCTTTCTTTCCATCATTTAGTTATAAACTTGCGCGTGTTTTACAGAAGTTTAATTTTCGGGTCGTTTATTCTCTTAGCAATAAAATTCCGGGTTCCATAATTAAGGATTACGGATATGAATTCCTAAGGTATTTACGGGATTACTTTGCCAGTGGGGTTTAATTTACATTGAACAAACTAGCCTTAAAATTTCGCGTTAAGTAACATGAGGCATATGTTAGGAAAAAGGCAACACAAAAGTCCTCTGTTGCCCAGCGTTGTTGGTCTGAAAATCACGCTTTCCACTTTTCTGCAGCCAAAATTATTAAAAAAAATATCTTCCATTTGTGAATTAGATTTTCTAGAGGCGTTTCACATTAACAAAAATCTCTATGTTCTAGTTAACGACCCTAACTCCAATACATCTTTAAGGAAATTAGGTTTTAGTTTTCTTGTTTCATCAATAGATGGCGCCAGTAGTTTAACTCATGTCAAGATATCATCATCTTATTTTATCTTGTTCATTTGCCCTTTGGCAGCTGAGGATGATGGTTCGGTAAAACCATCGAAACTAGTCCTCTTAAAATTTACGAATATAACGCTGACTTTTGTTGTTTGATTCTAAATTAATATTTGTTCGGCGTATTATTTTTACCTAAATTAACTCTTTTAACTTCGTAACCGAATAAGTTTAGTTCATGTTATCATTTTTGTTTTTTGTTTTTGTTTTGTTGCATTGTTCTTCGAGGGTGTTGCAGAGAAAAGATACAGCAGAAAGAAAAGTGACATCTCTCCCAACTGCACCGCGTTTTAAATAATGTAGGTTACCACATTTCAGAAAATGTCTCAAAAGAAGGAAGAATTTTTAGCGCTTAAGTCAAGAAGAAAGCAATACAAAAAATTCTCCTTTTCCATTATTTCAAATCAACCTCTTTTTTTTTCCTTGACGCCATTCAAGACTGGGTGACTTTGCTTAACAATAAAGCTTTTCAAAAACAATAATTCTTTTCAAGAATTTAGTTAGATGATAAAAAAACAATAATTCTTTTCTCACGCTTTCTAACCCCTTAGTAACCGGATAGAATAAACAGCTCAAGTGGGTGACTTTGCTTAAAAACAAAACTAAAGAGTAGCCTTTGAAAGTCAGAAAAATCATCTCATTTCCAATGAAAATATGTACTAATTTGCAAATAATTTTGGAACTAATTAACTTATGCTAACAAATATAGGTTCACTAGAAAGGTATACTGTGTATAAATTTCAAATAGATAAATCAATAATTTGTATTTTTAAATTGTAATAATAGCTCCAAAATTATTTAAGGGGGGAACTAAACGCTGAATAGCTAACTTTTCAAAACAAAGAAGCTAACTTAAAAAAATTAATTATCAGCACCCTAATTAAAAGGTTACTCAGTAAATTAAAGTACGTAGCTGAACTTGGAATTAAGATTTTAATGAATTAAATTAACCTAACTACACATATCTCCTCTAGAATTGAATCCCGGGTCAAACGCAAAGCAGCTAACCATCATATAGATCATAAGATAACTAAAAAATATACATAATATAAAATAAGAGCTAAGATTTCAAGCATAGGCTTTAAATATATTTTTTTCAATACCTGCTATACTAATCAGACTAAATATAGATGATATATTGGTGTAAAAAACAGGTTTAATATTGAACACGTTATTTCTTATTTTTTCATAGAAAAAATAATATTTGAATTAACAAATTAAATGTAATTTTAATAACAGCTGTTTTAATAGGAAAATATTGTTTTCGGTATTAAAGTTAAATGCGCAATTTGACATATTTTTATTTGACAGCAAGGCCCTTGCATTTCCATTTTTCTTTGAGGCTTAGAAGATACAAAGATTGCGCACTTCTGCTACAGGATGCTTTAGTTTTAATTTACTAGAATGTAATGCATATTTTATTATAAGAAACGCATATAAGGTAAGGTTTTATACATTTATAGAACAATGCTCTGATGCTGTATAATTTGTGCTGTAGTGCAAAGAAACCTAGAAGTTTAGACTTGATTAAAAAATAAAGACTATAATAAATCTACTCCAAAATCTGTTACATGTATATGTTACATATTGATTGAATTCTTTCAGTAAAATCATTTATAAATCATGAAGAGAAATAATAAAATATTTATTTAATTGGAAGCCTTTTGAATGATTTTATAATACAAATACAATAAATTTACAAAAATAATTACATAATTTAAATTATTTTTATGTTTTATTTAAACAATAATTAAATCTCTTTTTTTGTTAAAACAATGGATTCGACCGTTTACAAAACAGCGAAAAGAGGAATCACTTCGTAGTTTCCGTATCGAAAAAAGTCAAAGTTGTGTTCTTAATATCATACCAATTACTTTATGAATTAACAAAACTGATAAATGAAACAAAACATAGCAGTATAGTACAGCTAATGATACCCAAATTTATTTTAACCTATCTCAATCTTATCTCAAATTTTGACTGCACCTCAACTTCGTTATAGAGATCTAAATTTTCATTATTTTTATTATTATAATTTTATTATCAATTACATATTTACGTGAAAATTATGTTTGGTATTTTCTCGAAGTCAACAGGCAAATCGTTTCGAATAATCACCAATTGACCTTTTTGTTTAGATTTTGCCCGAACACTCTTTTTCTAGTTAAAGAATATTGATTCCTCAATCATTAAATTCGAAATGGGAGTTAAATTATAAAATGTGCATTTGTGAATTTTGTCACATCTACAGTCTGTAAATTTAATACAGGAGCTGTAAGGATTTTAAGTTTTACTAACGTTTATTTTATTTTAGAACTTTGCTAGTCTCTCTTATTTTCCATTTCCGGCCAGAATAAGTGCTATTACTTGTGTTTATGCAAATGAGGTTGCAAACTGTTAAGTATTTAAGGTATGGATTTTAGCCAAAAGAGAGAGTTAGAGAGAGACTTCTCGTTGCCTTACCACGCGCATATTTTTCAGTCAGTTCCTTTAAGGTCAGCATTTACTTCTCTTTGAAACTTGAAGACGTATTATAGTTTCCTGCATTCTACTCACTACATACGTGGAGTTCAAAGGCCAGTCTTCGCGTTACTAGTCTATGCAAATGCAAAGTATCTAAGTTGAGCTCTTATTTAATTTAGTTTTACTTCTTATTTTCTACGTTTCAGACTATAAGTGCTGGTCTTTGTATCCCGAAGTGAGAGAACGGCTGTAAACTGTGAGAAATAAAGGGTAATTTAACCCTTCGCTTCCTTGCCGTATATTCTACACACACGAGCATTGTTTTAGTAAGCTTCCTGCTCCCATTCAGAATTTGCAGATGTTTCCAAAGGCAATTAGAAGAAAGAGAAGCTCTGATAGGGCTTCAAGGCCTTTGAATCCTCCTTTTAAGTAAATAATGTGTATCAACATCGCTGACCAGTACTTTTTTCTCCACCTCGTTCGAGAGTATAATTCATCTCAGCCTTTATTCTTGAGCTTTTCACAAATTGAAATACGCTAAATGCAAATAAATTGGGGGGGGAGGAATTTGGATGCACGGTTTCCTTCTGCAGCCGTCATTAATGTGGTTACGTGACAACCTAATAGAAGGGAATGACTTTACAGTATATATTCTAAGCAAAGCTTCATATAATACTAATATGCTCAACACGCAACTTTGAAGAACCACTAGAGTAAATATAAAATCCGATATTATAATTTCTAAATTTCTTCGAAGATACTATTTCAAGGATTTTAATAAATCTGAGAGACAACAGAAACGAAAAGTGGCGTATGCTATACTTAAAAATTTACAATAAATAAGATAAGAGATAAATATTTAATCAGTCATGAAAACCTATCAGACTGATCAGATTACTCTTTGAGAAACATATGCTTAGCTAATTTGCAGTTTTTAGTCTTTTTGAAATATGTTCTGAGATTCAAAAGAGTCTGTTAAGTGCATAAAACAGACGCACTTTTCAACTTTTACCTGCTCAACCCAGCATTGTATATAGCTGAATCTGTTTAAGATACTAACATAAAAACATTTTCAGCGCCTTTCAAACTTCTGCCTATTAGGATGGCCCTAGGCGATGTTTTTATTATTCACTCTTTGAACCTCTTCTTTTCAAAGCACTTTGAAATGCAATGGAAGAGATTTTTATCGAGTTTTATGACAGTGCTTTAATAGCACTTCTTTTTCTAGCAGAGAAAAACAAAAGTTTATTGCCTTTGTGTGTGTGTGTGTATGTGTGTGTTTGAGGAGGTAAAGTACTCCTACAATTCTCTAGTTCCCGCACATTTTGTTAATTTAAGGATGTTCTTTCGCTGCTTGAGAGAGAGAATAATTTTCTTCCATTAAGGAGAAGAAAGAGATTCTTTGTAGGTTTTTTTTTTTTTTTTTTTTTTTTTTTTTTTATTGAAAATTTTAAATCCTTGTGCACCACATAGTATTACACAAGGCTTACAGAGGTAAGTAAAAAAAATACAACAACACAACACAAAATAAAATAAACTTACAAATTCACAGATGATACGTAAGAGATAAATTTACAGAAAAAAGAGAAAGCCATTTTATGTTGAACAAAAACATGAAGAGGGGGAGGAAATGAAATATTCACAGAGTTTAACTTAGAAATGAGTTCCTTTCGTCCTTCCTTGAGCTTTGAACAATAGAACAACAAATGTTCGACATTTTGCACTCCCCCGAAACTGCATGAACACAAGTCTGTACTAGATAATCTAAATCTCTTCAGATATGAATTGAATTTACCATGTCCAGTTAGAAATTGAGTAACTTCAAAATTGCAGAAAAAGTGTTTATTATTCAGTCTGTGAGGAATGGAAGGAAAATATAGTTTAGTCAAAGAGGCAGTAGTAGAATTCCTGTATAGTTCATTCCACTCGAGTATTGTATCATCTCTACTTTTGTTCTTGTAAAATGACTTGGGAAGTATCATTGGAGTAATTACTTGAAGATGTGTAGCTTGTTTTGCCAACCAATCAGCCCGTTCATTTCCTAGATTGCCAGTGTGGCCACGTACATGAGAAAAGATAACATCAACACCTTTATTATTAAGGTCTTTAAGAAGAGCATGGGAAGTCACAATTAATTTATTATATGAGAAGATATTCCTAAGAGAAAATAAGGATGAAAGAGAATCAGTGCGAATAAGAAATTTAGCACTTAGCGAAGAGTTGTTAGATATCCACTTAATTGACTCACTAATGCACAGTAATTCGACTTGGGAAACACTGCATTCATTGGGAATTCTAAAGAGTTTGTATTCCAGTTCAGAACCATTATGGAAAACGACATAAGCCAATCCAACTCGATTATTAATTTTACTGCCATCTGTATAACACACAACAGGGAAATTATCATCAACATAATTGTCATAAATGATAGTTTGAATTGGCAAACGATTGGCAGGATGAGGAAGATCTTCAAACAACACCTTGGCATCGAATTCCATGACGAATATAAGACAACTGTATGTTGTCTTATATTCGTCAATGGAATAGTTTCTTTCGTAGCAAGTCTTTTACGGATCTTTTTCATAATCAACGCATTTTTTTCGTTCCTGATTTCATATTTAAATTCAGATTGAGTATAGAACATCTGCTAATAATTTAATTCATGAAAGAAATAAAGGTACTGCAATGTTTGAGAAAGATACTTTCCTGAAGCTGTAAATGTAAGGCATGAACCAGGTGCACAAGCTACAAGCTTTATATTTTTTAACGGAAGCTGATAATTACGAGAAATTCATCTGTCTGATAACATACAGGATAATTTCAATAGCATTGGTTTTGCCCAGTAGATTTGCAAAGATGAAATTATAATGTGGCACACCATTTAAGGGCCATTTCAACGCTTATATGTGAATGTGTTAATGTACTTATCTAGTTGATTACCTACCTAACTATTTATCAATTCATGTGCTTAGGGTGGTCGTAAAGTATTTGCAATATGTTTTTAGAGATGAATCATCACTAATGTAAAATAAAAAGCACATATCTATTTATATTACACCAATTATATAGCAAATAAATTAGTCTGTTAAACTTTAAAGCAATTTAATATAGATTCGATTAAAGTAATTACAGTTTTCCAGAGCATATTCAATCCGTTGTGACGCTCACCCCAGCATTTCCGCCGTTATTTGTTTAATCGTACCAACAATTCCTTATTAAAATTCAATGCTGCTGCATAATTTAATGCTTAAATATCTTCTTTCACAAATTCCCTACTTAGAAACTTAAGGGTATCATGTGGACTGAATGTTTTAGTTAGTTCGGTCTCCTTAAATGACTTTTCTAGATTTCGTTATAGGATATGGGGGGGGGGAGCCTACTTTCACACTCAGCTCCCTGACATTGCTGAATTTAAATGACGAGTTAGGTAACTCGTTGAAAAGATGACTCCCAAAATCATGTAACTGAACATCAATAGGAATAGCACCAAAATAGCCAGTTCAAAAAAGAGGCCTTACTACATTGCTTTAAAATTTGAGTTAATTTCTAAGATTGCTTGAAATACTGCATGCATTAGAACAAATGCGAAAAGTTTGAAGTATTCGGGAAGTTAAAAAAAAGAGAAAAATATTATCGGAGTTGTTTCGGTAAGCAGTTACTTTCAGGAGATATACGACTCCAAAATCTCATAAGTCGGTCAGTTTTGGCCACATGTATAAAGGAACACCTAAGGCATATTTTTGGTGAGGAGCTCTCTGTTTCTTGAAGGTCTGAAACATACTGATTTCGTTTTATATGAATATGGGAAATCGCTTATATACCAAAAGATCTTCAAGACTGCAGAGAAGCTCTGAGCACATTCAATCAGCCTCCGAGAACATTCGATGATGTCAGGTATGTCTATTTGAACCACACCTAAGTTTATCTGTGAATTGTTAAATGAACAAATAGTATATATATAAGGAATTAAATACAAGTTAATTTTGTCTCTCTGAAAGTACGGTCTTTGTGCAATCTACACATCGATTGCCATGACGTTTCTAATTTTTATTCCGTTAATTTGTTTTAAATGATGAAAATATTCATGCTTGGTCAAGGTCAAATTAAAAAAAAAATTGGGCAAATAACGAAATCATACAAAAACGTTACACACGTAATTAGTCTAAAAATCAGTATCTGACGATATTTAATGTTGTTCTAAAAAGAGTATTTAATAAGAAAATCATGAGGTGTCCACATCAAATTTTGATTTTAAATCAAAAGCTAAAATATTTGACGTTCCTTCATTCCATGAATCTTCGATAAATTTATCGCTTGGAAAACATTGGCTGTAAATTTTCCCTGTATCAGATTTCATTTCCATATATAGATATTTCATGGACTTTATAGTTTTCTATATTTCATTTCAAGAGATAGAAATGCTGCCATATCCACAAGTTGTTATTCATTTGTACAGTAGGGCGCGGGGAAAAAATAAAGAAATTACAATTTTTTCAAACTGATGAAATGGTGCTATTATATATGACAGACATGCTTCAGGATAAAAATAGATATTTTGGCTTTCAAACTTCTCATTTTGGGATTTAAAGACTTCGAAAAATCAATAAACATATTTGCAAGTCTAAAGATTTTACTCAAAGAAAACTTCATTAGGAAATATTTAATATTTTCCAGATTTTATTTCGAAATAGAATCTCAGATTTTTCCAAATTCATATCTGAAAGGAGCCTTTATACGATTTTATTGACCTCTATTACATCATTCGGAAGATACTACGTTTTCCTTACACCATGAAATCGGCATTAATCTGCATTATACATGTCGAAAGCAGAATAAGCTATCAGAGGCTTAAGTGAATCTTAGTTTTTCCACTTTTATACAAGTTTATCAATGATATTATTCTTCTCGCCGCACTTAAACGTTTCCCGGAAGTTCAAGTGATCAATACAAACACAATAATTAGCAAAATTATCTGAATTAGACATGTTAATGAATTGCTTTCTTTAAAATAAGCTATGTACTTGCAAAATTACTTGTCTTAGTGTCTATAAGGAATAGTAGTATTTTTTCAACATTAAATAAGAATTTGTTAACATTAAAATAAGAGCTTCAGCATCTTCTTATAGCAGATAAGTTTAAAGATGAAACTTATGAAGTGCCTGTCACATGTTCCCGACTATCAATATTTATATTCAACGTTTTAAAAAAAATAACAGTCTTTTAATCCAAATAATACTTTCTAAGTATTAGGATCCAAGCACCCAGATATTCCAGCTTCTAAGTTCGGAAATAAAACGTTGCTTGCGTAAAACAGCCTTGTTCCGATACAGAATCGTTAATAGAAAACATAATGAACTGAAGCCAAAGTCTTTTTCTTTCCAAAAAGATCACAAATCAACAAATGGCAACACAATGTCGAATCTTATTGAAAGTTTCAAGCTGTCAGGATAGGCAAATTTAATCATAACTTCTGGCAAAGTAATCTTTTTCCACAAAAGAAAGCTTGTAATAAACTGAGACATTTTCTGGAACTCGTCGGTGACTACCAACAGCCTTCATTTCTATTGGGAAACTAAAGTTCCGTAAAGGAGAACTGTCTCTAGAGTTGGTTAGACTAACTCTCAGAAAAACTAAATTTGTGTCAGCTTCGTTCACAAGCTTATTTTTCAATAAGTTTAGAAAAGAGGAAAGGGATTTTCCTTTTTTCCCTGTCTTTCAATGCTGGAGATTGACAAAATTGTGGCATTTCTATATATATATATTTCCGCAGTGAAAGAGAAAGGTGGCAGAAAACTCGATTATCTCTCTTAGCTTTTAAAACCAGAATAATTCTGATTTATTGATTTGTGAACGGGCCTCATATATACATTAATGGTGACCATAAAGTTCTCTCAACTTCAGGAAAAATTTTCAAACGTTCAAATTTTGGAAAACATTCATTTGGAAATATTTAACATTTTGATAAATAGAAATAAATTATTTACAGATTTGAGACTTGTTGAGAAATCTATTTAAAGAAAAAGGAAAGTGTAGTTAAATCGACATTATATTATTTTATGAAGTAATAGTTTCCCATAAAATATGGTTAAGACTCGAAAGCAACATCGCAACATAAGTGTTTATGATTTGATTTATTTTCTTGAATTCAACACCAAACTTAAAATATTTGTGTTGTAGGTTTTACAGAAATAACCACAGGGTGGATATTTAAAAGCAAGTGTTAAGTCGCAACCAATCTTCAGGGATAATTCTAGCAGTTTCGTTTCCATAACAAGAACAACCATTACTTTGAGTATGGCAAGTTGACAAAGTTGCAAGCGTCGGTGAAGAGATAAACAAATGTATCAGAACAATATATCCTCTTCCTTGCGGTAAGAGAAAACTTTTTCCCGCCATGTTAATGAACCAAATCATTTCAAAGCCACAGGTGGCGCGAAACCTGCGAAAGAAAGTATGTTGCTTTCAAACGAAAGGCTTCCTTTTTGTGCATGATTATCGAAACGTCTAGAAGCTAAAACTACGGAAACTTGAAATACACAATAAACTGTATTCCTTGTAGGAGTTCAGAGATAAGCGATAGCTTTGAAAAAAAGTCTTGGTTTTGAGCAGGGCGACATTTTATTGTCTAAATGGCCTTTGGACAAGAGATGGACAAAATCGCACCTTTAACCAATTAACTGTGATTGACGAGTATTCTCGTCATGGAGAAGTGGCACTATTTTGTGTATTGAAGAGTATACTTGTCATGTGTATAATGAAATGGAAACATAATAGGAAGGTTTATTTAGTAAGTACTGTACATAATCACAACGTAATAGAAACAGACAAAAGAAAAACAATAACAAAGACACCGGAGCTAATGATTGATTATGATAAAAAATCGGTGGAGTGGATATGAGCGATGGAATTATCATAGTGTACTCCACAGAAGAAATCGATTCAAAACGTACTACAGAAAGATATTTCTCCATTTTTTAGACATTATGCGTCTGAATACATTAATACTATATAAAAAATAATGACACATTATCGCGTATCAATCTTTTGCTCAAATTTATTTAAGACACTTTTGCGACGTATCCGATTGAAAGAAATAAATCGACACGAACTCGGCCATTTAGACCTAATATAAGCCAATTAGGCGGGAATCATGTTCCGGATTATATACCCGGAACATTGAAAAAAAAACAACCCTACGCTAAGGTGGTCGCATTGCTACAAACGATAAGATCAGGAAGGAATCGCGTTACTGGTGTTCGATTTGCAGAGTCCCATTGTGTATAATACCCTGTTTCGTTGAATATCACTCCACAGCAGGAATTTAAATTCTTGCTTTTATATGTATAATATTTAATTCAATTTATTGCGTTTATAGTTTAATATGTACGTAATATATGCTTATGTTAACCAAATAAGTAAATATCAATAATAAATTTTTCAATTTTATAAAATAAACCCATCTTTTTCATCAAATATCTTACCAGCCCGACTTACTCAGTGATTGACGAATATACTCGCCATGGCTCGATTCTGACAACACAAAATGGTGCGCACTCTTAAACGAGGGCGCCACAGTTAACTGGTTAAAGGACTATTCCCAATGGGATTTATCTGTGCTAAGGGAATCAGTTCTATGTGTCGAGTAGCTCCATTATACCTGGAGGTTCAGATTTTTCCATCTCGCGCCGCTATGAAGAAAAACTGGTTTTGGAACAGCGTCGGGGGTTTCATATATCTGCATTAGCTCATATAAATACCAGTGTGAACAGTCTTTAAGGGATCAGATCGAAACCGTTCCCTCACTGAAGTGAATCATTTTTTTATAACGATTCACAGTTCAGTAACAGTGAACTTAATGAATACGCCGTAAAAGGGTATTATTACTATAATGATATTCTGTTGCTACTACAAACACAGTGAAAAAATAAATTGTTAGATTCGAGGCAGAGAACAGAAAACGAATCTGAAAGAACAGGAAATTGTCTGCTGACAATATAGCCATTTTCTTTTTTGTATCTTTGACAGGAGGATACCAAATATCACTCAATGTTTTTCTATGCGATAGGGCCAAATTTCATTCTGCAACCTTGAAAAAGTACACTAGATGGAAAAATTTATATTAATAAATATATACTAATTCTAAAGACGATTAAAGAGAAATTCATGACTATGAGAAGTTAGTAAATTAAGTAAATGAATAAAAATTTAATTTGTTATTTTACTTAAATGTTGCAATAATATTGTATGAGAAAGGTAATACCTAATATACATAATATGATACAGTATTCAAAGAATCGAAAGGAAACTCAAAGAGACAACTTCGAATAATAGGGAAAAAAAAAAATACTCAAGACTCCGCAAGAACCAGATTTGCGGCTAGAACAGGAACGCCGGAGCGATGAAAAGAGTGAATAATGAAGACTCCAAAGAAATCAAATCCGTGGATAGAGAAGGCAAAGAAATCAAATACGTGGATAGAGAAGGAGCGATGAGAAGAGCGAATAATCTAGACTCCAAAAGACTCAGATCTGCGAGTAGAGAACGAGCGCCAGAGCGCTGGGAATCCGAGGAGGAAACTGAGCACCTATAAACTACGTACTTTTAACAGATCTTAGCACTTCAAGATGGGAAAAGGAACTCCACTCATTTTCCAACAGGGATAGACAGTTTCGATGAGATGGGTCGGTTTATTAATTGTTTTGTTTTTTAAATACCACATGGAACAGAAGCCAACCAAAAGCATACATATATACATATATATTCCATGCACACATAAAAAAGGTCAGAGATGTTTCTGGTAAATAATAAAGAAAAGAATGTTATTGATTATATAAAGCGAATCAATTTTTGGCACGTTTCCCAACAAGAGCTCTCCGTGAACTGTTAAAGAACTAACTCTCCGTTTTCGCTGGATCGGAGATCATTCAATCATTAATGGGAATCGGTTCTTTGAACGAGTTCCGAGGAGGATCGTCCATCTCTATTTTGGAAAGATAAAGGAATAAAGTGTAGACATATTGCTTACTAGGCATATTATTTTTCATACAGGCTTCGGGAGTTACATTGGGACAATGCGGAAGAGAATTTTGAAAGAAACTTAATTGTTTTTCTCGGGCAAATAAGGTAAACGTGGTGCATAATTGTACTTGCCAAATACTTCCAAACGGTTTGGGATTGGTTTACAATTTAGACCAATAATATGTGATGCTTAGTTAAGTTGGAATTCGGTTTCAATTAATAATTATATTACAAGTTAAATAGTGAAAAATTTTCAAAAGGCAGAGCGAGAAGAAGAAGAAAGCTTAGTTCTAAGGTGTTTCAGCGAAATGAAAAGGAAAATAAAAGAAGTGGCGAAGATAACTGATTGAAATGTATGCGAGCAATGAAAGTGAGAGATAGCCTCTTCCTATTGGTTTCTAGGAAGAGGCAAGCATAAATTCTCTGCTTGATTATCCCGCTATTTTTACGGGCAACATAAATGTAGCAAAGTTTGCTCATCCCTCAGTGTATGCGGGCTTGCGTTTTTCCTTCTGTTAAAAGCATATCACTCTACTTCAGTGTTTAACCGTCAGTAAAACCTTTTGTTCAATGTTTGGATTTTTACCTTTTACCAAATTACCTTTTCTTTCCAACAAATTTCCCCAAAATTTCATATATTTGAGTAAAGTTTGCAATGTAGATTTCAATTAAGAAATAAAAAATACGCAAATGTTGAAACGATTGAGTTAAAAAAAAAATATTTAACAGTCAGAGGGTTAACGCAGATGAAATGATTGTGTTTATTTATTTATTTTTTTAGCAACATAAGTAGATTTCAAAGTGTTATTAGAAAACGCGTTAAGTGGAAAAGCAATGAAACACTTAATTTTTATATTCTTCCAAGGATCGAAAGACTTGAACTTAAAAGACATGTGTGTGATGTGAAAGAAAGCTGTAAAAAACTGTAGGAAAAAAAAAAAAAAAAAAAAAAAAAAAAAAAAAAAAAAAAAAAAGACAGTAAAAGAAAGAACTGCGGAAATGTTTAAAACTTCCGCAAAAGCCACAAGCAATAGATTGCATGAAATATGCAAATGCGATTATCTTAGCTTTCTTTCCTGTCGTAATCATAAATGCTGTTTATTCATCTATTCTACACTTCTGCAGCATATACACATGAATTTCTGCCAAAAGTATTCATTTTGAAAATCTATGAATTTTACATAGGGCACCTTATAATTTTTATCGTTAATTTTCTGTTATTCCCGTTCAAAGACTGCAAACACTATTTCGGACATCTTGTGTCATTGGGTATTATACATTTATAAAAAATGGAACAGAATGACTCATTGTTATGTCGCGTATTTATTTTAATTATTAATATGTGTTTTAAGTTATTATTATTCTAATATTTTTATTTGTATTCATGTGTATTTTAACCTGGGAAAAAGTATTCTTAAGATCTTAAGGCTTTATTTAACTCGTTATTCTCGAGTAGGAATTGTAACAAAGGCGAGAGACGGTTGCAAGGAAACACATCTAGTTTATTGGTTATAGACTTTTACTAACAACGGAGGCAGTAGGGGGTTGTGTTGTCGCCTTTTAACTAAAGGTGTTTGAAACGGAAATAGTCTTCCTGTCGCTTTGTTAAAGTTGCAGTTTTGCTTACTTCAAGACAGTGGGGGTGAACTAAGTTTAAGTAATTGGATTCTCGTAAAGCTTAGTTTCGCTTGTTAGTTGCGGGGTCAATTTTTTTTTCTCACGTAATAACGAGATGTTTTTCGGACTGCATTGTCAGATTTTCTGGTGTTTGATTCGTCATGGGTGTGTCATTTTCTCAATTTAGATAATGTAAAATTCCGGGTTTGGTAAGATTTAATTTTATAATTTTTAAAAGCCTATGAACTCACAGAGGCGGAAAACCGAGATTTCCTGGGTGCTTGCACAGGCTAGAATTTATTCTGATTCTGATTTTTGAGCAAAAAGGAAAAGAAGAAGCAGAAAGTGGGGAGGGGCTTTCCCCTCGCGGGGTGAGCGACCTGAACCAGGGGGCTGTGGTGATGGTTGTAGCGGAGTCTGATTTGAGTGAATTTTGGGCAGCCGCGATGTGAAGGAAAAAGAAAGATCGTGGGGCGTTTTGCCCTGCGGCGGGCTTCCTGAGCAAGAGGGTTTGCGCTTTCTTTTCTCCAGAAGAAGCATTTTTACTGCGAGATGATTAAAAATTTTGTAATAGATGTAAAGAGCAATTTACTACAGATGTTCCCTCTTCACTCGAATCTCCAGATAATCCTTCGGAAACCGAAACTTTGACATTCCCGAAGTGAATATATCTGACACTTGGAAGTTTCAAACAGAAGTATGTGTCATTAGAATCTGGCACCTGAGGTTCCAGACTCATAAACATTCCCAGGTAGAAGTATTTGTTATTACTATCCGGCACCTGACACATAGACGTTCCACACAGAAATATGATCCTGAGGAACGAACTTTTCCCTGATCTGGCTGTTAGTTTTACAAAAAGGACTTCATCCTGTTTCCAGATATTCTTGTGCAGAATGGACTTCAATGCGCGAGTGTTAGTTTATTAACTGTGATCAAGGTGTTGGCTCAAGGAAATAGACTTCCTCCGTAACTCGGTAAACTGGACACTCCCCCCCAAAGGTTATGTATTCCGAAGAATATGTGAGTGAAATTTTTAAGATTATTTTCTCTCTCTCTTAGTATTCCCAAATGCCATAGTGTAATAGTTAATAATGATTTATCTACCTGTTTATATTGTATTACTTATATAAATTAGATATTACACTTAGTAAAATTAAGAAGTAATTTATTATTTCAAGTGATGGCCAGTTTTGGGATGTTTAAAATTTGTTTCACCTACTGAGTTAGTGAGTCAGAAAATGTTCACCTTTAATTAATGAGAACCATTTATTTGGAGAATTATAATGTGTTACACCTTCTTGATTTGTGAAAAAAAGTTAAGTATTAATTTAAAATTTTAATTATTGTAAGCTGAACTTTGTGTAAGAGATGCGATATTTTCATAGTAAAAATATGTGGTAAGGGATACTGATCAGTTGCCCAAGTATTTACTAATAATATAATATATTCAAGAATTTAATAAATGTGTGTTTAAAATTTAATTGCGTTTGTGTATTTATCTTGTAATATACTGTGGTCTGTCATGTCCCTCCATTTGTTTGAGCCGGGAGGCTCTTAAGAAACATGGAGTTTAATTAAATTTGGGGTTATTGATTTTTCCTTTGCATAGGTTACTCACAACGCTAACCTAAATGTTAAACTGTACTACCACTATACGAATGGTTATAAGAATGTCGATATGATATATGAATGTTTTGAATTATTCGATTTTTGAGTATTTTGTCCGGCACCATGAATAAAAGTTCAAAGTTTTAAAAGTATATATAAAACATATTTTCAGATATAACATCATTTATACCAAATAGTTTATACTTAGTTCGTTTTCACTGTATACGGTTTTTAGAAAGAAAAGTACTAATCTTTATACTATTAACCACAAAGATAACTGAAATAAGTAAACAGTTGTTATAATGATAAGTGTTGAAAATATATTTTTAACATAAATGGAACAAACCTTCTTTCGCTTTCAATGAATTAAAAAGGGTTCTTTTTCCTCCCTTTCTCTCTTTTTTCTGGTTGTAATGTTTTACAACATCGCGTGGCTCAAAAGTCTACATTTAAAGACGAGGAAATAAACTGAAGAAAAGAAAAACTTTGCAAATTACTCTCAAAAGCAGGCCATCATTTGATGTTTCTTCGTTTCGAAACAGCGTCTACTTTCGAGGCTGCGAAAGTCGCAAAGCTGATTGGCATGTTTGAAACCGAGATCACGTGGTTTAAGGTTATTTTTCGAATTTTTACCGCTCTTCGTGTTATATTTCTTTGCCGGGGCTATTTAGGGCACTTTGCCATCGCTTTTATCGCCTTCTGTGTGATCGACGTAAGTAATGGCGGCAGAGGAAGCGTTTTAAGACTGTTTTCCCCAGTTTCTACTTTTGATACTAGGAGTCTTTTTCCGCTTTCTTTTTTATTTACACATTCCCTTTTCACCAGACGGCCATTAGACGTGGCGAACGGCCCCCGAGTTGAGTTGTAAAACTTCTTACCAAAGTGCCCTTTTTAAATAGTAGAGAGGGACATGTTAATAAGAGAGGGGGAAAATGTTATATTTGATCTGAAGGCTCGTCTTCTGAAATACGTTTTACTGCTGAAGCGATCTTGCGCGTTTTGGCTCTAAACGATCTGCAGATCGATTTTATTGTGAATGATCTAGTTTGCGATTTTCTTTGTTGTGGGGATGACAGGAATATAATAGCAATAATTACATAATTTTTGACTTCATTTCTTAAACTTTGTTGAAAGGATATTGCAGATTTGTACAAAGTTTCTAAACATACGAGTTTAAAATGTAGGACTTGTTTGCTATAAAAGATGTGAATTAGATTATTTTTAAAGTTTCTACTTAAATTTCTATTTGGTGTTCTATTAATAATAAAAATCACGAAATTTCTAATAGGTATTACTTTTGCAGTCCGAGCCTATGTGGACAAACTGAAATGTTAGACATTTTGTTTATTTAGCCATAAGTAATGCCCACGTAACTTACATATGATCTTGTAATATGAAAAACGCAAATATATGGACAGCTTCTTCCTTGAGTATATAATTTCCGCATAGCACGTAGGTAGAATGTAGCCTATCCAACAATCATTGGAACCATGAGGAAAGAATGTTTACGAAACATGTTACTGGCAGACACAATATCCGAACGATTTTGCTTTCCCTACCAAATACTGAATTAGGCATAACAAAAAATTCAATCAAAGCAATATTTAGAAAGCAGCTGGTGTTCCAAGATCCGCAACATTCTTCAGAGACACTAGACATAATGGAAAAAAATGGCGAGTTACCAGAAAAAATAATGAGTTTTCAGATTTTAATCATCGCACAAATGTATTTGTTAAGATTTTTTCCCCTTTCATGAGTTCGTAGTCTACAAGTCTGCTAATGCACTCACCCCTGCTAATCCATTATTTTTACATTTTTATTATTACTAAGCATCATTTCCTTTGATTCAATATACTATATATCAAAAGAAAAATTATAAGTTTTAAAAGCCGTATAACTGCATATTTTTAGAAATTATCGGTGAAGTATTAAGTATTGTCATACGGTTTTCTACTTTTTCAGCCTCTTCTGTTCATTATACCAGTGTTCTGATTACTTAGTAAGACGATTACAGGATTTTTTTTTTTTTTTTTTTTTTTTGTCTTTTGTGTCTTAACTTTATTTATTAAAAATCACGTTCTTCGCACTTACACAACATAAAATTCAATTCAGAAGCAATCACAAAATATTTAAAAACAGCATAATCTTTAGAATTTTCGATAGGCAGCCTCGCGCGTTGGAGATAAAAATATTTTATTCCGTACGGTGTTGCCGCTGCTTCCTTTCAAATCGTTGAGTTTGTTAAAAAAAATCATCGAAGCTTTACAGAATATGAAGCAGGTAATAAAAAAATTCGTAATTGAAAATTCATGTTTCCAGGTGCACGTGTTTAAAAATTAGATGTGTAGATACTGTTGTTTTTTCACAATACGAGGAATATATATACATGTAAATTCTTCCTTATTTAATTTAGATAAAATATACTGGGCAGGAATATTTGCTGCAACAACTTGAAAAGTGATTCACTGTTTATAGTTAACCGATTCAAAATTCTATTCCGAAACCAAAAGCCCTTTTCGGTTAGCAAAAAAGAAAGGAAGGAAGAAATGGAAAAAAAAAAAAAAAATCTGAAAGTGTTCAGATGTTAACGTCGAAACAGACGTTTTTCTGAGGCTTCTTATGATCTAGTTCAGTGATTCTCAACCTTTCCGAAGCTGCCGCCCCCTAAGAAGGAAAAAAAAGTTTCAGTTCCCTCTTTTTAAAAATCCTGTTTAGGTATTGGAAAGAGGCGGTATTCTTAACTTATAAAAGGAAAAAAAAATAAGTAATTGTTTTCAGAAAAACTTACACACCAAACGTTTTCATTTAACTCGGTAGTTTTGCCTGGAAGGTAATTACATTCCTTTTGTTAAAACTGAAATGACTAATGCTAGGAATTGCTTAAAACATGTTTTATGTTTAAAAATTCTTTATTCTTAATTAAATAATAAAAAAGAACAACAAAAAATACAATAAAAGAAAATAATATCAATGAAACAATCAAGTATGATCAGTGGGATGTCTGTGCATAATGGTTCAGAGCCAGTTTCTGAACGTTCGGTTCAATATTGTTAGAGAGATGAAGAAGCAAGTCCCCTCTTTCCACAATTTGGAGTCGACTTTTCTTTCTTTTTGTATCAACTCTTTGACCATGGTATGAGCTTTCCCTGATTTAACAATTAATTTTGATATATTATAAGAGGCTATCAAACCATCGTCGAATTTTTTTGATGAGGTTCTTACGAAGCGCATATAGAGGGCGCTGTACCTTGCCTTTTCTTCAGTGTAAGATTAGAATTTGTACTAATGAGATGTGTTTAACAATGAGCAAGAATGTGTGTAAGGGAGTCGCCGGCCCTAATGATTAGCGGCAAAGTAATACTATGCTCTATTTCAGTAGCCATTATGTGTTGTTGTGTTTTAAACTGAGCCTTTTATCACCTATTACCTACCAACCCAAACCACCGAAATAAACGAAATTGGCAATGTTGATAGTTACAACTTTATTGGATTAGTACATTTTATAGAGGTTGCTAGTAACCCTGAGACAGACGATGCCTTCAGAAACATGGCTCTGATGTTCGAGAAAAACGACAAATTTTTATTTTGTTTGTCAGGATGTATTTTTTGCAGATTCATCTCACCATTCTTAAAACTGCATGAGGGGAGCCGTCGAGTGAGTTCGTTTTATTACTTGTACAAATGGTGTAAATCGAATAATCCATTTAATAAATTTTTTGGGAAGTTTAAATTAAGTTCGAATGCCCAAACATGCTCCTCTCCCCCTACCGCCCCCTGCCTGTTACATTACACGCAAAGTTTTCGAATTTTAACGTTTTGTGTGTTACTTTTTTTAATTAAATAATATGTTCTTCGCACTTAAAATTTAATTGGAAAGCAATACCACAAAATAAGTTGAAAAGAGCATACATTTAAAATTTCCGATAGACAGTCTCAAGTATTGGAGGTAAAAATATATATTTTTTCCTACAGTGTTGCCATTGCTGACTTTGAAATCGTTGAGTTTCTTAATCAAAAACTCATACAAGCTTTGCAAAATATGAAATAGATAATAAAACAAATTCAAAATTAAAATTTTGGGCTTTCCCATGCCCATATTCGGGTAGAGAAAGTATGTTATTCGAAATGTTACGCCTCTAAGTACCATTGTTTTATCACAATGCGAGAAACATACACACATTTGTTTCAAAATATTCTAAAATTACTATAAATCGACATCAATCACTTTTAAAATGTAACCTTTAATATGTACAATATTTACAGATCATTAATTAAAACATGGTGGTTCAGTTATCAAACAAATCTATATGCTTTCACAATCGAAATATTTTAAATAGGAACCAAAGCGTTCCTAAAGTGTGCGAAGCATCTAAACATCCATCTATCGAGCTGCCGGTGGAGCGTATATGGAAATTCAGAAGACACGTCGTGTTTAACAAGCGACGCTAGCGCCATTTATCAATTAACCAAAATAATTTCCACAACATTTATGCAGATTCTTCATTATTTAATTTATTTAAATATAATGCAGGGCAATAATATTTGGTGGCAACTATTTGAAAAGTGAACCGCGGTTTATAGTGAAACGCCACAAAATGCCAAAACGAAATTAATAGCCTATATGGGATAACGCCCTTTAGGCTAAAAAATGCTAATTAGCATAATTCAGTTAAAATTAAAATGCTTTTTAAATGCAACAAATTAAAGTTTTTAGAATTTTTAAATTTAATATTTCTTCAAGATATAACTTGCTCCAAAATGTGCCCAAGTTAAATGTTCGAATAAGAAAGTTGAATAATTATCAGGCAAATCGAAAACAGAAAATCGAATGTGTCAAATAAAGTTGTATAAATGTATATAGAAAGATAATATAAATTACATTTGGGTTAATTAAGGGTAATATATTAATTAATATATTAATTAATTTTTTTAACAAATGAAAAAGCAGAGCTGTTGAAAGACTTTAGAAATCAAAAGCAAATACTAAAAAAAGCTACAAAATTTTAATTCAAAATTATGTGGAACCGAATTAATTCAGAATAAATTAATTAAAAATTTTAAATACTAATTTGTGCAGAAAATTTTCCCAGTTCTGACAATTTGAAGGTCTATAAACAAAGAGAAAAAACAAGGAAAAAATATATGCAGGAAATTTGGGAAAGTAACATAAACCGAGTTAATCAACCTAAAAAAAGGTAATTTCAAAAGAAAATAAAACCAGAATGAAGCAAAATTTTACATTTCTGGCGATCAAGTAACTCTCGATGATTCTAACTAAGGAAAGGGTAATACTAAGCTGCAGCTGAGAAGATGGAACAAGCAAAATGTAAGCGAAATGGAAATAATAAAATGCAAAACTGAATTAAAGAGTAAAAATTCATATCAGTATATTAAAGAATGAAAACGTTGGAGATGGAAATATAAATTGGTATTAATTTTCGTATAATTACATAAATTAACTTTTTAAAAAGTAAATTAAGTTTTGAAAATACACTTTTAAGGGTGTCAAAATTGAGAAAGAAATTTAAAATTCAATTAATTATTTTAATTAATAGTCATAAATTAATATTTTGATGTTTTTTGTATTCTGAAGAATAATGAGTACTTTTAATACAAAAAAAAAAAAAAAAAAGGGGGGGGGTCGAAACTTACAGGTGCGATTTATACGTCGGATATTGAAAATGAGAGAGAGATTTAAAAATACGGAAAGATGAGAATAGGAAAATTAGATTTCTGCATGTACATAAACGTTGTTTATTTATAAGAAATGGCATACCTTTTGAACTTAAAAATTTTCATTATTGGATAATATGGAAAGTTTTTCATATTCTTTCTTCTAATATATTTTCAATCACATCATCGAGTTCTGTTTCATCTTCACCACTACTGTTAATCTGATTCATAAATAAATAATTATCTTCCGTTTCATCTAGATTGTGAGATATACTACATTTTTAAATGACTTTTGAATTATGTAGGGTTTAATTTCGCTTCAAGCTTTTGTTATTCACTCACACATTATTTCTAAACTGGCAAATGCATTTTACCTTCTTTTGTAAATGATATTTCAGCTTCTAACATCCACATATTCCACTGTCTTTTTAAATTTTCTTCAAATTTTAGCGATGGCCACATCTAAACACGAAACAAATGGTGTTAATTCGCCTGGAGTAACTGTAATTTCCCTTATCGCTTGTCAAATCAATATAACATTGTTCGAAAGTCTGAGAAATATCTTCAAATGAACGACTTCAGAAGATAAGAGCTTTGAATATGTATATCTTTTCAGGTTTATTCATAAAGAAAACGATTTCAATATACCTGCAAATTAGAAAAATGTAGCTTGAAAGTATAGTTCGTTCGGTATTTAAAAAAAATGTTAAGTGCAGTCGAACTTGCTTATAGCGAGTGCGAAGGGACAGCGATATTTGCTCGTTATAGCCAAGTGCTCGAAAAAAATGGCTACGAGGAAAAATTATAAAAGTTCACTCATACTTACTATATTATGTACACTTGCTTTATTTATTTTTTTATTTCTGCATAGTATAAAAGTGTTGGTTAATTAGCTTTGATCTGTCTTATTGTCTTTGTCTGGTGTTATTGTTCTTTGGAGAAGAAGCATTGCTCGAAAAACATCGTCATTTACACCCCTGACTTCGAAAAACGCATTCAAAAGTAATTGAATATGTTAGGAGTGGTTCCAACTTCTTGACCTTCTTCCTCAGCGATTTTCGTCTCTTCAGGAATGCCCAGTTCAGCCTAAGAAATTGGTAAAGCATGTTGACGTAACTTTTTACATGCATCTTACGTTAATCGTATCGCTTCGAGTACGTTTATATTAGCATTTGAGTTTGTTTCTATTTTTTCTGTTCTACCTAGAAGCATAAAAATCAAGTGCTTACGAAAGCTTGATTTAAAACTTTTGATGTCATCAGATCCATAGGCTAGATAACACTGTAGAATTCGGTGGTGAAAATTCAATCCTGATGCTAGGAAGTCCAGTGATTTTGAGATGCGCTTTAAAATTATCAGTTAAAAGGTTAATTTAACAGTTTTATTTCTTCAGTTCCCTTGCCCATTTTGAAAATAATTTCGTGAAAATATTCGAAGTCATTCAGGCTTTCTTTCTGTGGTCATAATCAACAAGAAGTTTTCTTACATGCTTGAAATACCTAGGGTTTTTGAACTTGCCAATAACCAATAGTTTCTTCTTGTCTGTGCCAGACATATTAGAACGCACTAGAACTGTTAGTTTATTTTTGGAGAGCTGGCCTTCGACTCACCTTTCACTCTTGAATTTTAAAGTCTACTGTGGGATATCAAATGGAACATGCCCGTTTCGTCGGCTTCATAAACGCCATCTTTTGCCACTTTCCACTTTGTCTTAACTTTGCCTCGCCACTTTCCACTCATGTCTCAATATCTGTCATGTTTGCAGATTTCGATTCACCACGAGTTCCTTCAAAGTTTATCTCATGTCTTTTCTTGATCAAGCCATCCATTCCAACATACAAATCCAGAATAGCCAAAGCTTTCTTTTTGGACTTATAAAATAGGACCACTTAGAGAAAAATATGCACTATGCTGCACCTTTATACACTTTAAAGAGGCTCTATTCGAATCCACTTTAGCAGACGATTTCTTCAATCGTTTACAGTCATTCTTATTTTGATCGAACGCAGCCATTAATTTTTCCTTGTTCTTTAACAGTGTTGAATGAGTAGAAGAATATAAAACTTCTACTCATTTAACAAATTCAGTCCTGCTCCTCAAGGTCCTCGTCAGATGTCCTTGCAGGTGCACTCCTGAGGATGGAAAAAGCAGCCATCACGGGTTTGCAGGATTTATGACTCACCACTAACTTTCGGTTGACTTTGGAATGCTAAAGAAATTTTTCCAAGAAAATATTAGCTCAGCTGGAGGGGTGGAAGTCAATAGAAATTTAATGAATCACAAGAATATTGCTCTCTAAAACCGGGAAATGCTCATTAAAAGCAAATTATGCTTCCGCAGACTTAATATTGTACCAACCAAGTATTTTCGATTCCCTCGATGAAACCGGGTTCTTCTCGTTAAATCAGGGTTCGGAATAAGCGAGTTGTACTGTATATGTAAGAAAAAACTCTGAGTAATATGAGTAATGGGTAAGGGGGAGTTGAAAGTTTTGAAAAGAAAAGAAGTGAGTTAACAATAAAAAGGCTTCTCGTGTTTAGCTAATAAAAAAATAGGAGTGGAAAATAAAAATAGCCATTTTTTAGTAATAGAGATAGCGGGACTGTTTACAAATCTACAATTATTTTTACAAATGTTATGCATCCAGTAAACAGCTTTAAAATATTTTAAGCAAATTCTAATATAAATAATAATAAATTAAACTTGAATGACCTAATGTGTAATATTGAGAAGTAAATTAAATTGAGTATTATTTAGTATAATTTTAAGATGCTGACTATCTTCATTAATATCTTCAACTGTCGTGGAAATATTTTTAATTTTAGAATCTGGTTGATAATGGTGTTAGCAATAGGTCCATTTTCAAATTTTCTTTAGATATGCTGTCCCAGAAGAAAAAGAAGAAAATTAAAGATAATTTATATTTAAAGTTTAATTTGAGCAATGCATTGCATAAAGATGACTGCAAATTTATTTCTACAATTTAAAATATAAAAAAATTGAAATTTTTCAGATGTAAATCTTAAAGAAATATGATGGTCGGCAATAATGCCTGTCCCTTGCAAGTTTTATGTTATTCAACCTCTTTGTAACCTAATTTATGTTTTTAAATAAAGAAGTTTAATTATTTTAAATATGAACTATCAGTGTGTTATATTAATGATAAAAATTAATTACAGAATAACTTTCTTTAACAAATCAATAGAAAAATAATTTGTCTTCCACTTCATGTCAAATCCATTACCTTAAGATTATTTTATCCAAAATTTGTTTGTAAATCTGTCAAAAAAGGGCAGTACATTTTAGGGATTTATATTAGTTTTAACTAACAAGTTAAGTTTAATTTTAAGCTTTCCTATAAGTCTTGATTCCACCAATTGTCAATGCCCGATTATTTAAATTTGGAAGCGTATGTGAAGGAATGCAAATTGTACCTTGAGTAGAAAAAATTTAAATAACGAGCTTTAGAAGGAAAGTTAGCGAGAGTTAGGCTATTGACGTTACCTCTGTTGCGTGAGATTGTACTCCCGCAGTTATTTCTGGTTTACGTGGCATAACAGCATTTACTTTGCTGTCACTAATTTCGATGTGGTGTTAAGTAGCAGAAGCTTTCTGAGCGCTGTAACGTGATTTCTACTACTTGTTAACATCTTCGAATTTTAGTTTAGTTTCTGGTTATTTCAGTTACCGTCCAAAGGAGGCAGCGTCCATTTGACGCATTGTAAATTCTAAAAAGTTTAATAAAGGGTACATTTAACGCTTCTCCTGTGTAGTTCCTAAAAGAACTTACTACACGTACAGTTCTCAGAATTCAGTTCCCAGATTCAGTAGAAGTTAGACAAGTGGACCCTACAACATATTCAGTAACATAGATAAACTAGTCAAGCTAAATTTATCTACTTTGAATATGTACTGCCCCCCTTTAGGCAGATTTACAAACTGATTTGTGTAAACTAATAATAACGGATTTCCCGTGAAGTGGAAGATAAATTATTTTTATAGATTTGATAAACTTTTATCTAAAAATGTTCAAATGATTTTTCTATATTTTAAATTGTACAAATACTTCTATATTTATAGTCATTTTATGCGATGAATTGCTAAAATTAAACTTTAAATATTACTTTACCGTGAAATTTTCTTTGGTTTATTCTGGGACAGCATATGCAAGCAAATTTTGAAAATGGACAAATAACGTTTTTGGGAATATCCGAATTGAATTACTTTAAGTGTCGAAAAATTAAAAGTCTTTTTTTAATTAATTACTTTATAGTTGCGAAATTTAAAGGTAATCAGTTTCATTATTATTGGAATTGCTTTTATTAAATTTCAAATACTTAGGATAAATATTAGTTGCTTAATTAACTCAGATTTATTAAAAGTGAAAAGGACGTCAAAGTATGCAAAAATAAGATTAAATTTATATATTTGACCACAGTTTTCATAAAACTGAATTTTTGTTTAAAAGAGAAAGAAAGATATATATAGTAGTTAAATAGTTGGTGCCCATGGGAATGACATTAATTTTTAGAAAAATGTTTCCTTTAAAAATTGATAAAATTATGGAAAAATAAATATTTCAGATAGGTAGTCCAATTATCAACATTATGTATATGCATAAATATACACTGCTGGCCATTAAAATTGCAACACCATGAAGGAAATCAAATACAAAAAATATATTTATTGCACGTAAATAGTATGGTATGAAGACAAAATGATTAAATTTGTAAGCATTTTGGAGGTTTACAGGGATGTGAAATTAGTAGAAACAACTGCCACTCCTGGTAGCTAAAACGGCTCTTACACCATTAGGCATGGAGTCAAACTGGACTTGGATGGCAGAAATGGGCAACTCATTCCATGTTGCATGATGCCAGTTTATGCCACACTTCATCAACCGTATTAGCTGAAGACGGATGACAGGCTAGTCTCTCAGCAACAAATGACCAAAGCAGAATACCCTGTGTATCGAGGAAGCTCAGAACAAGACGTGACGTGCAACGTGATCTTGCATGATCTCGTTGGAACATGGCGTTTAGGGGCCTCGAAGATAAGGCAGAACCGCTGAGCGCCGCCTGAGTAATGACCTAACTTTGTTGTAAAAGTTTTACAGTGTTAATAGTCATCCTGGCAGAAGGGAATATTTCTTCCGTATAAAAATATAAATATAAATATTACATGAGCATACAAGGCCTGCGTATAAGCATAGATATATTAATTACAAACATTGTCTTGTACAAGTTACATGTGATCGTTACATAAAATCATGACAGTTACGTCTACATTTAAACATTATCTGAATTCATATTTACAATACTTTTACTGAGATAATCAAAATGAACTTGTAATTCTTTTACATATTGACTGGATTTTTCAGTGTCATTTTAAACTGCTTTACAATATTACTTTTATCAAGTACATACAAACTGGATAGTAATGTGCTTACATTACAATAGTTTTGCTCTTACAGTAGTGTTACTATTCTACGGGGTGAGCTAGTATTTTGATTTGCTATTAAAATTATGCTGCAAAGATACAATTCCCAACGGAGGGGGAGAATTTCTTAGTACCTTGCTGAGCGTAGCCTGATCACCTCCTCTATCTTAGTTTTCGTCTGCTTGTTGCCCCAGGTATTCTCCGCCCATTGCGGCCAGTATTCACTGCTTGGGATCTTTAAATGCAGTTTATCGCTTTGTGCTCTGTGCTTTCCTTTTCCCATCTTTTATGCCATTCTTGTAAAAGTGTATTGAGCGTAATTTTTTTAAATAGGACTGCGGAACACTTACTGCGTTTCCCAGTGTACTGGAGTCATTGACTGCAGATTTCGCAAGCACGTCCGCCGCTTTGTTGCCAGTAATACCCACATGAGCTGGAACCCAGGTGAGGATACGTCAGTTATCTGGTGGGATACTTAGAAGAATTTTCTGAACATCTTGCACCAAAGGCCTTTTTGTCTTGTGCCCTCGGATAGACTCCAAACTTGAGGCAGAGTCGCTATATATGTTAACCTTTATTCTTGATTGATATTTTACCAAATTGATGGATGCTTTTAATGCAAGAAGCTACGCCTGAAAGAGGGTAGTTTTGTCTGCCAGTTGTCTTTCCGAAGTTTTAACCATTTTTCCTTCTTGGAGTACACAGTAGGCGCAGCCTGTGCCTTTCTCTATCTTTGAGCCATCTGTATAAATACCTAATGTTTTCTCATTTGGCAGGGTGTATTGCAGGTGTATTGTGTGCGATAAATCTGTATCTGCAGCGTGTCCAAGCATGATCGGCTTGCACGTCTCATAGTCTGCGTGGTAGAATGTCTTTTGCCACAGAGAGACGTTATTTTCCAGGCGCAATGTCCTTACTAATAGTGATTCTCTCTCCACTAAAAGGTCCAGTGAATTGATACCCGCAAGCACTTGCAGTGCCGCAGTTGGGGATGTTCTGTAACCTTTGAATATGATCAAAAGTTGCATTCTTTGGGTGGTGAGAAGCTGCCTCCTCATATGGGCGCTAAGCTTCCTTCCACATATCGCAGCCCCATATAATATGATCTTTTCTGAGATGTTTCTGTACCAGCTTTTGTGCATAGTTATTGGAGTGCCCCAATGAGGTCCTGTTGTTCTAACCATGGAATTACTAAACTGATTTATTTTCTTCTTAAGCTCTTTAATATGAGGTACCCAGGAAAGCCTATTGTTAATTATAATACCTAGATAATTAAGGTCAGTGACCTCTTTTACAGAGACTCCATTTAGCTTGATATTCTGATTCCTATTTCGCGCTCCATGCCTGGCGTAAGATGTCAGAAATGTACCCATCTGCGTTCAAATTCCCATCGATCCGAACTAGAGATGTGTGTGTCGTGCGCTCTTTGGCTGCCGAAACCATCACACCAGAAGCATGGACCCTATGCCAATAGGGAATGCAAGCAGGCGACATGCGGCCTCCTCGGACACTCAAGAAACGTATACGGCCGTCCTAATACTGCACGTAAAACTGGGACTCATCTAGAAAGGCGGCGTTATGCCAGTTCTGTACCCAGGGTTGTCGTTTAGAGCACCACAGTCTGCGTTTCTCTCTATGCTGCACTGTTAAAGCGAAGCCGATGTAATATTCATCCTGCTGATAGTTGACACTGCTGCAAACGTCGACGCACCTTATGAGCTGATACAGTGCTTTCTGCAAACATGTCCATTTCCTGACTAATGGTCCGTTATGTGGTGGTACGGTTTTTCAGGACAGACCTTACAGTATGTCTGACCTCTCTGACGTTAGTTAGGCCAAAGCGTTGAGATCCATCACGCCGTTCAGTATGACCTTCAGCAATCCTTTGATTCCAAATTCGCATGACAGTGGTTGGATGTCAACCAGTGGGATTGGCGATATCACGGAACGATAATCTACACTTTTGATTAGGCAACGATCCGGCCTCTGTCAATGCAGTGCTTGAGATTTCGCTTCTTCCTCCTGCGTCGTCTAAATACGCTGAAATACTAATCATCTGCATATCCCAATTTCTTCCCTTCATGTGATTTTGACGTTCTTCAGATCACTCTCTTCTGGTGTTGCAATTTTAATGGCCAGCAGTATATATATATATGTATATATATATATATATATATATGTCCAAATAACGTATTTCTAAATGCGTTAAACTGCTGATTAAGTCTTGGAAATATAATTTCAGTTTATATGAAGATCAACTTAACATAGAGATAGCTTATTCCTTTTTTCCAGAACAATATAATTTGTTTATATTCAAAATAATATTTCAAAAGCAAAATGATTTTAAAGTAGTAATATTATCAGGATGCTAGCAAATTCAATAAAATGAAGAGAATTCATTGTATTAGAAATTTATCGTATTAGAAAAAGCATAAAATAATATTAAGAAAATTAAATACACATTTTCATAAGAATGTACTTCTGTTTTATTATCCATTTGGGTATTATTATCTTATATTTACCGTCTATTTTTTGCCAAAAATGGCAATTTGCCCAGAAGGACTATTAATTTCGTCTTGGCATTTTGCGTTGATTCACTATAAAAGTCGATTCATTTTTCAAATTGTTGCCACCAAACATTAGAGGCCTGTATTATATTCAAAAAAATCAATAGTGAAAAATCTGCATAAATGTATGTATGTTTCTCGCACTGTGAAAAAACAACAAAACCTAGAACTATCCAATTTGGAATAACGTAATCCTCCACCGAATTTGTGCATCTAGAAGCACAAATTTCGAATTTGTTTTATTATCTATTTCATATCATATATATTATGTAAACCTTTATTTAATTTTTGATTAAGAAACTCCACGATTTCAAAGCGAGCAATGACAACACCGTCCGAAGAAAAGAGCATTTTTATTTCCAGTGCGCTATACTGTGTATCGGAAAATCTATCTATTCATATATTTATCTGATGATCATTTTAAAATTATTTTGCGATATTGCTGTTGAACTGAAGCTTATGGTTTAAATTCAAAGAACACGAGAGTTAATAAACAAAGGTAACACACAAAACATTAAAAAAACAAGTCTTTGGGCGTAAGATTAATATATCTTTATTTTTTTAAAATTTTCTTCACTTTAGATTCCATCATTCAAGGCTACTTAATTATCAACACCCTTGCATGCATTTCAGTAATTTTATACACCTTAAATAACACTAAACGTATTATTAAACTATTTATTGTTTTGAAATCGATGGAAAAGTTTAATCTAAGTATTTCAAGCACTGAATTTGAATACTAAATATTGAATCGCAGGATGGATATAATAATTTAATTTGAATATTAATTCATATTGCCGATTGTTTAAAATTTTTCAGATATTTAAAATTAAAAACGGATTTTTTTTAAATTCTTGAAGAACTTATATTTTAATTTTAAAGCAAAGCAGTAATATTATATACTGATTGAATTTGAGAAGACTGTATAAAAATATCATTTTCATTCCTCCTTTTTGAAACTAAAGTTAATCTTTTATCTGAAATCTTTTCTGTATTGTCGAAATAGGGATTACGATGAAAATGAAACACTTAGAATTCAAGAACAGCCCTGAGATCAAAAGATTTGTGACCTCAAGTACCGCTAAAAATAGACACAACAACAAAATTATTTTGGTTCCATATCTACCAGTATTTTACATTGCAATGACACGTTTTCTAAGATAATCGAACGAGTTCCTACAAATACTGAGCTTGACAATCTACCCATTCATCTTATAATCTCATTCATGCTTTCTGATTCGTGTTAATAGAGTAATCACGAATTTATAATTAAAACAATATTTGATATCAGTATAAAGTATGATACGTTCAGCACTAAAGGTTTTACTAGTTTATGACGTACAGGGTTAATTTCTTGCTTTGTACTATGTTCCTGAAATATGATATTATCCATTCCTATAAAAATAAAAGCTGTATTTCTAACTTTAGTTTTGTATGTTTTTGAGTGACATTTCATGGATGAAATGTCAAGAGCTTTCTTACTTCATGAAAAACATACAACGAAAAGGACATTCTCGTAAATATGCGTATATGTGTATTATAACTATATGTATCCTCACACACTCACACATGTATATTTCTGGTCAAGTCGACAATGGCCAGTTTGCTTTTAGAAAGAGCAAAAGCCGAATGTCTGTCAAAAATCTCAAATTCTACATTTTTGCCGTTTATTTCGCATTCTTTTTTTGAATGAAGGTTTAAAAAAGAAAATTTTCTGAAAGGGTTGCATTTCCATCTTGTTTCAAATATTTAAATGCATGATTTCTGATCTTTATAGTTATATCGTATATTTACATTCATGTCGTTATTGCCGCTAGGTGACATTAAATAGCAATTTACTAACTTCTTTCTTATTTTATCGGATTTAATAATATGCCTTCGTATTTTTAAGACTGAATCACTGTATTGTGTTTACCTAACAGTCAGTCAAGTAATCTGTGATGCATCAAAAAGTAGAAATTTTTAAATTTTGTAAATCTCACTGCTTTATCAAATACAAGATATAATTGTAACTATATAATATTTATAAAAATGATCTGAGTTTTATTTATTAATTGCTTATCAGAATAGGATTTAGTAAGGTTTTATTTTAAGTTAACAAAATAACTAGAATTGCATTTAAATTAGAAATTTTTGTGATTGACAAAATACGTTCCGAAATAAGTGCAAGTGTGTTATTTTTGTATTCTATATAGAAAAAATTGCGTACTTGTATATTAGAAATATTTATATATGTTTCTTTACTAGAAATATTAGGTTTACTAAATATTGTTGCAAAATGCTAAAATGCTAAAAATGGTAAGATAGCCTCCCAGCGATGTGGGCTTAGGGTTGCCAGAAAACGGTAGGGAAAAGCAGGGAAAGCAGGGTTGGAAGATTTGGCTCGAAATCGCCCATTTGGAACAAAATCGGCGATATGCAATAGGCGGAGCAAGAACATTCTAGAATTCATTATTAGAGGTTTCCTCGAGAATATTCGCGAAGTTAGGTTAAAGCTATATTTATCCTGCCGGCACTCAGATAGTGCTTTGTAGTAATATCTTGCATTCGGTAGAGTAGTAGTGACTCGAGTTCAGAGATTACCTTGAGAGCGATAGACCGAGTCGGGAGCTATATTTAGTGCTTTGCCGCGAAGCTATCTTCACCATTATAGCCTGAATGCTGATTGTTTCAGCATGTCTGTCGTAGTTTTTCGATTGTAAACGTGTATTTGGGTCTCTCCTGTGTAATACTGCCGAATAAATTGTGTTCTGATTCTTAATCAAGTGTTATCATCAATTACTCCAAATCTACAAACCTGCGCAACGCAACAATATACTATATGTAATAGTTTAGGATGAGAAAGAAGACACAAATAATTTAATTGATGACTGATGGTTGTAGACAGTGTTGTCATATATAATGCTTAATTGAGTAGCTGCAGTCAGACACAGCTTTTGTGATTGTTCAACATACTTTATTTCTGGATAAAGTATGTTTTTTTTCACACACCATTATCGGAGCTACCTTCATTTTAGCTTAGGAAGTTTACAGCATCTTAATTAAATACATTCAATGATAGGGAGAAGTGATCCTCTATGTATAAGCTGGAAGCAAGCAAGCAGAAAAGTACACGCATTCAGTAGAAAGGCTGGGAGAATGTCAGAGGGTTATACTTCTCAAAATTATTTTGATTTCGACTGAGATCTTATTATCGATTGAAATCTTATTATTATATTCAATTGAAATCATGTTATTATATTCAATTGAAATCATGTTATTATATCTGATTGGCGGTAGTCAGCCGGATAACCACGATCCGATGCATCAGAAGATCATTCGCTACTCTGATGTCGAGCGTGATGGGTGAGTTTATGTACAAGGAAAATGCTGGCATGCATATCATGTATGGTGCTGCTAATGGGAAAGGCAGGGAAGCGCTACGGTTGTACCAGGAACGGTCTCCGAACAGGCGTATGCCGAAGCGCACAATGTGAAAACGGGTTATTTGAAGCCACCTCTGACATTAGGAGTGGAAAAAGAAGTGCCCGACGACCTCGCATTGAAGAATCCATCTTGAACATTGTGCATGAATCATCTCAGACAAGTACAAGAGTTATTGCAGTCGTCTGCAGCTGAGACATTTCACCGTTTGTAGAGTATTGCGTGAAAATGGTTTGCACCCATACCATTTGCAGAGAGTCCAAGCCTTTCAAAAGACAGATTACCCTCTTCGAGTTCATTTATTTCTGTCATTGGTTCTTGCAGCAGTGTGAAGCGCAGGCGGATTTCCCATTGGATGAGCTATACGGACGAGTCAACTTTCTCACAAGACGGCATCTTCAATGACCACAACATGCATGTGTGGGCAACTCATAATCCACCACGGCACACGTCCACATGCATTCAAAACCCGCTTCTCCGTGAATGTATGGGCGGGTATTGTTAACGACTACTTAATAGGCTCATACCTCTTACCTGCACGTACCTTGCCTTAGCAGCGTTACTTGAGACCATATGAAACGGTTTACTTTGAAATGATGCAATTTAGATCATAAGCAGTTATAAGTTAAAAGCAGTTGTCATTTTAAGTATAAAAAAGGGAAATACTCAAATTAAAGATGAGGAATATAAAGCTTTATTTCCAGTTAAAATTATAAGTTTGCTTTACCTATTTTTAGTTTATAAATACATATATATGAATAAATACAAATTAAAAAACAGCTCAAAATCTAATCCAATCCTATATATATATATATATATATATATATATTCAAATCTTTAAACAGGAGATTGAAATTATTTTTTTTAAATACTAATTTAAATTCTGACTAAAACTGTTTTCATTCTTGGTTTTAAATTGAATTTGTGCTCCTTGGAGGTGGTATATAGAAAGTTTTTTACTTACTAGCTTTTCAATTTTATATATATATACATTTATATTATTTGTAATGAACCAGAAATAAAATCACTCGCTGAAAGCTGCTGTAATTTAGTGGAAATAATTTAAAATTAAATCAAATTTGAAAGCAAATTCAAAAATTAAATTCAGATCCAACAAAGCAGAACCAAAATGGAATTTGTACAAACAGTGTAAACAATATTTTATTATTTCTTAATTTTACTACAGAATTATTTAATTTTGAAGGAAAAAAAAAAGACTTAATATATGCATTTGTTATTTACACTGCTTTGTACGATTCTCGTTTTGTTCCTCCTTGTATGGAATTGACTATGATTTTTGAATTTGCTTTTAATTATGATTTATATACATAAAACTTTAAATTCTTGTGATTTAAAATGTTAGAAGATAATATTAAAAATTACTCTTTAGTATCAAATTACGTTTTTCCATTACTATTTCTATGTTGCTTATGTGTTCTTACCTTTTAATGTAGTAAAGTTTTTTAAGATTATCTAAAATACTGTGTCAGAACTCTAATAATTATTAAAATAATGCATTTTAATTTTGAGAAATTTTCCTGTGGAAACCTGAATGCTTCTTATATTTGTAATTTCAAGAATGAATTACAGCTTTATTTATAATACTGAAAAAAAAGTGTGACTTTTTTTATATCCTACAAACTTTCGAAAATGTTCTAATCCACTGAATACTGTACAATTTCTATATTCAAAATTAGTTACAATTGACTGCAACTGCTTTAATATGAATGTCTGGTATTTTCAGAAATATTATTCATTACAACAGAGTCCGAAACTGTTCTGAGATACAAGTTAAGAACAGGATTCTGTGTCTGGTTTAGACACGGCCCAAAACCAGATATGTTTACCATGCTCTATGCGTTATACCAGGGGTAGTCAACCTTTTTATACTTACAGCCCACTTTGAAGGTAGGAAAAGTTCCTTACCGTCTACCAGTTCCGCAGTAAGTTAATTTACCGTAAATGCAAAGTAAGTTCTTGAGTGGAGACTTAGTAAATATATGTATGGCTAAATATATCCATTTATTTACTGCTTATATTTATAAGAGACAGAATATGCATGTCCTGAGGAGCTAGTTGGGACATTGGTTCCAGAGAAACTGTTTCGGCTAGGAAACCTTCAATTTTAGAAAAAGGAGAATTTCCTTTCTCTGAGAAACTTCCTCATGCGCATTGTCTTGTTGTTGTTACTAATCTCCATGTATAGGAATATACTAGACGAGGTCCACGAGTCCATTCACTTTCATAAAATCGAAAACAAGCTTAGGAGACTTGTAAAGGTCCTCAAGAGACAACTCCAGGCACTCAAGGATATGTGCCGATGATGCATCTTCAGACCTCTCTCAAAAGTAAGTTTTTTCAGGTGTCCACTGAAGAATCGGGAAAGTGTTGTCTGAACACATCTATCGCAATCAATAGCAAGAGATCTTCCAGGACAATCAGCTTGATACCAGGGATGATTTGAGGAAACGAGCTAAATTTTCCTGTCTGCATGCATTCTGCATGCAGTTTAAGATATGTCAATGAATTGGTAACTGGTAATGTAAAACCACACTGCCTTAAGGTCTGTAAAGGACGAAACAGCGTTTAGTCCCTCTTCGACGGCAATAAGCTCACTCTTAAAAACCGAACTGGAGTCAGAATTTCTTTTCTTGTAGTCACAGAACAACACCTAAGAGAAGTGGCAAAGCCTTACAAATACATGGAAACAGGAGAGAGCTGCGCAAAAGAGCGGACTTCTATCGTCGGATGGACAAAAGACTCTATTACCCATTATTAAATATAAGAAATTTTATGTGGAAATATATTTTAATCGCCAAAGAGGGCGTAAATCTTTCATGATGTATATATACTTCTTGTTCTTGGATCTGGCATACGCTAGTTGAATGTGTGTTAGACTTGAATAAACTTGGCTGTTTAAAAACCTGATTTGTAGTGTTCATGTATCTTTATGTTATGTATGATTCGAATTAGTGTTTTTTTTTTAACCAGGATATCTTGAAATTCTTGACAGTTAATATAATATTTTATACTTTTGGCGCCCAACAGTGCACACGACCAATTTTTTATTTAGAATGCGGTGTTTTCGTGTTAGTGAATTTATTCCTTTGCACTGAGCGTGGCGGGATTAACGTTCAGAATACGTGTGAATGTGTTTCACCAGGAAAGTGCGTTACCAAATTTGGATTATACCATTTGAAGCCTGAACCAGGTAAGAGAATAAAATTACTTTTGTTGTTATTATGGCAGACGATATTATTAAATTGAAATCTGATAGAAAAGTCCTGAGACAAGCTATTTCTAAAATAATAAATGTCGTAGAACCTGAAATTAAAAAAGACATTTGGGATAAGAATATGGTAGAAGAAAATGTGCTTTTACTTACTTCTAAACAATCTGCGTTGAAAGAAATTAATGCAAAAATATTGGATTGTTTTAAAAGGGATGAGTCTGAAATTGAGAAAGAATGTAATACTGTGTTAGAGTATGATGAAAAAATAAGTTTATGTATTTTTAGGGCTAAAAAGAAACTTAATTTAAATTCTCAGATAGTGAGCATTGAAAGTGAATCGCCTGGTAACCATACTGCTGCCGTAAAGGTCGAAAACAAAACTAACATTAGATTACCTAAAATTTCAATTCCTAAATATTATGGTGATCCTAGTTTATTTTTGGAATTTTATAATTCCTTTGAAAATGCTATTGGTAATAATAATGAGTTTACAAAGGTTGAGAAGTTTACCTATCTTAAATCCTTACTCGCAGGACCTGCTTTAAGTGCAGTATCCGGGCTTGCACTATATAATGAAAATTATGACGCTTCTATAAGTTTAATTAAAGAAAGATTTGGACGAACAGATTTGGTAATATCTTCGCACATGAATAAACTCTTGAATCCTGAACCGGTTAGAAGTTCGTCCAATGTGAAAGCACTAAGAACACTATACGATTCCTGTGAAATCAATATAAGAAGCTTAAATTCATTTGGTATTGTGTCGGAAGCTTACGGAACCCTTTTAGGACCCGTTAATTTAAAACTTTTACCAGACGATATGAATCTGGAGTTTAATAAAAAAGAAACTCTAAACAGCAATATAGCCTAACAGAACTTCTCGAATTCATTAGATTGGAAGTTGAGAATCGGGAAGCTTCTAATTTAATAATAAACTCAAGAGACACAAATTGCGGTGTTAAGCAGAAAAAAAAAATAATTACTTAAAATGGACAAGCGTTCCTACTGCTTCGGCGTTAGCTACAGTGACTAAGCCGTATTGTTTCTATTGTAATCAAAATACACATGATGTAGGAAAATGTGAGAAAACAAATGAGCAAAAAAGAGCGATACTAAAATACCATGGACGTTGTTACAAATGTTTTCAGAGAGGCCATGTAGCTTCCAGATGTAAAATGAAATTTCAACCTTGTGAGTTGTGTAATGGTTTAAATCATAATGAGCTATTTTGTAAAAATATTCTTCCTAAAGTGGAAGCAGTTTCAGATGTTAAACAGAAAGTAGTTACAGTATCAGATTCTAAGCAGAATGTAGTTGCATCCCTGTCGTTTAACTCTGAGACTGTTTCTGAAACTGTTGATAAAGGTGTATATTTACAAACTTGCACTGTTAACGCTTCAGATACAGATAATACTAGAAGCCAAATAGTAAAAAATCTTAATTGATGGTGGATCACAGAGGTCATTTATTAAATCTGATTTGGCTAAAGAACTAGAATTAAGGACTTTAAGGAAAGAAAGGTTATATATTTATTCATTTGGGTATAGCCAAGGTAGACTAATAGAATGTAATGTTGTTCAAACTACCCTGAAAAGTATGCATTTCCCTAATGACTCAATCACTATTGAAGCTCTTGTTACAGATACAATTTCTGGAGCGATCATAAAAATTCCCTCCAAAAATATTTTAGAAATATTAAAATCAGAAAATCTAAAATTAGCCGATAGTGGTGAAGCAGCTGAAATAAAAATATTGTTAGGATCTGATTCATGTTGGGAAGTGCAAACAGGCGAAAAGAAAAGAGTAACTAATAAATTATTTGCGGTGTCTTCTATATTTGGTTGGTCCTTAGTTGGATCTTTAGAAAGTGATCAGTCTAGTGCCTGTATTTTTACAACTGGTGCTTCTAATTGCTTGAAGGAAGATAATACTTCAGTTAATGACTGTTTGCGAAGGTTTTGGAGTCTAGACCATTTGGGTTTAGAGGAGAACGAGAATCCTGACGATAAATCAGTCATTGAGAAATTTGAAAAATAATTGCATTTTACTAATCGTAGATATGTAGCTCGTTTGTTATGGAAATCACATCATGCAAACTTGGGTAATAATTTAGAAAATTCCAAGCGACGTCTAGTATCTTTGGTTAATAAACTAAAAAGTGATGAATGGCTTAGGGCGAATTATGATAGCATAATAAACGAACAGTTAAAAAATGAAATAATTGAAGAGTGCGACATTGAAAGTTGTGATAGTAGTAAAATGTATTACATGCCACATTTTCCAGTTGTAAGAAAAAATGTATCAAAAACTAAAGTCCTTATCGTGTTTGACGCATCTTCGAAGTGTAATGGGGTATCTCTGAACAATAGTTTGATGCCTGGCCCAAATTTGAATCCTTCTGTTTTGGACTTGATATTGCAGTTCAGACAATACTACCATATATTGCAGAAAAATCTAATTCTCTGTTGAATGTTGAAAATTATAGCAAATTAATTAGAGCTATTAGAGTAACTGCATGGATATTTATGTTTATTCACAATCTGAAAAATAAAACTGACAAGAAAACCGGACCCTTGATAGAAGAACTTTTTGCCGCAGAATTATATTTGATAAAAGAAGTTCAATATAAACATTTTTCTGATGAAATTAATAGTTTAAAGTCGGGACAGTTGATTTCAAAAAGCTCAAACATTTATGAACTAAATCCTTTTCAAAGTGAGGAAAGAGTTTTGTTAGTAGGAGGAAGACTACAAAAATCAACTTTAAGTTTTCATGAAAAGCATCCTATAATTATTCCTTCAAAAACTCATTTTACAGATCTTCTAGTACGGGATGCACATGAAAGAGTTCATACAGGTGTAGCTAGTACTCTCATGTTCCTCCGTGAAAAGTATTGGATAATTATATCCAGACAAAATGTGAAACGTGTTATAAGAAACTGTGTACTGTGTCAGCGTTATAACTCCTGACCAATGCGACAAGTCATAGCACCATTACCTCTATCTAAATTTAGAGTGCTAAGAGTATTAATATTGTATGATAGTATATTTCTTCCTGAAAATGCAATCGTAATGCTACTAATGTTGTATCTATTTTATTTAATTGCTATTTAAAGTACTGTAGATTTAATGTTTAAAGAAATGTATATATTAGAGAAATTTTTAAGGTTGTAGAAATGTATAAGTGTATTTAAAAATTTTAATTTAATTCTGAAAAAAAGACAGGTTTCTTGTAATAATTCTAGTATTTTAGTTAAATTATGATAATCTTGATTTTTAAATCATTTGTTTATTATTATCTTGAGTTATATAAATTCTTGATTTAAATCCTGACAATAATTCTTGATGAAATTTACTTGAAAATTTACTTGATATTCTTGAAACATATGGTAAGTTTTACATGTTCTTGATATTTATGTGACATTTCTTTTATTACAAAACTTGAATTTGTATTGAAATGCATAATGATTCTTGAAATGTTCATGTAACACTGATAATCTTGATTGTTCTGAACTACAGTTCAGCCGGGCCCAGTGTGTAAGAAATTTTATGTGGAAATATATTTTAATCTCCAAAGAGGGCGTAAATCTTTCATGATGTATATATACTTCTTGCTCTTGGATCTGGCATCCGCCAGTTGAATGTGTGTTAGACTTGAATAAACTTGGCTGTTTAAAAACCTGATTTGTAGTGTTCATGTATCTTTATGTTATGTGTGATTCGAATTAGTGTTTTTTTTTTGAACCAGGATATCTTGAAATTCTTGACAGTTAATATAATATTTTATATTAAATCTTAAATCTCGCACTAGTGGCCCGTAGGAAGTAGGTTGACTATCTCTGCCTTAGTCTAATTTCTTGAAAGGTTAAAACTGACACAAACATACATGAGAATCAGATACAGTACATAAATGTAACAGAGGAGAAAAGTATAAAAGCTTTTAATATACCATCATTTTAAAGATAAATATAAGCATGATAGGTAAACCAATTAGGCCAAAAATAATTTTAAGTCACAATTCACAGACAAGAGGAAAGCCTTACATAAATGATAAAATAATCACAGAGAACCAAAAATCATTATACGCACATTCATCTCTGTTTTTTATGAGTACATACTAACAAAATACCAAACATCAGTCATTATTAATTGTGTACAATGTTCTCTCATAATTTAGTCTTTGAGAAAAATTCAACTTAAGTACTTAGCATTATTGATAAATTCAGCGTAAGTTGCATTATGATAAATACTTCATAAATATACCTTAGACATAGCAAGAAATAAAGTTAACACTAAAACTCTGAGTAATGAATTAAAAGTACTACTATAAGGGAGACACGATTTAGAAATACCTGATAATATTTTGAATTTACGAAACGGAATAAATTTTAATACTGGAAATTGCACTGGAGCAGACATAACCAAATGAAAACATATCTTCCGATTCAATTGATTCAAAGTAGAAGAAAACTGAAAAGTCTGGAAGAAAGTTTTACTGATGTTGAAAACTCATAAGTCGTGCATTTAACGCAGTTAAGGCGTTTGAGTACACTATCCTCTATTTAGCACAGTTTCATTAAAAAATCATAAGTTGACTGTGAAATCTTTATTTAACAAGTTAGACATTTTGCTTAACTCAGATAGAGCACGAATAGAATACAAATCAAAATTAACAGTCTTTACAAACATTTAAATCGTAGGATTGAAAAAAAAAAAACCCAACTTACAAGACATTCATTTGTAAGTTTTAAGTAGCTTCAGGCTTACCTATTAGGCAATATTATGAAGAATATACTCCATAAAAGTAGGTAACATACTAAAACGAATGAAGCAAGTACAACATTTTTTTGAGACTTCTGCATCTAAAAAGCACAGGTAGAATCCTCTCTCGCCAATATATCATTTGGCGCTCGTTTGTTTTGACGTTGCCGAGTTTCATCGTGCAAATGTGACATTAATTTATTCTAACCGAAACTTATTTTTCCTCTCATTTATAAAACTCTAAGTAACTGAAAGAATTTATTTTTAATTGAGGTTTTCAACAATATTATTCAAGATAAAATTAATTAAAAGTGCATGAAATAAAAATAATCTTTTAAAATATACTTCTAAATATGAACGTTAACACAAAGCTTTAAAAATATTCATCTTATAACAGACGAATTTAGTCTACATTATCTGAAAAAGAGCATTTCGAACATTATAATTTATAGTGTTTGTTTTAGTAGCTAACATTTATAGAATAGTCATTGCAACTATTGGTAATAACATCCCCTTTTTCTTGCTATAAGAGGCAACAGACATCATGAAGACCGAATCATAAGGTAACATATTATTTTTTGATAAGATTTTAATCAGGGTAGTAGACAGCTATTTCAACTATACAATTTGTACATCAGATTTGATGAAGCAGATTTTGTAAAGGTTTCATCGAAAGCATTTTAAATAAAGGACAGATAAATTTAGAAGTTTGCTCCGGGTTATAGGCTTATATGAGAGAAGCTTCGAATGACCAACAGAACGACACTGTCCATATGGAATGAGAACACTGTGGTCGAAATATTTCCGTTTCGTTCAAAATCCTTACAGAGTAGCATTTTCCCTAAATCTTCCGCATCAATGATGCGAAAAATGCTCCCTTTCCTCTATTCCGCTTTTAACAGATGGAGTAATAAAGGGACCCAAAGTAAAACATACCATATGCACGTATCGGAGGGGGCAATTTCCGAGCGAGCAATCCTCAAATAGGAAAGCATATATCAAGGTTCTGCTCATGAACCTTACGCAAAATAAAAAAACAGAAAATATATAAATCTTCCGGAAAATGTTTTTGGAAGCAACCCATGTTTTGGGAACTCAGTTGGGGTTTGTCCAAATTTCGGATTTCAGATGGATGAAATTATTTTCAGGAGGTGATATTTCCTCATGTGCTAGTCGTTAGGAGCTTAAATTATTTGAGTGCTCGATTTGGATCATAACCGTCGTACATTTTCTCCAGTTGCGCATTTTCCTTTAATCGATATTAGTACAATCGATATTTGGGATGAAAAGTAGGGCTCAGCAAATTTACTCTTTCGAAAACTACTTAGCAAATTTCCCACTACTGATGAAATTAATTTCATTAGTGGGTTCATCGGAGCACTAAACCCACTGGATCAGCATAATACGCTTCCTTCTTTCTTGCTTGATTACAAGTGAAGCTGCTTTAATTTAATGCATTTATATAATCAATAGAAGAAACGAAAATCGAATTGTTTAGAAATGTAACATTTAAAAATATTATTCTCATGATTGCCACTACAATGGAGCTCTCATTTCAAAGTTTATCTTAAGTGAATTTTACATCAACGAAGATCTGCAGTTTATACAGATATCCTCCACTTGGCGAAAGTTTACTTCTTTACACTTAAGTTTTATGCAATACTCGAATATTTCTAAGTTCTGTTAGCTCAAAGGAATACAGAAAATGCTTTTGAAATAGAATTCAGTATTTGTTTTGTGCAATGACTGCAAAGAAATCTAGCTTCTTTAATTCTAAAATGAGCGTAAATGTAGGTTACATAAAAATTTAGCTTTCTAAGAATACTGAATAACAACAAAATGTGCAAGAAATCAAGTATAGTATCGTAATATGTGCTTTCCGTATTAACCACAGGAAACGACGAATTTTGATCTCAAATGGAGGCCGAACTAGATCATTGGAGGAACTATGATCAGATGGAGACCAGAGGTCATATGAAAATTGTAGAAGTTACCGATCCATTTCACTATTGAATTCAAACTACTACATTACGACACTAAATAATTATTTTCTTCATTCTTCTTTCCATCACTATATCCTTTAAATCCTACCTGAGCTTTTACAGCGAGTTTAACATATCATTGTTCTTACCACCCCTAAGTCTTTCAAGTCTTTCAATCGCCTGCTTGCACCTTTCTAGATTCTGAAAGAGAAAACTATTTTTTATACACAATATTGCGACACAAATACGGCCTATATATGCATCATGTCATTTTTGCTTTTAATCCAGATTAATGCTGATTTCTGATATTTAATATGATTTGATGTGTTTCTTCAAATGTGTTTTTGTATAGAATAATCGTAATTGATTCTTCGGTATCCGAGTTCGTGCTTTTAACTTCGTTAAAGGCTCTAATTCTAAATAGCAAGGGGAATCTATATGCGATATTGTTATTTCATATGAGATTTCTTTCAAAAATTAACTTCGCAATCATCTCGTGTCGTTTTATTGCAAAAGTGGGCTTTTTTAGCAGCTGTGCAACAGAAAACTGATGGCTATGTGATCTTTTTATCGTCCTGACCTTTAATAGCACTAACTGTAGGTACGTATAACAATTGAATGAAATCAGTAGCAACTTAAGAATTTGTTTCCTGATTCATCTCACTTACTTAAGAGTAACATCAAATCACATCCATGAGTTCATGAGACCTGAGACGACCAGAATCAATTCCCGACTACAGTAAATTTTGTTTCTGATGCAGTTGATGAGCAAAAGGATATGCAAAGAAATAGATTCTTAAGAACTGCACATTAAAAGAAACTACACATTTTTCACAGATTATACGCCTTATGCTCGGAAACATATTTCTTTTGAAATAAAAGGTGGCTGAGGAAACTAGATAAGATAGTGTAGGCCTTTATTCTGCCTGCCTCAAGAAGAGGGACACCTGTCGGTTTTTAAGCTTACCAGTCATGGTTAGAGGAGACTACGCAATGCGAATTGTTCTCGAGCTTAACACCGAAACCCATTCAGCAAAGGAAAAAGTTTTGGTGCATTCTTAAGGTTACCTTCTTTAACCATCCTACCCACTATACGAGAACACTGTATGTTATCATTTAAAAACCACTTACAGCTTCCGAAATCTCTGCATATGATGAGCTTCCCATCCAGAATAAAAGTTTTCTAGTGGTAGAGTAAGCTTTAGCTTTTCGCAGAGTGTTCAGTTCCGGATGATTTGAAGGTTACTTCAATATAATCTGAGGATTTTTATGATGTTATAGATAATGTAACTTGAAAAAGAACGAATGACCATCAAAATGCCTGCCATGAAAGAACGCATTTGCTTAGGAAGATAGTCGTTTCGTCTATTACCAGTATTAATCTACAGATCGTATAAGAAGAATGTTGAATGATTTTATGTAAATGTAAATGCAGTGTGTTAATATATATTTCAGAATGAAATAATAAATAATATAATAGTTTTCGAACTTTGTTATTTCATGAGACGCGTTCTTACTAAGATGGTGCTGAATGTGAATACCAAGATACAGTTGCATGGAAGGGACAAGTGACTTTAGCGTAACATAGTCACCAGGTTATGGAAAAATAATAATAAAAAAAAAAAGATTGCTTACAACGGAGACCATTCAGGAAAGATGACCGTCTCAAAGGAGTGGCAGGTAGAACCAATGAAGTAACAACAGGGAATATATTTGTGCAATTACGGGTATTGTATTTTCCCAATGTCTGCACAATATTATCTCAGATTCTGTAGTCATAGCATTGTTATAAAATGATGCGATCAAAGATCTAGCCCTGATTCTGACTCACTTAGTAGCTCTTTAGAAATCAGTCAAAATTATGTTAAAAATAATTTTTGTTTATTTGGAAGTGATTGCACAATATATTTTGAATCTTGTTTTATCTTAATAATTCACATTTTTGTTATCTTATTCGACAATGTGCTCATCAAGCTAAAGACTGCACGTTTCCAAGCTAATAACTGAAAGAATAGTTTACATTGAGCAATTTATAATTATTGTTTTTTCAGCAAAAATATTTACTAAAAGTACATTTTCAAAATCTTAAAACTATAAGCTTATCACTTTCGGTTTGTTACTGCGAAAAACTATGACTTTAATATTCGTGATGACACTTAAATATCTCATCAGTTTTCAGAGACACGTAGACAGGAAGTCAAATCTTCAGGGAAAAAATATTTTGGTTATGTGAGATGGATTTTTCCTTTAAATAACTCAATAATGCACTCTGAGCTAATATAGAAACAATTCAGGAACGTCTGAAATATACCTGTCCTACAGTTTAGGAAGCCAGAATCTGCAATTTATTGAGCAAATATGTCCTTGTAATTTGAAATGCAGAAAATTCTAACACACAAGACTGAATGTTTCTAAGTTTCATTCCCTTAAAGTTCAGGATATCAGGGTAAATATCGAGATTTGTTTTATGAAAGAGAAGCTCATGAATCATTATGCATGCATATTCAAATTCACTGCTATTAAAAAAATTAAGTGTGTTTATAATTTCTTTGAGGTATTAAATTATAATCGCAAGGTTCTAGAGGTACAGTATTTTACTATTATTCATAAAATTTACAAAACAATTTTAAAAAACAATTTATTTACTGAAATTTACAAAGGTGTATTAAATAATGCAGTCATTCTTTATGCAGTTTTATTTAATTAAAGATTAAATTAACATTTCATCGGAAAGGTAATGAATTTGCAAAGTCCTCTTAAATGAAAATTAATCTGATTCAAAACGTTGTTAAATTAAATAGGAGTTTCGTTTGAAGTGGAATTCAGATTTCTAATTTTCATAGTTATTTTTGTATTCTCGAAGATATTGAGAATTAAAACTACTTTAAAGCTATTTTGTAAAAAATCCCTATAAAACTAAATCAGCAGTTTTAAAAGCACTATATGTCTTCTGATTTATTTTATGCAGGTAGTGGCAAAACTACTGTCATGTGAGGAAATGAAAAAATTTACTTTATATTCAGACGAGTGAAATTAATAACATCATTATTTCTCTAACCATGCAAAGTATATACTTTATTCCAACATTTTTACAAGCATTCAAAGCATTTCCAGCAATTTGTTAAATTATTTTGATCTGACAGAAATTAGAAATTCAAATAATTCTCCTGGCATGCAAAATTAAATACAGTGAGAAAATGTGAATTTAATTGCTTTTAGGAAACATTTACTTGTTTCTTGTTTTCCTTGGTCATGTTGTGCTGTGCTGTTGCACATTTTATGCAATTTATTAAACGGAAAACGGGATAAATTATAGAAATAAGAATAAGAATTTCTAACTCCATCACTCTAGCAAACATTTTCCACTCGCCTCCAAAGAGGAAATTACAATAAGGAAGTTTTGTTGTATTTCTTAAAAGTAGAGAACCACATTGGACTGCATTGTATTGTGTGGTATTTTATAAAATGCATTTGTTTCGTGTACCAGAGCTTGAAATATTTTTCGATATAAGTATTCATTAATAGTACTCGAGTTTACTCTTTTAATGTTTACGAATACAAACTGCTTAAGGAATAATTTAAAGAGGAATAAATTAAGAAATATCTAACTCATTAGATTATCAGCATTTTAAATAAACTTTTTTGCAATAAAATTCGGGATCAGCATTTAGCAACTAACAGTATAGTGTCTATGTTTTGTAAAGACGATTGTTATAGATAACACTTATTTAACGAATTCGTTGAACATTGTAAAGTTATAATGAATATACTAATATTGCACAGTTAGTGTAACCATGTAATAAATATAATTAGTTCAGTAGTTGCTGCACATATAACTGTTTAATTCTATACATATAAGACATAAATAAATAATTTATAAACTTTTGTAATCTAATTCCATAATTACATTGTAAGGATCCTAAGTTTTACAACGTTTATTTTATTTTAAATCTTTACTATCACTTCTTATTTTCTACTTCCGGCCAGAAATAAACGCTTTAACTTATTTATGCAAATTATCTTGCTAACGTAAAGTTATTAAGTTGTGGCTTTTTGCCAAGCAAGAGAGAGGAAGGAATTATTGGAAGCAAGCCGCTTGCCATAGTAGTTTTACGAGTTTTCACTCGGTTGCTGGTTGCCTTCAAGGCCAGAGGTTTAGTCCTCTTGATAATTGCAAAATGTAACGTAGTTTTAGCAGCTCGGCGTACTACATACGGACTTTGTTAAATAACGGCCAATTTAATGCTAGGCACTTGTATACTAATTCAAAGTTAGTTTTAGTTAGTAGTTTTATATTCTTACGTTCAGACCACAAGTGGTTGGTCTCTGTATTCCGAAGTTCAGGAAATATATGTAAAGATAGAAAAATAAAGAGTTTCGTATACCCTTCCCGTGTGTATTGTCTACTTCACAATTTATTGAACATTGCTTGAGTAAGCTCCCTGTTCCGAGTCAGGACAGTTCATGTTTCCAAAGCAAGTCAAGAGGAATACAAGTCCTGATAGTGGCGCCCGACGAAGAAGAATAGCCATGGCCGAGTTTCAAGAAGAACCTGAGGTACCTGCAGAAGCGGCTCAGAATCCAGAAATGCCAGCTGACGCCCTGGAAGGATTTGGTTACATCGTCCAGACCATGCGCGCATCGATGAAACCAGAAGCAACATTTAATGGAAACTCAACAGTAACAAGTTTTTTGGAAAAATTGGATGATCACTTCATGCTGTATCCAGTCCATGAGTTCCAGAAAGTCACCTTAGCTACCAGCGCTTTGAGGGGACAAGCGCTTAATTGGTTCAAATGTATAGGCAGAAACCTCTTGGGTCAAGCGGGAAGTCCCACCTATACTTACGAAAATTTTAAGACTGCCTTAGTAAAAGCCTTACCTGTCGTAAGAAATCGTGCAAAATTAGAAGCGGAACTCTTCAGCATATACCAGCAACGAATTGAAAATCTCTCAAGCTTTATTTTAAGAAAAATTCACGTCTTTAAACTCTTGTATGGAAGCCGTCCGGATCCTGAGATAATCCAAGTAATTTTGCCTAGGTTACTTCCCCAAGTACAAGACTTTATTGAATTAAGGAATCCGACTACACTGGAAAAGTTATTTGAGCTAGCAATCCAGTTTGAAAGTAGAAGAACGGCGGGCATTGAAAGAAGACGCCAGTATGAGTAACGAAGACAATTTGGTGCGCCAAGACCACAGCAAAGGCAAGAACACGGCTACGGAAGCAAATCGAATCAATGGGCAAGGAAACCTGAGTATCGAAAAAGAACCGGCGAACGTCGGCAGTTCAATAGTAAGCCAGAAAAAACGTCTGAAGGCCAGCGGAAAAAGAAGGAAGGCATGGAAAAGAAGAAAGAAAATTTAAACTAAAACGGATTTTTGCTGACGGAAGGGTGCGGAAATCCAAAGGCCAAGAAAACCCCTCTTCCTTCAAGTTAAATACAGTTATTCTGAAAAATTTGACTCTTCCAAAGATTGAAGTTTTGGTGAACAACATCCCAGCCACCGCACTCCTGGATACAGGCGCGCAGTGTTCTTGTGTGGCAGAAGATTTTTTTAGGAAGTACTTCCGTAGATACAGAATGTATAATTCGGATAATAAGACAGTGTTAGCTGCGCAGGGAGAAAGAGGCAAATGCATAGGTAAACTACCACTTTATATTCGCATTAAGGACAAGCAAGTAAAGATCATGTTTTTTATCGTAAAAAATCTACAAGCACATGTCATTTTAGGGATAGATTTTCTTTCAGAGGCAGAAGCAACGCTGGATTTTAACCAAGCGTCCCTTAAGCTGACCATGAAACCAGTTCTGGAAGAAAAAAGAGAACCACGTCTCAGAATTTTGAGTGTCAATACCCTTGCTAGGATAGTTACAGGTTGGTGGTTGCCTCTTAAAATGGTACCGATACCAAACCGGTATAATGCATAGACTCTTTTCCGTGTAGTGTTTTTGCATATTAAAGACACTTAAATCAATTAATACTGTTGCGAAATGCCCAACTATGGTGAGATAGTTTCTCCGCAAAGCGAGGTTAAGGCTGCCAAAAAGTGGCAAGAAAAGGCAGGGTTGCCGTAACAGTATTGACGAAATCTCCCATTTGGCGATGTTTGGTGACAAAATTAGCGATATGATATAGGCTGAGCGAGAAAATTCTAGAAGGCATTCTTAGCAGTTTTCTTGGGAATATTCTCGAAGGTATGTTAAAGCTATATACCCGGACGTGGAGTGTAGAGTATTTTGTGTTCAGAAAGTAGTGTCTTGAGTTCAGAGATTAGCTTGAGAGCGATCGACAGAGTCGCGAGCTGTACTTTAGGGTTTTGCCGTGAAGCTCTCTTCACCGTTATAGTCTGAAGGCTGCGTTGCTGATTGTTTCAGTGTGCTTATCGTAGTTTTTCGACGAATGTAAACGAAACTGTCCTGTGTCCTTTGAAACTGTCCTGTGTAACACTGGGGAATAAATTGTGTTTTTATTCTTCATTTAGTGTTATCATCAATTATTACAAATCCACGAAACTGTAGAATACGACATTACAACAAACCGTTCGAAAGGTCGGTGCAGAGTTGAAACGTTTAAACTCTGATATAAATATGCAACTAAATTCTCTATAAAGAGAAAGCTATATTAACATTATCGAATAAACAGTATTTGGTTAAGGAACTAATGCTCTTGTTGCAATATATTTTTACAGATTTTAGTAAATTTTAGCTGTAATGATATATTATAATTCAGTTTCAATTATTACTTTTACATGTTTGCTTATTTTCTATAAGGAATATAACACGTATGTTATGAGAAATTATAAACGACGTATGCTGAAGTTATATTCATAAATTATAGCTTTACTGAAGATTATTTTTGCTGATAATGCCTTTTCCAATGCGCTTTTTTAATGCTCAAGAGATTCTTCTAATCGACATTTAATGGCTGCAATGTATCCATTTAATGTTTCATCATTCAAAGAATCATAATACGTATTATTTTAAAAATTAAATCATTACATTTTATGGCTAAACATAGGACAAATGTATTAGAAATCAGAGTTGAACTCTTCGAACCAAGCCTTGCTACTGCAGTTTCTATAAACAAAGATCATTTTTATACCTTAAACGCGAACGAAATCGTTAAGCAATTAATATTAATGTTTCATTCTGAAGTGCTTGTAAACTTCTGGGAGTTAATCCCGAATTGCTGTTTTATCTATCTCTCAGTTAAGAACAAAATGTAATTAGGTGCGTCCACTGAGCTACTAATCGCAAAATTTATATCCATTGATCACGATAATGGATGACTTTGATATAAGTTCACTTCGATTTTTATGCCACTGAATGCTAGTACAGGCATACATCACATATTCTGAAATTTATTTAGTTCCAAGTTATAAAATGTAATGTAATGGAAAATTTTCAATTAATGAATAATTAATTGGGTTATTTAAATTATTCAATAAAATGATTAATAATTTTCGAAGAATTCACTTATTGAATAAGAGTGCAAACATTTTGGAATACAAAGTCTGTAAAGATATATTAATAATTTATTTAATATTTATTAATTTAGTAATTATATTGTTAATTATTAATATTACGACTATTAGTAATGACTAAAAGTGTTCATTAATATACCAATTATCACATAACTAATTTATTTTGATATATTATTATTATAGACTAATGTTATTAATTTTTATTAGAATAGATGCATTAATTAGTGCTTGGTAAATATTGTGAAGAAGTTTAAAAAAATTACTTTTCTTTGAACCACTAGACAAATGAATATTAGACAACTGAAATACTAGACAACTGAAGCCTACTTTTTTAAGAACTGACTATCACACATTTATATATCGGTTGTGTAGAGATGCAATACACAGAGGTTTCATTTCTAGATTTATAAATTGTGTTAGGTGTGCAACAACTTTATAAATAGTTTTGATATAATCGAATGTAATAACAAAGCGTACTGCAGAGCATAAGAGTAAACTGAAAACTGCTGCCAGTTATAATGTTAGTTTGCATTATGTTGTCGTTATGTTATTATGTTATTTTGCATGTTAGATAGGTGTTTTATATTCTACTTATGTTGTTTTGTAAAAAGAGATTAATTCAAATTTGAAAATTCTTTTGAAATTTAGAGCAGATTTCGTACAGAGAATTGTTAACAAGTCTGTCTTTGTAAGTTAAGACAAAAACTCGGTAACTATACAAGGCAATGGACTAGAACCAACAGTGTTTTTAACGATGGCTAGACATATGAAACGGACGAAAGAGGAACATCATTAGTGTGCAAAAAAGGAATAGGAGTCATAGGAAAGAAAAGCATAACGTCATAGGTGGAAAGTTTAAGGAAGGGATTATGTCTATGCGTCAAGAAATTGTGTTACAATGCTTGGGTAACAGACAAATATTAATTTTGATTTAAAGTCTATTGGGAGCTTTAGCACTGAAGAATCTGGGCTCTTTCAAAAACTAATGCTTGTCAGAGTATTGAAATTTGGAGACAAAAGGTATGCCGGTGATATAAATTCGAACCAGAGCTTAATACTATGAGTAGGGTGTAACATGTCAAGTTTAGAGAAAAATAAACTAGTGCTAACAAAAGGACGTAAAAATTTCAGTTATTTTGAAAACGCCTTGCGAATCTAAATGAATTATTAATATAACAATGAAATCTGAATGCCATTTTATTACATTGTATTTCGGAATGAAAGATAGTAATAAAAATGTCACAATTCTTTGGAAAGCTGAAAGAATTTTCTCAGACTTTATAGCAGTTTGAACACATGTATATATACTGCTTACTAAAATTAAGGGAGAACGTGATTCATTGATAACAGACAACTGCTGGTAAATAGGTAATGCAACGTTGAAACATGTCTTGGAAACTGATAAGAAAATAAAGAACCTAACAACAACATCGTCTTTTAATTAAAACAAACATTTGATTTTCTCGTGCCCTACATTTGATGGCCCTAGATTATGCTTACAGAACGATTTGAAAATGTTCGGAGTGACTTGGCCAGTGAACTTATCTGTTTTCGTGAAGTCCAGACTGCTGTTCTCTGTTTTTGTTCGCTTTATTTATGCATGTAACTTTTAATGTTTATTTATACATGTAACCTTTAATGTTCTAGTTAACTTACTTCTGTAAGCCCCGTGTTGTACATATGTGGTGCACGGGGAGTCTGTATGTTCTCAAAGGAAAAAAAAAAAAAAAATCAGATGTTTCTTATCATTTTGCACGTTAAATGTAAATGAAACTGGAATTAATTTCGAAACTTTACATTGCATTTTAATAGAAGAATATTTCTCTTCCTAATGAAAAAATTATGAAATAACTGAATTTTTCATCAAACTTGAGAGCCCACCAGCGGCCGAGCGGTAAAGTCGCTGAACACTGGTAGTTCGGTCGCGAGGTTCGAATCCCGCGAACGGTCTGTCTGCATGGGCGTTTTTGTGGTTTTCTCCATGTGTAACGTGCATACGAGCCAGTTTACCTTAGAAAGTCCTCCACGAAAGGCATCTCTCCCTTTAGGCAGATAGCCCCCGAGGCTTTGCCATAATCACACACACATCAAACTTGAGAATTACAGTTGCGTGCGTATCTAGACCTTATAAAAAGAAGCTTTTTGATCTTATTTCTTACGGAAATTTGTAATTTTCTGAACAATTCGAATTATTGTAAAAAATGCATGCCAAGAAAAAAATAATTAATTTAAAAATACGTATTAAAAGCCTGTTTCAGATTATGAATAACTATGAAATTTAAAACCCTACATTTCTGAGTGATCAAGCAAGAAACACATTAAAAATTTTAGTTTTATCATAACCTATCCAATACTCATGTGTTGGTCACATGGATATGAAGTTAAATATTTTGCTACTTAAATTCTACTTTGTAGAATGTCAGTTGAAAAATTACTTGGAACTGATATTTCGATTTATAACCTTTAAGGTGTCAGAAAGAAAAATCTTACTAGTATATATTTCGAATTCAGTTTTTTGCTAAGCTTCGTCAATGATTTCTTACTTATATCTTTGCCGATCAATGGGGCTGTGCATTAAAATTATTCGATTTTCATTCAAATGGTACTATTTACGTGCTTATCGCCTGGGCTTAGCTGTACCGTACTTACAGGTCCCGAGACGCATCATATTATTTTCGTAATTTTGGCTACTTTAATGAGATGTGTGTTCTAATAAAATGGTTTTGCATCTAAAACTTCTACAATTCAAAATCTTAACTCATAAATAAAGCTAAACCTCTAATTTTGAATGTAAGTTAGAATGCAGGCAAGTTAGAATTAAAACTTACTAAAACTTACTATTTACTTGCTTTAAGTATTTTTTAAATATTTTTTATGTAGTATTTAAGTATTTTCTAGATATGAATTTATATTTTTAAGTATATATATATATATATATTTTAAATTATGAATTAGTTCTTTTTGTTTCTTATTGCTTTATAGAAATTATGTCTAGTTCCTTTTCAGTTTCTTTTTATGGATATGCATATTCGTGTCAGGGAGGTTTCTGTAGACAAGGTTTTCTAAGATGCATTGGTTTCTAAATTAATTTTTCTGAAAAATTAATTTTAAAAAATTTAATTTTTTTTAAAAGTTTAATTTAATACTTGACTTTACATTGCTTATTTCTCAAAAAAAACTTCATTGGTATTTTCCATTTAGAACTTTAGTTTTAATTGCTAATTTCTAAAGGTACCACTTTATTGGTATTTATTTCTTTTTGGACATTCTTCACTCTTTAATTTTGGTTTTGACTTTTACCCTTGCCTGCATGAATGACGAAACACGAATTGAATGATTGGAGAGTTAGGGTTGGAGGCAACTTCCCCTTGATAAGTCTGTCTCTTGCCTGCTCAACAGTCATTCACTTATGCATTTTTTTAAAAAAAAAATTAGATTAATTTTAATTTGCTAAATTGGTGAATTTGTTTTTATGGTTTGGTTTTGCACTTGATTTGCTTCTGCTATCTGAATTTAAATGATATTGTAGATTAGTTCGAAAATTAAATCTTTTATATGTTTGCGCATTTTTTAATTTTTTTAACTTTAAATTTGCTTTTTTGATTTTAACTTTAAATTTGCTTTTTTACGTATATACATGTTTGTTAAAATTTAATTTGTTTAAATCTAATTTTAAATGTATATTTTTCATGTAAATGCTGAACTAGTTGTCAAATATCCTCATATTTTTCATCTTTTGTGCATAAATCATTATTCTTGTCAATTTATTTTTCAAACTTAGGTAAACATTAATTAAAGAAACTAAACAACTTTAAACGGGAAAAATGTAAGTAGATTTTATGAAGCAAACAGTTTAAAATTTTCATTCATAGTCAAAAATTCTAAAGGTGATTTATTTAGAGCAGAATTAATGATATCTGCAAAAATATTCATTGCATAAACCTCATGAAGAAATCTACAAGTTTTCTTTCTGAATAAACATATTAAGAACTTTCTGCACTCACATTTCGGCAAATTCAAAGCAAACAATGTTTTTACACTTACATAATTTTAATATAGAATAATGAATTAAACATTTCAAATGCAATTTCGATATATGTTACAAGACAAATACAGGCATACAAAATCCCACTTGAATGTAACGTGCTTTCAGTTCAATGGAATAAGATAGGGAGGGTGGAAAGTTTCGAGCCTCAAACAATACAAGTAGTTAAAAATTTCGTACGATGTTAGATTGGAGTTTTAAGATACATTGCGTAACGTTTTATGAAATTTTAATATTTTTTTTTCTTTTTTCAGGTAGAAAAATGAATAAAGTATCAGGAAAAAGAGTAATTGACCAAATGTTTAAGCGATGGGTGGCTGACTTCAGAAATGGATACTAAAGCATCCCCATTGATTCACGAGAAAGACGTTCATTGACAGCACCAGCACTTGCAAATATCTACACTGTGCTGCATGTGATCATGGATGGTTATTAAATTACTGTTAACATAGTGTCTGAATGTTTCCTGTCGACCGAAAGTGGGCAACTCCTAATACATTAATAACTGTCCATTAACAAATTATCAACTCATTGGGTCCCCACGAACAAGAAGGACAGCAGGTGTGTGAAATTAATGAAGATCAAGCTTCAAGGGTTGTAGAGCCGTTAGGTTATTTTGAAGCAGGAGACATGAAAAATGAGCAGTGCCCTCGCCGGGACTCGAAATGGGCCTCTCGAACACGCGCCAAGTGTGCTTCCGCTATACCACTCTCCCTTTTAAAGAGCGACTGGGGATTAGGAGACTTAATCGTTAAATCCTAGTTCTGACGAATTATTGTCTACTACCTTTTAGTTCAGGCGCCACTGCAGAGTCACTAGATTATTTCGAAACTGTTGAAACTGAATACATGAAAAACGAGCAATACCCTCGCCGGGACTAGAACCTAGACCTCTCGAATATGCGCCAAGTGTTCTACCGTTACATCACGAAAGCATGCTAGAAGCAAGGAGAAAGTAGGGTGTTACTTCAATGTGGATGAAAAGGTCGATGAGACGGTCGTTTAAATGTGTGAGACTCAGAAAAAGTATCTCCATACGATGACTGTAAACAAACTTCGGCACAGAATACATAAATGCATTAATATAAGGGGTGATTTTGTAAAGAAATCATAATCAGAAACTGCAGTCTAATCATCCCGTTCATTATGAGACTCAAAATATGTCACCCTTTCCTCATATAAAGTAAGCAGCAAGTTTATAAGTTCATGTTCGTAGAAACTAAATTTGATGCTACTAGAAAGGTGAAGTAAATATAAAATTTCAGCTACGTTATATCTAAACAATATCACAATTAACGTGAAGGAAGGGAAAATATATATACATTATAAATTAACATCAACGCAGTCAAGAATTTGGTTCACACGTGACCAACCACATTGCTCATTAAAAGCCAAACAGAAGGTGGGGAAAATTATATGCAAAACATATATGATAATACATGAGGGGGATAATTGAATCGAGGGAAAACGTACGTGATAATCGAACTTCACCAATGTTTCACAGGCACAGCCTTATCACAGTAACTTTACAATTTCGTCACTGTTTTGGTGCAGATTTTCCCGGAGGATGAATCATATGATCTCCAAGCTCTCTCTCCTTACCACCAAACCACTCGAAATGACTTTTCTCTGACCATTACTTTTTAAATTCCTCTTTACAATTTCCTTTACCAAACCTTTTTCGAATTGATATAGCAAGTATACATAACTTATTACTGTACCGATCAGGGCGGCATATGGTTAGTGAAAAAAACTAGGAGCCTCGTCCGTGACTCGGTGCTTTTCCTCAGCGTCCGTTCAATGCCTCTTTCTACTTCTGTCATCTAAACCGCGTATGATTAACAGTTCAGAGAAAAATCAACTGGAGCGGCCTCCAGTACGTAAAGCAAAATCTGATTTTTGGTTCCAGAACAAGTGCGACTACCTTACATCTATTTTTTTGTTAAACAAAACAAAAATGCCTTCAAAGAAAATTGATATAATGCTTCGTTCAGGAGATATGAGAGATAAAATTCTGGTAGCTTCATCTTTGGGCTTAATGACTTATCAAATGAAGGCTAGTCGTGATTTAATATCGGTGATGTTCTCTCGAACCCATTGATTTTGTCTCAGGCATTGCAACTTGGTCATTGAATTCATTCGAGCACATTGATTATTTCAACTCAAGAAAGGAACATATTTTGATTTAGGAAATGTTCCAGCAATACCAAGAATTTTAGAATGTGGTAGACAATCTGTAATCCATCGATACAATACAAATTTTTATGACGTTAAAAGTCGTCTATTCAGCACTTGCTATTAGATAATTAAAATAACATTCGGCGTAATGCTGACCTACGATTACATCTCGGCGTCCTTACATTTTCAGGGTCTGAATTATTATCATGAGACTTTGAAATCATATGCCTACTAAATAATAAAATGTACCGAGGTTATTCTAAGGACATTTGAACTTTCTAACCTCTTAGATACATACCAAAATATTGTTGAGTTTTTCCCTGGGACACAATGTATATGCTGAAGCAATTGTTTCAGAAACATGATGTTTAATTAATTTGATTTTTTAAGGTTGCTATAATTTTAGACCAAAAAATTAATTTTAATTTTTCTCGAAACTTTATGTTCTAGATATTTTTATGACCAGAAATTTTCATCAATATTAAAAAATATATTTACAAGTGATTTTTCCTCTTTCGTAACAGCTTAAAAGTGGTTAAGTAAAATTTTGAACTTTTCTGTTTCTCCATGTTTTTCTGAACAGAAGACATTAACAAGTATTTGGTCAGAAACTACTCAAACTTGAGATCCATTTGAATGTTTTGAAGCGCAAAACATCCAGAGTTAATTACCGATTTTATTGTCTTAGCGGCACCTAATAACTAACGAAGAAATTTTGTATTAAACTGCCAGAAAATGCTTAAATATGTAAAATGTACTTGTATGCATAGATATTTAATCATTTTGCGGTTTTGCAGCTGAGGATGGTGGTTCGGCAAAACCATCGAAACTAGTCCTGTGAAAATTTTGTAAATATAACCCTGATTTTTGTTGTTTGACTTCTGAATTAGTATTTATTCGGCGTGTTATTGTGTCTTAATTGTATGCATAGATTCGAAAATCAAGTAACTAGCACAATAAAACTGATAAATGCGTATATGGAATCAAATATGCTAAATGTAAAGTACAGTACGAATCAACATAAACATCTGTTAGGGTAAGTATCTAGAAATGGCAAAATGAAGCAAACAACAAACAAATGTTAATGCATCTCTTTATTTTTCAAACTGGTATATGAATATAATAGATTTACAAATATTTCTGCATACGAAGAAACACCATCTAGATTTCGCTCGTTTTAAAATCTACTTACACAACTGATATTATAAATGAGTAGTTCGAGTTAAAATATCAAATATTGCATTCTCAAAGCTTTTATTATATACATTAATAAATTCATTTCAGCCTCATAAAATAAAATAAAATAAAATACAACTGAAGAGAATTCTTGGGTGTATAAAGCATGCATAATTTTCTCTTAAGATTTCAATTAATTGTTCTTACAGTTTTAAATTGAAAGAGCCAAATAATGATTAAGCCTTTGAAGTTATGCGGGAGTTGTTAATGCCCGGCCCTTTAATATCGATTGTGTTAAATAGAGGATATCTGTGTATTGGATTTTAAATCATCACGATAGAAAATTACAAGTTGCTTTACTAATTATTGCAAATAGGTATCAAATTTGCATTAACAGAGGACAAGATTCAATTTATAGGATGTTTAATTATAATAACTTCAGTCCTTAGATAAAATTTACAACGTCAGTCTTGGAATAAATGCCGAATTGGAAATAAATGTTTGTATTTAGAATTTTCAAGTATAGGATTTTAGATAAATTTTAATCGAGGTTTATTCTCGGCATTTTAGCAGGGCTATTGATGAAAATTGTATCAACTATGATGTCCAACTGGCTTTAAATGAAATCAGTAAAAGAGATGATCAGAACGTTGTGATTTTTATTGATTCACATGCCACTAATAAAAATAATTTCTTCAATCCTTCTTTCAAACAATGGGTCTGTTCTAAATTATCAGCTTGTGATAAATTCCCTAATAAATAATGGTCACAATGTTACTCTGCAGTGGATCAAAAGTCATTGTTTAATCACGGGTAATGAGTTTGCTGACACTCTGCCCAAGTCTGGATCTGTCCTCCCTCACCCAATCCTCTTCTTTGTTATCACAATGCTAAGAGAATCATTGGAGCCAGATGTGGAGCTCATCTTGTGGACTCAGAATGTAGACTCTGGAAAGAGAACGATTTGGGTTTCCCTAATGGAAAATCCCATTCGTTGCAACCTACCTAGAACTGTTGGTGTCGCTAACATTAGAAATTGGACATGAGTACATCATGTAACACCTACACAGATATGGTTTAGCACACTCTCCTTCTTGTCCATTATTATGTAATACTGACGACATGTACGATAACCATTTGGGTATTTATTTTGTGCTTAATGACGTGGTAACGGCTAATGCTCCTAAAACTATTGTGATGATATTAGTGTTCCTGGACTGCACCGTCACAGACTAAAAGTCTTCACGCCTAGGTTTGGCGTAGGATTAAAAAGAAAAAAACAAATTAAAGTTTTACATTTTATATTACGCCTAAAAAAGGGTTTTTTAACGTATTCTGCATTAACTTTATTTATTAAATATCATGCTCTTCGGACTTAAACTATACGAAATTCAGTTCAACAGCAGTATCACAAAATATATAAAAACAGCATATCTTTAGAATTTCCGATAGAAGACTCGCACGCTGAAAATAAAAGTGTTTTTTACCGAAAAGTATCGCCATCACTAGCTTTGAAATTGCTAAGTTTGTTACTCAGAAATTCAAAAAATTTACAAAACATGAAATAGATAATAAAACAAATTCGAAATTAAAAATTTGGTGGTCCAGGTGCCCATATTCATGTGGAGGATTACGTAATTCAAAATTTGATGGCTTTAGGTTCCATTGTTTTTTTCACAGTGCGAGAAACATTCATGCATTCATGCAGATTCTTGATAATTTAAATTCTTTAAATATAATACAGGGAGATAATATGCGGTAGCAACAATTTAAAAAGCGATTCGCTGTTTATACTGAAATGTCACAAAATGCCATTTTGAGACTAATAGCTCTTCTGGGCTACCCCACCTTTGGGCTAAAAACAAACAAAAAAAAAAAAAAAAAAAATAGGTACATGTAATCAAACATTCCTCTGCTGAATCTATATTTACTAGCAAAAGAATTCATTACAACACAACGGTAAAACATATTAAAGCATAGTTTTACTTATGTGACTCGAAATGGAAGGTTTATTAATTTTTATGATAATAGATACATTTAATATGACATTTTTATTAATAATCTCTTAATTCTAAAAACGGAATAACATTAATTTTAATTAAGATCAGGATTGAAGCTATCCGTGTAAACTTTTAATTTATTAAATAGTTTCTGCTTTGCAGTAAGATAGGTTTACTTAGAAATAGCAGGGGGAAAATTACTATTATGTGTGTGTGATTATGGCAAAGGATCTGCCTAAGGGGAGGGATGCCTTCGTGGATGACGTTTTAAGGGAAACTGGCTCGTATACACATTACACATGGGCAAAGCCGCGAAAGCGCCCATTCAGCCAGCCCGTTCGCGGGATTCGAACCTCGGACTGAACGACTAGTGTTCAGCGACTTTACTGCTCGCCGCTGGTGGGCCAACTTACTATTGTGAATTTAAGTGCATATTAATACAACAGCCTTAGAAACAGCTGTCATGAATTATACTTATTTCAGGTAAATGTGCTTAAAAAGTTACTTTTGAAATTTATCAAATAAGCCTATTATTTTAAAATAAATACAATTAAATATAATAAACAAGCGCAATATTTAAAAAAAATTGTTTAACTAACTGAATCAATAAAGTTAAAAACCTATTTGCCTAGCGGTGTACGCCAAAGTGATGTCATATCTATTAAAGTTAATTTTTCAAACCGATGTCTTCAAGGCATATCTTACGAAAATCAATTTTAAGCCAATTTTCGTGAGATCTTGAGATTAATTCCTGACTTGCGTAAAGATGCTGGCAAAGTTGCCGTGCTCAGTAAGTTTATACTCACTATAAAAAATAATACGCATGCGTCCCCTACTACAGAAATTGACAAAGACTTTTAATTTCAAAATTTGAGATCCTGTTCGGGGATGCTACACAAATTGAAAACCAAAATATTTGCATTTATGCGTAACAAAAAACGAATACCACTTAAGAGAAAAGTTTCCGATGTTTAACAGTTAAGAATTGCTGTACATCTGATTGAAAAACATAATGATAAATATAACTTTGTCTTCCAAAAATGTAATATTATTCATAGAATCTTTTAGTAACTTTTTGTCGAAAATAATAGGAAGCTTCATTGATGGTAAATAGAGAGATCGTAATATTATTTGCCTCAATTAAGAACAAGAGATATTTCCAGTTTAAGATAGTTCTGTATGATTATTACATATTGTTTCTCAAGTAATAAAGCTGCACAGTAAGCAACGAGAGGTTATGAATTTCATGTTTTATAATGAGTATCAACTTTTAATAACTATAAGGACAATATAAAATGCTAAATTTCATATTTTTATAAAAGTTATCATTGTAAATTAAAAATGTAAAAAAAAAACTCAACATTTTCGTTATTAAACACTTTTTTACTTGAAATGTATGGCTATAACCAAGAGGTGCGAAAATAAATTACTTAGCGGACATGGTGAATAAGGGCTTTGTGGCATAGTAAATTTTTTCTAGTCAAAATAATAACAACTCAATTAATGATAAAACATCAAACAAAGACAAATTGGAAAACTGCGATACATAATGTATATGTTATGAATAATTATGGCCCATACACTACGCTATTTATATTGTGCTATTAAAGATCTAAGATTTCTGACCATAGTTGAAGATTTGAAGATGCATTAAAGCGAAACTGCTGACGGTTCTTTTTTTACTCTGTGTGTAAGAATTATGTTAATTTAATTCACAGTTAACTTTTGAGTTAAACTTCCTTTCCTATCGCTTCTTAATTTCAACTTAACACTTCCGGCCGGAAAGTAGTTTTAAAATAACGTCTGAATGCTAATGAGGATGGTGTGGTGGTATATTTAACTATGGCAAAGTACACTAGTGCTATCTACTAAGGCGAGGGATGCCTTCGTGGAGGACTTTCTATGGGAAACTGGCTCGTATACACGTTTCACATGGGGAAAAACACGAAAATACCCATGCAGCCAGCCCGTTCGCACCTCGACCTCGGACCGAACTACCAGTGTTCAGCGAATTTACCGCTCGACCGCTGGTGGGCCTGCTAATGAGGAAGAGCGGTATTTAACCGCGAAGTTCTACTGTCTTAGTGAGAGAGATACCAGATATTCTGGCTGCACGCGCCCTTCGTTTTAGGCTACTCTCTCGTAATTACTATCTATTATTACGCTCGGCCGTACTTTAGGCCTTTGATAGCTTCGCAGTCATTTAGCGTTAAGAGGCCTACTCTGTTAGAAGTTTGATGGTTTCGTCTATATATCTTTAGTTAAGATTAGTTTGATTCTTAGTCTCCTAAGTTCAAGCCCAAGTGTCAGCTTTATTGTACTACTGCAAGACAGAGTTTTATTAAACTTAGTTGGAATAATAAAGGGTTATTTCACCCTTCTCATTTGTTGTTTCCTACCTCACGAACTCAAGCTATTATTCGCTTAGTAGTTCTTAAGATTCTTCACATTCATCTATAACTTAGAAGTACACAGTGGAGAATCCTACATGCTTTTTTACTTTCTGGTAAGGAAACAGCAGACGAACTAACAATCGCTACTCTCTGCTGCTTAGGGAATCCAGAATATCAAGAAGTTAAACGTTCCAGAAGACACATGTGAATGAAGAGATCCTGGACGACTACATCGACGACAATTCCGGCAAATGGTCTATTTTAGGAGGTGTCAAATTCCGGAAAATGGTCTATTTTAGGAGGTAGTCTTATTCTCGTATCATTGCTGAAACTCACGTGGATGTATCCAATGTGCATAGAATTTAGTCTACATTGATCGATGAAGGAAATATAAATAATCGCGAAATACCAAGTCCATCTAGGCTTACTACAAAAGGTGGTGGTCCCACAATTGTCTGCTATGGACATTTTGCGGAATGTGCAGTGAGCTTTGAATGCTTCAGTGTGAGGGAGAATAGTTTCTCGATACCTAGTTGAAAGTGGCTCGCACACAAGCCACTCTTTGCGAAGACTGTTATTAACGCCAAACCGTCAATGCGAAAGATCATGATGGTATCAAGGAGACACTTGGGCATTTGAATGGTTCAATATGACGAGTCTTGGTTTTGTTTATCCGATGATAGTCACCGGTTGAGTCTGGGGGCATCGTTCAGATGGGGTCAATTAAACTCCATCTGAATTGCTAAACACTACACTGCTCGTCAGCTTGAGACAATGATTTTTGATAAAATCTGTCATGATGATAACGTGTCACGGCTCTACGTTGCTGAGGTACTGTAGCCGGCTGTGCTACCTTATCAGCAGCGACTATTAAATGGTTTTTTTCAGCAGGACAACGCGACATCGCACACGACATTTGTTAACCACCAGCGGCCTTATAAGCCTTGCAGCATGTCCATTTACTTCTGTGGCCTGCAATGTCCCTTGATCTTTTGCCAATCGAGCATATATGGGACGTGAGTTTTGTCATTTGCCTGCTCTGTACCAAAGGTTATCGGAGAACGAACTTTGGAGGAGGGTACAAAGCATATGGGCTTCCATCCCTCAGGGCGCTATACATGCACACTATTTGAATCTGTACCTCGTAGGTGCAGCTTGTTTCGACGCGAGAGGTGGTCATATATCTTATTGATTCCATATATATGTTAACACTGCATAAATTTATTTTTCTGTAAATAATATCACTTATTTACATACGCATGCTCTGTCTATGTATCAGTTAACATCACATTATACCCAGTATTTCATGGTGCTGAATTTTCTGTATCGGGCAGTGTATGTCATAAATTGTGTTCTGCAATTTGTCGTTATTGTTTTCTGGGGTAAGGTTTCTGGGAACTTATTGAGCCGATTCTTTGTTTATAGACAGTTCGATGAATTATACACCGCTCATGTTCGATAGAGATCTGCTAATGTTCAGACATGTTTACAGAGTCACTTGTCTCTTGACCAAGATTACATCGATCGCAAAGTTGACCTTTTTCTATTTGTAGCCAACCAGAGACGTCCTACTCGTGGTTCATACAAAAGGATTTCCATGTCCCCATTTAAATTAGACTAAACGCTATTTAAGTCGTGCAAATGAAGGAGCTTTATTTCCTAAACATCTGCATCATGTCATGATGAATTTTTATTAGAGTGACGTCTTTTTGGCAGGGATACTGCTTCACTGTCTTATCAGCCACTCTCTTCTCCAATAATTTAGGCTTTATCCACCTAAAAAAAAGGAGTAAAGAAAGCATACGAATTTTATAAAATTCCTTTGTGTCAAACAGCTATAATCCAGCATCTGACAAAACCGTAATTATCTATAGCTACTTTTCTATGAGCGTTAGAAATATTTTGATTAATATTTCCAGCAGTAGATGTGATTACAGTCTATATAGAAGTATCTACTATTAGAGACATATAATTAAAATTTAAATCTTCTAAGGGTATTATTTACTTACATTTTATATCCTGTTAGGTGCGTATGTTTTCGTAATGGATTGAATGAGCACTGAACCGATAATGAAATTCATTTTACCATAAGAAATCTTTACAGTTCTGGAACTTTTCATACAAAAGTACTCGCGTAGCTCTTCTCAGTATGACAGAGCGCAATCAGTAGATGAGAAAGTTAAGCGCAAACGAGAAGTATGTTAAATTTAAACGTCTGGAAATAAAAACGGTATAAAACATAAAACATTGCCTGCGTCAGTTCTAAGAAGAAAATTAAATCTTCTTTGTTTTGAGTGAGTTCTAGTAGTAATGGATTAGCTTGTTGCAATGATTATACAAGCATTTAATACTGAGGCAGCACTTTATGTTTGGCGAGTAATGCTATGCCAAAGTTGTATTTCAGAAGAAGCCTTTTTTATAAGACGATTCAGTCTTTGGATGTCTTCCAAGATTTATTTTACACAAAAGCAGTCCATTATATACTCCTCACTCACACCGCGCATTTTAACGCCTGTCTAGTATTTTTTACTCTTGAGAATGGTAATGTAACATGAAGATTTGCCCTCTAAGAAAGTTTAAATTTCATTTGCGAGCTAAAAGTTTTGCATGTTCCTAAATATCTTTTCGAATCGTTATTTAAATAATGGAGAGCATCCAGAAGAATCAAGCTGTCTATTGTAATTATATACATTTTTTAATTTACGCTATTTTATATTTACCGTTTAATTGCCAGAAAATCTAAATTTCAGTTTGAAACTAACGATTTAATTAGATTGGATTAATTCTTTATGGAAACGTATCGATGAAGATCCCTTTATCGTAATGGATATCTTTGAGGAATCTAAGCAGAAGAAACAAATTTTGAACCTCCAGAGCAATAAAATTATAGTAGCATAGAGTATGTTTTTTACTGTGACTATGTTTTTGCAGCACAGAATATGTTTTTTTTTACTGAATAAGAGTAATCCCATTATCAAACGCAAATATGTTATGAAGTTTAAAATTAAGGAAATGTGTGAGAAAGCCTAACACTGCTAACAATAGAGAAAAAATTCAACCCTGATAAGCTAATAACTGTCTTTCGTATTACGAAATACAGAAAATGGTAGTTTCATAGAAATAATATAAATGTATTTAACGTATTCCGTATACATAAAACAATTATGTTTCAGACATGTTGATTTGTTTGTAAAGGTTAACCGGATGATTTCGTTTGTGTTAGAGCCCTATTAGAATTATCTGCCTAAGAACGGGGATGGCTTCGTGGAGTACATTCTAACACAAACTGGCTCGACTTCATATTATTCATGAGAAAAAACACAAAAGCTATTATACTGGAAACTCGTTCGCAAGAATTTGAACTCGAATCTCTAACTAGCAGCAATCAGTAAGCTTACCACTAGGACACTGGTCAGGTATGAGTTAACAAGATCCATATCTTCTTCTTGTGTGTGTGTTTATGGTTTAGTTTATCTGAGTATTGTAAACCACGTGAGAACTATCGGCCTAAGAGGAGAAATGCCTTCATGGAGAACATTCTAAGGGAGACTGGCTCGTATCAACTTGTGGGGTTCCAACCTGTTATCTAACAGCTAAATGTGCTTACCTTGTGAACAGGTAAGCGAATATTCCCTTTAGTTCAGAAACAGATACGTAAAATTCAAGAAGGGTTAATTACCCTTTATTTTTCAAAATAAAAATTGAACAGTCGGCTCCTTTCTCACAGCGTACAGCAAAGCCTCCACTTGGGTTGTAACTCAAATAGTAAGAAATAAAACTTAACTAATGCTTAACTAAACAGATATAACCGAAGCTATCAAAATTCGATGTAGTTGGTTCCTATCAAGGGCCTGAAATACGGCCGGGCGTAGTAATAGCTTAGGGGGAGTGCAGCCAAATGGCAAACGCGCGCTAGTCAGAATCTTCAGCTGTCTAACGAAGTCAGTGGAACTTTGACTTAAATATCGCTTTTACTCATGTGCATTAATCGCGATTCTAAAACCCCATTCTGGTAGGAAATTGTAAGCTGAAATTGGGAGGGATAGGAAAGTTGCGTTAACTAAAAAGATAACTGTTAAAAACTTAAGATTAACCCTACAAACATTACAGATAGGGAAAATCACGAATACACTCATGCAGCCAGACCGTTTGTTTGGAAACGACTGCAGATCGAACTGCCAAACGATTTTATTAAATTTTTTAATCGGATTTATCATATCATACCGGGATTTTATCATATCGGGTTCTTCACACTTAAACCATAAAATTAAGTTCAACAGCAATATCACAAAATATTTAAAATAGCATGTCTTTAGAATTTCCGATGCACTATCTCGCATATGCTGGAGATAATTTTGTTTTTCTTGCAATGTTGTCATTGCTCGCTTTGAAAGCTTGAGTTTGTTAATCAAAAATTCATTAATGTTTGGCAAGTATGAAAGATGTAATAAAACAAATTCCAGATTTCAAATTTGGGCTTCCAGTTGTTCATTTTTAAATGAAGGGCTACGTTAATCAAAATTTGATGTCTCTAGGTACTGTTGGTTTTTCGCAATGCGAGAAACATACATACTTTCATGTAGATCCTTCATTATTTAGTTACCTTTAAATATAATTCAGGGCTCTAATATTTGGTGGCAACATTTTGAAAAGAGAACCGCCGTTTTATAGTGGATGATGCAAATGTCAAAACTAAATAAATAGCCCTTCTGGGCAAATTGCCTCTTTGGGATAATAATATACATATCTAGAAATAAGAAATGAGTTTGTTTGCATTTGTGTTTTGTAGAAAATTTACTTCTGCTTTCTAGAATAAGTATTGTGAACGATAACCGAACACCAGAACTTTGAACACATTGTAATAATCTACCATGCTATACACCTTCCCATGAATAATGATATGTAATCAATGGATTGTGCAATGTATGGAACATGCAACTTTCTCTGTTTCCACTGTCTGAAATAAACAAATTATTTACCAAACGACACTTATTTATCAATCAAATATGAAGTTATATTTTATATATATAACGATTCAGAATTTAGGTTGGGTATCAAAATTTTTAAAAACTCTCACTATTTCTCTATGATATTCAGAAAATAGGATAACCAATATTTTACAATGCATAGCGTTCAAGTTATACATTAACTACTAGTTCGAAAAATAATTAATAATGGAATCACACACATGAATTTAAATGATTAGAAAATTATACATTTGGCTGGTTTTCGCCTCATAGCTATGACCTTTGTGAAACTCGCGCCATTTCATGAGCGACTAGATGCTTCAAGCTTAACATTACATACATCACCATGGTTGCACTAATCCGCATGGATCATTTCATGCCATGAGACGCTGAGTGTCGAAACTAACCAATACATATAGCGAAGTGGTGATCAGAAGCATGTTATGAGAATACATAATGAAGAGGCGAAGTTAAACTCCCCCCGCTGGCAACTGTGACTGAGGTTGGCTTCGTAACCGTGACATTGCTTTGGAAATAGTGACTGCTTTTGCAAATTAATATGTCTAGACGAGTAGAGAGAATTTGACTTCTATCAATACAAATGCTTTAGAGTTAAGATCTATTTTAACTGCAGCAGAGTAACATTTAAGATATACAGATGTAAAATATTAAGATAGCTATTACCATTGCAGTTTGGATAAGATTTCAATATTTAGAATAAAAGAAGAAGTAATCATCAAAATTACATTAATCATAAGACGTGTAAAGATACAAAAAAATTATTATTATTATTCTTAAATTTGTAAATGAAAATATCATTAGAAACATCCGATAGATCATTATTATTAATTACGAAAATATTGGCGCAATCAGGGTCTTTCTTATGTATAAAAAATAAATGGAGAAACAAATAAATGGAAATCAAAATAATCAGATAAATAGATTATCCTAAACTCATCCCAAGGCATTAATATTAATGTAAAAAGAGATTTTGGAAAAGATATAAAAAATTAAAACATCACTTACTTAATACATTTCGTGTTGAAATCCTATCAAGAAAAATTTAATTTTATGAATTACTAATGCTTAGTATAGTAAAAAGTATTAATGTTTCAGAAAACATTAAGAAATAATTCAGAATCAGCACGTAGGAAAATTTCCTTACATCCAAAGCATACATTTATAAAGTTTTACAGATCTTATGTTCGACCTAGTTGAAATATTGATTAGGAAAGATTCAAGTGAAGTTTGTTTGCACCTGAAAGTATGTTGGATTATGTGTTTACTGCGCCGTTAATGAACAAATAAAAACAAGAGGTTACCTTAAATAACTCTCAGTTAGCCAATGAGATTCAAAATGAATATCAGAATGAGAAATTAAATTTTTATGAATAGTACTTTAATTAATTTATTTTTTCTGTTGCCCATTAAATTTGTTGTATTTTCTATAAAAGCATATTTTGAGAAATATTTATAATAGCTAGTTTTTATTATAAGATAGTAAATGTTTTAAATAATAATATTAGATTTAACATCTAAGATGAGTAATGTTAAAAATTCTTTGGTGTTCGAATATTATTCTAGTGATCCATTTTGAAATTTATTAAACGTTTAATATCATCAAATACATAACTGAGAAAATTTTAGATGTATTTTCATTTATAGAACAGAAATCTATTTCTCCGTCACTGAACCATTATCGCGAGTCTCGGATGCGGAGATGGGGGTGATTGGAAAAAGGAGCAACTAGGCATAAAATCTTTTAGTCCAAGTCGTGAGCTACGTTTCTTGATTCGTGCTCCACCAAATCCTCGGAGTAAAAACCAGAGGAGTAAAAAATCCATCCTTCCCACCCCTCTTCCTAGGCCCGTCCAGAACTGGTGCAAAATGTTCGGCCAAGGAGCAGAGAAACGTGATCTTGTGGAAGTCCACGTACAGCTCACCGGTGGCAAAATCCGAGCAACTCCTGCATCTGGCAAGGTGCCACCCTCTTCGGCAAGGCATTGTTTACAATAGAAAACTCACTTTTTCTGCCAAGTTCTCTTCCCCTTTTTGTTCTCCCCTTTTTTATGTAATGCATTGGCGACATATAACCCATAGTAGGCGTCGGTCAATCTTCAGTTGGAAAGCAATCACTGTAATGGACCGAGCCAGTAGATTTTCTGTGAAGCTTAGGGACGTCTCCCTGAGGCGATATTTTATTCACTAAGGATGTTGAGTTATATATTTTTTCCTTTTTCTGTTGGGATCCGAGTTATTTTTCTTCTGCTTCTTTACCCCTTCAAAAGCATTCGAGATTTCGGTCTGTCTTACTTGCTTTTTTATATGGGTATATATTATTTATCGGAGGTCTGGTTAACCACTGAAGGCGAGCGAGTGGAGATCCGGTTGTCCGTTTTATCGATGCAAGGCTCTTGGCAAAGACAGCCGAAAAAAAGTTTCTTTCTTATTTGGATGCCTTTTAACTAGCCGGGGAAGGAGATAAAAGCATCTCTTTCCGAAAGGGAAACACCTGTTTTTGGTAATTTTTCTCCCACTTAAAATGGGATGAAAATTGGAGGTCCTATTTTGCTCTCTGAGTGCATTAAGAAAATGCATTATGGGTTAGGATGTTAGTCAAAGAGGAAATTTTACAATATATATATATATATTGTAAAATATATTGTAAATATATATATATATATATATATATATTGTAAAATTTTCTCTTTGACTAACATCCTAACCCATAATATAAAAATATATATATATTGTAAAATATATATATATATATATAAATTAATCATGCAATTAGTAGTTCATTGATAAAAAAGGAAAAGAAACAGAATCGCATGCGAAGCTCCTAGAAGTTAATTTTAAATGTAAGTCAAAACGGCGGGATACGCCAGTTGTATGTTAACATTTACGTACATGCTTTACATGCTAACATCTGTAGAAAGAGTACTATAAAAGGAGGTCTGCTTATATGACATTTAGGCACTGCATACATATATGCAGTATAATATTTAGTGTGAAAAAGATTTGTTTCTTATGACTTAATTTAATTGTTTCAAACCTTATCTGTTTTCACTTTTCAAAATTCTACAACATTTGTTACAAAAGATACAAAGCAAACTAACGATAACAATTTTCGTAAAGAACTCAGACTGGTGAATGATGAAATGTGTTACTTTTCATAATTATACAAAAGGTGTTTGTGACGGAAGCAATTAATTAAATAAAAATAAATGTTTTTTTATTTGGAGAAAATTTAATTAATGTTGCTTCGTTCAACTAAATTTTGGACTATTCCTTAAATATAAGTAACTTTATAAAGTATTTTCTGCCTCATTTCCATATACCTTCATGGAATAAATGGAAGCATACACGGCGCGCATTCGAGAGGTCCAGGTTTCGAGTCCCGGCAAGGACGCTGCATATTTGCACATTTTTAACGTCTCCTGCTTTAGAAAAAAACCTTATGAATCTAAAAGTGGTACTAAAAAGGCGATGGATGATAATTCGTTACTGCCAGGATTAATTGACTGGGTTCCCGAGACCATACTTGCTGTTTAAAAGGGGGAGTATATAAGGTATTTTCGCCTTCCTTTCCGCATGCATTTAAACAAACAGAACGCTCATTCGAAAGGTCCAGGTATGAGTCGCAGCGACAGCACTGCATATTTTTCATGTGTCCTGCTTAAAAAAAAAAAAAAAAAAAAAAAAAAAAAAAACTAATGACTCTACAAATTAATTTCTAATTTATGGATTTGCATATTTATTAATTTAAAAAAAAATTATATCTCTGTAAGAAATGATACACTGTTTATTTGATTTAGTATAACATAAAAACGACAGTGTATGTTTATTATGCCAGGGCTTCCAAAACAAAAAGAAAATAACGTGTTTTATAAACAATATTTTAAAATTCTTTATTTTGTCTTAATTTTCATACTCTCATTCTTAAATTTTTACTGATTTCTTTATTTATTTTTGTTCCTTATAACAGAGTTCAAATTCCCCTCCATTGCTAAGTTCTTTGCCAACTTTCATACCTAATTTACTAGGTGCTTCCATAATGAAATGGCCTCCACTTCCGACCCTTGTAGTGCCGCAATTCTAATGGCTGTTAAACAAAGTGTCCGGCCAATAAACAAAAATTCACCAAGCTAAAAAAAATCTATCTTCTAGCAGATAATTCTCAATAATTTTCTTTAGCAAGAATCTAGCTACTTCGTGCTTTGTTCAAAATAACAGTTAAATGTAATGTAAAACTACATAATTTTAAAAATGCTGTCTTCATGCCGTGCTATTGGTATATTTTATGAGAGTAAAATATCTCGTTCATATTCTGCCTGAGATAAATACCGTAAATGAATTACCTGTTACTCAGATAAAATAAGTATCGTTCTGCGTGGTGCTGGAAATTCGTAAATAGAAAACAACCCCAGTAAATATCTAAGACAATATGGAAACATTAAATTTTGTTTCATTGAAGCATTTCTTACTTTTGTTTTACATTTAACACTGAAAATAGGCATTAAAGGAGATGAAATGAAAACATAACTATTATTATTTAGATTTTTCGGTCCAGTAATACTTCAGATAGTGGTTTATTTTAGTTACAGTATTTTTAAGACATATGTTTAACTACAACATGCCTAGGTTTATGGTTTTTTTACCACTCATGTATTATTAAATGAGCTTGCATGTTAGAGGTAAATTTTAAGTAAAGTAATTCTCATTGGTGGCCACTTAGCCGACTTAGTCTTGGCCACTACTAAGGCCGAAGTGGTGGTCGTTTATTATAAAAACACGTAACCCATGTGGGGCACCGTTACCTCCTACGAAGGGACGGACAATTACAGCCATGCCTTCTCTGGATTTCGAACGCGGACCCTTCAGTACTACAGAAGGCTTCCATGACCACTATACTGTCTCGACGGCTAACAGGCAAAGTAGCAGAAAATAATTTAAAGTTATTTATTTTAACTAAGAAGCTCGTTTTTCACAGATTATGTGGTACTTTTCTGTTTCGCCGGTGCAAATTTCGCCAAGCAGATTTTATTGGCGACAACATACAGTATACACAGGAAAAATGTTAACAAATGTTAGTTTTTAAGAATTTTTTATTTTGAAGGAATATAGTTTAAAATTTTGTAAAAAGGCAATAAGTAAATTTGTAAAAAGACATTAATTTAAGAATTTACTATGCTTTCATGGTTCAACATCCTGATTAGCCGGTTTATATCAAGTAACCAAAAGTAATCTAATCTCACGTAAACTACTTTACAAAAATTCTCTCAGTAATTATCTACATTAATTTCAAGTTAAATCGTCATTTGGAATACAAGTTTAAATGCAAGAATTATTTCAATTCGTACGAATAGCTTACTCAGAAATTACGTAAAACCTCAGTGCTTTACTTCTCTAGTGCATTCTCATTAAAAGTGATGAATTTAACCCTTGACTTTGGCTTTTCTATATTTTCGCCTTCGAGTGAGCGGTGTGATTACATCCTAATTGACTTAATTACCTCGAATGGCCTTAGGGCATAAAATTGAACTATCTGGTAAAAATTCTATGTAATTGTATGCCAGTATGAAAGAAACAATCAATCTGATAAGAAATGGCTGCGATTTGTTCTGAGTAAAGGTTCCGAGTAAAAAAAGAGGTGTAAAAGGTTACCAGCGGAGGATATTCCGTTTGGCATCAGTTTTACCATTATTGGCGACTTTATCGCATACGCCGGCAACACGGAAAAGTATTTATGTTTAAGCATGCAAGTTTCACGGTGTATTATTTATTTCATATTAAGTTCATTAAATTATATATACCAGTATTATTTCTTATGTTATCTAACAATGCCTTCCTGCTTTTAATTTCTGGAAGATTGTGACGCCTGAGTACTAAATTTTTGTTTTTATTAATATTAGTTTGTGGCATCTGCGTTTAAGCTTTTCTAATTAAAGCTTTTGAGTTTCATTCTTTCCTTTCTGCCTCTTTACGACACCAGATTCTCTCATTCCAGAATATATATAGATTTTGAAAAGCAAGTAGTTTTACTATAAAGTGTAGAATTTTATAAATAAGAATGGGGGAGTTTCGCCTGGTTCCTTTACTTTGCCTGTCGAAGAAAAGGCTGTTGGTCTTTTTAGGAAAGCTTTAAACTAAGGTTAGCTTCTGTTTTGTATGTGCATGTGTACAAAATTATGTTGCTGTCTAGGAAATCTTATAATCTCTGCTTAGGTTAGCGTAGAATTGCTGAAGTTATTTCCTTTGTGGATGGAAGCTTTGAGTTTTAAACCAGATCTAAGTTGTTTGGTAAATCTGTATTTTTATATTTTGATTTAACTTAGATTGTTGAGGTAGAAAACTTAAAGCATTGAATTCTATGTTTGTTTGTTTGATAGTTTACTATTCTGACGGACATTATTCACTAGATGAAACAAACACAACACTTAAGGTTTAAGGTAACTGGCCTCGCTAATTTAATTGGAACTCACAAACAGGTTTTCAGAGCGTGTCTATCTCTCCCAGGCTACGCTGTGACGTGACTATTAGCGACTTGATTTAATGACGTTGAATGCATCTAGCCATTTAGCTTTGTCTCGCCGGTTTTCTACAAACCACAGCCTTGCCGGCTCGTATTCGGGAGTTCCACTTTCGAGTGCCGGCGAGGGCATTATACATTTTTTATGGCTCCTGCTCCAAATTAACTTTATATCTCTACATGGCGCCCGAGAGGTGGTGGAACTAAAGAGGTGGTGGAGGATGATTCCTCCCCACCGGGATTAGGCGATTGAATATACTTTTTCCCCAGTAGCCCTTTAAAAGAGGTAGTATATATTTTCCCTTCTTTCTGCATACCTTCGTGGTGTAACGGTAGCACACTTCGCCGTATATTCGAGAGGTCCAGATTCGAGTTCCGGCGAGGGCATTGCTTATTTTTCATGTACTCTTGCTTCTAATAATCTAGTGTCTGTAAAACTTGTTGCGTACGCTTTTCTAAATATATTTTAATCAACATTCTGAAGCAAAATATAAACACGTTTAAGAAATAAAAATAGTTTACCTACATTGTGTTAAAATCGGAATAAAATTCTTAAAAGTTATATTTCTTGGAATTTTTGCAATCATTTCTCAGCAAAATATTAAAAAAAACTTTGTAAAAATAAAAATACTCCTATAACTTTTTAAAACTGAATTAGTGAGCAAATTTTACTTAATGTGAATATTCACTGAATTACGAAACTGCATTAATTCTTCACTAAGAACATTCTGAAAATTTCACAATAATGAAGTATTTTCAGTCTGGTAACGCTTTATTAAAAACCGAATTTTAAGCAACTGCTTATGCAGATTAAATGAAGTGTCACAAATTTCCATGTTCAAAATTAAGAAGCCAACTATCTGCAGACGCAGGAATATTCCTTTAATAATATTTAATAATGCTTTGGTAATTACGCTTAGAAAAATAAACGACATTTTCATGTGTTTCTTTTAGTTTTCTTTCGCTCGAGTACATTTCTGAAATGACTGCATTAAATATTTTTCTTCTTTTTCCTGTAAAAGATTGTTCTTAAGCTCTATAATCTAACTGGAATGCGTTTTAATAATCAAGTCAATTTCCTCTAGCGATGACATAATACACTTTCGCGTTATTTCGCTCTCTGAAGCCAAGCTTCTGATTCTTTGCTTGTTTTCCGGTAATAACTTTATTCCTGAAAATCTTGTTAAGCGGAGGAAATGAGATAGCTTTTCGTTAGAACAGAAATATTGAGCTTCTGCATTTCGCCGTTCATGTCCTTGTCTATTTATGAAACAAGTGTTACTACGCATGAACGGAGCTTGACACTAAGTGCCCCTCACGGTGCGTTAGTCGGGTTGTATTATTATTGATAAACATGCATAATCTGCTTACTTACGTGGCGAAAGCTTTCGAGTTGTATAATTAACGACAAACATAAAAAATAATTCCATACGAGAGAATAAATGCTGTTCATAATAGCTAATTATTGTTAGCGTAAGGGTTGTTAAGGAAAATATATCTACCTATTCATTAATAATAAAATTAGAACAATGAAAGCTACTTCCCACTCAAAATAATAACACCGAGTACTGTTTGCTGATGTCTAGTATTTTTAGTGATTTTATTGACCTAGACGAATGTATTTCATACGAAATAAGCAATGAATTGAACATTCTCATTGTTGAAATATATTTTATATATTTCTATAAAAAGAAACTTTACGGTACAATAACTATGGGATGAACTGTAAAACCATTTTAAATAAACTTTATTTGAGGTCAACTGATTAAAAAGGTTTTCGGTATTTCATACGTACATAAAATAATTATGTGCTTGATTTTACTCTAAAGATGTATTATTTATTTGCAACTGCGTGCGGTTTGTCATTTACACTATGAACAATCGTGGTTCCTAGTGCCTTTAGAATGATAAAAGATTTGTAGTACAACGAGAATCTGAGTTTATGAAATATAGCCAAGCCCTTGTTTATCGCCAAGTCTTTTCCCTACTTTTATTGACAAATCTAAGTATTGCATCTTGCTAAATTCCATATCTGTAATTCTCCTTTCAGAGTGAAAGATGTACTATATACCATTAATTTGTCAATATTGGCAATTTAGTATTTACAACAAAAATAGGCCCTAATTAGGATTCGAGCCACGAATCTTCCGATGCGAGCAGAACGTGCTACTAGTTACAAAAAGAGAACACACATCTAAGAAGACTTTCTTTTATTCTTCCCCTCCCATTTAAAAGTGGAGTGAGTGAAAGAGGAAAGGGATGAATTTATCGGGCTGGTTCCTACCAGTACACCGCCCAAGCATTTAAGGAGGAATACCATAGCTGATTCTAAATATTAAAAAATAAATAGTTTTTTACTAATTATAATCTTCATCGCTAGCAAGCAGCTATGTCATGCGGAGCTTGATGAGCAATATTAGCGAACTTCATCAAGTTGATCTCTTTTGCTTAATAAATGGGCGCTTTATTTAATAGCCATTACCTCTGCCCCACTACAACAGCCTGAAGGGGTGGCCATTTCGTTCAAAAAGCACCTAATAGGTGGTCATCATTGCTGCTATGAAGAGAAGGGCGATTACAACCATGCCTTCCCCGGGATTCGAACCCTGGCCAATCTCTACAGCAGTCAGGATCACTAAACACCATACTGGCTGGACGGCTAATAACATCAAACAGAAAGGTGTTTTGTAAGAATGGAAAAAGTAATTAAAAAAATTATGAAAATTTTTCATTTCGAATACCTAAAATCTAAGCTTTACATATTTTGTTAAAGTTGAACTTTAGATTGATCAAAATTCGCACTGAAAACTGATAACTGACACTGGCAAAATTAATTCTCTGTTAGGTTGTAAGGATCTTAAGTTTTACTAACGTTTATTTTATTTTAAATCTTTACTATCACTTCTGATTTTCTACTTCCGGCCAGAATTAAAAGCGTTAACGTATTTATGCAAAGTTTCTCTGGCGAACGGCAAGTACTTAAGTGGTGGCTTTTTGCCAAGCGAGAGAGAGGAAGAAGTTAGTCGAAGCAGGCCGCTTACCTTAGAAGTTTTACTCAGTTGCTGGTTGCCTTCCAGGCCAGAGGTTTAATCCTCTTGATAATTTAAACGTATTGTAGTGTTAACAGTTCTCTGTACTACATACGGCTTCCTGTTAATATAAGGCCAATCTTCCACGTTTATTATTTCAAAGTTAAATTAGTGTTTAGTTATATTTTTATATTCTTACGTTCAGACCACGAGTAGTGGGTCTCTTTATTCCGAAGTATGGAAATTATTGTAAAGAGAGAAAAATAAAGGGTTTTGTATACCCTTCTTGTGTATCCTGTCTACTTCCCACAGTTATTGAACATAGCTTTAGTAAGCTCTCTGTTCCGAGTCAGGTCCTTGCATGTTCCCAAAGAAAGTAAAGGCCCATTTACACTAGCGGAACTTTGAGCCTAAGAAACGCAGGCGAATTTGAAGACTCGTTTGAGAGCTTTTAAACAGCGATTTTTCGTATTATGAGGGAATATTTAACTCTTAAACTATTGAATAATGTTATAAGTTTGGCTGTTTATTTAAATGTGTACATATTTAGTTTCAGTTAAAAAAAAAAAGAGTAACATTTTCGCCATTCAGTGAAGCTAGCAACTTCCGCGTGCATTTCTTAGGCTCAAAGTTCCGCTAGTGTAAATGGGCCTTTAGACGGAACATTGAACCTGATAGTGGCGCCCAACAAAGAAGAATAACCATGGCCGAGTTTCAAGAAGAACCTGTGCTGCCTGCAGAAGCGGCTCAGAATCCAGAAATGCCAGCTGCCGCCCTGGAAAGATTTGGTTACATCGTCCAGACCATGCGCGCTTCGATGACACCAGAAGCAACATTTAATGGAAACTCACCGGTAACCAGTTTTTTGGAAAAATTGGATGACCACTTCATGCTCTACCCCGTGCACGAATTTCAAAAAGTTACCTTAGCTACCAGCGCTTTGAGGGGCCAAGCGCGTAACTGGTTCAAATGTATAGGCAGAAGTCTCTTGGGTCAAGCAGGAAGTCCCACCTATACTTACGAAAATTTCAAGACTGCCCTAGTAAAAGCCTTCTCTGTTGTAAGGGATCGTGCGAAATTAGAAACGGAACTTTTCAGTATATATCAGCAAAGAATCGAAAATCTCTCAAGCTTTATTTTAAGAAAAATTCACGTCTTCAAACTCTTGTATGGAAACTGTCCGGATGCTGAGATAATTCAAGTGATTTTGCCGAGGTTACTGCCCCAAGTGCAAGACTTTATTGAATTAAGAAATCCGACTACACTGGAAAAGTTATTTGAGCTAGCAATCCAGTTTGAAAGTAGAAGAACGGCGGACATTGAAAGAAGACGCCAATATCAACAGCGAAACCAATTTGGTGCGCCAAGACTACAGCAAAGTCAAGCACACGGCTACGGAAGCAAAGCGAATCAGTGGGCAAGGAAACCCGAGCATTCAAAAACAGCTGGCGAACGTCGACAGTTCAATAACAATCCAGGGAAAAAGTCTCAAGGCCAGTGGAAAAAGAAGGAAAGCACGGAAATGAAAAATAATTTAAACTAAAACGGATTTCTGCTGACGGGAGGGTGCGGAAATCCGAAGGCCACGAAAAGCCCTCTTCCTTCAAGTTAAATACAGTAATGGTGAAAAATTTCACTCTTCCGAAGATTGAAGTGTTGGTGAATAATATCCCAGCCACCGCACTCCTGGATACAGGCGCGCAGTGTTCCTGTGTGGCAGAAGATTTTTTAGGAAGTATTTTCGTAAATATCGTATATATAATTCGGATAATACGACAGTGTTAGCGGCGCAAGGAGAAAGATGTAAGTGTATAGGTAAATTACCGCTGTATGTCCGTATGAAGGACGAACAAGTAAAGGTTAGGTTTTTCATAGTAAAGAATCTGCAAGCACATATTATTTTAGGAATAGATTTTCTTTCAGAGGCACAAGCAACGCTAGATTTTAATGAAGCGTCTCTTAAGCTGACAATGAAACCAGTTCGAGAAGAAAAGGCTAACCGCCGATGTTAAACCTTGACCACCTGCCTAATGAAGAGCAACGAAGAATCCGACAAGTGGTAAGTGAATTTGCTTCGTTATTTAGTGATATTCCAGGATTTACTCAGGTTACTAACCATAGTATTGACACCGGAGATTCAATGCCAGTTCGCCACAAAGCATACCGGTATGATAAGAATAAGGAAAAAATTATAGAATGGCATATCACCGATATGCTACGTAAAAAGATCATAACGCCCATCTCAAGTAGTTATGCTAGCCCGGTGGTTTTATGTAAGAAAAATAATGACTATCCTTTGACACATCCAAAAAGGTGGAGATTCGCAATTGACTACCGTAAATTAAACTCCATAACTAAATATCCGGTATATCCGTTACCTATTATTGAAGAAATTCTAAGGAACATAACATCCACCAAATATATGACGACTTTAGGCTTAACGACTGGTTATTTTCAAATAGGGGTTAGGCCTGAGGACGTGCCTAAGACTGCTTTTATAACCAAGTCTGGCACTTATGCATTTTTGCGTATGCCGTTTGGCCTTTCAGGAGCACCGGCAACATTTCAGCGATGTATGGACATTGTGTTAAGGCCTGTTCTTGGAAAGTCCACATTTATCTATTTAGACGATATCATTATTACTAGTGATAATCTCGACCAACATGTACAGGATTTAAGACAGGTGTTTGCTTTATTAAATGAAGCCGGTCTAAAAGTTAATGTCGAAAAGTGCAAATTTGCAGCCCCTGAATTAAAATATTTAGGTTACAAAATATCTCAGAAAGGAATCGAGACAGACGAATCAAAAATAATCGCTGTACAAAAGTATCCGACTCCGAACACGGCAAAGAAGCTCTCTTCTTTTCTAGGACTTTTTTCATATTATAGGTCCTTTATAAAAGATTTTGCAGCTATTGCTGAGCCATTGTTAAAATTAAAAAGGAAAAAGGCAAGATTCTCGTGGACGGCCGAAGTCAATAGTGCTTTCGAAAAATTAAAACAAGCATTAACGCAAGCCCCTGTGTTGAAATTTCCTGAAAAGGATGAGAATTTAGAAATTTCAGCGGATGCTTCGGATTATGCGGTAGGAGCAGTACTTTCGCAAAATCAGCAGCCCGTGACATTTTTTAGCCGAACTTTAAATCAAACCCAAAGAAACTATTCCGCAACCGAGAGAGAGGCACTTGCAGTTCTGTTAGCAGTGCAAAAGTTCCGAGTCTATTTTGGTTAGGCGCCAATAACAGTGTACTCTGATCATGCGGCGGTAACTAGATTGTACTCAGGGAAAAACTTATCCCCAAGGTTAATAAGATGGGCACTCAAGCTACAAGAATATAATCTGGTAATCAAGCATACCCCCGGAAAGGAAAATATCGTAGCAGATGCCCTATCCAGAATTAAAATAGATGAAGAAGGTAATACTGTAAAGGTGGCAATGCTCACAGCATGTACAATAAATTCCCGAGAAACTGTAATAACCGAACTGGGTAAGGATCCTGAGTTTGGAAGCATTTATGAGTATTTAAAGGATCCTGAAAATTTTAGTCACCAAGATATTGTGGCGATAAGAAATAGGGCGGCCCATTACGAACTAATAGATGGTCTATTATTTTATACAAAAATTACGAATTCCAACAATGAATTTCGACCTGTTATCCCAGCTAGTCTTAGATTAAATATCCTGCAGGAGCTCCATGACTGCCCTTTAGCTTCTCATGCTGGTATTCGAAAAACTATCCAACGCGTACGCGAGGCAGTCTATTTTCCTGAACTGCAAAAGTTAACAAGGGCGTATGTCCAGTCCTGCCAAACATGTCAAGCAGTTAATTATATTAATTTCCGCCCGGCCGGGTTTCCAAATAGTATTAAATCCGAATTTCCAAATGAAATAATTGGCATCGATTTATTGCGCCCTTTCCCAAAAAGTCAGTTAAATAAAAGTCGCTATCTCCTTGTTATGGTTGATCATTTTAGTAAGTGGACCGAAATTGTTCCCTTAAAACGAGCCTCCGCGAAATTAGTTACTGATTCTATTTTAAATAAATATATTTTAAAATACGGGGCGCCCCTAAAAGTTATATCGGATAATGGTCCTCAATTTGTAAGTAATGTATTTGAAGACATGTTCCAAAAACTGGGCATACGTCATTTAAAAATGGTACCGTATCGGCCGCAATCAAATATAGCGGAACGGGTCAATAGAAATATAGTGAAAATTATCCGTAGTTATGTTAACAATTTTCATAAAAGCTGGGATAACTATGTCAATGAATTTTCTTTCGTCCTTAGGACCGCAAAACATGATACAACGGGCAAAACTCCTGCTGAGTTATTTTTAGGCAGAAAGATTATAACGCCGTTAGATAAATTATTTTATGTGCAACAAAGAGCCCCAGAATTTAAAATGGGTGATATAGAAAAACTAATTAAAGAAGCAAAAAAGAATACTGAAGTAGCACAGAGAAAACAAAAGCTGTATTATGACTTGAAACGACGGGGAGTAACTTATAAAGTAGGGGATGAAGTATTAAAAATTAAGCATTCACTTTCTTCAGCACCAGAAGATAAAACTGCCAAATTTTTTCCACGATTTGAAGGACCATATGTCATCGAAAATATAACTCACGCTGTAGTAGTGTTAAAAGCTAGGAATGGTGAAACCTGCTCCGCAAACATTGATCAAATCAAACCCTCTTATGATCGTAATAAAATGCAAATATTTACAGATCTTTTGCAGGATCCGGCACGGCAGACACGGCAGGCACAACCTCCAGAGGTGGAACAACGACAAGTACAAGGGCAAGCCATAATGAGGCAGGAGCAAGTGAAAAGAAAGTTTCCCCGCGGGAAAATTGAAGGTAATAAGAAAAAGATGCCGTTCCACCGTCCAGAAAAGAGAGCTCACGAACACCCCCAGAATGAAGAAGGGAGAAGGACGACGTATGCAAAGAGAGCCAGGAGAAATGACGGCAACTATAACCCGGCTCTAAAACGGAAGATCTACTCATCCGACAGGACTCTCTGCAGCAAATGTCGCCGAACTGCGGAAGGGCCACCAGCGGCGGAGGAAAAGTTACAAGGAAAATTTGAACGGCCAGCAACGAGGTCCAAGCAGGAACGCGAAAGAAGTCTCCCGGTTCCGCCAAGACCAGCTGCCATCAAACGGCCAAGATCACAGGCAGAGGCGAAAAAGAAGGTATTCAAGGGTGACCGAACTGGAGAAAAAAGAAAGCTTCTAGAGGAAGGCACTGAAGGGCGAGCCCGCACAAGAAGGAGGATAAATCAAACGAGAATATGCGCTACCTTCCAGGACTGGGCTCAGAAAAGAATGTCCGAATATCACAAAGATAAGTAAAATTTTATGTTACTTTGCAAACTTAAGTTAATCTTTCATTCTTACTGCAAGTGGCAGATTTCAAGAAGTTTTACCTCATGCGAGGTCTACCTTTATCGCCAAAAGGGCGAGAAATGAGTTGTTACCGATTTTGGTATTATGTTTTTCAATTACTCGCGCGTAAAGCTAAAGTTAATGTATAATAGCGATGTGTAAATACTTAAATATTGTAAAAGTTATTGTATAAATTTTATTTAAAACATTCTGGCAAGAAAGAAGTTTTAGTCTGAAAGACTTTTTTGAAATGTAGTATTTCAATGTAGAAAGAATTGGCACTTGCTTTGAAAAGAATAGAAGTTAACAATGTACTACTAATGTATGTTTTAAAATGCGTAAAATTAATAGCATGTTAATATGTTCTTATATACAATGTGAACTGTTATTTTAAATGTTAAGAAATACGTGATATGGTAAAAGTGAAAGTAATGTTAAAATTTTTTTTTTTATTCGTGTGACTGTAAAAAGACTAAATTATGGTGAATATGTGTTAAAGGTTGAATGAATGTAGTTAGGCTCTCTGACGCTACACTTCAGAGTTAGCCACTTTCAGAATAGTACCTCAGGGTTTAAAGTTGAAGTTAGGGTGTGTTACGAGGTCTTGGTATGTTGAATTTTTAACACGTTAGTGTTTTGATTGTAGGAGGAAGTGTTGAACACCTATACATAAACACATTCGTGTTTGGTGTTCTTTTACAACACATGTCAGAGAGCACGGGGAGAGATAATTAAAATAGTCATGAATGAAATAAGAATGTTAAGAGAAATATAAATATGCATGTTACTTGCCATTTCATTGTGTAACATTTCATTAAACTAGTTTTCCTTCCAGATCTCTGGAAGGAACCAGATTTGAATAAAAAGCTCCTGTTTAGATGCAGTACAGATGAAAAATTGCGTGTCGTGGGAATTTGTAAAAACAAATTTTTTTTTTTTTATAATTTCTAGTTTCTAGTCAGAAATGTTTGTAAAAGATTGGCCTCGCGTTAGATTCTAGAGCTAAAAGTTTTCAACAAGGTCGTTTTAGACCTCAGTTTCAAACTAATTAACTCTGGCGGGAAGTATGTAAGGATCTTAAGTTTTACTAACGTTTATTTTATTTTAAATCTTTACTATCACTTCTGATTTTCTACTTCTGGCCAGAATTAAAAGCGTTAACGTATTTATGCAAAGGTTGTCTGGCGAACGCCAAGTACTTAAGTGGTGGCTTTTTGCCAAGCGAGAGAGAGGAAGAAGTTAGTCGAAGCAGGCCGCTTACCTTAGAAGTTTTACTCAGTTGCTGGTTGCCTTCCAGGCCAGAGGTTTAATCCTCTTGATAATTTAAACGTATTGTAGTGTTAACAGTTCTCTGTACTACATACGGCTTCCTGTTAATATAAGGCCAATCTTCCACGTTTATTATTTCAAAGTTAAGTTAGCGTTTAGTTATATTTTTATATTCTTACGTTCAGACCACGAGTAGTGGGTCTTTGTATTCCGAAGTACGGAAATTATTGTAAAGAGAGAAAAATAAAGGGTTTTGTATACCCTTCTTGTGTATCCTGTCTGCTTCCCACAGTTATTGAACATAGCTTTAGTAAGCTCTCTGTTCCGAGTCAGGTCCTTGCATGTTCCCAAAGAAAGTAAGACGGAACATTGAACCTGATAAGGTAAGCAGAAATGACAAACTGGGTTTCATGACTACTGACACTGGCAAAATTAATTCTCTGTTAGGTAAGCAGAAATGACAAACTTGGTTTCATGACTACCAAATGTCACATTTATTCAGCATTTAACACATTTGCTAAAATTTTTCAAATAACTATTCCTTCATTTGCAGTCCTTTGCTTAATTTTCATTGGCAGTTTTTTCTGATACATGGAAGGATGAAAAAGTACTTAAAGATTTATTAGTTAATTAACTTCTGGGAAACAATATTATCGTTCTATATATTTTCACTGCGAACTGGCAATCGCGAATACGTTAATTTACGAGCTCGAAGTATTGAGCATTAAGCAAAGATTTTTCTTTTATTATAAAATAATTGCTTCAAAATTTAGGCTAATAAATTTGGAAACAATTCAGTATTAACTACATAAAAGAAAGTAATTCGTAATATATCGCAGTCTGCATTTTGAAGGATTCAGTTTAACGGATTTATGAATTCTTTAGAAGGTTACAGGTAAAACCACCACGTGGAAAATATGGTGGAAGATAACGCAATGTAAAACACCATTGCGCAAAACATTGTGGGAGAAACGAAAACAAGGAGGAAATATCGCTGTGTAAACTATAGTGATAGGAAATAAAGCGGTGCAAAAATTTCACAGCTTTTAAACATAATTACATAAAATATCAGGGAAAAAGGTAAAACACCAACAAACTATGGTATGATTACAACATGCGTTTTCTGTCTGAAAAAAATTAAATGAATATTTGCTTAGAATTGAGAGTAAAGAAAGCAAAAAGGAAATCTAAGCACTCAAAAATATGGAAATAAGAACTAAAATGTAATGCTACAATTGGAAGTTAATAGAATTCATTTTAAAATTAAAAATCTTCTTCCTTTTAAACTTTTTACGATATAATTTGTTTCATGAAAATATATTAATAACAGAGTGGTTATATGCAGTTATGAGAGAGGTTTATTGAATAATGTTTTTTACAGTTAAAAACATAATTTTAGGATTCTGAAACTGTTTTATGTACCACTAATTTTGACTAATTTCCAGATTTTGAATACTTAATTTTAATTTTAGCTTTTTCAGTAAATATTTATCAGCTAATATAAAAATCTGATATGCACACCGCATGACTTCCTTGTGCAGAATATTAAATTATACGCAGTCTTTCCTGCATTTCCTTCAAACGTATTTCCTCGAATTTCATTAGAGATATATTTCTCATTCAATTCAGTTCTTACTTCGCACCAAGGCAAAAATTCATAAAATCTCAAAATACCTTTATTAAAAATTGCAAAATATTAAACCTAAATACAGTTAAAACAATTTGTAGAATTAAAATTAGTGTTTCTACGCAGAAGCAAGCAACTCAGCCAGTGGGCTAGAAGACCGATTTTTCGGTGCACAAAACTAAAAGTTTATTTTGGGTTCCACTCGGCAAAAAGAAACTGGAAGCCTAAAAACGGACTTAATTTGTTGTGCACTCTATGCTGAGTCAGTATATGAGATAATTTAGTAACTTAAAAGATAATTTCAGATTGGATTAATCCTGATTTAGTTCGCAATAATAATAGAAGACATTAACTTTGTTGTTGCGTATAGTTCCTCTAGATTGCCAACAAATCCACTAGTCTATTAAGTTTCAAATGTGAACAAATAGGGCTGCTGTGGTGAAAAAAATAGGCTTAACGGCATTAAAACGGCTTTTAAATTGTTGATAATTCTACAACTATTGAATGCAGGTTAACTAAAGGCATAAACCCTGCATCAGAAGATAAGAACAACATAATTTAATCATTTTTAAAGCTAAAAACGCACAATTTAGCTACATATAAGAATTAAAAAACTGAGCCCACTGAGCCGAGTAACAGAGTGGGTATATACATATGTATATACTTTTAGTGCGGCCGATTTCAACTATAAATGAAGGTGCACAACTACATGTTATAGCAGTCCTATATACAAAACGCTACTGTTGTGCAGTGAATTTTAAAGTCTATTCACGTTTTCAAGTTATCAATAATTAAATATTTTTATTTGTAATTCATTTATATTTGAAACTGTAAAAAGAGTGTTCGTAAATTGTTAAAAGCGTTACCGGGATATCTTTTTTTAACGGTAGGTTTTTGTCACAAATTTGATCGTTCTTTGCACGGAAGTGCTATTTCGAAAATAGAGTGCTTTATTCTGTCTTTATGTACAGATGTCACGCAGATCATCGTTAAATTGCAGTCGATAGATGTCAAAATTGATATTTTCGTTGAAATATGATACCCGAAACTTTTCGCGATTACAATACTTCCTTTACTTCGTACAAGGAAGTAAAATGTGAAATATAAAGATAAAAATATCACTTACTCTCTAATCCTTACATTACACAAAAATTCACTTTTTCGAAAATGTTATTGTCAGAAAATATATGTCTACTATTTATTATCATGCTATGATTTGTAGATGTTTTATTTTTATCACGATATTTTGCACAGAAATGTTTTACCAGCTCCGACGTTTTCTTCATTGTTTTATTTTCTATTATGATGTTTTAGAGCTGCAGTGTTTACTCCTGCAGTGTTTTCTATTTTTTCCAGATGTTTTGTACTATAACATTTTACCTCGTTTTTTCGGCGGTCAATATTTTGAAGATCTGCTCAGACGGGGTACAATTTTTTCTTATATTATCATGCAGTCAACAAAACAATTTTTTGAATATATTCTACTGGGATTCTTTAGAAATATATAATTCATTTGAGGTTAGTTACCAAACTTTTTTTGTTTTAATAATAAAGTTGAAAATGAAAAAAAAAATCATTGAAATGTTAGCTAATATCAAACGTTTGAGATTTTCGCTGCTTATAGTTTAAGGTGAAATTAGTTTTTCTCAAATGTGCGCCGAGATAGGCATTCTAATGGCAAACTCAAAATTTGGTAGAAGGTGTTTTAAAATTTTAAGTCTCTTTTAATTATTTAATAAATCCATGTACATTGCTTGACATTATTAGGAATGGACTGTAGATTATTTAAACTCACGAAGATTAAAATCTTGTATTCGTATAAATGTAAACTAGCAAGGCTTAAAATCGCATTCTAGTACACTACATTACGTCCACTGTACAAAATGATTGACCGAACAGAAATTAGTAAACATGTTTTAAGATACTGTAGGAGTTTATCTTAATTTCCTAACAGTTATTTTTATTTTGGAACAAACTTTCCTTTACTGTCTTGTTTCGCATCTACGATTCCCTACCACAATGAGTTTCCAGGATTGCGTTTTATGTAAATAATGAAGAAACCAGTATTTAAGTTGAACTCTCAGTCCCTTTAGTAGAAGAGTTTAGAAGTTGTTAGTAGAGCTTGTTCTGCCTTCTCGCCACTTTTGCTTTAATCTTACGACTTTTCGGCTTTTATTGGTACGTGTCTGTTTGTATTAGCCGTTTATCTTTAATAAGGGCGAATTCTGTTAGTTATTTCTGCGCACCTTCGGATGGTTTTAGTTTAGTTAATATTAGATACGTTTCTTGTTTTCTATCTCAAGTTAAAACCCAAGTTTAGGTCCGAGAACAGACCATTTATGAATCATATTTAAATTCGAATAAAGGGCAAATTTAACTCTTTTTTTGGACCTATTACTGACTAGGAACTCTGCGATTTATTCACTACTCTATTCTAGCTTGCAATGACCACGAATCTAGCTTTAACATTATAATACAAAATTTAATAGTACGAAAACATTGCAACTTCTCATAAATTACACTGATATCTTATATTATAAATTTTTAAACATTTTACCACTGATTCCTCAGCTTTCTTCAGACTATGTAGTAATGCCACACATAACTTTGTGCTTATACGCCGAGTGATACACACACTGGCCAATGAATTAGAAACCAATGATCAATATACTTTGTTGAACCACCTTTTGCAGGGATAATTGCTCTGATTCGTTTGGGCATCAAGTCTATATGTTTCTAGATTTCATTTACGTCCAGAGAATACCATGCATTGGCTATGCGGCTTTTAAGATCTCGTAAATTAAATGGAAGAGGAACATGCTGTCGCATACGTATTTCCATAGCCCATACATTTTCTACGGGGTTAAGATTCAGGCTATGCGGTGGCTAGGGAAGGTGTTGGAAGTCGGACTGATGTTCAGCGATCCAATTTTCAACGCTCCTGGCATGATGTATAGTTGAATCGTCCATGAAGTATTCGTCGCCATCAGGGTAAAAATGCAACATTGCATGGTGCACTTTATCTGCCAGTATATCTAGATATCTGATGGCTGTTTGTTTACCTCGAAAAACACCAGGGCTACACTTCTATGCCAGCACAATCTGCCCCATATCATGGTACTCCCATCATACCTTTAGACAGTGCGAGTAAGACAAGATGAATTCATGGTTTCATGGGGTTCTTGCCAAATTCGGCCATCAGTGCAATTCGGCCATCAAATTCCATCAGTGCAAAATACGATTTAGCCTGATTCATCCGACCAAATTATTCGTTTCCAATCCTCAGATGTCCAGTGTTTTCTTTCCCGACATCACTGCAAACGAATTCTTGTACGTCGGGCAGAAATGAGTGATTTTCTTACAAGCACCCGACTATGCATTCCTATCCTCTGAAATTATCTGCGCATGGCTCAAGCTGAAATATTTTGAGAAGATCCTTGGTGGACGATCTATGTCAGTTAAAGCACAGTAGAATCTATGTTCAGCCGTATAATCCGTAGGAAACGACGCCGACCACTCTTTTGAAAAACTGTACTCGAACCGCAATTACGTCTTCTAGAGAAGGACTGTGGGTTCTAATTCCAACTTTTGAAAACATTTGATGTGGCTGCTTTTGAGAACACAATGAGATCTGCTGCCTTCAAATCCACGGCCGCTGCGAAACGAACACCAATGGGCCTTTTTCAAATGGTCAAAGATCTGTCATTTCTCCCATTTTACTTCATTCATCGCGAAACGCACTGACACCTTACTTATACTAGCACTCTAACCACGTGTAACCCATGTCATAAAAAATTTACATACTTCCTCTATAGCGCACATTCAAATGAAAATCTCAAAGATTTCTAATTCATAGGTCAGTGTGCGTATAAAAATTTGATAAAAATGTGTAGAAAGAAATTGGTTATGAGGTGTAACACAAAAAATGTTTTTCAGAGCCGAATACTTAATATATATCTCTAGAATAATTTTTATTTATAGAAGTGTTGAGTGGATGCCATAATTATAAAATTGCCAGTTAGATATATAACTAATCACACTGTTATAACTGCTGTGAGTTCCAACTAACTTATTAGACAATACAGTAATAATAAGGTGTTGCTTATGTTCTGCGGGGTTAATTCTCCTCACCAAAATAGCTAAAAAATCTGAAAGTTTTCAGATTTTATATTACGCCCAATTTTTTTAATGTTTTGTGGGTTGTTACCCTTATTTATTTAATATCGTGTTTTTTGCAGTCAAACCATAAAATTCAATTCAACAGCAATATCACAAAATAATTTTAAAAGAGCATATCTTTAGAATTTTCGATATACAGTCTCGAGTCCTGGAGATAAAAATGTTTTTTTTTTCGTACATGTTGCTATTGCTCGTTTTGAAATCGTTGAGTTTCTTAATCAAAAACCCATAAGTAATTTACAAAATATGAAGTAGATCATAAAACAAATTCCAAATTCCAAATTTGGGCTTCCAAATGCCCATATTTGAATAGAGGACAACGTTATTAAAAATGTGACGTCTCTATGTACCATTGTTTTTTCACAATTCGAGAAACATACATCCATTCATGCAGATTCTTCATTATTTAATTTCTTTAAATATAATGTAGGGCTCTAATATTTGGTGACAACAATTCGAAAAGTGAAAAGTCGTTTACAGTGAAACGCAACAAAATTCCAAAATGAAATTAATAGCCCTTCTGGCCTAACGCCCTTTAAGTGAAACTTTATTTTGTCTCATCTCTTTGGAATGATTAAATTAAACTATACGAAAGCCAAAAATAAATAGCCAATCTCGGCCTTTTTGAACAAAAATCGTCCTTCCGAAAAGGAATATAAATTCAACAATTTAAATTTAACTTTGACAAAGACTACAAGCTTTACGCAATCCGCGGCATATATTCATATACATCCTTACCGAAATAGGATCTAACCTGAGTGTCAAGTTTTCACCTCAATGTCAGCACTGTATAGCGAACATTCTGTCATAAACAAGGTAGCTCTACTAGGCTAAAAGCCCAAACTCCTATACATAAAAATATAAAAATCTGAACTTTCTGCTTGCTAATCAAACCTACATAAATTCTGGAATGAGCGAAATGCATAAAAGGAGCGAAAGGAGTCAGAAAAGAAAGAAATAAATTAAAGTAGCATTCCGTCAATAAAACTTACACATAAATGCCATAAGAGTTAAACTTATTATAATACATATCAGTAAGAGATGTCATTAAAACAAAATAAAAGTATAAGTTATTAGAAGGTGTATATAAGTTGCCTTTAATTTGTCCAGTTAAGCAATTTATTATTTAAATTTGAGAGATAAATTAAAGATCTCATCATGTTACATCGAACGACAAAGTACCTGAGAAATAATATTTTGCCAGATAATCCAATTATCATATAGAAGATTTCATGCTTCATAGAATGTGACCAATTGTCGTTAATATTTACCAGCTAGCATAGGTAATAAATATACCAGAATTATTTCGCCAAGATTCGAAATTAGAAAGATGAAGTTATAAATGTTTCCAATATAAATGCGCACATTTAAAACTAAAATTCATAAATAATTAATTGATTTCAAACAGAAAAATTTTTAAATTTTATGCAAAAATGTTTCTTCCTCTTTTTTGGTAATTCTAACTTAAAGATGGTAATGGTTCAGTAAATATGACCTAAAAAGTTTTTAATAAGTTACGTCAGGCTTACAGGATATTAGAAAACTTAAAATTAATCAATTATGTAGTGCTTGTGCAAACATAGGGCATTAGATCCAGAATATATAAAGGAAATTTTGGATGATTGGGAAAATTACTTCGTATCTTGCGTTCTTTCACATGTTTTATTCGTTAAATTGAAAGCACTGAAGTGAGAACTGCAATCTTCAGTACCTGGTACAAAGACAAAGATAAAATGTAAGAACATTGACATTAAAGTTACAGGCGTTTCTTAGCTTCAAATTTTCTACACTTTCACAAATAACTTTTACTTAATTATTTAACTTAAATGATACATTAACACAAAATTAATTTTAAGAACTTAGGAATTATCTTAATTTTATATTTGATGTCTTGTTCTTTTTGTCTTAAAATAACGTAAATAAATAAAATAAAATAATATAATTTATAGCAAGGTTGACTCCAGATAGAAGATGACTCCATCATTCTTCTGATAGAAATGTGTGCGTGACCTATTAACACTAGAAGCCGCGAGTTTTTTCCCTACCTAGAAGCGTCAATAGCAGTCAAATCAACTGCTGAGTGAATTAAATGCATAAATAAAAATGTAAATGCTTTGTAATACTTTTAATTACTCTTTATATCACTTTAAAAAGATCTTTAAAGTACAGCAGATTATTTCTATAAAATTATTTTTTTATATATATCCAGTTACCTTTAACATTATGTCTACAGCCTATTATTGGTAGAAAGCCTAAGTTATAGCAAACAATCAGTGAATAGTGTTTGATATGTTATGTAAGCTAGATATTCTTAAATCAAAATTAATTACAGACATGGAAACATTAAAAGTGGATTCATTGTAAAAGATATTTAATGTAGCGCAGTTATTTACACTTATGTTTCTCAAGAACAGATGGATTTCTTAAACAACAAATACTCAAAAATGAATTTGTTATTTATAGTGTAATAAATGATTTTTGAAATAATGAGTGCTACTTTTACCACTCTACAACTAGGGCACATGAGAAGCATTTATTTAATTTCTGATACCCCTTAACGACTAAGTATTTCGTTTGCGGAAATGCAAAGCTCACGCCAAAGCTAAAACTATTTCCACAAAGTATGGAATATCTTTGTTTTTATCTGATTCCAAGAGACAGAAGTAAGTTTTTGATGGCACACAGAGAGGAACGACCATGTACAGCAGTATCACTGTAGTACAGATTCGCTTGCAGTCGAATAGTAAATGTCTTTGATTATTGTGCTGCTTGAAAAACAGAGTTTTAACTGCAGAATATATGAAGAAGCATACAATGTACAGTTTTATACGTTTCATCGTTTGAAGACGATAAGTCAATCATCCTTTAAAAGATAATGCTCACGGTATGTAAAGGAAATTACGTTTTATGAAATATTATTCATAGATTGAGCATATTTTCTTTAATTTCATAAAAAACTGAAGAAGTCCATTAATCAAACATAATCCCTACACCCGAAATTATAGAACAAATGTATCAATGAGTGTAAGTAGATCGTAGGGGGATTATACATTTCCTGTAACAGGAATTCAGTGCACATCATGGCAGCGTGTAAAGTGTGACTCATAGAAAAATGACATAATGTGTATTAGCTGCATTTTGCCAAAACTTTAAACTACTCTTCGCATTAAAGTACTTGCAGGGAGTCATCAGATTAACCTGACTTTCTTTTCCACTATAATTTGGACTGCAAGAGAATGTCTGTAATTCAGGTGTGTTTTAGCACACATTTATGCTTTTCAAAGAAGTTCACCCACATGTTTCAAGCAAACACTTGTAAAACCACACCTGAACGCGAATTATTTATACATCCTGCATTATGGTGTATGGTGGTTCTTACTTGAAGACATTATAGACTCGCTTCTTTTCTGTAGCATTTGGTATTAAAACAGCATTGCTTAAAAGTAGTTGTTTCCTAACCTCGTGAGGGAAAGTTTTAGATTTGTTGCCTACATTCTTATTAATTAGAATTAGAAAGCTATTTTAAAAAGATATCCTAACCTAATTTTGTGACGAAATAGTTTCTGTCTTTTAGTGCAGGGGACAGACACAGGGAAAAAAGCATTCAGGACCCAGAAATGCTTCCAAAGTAATTACTCTGTCGTTCGGACGAAATGAGAACGAAAATTTTGATGCGACCGAATGCTGTGCTAACCGTCAGACTATTTTAAGAATATAGATGAAGAATATTTTTACTTTATTATAATTTTAGTTTCTATTTTATAAGATAAATCCTTTGCCTCCAGAGAAATTATTAAGCTCCAGAGAAAGTTTGTTATAATATTGTCTTATAGAATATTCTACATATATTAGACACATTAATAAAATTAGGCAACTCAGTTATCAAACTTTTAAAATATTTCATAATGATAAAATTTATAATTATATATATGTTTTAGAATGATAAATGATAAAGAAAATTTATAGCTCTAAATTTATACATTCATGCATTTCTAAATCGTTATTAATATTCTAAATACTTCAACGCTGTATGATTTCACCGCACTTTTGAACATTTTTGCAAATCTTCAGAATTTTTCCTTTTAGATTTATTGGAGAGAAAGCTCAATTATAGACGCAATCACGACGCTAGAACATAAAAGTTCAAGCATTGACTTTTAACTTTCTTTACCTTGAATCTTTCTTCAGAGAAAATTAAAATGTAAATTATTTGTAAATATTTGAAGAAATATAGTGATATTATGCTGTGAAACGATGTTCACAAAAATATTTGACTTTTTTTATTTAAGAAATAAAATGATAATATGTTGCGAAACCAAAGGAACGAATTTTAATTTACACGTTTTTATCCAGCAGTCTTGCTTACAGTTTAACACTAGAAATACCCGAACGGTTTAATCTGATTATTTTTAAAATTCGTACTTCTATATTTTCCAAGCTGTTTAAGCTTTCAAGCATAAAAATCTTTTTCTAAGACTTCTCAACTATAAAGCATATGAAATTTCAAAGACAATGCATTTTCAGGAGAGTTTACTTATGCCTGTATCTGCAAGAATGGTCAGTTGAAAAACTAGGTCATTTGCAGAATTACAAGAACAAGGTTTCGAACTTCAGAAAGACCACCGTTTGGATGCAAGCCGGCATAATCGCGGTTGTGAAACAGAATGTTCAGAATTATCAAAATATAAGTTTAAAACATCTTTAATGAAAAATTATAAATCACGTAAATTAAGCTAATGTAGTAAGCGTAGAATACTCGTATTTGAAGAACGTATGAGCAAGATTTTAGATTTTACATACTGCTATGCTTGCAAATTTAATTAGAAGGTCTAATTAGGATATGCAGTTCCAAATTTTGCTATGCAGCAAGGAAGTTCTAAAATCTCTGCAATAGCAGTTTTAAAAATTTTGAGATAGCAGTTTTAAAAGTTTTCGGATAAATGCAAACGAGACATTATGCAGATATGAACTAAAACCAAGAAGCTAGGAAATTATTTAGGTGTTAAATATATATTGAATTAAAATATTAATCAGGAACATGAAAAGTGTAAAGTAGAATAATGCAACAAAATTATATATAAATGAAATTCAAAATAGAATTTTTATGGCACATAAGTTTCATCGTAAATAATGGCTTTTTAACTGAGTGTCCTATTTATATTGCAATATTCCTTTTCTATGTAATACTACCGGTTTCTTTCACATTTTTTTACTTATATTAAAATTTAGAATATAAGGATTAAAGAATTATGTATATACTCAGTTATTTATAAATACATCAAATCTACTTTTATATTTTATAAATGTACTTATAACATTCTTATTATTTTTTAATATATTATTATTCTTATAATTGATTTTTATAATACACTGAAGTCCATGTACACGTTAATGTCATTTTAATCAATCTAAAAATCAGAAAACAGTTAATAATGAAATTATGTTTCTTATTATGTCATATGAAGCAACTTTCAAGCATTTTTATTCATGAAATAAATATATCGTTAGAGCGGTCACAATAACAACTATCACAGCTATAGGTAAAAATGAAGTCAATGATTTTAGTGTTATACAAAAAATGTCGATAACAACACATGTGTTACGTCAGTTAAAATTAGCTTAATCTTCCAAGGAAACATAAAACAATTTTTGCTAATTGGAAGCGGTACTGGAATAAAAGCTGACTAAATTACATCATAAAAAGAATTTTTTGCATTGGCCTAAATAGATTTAAAAAAAAAATTCAAAACAAGTTGCCAAAAATATTCACAATTCAGACCCTGAAATAAGAGAAACAAAGAAATGCTGAGAAATAATTTCTGAGTGAAAATGGGAGAAAACGTACTAAATGAATAAATAAAGCTCGTGAGGTTAAACGAAGGTGTTTTTGATTAGGCCATTTATTTGTGTATTTTTTTAACGAACTTCTGCCTCTGGAATTAATGACCCTCATTCTTTTGACATTCGTTGTAAGTTTTGGGGGTTAAGAAAAATCCGAAAATCGATTTTTCATTTCAAAAAGGCTTACGTAATGATCAATGCAGTTTCTTACTGTGTTACTTTGACTTTAGTTGCTTGTTATTTGATCTTCTTAAACCTTTATAACAGATTACATGAAAACCGCATTAGAAACACTATTTTGATTAATCTTACACTTAACGGCATTTTTGTTTGTTTCCATTTCTTCTGAAATTTTATTTCCCAAACACAATATTATAAATTAAATACAGAAGGAAACGTCATTGTTTGATTCTTTCTAAATAGTTATGAAAGGTTAAGGGCACATGAGAGCTATTGATATTAATTCAAGAACTGAGATTTATTTATAAAATGTCAGAATAAGTTAGCGACTAGTCTATGTTGCTACCTAAGAAGTAATCCTCTTCTACTGAAATATTTGTTTTGGATTTGTTTGAGGAAGTCTCATAATTTCTTTGTTTAACATACTTAATAGTTTGGAATATTTTCTCTTTCAAGTTGATTTTGTATTTGGGAGGCAGGGCCAAGAGCAAGATATTCCAACTTCCAAGGGCGAGGTGATGAAAGTGTCAGTCATTTCACACATAATACGGAGCATTGTCGTGGTACAGACTTTAAATTCCAATTCGTTTCTCTTGTATGTTTTACCATGTGGTAACCGGCGTCAGGTTGCGCTGCTGACTCCATCTAAGGATTATTAACCGACTAAGCTGCTGTTTGTTTAGTACACTTGTTGAAGTTGTGTAAATCTGCATTTTTGAACGCAAAACATATTTATTACAAATTTATGAGAAGCTCTCCTGCAATATATGGAATAGAGCTCTATTGCAATACATGGAATTGCTCTATTGCAGTACATGGAATTGCTCTATTGCAATACATGGAAAGCACAGAACAATTTTTTGTACGTAAAGTTATCGTCCTCGTTATGTGAGGATCTTGCTAACGGCTAGTCTCTCTAGTCGAGAGTTCCAGAGCATTCTGGTGCGTTGTCCCTTTGGAAACCATCTAAAGATTGAATTAGTCATACCTCCTTGATTTTTCAGTTGCATTTTACATCCTCTGATTCGTTGTATCTGGAACGATATCAAAGGACAAACAAGATCATTGGTTCAACAGCCTTCATGAAATCAAGAAGCTATGACGACAGACACAGAGCAGAAAACTAAAATCTCTTGACTGGTCGTGAAGTTATGTCTCTTGTACTGTCAACCAGAACGAATAACTGCATCTGCGATGTCAGACCATGCCGTCTCAGACATAGTAACAGGTTGGAAACGGTGACTTCTGGGGAACCGCAAATACGATTTTCTTATCTCTGTGTAGTCCGTCGCAACCGACAGCACACTATAAGCTTTGCAAGGCATCTCTATAAGACTTTTCAGCCACAGTGCGAACATAACGCATTGACTTCAAAAATTACCATCTCATTCCGACTGATGGAAAAAAGGTTCGGATGAAGATCATCTTTCACGAACATTTTACTTTTTTGAAGTTTGAATAACCAATGAAATATTATCGTCTGTTTAATGAGCTTTTGCTGAATGCGTTTCTCAAAATGTTTTCTCTGTGGCCGATGGTGCAGGAAACCGTAAGCGACGAACACATATTTGAACAAAATGGAACATTTTCTGTTCTATAAGAATCATCATTTCACACCACAACCAAGGTCCTCGTACTTCCTCCGCACTTTTAGTTTCCTGTAAGTTTGATTAAAGTCTTCAGTGCCAAATTTCAATTGAGTTATTCTGAGATATTGACTTTCTGTAATCAATATTTCAATTGTGTCCAGATAAAGCGTCTTCGCAGGAAAAACTCACAGCAACAATAAAATAAACAGTCTGTGCATATAAATTATATAAACATTTTATTTATCAGTAGTGTTATGTGACTGCGTCACAATCAGAAAATTAATAATGCTAATTATTTTTGCAACAATTGTTCAACACAGTTACTTATTTATTTGAGAAGCATTATTCTTCATTTGACGAACTGATTCCAATAATGAACTTTGAGATATTAAATAAAGACATAATTTTAACAGCTGACATTCAGATATCATTAATTGTAATTAAGAACATCATTGTATTCTAAGAGATTGAGTGGCAGGGTACTTTTACGTTAGAAAGAGTAGAAACATTACGTTCAATTTCCCTCTTTCAAATCCACTAATGCCCTCCCAGTTGTACTAATGCAGTGCAACTGAAAAAATAACCATAAAATGTATAAGTGGAGGATTATAATATTCGAAAACTATATAATGAATGTACATAAGCAGACATCTGTCAAAAATATTTTATTAGAAAATTTAATATTTCATTTTCAATACTATATGAAACAACAGAAGCCGGCTACGGTGTTCATCAACTTTCTTGAGACACTGGCAACCATTCTTCCATGAAAATCATGGACAAGACAGCAACAACTTTATGAAACAATCGAGACTACTTTCTGTACCTGAAGAAAACTGGATAAGTGAATAAATTTGAAAAATATGGAGAATAATGATCATTGGGAGATGCATTGCTTACATGGATCAATTTCCACTGATCCAGTTATGATCTAGCAATATCAGAACCAATGCTTCAGAAAAAGGCTAAAGAAACTGACAAACGTTTTGAAGAACTGCCTTTTAGTAATCAAAGTGTGGTGCGACGGGTTTAAAAAAGCGGCAAAATGTTTCTATGTGAAACATTGATCCGCTTCTAAAAACCTGATTTCTGACGGACTCGCAGTAATTTCTAAGCAGATAGCACCTTCGCGCTTTGCCATAATAAAATAAAACAAATCAAAACCGTGAAACAGGATGTCTAATTACTGAAACTGAAAAATATTCTTGATGTGATATCTATTTTCAATACTGCGAAAGTAACTTTCAATGACAAGTAAGCTGGGCTATTTTACAAGAGTTTTCAAAGCCAATTTTTAAATTTTAAAGCAAAAATTGCTTGGTGGAAAATTTTCAAAAGTGTGATTTGTAGTTCTTTGCTGAAGATGATAGGAATGAACACCGTAGCCGGCTTCCTTATGATAAGAAAGCGTCGAAAGACGTTGTGGCTTACAAACGTGAAAGATTACTCTATTTCTACTGATATCAACTTTATATCACTGATTACTTCAAATTTATTTGTAGAAGAGTTTCTAAAGTAACCTGAAAACATTTCCGCTAAGAAGAGAATGATTTTTTACTGTTAACGTACAATTGTAACCAAAGAGACAGGTTTTGCAAAACTTGTTATGTACTATATCAAGTTTTGTCTTTCTTCTTAATACAGAGTTTGCTTTGTCAGTAGAAAAAGAAGAGCATTTTACATAATTTGGAAAAGTACGAGAAACATGTAGATCACAGAGTTTCCCTCATTGAAGTGATGATATTATGCCAGGAATTAATTACTTTGCGACGTGTTGCGAATTCACAATTTAAAAATGTTTTAAATAAGCTATTAGCTTTTAGCGATTGAACAAAATGATGATAAAATTGAAGATTTTCTATTACAGAATAATGGTATAAAATGACCTTTCCAGCATTCCAGAATGTGAGGTGGAGGTTTTCCCAGTCTTTCATCACAATTATGTTGCATTTGAAAATCCAAATGACGAAGGCATTGCGACAGAAATTAATACGGGAAGACGTGTGCATATTACTTAAGGTAGCCACTCCAACAAAAGGTGTGATGTGACTTCTGACAATCAGTTTGCTTCGAAACTAGTTCTACATCTGCTTTTTTGTTTACCTTTCTTTACAACTATTTACGCGGTTATTTAATCTCACATAACTGTGTGTTTGCTTATTTCCAACCCCTTATGCGTCATCGTGTTAGTTTTCTAGTGCAGGGGAATATAGTATCAACTTATGCAAATCGGTTATTTCTTCATTACAGAAGCAAAATTCGATTTCTGTAACTCAAACTGCTTCAGAATTTAGCTTAAATATTTTTTTATTTTGTTCTAAGTTATCTTGATATGATTAATCTTAATGAAATAGTAAAAAGGATGATTGAACACTTTTTAGCAAAAGTTAAAATTGTTGAACTATACTCATCTTAAAAGAAAGTAAATTTAGTAAGTTTGATTTTTAATGTTGTCAAAAATTTAATTAAATTTATTATATGTAAGTTGAAGCGACTACCATGAAGATAATACACATATCGAAGATTCGATATAAGAGACAAAAATAAGCAGATTTTGCAATTGATTGTATGGGCAAAAAGTCGAGCGAGAAAGTGGTAGACAGTACTGTTCAGAGAGCGATATATGCATTCTGCTGCTGTAAAGTCTTATTCTCCATGAAATTTTCGAACAGCATCGCTGCACGAAGATCGACGCATGACGTACTCAGTTTTATGAAGATTTATTTATTTTTATAGAGCTTTAAGAAAGGTAGCGTAAAGCAATAAATAGTACCTTAAACCCAAAATATGGGGATCCTAAGTACAAATTTTAATATCAAATTTGTAATAAATCTCATGTAATGGATTAAACCAGGGTTTCTTAAACTGTTGGTGGCAACCCCCAAGGAGGTCGCGGGACCTGCAGCAGGGGGTGGCCAAAAATTTTATAAATTTTGATATTTCTTTAACTTATTATAATAATTTTACAATTACCAAATAACTTTACACAATGCATCTGAAAATTGATAAAGATAAGACAATACAGACAAATTAAAAAACGAAATCGATGCATTCTTTTTATAATATAAACGTTCATTTTCCTTGTTTCGCACGTGACGCTGTCATTTCGTCTGTTACTTATTTAAAATTTTTACATTGTTTTGCGTCTTAAAATTACAAATTAAGGTTAATGACCTGAAACTGCAATAGAATATTACACTGTAGTACAAGGGAAAAAATTGACTGTTTCACTCATGTGTGTGTTGGATTTGCGCAATACTTATGGGGTCCTACAAAAGTTTTGTAAATTAGTCCTGGGGTTCGCGAAAAATTCTCAGTGATTAAAAGGGATCGTGACTGAAAAACGTTTAAGAAACCCTGGGTTAAACGGATAGTATATTCATGATCATTATATTGCAATCATAATAAGTTAATCACCAGTCGCTTCAAAAGCAATTATCGTATCTCTTTGGTTTTGCAAAGGAGAGTGAATTGGTATCCTTATTTATTTAGTCTGCGTAACGAAGATTTCTTAACACCTTTGAAGGAAAATGGACGCTCTGGAAGACGGACTTTGAGCCGGTGATGTTTGTGTTGGGTAGCGACGTTTTATAAATTAATGTAGTAATAGGTGATTACGAAACCATGTTACTGAATTGATTTTGTAAGCTTCGATGTCAGACTGATAATAATACCGTATTTTGATAAATTATAGATAATTCGTAGCTTCTATTATCAATAAAAGAACTTACACTATGTGATCAAAAGGTAGTGCTGCCTAAGATGTATTTTCAAGTCTTGACATATCATGAAAAAGACACTAAACGTAGAATTATAGTCTTAGAGATAAGAATTTTGTTCTGAACCCCATTGGTTGTGATTTTCCAACAGAAATTGATTAATCGAGAATCGAAAGTTAATTGAAATGTTAAATTCTTGTTGAGTTTTAGAATTTAATTTAGATTTATTGCCTAAAAAAGTGAAGAACATCATGTAAGCTTTGTTTGCTTTCCCACGAGCTTATTGAGCACGCGGAAAACTGAATGACTAATCTAAACTAGCAATTTGCATACTTAGAAGCGAACGCGAGAAAATTTCCATTTAGTTTTATCTTCAGGTTAATATACCTGTTTTTGTTAAATTTGTCGAAATTTTAAACGCCTGAAGAAATAGCATTGCATTTACTGGTGCTAAATGGACTTTGGCTGCATTCCACTCTTCAGAAACAAAATTTAAGCCGATTTTAGGGTTATGGATCGATATAGTTTGACAAAATCATTGAAGTCTTTGGAAAATTTTGTTGTGAAAAAGCCAGTAGATCAGCTGGCAGGTTATTTATATATGAGTTGAAAAGGACTGAACTGAGAATATTTACTTGAGGTGTTAAATAAAAGGTTTCGACACCAAGGTTAAATAGTTTTTACTTCTAGGTACCATGTTATATCTGAAATTCCTATATTGTTAAATGTTAAATATGAAACTACTTGCCGTTAAAGGGAGTGATCGTATAGTGAAACGTGTACAGCATTTTTGCGTTGTGAAAAAATGCATTCCGGGACCGCGCCGTGAGAGGATCGAAAACATAAAACATATACAAGATATAAAGGAAAAGTTCATATTAAATATATAAAGAAAACATACTGTAAGAGGTTCCAGATTAAATATCAGTTTATTCAATTACAACACAATAAGAAAAATCTTAACCTCATCTGAGAGTCTGTTCATTTAAATTCATAAAAAAACTTAAGGTTTGTCTGGTGATTTAAAAGAAAGGAAAGGGAAACAATTTAAGGCCTGAGAGTTAAATTTTAGATTTGACGTTGTTTTTTTACTGCTAAGGACGTTTTTGAAAAGCTTGCCTAAAGTTCCAACACACCAAAAAAAATAATACTTATCTTGAGTGGACATCTTGAAGTGGAGGAGAGCTCATATCTTAGCTCTATCCTTACGTCACTTGGCAAATCCGCAAGACAGAGACTCGAACGGCACGACAATAAATTACATCAGCTGTACCGTCAAATCTTACGCCTGCTACTGTTTTCCATAGAAGAAAATTATTCCCAGTGGAAGCAAGAGAACAGCTTACACCGCACGGCTGTCTGCCCAGACTCTCAGCTCCACCAAGAAAAACGCCTCTTAACCAAACGCGGCCGGGGAGCATATTTGCCGCTCCCCGCCGGAAAACATCCCGCTTCGTAATTACATTTTGTCCAGCAAGCCCGAAAATCAGCGAGTCAGTCAGAGAGTGCCTAAACGAGTCCAGAGTAAGTCTGTCTCGCCTCTTAACCAAACGCGGCCGGGGAGCATATTTGCCGCTCCCCGCCGGAAAACATCCCGCTTCGTAATTACATTTTGTCCAGCAAGCCCGAAAATCAGCGAGTCAGTCAGAGAGTCAGCCAAAAAGTAAGTGTGTCCAACTCAAATTTCCTTCTTCTCCTTCACCAAACGGGCTCCCACTATGGCTTCACTTATCGCCCCCTTAATTATGGCAAAATCTTCGTTTTCAACTCCAGAATGCGGAAAAAAAGGGTGATCGCGCATGCGCGCCCTTCTTCACTTAGCCAACAACCGGACCCTCAATCACCAAAACCTGAATGACTTACATTGAAAGACAAGTAGCAACCTTTGACCTTTCCGTCACGTACTTTCCTCTCTTAAGGTCAACTAACAATGAAAATTCTTTCTCGAACATTCTAAAGCGCGCGAAATCATGACTTGGCGAAAATTGCCTCCCTTTCCCTGCTTTTTCACAATGAATCAAAGTTTTGTACAAGATTTGCAAATAAAAGAAAATAAATAATATTTATTTAAACTAAATAATATTTCCAGAAGCATCTGTTTTTCCCCAAAATTAAAGTCTTAAAATAAATAATTCATAATCAAATAGAAATTAAGATTTCCATAAATCAGAAAATCATTCACATAATTTTTATAACGCTATCCGGTAATTTCTCTACATAACAGAGGTACACATGCAGAGGGACCCGGCGAGGGCGCTGCTCATCTTTCGTCTTTCCTGCTTACCAAAAATACCTAATGTCTCTTGTCTAATGCCAGTGGCGCCCGAACTAAAAGGATGGTTGATGATGATGTTCCGCACCCAGGATTTGGCGATCGGATCCCTTAAACCCCAGTCAACTTTTAAAAGGGGGGGTATATAAGGTATGTCTCCCGTCTTCTCAGCGGACCTTCGTAATGTAGTGGTCAGCACTTTGTATTTCAGAGGTCAGTGGTTCGATTCCCGGCGAAGGCATGGCTCATTTTTCATCTCTCCTGCTTTCAAAAAATACCTAATGTCTCTACACGTTCTATCAAAGAGATATGAATTGAATGGTTTAATCAATTAATGGGGACAAAAAAAATAATGAGATTTTAGATTAGGCTATTGTTCCAAATGCTGCCGAAAGGTTTTTAAAACTCGCTACTGGCTCATGTTTTTCTAAAACTCGGCATATACACTGTCATGTTTAGAATCGGATATAGAAAAGTGGTTTCTTAAACGAAATCTGTGTTGTTGTTTGGTATTTTTTTGGTTTCAGTATCAGCTTATACTCTATTTTATAATAAGCTTTCAAAAGTTTCTCCCATTTACAAGAAAAAGTAATCAGATGGTAAATACATGGACAATGAAATGGCATCCATACCTCTAAAAGGAACGAATTCACAGCTTCTTTCTATACCTGAAAATAATTATTGAAAGAAATAGACATTTTAAATATCAGCATATAAAACTGGAATTTTCTTCTTTGCTTTTCTTACAGATTTATGGAGATGTTGCCACATTCTTTAGTTTTTGGGGTTTGAGTTTATGAATTAATTTCACGAGCTCATTTGGAAAGATCGAAGAGGTGAACGTTTTCTCACATTTAGCCGATAAATAGGAAGTGAAATTATAAATTTCTAACCATATCTCATTCCTTCTTTCTCAATTATGTTTAACCTTGATAATTCATTAGTCTTATGCAACCAGATTATTTGAAGTATAATGATATAAAACATTTTCCTAAAAAATACCATGGCCAATTTTTAGTCAAGCTTCTTATCCCGCCTTTTTATATGCTTTTGAGAAATGTTCAGAAATAATTCAACAAAATAAATAATAAAATGACTGATCAGTTCGATAAGTAAAAATATAACAGATCATTTAAATTTCTCTTTTAGAATAAAAAGTCTTTTATCTTATACTACCGCTGACTATCTTTTGTTGTTCTCGACTCTTATTGCAAAGTGAGAATGGTATAATAATATACAAAAATAAATTCTGTTACTATAATCTGCGCAGAACTGTGAAGAAATAAATCGAATAATTAAATAACTGAAATGAAAAGGAGCCTGTATTCTGCGAACGAAGTAATAATTCCACGATGATGATAGTGTAGACTATTTAAAGAGGTGCGAACATTTCTCATATTATGAATGTTTGAGAAACTGATGATATATTTGGAACAGCAAGATGACAGATGGATATACTGGAAGGAAAGACCTAGTCATCTGCTAACTTCATCATACAGAACGTTAATTATACTTAATGAAGTAGTGAATCCTATCTTATAAATATTGTTTTCGTTTTAATTGTTCACTAATGTATATAATAATAACACTTTCTGAAATCTATCCCGAATGTTTTTCAAGCAGGAAGCTGCATACTGCTCAGTTGAAGTTTATGCCGAAAGGTATTTGAGCTACCTTCCCAAATACAAATTTAGCATACACCGTAGAATGGTGAGGAAAGCTTCTAGTTTAGACATGTAATCTGTTACTGTCCAGTCCTTGTATACACCTCTCATTTTATAGCGTTTATTTTATACCGTATTTATAGCGTTTATTTTATAGCGTAGACATTCAGTTAAAATGTCAATTGAACGAGATCAAAAGGTAGATTACTAACCTTTATGTTGCAGCGTTGCGCGCCTCCAACTTGCACGCAACCAAGAGGTGACTGTTGAAACTGGATAAATGACAGAGTCTTGTTAAGGGTTTAAGTCCCTTTTTATTCAACGTAATAAATTACAAGTGCGTGCTCTTGACGCTCACAAACTACGCCAACTCGGCGGTAAAATAAAAATAATAACCTGAAAAGAAACTAAAGACAAGACTCTAACTACGAGGCTCTCTAAAAGTAACTAACCTCACCGCGTTTTACAATACCGCTGCTAATTCAGCAAACTTGAAGATCACTTGAACGATTAACAATTCTTCCAGGCAAGCACACAGGCCGAACCGCGGGGTTCTTCAATTTCTGGCTAACTACCTCCGCGCTCGTGAAGTAAGAACAGCACACCTCGAACTCGTTTCCTTTCTATTTAACTCCGAATACTTCCGCTGATAATTTGAATCCTTGCGAATTCTACTAAAATTTACATACTCTGGCATTGGCAGTTCCAGGGGAAAGTAAGGCTTGACAGGAAAGGTAGGTTAAACTAAAATAATGGTTAGTTAAAATAAATATAAACCCTACATTTGCCGCTGCCAGAATTTGGAAAACTTGGAAGCAGGTCCTACAAACGATCTGTTGTAAGTTTCTATAATTCTGAACTAACTCTCGAGAACCTCGTTTACACAAAAAAAATCTTATATAACAAATTCTATACTAAATTTCTGTGTATACTTATAACTCTCTCTTCTTACAGCAACTTTTCCTGGACTTCTTCAATCAATCTTCGTCTTTTCCTTCCAGCATCTGGAAGGAATAGGTATCAGTATCTTTCTAAATACATTATAATTTACACTTTCTTGACACAATAAATTTTGTTTTTAAACGATTCGTTTTCCTTAGTTATTGCTTAATTCACATTCATTCAATTTTTCACGCATTAATTTAACTTTACCCTGGCTCTCCACCATGTGTGGTGTCAAACGGGAATATTCGTGTTTTAGTCTTACAACACTTCCCCTAACTACCATGATTTGTTAGAATTCAACGACCAAATAGACACACCTTACTCGACATTCTACAACTCAATGAGCTACTTTAACATTCTTAAAAATTCAAGTGTAGGTGGAGAACCCTACAAAACACATTCATTCTAACTTCCCCCTCATTCATCTTTAAACATGCAGGCTTTCGCTCTAAAGCGTGACTTTATCTACAGTTTAATACTTAAATTTTGAATTCATTCCTTTTGAGCATTTTACTTTTAGCATCTAAAATTTTATGCTTCTAGACTAAATTCTACTTTTACATAACATTCAAGTATTTACGTACATTTACAAAATTTTAATACATATGATTTTTACAATTTATCATAAAATGAATAAGAGAAATAAATTTTTACTTTACTCATTCTTCGCCAAGCTGGCGGCACTGAAACTAAAATTCTTATTAATACAAGAATACGAAATTATTTTTATCTTCGGCCAAATTTTGGCTTTAACATAACAGAATTAGTCTTTCGACCAACAGAAAATGCTTGTTCTTAGCTTTTATACTTAAAGAATATAATACTTTTGCCTTAGCTAAATAAAGTAAAACAAAACTAAGTCTCAACCGAGACATATTAGTTTTCGATGATTGAAACACCGTCATTCTTTTCTGGCAATATTGTTCCCAAGTTAGAGGTTTCATGGACGTCAATCTTCTCCTTACTGACCTCCGAGTGTCGTCCACATTAGTTTTTCTTTTGCGTCCTCTGCATGCTGGCCTCTTGGCGGAGTAATCGTCGGGTTGTTGTCGTTTCCGTTTTTCCATGGGACGGCTGGTCTTGACGTCCTCCGGTCTGGAGTCCTTCTTGAATTTCTTCTGTTGTTCCTGGTATTTTTGTTCCTCCTGCTGCCGTTTCAGTTTCCGGAACGGCGGCCTTGCTGGCACCTGACTCTCTGGCCCTGGGCGCGTTCTCCTTGATGTATAATTTCTCCTGCGATCCGTTGTAGGTGGTGTTTTGCTCTTTACCACGGTTTCTTTACGCGGTGCATCTGTATTCTTGTTTTTCTTAAATGCTGGAGTTTGAAAGTTTTTATTTTTTCTTTTTGGTACCGTCGTCCGGGTTGTAGAAGGGCTAGGTCTATCTTCATTTCTCTGCTTCTTGGGTGGTGGAACAGTTGTTGTTATTTCTGGACCTTCTACTTCGTTTAGACTTAAGTCCTGCAAGAAACTTTTAAGGATTTCAAAATCATTTGGATTATAGTATTTTTTCACCTGGTCGGGACTTGCTTTACAGATCTCCCCTCTCTCGTTCCTAAGATATAATACGACACCTTTGATTTCCTGAATTACATAGGGTCCTTCAAATTTCGGAGCCAATTTTGCAGTGAAATTATCTGGGGCACTTGATAAAGAAAATTTTCGCTTTAAAACTTTATCCCCTACTTTAAAATCTGCTTCACGGCGTTTTCTATCATAGTAAAGTTTCTGTCTATTTCTTGCCGTATCCGAACTTTTAACCGATTGATCAATAAGTTTCTGTATATCTTTTTGTTTGAATTCTTCCTCTCTTTGTTGCACAAAGAATAATTTATCTAGTGGCGTAATTAATTTACGTCCTAAAAATAATTCTGCTGGAGTTTTTCCAGTAGTATCATGATTTGCTGTTCTTAAAGCATACGCTAACTCATTTATGTAGCCATCCCAGCGCTTGTGATGTGTGCTAACATAACTTCGAATTATTTTTACAATATTTTTATTAACTCTTTCTGCGATGTTTGCCTGTGGTCTATACGGAAACATTTTGATATGGCGTATGCCAAGTCCAGTGCAAATGTTTTCAAATATTTGGCTAACGAATTGTTTACCGTTATCGCTAATGACTTTCATCGGTGCACCGTATTTTAAAATGTATCTGTGTAAGAATGCATCTGCGACTGCTTTGGTTGACGCGCGTTTAAGTGGAACAATTTCTGTCCATTTTGAAAAATGATCTACTATTACTAAAAGAAAACAATTTTTATTTATCTCGCTCTGGGGGAAGGGACCAAGAAGATCTATGCCTAAAATTTCATTCGGAAATGTAGCGCGAATGCTATTTAAGTACCCGGCCGGGCTGTAATTAATATCATTTATTAACTGACATTGATTGCAGGACCTGATATACGCCGTTACTATTTTGTATAATTGCGGGAAATATACCGCCTCGCGTACACTTTTTAAAGTCTTTCTGACCCCCAAACGACCCGCTGTTTTCGCGTCGTGTGATTCCTTCAAAATGCTTAATCGAAGCGAGGCTGGGATGACTGGTTTGTACTCAAGATTTTCGTTTGTTGTTTTCGTATAAAATAATAAATTATCTATTATTTCATAGTTTTCTGCTCTATTTCTTTTCGCATCGATATCTGTGTGCTCAAAGCTTTCGGGGTCTTTCAAATATGCATAGATATTTCCAAATTCAGGATCAGCTTTCAGTTCAGTGATAATCGTATCTCTAGAATCTAAAATTTTTGAAGTCAACACAGCGCATTTAAGTTCATTTCCTTCATCGTCCAGTTTTATACGAGAAAGTGCGTCAGCTACATTGTTTTCCTTACCCGGTTTATATTTTATTCTGATATTATATTCTTGGAGTTTTAAAGCCCATCTTATTAACCTGGGCGTTAGGTTTTTCCCCGAGTAAAGTCTACCAACAGCCGCATGATCCGAAAAGACAGTTACTGGCGATTTGCCGAAATAAACTCGAAATTTGTGTACAGCCATTAATACGGCTAACGTTTCTCTCTCTGTAGCTGTATAATTCCTTTGTGTATGATTCGACGTTTTACTAAAATATGCCAAAGGATGGCTATTTTGCATAAGAACCGCACCCACCGCATAGTCCGACGCATCTGCTGCAATTTCCAGTTTTTCGTCCCCCTCCGGGAATTTCAAAACAGGGCCATTGATGAGTGCTTCTTTTAACCTTTCAAATGCGGTATTTGCTTCCGCTGTCCACGTAAATTTACTTTTCTTTCTTTTAATTACTAACAGGAGTTCAACAATATTAGCGAAATCTTTTATGAATGACCGATAGTAAGAACATAACCCAAGCAAAGAAGAAAGGTTCTTGGCGGTGTTGGGAGGTGGGAAATTCTTGATTGCTTTTATTTTTGAATCTTGAGTTTGCATACCCTTTTGCGAAATTTTATAACCCATATATTTATGTTCTTTAGTTTCAAACTTGCATTTTGAGGCGTTAATTGTAAGACCGGCCTCTTTTAATAATTTAAACACTTCTTCTAGATCTTTAATACGTTGTTCCAACGTACTACTCGTTATAATTATATCATCTAGATAGACTAAAGTCGATTTTCCTAGGACAGGCTCTAGAACAATGTCCATAGCTCTCTGGAATGTTGATGGGGCCCCACACAACCCAAAGGGCATGCGTAAAAATACATAAGTGCCTGATTTTGTTATAAACGCCGTTTTATGTATGTCTTCGGGTCTCATAGCTATTTGATAGTAGCCAGACGTTAAGTCCAAAGTAGTCATGTATCTAGTAGATTTAATGTTTCTAATAATTTCCTCTATAACCGGCAAAGGGTAAACTGGGAATTTAGTAATAGTATTCAGTTTTCTGTAATCGATAGCAAACCTCCAAGCCCTTTTATCCGAAGGAGGAAACTCGTTCTTTTCCTACATAGTACGACTGGACTCGCGTACTCACTATTTATGGGCGTTATTATTTTATTCTTTAACATCTCCTGAATATGTTCTTCGATGATTACGTCTTTTTGTTTTTCGTACCGATAAGGTTTAGTCCTACAAGGTTTTTCGGCAGTTAATTGTATCTTATGCGTAACTATTTGACAATTTCCCGGCTTTTCTGAAAACAAGTTAGAAAAATTACTCACCACTTGCTGTATTGCTTGCCTTTCATGGTCATTCAGATGGCTAAGGTCCACTTGCGGTTTCTCCACAGGTTCCACCACACTCTGGTCCATCTCCAGCACCACGGAACTGTCTTGAAAATTCAATTTGGCCCTCGCGGCCCTTACAAACTCCATACCTAAAATAAGAGGATTTTGCAGATTCTTCACTACAAAAATTAATACTTTGAGGCTTTCCTCTTTTACCTGTATGTTTAATGATAATTTTCCGATGCAGTGACATGTTTTTCCTTGCGCCGCTATAATTTCCGTATTTTTGGTTTTAAATAATCGTACCCTATAAAAATTCTTTTTGAAGAAATTTTCATTCATAAAATTTCCTCCTGCTCCTGTATCGATGAGGGCTTCTACTGGTACATCGCCAACCAGGACTTGTATAATTGGTAGATGTGAGTTTTTTACGATGACCGTATTTAAATGTCTTTTTGAGGGTTTTTTTAAAACTTCCGGGGTCTGGACCCTCCCTTTCACAGGCCTCTCTACTCGTTTAAAGCTTTCCTTTCAATCTGTGCCTTCTGGGTACGCGGATGTTTATTTTCGAATTTTCTTTTTGGGCCTTGACCTTCGAGTTTCGATGAGTTAGCTTGATAGCTCTTTCCCCCATAAGAGCGATTTCCATTTCTGGTTTCCTCATTTGAAGATTTCCTTCGGGTACTTTGAGAATACGTTGCCCCTCAGAATACGTAGAATGAATGAGAATACGTAGCTTTTTCCGCTATTCTGCGATTTTGAAACTTCACCGCCAATTCGAAGAGCTCCTGCAATGTGCTTGGGTTTCTAATTTCGAAGTAGTCTTGAACAGCGGGTAACAATCTTGGTAAGATTATTTCAATAATCTCCGCATCGGGTTTCTTCCCATACAGCATATCCGTCAGCTTAATTTTTCGTAGAATAAAGTCCGTCAATTCTTCTATATCCCGTTGATAAAAACTATATAGTTCGGCTTCCAGCCTTGCTCGATCTTTCACTATGGGGAAGGCCTTTACTAACGATTTTTTGAAATTTTCAAATGTATATGTCTGGCTTCCAAATTCCCCTAATAAAAATTTGCCTATATTTTTCCACCATAGCGCGGCCTGTCCTCTTAGTGCGGATGTGGCGATGGCAACTTTTTGTCTTTCAGGCACAGGGTAGAGCTGAAAGTGATTTTCTAGGCCTTCTAGAAATATCGCCACCGAATTTTTTCCGTCGAAATTGACGTTTGGCTTGATTGACGTTCTCAAAGTCTGGACCAGGTATCCAGATCCTTCCAATTGGCTTGTCATTTCTTGATGTTGTCCAGCGTCTTCCATCCGATTTTCGCCCATTTCAGTTCGATAAGTGTTCGGGCGCCAATGCAGCGTTGCGCGCCTCCAACTTGCACGCAACCAAGAGGTGACTGTTGAAACTTGATAAATGACAGTGTCTTGTTAAGGGTTTAAGTCCCTTTTTATTCAACGTAATAAATTACAAGTGCGTGCTCTTGACGCTCACAAACTACGCCAACTCGGCGGTAAAATAAAAATAATAACTTGAAAAGAAACTAAAGACAAGACTCTAACTACGAGGCTCTCTAAAAGTAACTAACCTCACCGCGTTTTACAATACCGCTGCTAATTCAGCAAACTTGAAGATCACTTGAACGATTAACAATTCTTCCAGGCAAGCACACAGGCCGAACCGCGGGGTTCTTCAATTTCTGGCTAACTACCTCCGCGCTCGTGAAGTAAGAACAGCACACCTCGAACTCGTTTCCTTTCTATTTAACTCCGAATACTTCCGCTGATAATTTGAATCCTTGCGCGTTCTACTAAAATTTACATACTCTGGCATTGGCAGTTCCAGGGGAAAGTAAGGCTTGACATAAAAGGCAGTTTAAACTTAAAATAAATGTTAGTTAAAATAAATATAAACCCTACAATGTGATAAGTTAACGTGTAAAAAAATAAAATGACAACAGGAATTATAATTTTAAACGGATTTAAAAATTTATTTAATTCATTCATTAATTGAACTTCTATGATAGTTAGATGAAGCGGATGTAATGTTCTATTTTGTATCTGGAAATCTCTTCATATTTCTAGAATTCTAACTGTTTATTGATGAAACGTAATTAGTAAAAATTGAAAGTCCTTATGTTACCGTGATAATAAACTGAAAAATTATATAGATTGGTTTGTCATTGTTATTTACTATCCACAGGTTCACAGTTACTACTGGTAAAGAATACAGTTTCACGAGTGTGCTACTTTTGTTGACATTTTCGAGGACAATACTTACAATGCGTTCGTGTTGTTAAATACAATAACATAAAAAGGCAACGTGGCTTTCTTCAGTTTCCTGACATAAATTTTCCTGAAAAAATTCCATAATAGTCTACATGTGACGGCCGGACTAAAAGGTGAGAAGGTGAGCTAATTCGTCCCCACCAAGATCTGGCACCTGGGAAACCTAATCCCCAAATGCCCTTTAAGAGGAGGAGTACACATACGGTATTTTCTCCACCGTTGTGTAACTGGAAGCAGACGCGTATTCAGAGGGCCGATGTTAAGCACTTCAGTTTCGTGGCATCGAAAAAAAAATCTAATGACTCTACGGTACTATTCTTTTATATTAGCAATACGATATCTGTGCATACATATTGTAGGGGTTTACTTTATTCTTCTAATTGTTATTTTTATTTTGGAACAATACTTTCTTTTTCTCTCTCGTATTCCCACCTACGTTTCCGTCTCAGAATGAGTTTTTAGAATTACATGTGTGAGGATGCATATAGTTACGATTCACATATATGTATATTTACGAGAATGGTTCCTTTCGTTATATATTTGGCATGAAGTAAGAAAGCTCTTGACATTTCACCCATGAAATGTCATTCAAAAACTTACTAAAATAAAGTTAGAAACGCAGCTTATATTTTTATATCAATGTCTGGATAATACCATATTTTAGGAGCATAGGACACACCAAGAAATGAACCATATACGTCATAAATTAGTAAACTATAGTGCTAAACATATTATTCTTTATGCTGATATCAAATATTGTTTTAATTATTAAATTTAATATTGTTGATTAGCATTCCAGCACATTTAGACGACGCGGGAGGGAGAAACGACATCTCAAGCACTACATGAAAGTTCTGTAGTGGATTTCTCATTCGGAAAGTGCCTCGTAAGGTTGAAGTTTACTCAGAGTGTCGTGTTATGCCTCGAAAAGAGGAAATGCTTACCAGCAAGTTTCGAAATTCAATAGAGGCAGGATCATTGCCTATCCAAAAAGTAGATTATCGTTCCGTGATATTGCCAGTCGCACTGATTGATATCCAATCACTGTCATGCGAATTTGGAATCAATGAATTGCTGAGGGTCATACTGAACGGCATGATGAATCTCAACGATTTCCCATTACTAACGCCAGAAAGGACAGACATACTGTGAGGTATGCTCTGCAAAACCGCACGACCACAATACGGACTATTAGTCAGGAAATGGGCATGTTTGCAGCAGGCACTGTATCAGCTCGTAAGGTGCGTCGACGTTTGCAGCAGTGTTAACTATCAGCAGTGTGAATATTACTTCGGCTTCCTTAGACAGTGCAGCATAGAGAGAGACGCCGACTCTGGTGCTCCAAACGACAACGCTGGGCGCAGGATTAACCTTTTCAAATGAGTCCATTTTCCACGTGCAGTATTCTAATGTCCATAAACGTGTATGGAGTGTCTGAGCAGACTGCGCGTCGCCTGCTTCCATTCCTTATCGGCATAGGAGCCTTGCACCTGGTGTGATGGTTTGGGCACACCACACGCACATCTCTAGTTCGGATGCGTCATTTTAACGCACATCGGTACATTTCTGACATCTTACGTCCAGTGGTTGTGTCCTACCATTAAGGCCTGCAAAACGCCGTCTTCCAACAAGATAATGCTATACTACATGTTGCATGTCTTCCAACAAGATAATGCTATACCACATGTTGCTGATACAGTGCCTGCTGCAAACATGCCCATTTCCTGACTAATGGTCCGTATTGTGGTCGTGCGGTTTTGCACGACCACAATACGGACTTCACAGTATGTCTGTCCACAGAGCAGACCTCACAGTATGTCTGTCCTTTCTGGCGTTAGTCATGGGAAATCGTTGAGATTCACATGTTGCACGTCGTGCTCTGACTTTTCTCGATACACATGGTGTTCGCTTGCTGACCTGGCCTGCGCAGTCTTTAGATTTGTCAACCATTGAAAGCAGCTGATCATGGGTTGCTGAAAGACTTGTCCGCTATCCCCTCTCCAGCTAGTGCGGTAAATGAAGTCTGGAGGACACTTGAAGAAGAATGGAATGAGTTGCCCGTTTCTGTCATCTAAGTCCAGTTGGACTTCATGCCTAACCGAGTAAGGACCGTTTTAGCTGCTAGGGGTGACAGCTGTTTCTACTAATTTCGCATCCCTGTAAACCCCCAAACTGCTTACAATTTTAATCATTCTGTCTTCATGCCATACTGTTTATGTACAATAAATTTCTTTTTTGTATTTGATTTCCTTCATGCTGTTGCAGTTTTAATGGCTAGCAGTCTATTAATATACTGCTGTTTTTATGAAATCGTATTTATATGTAAGCAATTCTGAAAACAAATATAACTAAAAATACTCGGGAAAAATAAACGCTTGTTAAATAGACATTAAATGCATTGATTTATATGCATTACATGCTTGCATAATTTTATCACACTTCATATACATTATTTTATTATATACATTGCATATTTATTTGCATTACATACTCTTAGACACACTAATTTATATGTTAACTGCAGAGAGAAATCACCTTAAAATGATCGTGATATAATTTTCATACTAAGAAAGTGAAATTAACTCAGGATTCTTTTTTCTAATCATAAAATTATATGTATTTGTACCTGTAACACTATTGCTTTTTATCTCATTCTATTAGTTTGCAACCTTCCACTATTAGAACGGAGACAGAAAAGTTTGAAATGTCATTAAATGCATTCATTTCACTGTTTTCCCAGTCTCCTAAATTTTTACTACTTTAAGTTCACATATTATATTCGTGCAAAAATACATAGTAAGCATAGCTTATATGACGCAAAAAATATAATGTCCGTGATGAGAAATTTATGGAACCCAATCTCCATATTTGGCGGTGAAGAATTTTCATCCACCAGCTTTTAGTTTGGGCACTACTGTAGAGTCATTAGGACTTTTGAAGTATGAAATACGAAAAATGAGTAATGTCCTTGCCGAGACTCGAACCTAGACCTCTCGATATGCGTCGAGTGTGCTACCGTTACACCATTAAGGCATGCTTCAAGGAGGAAGAAAATACATTATAAGATAATGGTATTATTATTCCCTTATTACTCTCTATTACGTCACATGGGCGTAAATCACATTATAACTACATATTGTATACTGGATAATTAGTCTAGACACGACTTCCTAGCACCATATTCATTATATAAATAATATCACGCAAGAATGTCTTCATTTTTAAGCACATATGCTATATGTTATTAGTATGTTATGATTTGCGATGAATATGGTTGGGCTAGACCTAAATGCTATATATTATGTAGTTGTTATGAACAAAGAATTACATATTATGCTTTATGCTTATGTTCCGTAATGATGAGACATTAATAATGCAGTGGCGGAATCTTAAGTACAGTGCCAAATATATTTCCTTCTTTCAAACAGTTTGATAGTGTACCTGGAGATTTAGCGTATAAACGATAGGCTAAAAGGATTATTTTATTCAGAATATTATTTTTTGGCTCGGGAAGTATTTAGTTTTATGGTATCTAATTTAAGGTTTTGCAGTTAATCAAATAAAACTCGGGACAAAATAGAAAATGAATGGAAAAAAGAGAGGGAATGGGAGATAGAAAGTATTTAAAATTATGCGTAATATCTAACAGACACTCATTCAAAGCTCGAGTTTAGTTAATAAGCTCATTTTTGTTAGATAAAACTAGTTCTTTTATGCATTCATTGCTCCCATGTTTACGCTATTATGAAACTGTGGGGAAGCATCAAGTTTTAATAGATGAAGAAATGCCCATTAAATCTAAGAATACACTGCTGTTGTCACTTCATTTCTTCAGTATTGTCAATTTAAACGCATAATGCTTCATAATTCTCCTCGTTTTTCACATCTTTTATCAAGTGAAGAACCTCATTATGCTTGAGATATAATGACCAAATACGTAATCTTCGGATAAGTAACATATTAAGAGCAGCAGTTTTTGATATTATGGAAATGGAATGCTAATAATGATGTACTTAATGCTTGGTGCCTTTTCGAGCATGGAATTATTTTTTTCTTCTTCTAGATGCAGCTAAGAAATCCGTGGAATTTTTCATCATTTCTTTGCTGAAAGAAATGTTGAATATGGAAATGAAAAAACAAACAAACAGCAGAATATTTATCAAATACATGAAGTGTTTAATATGTAACTGTGTTACATGTACTGCATTTAGATATATGTCATATCAAACTTACTATATAAAACTTCGTTATTAAGAGAAAAAAATCATTTTCACAACTACATATATTTTAGCAACAAACATAGAGTTTTTTCAGTTATTATGTAAAGAAAGATTCAAAACATAGTTACAAAGATCTAAATTTGCATATACTTAATTATTCACCATATGCTAAAATGCTAATGTTGCCATCTGAATTGATCATTTTTACTTCCATGTACGAAGAAAAGGAAGTATAGTAATAGCCGTAAATTTCGGGTATCATATTTGAAATAAAATATCAATTTTGACTGCTCTCGAATCTATTTGAACGAATGTTTTGCGTGACATCTGTACGTACGGATAGTATAAAGGACTATTCTTTCCAAAATGAATTGTAAAATTAAATTTATAATGGATTCAGAAAAGAATTTTTTTTCCTGAGGTCTGTACATACAATATATATTTATGTATGCATCTTGTATAACTTCAAAACAAGTAGCCTCAGAACGTTAAAATTTTGTAAATGCTGTAACATGTAGTTGTGTACCTCTCCTTTTGGTCTTTGGTTTTCAATCGGCAACACGAAAAATATATATATATATATATACAAATGTTGTATGAACTTAAATCCATTTAGTGCGAATACAAGTTATTATTACTTGCGCAATTGCTGCAAAGTTAGTTAATAATAATTTATTTCCTAAACAGTATTGATTAATTGATTATATTATCTCCTAAGTTTAATTAAAGTAGAATTATTTTAAAAGTGTGCATCCATACTGGTAAGTTATATTTTGAAAGATGTATTGAAGTAATTTGAAAGCAAAATGTTAATAATGTTTTAACGGGGACTGGAGTTAAATCATCACGAAGAATAATATTACAATTGTAAAAGTAAAAATTAAAACATGTAATTATTGTCATTGATCGGAAATTAGTTGACTTTTCAAGGGGAACAAACCAACTCCCGTTCAATGATCAATAATTGATAAAAATACGTAAATATGAAAGTGTTTTGTCTTTACTCGAGTTATAAGTTAAAGCCAAACCGGCAATTCTAGTCAGGCCAAATATTTCCGCGAATAGTTGTTACTCAAAGAACTTATTCTCATGAAGCATTTTAGTCAATTCAATTTGGAGTAAAGATCAATTACTGTAGAGAAATCCTGTAAAACTCGAGTAATCGTCCCCGACACTATCATCTTTATGTATTTGAGTACTATATTATTTGTAGAAATTAAACATTGGAAATTGTCATTATGAAATCGAAATCAAAGTAAAGTTGAAATAAACATAGAAGATTATAAAAAAGATAAATAATGCAAACTTTGTAAAAACAAATCAAAGAGAACATAAAAATAATATAAAAATAATATAAAAATAAAATAGAAAATAATATAAATAAGATCAGTGAATGTACATGAAGATATAAAGGCCAGAAAGGTATTAAGTAACTTACATTCTTTCTAGTGGGGGAGTTGGCAATGTGTTCTCTTCGTGTCTGGCTCAGAAGTGTAGGGTGTCCGAAAATTCTTAGCGGCAGTAGGGGCTTTGAATTATATCAGTCGGTAAGACTTGGGTGAAGAAATTTATGGTAGTGGGTGGGACTTGGAATTCTTGAGGGATGTATTTTGTGGAGTTCTTATCTGAGAGAGACCGTCTGTTAAGATTTTTTTAAAAATACTAGTGAATGGAAATTAATTAATTTCTGGCTAATTGTCGTGCCGCAATGATTAAGAATTTAAGAAAGGAAAAAGGCATTTTCGCTGTCCAAGAGCTAGTAGACAGTCTAAAGGCAGGAAATAGGCCCATTTTTTTAGTAACAGTATAGTAACAGTATATGTCTGAAGACAATTAGCTTTTTACAATATATACAATTGAGTAATTACACTATATACAAATCTTTCAACTGACAGTCATCCAACTTATACCGCCTTCTCAGGTTTAGGAATAAATTATCATATCCCTATCAGTTAAATGATTTAGAGTGAGTATTTAACGCCTGCTCTTTTAAGGCAATGGTTGATAAATTGAAAGGGAATTAGATTATTTTTGAGAATTTTGATAAGGATCAAAATTTCGTTTTTATCAATTATTGATCATTGAACGGGAGTTGGTTTGTTCCCCTTGAAAAGTCAACTAATTTCCGATCAATGACAATAATTACATGTTTTAATTTTTACTTTTACAATTGTAATATTATTCTTCGTGATGATTTAACTCCAGTCCCCGTTAAAACATTATTAACATTTTGCTTTCAAATTACTTCAATACATCTTTCAAAATATAACTTACCAGTATGGATGCACACTTTTAAAATAATTCTACTTTAATTAAACTTAGGAGATAATATAATCAATTAATCAATACTGTTTAGGAAATAAATTATTATATATATACAAACATATATACACAATATATATATATATATATATGCATTTTAAGAGCAAAACCATTATGGCCATCTACTCAATAATGCGTTGCGTTACCTTTGGTCTGCAAAACAGCTGCAATTCGTTTTGACATGGATGCAACAAGTTCTGGGTAGATGACTGGGGGCAGGTTCTAACAAATGTCTAAGCAGCTGTCACGCAAAGTCAAGATATTCCGGAAATGGTTGTGTTTGAGCTGTGAGCTGCCGCTCCATGACATCCCAAATATTCTCTATCAGGTTAAGATACGGCTATTTAGGTGGCCAGGACATTAATTGGAATTCATCCTTATATTCCTTGAACAACTCAAACTCAATTTCAGCCTTGTGACTGTTGGAACATTCAATTTACAGTTGGGAATACAGCGCCATGTAAAGATGCAATTATGTGTTCAGATGTTTCAATGTTAAATGCCGAAAATTGATTTAAATTATCAAATTCCTTCTTGTAGTAACTAATTCTTGCTGGAAACAAGTGAACATTTTGTATTTGTCTTACGAAAGCTATCTAACGTGTTTTGAGAATATTTGCAGTACAAAGTATGCCAGTACAAAGTATTGCAGTACAAAGTACAAAGTATGATAGATTTTCAAGTAATTAATATCTATTACCCCTGTTTTTCTGTTTTTGAACATTCTGAACATAGATTAATAGTTTGAAATTTAAGAGAATTTTTTTTTCAATGAAAAAGTAGCCAAAGCGTGCATCACAGAAATGATGAAAAATTTTATACTGGAAGAAAAAGTAGAAATATCTCTTACTAACTATATTAAAAACCTTAACATTAATATATTGTTAAGAAGTACAAACATTTCATTTTCAATCTGGCATTTATGACCTTCAAGCAATAATTAAAAATCTTATGAAATGCGAAACGGCAACAACGTGCATAACTGGAACATGGGAGGGGATAATTGTAGATTGGTGCACTCTAGACAGTATGCCATGCATTTTATGTATAAATATTGCTGCGTTTTTCTTTTCTGACACCAGTTGTTACGTTATTTTCTTCCTTCACGTTCGTACCGGGTTTGTAGATTTGGAGTAATTAACGACGACACTTGATGAAGTATCGCAACACACTTTATTTAGCCAATATTAATCAGGACAGCTCCAATAACACTTTTTACAGTCGTCGAAGATCTACTTTAGACACGCTGGAACAATCAGCGACACAGCCTTTACACTGTCAGGCAATAACGGTGGAGACAGCTTCAATTCAAAGCACCAGAGTACAGCTTCCGACTCTGCTTGGTCGTTCTCGGAACTCCACGTACTCTCGAGATTTTCCACGCTACAACTCGCGATGCACTCGACGATGCATAAGAGTATAGCTCTCGACTCAGCACAGTCTAAGACAAAATTCGACGATGCACTAATTCGCCATACACTAAAAGACTCTCTCGATGCACTCGACTACCAACTCGGCGCTAGACTTCGAGACACTCAATGACTGACTATCAGCTCGCTAGACGAAGCACACAGTAACTCGCCCTCTCGACGTGGCACTCTCGAAGACACTCACTATCAGCTCGCTCAATGACTGACTGCAGACCAGCAGGGTTTATATAGCTTTCGTCCTGTGTTCGAGAACATTCTGGGCTAAACCGGTAAGAATTCGTTCCAGAAGAATCCCCATCCGTCCATGGCATATCTTTAATTTCGTCGCCAAATGTGTAATCCCTGCCTTAACTTGTTATTTTATGGCAATCCTAAAACTGCTTTGCAAGGAAGCTACCTCACCGCGCCTGTACATTTCGTAACAATATGATTGATGATTTTCTGTTGCTAAAAATTTCCTTAGTTATAAAATATTTTTCCTTTTAAGTTATTCTCTATTTTTAGCCTTTCCAATTTTAGAGAAGCAGGAAGGAAAACTGAGGAGTTTTCCATCGCTATATATTCTTCTTTTTCATCGTTTTGTATTCCCATTTATTCGATGGAAAGAAATCCGGAGACAGTCTTGCACACTTTATTTTCTTTGCATGAAACACGTCTGATGTCATGAATCCAAATGTCTGTCTAGACACTACGCTATTTGTCGGTTTACATACTTTTTATTTTACTTGCGATTACATTTTAATATCATATATTTATTTCTTATTATCCCAAAGGGCGTTAGCCTAGAAGGGCTATTAATTTCGTTTGGCATTTTGTGTTGATTCATTATAAAAGGTGAATTACTTTTTAAATTGTTGCGACCAAATATTAGAGCGCTATGTTATATTTAAGAAATTAAATTGTGAAAAATCTGCATAAACGTACGTATTAATTTGTTTTATTATTAATTTCATATTTTGTAACACTTTAACGGATTTTTGATTAAAAAAAACGATTTCAAAGCGAAAAATGGCAAAAAAAAAAAAAAAAACTCCAGCGCGCGAAACTGCGTATGGAAAATTCTAAAGATATAATGATTTTAAAATTATTTTGCGATATTGCTGTTGAATTGAATTTTATGGTTTAAGGGCGAAAACCATAATATTTAATAAACAAAGGCAGCACACAAAATGTTAAAAAAGTTCCTTTGGGCGTAATATAAAATCTGAAAGCTTTAAAATTTTATTTTTTATTACTTACTTTCTTTACTTATTCTTTTACGTACTTAGTAATCGTTTGTATTAAAGTTTTATTTATTGAAATTTTATAGCATTGATTTAAAAAAATTTGAAATGCAGTAGTGAGGTACGAAGTATCATTGCAGACAGCCAGAAAAACAATTCTTTTGTAATATGAATGCAATTCGTTACAAAAGAATTGCTTTTAAATTACGTAAGATGTGCTAACACTTCATTCCAATTTAAAATAGAATAAAATTTATTTTATTTATAATATATATTAAAGACATATGAAATTAGTAAATCCTGAGATAGTTTTTCTTTTTAATATATCGACTAAAATTTATCTGCTCTAATAAACAAGCCTGCTCTAAAGCTTTCTTTAATTAATATCTAGTTTAATTGAATTAGCAATAAAAACAGTCTCCTTTTCCTTGGGATTTAAATTAACTGCTATTTTCCTAAGGAAACACTTCATGTAATTTCAGGTATTTTCTTATTGCATATAAAACATTACTTGCAAGAATTTAGTTTTGGCATCAATAATAAGGAATAAAGAATTTGTTCTGAAATACTAATATATTTAGTAAGCATCCATAAAATATTAAATAAATTTAAAGAATAAATTTCATTGTCCGTGTCTTTTTATTTACATTAACTCCTACATTAATTTTGTTTCGAGTGATTCACGAGTGGTATGTTCCACGTTTAAACATGGATTTTTATCAAATTTCCACACCGATTCTAGTTCTAGCATTGAGCCTGCAAATTATAAAGCACCCTTCCCAGATATAAAATATAATTTCCGAGCGAAAGTAATATGTATATCTTTCTTAGATCTGCTATTTAGATGCAATGTACGGTCATCATTTTTAATCACAAATAAGGCATTTAAACTGCTCATGGTTCTTCCTCAACCTGAAGTATTTTTTCTTGTTTAAAAGCTTGTTCCCGTATCTTCTTGAAAATTCCCTAAAACACATGTTATTTTATTGAGAACTTTGTCTTAAATAATCGAAATTACCGTTTACATTTATTTGGCATTTCAAAATATTTAACATGTGAACTAGTAAATAGTATGTTATTCGTTTTGTGGACACTATTGTTATTCCTCTAGGGTTAATAACAGTATTTTTAAACATTAGATTTCATAAAAAATTTTACATTTAGTTTGTTGATTTGTTTTTGATTTCTTATAGGTAAACACTTCAATGTTATCTAATAATAATTTTATTAGATTTTACACTTTTATAAGATATGAACTTTATCAGAAAATACAAGTTCATCGATAGCTGAGCGAATGACGCAATTGAAGACTAGTATTTTTCACCAGATTAATTTCCTAGCAGACACTTTGCTTTGATTGAATGAAGTAGCAAAACAACTAGCCTAAAATAGGATTACTTAAAATCAGAAACATACTATGTATCTTAATACTAAAAAATTTTCTTAAACTGCCATTTTAATCAGCTGCAAGTGATGTTGATTTTATTTTTTAAAACATCGAAACCTATTTCATATGATGAACTAAACAGCAAAACTGAATTCATATTAATACAATGTATAATGTGGTGCACGTTTCTAATTTAAAAATAATTTAAGGTATATTAAATGATGTCTGCAGTATATACTGCTCTATGAAGGGACATATAACTAACACCTTAAGTGCACATCTCCGTTTTTTAGATGTGTCAGGTTTATTTTAGAAGTATGAGACTTTAAATACGCAGACTTGAATGCGCCACTAGGGATTCTTTTATTTAGTTTTCCATACTTCAGCAAATGTATTTCCAAGTAAATTCTTCATTACAAGATATTTTTTTTTTAAGAAATTAAACACTTTGTATGTGTATGTATTTATAATCATTAATGTGGTGCTGCAGAAAATTGTACTTGTTACAGCGAAACTGAAGGGGCAGTTTTCTTCTCTCTCTCTATTATATACATATATAAACTACCAAGAGAGTAAATGTTGTGAATACATTTCATAAGACAACAAAAACCTTATACCTACAATTATGAGATTTTCAGTAAAATAATTTATTGTGCAAGTAATTTTTGTTAGGAAAAAACAAACTGAAACTAAGAAATGTATAATTGAAAAATACTTTATTTTTCCTATTGCAAACATTTACCTACTTATTTCACATTTTGTTTTTGCCAAACACTGAAATATACTTTTTACCCTTCATTTCGTTTCTACATTTGCGTTATAATAGGTGAAGTAATTTTTATCATCGCTAAGTGAAGCACCTGGAACAAGAATAGCACAATCCATGAAATTATTTGCACAGTTGCATACCCTTACAATAATAGTTTCATCATTTCAAATTATACAAATATTAAATTTACTGCAGCAGAACTAGAGAATTACTCGTTAGAAATACCGCGTTAAAACCAGCATTAATATTTCTTTCTTTTTTGATGGTGAAATGTAGGCGACCTTTTTTCTCGTGGTTATATAAACTGTTTTGAAATAAAATCAAAAATACACATGGTACAAATTAAAATGGTTTATTGCACAATTATGCATTGCTGAAATCCAAGTCTTTGATAAGAAATAATTTGCGATGGTAAGTGCTATAAAAGTAAATGTAGAGAGAAACAATTTCTCTTAGATGACTTAAATATTTGGTTTGATTATTTCAAGGTACGGTGGTTTTTAATCAAGGGTTGTAAAAAAAATAATAAAGTATTTATGTAAAACATGAAACATGTATGTAATAATGTAGAAAATTTTATTCGTACAAATTTTGATATATAATGAACAACAAACTTGGCAGCAGAAGCAGGTGAAATTTTCCTTTTTATTTTAATTGAAATTCGTGGCTACAATTCCCTTAGCACTCTAAACATGCCTGTTTCAAATTTTTACACTTTTAAAATGTTGCCATAAAAAGAAACTAGTACGACAGCATCTTACGACCGGAGAAGCCAAAGCAAAGTGTGTAGTTATCCGCTATGGAGGTTTATTATGAAAAAGATAGCGGTTTAAGTTCTGAATTAGATACGTCATCATTGTTATGTAAAAGACATTGTTAGGTGCTAAAATTGGTTCGAAGAGTCCCGGCACCAAAAAGTCAGTTTAAAAGTAAAACTAATTTTTTTCTTCGTAACAAATGGTGCCGTGACCAGGATACGAACCTGGGTTATTGCGGAAGTGGAAAAAATCAGTTTTCGGAGTTGTTGACTATATGATCAGTTTACTGAATTGATTTTGATTTTGTTAAGTAGACTACTTAATTGTGAGGTTGTATTTTTCCCCGGTGTTTTGAAGAGTTCTGTGTGGTATTGGAAATGTTAAAGGTTTAAGGCTATCTCTAGATTTGTATTGAAATTTATGTGTTTTCAGGTTGGAGATATAAATTAGTTTTAATTTAGTGAGAGATAGCGTGTTAAAGATTTTGTTGTGGAAGTGCATTTTCGAATTTTGTTTTTGACAATTAATCGTGATTCTACCAAAACACCAGGGAGGATATCTTTTCTTGATGTCTTTTAGACTGAAAAGTTTGATTATGTATGTACTGAGTTTTAGTTTTAAAATAGATTAGTAGTGTTTTTTTTTTGTCGCGGCACCAAGCAGTCAGTTTAAAAGTAAAAAAGGTAAAACTAATTTTTTCTTCGTAACAAATCTTTTCATCTCGAACATGGTTCCAGAAACAAAATCAGCTGTCGGCTAGCTCCTACTTCACGGCAAGTGAAAACAGTCAAAAAGTGTCTTCGTCCCCCAAAACAACCCGTTAAAAGGGAGGACGCTGGACTGCCAAGTTGGCACAACTCACTCTTCGCCAAAAGTTAAAATAGTTGCAACAACAGCGTTTCCTCATGTTAGCAAACTCGCCAAATCCACCACTTTGAAACCTCAACGGAAATTCTATGTCGCCAAACCCTCGCGAAAAAACCATGCCTTGTGGAAGGGGAAATCTGGAATTTCAATAACCCTGCAAGCAGTCCCAACGAAAGAATGCTGAAACTCGCAAAAAGTGACTTTTCTACGGGAAAAGAGCATTTCTTCCCCCATAATAGAAATCAGAATGCACAACGGAAAAATCTACTAATTAAAGCTCATAACTGAAATGCAATTAAAGTTAGAAAAACGAAAGTTATGTCAAATTAAAGAGCTAATTTTTCTGCAACTAATGATATTAAATACTAAGAAATCGAATTAACTTTTGACATGAAAAACTGAGTTTATTACGTGAAAAGTTCACCTAAATCCATTGTTTGCGTGTACAAGATTGAAGACGCAGTTCGCGTAAACTCGGAAAGCCAAAATATATTACACTAGAATTAATAAGCCAAAAAAGAATATAACCAAACTTGTGTAGCTCAAATTTCGAATAATTACAAATTAAAATTTTGATTTTTATGAATCAATTAAATTAAATTAAATTCGCTACACAACAACATATGATAGGATTAATCTACAAATAAAGCAGTCCAGACAGTAGCTTGCATTCTAACATATTTTTTATAGCATTCTTGAAATTATGAGTTTTAAATTCGTTATTACATTTATAATTTTTCTATTTTATTCAACAGACTACGATATAAGACTAGACCTCACAGCTTTCTCCAGATGCTAACATAATAATAATTCCATTTCAACGCATTTTAATTATTTATTTTATTAATATTAATTTATTTTATCCGCATTTTAAATATTTACATAAAATAATCTAGAAATAGTAATACCGCGTATACTATTAATTAATTATTTTGTAATGCGCTGAAATGTTAACAGATGAAGAGAAACCTAATTTAAAAAATATAAATTTCAAAAGTTTGACCAAAATAATTCTTTGTATAATTGCAAATTATAAATTTTAATAATATTTTAGGATCTTATTAAATTTTCCTCCCAAAATTTTTATAGTTTGGAAACCACATAATCATATTTGCTCAGTGAAAATGTTTCGTATCTTTTCATGCAATATCACAATTATAAAATTTTTACACACCCAATACTTACTTTGAAAAAGCACAACAAATTTCAAAATTTTATAACATAACTAATTTTTATTACTGTAGCTTGCAATCTAACATAATTTTTATAGCATTCTAGAAATTATAAGTTTTAAATTCATTATTACATTTATAATTTTTCTATTTTATTCAATAAACTACGATATAAGACTAGAAGACCTCACAGCTTTCTCCAGTTGCTAACATAATAAGAATTCCATTTCAACGCATTTTAAATAATTAATTTTAATTTATTTTATCCTTAATAATCATTAAATAAATTTAATTCAATCAATAGGACTTCTTAAAAGTTTAAAGGAACTGAGTCAAGTAATGCAAACAATGCTAAGAAAATTTTAAATTGTCAGGAATATTTTTTTCTGCAGTCAGGTTATTACTGCATGACTCTTTTAAGATATTTAAAAAATTATGCAGTAAAAATTTTAAAAATGCTTTGTTTTGAGAATGTAAAAAATTTAGAAAATCCCCAGTCTTTTAAAACTTAATAAAAATTTTAGTTTAACGCAATAGTTTCAAATTTATTTACATTGAATCTACAGGTAATTTATTGCTGCGATGTATGTGATGTCATATTCGCACTATGCATACATCATCAAAAACCCATTATTACTTTATTAACATCAAACAAGCAAGGGTAGCGACAATTTTTAACGTCACTCTAAGACTTAGTCGTTAAAAAGCGTGCACGTTCGTGATGCTCATCCAGGAGGCCAATACGCTGAAATCTATAATTTGGATTTGGATGAATCCTATGCTGCTAGACTGGCTTCTGTGTTTGACAACCATTTGTTTTGTAGCACACATAGTAAACATTTTTCAAACATAGAAGCCACACAATAAAATTACACGTGCCTAAATGCAAGTTCCTCTAGAAAATCCTTCTTGGAAGCTTAACCGGTGGCCTTAAAAGCTTAAAACTTAAACCGGTAGTCTTGGAGTACTATATCTTAATCAATTAACTATTTTCTAAAAAATCGTAGGATGCAGAGGTTTGATTCTTTATAACTCATATTAGTTAATCGAACAGATTTCATCAATTTTGATCATCATTAGAATTGTTTGGAAGTATCAACTGTTATTTGGTAAATTATAAGGTATTTTCTTTCTCCTTTCAACATGCCTTCGCGGCGTAACAGTAGTACACTCGGCGCGCATTCGAGAGTTCCAGGCTGCAGTCCAGGCGGGGGCACGGCACATTATTCACATCTCTTGTTTCAAAATAACCTAATGACTTACAGTGGCGATCAAAGTAAAAGGGTGGTGGACTATAATTCGTCAGCACTAGGATTTGGCGATTGGGTCCATTAATGTCCACTCTCCGTTTAAAAGAGGAGCATATAAAGTATTTTCTTCCTCCTTCCAGCATATCCCCCCTGGTGTAAGGGTAGCACATTCGACGCGTATTCGAGAGGCCCCAGGTTCGAGTTCAGAAGAAGGCACTGTAATGTTTCACATCTCTTGTTCCAAAATAACCTAATAAGTGCCCATGTTCGGGTGGAGATACGCTGTTCAAAATTTGATGACTCTAGGTACCTTCGTTTTTTCACAATGCGAGAAGCATACATTACATTCATGCAGATGCTTCATTATTTAATTTCATTAAATATAATACAAGACGATAGTATTTGGGGCAACAGTTTAAAAAGAGTTTCACCGTTTCTAATGAAATGCAACAGAATGCTGTTTTGAGACTAGCTCTTCTGTGCTACCGCCCCTTTGGGCTAATAAATAATACAACAATGCAGAAAAATAATAAACATATTTACAGATAGAATCGTCGTTTATAGTCGAACACCACAAAATGCCGTTTTGAGAATAATAACCCTTCTGGGCTACCGCCCCTTTGAGTTAAATATAAATAAAATGAATCTGCAGAATTTAATTGAATATAAATAATTTAAAATATAAATGAAATCATCATGAATATTCCTTATTTCTCCAATAATACGTGTTTTACCAAACTCGCATCAATTATTATATCTGTTGAAGCTAAAAATAACTTTCATTTATTAAGTGGGGATTCAACATAATATGAATAAATTCACAATGCATTGAAATATTCTGTATTTTGGTTTTTCTTTCATTATTTCTAATCTATTAAAATTTGTGTTCTCTAAAATAGTGATTAGTGGATTGCTCAGAGAAAGGTTTCTTTAACTCTTTTCAGTTGTTCAGAGTGGTTGATCCATTATTATTTCCTTCTTCAATAGAATTTGGTTTCATGACATCTGGATACACTTTCCGCTGAGCTTTTGCACCTTTTTATTATTTACATGCTTCCAAACAACACCGGATATAACAATTGAATCACTTCTAGTGAACTGAACTTGTATATCCTTGATGTTGGAATCAGATTTTATTAATCAAATTTTAAGCAAATGCATTCCTATATTTATATTTAAAGTTTTGACTAATTCTTAAATCAATAAAATGAATTAATATCATCTAGAGTTTTGAATTTCTGAAGTCACACATTTGCACTTTTCCTTTATCAACTATTTTATACAAATTCTGAAATTTTAGAATTTTATCAGTTTTAGGAAAAAACAATAATGGTAAAAAAACGAGAAGCAATTACCAGATCTTTCTGAATATTGCGGAAGTAAATGTTAGTATTGCCCTCTTAAACAAAAATGTCATCAAAAAGGGGAGACAGATAATTGGATGCCTTGAACCAGTGGATGTGGAGCTGTTTGAGCTTTGCTGTAATGTTATTTAAAGAAAATGTGGGGAAATATATTGAATATGGTAAAAACTTTTTTAAGTTACTGTAGATAGTTTAATTATTACCTGTAGTCTTGAGATCAAATACTTTTCTTTGAGGAATTTATGGCGCTGCGAATGAATAACTGAATGATGAAAAATTAACACTAGAAACAAATTTGGTCTCCAAGTCAATAAATATCGTCAAATTATAGTCTAATTCATTCGAAGGATAACTTGAAACAATTACACTTTCAGTAGTTAGAAAACGTCTTTTGAAATGAATACTGAATCCGTTAAAAAGAAAGTAACAAATCATACAGATAAGCTATGACATTCAGTATTTTTGATAAAAAGTAGCAATTATGACTGCTTTCTATGCTCTTTTTAAAAATTAATTTATGGTGGGATAGACGAAAGTTTGTACATTCGCCCTAGTTTTAGATGTATTTCATACTCAGAACCAGAATGGCACAAACGTTTCACTTTGCAATAAACTTAAAATTATGTTGCGGGCGTACGGTTTCGTAATGAATTGAATGCACAAGTCCGATAATAGGTTAATAAAATGTATTTTATCAAAAAGAAATATTTCAGAACTCTGAAATTTTCCACAGAAATATTCCTACAAGTGTCCACAGCATCACACAATATAATCAAAAGTAGCACTTCAAGCTCCTAAGAGCGTTAATCAGTATCTACAGAGAAAGCTAAATCGGATGTCTCAGTTCACTAGGAACTAAATATCTCGCAATAACAATAATAAATCAACTAACTAAACAACTGAGAGAAGATGTTCTCTCTTCGGCCTCAAAAGGTTCTCATTTATATTTCTAGTATATAATGATATTTTTAGTACTTTCTGGTTCTAGAAATTACTGGAAAACAATAAGAGGATGGTATGACGGTTACAGCTAACATAATGCTCAATTATATTTATTCAGTTTCAGTGCATGTTACAGTGATACAGGAACGGAACAAAATAGTCGCCAAATTAAGTAACCAAAACCGTTGCCAGCTTGGCTATACCTCTTCAAATTACTGAGATAACCATTTACTCAATGCTAATGCACGTGCACATGCATTTTTACTTTTCCGGCATAGCTTTCTCTTAAATTTTGTCTCACGCTACATTACGTGGAAAAATACAACTCTATTAAAATTATTTATCTAAGTACAACAATAATTTCAAAAATTTTATGTTGAATTCGGCTGGTGCTTTATCAGCCAGAAGTAAGAATTTCATTGGATGTTGTGCATATATTTAACTAATATTCAACTTTACTAGATCAAGTTATAATCTGGCTACTAAGAATGCTAAAGAGCTTGCCACTGAGTCAGGGATATTTTAAAAACATATCTATTTAATCCTGAATTTATGGCCATATTACTCACAACGTTCGTAAAACATTTGCTTTATAAAATCTGAGCAAAATTTATTATGCGACATTTTATTGTGTTTTAGCAAAATGTGAAATTTTTAACCCTGGTTTGTGGCTGACAATTTACACAGTTATGTTTAAAATAAATTAGGCGGGCTTCCATTTTGGTTTCATGCTGATGAAAAATAAATATCGTTTAGTTAGTAAGAAACAGAAGGTAGTCTGTATGATATTACCTGGGAGAATAAAAAGAAAATAGTTGAAACTAACCAGTAAAATCAATTTTCATGTTACAGATGACAATTAATTCCATAGTTTATTAACTGCCTATGAAACAGTTGACTAGGGCTTAGGAGAGAACTCTTCCTGGAGACGTTCCTACATGAAACGGATCCCATTGTGAATAGGAAATCTATGAAAATACTATGCAACTAACCCCTCCTTCAGGACGGGAGAGCTATTTATCGTTCCGCGGCATTGTTGCTCAGTAAGGTCATGATCTCATTTCAGTCAGGCGAATACGGAATCGATTTGTCCAGAAGGGCAGTATTAAATGCCATGCGGAACCTCAATGGTTCTTGGCTACAATCACTCGAGAGAACAGACATTTGGTCTTTCAGTTTTGCGCGGTCTCACTGCCCCGACACGTACCGTTACTCATATGCAGAGTAGCAAGTGTCCGCATAGATAGTGCCACACCACAGACTGACAACATGCAAATCATAGTTGCGGCTTACCTTGACGATGCAGCAGAACTGGCCTCGTGTCATCTTTCCCGGTTCTGCGAATAGTATCATGATAGACGTGTCTTGAGGCATTGAGAGAATGAATGTTGTCAGCTCGCATGCGTCATTGTCATTCGGATCCAACATCGTTAGTTCGCATTGTTAGTTAGTTAGCTATGTTAACAAACACTGTTATATTTCTGACCTCTTAAGATTATTGGTCTGCCTCCATCTTTGAGGTTTGCATAACGCCACCTTAACTTCTGCATAATGCCGCCTCAGTAAGATGATTGCATGCCCGTATGTTGCCTTTTGTGCCCCAATCTCCTTCAAAACTCAGGGTGGTCCAGTGGTGCCTTGGCCAGCACGTTCTCCATATCTGTCACCCAGTGAGAACATCTGGTCATGGGTAACAATGAGAGTCGCCCGCCACTACTCGCCTGCTTCTACGATTGATGAACTCTGGCATAGAGTTGAAGCCACATGGAATGAAACACGCATTTGTCATCCAAATTCAATAAGAGTTTATAATTCAGTCGAATTACATATGTTGTTGCTACCAAAGGTGGCAGCTTATTATGCACCATAGTACCCACAAATTTTAACGTGCTTTCCTTCCACTATACTGTATATGTACACTCTGCATACAAATAAAAAAAAATGTGGAACATTTTTTTATTTCCTGTTGTACTGTGTAGATTGACGAAATTCAACTTGAGTTTTCATTTCCTGAAAACGGGACTTGGGACATATACAGCATTGTTCTAACTTACGTAATTTGACACAAAACCGGATTTTTTCTGAAAAGACATACAGGTTTTCTTCCATATCTCGATTCTACGACTCAAATTATGCAAAAAGTTTACATTTCGTAAAATTTGGTGAGAAATTTATCGCGAAATTTAAAAATTTATCTTGGCGTACTTTTTCCAGTTTGCGCCAATAATAATTCACTTCGCGAAATTCTCAATTTTATTCTTAATAACCTGTTTTCCTTTTTTCTTTTTTCATTGTGCATGAACGGACAAAAAAGTGCATCTTTCACACTTTCAAATAATTTTAACAAAGTGCGTAAGGCACATTTGACGTTATTATTCCTGCTAAAAGATATACCAAATTTCAAAACACCCTTACATATAAATTCAGATATATCTTTGGAAATTTGGAATAAAAAATTCTAATTTTTTGCAGGTATACATTATAATTCAAAAACCGTTTCGAAAAATTTGTAAAAATTACTAAAACATACACACTTCAAAAATAAATAAAAAAATATCTGTGAATTTTATTTGGATTGACTTTAAATTTCGTACTGTTAACGAAGAAATCAAGTAAGTTAAATAAAAAAGAGGTATTGATAAATATATACCAAATTCAATTAACACTGAGGAGTTGAAATTTTGAGAGTTAATATTTTAAAAACTATTCTTACGATTTTTACGAAACTTGGCACTTCAGCTTAATTTGAGTCATATGATCGAAATATGGAAAAGAATCGGTATGTCATTTCAGAGAAAGTTCGACTTTCTATCAGAATACCTATCTCAGAAAAATACTATATATAAATCTAATACATATCGTATGTTGCGCTTCCAAGAGATGAAAAGCTCATGTTAAATTTCATCAATGGTCCCAGTAGAATGGGCGATACGGAACTGTCCCTTTTTTTTGCAAGGCTTACAATAAATAATATTCTAATGTTTGTATTCCTTCCTGGTGTAGAAGTTTTAATGGAGAACAGCATATTATATAAAATTTAAAATATTAGTTTACTTATTAAAGGCATACATTATTTTAAAGAATTTTTATGATCAATCTTGATTAAAAACTGTATTGTCAGCGATGTTGAAAATTTCGTTTCCCTTTTTTTAGCTATTGTACATTTCTATAATTTTAACTTAGTTAAATTGTCATGCATTTTCACCGAACCCAAATTTCACTTGTCATTGGTTAATTGAGGTAAAATAAACAATGTCAAGGAAAAGAGGAGGATATTTTAGAAAACTAACTCTTCCTTATATTATACAAAGGTCTGGGTCTCTTCCGCATAACATCTATTGCCACAATACAACATTGCTGGTCCTGTTAATGTTTCTTGCGAGTATTCATTTTAAATCTTTGCAAGAATTCGCGATGAAGGAGACGTATATATTTCATATACTGAGAGACTTGTAATTCAATTAAAAGTTATACTTTCTAATATGATGGAAGAGCAGCGAAACAAAAATCTTCACTAGAAGAAATATCATTGATGAAACATCACTACTTTAAAAAAAAAAAAAAAAAAAGCTAAAATAAAAGCTATAAGCCATTTTCCCTCTCATCACCGCTTGCCTAATATATATAGTGGTATATAGTGTGTGTGGTATATAGTGTATATATATAGTGGTATATGTATGTATATAGTGGTGTATTCGAAAACAAACCAGCTAGCACTCCCTAATCCACCATCATCCTTACAGTTATATTAGCTCTGAAAATTCAAACTTCTTGTATGCATATTTTTTAATTATTCTCACTCTCATATTTAAACACAAACCATGTCACTGCTCATATGCTATGCTTCCTGAAATCTATTTTATGCAATGCTATCTAAATAAAAATAATGCCTTGCGCAATTCCATTAATTGCTTAAGCTAGAAACCTATAATTTCAACCATCCTAAAATGTCTGTCATCATAACTAGATTTCGCGCATTTCATCTTATCTTACAGTCTATTCCGAGCTGTTCATTAAACGGCACGACTGCGTTTAAACCTTCTTAAAGTTTCTTTCAACTGTGCTTAACTTAATTTTCTTCTTCTGCTAGTTTCTAATTATTTCTTTTTCCTGCTCATGAATATTCATAAAGACTTGGATTCGGTTCTGAAAGACTAAAATGGAACAGTTCATTAATAAATCAGTTATCATTCTTAATTAGGGCGAAAATCGACATCAAACGGCTTCTTCGTTAATAAGAGATTTAGTGATATGTACAAGGATACGCTTCATCTTAAGTCATGCTAGACAAGTACAGGTAATGAGACGAAAATGAAAAGGATTAGGAATTAAGGTACTGCTGAGAAATTGTAGGAAAATTATTGTCTTGTTAAAAGTATGCAAGAAAAAGAGTTTCAGTATCGATTAGAAATAGGAACAGCATTTATGATTATGCTGCTAAAATGGTTTTGATTCAGCCTAATCTAAAGAGAGCGTTGCTGTTTTTTACCTAGTTTTAAATTTGTCATCTTGCTTGTTCCATTAACTGATTGCTGGCGTTTATAATTGCTTGTTACACAAAATCATGAAACTTTTGCTACACGAAGAATTTACACCTAAAGAGCGATAAAAATTCTTGAATATTTTAGTGCCTTAGATAATGATAGGAATAACATTAGTTATTTCATTCTAGAGAGAGTACGATTACTGAGTAGATTAAGACCTCCTTAAATAAGACAAATATATCGTCATTAAAGTAAAGAACACATATGTTCAATTATTGCTAAATAATGCTATTATCGACCAAATATTGCCGGCCTCGTTGAAGGAACTCTTAAGATAATTTGACGCTTATTATACATATTATACAAAACAAAATTCTTGATCGAATTTCACTGGTCTGTGTCTTTTCCGCATAACATCTAATGGCCGTATATGACACTTGTGGTCTTATTGATGCTTCCCGGGAAAGTTTGTTTTAAATACATGCACGAATTCGTGCTGAAGGGGACATATATATATATTGTTACTCAGAGAGTCTCTGAGTAAACTATATATATATATTGTTTACTCAGAGAGATTTGTAATTCAGTAAAACGTTATACTTTACAAGATGACCGAAGAGTAAAATAAAAATTTTAACCAGATGAAATATCGTTTGAGAAACATCTTCACTCATTTCACACAAGCAGACATATAAATTGTATGGTACTTTCTTCCTTTTTGTGACGCGCTTCCCTGGTGCAATTGGAATCACGTCAGGTTAGCAGTCGGGAGGTCCGGAATTCAAATCCTGGTGAGGGCACTGCACTATTTCTATGCTTCCAATAATAATAATAATAATTGTAAAATGGAATCCGGAGCTAAAAGGTGATGGCCGATAATTCATCATAATTAAGATTATTGACTGAATTCCCTTCTCTCCAGTTTCCCTTTATGTAGAGGATAAGGTATTTTGATTCTACTGAGAACCTTTGTAGTGTTACTATAGTCACGTTCGGCTAATAATCAAGAGATCTGGAGTGCAAGGGAACTCCATATTTTTCATGTCACCTACTCAAATAAAATGTGTAATAGCCACTATAAAGACATTTCAAGATTTTGTCAGATGTCGTTAAACAAGGAACAAAACTGGTTTTGATTATCGGATTACAGATTATTTGCTTTCATTATTCATATGGATAACTGATTCACTGAGATTTCGACAACAAAAGTACATTTTAATTACTATCATGCAACATTAAATGTTTGTATATGATAAAACGTTCAATTTACTTACACCTTTAGGAAGCTTTAATTTATAGATAACTAGTTTCCTGCATACCAGCCGTTAAAGTTAAGTCTTTTAACAATAATTTGGACATGTTTATGGAGAAAGTAGATTAAATGTTCTTTGAATAAAGCAGATAACTCTCAGCATGCCTAAAAGAAACTAAGTTTCAACATAAACGCATTTGGTTTTTTAATTTAGTTACCCGATTGGGTTACTTTCATGAAGGTTTTCGAAAACACTAAATTTCTACTAAATTTCTTATAGTTTATTAATGTTTGTGCGGTTTCACACTATTTGAAGTATGAAGTCATGGAACAGTTAAGATAATCAAATGACTTACCGCCAAGTTAACATCTCAATGGAAGTAACACAAACTCAAGGCGAAGGTATAACTAATCCTTTTTATTTTACCTTCAGCCTGATGATTAAACAAGATGTTCAATAAAATAAAACATGCTTGTGAAAAAATGTTGAACAAATATTCTGTTGAAGCTCGAATATGAAATATGAAGTAATGCATGGTGCATAGATTTGTTTCAGCCCTCAGTATTTTGTCTCTTATTTTTCACGGAGCAGTTACGGCTAGTAAAGCTGGAGCCGATTTCGTATTTCAATCGCGGTTAGAAGTAATAAGATCACTAGTTATCAACGACTGCCAAACGTTCTCTCTCAAGAATACTGTTTCCTATATTAACTCACTTGCATCCTGGTTGGAGAAGACGAAAGTAGAAATGAAACTAAAGGCAAATTGATGAGGTAATTGGCTAATTGGCATAAAAACTCTGTTCCTGTTGCTATGACTTAATTCACTGGTCTGATAGTAACATCAGAACAAGTCCACGAAATTCATCCTGGCAAGGAGTTAAAGATTGAGATTTGAACAGCATACAAGTGACAGTCTGACTTTGCTCAGTTCCACCCCAGTTTTGGAGGAGAGCGTCCGAGAGTTTCTCCCCTCTCTTTTCCTACCACCAACCTCTAGAGAGAACTTTCGGCTCTCTTTATATTTATAGTGCTCTAAGGCTGCACAAACACTATACAAACATCTATGTCTGGGATTCGAAAGCGAGACCTTCAACGCGGCAGTCAGCATCGCTAACCAGTATACCGGTTGAGCCACAGTAAATTAGCAATGCTCTTTCCGGGACTATAACCTGGACCTTTCTAATACGCGTTCAGTGTGCTACCGTTCCACTATGAAGGCACATAAAAACTATACAAATTGTGCATATTTTTGCTAAGAAATAAGTATTACTGTAAGTAATAGCTGTGTATGTATTCCCAATATCCAGTTTGTTAACATTTCCCAGACATTTTTAAGTCTCTCTAGCAAAACATTTATTCAAGTTTTCTCAATTTCGTGTTAGTAATTAAAAAAAAAACCTAAAAATACATAAAGTGGCTTATGTTATTTAAATAATCTTGTATAATTATCTGGTAGTCACATAGTAATTCTTCTTAAAAGAATGACGCATTATTTTTATCTAGTGATTTCTTGAATCAGAATTTCACTGAAAGATTCATTTATTTCCAGAATAATTACTACCTTTGTTACATTATAATTAAGTTGTATTTGATTATGAGATGAGACATTTGCATATATTTTCAGTTTTTATCTCTGATGAAATTGTAGTGCAAATTACATTACGTCAGTTCTATCAATTAAGTTTTTAATTAAATTACGAATTACGAAATTCCCTAATCTCACTCCTGACGTGTTTGAATTAGAATGATATTAAAAGTATTCTTAATTACGTCTCATATGTTAATGACTTATTAAATGACTAGTTTTGAAACCATTCTAATGTTATTATGTTTAATTCAGTTGTAGGCTCTAAATTCTATTGGTGCAAAATGTAGACTATACTGTGTTCTGGTTAATAAGGCGAAGCTAAATTCACGATTTCTCTTAGCAGCGTTAAATTAAAGTTTTCGTTTTTACTGTGTCATATGTTGTAAACGATTAAGTAATTCTTATGATTTATTCCCTTGTTCGATTCTTAGTAAGATAATGTAATTAGTGGCTATACGGGGAATAAAAATTTAATTCTATTAAAGATTTCAGTCGACAGTTTATAAACAAATTTTGTGTTTGTCGGTAGATTATTATTTAGCATATTTTTTCACCAAATTTGAAAGTGAATTTTAGAATTCAATTAACATTGGATGCTCCTGATATAAGTGAGTAGCTATAACAATGTCTCACCAACTTCTAGGCATTTTGAAGTTACCATTTTCGATGTAAGCCAGCTGTTAAGGTGATTTTTTTTGGTTACAGTTGTCATTTTTTCGTGAATCTGAAAACAGTTTTTTGTAGACATGAAACATGTTAGCAAACGCCTTGGGAATTAAATATTAAAAGCTAATAACTTTGCAGAAAAGTTCAGAATTTGATGCATTACTTCTTTAATTAAATTAAATATTATTACTTTAATTATCGGTGCAAAGGGCCAATTTTCCCAGAAGGACTATTAGTTTCATTTTGGCATTTCCTGTTGATTAAATAAAAATGGTGAATTACTTTTAAAATTGTGGTGACCACATATTAAATACCTAGGTCTAATATGTGGTCGCAACATATTAGGTCGAAACATATTAGACGGTGGAGTTGATGGATCTAGGTTGGATCTGGGTATCTATCTGCAAGCCCTAGTTTGGAATTTTAAATATGTTTTATTATCGATTTCATATTTTGTAACACTTTAACGAATTTTAGATTAACAATCTCAGCGATTTGACAGCGAGCAGTGAAAACACTGTACGGGAAAAATTATCCACAGCGCAAGAGACTGTGTATAAAAAATTCTAAAAATGTGCTCATTTTAAAATTATTTTGTAATATTGCTGTTGAATTGAATTTTATGGTTTACGTGTAAAGAAATGGCATTTAATAAATAAATTAAAAATAATATGTATGTAATTTCTGATACTTAAATGCATAAGTGCGTTTAACGTATCAAGAGAGATTAATATGAGGTTTGTAAATACTTGCGAATCATGACTGTTTTGATTACATCTTCATATCATATGGCCTTCTGTTCAACTGGTTGAAAAACGTGGTAAGTCACGAGTGAGGCATACAGAGATTTACGTTGAGTTGTAACTAGAATGAGGTACTATTTATTTTTTCGTTACTTTCATTTGATTTTGGAACAATTAGGCATTTTGTTATGATATGTATCTTTAGACCACTCATCAGTGTAAAGCCAAAGGGCGTTTAGTCATCAAAATAAAATTTCGCGGCATCGTAGCGAAATATTGGTTTAGAGGTAAATATAAGACAACAAGAAAAGAAAAATTTTAATTTTAAATCCACTTTTCTAAATTTGTAGTTCTAAATTTGTAATTTTCTAAATATCCATCATGTTATTCGCGGTAACTCTTAAACTTTCTTTGAGACTTTGCATAATCACCGTCCTGTATCACTTGTAATTATCTCAAACATTTATGATAAATTTACATTATCGCTTTAAATATGATACTGAGAAGTGTCAGCTTTCGCACTGTCGGTAAAAGGAATTCTTCAATTCTGTTCCCTAATTTGTTGTTTATTAATTTGTTTTCTAAAGTCTTGCATTTATAATTTCTCAATCTCTAAGCTCTATTCTGATAAATATATGCAATTTGGTACCTAAGACCTACAGCAACTACTTCAGGAGATTACGCTAAATTTCCAGAATGCACCGAACTCTGGCAACCATGTGCATTTCAAATCTTCAGGCTTTCATCTATAAACAGGTCTTTGGTTTAAAAAAAATAATGTACCCATTTTCCAGAAAGAAGTTTTATAGATGAATCGTGATAAACACTATTAAAAGCAACGCGCTTGCAAAATTTGTTTGCGGTCTGAGAAACTGCAGTAAAATTTCTCTAGGAATCTAGAATTTTATTAAAAAATAAAGGCAATTAAATTGGATCTGTTATTAAAGCAGCGTTCTTCACGAAATTCCCATTAAATCGAAAAAAAAAAAAACTGTTAATAGATTCATTCAGCCATTTTGGGATAAATTATCTATACTACGCATCATAAAGTAATAGCTATGTATATAATAAATAACGGTACTTACATACTATCGCAACCGTCTTAGTAGAAGTAGCCAGATTTTCTTTCAGAAAGTACCAAACTACGGCAACCATGCGCATAACCATTCTTTTGGCAACCATACTCATAATAATCATTTCAGTGAAGAACGTCATTTTCGTATGCATTCTACATTGTTATATTCCAAGTTCCAAAGTTGTTTTATACATAAATCGTGATAAAACTTAGTTTTAAAATATAAGCTTGTAAATGTCGCTAGCAAAGGAAGAAACTACAATAACATGTCAGTAGTAATACAGAAATTTGCTGAATTTTTTCTAAAGTTAACAATGAAGAAATGCGTTTTCTAGATAGCTGCTGTTGCTGAAGATTGCACAAGCCAAGTCTCCGCAATTCTCTGATGTTTTTTTAGGTGAAAATATATCGTTGTATACTTCGGAGAAGAATAACGAAAAAAAAGAAAGTTTCGAAGAAGAATGTATGTATTTTATTTTTAATGCATGAATTAATCACTATTTAATAATTCAAATTTGTACTTTAAATATAAATATCAATAATTTGGAAATCTTTCTGTAAAATAAGGCGCGAAAATCACCAACTTGCATATGCTAAATTAACTTTTCCCATTTTCATCCGCAAAAAAATCCCAAAATCGTGTAAAGATGGTTGCAATAGTACGTAAGTACCTAAATAACGTTTGGCAATTATAAGTCATCACTTGTTCTCGCCTGCAAACATCGCCAAATTGCAAGAGGTAGATTTGCTAAAAGGTAAGTACCAGCAGTGTTTATACTTGTATTTTTATTTGTTTAGCATTTGAGGAACATTTGGGGAGATGCTAGAAACAGTTGTCATTTGAATGAATATAATTGAATACTAGCAACCTGATCTTTGAAAATTGGTTACTTGCATTTATACTTAACTGTGTAATAGTTAAGTGTTTCTAAAATTGTAATTTAAGCTGTTAGTACAATGATACAACCCCTCTTATTTCCTGTCGATGTTCATTTCAAATTATCCGTTCAACTCCCACTTGATCTAAATGATACTGCAATTTTTACATAAATTATGACTTGTTTGAGCTACTACTCTTTCTGCAGTTTTAAAAATGCGCTGAGAATAAGCGAATGTAAGTTAGAATAAAAGAACTTAGTTTTCATTAGGAGAAAATACAGCTTGGAAGGCTTTACCTATCTTTGAAATATATATATATATATATATATAAAGTTTTGTAAATGTTTAATAGCTTTTGCTAATGGCAAATTTAAATTCAGAGATTTTTATATAATTTTCTGAAATGTAGTTCCGTAATCTTCAAAAATTTCTGTTAAACTTCATTTAACTTATTGCTTTATAAAATATTTCTTTGTTTTATTGTTTTTGAAAAGTACACAAATTAACTTTTAATATCGTAGCTGAACAAATGCACGTAATATTAATTAAATAAACTTTATAACTATGTGACCCACGTCTAAAGTGAACACGAGACGATTTTTCTAAGAATATGCTCCGCGAAAACAATCCTTCCTCTTTGGTAGGAAGCCGGTAGCCCTAATATATTTTTCTATAATCTAATAAATGCGAACTTTTTTAAGTCTATATGAAAGTTTACTGATAATAATAGTAATAGCTATGTATATAATAAATAATGGTACTTACATACTATCGCAACCGTCTTAGTAGAAGTAGCCAGATTTTCTTTCAGAAAGTTTTCTAATTTTCATTCTCTATATAATTTACAATTTTGATTTAAAAACTACTGTTTGGGAATCCAGTGTGGGTTTTCATGATATGTTTCTTCAAACGTGATACATGTGTATGTTTTCATGATATTTGTTCTTCGCTTAAAACACGGAAAAACTATTCTAAATAATTTGTAGGCTTTTAAGACTAAGTTCGTAATTAATTTTATAGCCCGTTTATTACACATGCGAGTAGGTCTTAATAACTTAAAAATATGTTGTAACATTTTAAAATACTTTGTTTTCACATTGATTTTTACTTTATTACATCAATAAATAAATTTATTTTCAAAGCCTTTTCTAGTACAGGTCTCATTTTCCTAACAACACTATTTGCACTTGCTTTATTATTATAAAACATCTTTCAATTTAAGTTTCGTTTATGCGTTATAAATATGTAAATAAATTTACTTAAAAATTGCAAATTATTACAGGAATTGAATTTTTTTTTTTTTTTTTTTTTTTTTTTTGTTTTGTTTTAAAAAGTGCTCCAAATATTTTTCTGTGGAACGATATGTGCGCCAACTTCTCAAGTCATATAAGAAATCGTATTTTAGTAATCAGCTCATTTTCCTATTAGTAAAATGCTTCTAAACAAATAGCATATCCCATTATTTCAGTAAACAGAGAACGAAATGTAACCATACACCGTACTTTATTATCTCTTCGACCATGAAATTGTCACCAAGCTGCGAGATTTAGCATTAATTATAGATAACGTGACGTCACAACCCACTCATAACATCTGCGGTTTCATTTCACGGAATCTCGATTGATTTTCGTGGTTGGTTACCTGAATACGGCAAAAACTATTAGGGCTAACTTCCTCAGAGGATGGACCTTACCAGCGGGGAGCTGTAATGTTATTGAATACTGGGAGTTCGATCCTTGTTCGAATCCCGGCGAACGGGCTGGCTGCATGGTCGTTTTCGTGGTTTTTCCCATGTTTCACATGTATACGAGCCAGTTTCCCTTATAAAGTCGTCCACGAAGGATCCTCCCTGTTTATCAGATAGCCTTCGAGTAATTTCTTTCAATCAACTAAACCAAACATAAGAAAAGGGATGAGTTCGTGGAGGACTTTCGGAAGGGAACTCTTTCGTAATCACGTTACACATGAGGGAAAACCCCGAAAACTAACCGTGCAGCCAGCCCGTTCGCCTAGGATGAAACTACCAGTATTCAATTATCCTGATCAAATTGCCACTGGTGAATCTCAAAAACCATCGTTTACTTTTGTAAACAAAGCCATCGTTAAGTTTATCTTTGCTGTATTTTTTCTTGCATTTAAAAAATATCAGAACCTACCTGCTTCAAAGCAACAAGCAGTAAGTTATTTTGAAAGTCTAATTTTGCCATAAAATAAAAATGTGTATTAGAGGAAATGATACGATCAGCTGAATATTACCGAAGAAAAAGTAATAGATTAAAAAAAATTGTCTGCTGGAATTTTGACACCTAAACAGAGCTTCCAGTAAGATCCCAGAAAACAAACAGTAGAAACAAAAAGTAAACACACACATAGTAAACAAATAAAACAAAAATAAATAGTAGCGGTAGAAACTGACGAAAGACTTAACGGAAAACAATAACCAAGCAAATTGAATAGTGATTGTTTAATTAAGAAAGATGAGTTAGTTCCTTCAGAGCCAACTGATGCCACTTTGGCGAGATCTCTCACAGCTTTTATGGTTCGATGGTAGCTTACTTTCAAGGTCGACGGAATAATAAGTATCTAACATATTTTGGTTTTATTCCGTTTTGAGAAGAATAAAAAGATTGCAGCAAAAATGTATGCGCAAAAGCGCCAAATCTAGCAAACGCGCCCATTTAACAGCGCGCCAAATCTAGCGTACGCGTTAATTTCAGATTGCGTAAGTTTATATAGTTCTATATTTCTTAAAACGCCATTGAAATACTAGTTTAATTTTTAAATCCTTTTTTTGATTTTAAATTCGTTTTTGATATCCTATGGATTTAAAAATTTGAGAATTGTCCATGACGAAAATGTGCAATAAAATTTAAGGTAGAGTGAGGAATCACCCACTGCTTCACGCGTTTTTAAGAACTACACATACTCGGTATCCATGTACGCATCGATCTATTTTCACTTAAAAAAAAGTCTTCAAATTACACAAAAATGGCACTGCGCACACCCTTGACTTTATCTATGTACACATCAACTTATTTTCACTTAAAAAGTAAAAGAAAATTGACAAAAATCCAATTGTTTTTACCCTTGTAAAAAGCGGCAAAAAATAAGTCGGCGATTCTGCACTTTACCGAGAATTTTTTTCAAAGAAAAGGCATCATTCATTATAGAAAATTATGTTTGAACAACCAACGAGATGAAAGTATGCTTTAGCGATAACTTTGTAGCGAAATAGCGATGCAGGCATCCATTCAGTTATGTTTAGCAATTTTTATATAAATTATAATAATGATTTGAATTAGTTATTTACTCTTAATCTTCCATTTAGTCATGTTTAGCCTTTTTTATATAAATTATAATAATAAAAAATACTATATGAAATTAACCTTTCATCTAAATTAAAACATCAATCTTAAATAATTATTTACTATTATACTTCCTATCTTGCGTTAGGGTTGCCGCAATTATTTTTGGCAGCACTGGCATCAACAATACTTTGGCGATTTTTTACGACCCTCAAAAACGAATAGTACCCTTATTTTGAAATCTTTTCATTGACAACATTTTATTTTGAAAACTTTCCGTTCTCTTTCGTTTGCCGTTGCCGCCGCGTCTAGCTTGCAAAGCTGAAAGCTGTATAGATTTTTTCTTTTTTGAAAACGAGAACACTGTTTTTAAGGATACAAAAATGCAATTAATTTAACGGTGGCCAATAGGTAATGTTGGAGCATATACTTTTCTTTAGAGAATTGTTTGGTGCGTATTGACTTATAATTTACAAGATCCCTTTGACTGTAGCTAACATATCTAGTATTCCCTCAAGTACTACTTAAGGGTATGACAGGTTAATCTAACATTTTATTAACAGTGAAATAAAAGGGTAGAAATTAAATGTACGTGAGCAAAATAATCATCAGTTCATTACAGAAATAATTTACACTGGAGTAAAATTTGTGAATTACGCTTTACGTTTGCTTTAAATTAGTAAATTCGTAATTATAAAGTTCTTCATAATCATATTTATGTGCGCATTTCTCATTACGCAATATGGACACAGTCCTCAGGAATGAAAGCTCACGCGATCACCATCATTCTTAGTTTTGTGGTTCCTGGCTTCGCTCCAGCGGAGGTTAATTTTTGCCTCACGACGACCACCTTATCGGCCAAGCTGCCCTCCGGGAATACAACAGGGTGTTGTCTCTGCAAGCGAATAATAAAATGGTCCAAGAAAGAAAAAATTCTCCCCATCATTACAAAAGAATTCATTTAGGTTTCAAAACAACAAGTTGGGCAGCGATTACTACAGGTGTGGTCGAGCATGAGTGGACATGTACGCGAGATTGAGCACCGAATGCCCTTTAATTAAGAACTTTACGCTTTTCTTTAAGTTTTGGCGAGATATTGTGAGCTAATGAACACGATAAATGGTTAACAGGGTAGAAATTAAAGGTTTACGTGAGATAAGCACTAGCTTAGGTCTAAGAAAGCAAAATTCTCTCTTTCAAAATTCTCTGAAGGATTAGCAATAACGTTCTTCGTAACGCACGGATTTTACAGAATATTGTGTGCGAAAAACTCGCCAGTCACTTAAACAGAAATGAATTTTTCATTTGATTTCTGTTCACTGAAAATATAATGATGCCTTGTGATTCAATCACAACTGTCACGATTTTGAACGAAAAGGATTTAATTCCTTAGCACTAATACAGAAATAAAAATTTACGTCTTACATTGCAGCCGAATCTTGATATCTATAATCTGAAATTTGCAAAAATGCAATTCATTAGCAGTTAGATCTACCGCTATGTAAAATCTCAATGCAAGTCATGTCACTGAATGATTTGCTTCTAATGGAGGTCTTGGCTAATTTATAACCTTACTGAATTTCAGTATTTCATTCTAGCTCTTTAACACTAGAATTACCGCATTTCCTCTAGTACCATCAAAGAAAACTTAAATTTTTAATTTCAGAATAGAAACTTTAAGATTTTGGCAGCCAGTATAAAAATAAAATGCAAGAAATAAATTTCACTTGAATAACATATATATTAATTAATTTAAATTTCATAATGTTTCTACAGATTAATAAGATATTAAATCACAATAAAAGTTAAATATGCATGACACTTACATTATTCTACTCTCTCTAGAAAGAGTTCACACAAAATACTTTCTTTTTTCTTTTGCTGTGCATAATCCACACATAAATTTTGAACATCTGTCACTAACTGTATTAGTTTTATTCACTTTGCATTAATTTACCTGGCAACGTTTTCATTTGTTCGAAACTCATGGGATAATTCCGTGGACGAATAACTTCTAGCTCTTTTGCAATCTTTTTCTCTCTTAGTGACTCCATAAATTTTAGAATATAGTCTCTTCTGCTCGTATTAGAACCTGTTGTCTGTCTCTTTAAGAACTATCCATGCATTGATCACCGCTATACCTAAAATATTGAAAAGAGAAACATACATTGGACAGCACCTTGATGCAGGTTTCACGGAATATTTCCTTGCCATCGAGTCTACAACGCCGACTTCAAATTTTGTGGGATTGTAGAAATTTATTATTTCAGGAGTTTTCTTCTCATTTTGAGTAACTTCTAATAAAAAATGCAATCTGCTAAGAAGTACATTTTTTGTTTTTTACATTAGTAGGAAGCAACAATGGTAGAATTGTGTGTTATGATGGTCACTGAATATAATTCCTTTTTTGTTTTCTTCAAGAAATTGGAACTTCTCGCTCTATTGATTGTTCCTACATAGCTAAAATCATTTTTAGGCTATCTACAAGTTCTAGAAATGTACAAAAATAATGTCACTTGTTATAATTTGCCCTGTCTTGAAATAAGGCTTTACTAACCGAAAAACAGCATTTTCTCTGACACTTAGATCATTTGATTTGGAATCATCTTTTTTTTTTTTTTTTTTTTTTTTTTTTTTTTTTTTTTTTAATATGGAAATGCGTTGATTATGTACTTTGAGCTCACATCTACAGCCAAACAAAGTTTGGTGACAAATTTGTCCGGTTTTGGCATACATCGCAAAACTGTACAACATGTGCTTGAAATGTAGAGTGAGGAAAAAAACACGTCTTCGCTCACAAATGCCCCGCCTTGGTAATTCTAGTGTCAATCTCATGATTGCTTCGATTATTCTCTCGCTTCATTAGCCGAGGTTTTATATAAAAATACTAACTAAATTGTGTATTAGGGACTAATTAAATCAACCTGCAGTTATTTACTAATATACGAGCTCCAAAGAAAACTTGACCTTCTTTTGTTATGGGGACCCGATTCTGAATTGTAATCATCATGTATGTGTGCATATATGTATGTGCACTGACTCGCATATATACGCGCAAGCATACGTACGTACTTGTATACATGCATACAAAAACACACCATATCGAATACACACATGTGCATACACATACATTTCTGAATCCGGTTCCAATAACAGAAGAGTACCGGAAATTACGTATTCACGGATTGTGTTTTTTTATTCAATAATTTCGTAATGAACAGATACAAAGCCTGTCTATAGTAAACTGAACATATGAGATCAAATAAAAGAGATCTCAAATATTCTAGCGAAATATTTTGGGCTTTATATTGTAATAAATAATTAAATACATAAAAAATATTCTAAATAACACAAAGGCAATAATATGGCTCGATTTTATTTCATAAAGGTATTCATCGATTTTATTTCGTAAAGAGTAGACACATTAAGTATGTCTGTGACAAATTGTAGGTAATGATAGATCCAAAGAAAGAGATCTCAACTCTTCTAGTATTAGGGAAATTATGGAATCTATGTCGACATCCAAGCGAGACATAAGTAAATATCCACAAAGCTATATATATATATATAGCATTATCTAACTGGTATGAACTGACATTTATAAATAAAATAACGCGGAATACTTCATAAGATATCATCGAATGGAAATAATTTTATATAGGCCTTGCATAAACAAACTGCGTCGTAATAAACAGGAGTAGAGAAGAGGAATTTTCTGCAAACTGCTAATTTATTTTAGGTCTTTCCATCATATGTGATTAATATAAATTTGCTAAAAATTTAACACAGACCACAAAGTGATAAACACCCACCTCACTTATAATCTATACTCTCAGAAAATGGAATGGCAAAAGATGGACAAAAACTACATTCGTAGTCATTAGAATACTTAAACAATTAAGCCTGTTAATCGAGATGTTTTAGCCACATGCGTGTTTCTTTAAAGCTGATGTTGGAATGCTACTATTTGGATCAACATTTTCAATAAATAATGCATAAAAGAAAGCGTCACTGTAATTCTACACTCATGTCCATACATTAAGGATAATTCGGAGTCAAGCAGGAATCGAACTCTAAAATAAATATATCACCTGTAAAATCACTACACACATCTTCAAGAATCATATGCAAATTTCAGGAAGTAACCAGATGACACCGATGGTACGTCACAATGACGAGAGTGTAAGAGAGTGATACATAAGGAATACAGGCAAAGAAGTAAAATAGTTCGCCGGCGCTTTATAAGCATTTCAGTGGAATAACCGAATAGTTATGACACAAAGGACGCATTTGGATGATTTTTTACGTGGTAGAATTATCGGCCGTCTGGAATGTGAGCGTACCCAACTGGAAGTATCAGACGAACTTGGAATTGCCCAGAGTGTCATCTCCAGGCTTTGGCAACGATTCCAAGATGATGGTAATGTGAGTAGACGTTACAGCACAAGTCGCCCCAGAGCTACAACGCCGAATGAGGACCGGTATTTGGCAGTTACTGCCAAAAGAAACAGGCGGAGCACAGCCTCAGACCTGTCTCGTCAGCTCTCTTCAGCCACTACTACGACAATTTTAAGGCAGACCATGTACAGACGCTTAGGGCAGATTGGTCTATATGCTCGTAGACCTGTCAGATGCGTTCCACTTACTGCAACTCACTGTCCCCTGCGGTTAGCCTGGAGTAGAGAGCATGCATTGTGGACACCGCAACAGTGGGAATGCGTGATGTTTTCCGACGAGTCCAGGTTTAGCTTGCAGTCTGATTCTCGCCGGACTTTCATATGCAGAGCTCCAGGTACCCGTTACCACCAAGAAAACATCATCGAACAACAGCGTTACGGTGGTGCAGGAGTGCTTGTTTGGGGTGGAATTATTCTGTGTTCCAGAACTGACCTGCATGTTCAAATTGGAACCATGACAAGCCAAATCTATCGGGACGTCATTCTGGAACAACATGGACGTTTGTTTCGAAGCGTCATTGGCGCACAATTTGTGTTTATGGAGGACAACGCCCGTCCTCACAGTGCAAACATCGTAAGCGAATGCCTTCAATCGGAGGATATCACCCGTATGGACTGGCCAGCATTCTCAACGGACTTGAATCCAGTAGAGCACGTGTGGGATATGCTTGGCCGACGATTTGCAGCCCGTCAACCTCCTCGTACATGTGTACCGGAACTTCGGAGAGCATTGCTTTTTGAGTGGTGTAATATCCCCCAAGATCAGATCGATAATTTGATACTCGGCATGCCTAGACGTTGTACGGACTGTATTGCATCGTCTGGGAGACATAAAATGTATTAACAATAATATCAACCATGTAATATTGGTTTTTTGTAAATAGGTTCCTTTTGTAATTTGCTCCAGGGAGAAAAAATCACTAATTTTTTTTAATAATACCAAACATATAGCATCTTTTTTTGCTCTTTACCTTTTGTTTAATAAATAAGCTTTACAAATAAGTCAAATTTGTTTTGCTTCTAACTCTTCCTTTGCCTGATTTTGCATTATCCTTAATTTATGGACATGAGTGTAGCTCAATATTTTTCCGTATGTTTCCGATGGTGTGGTCCACCAGCCACAACCAAATTGAAATAAAACGATTTTGTGTAATATTATTTAGGTACTTACGTATTATACCATCTACTGTTGGCGGGAATTTTGACAAAGCTGCCAGTTGTTACTGCGGAATTCTAAAGTACACGGGGGCCTCCAGTGGCGGCGTGTCGCTGGTTCGGGGCCCACCAGCGGGGCGTTTTCATGGTTTTCCCCATGTGTAACGTGTATACGAGCCAGTTTTCCTTAGAAAGTCTTCCAAGAAGGCATCCCTCCCCCTTGGCAGATAGCCCTCGAGGCTTTGCCGTAGTTACAGAAACCAAACCAAACCGTCCAAGGTTCGAATCCCGGCGAACCAGCTGGCTGCATGGGCGTTTTCGTTGCTTAGCCCATTTGTAATGTGTATACGAGACGGTTGCACTTAGAAAGTCTTCCAAGAAGGCATCCCTCTCCTTAGGTAGATAGATGTCGAAGCTTTGCCATGATAACATAAACCAGACCAACTCAAGGACACAGTGATCTATAACTAGCTAAATCGAGCTACTAGGCTGGTCGACAGGATAATACATAAGTACCATTATTTATTTGGTATTTATTAGTGTCACATTGTTTAAATATTACTTTTAACTATGTTATTCTACAGCGAGGAGAATTTCTGCGATTATTTTCACATAAAGGATTTTATCCGAGATTTTATAAATATGAGCTTTTACAACTAAAATTATATAAATTGCATAATATTACATAAGTCAAGTTTCAGATTTATTTTCAGTTTTCTATTTTGAAACTTTTAAATAAACTTATATAGTTAAAAGTCTTTAAAATAGCCTTTAATACACTTCAAAAAGAAAATAACTGCAAAATAATCCTCTTACTGAATTTAAAGCAAAACTTTGAACTTTGAACTAAAAATTAACTTCAGTCGTTCCTTTAGTCAATTCAAGCAATCATTCACTAGTCTGGTGTTCCATTGTAGAGCTATTTGAAATTTTTTGAAACCTGAATCATGAAATCTCCGCTATATACTCTCGGGATTCCAAATTTCTGTCTGCCGATTGCTAGCCTGTCGTGCTTTATCTATGCAACAGGAAAGATGAAAATTCCCTATATTCTCCAACCGCCTAAAAGGCAACTGAGGAGGAAAGAAACCCACACTAAATTATGGTCCTGAACAGATTTATAATCCATCATTTTTTAGTCGCATTACTGTAAACTGTTTGATTACTGTAAACTGTTTGATTTTCGAGTTTGAAAATATGAGATACCAGATATGCCATCACTGCGATTCGAAGTTTTGATTTTCCGGTAAAAGTATTCATAACATTACACGAATTTAACTGTACAACTCATATATACTTTTTCTTTATATCAAGGCGTGTAACTCTTTGAAACTGCTTATTTATATTTGGTTTAAAACAATACATTCATGATATCTGAAACTGTGGTAACCTGAGAAGTATTTTAAGCTCGAAATGCTATGTCCTTACTTCTTACTCCAACAAACATCTTAATTCTTGAAAGTAAAAACTTAAACGCTAGTAGTACAAAAATGTCCCATACTGTTCGTAAACGAGTATTAAGTAAGTAAAATAAAAAAAAAAAAAAAAAAAAAAAAGGAAAACTCTGCATCATAGAGCAAGTATTCCTAACATAATGTGATTTTGAATCATGCCATAAACAAAATCTGAGGATATAAAAAGACTATTTTATCTTCGTACTTAAGAGCTTTCTGATTTATGCCAAAACTTTCCTACCGCTAAGTTTTTTATATACTTATTCATTTCTCATCAGCTTAATGAGTTCTTTCCCAATTAGAGGTACTTATTCCATCCTATTGTTTTAATGAGATTGAAGGAAATCAAAATGGCGGATAAGCAACCTTCCTGAGTTTACAACACAAATGCTGTGTGCTCGAAAAGAAAGGAGTTACAGTTTCAAATTAAGGTGAGAGACTAGAAAAGTTAAAAAAAAAAAAAAAAAAAAAAAAAAATATTTGAGGACTCCCTTCAAGAAAGGGCTTAGCTCCTAACAAGCTGTAACGCTTCACTGGTCGTCAAAACAAGGATTTTCTTAATTTTTTTCAGCTATGTCCGGGATTATCATGTTAATTTTCTACCGAAATAATTGGGTATTTTTTGTTTGACGAGTGTAAATTCTTATCTCCGTGGTATCAATTAAAATAACTATATTAGAATATTTCTCCTTTGAGAGAAGATTCGTGTTCATTAATGATATTAAGCTGTTTATCATGCATAGAATAAAGGATATTTTGATTTTCTAAGCTCTTAGATGTGAACGTAAGGAACTAGAACTTTCTGAAATCTTCAACTAATTTCACATCAAAACGCTTTCTGTTCAACAACACGTGAATTTAAAATATGTTTGGAGGCTATTTGAGAATTAAATATCATAAAGTCTTAAACAATGCTGGATAGATAGGTTTAATTAAGCGTAAACAGTTTCTAATTTAAAAAATTTCTGATTCATATATTGTGTAGTTTAGGCATAGTTCAAAGAATTCTTTTAATCACTAAATTTTAAATTAAATAGCGTTTAAGAGAAAAATATAACACAACAAGGGTAGAATTTTTAATAGATTATGCTTTATTTATTTTCTTGGATATTTTATTAAAAAAAGGAATATTAAAATACAACAACAGCAAAAGATCGAAGTGATAATTTTGAGAAACCAAGAAAAAAAATAAAAAAGTAAATAAAGAAAGAAAATATAAAAATTTGAAAGCTTTCAGATTTTACATTACGCCTATACGGGCGTTTTTTTTAACGTTTTGTATGTTACCTTTATTTATCAAATACCATGTTCTTCGACCTTAAACCATAAAAATTTGTTAAACAGCAATATCGTAAAATAATTTTAAAATGAGCATATCCTTAGCATTTCCGATACACAGTCTCACGCGCTGGAGATAAAAGTGTTTTTTTCTTTACACTGCTGCCATTACTTGCTTTGAAATCCTTTAGTTTGTTAATCAAAAATTCGTTTACGTTTTACAAAATATGAAATCGATAATAAAACATATTCGAAATTTGGGCTCCCAGATGCCCACATTAGAAGGGGGGTTACACGTTATTGAAAAATTGATGGTTCTAGGTATCGTTGTTTAAACGATGTGAACGTGCGTGAGAAACGTGCATAAATTTATGCAATTTTTTCGTTATTTTATTTCTTTAAATATCATACAGAGCTGTAATATTTGGTGGCAACAATTCGAAAAGTGAACCGACATTTATAGTGAACCAACGCAAAATGCCAAAACGAAATCTATAGTTCTTCTGGGCAAATTGCCTCTTTGGGCTAGTAATAAATGTTCTTTTAACGTCTTTTCTTAATTTTTTTACAATCTGATTATACACGTAATAGGAAAATACAGAGTAATCTAGATTTAAGAAGGATAACAAAATTATTTATTAAATACTAAATGTGTTTTTAAATTACCGTGCTTTCTATGCAGTGAAATTAAAATTTAATCAAAAATGCTTATAATAATATTTCTAATCGTAATAATTAATACAAAAGCGATAGTATATTTAGGGGTAGAGTAATTTATGTAATATTATTAGTAATTCTGTGTAATTGCTGCAGAAATAATTATAATGTTATTATTAATTAAACCAAATTTTTATTCAAAAGTTCCCTGTCTGATAACCGACTTTATTGATACTGTTGTGGGCTTTCGGCTCTTTTATATTTCTCTGAATGAACATTTCATATGCAGAGGTGACAAATGACGGAGAACGGGGACACCTGGCGCCTACCAGAGGTAACAGAAATAAATTTAAAATTTATTATAAAATGCAGTTATGAAATACACAATAACTTCGCTATATTAAGCAGAAAGCACATATATTCAAGTGGATATGAAACTTCTCTTTAAGTTTTGCAAAATGTTGGCAGTTTCCATAGCATACTCACATTTCAGCTACATTTCGCAGCTGAATAACAATTAAAACAACATCAGCACATCTTTGACTGACTGGGTCATGGGATAATGAGGAACAGAGGTCAGAGTCACTTTTATTATAAAAGTTTTATTTAATCTGCATAGAGGCGAGGACACGTTTACGTTAGTGCTGAAGAACTGGTGGCAGAGTTCTGGGAGGATGTAGGAGGGAAAACAAAATTTGTGGTTACTGAATGATATATAGATAGGAGTATATGATTAAGTGAGGATATGACCCTTAGCTAAAAATGAGTTAAAATGGAGAATTACTGGAGCAGTATGTGTGATAATGATGGCATGCGTTTATATCAAAAGAGTGGCGTTAGCCAGATATACATATTTTTCTGTGGGTAAGGATGTGTCCTTTGAATGAGTGATCAATACTATGTATACGTGGATGGTTCAAAAGTTGACGGACAAGTAGACTGTGGCCTCATAGTAACTAAGAACAAGGAAACGCTGATAACATGGAAAGTCATATGGAACAGAATAATTCAGTTTTACAGGCTGAAGCAATTGCAATTCGAAAAGCTATCGAGTTAACAAGCCCCCACAGTAGGATCCACTATTAATATTCTTACAGACAGCCTCTCAGCCATATATGCCTTACGAAATCCCAGACATCCTTCTCCTATCATAGCGGAGATTCAGGACATGCTGAAGGAGCGTTTGCCGACAACGAATACTCTCATATCTTGGATAAAGGCGCATACTGGCATTCAAGGTAATGAGGAAGCCGACAGGCTAGCAAAAGAAGCAGCTCACAATTTTGATGCTCAAAGCGTTATTACCAAACTCCCGTGGTCTCACCTTAAAAACGTGGCAAGAACAGCAGCTCATCACCAGTGGCAATGGGAAAGGGACACTACCGAACAAAGCAGGAGGACCTAGAATATTACATTAATTAAGTTAAATTCAATTATCATCAATTAAGTTAAATTTCTGCAAAATATGTGCAACTTTATAGCTAATTGATGGAAAGAAGGGAATGACAACGGAATTTTTATAATCTTCTAAAACAAGAGTGTGCCTTTTAGTGTGTTGAGACGAGAATTTTTTAACTGCTTGATTAATAATGTTGGGTGGAAAGCCCCTGTCAATAGCTATTGCTTTTAAATAATTTAGTTCTTCATCAAGGCTAGTTTGGAGGAGAAAACTTGAAGAGCACGGAAAACATAGGAATAAAATGAAGCTAACTTTTGTTTAGTCGGATGACATGATTTAAAGTGTGGTGGAAGGCAAACCGATGAAGGTTTACGGTAAATCGTAGTACTGAAGTTTCGCTCGAACGTCTCGAGTCATCCCCACAAATAACGAGATTTGTGACGGGGCACGGGCCTTTCCCCTCCTATTACTATGAGCGAGGAATTGCAAATACCTAAAGTTGTATCTGTGGAGCCATTGGTAAATCAGACCATTACTTGACCCAATGCCCTCTAACAGCACAGTGGCATGTGCAGCTTCCGGAACAGGCAGTTTCTCATAAGCGTTATCTGATCAAACAGCCAGCTTTTCGCAGCAAAATATGCAAGATAATGCAGAAACTGGAGGTATTGGGAATGGATTTGTGTAGTGTGGAATAGTTCCCAGTTAATCTCTCTCTCTCTCTCTTTTTTTTTCTTTTTTTTTATTGTATATATTATGAAACATGTATGTATTATGACCAATGAAAATTATTATGAACTATGTATGTATTATGTAACAGGCTAAATATATTATGAACTATGTAAACAAGTATGAACTATGTAAGCACGTATTATGAAAGATATATGTATTATGAACTACTTGTATATAAGCATGTACTATGAAGTATGTCTGTCATGAACTATGTAAGCATATATTATGAACTATATAACTATGTAAGCATATATTATGAACTATATAACTATGTAAGCATATATTATGAACTACGTAAGCACATATTATGAACTACGTAAGCATATATTATGAACTATGTAAGTATGTATACAGGATCAATGTATGCCCTTATAGGGCCCATGAGATGTTGTTCCGGATAGTTGCGGAACCTGGACTAGACCCGAATAGTCTAAGTAAGCCGCACGGGTGTTCAGATTCTGCTCTCAACTGTCAACTGTCAACTGAAAATAATTTTTTAAAAATATTTTTAAGCTTTTTTAATGATTCTTCTCTTATAGTTTTGCAACTTTTTGCCCTACTTCCTACGATATATAGGGGATAGATTGATAAATTCTGAGATTAATCTGATTAAATTTCTGAGATTATTTTAAGTAATAAACTTAAATTTGTTTCCTTCCGATTTTTGGTTTTGGCATTTTTTTGCGCTTGTCATGCAGTTTTCCACAAAAGCTTCCGATTTTTTTGTTTTTTATTTTCGCATATGGATTTTTCCGAGGAATTTCCTATCTTCAGCGGAGAACACGACCAACCATTTATTTAACTGTTAATTACACTTATGTCCATAAATTAAAGATAATTCGGAGTCACGCGGAAATCGAACACTAAAATAAATATATCACCTGTAAAATCACTACACATATCTTCAAGAATCATATGCAAATTTCAGGAAGTAACCAGATGACATCGATGGTACGTCACAATGACGAGACTGTAAGAGAGTGATATATAAGGAATACAGGCAAAGAAGTAAAATTGTTCGCAGGCGCTTTATAAGCATTTCAGTGCAATAACCGAATAGTTATGACACAAAGGACGCATTTGGATGATTTTTTACGTGGTAGAATTATCGGCCGTCTGGAATGTGGGCGTACCCAACTGAAAGTATCAGACAAATTTGGAATTGCCCAGAGTGCCATCTACAGGCTTTGGCAATGATTCCAAGATAATGATAATGTGAGTAGACGTTACAGCACAGGTCGCTAGAGAGTTACAACGCCCAATGAGGACCGGTATTTGGCAGTTACTGCCAAAAGAAACAGGCGGAGCACAGCCTCAGACCTGTCTCGTCAGCTCTCTTCAGCCACTAGTACGACAATTTCAAATTTCAAGGCAGACCATGTACAGACGCTTAGGAAAGATTGGTCTATATGCTCGCAGACCTGTCAGATGCGTTCCACTTACTGCAACTCACTGTCGCCTGTGATTAGCCTGGAAAAGAGAGCATGCATTGTGTTATGTAGAGAAATTATCTGATAGCGTTATAAAAACTAGGTGAATGATTTTCTGATTTATGGAAATCTTAATTTTTATTTGATTATGAATTATTTATTTTAAGGCTTTAATTTTGGGGAAAAACAGATGCTTCTGGAAATATTATTTAGTTTAAATGAATATTATTTATTTTCTTTTATTTGCAAATCTTGTACAAACTTTTATTCATTGTGAAAGAAGCAGGGAAAGGGAGGCAATTTTTGCCAAGTCATGATTTCACGCGCTTTAGAATGTTCGAGAAAGAATTTTCATTGTTAGTTGACCTTAAGAGAGGAAAGTACGTGACGGAAAGGTCAAAGGTTGCTACTTGTCTTTCAATGTAAGTCATTCAGGTTTTGGCGATTGAGGGTCCGGTTGTTGGCTAAGTGAAGAAGGGCGCGCATGCGCGATCACCCTTATTTCCGCATTCTGGAGTTGAAAACGAAGATTTTGCCATAATTAAGGGGGCGATAAGTGAAGCCATAGTGGGAGCCCGTTTTGGTGAAAGAGACGAAGGAAATTCGAGTTGGATTCACTTTTTGACTCACTCTCGGACTGACTCGCTGATATTCGGGCTTGCTGGACTTACGGGCTTGGTGGACAAAATGTAATTACGAAGAGAGATGTTTTCCGGCGGGGAGCGGCAAATATGCTCCCCGGCCGCGTTTGGTTAAGAGGCGAGACTCACTCACGCTTGGACTCGCTGACTTTCGGGCTTGCTGGACTTGTGGACGTTGCTCTTGAAAACCGGCTGGAAAGAGATCGACAATATGTAGTTGATTACGAGAGATGTTTCGCGGCGGGGAGCGGCAAATATGCTCCCCGGCCGCGTTTTGGGTTAAGAGGCGACTCTCTCTTGCTGACTGGCGGGTGGAACTTACTTGGAACGTTACTCGTGAAGCTTGCTCTTGGGATGAGTAAGAACAGGCGAGCCGTAATTGCTTAGAAAAAACGTTTCTGGCCTGAAGCTAAAAACACTCTTCCTTGCGGCGTGCTGGTAAAGAGGCGAAATTTGAACGAGTTACCTGCGTGTTGACTTAGGACTTTCAGGACCAAGCGGATAGCCGTCCTGGGCAGCAGTGCTCCTGTTTCTGTTCTACAGTGGTGAAGTGGCGTCGACATCATGAGAACCAGTGTCAAGATGAGCCCGGCCGACATCAACGCTTGATAAGATACGAGTCCTCCACTTCAAGATGTCCCCTCAAGATAAGTTTTATTTTTTTGGTGTGCTTGAACTTTAGGCAAGTTTTTCAAAAACGTCCTTAGCAGTAAAAACAACGTCGAATCTAAAATTTAACTCTCAGGCCATAAATTGTTTCCCTTTCCTTTCTTTTAAATTACCAGACAAACCTTAAGTTTTTTTTATGAATTTAAATGAAAAGACTCTCAGATGAGGTTAAGATTTTTCATATTGTGATGTAATTGAATAAACTGATATTTAATCTGGGAACCTCTTACAGTATGTTTTCTTTATATATTTAATATGTTTTTCCTGTATTTCTTGTATATGTTTTTCTTATGTTTTCGATCCTCTCACGGCGCGGTCCCGGGATGCATTTTTTTTCACAACGCAAAAATGCTGTACACGTTTCACTATACGATCACTAAAATTTTGTTAGTTGGCAAATTCTTAAGAGTTTAGTTTTCCTCCCTAAAAGGAAGTAGAAACCTTTTCACGGCAAGTAGTTTCATATTTAACATTTAACATATAGGAATTTCAGATATAACATGGTACCTTGAAGTAAAGCTATTTAACCATGGTCTCGAAACTTCCCTTGGTGGTGAAACATTGGTGCCGTGACCAGGTGGACATAACAATTGTGGACACCGCAACAGTGGGCTTGTGTGACGTTTTCCGACGAGTCCAGGTTTAGCTTGCAGTCTGATTCTCGCCGGACTTTCATATGCAGAGCTCCAGGTACCCGTTACCACCAAGAAAACATCATTGAACGACATCGTTACGGTGGTGCAGGAGTGTTCGTTTGGGGTGGAATTATTCTGGGATCCAGAACTGACCCGCATGTTCAAATTGGAACCATGACAAGCCAAATCTATCGGAACGTCATTCTGGAACAACATGTACGTTTAATTAAGACACAATAACACGCCGAATAAATACTAATTCAGAAGTCAAACAACAAAAATCAGCGTTATATTTACAAAATTTTCACAGGACTAGTTTCGATGGTTTTACCGAACCACCATCCTCAGCTGCAAAACCGCAAATGAACAAGATAGGAAATAATGATTAGATAAGATAAGAAAGACTGGACAATAATAAACAAGTGGCGCCATCTGTTGGTGAAACCAGAACTAAAACATAGTTTCTTTAAAGGCCCAAGGCAAATTTGGATTGGAATTAGGATCGTTAACTAGAATCGAAAGATTTTTATGAATGTGAAATGCCTCTAGAAATCCAGTTCTCCAATGGAAGATGTTTTTTGAATAATTTTGGCAGCAGAAAAATTGAAAGTGTGGTTTTCGGACCAACAATGTTGAGCAACAGAAGACTTCTGTGTTTCCTTTTTTCTAACATATGCCTCATGGTCCTTGACGCGAAATTTTAAGGCTCTCTTAGTTTGGCCAATGTAAATTAAACCACACTGGCAAGGAATCCTATAAATACCCCAGGAATTCATATCCGGAATGGGGTCCTTGATTATGGAACTCGGAATTTTATTGATGGGAGAATAAACAACCCGAAAGTTAAATTTCTACAAAATATGTGCAACTTTATAGCTAATTGATGGAAAGAAGGGAATGACAACGGAATTTTTATAATCTCCTAAAACAAGAGTGTGCCTTTTAGTGTGTTGAGACGAGAATTTTTTAACTGCTTGATTAATAATGTTGGGTGGAAAGCCCCTGTCAATAGCTATTGCTTTTAAATAATTTAGTTCTTCATCAAGGCTAGTTTGGAGGAGAAAACTTGAAGAGCACGGAAAACATAGGAATAAAATGAAGCTAACTTTTGTTTAGTCGGATGACATGATTTAAAGTGTGGTGGAAGGCAAACCGATGAAGGTTTACGGTAAACCGTAGTACTGAAGTTGGATGTGTTACGTGTGACCAGAATGTCGAGAAACGGAAGAGAATTGCAAGTCTCAAGTTCAAAAGTGAACTGAATAGCAGGATCAATAGAATTCATTGTTGAAAGAACTTTATTTAAATCATCTTTATTACCTTCAAACATAGTAAAAGTATCGTCTACGTAGCGGAACAATGCCGGGAAGTTTAAAGTTTCAAACAATTTTGATTCATAATAATGCATGTAGATATCAGCCAGGATGGGACTGAGGGGGTTTCAAATGGCTAATCCCTCAGTTTGCTTGTAATATTTATTTTGGAAAACAAAATGTGTTTGTTTCAAACAGAGTTGAGTGAGAGAAATTAGCTCATCAATTTCGATGCAAGAGAAATGAAATTCGCGAAGTCTGGTTTCTAGACATCTTAATGCACCCTCCACTGGGACATTGGTGAATAATGATTTTACATCAAAAGAAACCACAAGGAGAAAGGTTTTTAACTTTTTTTACAAACTCTATTGAATTTTTTATGGTGTAAATGTTATTGTCTAATACAGATGAAAATCTAGAAACTAAATATTTAGCTAATGGATACGAGGCAGTACCTAAATTTGATACAATAGGGCGGAAAGGAATACCATTTTTATGAATTTTGGGAAGAGCATATAATCTGGCACAATTCGCAACAGATGGGATAAGTGAATGTTTTAAGTTGCCTGAAATGATTTGCGAAGATTTGATCGCAGTTTTTATTTTTGACAAGTCCGAAGGTGAAGGATCTTTAGGAATCGGATTATATGGTCCTTCGTTTAAGAGTTTAGTGACACCATCGATGTAAGTATTCCTATCCATGACGACTATCTGGCCGCCTTTGTCGGCCTTTGAAATAATAATATCCGGGTTAGAATGAATTTCACGCAATGTAGCTCTTTCTCTCGCAGTTAGATTTGGTTTCAAAGGTTTATTATTGAATTTCACATTATGAGCGATAAGATGCCTAATCATTTCTTTCTGTGAATCGGAAACTTTACTGAATTTGAAAGCTTTTTCGATAGGAGGCAAAATCTTTGGAATCGAGGGTTTACAGGTTTGTGAGAAGTTAAAATTATATTTTGGAATTCTCTCTTGTTCTTCTGAAAGACTAACATTAGAAATATTAACTATTGGCTTGATGTTTACAATGGGAAGATTTTTTGAACTACTTGAAATGGAAGATTGTAAAAGAAGTTTTTCGAATTTAACTGGGACGTGTAAGGGATACACGTCAACAATTGTCCAAAATTGAACGTGAACTCTATAAGCTTCATCTGGAATTCGCTAAATCATATCCAAAATTCACTGCCTTTGAACAAAAGTCTTGGTCTAGAACGAAAATGCAGTTAACCGTCATAAAAACACCCTTGCAGTACCTGGAGAGCTCCAGGTACTCGTTACCACCAAGAAAACATCATTGAACGACACCGTTACGGTGGTGCTGGAGTGGAATTATTGAGTGGAATTATTCTGGGTTCCAGAACTCTCCTGCATGTTCAAATTGGAACCATGACAAGCCAAATCTATCGGGACGTCATTCTGGAACAATATATACGTTTGTTTCGGGGCGCCATGGGCGCACAATTTGTGTTTATGGATGACAACGCCCGTCCTCACTGTGAAAACATCGTAAGCGAATGCCTTCAATCGGAGGGTAGCACACTTATGGACTGGCCAGCATTCTCACAGGACTTGAATCCAGTAGAACACGTGTGGAACATGCTTGGCCGACGAGTTGCAGCCCGTCAACCTCCTCCTACATGTCTACCGGAACTTCGGAGAGCATTGCGTTTTGAGTGGTGTAATATCCCGCAAGATCAAATCGATAATTTGATACTCAGCATGCCTAGGAGTTGTATGGACTTTATTGCATCGTCTGGGAGACATACAATGCATTAACAATCATACCAACCACGTAATATTGTTTTTTTGTAAATAGGTTTTTTTTTTTTTTTTTTTTTTTTTTTTTTTTTTATTTGCTCCAAGGAGAAAAAATTGCTAATTTTGTTAATAATATCAAACATATAGCACTTTTTTTTTTGCTCTTTACCTTTTGTTTAATAAATAAGCTTTACAAATAAGTCAAATTTGTTTTGCTTCTAACTCTTCCTTTGCCTGATTTTGCATTATCCTTAATTTATGGATATGAGTGTGTTTAGTTTTAGTATAAGATTTTATTCAAGTTTCAATATTTATAAAATTTTCTCTGCTTCTTGCTGTTTAATGTATAAAATATTACTTTAAATTATCTAAACCTAAATAATGAATATGCTGTTTTAGAGATTTGCAATGAAGGGGAAGGTGAATGAACTTTAAAGTAAAATATCCCCTAATAAAGTCATAAACTACGAGCAAAATAAAATATTGTTTTCTGAAAGGGTTACAATTTGACATCAAGATTTTTTCCAGCTAATTAACGTTTCCCAGCTGCTTAAAACTTTGGATCACCAGTAGCTGAATGGATAACACCGGTCAGCACAGACTCACTGTCAGAGCTTAAGCTCGACAAAAGCGCTGCCTACATGTATTTTTCGAAATTTTTCCATTGTTGTTGTTGTCTTGCCCATATTACATGGAACAATGGGTGCCAGAGCTACTCCAAAGAGAGTTTGAACTTCTAATTCCCACTCCAGTTTTGAGAGAGAGCACCCCGGGGGAATCCGGGGTCTCTCAACTTTCCCCCTTCCACCAATCCACACGAGAGGACTTCCGTCTCTCCGCATACTTAGAGTGCCGCCATGCCACATTAACACTATACATTTATAAACATCCATGTCTTCTCCGGGATTCGAACTCGGCCCCTTTGGTACCGTAGTAGGCTCTCCTAACCACTTACCGTCTGGGCGACAATTTTTGCATTCTGTGTAATGTATATAAACGAGCTAGAAGTACTTCGACGAAGGTTCCTCTCCTCTTAAAGAAATAACAGTTGTTCGCTTCACAATAAACAATTAACCCATTGCTTTTCCTCTTGTGGTTTGGTTCGGTTTAATTTATTATGGCAAAGCACACTACGACTATCTACCTAAGGGAAGGGATGCCTTCGTAGGGGATTTCTAAGGTTTGTATATATGTTACACATGGGGAAAGTCTCAAAAACGTCCATGCAGTCATTCCGTTTGCCTGGATTCGAACCCAGGTTGGAACTATCAATATTCAGTGTTTTTACCTCTCTTTCGCTGGTGGTCTCTTTTCCTGGTGTATGCTAGGCATATATTAAATATGCATCATCAGTTGTAAAATATTTCTGTATTTGCGAATATATGCTAAAAATCAATACTTCCATATAATATTCAATACGAGTTGGAAAAATATAATTTTGAAATTTTATTTTGCATATTTTCTTCTATATTCTATGTGATTATAGCATTTCTTAGTTTCATATGCTAATAGGCGAACGGCTAATGAAATAATTATTAACCATTCAAAGGAATATCGCTTTTAAGTGCATATGTTATATTCACAAAGTTATCATACTTGATTTGCATTCACTGGAGAGTATAAGTACGTTTATTGTGTAACAGAAAAGAGTTTCATTCTGCATGTAATATACATTGCTTATGTAGCTTAGTTTGTAAACATTTGAAAACGGTTGATTTCGCATACCTTCTTTATTATGTAAAAGGGCTGATTTTAACTACTTGAGATCCATTTAAACTAGCTGAATATTAGGGGATAACTGTTTACAAATTTACCATTTTATGAGCACACAGTTGAGAATTTTAAAGTTCCCGGTATTTCAAATTATCACCGTGTGCAAATTCTGATAATTTCAGAGGAAATCACTGATAATTTCAGAAGTTTTCTTAAACAATCAGTACTTTGTAAAATGAAGAATGGTGAATTCAAAAATAAACTATTTTAACCATTTCCTTAATAAAACACAATATTTGTTATAATTAATTCTCGTACTTAAATGCACTAAATTTTATCGGGGTTAAAGGGAAAACATGATTAATTTCATGGCGAATAAATTTAAACCAGACGGATTGAACTAATCTTTACCTCTTACTACTATGCTAAATATTAAAATATCTGGAATTTACCCTGATCCTCGAGGGTAAAAGCAGCAAAATATTTGGCAGCATTGGTCCAGAAATTTGGTTATGTGTGTATGCGTGTGCGATGATAAGCTGTAAGGCACAGATGAATTATTAAATGCATGCTTGCCTTAATCCAACATGCAGGATATCCTCTTAGATCCCTGGTCTGGACCATCGATTATCGTTAATTAACTTTCCTACAAGCTGCTCTTCTGAGGGTATTGGGTTATATAAATAATTCTTAGCTTTAGGTCTGATTTACAATGTTTTACGACATACGTTTATTGACGATTATAGTCTAACATTAAAGTAAGAAATTTAAATTTTTAAAATGATTTCATCTTTCGTATTTGTTTTCTTAATTTTAAGTTCAATTAGATATTTTTATCTTTATATTTTGCATCATTCCGAGTTATAGCTTAGTAGGTATAAAACTGTCCAACTGATATTCTGTTTAAAACAGAATACAAGCGAGATTACTTTTACTGCCTTAGGCGCAGTGTTATAATATAAATCTAATATTATTCTAAATCAAAGAAAATTTAAGAAAAAGCATTATAGAACCAAAGTAAAAAGCATAGAGTTATAATGATTTCCCTTTTAAATTATGTTTAATAAATTTCATGTTAAATGTCTCATAATAAATAGATGTATTAACGTTTAAGTGCTATTAGGCAGAACAAATCAACATAAATTTAATTAATGAGACGATACTTTTATTTGCGAAATTTACGAAATGATACAAAACGGATTGTGAATTGGAAAATTCTTCTTGCCATATCTCAGTGCTAAATATAACATCACTGATATGACAGGAAAGCACATTTATTTGTACGATACGTGTAATAAATATCAAGTAAAAATAGTGTGAAGTTTTTATTGATGAAATCTACACATATATAGGAATTATAATCCAATATACATCAAACATATTATGTTGTTTTGAAAACATAAGGCAGAACCTACATGTAAATTATTTAAGTCGCCCAACCGGGACAGTAATTAGTGAATCTGACGGCCGTATATAAGGTCCCGGGTAGGAAACCCGAAGAAGTCATGGATGTTTTTAAATGTACAGTGTCCGTGTGGCATGCGGGCACTCAAATAAGCGGCGAACCGAAAGTCCTCTCGAAAGGTTGATGGTAGGGAAGAGGGGGTGGGAGACCCTCGAACCCTCCTTCGTGGATTGCCCTCCATCAAAACTGGAGCAAAGTCGGAGTGTCATCTGATTGGTGCTCAAGGCTCCTACCAACGACGAGGGCAATCTTGCACTCCCTGCCACGATGAATTTCGTGGTTTTGTTCTGATTATGCAGTCAGACAAGTGAGATAAGTCACAACAACAACATATGATTTAAAATTAAAGACGGCTTTGTCCTATAGTACAATTGTAATCCACATTGACGAACACAACGATCAATGAAAACTGAATTTAAGATAAAAGAAAAATGTTTTACTTAAAACTATAAAACAAAGAAAGATAACAAAATATTGCCGCTATTTCATTCACCTTCAAATCTAAGCGCAATTGCAACAGATTTTAGTGCGATAAATCGAACCTCGTACCTATTTTCTAGGACTGCATGGTCTAGCATTGCAAATTTAAGACATTAATTTATATATGACTGAAAATTCAAAATAATTCACTGAATTTATTTATTAAGAACGCATTTTATATTTAAAATAAATGAATACTGTTATTTAGATCGTGTTTCTGTATGTTGTTTTAGTATGGCGTTTTTCTGAGTAAATATTTATATCATCAAATTAGATATTCGCTGTTGGAACATGTTGTATATCAGCTTTACAAACTCAAGCTTTCTTCCGAAAAGTAACATCCAGTAATCTAAATTCTATATATTGAAGTAAAAATGAGTAAATACTCGTATATTCTGCTTCAAAGTCATGCTGACGGAATAAATATTAAATTACTTTGATTCAGTAAAGTATTAGGTTGCAAATGCAAGAGGCTGAGATTTTCGGAAAGTCGATTTAATCTATAGACGATAGTTAAGAAAGTCCTCTCGTATTTATGTCATTTCTTTTATTAGTTACATGGAAATAATAACGTAAGTCTTATGCCAATAATTATTTTATTCCTTGAACTAGTTAAAGACTACTAATTCCTGAAAAATAATTTATGAGCGACCCCTAATTCACGCATATTATTTTTTTCTAACGCAAGGATAGTCTTGTTTGCCCACATCGTCCAATATTTACTTAATGCCCTCCGATTTGCTTCTAGTTCAGTTCTTAGTCAGCAAAAATGATGGTTCGAACTAAACAAGCAGATTTTTCGAGATTCGCGCATGCTCAGTCGATACAGGGTTATCCTTCCGTTTGATATGCAGAAGGTGAGACCAAGCTGTGTCTCCCCTCGCTTCCCCGTTCCAATCTCTGTTATCTGTAAGATTCCCCTCTTCCCAATCCTCTAGTATTCGGTTTTCTTAAGGGGAACGTGTTTCGCCTTCCAATGAAAAAGAAGCACAGAATATGTGTTGTTGATGAGTTGACGGCACTCTTACAGGTTGAGAAAGGATGTGGAAAGGAATGGAAATGTCTTCGATAATACCAGTCCAGGTCTGTTAATGTATAGCTCGAAACAAAACTGCTGAAAAAACAACGATAATTTGTGAAATGAAAAAGAAACTGCGCATTTCATTAGCGATAATAGTATTGTAGGAAAACTGTTCATAAAACGTAAGTATAAAGAATGTTTGAAATATACATTTCAAACTATATATGTTTGGGAAAATATGACTAAAAAAATTTCACAGTCACTTAGCAATCTTATTTAAACACAATTGGCCTTTCTTAGCATTCAAAAGTAAATTATTCAAAAAATATATAATAGTAAAATGGTAATTCACCAAGAAAAAAAGAAACCAAAAAGAGAGAGAGAAGAAAAAAAACTAACACTGAAAAGATTTTATTCATTGATTAAATATGATTCTAATTAACTCAGTTCAGTTTAAGAGCAAATTTTAGAGATCAGAATATTTATAGTATTTTTTCCTAATTTTAGCTTAATATTTTATATAAAGAGACATGAAACAACATCTAGAAAATATTTCTATTTTCTTCCCCCCCCCCCAAAAAAATCGACTATTTGCTGGAAGTGAAAATGAAAATGAATACTGTTATTTAGGGCGTGTACTTCTCATATCTCTTATCGTGTACTTCTCATATCGAAAGTTCAAGGATTTCTTTTAAAAGTTACTATAAAAACGTTTTTCTCATTTCGCTTCAGTCTCTTTATGCGGATAACAGTTTATGAAATGTGGAATTAAGTATAGGAAAGTTTGAATGCAGATTTTGTGAGCAGATATGGGACAATTTTTCTAGATTTAACTTAATAGATTATGAATATATGGAAGTGAATATATGGAAATTATTGTTACTATAGAATGAATGCTGAATGCAACTGAATATATGGAAATTATAGATATTTTGAATGAATGATGAATGCAAATGAATATATGAAAATTATAGTTACTATAAACTGAATGGTGAATGCAATTGAATTTATTTTTATAACATAAGGTAGCAACGAATATTTATATTGTAAAGTTTATCTTAAGTTTTTAACAGTTAATTTTTAAGTTAAAGCCACTTTATCGCTTCTGATTTCAGCTTACAAATTTAATTCGATATTTAGCGGCCAACTAGTTACATTTATGTTAGCTTTGGCTACATCTATTTAGTTAAGTTCTTATTTTTGAACTTTTAAGCACAAGGGGAGGCTTTGGTGTGCGCCTTAAGAAAGGGGCCAGCTGTTATTCTTTATTTTGAGCAGTAAAGGGTAATTAACCCTTCTTGAGCTTTACGTTTCTATTACTGAACTTAAGCGATTATTCGCTTAGCTGTTTACTAGGTTCCTCTGCACTTTATTTGTTAGATGAAAAGGGAGGAACGCTAGAAGGAAATTAATAGATTGTAACGTTGAAGGGCATTCTTATCCGCAGTACCTTTCATTTGTAAAATTAATTTCGTAATTTAATTTCGTTTGTAAAATTTTAAGTAAGCCAGATTAGGGCTGGACGAAATAAGTTCAAAATTCCATCTCCTTTATAGAATCCTATTAAAAATAATTCTTCTGCATTATTCTTGAAGTTTGATTTTTAAAACAGAAATATCAGCCAAGAATATCCCAAGAGTGTCTTATCTTTAGTTATGTTAGAATTCTTTTGTTGTATTTTATGTCAACACCCGAGAAAATTCATTTTACAGAGGCGCATTCGTTCGGTTATTTTTCTTTTATTCAGCATTTTACGAAATTTCAAAATGTGATGTGCAAAAATTCCAGGTACTCTTACTTTAAAAAAATTCCCTACAGAAAAATGTATAAAAATATAACTAGATTGACTCTCGTATCCCGCTGGGTTATACTATGATAATACTTGTTGTTAAAATGAGATACTAATAAATGAAAATTTAATAGCGACATCAACGACAGGAAGAAATAGGTAGTGTGCATTCATCAATCAAATTTGTGTAGGTACCTGCAGATGCAAGTATAGGCTCGAAGCCGAAGAAAGTTATTTTTATATATTCCTGCATTTCTTAGCTGTCCTATAAGAAGATGCCATTCTTCTCAAAATGATTTTCTATCTAAAGAGTTTTACGCATAGAAAAATCTCAAAATAAGGAGACGAGAAAAAAATTAAATTAAAGTACATTAATAAAAACAATCCTTCGGTTAACGTAAACTAAGCATAAATTATAAGTCAAATTAAAATTATTTGTAAAATTGTGAAACCAAGTTATGATTACCTAGGCTGTATTACAAGATTATGGTTTAAGTATTTCCTGAATAAACGCTACATTGGCTGAGTCTGATATTTACCAGTTTTGTGCTTATTACCCGTTATCGAAACAATATCATAACCGATAAAACTATCCGCTATTTTTCTTCTCATAGTACAGAAAATTAACATGCCTTTACACAGAGAACAAATACAATTATTTTTGTTAACATAGCACACCCATTTGTTACATACAGTGATATTTTTACTTTATGTTGTAATTGCAATCTACACCTGCAATCTATTTCAATGCATCTTTAAGCAATTCTGAAATTATGATTTTCTCACTAAAATTAAATACTTCTCACTGCATATTAAAACATACGCATAAAATAATATTTCAAACATTTCAACCATAAACTGCGTTTATGGTTGATTTTAAGTAAAATACTTCAACATAATGCTCAACAATTCTTTATTTTTCTGATTTATTTGGTTAAGGCAAAGCACTCGAAGGCTCTTTGCCTAAGCGGAGGGATGGCTTCATGGAGAGTTTTCTATGGGAAACTATCTCGTATACTCGTTACACATGGGGGAAAAACCACGAAAACGGCCACGCAGCCAGCCTGTTCGCTGGATTCGAGCCTCGGATTGAACTACCAGTGTTCAGCGATTTTACCACTCGGCCAGTGGACTTTCTGCATTTTGCTGTATCCATATAGTATGCGATCCTCAGTATGAAATATGTCAATATCTCAGTTTCACTGCATTCTTTTGCTTCCAAAACACCTTCGTCATGACACTATCGGTGTAAACGTTCTCATCTATATTTTTAAGTGGAAAAAATATCATAAGCATCTGAATCACTAAAATAGTATGGTGTTTAAATTAACAACTAAGCCCGTAAGAAGTGTTTGCATTATTTCTTTTAAAGGCTTACTTTTTTTTTTTTTCAAATGACTGTGATCTTAATTCTTTTAGTTTTCCGTCCGCTTTATATATTATTTTATTTTTGTTAAAATTAATATGTTTTATTGAAAGTTGGATTTTATTTTACGTTATATGTCATTTTATTTGGAAAAAAAGGAACCAGTTCCAATTTAAATAGAAGCAATGTCACTTTTCTACTTTTTAAGTTAATAATTTAATTTACAATAATTTCAGTACAACAATTCTAGTAATAAAAATAACCATTTGTAATTAAAATAAAATAAGCTTTGAATTTGCTCCAAATAAGAAACAATACAGTCTGCAACAGTAACTGTACGTCATACACAATATTTAAATTCATAATAATGTTTTAGTAATTCTAAAAGTGAAAAATAAACTGCTCTAAATTAGTGTAAAATTGATAATTCATTATTACTACTATAATTAATTTGGTATTTAATACAATTTTTAATTAATTTACTGCTATAATTAACAATATTATGCAATATAAAAGCTTGAAATTGATTTAAAAATAGTGTGGTTAAATTGAGTTTTATCCCCTTTTAACAAATGATATAAGCACAAAAAAGTTCACTGCCACAAAATCTAAAGATTTTGCTAGGCTTCACTCAGGAAGGAATATGCTTTGATGAATTCAAAAATACGCTACATCAAATAGAATTATTGTTATAAAATAAATTATCATCTCTAAGATCATCAAAATCCACAATTACGCCTGAAAAATAACTATAAGCGATAATATAATATTGTCCAATTCGGTCCCAATTTCAAAGGAGAAACCCCTTAAGGGACTAGTCCAAGGATCTCCAACATTTCTTCCCCTGCCTCCAAACTAATCGAGAGGAGTTTGGCTTGATGTGTATTTTCAATATCCCTATGTTGCAAAGCCTATATAACATTCAAGGTTTGTCTGGAATATAAACACAGGCACAATGATACACAGACAGCACTTAATACTGTATTATCCTTCATCATTAAGGAGTGGTTACCGTTATCGTTTTGCATATGTGTTTAAAGTAATACCAGAATGAGACTTCGGAAGTTATTGTTACTAAAATGATTTTATCTGGGATGAGTAACTGGGAAATATAAACTGATTCAAGTTACAATATGCGCAAGGTACAACAATCTCACTACATTTTTTGTGTTCCCATTCATACGACCAATTACACTTATGTTACGGACGTAACATTTTAAAAATTTTAGATATCTTCTTTGAAATCATAAACTATAAATAAATTTTAGATAGACTGGTAACAGTTTAAAGTAGCAGTCAGTAAAATGTAAAACTTATGTTCAAATAAGATTTTAGCCGAAGGCTACACAAATTAATTAACTCGAAGTTGGCACAAAACGTAACCGGTGGGGATATTAACTATTGGCAATAGTGTGGTTAAATTGAGTTTTATCCCCTTTTAACAAATGATATAAGCACAAAAAAGTTCACTGCCACAAAATCTAAAGACACAAATCTAAAGTCCAAGACATAAAGAAACTGGCTAGCTAAAATAAAGGAGCCTTACAATTTACTTGACAGATACATTTGAAATGTATATTATATATAACATGTTTCTGACTACATTCGCAATTTTAAAAGAATACTACATGCTTCTTGCTTTGGGAAGATTAGTAACTACTCGTATATTGCTATTATTACTAATTTTTGTAACGGGAATCAAAAACCCTAAATGTATACAGTGGTCTAAAGGCTCAGCAGTAAAATAAGTTCGAAATAATTTATTTAAAATACAGTTATATATTCTTTGTTCTAGATATTTATAAATGTGTGTTTTGGATCCTAAATACCTATAAAGCGAAACAATATTTTGTAATAAAATCTGCTTTATAAGATTTTATCAAATGTCAGAGAATCCTTCAACATATTTTCCCTGATTGCTAACTTTGATGCAATCTTTAGAAATAGGTGAAAGCTTTTATTGAAGGTTGTTTGCTATGTTAAGGTACCATAAAAATCAAAGACAGATGTTTTCAACACAATAAAAATCACTGAAATGATTGCGAGGTTTACAGCATCACGTAGTTATGCACCTACAAGAGGAATTATTCATCAAGGTATTGTTCATGAGATGGAATTGCTTTCTCATTTATTTTAAATGGGATGCGTTGTCTCCGCACGTGTAATTCTTTACAATAGCTATAAAACTGGGAAGGTTGTTAGGAACAGCTTTAATATTTTTGGAGACATTATTTTATAGTTTAATTAATTTTAATTTTTTTCAACAAATACGAATTAATCGAAGAAGTTTTTATGTTCATCCTAAAAAATGTGTACAAAATATATTCTATATTCTCTTACTAAACTCTAAGAAACGCGATGCCTAAAAGTTGCAGCTACTTAAGCAGTAGAAACTGCAAACAAGGGATTTCATTCTGTCGGTAGTCTTCCAATGATCATTTCTGTTATTGTTAAATGTGTTCATGTATGTAGAATTTGACTTGATTCACAGCATGAGAGCATGAAGTAATATTTAAATGGTTTATTTAATAGAAAGAAATAAAAGTATATAAAGAAAAGTATATAAAGATGAAGTTAACGGTATGCAGGATTAACATAATGATGTAAAGGCATAACATCGAAAGCGCAATTAAAGTTCATAAACTCTTGAAGACGTGTGAGCCGTCTGCTCACGTCTGCCATCCACTCTCGACCAGGTCTCAGCGCTGTCTGGGATGATTCTTACTGCGCTGGGTGATGCTATACTGATGACGTCATAACGGGCAATTCTCATTCAGCATTGGACGGTATGATTTCCCACAGCTTCGGCCAGCCTGAAGAGGCATCGTCCTCGATGTCTGTCGAATGGACATCACTATCATGTACCTGCAAAGATAATAAAAAAAAAGAAAGAAAGAGAGTATCAGGTCCTTAGGTTTTGAGCTGATACAAGCATTAAATCAATTTGACCATGGCTTCATATGGTCAGCCGCAGTAGATGTCAAATTTGGTCCTTCATGGCATCCTACTTTCTCGACTTCATATCTATCATTTAATCGAACAGCTATGATTTTATACGGTCCATGAAACTTAGGTCGTAGTTTCAAACCAGTCCCATATTGAGTTCTCTGAATGGCTACCAAGTCGCCAATCTTGTATAGTTTCGGTTTCTTACGCTTCTTGTTGAATTGTTTTCGATTCTCTTCTTGTATCTTCAAAATGTTGTTTTTAGCATCTTCTCTCATCTCATCGCGTTCTTGCATCAATTGCTTTAAATATTCTTCATTCAATATTTCACTAATTCTCAAATCTTCTTTATTCTTCATTTTCGTGCCTATGAGAAGCTCAAACGGTGAATATTTCGTACTTCTCGTAGTTGTACTGTTGATTATTCTCTGAACATCTGAAACATATTTAAACCATTTCGTTGAATCTTCATGTGATAATTTTGACAAAACAGGAATCAAAATTCTATGAATTCGCTCAATTTGTCCGTTACCTCTTGGAATACCGGTAGTAATTTTGACATGTTCTATTCCTTCTTCAGTACAATAAGCTAAAAATTCTTTCGATGCAAAGGCACTACCTCGATCTGAAATGATTCTGGCTGGATTTCCAAATACAGTCTGTTGTTGCTTCAATTTTGAAATAACTTCTTGCGTAGTTGGTGATTTCACTGGATAGAACCAAGTAAATTTCGTAAAAGCGTCGACAACAGTTAGAATGTGTTGGTATCTCTTGTTCGTCGATGGAAGAGGTCCAATAAAGTCGATATGATACGTACTCAAAGGAACGTTTTCTTTTGGTACAGGATGAAGAAATCCTTCTGCTTTTCCTTGCTTCTTGTTGTACAGTATACATTCTATACAGTTAGCAATTACTTTTTCAACTTTGCATTTCAGTCTGGGAATATAGAATTCTTGCTCTACAGCATTCACAGTTTTATCTACAGCAAAGTGACCTTTTTTATGTACCTTCTGTATGATTTCATTCTGTAAGGATTCTGGCACTAATAGAAGATCTTTACCATTTTCAAATTTGTACAAAATATCATTTCTCATGAAGAATCCATTTTCTTCTCCTTTCTCAACTAAATTCTTTATCAATTTCACATGTTCATCTTCGTTCTGTTGTTGTACTAACCGAATCTTCTCAGTTACATCGGATGTGTATGATGTTAAAATTAAAGCATTTCTACTTAAAGCATCAGCATGTTTCATTTGGCTTCCTGAACGATGTACAATTTCGTAATCGAATTCTTCAATGAACATTGCCCATCTTGCAATTTTAGGAGTTAAATCTTTCTTATCTAAAGTTTTCTGAAAAGCGCTACAATCAGTTACAATTTTGAATTTAGTCCCTAACAAATAGTTTCGAAATTTCTTCAGAGCTTCTATTACTGCAAGGGCTTCTAATTCGTAACTACAGAGTTTCTCTTGCTGCGGTGAAGTCTTCTTACTCATATACTGGATTGGGTGATAATTACCATCATCAGACAATTGGAGTAATACCGCACCAAAGCCTTGACTACTAGCATCAGTATGAAGTTCTAATGGATATCCTTGCCTAAATATGTGTAGAACAGGTGCCTGAGAGAGAATTTCTTTTAATCTGCAAAAAGCTTCCTGTTGTTCGGAATCGAACTTAAAACCAATACCTTTTCTAAGTAAGTCACTAAGAGGTTTAGCTATTTTAGCATACTGAGGAATGAATTTACGAAAATATCCCGTTAGTCCTAAAAAGCTTTGTAGTTGTTTACAGTTACGCGGTTGTGGAAAGTTTCGAACAGCAACAGTTTTGGAAGGTGATGGTCGAATAGTTCCGTTTTCAATTACATGTCCCAAAAATTCAATTTTACGTTTTAAGAATTGGCACTTTTTGAAATTTAGTTGTAATCCATACTCCGAAGCAGTTTTGAGTACTCTTTCTAATTTGTCTAAACATTCAACTTCATCATTAGCCGGTATGACTATATCATCCATATAAATAATTAGTACACCTTCATTTAGCAAGTCACGAAATACTGAATAAATGTACCTTTGAAAAACATTTGGACTAATACATAAACCAAAAGGAGCTTTAAGAAATTCGTAGATACCATTATGTGTTACAAAAGCGGTATATTTGGTGCAATTTTCGTCTATGTCTACATGGAAAAAGCCATTTTTCAAATCTAGTGTCGTGAAGACTTTGGACTGTTCTAAGCGATCAAGTACTTCCGGAATTAAAGGTAGTGGAAATTTGTCTTTAATAATCTTCTTATTTAATTTCCGATAGTCCACGCATAAACGTTTCGAATTATTACGCTTGTTACACAAAACAATAGGCGCCGAATAATTAGAATTGCTAGGCTTTATTATGCCCTCTTTCAACCATTCCTTAATTTGATCGTCAACAATTTTTTGTTCCGCGAAAGACATGTATCTTCTAATTCAGAAGGCAAACAACAAAAATCAGCGTTAATTTACAAAATTTTCACAGGACTAGTTTCGATGGTTTTACCGAACCATCATCTTCAGCTGCAAAACCGCAAATGAACAAGATAGGAAATAATGTTTAGATAAGGTAAGAAAGCCTGGACAAGAATAAGCAAGTGGCGCCATCTGTTGGCGAGTTTCTAGATTTTCCACTCTATTAGACAATAACATTTACACCATAAAAAATTCAATAGAGTTTGTAAAAAAGGTTAAAAACATTTCTCCTCGTAATTTACTCATGGTTTCTTTTGATGTAAAATCATTATTCACCAATGTCCCAGTGGAGGGTGCATTAAGATGTCTAGAAACCAGACTTCGCGAATTTCATTTCTCTTGCATCGAAATTGATGAGCTAATTTCTCTCACTCAACTCTGTTTGAAACAAACACATTTTGTTTTCCAAAATAAATATTACAAGCAAACTGAGGGATTAGCCATGGGAAGCCCCCTCAGTCCCATCCTGGCTGATATCTACATGCATTATTATGAATCAAAATTGTTTGAAACTTTAAACTTCCCGGCATGGTTCCGCTACGTAGACGATACTTTTACCCTGTTTGAAGGTAATAAAGATGATTTAAATAGAGTTCTTTCAACAATGAATTCTATTGATCCTGCTATTCAGTTCACTTTTGAACTTGAGACTTGCAATTCTCTTCCGTTTCTCGACATTCTGGTCACACGTAACACATCCAACTTCAGTACTACAGTTTACCGTAAACCTTCATCGGTTTGCCTTCCACCACACTTTAAATCATGTCATCCGACTAAACAAAAGTTAGCTTCATTTTATTCCTATGTTTTCCGTGCTCTTCAAGTTTGCTCCTCCAAACTAGCCCTTGATGAAGAACTAAATTATTTAAAAGCAATAGCTATTGACAGGGGCTTTTCACCCAACATTATTAATCAAGCAGTTAAAAAATTCTCATCTCAACACACTAAAAGCCACACTCTTATTTTAGGAGATTATAAAAATTCTGTTGTCATTCCCTTCTTTCCATCAATTAGCTATAAAGTTGCACATATTTTGCAGAAATTTAACTTTCGGGTTGTTTACTCTCCCATCAATAAAATTCCAACTTCTATACTCAAGGACCCCATTCCGGATATGAATTCCTGGGGTATTTATAGGATTCCTTGCCAGTGCGGTTTAATTTACATTGGCCAAACTAAGAGAGCCTTAAAATTTCGCGTCAAAGAACATGAGGCATATGTTAGAAAAAAGGAAACACAGAAGTCTTCTGTTGCTCAACATTGTTGGTCCGAAAATCACACTTTCAATTTTTCTGCTGCCAAAATTATTCAAAAAACATCTTCCATTGGAGAACTGGATTTTCTAGAGGCATTTCACATTCATAAAAATCTTTCTGTTCTAGTTAACGATCCTAATTCCAATCCAAATTTGCCTTCGGCTTTTAGAGAAATTATGTTTTAGTTCTGGTTTCGCCAACAGATGGCGCCACTTGCTTATTCTTGTCCAGGCTTTCTTACCTTATCTAAACATTATTTCCTATCTTGTTCATTTGCGGTTTTGCAGCTGAAGATGATGGTTCGGTAAAACCATCGAAACTAGTCCTGTGAAAATTTTGTAAATTAACGCTGATTTTTGTTGTTTGCCTTCTGAATTAGTATTTATTCGGCGTGTTATTGTGTCTTAATTATGTATCTTCTATTTTGACAGACAGAAATATCATCGCATAAATTTATTTGCATCTTGAAGTCAGATTGTCTATTTTTCCGTGGTTGGTACGAATTAATTAAATTACACAGTCTTTCTTTATGTTCTGCATTTGAAATATGCGATAAATCAATCTCGTTGACAGAAATAGCATTCACCATATGTGAAAGGTAATTAAACGTCGAGCTACTTCCGCTTTCGGGACTTTTATTTACATTAACAGAGACGCCAGACGATCGCGAAGGATCATAAACATTCTTCAATGAGACAGCAATATTCAAATTTCCCATAACGCAACGAACGTTAGAATTTCGATATGACTCAGCAGTTATCAAGTTTACATTACTTTTATTCCGATGAGAAATTATTTGAAGGCCATTCTCAGTAAAAGAGAAGTTAAACTGACTCAATACATCCAAACCTAATACAATTTGATTACATAATGACTTAACAACATAAATTTTCGTACGCAGTGAAAAACTATCAATTGAAATATCAGAAATAAAAAAGCCGATAGGGTACGTTTGTTTTGATTCAATTCCGTTTAATGTGATATCACTACAATTTAAATAAGAAGAACCAATCTGCTTGTATAACTCTACGCTGCATATCGTTACATCTGAACCAGTGTCAACTAAACTATCAACTAAATGATTATTTATCTCTACAGTCTTCATAATTCTATCCTTGTCACAAATTCGTTGTAATAAAGCTGCTTGATGTGTCTCGGGGGTCTGCTCTGGACAGTTCGTTGAATAATGCCCGAACTTCTTACATTTTATACATTTTACACCCTTCGATTTGTTTACACAATGCTTAGAATAATGCCCAAATTCCTAGCAATTAAAACATTTGACCTTATTAACGTTAGATTGATTTCGGTTTGATGACGAAAGCTTACTTCTATCTTTAACTTGAGTGTCTACTTTCGTTTTCGGATTTTTAAACTTATCATTGTCCGATCTCATTTTATCATAAATTTTAAGCCTTTGTTTAAATTCAGATATTGTTCCGCAACCATATAGTATAGTTTTCCTAACCACAGAATCAGGAATACCATCAATAACATATTTAATTAATGAAGCATCTTCAATGTTACCTCGCGAACACATTTCTTTCATTTTCAAAAAATACTCATCTAAGGATTCATTAGGCATTAATTTACGTTTACATAACATTTCATGCAACTCAGCAGAATTAAAAGCTTTACCATATTCAGATTTCGAAAGCTTTTTTAACTTACACCAGTCATTAACTTTAGGTTCACTCTGAATAAATAGTTTCGATTTACCTTTTAATGATCTTTTAGCAAAAACTAATTTATGCAAATCACTTAATTTCAAAGAATTTATAACATCTTCAAATTCATCAATCCATTTATCAACATTTTCATATGCATTACCAGAAAAAGGATTAACAATACTTTCAATATCAGAAAAACTAAGATGAGGTTTAAAATGATCTTGAATTGGAAGCTGCATACTGTTGTTTACTTGAGACTCATTAAAACCAGGATTGTCTCTTTGATTATCATCAAGCATTACTTCAGAAATTTTATTAATAGTTTCATCTTCAATATCACTATTTTCTTCATGCAAAATATTTTCAAATAATACAGATAAATCACATAGGTAAGAGACAATTCGGGTTACGACTTCCGTCTTTAAACCTTCTGAATTTATGCACAGTACATTGCAAATTTTAATTAACTCATTCAAAGTAAAACTATTCTGCACTGTATCTATTTTCTTATTAAATTCTTCAGAATCTGGTTTAAATATAAAGCCAGAAAATTCACGTAATCTTTTCCGGTTATTTCGATCTCCATCAGTATTAAAAATAAGCTTATGCAAACTTTTGATTTCAGAACTTTTACTGTTCTTTAAAGCTGTTCCAATTCTGGAATTTCTACTAACTTCATATTGGAAAGAAAGTTTTGTACTCACCCGACAGATGATCGTCGTCAATTGGGTAATCCACACTTTATACGAGTAATCCAATAAATCGAATAACTTGTGACAACAGTTCACAGTTCAAAGCACAGTTCTAGTACTCGCACATTTTGGAATTCGAGGCCGCACGGTTGGTCGCCATATTTTTTTGTAGAATTTGACTTGATTCACAGCATGAGAGCACGAAGTAATATTTAAATGGTTTATTTAATAGAAAGAAATAAAAGTATATAAAGATGAAGTTAACGGTATGCAGGATTAACATAATGATGTAAAGGCATAACATCGAAAGCGCAATTAAAGTTCATAAACTCTTGAAGACGTGTGAGCCGTCTGCTCACGTCTGCCATCCACTCTCGACCAGGTCTCAGCGCTGTCTGGGATGATTCTTACTGCGCTGGGTGATGCTATACTGATGACGTCATAACGGGCAATTCTCATTCAGCATTGGACGGTATGATTTCCCACATGTATGCGATCGTTGTTGGGTCATTGAGTAAGCTTGTGTGAAGCTCATTACGAACGCACTACGGAATACAGCACAGTGCAGAATGTTGAGTGCTAGTTTATTCTATAATCCCAAGTGTGATAGAAATTTTCTTACATTTTGAACTTTATCTAAACTACGCTATCACTATTAGGTTGCAAATTTACCTGCTTCCAGTGAATAATTATCTTTAAATGAGCGAATTATTCTTTCAAGAAAGTTACATCATAACTTAGCTTGAGAATTTAATTGGACGTATTTTTCTTAATGACACTAAAGACCCTTGTTATGGAGCGTCTAAAGGTATAGGTTACAATATTATACTTCTTTAATTTTAATAGCGACAATTACATTTAGACTTCTAATATCAAAATTTATTTATTTTTTATTTATTTGCATATTTCCTACATACAGATTTGTTATTGTAATAAGAAAAAATCGTGATCTTTTTTTGAGCAGCGTTTTGAACCTAGCACACGTAATATTATTCACAACAGTCGTTAAAAATTAGGCCCACCAGCGGCCGAGCGGTAAAGTCGCTGAACACTGGTAGTTCGGCTCGAGGTTCGAATCCCGCGAACGGGCTGGCTGCATGGGCGTTTTCGTGGTTTTCCCCATGTGTAACGTGTATATGAGCCAGTTTCCCTTAGAAAGTCCTCCACGAAGGCATCCCTCTCCTTAGGCAGATAGCCCTAGTGTGCTTTGCCATAATTAAATAAACTAACAAACACGTTAAAAATCATCGCATTTTGTATGTTTTACTTTATACTAATGAGAGTTTAAAATTTGCAGAAGCATGTTTTCATTAATGATAATTTATAATTATTATTCAAAAGTCTTTATATAATATTAAATATATCTTTTTACATGTATATAATATTACGTAATAAATACATATAAAGAGGTTTTTTACATAATATTAAATATAATTAATTATGTGTCAAAGGAGGCAACGGTAATTGTCTTTATGAGCGGAGCAAAATTTATAAATTTTTTAAGGTGATTTGGATCATATTTATCTTGCATACGAGAAAAGACCGCGGAAAGTGTTTTTAGTTTTTGCATGCAATTACTCTCAGAAACAAATTATTTCTTTACAAAGATATTAGTTTCTTGTCATACTTTTGAATGCCTTTTTAGAAGTCATCTCCTAAAACGTTGTTTTACGTCTTACTTGTAAGGACGATGATTAACAGCAGCTGTAGAATTCCTTGCTATATATCATTTGATAATGCATGCATTTTACAAAGAAAACATAATTGATTACTTTTGTACTGTCTTGAAGTGCACAAAATAATTTTCCTAATTTGAAGATAATTTTAAGAACGTTAGTGGAGGAATATTACCTAGAAGCATGAGTTATTTCTTAGCAGCTTTAGTGAGATTAATCGAAAATTTTCACTCCTTTGTAGAGAAACAGTGAATATTAATTAAAGTCTTGGTAAATGTATGAAAACAACATCTAATCGACATGATATTAGAGGAAAATACAAAACAATTTACCCATGCTGTTTCAATGTGAGCAATGTCTTCAACCAGTGAGGAGAAAATTTTATAATTTTTTTACATATTAAAAAAGTAACTTTTCTAATTCAGCATAATACTTTTGTTACAGAACCCTTCTTCACCCACGACTTTTTTACAAGTACCAGTTCAATTTTAAGTACCCTGTAAAAGTCTGCATATAACACACGATTTATTGAAGGTTTCCTCTTAACAATAGTTTATAACAAATCATCTGAATATTATCTCAATTTTTAAAGATATCATCACGTTCAGTTTTAATGTAAATGTGGTTGTACGTATCTTAAAAAGATTTTGCCACAACATTAAAAGTCATTTATCGTAATCTTTAAAGGTTTGTTTATGGTCTCAAACATACTGCATTAAGTGAAAATGGAAATAAAAGAAGCATTAAAACCTATTTTAAGGCAAAATGACTAGTTCCATGTCCAAGGGCAATTAGAAACTTCTGTTCCAAAGGTATCATTACACAAAGCTTTGTTAATTGATTAGCAATTATACTACGTCTATCTTCTCTCAAGATTCGCAGTTTCAGAAAAGGCAATCGGTGAATAAACAAATAGGCTTTACTGGAAGTTATATTGCTTGAAAATTTAGGTGAATAGTAATTTTAAATTTTACTGTCCATCGTGCATATTATTAAACTTCAGAAGATAGTATAATTGTTATTTTATTATGAAAAAACGTTCATGTAAATTGCATATAAATGTGGAGTTTAAATTGCTTTGCGTCGAGTTTTTAGATTCTTTTAATTTATCGAATTTTTAAATTTAATTCTTTAAATTTAGCACTTTACATTGAAAGTACGGTTAAGTTAGCATTTCAGATTAAAAAAAATTTGATCTTTAGGGAATGGATAAATTCTGTTTGCAAATTTATTTCTCTTACAGAAATAATCCTAACACTGCATAAAACTTCCACCATTATTTAAATATTTTAATGACTGCATGACTAGCAATGAGATAAGTAAATATTTAGTACCTAAAAAATTAATTGTGTATATATTTATTGAGAGTTGATAAAATACGAATAAAAACTCAAATTTACTTTTCAATTTTCAGTAAATATTTGCTTTGAAGTGCCAGTTTGTTTATATATAATTTAATGAACTTTTCTTTTCAGTGGTAAATTACGTACCTTGACATAAATAAATATGAGCCTTATTTGGGTGGTTAGGTGTATTATATTATTAATAAAATATATTATTATTAAATTCTATAGCGAGAATTCATTATTATAAATTCATTTCATATTATAAATTCATTTCTTCGGAGCTATTACTTTTCCTGATGCGTAATTTGTTACTTTCTTTATTGTTAATTTTTCCCTCCAAAATCCTGATTTTTATAGTACCATTTTTGCAAATACCAGTGCTTTTAATACATCTAAGTTTGAAAACGGCAAAACATCTTTCGTTACCAAAACGTCGGTTTTCTTAAGAATATTTAGTGCTTACATAATCAGGGCGTTGTTGAATACAAACAATAGATGCGTATGCATTAATTCTGAAAATGAATAATATAAATATTTGATTTAAGAAGATCAAGATATATTTGATTCATGTATAGAAGCTATAAATGTTAAATGTTAATGATTATTCTGTAGAATTATGTAGTAATAAGTTTATAAGTTGAACTCCGTCTTGGAATTTTACAATAAAACCGATACTCGGGCTTGAACTTAAGAGACTAAGAACTAAACTAAACTTATCATAGCTAAAAAAAAAAAAAAAAAAAGATATATCCGAAGCTATCAAACTTCTAACAGAATTAGCCCCTTAACGCTAATTGACTGCGAAGCTATCAAAGGCCTAAAGTACGACCGAGAGTAATAATAGCTTAGGAAAGAGTAGCCTAAAAAGGCGAATGCGTGCTAGCCAGGTTATTCCTCACTAAGACAGTAGAACTTCGTGGTTAAACACTACTCCTTAAACTTGCATTCAAACCTGATTCTAAAACTACTTTCTGGCCGGAAGTCGTAAGTTGAAATTAAGAAGCAATAGGAAAGGAACTTCTCAAAATTTAACTGTTAGGAAAATTAACATGATCCTTACAAAGTAATGAGTAGGATTATCTTGTAGTACAGTTGCAATTTAATATAAACAAAAAATCTTTATATATTGTTGCGTGCGTACGGATTCGTTACTAAATGAATGCACAAGTCCGATGAAAAATGAACAAAAATTTATTATTATCACAACAAAAATTCTTAAATTTTCTCAAATTATCATGCAGTATTACAATATCTCGCAGTAGTTATCTTTTAACTACTCAAATGTCCATTAGAACGTAATTCAAAACAGCTAAAGAACGCTAATCCGCGAATTCGCTACAATCAACAAGAGCAGTTTTCTAAACAACAATAAATTAAGCAACTGAGATGTTTTCCTCCTTTTATAAGATTTTAAAATCACGCGCTAAAATTTTCCAGTACTTTCTCGAAATCAAAAAGAGATATTTATTTATTTAACGCACGCGCTCTTGTATTTTTAATTTTTCCAGCTTAGCTTTCTTTTAATATTTGTCACGCGCTGCACTGCGCGAGAAATAAAACCATTTAATTTATAATTGAACTAACATTATCTTTTTAAATACCAAATTCGTAACACTGCCCCCTTCCCAAGGACTGCACGTCCCGGGCAGTACAATCCCTGGACAGGAAGCTAAACTTACAACTGTGGCATAAACATTACATTACAATATCAAACAATATAAACAATAAATGCAATAACTAACTTAAACAAATCAAATGCTATCAAATACTAAATACAAAACAAATACTAAATACAAATCAAATACTAAATACAAATCAAATCAAATACACATTTATAAACAAAAAGGACCATGGTCTGATACTATTTACAATTATTTACATTACGTACTACGGCCATAGTAATGAGCTAACCTGTCGTAATGAACGACTTTAGGTTTAGAGTTCGAAGACTTACGAATCCGAACCACGACGACATTCAGCCTTTTTAGGACTGTATACGGGCCATCCCAAGGTGACTTTAATTTCGGACAAAGTCCTTTCCGTCGAGTCGGATTCCACAACCACACCTTGTCTCCTTCGTGGAACTGATGTTCAGTAGCTCTTGTATCGTAGCGGGTCTTCATCTTCTCCGTCGCTAAGTTGACTCGCTCTCGTGCAAAGTTGTGCATCACTTCAAACGGGGCCTGGAGATCTTGAATATATTCCTCAGACGATGAAGGAGCATCCGGAGGGCGGCCAAACAATAGATCACAAGGCAAACGAAGGTCACGACCGAAGAGCATCTGTGATGGAGAATAGCCGGTAGTCTCGTGGACAGCACTGCGGTAAGCCAGTAAAAAGAGTGGTAATTTCTTGTCCCAGTCCTGTTGGTTTCTGGAAACCACTAATGAGAGGTTATTAAGGATGGTTCGATTGAACCTCTCTACCATGCCGTCCGACTGGGGATGCAATGGCGTCGTTTGAGTTTTGTCAATGCCGAGTAGTTTGCATAGTTCTTTGATTACTGCCGAGGCAAAATTCCTTCCCTGATCGGAATGTAACTGAAGAGGCACTCCGAACCTGGAAATCCAGTGCTGTATCATTACCTCAGTTACTGTGACAGCCTCTTGATCAGGAATAGGATAAGCTTCAGGCCACTTGGTGAAGTAATCAACGACAACGAGTATGTATTTGTTGCCATCAGCAGTTCGTGGCAGAGGTCCCAGGATGTCAAAGGCGATACGTTCAAAAGGCGCCTCTACGTTGTAACGTTGCAGCTTGCCTCGGCTGCGTCTCTTCGGTCCTTTCCGACCTGCACAGGCATCGCAAGATCGGCACCACTTTTGCACGTCATCCTTTGCATTATTCCAGTAAAAGCGCTCACGAACTCTCTGTAAGGTCTTCATTATTCCAAAGTGACCTCCCGTAGGGCTGTTATGTAGTTCTTTAAGGACATCAGGAATGCGGGATCTTGGAAGTATCAGCTGCCATCGGAACGTCTTCCCATCATCCGATTCGAATTTCCGGTATAAGACGCCGTTTCGAATGTGAAGTGAATCCCAGAGTGCCCAATATTGTTTGGTTGTAGGACTACAGATAGAAATGTCCTGCCAGGTAGGTTTTCTGTTTGATGAGTCCATTAAATCAATTATGGGTTTAATGTCGCGGTCTTCCAGCTGGTCTTTCCTGACTTCATCATCACTCCACGGTTCTCGATCAGCCGATGTTGATGTTGTAATTTGTCTTGCGACCGGAGTCAGCAGCTCGTATTTCGCTTCCACCCTGGAACAATATCGGCAGCTTTCTTGGCAAGGTCTTCTAGACAGGGCGTCGGCGTTTCCGTGTGATGATCCCTTACGATGACGGATAGTGATGTCATATTCTTGGAGTCTCTGTATCCACCTGGCTATTTGACCCTCAGGATTCTTGAAATTTAAAAGCCAGGTCAATGATGCATGATCGGTGCGGAGCAGGAATTTTCTGCCGTATAGATAGTGATGGAACTGTTCTACAGCTTTGACTATGGCGAGCAACTCTTTCCTGGTGACACAATAATTCCTCTCCGGTTTAGACAGGCACTTGCTCCAGTATGCCACTACACGTTCTTGGCCGTCTATTTCTTGGGACAAAACAGCACCAACACTTTCATTACTCGCGTCGGTGTCGACAATAAATGGTCGGTCAAGCTGAGGATACGTCAGGATTGGAGCAGATGTTAAAGCCTCCTTTAAGTTGTTAAATGCATCCTCGCATTCTTTTGTCCACAAGAACTTTTGGTTGCTCTCTGTCAGCTTGTGTAGGGGTCTTGCGATGGAAGAAAAGTCCTTCACGAATTTCGTATAGTAGGTGCAAAGCCCTAGGAAGCTTCTCAGCTGATGGACATTTTCGGGACGTTTCCAGGATTTAACGGCTGATACCTTTTCAGGATCCGTGCGCACACCTTCTGCAGAGATGACATGTCCCAGGTAAGTCACTTCCTTTCGGAACAATTTGCATTTAGCGGGACTCAGCTTCAGATTGGCTTCTTTCAGTTTCTGAAGCACCTTCCTAAGATTTTCTAAATGTTCTTCAAAACTCTTTCCGACGATGATGATGTCGTCCAGGTATATGAGGCAGGATTCGTAGGAAAGGCCTTTCAAAACAGTTTCCATAAGACGTTCGAATGTTGCCGGCGCATTATACAGTCCAAACGGCATCACCTTGAATTGCCAAAGCCCTTGTCCCGTAGTAAATGCCGTCTTTTCTCGGTCTTCAGGCTGTATTTCTACCTGCCAATACCCACTCTTTAAATCAAGTGTTGAGAACCACTTGCTGCCAGAAAGAGTGTCTAGAATATCGTCAATTCTAGGAAGAGGGTAACTGTCTTTCTTCGTAACCTCATTCAACCGGCGATAGTCGACGCAAAATCTTGTTGAGCCGTCTTTCTTTCTGACTAGGACGATGGGAGATGCTCATGGACTCACTGAAGGCTCGATGACATCGCTTTCTTCCATATCTTTTAACAGTGTTCGCAGTTTAGCAAACGGTAGACGTCTTGGATGTTGCTTGATCGGGGGATGATCGCCGGTATCTATTCTATGTTGTGTCAAACTAGTTCGACCCACGTCAGAAGACGAGCGGGAGAAAACAACTTGAAGATCTTTAATGACGCGATCGGCAGCATTCCTCTCTTTATCGTTTAATTGCGCATTCTGCAATAACTCCGATGTAATTCTCTCTGAGGACACGGATTCTTGGATGTTACTCTTTCTTTCAACGGTGGTTACTGGAGTACATGCTGAAATCACTTCACCTTTCTTAATAATTCTCCCCTTCTCAGTTACATTGGCGACTCTCACCGGGATAACCGTTCTGGATAGGTCGACGAGTGTTGATGCTACTAGTACTCCTTTTGGGCTATTACAGTTATTGGGATATTCTATGATGCCGTAGCGGAAATTTCTGTTTTCGGCTATGGATCCAGGAAGTAAAATTTCTGTTCTTGCCAGTATTGTGATATTGTCTTGTGCTATGATTTTATGGACAGATTTAACTTCATCATTGACTCCAAATAACGCTATGTCCTCAGATGTAGAAAGCAATTCGTTGTTTTTAAAGTCCAAGGAAAACTTGTATTTCCTTAGAAAGTCCAATCCGAGTATGCAAGAATCAGTGATCTCTGCTACATATGCCGTGTGATGGTAAGCGGCACTTCCAAACGTGATGTTAGCATTTACTTTTCCATCGATGTTGATCTTCTCACCGGACACAGTCTGTAGGGTAACGCAGGGCGGCGTCCAGATAAGTTTGCTTCCCAGTTGTTGAGCCAAATCTTTTCGGATGATAGTAACGTTGGCTCCTGTATCTATCGTCATATTGCAGGGAACTCCATTAATATGTCCTATTATGAAAAGTCCATTACTGCCGCCTCTCTCTGCAGAAATCTGAAGCGCTTTAAACTGGGGCTTTTCATGATCTGGCAACCTCCGCCCCGCGAGATGGCCACTAATTAGTTTCCCTGCTGTTTGTTAGGAGCGGTCTTAGCATCCGTGCCCTGGGGTGTTCTGCAGTTTCGTCGGATGTGTCCTTCAGCACCGCAGTTCCAGCACTTTACGGTCGGTTTCTTGTCACCAATATTCTGTCTCAAGGCGTTCAGTTGTCTAGTTAAATCGTCTAGACGAGCAGTGACTTGATCCCCTGGCTCCTGGACTTGAGCAGCTCTGACTGAATGGCGGTCTCGACGGGTGGCTTGCTGGGCTGCCTCAAATTTCATGGCATACACTAAAGCGCTTTTCAGATCTTTAACATCCGCCATTCGCAATGCTTTCTGTATTTCAGGGTCCCGGATGCCATCGATGAAATATTGCAGGGACAGGATTTCTTTTGTTTCTGTCGGGCACTCCGAAAAGGCGTGATGTGACAGCCTTTCAACATCCGTGGCGAGCTCCTGAAGCGTTTCGGTGAGCTTCTGTTGACGAGATTTTAATTGGAGCTTGCTGTAGTCTTTTAAACATTTCTCGCCGAAGCGCAGTTCCAAAGCGCCGGATAGAGCTTCGGAATCTAGCCTTTGATTTTCGGGAAGCGTCTGCAGGATATCCGCTGCGTCTGCTCTCAGAGAAGCCGCGAGATGACAGGCCTTAGGTTGGGAATCCCATCCATTCGCATCCGCAACGATAGAAAATTGTGTCCTATACACCTGCCAGGAGGTCTTCCCATCATATGTAGATAGTTTCAGAACGGAACGAGCAAGCATCGATAAAAATTTGAAACCTTCAGAATTGTTTCCTACCGTCGCTATGCACTTCTTTAGGCTGTCAACTTCTTTGGCGACGGCAGCAGAAACCCTATCATCAATTTGTTGTTCGACGGCAGAAACTCTCTCTTCTATATGTTCTTTTACAGAAGAAATTCTTTCTTCTACTTGTTCTTTTACCGAAGAAACTCTTTCTTCTATTTGTCCAACTTTAGTTTCAACCGCGTCAATTCTGCCTTCCATAGCCTCAAATTTATTTTCTATTACGCAGGTAATTTCTCTTTTCATTTCGTCCTGACCTGCTTTCATCTCATTTTTAAGAGATTTCATCTCTTCCTTAACGGATTCCTGGCCCAATTTCATTTCTTCCTTAACGGAGTTGACGGCCCCTTCCATCTTTCCTTGGCTTAATTTCATCTCTTCTTTCATTTCTTCTTTAAACGAGGCAAAGGCTGTTATCAATTGCCTTAACTGCTCTTCCATCGCTCTTGTTATTGGCATTCAAACCCCACTCCTGACACCAAAAATTCTTGCGTGCGTACGGGTTCGTTATGAAATGAATGCACAAGTCCGATGAAAAATGAACAAAAAATTATTATTATCACAACAAAAATTCTTAAATTTTCTCAAATTATCATGCAGTATTACAATATCTCGCAGTAGTTATCTTTTAACTACTCAAATGTCCATTAGAACGTAATTCAAAACAGCTAAAGAACGCTAATCCGCGAATTCGCTACAATCAACAAGAGCAGTTTTCTAAACAACAATAAATTAAGCAACTACCACAAACTGAGATGTTTTCCTCCTTTTATAAGATTTTAAAATCACGCGCTAGAATTTTCCAGCACTTTCTCGAAATCAAAAAGAGATATTTATTTATTTAACGCACGCGCTCTTGTATTTTTAATTTTTCCGGCTTAGCTTTCTTTTAATATTCGTCACGCGCTGCACTGCGCGAGAAATAAAACCATTTAATTTATAATTGAACTAACATTAGCTTTTTAAATACCAAATTCGTAACAATATGTTGTTCATTATAAAGTATGTTCTAAATATGATTATGCTATTTACTAATGGAAATGTTTAATGCTATTATCTTGCTTAGGTCTGTAATTGAATATAACTGTTTACATCGTAATTTTAATTATATTTCTTTTATATGTATGCATTATTCTGAAGAAGTTCGAGATGACCCTGCTGGCGAGGCCGACACATATTCCTCGGACGGTAAGTGGAAGGACAAGTTGTTGGCATCTGTAATTTAGTTCCAGTTCTTTATTATTTGGTTTCGTTTTAATTTGCCGGTTGTGCCAGTTTGGCGGTATGGCTTATTATCTTTGGGTTAGGTTAAGTTAGCTTTCTATTTTTCCTTCCCCCATTTTTTCAACAATTTTGGTTGATATTCACCAAATAGTAATTCTTGTCACACTAATAGGCTTCAGTTTGTCTGCTACGAAACCGCAGTTTAACATGTGAAATTTTTTAAGAAGGTTGATTCAGTAAATGCAAAATGTTATCAACTAGGAATATCTAAAGCTTTGTGTCACATGCCTTATTCTTCCAAAATTACTTCTATCCTTCCAAAAGAAACTTTTTGGTGTAACATCACGCTGAAATAGTACAGGAAAACGGCATACAATTTATTTATTTTAAAAAAATAGATAAAACGTTATTTTGCCTCTATAAAGAATTATAAATTTGTTTGAATTTAAAAATACTGTATAATTTGAAAATTATACAAATTATCTTAATGGTCATATCGTGTGAAATGTTGCTTTTCTTCCCGAATTTTAGATTCCATTGAGGTCACAAAAATGCTTAGAAGTAACAATAACTATGTTTCAAAATAGTAGATACTGTAACGAGTGTGAACAAGACTACCTATATACCCTGTCATTTAAATCGTTTCAGTACAACAAGTCAGTAGGAGTCGTTTTTGTCACTGCTTCATGCTTCACTTTGGGAAGTCAAGACTTGTCTCATGCTTTGCTGTTGTTATAATCGTATCATACTACGAATATATGAAGTTAAAATGACACATCTTCCGGTCAAATGATTTGAATTCGCCACAAAATAGAAATTGCTATTTATATTCCTTAATTGATTGCTGTCTTGAATCAACCTACAAAAGCGGAGCTTCATTGAAAACAGCAATGAATCTGCGTGGTCATAAAAATTTCTCATTAAAGTCATAGGATTGTGTTATGCCGGAATGAATGCATTTTACGTTATTTATACTTTTTGTAAAATTTAAAATCATTTTTTTTATACCCGAAAGTAAAGCTGCATTTGGGCATTTTGTAAAAATGGACGTTAGTAATCTCTATATTTAATTAATGAAAAGAGTGACATAACTCAAAAAACCAATGTAAAAGAGAAAAATAAATTACATTCAGTTAAATTTTTGTTAATTGATTTTCCTAGTTAATTATTAGGGAAGTGTGAGATAAATTTGGTATTAAAGCTTTTATTACAGCTTTAATACCAAAACGCATAAGGTAATTACGCCTTTAACAAGTTCTTAACTTATTTTGCGACAGTTTTAGCACCATTTTTACCTACTTAGTCATATCTGAAACATAAAAGAGAAGTGCGGAAGAAACGAAAAGTTGAAATAGGCAATGTTCCTAATACGTATAACATTCGTAAATAGCATTAGCATTATTTTGACTCATTCTTTGCACTTTTCCTCGCGTATTCGTAGTTTTCCTCATCTCCGCCCTATAAAGGATTAACAAAACCAGAGATATATTTCCTATATTCCTTCCGGTGGATATAGCTCTTAACCGCTGGCCAGAAAAGCATTTTAGTGCATCTTGTAAGCAGGACTGTTGGAAGGTGAAATGCTGCTTGCTCGATGATCTTTTGTGGTATTCCCAGTTGTTTGCCAGGGTGCAATGAGAGGACATCACTTCCCAAATTAAAAAAAAAAATTGCAAGTTAAAATATCATTCTATTTACTTAATTTAATTTTTTTAGAACTGTTCTAGGAGGTGAACATGAAGTCGCGGCGGCTCTACATGAGAGTAAAACAATGAAATATAATATTTGCATGTTAATTTCGAGAAACATAAAACAGAAAAAAAAATTATCGAAGATTAATCAAGCCTTTTCATAAATTTATAGACTTTCAAAAATGTATTATTATAAAATAAAAATCTAGATGTTTATATATTGTTGCGTGCGTACGGGTTCGTTATGAAATGAATGCACAAGTCCGATGAAAAATGAACAAATATTTATTATTATCACAACAAAAATTCTTAAATTTTCTCAAATTATCATGCAGTATTACAATATCTCACAGTAGTTATCTTTTAACTACTCAAATGTCCAATAGAACGTAATTCAAAACTGCTAAAGAACGCTAATCCACGAATTCGCTACAATCAACAAGAGCAGTTTTCTAAACAACAACAAACTAAGCAACTACTACGAACTGAGATGTTTTCCTCCTTTTATAAGATTTTAAAATCACGCGCTAGAATTTTCCAGTACTTTCTCGAAATGAAAAAGAGATATTTATTTATTTAAGGCACGCGCTCTTGTATTTTCAATTTTCCGGCTTAGCTTTCTTTTAATATTCGTCACGCGCTGCACTGCGCGAGAAATAAAACCATTTTATTTATAATTGAACTAACATTAGCTTTTTAAATACCAGATTCGTAACACTGCCCCCTTCCCAAGGACTGCACGTCCCGGGCAGTACAATCCCTGGACAGGAAGTCAAACTTACAACCAAAGGTATAAATGCAATAATAAGCATTACATTACAATAATAAACAACATGAACAATAAATGCAATAAATAAAACAAATCAAATGCTATCAAATACAAATCAAATACTAAATGCAAATCAAATACTAAATACAAATCAAATCAAATACACATTTAAAAACAAAAAGGACCATGGTCTTACACTATTTACAATTAATTACATTACGTACTATGGCCATAGTAATGAGCTAACCTGTCGTAATGAACGACTTTAGGTTTAGAGTTCGAAGATTTACGGATCCAAACCACGACGTCATTCAGTCTGTTCAGCACTGTATATGGACCATCCGAAGGTGACTGTAATTTAGGACTGAGTTCTTTTCGTTGAATCGGGTTCCACAACCACACCTTGTCTCCTTTGTTGGATCTATGTCTAGTAGCTCTCGTGTTGTATCCGGACTTCACTTTCTCCGTGACCAAGTTCACTCGCTTACGTACAGAACGGTGCATCGCTTCAAAACGGGCCTGGACATCTTGGATGTGTTCCTCAGGCGATGAAGGCGCATCCGTATGGCGATCAAACAGGCGGTCACAAGGCAGACGGTCTCGACCGAAGAGCATCTGGGATGGAGAATAGCTGGTAGTCTTCCGTTTCTTTTCAACCCTAGTATGATTTCGGCAGCTTCCCGAGCTGGATCTTTCGGGCAAGGCGTCGACATTTCCAGGCGAGGATCCCTTTTGAGGATGGATAGTCATGCCATCAGATGCTGAAAGCAGTTTGTTGTTTTTCAAGTCTAAGGAAAAACTGTATTTCCTTAAAAAGTCCAATCCGAGTATGCATGGATCTGTGATATTCTCCACATAAGCCGTGTGATGGTAGGCGGCACTTCCAAACGTGATGCTTACGTTTAACTTAACAGTTATGTCGATCTTATCACCAGACGCAGTCTGAAGGGTAACACAGGATGGCGTCCAAATAAGTTTATCTTTAAACTGTTCAGCTAAATCTTTCCTAATGATGGTAACATTAGCTCCTGTGTCAATGATCATATTGCAAGGTACTCCATCGATATTCCCATTAATGGACATTCCGTTACTGTTGCCACTCAATGTATAAATTTTAAGTGCTTTAAAACAAGGTTTTTCATTATCTGGCAACCTCCGTTCCTCGATATGGTCACTAATTTGTTTACTGCGTCGTTGCTGGGAAATGGTCTTATTTTCCGTACCTCGGGGTGTTCTGCAGTTTTTTCGTATGTGGCCTTCAACTCCGCAGTTCCAGCACTTTATAATTAGTTTCTTTTCACTTCTGTTCCGTCTCAAGCCACTGACTTGTCTAGTAAAATCATCTGCTTTATATTCCGTACCCTGGGGTTTTCTGCAATTCCGTCTTAGGTGACCTTCACTACCACATCTCCAACACCTTAGAGCCACTTTCTTCTCGCTCCTACTCCGTATCAAAGCGTCGACTTGTCTGGCTAAATCATCTAAACGAGCCATCAGTTGATCTACTGGGTCATGGACTCGCACAGCTCTAACTGGGTAGCGATCTTTACTAGTTGCTTGCTGGGCTGCCTCGAACTTCACGGCGTACAACAGAGCGCTTTTTATGTCCTTTACATCCGCCATTCGTAGAGCCTTCTGTATTTCGGGATCCCGGATTCCATCGATGAAATATTGCAGCGACAGAATTTCCCTCGTTTCTCTCGGGCACTCCGTAAAGGCGAGGTGGGACAGCCTTTCAACATCCGTGGCAAGTTCCTGGAGTGATTCGGTGGGCTTCTGTTGACTGGATTTTAATTGAAGCCTGCTGTAGTCTTTTGAACACTTCTCCCCAAAGCGCAACTCCAAGGCGCCGAACAGAGCTTCGAAATCTAACCTTTTGTTTTCGGGAAGAGTCTGAAGAATATCCGCTGCGTCGGCTCTTAAAGAAGCGGCGAGATGACAGGCCTTAGCTAGGGAATCCCATCCATTCGCATCCGCCACGATAGAAAATTGTGTCTTATACACCTGCCAGGTGGTCTTCCCATCATATGTCGATAGCTTCAGAGATGGACGAGCAGGCATGGGTAAAAATTTTAAACCATCCGAAGTACTCCCTGCCGTCGCTACGAATTTCTTTAAAATGTCAACTTCTCTGGCGACGACAGCAGAAATTCTGTCTTCGATTTGTTTTTCAATATGTCCTTGGACGGCAAAAACTCTTTCTTCAATTTGTTGTTGGAAGGCCGAAACTCTTCCTTCGACTCCTTGCTCCACAGCCGACACTCTATCTTCTATTTCATCTTTGACAGAATAAACCTTTTCTTCAATTTGCCCGACTTTATTTTCGACAGCTCCTAGTCTGTCTTCCATAGCCTCAAATTTACTTTCTATTACGCAGGTTATTTCTCTTTTCATTTCGTCTTGACCTGCTTCAATCTTTTCTTGTACAGCTTTTATGTCTTCTTTAAAAGTTACTTGACCAGCTTCAACCTTTTCGTGAACGGCTTCCATTTCCTTTTTAACGGATCTCATCTCTCGTTTAACGGAATCTTGGCCCAATTTCATTTCTTCCTTAACGGATACCTGGCCCAATTTCATTTCTTCCTTAACAGATTCCTGGCCAAATTTCATTTCCTCTTTAATTTCTTCTTTAAATGAGGCAAAGGCTAATATTAATGCCTTAATTGCTCTTCCATCGCTCTTGTTATTGGTATTCAAACCCCACTCCCGACACCAAAAATTGTTGCGTGCGTACGGGTTCGTTATGAAATGAATGCACAAGTCCGATGAAAAATGAACAAAAATTTATTATTATCACAACAAAAATGCTTAAATTTTCTCAAATTATCATGCAGTATTACAATATCTCACAGTAGCTATCTTTTAACTACTCAAATGTCCAATAGAACGTTATTCAAAACTGCTAAAGAACGCTACGCTAATCCGCGAATTCGCTACAATCAACAAGAGCAGTTTTCTAAACAACAACAAACTAAGCAACTACTACGAACTGAGATGTTTTCCTCTTTTTATAAGATTTTAAAATCACGCGCTAGAATTTTCCAGTACTTTCTCGAAATCAAAAAGAGCTATTTATTTATTTAACGCACGCGCTCTTGTATTTTTAATTTTTCCGGCTTAGCTTTCTTTTAATATTCGTCACGCGCTGCAGTGCGCGAGATATAAAACCATTTTATTTATAATTGAACTAACATGAGCTTTTTAAATGCCAGATTCGTAACACTATATATATTATTGTCTATTTTTTATTAGAAACGCTAAGCGATTTTTAATTAATTTTAATCTATACTTAATATGAAACGCGAAAAATCTCGAATATTCTTTTCCGAATATTTCATTAAATTAGATTCCGGTTAACTTGTAACAATCCTTAATATTTCCAGGTCGAGGGATAATAGTTTATTTAATTACTTTTCCTAGACAGAGATGGAGTATCTCTGCGGAATTGTTAATTTACACTTTCGCCAAATACGCCAAAAGCGGGATTTGTTCCAGCTGGTCATCAGATGGTTGACATATACGCCGTTCCATTTTTAAATAAAAATTTACGGGGAAAATGAATTGCTCTTTCTCAAGCACCTTTTTCTGATCATTTTGAAATGTCAGTTATACTCGCATTTTATTGCTTAATTCCTAAATTACAACTTCTAGATATGACAGAATTGTATTTTTCAGCGGATGTGCATGCTTGCTAGCATATATCTAAGGTTTCTAAGTTTAGATTGACTGCTATTAGTGTCATATAATATAGTATATGCGCATATACTGTAAAAAAAAAAGTACACCGGTGCTGCTGTTTTCGAATAGTTTTTATTCAAAATTGGGTAAGAAAGAGACGGAAATTTCGTTGCATAGAATTTCATAATGAGAAGATTAAGAAATTAAAAAGCCAGCATTCGGAAACTCGACCCGGCTTTTTCACAACACTGGTTTTGATTCGGATATTAAGAGTAATCAGAGTTGATAAATCAACTTTCATTTAGATTAAATTTTAAAAAATCAGATTAATTACTTTGGAATTCTACTTTTCTCCGAAATTAAATCACCTTTCTCGTATCTAAAGGAAAAACTGATCAACTTAATTTTTTCCCGAAAACTTACAAGATTACACTATATATAAAATAAGAATTTTTCAAACATATATTCAAAAATTAAAATTGATACGGAGATGAGGAAATTGTTGGATAAATCTAATATCACAATGTACGCCGTTCTACGGAACCATATACAGATAAATTTTAAACTGTTTGTTATTTCACTAAAATCCTTGTTTTTTCTGAAATATCTCAATTTAGGTTGCTTAGGCAACCTAAAATTTTAAAAACATCTTTTTAATAAGCTTACTGAAAATTAAAAAAGCCAAATATAAATTTGCTTAATGTTCCTCTCGGGTTTATCAAGTCAACATGATTAATTTTCTTTGAACCGCAGCATCACTTGTTAAAAGGATCAAAGAAGAAAATATTGATATTGTATCACTATCAACGACTGACTGCAATTAAATGTAACTGTAGTTTGTTTCTATTTAAGATGCAACGTTGTTTCAGATTATCCAAAAAGGAAATAACAGATTAATCAACACCAATAGGGACAGGCGGAAAAGCCACCGATTGAAAGGTATAGATAAATCGATATGAAGTATCTTATGTAACAGGTACGTAATATTGATTAATCGTTACATTCCGATTGATTTCCTGGGCGCTTTGTTTCGTCACATTAATTCCATTTATGCTGCTACGTTTCTCCTTTGGAAATCTCGATTTAGGTGTTTAATTGTGACGATCTAGTTTAGGTGTTTAATTGTGACATCACTTCAGTAGAATTAAGTTCGATTTGAGTAAGAATCTCATGAAATATTTTTAAAACTCACATTTCAGTTTAAAACTTATATAGGTTTTCTGCATCCTTGAGTAATCGAAATTAAGACATTTTTGCATCGCTATCTTAGCAGTCAGTCTTAAATAATAAAGATATTCGCATATCTAAAGGTAGTCGCATATACAATTTCGTCCTACTTGGGCGACTCATTTTTGTGCCTCGCATTTTATATTAAACAGCGTACAACTCTAAAAAGAAAATATTCAAGATGATTTGAAAATATCAGTATACCGATTGTAGTCTTCGTTTTCTTTCTGGTAGCATACAACGTGACCTCTACGTAGAAGAGGAAATAACGAATGCTCATTATGTAGTTGAAGAATAAATACTGCAGAAGAAGATTTAAATAACCTTCTTATTCTAAGTAAAATAAACAGATGTACGTACTTGGTGCTCACAATTCATCACCACTTGTGGTAAACTTAAATTAACAGAAATAAAAGAATGTAACATGTACATTAAATTAAGAACAGCCTAACGACCGGCCGCTGCCATCCAAACGGTATAGCGGTTATCATCGCTAACTGCCGTGCCGTAGGGCTAGGGTTCGAATCCCGGAGAAGACATGGATGATTCTAAATGTATAGTGTCGGGGCGGCATAGCTACACTCTAACATGCGGCGAGCCGAAAGTCCTCTCGTGTGGTTTGGTGGAAGAGGAGAGGGGTGGGAGACCATTGGACCCGTCCCCCCGGGCGCTTTCCATCATAACTGGGGGCGGAGCTGGGCTAAATCGTACTGTCACCTGAGTGGTGCTAAAGGCTGTTACCAACGACAGGCGTATTCTAGCGCTCCCTGCCATGAGGAATTTCGTGGTCTTGGGCTCACTACGTCAGGCAAGTGAGCATAAACAACAACAACGAGTGGCTCCTTAGCTTAACTCAACGCTTAATCCGCTGCACACACCAAAGTGGAGCCTAGAAATATTAGTGTAAACTGAATGGTGTCTATCACCGACTAGAGAGTTTATTTCAAACACGCAGCATAAACATCGGAACTAACTCCGGTACCACTTCTCCCGGACTCTTGAAATGCAGTTTAAATACTGTTTCTGAAACACGTTTAGATTAGCATAATACTTCATTACAAATTTACATTAAGGCAGGAAATTGAAAAAGGGAGGTAATAAAATAAAACTAAAAATTATTGGTTAGAATTAAATAAAGTGCTCAGAATATGACTGTGCTGAGAGGCAAATGAGGACGTGCAATCCTGCCTTTTGAGAATATTGATCAGATAAATAACTTTTAAATAAGAATGTGACCGATCGCTTCATACAATGGTGTCTTTTCATTTATACGTTGGTGTATACGTTTTAACTATGGAGAGTTTGCTTTGCTTTCTAAGAGAAAGCCCATATAAAAATCGTTATATATAAATCTAAAATTTTAAACTTAAGACAACTAGACTGCCTCTGCAGTGGCATAAAATCGTTAAGTATTTTCTTATTCTTTTAGCACCGGTAATAGATACAATCTTCACACAATGGATACATGAAATTTTAACTATTGACTATGAATATAATTTTTAATGTATTAAGATATGACAGTTATGATTTAATGTTTACTGGCAGTTAGCTTTTTAGATTTTTTATGCGTGCTTGTTATTTCTCGCTGAGACAGAGTTATACGAAAATTATGTTAGCAGCAGAGTAAGCTAAAACAAGGAAGTAATCCTATTACGACGCTCTGTGTATTTCTCTTCATTTTACTGCCGCCTCTTGAAAATAAAAGTCACCTTTAGAGCAGTATACACTACCTGACATTGAAAATGCAAAAGTAGTGGCCTGCAAATTGGTCAAATTTCAGGGTAGACGGATGCCACCGAGTTATGCGAATGATGCGAAATGTGAAGCTCTCCTGCTCACGTTTGAGAAGATATAAGGGAATGAATCCGCAGAATATTTCATTTTCATACTGCTATTTTTGATAGGAAAATCATCGTAGAAAATTTGTTCTTGTCGTCGCAAAAGACGCGTGCAATAGGAGAGAATGCGAGGCCGTCGTCAATGGACGCAGTTCCAAGCACGGACAGTTTTACGAAGGGTACAGTGATCGAACTCAGAAGGGCAGGTTGGTCCATACGGAAAATCTCACCCAACACACACTTGAACGCATCGACTGTGGTGACGATGGTTAGAACAAGGCAATGTGGCAAGTTCGAGGCGTGTAGCCAGAGTGGCGTCAGCACGCGTGGATCTAAGTATTAGCTGACAAACGGTGGCGCAGCCGCAAGACACTTCTGCCTCTGCAGCATTCTGCAGCATGGTTCAAGACAACTTGGATGTTTCCATAGCAACCAGAATCATTTGCCGTAGACGGATGGCTGGTGGCCTGCACTCGTGGCGTCCGTTAAGGCGACTGCTACTGACCCTACATCATAGACGCCAATGTCTGCAATGGTGCAGAGCTATGTGGACGACGGAATGGCACAGGGTGTCGTTCTAAGATGAGTTGGCTGTTTCTCCAATGATCGATAGTCTCCGTTTATGAATGGGGCGTCGTTGTGGAGACAGGCCAAATCCGGCAGAAGTTGTGGAACGCTACACCGCTGGACAGCGCGACATCATTGTTTGGAGCGCAGTTGAGTACGATTCCAGGTCACCTCTAGTTCGTATTCAGCCCACTATGACGACATAAAGATAAGTGGATGATGTGTTGCGGCCGGTGTCACTCCTCTACCATCAGGGAGTTCCCAACGACCTTTATAAGCAGAATAATGCCGGAACAGACTGATCGTATCAGCCAATGTGCTTTGCAAAGTGTGTAGTGTTCCCTGGACACCATTCTCGTCTGATATCTCACCAGTCGAACACATTTGAGGTGTGATTGTACGCGATTTGTAGACCCTGCCATTGTTTCATTCAGAAGACTAACTGTGGCCAATGGTTGGCAGGGAATAGAGAGTCATTCATCTGGACACCATCCGTAGTCTATGTACTTAGACGTGTTGTGTCGTGTATCACCGTCCAAAGTGGTTCTACAGCCTACTGAGCCGACGCTGTTCTCGCTATGTATTATGCATATCATTTAAAAATGTAGATCACTTATTGTTCATTGTTGTCTCTCTTTGTTTGCAGAGTTTCATCATTTTCTGGCTACTCCTTCTTTGTGTTGAATTTTGAATGTCGGGTATTAAACGCCGATGTTAGTTCAGTTTATAAAGTAATAAAAGTGAGTTGGTATCTCCAGCTTCAGACTCAACGGTGATGTAACTCTGAATAACGTTTCGGTCTACCATTATGGTACATGTTCAACTTAGAAGCCAGTCGCTGCAGTTGATAATCGACAAACAGTCGCATCTGTTAATATTACTACAAATTTATTTGTATTATCACAAGTAGTGGATAATAAAATTATGTGCTAGATGTTGACATGATTACATATCATGATGTACATTAATGAAAGCGATAACATGCCAAACATTACAAACGATAACGTTTTAAGATTATATTGTAGATTTGTTACTAAAAGTGTTTTATAAATCTTAAGAGTTATAAGCGCACTTCATAATTTCTCTTGTACTTTGATAAGTATGTGCATTTATATGTCTTCATAGAGTACTGTGCATTTTTTAAAAGCAGTTTATTGAAAGTCTTTACAACTTCAACTATCGTTTTCACAAATTCCCTTTTTTTTTTACTCATTTAAACTTAAGTTTATCAAAATTAAAGAAATTCACATGCTTATGTTTCATATAACGATACCAAATTTAACTAACAGATTCCACACAGTATAATATTTAGTAATTCAAGAACTTCCTGAAAATATATTTTGTCCTAATTTTTTAAAAGCAATTTATCCAGTATATTTTTTTTCCTGTATCTTCACCTAAGAAAGCATTATTTCTTAAATTCAAACTCTGTGTTTTACAATTACTTGTATTCACTTATATTTAACATAATGCATATGTTTCGGAGAAAAATTAATCATCAAACTTCCTAACAGTAGTATATATTTTATGGAAATGAAAATACTTGATCACAGCTGTAATATAAGCATTGCAGACTGCCTGACGGAAGGTAGTTGTCAATATTTATTTCTCACTAAATCTAGAAAATATTCACTGAGGTGCCGGAAGTATAAATATTTGAATCACATATCCCTGTTTTGGTTATTATTTCATTTTCATTCACTGGCTTTTTTCCCAGTTCTTAAATGAGAAACAAGACTTCTCACTTCAGTTCTGTATTTATATCTGCATGATTATGTCAGCATTAGATGTTATTTTTTATAAGAGCAACGTATCACCTTATATTCAAGCTTCTTCTTCTCCCTGTATTTTCCTTAGGGATCATACATCCAATAAAAGAACACATTGACAGTTTGAGTGGAAAACCACGTCATTCTGGAAATGATCGCTCATTCTCACTTTTTATCATTCTGTAATACTAACAAGCAACATATAGCTATTAAATGCAACAGAATATCTCACTGCGTAAACAATGATTTTGTATTTTTAAGCATGATATGTAAAACGTCCATTTACGTGAGTTGAATTATATAGATGTAACATACACTAGTCATCAAACTTAAATGATAATGAGAAAAAAAGTATGCAAACTAAGTTAATGTTGCAACCAGTGCCCTATGCTGTAATTACTTCTGTTAATTAAATACAATTCAACACAAAACTGCATTTTCGAGCATTTGTTAACCCCGGAAATATGTAAATTCAGTGATCGATAATGTTGTGCGCAATGGACGGATGTAGTTTTGTTTAAAGTAAATGCGATTTCTAAGAGGTATCGGCATTCAGTAGTTATATCTCAAAGGCCATAACTACTGAATACTGAGTTTGAGTGAAGGTCAAAAGTGGTAAATAATCGGTAGATTCGAGGGAGGTCAAACACAAATGGAGGTCGCTCAAGATTTGAGTAACTCTCAAAGTGTTATATCAAGTGTTTGATGCTGCTTTTTAAGCACTAGATTAGTTGACAGATAGCTTGGCGAAGGGCTAACAAGAGCAACAACTGCACCAGAAGACCGTTTTCTGGAACAAATCACGAAGCGATTACAAGAGATTTTGTTTTCAACCTTCAGGCTGCCAGAGGAACTCGAATTAGCCATTCTTCTGCTGTATGAAAGCTTTAACGAGGTTGAACAGTATGCAAGAGAGCCAATGGTTTATATCCAACTTACTCTAACTTCCAGAGGGGTCCATTTAAACTGGTGCCGTTGTCATGTTCAGAGGATGCAAGGCGACTGAGCCCGAGTATTTTGTACTGATGAGTCCAAATATAGTCTGAACAGTAATTCTAGAGTTTGTTTGGCAGCTGAGGATAGTGGTTCTGTAAAACCATCGAAACTAATCCTGTGAAAATTTTGAAAATATAACGTTGATTTTTGTTGTTTGACTTCTGAATCAGTATTTGTTCGGCGTGTTATTGTGTCTTGATTCTAGAGTTGTTTAAACTGGAGAGAAGGAGAAACATGCATCATATCTTCGCTTGGCCGTTAAGTATCCCGTTTCTGCGACCGCGGTTTAATGATCTGGGGAGAAACCTTGTCAAATGACTGCCCGTGGCTACATATCTTTGAAGAAGGTTCTGTAACCCCTCCGAGATATGTGGAAGAGATACTGAAACCCAAAAGTAGACTATTTAGTCCCATAAAAAGTTGTCAATAAATGTCAATTCTCGGCCTCATCGAACATATGTGGTGTCAGAATACTTGCAAACAGAAGATATCACACGAAGACGAGAAAACTTTCGGAATCCAGATGTAGTCGCTGAACCACCAACCTGTCTTGCAATTTCAGCATAGGAAAGACCACTTTCTCGTAACACAATATTATTACATCTCTTTCTAGGTGTCCAATCTACTCTTTTATTTGATGTCATTGCTTCTTAACTAAATATTAAAAATTTTTACAAAAATTCCTATTTTTAATTGCAGTGTATAAGAAACAGGTCCTCCATCTGCAGAACAAAGCAAAATAATGAATTTTTTCAAGTGTAAACATGATGTCAGCTTCTACTGGAAGTTACTAACATTTGATTGGTTCTCAGAACAAGAACAGTGATTGGCCAGGAAAACTAGACATTACAAACCACTTCATAACTGTGTTTTTTATTTATATTAAAGTACTAATAACTTTTTTTTGTATTGCAAATAATTGAACCTTGTGTTTTGTATTGAATTCAGTAATAAATTCTCTTTAAAATGATATATACAAGTTTGCATTTTGCGAAACGTAACATTTTCTATAAGCATACAAAGTTCAAAAACATAAAAATTTGCAAAAGTGTCCACAATTTTGGCCACCACTGTATAATTTACTGCTAGACAATTAATTCTGGATACACATATTCTTCACACATTTTCATGGATGCGAAATGCACCTTCACAGTTTTGCACAACTCATCACATCTTTATACAATGAACAACACGGAGAGGCGAACTACGCCTGCTAGAAGAGCAAGGGAAAGTAAGAAAGTAGGCATTCAGCAGCAGGGAGAGACATAGGTTCGATCCTTTATTGAAATTTTGATCTGTGGTTGCACAAAAGAAATTTGCAGTGCTGTGCGTTACATGCGATCGCATTATGTGGAACCTCATGTAGAAATGTAGCTGTAGAAAAATATATCATAAACAGTTAGCAGGTTTAAGAAAGGAAGGGGCGAAATTAAAATGAGTTATGATAAGTACTCCAAAGGCATTTTTAATTTTCACAGGTACGGAAAATATTTAAATAACTATTTCAGTGCCTCAGCTAATTTTAAGACTACGGAACAAAATGTTTTTGTCAGAAAGAAGAAATGTTATTGTTAGATGACTTTAACCCCTTTTGAAAAGTTATGAATCTGGAAGAAATAACAAAGATATTTCCATTTTTTAATTTTATCACTACGAATTATTACTTAACTTAATTAATTTTTTTTCAAGAATTCTTTAAGTACCAATTTCAATTGCCAGATCCTTTTTTTACTTAAAAAGACATTATCTTCAAGGAAGAGAAATAAAAAAAATAAAAACAGTAATTTTAAATGCTAGTAAAGTAAGTATAATTTTAATAATTGCTAAATTCATGAATAAAGAAAAAAACTTGTGAAAAACGTAAAAATAAAATGGAAATCTAAAAGGCGAAAAAATTCAATTATTGTCATTGAACGGAAGGTGATTGACTTTTCCAGGTGAACAAACTTGCTTCTGTTCAAATAACAACATTTAATTAAATTTAGGGATTTTGTTTCATCTGCTCGATTTCCAAGAATCTTGATTCAGATTGAATTAAATTTTTATTAAAGAAATCAATAATAAAGTGCGAGATAAGAATTACTTTTTTAATTACATGGTCAATTATATGCTTAATTCAAGTCAAAAAATAATAAAGTTGAGAATTTCAATTAAAGCACATGGCCGAGCAGATTCATAATACAACGCAAAAATAATAAAAAAAAATAAATAAAACTTTAAGACCTAAAATTTGAGAAATATGACTAGTAAGCAGATGCTGAATTAAATTCATATGTAGAGGCCTTCATTGTTTTCTGCTAAATAAATCTCGAGGAGCCTAGTGAACTGTTAAGCCACTTATTGCTGAGTCAAATAACAAAAGTCATAGACTTAAGAAGGGTTAACTACCCTTAATTTCACTCAAAATAAGATGAACAGTTGGCCCCTTTCTTGGGCTTACGACAAAGCCTCCACTTGGACTTAAATTCAGAATAAGAAATTACAACTAACTAAAACGCTTAGCCGAAGCTAACACAAATCTCACGTAGTTGGCCATTAATTTAAACTAGCCGGCGAATACGGCCGAGCGTAACAGCTTCTAGAGAGACTTGGCCGAAGATAAACACGTGTTACTCAGTGTTCCTGGCTCTCTCTCGCAAAGTAAGTTGAACCTTCTTTAAGTACTACTTCTAACAAAATTGCATTTAATGCGATTCTAAAAGCTCATTCTGGTAGGGAATTGTAAGTTTAAGCACGAATCGGTAGGAAAGTACATTAAAATTAAAATATACCTTACACATTTAACAAGGTAAAAATTATGCTAAAAGTAAAACAAGGGAACATTATATAATGCCACAAATATGTAGGATTTTATGTCACAAACATATAAATACATACCTTCTCCGAAACTGTATGTGCAATAGTAATTTAAACAAAATAGGATTAACTTTAAATTTACTGCGTCATAGAGTTCAAACAAAGGGAGACAGATGGGAAGAACGGCAGCAAAGGTCTGATAGTGACTTTGAGGAGAAAAGTAGTCTGATTAAAAATGGCGAGAAATCTGCATTTACAGTAGCGGTTACATAACATGTCAGAATGTTCTCGAAAGTACTGGTCTAAAGTTAAGATACAGAAATTGCGGAAAGTCAATTAGAAATTGCCTATTCGCGTGGAGCAAATCGTTCATATTTTTTACATTTTGCGTGTGTGTCCATATTTGTGACACAAATTCCATTTTTACATAAATATATACATTCCTTTCGATTTTCGTGTGTTTAGTTCTATGTTATTTATTAACTATTCCTAATTTATTGATTAACATTTGTTTTTCCATTATAATTTACTATTTAGAAAACTGCATAAAATAAAATTATTATTTTATTAGAAGATATTTGGGCATATTAAACTATTAATGAAAAATCTAATGATGTTATATGTCATATGAAAAACTTATCTAGTAAAAAAATGCATGATTGATGAAAAAAAAGATTTTTAAACAATGTAACAGATAACAGGAAAATCATTGCAATATTTATTGATTTTGAAGTGTAACTTTGAAAGTTTTCCTAATTTGCATTAGTCCGTAAATATGAAATAGTAATTATTGTATTCGTTCGCACTTTACATTGTATTACCTTGGAATTTAGAGGACGACTAAAATCTGACAAATAATATACGCTGAACTGTTAGCAAAATAAAATACTGTAGTTAAATATGACAGATATCTTCTTCAAGCAAATAAAATTAAAGTTTATTCTTAATTATAAAAATGTTGCTTTTAAAATATTAATGAAAGTAGTATATATGGAGTTAGTACACTTAATATCCAAATTACTTTAAAAAACTATTTGCCTAAATAAGGATTTAGGCTCATTGGGCTGTTTAATGCATTATTAAATTTTTACATTTTAAAATTCATCACAGATGACAATTAGGTAAACGTCCACAAAAATTATATTTAATGAGAAAAATATTTATGGCAGATAATTATAAACACTAAAAATGCGAATCTATTCTTTATGTTATTAATATAATAATTATGTTTTGAAAAGGATATTAAATTTTTGTTATTGAGAACCGATTCAGGGAGAAATCCTAATATAATTAGAAGCGACTCGTATTATGCGCCTTCATTATATTAAAAAATATTTTCTGATCCTTGCATTGATGTTCCGGCTTTCGAGAATGTGAGAGCATTTCATATTAAATACTACTAAAAATGAAGTCATAATTTTCAACTGTCAGCAATTAATCTACATTTATTCAATTACTTCATGATAAAAATATGGATAAAATGGCATGGTTTGATGTGGCTATGTGTAAAAATAATTGCAAAATAATATATGCAACCAGAAAATAACTGAGACACAACTATTAAAGACGCATGCAAATGTGGTTTGCCGAGTTGTGCAAATGTTTAAACCTGCTGCCCCAGTCAGCATTGTGGAGCGATACAAGTCTGAGTGCGCAGCTGGTAGAAGGTAAAAGGGCAAGTGAGGCGATAGACGAGAATTTACAACACTCTCACAGCTTGTATACACGACACCGTAATGAAAGATGCCTCCCTTTGCGGCTCAGTGTTCCACTACATGGAACACCCAAATTGAATCGCTTCTGAAACCTTTAAATTCAACCGTAAATAGATAAAAATGACTTTATAATATACTTTGAACTTTTCTTTTTAAACAGTAGATAGCAGCATATCACAAGGAGGCACAGAATTTTCCTTTATTATGTGTTATTAAAATCCACTTTTTTTCAAGTAATTTTCTCTATTTTTTAATGATATAAAAATTTTTTTTATTTGGGAATAAAATTAGGCATAATTTTGCTGGCTGTACTCCAAATTAATTGTTCTATATTTTTTTAATCTTTCATACAAAAACCATAGGCAGAATCATTGAATGAAACCTGGTGTTCCATTAGCGGGAACACTTGCCTTTAGCGATCTCATGGCTGTTACGAATCAGAACATCTGTGCTTAGGAGAGAACATCCGTTATTTACGTTTTCTGTTTCCGTTGTTTTTTGGGGGAATGAATTCAAACAAAGCAGTATTGAGGGGTGAGGTGTGTTTTGTGTTATGAAAGCCCTAATATTGGCATCTCGAATTTTTTGGGAGTAGTTTTTAGGCGGAAATTTTATTAGTAGCTTGACTGATCTTTACTTAGACCTGCGCGAATTTTTTGCTGTCGCATTTTAGTCTCATTCCCATTTATTTTCAATAATTGTGTAGATATTTTTCGTCTATGTATATATATTATAGGCTTGTTTTTCTTTATTGTTAATATTAATCGTAGTTAATTTTTTTATTATTAATTTTCCATAAATGGCGCGGAGAGGTCTAACTCTTTCCAAAAATTTGTAAATATTTTTGTATATAGGACTTGTGTATATAGATATTTATCTCATTTATCAGTATATATTCAAAAATATTGTGTATATCCAGGAAACCATGTATACAGCCATAATACAGAGTTTTTTCATTCTTTTACAAACGCTTCTACTCATTTTCGTGCTTCACTGCAATGCTCGCTTAGTCGCCCTTTTAAAAGCTCTGGAACACCCACAAAATTAAAACGGTAAGAGCAATTTTTACAAAATTTTACCTGTATACTCCTTTGGGACTAAATAGACTGCATACAACTTTTTTTGTTGAAATTCCGACGTTAACGTATAGTGCGCCGCAAAGGGTCAAGAGATACTCGATGGCGTTAGGAACAGTTATCAGATTTTGGTGTTATCATATGGCTAAAAGTGGCCATTTAGGCGAACAAGCAGATCGGCCGGCATTTTGGTTGAAACGATATGATCGTTATACGCTGCTGCAACCAGTGGCTCAGCGAAGGCATAGTCAGCGGCCCTACTACTTCGGGACTTTCCTGAACCATCAGTGCGCGAGAGGATAGCGTAATTAGAACAGTTACCACGTACGTACGAACAATTACGCTATTTTCTATTTAATGCCATTTACCAACTTCATGAGATCCAGGGTAACGATTCGCAGAAGACTAGGTGGCGCTGGGTGCCGATCTCGAAGTCTATTCAGACGCTTGATGTTGACACTCTACTACGAGTATAAGTAGTGTCGTCTTGCATGGTGTCGCTCTTGCTCAAGCTGGATAGCATCAGATTGGAGAAACGGGATCTTCAACAATAAAACACGTTTTTCTCAATGCTGATGACTGCCGCATACATTTCTAGAGACGGATAATTGAGAGTTCTAACGCACTATCTGTTACCGAGCGGCACACAGCCAGAACAAGGGTAGGACAGTCCAGAAACGATCAGCTGGGACAGCCATTCATCAATCATTAGTCGTGCTACGAGGTACTGTGACTGTTCTCAGCTATGTCAAAGGCATTTTACAGCTGATAGCACTACATATGTTAGGAGGTCGTCCAGGTTCCGCTTTCTAGCACGTCAACACTCGGCCACATACATCACAATTTCCCCAACATTGTCATCGGTATGTTAATGCCCTCAACTAGCCTGCCAGCTATTTAGACCTCCTGTCTATTTAATGTGTTTGGGGCAAATTGCAGAGGCAGTTTCAGCCGTGTACATATACTTTCCAACTCGCTTAATCTGTTGTTCTACTTGTGGTACAGTCCACCGCAAAGGGATATTGGAAATTTAATAGACTCCATGTCCAACCAAGTATCGGCTTGTGCTGCTTCCAGGAGTGGCTTTCCATTCAAGTTTCGCAAATGTTGAGTTATATTCGAAAATAATACAATAAAATAACTGATCCATCTTTGCTTAATCTACTATCTTTTTTACCATAACGGTGGCAGAAAATCATAGATTTGTATGGTGGTTACTACCTGCAATAAAGGTACTCCTTTCATGTTTTTTCTAACTTTATTAAGAATGTTGTTTGGCGGAAAACGTTCGTTACAATAAAATAATCTTTTGTGCAGATTCGTATGGTTTTATGTAACCATGGTCAGTTAAATAATTAAAAAACGGGTAAACAATAAAAGTACTATAGAAAAGGAATAGTTATTAGAACAAAGAGAGGTAATTAATTCGGAGTGAAAAATTATAGTCTTTGTTTATTTACGAAAAAGGAGAGAAAATAAAGAAAAAGAAACGTTACATTTTGAATAAAAAGTTCTGATCTTGACGGTTTCCTGAAAAAACAGAAGATCGCTTTATTATGAAGTGGAGGCAAAGTTGTTATAAACAGCTAAAATGTTTCTGTACTGCGGACCTCCGCCCTGAGTGAAACTTGTACGTAGGATCTGATCATTTCATGGGATAATTATATGACTATATAACCGAATAATTAAATTTTGGTATGCGACGACGTAACTTCTACTACTGTTACTTGAAAAGTGTATTTCATCGAATATCATTGTTATCTGACTACATTTCAGAACATTTAAACTTTAAGAGTTACCATTAAGCTCCCTTTAATTATGCTCTTTAAAGACGACCAAAGTAAGTGAGTTCTAGTCTATTCTATTTAAAATTTGTAAAGTGTAGGTATAAATAAATTCTTTTATCACTAACTGTTTAACATGTGATGAATATAAATATACCACCTCTGTATGTGACAAATAGTAAACTAGTCGTAATTTAATTGCAAAAAGAGTGCTGTTGCATATTATTGCTTAAAACGTTCCAGATAATATCGTGTTAAAATTTTACTGAAGTGTATATATATATATATATATATATATATATATATATAAACATATGTTTTACATTTTATCTGTCTACCGGACAAAGATCTGAGTATGAATAATGATTCTAGAACTACCTGGTTATAGACCATATACTAATTTAAAAACTTTTCAAATGCAACAGATGTTAACTTAAATTAGTAATTTTTATTTCGTAATATTTCATAAAATATAATTAGTAAAAGTATGAAGCTTTTCACAATTGTGTCACAAAATTTATCTTAAATATTCATATCATAAATCATTTTACCTATCTAAAGCTTCCGAATGAACTTAAGCAACAAATTAAAGCTGAGTTACCTTCAATAATGTTCATAAATGTTTGGGGCTGTAAGACACATTGTGAATTTAAGATTAATTCTTTCTTCTGATTCTTTGTCGAGTAGAAAGTTTCAAACAATAGTCTTATGATTCGGCAACAAATTCGTTAGTCATATATATTTCAATGTCATGAATGCGAAATGGAATGTCATGGACATTTCTCTTTCGGCAGAGAGAAGTTTATTGTAATTATACTTTCCAAAGGAATTAAATTCCAAAGGAATTAAATTTCCAAAGGAATTAAATTTAATGTCAAATATTAAACGTTCTGAATAAGGCAACCTGTGGCAAACAAACTGTTAAAATATTAAAATAATTAAGTTATCATGATTTACTGAAGAATAATAGGAAATTTGCAGTAATTAATTTAGATGCTGATTAAATCAATATGCATCAAGATCTAGCAAAGTTGGATTTATTTTTACGTTCACTCTCTGGAATCAAATTACAGGTTCAAGTCACGTCTACTAAATGACTTACTTTAAAATCCTTTAGTTATGAAAATCAATAAGGTTGCACTTTCGCAATTCATATTTATTTCATTTGTAAGCATACCAATAAAATATATCGACTTTAAATTTCAACACATAGTACATGGTTAGAACATTCTAGGTGTGCAGGGAATGTGCTCTTAATAAGAATTTTAAAATGTGGCTGTAGGGTGTAAGAAAACGTTGTATTCAGTATAAGTGCATTTGATTTAATGAATAAAGACATAAACAGTAAAAAAGTATATTTAAATGAATTATAAGAATTAAATTCGGTTACTTTATAAAATTTAGTAATCTTCTTGCGTGTCATACATTCTAACCAACCTGGCAGCGAATTATCTGTAAGTTTAAATAACAACTGAGCCTTGCAAATGGTGTAAAAACCCTTCATTTTAAACTAAAGGAAGAATAGAAGGCACACCTGGGGCTTATAAGTTCAGCCGGCACTTATGGTGAGATAACTTAAAATAACATAACATTTAAATTCACAATTAAATTTAAATAAGCTGGTGGTCAAAGCCTAGGAAGATCAACTTAACGCGAAATTGGCTCACATATCTAACTAGCATGGAGATTCAACATCGACAATTATATCGAAGGTCGTAGACAACAATTCTTCTTGTCTAAGCTTGTGACCTAGTAGCGTGTCTTCGAGAGGCAGAACACGCTCCGTCTTACAATCTAAAAACATCATTTTAAATACCCGCTAGTTAATTTGCATTCTAGTATGGAAATGAAAGGAAGAATTACCTGTGAACATCTAACTCATAAAATAACTGCCTAATTAACATAAAGAAACTCTACACCCTTTGTTTTATGATTTTCTTAATCTATAAGGAAATTTACTCGGAGAAGATCTTTTTTTTTTTATATTTTGAGCTGGAAAATGTAAGCTGTAAGCTTGTCTGAACAGAAAATGCTTCTCTTAAACTATGAATCCACTTTGCTTGAAACATAACGCTTGTTTTTCGTTTTCTGAAATCATGTAAAAATTAGCCTCTAGGCAGCTGATAGCTTGGCTATTATGTAAGCATTTTCACCTCGTAATTATTGGAAGATTGAAATTTCATAATTTAATTTCGAAATGTCAAAAATATTTTCCATTCATTTAATACCGACTGAAAAATTAATAGCAGTATAAAATCGTGCAGATTTTTTAAATGCATGGTATCCACAGGAAATTTCTCTATTATTGAGGAAACTTAATTGTAGAGATACGTTGTCCTGTAGATCAGCTAACACACTTTTTTTATAAATTAATGCGCATGTCTGTAAGTTACAGTAATTTAGAATACACATTCGCTATTCGATATCAATCCATATGTGCTGTAGCATGTCTAAGGAAACGGATTTAATGGCTTCCACTACTTTCTTGCAAAGATATCAATATCACTTACATGTGCATTACAGACCACGTCTTTTGCAAAATCTCACATGAGGAAATCGGAAGATATTGTGTAGGTAGATCGTGGTAGCCAAGGATTAGGGTCATGTGTCTTGTCCAAATCTGTGAGAAAATTCTGGCCAACAAATTTCAGTATTTTAAACTCCAGTAAAGTGTTGCATTATCCTGGTGAAATTCACGCTTGTATGCAAAAGGAATAACTGTAAAATAGTAAACCTAAACAAGCAAGGGTATATAAACGGTGCCAGTTATTCGCTGTTTTATAAAATTTTCTCACCCTGTTCTGTCATATGCTACAACTAGAAGTTAAATTCTTGCAATCTCTGAAAAGATCTGGACCGTCTTGGGGCTTTTCAAAGCCTCAGGTGAGAATAGGGTTAATTCTGGCTTTCCTCATGTGTGAAAGATTGCTTCGTTCTAAAAATTGCGTTTACTAAATAACCAAGATCTTCTTTTATCCGGTGTAGGCTCTTACTAAACATTATTAGCTCACAAGCGGTCTTTAGGTACACGCACCTAAACCTAACCGGCCTACAAACGAAATCTTTAATCCATCACTTCGTGGAAGGATTTTGTGTGAGATATTCATGCCTCATGATGCTATACGAATTGAGCCCACCAGCGGCCGAGCGGTAAAATCGCTGAACACTGGTTGTTCGGTCCGAGCTCCGAATCCCGCGAACGGGCTTGCTGCATGGTCGGTTTCGTGATTTTGCCCGTGTGTAACGTGTATACGAGGCAGAACGTCCTCCACGAAAGCATCCCTTCCCTTAGGCAGATAACTCTCGAGGCTTTTCCATAATCACACACGCTATACGAATTGATTTTGTCCGATTTCTAATGTAAGGCTTTTTGATCCCGTTCACTGTTTAATCAAAGCAGAGGTTTCGCTCGAGCCAGACTGCTGGTTAACAATTCCCATGGCTAGGAATTTATCAAGCTATGCTTTAACTACCTTTACATACGCTTGTTCTCCTTGATACGTTTGACTGAAGTTCTTTTGGACTATAATAAGCAATTTCGATTTAGTACTCATTGAGTTTTGAAATCAGGGAGGTTTCACATAGAAACCTCGTAATTCTGAATATTTTGATTACTTTACACACCGCTAGTTTGACTTAAATTAAAATACCAGCAAAGAGGCTGTGTGGATGGGAGCTTTTGTGATTTCCTCCAGTTGCAACATAACGGGTGAACATGAATAAGTTCCAATTACAAGGTATCCATGAAACTATCCCTCCGCCTCCGCCTAAGTGTGGTTTACCAAAATCAAAATAATCTAATCATGATTTGCTTTTCCTCTGTAATCCCGCATAACTTATACCTCGTAAATACACAGTTTAACTTATCATCAATTATAAAGTCCCTCAAGAGTTATCAAAATGGGCATCATTGTGATTGCTTACAAATATTTGCATTAACGATCGGCTTTGAATCTTAGTAGCAAAATAATAAAAGGCGTCCAGTTTTGCATATGCACTTTCCATTTTTAACGTTCTCTCATTCAACTATTTCGAAATTCTTTATTTTTCTTAAATTTTCATAGTTTGGCAACAAAATGAAAGAGAAGCATTGTGGCTGCTCTTGCTCTCATTTTTGTTGATTGATGACTTATTATGCAAGGAATTTCAATTACCGACAGTTTAGAAAACAAGCCTTAGGGATAGGGTTTTGCTATGAATAATTTATGCAAATAACAGTGGAATGAATACCACTTAATGCATGGCGTTACACAGTAAAGGGAATTTCGTAAAACCCTAGATAACGCTGGGACCCTGCTGATGCTTTGTTGTATTTCAAACATATGGTCGCTTGGGTAAGCATGTAAATTTATGTAACACGAGTATAATTTCGTTTATTTTAAACTTTTATGCAGAACAAAGAGTTTATTCAAAAGGGAATTAGAAATTCTATGAATTTGTTTCAAGTTTTCGACATGCAATTGTATATAATCTGATCACTGTAAACTCCTTTTAAACAAATTCTCTTTAACATTAATTTCGTACGTGTCCTCACTTTTAAAATGCGGCAACTTCAAATTAAAATCAATATTTTGCTTTCATTGAAAAATGAATTGCAAAGATTCACTTGACTGCAAATCTAGGGAATGTATTATATCAGATATAAATATAATTTAAAATTGTACGAAAATTTCTGCGGAGTTTGAATAATCCGTGAAGACGTAATTTGCATTTTACGACAAATGTCATTACTGCATTCTGTATCTTTTTAAGAATCGCCTTTTGAATCTAGAAAATATTTATTTATTATCTTCAATTTTAGTTTTATTAAAAATTTTTAAGCAGCATTTTGAAAATGGATGTTATAAAACAAATTAATATAAAGTAAGAACAGTATGTGCTTTTAAAATATTTAGCAACTTACTTTGTATTTGCATTAGTAGTTGAACTATTAAGATCTTATTTTATGTGTTGCTCATGTAATAACGTATATAATATTCTTGTTGTATGCATCGTAATAACAAGACACTCCATTATTTAACATCGCCATTATTTTACTTTTTTAAACCTTCTCTCAAAAGAGACTAAATTCAGAATAATTGTAATCTTTCGCGTACATATTATGTGAAATAAATTACATGCGTAAATTGGTTTGTACATAATATTAATTGATGACAAAAAAGTTGCAACAAACTTTTTAACGAGTTAAGTTGATAATTTAAATACTCGATTAAATATGCACGTTCTGTTTGGAATAATAACAAGTCATTTTTATTCAAATACTTTACTAACTGAGTTTTAAAATTTGTAGTTTGAATTAATATTATCCTTAAAGAAGTATGATAATGGAGAATTGGCTTAAAGAATTATATTAAAGTAGATGTAAATTTAATGAAATAGATTACTTCTAATATAGGAAAGCAAAAACCTTAACCTAGCTTTTATTGTTTCTATAGCTCTACAACCATTGAAAGAGCAAAACATGTTTATTAATTTTCATTGATAATTTTTTTCAAATTCGTGAACAGTTCTATTCCATTAAAGTAAAATTGTTTTTTACTTGAACCCGTCTACTCAATCAAGATATTTTTGGGTAAACGTAAGTTCCAGAATCATTCGATATTTGGATTTTACACAACTACAGTATTTTTCGTAGTATTTACGTTTTATTTCGTAGACTATACTTCTTTCCTATTTCTTGGAATCTTGCCTATTGCTCAGCTTTCCATTCTAAGTTCATGCATTGTATGCTAAAAATGAAAATAAACGAAGATTTTAAATAAGAACTGATTATATGTATGCTTTGGGGTATTATGATTAAGATAAGGACATTTCTTCTTGTAATCCATTTATATGCTCTTGCCTACATTTTGTGATATTTAGTTGCTATTCGTCTAGCGTCTTAAGTTTAATTGTAACTGCACGTGCAGTAATTTTAATTTCAACTTTCTTTTTATCGGCAAATTAGTGTGAGAATATGTAAGATGTTTTCCAGTAAGGGTTTACTTACTTAAAGCATTTGAATCATTTGTTCCTACTAGGTCAGTTACAGTCTAGAATATAAAAACAATGCATTTCTTTGCTGTGTTTGGCTTTTATCATTAGTGCCTACTCGATCCTCAGTTTCATTGCAATCAGCAATTGTATATCCAATTGCCAGTTTATGGTAAATCGAAATTCAAATCTTTGATCTAATGGCGCACAGCTGAAATTAAAATTTCTAGTACTTCCTTTTATGTCCATAAACTAACAAATGTTATAAAAGCTTCCTCCGCTTCATGAAAGAAAATTTCTTTTGTTCAACATATTACTAAGAGAAAATGACACAAGGTGAAGGACTAGTTATTTCTAAAAGGAAAGCTCTTAGATTTCGAATGGAAGGAATCTATAGAAATTGACCTACTTTTGGAGCATGAACTTGGTCCAAATCTCTAACGAATTTAAAGTCAATGATCATTGTATCTGAAATTTATAAAAAGTCTTTGAGAGCTTTTAAATTAACCTTTTTATTTAAAAACTGTCTTGTCTGATCATAAATGCGCTTCTCATGCTAACAAAATCAATCACAACTTGTGGCGATGCAACTAAAATAACAGTCAAATTCAAAATTTAAAATGCAGACTAGTAATCAAAGACTGTACAATTAAATTTAAATCCAAGTTCATTAAAACTCTAATCGACTTATCCAATTCAAATACGGCAATAATAATTGATAGTCGGATAATTAATAAATTTATCAGAGCTGGGATGAACACTTCAATGTGAACCTGAGGGGTAGAAATACGTTCTGACCTACAATCCAAAAACTTCGGCTAAAATATCATCATTTAATCTCTAGGAGGAAAATGAGAAGTTATAGTAAAGCCAGAGATTATAAATAACTCCTTAATTTACATGATAACCTTACAACTCTATCAAATTACATTATTTTCTACGTTTTGCAAGTCGAAATATTGCATAACAAAGAACACCTCATGCCAAATAATTCATAAAATGTAAATATACTAAAGCGAAATTAATGCGACAGACTGTTTTATTGTACTGTTCTGTTTGGGAATCAAGATAGCCTAAATAAGTGGCGTGAACGCATTCATGATTTAGAATTTAAATGATACCTTTCTTTAAACACAGTATATAAAAACTGTTGTTTTTCTTCTTTGTGTATAAAAATGAAACTTCGGGTCATCTTTACATTGCTATGGTACAAAAGTCTGATGCGGACACCAAATGACTTCCTTCTACGGCCTATTAAATTATCCACATTTTTTGCTGAATATCGGTTAAACTTATTTCGCGGAATTTTGTTAGAGATATATTTCTCATTCAATCAATTCAGCTCACTTATCGCGTCAAGGTACAAATACATAAAAACCTCAAAACATCTTCATTAAAAATTGAGAAGCAAAGGAAAACCTAAACCACAAAGTAGAGTTAAAAGCCTTTATATAATTTTTTAATTTAAAGTTAGAGTTTAAATTAATTAAAATTAGGCAGAAAGACAGATTTTTCGGTTCACAAAGCTTTTGGCCCCACTGGGCAAAAAGACACTGAAGTAGGTGCAGAAGCTGACTTAATTCACTATACTTTTAAGTTTCCAATGTAAATAAATAGTGGCTTCGTTAGGTTTGGTGGAAATTAAATAACTTTTAAATTGTTAATAATTCTACAACCATTACATTCAGATTAACTAAAGGCATTTAACCTTAACCGGAACATAAGAACAATATAATTGAATCACTTTAAAGCAAAAAATGCTCAATTTACCAGCATATAGGAATAAAAACTTATCTAAGACAACACTCGGGTAACAGAGTGATTATGTATACTTACATATGATTCTATATTTTTGGTGCGACCTATTGCAACCAAAATGTTTGCATTCTATTCATGTATATGTTTTCTCCAAAATTCATATATATTTCTATGTATGTTACAGTTTGTGTCCATATGGCCCACCTTGATCCCACATGTGTGTCACATATTTTAGGGTAGTAATGAATTTAATTCTAAAATATTATAAAGTTTATATTCATATTTCGATGGATGACGTGTCATAATTGTTCACAATTACCCTGTCAATAAATCATGCGAACAGCAACAGAAATGTATAAATTGTAATAAATACTGTTTAACAATTTAAGCGCAATTTAAAAAGCTTGCTCTTCTGAAGAAACTGGTCTTTTTGTTATCCGTAAACATGATAACTAATTAAAGTAATATTGGATTGTTTAAATATCAATTTCAATTATTTAAAGATTATCTTAACAACTGTTTTTCATGAAGGAACAACTAAATATGAAAATCGGGTTTAAATAAGGAAAATTACATTTGTAATTTAGAAGGTTTTAATACTATCTGTGCATACAGCTTAAATATTTATAAGTTTATTTGCTTCTTTTTCAACTGTAAGACACAATTTCCTGCATGGGAAACAGTTTTTCATTAAAAGACCAAGATTAAATTTCCATATCAAGCTTATTAACGTTTTTATTTTTCCTAAGACAATTTAACTGAAATAATTAAAATTACATTAATAAAAGAAAAGCGTCATAGAAAAATAAGGTTTCATTTACAATTAGATTAGTGCATATTTAAAACTATATCATAAATAATTCAATAGTTAAAAAAGGAAATGAAAACACTGGAATTTAAAAATTATTCTCTAAACATTTATTCTTTAACTTGAAGAAGTTATTATAAGTCATACACTAGGATGCACTATGAAAAGCAATTATTATCATATTATCCGAATATGAAAATTTAATCTTTGCATATTTGCACGTTATTAATTTATGCCCAAAGGTAGGGAACGTATCGTAAGTTTTCTGAATTTTATTATAATGATTTACTGAGCCATATGAAAAATGCTATACATAACTGGAGCACAAGAATTGCCAAAAAATAAGAAAGGATTTCCCTTCGGGTTGAATATAGTTAACTGGTTTATATTTGTCTATACAAAATATAAATGATCAGGCAAAGAATATAAATATAATTATAAAATATACATTCAAATATATTTTATAAAAAGATAATATGATAGTTTCAGTTCTCAGGATGATATAAACAAGGACTGCGTAATAAGCGATATAGATTTCAATGTTAAAGTGCACTTTCCAAATTGAATAATAAATTTATTTTATATTAGTTTAATAAACCTCAGAACCGTATAAGCAAATATGTTGAACACAAACTTTAAGCTCGTTTTAGTTTGTATTTGATAAAACATTGTCCATAAATTATTTGTTTATACACATATTTCTGCCAATCGAATGATACTTATATATATAGATGATAATTAGACGTTTCTTAGAGTTACTTACAGTAAAAACTGTTTTCCTGTCATAACGTTTTGAAATTAATTTTTATGTAAGATAATAAGTTCTATGAATTTTTATCAAGAACAACAGCAATAAATTAAAAAATATCACATCTATGAAATGATATCATATTTTAAATTCAAAATATGTCACAACGGTGAATTAACTTTGAAAAGTTTCCAAACTTTCAGGAATTTAACGAGAATCTGAAGTGACTGGCCGAAAGGAATTGCCTCGGCAAGAGAATTGCGCCATTTAATGAATGGCTAACGGGATAAATGCCAATAACTCTAGTTCAAAATTACGATTTTGGAGGATATTATTATGGTTTGAGGAAAGCTTCCGAGTAATGCATATTTATGAAGTGCAGAAAGCTGGCAAGCACACAGAGAATGTAGCAGGAAATGTTACATTATGATCATCATTAAAGTGCCCACAGGGTTGGCGTTGAAACTGTGCTTTTTGGGTAAAGTTTGAAGACGTGTTTATCTCAAGCAGTATTATTTTACAAATGAATCAATAGCAGAATGTACCCAATGTGATTTCTACTTTACTTCATCTTAAATTTTATGTGAATTTTTTAACGCGATTATTCGAATGTGATTTGGTTTAAGAAACTGATAGAACATCGATGTTTGAAAATGTTTATTAATCTATCCACAAAATTGACAACAAATCATCACCACATCAAAGCAAATCATTTTTACTTAAAATCGAACTTTTTCCATCCATAACTAACTAAGTATTAAATTAAAATCGTAAGAAGGGTTTCTTCTTAGGAAAGATACTTTCACGAGGGATTTTCGCAAGTAAAATGGGCTAGTATTTATTTTAAAATAGGAAAAACTCGGAAAATTCATGCAATCAAACTTCTAAGGATTCAAGCACTTTCCAGGGTTATAATAGAGGCGAAATTTTTTAAGTTAAAGCTCTTTCTTATCCATCCGGTCATTTATTATATAGCCATATAGAATTACATTAAAAATAAAACTTAATTTTAGGATATAGGTATTATATTAAATACCCTGTCGTCTTCTTTCAGCATTATATTATCAAATACTAAATGTGTTTCATTAAAACATATGCAGTATTATTTTTTGTAATTATTCTCCCAACTGGCAGAAGCCCTGCTCAAATCCATTCGTCGAAAATGGCCAAACCATCGGTCATTTAGCCATCTCATTACTGATAAAATTGTCTGAGATTCCATTATACCAATGGTGAAAGGAGTGAACACGCACATTCAGCCACGTCTAACGCGAGAATCGAACTCGCACCTTTGTTTTCGGACTAGTTAACAGTCCTCGTTAATCAGCGCATAATAGCATTTTTTTTAAATTTTAAGATAGTTGAATATTTTAAGATATGAATCGTAAGACAATTTATTATAACTAGTGTATGTCATGATTATGTACTTTTCTGTCTTCTCCTGGTCCCTCTTTTTCCAATACATTCTTTTGTGAATCCCTAAATTACACATGCATTTCGTGGGCTTTATTTATTATTTTCTTAAAGGTTATTTTAATTAGATTTTTAGCCTACAATTTAGATGTTTTAGGTTTCAAAATATATTTAAAATTTTAGTAATTTATCACTTACGTTCCTTTTATATACTTGTATTAATTCTAAATTAGAAAAGAAAAAAAAAAGAATACTTTTCATGCTGTTTAATAATGACAACGTTCTTAATTTTTCTATTTTAAGCTCTCGCTAAATAAGCTCTATTTCTTTCTCTGCTCTCTCTCCATATATATATGTAAAAATTCCATAGTCAAAAATACACTTAAAAGGCCAACTGTATGTTCTTTTTATTTGTAATAGCGACGGTTTCTTACTTGAAAGTACGTGGAATTAAATCCACAGCCTCGTATTCAAGTTGTTTTTCCCGCCTTTTCTACACGTACATTTATAGAATGTTCTGGAGATATTTAAAGCGAACTGGAATGACTGACGAGGCTGACGTCAATTCTTGGAAGCTCCGCCTTTGCAGAGGATTCGCAAAGGAATATCGGGGTCTTTTCTTTAATGTAACGACGCAGTAAACTCCATACAAAAAGTTTTTAGTAGTTCTTTTCTATTTACTCCGGAGATCTGATTTTTGTAACTGCTATTTCTCCTGAATAATAATAAATAGATCCTGTTTTTACTTCCTTGTACGAAGTAAAAAGGAAGTATTGTAATCACGAAAACTTTCAGGCAGCATATTTCAACGAAAATATCAATTTTGACTGCAATCGAATGCAATTTAATGATGTTTTTGCGTGATATCTGTACGTAAGGACAGAATAAAATACTCTTTTCCTTCAAAAAATTATAAAACTGCTTTAAAATGAATTCTGAAGAGAATTTTTCGTGGCGTCTGTACGAACGTATCTCGCATAACTCTAAAACGAGTAGCCCTCAGAACGTTGAAATTTTGTATATGTGACTGCTATAACATGTAGATGTGCACCTCGTATTTTGGTTGCAATCGGCCGCACGAAACGTATATAAATATATTTATATATATATATCCACTCTGTTACCTCAGTTTGAAGTGATCTCAGTTTCTTTACTCTTATATGTTTGTAAATTGTACATTTTTTGCTTTAAAAATGATTGAATTATGTTGTTTTTATCTTCCGGTTCAGGTTTTTATGCCTTTAGTAAATCTGTGTGCAATAGTTTTAGAATTATCAACAATTTTAAAGTTGTTTAAGTGCCGCTAAGCCTTATTTTTTATTTATTTATTTTTTTTTTTTTGACGGCGGCCATTAATTGTTTACATTTGAAACAGCAGACTGGTGGATTTGTTGCCAATCTAGAGAAACTTAACTTCGCAACAACAAAGATAACGCCTTCATTTATTATTGCCAATTAAATCATGCTTAAACATTTCTAGAATTTTTTCGAGGAAATAAGTGTTTAAGATTTACATCATAATTTTTAATATAGATATTTTGAATTTTTATGTATTTTTGCCTTCTCGCGAAGTGAGAACTGAATTAATTGAATGAGAAATACTCAATCGTCTGTGAAAAACTGTTTCTTTATTGTTTTGTTTGCTTAATTTCTTTTTTACATCATTCTAGTTTTATTATAGTATTTGAATAGAACATGTGGCAACGATTAGATAATTCTATTCTTTAAATGATATAAGTTTTGTGCATTTTGAGTTATAATATCAACGAAATATAATACTGATAAGTGAATCTAGCGCCAGAGTGTCGCTATGGTAAACAAATACTAGAGTGAGTTTTAAAGAATTTTAAAAAAATTAAAGAATGCATTTATTCTATTGTGGTTTATGCGCTGTCGGCGAAGTAGATTTAATTCAATCCAATAAGTTTAAATGAAATGCAATAAAAAATGCGTATAATTTAATATTCCGTACAAGGAAGTCATGTGGTGTACACATCAGATTTTTTAAACTTATCGTCTGATACTTTGAGCTTCGACTACGTCTATGATTCTTCACCAATCTATTTATTCCGGACAAAAGCTGGTACATCATATATATATATATATATATAATAAAATCATAATAATTAAATCAAAATTAGATTAGTATGATTTTTGATTCGAACCCAGACTGCGCAAGTTTAATTATAATTATCTCAAGTAAAAATTTCTCAACTTTTGTATATATATAAAAGTTGAGAAATTTTTAATCGACATAACGGAGTTTCAATATATAATTCTGATTCGATATTTGGCATAACAGCTATACTTACCTGTACACACACACACACATATATATATACACACATACTGCCTTTTAAAAGTTAAGGAACAGCATGTTTTTCAAAGCTCGTCGTTACAAAACTGTCAGTAACGTTTAAAATCACAGTTCCTATGCATAACAGTAACGAAGTTTAAGAATATATATTCAAAAACAATAGATAACACTTTTATTTTATAGAAATGATTACTTATATAGGAGTTGGAGAAAAAATGAAAAAATTGTAATTTTTGTTCACCAATGTTGATTTTCAATTATTATTACAGTTGTGGACAGTTCATATGCATAACAATAAAGAAGTTTAAGAATATATATTCAAAAACAATAGATGACACTTTTATTTTATATAAATGAATACTTATATAGGAGTTGGAGGAAAAATGCAAAAATTGCAATTTTTGTTCACCAATGTTGATTTTCACTTATTATTACAGTTGTGGGCAGCATCCAGGACATTCTATTAATGTCCAGAAGTCGTTTACCCGATTCGTTGAGGTGGCTGGTAATCGGATAGATTGAAATGGTGATGTTACAAGCTGATACTGCTAGACATCTCATTGTCTATCTTAGTGTGGTCCCCAACTATGGAATTAGTTTGAACCCGAGGATTCTGTATAGAAGACATGTTCCAGGCAGACCTAGAGTTCCAACATCTGCGGGAGACCGTTATTTAGCTCTTTCAGCCCGAAGGAGGAATAACATTACTGTGCCTCAGCTCATGGCAGTTCATTTAGTGGCAACAATAATCTCAGCTAATACAGTACGCAGACGCATGCACAATACAGGTCTGTATGCAAGAAGACCAGTTGTTTGTGTCCACTTGACCCGAGGACACGCAGGTGTCCGTTTATGTTGAACAAGAGAAGACGTCTCCTCGACCAGTCAACAACCAGCATCTCTTTTCTTCACAGAAGAGTCCAGGTTCACACTAGAAAGTGATTCAGATCGTCACCTGATCTGAAAGGAAAAGAGCACCATATTCAACCGATCCCACATTGTGGAAAGACATAGTTACGAAGGGGGTTGAATAATGGTTCGGGCTGGGATCGCTCTCGGTGGTCACACTGACCTGCATATGTTCCATGGAGTAAATTTGACTGGTATGAAATATCAAGACGAGATCCTTGATCATATGTCCGTCCATATGCCGCTGCTATTGGTCCTGGATTCTTATGGACGGCAATGCGCGACATCAAGACCCTGATCCGATAGAGCATCTTTGGGACTACCTTGGGAGACAGTTTGCTGCTTTAAGTCCTCATCCAAGGTATTTAAATAAGCTTGAACAAGGATTACTCATTGTCGGATTGTTGCTTCCCATTTCACTGACTGATAATACCATTTATGGCATTGAACGTCGCTGCCGCCAATGAAGGGTTGGACACATTCCTTATTAGAACCCATTTTTGTAATGTTAGTACTCCATTTTTCTTAAAAAACTGCGATGTACCGTTCCTCCAGGACTGGATTTCTCTGCCAAGAGTGCAATGTTTTTTGGTAATTCATGTATGTGTTGAAATTTAGAAACATTCTATGCCGCATTCATTAAAGAACTGTTTAGTAAACATGTCCTGTAAATTTCTTGTTTCTATGTTGCTTCATTTTCAAATTAGACACAAAAACATGCTGTTCCTTAATTTTTGGAAGGCAGTGTATATGTGTATATATAGGTATATTGTTATTCTTCTATCTATCTTTTTTTTTCTTTTTTTGAGATTTACCAACTGATACTTTTAAGTTGTAATAGAAACAACTCCGTGTATTTTTGTTTACAACTGTTGGGTTACCGTTAATTTCAACATGGGGCGCAAAAATAAACATTTTCGACATCTTTCCCCTTTTTATTTTCATAAAGGCAAGAATACGGTTGAGGCGCATAAGACGATATGTGACGTTTAGGGTGTTCAGAGCTTAACAAAACGCATGTATTGGAACTGGTTTAGAAAATTTTTCTGGAACATTTTTACTTAATTATGATCAATGTTCTGGCCGATCTTCTGAAGTTGATTATGAAAGCCATAAATGAATTTAATCGTCATATAACTTTGTAGGAGATTGAAAAGAGGTTAACTGTATCACACCAACAATTTAAAATCATATAAGATGTTCTGATATTTAAGTTCCACATGAATTGATAGAAATCCATTTAATGCAACAAATCTATATTAACGATATGCATTTCAGAGGTAACGCAGTTGACACTTTTTTGAAACGAATTACCAATGGTCACTAAAATGATTCAATATATTAGTCGAAAATATATATTTCAATATATTAATCGAATACAACAATATTAATTGAAAAATATCATGGTCCATACTCTTCAAGGAAGGACAGATCATATAGGAAGCTAAATTGCCTCCAAAAGGACATGCTGTCAATTTGGTGGGATTACAAAGCTGATGGGCATTTGGAGCTGCTTCCAAGCAACCAAGCGATCATTTCAGATATTTACTGCCAACAACGTATGAAATTGGAGGAATCAAAGAAAAAAAAGCTAGACTTGGCAAAGGAATCGTGATCCATCACCACAATGCGAGGCCTCACACATCGTTAGCAATTTGTACGAAATCACTGGAGTTTGAATGGGAAATGATTTTGCCTCCGCCATAGAGCCGCGTCCTTGGCACCATCAGATTTTCATTTATTTCGAAGTTTACAAACTTTCTAAAATGGTAAAAATTTCAGCTATAGCGATGACCGCAAATTTCATTTGTTTGAAGTGTTTGCTAACAAGACTAGAAGTTCTATGAGCGTGAAATCGTGCAGTTACCAGAATGATAAGTTCAGCGAATAGAATGGAAGATAATTGACGGATCAAAGCTCATTTTTTGTACAGAAACAATATTCCGTTTTGGGCATTAAGAACCGAAATTATTTTCTTGCCAACCCGATGAGATTTATCTTGGTATATTCATAATTTAATTATGCTCAGTAAGAGCAAGTCTGTATAATGTTCTACCTTTGCATGCTCTTCAATTAGCACATATAGTAGTTACTGAAAAATGCCTGGCTTGGAATCCTAATAATGGCACTGTTAATTTTTCAAATTCCCTGCTCTGTAAAGCCGAATGGTCTCTGTACGACTAATAATGTAGTATTGCCAGGATATTCAAACCGCAGTAATTTATGAAATTCTTATGGAGAAAAGATACTTTGGTGTTTCAAACTGAAATATTGATATATTTGAACCATTAAAAGAAATGATAATAGATTTAATAAACTAAACGCGGCTATAGTTTTACAATGAAACGAAAATAATTTCTTAACCTTAAACTAATTATTTTCAAAATCCTTAGAGTAAACAAATAGTAATATTTCCACATTCAGGTAAATTTTCTAACCTAGCTTTTTAAACCAAATTTTACTTGACATATTTTTATCTATTTTATTAAATGTTTTCTCATTTACCTAATATATACGTTTCCAAAAGAACGTCGAAATTTAGGATCACAAAATTCTACATTTGTTACCTAGAATTGTAGCAGCATGAAATGCTTCAACGAAACTGAATATCTATACAAAATATAAAAATTATAAAATAATTTTTAATTTTTAAGTCTTTTGATAAAATTAGTAATGAAGTTTTTATTAAAATATAACTTGTTAAGGAAATATTTTTAGATTCCTTGTTAATGCATTCGTGTGAAATCATTCATATTATTTGAAATTGCTGGAATCATTGAATTAACATCTAGAGCAGAGAGTACACTATTAAAATAATTTCATTACTAAATGTAGTCTAGTAACAGTGCCAATTTACACCCACTTGTGTAATTAACTACGCTTTGAGAATAGAAGAAACAGAGGAAAGAGAGCAATTAGATCCATTGGAGAGCACTGGATGAACCATGGATGTATCATAATGATCAAAGATGTTGAAAACTTTGACAGTTCCCGGCGAGAATGTTGTCCGAGGAAGACCCTTAGGGAGGTGAATATCTCCCCGCATCGCTTGCAACCTGAATCGCTTTGATCCTGCCGACACCACAACCGATACAAAAGGCGAGATGTAGGGTGCGGGAGGTGGGAAGAGGCCAAAGATCTGTTCCTGAGCATGCGCAGGGAAGGGGGCGCGCCGGGCAGAATCCCTCCAGCGCGTGCCAGTGAGCGCGTGCGGGTTGTCTGACCAACATGGCTACTTTGCAGAATGGGGTGGCGGAACACAAACACCCGGCGAGTTGCAGCCCCAACTGCGGTCCGGCAAAAGAGCAGGACGCAATAAAGCTATTTATTGGTCAAATTCCACGCAATCTTGACGAAAAGGATCTAAGACCTTTGTTCGAACAGTTCGGCAGAATCTACGAGCTGACGGTCTTGAAGGACAAGTACACGGGCATGCATAAAGGTAAGAAATTCCACTGTGTTGCGTAATCCTCATCCGTCCTCGTGCTCCCCATTCGAATGAACGCGGGGATGTTTCGCAAGTCATGCGTGCTGCTGAAGCACATTCCTCAGCACTGCACTTTAACATGCGTCGCTCTGGGTGAGATCCTGTTCAGCATTTGACAAGTGTTCTTTGAAAAATATTTATATATTATACACATTAGAGTTTCGTGTATATTTAAAACCTGTCCTAGATCATGATGTAGTTGTTGTCAATGAAATAACATTTCATTTTACATTCTTTAGGCTTTACAAAATGTTAAATTGTAAACTTGATTACTTTGAGATATTGAAGTTACACAGATTTACAAATAGAAACACACTTTTGTTTTCAAGAAACAATGAGTTCCCTGCGAGCTGCGCAGTTGTGTAAACCAAGTATAAATCAAATCGCAGTAGAAATTCTTTTCCGTTTACGTGTTATTCTCAGGATTGCAGTTTCTTATAAAATATATTTTTTAAAAACATCTGATGTATTACATACTTCTGTGACTTGTATAGTTGAACGTTTACTCTAAATCTCTACTTAAAGACAATCAGATTATTCTGCTGCCCCTTTATAGTATTCAGAGGCTTTTAGAATTCTTGAGCTGCTGTTATGCTAAAAATTTCAATTGATCCTACTATAACTGTACAAATTTCAAGTAAATCACAGAGTCATGGAAATCTTTTCAATTAACATCAAATGCTGCATTAACTCAAAGGTATTGCACAACATATATTAATCTGGTATGACGGAACTCTTCTCTTTAAAAACTGGTTGGCTGTCTGTAATTAATTTATGCAGAAAATTTGTAATAACTGAACTTGTGTGACGCATTTCATAACTGCCGATTTTAACTTTTTATATAATGTAAAAGAATTCGTTTCACTGCTAAAAAGAAATTGCTATAGCTTAAAAATCCCCATATTCGCAATTTAAATGATATAATTTTAAGTATTATAGTTATAATATGACTGTGCATTTTATTGCGTCATATGATTGACACAGATGATTTGCGTAATTCATATAACTTAACATCATTTAGTATGGTGTGCAACCAACAAGAAATTAAATTGATTAATGATTCAAATAGGAATTAAAGATATCAAACACATAAGATTTTATCGTTATTATATAGATTATTGACACCACAAGAATGCTTGACATGCATGACTACTTTTGCATCATACATATAATATTCTGTCTTTTAGAAAAATGTAAAAACGTTTAGTTTTAAAATAAGAAACTATTTAAATTAGAAACAATTTATAGCCTTGTTCAAAAGTTTTAAATTGAAATCTTATAAACATTTTGCACCAAATCTAGAAGTCATTTCATGAAATCTAAAAACATTTAAACTTCCTAGTTAAAAGCGTTTTTTAGAAAATCTTAAAAACTGTTTGCAGATATGAAGACTAATAATTTGCCTTAAAATATTTTTCCCCACTAAATTTTTTAGAATAATTTATAAATATTATTCTAATAATATTTATCATGATAACTGAGACTTTTCATGTTGAGTTTATCAGTAGCAAATTCTCAGTTCAAGAAACATAATTTTGTGTTTAAGCATGTCTAAAATTCGCAGCGAAAGCAATCTTTCTCACTAATATTTACACAGTCAAATTTAAACAATACAAAATTTAATGCTCTTCCATTTCCATTATAATGTTCTTCTAAATGATACGTTTTATCAGGGGTAAAGCTATATATCTGTAAACATCTGTCAACTACTTATTTGCTTGTTGAAAAATAATGTACTTAATATTTCCTTGAAAGCTTTACTTAGGAAAGGTTTTGGTATTTAAAGTTTCCTAAACGAAAGGAAATTAAATTATGAGTAATATTTATAAATTGTAATTGAGTGGAGAAATTAATAAACCGCAATTTCTTATTATATTTACGTATACATATACATATATATATATATAACAGTTGCCCTTTGAAAGAATCATATTCATCGGTTTATTACAAATTTGTGTGATAATATTTGCATTTATATAATCAGTTTTCAAACTTACGATATACTTACTCAATATATGTGAGTTACTTAAGAATTAGTGTAATGATCAGTGGTTGAGTTCTAACTTACCCTAACTTTATATAAACATGAATGTTAAAAGTAACAGGTGTATCTGTCATTCATTTTATTTCAAAATATGTCGTATGTAATTATATATTTTTCTGTTTTATACACAAACTAATGTGTTTTAAGAAATAGTTTCTTTAAATTGAAATGCTATCGTTTAAATTACTTGAGTATTTTGCTATGATTTCAGGAACCGAATAAGTCTCTAACTGCTTTCGAATAATAAATAATTCCCAGCTTCTTGCCAATGTTACCTACCTTGCGAGATTGAACTAATGTTACAAATGAGAACATATGATTAATCATAGTCTTTACCCATTCATAGTGTTGTAATGTTTTATTGCTTTTAGATTATGCGTTCGTGTATTATGATGTATGTGAAGGATTAAAGAAGTTATAAAAAGATCAATTATCAAAATTAATAATTACTCCTCAACACTAATGGGTCAAGTTAATCCTGGAAGAGACATATAACAGTCAATAATATTGGTTTAAATTTACTAAATTAGTAGCATTTAGAATTTAGATTTAATTCCACATACTTCTCTTTTACAATCACGAAGTTCTAATGTAATATGTCAACAGTTATCTGGCTCCTAAGCGAATATTATTTCCTAATAGTGATTAGGTTGAATTGCTTCTTCCTTCATTCTTGGAGGAAATGTGAAACATAAATAGAACTATGAAAGGTTGCTTGTAAAGTGCTTGTTTATTTCCAGTATTTATTTTTAACATACGTTTTGTCTTAAAGGCTTTCTTCCAGCACTTAAAAATTTACGAATCTCTAAAGACAGCTTTATATAGGTTTCGAATTCTTTTATAGTGGCTCCTTTTTAAACATTCAGTTGCAAATTGAAATGTTTGCTGCTTTCAGTTTCACTAAATAGGCTTTCAATGTCATTAACAGTCTCTACAAAACATAGAAAAACAGCCATTCATGTGAATAATATGTTACATATATCAGTGATTACCTAACACTGTAGAAAACTAATCTTCTTTTAACATTGCCCTTCAGAGTTACAAGAATACAGTAAATTTGGTACATTATTATACTGTCATTCACTTTATTACCTGTGTAAATTTACATTTCATAATTTGCATATCAAAAGCAGTATTATAAAATTATACGAATAGTATATATTTATCTCAAGGAATTATTAAATAAGGTATATATTTGAAGAAAGAAGGACAATAACAAAAAATATTTGGCAAGTCATTTTACTATGAAATCTTGAAAGCATTGAATAAAATTATTAATATGAAATTTGTACTATCACATAGATATATAATACATATATTAATACAAATAAAGGTGCATTCTTTATTTTGTTATTATCTCTCAACTATGTACTGAGCATTAATGTTGTTTAAACTGGAATTTTGAATTTCGAATTTTTCTTTTTAATTAATTACTCAGTTTGTGTACATTATGTAGTAGCAAAATGATTATTTCTAAAACTAATTATTCAAAAAATTTTCCAAGTAGTATAAGGAAATGTTGTATGAATGATAATTTTAAAATTCAAATTTTATTCTTAAAAGAAAGTTTGAAGAATTTATTTCATAAATTTAATTATTTGTTATACTATTCTTTTTCTTTCAAAATTTGAATCAATTTAAGAATAATAAACATGAATTACTCCGGCCACTGTTCGGAATACTAATTGTAATTTCAAAAGAACTGAATACTAAATGGCAATCATTACAAAGGCATTCATCCAGATTTTTCTGAAAAACTAGGAAACTGTATTGTTTATTTAAAAATAGAGGTTATTGCAAGAACAAATGATAAAATTTTAAGTATGCTATAATCCAGTGTTTCAAACTGGTGGCCGTATGTAGATCCGAAGCAATATTATGCCACCCGCAAGTACGTTTCAGTTATCTTATAAAGTCTCATTTTTATTTTCTAACAAGTTATTTTAAGTTACGTTGCCTTCCTCTGAAGTTTTTTTTTTTTTTTTTTTTTTTCATTTCCCTCCCGGAATGTAGATTTCCAGCGTCCGCGATATTCAAATTAGGTAGAATGAAGGAAGTATTTTAAAAAAAAGTTTTGGAGAGTGAAATCAGGGTGTGCTCTGCCTGCTTGAAGACCACGTTGCTAACTTTGATTCTCTCGGTTAGAATTCTGTTGCATTGAGTTATTCTTGCCATTTGGTTTATTTACGCCGACTTCGGTGAGAGCCAGCTTGCTTGCTAGTTATACTGTGAAGCAGTTAGGATATACTTCGTTAATTTTAGTTTATGTATTATATCTGATTTAAACAAAACGTGTTGGCATCTGTAAGCAAGAGTTATTGGAGTCTGTTAAATTTATTTGGATTAATGAAAGGGTCCTTTATATCCTTTCCCTGTCTCTGTGGTATTTATAAGACACAGTGAAAAGTCTCTAACTGTACTTCTAGAGTTCTGGTCTAACTGTATGTTTCTTACGAAGGCCAAATCTTATAATATATTTGTTGTAAAGATTTTAGGATTTTAATTATTTGAAGTTCGAGTTTACATTACTTCCTTTACCATTAAAAACCAACGTGAATAACTAACCGGAATATGTTTGAACTGAGACAGTTAATTATTTGTGCCATCTAAATACTATTAAAACACTGAAACTGTAGATTTTAATTAAAGTTTATTTGTACTTGTCAAAACAAAAGCACCCTCAGTCAAATATTTTACCATTAAGATGGTTTGGTTTGTTGGTTATGGCAAAAGAAAAGCAGGACTGTCTGCCTAAAGGAAGGGGTAGCCTTTGTGGCTGACTTTATAGGGAGACTGGCTTCTATACACTTTGCAGAGTGGAAAACTACGAAAACGCCCATACACCCAGCTCATTTGCTTGGAATCGAAACTACCAGCGTTCAGCTATCTTACCTCTCGCAGCTGGTACACAATAGAACAACGTGACTGTTATAATGCTTAACATTTTTAAATGAAAGATTTGATTATAAGAGTATTTGCCATACTTTTATCTCTAATTAGAGTCAATCCGTTAATCAGTTTTACTTATACACAATGTATATTTTTTTAAGACACTTTAAATGTGTCTGCGTAAAAAAGAGTAATACTGCACGAAAAAGAATAATATTTATTTTAACTTAATATTCCCATCACGCCTTTTTAAATAAACTAAATTCTATTGTATAGTTCAAAACACGCATATTTATTTGCTTCAAAACAATAGACACTGCTTTAAAATACTTATTGCACTTTTTTCTGGTTAATATTAGAGTTCCCTGTAATAATATTGCTTTCATTGCAATTGCGTATCAGAATATTTCCCTTTAATAAAGATTAATTCGTCTAAAATTAACTCATCGCATGGAAGTGACAATTTGTTCAGTAATTTCCCCGGTCTGGTCTAATATGTAATTATATCGTTTCTATCCCTCCAATGCATAAGTAATGTTTACTCAATTATTAAAACTTTCCAGTTAGTTCCTAAAAGCGACTTTCCTAATTTAAGTGAGAATGTAAATTAATGTGAGTTCTAGGAGCAGACAAATACTTAAAACTATTTCAGACATAATTTAAAATAACTAGGCATTTGCAAAACTTAATCATAACTCATAAAAGTGCTGCTGAATTAATTAAGCGAATTATTACCTTTTTTACATTAAATATGTTTGCATATCATTCTTTTTTTCGATACTTTCTTGTCAGCAAGAAATATTTTAAAGTATTTTTTGTATGACTTTCTATAGCATGAATTAAATGAATATACATAACAGAACTTTGAATTCTTACTTAGTAACATACTAAGCTAGTTTGCAACGCAGAATAAAAAGCACAATTTTTTCGTCTGAAGTCTGTTGTTTACATTATAAGGTACATCTCCCGCTTCCCTAGCGGGCGTTCGTGGTGTAGTGGTCAGCACACTGAGCCGGTATTCAGAGGTCCTTGGTTCGATTCCCAGCGAAGGCGGTTTCATGTTTTTCATCTTTCTTGCTTTTCCCCTCAAAAAAAATTCTAATGTCTCTATCGCAATTTTTATTAGTCTAATTAAAGAAAATATTAGGTACTGTATATGGGCATATATCAATATGTCTGTCTTTTGCTTGCATTTATTTACAATGCGATAATTATAATCACCTTGGAATTTTTCGTTTTTATCTACATCATAAATTTTATTAGCTCTCTGGTTTTGAAACCTGTGGAAAAGAAATAGTAAAAGGAATTTACAATATTCCTTAAAATATAAACCAAAAGTTATGTGTAATTTAATATATTGTATATAAATTTACGTTAAAAACGTGTAAAGCCATACAATTTTTTGCTTCACATTTTATCACTGGAAAAGGTATATAAAGTCATAATTCAGATCTTTTAATAATTCTTTAGCAATTCTAGAATTAATCATATATGTGTTATTCATTTTCATTGACACTAAAGCAAACACATAAAAATAAATTGTCTTATTCTTATGATGTATCTAATAAAGCCGCTTTTCTAAAGTATAAGGCATACTATTATTTTTCTATTGGCCAAAGCATTTCCTTCTTAGCAATTCACTGGAATTGACTGAGCATCGATCATATAAGAAAAAAGGCTTTTTGGAAATAATTAAAATTTTAAGAAATGATTGTTATTTGTGACAAGAGATTCTTATAATTTCTCTATTAACGAACAACCACCAATGTCATAGTTGAACTGTGTACAATAAGCCAAAAAGAAGAGATAATTTAAATTTGAATTTGGTGTGACTTAACAACCTAAAATTGGATAAAAGATAAACTTTAACTTACGCAATCAATAGTGCCAAAAATAAAATAAAAAAAATAATATCTTTACTGCGAAACAGACATTTACTACATTTACTGACCTTAATACTGTTGTAAAAATTTAAATACATGTTCAGTCACACAGAAACTTAGGCAAACACTAATGACCTGATGACATTCACGAAATCTTTCTCGAATTATATTGCACTGAAAAAGTCTTGATTTATCGCAAGAGTCATCAATAATTTTTCGATGAACTGCCTATAGACTATTATAAGACTTAAAGGATCGGAAACTTCCCAACTATTTTTAACCAAAATACACTGTTTAGTCGACCTCGTGTCACGAAGCAAAATGACACAAAGAACTTGCTTCTGGATTCAATTCTGAATTTGAGAAATATTGATTATCCGAAAGAAGTTTGACAAAAGAAAAAAATCTGCGAAGGACAAATATTAAAGAATTTTCACGGGTTAATCAATGGCATAATTCTGCTAAGACATGCTACTGGAAACGTTTCCACTGAATCGGCGAGACAAGAAGTGGCCAGACATGTATCGCATCCTACATTCACAACAATATCTTCAGTTCCTAAGTTTAAGACAGATAGCAACCCCCAAAACCGGTCTATTTATAGTCGTTTTAGCGAGCGCCCATTGCAACAGTCGACCTGGAATAAAGAGGAGAAAATGTGAGGACTTTTCTATACATCTATAGACCCTTCATCATTTACAATCCCACTCAGAGTGCACTACAGCTGATTACTAATATTACCCATCTGAAGAGATGTGAAAGAACACTATAAACATAACAAAGCTTTATATTGAATATCGCCGGTATTGAACTCATACCCTTAATTTCGAATTGGCAGTTAACCTATGCTAATCATCATACTGTCCATAGCACCAGAAAGTATTATAAGATTAATTTTTTTCCTACTTACTGAAGTGAAAGTTTCTTAGATAAGTTGAAATTCAATAAATGAATTTAGAATTTTCTGAAATTTTATTTAAACTGAATTTCGACTAGTTGTTTTACTAACAGAAACTCGCTACATTATTTAGTACAAATTAAAAAAAAAACTGGCAATAAATTACAGAGCAAAATATATTTTCTAATTATTGTAAAGAAGCTGGAAAAGTCTGTGGACAGAGTAAGAACTTAATTCGAACTCGAGCAAGTAAATCCAGACCCTCTGTAAAGTCTGTTTCTTCTTCTGAAACCTTTTTTTTTTAGAGAAAACTGATGTACAGGTAATCTTTTTTTCTGACGCTGCGTACTGTAGTAGTTATATTGGGTTGCTGTCTGTTGTATTACATGTTCCCAATATTCTAGTAAAGTTCTTGGCGTTTTATGCAAACGTTTTTATCATTGAAATGAGTTGCAAGAATTTATTTCAAATCTGATAAAAATTATACAAGATCGCACTAAAACTTCAAAAATACCCATACAGTAAATTCAATACATTTAAGTGATTTAAAAATTAAATATTTTATTACATATTTTCACTGTAAATCATTTAGGTTTTACGGAGTATTCGTAGTTTAAATTCTCAACTAAATAGTTTTGATTATGGCATTACATTTGCTGATTTTTTTTTTTTTTTTTTTTACTCCTCTAGATGTCGATTTTTTACTCAGCAGCTTCGTGGTGGAGCTTCTAATTATTATTATTATTATTATTATTATTATTATTATTATTTTATACTTGTGCTGATCTTAATTACATTTTTGTCAAAAATTCATTGCTTAGGATGCAACGCGAAGGAAAGCAGTCTTCAGTGAAAATGAAAGTTTATAATTTCCTAATTGGTTTACAAGAATAAGCTTAAACTGCATTTTATTCTAAATTCGATTTTCAAATTAAAATTCTTGCAAACTTTGTTTCAAGTAAATGCGGGGAACCTATAACATCGTATAAAAGAGGTATAAAATTAAATTTAGTGGTATTTAGAAGAGGCACAAGACACATAAAAAATAAGAATAGAAAATTATTTATTCCTATAATTAAACTTATAAAACAGTTCAGAATTTATTTATCAGAAAATATAGATTTAGAAGAATATTGGCAATGAGAATACCTTTTCATAAAGATTAGACATAATTGTGTGATATTCTGTTAAGTTTTAACTTCCTGCCTTAAACAAATTAAATTATCCAGTTTCCCAAATTGAACTATTGACTCTTTTAAAATTTTATATTATTATATTTTACAAATTTAAGTTACATCCTATTATTCCTAATCCAATAATATCGTATATTACGCCACATTCGTAGTCTCAAATTATGTATAATTAACTTTGTCAAATATATAAGTAGAAAGTAAACTTTTATGGCACAATAATATGATTTGTGATTCGAAACGAAATTTTAAGCAATCTCTTTCATCCATGGCCTAAACCAGTATAGAATAAACACATTTTTAATCTTACAAAAGTTTTCTTCTTTAGTGTTATGTTTAGTGAGCCAAAAAATTACTTTATAAATCTCTATTTAAATTCTTAAGTTCATTACTTAAATTCATAAATTTAATCATTTAAAATATATTCTTTTAAAACTAATTTTTCCAAAAATATTGTACAGAGACTGTAGTTACGTGAAGAGTATATATGGAGGTCATGATATAGCTTTTGATGGTACTGAACTTTAGAATTATCAATAATGTCGTTAGGGAAAGAGGAATTAAGAAATCATTTGTCATTGGCCTTCTGGTGAAAGACAACCGATAAAAGCATCAAATCGAAAATCGATGCTTTCACCTCTTAGTAGGGGACAATGCATTTCTTGTTATTATATCTTAAAAATAATGCACTTATGGACACCATTTGACATTTTATTGAAGGATATATTTTCAAAAACAAATGCAAGTGATGTGTTTTTGATGTTTTGGAGACAAAGCTTATTATTATCAGCATGATAATCGATATCTGAGTGGAAAAACTGCAAACAAAAATTCAATTTATTTTTTTTAAATTTCTAATAGTATCGGTGAAGCGTATTTGGATAAACACAGTGTTTTGCTTTGAGATATTGGATTAATTTCAACTGTCTATTTCAGATGCTATTTTCCGAACAGAAATACTTGATTACTATTGCCAAATGTAAATCACTTAATGACGAGTTGCCTCATATGTTTCCATTTCTTTCAAAATGTAATAATAGTAGCTTATGTGCTATTACTAAAATTGAAACTTGTGGAATTTTATTTTCTTTCAAATTTGGGTTAGAACCACATATACAGAAGAACATTTAAATTCAGGAAACATAAAACCTTTCTTTTATCATCCATATTGCAACAGGAACATGTTGAGCAATGTAATAAATGATCCATTTAAAAGATATTATTTACTTGATAATATTTCGATACACTGTCATGAGAAATTAATATGAAAGTTTAATATTTATTACTATCTTGTCATTTAGAGGGTATAATTGTATTACTAAGTAAAACTTTCAGTTCCTTTAAGGTTACTTGTTTTGTTAACATTTAGATATCAAAGCTGCTGAATATTTCCTAAAACTCTATATTAAATATCGTAGATACACAGCATTTGTCATAGATACATGCTATAGACTGCGTAAAAATTAAAATGTATTGTTAATGGAAAAATCCTTTATCAATACAAAGATCAAAGCTTTTTTATGTGTGTGTATATTGCTGTGTTTATTTTAATATTTTGCGCACAAAATAAAAGTGCGGAATCCTGTGAATATATCTATTGCGAAGCTCTATATTTTTCAGAAGTGTTTGATTGGCTATGATTGATAGGAAAAGAGAGAATTATTTTCATGTAAAATATAAATTAAAAAATTATGTTCTTCCTATACTTATTAAACATTTCGAAGAGACATTTTTTTGCACACTTTCAGGTCTTTTTTTTTATTTTTGTACAGTGAAACGGGTAATAGACAAACTTTCAAAATTCCCACAATAAGGTTTTATTGAAATAAGTATGGGAACAATACTTTTGGCTTTTACAATGAACCCGATAGAGAAATTTTCCTGCTTAATTTATAAAAGTATTATTTAAATATTTTTAAAAATAAAATTAGACATTTTAAGCAAGTAAATATACATTTCTTCAAAAATAATAAAAACTTCCTCTTTATGCAAAAATGATGCATCCTTTTAATCAAAAAAATTCTTAAGAGAACTAAAGCAGCTTAAGACGAAAGATTGAATATAATAAATAAACAGTAAATTGACACGCAAATTTCAGTCAAGTGTATTATGTAGAACAAATTATTAAACCAATATGAATCTAATACATTCTCCCCAGCAAGATCCTACTCCAAAGTACGAAAATAAATTAATTTATAATAATAAACATAATAAACGATCAAGGGTACACACTCAGAATAATATTAAACTTTCAAAGCAAAGATACCAACAGTTCAAACAAATTGAAACGAATACTTTATGAGAAAAAATTATGGATGATGAAGCAAATGACAGAACGAGAACCGAACTATTTAAATGAGAAATTTATTAATTAGGCTAGTCATTTTCTTCAGAGGAATAAAGGTACAAATCAATCAATGAAATTCCAAGAAACAGCACTTTTCTTCTCTTTGAAAGAAAAAAAAACTAGAATGTGAATAAACAAGTATAATTTGGCTAAGTAGTTTGAAAAATGACTGGGTAATTTTACGCGGGATTTCAAAGTAGTTGTTTCAGCCACCAGAGCTCTCTGCCTGTCTGTTAGATATTATTTCGCAATGCGCAGATTGTATGCGTAGTTCGCATTTTGTTCTTGCATTCTTAAAACCGCTAATTGTAACTCTGTCGTTTTACTTTGTGCTGTGTTGTGTTCGAAAGTTCAAACCGCGAATAAAGGTTAAATTTACAGTCCACTCGCATTGATGTATTCTTAGGTTTATTAATTTAAAGTTAAGATACCGCAAAGCTACATTATTTGGTCGTCATACGCCGGAGCTTCGAGTAAAACCCGCGCTTGTGAATAAGAATTCTACGTGTCCGTAATGGAGTTGATAATGAAATTTCGGTTTAGAATTCTCAAGACTTACGGAATGGATACAATGTTCGAGGTGAGTGAAATAGCTAACGCATTTTAATTGCATTTGAGATTTCCTTATTGCTACTATTGTTGTGTTTAAAGTATTAGTAAAATCGAGAATTTAGAATATTTTCAAAATGTCAGATATAGAGAAAAAGCGAAAGAAAATTTTGAAAACGCAGTTAACTAAATTCATTGAGAGAATAAATTATGATAACTTAGATAATGCTGAAGCTGAATTAATCTTAGAAAAATGTAAAATTTTTAAGGAAGATTTTAAATCTCTATTTAGAGAAATTTATACAAGTTGTGATGATGAAAAAATAGACACTTTCGTTGAGGAAGAACAGTCGATTTTAGAGAAAATTGAGGAGGTTCACTTAAAAATTATTCGTAAGTTAAAGATTTACAAGGTCGTAAATGCAAATGGCGACAAACCTGTCGTACCTGAATCAATCTCTGAAAGTTTAAAGTTACCAAAATTATCTTTACCCACATTTAGCGGAAATTTAACTGAATGGATAACATTTAAAGATTTATTTATCGCTAGTGTTCGCAGCAATTCAAATCTTTCTGGAGCTCAAAAATTACAATATTTAAAGAGTTCTTTGAAAAATGATGCTTATCGCATTATTCAGTCAATTCCCATAGCTGATCAAAATTTCAGTATTGCTTGGAATTTACTAGAAGGGAGATTTTCTAATAAGAGAGAACAGATATTTGCTTTTATTAAAAGAATTCTTAACGTTTCACAATTACAAACGGAATCTGCATCCTCGATATTAAGTTTAGTAGATAACGTAAACGAAATAACTCGCTCATTGGAAATATTAGATCAAAGGATAGATAATTTTACTGATACTTTGTTGTTGTATATTATTTTGCAAAAACTTGACGTTTCGACAAAGTTGTGGTGGGAGCGTCAATTAAAAAAAGATGAAATACCAAAGTTGAATGATTTGATAGAATTTTTGAAGAATTACGCTAGAACATTACAGAACAGTAAACCTTTAGTTAGTAAAACGCATAAATCAGATAAACCAGTGTATAATAGGGTTACTTCTCTGATTTCTAATTCTACCTGCTTATTTTGTAAAGAAGATCATTTTTTATACAGGTGTTCTAATTTTTTAAATTTACCAGTGCAAAAACGAATAGAGTTTGTTAAGACTAATAAACTTTGTTTTAATTGCTTGTCTAATGTCCATAAAGTGAAAATGTGTAAGAGTGCAAACACCTGCAAGCATTGTTTTAAGCATCATCATAGCATTTTGCATTTAGAAAATAATTTCAAACCAAAAAATGCATCTAGATTCCCTTCACCGGAAGCACAAGTGTTTGTTCCGAAATCGCAAATTAAACCAGAAAACAGCTTGAGTGAGGTTTCTCCAACTGTTTGTGCAAACAACTATGAAAATAAACATTTTGGAGCTCATGCTAATGGTAAATGTAGTCATGTACTTTTGTGTACTGCTTTAATTAAGGTTCAAAACTCAAACCAGGAATTCATAAATTGTAGATGTTTACTAGATTCAGGTAGTGAAAAATCATTCATTCGTCGGAAAACAGCTATCAATTTAGGATTGAGCATAAAGGATTCGAAGATATTAGTGTCATGCTTAGGTACTTTCAATACAACTACTACTGGAGAAGTTGAGTTGTTGTTTACACCTCATTTTAATACTAATTACAGAATTTCAACATCCGCTTACATAATAGACAAAATTACAGGAAACATTCCAAGTGTAACTTTACCTTTGAATTTATATGAAAATTTCTAAGATTTAACTTTAGCAGATCCTACATTTCATGAATCGGGAGAAATTGATATTTTACTTGGAGTTAATGTATTCCTTACTTTAATAAATGGCGAGGTAATTAAAAGGGGCAAAAATCTTCCATTTGCATGTTGTTCTAAGTTAGGATGGATAATTGCTGGAACTACACATTTTGAATTCCCAAACCGTAAGCAGGTTTCAGTCAATACGCTAAACGTAAACACGGAGGAATTAGTTAAATCATTTTGGGATTTGGAACAAATTCCCACATCGAAACCTTTAACTAAAGAGGAAAGATTGTGTGAAAATCATTTCGTGGAAAATCACGTGCGTAGTGAAAAGGGTCGTTACTCAGTAAAACTGCCATTCAAGCCTAAAAGAAATGAGTTAGGTAATTCCAGACCATCAGCCTTTCGAAACTTTCTTAGTCTGGAACAAAAATTAATAAAAACTCCTGAAGTATATCAACAGTACAAAGACTTCATGTCCGAATATTTATCACTTGGACACATGGAAGAATTATCCGATGATAATCCAGATAAAGTAAATTTTCATTATTATATACCTCATCATCACGTGCTAAAAGAATCCAGTCTTACCACAAAATTACGCGTCGTTTTCAATGCTAGTGCCAAAACTACATCAGGGATATCGCTTAATGACACGCTAATGAATGGTCCCAAAGTACAAGACGACTTATTTACTATTCTTTTGAGGTTTAGATGCTATCGCATAGCCATTACTAGCGACTTATTGAAAATGTATCGACAAGTTCAAATTCATGATGAAGATCGCGATTACCAAAAAATATTTTGGAGAGATGATCCATCGAAGCCGATTAAAACTTACAGGTTGTGCACAGTTACGTACGGCACTACTTCCGCTTCATACCTGGCTACTCGCGTACTCAAACAACTAACAATTGACGAAGGCACTAAATTCCCAAAGGAAGCTGAAATAATATTACACAATTGTTATATTGATGATGTCCTATTTGGTTCAGACACAGTAGAAGACGCAGTAGAGTTAATTTCACAACTGAAAGAACTTTTACAAAAAGGTGGCTTTCAATTGCATAAATGGTGTACTAATGATCGCTCGATTTTGGAAACTGCTTTGAGTGCTCGGAACTCAAATTCTTCATGTACAGTAGTTGATACTAAATCAATAAAATTATTGGGTTTGGAGTGGTATCCAACGCAAGACGAGTTTACTTGTCACTTTGGAAATCTCGAAAACAGAGAGTGTTCTACTAAAAGAATAATTTTATCTTCTATTTCGAAAATCTTTGATCCACTTGGTTGGTTAGCACCTTTTATAGTTGCAGCAAAAATCTTGCTTCAAGACATATGGAAATTACAAATCTCGTGGGATGATCCCTTGCCAGATGAAATCAATCAAAGATGGAAAATCTATTGTGAAGATATCGCAAATCTTGAATGCATTCATATTCCTAGGAGAGTATTATTGCCCAAATCTACAAATGTAGAACTTCATTGTTTCTGTGACGCATCAGAGAAAGCTTACGCCGCAGTGATTTATTTAAAGTCTTCAAATCATTCTTCAATTTCGGTGCAGCTACTAACATCAAAAACTCGCGTAGCTCCCCTGAAAGTAATCTCTATTCCTCGTTTAGAACTCTGCTCTGCAGTTCTATTAGTGCATTTGATTCAAGCTGTGCAGAATTCATTGCAAATTCATGTTGACAGTATTTACGCATGGAGTGATTCAATGATAGTTTTGTCCTGGATACAATCAGAACCAACACGCTGGCAAACATTTGTAGCCAACCGCGTTTCAGAAATTCAATCAGTCTTACCTTCATCGCATTGGAATCACATAAAAGGAAAGGAGAATCCAGCTGATTGCGCATCAAGAGGTTTTTTGCCTTCAGAGCTTTCTACTCATGACTTGTGGTGGACAGGTCCTCAGTGGCTTAATTCAAATAATATTCCGTTCTCTTTCAACTTACCATTTTCAGAAGAGTCTTTAAGGGAACAACGGAAAAATATTTCTTGTTCAATTGGAACAGTCGCTTCGCAAATTCCAGTCCTTAATGAAGTTTCATCATTTTTGAAACTTAAAAGAATCATCGCATGGTGTTTTCGGTTTGCGAATAATTCAGCTAAATCTACCGCAACAAGAATTAAGGGTTACCTTAAAACCGAAGAATTGCAGTACGCTAGAAATGCAATTGTTAGAGTAGTTCAAATGGATGAGTATTTTAATGAATATAATCTTCTGAAAAAGAATCAACCGTTAAACTCAAATAGTAAGATCCTTTCTTTGAACCCGTTTATCGATAAGAATGGACTTATACGCGTTGGAGGAAGATTAAGACAATCCAACATCGCGCAGGACAGAAAATATCCTATTTTGTTGCCCAAGAAACATCACATAACACAGATTATAGTGAATCATTTTCATATATTCCATCTTCATGCAGGCCCCCTGCTATTGCTATCAGTAATTAGAAGAGAATATTGGATAATCCACGCTAGGTCAGTTGTAAGACAACAGATTTGGAAATGTGTGAAATGTCATCGTGTACGAGCTAAAACATCTACCCAGATAATGTCTGATTTACCATCGTTTAGAGTCGTTCCGTCAAAGGTTTTCTCCAAAGTTGGAATTGACTACGCCGGGCCATTTCAAGTGAATCCCAGGCAAGGTCGAGGAGTAAAACCAATGAAATGCTACATTTGTGTATTCGTGTGTTTTACTACAAGAGCTATACATATTGAATTAGTAGGTAATCTTACATCAGAATCATTTATTGCCGCTTTAAAGCGCTTTGTGTCTCGAAGAGGAAAACCAGGAACTTTTTCCTAGCTCAGATAATATTGTGCGTATCGTGAAGATCAAAACTGCTAACGGAGTTTTCAAAAGGCCAATTCACAAACTTAGTGTTTTGCCTATCAATGATTAAGTTTTTTTCCTAAAGCATTATAACTTTGTACTTTGCTTTAGTTATATAAGTTCCTGAATTGTATCAAGGCTTCTGTGCATCTGTTTTGAGAATAATTTAGTGTCATTGCATAATTTCATATTATGTTTTCTTGTGAATATTTTAATGATACATTTTTGCATAATTTAATATTGTTATGATAATTTCATTTTGTAAAAGCTATTTAGTTTGAAACGATGTTTCAACGCCGGGCGGAATGTTTCAGCCACCAGAGCTCTCTGCCTGTCTGTTAGATATTATTTCGCAATGCGCAGATTGTATGCGTAGTTCGCATTTTGTTCTTGCATTCTTAAAACCGCGCTAATTGTAACTCTGTTGTTTTACTTTGTGCTGTGTTGTGTTCGAAAGTTCAAACCGCGAATAAAGGTTAAATTTACAGTCCACTCGCATTGATGTATTCTTAGGTTTATTAATTTAAAGTTAAGATACCGCTTCGCTACAGTAGTGCATAAAGAAATTTTCAAGGTTTACGTAGATATTGTGGCACATTAATGATATTAAAGACCAGCTAATTATGAAATAAAAAGGAAAAAAAAAACCTCTTAAAATACTTTTCTTAAATTTCAGTTTAAAAATTTATATTGTATAAATAAAAAGAGAGACCTAAAAGTTAATCTTAATTAGCAATAGTCATTCATGTAAGTATTAAATGTTTTAATAATATACATATAAAATATAATATTACATACACACATGAATAAATACCGGGAAGACTTAAGTTATCCTGACTGAAATAACTTGACTATTAATATCATTCAGTCTTTTATTAGAGGACTATAAGTGTAGAGTTTCATTTCCTGAGATTTCTTTTCTCTCTTGCTGTAGTTCAACAAAGATTATATTGTAATTTCATTGAAAAAGTGTAAGATATCTAATTTCGTGGATGGACAGTGGATGACTTTTTCAATGGAAATCCGATAACGGAAGTGCGATATCTAATTCTGATATCGAAAAGGATATTTATGATGGTGCAATGACAAAAGCAGGTCACGAAGAAATTAATGAAGTGTTTTATTCTGACAGGAAAGATGATAGTGATGTTCCGGGTTTATGAATTGAGGATACGTTTAACAAAACATTTTTCTGAATGAAATAATATCTATTATCTATCTATCTCTCTCTACACACACACACACACATATATATATATATATAATTTAATGTTTTTATATTATTACCAAGTATTTCGGTAGTATTAGCAAATCGTATACATCGTTTTGAAAACAGCCGTATTCGGGTTTTTCACATGCCTATGGAAATTAAAGACAATGATACATCGAATTATGCGATTTTACATTGAAGTTTTGCGATTTATGCTTAAATATTTAAATCATATTATAAGAACTCTAAATGAGAAATCTGGAAATCTTATACATGTACCACTTAACATTAGAAAAATATTGAATCTTGATTACTGTTTTAAAATGATGATACTACATATTCTATTATTTTCATGTTTCAATAGGTACACAGTTTCGGTATTCAAAATTCTGATATGATTTTACAAATATCAGAATTTTGATATATTTATTCTTAACACGTAAAATAACGTAATATAATTAAAATCCGATATAAAAGATGTAGAGACATTAGGTATTTTTTGAAAGTAGGTGAGATGAAAACTGAGCAATGCATTCGCCGCACCAAACCGCGGACATCTTGAATACGCACTGAGTGTACTGGCCATTATACCACGAACGTATGCTAAGAAGGCGGGAGAAAACCTTATATACTCCCCCTTTTAAAGGGCGACTAGGGATCATCAGTTCCTGGTGGTAGAGAATCATCATCAACCATCGTTTTTAGTTCGGGCGTTACTAGAGAGCCATTAGGTATTTTTAAAGTAGGAGAGATAAAAAATGAGCAATGCCTTTGCCGGGACCCGAACCACGGGCCTCTCGAATACGCGCGGAGTGTGTTGGCCATTATACCCCCAAGGCATGGTAAGAAGGCTGGACAAAAACCTTATAAAGTTACTAAACGAAACTACGTATCGTATGAAATTAGATACTTAAAACTAAGTTTTAATAGAAAATTTAAAATATGCTGTTTTTCGTTTTCCGATTGAAGATATATATTATTGCGCTAGTAAACTAAAGCCCTGCTTTGTAGTTGATTAGTGTTAGTTAATACCGTAGTTCTTATAAAAATGCATTTATTTTCCAGTGTAAAGTTTATGCTGTATTCGCCAGATACCGATTTCTTTATTTCAAAGCAACGTTTGGCGCTTTCGAAAGAAAATAAAAGAAGCAATAGATAAAAATAATTCCGATTTGATGTAAAATGTGAGTCCTTACTATTCGATATGCAGTGAACACCATCATAGTAGATGATGGTTATCCACTCATCCAAATCTCCGATATGTTGAGTAGAAATGCAGAACTATAACTTATAACTACAATTATAAAAACTTCTCATTATTTAAGAAGAGCAGATTAGATAAATAGCAGCTATAAATGCGGAAATAGTGGGTAATTTACTGAAGGGAAAATTTCTGAAAACTTGAAAAATTGATTGATTGGTTGGTTGATTTTAATTAAGACCCATAGGATAGATGCTTTCACAGAAAACTGTTCTAAGATATACTGGATCATATTCGTACCATGCATGAGTAAATATACGCAGCCAGCCCCTTTACAAGTATTTGGATTCAGTTGGAATTAGCAGGATTAAGTGGTCTTAACCACTCGAGAATTAGTGAGATGTCCTTGAGAAACAGTAGTGAGCTCATACAGAATTTTAAGAAGCGGAATGTCAGATTTTCATCTAGTGCTAGGATTCGGTTTCTACTAACTTGAGTTATTCTGAAATATTTTCAAAAAGATACAGATTCATATTAATTCTTTTGATTGTAAAAATATACTTTATATATTATAGATGATATTACATATTTCAAGATTCTAAATTGTATTTTTGCCGTATTACATAATTTGAACAAATTATTAGGTACTTGAGAACAGATAAATTCCATGGTCTTCAAGGATACAAACTGGGAGAACTAAATAATTGACAGCGTATTTGAACAAAGAAATTTATAGGATTATATACTATGTGAAACAGAGGAGAAAAATTGCATTTTTAAAGAATTTAATTAAAATTTTGGAAACGCAAATGACTGAAAATTCAAAGATTTTAAACTAAATATTGGGGCAATTAAACTTTATCCAATTTTGATTTCTTCTATTAATTTTTTTGACATTTTTTGCAGTAAAAATTTGCAAAGTCTTGATGTAGTCCGTCATAAACTTCAGTTATCAAGTTACTACAGATTTCTGCATGCTAGCTTACCTAGACTTAATCCATGCTTCGATATAGAACAAAGAAGAGTGTTTCAACATCAGACGTCATGTATAAGAAAATTCATTAAATGCCTTACCAAGGTTGGCTACAGCGGTAAGTGCACTGCGTTGTCAGCGAAGATTCATAGAAAGTGCGTCAGAGATATAAGCAACATGTAGTTTTTCTGCGACTAACGGACGCAAAGTAAAATCACCATAGGGCTCGTGTAAAGATTGCTACCTTTTTTGAAAGTCCTAAATGATGAGCATAGTTTGAAGTCTAATAGCACTGTCTCTCATGGTATCATGCAGTTGAACTTCATGATCGACATCTTGGACGATGCATATCTCTCATTTTATAAATATACTTAAATTAGCTTTGCTAGTGATGAGAAACTCAGGTAGGTTTCGTGCATATATTGCGCTTCTGCCTTGGAGTAAATGGATGGCAACTTGTATTGTGATGAACTACAAGAGACACATCTGACTATTTAACAGAAAGGTCGTATTATGTTGTCAGAAGCTATAACATTTAATTTTATGGCTGTTCCATGTTTATGATGGCCAGTCGAACCGTTCAACGATATGCAGATAAAGTGTTGAAATATATGGTTTATTCTTTTCTTTGCGGATATACAAGGTGTAATGTTCTGTCGGGGCATTGCTGGTTTCCACATCTGTCGTGTGGTTACAGTTATCCTACAAACTGTGATGTCTTGATTGTCCAATTTAACGAATCTGTTTTCTGTCGACCAGAGAAAGGACTATATGGAGGGTATACGTGTTTTTTCACAATCACCAAAAGATGTCATTCTGCTCTAAATTTTTGAAAAAAGCATGATATGTTGTACTACACCACATATACCTCATCCACATACACAAGGGCAGTATACCGTCTCGGGAATGTTCGTAAGAGCTACACAGAATACTATCCTTAATACTGTCCTATATAAATAGTAGCCTCATACCACAAAAACTGTGTATTGCATGGGCACGCAAATAAAGCCTTTTCGTTTAATAGCATAGACAGTTCTTTCCTCAGCATATGGTAAAATTTCAATGACGTGCTAATTTCCACTAGTGATGATCTGCTACTGCTCCGCAGGCCACTTATTGATTGAAAGGTGTTTATTTGCGGTTCGCTGGTTAGAGTGACAGAATTTATTACTTTCTAGTGAATTTCCGAAATCTTTGTATAGTTTTAAATGCATAAGAATATTTTCAGGACCTATTGTGAAATCAACAGCATCACTTATCGACTTTGCAAATTTCTCCGTTGCGTCGTTTTATTCACCCGTAGCATTCTTATTAACCCACATTTCATTTCAAGCATCAGAATTTAAGTATATATTTCCATATAGTACATTTCAAAATTACTTAAATTTTTTACTGTCATCTAACATTTGCGCTGAGTGTTGTTTCCCTTACAAAACTATTTGGAGAGATCATTTGAAAGATATATCGCAAGAATCTTAAAATAACTAGTTTTTATTTCTGGCTACATTCTTAAATATTAGTCTCGTAGTTAAGGTTAAATAATGTGCGGAGTACAGACCCCTTAGTTTAACCTGATCCTCGAGGGTACAGCAATCAGCCACAGTTGTATCGGAACATAAGTAAAATAATGCTTGGAGAAAGCTGTATCAGTTAATAAACATTATATTGGTTGAGGTTACTTCATTTAAAAATGCTGAGAAAAAGAAAAATATGGTGGCAAGGATGTAAGAAGTACTTTTTATATGAATTTCACCATTTTCCTGTAGACAGAATTACCTTTTATTCCTTCATCTTGAAACAGCTATATCTAACTCTCGAACAGTTTCGTATTCTGCATTATGTTTTAGGAATATGCAGTCATATAAAAGACTAGTTTTATTTCCATAACAAACTATGATTAGTTTTCTGCTTAAAACTATGTAAGAATATGGTTCAATAATAGAGTTTTAAATGTCGGGTTTTTTTTTAAATCTGAGTTTAAAACTTAATATTAATTAAATAACAGAGAATATTATTTAATAATTTTCTTACTTGTATTAATTTACTTAGAGTTTGAATAATAACTGACTTTATTAAAACTGGTAGACTTAATTAAAAATATTAGAAATATATAAAAAGATGGGGAACGTCACTTTATGTTTCACTGAACTTTTGTAAATTGTTTTAATGTACACTGCGTAAAAAAAATAGGACAGTTCTACTATATCTCCCGTTCCAGTGGGCCGATTGACAAAATTCATCTTGCGTTTTTCATGTCTCCAAATCGTAACTTAGGATATGAATTAGATTTATATATAGCATTAATCTAATATAGGTGGTGGTGTATTTAATTACGGCAAAGCACACTAGGGCTATCTGCCTAAGGGGAGGAATGCCTTTCGTGGAGGACTTTCTAAGGGAAACTGGCTCGTATACACGTTACACATGGGGAAAACCACGAAAACGCCCATGCAGCCAGCCCGTTCGCGGGATTCGAACCTCGGACCGAACTACCAGTGTTCAGCGTCTTTACCGCTCGGCCGCTGGTGGGCTAATCTAATATAGATATTTTGACACAAACCAGTATTTTCTGAAATGACATACCAATCTTTTTTCATATTTCGATTCTACGTCTCAAATTATGCCAAACTGGCAAGTAAAAGAAATAGCTCCCCAAATTTTAGCTCCTTAATTTTAATTAAATTTAGTATATATTTGTTAACATATCTCTATTTATTAAATGTCTTTCATTCTTTCTTTCACATTTCGAAATTTAGGGTGATTCCAAATAAGTTTGTCCTTGTTTTATGTACAAAGTCCTTGTTTTATGGTTTACTTTTAAAATTTGTATTTTTATATAATTTTTATAATTTTTTCGAAAAATATTTTGAAATAAAAGTTTCATCATCAACTTGATGTATTTCTAAGCATACCTGCAAAACGTAATAGTTTTTTATTAATAATTTCCTAAGATATATGTGAATTTACATTTTGGCGTGTTTTGAAAGTTGGCGTATTTATTATAAGAGATAACAACGAAAATGTGTATAAAATTGTGTTAAATTATTTGAAAGTATGAACGATGACTTTTTTCCCCTCGTTAGACAGTGAACAAAAAGTAAATGAAAATAGGTTGATATAAATTAAGAAGTTCGCCTTAAATTTCTCCGTAAATTTCTCACCAAAACTTACAGAATTTAATATCTAGGCATAATTCGAATCGTAGCATGGAACAAAAATGATATGTTATTTCAGAAAACGTCCGCTCTTATGTCAAAATACCTATGTTAGAACAAAGATATGTATATATCTAATATATATCCAAAGTCGCGCTTTTGAGACATGCAAAACGCAGATGTGATGCAGATGATGTATCGATTGGAATATATAATGCATTCATATTTAATATAAAGAACTCAAAATAATTTAATAATGTAACGCATAGTAACTTAATACTATAAAGAACTTGTGTCTTTTTTTCAATTCCCAAATCAAACAAGAATATCATTTTCTTATCAGCTCTTACTTTTTCTATTTTGTCCTAGCGAATATTTTCCTCAATACCTGCTGCAGCATTGAATGTTTTTCAAATTGAGGTTAATAATTTAGTGTTTTTTTATAACTTTCACATACGTGTATCTTTCTACAACTTTTGTTCATATTGTCTGTAACGTTAAAAATAACGTTTGTAATATCTTAACTACATAATAACTAGCCGTTTATTTGCTGCTAAATTTGTTACTACTTTAGATTAGAGAATATAATTTCAATAGCTGTCGAAAAATTGACGAGTTTCGTAAATTTAGCTTTAGCATTTCGCGGTTTCAATATTTTCCAATATATATATATATATATATATATATATATTATTGCAATCCAAGTGATCAGATACCGATAGGTATGTTTGCATTTTTATCTTTTTGGTAGTCCTTTTTTAGTTTAATTTGGCCATTTTTAATTTTATTTTAATTTTAGGTTGCTCTTGGCAATCTTAATTTGATTTTTTTTCTAAATAATTTTTAAACTATTCAATTGATACTTCTTTTTCTAAAGCTTTTATGCTTTTTAATGAAACTTCATTTGTTCTAGGCAGTTTTTAGTCATGAGAAGTTTAGGGAAATGTTAAGTCTATTTTAATTAAATACGTCTTTAGTTCTCAGCAGCTTTCTAAATGAATCTTCGTTTCGTTCTTCATAGTTTTTGCTTTGAGTATTTTTAATAAGTCTTTGTTGCTCTCATCAGCTTCTGAGTATTTTAAAGCTTTTTCGTTAAACTTTCGTGCGTTCTCTGCAGCTTTATATATGAGTATTCTCTGGTTATTTTGATTCGCAAAAAGCTAATTTAATACTCTTTCAAACCGCCCTTATTTTAGGCTTTAAATACTGACTTTATAAGGTATTCCAGCCGCCTTCTTAGCGTGTTTCGTGGTGTAGCGGTCAGTACGCCTCGAGCGTCAAAACGTTGAGGGCTACCTGCCAAAGGGGAGGGATGCCTTCGGGGAGGACTTTCTAAGGTAAACTGGCTCGTATACACGTTACACATGGGGAAAACCACGACATCGCCCAAGCAGGCAGCCCGTTCTCGGGATTCGAATTTCCGACCGAACTACCAGTGCTCAGCGATTTTACCGCTCGGCATCTGGTGGGTTATTAGGCATATGAAAGCCACGCTGTTTATGCTTTTTATCTCAAAATGTAATTTGTAGATATTTCCAACCGAATATAAGGTTGCCGATTTGCCTGTTTTATTTTCCATGTCGGCGTATTTCTCTTGCATCTTGATACACACAGATATTTTCTCAAAAGATGAGCAGCGCTTTTGGGAAATAAAAAATGTTAAATTATAGAGATTGAAATATTTAATACAATACTTACAAAACTTAAACTGAAGAAAAATCTGTCGTTATTTAAGAAAGTGATATTTTATGCAAAATAATAATTAATCTTAAGCCTAAATAAAAAATTCTTTTCCAGAAATGAAATCTTATATATAATTATATAGAAAAGATAAGAATCTGCAAACCTCTATTCATTTTAAATTCTATTAAGTAAGGTATTTAAAGAAATGGTTGTTTTTCTCATAGATTAGGTAAATAAAATCTCTAGGCATAGTAAAATACATGTTTTCAAAAAGATAATTTTAGCAGAGGTAGACATGCTTCAGATCTCGACACCATCAAAGCCATTTTTGTCTAAGGATATAAGCAGTTTGTTTAAAATGATAGCGTAGTTAAAATGTATTATGCTTTATATTATGTCTGAAAATAAATTTAATTCTGTAATATTATGAATCAAAACGAGTCACCCTATGCCTAAAAAGAAATATAATTTCCGAGTATTCTGAAACGTGGTGAGTCACCCAATCCTTAAATGTTGGTCACACTGATGACTGTAAAGTTTGCTACCTACACAAATTCCATTAAATTTATGGCAAGATAATCTAATCTAATCTTATCTGTTATTCTTCTAATAAGCGCTACGCGATAAGAAATGTCAAGCGAAAAGTTTTCTTATTCATACTTTGTGTCCAAGAACTTAAAATTCAAAACTCTGGAGTCATTAGGTTTTTCTTTTTTAAGCAGGAGGGGTGGATATGGTGTAATGCCTTCGTCGGGACTCTAATGGGGACTTCTCGAATACGCGCTGTGATACCGTTACACCAGGAAGATATGCGGAATAGATGGAGAAAATACGTTTTAAAACTCTCTCTTGCATTGCTTGTAATCAAAGCAAATCTCTGTTTGATTAGGATATAACATTCTGTTTACAGTTTAACTTATTGAACTAATAGTTGATCATGAAAGAATTTGTACTACCAGTGCTAACCAGTACCATCCAACAGCGTATTACTTCTCATAATACATCATTAAAATACTGCTTTTGTTACTTTTCTTAATATATTCCTTCTTCAAAAATTGTCAGCTATATGTACTACATCTTCTGAGTGTGGTTGAGATATAATAAAACAAACTAAAGGAAGACAATGAAACAAAAAAAAAAAAAAAACAAAGCTTGTTATTTGACTTTTAAATACTTACAGATATGCTTTTTCTAATCAACTACAATTTTGTCATTCAGATTATTGAGAATTTTGATACTTTCCATTTGAGTAATCTATTACTTTCTCAGATATGAAAAATATATATTTTGGATGTTTAAGGAAAATTCTTCAATGCGTTTTATGCAAGCACCATCAGCTTTATCAATATTATAGACTTATTGTAAGCACAAAGAGAAGAAGTGGTAATTTCAAATCTTCTACAATCCTTGTTAAAATTCGGCTTGATGATAACCGTGTTAGAAGGAATGATATATTAGGCACTAAGAAGAAAGAATTAAGCGATATTATGTTACTACAGTGAACATTTCTTAATTTAAAGTATCAAAACTTTTAGTTTATTCGTCGGTTTAAGTTATGTTAAGTTTCTTCTTATGTTGTTATTCATATAAAACCTACTTCTGCTAATTATTTCGAAGATTTGTAGCCATAACTAATTTAGGGTATGATTTTTCTGTTCGCGAAATATATTTTCCTTCAAATTTCTGGTTTCAGGAGACTCTTATTAAGTTCTTAACAGACAAAATATTTTTTAAATATAATTTACGTTTCTAAGTCATATTTGGCATTTTCTGGATGCAAAAATAAAATTTATTTTTATGAAAGTTGTCTTGTGACCATTCGGATTCAGTAACACTTTAATTATGGTACATATTTTAATGAAGCACAATTTCTTCCGCGAGTAAACAAATAATTATTTGCGTAAACAGAGGTGATAGGTCTCGTACAAACAAATGGCAGAATTTTCGAATCGCGGACATAAAATAAAATTTCTGTTATTTAGTTTAGAGCAGATATATTCTTCATTAATGAGAAGGTAAATAACATGTAACAGTTTCTGAATTTAAATCTTCTTCTGAAGTAGTATAACATTATTACAAATCACCTGATGTTTTAAAGGTATACAGAAAGCTCGTTACCAGTCACTTATTCCTTTGTAAATATTTAACGAAATGTTTACGTACGAAGTTGCTTTAGCGTGCCTTCTACGTTTTACGCTTCAAAGAAGGTATATTGTTTTTAATGTACACAGAGAATTCCATTCTAGCAAAAAATGGATGAGAAGAACGAAAAGAATCTAAAAATATCTTTTATCAGATGATTTTAATGCGCAAAACATAACGCCTTTAACTAATTTCTGCGCGTCTCCTCGATACTCGGAAAACACTTGTTAATGTATCGCTTAAATTTGTCTGTTACTAATTAACAGACAAGCGATTTAAATGCAATGCTTAATTATTAAGAATTTATTTCACAATTTTTAATAATGTATATATATTAAAATGCATTTTATTTGTATTATACTCTTTAATAATTTTATAAGCATTTTTAAGTTTATTCTTCATAATAACACATATTCCCATACAATTGGTCAAAATAAATTTTTATTTTTTGGCGTTTTACGTTTGTTTCTAATATTATTTGACTTTTACAGGCGAACTTGTTTTTGAGTTAGTAGACAACATAATCTGATACCTCCAAATCGCATTTCTTTTATTTTGGAAAAAATACACCACGCATGGATAAAAGCCAATATATAAGCTGATTTATTTATTGTAAAGGTTGTATAAGAAAATATGTTTCTGAGCTAAAAATAATAAATTAATTTCTAACATTTAAAATTACAGACAAGGTGATGTATCAAGGACGAACACGTGCTATAAACAGATCCAGTGGACTACAGACTCGAAAAGAAAATAATATTTGAACTTGAAGCAAACAGAAAAAAGGAAAAAAAAAAAAAAAAACTTGAAATATTTAAAATTTTGCATTACACCCAAAAGGGCGTTTTTTTTACCTTTGTGTGTTACCTTTGTTTATTAAATATAATGTTTCTCACTTAAACCATAAAATTCAATTCAACAGCAAAATAATTTTAAAATGAGCAGCATATCTTTAGAATTTCCGATACACAATCTCGCGCGCTGAAGATAAAAGTGTTTTTTTCTGTACAGTGTGGCCATTGTTCGCTTTTAAATCGCCGAATTTGTTAATCAAAAATTCGTTAAAGTGTTGCAAAATAAGAAATCGCTAATAAAACAAAGTAGGGCTTCCAGATGGCCATATTCGGTGGAGGATTACGTTATTCAAAATTTGATGGCTCTAGGTACCGTTCTTTTATCACAATGCGAGAAACATGCATACATTTATGCAGATTCTTCATTATTTAATTTCTTTAAATATAACACAGGAAGATAATATTTGGTGGCAGCAATTTGAAAAGTGAAACGGACATTTCAAGTTTTTGACGCAAAATGCGAAAACAAAATTAAGCTTTTCTGGGCTAACGCTCTTTGAGCTAATAAAGTTATTTAAATATGTTAACGCGAAATTTTTGAAGTCTAAATTGAAAATAAGCGAACAGTAATGCATAGAATTTGAAGTTCAAAAAACGTGTTTTTGCTCTTGTTAAGGAGTTAAAGCAAAGTGTTTCAGTATCAAAAGCGAAATTAAAGCGTGTTCTGATCTTCGAAATATTAAACTAAAAGTTACCGTGTGTGCTTTAAATTGTTTTAGAGGATACAAAGAACTGGAATAATACGCTAAATGTATAATTATTTTGCATGCAATTTTCACTTAATAGAATGCTAATTTATATACAATTTAAAGATATTAGATTTTCTTACAAAAATTCATTTAAATTTCGTTGAGAGCAACATAAATATCTTTAAGTAAGAACTTTTAGAAAAGCTATTAATTTAAGAAAAAACAGAAATGAAAATTTTATCAGGTTTTATATTCGTACATATTGTACAAAACTCTTGATTACGGATAATAATTCCTAACAAACAATATTAATACCTTTCTAAAGCGGTATGTCGTTAAATAGCCACATTATACTAAAACTTTTAAAACTTCAATTTTTCAACCTCATACCATTTCTATTCATATGCGCGTAATATATTTATATTTATTGCTCGAAGTTTTAGAACGCACCATGCATAGGAATCTTTGAACTGAAAAATGTGTACTGTTTTTGAATATAAAATTACGAAACGATTTTTGCTTGCAGGAATTATACCCTCATTTTCCCGTCTAAAATTAGTATATATTTATTCATTTTTATAATTCAATGATTTGTACACCTAATATATGATGCTTCCATCGTCTTCGGCATTCCCGGTAATCTGACTGTCATTTATTTCTATCGATGTCGGATACGAGATTCTACTGCCTTTAAATCATTAAGCATTGCAAATTAGCTTCCTTTGTCCAGCCAATTGTATTGTCCTTAGAGTTTGGCATTTCATCTTTCACTTATGTATATGCATGTATATGAGATAATCACTAAAATATTTGACCATAGAATGATTAATTGATAACTTTGTATTACAAAACAAAATCTTAGTTTTAAAATAATTTTTAAAAATGTATTTTCGTGTTTAATTCAACAATCAAAATATGTTTAAAATTTTATCCTACTTTAGATAATGTATAACAACATTCCTATGCGAAACAATTAATGTTTAACTCGAGACATTTTCGTAAATTACTAACATTTCTAGTCATATCTTAAAATAAAACACTGAATTGTTTGAAACATTTAGAAAGTATTTCATTTCATCGTGTATACTTGTCTTTCCTTTGCATTCTTCTTGGATTAATCAATGAATCTGGCATGCATCATTTGGTGCGTTATCCTTTAGAGCAATAAATATCGACCACTGATGAGATAATGGATAGTTTAATATGTCATAGCTTATCTAACTGGAACTTTTATGATACAATAATTTCAAGAAAGCTTTATGCTGTAGGATGAAAATGGATGGACCGAAAAGATAGTTTCATGAACTTTCCGTGTTTCTGTCAGGTTTATTTCTGACTGAAGCAAAATTTTTAATCAAAGAATATTTCAGTCAAGTATTTCGCTTTCAGCCACCTTTCATTCTCATAGTCACATGATGGAACATTTTTAACTCTCTCTCTCTCTCTCTATATATATATATTGGATATTCTTTTATCTATTAACTAAGCGTTGAGGAACCTAGTAAACTACTAAGCTAATAATCGCTTAAGTCCAAGAACATAAACGTAAACTCAAGAAAGGCTAATTACCCTTTATTACTTAAAGTAAAAATGCACAGATGGCCCCTTTCTCAGGGCGTACAACAAAACCTCCACTTGGGCTTAAACTAAAAGTTATAAGAAATAAGAACTAACTAGTGTCTAACTAAAGAGATTTATCCGAAGCTAACACAAATTCTAAGCTAGTTGGCCCGTAATATTAAATTAGCTAGCGAAGTAATCTAAAGGCCCGTAATACGGCCGAGCGTAGTAACAGTTAGAGAGACGTAGCTAAAAGGCAAACGCGCGCTATTCAGGAATCCTAAATCTTTCTCTTGATGTCAGTGAACTTAGTTACTTTCTCCTTCTCATTTGCATTTAACGAGATTCTAAAAACTCATTCTGTTAAGAAGCTGTAAGCTGATACTAGAAGAGATAGGAAAGTGATATAAAATTAAAATAACTGTTATAAAATTAGCATATACTTTACAATATGTATATAGCTTGAAGCAATATTGAAAATTTGCTCGCAAAATAAAATATTGTTTCACTTATATGAAAAGGACACTTTCTTATTTTTACATATGTAATATATTTTATATACTTATTAATATATTATTTAGATGTCTTACAAGGTTACGTTGTATGAGTATAGCAGAGTACGCGAGGATTATGTGCCTAAGGGCAGGGATATCATCGTGGATGATTTTCTGAGGGAAACTGGTTGTTAATCACGTAAACACTCATTCAACAAGCTATCGATACAGTGTCTGGAGTTTAGCCGGGAACGGACTACTTGTATCCAATGGTACTGATTATTGGATGATTGACGGTTCGTCGATTTTAAAATGCATCATTATTTTTCTATAATTTAAATTTTGTATTTGATTAATGAAGTTGCAATGCTTTTCTTTAACTTATCATTTCATTTTTAAATTGTACTACCCTTAAATTCTCCTTTGGAAATGAACACGTACAGGACTACGTAAATGTTTTTCGAGACACTCTGAGATTTTCAAAGAAAAGAAAGTAATTGCAGGTTCTGTGAGCTGATTAAAATTTTTATCCATCAGCTTTTCTATCTGGCAGTTAGTGTTATTAGGAGTTTTTCTATTATTGCATTTCTTGCATTTTTTTATTGATGAATGTAATATTTTGCCAACAGTGTACCACAGCTCTTCCGAACAGCGATACACCTTAAGTGTTACCAAATGCAAAAGTCTGCTGCAATAGTTTAATTCATTTATTATGTTCTAACAGAATGAAAACATGAATGGAACATAAAGCATATTAACGTTTGTCAAATGTTTAGAAGTTCGTTTACTCAATACAACTTACAACCCATTACAGCTGTAATTTAATTTTTTGTAGTTTCACATTAAAGGTACTTGCATTCGAATGATCATAGTATGCCTCTATAATAAAGATTTGCTTCCTTTGGTCTTCCTTTCTGTCAGAGGATAATCCATATACTATATATATACATGCATACATAAATCCATGTCTATCTATCTCTGTGTGTAGGTCACGATATCAAGTATGCTTACCTGTGCCCAGGCAATTTAAGTCTCAGAAAAGAATTACAAAATGGGAAAGCAATTTTGAAATTGTAATTAAGAAAACATCACGTATTTCTAGCTTTTTGGGGAACTAAACATTTTTTGGCCAAGATCTTGGGTGCTTATGAAAAACAACATAGTTTAAAACCTGTAAGCTTAGTAAAACATTTAGAGTTTTATAAATACAGAATTATTGAAATTGAAAGAATTGAAATTAGCAGACGATATTTTAAGGGAGCGCATACACCTTAAAACCCTTAAGATATTCAAATATATGACTGTTGCAAGAATTGGGATATTTTATTTATTTTAAATGAAATTACTTCCAATCTTTTACAGCTCACTACATAATACAGCTGCTTTCTGAAATAGTAACCAGAAATTTTTGTTCCCACAAATATTTTTATAATTTAATGTGCTTTGCAACAAAATTTGTTATTCGTTCAAGTCATGTTTCCACCATGCTCGCACTGTTTAAAACATTATGTTGTACAGTTTAATTCCATATTTAACCCGGCGGAAGTTGCACCAAGAAAGGTTACTAGAGTGGGCGCGTGGGGTATCACATACCCCAATATTTAAAATACGATAAAAATAGTTTTATTTAGTTTTGAAGCTGTTTTTCTTGTTCTCGTGTATTATAAATGCGTGAATAATAATTGGGTTTCAAAAAATTAATTTCTAAAATAATCTTAGATTTAAAATTAAGATAAATGAAAATGATAACAAATAAACATCATGCCTTTATGTCTCATTGCATCTTTAATACACAACGCTTATATTATTTCTTTACACTTTGAACAAAATACATTCATGTGTTCTTGGCACAGAATGTTTTCACATTTTAAACATTGCATTCACATTCTTCTGTCCTTGGAGCGATTGCAATGAAAGTAAATGCCTTGTAAATTTATCACATCTTTCATATTTAGTAGTTTCTAATTTCATGTATTCGTTTTAATTCTTCGTCGAAACTTCTGCTTTTGTTTTGTATGCAGTACGTCAGTTTCTTGGTAAAGTATTAATCTGATCTTTGTTCAATACTCTTTTTCATTAACTGCATTGCTAAGTCCTTCAAAAACAGACTTCTGTTTCTGGTTGGCGGATTAGCAGTTGAATGTAATATAATTCAAGCATTCATAACAGCAACATTCAGCACAGGAAAGAAAATTACCATTGGCAAACTACTTGTTAATCTGGAAATAAAATAATTGGCTGACATTTCATCCCCCATATCCACTGCTCCTTTAGCCATATTATAAAAACATATAATACCTGACGTTGTATTTTCTCCAATAGTATCATATATAGTATGATCGTTATATAATGTTGAAAGCATAAGAAAAGTTTTTCCTTTTTTAGGAACATCAGGAATTAATGTTTTATCTTTTTCGAAACCAAAACAGTGTAGAAAATATTCCTAGTTTCATCTTCAGTTTCCAAAATCCAAACTTCATCGCTTTCAAATATTTCTAATATATCTCACAGGCGTTGCATCTCCAGTTCATAGGGAGTCATTCTTTTTACCATAATGCGGTTAGAAATTTTTAAGAATTTAATGTCAAGTACTTTAAAATCACTTGCGAGTAGAAATATTTACTGTTACACTCTAGAAATAAATTTCTGAACTAAATATTCAGTCAGAAAAACACTTACGCGGACAGGCGCGTGGGGTGTGTCATACCCCAGTTCCATCAAAATACCGATAAATCTTTTTCTGAAACACACAGGCAAAGGAAAAGCGGTTCTGAAAGTCAACCACAAGTAGAAACTCAGCTACTGAATGCAGCATAGAATTTCAGTTTCACAAGTTAGGAATATTCCACTTTTATGTAGGGGTGGGGTATAATACACCCCACGCGCTTTCTCGCGGGTTAATATACAGCTTTTAAAACATTTGAAAAGTACCGTGAACCAAAATTCCTAAGAATTTCATGTAAAATTTTTATTGTATTTGGAGCTGAGTTTATAAAATGTATTTTATTAAAAAAATATGTAATGTTTTCGTGCATAAATTTTTTATTACTAAAATATTCATCAGATTTTTGGTTCAGTTAGAAGATAGCGCAAGGTGGAAACATGACGTGAACACATGAAATTTTTCTCACAAAAGCAGATTAAATTACAAAAACACCTGTGGCTCAGCTGTAAAAGGTTGGAAGTAATTGCTCTTAAAATAAATAAAATATCTCAGTTTTAGCGACAGTCACATATTCGAAGATCTTAAGGGTTAAGGTGTATGTGCCCCCTTAAAATAATCTGACGTAAGTATAACGGAAATTTATCTTCCTGCAGTTTCTTCTGCATCTTGACATTAATTGAAAAAAGCGCTTAATGGTATGCCATTTACTAGTGAAAATAATTCGGACATATTTTCATAATCTTTGATTTTACTTATTTATAGTTTTAATATTACTTTTATTTTTTGGTCATATTGATGTTCTCATAAATTTCGAGACATCATTATATTTTACAGCATGTACTATACTGTTACATATGTGGAATCAAAAGAGGAGTTCTGCTAAAATCCATATTAAAAGAAAGACACTTTCTTGATTACTGGAGAAATGTACTGGCTTAAACTCAGAGCAAAAAATTTAACAATAACTGTTCCTGTTCGTACTGGTATTAAAAAAAGACTTCTTAGAAATCCCCTGCTGTGGTAGGTGTCATGGACGTAATACCTCGCCACAGATTTCCCATGTTGCCTAGCTTTCTGCCGTTGCCTCGGTGGAAGCAACAACATTAAGGAACACTACTAGCAAAACGAACTTTAGCAATAGGCGTTGTAACTGTTGGAGTTCCAAGGGGGGAGGAATAGAGAAATAGTGCAGTTGGAAGTTCCTTCTAGAACAGAGGGGGGGGACTTAAAATCAATATCGTTCGATACGTCGTCATAGCTTGTTCACGTCAGAGGTCATCTCTATACCCTCGTCGTTCAATCCCACAGTCTTCTCTACCCCCTATTCTATTTAATTCTCCTTCCCTATAGTACCCTAGTCCCTAGGGTTGCTGCCAAAGCTCCCCGAGAATCTTCTTTCACTCTCTTGCGAGTTTCTTTTATCGTTTCTATGTAAGGGGGACTCCTTTTCCCTTAGTTATTTCCAGTTTATTCCTTTGATTTTTTTTCTCCTTCCGAAGGATAAATACGGTAGTCATGAGCTGGACGTGCTTTAACTACAAGGAACGAAAAAACGTAACAACTTCTACTAAAGCGCATGAAAATAAGTCACACTGTTAACTGGTTTCTATTTGGGTTTTAAGTTTTTTACTTTGGTAATATGCTGATAATAGTAGTTCGTATAAGTGAAGAGGTTCTCGGTGCGCAGATGCTACGCTAGTAGAGAAAATATCTGGTAACAGTAATCTGTCTTTCTCTTTTGGTTTTGAAAGAAAAGTCCTACATTTTTAAAGTAAATTCCTGCTTACAGAGAACAGTTCAACTGTTAGAAACAGGCAATATCGTCAGTTTAAAAATGCATTTATGTTGGCTAACAGAAACAACAGAAACAAAATATAACAGAAACAAAATATGAAAATAAAACCATTGGCAAATCAGCTATTGTAATTTTTAAAAACTAAAACATTTAAAATCTGATTAAAGCTAAATCATTAAACTAATGCAGTTAATATGAAGTTATATGAAAAATACGAGAACGTTTTAATGATTATGAATGCCTATTAATTCTAATTTATATTATACCCCTAAGCCCTACATCATGAAGAGGAAACATTGCAAATAGCAATTGCCAATAACTAAGAGATATTATTAGGGCAAAATGCATGAAATGTTAAATCAAGCCATATGACCACAAATGCATAAACTTGTGTAATAAGCATTAAATAATAGTAAACAAAAAATAAATAAATTAAAAAAACATTTTTGCCGTGACTGAGTAGAAAACAAAGCACGGTCACAGATTATTTTAAAAAATCATATGCAACTAAGAAAACAAGCAAATAACTTCATAAATAAAGGTAATGCAATTAAATTCACTAAAGGTAAAACAAATGAACGAACAAACAACTGATAAAGCTAATGCTTTGCATTTTACTTCAAAACATATATCATAAATACTAAAACAAATATTTTAATTAAAGGTATTACAAATACTCGTAGGTATAAATCAATGGTCTATCTCAAAATATATCTTTCGCTTGCCAAGTATGATCTATTACATTTTTTTTAACTTTCCAGAAATATATAACTGCAGGTTCTATCAATGACATTTAGTATTTGTGGAGATTAGTTAACACTGGTTAGCCAGACGCAAAGAAAAGTAGCCAAATGGAAACTAATATACCTTTTCCTAGAATAATATTTTAACTGACAGTTTAATTACTTTACTTCCAAGATATGTGTATTGTAACAATTGAAGGTGAAACATATAGAACGTACCAAACAAAGTGATAGCTTGTCCAAACTTTAACTTATTATCTTTCATTTTTCTGAAAGCATCTTCTTTTTAAAAGGAAGTCGACGTCTGTCGTCATTACCCGTTCCGACGTGAGTGGTCTTCACACAAATCAGCCTCGTTAATTTATTGTTATTCTGTACAGTCACGTTCAGCTACCGTTCAGAAGGTAAGGGAGGGAAGAGAATCCTAAATGAAGCCACTTACTGATCTTGTTTCTGAGTTAGTAGTTCCCCATCGACTGACACGTTCTGCTTAGCACGTTCGAAAGCACGGAGAGAGTTTCACTGTTGCTAGTACAGATAAATACTAGTCGTTAAGTTCTTTTACAATCTAAAATTATCCGTCTAAATGTAAATAATTTATGCTGCAGTTTATGACAGTAAAGGACTTAAGTAGATATATGAGATGGAAGGTCTTCAACGCAGAAGTTTAATAGGCAAAGAATAAAATTTTCTTCGCAAGAAAGACTTCTTTTCATTTCTTTCTTAAACCTGAGTACGGCAGAAAGTTTCTCTGATAAATTTCTCGTTGCCGTAAGCTGCAATTATGAGTTTTAATGCTACAGCTTGAAGTTCTTGAATTCTCGTTCTGAAGAACTTGGAAATTTATTAGCATCATTTAGTCTTATTTAGAAACGAAACATTTTTTATCATAATATTTGAATTATTTTAACGTTTTGATACTTTGTGTAATGTTATAGACAATTTATCAATAATTTATTTAAATTAACTGTAATTATATTTAATAAACCACAGATTGTGTGTCCCGGCTGTGGCCCGGCTGTAGCGTTTAAAACCACTGAACACTTATAGTTTGACTCCATTTCGAATTTCAGCAAATGAGTCAAATGTATAAGTAGTGTTTTAATTGCTTTTTCCTTACCTAGCATCGGCACTAGTTGGGCATTATCAGAAACATCTTCGTTAAAGGCATTCCTCTCCTACAACGAAATAAGCTTCGTATGTTTCCCCATATTTGGACTAAACAAACAAGCACGAATTTGCGTGTGTTTCGAAATCTTTTAATCTTGCATAAGATAACTCTCCACCAGGTAATTAAACATTGTTCACATGTAATAAGGTAAGAAAATTATGTGGCACTGCCACTTTTAAGGAATCGTAATGGGCCTTCGTGTATGATTATATTTAAGTGTGGAAGTTTGTAAATTTCAAAGTGTTTTTCGAATTAAAAAATAATTAATTAATGAGCTACACTCATTTTACTTTTCAGATGCTTACTTCTTTATTTTACAATCCCTTTTGCGGTTAAAATCATTAAATTCGAATGATGTCTATTAACTCACTCCAAGCTAATGCAAATAACATCACTCCCTCAAATTATTAAGCTATCTATCGTTAAAATATTTTATGTTATGCGTAATTTTAAGATCTATGTATTATCTAAAGGTTTATCCTATAGCAATCAGTCATATCAAGTATTTTAGCTCATCTTCCAAAATTTTTAAATCTAGAAACTGTAACCTTAAGTAATGAAGTGCTATTATATCAGAAAGGTTCATTTTGTTTCATCCCTTAATAAAGTATATATTAACATTAATTTTGTTTAACTTTTCATTTTTTCTCTGTTTATCATGTTCGATACGTTAGTAAGGAGATTAATTCTGAATGCATGGATAGCAAAATATAGAATTATTCTTTACCGTTGCTTGAATCAGGACTATCTACGTATTTAAGAAAGTTCATATATAAGTGTCATATGAATTATAACATCTATAAGCGGCATATGAGCGGCTATAAGTAGCATATAAATTGCTGTATGTTTATTTTCGTATTAACCTGGATAGACGCATGTTGTTAAATGGGAGTAAGAGCTGAAAACTGAAAAGAGGTAAACAGCTAAGGTAAAATAACAGATGCTAGATGAACGAATGGGCGATAATATTACGCGACATACCCTTTTGAGTATTATCTTTAGCAAAAATGATGTTGATAATTTTATCTCAAACACGGATTAATTAGGTGTTTTAGCACCTTTTACGTTCCACGTAAATGATTGCTGTATCGAATTAATAAAGAGTTTTCCTAAATTTATAACCTTTTTTTAATTAGCAAGCGCTTTGTTCCATGGATAGGACAAAAGCTGCTATCGGGAGAGACACCAGATTTGTTTAAACTAGATAACAGTGAAATGCAGCTGTTTGTGGTTTCATATTATTTTGTAACCTAACAACAAAGAATTAAAATAGATTGGAGAGAATATTTTCATTAAAGAACAACTTAAAATATCCTTAAATATAAGAAATATGTATTTTAGGTTAACCATATCGATATGCAAAGACTTACGATAAAATAATACATTTGTAGAGTCATTAGGTTATTTTTAAAGCAAGAGTGATGAAACATGAGCAACCACCTTCGCCGGGATTCGAGCCACGGACCTCTGGAATACGCGTCCAGCGTGTAGATCACTACACCACGAAGGCACGCTAAGAAGGCGGGAGAAATACCTTATACATTTAAAATATTTTTATTGATACTACGTAATCCTTCTAGTCCATAATAACAGTGGCTGTTGATGAATTTAATTTGAACCATAAACATAGCAGCAAGAGAAAACAAATATTTAACGGAGCATTATTACCAAAACACCAGATTGAATTGCAAAACAAATTAAAGTGCTATGACTAATTTTTAACTTGAGTGTACAGACAGTTTCTGTAGTTTTCAATAATTTCTTTACTGCATTTTTTTACACAGGATCCCTTGGTTGCGAAACTTTGCTTTTCTTACATGCGTGAGGTTAAAATTATTGGAAACTTATTACATTGCTTCCAGTGTAATTTGTTGAAGCGACAGAAACGTACTATGTAATATTTCGGGAGACATATTTCGATGGCTATGTTTATTGTTTCTATGATGCCTCTTCTACTAAGAGGAATGTGGCTACGGTTTTCAATTCTTTCTTCACAATCATTGCATTTAAATCCAAATTTTTGTTTTCTGAAAGAATTAGTAATAGCATAAGATTAACCTTGACAACTATTTTCGGGAAAATATTTCCATATCGTGACATGATCACTCTGTTACTTTTAAAATTGTTTTTCATCTAATGTAATTGAACTTTTCTGCAACTCTGCGTTTTCTTTAGATGCATCAAGCCCACCAGCGGCCGAGCGGTAAAGTCGCTGAACACTGGTAGTTCGGTCCGAGGTTCGAATCCCGCGAACGGGCTGGCTGCATGGGTGTTTTCGTGGTTTTCCCCATGTGTAACGTATATACGAGCCAGTCTCCCTTAGAAAGTCCTCCACGAAAGGCATCCCTCCCCTTAGGCAGATAGCCCTAGTGTGCTTTGCCATAATTAAATACACCAACACCAACACCTTTAGATGCATCAAGAACTGAACAATCGCAACTTGATCTCTGTTTAAAAACTCTCATTTTTCCTCTTACTTTTGCAATGTGGTGATATTCAAACAAAATAAAACACTTGAATTAGATAAGATGATAAATTTAGAGAAATAGTTACAATTCGTAATAATAGGATTAACCTAAAAATTTAAAGTTGGGTCAGAACAAATGGCAGATATCACGAAACACTTATTTTGATTAAAGATTTTGCAATTCTGTGCTACAACGTAAATTACAGCAGCATTCGATAATAATCCTGCTTAAAATTTTACTTGCTACTATTATTATGGGAGAAAGTACTTTGCAAATGGCATACTTTGAAAGAGATAATGAAATGTATCTAATTTAAACGTTTCCAACTGGCTATGGTATCAGCTGAGATAAGAACAATTTCGTTTCTTTACTCTGGCATCGTTATATGATTTCGCATTAATAGGAAGGAAATGCAGGGATTAATATCACAGGGTGCTTTGTCTCAATTTGTCGCATATATCTGTTTTATAAGAAATTGTTTCATGTCTGTTGTTCTATAATACAAAAGATTTATTTTGTGTTACTCATTAGCGCATTTTTATTTATAAATCACCATCAGCATTTTAAGACTTGTGTTAAAACATGTTATAAAGAATATTATCATTTGATAATTTTATCTGTTTAAGAAAAGAGAAAAAATAAAAACAGCTATTGGACACGTTCACATCATCAAAATAAAATATAAACTGAAATGAAATTTTTGAATGAGATTATTTATGACATAAAACTGATATTTTAGAATTACTAAAGAGCAGTTTACTTAAGATTTAGTATTCAGAACCTTCTGCGATCAATACATCTTTAATAATGGCTTATGTTATACACTGTTATATTTTCAGAGGAAGGACTTTCTTAAATGCAAGTTTCGAACATTCCCTTGTATATGTTCCCTTAGTTATAGAAATATGTTCAATATTCTCTTTGTTTATTAATGATATATGTTACAGTCAACAAAAACGAAATCTTAGGTTTCACAAATAAAATTAAAAATATTGTTGACATCGCTACGACTTATGTATGAAAATTATGATTGATACAGCATCGATTTTGAAAATGAGAGATTAGAATGCTATTAAAAAGAAATAATTTTTTGTTTATACAGAGACTTGTTTGTGCAATACATATTGCGTAATTTAGACTTATAAAATAAATTATATTCATGATACAAGATTTTCTAATTTTCTTTCACATTTTGCATTTAAAATAAATTTGATTTTTTCAATGAAATTAGGAAACCTTATTGTCCAGCAGCAGTCTTTATAATATCAAGCTTTCTGATAAAATGCACATAACACGTCTTACCCATTATGAATGACAACCAAACGAAATGGGGAACCTCAAATATCTGCTCATTTGTACGTCGGGACACGATTACCTTAGTACGTGCTGAAGTAGTTAGAAAATTCTTTGAAGTATCTGCGAAATAAGATGAGTTAGTTTCTTTACGAGCTAAAATCCTCATTCTAAATATCAATTATTCATTTTAATGTTTAAGACAGGGTAACTGAAAATAATTTTCTCATTTTAGTGAAAAAGCTGTTGAGACGGAATGTGATTACCAAAAATAATTATCAAAAGAAAGCAATATCCCCTTTTGTAGATATTTATTACTCTATGTTTATCATTTATACACACATTTACGCGTTTTAAATTCCATTTCTTCTATATTAGGCTATGAAATATAGTACCTAACGGATAAATATAACGGAAATATTATGGACAGAATGCATTTTTTTTATTTAAATAAGTGAAACTCATTTAAGAAACTGAATCGGGAAAAGCTTTCTCTTTCTGTAACTGCAATGTTCCTTAACAATTTGCAGTAATAATAAGAACTTTAGATTGTTTCACTGTGGAATGAGTGGTTAAAGCTATGGAAGACAAATTGGTTTCCTTATCTTGGATTTTTGGCGACCTCATATGCCGGTTGCATGGGTTGTCACAATTTTCTTCATACTTAACGTCAATACGAGCCAATTTACTCTTCACGAATTCCTTCGGCCCTTTACAAAGCGTTCCCTGGACAGTAGTTCTTGAGTAATCTGGTATTGATATTATTTGCAGAAGACTATTATAATTATTACTTTACTAACAACAAACTCAATAAATTATCTTTAGCCAATATGATGTAACAAGTACTGCGGAATAATTTATGAAGAATAACTTAATTCCTCCGTGCGTGATTTCGTGCAGAAAAGGACTAGATGTAATTGGAAAATTTGTGATTAAAATGCTAAAGTTAAAATACATCGTTAATTTCTTTCATTTCCTGAATGAAAATGTAGAAAAAAAAATTTCTGCACATTTATATTTTAATTTCCTTTAATACTACAGCCAGCACTAGCATATTTTAAGCTAAAATATCATAGTCAGCAATGGATTGCATAATGCATGATATTTAAGTCACTTAATATACATTTAATGCCAGCAAATTTAAGTAGTTCATTTAATACCAGAAATATTTATATGCATTTAAAAGTTCCAGATGTCGCAGATCAGCAGTAATTATATGTGATTCTATTTATATTGATCCTTTCTAGTACTTTTACAAGTTAAAAGTTTCGCAAAATGATTACTTATGCTACTTCAGGTCCAAGAGGGTCAAAAGATCTGAAACCGAGAAACATTTATAGTTCCGATACGGTGTACTATTTTTTGCTGGCGATCCATGAGACAGTTTTGTAAATAATTTCCTAGATTATCGCATGTAAAACAAAATGCGAAACAGTTCGCTTTAGGAAATTTTTAAGTACCTTCCGTACGTAAATAGCGTTTTTAATGTTTTCATCAGATATTTAATTAGTTTAAAGTTCAATTGTAAATGTAAGTTTCTTATTAGATAAAGCTTGCTATAATTTGGTTCGCTCAAGTCCAACAATACGAGGATATGAATATTTCCAAACCACAAACATTAGCGTAAAAACAGAAATTGGCCACTAAGAAAACCATCTACCCCACATGGTGAAAACATGTCTCACTGTAAGGTTTGCTCATTCCACATACATCTTGCAGTGGTATCAAAATAATTACAAAATAAAATCAAGAAATAATTATTTCACTAATACTTCTAAAAGGGCATGGTATTTTACGATTTTCTCATTCAGCTAAAAAAGATTGAAGATATGCTTACTTTTTGTCTACATTAGGTACAGCTGATGATCTGAACCTAATGTGCTCAGGGATATTTTTATAAGCATTCCTTTATGTACGATTCCTGTTGATTTAATCTTTTCTGAAATAAATAAAGATATATTTTTCACCAAATGAGGTCTTGTTTCAACACTTGCTTCTCAAGCATTTATTAGCAGTAACAGAACTAATCTGTCATTTAACCGTCTCAACTCAAAAATCAATCTGTCATTTAAACGTTTCAAAAACGTTGCTTAAAAGTGCATTATAGGTGGGGTCGACCGATATTATATCCAAGAGAAAGGGAAAAGCTTTATCTTAGGTTTGATGGAGAACATCCTGCTCGATAGATTAGATGATTTCCTATTCTTCTTCTTTACCACACACCAGTAAAGAGGACTTCGGCTCGACAGCATTTTAAGTGCCCTATGCGTAGTGACACATTATTTACAGACATCCATTATCTTCTTTATATTTGAACTTGAGCTCAAGGTTAGGGTGCTGGCTTCCTTAGCACTATGCCAACAGAACAAGTGATGATTTATGATTATGCGTATAAATACTAGCATCATCATTCGCAACTCTGGAGTTTCTCAGATGATATTTCGAAGGGCAGGTTGTACCATTTTTTTTTAGATAAATTGCATATGTCAATTTAACAAAGGTGAACAAGTGAGTCTTCTAGCATCGGAGTGCTTGAAGAAGTACAAAATGACTCTATGTTATTCTCTTAGTTTCCCAAGTCCTCAAAACTGTGGTTCCTTATTATTACTGTTTCTAATCATTCTTCGAAACTACCATTTTTTATGCGACTTGACCGTCTATAGTATAAGAAATATGGTAGGAAATATTTGTAAAGGTATGTTTATTAGCGAATATTTGTAAAAGTATTATGAAATTCATTATCTCATTGATGGATTTTTAACACACAGAAGAAAAGGAAATCGTAATTAAAAGTCCGTGTTTTTCCTTTGAAGTGGTATATAATTAAGTTTATATAAAAGCATATCATTTTTAAAGAGACTGTGCTAAACCTTTAAAGGCGAATACAGGTCTCCTTCATTTTGCTTTATTAAGGTGCAAATTTCAAAAATAACGGCACAGTTTCAAAGATGATTGAATTTTGCATCGTAAGGCGTTTACACAGATCTGACACTTGATCTTAAATATATCTTTCCTAATTCAGAAGTCAAACAACAAAAATCAGCGTTAATTTACAAAATTTTCACAGGACTAGTTTCGATGGTTTTACCGAACCATCATCTTCAGCTGCAAAACCGCAAATGAACAAGATAGGAAATAATGTTTAGATAAGATAAGAAAGCCTGGACAAGAATAAGCAAGTGGCGCCATCTGTTGGCGAAACCAGAACTAAAACATAATTTCTCTAAAAGCTGAAGGCAAATTTGGATTGGAATTAGGATCGTTAACTAGAACAGAAAGATTTTTATGAATGTGAAATGCCTCTAGAAAATCCAGTTCTCCAATGGAAGATGTTTTTTGAATAATTTTGGCAGCAGAAAAATTGAAAGTCTGATTTTCGGACCAACAATGTTGAGCAACAGAAGACTTCTGTGTTTCCTTTTTTCTAACATATGCCTCATGTTCTTTGACGCGAAATTTTGAGGCTCTCTCAGTTTGGCCAATGTACATTAAACCGCACTGGCAAGGAATCCTATAAATACCCCAGGAATTCATATCCGGAATGGGGTCCTTGAGTATAGAAGTTGGAATTTTATTGATGGGAGAGTAAACAACCCGAAAGTTAAATTTCTGCAAAATATGTGCAACTTTATAGCTAATTGATGGAAAGAAGGGAATGACAACAGAATTTTTATAATCTCCTAAAATAAGAGTGTGGCTTTTAGTGTGTTGAGATGAGAATTTTTTAACTGCTTGATTAATAATGTTGGGTGAAAAGCCCCTGTCAATAGCTATTGCTTTTAAATAATTTAGTTCTTCATCAAGGGCTAGTTTGGAGGAGCAAACTTGAAGAGCACGGAAAACATAGGAATAAAACCTATAAATCACCCAACATTATTAATCAAGCAGTTAAAAAATTCTCATCTCAACACACTAAAAGCCACACTGTTATTTTAGGAGATTATAAAAATTCTGTTGTCATTCCCTTCTTTCCATCAATTAGCTATAAAGTTGCACATATTTTGCAGAAATTTAACTTTCGGGTTGTTTACTCTCCCATCAATAAAATTCCAACTTCTATACTCAAGGACCCCATTCCGGATATGAATTCCTGGGGTATTTATAGGATTCCTTGCCAGTGCGGTTTAATGTACATTGGCCAAACTGAGAGAGCCTCAAAATTTCGCGTCAAAGAACATGAGGCATATGTTAGAAAAAAGGAAACACAGAAGTCTTCTGTTGCTCAACATTGTTGGTCCGAAAATCAGACTTTCAATTTTTCTGCTGCCAAAATTATTCAAAAAACATCTTCCATTGGAGAACTGGATTTTCTAGAGGCATTTCACATTCATAAAAATCTTTCTGTTCTAGTTAACGATCCTAATTCCAATCCAAATTTGCCTTCGACTTTTAGAGAAATTATGTTTTAGTTCTGGTTTCGCCAACAGATGGCGCCACTTGCTTATTCTTGTCCAGGCTTTCTTATCTTATCTAAACATTATTTCCTATCTTGTTCATTTGCGGTTTTGCAGCTGAAGATGATGGTTCGGTAAAACCATCGAAACTAGTCCTGTGAAAATTTTGTAAATTAACGCTGATTTTTGTTGTTTGACTTCTGAATTAGTATTTATTCGGCGTGTTATTGTGTCTTAATTATAGAAGCCCCAAACAGGCTTACATTTTGCTTTCTTTTTTGCACGTGGTGTGGCCGCCATTTTGTGATTGTAGGAGTTTCGGTGAGTACATTTTTGCAATTTTCAAGTTATGTTTATGTTTTGTACATTAGGATATTGTGCTTTGCTTGTCTGATTTCATGTATTTTGCTTACAAACATTTTGTTTTCTATTCATTTCAGTGAGGGATTTTTCTGTTATTTTGTGTGTACTTTATTATTGCTCAGTTAATTTAGTTTGATTTTCTGCATTGTTTATCATGCCTTCATCCGTTAATCGTTTCACTAAATTACGCCTGAAACGGCAAAAATTCCTGAATCATCTTGACTTTTTACTTAAATGTAAATGTAAAAAATTGGTCCCCAATTTTATTCAAATCAAATCTAATCAAAAACCTTCGAGTCGCGTTTCAAGAATTCTGTTAAATTGCAAACTTGCCTTACTTCGGTCCGTGATAAGGGATACACGTCAACAATTGTCCAAAATTGAACATGAACTCTATAAGCTTCATCTGGAACTCGCTAAAACATATCCAAAATTCACTGCCCTTGAACAAAAGTCTTGGTCTAGAACGGAGAATGCAGTTAACCGTCATAAAAACACCCTTGCAGTTAAATTCGAAAAACTTCTTTTACAGTCTTCCAGTTCAAGTAGTTCAAAAAATCTTCCCATTGTAAACATCAAGCCAATAGTTAATATTTCTAATGTTAGTCTTTCAGAAGAACAAGAGAGAATTCTAAAATATAATTTTAACTTCTCACAAACCTGTAAACCCTCGATTCCAAAGATTTTGGCTCCTATCGAAAAAGCTTTCAAGTTCAGTAAAGTTTCAGATTCACAGAAAGAAATGATTAGGCATCTTATCGCTCATAATGTGAAATTCAATAATAAACCTTTGAAACCAAATCTAACTACGAGAGGAAGAGCTACAATGCGCGAGATTCATTCTAACCCGGATATTGTCGTTTCAAAGGCCGACAAAGGTGGCCAGATAGTCGTCATGGATAAGAACACTTACATCGATGGTGTCACTAAACTCTTATACGAAGGACCATATAATCCGATCCCTAAAGATCCTTCACCTTCGGACTTATCCAAAATAAAAACTGCGATCAAATCTTCGCAAATCATTTCAAGCAACTTAAAACATTCGCTTATCCCATCTGTTGCGAATTGTGCCAGATTATATGCTCTTCCCAAAATTCATAAAAGTGGTATTCCTTTCCGCCCTATTGTATCAAATTTAGGTACTGCCTCGTATCCATTAGCTAAATATTTAGTTTCTAGATTTTACACTCTATTAGACAATAACATTTACACCATAAAAATTCAATAGAGTTTGTAAAAAAGGTTAAAAACATTTCTCCTCGTAATTTACTCATGGTTTCTTTTGATGTAAAATCATTATTCACCAATGTCCCAGTGGAGGGTGCATTAAGATGTCTAGAAACCAGACTTCGCGAATTTCATTTCTCTTGCATCGAAATTGATGAGCTAATTTCTCTCACTCAACTCTGTTTGAAACAAACACATTTTGTTTTCCAAAATAAATATTACAAGCAAACTGAGGGATTAGCCATGGGAAGCCCCCTCAGTCCCATCCTGGCTGATATCTACATGCATTATTATGAATCAAAATTGTTTGAAACTTTAAACTTCCCGGCATGGTTCCCCTACGTAGACGATACTTTTACAATGAATTCTATTGATCCTGCTATTCAGTTCACTTTTGAACTTGAGACTTGCAATGCTCTCCCGTTTCTCGACATTCTGGTCACACGTAACATATCCAACTTCAGTACTACGGTTTACCGTAAACCTTCATCGGTTTGCCTTCCACCACACTTTAAATCATGTCATCCGACTAAACAAAAGTTAGCTTCATTTTATTCCTATGTTTTCCATGCTCTTCAAGTTTGCTCCTCTAAACTAGCCCTTGATGAAGAACTAAATTATTTAAAAGCAATAGCTATTGACAGGGGCTTTCCACCCAACATTATTAATCAAGCAGGTTAAAAAATTCTTATCTCAACACTCTAAAAGGCACACTCTTGTGTTAGGAGATTATAAAAATTCTGTTGTCATTCCCTTCTTTCCATCAATTAGCTATAAAGTTGCACATATTTTGCAGAAATTTAACTTTCGGGTTGTTTACTCTCCCATCAATAAAATTCCAACTTCTATACTCAAGGACCCCATTCCGGATATGAATTCCTGGGGTATTTATAGGATTCCTTGCCAGTGCGGTTTAATTTACATTGGCCAAACTAAGAGAGCCTTAAAATTTCGCGTCAAAGAACATGAGGCATATGTTAGAAAAAAGGAAACACAGAAGTCTTCTGTTGCTCAACATTGTTGGTCTGAAAATCACACTTTCAATTTTTCTGCTGCCAAAATTATTCAAAAAACATCTTCCATTGGAGAACTGGATTTTCTAGAGGCATTTCACATTCATAAAAATCTTTCTGTTCTAGTTAACGATCCTAATTCCAATCCAAATTTGCCTTCGGCTTTTAGAGAAATTATGTTTTAGTTCTGGTTTCGCCAACAGATGGCGCCACTTGCTTATTCTTGTCCAGGCTTTCTTATCTTATCTAAACATTATTTCCTATCTTGTTCATTTGCGGTTTTGCAGCTGAAGATGATGGTTCGGTAAAACCATCGAAACTAGTCCTGTGAAAATTTTGTAAATTAACGCTGATTTTTGTTGTTTGACTTCTGAATTAGTATTTATTCGGCGTGTTATTGTGTCTTAATTATATCTTTCCTCTTTAAGATCAAGGCTTTTGGTATATATTTTTAGTATGTTCTCTACATTCTTCTGTTTGGTAGTGTATGTTACTTTATTCAATACATTATTTTTCTTTGGCCATACACCTATTCTCAGATTTTCAGATTTTCTTTTCGGTTATATGTCTACTGTGTACAGTGCTTTAGGTGATGTAAATGTGAAATGTTGAAGGTGCTTTTAACCGTTAAAGAATTGTTATCATTTAGAAATACCTGCAGAGGATTGAATTCTTTGAATGATAAAATTAATAATTTGCTTTTAGCTGATATCAGCATAAATTATTCATAATATACTTTTATATTATATTTTTATATTGGAAAATTTAAAATTATGAAAAGAAAACATTTTAGGTAAAATCCTGTGATTTAAAAAATGAAGAATTTGACTAGCAAGTATGAGTATATATTTAAAGAAGTGAAATGAATGGCTTGCATGTAATGTTTAGAAAGTGTGAAATAAATTTAAGTCCATAAATTTATATTTAAATACGTTTTAGTTTTATTGTACAAAAAATAGAACTTTCTTAACACCAGTGACCTAAGCCATTTCCAATTAGTAAAGAGATAATATGAAAGCTTTCTTCCGGTATACACGTATCTCACACGTTTTAATAATCAACATCTTGAAGGTAAAGTAAGTGGCTGTAGAATAAAACAGATGGTTATAAAAATTTTATTAATATACGAGTTACATCTTACTTGTATGTCATTTTTTTATGAAGTACTCGTATGAAACGTTGCGTAAATTTTGATAAGTTTTTCATATAATATTTGATCTTTTGTTCAGAGCAATTGTCTCTGTTTGTCATCGAAACAAAATACATAAAGTAAAGCAATATTTGTAATTTTATCTTTCTTTCGAATTAATGCTTTAAAACTGAAGAATTTTTATAAGAAAATGTGTGCACCCATCGATCATTTCATTATCTCACGATCAGAAAGTCAAGTGTTACTAAACGCACCAATATATCTATTCTACGTTGCAGAAAAGAGAGACAGGATTATTCCTTTCATTCCTTCATGGTTTACCGCAATCGATTAAGCAGCATATTCACTATTTTTTGTTCATCAGAAATTAAATCATTTGAAACATTTTACTGCTGACAAATCTCTCTCTTATGCAGCAACTCATAAAGCATTTTAATAATTTTCTTCATAAAATTATAAACAATATTTTCTCCTTTAAAGTGATTAGAATAATCTTATCATCCGATTTTATCTTCTGTTCATTTAATCATAAATTGCTATTAATCGTGAAATATAAAATTTTAGCTTCTTGATCCCTCCTTATAAAACCTGTGACATTTATATTTAAGTTTTACTAATAATTAGGTTTATATAACTTGCTTTCTTAATATAACTTCGTTCGTCGCATCACTCGCTCACCATAGAAGCATGCAAATTATATGGAAAATGCGCAGGTTAAAGCTATGCCGCTTGCAGTATGAGCGGCATAGGATGTAAAATTTTAACCGACAGCTCAGTGGAAATCGCTCGCTGCACCGCCGTTTGCTGAAAGGAAGTGACTGGGACAGCATAACATTAGATGCTTGCAGCTTAAAGGCTTCGGTAAAGGTTAGAAAATTAATTTTTCCCCTTCCCATTCAAATGAAGTTGTAAAACTTAATAGATTTTTAAAACTGAAATACATAGTAACTGTAGTTTAGGAGCAAGGCGCTTTAGTTAATAGTCGACAAGAAGTCGCAACATTTATTTTGTTGTTACATTTAGTTGTATTACCACAAATAATGACTTATAGAGTTTTGACTTAGGTTTTTTTTATTTTGAGTTTTTATTTGTGGCTCATAATGGATTATTAACAAAGATGACATCGACAATATTAGTGTGTATGTGTATGTGATTATGGCAAAGCCTCGAGGGCTATCTGCCTAAGAGGAGGAATGCCTTCGTGGAGGACTTTCTAAGGGAAACTGGTTCGTATACAAGTTACACATGTGGAAAACCATGAAAACGCCCATGCCGTTCACGGGATTCGAACCTCGGACTGAATTGCCAGTGTTCAGCGACTTTACCGCTCGGCCGCTGGTAAGCCTCACCAATATTAGCAAAAACATTTAAGGTTAGCTGTTAGTTTTGACAATAAACTTTTTTTATTTAACACCTATACAAATTGCAAAATCAGTGCTCACATTTGAAGACTGTACGTGATTTAATTCTTGAGAGAATTCCTACTGTCCATTATTACCATGGTTTGCAATGTATTAGTCAATTATGTTAGCAAAATATGCTTAATGCACAGCTTGTCCATTTCTTTTTAAATTTTAATTTCTCCAATATGAAAAAGAAAGCGTTTTTGTTTAGAGAAAGAGATTTCCTTGAAACCAGCATACAATAAAATCTTTGGAAATTAATAAATGATTTATAGATTTTTCCTTCCAGACCCTATTTCATATTTATTACTATTTTTAACTTTTTCATTGGATGGTCTCCAGTTTTTTCTTTTTCCTTAATTATTTATATTTCGATTATTTAAAAAACGAAATTCTTTCAAAACTGCTGAAAAAATACATTTTTTTAATAAAAGAAGTCTACTTTAAATTCATCCAAATTGCACTCTAAAATTAACACTAATTTAAACCTGCCTTTTAAAATTCAAGCAGGAGCATTTCAGTAAAAATTGTGTAACGCCTTCGCCGGGATTCGAACTTTGGCCTTCGGACTGCTACCTGACGTGCTTTCATCTACTTAAAGAAGGCACGCAGTAATGTTGCAAGAATTTATATGTACGGAATTTGTATCAGCGAGAAATATGATCATCATCAATATACATGTTATATATAACATATTTCTTCGAGGTTAACCTTCTTCCTTGCTAATGATAGTCGGTTTTCTGTTTTCGCGAATTCAGTCAAACATGTTAACTTAGATTGCCTTATTTACTTTCAGTAACTGCCGTAGAATTATAATTTAGAATTTCGAATTGTGAAAAGAAACGGGTAGAAGGATTTGTAAATTTCATTCAGATTCACAATTTTATGGATCTTTTGCAAATCTTAAAAGAAGAAGTTATGGAAAAGTGTTATTTAATATTAATAAGCAGATCACTTATTTCGCATTATATGTGAAATATATTCAAAATGCTGCTTAAAGTTGCGATACTGGATTTTACGCAATTGGTTATGGAAAGCTTAAAACATAAATAATGAAAATCTTTCTCAGATTAAGGCTGCTTGAAATACATTATTCTCTTTATTTTAGATGCACATTTATGATGCAGTTTCTTCAAATCTGTTATTCGTTTTCCGTTTGTATGTCATACAAAGAAAAACTAACAATAATTTAAGCTACAACATTATCTTTTAAATACTTTTCTTTTTTAATGGCGTTGGCTAAATGGAATTAGATATCGTGTAAAAGCTTTCATAATGAAGTTTACTTTGGTTTATGATTGTAGAAAATGGGAAATACTAAAACAAAGAGACAAAAATAAATAAATAAAATATGTATTTACATATGAAACGCTTACGCTTAAGAAATTCATTAATGGATTTATGAAATAAGTGCATAAATATTCCGTGCATTAATACTTGCTCTTCGAATTAAATGTAGGTTTTGCTTTGATTCTGAAACAGCTATAGACAATATCTATGTTTTTAAAAGAATTATTACATCCAAGCGTTTAATTGTGTATATACGCTTAAGAGATCAGCTTAGAATTTGCGCAATACTAATTTATGTGCAAAATGCTAACTGTAAAGTTTTACACAAATGTTTGAAATAACAGGAAATTTATGTTGCTGAAAATATTGAACTGATTTAAAATTTATTTACGTAATCATCAAATTAAAATTAATTGTTTTATAAATTTGTATATTGCTATTTAATTTCATTCGATAAGATTTGATAGGTAGTTGATGAAGCAAGCTTTTTTAAGGAAAAATTTTTTTTAACTCTAGAGTAATTAGGTTAATTTGAAGTAGGAGACGTTAAAAATGTCCTCGCCGGCGCGCGAAGCTGGAACTCTCGAATACGCGTCGAGTGTGGTAAACGTAGCACCACGAAGGCATGCTTGAAAAAAGGGAGAAAATATCTTATATACCTCCCTTTTAAAGGACAACTGGGGATTAGGGGGCCCAATTGCCGAATCCTGGTGGTGAAGAATCATCCTCCATGACCTTCTAATTGACGACCACTGTAGAGTCATTATGTTAATTTGAACCCAGAGACGTAAAAAATAAGCAGTGTGCTCGCTAGGACTCGAAACTGGAGCTCTCGAATACGCGCCGAGTGTGCTAATCGTCACACCACGAAAGCATGCTTGAAAGAGTGAGAAAATACCTTATAAAATAAGGTTGTATAAACCAGGCGGATGTGGCTGCGCCCTATTTATCACCTTACAAAACATTTGAAATAAATTATTTTATAGTAACTGTAAAATCAGATTATTGTTTTCAGTACAGGATGAAAAATGAAGGTTTACCAAATAGAAAATTTTGTCAGGCAGCATTTTCATATAAATAAACTGTGATCTATTACCAAATGATATGTTGATTTGCTGTGTCTTACCTCACTTGCTTGAGAGTAACATCAGAACAAACCCACACAATACATTGTGGCAAAGACAACAAGATTGCATCTGTCGTTGGCAAAGCCTTGAATACCAGCCAGGTGACAGTATGACTTCTTTCCGTTTTTCCCCCAATTTTGAAGAAGAGCACCCCGGGCGGACGTGCCCGAAGATTTCCCATCTCTCTTCCTTTACCACCAACCATTCGAGAGGATTTTCGGTCCGCCATGTACTGAGAGTACCGCCATACCGCATATACATTTACAGACACTATACATCTACAAACATCTATGCCTTCTCCGGGATTCCAGCCCGGGCCCTTCGGTAACGCAGTAAGCTTCTCTAACCACTATAAACGTCTGAGCAACACAACTGTTATCTAATAGTTGATAAACGCATGTGCTACATACAATATTACATCTCATTTTTATTTTTAAATTTAAAATTTCGTGTTAAAATTTGTCATATTGCAAACGATTATTCGTACTTACACGTACTGCACATGGATCTGAAAAACTAATTTTCATCCCACCAGTATAGGTGTATTTAAATAAATGGGTCAAATTTAACTCTTTAAATTCCGCGTGTTAAAATTCGAAACATGTTAAGTACTTTAAATTTTCATAATATTTCACAATAAAAATATCTGCCACATTTCAAGTCATGTCCTTTATTATCACCGCAGTTTCTTTACTCCTCTGTATGAATTAATGTTTAAATTCATGCTAGATTATTTTCGAAATTTCTACTAGAAAGGAATAATTTTAGGTACTTAAAGCTGTGTAAAATAATTCTTTGTGGATTTGGTTTATAATTATTTATAAACACCCATTTAAACGTCTTTGTATTAGAATGGCAACTAACGTTCATGGTGATGACTTCGTATGAAGAGTAAGAAGTATGAAGTAACGTTGCTTGAAGGTTTTATGGTTTTGTAAATGTGTAACATATATAAAAATCGTTTTCTCTCATGAAGGCACCATTCCCGGAGAAAATTAACAAGCAGGGTACTAAATGGGTGTTTATAACTATAATTTATACGTAGAAGAGGAATTCTTGAAATCAGTTTTTATGAAATTCATCTCGAAAAATGTATGTCAGAAGAGGTAGAATTGTTAAGTGAGACTCTTCCGTTCTATCGTTTCTAGTGTTCAAAATCAATCCTTGCAGCCTCTTGAACGTCTAAATCCTTGAAACTTGAGCTGCTTAAAAGTCACTAATGAGGCTCAATCTCTGTAATAAATGCCAAATTCATATGCTGATCTCTGCATAATTCTACAGGGTTGTTTGGAAAACAATTTAGTTTCATAAAAGTAAATTACGAAAACTACGAAAACATACGTAATGTATAAAATTAAATCATAGTCTTGTAATTGCTTTGTAGAAATAGCTAAATTTGTAGAAAACGATAAGGTTTCTGAAACCACGAAACAAGAAATAAGAACTGTCTCTTCAGTTACTCGTTAGACGTGATAATCACTTATAATGTGAGATCGCACATGGGAGATCTGATAAAATTTAACTCCGATTTCCTTTGATAATTAAAGAATGCGTATACAGAGATTATTTGAAACCACGAAAAATCCACACAAATGAAGCTGTCGAAGTTTTTAAATAATTTTAGCGTAGTATTTAAAATAAAATTTACGCATAATTTTCTACCTTAACTTTTATTTTGTTTTATTCTTATTTGATTCCATACTTTTAGGTTTATTTTGACATTCTACCGGATAATTCAGGAAATGCTACTTTGGTATGGTATTTCACCTGAACTTAGATAATTCGTTATTGTGATCTGAAATCGTGTTTATTGCATTTCATTGTGTTCCTTCTCGCTGTTCACAAATTTATATAGCCTCATAGAAAATACTTCTAAAAAATTATTTTTTTTTAATATCCACGCTTCTATGACTTCTTTACTTATCCAAATCCTTGGAATATCAGAAATAAATTAAACGGACGTTAGATCACTTGCCTAATTTTATTAGCCATCGGTGTATCAATTTTTTAGCTTATGAATACATATTTAGCTTTTATACCAGTCCTCAGTTACGTGTAACAAAATTTTGAAAATCTTGAGTTACTTACGTTTAATAATATACATTAAGCAAACAAAAATCTTTCACTTTCTTCAAATGCCCTATAACCTTTTGTTTTCGGTTAATCCACAGAAAGGATTACGCGTAGACGGATAACTGGGAATTCAGTGCCTAAAATTTCATTGATAAACTGCAGAATTTTAAATTTTTATGTAACTTTTTCATTCCAATGAAAATTTTAAGAACATGGAACACTGTTGCTTTAATACAGAGCACTTGCAAAATTTTAGGACTGATTTAAAAAAAAAATGTGAAGCTGCACATGCAATTCTTACTTATACCCTTTATATTGTATCCTTAAAATATCGGCTTACGTGAAAAAAATTGAATAAGGTTTTATGCTGGATTTTGTGCATACAGATTCAATGACTGTGCGTTACATCAGATACTTTAAAAGTGGCGCAATGAAATGGCAGAATATTTCAAAGGATGACACCTTTATGCTGCTAAAAGAAATATACCATATTAAATATTAGTTGCTGTTAGCTTTACAAATTGTTTTTTAGTGAAAGATTTTTATGACATATTTCTCAAAATCTTTAGAGACTTCAGCAATTTATTCCTAACATCATTCATTTTGTCGGAATTCAGAAGAGACAGGCTATATTCAATAAATAACCATTTTCTCTAAATGCTAAAATGTGTGTGTGTGATTATGGCAAAGCCTCGAGGGCTATCTGCCTAAGAGGAGGGATGCCTTCGTGGAGGACTTTCTAAGGGAAACTGGCTCGTATACACGTTACACATGGGGAAAACCACGAAAACGCCCATGCAGCCAGCCCGTTCGTGGGATTCGAACCTCGGACCGAACTACCAGTGTTCAGCGACTTTACCGCTCGGCCGCTGGTGGGCCTCTAAATGCTAAAATACTTAACTGCTATATATAGTTCCGAATGGCAATAGAACCACTTCGCAGCTATATACATCAATTATATACTATGTACCTGGAATATATTAAAAAAGACTTTTGTATTATTAGGATTATTATTAATAATAATTCCCTCGAAATGAAAGATTCGTAGTCAAAGATAGCTATATTTGATATTAATTGAAATCGGGTCTTTTTTTTTTTCCAGCGAACCATCTGCGAGACTTACATCAATATCTTTCAATTGTTCTGCTCTTATTTACTTTACTGAAGTAACTTTTTATCCAGCATTGGTTCAGATTAGTTTCTTTTTCTTTATTACCAATTTATTTAAGCCTATGTTCTACCTGAAAATCTAATTCTGTTCCGTATGTTACCTGGAATTCTGCTATTAAAAGAAAAAAAAGGATGTTTCTGGCATTTTCTATCTTTTAGTTACTTATTACTTTTTTATCTTTTCCTTGTCATGATTGACGTTTCAATCTCTCCGAGTACGTTTCTGGATTATTATTTTGTTTATTTGTAAGTTTCGGAGAGTTCTCTTTTATTTTGAGTTATGTTTTGTCTTTTAAGGTTTTCTGTAGGAGATTTATTTTGTTTTAAGACTCTTCACTCGTACGAAAGACTTAGTGGGCATTACCGAGATCAATTTGTTCTTTATAACAGAATTCTTTCGTTATTTACAGCTAAACTTTAACGCATCATTCTAAAGTTTTAAAGAATTCGAAGATAAAAGTAACTGTTTTATTCATACAGGACATGTTTTCAGGAAAGAAACTTTAGACATACTTCCAAGTAAAGGAAAATATATTTTCAGAAGTTTTTCTTTTGCTAAATACCTTATTTGAATTGCAAATATTGCGGATGTTTTTATGAAAGCTCAAGCGATAAAAATGCATAATTGTTCTTTGTTAACCTCTGAAAATTGAGAAAAGAAATTTTTCAACAATAGTCCTTAAAAAGTTCCTGCATAAGCTCCGTTTCTTCACAAATTCCATACAACGAAAAGATCATCCCAGTTTTTATTATATGTCCTAAATGACAGGCGGAAGATAAGGGAAATTTCATCTTTATTTAAATTTGGAAAATGCTGCACTTAATATTGTAGACTCATTAGGATTTTTTAGAGGCGGAAAAGATGCAAAATAGCAAACGCCTTTCCCGGGAATCGAACCACGGACCTCTTAAATACCGGCTCAGCGTGCAGAACCACTACATCACGAAGGATGCTAGGAAAGTGGGAGAAATACCTCGTATACTCCCCTTTTTAAAGGGCGACTAGGGTTTTAGGGGTCCTAATCGCCAAATCCTGGGTGCGGAGAATCATCATCCACAACCCTTTTAGTTCGGGCGCCACTTATAGAGTCATTAGGTTAATTGGAAGCAGAAAAGATGGATAATATGGAACCGCCTTCGCCGGGAATCGAACCACGAACCTCTGGAATACCGGCCCAGCGTGCTGAACCACTACACCACGAAGGAGGCTAGAAAAGTGGTAGAAATACCTTATAATGTGACTAAAGGAATGGAATTTTGTTCACAACGTCTGAAGCTGCAGCCAAATATCTAGTGATCGTTTAGTTTCAGCAACGCTGAAGCTGTTGCCCAATATTCTGCAATAAATATAATGCCTTAAGAATTAGTTCAAAATATAAGATCAATGAAAGTTTTATAACGAGAACACACAAATCACAGTTGTACTCTATAATTAATTTGTGGAATAGCTGGAATTCAGGGTTTTCACAGAATTAATTCTTTGCATTTTGAGATTTCCTGATTCTCGAATTTTGAGGTTTCTAAACTCTGAAAATATCTCGAAAATCTCCTTAATTAAAGAAACGTCTATGCAAATATTATCCTTGCCTACCTGCAAAATAACAATTTTCTAAATCGGAAAGTTTTTTTCTATTCCAAGAGGAAACTAAAAATGAGTTGCAACTTCTTAATATGAGAGTAATTCATTCATAATTTTCAGAAGTAATTACGGGATTCAAAAATAAAACGTTGAACTAGGATAAGAAGTAAAATTTTTTAGCTGTGATTATTTATAACTAACTTTTCTAAAATCAATTTATTTAACTTAGATTTGGTAAATAATGCATGGTCTGTGAGTTTAAAGAAAGGAGAACTTTGCTTGGAGAAATATGTTCTTATATTTACGTTAGATACGAAGAAACCTATGAGACCATGAATCATTAAGTATTGCCATGCCGTCGGGAAATTCTATTGTCTTACGTTCTTGGACGTTTCAGTGATGCGAAATGATTCTAGCTTCAGTGCTGCTTTGTATTACAAAACTTGATCAGTTTACCTCATCCGCACTTCAAATCTTTTCATTTTCCTAATAAAATTCAGCTTTATGCAGGGTGAATCTAAAAAAAGTGGTCAGAACTTTACGGGTGATAGAACGCAGCTATACAAGCAATATTAGTCATAGAATGGTTGGACGGAACGGCAACATTGTGTCGTAAGGTAGCATTGTAAATGGTATAAAAAAAAGTCGGTCCTCGCTCCCGTTTCCAGTTGCATTTTCTACGTGAATGGCTGAGAGGATGGTATACGAACTACGAAACGGTCGATATGAAATTCGTGTACGGTGCGACAGACGGGAATGCGAGTGAGCCATAGGGACTTTACCGTGACCAGTTTCCGATGAGACAAACTCCAGATCGGAAAACATTCTAACCTTTGCATCCTCTATGACCATTTGGTTGGCCATATCTCCTGCCACATCGTCTGGTCAGCGAACAGTATCACACAATCCTACGAGAGGTGATGCGTCCGATTTCATCCCCACCATGTCGAGGATACGGTTCCAACACTATGGTGTACCTTCATCCTTCAGCTTGGATGTTTGGAACACTTTAGATGCAAAGTTCGCAGAGCGATGAATTGGTCCAGGTGCTTCCATAGCTTGGCCACCATAATCAGCGGTTCTCTCGTGTTTGGACTTTTTACTGTGGATTCATATTAAAAGCCTAATCTGCGAGTCCTCTCGTTAAAACCAATAAGGATCTAGTGGCCAAAATCACCCGTTGTTGCCGGCAATACTCGGGAAATGCCTTTTCAGAAATATGCAACAGTTCTTATCCTCCAGATGTGAAGCCGCAGGTTACGGCTGGGGAAACGTCTTTTGAGCAGTTTTTTAGCATGTGTATAAATTACATTTCTGCTTAAATATTTAATTTAAATTACATTTCTGCTTCTGTTTTCTGAAGTATCTCCTCTCAATCTTCTGTTTGGAAAACTGCCTTTTAACGTCTAACCCCTTGCGCTCTGAACAGACATCCTATGATGAATATTGCTCGAAAAGCTGCATTTTATCGTCCCGTAAAGTTTTGCTCAATTTTTAAGATTCACAGTTTATTATTCTTTCCTTTTCCTTGCAGCTACACGTATTCCTACCTATCAGCTTTTTATCAGATGCTCATATATTTAAGAGCGGTCTTAACTGATAGAAGGTTCTCGTTTCATATTTTGAATAACCGGTTAAAACTTTCCCTTTCAACCCACACAAAAAAAGGTCTTTCATTTTGAGTGATTATAAAATTCATCATATGTTCCAATATTTCTATCGATTCGTAAGAAACATGTACATATTTTACATGAATTTAAATAATATGTTTTTGCCCCTTTCTGCTCGATGCTTAGAGATGCCATTTAAAATATGAATTTAGTAGCAGCTTCGCTACCAGCCTTCGTCTGGCTTTTAAATGTACCGGAAAAATGGCTGAAGGGAACACCAACGTTAAACTTAAAAACTGCGTAGAATTTTACTCTGCAGAACAACTTCATAAAAAAAAGTTATTACGTATAACAAAATTACAATGAAAAAAGCAATATCCCTTAATACAAATATAAATTATCCTTATAAATAAATTAACCAACTTCCCTTTGCAAAATCTTAAGAAATCAAATGGTATAAAGGAGGTTAAGAACTTTGTTTCCTAAAAAGATACTCAAAACTTTTCAATATCTTTAAAACAGTGAAATGAGCAATAAATAACATAAAAGAATACAAAAAACAAAAAATTCTGAAAAGCAAAGTATAATTAATGATATTTTATCTTATACTTTCAAGAGGAAAAAAATTACAATGAAGTAAGCTATATCCCTTAATACAAATATTATCCTAATAAAAAAATAACCAACTTTCCGTTAAAGAACAAAAATTATGCAAAACGTTTCAATATCTTACAAACAGTGAAATAAGCAAAAAATGACATGAAAGCAACTCAAAAAACATTAAATTCCGCGCAGAATTTTACTCTGCAGAACAACTTTATCAAAAAAAATCAATAAAAATGTATTATATATATATATAAATAACAATGAAATATGCCAATCTCTTAAAAACAGTGACATAAGAAATACGATGAAAAATTGTTGCCAAACCCATATTTCTAAACGAATGAAACTATTCAAAATGATGCGATTTCATCAAAAACCTATCAACAACAATAAAACAGGAAAATTGTTGCCAAAATCACATTTTTAAAGATGTGAGATGTGAGAAGTGTACTCGGAAGCTTCATTTAAAAATTTTTTTAAAATACAAATTATTATTACTTTTCCAAAATTCTTTTTGTAAAAGCATTCGCAAGGATGAAAGTTTAACGTGTCCAAAAATCAAAGCAAACTAAACTGTACATTTTTAAAAATAAACTTTTTTAGAAAAAATCCCGTTGAAAAGGCGTTAAGCTCCCTTTGTTAAATAAATTCGTATTTAATCGATTTATTGAAACACGAAATTTATTTTAAGTTCGTAAAATAGTTAAGTGCCTACGTTTCATGACGATGTGAAAATGGAGTGTGTAGAGTAAAATTTCGCTTTCCTATAGCCCATTATGTCTCAAAATGACGCGATTTCGTCACAAAACATAAAATAAAAGAAATTCTAATTCGAATTTCGAATGCGCTGTCTCTTGTCTAAATGCACCTGTGTACCAAATGTCGTAGCCGTGGGTCTATTAGCTTACGCGCAGTGCGAACGAAAGGCACACATACAGACAGACTCTTTCTTTTATTTTTTTATTTATATGTAGAGATGATACCCCTGTGATATTACTTGTCTATGTGATTTCATATTCGCAGTTGAAATTAAATCTTGAAATTCGGCACTAAAAATCATAAGACATTTATTCCGAAAAAAGCAACTACTAAAATCCTCAGTGACTATTAATGCAGGTATTCGGTTCTTCTAAAACCGAAAGTATATAAAAATGTTATGTAGTGGAGAATTAGATTTTCTGGAGGCAATGTGAAACACATTTATAAAAACACTTTTTTGTTCTGGTAAATAATCTCATATCTTTTCTTTACTGTAACATTTCCAAAACGTTGCTTCATAGTTGACTTGCTTTCCTATTTCGGTCAGCTGATGGTGAATTACTCATGTTATGCTGATTTATTTTCCTTATTACTATTTGCTATTAAAGTGCATTTGTACTCAGTTTAAAGTTAGACGAGAATATACCGCACTGCAGTAAGAGAAATAAGTATATGTAAATAGATATTTATTTTAATTAATAGCAATTTATTCGTGAATTATTTATTTGTAAACTTAAACTAATTATTGTTGTAATTTCTGCTTCTTTCGTTTCATGATCACAGCTATAATATACTCAACGCTTGATTTATAATTTTATGACTGTGTTGGAAATTCAGCTGTATATAACCCATCATTCGACATTTGCAAATGCTTCAAACTGATAAAATTAGAGCGGTATTTATTCTCTGAAAAATAATAAAGATTTCGAATTAGTTCCTTCGTCGAATTCTCTAACCAATAAACTGAAGAAGTTCTGTTTACTTCTAATTATGTAATAAGTTAAGTACAGTTATTATAGACTGTTGGCTTAAACTGCCAATACTACAAATTAATCATTTTCAGATTCTTAAGAATGCTAGAAAATTATGAGGGCTGTTTGAAACGCCCAGTTCCATTTCCTAGGAAAATCAATTTTGCAACTAAAATTGCTGTTTGCTAATTTTTAAAGCGAAAATGAAAAATAATTAAATATTAAGAAAAAAAATGAATAATTATTCATTTAGGGAGCATGGTTTTAATTTAAACCGTCAAAATTATTTGAAATTAAGGAAATTCCACCCTTTATTTCTTTCATCTTTTAAATCAACTTATTTTAATCCCGGAAAATTAACCTTCGAATTCATTCTCCAGAAAATAACTGAACGAAAATTAACAAAATTCCAGTTTAATAATTTCAAGAAACTTAACGACTCTTGAAAGAATTTTTCAAATGCAAAATTGATTGTTTTGTATAATACGCTGTAGAAAATTATTTTCTATCTACTTAAAGAGCCGAAAACACAGAAAAAGAAAATCAGTATCCAATTTAAATTACTCCGTTTGTATTTGGTTCTGATGGAAAGCGGTTTTTAATTATTTTTCTTCTCTTTTAATTCGTTAAAACCCAAATGCGTAACCCAAGAGCAACCAAAAATCATGTAAGTGTTTTTAGGAGCTTAAAATGACATTTCAAAAGTATTTCCTTTTCAACATGAATTATTTTAATGATAAATGTTTATGGAGGAAAATATTAAACTTAAGCCAAATACGTGAGTCACTGTGAATTCTTTTAGGTGCAGTTAAGTGCTACAAGTTAAACTTACGAAGCCTTAAGTGTGTTCAAAGATATTTCCTCCACGTTTGTGCTCGTTTGTAGGTGAGAGTTTCCGAAGATTAAAGACTCCAAACTATTAATTTTTTGGAATCGATTAAAAATAACCCTTTATAGTTTTAATACTCTTCTCTACGGAATGAAAAAGACGACCACATAAATTTTGCTTTACATTACAAAGCAGCCTAAGCAAGGTCACATAGCAAGATCAGGAGAATAGGGTGGACGTTCTTTCACTCTGGTGAACTTTTGTTCAAGAAATTTGATTATCAGTCTTGCTGAATGAGAACATGCGGTTTCATGGTCCTTAATATTCACTTCTTGATGAAGACAATTAGTGGTGTACCACTTAGCTATAACCGTCTTATGTCCCCCTAACCCCCGGAGGTCGACGTAGAGAATTCTGCGAAGCTACTGACTAAGATCTGTACCTAGGCAGTCTTGGCCACGGGGGTATAAAACTAATAAACTTGGTGTTCTGAAGGCCCCGAAAAGGTCATTTATTGGCAGGTCCGGTGGTCTGGCACGTCCTAGCGCGGCGTGGTTCTAGTAGCCCGGGGGCTAGCGTTCCCGGGTTCGCTGGGTAATGTCCGGCTGGACGGGCAGCCGGACCGAGCGACTGGTAGGTAGCAAATTAACGACCAGTGCCGTCTGGACTTCGGTTTAGGTGGTACGTCTCTCTCTCCAAGGTGCGAGGGCAGAGTTTGAACCTCTGTGCCTGGTTCTGAGGGGTGAGGGGACCACCGTACGAGTTCTAGAGACACACGGAGTGGGAATGCCCAAATCCTGTAATTATGTCCCCCTAACTTAATGGTCCCTCTAACTCAATCAGCCCTGCATTTCTGAGGGGTAAAAACGGATTACATTACATATTTCATTGTCTGTTGTCTCTTCACTATTGTTTGTTAGCCTTCATCTTCAGAGATCCATATATTACTTTCTTAATGTGTTAGGAAGTTAAAAAACGGTATGTACCATTCATCTCATTTATCATTTACACAAAAATGCAGTGTCGCTAAGCCTTACGTAAGTTTAGAGTTTCTTTACTGATTCTGACCCTCTCAGTTTTTTGCAGTTCTGTTAATTTACGGGAGATCCAAAGATAAAATATTTTGTTTTCATTTGTAATTCTTCATGAATAATTTTATATACAGTATTAAATTCCTTCACATTTCTGCACAGATACTATAAGTTTAAAAACAAACATGCGTTCTCTAGAACTCAAACCTGATAAGCTCATGTTCGTATCCTGGAAAAGTCATTGATAACATAACTTAATATTAATACGGAAAATAGACACTTAAAATACACAGACAGCAGAAAATCTTCTTAAAGTAAGGAAAGAGAGGTGGGAGACCTTTGGACCGTCACATAGTTATTTTTCCTGAAAATTGGTGTGGAATTGCATATTTAATGCGGCGGTATTATACCTGTACAACCAATTCTGAAAATTATGGTATCTTGCCCACATCTATCTGTATCGCCGATTCATTTACTGGGAGAGTAGTTGATAAAAGACTTTTTATATGTTCTTCATCAAGGAAACAATTTCCACGTCTAAGACATTCTGTAAACCATCTGAAAACAGTACAATGAGAAGTAACACGAAATTCAACCTGCCGAAGTAAAAAGTGTACAAATATCTGGACTACTAAATTCTTCTTATCTGTTTTGGAAACATGTAAGTGTCCTGAGTAAAACAGTGAGTTAAACTAAACTATGTTCTCTAAATTATAGAAGAGATGACAAGAAAGAGGAAGGATTTAACTATCTTTTCTTCTTCACAATTCACAGGTGCTCTCGCACTTCGGGATACAAAGACTACCGATTGTGGTATAAACGTAAGAAAATAATAACTATAACTAACTAAATTTACATAAGAGCTAATTTTGAATACTTTACACAGACTAGAAACACTAAGATTTGGCCATTTAGATGTTTACGTATGTCGTACGCAAACTGCGGGAAAACTACAATACGTCTTCAATATCAAGAGGACTAAACCTCTGGCCTTAAAGGCGGACAGCAACTGACTGAAAGCACGCGTGAAATAAAGTGGTGAGGATGTTCACTCTCTCTCTCTCTCTAACTCTTCTGGACGAAAAGCCACAACTTAAATACTTAAGAGTTTGCGAGCACAATTTGCTTAAACAGACTAACGCGTTTATTCTGGCAGGAAGTGTAAAATAAGAGAGGACAGTAAAGTTTTAAAATAAAATAAACGTTAGTAAAACTTAAGATCCTTATACACTCAATGTGTAAACGTGAAGGGCTTTTAGACTCATTAAAATGTCAATAAAATAGCACAGAAAAAATTTTCATACATGACGTAAATAATGAAGCTTTCAGATTATGAAATGTCTAGTTAGATGACATCATTTAATAGAGAAAATACCGGAGCTACTTAGAACTAGAATATCTTACAAAGAATGATTTATTTAGTAAATAGTTCCTAGAAATTTCTAGCTCAGTCCTAAAAAAGGTTTAGTTCCACGACTTAGAATTGGAACTAGAAATTCCTACAAAGAAAATTTTATTTCATAAGTATATCCTTTTCTTACTGAAATCTTCTAAGGCAGACTTAATCCTGCTGTACGCAAAATTATACGATTTAAACAATTTATATAACTTAGCACACTTTTATCCAAATGAAACAACTGACAAAAACAAAGTTAATGGATTATAAATTTTGCTTTTGTGTGACGTCACTGACTCCTAGTCTGTTCAAAAACAAATATTGGGTTGGCCCGTAAACTTTTTTGATAGTTTAGGTTTCCATTCAAATAAATAAGAAATAAACAACAAATCTATCAATAATGTGTTCTCCGTTGGCCTTTACAACTTCATCCCAACGGTCAACAATCGGCTCAGTGCCTCGACAGTAGAAATCATAGTTTTTGAATCGGCTTCTTTGAATAGTTTGAATCAGTTTAGAGCCTTTCCTAAGCGGCAACACTTGTTGGCGTACACGTCACAAATATCTCAAGCAGTTTCGGTGACTTTCTCAACTCAATTAAACGCAAAGAGCAGAAGGTGTCAAAAATGCTTTCTTGTCGACTTGAAATTCCATTTTAATGACTTAAAAGACTTAAAAGAACAAAAGTATTTTAGCATAAAAACTAAACATACAGTTTTGTAGAGCATATAATTTTCTATCGAATAACATAAATGGCATTGCCAAGACATTTTATTTTTCAAGTGAAATTTTCACCTAAAAAGGTGTTAGGCCTAAAGTGCTAACCCAATGCTCCATAATCCCTTTTTACCTTTGCTTTTCCCACTTCTGTATGTAAGTGACATCGGCGTTGGGCCCTATCATTGTTTGTCTACTGACCTTGAGAAAGAAATGTCGAATTTTAGGATCATAAATTAAGTTTCGTTAGATCAAATGTCCGTATTTTTTGTACTTATACAAACAGGAATTTGAAGCCCATTCCTTTCTCTTAATGCTTTTGACGTCAAGACATTATTTTTCAGATTTTTATTATAAAGCCTGACATACGTAGCAGTCTTTCAAATGTTTGGATATGGCCCCTCAAATTTTTAATTCAAGCCCTTAAGTTGTTAACGTATTACTGTTAACTTTGATGAAAACATAATCGACACTTATGTACTCATACAACCACCTTGGCACAATTTGCAGGGTTTTTTTTTTTTTTTTTTTTTTTTTTTTTTTTTTTTTTTTTTTACGGCTGAAAAGTAACAATGTCAATTGAACTGTAAAAGTTATTTATCAGATCCAAGTTGGTGATTTTAGCAATTTGTTTTTAAAAGAATACCAAACTTGTCGATATTTATTGTAAACAGACAATCATTATCAATCAATATATGAAAAGTCAACAAGCTTTAGCAATTAAAAAAAAACAAAAATTGTATTGTTAATTATACGTAATACATTAAAGAATAAAACACTGTGCTATTCCTGAGTACGTAGTCATATGTTTTTGGTCTAAACGACATCAGAGAGTTGCAGAGGTTAGACATCGCGCAAACCCCAGCAACACCGGTTTCCTACCAAATGCATAGACTTTGAAGCGAAATTCTGAACTCCTGCAAAAATCGTATTAAAGTTTCTTCCATTGCAGGCAAATTCCACAAGCACATATTTTAAAACTAATTTAAAGGAAAGAATGATAAGGTTTGTTCATAAAAACAGTTGGAATTTGGAATATAATAACAGAACAAAAAATAAATAAATATGAGAAAATGGAGACGCTGCTCGATTAAAGGATTACTATGAACATAGTTGCCTGAAGAATGGTTATGTGCATGGTTGCCATGCATGCTATGCGCATGATTTTGTCATATTATTATGAAAATTTGGAGCCGTCTACTAAGCTGGTTGCGATAACATATAAATGCTGCATTATGATTTAGAGGTAGTACGTAGCTGCTTTGTAACAACATTTTGATATTTTTGCTTAAAGTGGTTATGATCTTGAATATGTTAAGATAGAGAGTGCCAAGGCAGAATGTTCTATCTCATTACAGTAGGTGGGTCTTCTTTCAAGCATTAGTTATCATAAAGATGAAAATATCCTCTTTTTGATAATAGATTTTCAAGATAATGGGAATTTTGCTTTCCAAACAAAACTTGTAAAAGTTTGAGAATATTTCATAGTATAAAAGAGTGCCAATTTTCCTGTTGTTGGCATTAGAAATGTTTTAAGATGATATACTTTTATTGCCAGAGCAAACATTCTATTGCCTTCGGAATATTATCCAGTTTAGTATATCTTAATGTTTTCCTTTTATAAAGACTTTAAATTATGAACTTTAAAATTATGATTATTGTTTATAACGAATCAAAATATCTATTAACCATTACATGTTTAGTAATACTTACTCATTGTAAAACGTTTGAGTACAGAGAGGAAGTTGAAATCAATGTAAGTGATTGGAAAATAATTAGATCTTTTTTTAATCAGTAGAAAAATAATCAAGAAGATAAAACTTGAAAATGTCTAAGCATTATGTAAGAAATATGTGTGTTTTATTAAAAATAGAAAAGCAAATGATTTAGCAGAACGCTTCAGTAAAGAATTACGCTAACATTTTGGGTTGGGCTCATAGGACCCCAAGGAATAGAACACTCTTGAATAAATGAAAGCTATTTTAGGCATGCAATTACTTGCACTATTAACCCGCAAAGACTCGCTCTACTTGTAGCTATGCCAGGATGTGCGCCAGGGTCCGTAGGACCGAAGTGCTATTTCTTAAAATAAACAAAAGGAAAACTGCTTACATGATTGAAGAAACACATTTATATAATAAACATACAATTATAAAACTTAAAAGTACTTTTAAGTTAAATAAATTTAAAACAAAATTATTTTAATTTAAAACACTGTTCAGATTGAAATTATTTATCATTGACAGCGAAATGACAAACTGATTTTGTTTGGGTACAAATGAAATTTAGCACTTATTTATGCAGTATTAAATTGTTCAGAAATAAGTTCAAAATAAAACGTAACATTTGGCACTTTTTTGCAAATAATCTCCCGGCGTTCACGGCAATCATTTTTCTTGCCCCTAGCACAGAAATATATGTCATTTTCAATCCTTTACACTGAGACATTATATGAAACCTTTCTCTGAAACACTTATGTTTTCTTGTCGAGCATCCTTCACTGTCTTCACTATCCCTGCAGTTTAATTTTTCGCTCAATTCGCGTGGAAGCTTTTGCTGCAAATTTCTTTCTTGAATGTGATCCTTCGAAATTTCTGCTGCAAGTTGTTTGCTAAATACACTTCGTTTTCTATAGTGTATTTTTGGCGTTTTCGCATATAACAATACTATTATTGCATTTATATTTGCCATGTTTAACCTACTGAAGAATACTGTCATTGTCCATTTGTTGCTAATTCTAGCAGTAGTATAAGCGATCGCATATCATCCACTACATCTATAGAAAACTTTCTTAAATTATTTAAATGATATAATATCTGATATTTTCGTTTTTCTACTCGAAAATTCCATAGCACTCGGATTATGCATGGAGGACAGCAGAGCAACTCTGTTCTTTTAACTAATGTCACATTATTTTGGAATCCAAGTAATGATGGATATATTTATCTTTTTCTGCCACAAGTAAATTCTGTTGGCAGTTCTTTTCCGATTTTTCCTGATAGTGCCCACAAGCGTAATTTTCTTTTCAGAAAGATCCTTTGCCAATGTATAACGGGTATACCACTATCAGCGATAAGATTATGCTTTGAGTTCCGAATAGGCTCAGCTAACCTCTCGACAACGTTTTCAGGACTATTTTCTACGTTATATGGCCTCATGTGTTCCGTTTCTGCATAAATTTCAAGATTATAAATGTAAAATGGCCTAGCGTCAATTATAACAAAAATTATAATTCCATATTTTGAAAAATTTGACCATTTTTGATCATTTCAACGAATTTTTCAAAAAGATTTTTATCGGAGCAAGTTTATCCAATTCACTTTTGAAGGACGATCTTTTATGTCGACAAACCTCAAACACTCATTAGAAATAAAAAACCGAGATTAAAAATGCCAAGCCCTGTTCTGCCAGTCGTCCAAAGATCGCGAATATTTATGTTGGAAGCTTTCTGGAGCCCTCCAAAATAAAGAAGACCGATAAATGCACAAATTTCTGTGGTACCTTGAGGCTGAGAATCTCTTTTCAAATCTGACGTCAATAGTTTCGATATAAATATTACAATTCGATATAAATGTTACTACTTTGATACAATCTATAAGTCACAATTCGATATCAATTTTGCAATCTTTGATACAGTCTACAAGTGATTCGATATAAATGTTAATCTTTACTATTACTGCTTCCATAAACAAAACAGCCAAGAATTCATAGGCAAGAACACTAATTTTGATTCACCAACATTTCCGGCAATTTTGTCGCAGTGTTGTGAGGAAGAGTTCTAACAATTAGTCTTAGTTACTTTTTATTCCATTTTGTCACTTTAACTTTGCCCAGATAGCAATTTGTATACAATTTGTATATATAAGTATTATATTAAACCTTAGAGTCAAATTCCTGTTCCGAATTCGAATGGTGGCCAATAAACTGCTCATCATCTCGTATTTCTTTATCTTTTTTATTAACTGAATTTTCCTCAGTTGAAAATTCAGCTAATAGTTTCTGCAATCATTTTATTTCGTGGACATAGCTCAAATAGGGGAGCATTTATGCGACTGCCTGATTTCATTCTTGTTTCTAAATGAAAATGCGAGAGCGCACCTTAGGCGTGGGAAGCCCTATTAGAAGTTTCTGAGAAAAGAGGGAGCTATATGTTTAGTATATCTTTTGCTCGCATTTCTCTAAAAACTACTTAAGCATACAACTAGAGCGTATAACATATTTGGAGATTTTTCTAATTAGTAATACTTTGCTCTAAATAGTTAAAATAGTTTGTAACACATCGCTATTGCAATAATTTATTCCTTATAATACGAGGGAAAAAAACGATTATTTGATGATACATTTGAACAGAAAGATAAACAAATTGCTTACATATAAATAATTGTTTTAAGAAATGGATAAATACACTCCTGCTCTAAAAATGAGCAACAAAGACAAAACCTGTTTAATGGATGTGCAATGAAATTGATCCAAGAGGTTGGTGTGGTATGACTAGACCACGTAGTAAATAATGACACATAGCAAAATGATGCAATGCACATTCAGCTTCTTCGCAACAGCTCATTTTCTTGTGCCAGCTTGCAACACTCCGACCACCCTGCAACGCATTTCATCGTGCAAATGGTGTCTTTGGCTCATGCTTTTCGTTTTGGATATCCGTAATACAAGTTTTTTTTTTTTTTTTTTTTTTTTTTTTTTGGTAAAGCAAAGGCATGCAAAAACACATGTGTTACTACCGTCACATCGCGAAAGACCAAATGGGTTGAAGAATGTGCAATGGAAACATCACGTTAATAACGGGTATGATACTCTCTTGTTGAAATACTTGGCAACGGTGAGGCAAACTAGCAATCAACAACCGTTGATCCTTTGTTGTGACAGTGTCTTCCATTCCTGTAATAATGTATATTGGAGCTTGTGAAAGGTATCCGTCGGCACATTGTGACATGCTATCTGTCGTCCCAATATGTCCTCGACATGCTCTATGAAATTTAGGTCCAGTGATCTAGCAGGCCACTGTAGATGTGGAATGGTCTCCAGATAACTCCGCACAACTCGAGCTCAATGAGGGGTTGGACGATATCGTTCATAAGTATATCCCGACGGTAAGTATTTCAGAGATAAAATGACAGGCAAGAGAGTGTAGAATTTCGTCCGAACCACTATAAATCACGTGGAGGTCTGCTCGGCAATTCGCTGCTATCCCAGTCCGTAGAAGTAAACCTCCTACTCTATAATGGTGACTTTCCACGATGTCACCATTATAGAGTAGGAGCTCAATGGTGTGCCCCTGGTTCTCGCTTTGTCATTATCCTTCGGGAATCATTTTGTATGTTAAATCGAGATTCATCCGTAAAGAGTACGTGGCCCCACTGCTCTGCTTATGAGGTATTTTCTACCTCCTTTCTGCATGCCTTCATGATGTATACGCAGCACGTATTCGAAAGGTCCAGGTTTGAGTCTCGGCGAGGACATTCACAGTTTTCACATCTCCTGCTTAACATAATGTCTTATACAGTGGCGTCTGAACTAAAAGGTGCTGAATAAAAATTCGTCACTACCAGAATTTGGTGATTGGGTTCCTTAATCACCAGTCGCCCTTTAAAAGATGAAGTGTATAAGGAATTTTCTCCATTCTTTCTGCATGCTTTCGTGGGGTAACGGTAGCACACTCGGCGCATATTCGAGAGGTCCAGATTCGAGTCTCGACGAGGACATTGCACACTTTTCACATCTCCTGCTTAAAAATGCGATGGAACAAAGAAACACAAACCTCAGGTCATCGGCCATACCGTCTACATTCAGGCGGTCAATCTGACACAGTTTGGCGGGATATGGAGCATTCTGCAGCAGCAGAGAAATGCTACGCCAGCTGTCACCCTGTTAGTGATCTGCGACATTTTACATATAGCAAGAAGCGATCATCTGCTGCTGGGGTAATCTTCCGGCGTCCAGACCTATGCCTTTTACAGAATTTTTTAGCCCTTTGGTAACGATTCCAAGCCTATAGCACTATGATGCACATTCAGGTCTCTCTTAGCAGTTCGTTTTCTTGTACCAACTTGCGATATTCCGACCGCCCTGCAACGCACTCCATCGTGCAAATGGTGTCTTCGGCTCATACTTTCCGCTTTGCCTATCTCGGATTGGGCGAACCTATCGCTTTTGCCAACTAACTCATATGTTCGGCATGCCCCTTTTTAAGGCGTTATGGTGTGATTGCGTGATCGTGTTTTATGCTAATTTTGATTGCCTATTTGCATTTAAGGTTATAACCTAACTGTTTGTTTTAATTCTTATTTTTATATACATACCTTTCCTTTTATTAGTCCTTCATTAAGCATCTAGAAGGAAAGCGTTTCGAGATTCTATTGCATACAGTTCGTTAACTCTCTTGTTAACTGTATAGTTTCTCTTGCGCAAGTGATTCAGTGGTGTAAAACTATAACATATATTTATATATATTTAATATTTGCCTAGTTTTAAATGGTAAGAATTTATGTTCTTTAGTTTAATTTCTGTGGGAAATAGTGTAATTTAATTTTCTGAAGTATTAAAGATAACCCTTCAAGGCGTCAACTAAAGTTTTCAGATTGCAGTTCTTTCTTTTATTCTCATAAATAAATTTTTATACTCAATATGACGCATATTATATCATATTTTACTGAATGGTAATAACTGCTGAATAATAGCAATAATTTCTGAATTCAGCGAAGAAAAATAATTTAGAGTTTATTTCTACAATAGCCCTTCAGAAAATATTAAGATATTGGAAAAACAATTCTCTTCATCATTTAATGTGTTCTTTCTTGCATACAAATAAGTCATTTAAATTGTTAAATTATTGCTTGAGTATTGCTTTGTATTTTGAAGGACTTCACTACATTTTTATTCGCTTATAACATATCCGTTTTCCGTTTAGAAACTAAATAAATACAAAGCACGCTAAATTAAAAAAATAACTCTTTAAGTATGAAAAACTATTATGGTTAATTTTTAACCAATTTACCACTTACTGTCAAAATAGTTTGAAAATGACATTCCCTGCTTGTAGATTAGACATAAGAGGAAAGCTCTCTTAATTTACTCTTTTTTTCCCTAAGCAATGATTCTAAACACACATTTATAAATTAAAACTCTGCAGGATATTTGTATTAAATGTTTCCGTCAGAGTATATTTATTTTTTTCTTAATCCGGAATACTTTTTGTTTTGCAAAATTTCTCTTATGCTGTTCTGGATCTCAGCTTAGGAAAAATGCCTTTAATTAAATTCTCACAGACAGGCTTAGACTATTAACAGTATTATGCATTTGCGCTTGCTGCAATTCCTAGCAAAGTTCGTAATAAGGAGTTTTTTACCCCTCTTTCTTTAATAACATTACTTAAGTAATTAAAGAATGTAGTTTTTTTTTCATTTCCAGTGAAGAATGAGTGAGCAATTTATGCAAAACTCTTCCGTTTTATCTCGACATAATTCTTCTCTTTTGTTTTATGTTTATTGTGCTTTTTGGACGTTTTTATCCAGATAAAATAGAAAAAGAAGGATTTTGCGCCTTCTTACATTTGAGATTATTAATTAACGATAAAAAAAGCTAGTAATTGTGACACCACAAAGCACGACCCATGTGAGATAATAAATTTTTGATACAATTTGTAAAATGTAAAATTTTGAAATTCTTTTATGTAGTTTTTAATGCAAATAAGAATGTAATAATACTACGAAATAAACCTAGAGTTTGAGAACTCTATTTTTTATTCCCTGAACTGACCTTATAGTATACATACTGCTTAATTTTATTTCAAATTTCTTCTAATCAATTAAAGATAACTTTACTATTTTTTTATATTTTATGTCTCTGAGACATTTGAAACTTCAAATAAAGTATACGAGTAGTTAAAAATTCCTAAGAAATAAAGGGACACGAAATGAAATGTCTTTTATCTAATATTAAAGGACACAAAACGAAGAATTTAAAAATATATATGTCAAAGTTAACAATTCTTAATTTTTCAAATCTGCTTTTATTTACAGGTTTAAACTTTCTAAATGGAGAATAAAATTTTATAACAAAAATAATGAGAATGAATTCTGCGTTAAAAATCATTAATAATCTTGCAAGAGCACTTGGAGGAAGATTCAAATTTTCAAAATAAAAATGTTTTAAAATGGCGTATTAAAAATGTCAGTAAAAGTTTTAAAAAGTTAGGGGAAGCAGAAAATAAATTTTTCGACGAACTTCGGTGTTTCAAAGAACACGATGATATAAAATCAAATTCAAAAATGAAGAGGTCAAATTCTAGGTTAAATAACATTAATAGACGAAAGAGGATGAGTTATAAAATTTGGAATTTTTAATAGAAAATATGAGGGAAAAAATTTCTATACTTAAAAACAGAATGAGTACCGAATGAGAACAGATACTTAAATGAAACAAGGCAGTGAGACCTTCGAATTATACAAAAAAAAAAAAAAAAAAAAAAGAGTATGAGCTTCCCTTGCAAAGAGAATAACTAAACGTTTTTTACTTTACGAGGAGCCAATGTTATTTATTTCCTGTGCTTTTTCCCCAGAGCACTTATCCTTGAAATCATTCCAATGCTTCATATCAGTTGGAGGTAGCTTGTTTATAAGAATGATCTTGGAGTTTTCACTTCTATAGGAAGTAGATAGTTGCAGATAGATAAATGAAGCAAGTAAATTCTGTGCATGAAAATGACGTAATATGTTTTCCATATTCGAACGCCCTTTCTTTCATTGTCTTTCATTCAGCTGTCTGATCTTACATTCGGTAAAAGAGAATTTTGCTCTTTAAAGAACAATCACAGAACATAAAGGCGAATTTTTCCAAGGCATGGTGTAATAATATTTCTCCTCTTGTGAGCGAAGAGAAAAAAAATGCACTTTGGCAGCTGAGGAAGATGGTTCTGTAGTTAAATCATCGAAACTATTGCTGAAAAATTTACAACTATGATTCTTGTTGTTTGACTTCTCCAGTAATCGTTATTCGCGTGTTATTTTAACCTAAATATTAATATGATGATTTGTGGTACGAGAGCTATGTATTTGAAATTTATTCTCCTCCTTATAACGCTGCTAAAATCTAAACATTTGAAATGACTTAAAAATCAAAGCAATACATGATTTTTAAATAACAACACAAATGATTTTGTTAGGGAAAGAAGTTAGCCTTTTATCGGCACTCAGAATCTCATGAAGTTCAACAACAATCAAACTGGAAAGCCTTAACAATTAAAGTAAAATAAGAAACAATAAATACTAAAATAAAGCGTCTACTTAAAATAATTAATACAAATATCTTAACAATCCAAACATGAAAAAACACCTAACAACATATATGAATACACTAGCTGAAAAATAAGAACCTAAATTAATTGAGAATTATTTAAAAGGAGAAAGGAAGATTTAAATAATGAAAAGTGAACCGTTTGCTTTTAAGATTTTCGTCAAAGCCAAAATGCATAATATAACGACTAAGAATCGAATTACAATCCGTAACCTATGAAACCTTCGGCTGCTAACTGTGTAATGAAATCAGAGATCATGTGAGCTTACGAACGTGTGACGTCACAAAAATGACATGACCTCTGATGTCATATGGAACTATTTGAGACTTTTCTCTTGCTACTTTAGCTAAAAAATATCTGGAAACTGTCTCCGGATGGAATTCTGAGAGAGTAAGTACGATCTGAGGGTTTCTCACCCTTATTCTCTAAAACACACTTCTCGAGGAGATTTTGATTGCTCCTTGCCGCGTAGAATCTGTACGTTTACAAATATTTATGCGCTCTACCCATTTTGAAACCATTCTCTCTTCGTTAACTCTCTTTGTTCACTAACCACTATCCCGTGTAGGCGGTATACTACTACATACCGGCGATATATACGAGTTTTTTCGTAGTATGTTTGAAGAAGCCAGTGTAGTTTAGGTCAGCGGTAGCCAACAACCTTCACATTTCCTAGTACCTGTTGATTTAATTTTGCCATCAGAAATATTATTAGACGAGTTCGTCCACAGTTTTGATTCTAAAATTTTGATTCTTAGGAGAACGTGTGCGAATTCTGTTGACTAGTACGTTACCTTAAACTACTATGAACATACGTATCAGCTGCTCATTCTCGCAGGTGTTAGGCATGGCGCAAGGCATGAAGTTCTTATTCTCCATGCATCTCTTGCTTAACCAGCTTTCAGATTGTTGACATTCGGCAAAAGATGATATGTTTAATTTACTTTCCTATCAATCAAGTTGACAAACTTAATCAAATCAAATAGCAAACGGAATTATGTAAATACAATGAAATATTTATTAATAATTTTAATAGTTTAATATTACATGAAATTCATATAAAATAAAATAACTTTCAAATATAGTATTGTAATTCATGAATTAATAAATGTAATGTTATATATTATGTATTTAGCATAAAATCATTACATTATTAGTCCAAAGGAGCTTTGTCTCTGAAGGACTATTGTTTTCGTTTTGCGATTTTGCGTTGAATCACTATAAATGTCCGTTTCACTTTTCAAACTGTTGCCATCAAATGATAGAGTCTTGCATTATATTTGAAGAAATTAAGTAATTGAAAATCTGCATAAATGTATGTCTATTTCTCGCAATGTGATTAAAAAAGGTACATAGAGCCATCGAATTTTGAATGACGTAATCCTCCTACAAATATGGACATGTGGAAGACTAAATTTGAAATTTGGAATTTGTTTTACCACGGTATAAGGTATTTCTCCCACTTCCCTAGCGTGCCTTCGTTGTGTAACGGTAGCAAGCTGGGCCGGTATTCCAGAGGCCCGTGGTTCGATTCCCGGCGAAGGCGTTTGCATATTTTTCATCTTTTCTGCTTCCAATTAACCTAAAGACTCATATTCATATTACCTAAAGAATACCTAAAGACTCGTATTTCATATTTTGTAAAACTTTAACGAGTTTTTGAGTAACAAACTCAACGATTTAAAAGCGAGAAATGGCAACACTCTACGGCGGGGAAGGGGAGACTTTTTATTTCCAGCGGGCGCGGAACTGTATATCGGAAATTTTAAAGATATGCTCATTTTAAAATTATTTTGCGACATTGCTACTGAACTGAATTTTATGGTTTAAGTGCAAAGAGCATGATATTTAATAAATAAAGGTAACACACAAAACGTTAAAAAAACGCCCCTTTGGACGTAATTTAAAATCTGAAACCTTTCAGATTTTTTTTTAAATATTTTTTATTATTTTTTGACGTAGATCATGTTGCGTATTTGTAGAGGAAAGAATGACTTCAGCTCAGCAGTGCAAAACTGTTTCATATCTTTAGAGTTAGACATGATTTTGTCTTGTTATTATCAAAATTCACAGATGAAATTAATTTGGATTTTTTTCTGCATGACAAACATATTCAGCGCCTTTCATAAGACACACAAATAAGACAAATTGTTGAGTTCTTTTACGAATTATAGCTCCATAGTAGAAAATAAATATGGAGTCAAATCTTCCATTATTTTTCAAAGTTTAAATAAGCGATGGTAAAATAAGAGGACAATTTCACCCAAGTGTTCTCCCAGAGAAAAAGTAATTTTTGGCATGTTTCACAAAATAGCTTAGAGGCTGAAGAAATCATGATCGTAAAAGTTGAGCCAAAAATGCAGCTCTGTAGATGGGGAAAATCTTTTAAGTTCAAAGACATTTACAAAATATTTTAGCTATAAATCTGTCCACAGATTTAACAGAGTGAAGAAAATAAAAAAATCAGTAAAGAGAACATGTTGTAAAGTATGGAACCTGCCAAAATATAGCCGAGGTCTGAAGGAGTAAATCTGCGGCAAACGGATTTCAAGCAAAAAATTGCAGACACAGATCTTTTATTTTGGATACAAATCATCTCCGCCAGATGCGAAGCAAAACTTGGTAAAGACGTTCTATGCTGTTGAAATGCGTTACGGAAAGATCTTTCTTCAGCTAGGCATATGTTTTAAGGTGATTCAAATTGACTGGATAATTTTTTTTTAAATTTTTAATAACGCAAAAATTAAATTTGAAGGAAGGTATTTATTCACTCTGTGAAATTTAAATAACGTTTGATGAGCCATTTTGCATTAAAATCAATCGAAGCAGCTTTAATAGGTAAAAAAGAACATTTTCAAATGTAATCGAGTACGTATTTGAATTGTAATTAGTAAGTATTTGAATGTAGTAAACATTTTCTTGTTTGGCATTCACTGTAATTCATTTGAGAGAAAATGAATGCAGAACTTCAAAGTTTCTTTGAACTAAATAATTTTGCAGAGAACCGACAATACATGCAATATATATGAAAATTTTTTAGACCTGCTTAAGCTTCAGCTACATGAAAATTTATTTTAGGTGGTGAAACTTTACCATGTGAAAGTACATTTATTTATACAGCTTATGTTTAACAAGAAACTAATTTTAGTATCTAAAAGGTACGCACGTATTTACTTTATGAAAGTGATCTTGAGTTTTAGTTCTGCGCCGAAATGTTTAGATTTTTTTCAGCTTTTTAGAAAATTGTTCCGTAATGTAATGCTAGTTTTTCGTGAGTTGAAATTCCTTTTGCATTTTATTACTTTGATTGTTCAGACTCTGGATTAATCAATCATCTTTTAAATATAAACATAAATTAAATGTTAAATGTCTAGATTTTCTATTAGTAGCATGCAGTTTTGTAGGTTGTTAAGGTTGAAGAGTCATTCAGTTATTTTGAAGAAGGAGACGTAGAAAATATGCATTGTCCTCGCTTGGACTCGAAACTTCACCTTTCGAATGCGCGTGGAGTACGCTTTTAATTACACCACGAAAGCATACGAAAAGAAGGGAGAAAATACCTCAGATGCTTCCCCTTTTAAAGAGCGACTGAGGATTAGGGGACCCAATGGCCAAATTCTGGTGGTGACGAATTATCGTCCTCCACTTTTTAATTTGGGGACCACTTACATAAATACATACGAAGAGGTGTGAGAAAATAAGGTATTTCCAAAGCATACTTTTGATCTTTACTTGAAAGCTGATGAAGAAAAAATAAGCTAACGTTTTACCAGTTAAACGGCCTTTTTTGAAGATTTCAGTATATTCAAAAATGCAGTAATTGAAAATACCTCTTTTTAAAATCATGAAACAGAATCAGAGTTCGGAAGCAACCTTTTAAACCACAGAAGAGAGATAATCAAACGAATCTTAACTTTTTTCGTAAACAAACGTTCAATCGGTGCCACTTTTACGATAAAATTTCGATACTTAATCACCAAAACTTGGTTCATTCCATTACGATCTAATTTGATTACAGTCTTCATCTAAGTACGATCTTTGGAAACACGAATAAACTAAGCTTGTATTGCAGGGCCCTCACATTTAAGAATGAAGCCCCAGGAATCTGCTGATAGGACGGAAAAATGAAATTGTCCGCAACAGATTGAAAAATATTTTGTATCAAAAGCATTTCATTAAGTAGGATTAAAGCAAAATATCTAGCATTGTAACGCATGACGGGTAACAGCCATGTGTTCCAATGATTCCGGCAGATATTCCATTCAAATTTAAACATTTGCAGTTTCCGGTGGAACTCGCATTTACAATGACCATCAGCAAAGTACAGAGACAATCGCTACAATTTGTGGAATAATTTGAAAAATCCATGCTTTTCAGATGGGCAAATGTATGTGGCCTGCTCACGCGTCTGAAAAACCGATTTATTCGTATACGCTCCAGATGGAAAAAAATATTGCGTATTTAAGTTTTTATGAGTGTTTTTCGAAATCGACCTTGCTGAAACGCCCACCTGGCATGGTCGGGTAAGTTTATATTCATTATTCGTTAAATATTGTGTGTAAATATTATCTGATTCAAGAATTCTGTTCGGTCTACTTGTATCTTACTATAATATTAAATGCACAATCTTATCTTGTATATTTATTGAGATATTGAACTCTGAAAATTTTGAGTGTACGAGGCCTAACGTGGAGGACATTGTTTACATTGCATGTAGATGTTCGTCAAGTATAGGAAAAATCTTTTGGTGCACCATTATATGAAGTTTTCTGCCCAGCAGGAGGAAGTTCCGAGAATTTTTTGGTGCACCGGACTTCCTAGCCTTTCCACCCGTTGATCAATTTGTTCGATTGCGATGCCAGAACTTTAGTTTTTACTTTAAAAATTATTTTGAAGTGTTTTAAGACTATTTTATTCTTCAGAATTAGATTTTTTGAATTTTATTGAGAATTTTAAGAAGATATTGATTGAGCTAAATGTTTTTATAAATGTTTTAGTGTTTTTAGTGTCTCCCTTACCGCAGTTATTTAGAATTTTATTATATTACTCTTATTGTCTATTTTATAAACATGGGTGAAAGAGATATTGAAATGTCGGATATAATTAAAGAATTCTATAGGATTATTGATGAATTAAAAACAAAGCGAGTACCCAAGGATTTGATCTCTGAGTTAAATACTCAGGTTGAGGCAGTTGTGAAATGGGCACATACGTCTACGCTTAAGATTATGGAATTAGATATGCGTAAGAGTAGTGAGGAGACTCTTTTAGAATTCAAAGAGGAGATAAAACAAATGATTGATGAAAGACTGGATAGTAGGAGAGATAGAGAAGTTGATGATCAAAGAAATAATGATAAAAAGAAAAACAGTGAAAAGAGATCTAGGGCTAACGATTTGATTATACGACCAGTTGATAAAGATGTTGATGTCTATGATGAACTTAATGCTGAACTCCAACCACAGGATATAGGTGTTAAAAGTTTTAATACTTTTAGAAAGAAAAATGGTGATATGATTATCAATTTAAAAGATAGGTCAGATATACTTGCTGTTGAAAAAGCTATTACGGAGAATCCGAAATTAAACACACTTATTAGGACTCGAAGGAATAAGTTTATTAAGCCGAAGGTTATTCTGTATAATATTAGTGATTCCGTTGAAGAAGACTTGGTTTTGAAAAGATTTAATGAATTTTGTGTTTGTGATGGGAAATGTTCGAGATCCTTATTTCGTATTAAAACTCAAGAACATGGAGTTTCACATAGGATTTTTGAGATTTCTGCTAGGTGTCAGCAAGATATCCTTGAAGGGAATAGAGTTATGATTGGTTGGAAAGCATACCCTGTAAAATTATTCATTCAACCTAAGCGCTGCATAAACTGTCTTAGATTTGGGCATACCAAGAAGAATTGTAAGTTTGAAAGGGTTTGCTCTGCATGTAATGGTAGACATGAGAGGAAAAATTGTCATAGTGAAAAGAAAGAATGTATCAACTGTAAAGAAGCTTTAGATAGATATGGTATTAATGTGGAATATGACCACGATACCTTTTGGAGAGAGTGTTCCTCGATCATAAGAGAGAAAAAATTTATTCGGGAACATTTAGATCTAGAAACTTGAGGTGATTTAGCTTCTGCGGTGGGGAGATTTTTATTTTTATTTTAATTTTAAACTTTTTATTTATTCCTGTGGCTACGAACTAATAATTTACGGCTTTTACACTGTGTGAAATAGAGACTTTTGAACCATTGTGTAATTTATTTCTAAAAGAAGACTTTTAGGAAATGATATAATTGAAAATCTTGGAAGAAACTATACCCTTGCCTCCCAGGTAAGATCAGGATAATTATTGCTGATTTTAACTGTATATATTGTTTTTAAACTGTATATATTGGATTTTAAATTATATTTATTATATTGAATGGTTTTATTTTGGATCCTTTTAGCTATGCACATTTTAAATTGTAATCTTAATCATTGTAATGCTGCAGCATGCCGGCTCTCTGCAATAGATAATATTTTTGAGGATATCCCTGATATTGTTACAGTTCAAGAACCTTATTATATTGGAAAGAAAATGGCTTATATTAAAAACAGTTGGAGGACCATCCATGCAGATACAGGAAGAGCTGCTATTGTTGTCGTAAACCCTGGGATTGAATTCATAGTTAAACACGCTTCTGATATTATCGTTGCCATTGAAATACAGAAAGAGGGAAGGAATTATGGTGTGATTTCAGTTTATTTCTCCCCTGTGGAATGTTTGAATACGTATCTTTTAAAATTAGAAGAAGTTATATCTGTTTTTAAAGACAGTTTTATTATTATTGGAGATTTTAACTCAAAGAATTTTATTTGGGGGGCTAAGAGTCTTGATGAAAGAGGGGTTTTAACTTCAGATTTTATCATTTTAAATGATTTGATTTTATTGAACAAAGAAAATTCTAGACCCACCTTCTCTTCTGCATGTGGAGATGGATATACGGATTTGGTGTTGTGTTCTCCAAATTCTCTTATTGAGAACTTTGACATGCAAATATTGGAGGAAAATTCCCTTAGCGATCATAACTATATTTTGATAAGTATAAAGGATGTTAGTATTAAAGATAAGAGGGATATTATTCTGTCAAATAATGTTAAAATAATTGATAGATGTTGCGTTAAGATGAGAAGGTTTATTTTTGAGATTGAAGACCGTATTGTCAATACGAAGGATGCTGGGGAATTTAATGATTTAATTTTGTATATGGAGAAGCGAATTGAAGAAAGAATGAGAAGAGATTTAAAATGTGAGATACGACAACGTAGTGGTACTGCTTGGTGGAATTATGAGCTGAATGCTCTTAGAAGGAGAGTCAGGGCTATCCGCAAGAGTTGCCTGGTGAAAGACTTGGATGATGAAACTAGAATACGAAGAAAAATAGAATATAAAAAATGTTTGGCTTTTTATAAAAAGAAAATTAAAAAGGTGAAGGGTGATTTCAGAAATAGGGCTTTTATTCAAGACAAGGAATATTACGAAGGAATTTTTAAGGTTGCTACGAATAAAATTAAGAAACAGATTATATTACGAGATAATGATAATAGAGCGGCTACGGATGTAAAGGAAGAATATTTGAAAATTGTTAAAAAGACACTGAATATTGAAATTGATGAAATTGATGATCCTGATAATAATGATAACTTTGGTAATGACGATTTAGATGGTGAATTGGACTTTACCTACGAAGAAATTAGGGAAGTCATTTTAAGTCTTAGAGACAGAGCCATCCAGGATTGGATGGAATTCGGGCAAGAGTTGTAAAAAGATTGTTTGTGAACTATCCTTCGTTTTTTATTATTTTGTTTAATAAATGTTTGTCTTTGCATGTTTTTCCTATTGCCTGGAAGATTGGAAGATTAATTTTGTTGCCTAAAAATGAAGATAAATATCGCCCAATTTGTCTATTAAAGGTTTTTGCTAAGGTATTGGATAAGCTAATTGTAAATAGACTTTTATATGTCATAAATGATAAACAACATCTTGCGGAAAATCAATATGGATTTAGGAAAAGAAGATCTGCTAATCTGGCACTCTTTAGGGTAGTTGATAAAATACGTAGAATAAAAAGTAGTGAACATGTCGCGGTTGTTTCTTTCGATGTCAAGGCTGCTTTTGACTCTGTTCGATGGTCCTCCGTATTAAATAAGCTAATTGTAACTAGACTTTTATATGTCATAAATGATAAACAACATCTTGCGGAAAATCAATATGGATTTAGGAAAAGAAGATCTGCTAATCTGGCACTCTTTAGGGTAGTTGATAAAATACGTAGAATAAAAAGTAGTGAACATGTCGCGGTTGTTTCTTTCGATGTCAAGGCTGCTTTTGACTCTGTTCGATGGTCCTCCGTATTAAATAAATTATTTGAGCTGAAGATTACAAAAGATCTTTATTTACTTATCAGGGATTATTTTAGGAATAGAAGAATTGTTTTTAAAGGATTTTCAGAAGATTTAGATATAAATTTGGATATGTTTAAGGGCTGTCCGCAGGGATCGTGTAGTGCTCCCTTGTTCTGGGCCCTAATAGTTAATACTCTCCTTGTGGATTTTGATGTTTCTAATGCAGAAATAATTTGTTATGCAGATGATATTCTGCTTATTATTAAGGGCTCCTCTCTGGAAAAAATACAACATACCTTTATAAAAGTTGAAGTGGAGTAAATCTGAAAATATTTATTTTAATGTGGAAAAGACTTTTGGACTTTTTTTTCCTAGAGGGGGTGCTAGAACTAGAGCACCAAAATTGAAATTTGAGGGTAAGAATATCCGTTTTCAGAGAAATATAAAATATTTGGGTGTTATTATAGATGAAAAGCTAAATTTTATTGAACATTTTAAATCTATACATAGAGAAACTGATAGAATTTTACATTTTTATCGTAGTACTTTTAATACAGAAACTTTGCATAAAAAAGCACCGATACTGAAGAAAATTTTTAACAGTGCTATCTTACCTAAGATTTTTTATGGAATAGGTGCTTGGGGTGCCAGGGCAGGGGAGTTGATCCGCTTGCGAGATAAATTGAATACTTTGCAGAGAAGCTGGATGCTGGCAGTTACGAGAGTCTTCAGGACAGTCTCTACAGAGGTGGTCTGCCTCCTTGCTGGTGTCCCGCCCCTCTCATTCCAGTATAATTTTTATTATAAAAAATTTTTACTTTCGAATAATTTGGTTGATCATATAGATATAAATGATTGTGTTATTAAAAGTGAAGCGTTTCAAAATTTTGATGATGACTGTATTCATCCTAGTAATAAGATTTTGATTCCTTATGACTGTGCATTTCTCGAATGTCAGGAAATGAATATTTTCACAGATGGTTCAGGACTCGAGGGGGGTATTGGAGGTGCGATCGTGGTGTTCTTCTATGGAATTGAAATACAAAATTGGAAATTTCGTTTAAATTCTATGAATTCTGTCTATCAAGCAGAAATGTATGCTATTTTTGAAGCTCTCAATTGGATTAAAGGCACATTGAAAATTAGATATAATATAAATATTTATTCTGATGCATTGTCGGTGCTACAGACCCTCTCGGGTCCTGAAAGTAAAAACTCTCTTGTATTTGAAATAAAAAAGACATATGCACAATTGAAAGATATACATAATATTAAGCTTCACTGGATAAAAGCACATGCAGGATATGAAGGGAATGAGAGGGCGGACGAATTAGCTAAGTCTGCAGCTGTGGATGAAAATGTGATTATTAAAAATATCCCAGACTATAGAAGAAGGGCCACCTCTACTCTATATAATTATGTATTGAACGAATGGAAAAATAATTGGGAACAATCTAATAGAAATTGTGGTTTACTGAAAAATATAAATATTGGAAAGAAAATGAAGTTATATAAAGATATAGATGCCAATCAAATGCTTACGGGACATGGACGCTTCCCTGCATATTTGAAACGTTTTGGATTGCAGGACAATGATATATGTAATATTTGTAATGTCACTGGAGACTCTATGCATTTCTTTGAGAACTGTATTATTACTGGGAGTGCAAGGGATAGATATTAAAAATATTATAGAAGTGATTTTAAGAAAAATTATAAGAACTTTGTGGAATATTCTAGACAAATTATGAAGATTGTGAATAGCTCAAGAGAAGCCATAGGAATCTATGTGTGAATGGTGTTTTTGTATTGTATTTGCTTGGTTATGTGTTGTCTTATTTTTATTTTCTAACAGTTCTTTATTATTTTATTATGTTCGTTTGTGTGAATGTTTAAGGTCCAGTGATGACATGAAATTCACTGGTCGTATTTATGATTTTGTTTAGTTCTCTTTTTCCTAACTTTTTTGTTACCCGGTTCCTGGGGCTTTTGGTTTCCCGGGATTCATAGTTTAATATTTTATTTGTTTGTTTTTCTTTGTTAGTTTTTTGAGCACGGCCGGGTCTCTGGCCCCTCGTTTGTTGTAAGATGGGCCGGCCCTTGTGATACGTCATATGACCAAGTGTTCTTGGTTAGGTGGGCTGAGGGCTGCGCCCCCCGTTAATTCACCACTTCAATAAACAGAATTAAAACGTATTTCTTTCCTTTAAGTATCACTGCAATGCATGCCGCGTAATAGCTAGAATGAAATAAATTTTGAACACAGTTTTGTGGCATTCTTCTGAAGCAAAAATATAATAATTCATTTCGATGTTAAATTAGCAGTCAAATTAACGAAACGTATATGAAATGGAAATGCAGAGAGATTTCTATTGCTGTTTGATTAAAAATATAAATGCGTAATTATATTTTTCTTTCTTTAGAAACAAAGACAGAAAGAGATCAATTACTGAGCAGATATGAAGTTAAATTACTTTTCTTATGATGGTCAGTCATTTCTATAAATTATCATTATTAGCCATGTTAACAGTTTATTTCTATTTGGATTTTTTAATGTAATAAAATACAAATTATGAGTTCTAATTTTCAATATCTAAGTTTGCAACCTGAGTTAAATGAAAGAATTTAATACTTTCTTCCATTTCTAGGCCTGTCCAGGAATATATAATATATGTTTCAAAAGTTCGTAAGTACCCGATAACATGCATTTTGTCAAACTGGCAAGAAACAGATAAGAGAGAAAAGTAATTGCTTGTGGAGGCTGAGAAATTTTACTAACCATATTATTTAACTTCAGTTATACTCATCAGATAGCCCGTCATTCAGAAAAAATACTGCACACTTTATTTAGCTAGAGTTACGATCACCAGACGGCATTTCATTTAGAAAATATACTAAGTACTTTCAATGAAAGCTAAAGAAGACATTATGAGTACAGTTGAATTATTACCACGGAGTACTGCCATTGCAAGCTACAATGCATGAACAGCAGAATTTCTTTAGGAAAATCTGGCACGTGTCGCAGAATAATGTCTAATAAAACCGGTAGTGGTATCAAGCGATCTTTGTAGATCCGAGATCTAAAAACAATGTGATTTGAGATCCGAATATCTGAATGTTTGTCCTTGTAGAAAATAAAATTTCTTATCTTTCATTCCAAACTTTGAGAGTTACGATAATGTTTAGCGTTTTTAGCGATATTTCCTGTTACATGAATGTTGTGAAATGCTTTGCTTCCCTTTCCTGTTCCTGGAATAATCCTGTCCCATACTAGATTAACGTAATTCTGTCTTATGACAGCGAAAGGTTTGATATTCTTTTTTTATGATTGCAAAGATAAGCATCATCTATCGGCGATGAATTTTGAATAACCCAGAGGTAACCAAAAATTCACCACAATAAAAATTTTTTGGGGAAAATGAAAGGTACTTTATGTTCTTCATTTTTTCTGTTAATTGCGTTACCGTACGCTATTCTCTGAAATACTCTTCTTGAATTGTTCCTTGGTATATATTATCATGCAATATTTTGTTTGTCTTATTACGGTCATTTTAATACGTGGGAAGTAACTTTTTATGGATCTAATTAACATTGCACTTTAAAACAATTCGTTTAAATAACTTAATAATGAAAGAAGACTTCTGTACGGTATGCCGGTATTCCCAGATAATACCATTTAGGTTTATAGCCATTAAAATAATCTTACTGTATATATGTAAAATAATTTTTCTGAAATTGCAGTCTCTCTTGTATAATGTAGCATGGAAATTCTCAAAAGGGTGAAATTTCGCCGGAAAAAATAATATTACATGGTTCAAGTCTATTAAATATTGAGGTAAATGGCTTTTGGCGAAATAGCACCAACTCCGTTATGGTTATGGCAACTAATTTTTATCTCCAAATTTGGGGAGAAATGACAATATGTCGCCAAACTTGGAGATCATTTGATGACATTTTGCTCCGATGCCTGTTTAACTATAACTAATCTGATTCCTATATGCATGCGTAGTTGTATGTGCCTTCAAGCAATTTCGAGAAATCAAACGCACTGGAGATTTCTCGACGGCCTGGAGACCTGTTCCGAGCTGAGTTTGGAGCTCAGCTCGGAGTACTAAGAGAACTCCGTGCGAGCTTCGCTTTTTAGATGCACTTTGCATTGCGTTGTGTTTAACGTCCTTAGTAGTTAGAAGAAGTAACTATTGAATGTATTTTGTCCCAATGAGAAGAGTGAGTACTTTCGTGAAAATTTCTAAAACTGCAAAGCGTTTCTTTCGGGAAAATAAATTTTATCCAGCTACCACCGGTTCTGTGTGAATTCATTCTATTATGAATCCGTACGCACCAAACAATACTAAACCTCAAGAAGGAAATAGATCAAAGTAATATATCGTGGAATGGGTTTACTGTGGGGTTATTTTGGGTGATTTTGGGACGTTTAGTTTTAATGCAAACTTGTTTACCATAAAATATCCATCTTCACTGATATAATATTTTGAAGGTATATGCACCTTGTTTGTTTAATTAAAATTATTTAAATATTAATAAAGACCCAAATAAAAAAACCTCTTTCTTATCAGTAAACTTAAAACGAAATTAATTAATGTTATTCAAATAGGTTTTATACTCAATGGTGCATTTTCAATAAAGAATTTTCAGAAATTAGAAGACTTTTCAGAAATCAACAAAAGTGTAACATATATCATCAGCTCTATATAAACACTTCTTAAACTCTAATCAATCTTTAAAAATAGCATTTCTTTGTCAAAATCTCAATACTTTAGCAAAAACTAAGTTAATTTAAAATGCTTTCTCGAACAGAATTTATGACGCATTTCTTATTATCGATTTAGCTTTGAAGAATTAATGAAGTGTTCTTTCTCAAATTAAAGCGAAAGAAGTAGATTCCAAACAGAATTTTCCAATTTTTATTTCAGATAAAGCTCATTTGCTGTGTAATTATAACCAATTAGGGGCACCGGAGCGACAAATTACAAATTAATGAAAGCACTAGTCTTTAATTAATAATTTTAAAGTTTTTGACGTGTCAAAGTCCTAAGAATATTAAAATATGTTAAGAGGAAGTTAATTAAATCTCCACAGAGTTAGCTTATTGTTTTTTACTCATTTTCCCCTCTTCCATTGTTTTGTAACTATTTTTTAAAAACATCAGCTTTCTTCAGTCAGTATATCAAACACTTGGACAGAATTTCCCATTTTAATATCGGAATTTTTCTTTCTCAAGATTTTGGAAGACAAATATTTAGCTTACGGACTAGTAATTCTACATGAAACTTGTTATTCTGAAAATGTTTAAAGTTTTCTACTTGCTTCGGGAGTCATATTTCTACGAATTTCGTTATTTTTATTTCGTGTGAAAGTAGTGTGTAATTGAAAAATAATGAGGTTCAAATTACTTGAGAGTTATGCAACTTTGTTTTAATTTGTTATTTATTTAATAGAATTCAAAAATCAAGTACGCTAAAAGAAGGCTAATTTTCGTGATTTGTTAAAATATATGCACTCATTACTCCAGTAAGCAAATTAAATGAAGAATGATCATAAAGAATTATTATGATAACGAACATCATTATTAAATAACGATGATAAGAGCTGTACATAAAAATAAATTTCTCATTACTGATGAAAGGTGAGTGAAGTGAAAAATCTACTTATTTGACATATATCATAATTATAAATGCTCACAAGAATGAAACACTTTGAGTTTCATAACACGATTAAGTACAAATATACAAATAAGTGAAAACCGAAGAGAAACACTCCAAGTAAAGCATAAAATTAGTAACCAAACAGCTTTGAGTTTGGTGTAGATTAATGTCAAGATCTCAAATGATTTCGAGGGCAAACAGGTTCAGGTCCCCCTTCGTCAGGAGCGAAAAAATCTGGAAAGCAGTGCATGTAAGCATCTTATTTATTCTTGACAGTAAAGCGAAAAAGAAGGTAGCCCCATGTATGGGCAAAAATTTGCCGTACCTTCTCGTTCGCTTTACTGTGAAGAAAGAATAAATACGACCCTTACGTCCACTGCTTTCTAGTCAGATTTCTTTGCTCGCGACGAAGTGGGACGTGTGCCTGTTTGCCGTCGAAATCGATTGAGATCTTGACATAAATCTACGCCAAACTGAAGATTTGTTGTATTACTAAGTTTAGATACAGATATGTGAAAAACCAAAAAGAAAACAAAATTATCTCTCAAGACTTCAATCAAGGTTAAAGTAATTTCCTTTACATATTGGCAAATTACGTACGCCATTTGTAATCATATCGTGTTGTAAATCATATCGTGTTGACGCCTTGTTCTGCCGTTTTTAAAATGTTCAACACAAGCAAGTTCCTACTACTTTTCAATGTTATATATTATCTACCTTTTTATTTTAACTTTAGAACATTAAGCTGACAAACATTCGTTAACAATATTTTGTGGAGCACTTTGGAATATCCAGTAAGCAATGGAACGTTAAAAAATTGTTTAAATATTTCCATTAATGTAGTTTCCTGAAAATGTGAGTTTACCTTACACAGCCAAGACATACAGTCCAATTATTTTCATTTTTCCGTGCATCTAGAAGCATTTCTTGATGTCGAAACCAAAGGTATTTTGCATTGTATAATTGCATTGCATCACTGGTGTTCTAATTTTGCAAAGATCGAACTACAAAACATAGAGTCCCATTTTAACAAGGATTTCAATAAATGCGGAAACCATACAGAAAAACAACTAAAACTGTAAAAATCGTAAGAAAATAAAAATATGCACATTATTCTGAAAATGCAATTTTGTGTAGAAAAAAAATTTAAAAGACTCATTTGAGATCCATTGCAATTTATTTTTATATTCGGTACACGTTGAAGAAAGAAACAACACAGCAAAATGAATTACTAGGATTTAAAAAAATAAATTCCAAAGCAAAGTGCGAGATATAATATCAGAAGGATAGAAAGCTTCAGCTTTTATTGAAAGATACTTATGCTTGAGTATTGTTAAGCATTTATAGTATGAATAACTATTTTGAAAGAACTAAACCAATATAATCTGAAAGCACTTTTTATGCCAATGCAAAATTAACTGCTTTGAATCAAATATTCAGACATTCTTTCGAATTTTCAGATCTTTAGCTGTTAGAGCTTAAACCAATTCATAGTACTGACTTGGAACTGCTTATACGAATTCCTTTTATGTATTAATCTATAGGAATGGTTTAGAATGAAATGTCTTATTTTTACTTTTCATACATAACTAGTGTAAACTTATAGCGAAAGATTAGTAGAGATTCTAAATCTTTAAGTTTCAGCAAATAGTCTTTGAACTATAAATTACAAGCTCGTTGCTATCAGAATACTTAATTTTTCAAAACACTTAAACGAAATTAAAAGAACCTCTTAAAATATGTGGAAGAGGATTAAAAATAGTATTATGAACACCTATTTACCTCAGTTAACGGATACACGTTTCTAGAAATATCAGTGCGGTCTCTTTCAGTTGCAGGAATATGGTATTATATTAAAAACAATCCGCCAGACAGTATAATGGCTAGGGGAGCCTACTGCAGTACGAAACGGCCCGTTTTAAATCCCAGAGAAGACGTGGATATTTGTAAATGTATAATATCCGTGCGGCATGGGGACACTCTAAATATGCGGCCGCCCAAAAGTCCTCTCGTATGGTTTGGCGGAAGGAGAGAGGGGTGAGAGACCCCTGGACCACTCTGCCCGGCATGTTCTCCCTCAAAATTAGGGTGGAAAGTACGAGTATAATTCCCATCTCTGTTTGGGGCAGGCTCTTTCAACCGTTGTTCCATGTAATACAGCCACGACAACAATAACAACAACATAATAAAAATAGTATTTCACTGTAGAATTGTTTACATCAGGAAAATACTCAAAAAGGTCTGAAAATAGAACATTGTAATCAATCGATTTAAAAAATACACAAGCATATCCTCTTCGAACTAAACTATTTGTCTCCCTTGAAGGGAAAAAAGTTTAGCATGAGAAAAAAAAAAAAAAAAAAAAAAAAAAAAAAAAAAAACTGATGATAGTTAGAAAGCAAGATATGTAGAAGGTAATTCCATTAGTTGTCTGTAAGGAGTTAAAAGCATTGCATTCTATGAAACCTGTTCTACTTCCGTGTAACTAAACTGTCTTTTCTTAGAAAGCGTGGTTTAAATGTTCGTGACTAAACTAATGTCATGTCAATATAAACGATGTAATGTACTTTTTCTCGTCCCCAGTGCTACAGTGAAGTATTTATTTCTGTTATTTTTTGACGTTATAGTAATTTATGTTGTTTGAATGTCCTTTATTCCTATACATCTAGCACGCTAAATATTAATTTAAACTTTAAAAGATGTAAATATTTTTCATAGATGTTCAAATAATATATAAATATCATTCAATTTATACTTTGCTTTATTTAAACTAGATAAATAAGAGTGTCATACATTATTTATCAGGCAGCTTAACATAGTACATCATCAGATGATTTGAAAAAAAAAAAAAACGAATTTTTTTTCTTTTGTGATTTATGCCTAAAAGGAATCAATTATTAGGAATAACTGCTTAATAATGTCTGAAACTACCGTTCGTTTTTTAGGCAGACATGTTTGGGATAAAATAACATTATGATACTATTTTGTAGCTGTTTCCAAACAAGAAAATATGGGAGCACCTGGTTTTTGGTATATGACTAGCCGAAAAAGAGCATATATTGCAAAGAATAGTCACACATTCACATTGAACAGTTCTTACAGTCTCATTTCATTTCTCATGCGATATTCAACATTTAAAACCTAAAGTCTAATGAAGGCCGTGGTATTCTTAGTGTTCTGTTAAATAAATAAATTGGGCAGCCAAAATAAATTGAACAGAAGAACCCGACAAAGCATTTTCAACTCTTCCTGCAGTAATCTTCACCCCATTCCAAATGTTTAATTTAGTCTTTGGCCGACACATCCATAATGCAACATAAACGGAGCTAGCTTAGAACCAGTTGCTTACTAATCTATGAAACATCGTAATTTACAACATGTATCACCGGGACCTGCTAGCAATCTACGCAAACGTTAAACGCTTTCTATGTGTGCTGGGAGGTCTAAATTTAGTTTTAGATTAGAAGTCTAGATTTCATGTCACAGTTTTCAAAAACTATAAAACATGTTTATGGCTTGAAAATTATTAAAGCAGATGCTTTATCATGTACTGAAATAAACTCTGCCTCAAACAATAGAATTTTAGGTTTTTCAGACATTTTATTGGTTTAATCTATAAAAAAGGAAATGGAAGAAATCATTGCGAAGTTTTCAAATATATTAGAGAAATATCTAGGCTTTTTAACTAATAAAACTTTAGCTCGAAATTTTCTGGATAAAGAAATTTCGCAATAAATTTTTTGTACTTATAAATATACGTAATAATAGTTTCTTAATTTCGCAATAAATGACTTTAAACGTACCTCGTCCTTCTGTACCTGAACAAATCCAAAACATTTTATTTCTTTAAGTCTTCAATAATTCGAATTCCGAAATTTCAGCTACAGGGAAACTTATTACAGCTCTTTAATTTTGGTCTAATTTGAAACGAATGAGTGAAATATAGTCAAAAGGTTGCATTTGTTGCGCATGTTCTAAAGTTAATAAACTTACTTAGGCACTAAGATGTACTTTGCTCTTCCGAATTCGCGCTTTGAACTATCCATACTATTGCGAAATGCTAAGAGTAACGGGGTTGCCAGATTTAGCATGAAGTCATCCATTTGGCGATATTTGGGGACAAAATTGGCGATATGTCAGAGACGGAGCGAGGACATTCTAGAATGCACTCTTGGCGGTTTTTTCGTGAATATTCTCGAAGGTAGGAAGGATAAAATAATTATTTGGTTATTTAGTATAAAACAGAGAAATCTCATGTTCAAAAATAAGTATTTTACCAGAAATAATAATTCGATTATCGAAACAAATTTGTTATCGGAAACTATCTCTTGCTCATTTGGATAATGAAGAGTTTAAAGCTAAAAATGTAAATTCAAAATTCATATAACTAGAATTAAATACTTTTACTACTTAAGTGAATGAAATTTAATATTATTTTATTTTTAATATATAAATTATTGAAATTATTGTTTTATTGAACTAATAATACTAAAACATCACTTTTGTCTTAGCTTCTTTCCCTGGCCAACTACTGATGTCCCTCTTTCTCATCCATTGCATTTCTTAATTTGAAATAATGAATGAGCTTATTTTCTTGCTCTAGTCTGCTTATTACTTCTAAACATATTTTCAGTTTTATAACTTCGTTGCATTTTTATCTAAACTATTTCCAGAATGTACTAAATGAGCACTGAATGTGACTGTACTTACGCAAAACCCCTCTAATACAGTCGCAAATATCATTCTCACCAACCTAAAATCCTTACTAACAAAATTCTAATTACATCTTTGCTGCAAGAGACAAGTTATTACATTTCTTGATGTTGTTTCTAATATTAATAAGACAACAATTTTATTTTCTCAGAATAGAAAACTAAGTTTGAAGATTCCTTGCATGTCTAGACTGGACGTGTGGTCTCTTTCGAATAATACTCTCTATGTTTCTGATGTAATACAGGAAATATATTATCGTTCTAATTTTGTATTTCTCAATAATTATATAATTTATCAGATATTATTCGAAAGTTAATTAATATTTAATGTAAAGTAAAGGGACTTTTCCTGAATTGTTAATGTCCATCTACATTGCGAAATTTGTTTAAAAAAAAAAAAAAAAAATTCTTCGTGTTGCTTATCTGCATTTACACTAATTTCACTAATTGTAATATAAAATTTACTACACTTATTCATGTAGTAAATTTTATAGATATAAGTTTTGATTTTTAACTGACGGTTGTTTTCATAAGTAATCTGCATTTAATCAGTGTTTAGAAACTGGTATTTCATAAGTTCACTTTAACATTAACAGAGAAGTAAATAACGAATGATAACTCTGAAAATATTGGAATCAACATTCGTTTAATATTAGCCTAAGTCAAATTAATACGATTTGTCAAAATAAATTTCTAGCCCAAAGTGACAGTTTGCTTAAAAGGGCTATTAATTTCCTTTCGGCATTTTGCGTCGGTTCACTACAAACGGCGTTTCACTTTTCAAACTTTTGCCACCAAATATGAGAGCCTGGCATTATATTTAAAGAAATTAAATAATGAAGAAGCTCCAGGAATGTATGTATGTTTTTCGCACCGTGAAAAAACAACGGTACCTAGAAATATCAAATTTTGAATAATATAGTCCTCCCTTTGAATTTGTTTTATTATCTAGCGCGCGAGACTGTATATCGGAAATTCTAAAGTTATGCTCTTTTTAAATTATTTTCTGCTATTGCAGTTGATTTGAATTTTATGGTTTAAATTCGAAGAATGTGATATTTAATTAATAAAGGTAACACACATAGCGTTAAACAAATGTCCCTTTGGGTGTAATATAAAACATGAAATTTTCATATTAAAATTAAATTTAAATTAAAATTTACTAGCGCTGATATTTTACAGAAGAAAATTAAAAATAATTAATTCAAAATACCTTTACCTAAGTAATGCTTTTGAAATACTCACGGTAGCTTTAAATCTGAATAGCATCTGCTATTCAACCGGCACCTGGATCTTTCTTAAGAGGCAAACACTTCTGTTTTCCCGACAGCCTCCTCATTATTTCAAACGCATGGTTCTGTTTCCGTTTGGAACTATTCAAATTATTTAGCAAGATAGACAATAAGAGTGTTACGCTTAGAAAATCAATTTACTATTTCTTATAATTCCGATTTTTAAGCAATATTTCTTTACCGATTTTCTACGAGTCATATTTTTGGAATTTCAGAAATATTAAAAGACTTGAGTAAATTCTGGTGGATCTTGTAGACGAAAGAGCCAAGCACAGAAGATGAAGTCATAGTTTTGTGTTAATTATTTAATAGTAAACGAGAACACTAATTTTAATGAGGAAACAATTTCGCACATTTCAATATCGCCTAACTACTGTTTTGTTTTTAAGATATAAACCTTCAACCTGATTTTCTGTATTTTTAGAAACATTTGCCTCAGAAAGAAATAATAATACAATTTGCATTGACTTAAATTGGAGATACCTGCTTAATCAGTGCTCAATGAAAATCCAAAATCAGGTCGCTGTTTATAGACGGGTATCACGACTATTAAGCTTCTGAATGAGTTATCTGCATATTAGGATGCTTTTTTATTGTTGCTTGTTAAGTATCGGTACATATCACAAGCACTAACAATTTTTTATGGTGAAAATTATTAAAATCACTGTATGGTTTGATGGCGATTTTTCCTTGAAAACGATAGTAATATTTTTAATAAAAATCCCAGATTATTATTTCCTTCATGTTTTTCGACAATGAAAAATAAATCAATTTCCTTGTTACTGTTAAAAATTGTAAGTATTTAAAACTATGTAACGTAATTAATATAAAATATTAATAATACATGTAGAAAAATGGCTGTAGAGTTATTATATCAAAAACATGAAAATTTTTAGTATAAAAATATAACATTATACTTTGAAAATACATTAAGTTCAAAGGGAATACTGTTTAAGCATATTTAATGGAGAACTAGTTTTTTAAGCGAAAAGAAATCGTTGTGTGCAAGAAAGAATCTGTATGTGCAAATAGTAATATTTTTCAGCTTAAACGAAATCTGAGAACTGCACAAATTCGGCATCGCCCACAGCTTCGGTACTGCGCATATTAAATATTATATATATTATGTAATTCAGTACTGCTACTGCAAGGTAATCTTTTCATGAAGTTTTACGTTACCACCACTTTGTTAGACTTTATTCTTTTCTGTTCATTGCATGAGGGAAAAGTCTAATGTCTAAACTCAATGACAATGAATATAACAATAGCGTATTTTACATTTCGAAAGAAAAAAAAAAAGTACCTGACTCTTAAAACGAAAACGATAGCTGTTGAAGCAGATTTAATTTAGAATCAAAAACATTGTGAATAAACGATTTGGTGAAGATGGCTTTCTCCGGGACTCAAAATCAAGCCTAATACATCATTCTACGATTCAATACGGCTATGCTCTTATTCCAAGTATTTTATTGTTGTTCTGCTTAAGCATACAGCCAACTTTATTATTTTCGTTAATAGGCATCTGATCCGTTGTAGAATATTAATGTCATCTACTAATGTGAGTAATTGGACTGACTAGGCAAACAACAAATTTAGATATAATCAGCATTTACCTTCAGTTGATAAGAAGTTTGCTTTCGCGACTGCTGGTGATATTTTGACATTAATAGCAACACAGTTCCTCTTTCATTACTACAGCAACTTACCATATTTCCTTTACATTACGTGCACAGTTGTGACCCAATACGTGTTTCTTCGAATGTTGACAATTTAATTTAATCAAAATATTTCAGTTTTCGCACAGGATATCCCACAAGCAAAAGACAGAACTTCATATTTTTTTCCTAAATGATTTTTTTTTCAACCTTATGCTGGAGCTTTTAATAATTATGTTCTATCTGTTCTAAAAATAAACTAGAATAACAAAATAAAATACATTGTTTACATAAACGGTTTCAAAATGCGTTAAAACTTCATGACTCATTTAGTAGCAGCCCTGTGATGTGATAGGTAAAATTTGCTCTCACATCGCGTGCCATTTCTGGATCGATATTTACAGCGTATCTGCCTGCGCACCATGTTGGTAGCGCGTGTAGAAATTTACCAGTTTACATTCAAAATACTAAGCATGCAACATGTCGTGAGGTCACCCCATTATGCATTTACTTTAACGCAAGTCTTGAGTATGGAACTAGACTACTATTAATACATGTCTTCATATAATGGCGTATTACATCACACCTTGTTCTCACCAGCGGCTCGTTTAGTAAATTGAATATAACATGAATAGTTAATAATAAATACCAAACAACATGTATTTGAATGTACATATTTTTACTGCCATTTTTAAATGGTTTGTTGATTCTAAACGCATCGGTTTTGAACCTCTTGACTAACGCGTATCATCTAAACAAAACTGAAAAATTTTAGTATGAAGTATTTTGCTATTTGCATAACTTGTTGGTTTTTTATTGTTAAATATGCACACATAAAAACATTTGACTAAAAATTTGGCTACCGTTTTAATTTAAAAAAAAAATTAAGATTATAATACTTTAATTCTAAAATTTTATGTAAAATTTGGGCTTGTTTGAGAGAGATCAATTTCTTACGTCTGGTCTTATTTCACTTCGTTAATTATGATCCAATTTAACTTTGTTTTGTATTTACTTTCCAAACATAACATAAAAGAAAATCCTTGTTCACAGAAATAGGTTATGCATAGAGGAAATAAAAATTTAATATCTTTATTTGAAATGCTTTTAAGTTCTGATTTTCGGTTCAGCCAAAGATAACAAAGGTGTTTTTTTTTTCTAATCTTCTGCTAGAATTCTTTTAAAGGAAATTTCTATCACTTATTATTTTTCTTCACGGGATAAAATTTCAGGTGCATTTGAGCAAAATGGATTTTTAAGCCAATTTTCTTTTTTATAATCCTCGGAAAAATACACGTTGAAATTATTTACTGATGAAAACCAATGATTTTTAATGTCTGATGCTAATTCTTTTATTTTCAAATTATTTTCGGTTAGAAAACATTCTAAAAATAGTAAAAAGCTTAAAATATTACTGTCCAATTCTTTAATCATTAGCTCGAGTATTTTTTCATTGTATTTATTTTATCTCTAATCGTGAACAAATTACACTTTGTCCTTGTAATGCTAAATTTAATTCATTTAACTTTCCCTAAATGTCAGCTAAGTATGTTAACGCGCCAACCATAATTCACTAAATAAACAATTTTGTAATTCAAATTTTGAATTACAGAGAAAAATTACAATTTTTGATCACATTTCACCAATAAGATTTAAAACTTTGCCTCTGAATAACAACCCTACTTCGGAATGTAAAAAAGGCGTTTCATACTCACAGCCTATCTCTTGGTCTGAAATCGTAAATATTCTTGAATTTGAAGCTCGACTTTTAATAAAATTAGCAAGTTTCACAGCTTCATTCAAAACGATTTTTAGGTTTCCGGGGATTATTTTTGCTACTAAAGTTTCACAATGAACGCAGCGTGAGTAAATTTAGTTTTACTTGCCACTTTCTTTATTTGAGAAATAACACCAGAATGTTTTCCCGTTAAAGCTCGAGATCCGTCACTTTATACGGCAATGCTCTTATTCCAAATAATATCATTCTAGGACATAAAACTGTCAGTAAGTTTGAAAATATCGCTTGCACTTGCTCTGTCATGAAGAGATTCACAAAATAAATACTGTTCGGCAAATCGCTTATGTTCTTGGAAACATATGTAAACTAATAATTGAACAAAGTTTGTTATATCAGTGCTTTCATCCAACTGCAATGAAAAATACTCACTGTGTTTTATTTTTTGAATAAATCTCTTTCATGAAATTTGTCATTCCATGCATTCGTCGAATATTACTGTCCAATTCTTTAATCATTAGCTCGAGTATTTTTTCATTGTATTTATTTTATCTCTAATCGTGAACAAATTACGCATTGTCCTTGTAATGCTAAATTTAATTCATTTAACTTTCCATAAATGTCAGCTAAGTATGTTAACGCGCCAACGATAATTCACTAAATAAACAATTTTGTAATTCAAATTTTGAATTACAGAGAAAAATTTCAATTTTTGATCGCATTTCACCAATAAGATTTAAAACTCTGCCTCTGAATAACAACCCTACTTCGGAATGTAACAAAGGCGTTTCATGCTCACAGCCTATCTCTTGGTCTGAGAGAACATCATCATTTGATAACAGGATATTATTAAGTTCATTTAGTCGTTTTTTAAAACGATATGCATAGGTGCTGGTAATATAAGGTTTTGTTCAATAGCGTGAGCCTGCCCAGTTTTGGAAATTATTAAGCTTACTAGGTAACCAGTTTCCTAAGCGTTTTCATTTGAAGTAACAAAACTTTTCATCACTTATGTACTATTTTTGAACTCCAATAATTTCCTCTTAAAATATTCTTCAGATTTATCCTTTAAACTCCTTCCTTAGATTCAAGATATCTTTTAAGAAACGATGGTTTCATCTTCCGATTGGATAATAGTTCACCGGAAACAACACATTGAGTTGAGAGTCCATTTCATTTCCATTTCAAGTAAACCGAAATGATAAATAACTTTATGTTTTCTATAAACACGTTTTCTTTTCTTTTTTAACATCCTTAGTGCTAGTAGATTGTCCTGGATCCATTATCCGTGATTCATCACTTTTCCACTTCATCGGTCCTAGCCAATTTTTCATTTTGAAAATTTTCACAAATATTTAAATGCACACTATATTACGAAGTCTTCAAAAGTAAACGACGATATTTTCAAATCGCGTAGAAAAGTAAGGAATACAAAGCAACAAGAAGGCAAAATATCTGCTGTTAGGGACAGCAAATAGACGTAAACAATTATACTAACTGAATATAGAAACAATATGAGCCCGAAAATGGTGGCGACACAAAGTGTAGACGTGCCAATAAATCGATCAACTCTAAAAGAATTAATGAGATACTTCTCTCTTTTTATATGAACTTATTTTTATTTCCTGTTAAATACAACATCCAATTCTATAACTCCTTTAGGAACATCATTTATGACAAATTTTTATGTCTGTTGCTAAAAGAATATTTGTGGAAATAAAAACGAATTATTTTGCTAAAGACTATGACTGGAACAAAGACCATGAACTAGACTATGACAGACAAACTAACAAAGACAAACTGACAACTAGAACTGACAAAGACTATGACCAAGAACAAACCCCAAATCGCATAAATTTACGAGTGTTAGAGAAAAATTTTAAACAGAATATCGGGGTATTTAATTTTTGAACTTAATGGTTAAGAATACTTTGTTTCTTTGAATGCCATCTAATTTTTTTCTTGACTTCCATAAAAGAATCCATAAAGGATTCAGTTCTAAGAATTAAAATTATTAAATCTTTAGGAAAACTGAAAGGCATGTATTGCTTTTATTACATTTTATTGCGATAAAATATAAATTATTATTCATCAGAAAGCTTTAATTATAGACATAAAAAGTAGTATTAGTGATATTTTTATGCATTTGATAAGCTACAAACAAACTTCAGTAAAATCCTTTTGATTACAAATTTTCTATTCTTAATAAATAATGGTGTTTTTTTAAAAGTAAGCCACTTCTAAAGAACAACTGCAAAAATTTTGAATTATAATTACAGGCGACTTTTTTCGAATATTGGTATCATTTGAGAGGTTATTAAAGAATGTTGTTGTATGTTGTATTCTGGCACATCTCAGTATTGTGTGACAGTAATATCAAAACAAGCTCACGAAATTCCTCGTGACAAGGAAAGCAAGATTGTCCCTGTCGTTGTAAAGAGCATTGAGCACTATACAGGTGATAATATGACTATCACTCCCCCCAATTTTGATGAAGAGCTACCCGGAAGGAACGGGTCCGAGTGTCTCCCACCACTCTTCCCTTACCACAAACCTCTCGAGAGGACCTTCGGCTCGTCATACTTTAAGAGTGCCCTTATGCAGTAAAGACACTAGAGATTTTACAACTATCCATGCCTTTTCAGGGACTCGAATCCTGGCCCTTCGGTATCGAAGTAGGCTGGCTCTCTTAACCACTATAGCTGCTGGGCGGCTTATTAAAGAATGATAACTAAAAAAAAATATCAGTTACCAAGTTCTATAAGAGAACTTTCTATGGAAAGTGAACGATAGTTTGATTATTTTCATAAATACATTTACTCATATTTCGTTTGTTCATCATTATGTTCGTTAAAAAGACGTATAATAAGCTCTAGTTGCTGAGTAACAATAACAGTAACTGATGTTATTAATGCAAAGGTATAGTACTGGCAAAGAGACCAGTAATGCATGCATTCAAAAGAAAATGGTAAAACATGATGATTTTAAAAGGTTTGTAAAAACCAGCACAGTTTTCTGAAATAAATAATCTGATTAATAATCTAATTAACTATTTAAAGGTATTTTTCTATAAGATTTTAGACTGCAGAAGGTTGTTTGACAATAACTTTATAATGAAATTAAATTTTATTTTTTAAACTAAAACTCTAATTTGATTTGTAGTTACGCATGATTCTCTCAGAAACAAAAACGAAGCAGTTTCTACCATTATAGCCTAATTAAATAATCCTATTACCATTAATAACCATTAATAACTTAATCCTATTATAAGAGTTTCTAGTATCATGTTTTTGAAACACAAAATTATGTTTATATTTTATTATTGTTATTCTAGAGAATTATACTTTTTAACTGATGAAAAATATTACAAACATTTAAAGGAAGCATTTGCTCATGGGTTTTCATAATAAACATGAAAACTAAGTTAAAATACGAATTCATATCGTGGGAGAAAGAATATGTGCACCTCATACAGTTTCTATATAAATCTGATTTAGCACGAATTCAGAATAAACATTCAATTGTTTTAGTAAGTGTGTTATTTTGATTTAACACGAACGGGCCTCAAAATTTCTAAAAAAAAAAAAAAAAAAATTATTGCATAAAATCTAAGAAAAACAACTAATTTTTATTTCTGACTTTCAGGCAAGTATAGACAACATAATAGTTAGTGAAGGTAAAGGAAGCATCCCCTCATGACGAGTATTAGAAGCATTAATTCTTTCTTTTGTTTCCAAGCTGCATGTACAGGGTGATCTTTTTTAAAGTGACAGTGTTTAGAGCGCCTTGTAGCGCGATCTAATAGCCTAAATGGCACCAAACTTGGTATTTAGACTAATCAAGACATGGGAATAAGGATTCCGCGAAAAAAATAGTTCCAAAAACCGCCGCTAGGGCATTTAGTGGCGCTGTTGTAGCTTACAATAACGAGAATTGGCATAAAACACGGGTATCAAAGAAAAATGCAAATGTTGTGCGATGACAGCGCCAGCAATAGGGCCTATAAAAGCAGTAGACAGCTCCGACAAATAATCTCAGCTGAAATAAACGAGCTCCAGTGGACATGCCTCTCACGTAACCGGAACGTGCGTTACTGGTGAAGCAGTATTACATGAATCAATGTAATACATCCGCAGCTCTTCGGGAATTTCGAACCAGAAAAAAATTACGAAAGGGGCCTTTATCGCTGAATGTTTTTAAGAAAATGATTAAGAAGTTCGAGGAAACGGAGTTACTGACCATTCGCGCTGGGAGAGGACGTTAACCAGTATCAGAAGATGTAATAACTGATGTGGCAACTGCAATTGTCGAAGGATCGTAGAGAACCATTGCTGGTACAAGCAGCACCCAGGGTGTAGCTCGACAATAGGACATGAATTATTCCACGGTATGGAGAGTTTTGCGGCGCGTTATTGGATTTTACCCCTACAAAATCAGCCGCTTGCACGAACTGAAACCAAGTGATTATGATAAGGAGTGACATTCGCTCTATCGTTTCTTGCCAGGGTAGAAATTGATGATGCTTTCCCATGGCACATTCTGTGGGGAGATAAGTGCCACTGAACAGCCCCACACCGTCCACGAAATCACATTAAATTCCCTAAAAGTCACTGTTTGGTGTGGTTTCACAGCCGAATTCGTTCTTGGGCCATTCTTTTTTGAGACCATCACTCCGACAGGACCCGAAACGTGCCCCATAAATGCAGAAAGGTACCACGAAATGCTGCAAACGTTTGTTATTCCACAACTTCAGCAAAGAAAACGTCTCCAACAGACAATCTTTATGCAGGATGGTGCTCCGCCACACATTAGTAATAAGGTAAAGCAGCTGTTGCACGAAAACTTCACTGATGATAGAGTCATAAATCGCAGTTTTCCAGTTGCATGGCCGCCCCGTATCCCTGAGCTCACGCCATGCGATTTTTGGCTCTGGGGTTATTTGAAATCTCAAGTTTATGTTGGTGGAGTATCAAATTTGTCTATTCTAAAGGACAACATAACAAAGACAATGCGGAATATTCCTCGTGATATGTTGCATACGGTTGTGGAGAACATTGTGCACAGAATGCACGGTGTTATTTCTGAGAACGGTGCTCACATTGAATGTGGCCTAATTCCTCACCGGAGAAGTTATTGTAGTAAATAAACATTAATAATTTAACTGTAGGATTGTATGTCTTGATGTCCCATGTGTTGATTAGTCTAAATACCAAGTTTGGTGCCATTTCGGCTATTAGATCGCGCTACAGGTCGCTCCAAACAGTGTCACTTTAAAAAAGACCACCCTGTTTTTATAATTTGTAACTCAAAACAACTTTTTGTATCTTACACAGATATCTGGTATATAGCTTTATTTCAAAGTGAGAGAATCTTTATTTAAATTTGCTCATATATGAATTTATTAATTTTACCAGAAATCAAGAAATTCTAAGTTAACAAGTTTTGCATGCTTTTTTTTTCATTCACTATAATTGACTTATTTTTAGGTAGCCCTTAAACGATTTAAAACAATTTACCTATTAACAAAAAGGAAAAGAGACCAATTTCTTTGAAATTATAAATTTCAGATTTTTAGATCGTCTTGATACTAGGTAAGATGACTATAGGAAAGCATTTAGATGTGCATGAAGCTACAGTAAGAAATATTAAGAAAACTAAAATTGCAATTATATTTTAGAACAAAGCAAATATGGTATAGAACAAAAGCAAGTCTTAATTGCTTATTATATACAAATATATTTCCAAGGAGAAAATGGAAAAGGCCCTGGTAATACGGAAAGAAAATAAGTCACAAAAAAGAGTACCAGTAAAAGGAAATGCTTTAAACAGCATTAAAAATTTACAGGCAGATTAAAGAAGAGTATCCAAGCACTTCATCTCAGTTAAACAGAAAATGTGAATTTTCTGGAAGCCTAGTTTAGATGGGTTTCTAAAGAAGTGTTCTGTTCATAAGATGAATTGGCTTCTAAAGTATTAGCAGTTTGTCGACAAAGTGAAGATAAAACAGTAGAGGTTGTCCTTAGGGTTCCTAATCTCACAGAATGTAGAAAATGATGCAGTTCTAAACGCAGATGTAATAAAAGAAGATCTGAAGCTGGTCAGAAAATTTGGTAATCATTTTGTCAAACATGATCCTAATGAGGAACACACTGAGACGTTTCAACGTGAGATGAAGTTTTTAATAACCTCTTACAAGAAATTTTATATTGGCGTAAGCAAAGCGTGAGAACAACTATTAATAACTGAATGGGTTTTTAAAACTCGTGAAACATGAATACCAGATGAGACCGGAGCTGATTTTGCTCAAGCGACTGTGTACAACATTTTTAGTGATAGTAGTGCTAGTACAGTCATACGCAAACGTTTACCTTGTTTATTGCCAGAAAGTGACAAGGAGTAAAATATTGTTAGGTTTAAAACATATTTTTTATTCTTTTGGGTCATGAAGAATTTTTGGTACTTTTCTATCATTGGGACCGGATTTAGAAGTGCTTGTATATGTATCTGTATGCATGTATGTATAGTATGTATGTGTGATATGTGTGTGTGCACACACATATATATATTGTCACATAAGTATATACGTACATGCATACATACATCTCCGAATACGATCTTGATAATAGAAAAGTACAATTGTTTTCAAATTTCAAACGCAGATTTACTTGAATACATTATCATTACATGTATATTTTTTCGAAATATAATAATAAGCTTACAACGAATATTTTTAGGTTTTTTTTATTATTATTTTTCTGATTTTTTCTAGATCCGAAACTAGTTTTTGTTGCTATCACTGATACAATATCTTTTACTAAACACGTTATTTAGAAACGTATCTATCACGTAAAAGCAGAATTAGATGCCTTATGATTATGAAATCATGATTATTATCATAATTTATGAAATGTTGCAGTAACAGTTTTCTACATCAATTAACTCTATTCTACTGACATGAAAAGAGCAGACTGATTTAAGGGCCAACATGCTTTATTATTAATAAATTACCACGTTTTTCATATATTTGTTTGAGACCACCAGCGGCCGCGCGGTAAAGTCGTGGAACGGAACACTGGTAGTTCGGTCCGAGGTTTGAATCCCGCGAACGGGCTGACTCCATGTGTAACGTGTATACGAGCCAGTTTCGCTTATAAAGTCCTCCACGAAGGCATCCTTCCCCTTAGGCAGATAGCCCTCGAGACTTTGCCATGATCACACACACGCATATATTCGTTTGCTACTTATTTTACAATTTAAATATAATTCTATTAGCAATTCATAATATTTTCAAATATCTATTAATCTTTGTGGTATTGTCTGATGTACATAAACTACTCTGAGTAAATATAAGTCTATACACAAGTTAAAATATTTTAAATTATTTTAATGCAATGGGCGTAATTTATAACGCTATTTTATCGGCTCATAGTTTGAGTTTCCTACTTAGGAAGTGATAAGAAACATTTTTTTCTAATGTTTTAATATTAGATTGGAAGGTTTTTTAAAGAGTAAACAAATTACGATATTGCCGTTTTAAGTTTGGAGAAATTTCCACGTTTCTAGTATGTATGAATGATTTAATAATGTTTACATATTCTGAATTACGTATAATTTAATAATAAACTATTGTAGATAAGAACAGTTTCTGAGTTAAATGCTCTCACTGTTGCAAGCAAATCCATTCCTTGTTGTAGTTTACGTAGTGAATTCAATTTTTACACTGATGGCAGCAATTTTTCGTTCGTTTCTCAGTAACTCTTCTTTTTTAAACAGGACTTTTCTCTCATCCTTTATAGTCGAAATCTGCAGTATGAGTTCAAATATAGCTATTATTTTTAAATAATTGCTTTGTTTGCCTATGTAGTTTCATACAAATTAGCGTAGAAAGTTTGGTTTCCCGTAGTGAAACTTCTACGCCCGTTTTCAACCAATCCAGAAATAAATCGACGAATAAAATAGTGTGGTATTTGAAATTTGATGATAACTTATATGAACGAAACAACCATTTGCAAAATATAACCGTTAAAAAATATTTCTGCATGAGATTCTACATTAAATTATTACCACTAAAACCAGAAACCGCTAAAGTAATTAAATTTCTTTAAAAAATGAATATTTATCTACAGAAGAATCATTGGAAGTATTATCTTGTGAAATGATAATATTTGTATAAAAATGTAAACACAAACATTATATTTATATATTTGGAACATACGCGAAATAGCGTAATAAATTGTATTAAAAATCTAAGCCATTATTTCCAAAATATTTGTCTTCCTCTTTAGCCAAATTAAATTAAAATTATTACGCATAATAAATTATGCCCTACTTCTTTATAAATGTAGTTTTTCTTATTAGGAATCAGAACCAAATATTTGGCAAGAAGTAAATGCCCTACAAGATCGTTATGCAACTTTCGATTTGATTAAGCAGCTAAGACTTCATTAACATCCCTTTAACTTAACGTCCTTCCTCAGCATCAATCACTAATACCACAAATTACCCACTACACGAGAGCTTAACTAACCAAGCGTCTTTATAAATCATGTAAATTGACAGATACGTCTCCATTTATCTGGTCTTTTAATGTCTGATTCCCTCATGACCTTCTCGGCAATCTCTCGAATCCGAACTTTCACGTGCACACGCACGACTTGTCAAACTCTAGGACTCTAACAAAGTGAACCAACCAAACTCTATCTGTAATGCAAGGAACTTATCTGCATCCACCATTTGGCAGAGTTCGAAGAGGCAGAAAATTCGCTTGCTGTGCTCTCTCTCGCTATCTCATGCTTCAAGTCCCTATGTCGAACTTCAATTAACTTAATAACTTCCAAGGCACGCCCGGTGCGACAGTGATAAACTTCCCCCCTCCCCAATGTCTCTCCAGTCTCATTTATCTAATCTTACTTTGGAAAATTTGTAAAATATTTTTGGAGTTTTGGGATGGGCCGGGTTTTAAATGAACCGCAAATGAGTTTGACATTTAAATGGTGGTGTAAAATTCTCTATAGTACAAATTCCTCTTGGAATTTACAATCATATATCTGTGGTAATGTAGTCTTTCATTGCGTATTGAGAAAATTATCTCTGATGATAATGTAGTTCATAGATGATTTCTGCTTTCAAAATTGTTGAAATTTTACCTTTTCTACAAGACGGCTGACTGCTTTTGCGTTGCTATACATGTAATGATTTTACGAATCTATCTTCCATTCTGATTATTTTAAACTATTGCATATTTTCTGATTAGTTTTTAAGATTCTAAATATATCAGTAAAAACCGCAATAATGAACTCAATCGGTTGCGACTTATTTACATCCTATTCAAAGCACGCTTAGCATTAAATGGCTGTTTAATGTCTAAATTTGCCCTTATACCGTACGTTTCGTTCTTCTTTATTATCTACATTCTCAATTTACATGGCATGCTAAAAAAATTCTTGGAAGAGGCGTTAGAAAGTCATTAAACATTGGTCGTCTGAACACAGTTAAAGAAAAAAATATTTCTCTGAAGAAACTCTCTGTAAGCGACTACTTTACAATACTTTAGTTTCCGATTAGCACCTGTAATAATTAAGTGTTAATAAATTCTCTAGAAATTATGTTTAGTTTAGCTAATCTCAGTTAAAGATATTTTTACGTTTAATGCTTTTTAAACTTATACTACTTGAAATATCACAGTGGAGAAATAAGTTAATTAGACCTTGCATTATAGATTTAAAATACACTGGCATTGTTAGTATGTATAGTCATATACAAGTTTATCTTTATCTATTCAAAAATAATGATATTCTAATAAATATCCAATCGATGTATTCCTGATTTTCAGGGAGTGTGTGAATGACTATCCTAGTTAGTTATCTAGTCAAAAGTGATTAAACGGTTTCTGTTATGACAATTAAGGCGTTACATTATCTGACGATAAATCCAAAGTTTTATTTCAGACTATAAGGGCTCCAAACGGTTTATTATGACTCCGAAGTGTTATTTAAACGAATTTGTGAAATGGTGAATCATCGGCTGTATAGAAGCAGAGCAAATAATCATAGAAGCCGTGAGATCCGTGTATGTTTTACCACAGATAGTCTATGACATGTTATAAAAACAATTTCTAATCTTTGGAACTGTTGTACGAAGACCTGTACAATTACTTAAACGCTTAATAACAACTTTTCAAGAATGATATCTGGAAATAACTGCCCATCCTAACAGGAAATCACTACTCTATAGCTAAATTAAGAACTTTCATCTGTCAGTGGAACTGTTGTATCATGACAAACTGCATACAGAAGGATTAATGAAAAAAGCCTTTATGCTAGAAAGACAAGGACTTATTTACTGCTTTCGCAACAAAAGAAGAATGGTTTAAATCAGTGCAATGGTTATCAAAACTGGAGTGAACTCCAATGGTCTCATATTCTCTTTGCTGATGAATCGAGATTCAGTTTGATATCTGATTCTAAACATGTTTTCATCCGAAAGGAGTCGAAAGTATTGACTGAATATCGTGGCCAACAAAATCTTCTGATCTTAACAGGATAGATAATTTATGGGACTACCTTGTAAAATCATTTCTACGGAGACATCCTCGTTCTAGAGTTATGAATGCCCGAAGACGGAATTGTTAGAGCAATAGAACTTACCATAAACTGTGGTTAACACCATATTTTCAGCATGATAACAAGCTGTGAAACATGTGTACAAGTCAGGAAAGATCACATTCCATATTAAATTTAAAGCTTTAATTTTTTTATTTGATTTAATCTTTTTTTCTGAACTGTCGCTGCAACATATAATTACCACTTTTTGTATCATGTACAGTTTTATATCATATATAGTGCCCTTAATTTGTTCCATATTAATATGATGTTTCATATTAATAGGATGTTTCATATTAATAGGATGTTATGTTAGTATTCATAAAATTACAATTTACAGCTGTGGAATCCATAATATTATGCATATAAAGATAATTTCGGGAATGAGTGTATTTGTAAATTTATAAGTCATGCATATTTTTTGAGTTCAAATTACATTTTCGTAAATATTGACAGTCCAGTACCATTGTAGTGATATGTCCGTTTTTTGCCAGTACATAACTAGAAGTTTAATAAATTCCGTTATTAAGTAATCGAGCTTGCATAAACTTCCAATGAGTACCTTTAAAGATCATTTGAATTTTTCTGTTGTTTTAACCGACTTTAAAACAGATTGTTCATTTGAAATGTTGAATATGTTGTACAAAATTTACGAAATTCTTCCTTTTTTTTAAACTTTAGAAAAAACGTATTTAATGGAATTTTTTTTAAAGTGTTTTGTCTGTTGTGCTACGTAAGGCTATTATGATGCTATTATCCGAAAGATTTGGGAAGTGTTGCCATTCCGCATTTGTTTTTCCATACGGTAAAACAAACAGGCTGTTTTCGCAGTATTCCGCTTCGGCAAAGCATACAATTATTTACTTAGACACTTAGATTTAATATATTAGTATGCAATGGATCGGCTTCTAATGCAGTTCAACTGTACATCCAAGAAGGTATGGTAGTGCGGCGGAGCAAGACTTGCAAAATCTCAGACGAAGTTCTAGTGTTCCGTCCACTTTTCGTTTACCGGTCCCTGCATAAATCTGAACGACATGCAGAAGTAATAAATGCACATCTTCATAATTTTAATCTTTATTACCTTATTATTTGAACGACGTAGCCTAATATAGGTTAACTAACGGGGTGGCCGCATGGGGGTTTTTGTGGTTTTCCCCATGTGTAACGTGTATACGAGCCAGTTTACCTTAGAATGTCCTCCACGAAGGCATCCCTCCCCTTAGGCAGATAGCCCTAGTGTGTTTGCCATAACTAAATACACACCAACACCTTATTTATAATTTGCTTCTCTTTGAAATCCTAATATAATAAGTAACCATTTATTATTTGATTATATTCATAAGGAAAAATAAGATAATTTATTTCAAGTAACTATTTAAGATGCATTATATTTTCATAACTTTAACGTTCATCTTGTTTTTTACATGCTGAAATGGGCTGGAGCAAAACTTGCTGAAAAATTTATGTTTCGCAAGTTATTCATCTTAAGCGAAGGTAAAATTGTCAAAAATAAGCATGCAGAGCATTTTCTTCTAATTCTTAGCCCAAAATGTCCTATCTTACTAGAATATCATTGCGTGTTTATTATATTTAGCTGCGGTACAACATTGCGTGTTTTCAGGTTAGTAACAGCAGTCACGTATTTACATTATTCAAGACTTCTGTGTTTTTTATAAATTTTTCTTCTTACTTTTTATGGAAGGAGAAAATACAATTTATACCAAACTGAAATTGTCTCCCGAATGTTTTACATTATTTAACAGCGGGTGAGACCATCTCAGCATCTGTAAATTTTGTCAGAAAAATAAGAATTAAAAAAACTTTAAACTGTCCGCTGAAAAGTGCATAATATTCTGAAATGAGTTCCTTTCTGTGTACGTAAACTTTGAGCTGAAATAAAAGCATGCAAGAATGATCTATAATTTTGATGTTAGTAATTTTAAAATGCAAATTTTGTAACTTTTCTGAAATATATGTATACATATATGAGATGACTTAGTTGTGGATGAGAAGAGGTACCGTTAACGATACCTCTTACGGTAGCCTTAACGTTTTAGTCATGGTCGGAAGGGTAAACGTGGAAGACAAACTGGTTGCATATTGTATGATTGAACCATTTGAAAGCATAACAAGCACTTTATTTCTTGACAACTATTCTGTTAAGATATATCGTCTTGATTGGAACAGCATTATAGGTGCTATAAACACCCACAATTAGATCTAAAACACATCACATATTTTAGATGATAGAACACATTTGCAGAGCGGCGAATAGATGGCAATTAGATGAGGGAAGGCAGAAAAAGAGTTTGCGTATTGAGAAACTGGGATATTAATAAACTTGGCTCCTTTATTTCAGTTTTAAATGGTGATTGCACAGGAGCTATCGCACTGCATATCACTGCAGAAGGCCCGGAGTTAAAAGGGCTATTGCCAAATTAAATTAGTAATTTGTTACTAAGTGCTTTCCATAAGTGCGTTACATGTAACCTATAAAATAGTATGTTTTCCATATATATATATGTTCATGAGTATATAATTAATATATGTCCTTGAGTAACTTAATATATGCCATGAGTCCATTTTTTAGTTATGTTTGATAATGCATATAAAGTAAAAAATATTTTTGTTCAAATCTAACGTAATAAATAATAATAAAATCAGACGGAAATACTATTAGTAGTATCAAAAAGCATTAATCTCAGTTACTTTATAATGTAATTTTAAATACATATGCAGACTTTAGCCTGCATATTTAGGTACATAGTTTTATTTTTAAATTACTTCCAATTAAATTAAACTGTTTTTCACTACAATATTATGGAATGACAACAAAGAAACTTTGATGTCACCCACTCTAGACTGCGTACCAGAAGGGTAAAATCCTCAAAACTGAAGCTTTTAGCTCTGATTCAATGAAGAAAATCTATCATTCACCAAACCCCGTCCGAAAACTGTGATCGCAGGCGAGACAACGCTTAAAGAATTTTATTACAATAAGTAATACATGCTGCAACAATGTGGAAAAATACAGTAATCCCTTGTAAATACGTAGCCTGGCAAATTACCATTTCTGCTTCAACGTAAACGCGTAGCCAATGAGCTGATAAGTTGTAAGATGAGGCGAAAATTCGTCAATCTAATGAACCCGAGGGTTACAAAATTTATAGCAGCCGAGTGGTGAAAACCGCTGAACACCAGTAGTTAAGTCCGAGGTTTAAGTGCGAGTCCACAGGCTGGCTGCATGGGCATTTTTGTGATTTTCCTCATTTGTTACGTGGATACGAGCCAGTTTCCTCTACAACGGCCTCTACGAGACATCTCTCCCTTTCCGTGTATTTCCTAATGGCAAAGCACGTAATAAAATTTAGAAAAAAATTATGTATCTAAATTTTGCACAAATAATTAATTTAAAAAAATATACTTGTATAGGACTCGACGGCATTTCAAAACGCTTATTTAGAATAAAGTACTTTTTCGTGCATTTAAAAGTGTGTTTGGTTGGTGGTGGTGTATTTAATTACGGCAAAGCACACTAGGGCTATCTGCCTAAGGGGAGGGATGCCTTCGTGGAGGACTTTCTACGGAAAACTGGCTCGTATACACGTTACACATGGGGAAAACCACGAAAACACCCATGCAGCCAGCCCGTAAAGTGTGTTTGGGAGAAAGCAGAATATTTCTTAAACTGTCAGTTTACTACTTTAAATAACAGCATCAGTCGATGGATATAAATTTGTATTTATAGCAAATTTGTGTTGCTATAGGTAAAAATTTCAGTTTTCTTAGGCATTGTTGTCTTTAAATTATTGTTAAATTTAAACTATCATTACGTCCAATATCGCCCCATAAAATTAAAAATTAATGTCAATTAATGTAATTCACATTCGTTCTCTGAATTTTTTATTAATTTTGCTTTTTTCATAATTTTATGTTCTTTATCGAAAGTTTATCATTCCAAAACGATTTTATTTGATTTGGTTATCATGACCGTTTATCATGGCTTAATTAATAATGCTGCTATTTATTTTATCAGAAATAGGTAACACACCACTGCAGTGATAACGGACTAGCGAGTAAACTTAGCGTTGGTATGTGGGTTGTGTGTTTATGGTAAATATTACCTAAGAAGTGGTATTATATTTTTGACACAACTTTAGTATTTTTCTGTACTTTTAACTAGGCATATGTTTTCTTAAATGAATGCAAATTATGTAATTTTTTTATAGAAGAATATAGGAGTGAAGATGTAAAATTTCCTTTAACTTAGCGTCCCTTACACTGTCTAACCTTCTTTTTTTTTACCAGTTGCAAATCATCAGCCGACTTGGGCTTGGCCAGAGACTTAGAGAGTGAGGGTATTGAACGTATGGATAGGCCGGCACGATCTCCGGATCTCAATCCCATCGAGCATGTATGGGATTTTCTAGGCAGACGCTTGGCAGCTCGTACCTTTCCACCAGTAACGATTCCGGAGCTTCGATTGGCGCTGCAAGACGAATGGGCAGCAATGCCTCAACAACTCATTGACACCCTCATTCTCAGCATGGGCAGACGATGTGAAACCTGCCTAGCAGTCAGGGGAGATCATATCCCCTATTAAAACCGGATGTTTCTTGCTGGACACCCATCACAGGGATGTTTCGTCCTTCAGTCGCATTGCGCTCCATGCTACTTTTTCAATAAAGCTTCTTTTTATCCCCCTGATTTCTCTTTTAGTAAGTGTTGCTTACATTATTCATGTCCTTACGTATTGGGGATCTTACGGTATTAAATGTGTTGATTTGGAGAGCTTTTGTACAAAGTTATATTGAAAAAAATGGCTCGTCCTTAATTTTTGCACACCAGTGTATACTATGATAATAATTCCTTCGCTTACGTATCTGGATGGAAGAAGTAAATTTTAAAATTCAACATTTTTATTTTACATAAAAATTTGCGATAAGAATGCTTTAATAAGAATATAGCAAATTAATTTTTATTTTAAAAATTATAATTCGAGCTGCATTTTATACATACTTTTCTACTACATTGTAGACACACTGGTTCTTTACATTTGTAAGCTGTTTTCCTTTTCTTTTGCTCGATGAACAAATATAGCACATTCTTTTTTTATCTAATTTATCGTCTTCGATCGCAATGTTTCCTTCATCATCATTTATTCCGAAAACTCTTCTTATTGTTAAGTTTGAGTTTTTAGGTAAAAATGATGAAGTTATCCTCCGTTTTTACATGAGACTGCACCAACTGAATTGTTAATGAAATCTTTTCGTTTCATTTTCGGAGCCAATGGGATAAGATTGAAATAATACGAATGCAATTATTGCACATATATATCCAAGTTTCTGAAGAATATTGCCATAGGCCAACGTCGGGTTCTACGATCAGTTGTATAGATTGAACGAATAATGTTGTGACTACGAGTTCGAACACCCTTGTTGGGCACTTGAATAGACTATTTGAATTAATTTTTTCCAATAAAAAAATCTGTTGCAGAAGGAGAACATGGATTTTCATTTTCATCGGCAGATGTTTCTGAATTTGTGTCGTGATCGCTGTCCATAATTTCATCATGGGAACTTTCATCAGAGAACTCTAAATTAGACCAATTTCGAACTATTTATTAAAATTGTTCTTGGGTAAGATATACAGAACGTTTCCTGAACGCATTTGAAGCAATTTCAAGAATATTTATAAAAAAGTGAAATAAGTAACAACAACGAAAAGTGAACTTTATCAGCCGAAATTTGAATCGTATCTGCTGTGATCGGTCCCCAGATTGCTGAGGGGGAGAAATTAAAAAAAAAAAATAAAAGAAGAAATACAGCTAGCCAAACGCAACTTCGTATGTGACCTTGGACAGTTGTTTTAGCAAGGTACTAAGAATGGCAATACCCATTAATTATTCTAAGAGGTAGAAACATTTAATGGAAAATGTCGTGCGATCTGACAGACCGCTCACAGTAGTTGCTGTGATCAGTCCCCAGACTGCATGTCCAGACTGCATCGGTCCCCACTCTGCATGAGTGTGTGTATCATTAGCTCTAGCTATGAAGTTAGTTTCTAATAAGCGCAAGAAGTCAATCAAATGTACCCCTACAAGCTTCGTCTTCAGCTTAGTCTCCTGTACCTAACACTAGCTTTTAGCCCAACGTAAATCATTAAATAACTCTCATCAATACCATAGTTAATGATGGACTTAAAGAGTTTATTGAATCGCTCGGTCAGTGGAGAATTAGCGTTGGTAATCCCCACTTATCATTAAATATCAACTCTGTTCCCTACATAAACTTATCTGCATTATGGTATTTATATAGTTATAGTTGTAATAAGATGTATATAGTTATACATCTTATTTACATTCGGGTAAATATTGATGAATTAATAGTAAGAGCAGAGAACAATTAATATTAAAATTACTAGTTAATTAAACTATAATTACAAAGAAATGATCTTTACTTTTAAACAAACGTTCAAATTTATGTTGTGTATAGAATTTTGAGAAAAGATTTAACTAATAATAGCGAATTTTTAATATGATGTGAAATTAGGTTTATTTGCTGGCTTTGTTAAATTACAATTTAAGTGCAATTCCAAAAATTACTAAAATGTTATTTATATGCTTAGCTAAACTTCGATGGTACTCAGATGTACGTTAGCCAAACTTAAACGCAACAATGCACATATTCTAGACAATACAGATATTTCTGCATGTGACGTTTCGCTATAAATGGCGATTTACTTTTTACAGTGTTGCTACCAGATATTATCGCCCTATGTAATATTTAAAGAAATTAAATAGTGAATCTGCATGAGTGTGTGTATCATTCTCGCATCGTGAAAAACGACGGTACCTAGAGCCATCAAATTTTGAATATCGTAGTCCTGGCACCTGAAAGTTCGAATTTTGAATTTCGTTTTTGTTTTATTATCTATTTATAATTTCTAAAACTTTAACGAATTCTTTCCTAGCAAACTCAGCGATTTTGAAGCGAGCAGTGGAAACACTGTACGAAATAAAATAGTCTTATTTCCAGAGCGCGATACTGTCTATAGGAAATTCTAAAGATACGATATTTTTAAATATTTTGGAATTTTGTTGTTGAATCAAATTTAATGGAGCATAAGCGTCGAGAACTTGACATTTAATAAACAAAGTAAACACACAAAACGTTAATAATAAAAATTTTTTAAAAATTTGTAAATTGAACATTGATATGGTGAACTGAAAAATGACAGAAAAATGTATGCCAACACTTCAGGCTGCATCGGTATTCTCGGTATTCTAAAGTATATTGCTTTGGTGCTTTTAATTTTTTTTTTTTTTTTTTTTTAATTTTGCTGTTTAATTGTATATGGCGTAAGTACGAAGAAAATGATGCTTAATAATAAAGCTAAAAAGACAAAAAAAAAAAAATAAAGCTAAAAAGACAAAAAAAAATAAAGCTAAAAAATAAAGCTAAAAAGACAAAAAAAAAAAAATAAAGCTAAAAAGACAAAAAAAAAAAAAAAAAAACGTGTTAGTAGGATTGAATGTAACAACAGACTGGTAGACTGCGAGCGCAGCGAGAGCGTAAATAAAATACATCAACAAACCCTTTTGGTGGAGCGTTAAAATATGAATCCTTTCATATTTTTCTAATTTGTTAAATGTATTTATTTTTTTTTTATTTTATTTTTTATTTGTATTTATTTGAAATTAAACAAGGAACATTATTAAAGTTATTTTACTATTTACTTTTTGTGTGTTAATATTTTATTATTTCATAAAAAATATACTGTTTTCTTGCAGTTTCCACTTCTGGGTAAGTGAACAGAATACTTAAGATAAAATGACCGCTCCATGAAGAGCTAGGAATTTTGTGAGCTATGACCAAAAGTTAGATGTAATGGATATTATATTATTAAAAAATATTTAAACTAAAATGGTTATTGCCTGCTCGAATGAACATGAAGTTAAAAAAATTCTTAATGAGAAAATAAATACTACCTTGTAGATTTTTCTAAAATTATTTTTCTGTGATTTTATCGTCTTCTTTCAACCATTAACGCTTTTAAATTAAAGTAAGATTTTAAATCAACTCATTTCCTTAATTCATAACAAAAATGTGATTATTCATTCATACCGAAGACAAATTATTGCATTACTTCAGCAAAATACTCGTAAACTGATGTATTTTGTTAAACACATTTGATTTAAACCTTTCTCAATCCAAACACCTCTTAAATATTAACGCATTTCTTTAGAGCGTAATTTTAATATTTAATGTTCATTTAGGTACGTGCTTGGAACTTCAAGTTTGATTCTAATCTATCACTACGAAAAGAAGAGAATAGCAGTATTTTATGTCCTCATGGCGATTTAAAATGGCAATCTTTCTCCCAGTTCTATTTAACCGAACACATTTAGAGGGTGGTAGCTTTCAACTTAATTTAGTTCAATTTCTAAAAAAACGTTTTTTCTGTTAGTAAAGAAGTCACTTTGTGTAGCTTTTTCATTATTAAATTGAGTGGTCTGTTGTAATAACGTACTTTAATGACATTTTGGGATAAGGGATACCCTTTTGAGCAGATTTTTAATTTATCACAGTAGTATGTTGTTGTTTAAGACGTTTCTCACAACTTCTAAAATAATGTGTCACAGAAATGTTGCGATATAGACTGATAAATATACTTCAGTTATGCATCTTAGTTCACTTCTTTCGAAATAATGACATGAAATAATAAAAGTTTTACATTATTTTAATGTTTGCTGTTTTCGTTGCTTAAAGGCATAGATGGATCCGGTATTTTTCAATAAAATCGCAGTATTTATTCGAAACTTCCTGCTTTTTCTAACCAGTCCCAGAGATGAAATTACATTAAAACTCAAAAAGTGTTATAAGCAGAAAGGTCCGGTTCCACAGTAGTAAGTAGTAAAAATTTCGAAATTAATTTTTGGCATTATAGTACGAAAAGCTCTTTTGCATATTTGTTTTTCAAATATAAAAGCCTTATTATATCAGTTTGAATTTAATATTATTTTTGTTTGTTAACATCAGAAACTTTTTAATAGGAGGGAGGGGTGCAAATGCATTACATTCTGTGATAAATTAGTAAAATAATTAAAGATAAAACTATTTATATTGTTGCGTGAGTACAAGTTCTAATAAATTCAATGCACACTGAACAGATGATAGCTTGATAAAATCTATTTTATCTGAGAAAACTTTACAGATCTGGAACTTTCCTCAAAAATACTCGCACAGCTCATCATGGCATCACAGATTAGTGTTTCTCTTCAAACATCTAGGAACGTTAAACACAGCATATTGCAAAGCATATCTGAAAGACTAAGCTTTCACAGATATCTTAATACTCCGAAGTCGCTTACTAACAATAAACAACTGATAAACTGAAGCTGTCTCCGGTCTTGTATAGTTTCCCCCCCCCCGGCCGCCGAGAAATTTCTAGTACTTTTTGCTTCTCAAAATTACTGAAAGGCATTGAGGGCCGGATACAGTTACAGCTAATATAGAAATCAATTGCAGTTACTCCTTCCCTCCCCGGGGTTTGACTCAGAAGAATTTCTTGGAAGTACTGGCTAGGATCTGTATTTAGGCAATCTGAATATAATAATATTTACATATAATTTCGCATTATTTATACATAATTTGACTTCATAGTACTAGAGTCCTCGTTCATTCGGAGCTTGGTTCGGGCTTGGCAGGAACCGTTGTGGTACTGTCGTGTCCGTTCCTTCAGCTCTTGTTAAGTTCGAGGTTTGGCCCTCATAGTCCCAGTGACGGGAACTGACAGATTGGACAGAGCACCAAGCGTTCTAAATCGATGCCGATGGAGTGGTACCCAGAGGCAAAGTTATCTTAGCGTTGTCGTTTTATTTATAAGTTATTTTTGTCAAACCGTTTTGCAGTTCTCTCCCATGCTTTGACATTGCCTAAGCCGGGCAGGGACTGTGGGTCTGCGCCTCCTTGGACGAGGTCTCTGGACCTTGGATAAATCAAACTCCGTATGGCAGGCCCCTCGAGGATCCCAGGACGGGGGTTCAAGTTCTAGCGCTCTACAGTTATTCAATTACAATATCCATTGTAGTTATACAAGGACCGTACAGGTGAACAGATATATACAGGACCGTCAAATTACAGTTAAAGAGGACAACTAAAGGGATCTATGTTTGGCGACTTTTGGCGATTTCTTACCAAATTTTGCCACAAACATAAGTCCTCAAAACCGTTGTCGTCTTGGCGACATCTCGCCAAATTAGCTGAATATTAAATAGACTTGTCTTTGTATCCTTATCTTTCAGCAGAGCATCGGTTCTCTTAACCTTTTCATATTACTTTATAAAAAAAAAGTACAGCAATTTCATATATAATTTCATTAAACTTATCTAGCTATGTGCGAAATTTACAACCATATTCTTTATTATTCATAAGGATTTAAATATAGCTCTTGGCGCAAGAAAATTTCTTCTGTATATACTATAAAGCAGCTGTCAATAATGTATTCTTGTTTTCCAATATACTGTATTCTGAAACGTCACAGCGTTGATTTTAATTCATGAGTAGTTAATATTTAAAAATAAATTCCATTCATTTCAGGAAACCTAGTTACTTTGTATGTTTTATCTTTACATTATGCTGTTGTTAGACTGTAATACTGAATATCTTTTTTAATCTTTTCATTACAATTTACATAAATATGCCACGCGAAAGCTTAACTGAATTACTTTATATTATGGCACTTTATTCCTTCAAATGAAAGGCAAGAGTCTTAAACATGTAAAATTATTAGTATTTCCTGTTCTGGAAGATTTCCAAAACTACAAAAGACATTTTAAATGAACTTTAAATCAGCCAAATTAGATATTTCTGAATTTTAAATGAAAACTAAATTTAAAATAATAATCACATTTAATAATACAATGCTTGATATTTCAATGAAATAAAAAAAATTAATTTAATATATTCTTAGATAAATGTCGTCAGCAGTAAATTTTTAATTAGAAACCCTAAATTGGCTAAACAATTATCGAACAGCGTATTTTATTTAACAGATATATATTCAGATCTTAAATTAGTCAATATTTCTTACGTTCACTTTCTTGATGCTCTAATTTTATAAATTCATAAGCTGTGATATTTATCATAGCGGCAGGGCAGCATGGTTGTACGATGCTACCACACTATGGTAGAATTAACATTAAAGAAAAGTACCATGGTGACATGAATTATAAATTTTGTTTTAAATTACACTATTTACATTTATGTATCTATATTTAATTTTAATAGAATTTAGTAATGTTAATATTAATATTGTTGGAAATCAATGTACTACTCATTGTTGTTCCCCATATGTTCAGTTATAATATTTTTTTAATTTTTAACTAAATAATTTGAAGAAAAAATATATTAATGTGAATTTTGAAATTTTTGAGAACCTAAATTTTGCTTTATTGGGCTCTATGCTCTAGTTTAATACCACAGAAGTCAATATTCAGATACAGAACTGCATATTCCTCAAAATGAAATATAGCTCGCTTAAAGGCCACAATAAGTCGGATATAAAGACCATTCTCTCCATTCTTAACCCAAAATATTTCTTCTTAGTTCATCGAAAATCGTTGACCAGAAAGAAAACTTCCCCATTCTGGCGAATTATTATCACCCTGTCTTGAAAAATTTAGCAAAATGCAGCCCCCTCACGCAAACGCTGGCGGAAGCAATGAAAAGGAAACTTATTTGCATGAAACACGCCCGAATATTTTCCCTTCCTCAAAATGTCTGTCAATAAGTTTCACTGATAGCGGCTGAAACAAATTACCATCGCCGTTCCTATAAAAATAGGAACAATAAAAGTGTGTCAAAGGAAGATCAATTTCTGGTAACTTTCGTATCCCTCCCCTTATTACACATTTAAATAAAACTGCCTCTCTTTTGGTATCAAGCTTCAGATATAATGAGAGACTTTTGATTTATTCATGGAAAAAGGAAATTAATAAAAAAGGAAGGAAATTTTACGTGTATGCAAAAATACAGAAAGGAAAAAAGGAAGTTTGTTTTCTCTGCAGCATTGTGGACGCTTTCTCATTTGCACAGCGATTGGACCGTGAAGAAAAATTACATCGAGAAATAAAATTCTCGAGAACATGTAATGAAGTTCTATTGATTTTCAGAACGAAAAAGTGTTTTAAAAAGTTCATAATATGCCTCTGTTGGAGATGGGAAAGCGGAGATGTATTAGAGATAATTTGCGAAATTGAGATAAGGGAGTTTTTTATTATTTAATTTTTGTGTCTGTTTGGTTACTCTGTTTTTGTTTTATGTTGTTTGCAATTAACATCATTTAAAACGGAATAATTTTATGTTGTTTATGCAAACTGTTAATGTATGCTTAGCATTTCATTGAGTAAAATAAAATAACATTTTCATTGTTTCTTAGACATTTTCTTTAACGTGTTGGAATTTAAAATTAGGAGTGTCTAAACAAGCTTGTCTATTAGCAGTTCTCAATTCAGATTTTGTTTATTTCTATTAACTGTCTTTTAGATACAAAAAAAAAAAAAAAAAAAACATTTCAAGTAAAGTACTGAAACAAAAAATCGCATACAATCTGACCGTCCCCTTAGCGCCGAAGTTTGAATATAGTTTGGCTGATTAAGACACCTGCTAATTGTTTTCATAAATTTTCAAAGACATCTAACATAAGATGGATTCAAATTTTCATTCTAAATTAAACAAAATTACATTTTAATTATGTTCAATTAGAAAATAACTATTGCGAAACTTTTTGAGTGTCAAATGATATGAATTAACCGCTTGCTTATTTTTCCGAGTTAACTCGGTGGTCGAGAATTTGTCTCGAGTTAACTCGTGATTTATGGTTCATGAAAAAAAATTTTTTTAAATTCCTAATAAACTCATAATGTATAATGCGGGTATGCTGGTTTCAATCAGAATACGCGAGTTTTTAGGCCACGCTTCATTCGACTCATCATCTAGGCGCCTATCCACTCGCGTATGAGGCCATTTTTATCTTTGTCAAGCGTGTTAGGTAATTAAATCAGCCTGTGTTCAATTTAGCGGGAAATACGCGATTATGATTTTCTAAATTCCTTCTTCAAATACTTCACCTCAAAATCGTTTAGAAGCAAACTATTTTTGCTTAGATCGTAATGTGCTTAAGTGTCATACCATGCTTCAAGGTCTATCATACAGTTTCTTATCTTATTTCTTATCTTAGCTAAAATTTGCGTATTTTTTGTATTTTATGTCTTTCCAATTATTTCTTTCACATTTTCTATACATAGATTTATATTGTTACGAATTTAGTATTTAAAAAGCTAATGTTAGTTCAATTATAAATTAAATGGTTTTATTTCTCGCGCAGTGCAGCGCGTGACGAATATTAAAAGAAAGCTAAGCCGGAAAATTGAAAATACAAGAGCGCGTGCATTAAATAAATAAATATCTCTTTTTGATTTTGAGAAAGTACTGGAAAATTCTAGCGCGTGATTTTAAAATCTTATAAAAGGAGGAAAACATCTCAGTTTGTAGTAGTTGCTTAGTTTGTTGTTGCTTAGAAAACTGCTCTTGTTGATTGTAGCGAATTCGCGGATTAGCGTTCTTTAGCTGTTTTGAATTACGTTCTATTGGATATTTGAGTAGTTAAAAGATAACTACTGTGAGATATTGTAATTCTGCATGATAATTTGAGAAAATTTAAACATTTTTGTTGTGATAATAATAAATTTTTCATCGGACTTGTGCATTCATTTCATAACGAACCCGTACGCACGCAACAATTTTTGGTGTCAGAAGTGGGATTTGAATGCCAATAACAAGAGCGATGGAAGAACAATTCAGGCAAATGATGACTACATTTGCTGCTTTCCAAGAAAAGATGGAAGGAGCCGTCAACTCCGTTAAGGAAGATATAAAAGCTGTACAAGAAAAGATGGAAGCTGGCCAAACATCTTTTAAAGAAGAAATGAAAGAGGAAATGAAATTGGGCCAGGAATCCGTTAAGGAAGAAATGAAATTGGGCCAGGAATCCGTTAAGGAAGAAATGAAATTGGGCCAAGAATCCGTTAAGGACGAAATGAAAGCCGTTCAAGCTGGTCAAGAAGAAATGAAAAGAGAAATTACTTGCATAATAGAAAATAAATTTGAAGCTATGGAAGGCAGAATTGACGCAGTTGAAAATAAAGTTGAACATATTGAAGAAAAAGTTTCTTCCGTAAAAGATCATATTGAAGAAAGAGTTTCTTCGGTGAAAGTAGAAATAGAAGAAAGAGTTTCTTCTGTAAAAGAACATATAGAAGGGAGAGTTTCTGCTGTGGAGGAACGAATTGAAGGAAGAGTTTGTGCCGTCCAACACCAAATCGAACAACAAATTGATGAGAGAGTTTCTGCAGTTGCCAAAGAAATGGATACTTTAAAGAAATTCGTATCGTCGGCAGGGAGCAGGAGTGATGATTTTAAATTCTTACCAATGCCTGCTCGTCCACCTCTGAAGCTATCCACATATGATGGGAAGACCTCCTGGCAGGTGTATAAGACACAATTTTCTATCGTGGCGGATGCGAATGGATGGGATTCCCAAGCTAAGGCCAGTCATCTCGCCGCTTTTCTAAGAGCCGACGCAGCGGATATCCTTCAGACTCTTCCCGAAAACAAAAGGTTAGATTTCGAAGCTCTGTCCGGCGCCTTGGAGTTGCGCTTTGGGGAGAAGTGTTTAAAAGACTACAGCAGGCTCCAATTAAAATCTCGTCAACAGAAGCCTACCGAAACACTTCAGGAGCTCGCGGCGGATGTTGAAAGGCTGTCCCATCTCGCCTTTTCGGAATGCCCGACAGAAACAAGGGAAATCCTGTCTTTGCAATACTTTATCGACGGCATCCGAGATACTGAAATACAGAAAGCTCTACGAATGGCAGATGTAAAGGATGTAAAAAGCGCTCTGTTGTACGCCGTGAAATTGGAGGCAGCCCAGCAAGCAACTCTTAGAGATCGCTACCCTGTCAGAGCTGTGCGAGTCCACGACCCAGGGGACCAATTGATGGCTCGTTTAGATGATTTATCCAGACAAGTCGATGCTTTGATACGGAGTAGCAGTGAGAACAAAGTGGCTGTAAGATGTTGGAGACGTGGTTCTGAAGGTCACCTACGACGGCATTGCAGAACACCACAGGGCACGGATAATAAAACGGATGAGTTGACAAGACCAGTGAATGCCTTAAGACGGAATAGTGGTGAAACGAAACCGACCCTAAAGTGCTGGAATTGCGGTGTTGAAGGCCACCTACGAAGGAACTGCAGAACTCCTCAGAGCACGGAGAATAAGGCATACGATTTAAACAGACAATTAAATGCCACGGGAAGGAAAAGGACTGACAAGAAACCAAAGTGCTGGAACTGTGGAGCTGAAGGCCACGTACGAAAGAATTGCAGAACACCCCAGGGTACGAAAATTGAGACAATTTCTGAACAACGACGCAGGAAACAAATTCATGACCATATCAAGGAACGGAGGTTGCCAGATATTGAAAAACCCTGTTTTAAAGCGCTTAAGATCTCTATAGTGAGTGGCAACAATAACGGACTGTCCATCAATGGGAATATCGATGGAGTTCCTTGCAATATGATCATTGACACAGGAGCTAATGTTACCATCATTAGGAAAGATTTAGCTGAACAGTTTAAAGATAAACTTATTTGGACCCCATCCTGTGTTACCCTTCAGACTGCGTCTGGTGACAAGATCGACATAACTGGGAAGTTAAACGTAAACATCACGTTTGGAAGTGCCGCCTACCATCACACGGCATATGTGGCTGATATTACAGATCCATGCATACTCGGAATGGACTTTTTAAGGAAATACAATTTTTCCTTAGATTTCAAAAACAATAAGCTGCTTTCAGCATCTGATGGCATGACTATCCATCCTCAAAAGGGATCCTCGCCTGGAAATGTGGACGCCTTGTCCGAAAGATCCAGCTCGGGAAGCTGCCGAAATCATACCAGGGTCGAAAAGAAACGCAAGACTACCAGCTATTCTCCATCCCAGAAGCTCTTCGGTCGAGACCTTCGTCTGCCTTGTGACCGCCTGTTTAGTCACCTGGATGCGCCTTCATCGCCTGAGGAACACATCCAAGACGCCCAGGCCCGGTTTGAGGGGATGCACCGTTCTGCACGAAAGCGAATCAACTTGGCGACGGAGAAAATGAACACCGGATGCGACACAAGAGCTACTAGACATAGATCCAACAAAGGAGACAAGGTATGGTTGTGGAACCCGATTCAACGAAAAGGACTGAGTCCTAAATTGCAGTCACCTTCGGATGGTCCATATACAGTGCTGAACACGAATGACGTCGTGGTTCGGATCCGTGAGTATTCGAACTCTTACGACAGGTTAGCTCATTACTATGGCCATAGTACATAATGTAAATAATTGTAAATAGTATCAGACCATGGTCCTTTTTTTTTTTAAATGTGTATTTGATTTGTTTTGTATTTAGTATTTGATAGTATTTGATTTGTTTAAGTTAGTTATTGCATTTATTGTTCATGTTGTTTGATATTGTAATGTAATGTTTATGCCTCAGTTGCATTTATGCCACAGTCGTAAGTTTAGCTTCCTGTCCAGGGATTGTACTGCCCGGGACGTGCAGTCCTTGGGAAGGGGGCAGTGTTACGAATTTGGTATTTAAAAAGCTAATGTTAGTTCAATTATAAATTAAATGGTTTTATTTCTCGCGCAGTGCAGCGCGTGACGAATATTAAAAGAAAGCTAAGCCGGAAAATTGAAAATACAAGAGCGCGTGCATTAAATAAATAAATATCTCTTTTTGATTTCGAGAAAGTACTGGAAAATTCTAGCGCGTGATTTTAAAATCTTATAAAAGGAGGAAAACATCTCAGTTTGTAGTAGTTGCTTAGTTTGTTGTTGCTTAGAAAACTGCTCTTGTTGATTGTAGCGAATTCGCGGATTAGCGTTCTTTAGCTGTTTTGAATTACGTTCTATTGGATATTTGAGTAGTTAAAAGATAACTACTGTGAGATATTGTAATTCTGCATTATAATTTGAGAAAATTTAAGCATTTTTGTTGTGATAATAATAAATTTTTGTTCATTTTTCATCGGACTTGTGCATTCATTTCATAACGAACCCGTACGCACGCAACAATATTAAAATAATGATTATTAAAGTTAAATTTTTTTTTCCTGTGTGTACTTGTTCTTGAGAAAACCATAACAACGAGTTAACTCGGGATAATTATTGACAATGTATTTTACGTCATAAAAACATTAAAAATTAGAAAAATTCTGGAAATATATTTGAATGATTTTTATGCCTTATTACACTAATTAAAAGTACATATTAAAAAATGGGTAATTTTTGCAGAGAAACTGAAACACGAATTAAATTAAATTAACCAAGTTAATTCAGTAATTAAAGAGTTAAGCAAAAATTTTGGATGTCAATCGTAAGTTGGATAGACATTAAATTATCATAAAATATTTCTATGGAATTAAAAACTCATAAAATGGAAAAATTAACACTAATTTTAAAGAAAACTAGTTTCTAAATTGCAGTCAAATTTAATTTCTAAGTTTTTTTTTTTTTTTTTTTTTTTTTTTTTTTAAATTCGGTTTTTCTCTTTCTGGATTGTTAAGAAAAATATTTCAGTTATCTAACATACAAACATATGTCGATGTAAAAGTCCTGAAAATTCTAGCATATTCTGAACTCAACATTTATGAATTATATTTTCATCACGCTCAATAAATTAAATTATATATCTCTCCCACTATTATCATTTAAAAATGCATTTTGTTGAGAAGTTTATAAATTATACCTCTTCTACATATTCAAGGAATTTATTTCCTTTAAAGATAGGAAAAAATTACACATAAGGAGGTTTTTTTTTTTTTTTTTTTTTTTTTTTTTTGTTTTTTGTTTTAACTGCAGGAGGTATTTTCTTACTAATAATGAAAATAAAACAGGTTATTCAAAGGAAATTAGAATCTGAAAGTTACTTGAATGAAAGTCTTGGCTCTATAATATGGCTTCCAGTACAAATCTTCAGTTTGTTGCACAAAAGCGAAAAATGATATTATTATCAGTGTCCTTATCTCTAATGGTTTTCAGTTCAAACGTAATTTGATAAAGAATTATCGCATTTTTTCATGGGTGATGTCTAGCTCTAAGGTGTAGGACATTCTGCTAGTAGTGGATATCTATAGTTCGAATCTGGGTGAGTGCATAAATGCTTTCTCACGTTTTTCACTCCCAAAAATCGTTGCCGGTGAAAACATCACGGACGAAAACCTCGAGGAGAAAATAACTCAAAAGTAAAACGTCATCATACATACAGGGAGAAAAAGAAACAAAGAGAGGAAAACATTGCAGTTCTAATACATAGTGGAATATAACATCATGGTAGAAATTAAAGCGGTACAAAATCTTAGCAGTTTTAAAACATGATCTTAAAAAATAAAGTACCTTAATAATTAAGCATATAATAATATAGTAGACATATAATTTCAAATAAAAAAGACTAAAAGCGTTGTAAAGCAACTTCTGCATAACGGTTTGTAACAGCAAGAAGAAAAGAGGAATATTTTTACCTCTATGTATTATATTTTTGAACTAAATAATATTTTTTATTGAAAAATTAAGAATGAAATTTAAGCATTCAAAATCTAGCAACATAAATGTAAATCTAGCAACATGTAAAATTCTATTAATTATTAATGACAGTATTAATTTCGACTAACTTCCAAATTTAGAATTCTTAAGCATTATTTTTGTTTTTCCAATAACAATTATTAACTAATTCATAAATATGAATTATAGAGGTAGAAATATTCCTCAATTTTTCTTGCACTCAAAAACTACTACGCCAAATTTCATAACTTTTTTTTTAAATCAGAAACGCATGTCTACGAAGCATGTCATCATGCAATGATTTGTCAGTGCTTCATTTTTACTTCCTTGTACGAAGTAAAGGAAGTAATGTAATCGCGAAAAATTTCGAGTTCTCATATTTCAACGAAAATATCCATTTCGACCCCTCTCGAAATTACTTGAACAATGTTTTTGCTTGAAATCTATAAGTACGGATGGAATAAAGGACTGCTTTCGCCAAAACGGGTAGTACAATGGCTTTAAAATGGATTCGAAAGGAACTTTTTCTTGACGTCTGTACGTACGTACGTACGTATGTATTTCGCGTAACTCAAGAACGAGTAGCCGTGGAATGTTGAAGTTTTGCATATGGGACTGCTATAATATGTAGTTGCGCACCTCTCTTTTCCGTTTTAATCGGCTGCACCAATAGTATATAAATACAAAGTATATTGCCACTCTGTTACCTGGATCGGTAGAATTATTTTTTTATTATTCTTATATGTTGGTAAATTGTGCATTTTTTGCTTTACAAGTGATTGAATTGTATGTGTTTTATATTTTGGTTAATGCTTTATGCCTTTAGTTTATCTGCATGTAATAGTTGTAGAATTATCAACAACGTAAAAGTTTAAGTGGGGAGTTGAGCCAAACGAACCGCAATTTGTTTGCATTTGAAACTTAGTAGAATAGCGAATTAAGTCAGTTTCTGTACCTTCAATGTCTTTCTGCCCAGTGGGTGGTGTATTGAGAATACGGCAAAGCACACTAGGGCTATCTGCCTAAGGGGAGGGATGCCTTTCGTGGAGGACTTTCTAAGGGAAACTGGCTCGTATACACGTTACACATGGGGAAAACCACGAAAACGCCCATGCAGCCAGCCCGTTCGCGGGATTCGAACCTCGGACCGAACTACCAGTGTTCAGCGATTTTACCGCTCGGCCGCTGTCTGCCTAGTGGGACCAAAAGTAAACTTTCAGTTTTGTGTACCAAAATATCTGCTTTCTTTCACGCTGACCAAATTGCTTGCTTTTGCATAGGAACTGCAATTGTAAAATTTCTTTTTTAACTGTATTTGGTGTTTTATGATTTTCGGTAATTTTCAATTTTCAACAAGATGTTTTGAGATTTTATGTATTTCTGCTTTGGCGCTAAGTGAGAACTGAATTACAGTATTTGTTGTCATATAAGACACACTGGCATATAAGATGCATCCCTTATTTAGAAGACCACATGCAAGAAAAAACCGTTTGAATAGTCCGCGCGATAGCACGGTACCACAATAACTTAAAATGTGGTTTCTTTTGGTTCTCACGTTTCGTAAAAGCCAAATAAACAATCATTGAATGCAATTACCAAACATATTTTTATTAAGAAAAATTAAGAAACGACAAGCTATTTTGAACATGATAATGAATAAATGAATGAACGGCAAGCAATCAAACATAATTCAAAATAAAGCAGAAACAACAAAAAACACAGATTCAAGGAAAACGTTGCCTATCCTGAAATTAGACTTTAATCACTTTCAAAACCATAAAAATCCTCTTCATTATCATCATCATCGAAAACGAGAATATCGTCATCGCTAGTATCACCTTCTTCGAATAATGCGTTGTCTTCTGTTCCGTCAAGAGTATTACTGATTCCGCACTTCTTAAAGGACTTAAGAATTACTTCAGCCTTTACGTCTTCCCAAGATCTTTTTACCCACTCGCACACTTGTGAAATAGAGGGCTGCTTCATTCTACCTGAGGGTGTGAGGGTGTTATGTGGCCCTCCTATACACTTGTTCCATCTTTCTCGCACTTTTTCCTTAAATGGCTTACTCACCGGTACATCTAAAGGCTGCAATTGGCTAGTCAGTCCACCAGGAATGACAGCGATCTGTTTTTTTAATTCTCTCGCTTTATTCTTTATGGTGTCAGTTCTATGGGCACTAAACTCATCCAAAACCAAAAGAGAGGGTTTCTTAAGTGTACACCAGGTCGCCTCGCCCATACGTTCTGTAACCACAGTTTCATTCCAACTTCGTCCATCCAGCCTTTCGGATAACATGAACAATTACATCTGTTGGAAGATTTTTTTTCGGATGAGTTTTTCTTTTGAATATGAAAAACGACGGTAGTTTTGTGCCATCAGCACAACATGTTAGCACTACCATATATCAGGTTTTTTCATGACCTGTGATCTTTATGGTTATTGATTTAGACCCTTTAATACTCACAGTCTTGTTGGATGGTACATCAAATGTGAGTGGAATTTCATCCAAATTTCCTATTTGACCGAGCTCAAAAGAAGTCCTTGCGTGCATTTATAACAAACTTATGAAATGCTAGTATTTTTTTCTTCATAAGCTACTGGCATTTTCTGTGCAATAGTTGTTTTTGTGCGCATTGATAAGCCTTACCTTTTTATGCACGTGTAGCACCAGCCCTCACAACCTGAAAAGTTCTGATTCCCATGTTTTTCTGCAAATCATTTTGCCACATTGATTATCAATTTGGTTGAAACACTTATCCCAGATTTCCTCTTATCTATCACCCACATTTTTACGGCATTTTCAAGTCCAGGCCAAGATGGAGCTGGGCATCGAAGATTATGTTTTTGTTTTTTAGCAGTCTTCTGTTGATCTTCCTGCAGTCGCCAAGTACGAATCATTTTTTCGGTAGGTGGTGGACCGAAATGCCTTGCTGCTGCTCTGTTTCCATGCACTTTGGCGTAGTTTAACACTCCTAGTTTATACTGAATTGTATAGCTTAACCTCTTATTTCCTGTAGTCATATGTCATATTTTCCAGGGTATTTTTTAAACAAATAGTTTTACGCACTGATACCGACACGTTTATACAGAGCAGCACCGATACCGACACGTGTGTCGCCCAAGTCAAAAAAAAGTCTATATAAAGAAGGAAAGGCTCCATAGACGTAATGTGACCGTCGAACCTGTTCGAACTTCGTGCTTTGGCGCTTTTTGACGACATATATTTCATGCATGCACAAAATAATCATGGCAGATGTAGAAAACGTTACGTGTGTCTAGACCTTTATCCGGGCTAAAAATAGCATTCAGTATTGAAAGTTAACCTGTGTCCTTCCCGTATAAGACGCAGGTAACTTTTCTTGAGACCCAATTTAGGAAAAAAAAGTGCGTCTTATATGCCGTCAAATACGGTAATTGAATAAGAAATTTATCTCAATGAAATTCACGAAATAAGTTAAAATTAAATGTAGCAAAAAATGTGTATAATTTAATAAGTCATACAAGGAGGTCATGTGATGTCCACATCATAATTTTTACTAGGAGAGTTTCCACAAAAATAAGTTAATTCGAAGTTTCTGACCCTCTTCATTTACTATCACGCTGTTTTAGAACTGCAATGGTTTCTTTTACTTGCTTTCTTTCTCCAACAATTATTTATATAGCGGCGTTTTCCACTTGCATTGTTTCCTCTTCGACGTTTCCATTAAGATATTTTGCTCGACAATGCTAATATATTTAATCCTTTTTTCATAGAATATTACATTTTTAGTTTTCTGTAAGTAAAGAATATCACTTTTTATTTGCTGAGTGCTTACGAGTCTTCATTTTCAGCCATCTTAATTACAATGATACAACTGGTGTAAAATATTTTATAAATGAGAAAATATTCCTTATTGACTTTCTGTACATAAATAAATGAACTTAACCCATGTTTCGAAGAATGTGTTTTAAAGATCTGACAATTTTACAAGAAAGTTTCTCTAAGTACGTATGTATTTGAGTGTGAAGAGCATGCAAGTACCGAAATGAGTTCCAGAGGATAAGCCAATATCGTAAAAGATATGTCACAAATATCACAAATATCACAAATATACTAAAAACGATGTTCCCGTCATTATCGCCACAAGAACATAGAAAGCATGAGGTTTATATTTTTTACATAGTATTTGTAAAGTTTTTTGTAAAGGTTGTAACGTATTTTCTTCACTTCTTTAACCTGCTATTAATTTCTCTAAATAAAAACGTCTGGACTGAACCTAATGTTTTCGAACTGTAACCACATGTTAGAAACCTCTAACGACAGCAGGATGAAAACGACAATGATGAATTAGAGCTGCCTATGACCAAAGTCATCATCTCGGATGTTGCCACCAAAGGTTTCGGTTGCGAGGTAACAAGAGAGGGAGTGATAAAGTAGGATTGCAGAGTAACTTTTCTTGACCGACCGCGGACATTCATTCTGCAAAGAAAGCATTTATCAATGGCTACTGTCAGAATTTGTTTTCTTACTTCAAACTTTTCTCCCTTCTTCCTCCCGACACATCTAGAGAAGAAAAGTAGTCTTTAGGGAGATATTGAACGTAGTCCCTGTTATCGTGTCTTTTTCTTTTCTTGCGCCCCACACATGCTGGGTGGGGAGTCTTATGGGACATATAGGTCCTGGAGGTGGTTATTCTCCCTCTGGAATCAGAACTCAGAGCATAGGCATGAAAAGCCTGTTATTTCAACCGAATGAAAAATGATTTTTCTTCATAGTGGTTCTTTCGTATCGATATTTGCGCGTCGTCTTCCGAAACATTAAAACTTCAGCAAATGCTTGCACCATGCATCAATACTATATTTCACCAAAGTCATTAAAGAAGTTTGCTTAGATGAATTAAATTTTTACATTTTTATTTCATCGACAAGAATACTGAATTATTTAACAAAATTTGGCCTTCATATTTTGCGCTCCTTGACCATAAATATGGTATTTATTCGAGTATTTTCTCTCTTTTTTTCACTAATTTTATTTTACAAAAATCAAGAGGATAAAATAATGCGGATAATTTAATTTCTGAAGGACGCGGTTATAATAAGCACATAGCAAATGAAAACAAGTCCGTAGATAAACTAACAGTAAATAACGTTCTTTATATTTCAAAGCTCTATATTTTAAAAAGAGTGCTAATTAATATTATCATTATCAGTATCTAAAAAGATAACCTTCTGTCTTGCTTCCTCTTGAATCTCGCTCGATGTTATAATTATCTACCGCTATTCCCTAGACCTCGTTTAATTTAATAGTGCTGGAACTGCTGTCTGCGTAATCTGCTACAGTTCACAAGTCGTCGCCATTGTTGTCATCTTTACCTTATAGAGTCATTAGGTTATTTTGAAGCAGAAGACATGAAAAATGGGCTAGGACTCGAAACTTTACGTCTCGAATACGCACCAAGTGTGCTACCTTTACACCACGAAGGTAGGCTGGAATGAGAGAAGAAATACCTTCCTTTGAAGAGCGACTAAGAAGGGAATCCAGTCTCCAAATACCGGAGATGACGAATTATTGTCTACCACCTTTAAGTTCGGGCGCCGCCGCAGAGACATTAGCACTTTTGATGAAGCAGGAGACAGGAAACATATGCAATCCCCCCCCGGGACTCGAACTTGGACCACTCCAATAAGCGTCGAGTGTGCTACCGTTACACCGTCAAGCATGCTGAAAGAAGGTTGAAAATATTTTATAGTCTCCATTCTGTTTACCTTATTACATGCAGTGGTCTTCAGAACCATCATGAGCATCAGATATCACCTTCTTGTTGGAACTCTTCACTATAACTACTTCACCGATCAAATCCCATGCACCCACAATCCACGAGGAAATCAATCATTACGTGAACTAAAACAATTACTGCGTAGGATATTCCATTGAAAAATTTAGGGAGGTTTGCTTTCCAGACGCCTCAAGGAAGAGGAAAATTACGCGAATACATTTTATATATTTTTGGAACGTTACTCGAAAAGACTGAGGAGAAAAATAATCGAGTGTATACGGTAAAAATAGCATAGTTATCACGTCAATGATAATAAAGTTATATAAAGTAATAAATAAGTCATGATTTTAATTTGAAATTATTTTGTGACAGAATTCCATTGAGCCAAATTAACGAAAACTGTTCTATTTCGGATGTTTTCGGATAATCCTCGGGATATTTTCCGGTAATTAAGAGGGCAAGTAAAACGAAATGTTACAGTATACATTTATACATCCGTATTGTAAAATATTCATGTAACTTATCATGTTAAAAATAATTAATGGCATTTTTTTTAATTTTTTCTGGAAAGGTTAATCAGCGAAAAGTCGGACTGCTGATCAGTATGCACGAAATTACATCTTGGATGTAGATTCCATAATCAGATACTTTTGTATGCAAAATACTAAAATGAAGTGTTTCCGTTTTAAAGCATATACTTATATCAACATAAAATGCTTTATAAATTTCTTTTGTTCTTGCTGAGATACTTTTTTCGCTAAGAGTTGAAATGTGATAATTTCTGCTTCATTATTCCAATAAAATGTTTCTGCTTTGTTTTAATTAAGCATTGTTCTAAATAAACTAATTTCAGTTATATTTAGATATACTATATGATTCGCAAATAAATTAAATAATGTGTTGGATCGAGAATATTGCGTGTGCTCAATGCAAGCCGATACGTGCAATAGCAGTTTCATAAATAAAACAGCTTTATATAAATCATATATTATACATATATTATACATAAATATTATACAATATAAATCAAAGTATACATTTATTTCGACTGGAATAATAAATTTTTTACGGGATATTAGAGTAAACTTGAAGGTGTTCTAAGATATTTGATTCAATACGTTTACAGCATAGAGACAGGTTAAGGAATCATCCTATTTGTATAATCGCAAATAACGAATTGATCACTGAGTATGGTAATGTGCTGTAAACATTCTATGATTTTTGAATATTACAAAATGTTCTGTGTCCATTCAAGGTGTCTGAATATTTTTAAAGATAAAAAAGGAAGGATATTAAAGCTAACTGGGTGACGGCCTATGTCAAACAAGCATTCTTAGATTTTAGGTAGATGCATAGACGCCGTCACTGTGTGTTCAAATACCCAGATTTTGCGAAACAAAAATTGTCCCCCTGGGTTGACTGGGGAGGGGAGAGTTATGCCTCCTTGGATCACCTCTAGAGGTTGGGGAGATTAACCGTGTAAGATTGCCTCGCTAGGTCTGAGTGTCTCTTTATCTTAGGCCACTGTAACAATTCTGATCGAGAGAACAAGATTTGTTTTTGGAAACCAAACATAATTATGTAATAAATTTCGATGCAAAAAATGCGAAATTAAATTATAATCGTAAATTTTAGGTTTACTTCGACGTAACAGCAGTTTTTGAGATAATACTTTTTGTAGTATAACTTTCATTATCATTCTTAAAATATAAATCATCGTCTCTTACTTTACTTGATAGTTATTGTTTTTACGAGTTCTTTATTAGCTTTCTTTAAATTTGAATCTTTTCCTTTTTATTTGCTTAATCGGAGGCTTTATTTCTCTTCAGAGCCTCCAGCGACAGAGCACTAAGAGGGCTAACATAGATATTTACCCCCCCCCAGGTTGAAATGCCGGCTTTTCTCGTGTCTAATGTTAACACGAGCAAGTTTTCCTAAAATATCCTTTAAGGTTACTAATGTCAGAAATTTAGTATTGTTACTAAACGTCTCAAGTTTACTTAACAGTGTTAGTCTATGAAACCATCATGTGTGTCTCCTAGCTAAACTCGCTTGAACTCTTTCTTTATTATAACTCGTAATTTTATATAGAAATTCTGAATACTTATAGCATAAAAAATGTGTGCCGCATTTTACAATAAAATTGTAATAGAGTTTTATGATCTTACTTTCTTGATGAGAGGTGTTTCCTATATATAAGCTATTTTTCACATAAGTTTATAGATTTACATAAGTTCAAATGCATTTATATGTTATTAAATATTACATAATTATACATAATTTTGTTTGGTATGACGTTTAATATCGTGTTTGATATCATGACTTCTCGAAGCTGTTTATCATATGTTTGAACCCAGTTTCGAGTCTCAGAGACTCTAACTAGTTGTAAGTGGTATTAAAGAATGCTGGGAGTTTAACCTGTGCTCGATCCCAAGCGAACGGGTTGGCTGCACGGCTTACTTTCATGGTTTCCCCATGTGTGACTCTAATACGATCAAATTTCAAAGTTTTCCACGAAGGTATCCTTAGGCATATGGCTCTTCTTCGTTTTGCAATATTCAAATAACCAATCAAATTCAATGAAGATGGAGACGTACACCGTCTTTGTGACATGGAAACACTAAAGAAACAATGAAATGTCTACAAATTATACAATCAGAATGCTGTCTTATCTTTTCAGGTTTTAGTAAAAAATTACACGAATTCCGTAAGAAGCTTAATTATAGTGTCACTAGATCAGATCAGATCATATAACAGAAATACCAGACAGTAATGTTGATAAAAGTATCTGGAAAAGTGATCGAAAAAATGGCAACTGATCAATAATGATTAAAAGAAAATTAAGAAGAAATGGTTGACTGATTGTTCTGAATAAACGAAGGTATAATATTTTTTGCCATATGTTCTAGTTTACAGTGCAGACTAAATTAGATAATCAAGACTGGAAAAGCACAAAACAGGATGACTCAATTCATTAAGATTTATAACAGAAACTACCTTTCACATTATATGTAATTAAAAATTTAAAAGCATCCTGAAGCAGATCCATGTTGTGGAAAGCAAAATTCAAGTAAAACTATCATAATTCGCTTAGGTAGTTTATCAATATTTTATCGCCATGTTTATTATTTAAGTAGTCTCATTTAATAGTCAGTATGCTATAACCATTTGAGGATAAAGGAATAAAAAATTATTTCGTATCAGAAATATTTATGAAAACAACTTCAAAAGGCAAACCTATTGAGAAATAACAAGGGAAAAGTGTTACAAATTAACACAGTTTTTATTTTCAGCATTTATTTTTAATTTGAGACTTGAAATTCAGTGAACAGCAAAGGAAACGGCTTCTTCGCCTTTTAATTGCTGATGAGGAATAATAATTTAGAGTTCTCTTTCATAAGCAATTTAATTTCCATACTTAAGAATGATCTAACACAGATTTAACTTGGAAACGTTCAATGTTGGGTTAGATCGTATTGGTTTAACTATCAAATAAACATAATCAATCTGATTATAATTCCAATGATTTTAGAGTATCTCTCGAAACATACTTTTATCAAAGAGGATGTTAATAACTAGCAAAACTATAGCATTTCATTTTAAAGATTATTTCCTTTTAAAAGTTTAGGTTCAGTAAGCTACGGAATAGTCACAAGAAAGGACAACCTACCAATCATCCCCAAACTGTTTATATAAGTTTTTTATGTCTTATTTTGAATGATCTCATTACTTCAGAGCTAGTTTAACAGTCTTCGGTACTTCAAACATTGGTTTCTTAATTATTAAGAAAGATGAATCTAATAATATTCAGGAAGTACATTTTTAGTTTTCAAGCACATTATTTTTATGGTAGAGTTCAGAAAAAAGAAAAAGCTAAAATCTATTGCTTATTTATTATGCTAGAGATTTTGAAGTACCAATATCTCAAGGAAAATGCCGATGTTTATCTTACATATTGCACATATAAGCTATAAGCACCATACAACAAGTTCTATTCCATTTCTAACAGATCAAACTGGGTAAGATTATTGAATGCTGCAAAATACCTCATCCTTCAGGATTCTGGCCCACTCGCATGTTGCTGAATTATAGTTAAAGGAGAATATGTATGAAATTTCCACACAGAATTCAGATACATGTATAATGAACCAAACTCTCAACATAAAGGGTTTGCATGGAGCAACACTGAGCCAGATTACTCGATATGTTATGGTTTCCATTCAGATGATACGTCATATCTACAGTTCCGTACGAACAGTTTCTATTTGTAAGGATTTCTTGAAATATTGTTTCCAACATGACGATAATAGACTTCCATAGCATTAAAACGAGATCTACATATGTGAAAATGTACATGCTTGGAGACAGGAGACATATAATTAAATTCAAAATTAATGAACATGTACTATAGACGAATGTATGTACATTCGAAATTCTAATTGAAAATCGGTAAAATATAGATTATCTAAATACGAGTATTTTTAATTTTATAAAACTACTATACTATATGAACAATTTATTAGTTATAGTATCTAAACAAATTGGAAGATTTTATAAATATCTTTTTCTAATTTAAAATGTGAGTCGGTAAGGCATATTTCTAAAATTAAATGCAATCGTTTTATAGTAAGCAAAGTGAATTAGTTATGAAATAAAGTTCGCAAGTGAACTAATTATTAATCAAGTTGATAACTATTTTTTTTCTGGTGGTATGATGTAAAAGACCAAGAGCTTGTAATAAGTAAAATAACACTGAAGTGTAAACCATTGGCTTCCTTCTGAAATGAACTAATAAATATAAGAATGTTTTCTCACTGACTAGCAAATCTTACTGTCGAAACGTATTGAATTCAATTATCTTATTGATCTCACACACAGTATAAGATAATATAAATGGGAAGAACTAGCTCACCTATTTTTGAATGTATAAGTTATCGTTTCACTTATTATCTTTCCCTCTCGAATATTTGAGATTTTATAAAGAAGATAACAACAAACAGGTCTAGAATTTTGGAGATATGGAAACATGCGATATTTGTTTTCAGCGGAGTGATATTAAATTTCATGTTCTGATTCTTTGGAAATAAAAAAAGATACTATTTCATATTGTTTAGACTACGTAAATAGTGGCATTTTTTTCACCAGAGATACGCTACAGTTAGCATACTCTTTTTATAGGTGCGTAATTAAATATTATTGCGCTTATTATTGAGAGTAGTTGCAGCAAATCATTGAGTGCGGTGAAAGATAAATCACTTCATTATTGTTTAGTTGCTTAGTACAAGTGAAATTTCCGTCAGGGATTTATCGTCCTCAGATGCTAAGTATATGAAATTAGCAAAACTTGGTTAGCCAAAGTAGTGTTTTTCGATGTATACACATTCCTGTCATCGCATTACCGTGTAGTGGTATTATGATATATCAAACATGATTTCAGTGAACAGATTTTTAAGGCTCAGTAGCGATGTTTTATCTCTGAAAGTAATTTGATATTGTTGTGCGCGTACGCGTTCGTAAGAGATTAAATGCGTACAGGTTTGATGAAAGGTTAATAAAACTTAGTTTTATCAAATAAAAACACTTAAACGTTCTGCAATTTTCCACATAAACACTCGTGTAGGTGTTTCCAGTATCAGAGTACAATTATTCATTACACTTCAGACTGCTAAGAACGTTAAATACAATGCAAAATAAAGCGAGCCTAAAGAGAAAGCTAACCCTGAGATATCTCGTTCACGCTGAACTAACAACTCGCAGCAACAATAACTAAACAAATGAGAGAAGATGCTCTTTCCGGCCTTATAGAGTTTTCAATCAGCCGCCGAGATATTTCTAGTACTTTCCGCTTCTCAAAATTACTGGAAAGCAATATGAGGGTCGAATTACGGTTACAACTAATATAATGATCAATTACATTTATCCAATTACAATACTTATTACGGTGATACGGGGACCGGACCAAATTTTCGCCTAATGGTCATCAACTGTGACGACTTTTGGCTATTCGTTGCCAAATTTGGCTACAAAAAAAGTCACCAAAACCGTTGTCCGCCAAGCTGACAATGTTCCGAGATACCCATTTACCCAATATTAAATGGACGTGCCCCTATATTCTTACTTTTCCGGCTTAGCTTCGGTCTTAAGAGTTTTCGCATTGCATTACATTATGCAGCAAAATTCAATAATTTTACTTATAATTCCACTAAAATTACCTGTCTAAGTACAAATTTTTTAACAATATTGTATTCGCATTAACATCATATCTTATTTCATTTACCTTCATCTTAAAGTTCGCTTCAAAACGCCAAAACATAGAATATAGAGCAAAAATTATTTTACGTGATTTAATTAGAGATAGTTTTATGGTTATCTTCTACATGCAGTTTCCCTTTTGTGTATACTTTTTCTTATTTTTACTTTTAATATCATTGCTATATTTTAAATAATGATGGCTCAAATAGTATATGCTTTTCTAGTTTAGTATTAGCTTTTTCCTGTATAAATTTTCAAACCCCTTTTATTCAGTCATTTCTGTTCACAGTATATCTGTTACCGTAAAAGACCGAAATTGGAGAATGTCGACTTTCACCGGAGAATGTCAACATTCACCAAATACGTCGGTGAAAGATTACGTTACATTCGGACCCTCACCGGTGCATGTCGGCAATCACAGGTATGCTCTGGTATAGGTCGAAAAGAGAGGAGTATATGTACACGCTGACATTGCAAAAGTAAGTGTTCCACAAATAAATGCAGTTGTAAAAGCAAGGGCCTCTTGTGCAACTCAAAGTGTCATAATAGTTTAAGTTAATGCAATAAATAAGATTCGAATCACATAATTTAGTAAGTTTTTAATTTCTATTATTTTCCTTTCTCATTTTGAATGTACTGTGTGTTACAAGTTCTTATTTTAAGTCTCAAGTGCGTTTTTTCGCTACTGAGTTTCGGAGAAGAAAATATAATATTCTTATATGTTCAACATTCACCATTAGTACATGGTGAATGTCGACATTTACCGGTGTAAGTCTGAAATAAGAGTATTTGGAAAATATTTCGGGCATACACCAAGCGACTATGTGAATGTTGAAGTTCACCGGTGAAAGTCGACATTCTCCAGATTTCGGTGTTTCACCGTAACATATGCACTATTCATCTGATCTTGAAACTATAATTCAATATTAAGTATGTGTGCGTTTGACAGATGCTTGATCCAAAAAGTCACAGTAAATAAATTTTCTTATAACAAAGATAAAATATTAATGTGTATTTAATGCAAAAGGATTAGCTTACGAGAAAATAACTTAATCATCTTTGACAGAAACATTTAGTGTACAAAATCAGTATGAGAAAATATTTTTCATTTAAAATAATACTATTTAAGACACTAACATTGTGACTGTCTGATTCTCTAAAGAAATATCTTGCAGACGGAACAAAATTAAACCAAAGGATATCTAAAACAAAACAAAAACACTACTCTTTAATTTTATCTTAATGAAGCACACATTTCTTGAAGAAGTAAAATCGATGATTCAACTCATTAATCAAGTCCAAAATTAAAATCTTTTTAGCAGTTATAATAAAAAAAAAATTCCAAATCAACATCTGACGAAATTCCTCGAGCATTATCGAACGGGGCACGGATGCGACTTCTTTTCTATTTTATTGAAATTCTCTTTTAATTAATGATTAATTGCGTAAGCGAACAACATATTTTACTCTTAATAATAAAGCTGTTTAATTAATAGAATGTAGTCTAACATTATTGAGCACGTTTCATGTTCCAGGGTTTATTGATTTGAAGCATTTAATATTTAATAAAACAATTATCTCCTTTTGATTTCGAGAAAATACCCGAAAATTTTCGTACATTTAAAAATCTTATATAAGCGGCACGAAAACCTCTCAATTCGTTAGTTAGTTGTTTTAAGAGTTTGTTTAGAAAACTGCTCTTGTTGACTGTAGCGAATTCGCGGATTATTGTTTTGAATTAAGTTCTGAGTAGTTAAAAGATAACTACTGTGAGGTATTGTAATACTGTACGAATATCTGAAGAAATTGAAGCATTTTGTTTTATTTATTTTTATAATAATAAATTTTTTCATTTTTCATCGGACTTGTGCATTCAATTCATAACGAACCCGTACGCACGCAACAGTATTTATTTGTTTATAAAGAATATTTATAATCATTTAATGAAATGGCATACGAACATAGTGTATTTTTGCGTGTTCCGTGTGTCCCCTTCTTTGCATTTGTTTTGCTCAAAATCAAGCATACGAAATGCTTTTCGAAAATAACAAATATCAATGTTATTTTATACGAGGTAGATTGATTAACGACAAAGACATACCATTTTTTTTAAAACGCTACCATATGTATCTCTATATAAACATTAATAATATTATTTCAGTCTATGGTATTAAAATCTGCGCGCGTCCGTCAGTTTATTTGTTGTTTGTTTGTGACAATCATCTTCTCCGGAACGGCGAGAAGTTAAATTTCGAGAGATGTACACCAGATTCCAAAAATTCGCGGGAAGACATTTCGACTATCATAATCTTCGTACGAATTTAATCAGCCCATATATTAATTAAAAACTGGGAAAAAAACTAATTTTCGCACTCATTTTTCCTAGTGGCAACAGTCTTGGGAGAGTCGCTGGAGATAAGAATGTTTTATTTCGAAAAATGTTGCCACTACTGTTAATAAAAATTTATATGTTTTATAAACTATGAAATAAAAATAGTATTGCCAAATATTAAATTTGTTATTATTATATAATGCCATATTCTGACATTGAAGAAAGCACACGATTGCATGTGACGCCATTGTATGTCGAAAATTTTCCGTTAATATCAGCATTTTAAATAAACATTTGCTGTTGGCTACTTTTTGTTTCAGGCTATGATAAATGACACGGTTTGTTGTTGCCACTTTATTTCTTTTAAGAAAAAGTTTTTATATTACATTCAATTTAAATCATAATCTCTTACGTATACGTATTAATCTGAACTGTCAAAAGTTTTTGTTTCCTGGTTTGGCAACAAAAAAATTACTTACTAATGGGTTGTTGCTTGGAAAGAATGAGTTGATTTCATTCATATTGAAATGTTTTATGCAATTTCTTTTTCAGGTGTACATAGAAATCATAAATTTTCCTTTGGCTGCAGCCCGCACATTTGGCGGACTTGCCCGTTAGTGGAGCTTTAAAATCGTTTTATTGACACTAGACGACTAATGCGATTAGAGTACATGACTTAGATCCAAACCTTTTAGTTATTCACGAGTAAGCTTACTACACGAAGATTTATAACTTTTTCAATGTAACGTGGATATAAACAATATCTATAAAAGAACTTCAATAACGGCTTAAGTCTTAAGGTACAAGCTGAAGCAAGGACGACAAATGTACACTGCGAAATATAGGTATGACACAAAATCGAACTTTTTCTGAAACAACGTACCATTTTTTTTCCATATTTCGATTCTACGACTTAAATTACTCCAAACTACCAAGTTTTGTAAAAATCGCAAGAGTAGTTTTTAAAATATTAGCTCTCAAAATTTTAGCACCTCAATCTTAATTGAGCTTGGTATATATTTATTAAGCTCATTTGACTTCTTTTCGCATTTCGGAATTCAGGTTATTTCCAAATAAAGTTCACTCATTTTTACTTCCTTGTACGAAGTAAAAAGGAAATATTGTAATCGCGAAAAGCTTCAGGCAGCATATTTCAACGAAAATATCCACTTTGACCGCTTTTGAATGTAATTTAACGATGTTTTTGCGTGATATCTGTACGTAAGGACAGAATAAAAGACTCTTTTCCTCCAAAAAAACTAAAAAAACTGCTTTAAAGTAAATTCTGAAGAGAATTTTTCGTGGCGTCTGTACGAACGTATGTACGTACGTATCTCGCAAAACTCAAAACCGAGTAGCCTCAGAACGTGGAAATTTTGTACCTAGGACTACTATAACATGTAGATGTGCACCTCGTATTTTGGTTTCAATCTGCCGCGACAAACGTATATAAATATATTTATAAATATATCCACTCTGTTACCCGGCTCAATGATCTCAGTTTCTTTACTCTTATATGTTTGGAAATTGTACATTTTTTTCTTTAAAAATGATTGAATTATGTTGTTTTTATCTTCCGGTTAAGGGTTTTATGCCTTTAGTAAATCTGTATGCAATATCTTTAGAATTATCAACAATTTAAAAGTTGTTTAATTGCCGCTAAGCCTATTTTGATGGCGACCATTGCTTGTTTACATTTGAAACAGCTGAGTAGTGAATTTGTTGCTATTCTAGAGAAACGTAGCTTCGCAACAACAAAGACAAACGCCTTCATTTATTATTGCGATTTAAATCATGCTTAATCCTTTCTGGAATTTTTTCGAGGAAATGAGTGTTTAAGATTTACTTAATTTCTAATAATTTAATTTTTAATAATTAGTAATTTTTAGCAGAGATATTTTGAGTTTTTATGTATTTTTGCCTTGTCGCGAAGGGAGAACTGAATTAATTGAATGAAAAATACTCAATCGTCTGTGAAAAACTGTTTCTTTTTTGTTTTGTTTGCTTAATTTCTTTTATACATCGTTCTAGCTTTATTATAGTACTTGAATAGAACATGTTGCAACGATTAGATAATTCTTTAAATGATACAAATTTTGTGCATTTTGAATTATAATATGAACGAAATATAATCCTGTTAAGTGAACCTAGCTCCAGAGTGTCGCTATGGTAAACAAATAGAGTGAATTTTAATGAATGCAATTATTCTATTGTGATTTATGCGCTGTCGGCGAAGTAGATATAATTAAATCCAATAAGTTTAAGCAAAATGCAAGAAAAAATGCGTATAATTAAATATTCCGTACAAGGAAGTCATGTGGTGTACACATCAGATTTTTTATGATTTATTTTTAAAATAATTTTTATAAAAAAATATTTCAATTGTAACCTATAAAAATTTCCCATCATCTTAAACTAGACGTATTTCTAAGCATACCTGCAAAAAATTACAATGTTTTATTCAAAATTTCCGAAGAAATACGTGAATTAATATATTAGCGAGTTTTTAAATTTGACATTTGTTGATTTGTTGAAACCAGTAAAACATCAGATTTGGTTTAAATACTTTGTAAAGTTATTTGGAAGCAGAAACGATGTGACTTTTTTTCCGCTTATACACAGTGTAAAAAATGTAGGAACGAGGTGCCTTTTTTTCCCCTCTGGCATAATGGAAGGGAAAGGAAAATTGATTGCCATACATTAAGAAGTTCGCCAAGTGAAATTCTTGACCAAACTGAAAAAATTTCACCCTGATAAATTTTTGAATTTCTCCATAAATTTCGCACCAAATTTTTCAAAATATAAAACCTAGTGTAATTTGAGTCGTAGAATCGAAATATGGAAAATAATTGGTATGTTATTTCAGAAAAAGTCGGATTTTGTGTCAAAATACCTATGTTAGAACAATCCTATATATAAATCTAATATATATCCGAAGTCGCGCTTTCGAGGCATGAAAAATGCAAGTTGAATTTCTTCAACTGGCCCAGCAGTACGGATGATATCCTCATTTTTTTTTGCGCAGTGTACATCAGGGAAAATGGGAAGATTTACATGATGTGAAAGGAAGACAGATTTATGCTTACATACAGTAACAGACAAGTCATTCATATGGAAGCATATTGACATTTGGAAGAACATGAGGAATTCCCGGGATTTGAACTTTGTCAATCGGTCCAGTAGAACAAGAGTTTTATTTCTTTTTTCGCCTGTACATCCAAGTAGGCATATCAGATATTGTTGGGTATTGTTAACAGCTGAGTTTCGTCTAGGGTAAAATTTCAAAATAGAAAACATCTGGGGCTCGTCCAAGAGTCTCACCCCCTACCACTGACCTCTCCAGAGGATTTTATCTCCTCGTGTATTTTGAATGCTCTCTTGCCACACAGACAATGTACGGTTACAAACATCCATGCATTCTCCAGTTTCGAATCTGAGTCTTTCGGTACGGAATCAGAGTCAATAAGCATTATCCCATTTGCAGTGTTGTATCTTATGGTAAATAACTCTCAAGCGATTTATTTCATTGACTAAGCAAGCAATATTTCTCTAAGGTATTTAAGATTACTGTGGTGTTGAGGTCAACTAATACTAAGCGAGACACACTTTACCCAGAATTGATATGCACGTTCTAAAATTTTTAGCTTAAGTACATTTTCATCTCTTATACATGTATTTAAAATGTATGTCACATCATCCAGTTACTACTGTGGACATGGTGGACGTATTAACCACTTATATTTCACTAATATATAGAATGGAAATAAAAAAGATGAACTTAAAATCCCTTTTTGTATAATATTGTTACGAAATGTACAGGCGCGGTAAGATGGCTTCCTCGCAAAGCAGTTTTAGGGTTGCCATAAAATAGCAAAAAAGGCAGGGTTGCCACATTTGGCGAGAAAGTTGGCGATATACCATGGACGGATGAAGAACCTTCTGGAACGAATTCTTACCGGTTTTGCCGAAAATGTTCTCAAACATATAGCAGAACAACAGGGTTTATATAACCGAAAGCTATATAAACCCTGCTGATCTGCAGTCAATTAGTGTGCGTCTCGTCTGGCGAGCTGATAGTCAGTCATTGAGCGAGTGTCTCGAAGTTTAGCGCCGAGTTGGTCGTCAAGTACATCGAAGAGTCTCTTAGTGCATCGTCGAAAGAGTGTGTTAAGCTCTGGGAACGACTGAACCGAAGAGTCGGGAGCTGTCCCCTGTGTATCGTCGAGTGCATCGCGAGTTGTAGCGTGGAGAGTCTCGAGAGTACGTGGCTTGAGGTTTATAGCATGTGTAACTGTCGATTTGTTTCAAATAACTTTTTTTTCTCTTACTAGGAGGATCCAATAAATCTCATTATTTTCCAATTAGTCCTCAATTTTTTTGAAGTTCGGTTTTCAGGAAAAAGCACTATCGGAATATATGGAAGGCCGGGAAGCAAATATACACCTTCGAGTTTTCAATAATTATTTCGTTATCTTATTACCACTGGATTATTACTACCACCAGATTCATTTACCTAATTAAATTTTCTTCGTATCTGGTATTTTCTTTCTCGGATAGGAGAATGCGTAAGATGAAAAAAACTAGCATATTTAAACTAAAAATGGTACACTAAAATGTATTATTTCAAATGCATGCATCATAATTTTATTTTTTACTAAGTCTTTCTTTGGATGTTTTTAGACTGTCACCAAAATAAGGTATAATAATATTAATACTAAAAATTTTAAAATAAATTTCAATTTATAAATATAAAATATTCCATAAATTTTATCTGTTTAGAAACTGGTACTTTTCTCGATACTATTTTATAGTTTTTCACAGAATAACTAAGAATTTGAGGAAAAAATTATATTTGAGTTTTAAATCCCATTTTGTTCAAGAAGCTCTATGATCAGCTGTATAAACACATTTTGCATTTTTACCCCTATAGACGAAACCTGTACATACAAAAATCACTATTGATGTAAAATCCAATTCCCATCGGAAATAGAGCACACCGTCTGGCTCAGCAATTTCTTTAGATGCATTTGCTTCCTAAAGTCTAAAAATTCGGAGTATCGGTACGTATGTTCATTTCAAATGGGAACCACACAAAATTTCGAATTTTTATCTGTAAACATGTGCCAAATTTTAGATGTCCGTTTAAATCGGCTAAACGGCAGAGAAGGTTTTTATTTTGAATGAGAATCTAAAATATCCATGTTGAAAGCATTGAACTAAAAAGAAGCCTTCATTGCAAAACATTCTAAAGTCCTTCAACGTATAGGAAAAGCTGCGATATTACATCACAAACTATAGCTAACTTCATAATCTCAAAATATTTTCCCAAAATACAATCAATTGAAGCGTTTATTTTTGCTTAAAGAATTTAGTTTTACATTTACTTTATTTAAATACACTACTGATTTACAAATGCTTTCCTATATAATGGCTTCTAATTCTTCTTCACAGAAAATTTTATAATTTTAATCTCGTCTTTTCGATAAAAAGGGGGAGGATGAAATTATTTTTATTACTCGAGAAGCATCCCGTAAAGCCTTTAGCGACGCAAGTAGTGTTATTAAATCACTGAGCACTTAGGTTTCATTAAATATTGTAATATTCTTCATACCTGAATTGAATATTTGCTGATAATTATTACCATTTCTTCGAAACTGTCCCCATTATTACTTGTTCTTCAAGAAAGAAATTTGCATGCTTGGAATCTGCAATCACATTTATACTCTTAACTGACGACTGTACAACTAGATATTCATGTCATAATTTTGCATCTTACAGCTAATCGTAAAGATATATTATATTCGTACCAGCTTCATTTATACGACAATCACATTTTAATAAATAATTTATGCAAGCTGTACTTTCCAAGATATGTTTTGATCCATCAAGATAAAAAATTCCATAAAAACGAATATAGCCAGAAAATAATCAGATTGTTTTAAATATTAACATTACTGTGGTGTGAGCTTTGCTTTTATGCTATGTAATCTAACACTGTTACGATAAATAATATAAAAGAAATTATTTTTCTCTATAGTTCATAAAACTTTTGCCCTTGGAAGAAATGATGATAACATATTTTTCATAAAAATATCAAAAGAATCATTGCTTCGTGAGAAGCAAAGTGACTTGCTTGCAAATGCAGCATTTTTAGAGATTAGTGATGTAAAAATCATCAGCAGCTTGAAAGGTAGAGTGGACATGAAAGATAAAGAAAGAAAGCTTAAAAGATAAGATTGCCACGAAATGTAGCAGGTTTAACCTTTAGCGACAGTCTTTATCATTCATCCAAAATTTTGTCAGTCACGGGGAAATATTTAGAGTAGAATCAAGAGCTTTAAGAATGATTTGTTTTCTTCCCAAAGCTTTTCTTTTTGTTTTTTAAAAATTGATTTTCATTAATTCCAAACATGTTAATCTCATTTAGTTTAATGGAATTGTTGTACGTTCTTAATGAATTATTGTTTCTGGCTGAATTTATATTTATATTTAACTTCCGTATTTTTCTTTTACACCAACACTTATCTCTAAGGTATAGCATTTCTTTTAGTATTGGGATCTTAAATTTCAAAATCCCGGAATCATGAAAAAACTTAAGAATTGAAATTCCAATCTTTGTGCAATTTCAGGCATTCGATTCGTTAGAATTCCCATCAAAGAAAAAATGTGTACTTTTTAAAGTCAAAATTCCGGAAATAGTTGCTATTATTGTCGTACAATGGAAGCATTTATTAAAAAGAATGCGATTTTTGCTATTTCTAAGGATATGGATCACTAATATTTTCACCTGACGGCTCTGACGTCGCACTCTTAATTTTCTGGAGAGAAATTATCATTCCACATTTACAGTTATCTTTCTCTTGAAACAGTTCGATTCCCTGTACATTTATTTGGGTTTTATGATTCTACAAAATATTTATAAAAAATTTTGAAAGCTTTCAGATTTTATGTCCCTCCCAAAGGGTCGTTTTCATTTACATGCAGATACACGTTTCAAGAGCATCTAGACTAACAGATAATTTTTTTTTCGTATAGAGTTGCCATTGTTCGCTTTGAAATCATTCAGTTTGTTAATCAAAAATTCATTAATGTTTTACAAAATATGAAATAGATAATAAACAGATTCCAAATTCCAAATTTGGGCTTCCAGGTGCCCATATTCGGGTGGAGGAATAATTTTGAATAAAGTTTTATACAAAATTTGATGTCTCCAGGTACCGTTATTTTTTCAGAATTCGAGAAACATATATTACATTCATACAGATTCTTCATTATTTAATTTCTTTAAATGAAATGCAGGGCTATAATATTTTCTGGCAACAATTTGAAAAGTGAAAGACCGTTTTATAGTGGACGTCTCAAAATCCCAAAACGAAATGTATAGCCCTTTTGAGGAAATTTCCCCTTTGGGCTAGAAAATTAAATTGTTGGGCAAATATTATATTCTCAGATTGTAGTGCGGAAATAAACCTCAAGTTTTTTATGCTACATTTAAGTGTCTGATTATGCTTTATTTTATTACTAATTTAATTATGCTAAATTTCTTCTGTATTGTTTTAATGAATACAGATAAATGTTTGAAAAGAGTGTTCTCAAATTTTGTAGTCATTAAACCTAGATTTCAGTTTCTTTTCCATTAGTTTAAAATAACAAATATTAATGAAAATTATATATTTTTCCTTTCTTTCTTTTATTATTATTATTATTATTATTATTATTGCGTTCTGCGAGTTCGTGGTTTTGGAGCGATTGATGACAACCTTTGATTAAGAATCAAAACACAACATTTATTCGTCAGTATTACCCAGGGCAGTTCCAAAGACTCTTTACAGTTGTCGAAAAACTACGAAAGACACGCTGATACAATCAGCAACACAGCTATAACAGTATCAGGCTATAACGGTGAAGACAGCTTCGCGAAAAAGCACTAAAGTACAGCTCCCGAGTCGGTAGATCGCTCTTGAGCTAATCTCTGAGCTCAAGACAGTACTAGCGATCTCAACATAATCTCAAGATACTTTCGATATTCCCAAGAGACACTTTTACTCCACATAACGTGCAGTGCATATATAGCTTCTATCCTGCCTTCGAGAGCATTCTCAGGAAAACCGGTAAGAATTTGTTCTAGAATGTTCTCCCTCCGTCTATGGCATTTCGCCAATTTGTAACCAAACGTCGCCAAATGGGTAGTTTCGTGTCAAATATGCCAACTCTATCTTTCTGACAACTTTAAACCCGCTTTCCGGCAAAGCTGTCTTACCGCAGCTGACATTTCACAACATTATTAATATTATTATTACTTTAGCAAATATGAATGCAAGCTGAGACGGTATAAATAACTCCAGTATTACTAACTGTAGAGCTGCGATTTTAGATACAAGGAAAAAGAAATTAGACTATCTTTCAAATGCTTACGCATCAAGAGTTTTCACTGAATCACTTAATAGTTAACCATATTGCTGTATAGTGTTTCATGGATATATATTAATACACTAGTCAATTGACCCCTTGGAATGGGTTGCATGACCAAATCGTGTCCGTAGTTAAGGCTTATGTCCACAGCATACAACTGCATTAAGGTTACTTAAAAGAATACAGTGATTTCCCAAGAACTTAAAAAAAGGGAAAATGGATTGGATTTTTGAATTAAATTACAGTGCTACCACCTTTACATTTTTTCTGGAATTCCATATAGCATTCAGTAACGTATCTTTTAAATTCTAGAAGAAAATCTCTCTAAACAAAAATTAGGTAAAAGATATTTTAGTTTTTTAAATAGGCAATTTTTAAATAGGGTTTATATTTTAGCAAAAAAGGAAGTAACAGAAGATGTGTTTTTGTTTGCCAGTCCTTTACTTGTTTTAAGAAATGTATAATTTAGCCGTATTCGGATCTAATCAATTTCTCATAACTAGCGATTTAAATTGGAAAAGCCTTAAATCAGGCATACAAATGCCCAGCGATGTTCAAAAACTGAAAATTTTCTTAAAGTAAAAATTTTAAATTATTTTATACATAAATTATAATGATGTAATTTTTAAACTTTAATTTTACTCAATAAGTTACTCTTTAGGCAACAGATTTGATATTAAAACTCATTACTTGTTTGGATATTTTCATTCTTCAAACTTCTGTAGCAGTTTTTTAAAGCATTAAAGTAATGTCTCTTACCTAATACTTCACTAAGATTTTTGTTTTCAATATCTAGACCAAGAAAATATTCCTTGATTTGCTCTGTTATACTATTTGCCTAAATTTCATCTTAGTTTTATTCAACAGGAATGATCCATCATACTTATATCCCAACCGTTCTTTAGAATAGATAGGTTTTGTGTGTCTTCAATTCACAACGACTCAGTATAATATGACTAATATTCGTGCCTTATGGATTCGAATCTGATCCCGGAAATACTGCATTCAACCTCTATTAATTTCTTTTCCTTGAATTACAAATAAAATATTTTTAGGCTTACGAAATATGAGTTTCAGATTCATGCTTAATTACATTCGTTTTCTCTTTATTTTAGAGATTATTTTCAACTTTTTAAATTTTTTAGAGATTATTTTCAACTAAATGTGCAATATATTTAGATCCATAATTTTTTATCGTAGTGAATGTTTAAGTGTATCCAAAATTCGGGACTGGCAAGTTAAGTTAGCATTCGTACTTAAAACTAAGAATTTGCAAATGAAATTACATCATTAGAATAATTTGACAATTTGTTAGTTTCTTGAGTCATTGTACAAAATAGGCAGAAATAATTGTTATCATACCATATATATAAAAATCATATTTTTATGTAATACAAAAATTAAAAGTTTTCTTCCTGCATTTTCAAAAATGTTCCTGTTATTTTTTAAAAAAATATTAATGTAATGAATCTTCTGTATGACGACCATTCAGTGTTTCAGATGATTTTATTCTTCTGTGGATGGGGGTCATCATAGAGAACTGATGTTGAATAAAGAATTTCTGTTCTCAGAAATATTGGTCACTTTCAGATCTGGTTGCCAAGAGAGAGTGTACTGTTGTCAGTATATTTAGTTTGAGTAGAATACAGAAATATTTCCGTGATTTCCATTTAAAATTTTGGCGGGAATATTAAAAGGAAGAATTTATTCAGATGAAATCTAACGTTCTTAGACTCAATTATTTAAACATACTGCTTCTTCTTACCAATTAAATGAAATAAAGAGGGCGAATTAGTGGTCTTTAGTTGGCATGGGGCACTGCAATCGAGGCATTTAGATGCACTTTTACCCTCCTAATTGATTGGCCACCGCATACATGAACTTACGTCGGGGTCGGCTGATTGGCCCAAGGCCAAATGACGTCTTAATCAGCTGTACGCCGTGCGTTTTCTTGCGCTGGGATGCAAGTTCAGACCTGCTCGCTCGTTAATCAGCGAAGAAGCATTTGGAAATCTCGAGGAAGCATTATTTATTGTTCTTCGTCTTTTAAAAGGAATAGAATTCAGGACACATCCGTTTCTCGTTTCAACGCATTATTAACTGGTGATTGAATACTAGGGGTTTAAATACATAATTAAACAGGAAATGGTGTTCCAAAAGCCGTTTAAAAATCTCTGTGACATTAAAGTATTAATGACTTTCAGTCCTCTAAGAATTTATTTAGCAAACTCTTGGGTCTGTTAATAAGATTATTACAGGTCTTTTTGTTGGTATTTTTTCAATTATTATAGAGATAAATTGACAACTAATCAAATTAAGGATGTAGTAACTTTGAACGAGCATCTATGTGCATAAAATGTATATTGCAGCACTTCTTGATTCGGTTCTTCTGAAGCCTAATGTTCCGTGGTAAATCACCGTAAGCTGTTCTTGAAAAAAAATTAAAATATTCGGCTAAAGAAAAAAGTATAGCTAAACAATTTGCATACATGAGAGAACACCCGAAGCTCAAGGCGTGCCATACAATATACTATAATCTTGTATTGCGTGCTTACGGGTTCGTAATAGATTGAATACACACAGCTCCGTTAATAGACTGACAATAATTATTTTATCAAACGAAACACTTCATAAATCTGGAACTTTTCACAAAAATAGTCATACAAATCTTCAATATATCACAGAGTACATTTAGTAGTTACTCTTCAAATACTATGAATGTTAAACACAAAGAAATGCAAAGCGCAGCTAGAGAGAAAGCTACCTGGATATATCTCAGTACTCCGAACTCAGGCTGAGCTAACAGCTAACAACAACTACTCAGAGCAGATGCTTTCTCTGACCTCGTATACCTTTCACCCGGCCGCTGAGATATTTCTAGTGCTTTCTGCTCCTCGAAATTACTGGAAGGAAATAAGAGGGTCGAATTACTCTTACAGCTAATATAGGGGTGAATTGCAATACCTATTACGGTGATATAGGGACCGACCAAAACGTCACCAAATTTTCGTCAAGTTTGGCGACTTTTAGTGATTTCTCGCCAAATTACAGAGATACCCATTTACTCAATGTTAAATAGACTTGCTGTCCAGATACAGCATATTTACTTATAATTTACATATAATTTCACTAAAATCACCCATATATGTAACATTTGATTCGTAAATTCGTAACACTTGATTTATTATATTATACAAGACAAGTTATTTTTAATCAAGGAAGTTTTAAATTTTATAGAATATTGTACAAGGTATTTTTGGATACACATGATAATATAACAATGGATATGTTACTATTCTTTTCTCAACATATATATGTGGAACCATTAGTAGCGAAAGAACTTACACTTTCTTAAACCTGGATTATATCGAATAATAGTATTAAATATATTTAAATTTTATGAAAAAAATATCGATTAATGGCAAGTGTACAACGGAGAATTTAACGCGAAGAATAAAATTTTTCATAGCCACATTTTAAATAAAAAAGGTAAAAGTGTAAAAACAGTATTTTTTTACTCATTTTGGAGTAACCAAATTTAGGTCAACGAGTGGAAGATATTATATGTGTTTCATCAAGGAATGAAACGGGATAAGAGCTTTTCGAACGGGCTCAGAAGCATTCGAAAAAAGTTCGTACTCTAAATGTCGCTTGTTTCTTCATTTGCCAGCTATGAAATTTCTATCAGTGTAAAGGTCGTCCCAAACAGCAATAAAGAAATATTTAAGAATCACAACCGGTCAGGAGGACCGTTTCTTTGGGCAGCGGCCAGTGGTCAGTTATTCTAGCTAACTTGCTGTGAACCTCCTACCTTTAGAAGAAAAATGGTATCTCTACAAATTGTTTACAGATGGTTAAACGTAGGTCAACTGTATGAAAGGCGATAGTGATTCACATCTCCATAACAACCTCACACTGAAGAACCCCTTCAAACTAGGCTTGTTATCATCTCAGCTGGATTTCATAACAATGTTTAATAAAGAATTTATGTTCTCAGAAATATTGGTGACCTTCTGAGGTGGTTGCCAAGACGTTCTCTTCACGAATAAATCACTATTTCTTCAATAAACTTATTATCGAAGCTTAGGGGTCTCGAGATTATCTGGTTATCACTTCAGTAACATCCACAAAATGCTTACATACAAAAGTTATAATTTAATGGTTTGCATAAGGGCTGATATCGGCTGCCGCGTTGAGCTCCGCATCCTTCCTCAAGATATGATTCTGGTTAGAGAATACAGCGTTGATCAATATGTATTCCATTTCTTGCTTCTGATGTCATTCTATGGACGACAATGTGCTAGTTATTGAGCTTCAATTGTCCGTCTCTTCTTATACTTGGGAACACTGCTTCAAATGCCTTAGTTACTAACATCACTTGATTTGAATTTCACCGAATAAAGAATATATACTTGTAAAACGAATATATACTTGTAAAACTTAAGTTCTCATTATTGTCCTTTCTTTAAACTTTGCGCTAAGAATATGTCTGCTTCGTGAATGGGCACAAATACGCCATATATCTTGGGCATGAAGCGATGCCGCTGGCATGTGTTTCCAGCAGATACTTCATATTTCGTTGTCATAAACTGCACTATTGAATTTTTATGCCCCCCAAAATCTTATGTTTTTTTTTTTTTTTTTTTTTTTTTTTTTTTTTTACGAATCAATTTATTTACGTGTCCTCAGCAAGTGTCATTGGCTATATTCCATGGTTTGTGAAAATGATAGCAAATTCCTTCTTTATATTCACTGATTTTTTTTCTTTATTGCTTAAATTTTCGATAAGAGACTACATATTTGGAAAATTGTTCATCATCATAATAATATAATTAATATATGTAATAGTAATATATAGTATTTAATATATCACTTAGAAATATATTTAGTAGATTCAAGAATAAAGTTTCTTAAAATTTAATTAAAACTTGAGAAAGACTTTAATAACTATGTAACAAATGGAAGTACAATTTTCATATTAGAAAAGTAAATTTTAAAACCGAACGTGGCTTTAAAAATTCTCTTACATTTATATTTGTTGATTTGATATTATACCTTGATTTAGTTTACGTTTTTCCGCATTCCGCATTTTCAGTAAACGACTAAATTATTATGATAATTATTATTCGTTTCCTTTCTATTATATAGCATCCTTTTTATTTTATTTATTTATTTACTCTCATTTAAAAAGATAAGGATTTAAAAAGGTAAGTTAACACATAAGTATCCATATGTTAATACATACGAATCCTTATGTGTTCACATACATAAAGATAATTTTTATATGCAGAAAAATATCTGTATGTAGTATTTTGACATACTATTTAACTTCGGTCTTTTCTCCCTGTCAGCTACAGAGAAAGCATGTTTTTCTCATGAGCTTCATAAAAGAGATGGAAAGGAATTTATGAGTATTTATAATATTTATGTTAAGAATTTTAGAGACATGAATTTATTTCAAGGGTTGTACATTGGTTAAGTGTTTGAGAAATGGATGATTAAAAACTTACATTTTAAAGTTTTAGAATCATAAGAATGATACATATAGCTTCCACACATCTTTACATAATCTAGGTGTTTCTCTGATAAGCTTTTTCTACCGTATTATTATTGAAAATTATTAACTGAAGGTCAATATACTAGACAATAAGCTGAAAACCAGTTCGATTTGTCTTATATTAGAAGAAAACTCTGTAATTATATCATGGCATAGAAGTTAAGAGACCCACACTAAAACATTTAAATCTATTAAAAAGCATTAAAAAGAAGTAAAATTTAAAATGCATTTCAGAATATTATTCCACTCCATGATGGAATTTTTAATTCTTTGAATTATTAGAGAACAAAAACATAACGATGGTAGCTCAGTCATAATGTGATTCAATCATGGTCATTACTTATTGGGTGTATAAATTAGTTTCGAGGGATTTGCATAAGATGGCGTTACTAGTATTAAATCCTATCGGACAATCTGTAACTATATTCATGTTAAAACGCCAGCATTTCCTTCTAAAAATCAGTGTGTTTCATTTCTCTGAAGTGTAAATAACAAACTTTCATTGTGCTCAACCTTTCTACCAACAAAACAAAATTTTCGCTTCGTTTCTGTTTTAATTTGAAGAAAACTGCAGCTGATGGGAATCGATTAATATGTGAAGCATATGGGGAACATGCTGAAAACATATGAGTACTGGTACCGGCGTTTTAAAAGTGGCGATTTTGACGCCAGTAACAAAGAACGCGAAGTAAGACCACTAAAGTTTGAAGACGCTGACTTGGACTAAACAACCCCCCCCCCCCCCCAATATGTCAAAAGACATGACAAAGTAATCTTTCAGCACGAAAACGCTCGCGCACATGCTGCAACAGTCCTCAAGGAAACTTTGAAGGGGCGCTTCAATGGGATGTCCTACTCCATCCGCCGTATTCACCAGATATTGCTCCTTCCTACTTCCACTTGTTCCGATCGATGACTCATGACTTGGCCGAGCAGCCATTCAGTTCATGCGAAGAAGCCAAAAAATTAATTAGTTCTTGGATTGCCTCAAGACGAGGAATGTTTCGCTAAACCAATTAACCAAATGGTAAAGGCGTGGTGCCCGTCTTCCCCGTTCCTAAATCCTAAATCCGTATGCTACCTAAGAGATGGGGAAAACTTGTAGCTAACGATGGGCAATGCTTTGAATAAAATACATTCTTCCAATTTCTATGAATAAAGCTTCAGTGTTACAAAAAAAAAAAAAAAAAAGTATCAAAACTTGTTTGTACACCCAATAATTATTGTAAAATAGAAATAGAAAGTTTTGCAGCATAGTAGGATGATATCTTAAAACGTCTATTTTCCTTCATACATAGGCAGGGAAAAACGTATTAAAGAACTGAAAGATAAATACTATTATACATTCTAAGTAGCAGTCAAAGGAATGAAACAAAGCTTATTGTAGAAATAATGCAATATTTGTGAGTAATAACAATTTGGGAGGCTTGGTCATGAATTTTTTTTATAACGGAAAAATTTCTTGGAACAAAAGCAAGGGTACATGCAATTAATCAAGGAATGAAGCATAAAACATAAGCAGAAAATAAAAGTATTTATGTATCTTTCTTGTACTCTATGTGAATTATTATACAGGCCTAGCATAAATGATTCATTCGTTTTGAGAAGGCTATATTTTCAAAAGTACTTCACGTATACATATGAAAGATATAGGAAAAGAACCGCAAACCCACCAAGTTTATACACACTCTAAAATATTCAGTATGTGCCCCGTTTGGTGACATGACACACGTCCAGACGATAATCGAGTTCTGTCCATACATTTTGTAGCACTGTTCCTCAGCTGTTTGTCCTGTCAGTTGACCGAATGTTCGGGATAACTCTGTCAAATTTCTTCATCTCCCCTAAAATAAATAAATTAATTAATTAAATTAAAAGAAAAATATGAGTCTCCCCAAAGGGGCTTTTTTAACTTTTTGTGTCACCTTCAGTTATTAAATATCATGTTCTTCGAACCTAAACCATAAAAGTTAATTGAACACCAATATCACAAAACAATTTAAAAAGAGCATTTCTTTAGAATTTCCGATACACAGTCTCGCGCCCTGGAAATATTTTTTTCTCGTGCAGTGCTGCCATTTCTCGCTCTGAAATCGTTGAGTTTGTTAATCAAAAATTCGTTAAGGTTTTACAGAATATGAAATAGATAATAAGATAAATTGAAGATTACATATTTGGGCTTTCAGATGTCCATATTCGAGTGGAGGGCTAAGTTGTTCAAAATTTGATGTTTCTAAGCGCCGTTGTTTTTTCACAGTGCGAGAAACATACTTACATTCATGAAAGTTCTTTATTTAATTAAGTATAACGCAGGGCTCTAATATTTGGTGGCAACAATTTGAAAAGTAAGATGCCGTTTATCGTGAAGCAACACAAAATGCCAAAGCGAAATTAATAGCCCTTTTGGGAAAATTTCCCCTTTGGCCTAATAAATGAAAATTAAAACTACGTTTATTAGGATGAAGGTAGATAAATGAACACAGGCAACTCAAATTCGCGATTATCAAGGAGCAGATGTAGGGTATATAATTTAAAGATTTTCTGTTTTTAGAAGTATCAAAGTATCGAAGTACATGCATTCAATGCATTTACATGTAAACAGATTTATGTAACATTTCTCTGGACTTTTAATGTTTGATAAAATATATGACGCAATTCATTTACATTTATTACATTCATCATGCTTTAGATAAGCGGCGGAGAGTGGATAAGAACATTCAAGGGTCTGAATGATTTTTATTCATTTGCACAAAGAAATCAGAAAATCTGCTTAGCTTGTTAATATCCTCGAGTTAGTGATAAGCTTTTCCCTAACTCCCTCATCAACGGTAAGATATTTTTTAAAGTATTATTTTGCTTCATTTTTAACAAAAGAATTAACTAGCAGGTTCAAAGAGTCCATTAATAAGATCTCATTTATAATACAAAATGATTTCATCTTCCGTACCGCTTTTTTTTCGCTAAAGTCGGTAAGCGCTCAATTATGAATCAGCGGGAAAGAGTGGTATATGTCATAAGTAATGATAAAAATACGAGAATATGATATAGTTAGATAAATTACATTATTCTAATCATAATGTTTCACAAATGTTTTCGTGAACGTTTTGCATCAAACCGATTTAAAGATTACATTTTTGCCTGCAGCATGGTTTCATTTCGGAACAGAAGGGTTTAATGATTTTTTAAATCTAACAAATTGAAAAACAAAATACGATTTACTAAAAGGATTGGTAAATCAAGAATTACAGCAGATGTGCAGTTAATTATGGATAAATTAAAAATAATATGATTTCGTTCCAAGTTATATTGAAGTAAACAGAAAACTTCAAAATATTTATATAAAACATATAAAAATTTATTTTAAATTAAAAACTCTAATTTTATATATTAAAACAAATCTAGACGATATATATTCCTAAGTAAATCAGGTGAGAAGAAACTAAGAAATCCTTTCCTAAAAATCTATATGTTTTTTATTTCAAATTATTAAAGTTATAATAACTCTTATCTGAGTGAAAATGATCAAATTGTGATTAAATTTATTGTGTTCTAAGCAAATAGAAAACAAGCTTGGCAAATACATACATAATAGGATCCAATTTTAAATAAATAAATAAATAAAATATATTAACGATTTATCAATAAAATGTAATCGTAATAATTTAATGTGTATATGTAGTAATATTATAAATTAACATGAAATCAGACCTGCAAAATCCAACTCATGAAAACCTCTATTTTCGGATAAAATACGAAGGAAAATACTATTCGCATTCTAAATCATTAAAGAAACATCTTTAAAGCACTCGTCGTTTCAACGCAGCTCTTCAAGAACTCGTCTCCATGAGGTAAGCAGTTATCGCTAGAAGCGAAAAAAAAAATCCTAAATTTTCGGTGCGAGCACATACTCAAGCACAATGGAATGTCCATATTTAACCTTAAGGCTTGGTTGGAAGGAATATTCCTGAACGTTTACCGCTTAGTTTTTTTTTTTTTTTTTTTTTTTTTTCTGCGAGCCATGTGGAAACTCTAAGCCTAACTGTAGAATGCATGTAAAACACATCAAAATTTGCTGACTTTACCGACGTGTTATATTTTATATTATTACCACTAGACCGGTTGGGCTTAGGCCGCTAGGCCGCCCAACCGGTCTAGTGGTTAGCGTCGCTGACTCTCGTACTAAAGGGCCTGGGTTCGAATCCCGGAGAAGACATGGGTTTTGCAAATGTACACTGTCTTCGCAGCATGGCGGCACTCTAAATATGTGGTGAGCCGAAAGTCCTCTCGTGTGGTTTGGTGGAAGGGGAGAGGGGTGGGTGACCCTCGGACCTGTCTTCCCGGGGTGCTTCTCGTCAAACTCGGGGACGGAACTGAGCTAAATTGCACAGTCAACGGCAGGTCAACGGCTGTCAACGGCAAGGCTGTTGCCAACGGCAGGCGTAAACTTGAGCTCATTGTCACGAGGAATTTCGTGGGCTTGGGCTGACTAAAGATCAGACAAGTAAGCTTAGCAATAACATCAACGCTTATTGTTCATGATGCTTATATGGTTAACGGTATCACTAAGAAACATTTTGCTTCGGCGAAATTCTTTATTTTTTTTTTATTTTTTTTTATTTTTATTTATTTATTTATTTATTTGCAACAGCATGCGAACGTGATGCAAAAATTAACCTTATGCTCGAAGTGTTGAAAATAGAAAACATATACTACACTAAATTTTCAGTCAATAAACGTATATCTTACTTTAAATCTCAATTACGTTTTCATTTTTTCGCCGATTATAGCAACTGTCAATTGAGTTTAATTAGCATATAAGCCCCAAAATAAATAAATAAAATAAAATTTTAAAAGGTTCAGCATTATAGTTATAACTAAGCCTCTATGACATATATCTTAGGTCTATCCTTTTGAGCATCAACGCACAGCCAAAGGACTACATAATTATCACATGGTAAGCCCTTCAACCGTTTGAAAGATCAATATTCAGGAAATGCAGAAGCATGCCTTGTTTAGTACTATGTGAGAAATTTTGTATCTTATTTCTACTAAGGGCAATGTCAATTAATAACTTTCGAAGCAATTACTGATAAAAATTCCAAAAAAAAAAAATAGTGCGAAATTTTTCAATAACTCATCATTGCTCAAATGACAATAGCAGAGGATTTTAGTAAAATGTAAGCATTGTAAATGAGTTTTTAATTGGTAAGTGTTTTAGTCTTCACTTCATTTATACATTGGAGTGATTTTTATTTAATTTGTAAACTGGATATTATGGTCTTTATTTTGAAACTTAGTATTCAGTTTAATTCTTAATTGATCTAGAGCATCAAATTACAATTCAAAATTCTAGTTCTTGAATTTTCTTTAGTACTACTCTCCCTCACGCACTTACACCCACATATGTCTTTAATAAAAGTGCTTTTGCTCTCAGATTTGTTTATTTTCTAGTATTTTGGGAAAATTTAAACTTTTGTATGGCTATTTATTTTTTATTTTATTTTATTTATTTATTTATTTATTTATTTATTTATTTATTTATTTTTTTTTGTTAAGTCATGTGTTTTGCCTACGAAACGACCTTTCTTACAAGTTCCGTTTTTGCAGAATTCAATTTTTAAATTTTTAGAATGTATACATTTAAAAAACATTGCACTTCGTCGTTTACGCGCAGCAGTGCGATTGCTTCGTGTTGATATTAGGACCGTCTCTTAGTATTTTAAGAGATCTCAATTTATGTTACGACCATCATATTCATCCTCAAACGAATGTTGGGGGTACGATTACAAGACTTTTGCTTTGAAAAAAGAATGAATTTTTGATCAATCTGATTAATCTAAATGTGTATAAGCCTGCAAACTGACAAAAATTACTTCGTAATCTAACATTTGGTAATTAAGGCTTGTTCTGATTAATTTTTCTTCACTTAATTCCGCGGATAGTAATAAATTTATTTTTCATTATGATCATTTTTACCTTTATTTTTCATGATTGTATAAGCACAGGAACCTTATGATTAATTAAAGTGTCTTCTTATAATCCAATTCAAGATTTATGCCACTAACTGTTGACACAGATTATCATAATTAGCTTTATCATTTATGTCTTGGCCTAATTATAATCATTGGTATTGCAACATGTCATCTTTCTATTTCTTCTTTTTTTGCTTTCTTTTTAGTTTTAATGACTTAATTATCGTTAATGAGGCATACATCATATAAAACCTCAATATACAAAGAAACACTGCAATCCATAGAACCTTTTGTCAGAAACGTGGGGAAAGTTTAAATCATGGAGATGCATACAAAGGAATAAAGTTACGCAGAAATATCGTCTTTCCTTGTCGATACCAGGCAACAGTTTTCTAATGAACGGTTAGCCTTTTCAAGCATATTTCTTGAGTAAATAACATTTACAAATCAAACTATAATATAATTTTATTTGTGAGAAATAGTTATGTTAAACTTAGGACTCCTATTCGCTAGCCATTTACCAATTTAATGGATTCTGATAGGTGGCGAATAATCAGTCTAGAGGAAGTTTGTAGAACGACTAGATATGTAGTAGTATTTGAACAACATAAAACAAAGATCCAATGAAATGTTCAGAGAAATAACAAGAAGATATTACAACACGTCACTATAGGTCTGAAGAAGGAAGGCTGACTATTAAATGGGATGAGTAGCTTATTTGGTGAAAAAATCGTAACTGCATTTACAGCCACTCTGTTTACTGTCAGACGAAGTGCGAACATCTCTCTTCATCATGGGACAATTCAATTTCATTGCGGAAATAGGATTACATAAGAGTGTTCATTTCACTGCTTACTATTTCAGCACATCGCATTCTTTCCTCCACATTTTTTTTTTTTTTTTTTTTTTTTTCCATGCCCGAATAATAAGGAGTCAGAATTAAGATATTCGAATGAGTAAATAGAAGTCAACATCAGCGAGGTTTCCCGTTTTCACTTTAGCTCTGATATTTGCAAGCCCAATAGATATATTTGAAGACGGATACGAATATCTAGGTTACATGCTTAACGAAACGTTCCGGCCAAACGTTTCGAACAATACACAATTCGAATAGAAGACTTAATGTTCCGGGGAATCTTCTGGTATGTAGTTATGGTAATTTAATAACTTGTGAGGGATTCTTTATTTGAATAACAGTTAATTTTTATTAAAGCTACTTTCCTGTCACTCTCCTTTTCACCCACGCTTCCCTGCCAGAATAAAAATCAGTTAGAGCGCGTGTATTCAAATTAAGGGAGAAAGAAGTGTTGTTTGAGCTGTTTCGGAAGTTGATATTAGAGCTTGTTATGCCTGTTTTAAGGTCTCGTTGCAAGAGTGATCAAATGAAAAAGGTACGAAACGACACGGTGGGTACAAATGTAGACTTTATTCAAAATATATCCACAGGCCAAAGCGCAACGATCCCACTGATGAACAAGCCGCAGATTTCTTTATTCCCAGAATTCCTGCGGCTGTGACGAGACCCAGTCCTTCACAGCGTCATTGAGTACGTCGTCCGAATTGCAGCGCTTCCCTTTCAGGTGTTTCTTCAGTGGACTAAACACATGGAAATCGCAGAGCGACATGTCTGAACTGTAGGGCGGATGGTCCAACGTCTCCCACTTGAAAAAATGTATGAATGGTCTTAAATTCTTTTTGAAGTAAATAAATGTCTAACTTGGCCAGTTCCATGCGTGTGACTCTGGAGACGTGTGGACGCGCATTATCATGGAGCAGAGCCCCACCTCCGTGAGCAGCCCCGGTCTTTTGTTTTTGATGTACCTGCGTAGGCGTCGGAGGAGTGTCTCACAATACACATCGGAGTTAATGGTTTTTCTGTGCTCGAGGAATTCCACAAGTAGCGGACATTGAACGTCGAAAAAGACGGTGAGTAACACCTTGCCTGCTGACGGCACGGCTTTGAACATTTTAGGGGGAGGTGACGACGCATGCTTCCACTGCATGCTGTCCCGCTTTGTCTCTGGCTCGTAGTGATGGCATCAGGTCTCATCACCTGATGCCATCACTACGAGCTTTCATGACGATCCGCTCCATGAAAGCGGGGTATTCCTGATACCGAAACAAATGTTGTTCCTTTTTCTGGTCCTTTGCAGTTCCTTTTGCTGGTCGGTGAGCTGCTCCGGAACCCAAGCGGCACACACCTTCCGACATCGCAACCTGTCGTGAATAATTGTCCACAAGGTTCCATAGTTGACATCAACCTTCACCACCAACATTCGCAATGTGACACGCCGATCACTTCTCATTAGGTCGTCCACCTTGTCGATGAGATCACTCGTGATGACAGCGTTTGCCTGGCCTGGTTGCGGGTCATCACCCCAAACTCTCACGGTCTGCACGAAAACGGGCACTCCATTTTCTGACAGACTTGTCAGAGACACATTTCTCCCTGTAAACTGTTCGATGAATAGCTGCCAGTTTCTCACTTCCGCTGCCAGAAATCGGATAACACCTTGCTGCTCCTCAATCGTCCAATTTTGCAACGCGAACGCCATCCTATCCTTATACGGACTGTCGCATCCTTTGGACGCCGCTTTTGATAAGAGCCTCTGCTGTCTCCTGCGCATGCCGACGCCCGCGCATTCTCCGATCTCAGTCAGAGACTCCAATCGCATCCCGAGATATCTCGCTACGTTCTCCCATGGCGGAATATGCAAATATTTAACTGTTACGTTTTTACGTCGTTTCGTACGTTTTCATTTGTTCACCCCTTGTATGTTCCCAAGATTTTAGAATCTTGTGAATAGGGTAGCTTTTCTCTTCAAAGCTGATGTAAGAATTAATATTTCAGCTAGGATAATGTATATTTATATTCAGCAAATATCTCTCAAGTATGTCAATGTGGTACTATAACGTTAATATGGTTAAATACCTAGATTCACGTTGAATAAAAAATGTCTGGGATATTGTCAAACATGATCTTCATACTGACACGGGGCAGCCACAAACAAGAAAATATCTTTTCCAACTCTCCGGCAAGCATGACAAGTGTTATTGCAAGACAGTTTATGACATTTCTATGCTTCAATATTAAAACGGGTAAGGAAATTTATTTCTAACAAAAGTGAAGATACTCATATTATGAAGATGATCAACGTCTCTTTTTAAGTAATACATTTATTATCTTGTTTGTTTTCTTATAACTGTTACGGCTTCAAATTCGAACAAAGAACAGATTTAGCAAATCAATCAGAAACTTGTTCAGAAAACAAGAAAGCAAAATTTAATCAATCAGAAATCTTATAGTTGTGTTATTATCTGTTTCTTTAAATTTAAAACAAGAAAAGAATTCAACTCGAAGAAGTTTATTACATTTTATTAGGGAATTTGTAAAGATTAGTCAATGTATCTAACTCTAACAATGCGACTCTTTGGTAAACAAAACATTCTTTATTTTCCGGGATGAATATCTTTGTTCTTCAGTATTAACATCGTCTTCTTGGCGATGTAAATAAAGATGACAACAAATTAAGAATGTGATATAAGACGTAACAGCAACACTTCAGAGCCGCAAGTAAGAGAACAATAATGGTTTTTAAAGTCTTTAAAAAGCGGCAGCTCATGCTGCCACTATGGCAAGTTGGCAATAACATTTGTATAAATTTTCTAGTACAGTGTTCATATTACAGTCATTTCGATAAGAGCTATGAATTCTTAATTTCCGACATTTATTTACTTCAAAAAGAATTTAAGACCATTCATACATTTTTAATATTTATCTTGTTTAAAGTTATTTTACGACGTTAAATATACTAAAGTTGTTGGATTTGGTATATTCGTAATTGGTATTTCAGAACTGTATCAGATAACCTTTTCTTTTATAAAAAAATATAGTAATAAAATTAGTAATTTGCTCAAAAATAAGTATAAAATTGTATAGTAGAAAACAAAGTATCTTAAATTTTGCTTTCCTACATAGTTAAGATACAAAAAGAATGTAATTTTAGTTATATCATGCTTAAATGAATGATATTTTTAAATAAAGGGAAATATCTTACGCGTAAACTAAATAAGTGTTACAAACATTTCACATTGCAAAAGTGGATTCAGAAGGTTCATAAACCTACATATAACTTGCGTATTAAATTATTCATGAAATGAAATCCTATATCTCTTATTTTAGTTTTAAATCAATTATAACCTTTTCCAAAACTGTTTAAACTAATGTAAGTAAACTAATCGCTTTATTACTACTAACCACCTACTGCCCATTTCTGCTTACTGCTTTATAATAGAGCGCCAGCAGCATATTCAATAACTTTTAATGTTTTGAATACTTTTGCTTTTCTGTGCTTTAGAATCTAAGTTTAATCACTTAAGCAGTTTAAAACAAAAAAATACATATCATGCATACAATATATTGAGCTATGATCTTCAAAATAAACCTGACGGATTTTGATAACCATAAACGCAAAATTAGATTACCATATGGAGGTCTGAATATCGATTTTTTTATAATTTAATTTTAATTCTTTTTATGCAGATATAACTCTTAATAACCAGTTGAAAATAATCTTTATTAACCAGTTAAAAATAATCTTATAATCTCTAAAAGTAAACTATCAGTTTTTCGGAGCAAGAACCATGGAATCCAAATGCTAATTTGTCCATGATAACTAGATACAGTACAAAAGCATGTACACGAAATGCAGTAACATTTTACACTCTCTGTTACTTAAAGGAAAACTGGGATCAGACCTATGGATGGCTATATTTTCAGCTAGTGGGCTGATCTTTTTTAATATTTTTAAAGTAGATTACATGGGAAAACTGAAACTCGCTGGGATTATAAGCACTCATTTTCCCATTGTATTAGAACGTGCTAACTCCTTACTCTTGGAGAAGACACTCAAGAGAATGTGGTAATTCTCTAAAGTGTAAAAAATTTTGGAATGTAGTAAACCAGTTAGAGAGTGTTGTATTACAACTCAGTTTATCTGATATCTACACCACGCTGAAATTAAAATAAAACCAGAGACATATTAAAAACGTTTCAGAACTTTATCAGATAACCTTTTCTTTTATAACAAAATATGAATTTTTTTACACTGGATATCCATTTGTTTTTGCCCTGTGCATGAAATACTTTAAGATAATTTACAAATTAGACACTTTGTGATCGATTTAAAAAACAAATTTGATGCTCTCAGTTCGGTGAGGGAGTGGTACATAGGTTTTTGCTTGTTGATTGTAAATGTTGGCTCTCGTCGACAGTACAAATTAGTGAAAGTTCCTCCATACTTGGATCAATCATTTTTGGAGGAATTTCGAAGGAACAAATAGCTATTTATTTAGCTATGCAGTATTATCTTAGTCTTTATTTAATTATACTATCAAGAGGTACAAATTCCAGATATGGCATACAAAAAATCTTAAGTAAAAAAGAGCTTAAGTTCTGAGATTATATGACAAACAAATTAGTTAAAAATTTCACTATTTATTCTGGCGGCCTCAAGTTCCCAAAGGCATTTGAAATAGCCACAAAGTAGTCATGTTCTTTGTGAACTCGACGAGCATCAGTTCAAATAAATACAAATCCAAGGGACGTCGATCGGTTTCGTGGTGACTTTTATTGCATAATTTTGCCTATCTACAGAGTACTTCAATGTATTGAATATGCTGTCCACTACTAATTCATTAGTTTTGTAGTCTTTCTAGGATCCGAAACAGTCGGATATAAAAAACGAAACAAGGCAAATATGGCCACACTGTCTTTTTCAGAAATTAATGAGCGTTACTTAAAACCAAACCAAAGAGCTTATGAGTGAGTTGCATTATCATACTTTTCTATTACCGGAGCTAAATCGTATTGTTGGCGAAAGCTTTAGTTTCTCTAACTGATCGATGGGAAAATACGTAATTAACCGTCATTTTATATATAACTATAATTATGAATATCGACAAGTATTTATAGCCTCGGTAGAAAAGCTGGCTACTTTTAGATGTAGTCATCTACCTTTTGTTCCACTAGTAATCCTATAATATACTGTAAATTACTTTTATCATCTGTGTCTTATCGTTCTATTAAATATTTACTGAAAAATCTTTAGCGTTAAATTAAAGGTTTGTATGATTATACATAACATTACCTAAAAGATATGGTTTCAATTTCCCAATATATAAAAAAGAAAAGATAAAGAGGTAATTTGAATACCAGTTTTAAATACAATAATAGTACGTAGTAATTTACCCATTTTTTAAGCTAAATGTCATTGATTAACTCAACAGGAGGAGTAGATTTCCCTAAATATAAAGCTCTGCACTAGGAAACTTTTGTAGTAAGCAATGTTTTGAACCAAGTACTGCAACGCCTGAATTTGACATTATGCATATGTGTTGATGAAAATACTAATTTAGTTAATAGTGTCTTCAGTGTTCATAACTAAAAAGTAATATAAAGATTATATTTAAGTACTAGATGAAATGGGCAGTTTCTTATAATGTTATTCATAGCTAAATTTCATTTTATATATACTTATGCTAAAATATGATTCATGTTTTGGGGAGCTATACATCGAATTGCAATTAATACTTAGCGCGACTCGCCGTCAAAATACAATAAAACATTTAATGACACTCGCATTAAAATGGACTCTGGGGAAAATTTCCCATTATTTGAAAACTAAATTTAACATTATATATTGCTAATAAAAGAAAAATAAATAAACTTTAATTAGTTAAAGTGGATGTAATGGAACTTGCATTTATTTCCTCCCAATGGGGAATTTTATTTTGCTTAAACTTTTTCAGAAATTTTGGTCAGTTTACTATATTTCTTTACGTAATTGCCTCACTCTAAAATTTATAGCTATGGAAAAAATTACAGTTATTAGCAATTTGTAAAAATATTTTCTATAAAAGCTTTTACGAAATGTTATTGTAATGGCATGTGAATGGTAATGGAAAAACTAATTATTAGTCAGAAATGAGACAAGTTCAACTAAATTTAGAGATGTATAAAACATTCTAAGGGTGGAATTTGGTGCATTTTAAAAAAATACATTTGTATTTTAAAGAATAAGCAGTTTGTATTTTAAAGCAATTCCATATATCGAATAGTTAAGTTTTTAGAATTTAGATTTATTTTGATTTACGTACTTATTTATTGTTTATCGTTCATATGCGCATATAGGAACATTTCTCATTATAATTTTGGTCATTTGCCGTACAAGCCTTTCCTACTTCAAGGCCGTTGAATCTTTTAGTCTTTCGACACGGATTCACCCCCTCCCGCGAACTGACTAATTGCATACTTTTTCAGGATTTTTTCACATACAAAGTTATAGGACCCAATATCTCTTGAAATGTTTCTCAGCGAAGGAGCCCCTTTTGTTGGATAAGCAGCTTTAATAACTCAACTTAATTTTAATTAATTAAACAGTTGCAAACCTCATTTCAACAAATAACTAATTAACCAAACTTCCTCAGTATAACCATTATACACGTATATCATGTTTAATTAAAATAACATTTTTTAATGGATCTGAATGGACTATTTTCTTAGGTGACAAAATTTCTGATATTCAAGGAAGCTAGTAAATTTCCTTTTTTTTTTTTTTTTTTTTTTTTTTTTTTTTGAAGAATATTATAAAGGACAATAAAAAATACCTATATTTTGAAATAGAAAAATTGTCTATTACAAAATAATTGCCAAAAAGAATTCCTTTATCAATATAGATAATTTTTATTAAAATCTAGTACCATAAACCTCGCGAAAATGTTTCATTACAATAAACTACGAATTACATTTAAATGTAAATGGGGAAAAGAAGATCGTCTGCCAGCCCCTATATTCATTCTGTGATCAAACTTGTTTTAATGTGTTGTGTAACTCTTTAAATTGTTAAATTAGGTTTAAAGAGCCCATCTACTGCGCATCTATTTCATGAGGAATGCTTTGAACATATAATGCAACATAGCGTCAAGTCTCTTACACGAATATGGACTGAGGAACTTTCCACCATACCATAATTTGCTCTTGAGATCTCCTCATACTGATGTCTTGAGCATTTGTAAAATCCAATGCAAACAGACCCACAGTTCATTAATGCTCCACCTTCCAATGGAGCAAAATGATAGGGTATAAGTACAGAAACTGTGTATGACTATCCTTGCATTATCAAGTCATTATTCCTTTCCTCGACCTCCATTTGCTGCAAATGGCTTAAAAAAGAGTTGACTATCAAATAATTTCTTCTCGATATTTGGTCTCTTGTTTAATTTGGCAGCACTGTAACTGCATAAAAATCTGAATTAACGGTCCAAATAGACTTTCTGTTTAGTGTAAAGGAATTATCAAACAGGCGTAATATAGTTTTAAAGCTCATATCCATTTTATTCATTTTAGTAGTCGAAAAAAAGTTTTTATAGAAGCTTGAATGATATGAATATTCATTAATTTTAAAGGATAAGTGTCAATTTGGTTCAAAAGTTGATCCATTTCAATCTTCTTAAGGAGCAATGAAGAAGAAGAACCTCTATTAATTCCCTGGGAATAGCATAAGGTTTCCTAAGAAATTAACGACAGTTTAAGATGAAATTTTGTCTATTTGTTAATGAATGAGGAAAAGAGATACTGAAAATTACACGAACTCTAGATTAAGGTCGTGGGTGAAAGGTGTCTTCAAGTGATACTGCCTAATTCACGGTTGCTAAACTGCGCATCTAACTCTAATGCAGGTTTAATACTTTTATCCGTTATCAATACAAACAGTTCAAAAAATGTTGTAATTGTTAAATTATTTGTTAATGAATCCCTTAGAGCGTCCTCCACGAAGACATTCCTTCGTTTAGGCAAGTACATCTCTTATGCTTTGCCGTAGTAAAATATACCAAACCAAACCTTATATTTTTCAGTATTTACGCATTATCCCGTCTATCTTAAAACTATCTCTAAATTGTATACGGTTTAGCATCAGTTATGCATAAGCAGGACATAACAACACAGCCATAATAACTGCGCTTTCGTTTATGTAACTTTGCTGATTCTCCATAAGCCGCGTTTTTTTTTTTTTTTTTTTTTTTTTTTTTTTTTTTGTGAACAAAGATCAATTGTTACTGCTGCAGCTTTTAAGCATTTTGAAAAGAAAAATATTAAAATTGGGGACCTGCCTTTTGTAACTTCGGGTTATTATCACACTTATAGGACCATACCGTCAAAAATCTCTGAATTAATAAACACGATATTGTCAGCTTAGTATTACTGATAAAAGAGTAATCAATCGGAACATTCACCAACTGGAAATTTGTTCTCATAGCATTCTTAAATTTCAAACAACCTAACAAAATAGCAGAAATCGACAAAAGCGTATTCCTAATCGTAAAAACGGAGCAAGTAGAATATTGATTATTTATTGAATAAAGAGATGCCAATTCAAAATTCCACAGAAGAGATTGGTGCAACTTTGATACGATCTCCGTCAACTTTTACGCTTTGACGCTTAGCAGTTTTCCCTGTCGACGAATTAATGCGTAAGTACCCATTTTTTAGATTGTTTTGTTTTACTTTATTGGGAAAAATAATCCTAAGTTTTTTTGATAAGTTCAATTTATGTAAAATTACTGTAAATAGGAGACATTTAAATCTACAGTATAAATTCAACTTAATTCAGTAACCGGTTCAGTAGAAAGCTCATCAATTTACATTATTTAACGTAAGCTAATTAACTAATAGTAGTAACTCTTTGAATCTCATTCTTTAAAGCAGAAAAGAAATTCGGCTAAATCTTCGCATTTAACAATATTTAAAGAAAGTCTTTAAAGGATTCCAAACGTCGAGTCGTAGTTTTATCCTATGTAGCCAGACATTTTCAAGAATTAATTGGTTTTCTGTCCTAATTGAAAGATTAAAAACTATCGCCGGCGAAGAATCTGACTTACACATTTTAGCTCTAAACGTATAAAAGATCTGGGTAAAAACAGTAGCCCATTATGGGAGTCGAATTGAGATTAATTGTCTTTCAAGGTAATCTGTGGTGACCGCAACATTTAATCGTTATAAATGAAGTTTTAAGATTAAACTGTATAGTTAGAAAATGGTGCTGTGGGAAAAAAGTATCAGTTATCTAGATAAAAGAAATCTACTTTCATTTCCATAACTGGCGCATGTGATTTCAATAAGATGTGCTTAATTTAATGACTGATTCTGGAGTATTTTTTATTCCTTCTAAATTCCGTAATGATAGTGAATGTGATCAATTTAATTACTTGAAGATATATAACGTGGAAAATCCATAAAGTTTAATTTCAGATAAAAATAACTTTTAATACGTCAAGGATTTAGAGATGAAATAATACACATTTGGTCACAAATTTGCATAAGCAATTTAAAACTGTATTTCTTTCCTTAATAATGTCATTTACTAGAAAATTACATACTTGTTGAAAGCTAACTAATAACCTAATTCATAATAAGTAATTTATCATTATGTTTCATTAATCGAAAGATTAAAGTTTAATACAACACAAATCCAATGTAATAATGTACTTAAATAATCAAATATTAATATGAGCATTAGTCTGCCGAAATGTTCTTACTAAATCTGGAAAAAAGTTTACGTCAGAGAAAAAAAATCAAAGGGTACTGAATCGAGATATTTAATTTAAATTTGAAAATATGCAAATGGTGAAAGGAAACTTAATGATTCTAAGCTATATTGTCATCAACTTTTATGATCATTGAAAGGAAACTTAACGTTACTCAGCTATACTGTCATCAACTTAAATCAATACTTATGAACTTTTAAAAAGAACCTTATGTCCTGAGATATGAAAAGTGAAAATTGGTGAAAAACATTCCAAGTAAATTTAGACAGACTTTGTGGGTAAATTTAAGTTATTTCAACAGCTAGATGGTTGACTATAATTTTAACTTAGTTCTCCTATGTTATTGTAGTTTGTTTGTTAACATACATTAATTTAGACTCGTTGAAAGGATTGTTCAATTTTGGACGAAATTCTTCAAAGCATTGCACTGCAAATGTACTTTTCTTCTAACACTTTTTACTTCCTAAATTCATACTTACTATGCTAAATGATTTCTCAATTAAATTTATATATTTTTGTGAGCCATTTTAAATTTCATGTTAATTATATGCACATTTCTAAAAGATTCATAAAGCGATATGCTTTTACGAATACTTTATTCTCAGTAATAGCTTTGTCTGTTTTACATCATTCAAATTGGCAACATACATAGTGCATATAGTGAGATTTGAATGCACAAAAAATCAACATCTGAAGGAAATACCATTATCTTTGACTTTCATTTCACACATATACGTTCTGAATACTCTACGTATCTTGGCATGTCCCACCCATTTGAGAAGAATTCAAAGAAATGAACTACTATAACGTTTTTAATTCCTTCCTTTTGCTGTTCTGGACATCAGACATACTCTCAAAAATGGTGTTTATTATTCCATTTCGACACAGAAAATAACAAATAAATAGTTTAAAACATTTGATGACCAAGTTTAAAAATATTCCTATACAGACCTCGATATAATAATTTACTGCATTTCTGATCTTGGAAAATACTAATACTGTATCTCAAAAATATGATGAGAAAGATGATAAGAACAATTTCGTGTAATAAGATGATTGGCAAAGACTTTCACTGAGCGATATGGAACAATATTGCGTTTTATTGTATAATCCTTAACTCCGTAATAATTTTGTTTACGTTGATACAAATGCAGTACGAGAATTCATTACATCATTTCTGTACGTTTGTTTACTTAGACAGAGCTTAATTATTCTCTGTGGGGCTAAGTAAGAGACAAGTTTTAAAAATGTATCTATACAAACCACGAGATAACAGTTGACTGCATTTCAAGCCTCAGAAAATGCTAATTCTCTGTCTCAGATGTACTATCTGGCTACTATAATTTTTTTTCAGATGACAAGGAACCGTTAAAGGAAAAACGAAATCTGTTGTTGGTAAGTTGTAATAAGAAGAAGAATTCTTTCAGCTATTTATTGCCCTCATTCTAAAGAATACAGTTACATATGAAACTCATTTCAAGTATGATTTTATTAATTTTTTTATTTACGTCGACTGCATACAAGCTCCAGTCTTCCCACTTGTTTTAGATTCATTCATATGCGAGAAGCAAGATTAGTATCTCGAATCCTCTATTAGGTTAGGTTTATTTCGATTTTGACAAAGGACTGGAGGATTATCTGTATACAGTGTCTCTTATTGACTTTCCATGTTGAGAAAGTAACTGAAACGTCCTTACTAATAACTGTATTTTTCGGTTTGGACCACGCCTAGAGTGTTTTAGCGGATTTACCGCTTGGCCATGGTTAGGCTGTTCTTGATAAGGATGTACGAATTAATGGAAAATTTTTATGCAGTTTTCTCTGATATTTAATCCAAATACTGTATTTTTAAACATTCCTATGTGACATGAAATTGTATATGAAACTCATTTAATAGAAAACCTGATTGAAAAATTGGCAAAGAAACACGTAAAATAAATTTAAAATTAAATAACGAAACAGCCTTGGATTAGCATAGATATTAAATATAACTCTTTCATATTGAATAAAATTTTAAGCTAAATCTACTGCGAATTCCTTTTTATGCCTAGTTTTTATTTGTGCACTGGTGTGTTGCTCTTCCAATTAGATTCTTTGCCCTGAATGAATATTAATATCACTTTGATCTCGTATAACAGCAAAATAAAACATGGAGATCCTTTCCTAATATTTATTCTCTTATATGCATCTCAAGTGCTCTTAGATGTAATTGAATGCTAGAAGACTTTCAAAAACTGCTTTGGAGATTTGATACCAATGTCTTGATGCCATATACTTGACATGACGAAACAGAAAACGAGAATTGTTGACTTTTACCATGAGAACTCAGAGTGGTTCATTTTCTGTTTCAGGGACGTTCGATGTTCTGAATAACATCATATATTATAAATACTAATAGTTTTAAAATTATCTGATAATTATGGTTATTATGTTTTTTTTAATTGATGAAAAAAGGAGTAGAATTCTGTATTCTCTACCAAAAAAAGTTCATAGCCAATCTCTGCTAGAAGCAAATGTATTTGGTTTCTTTCATTCATATTCCATAAACTTTCTCATGTTCGAATTATTCAGATTCAGATATCGGTCCGTTGCGACATGCCATTAACCAAATTCATTGCAGACTTTGAGGGCCGCAGAACAAAATAACATTTAATAAGAGAATTACTTGCAAGTTTCATTTATACCATTCTCATGAATGGTATGTTTGTCAAGTTCATACTTGACAAACATTTTCGTTTACCAGTGCTTTATAACAAACAGGTAACAATATTTCACAATGTTAGTTTTCATGGAATGGTTAACTGTTTAAAGGAAAGCATACAAAACCTATCTCTCCAACTGAAAAGAAATTAGCATCTTCATGCAGAACATACTAAAAAATATGGTGTACATTTATATGTCGCACAGTAGGACCCGTACAACATTCCTCGGTTTCACATTAAACATCATAAGTCTGACAGATTACTTAGTAAATTTAAATAATCTACAGCAGCCAAATACCATTTGTGTTGCCAGATGTAATATTGATTACAATGTATAGCATGCTTCAGCTCAGCTTTACTTATTTAATAGTTTAAGGAAATACTGAAGTGATTAGACATCATTCTTACATTCTATAGTAATATTACTAACAAAAGTAATATTCTCCCTTTTTAAAAATGTATTCTTATAACTATTTTTTTTTTTCACAATTTGACTATTTGATCTTTCTTTTCAAATCTATTCTTTTAAAGTAATGTACATTTTTTGCACAAAGAAAATAGGAGTTATTGAGCTTTACCAATTCTACCAGTTGCTAAGTGGTTAAAACTGCTGCATACTAGAAATACGACCTGATTTCGTTCCCAAGTAAATGGGCTGGCTACTTGATTGGTTTTCCTGGCTTCACTCATGTGTAACAATATGGGCCCGCTTTCCTTAGAAAATCCTTTATTAATGTAATACTCCCTTTAGGCAGCCAGGCTTCGTTGCTTCCTCATGTTAAAATAACTTAACCGTAAGCTATATTTGAAACAATACTATCTTTTTCGCAAGAACAAATACATTGATAGTAGTAATTAAGAGAAAGTAATAAATAGAAAGTAAGTACTTTATAAGAAAGTAAAGAAATATTCAAAATATTAGTGGAATGACATAGACTTTTTAATTAATGAATAACTGAAATGTAATTAATTTAGATATAGTGTAGCATGGGTAAATATATCTAACATCACTTGGGAAAGTATACCTTCTGAATGTGAATAACTAACTTAGGCAATCATATCTTCACGCCACTGGAATAAGACTTTCTAAGAATCCTTTTTTGTAGTTAATCAATCATGAAATATGTGAAGCGTAAGCAGAAAATTTACTATCATAAATTTACAATTATTTAGTTCTTAAATAAGAAGAAAATAAATTAATAATTTCTAAAAGAACAAATGTAAATATTTATATGTGAACCAGTAAATGCGTTTATTTTTGTGTCTGTGATGTATTACATTCCTGAACGCATATTTAATTAATTTATAATTATGATCCATTGATTTATCATTAATATATGCCTATGAAATAAAAAATAGCACAAGAGAAAATATAGAAAATTTCTTAAACGCATTTGTAGGAGACTAAAATCATTAGAAGCATTACCAAGTTTTGGAACACACCGTTCCCTGGAGTCTCATTTATCAAAGCAACATTTGTGCAACAGCCAATCGAGAAAAACTTTCCTTCCCTATAAAGGAAATAAAAGAGGCCCCCAAAATACGCAGAAGAAAAATTAAGTAATATTTCTTCCTCCCTCAAGTTAAACCACGCGATAAATTTCGACCAATTAGCTATTCAAATTAGAAGCAGTGATTCAGGGGTGTGTGAAAAGTGGCAGGGTTTGGCAGGCCATCAAAAACTACCGAGAATGCTGAGAAGAAGAGAAAAAAAAAAACACCAAAAAAGTTAGCTGCCTATTTGTCTATATTTTATAACTTGTCACGCACAGCCGTTACTTCTATTGCATAAATTTTGAATTATTTTTATAAAATATGTAATGCGAGATATTTGAAATTGTTTTTCTTCTTCCCTAGGGTGTGCCTTTCTCACCTATTGTGCCAGAGACAGCGCCCTGAAGGCCCAGTCCGCCCTACACGAGCAGAAGACTCTTCCCGGGGTGAGTGCAGAAATTATGTTTAACCAAAAAAAGCACCAATTGTTGGTTGATGGCCACAAAAAGACTTCTTTATCAACCAAAAAAAATTCTTCAGATTTTTTTTCTTCAGATGCTACTGCTGCTTCAATGAAACGGAGAACTGCGATAAATGTTTTAGCTTGTTTTCTTAGTTTCCTTTTTTTATTTTACTTTTACGTTAAGAAGTAAAGGATGAATTTAAAGTGAGTCAATTTTCATTAAACAAAAAATACAAAACATGGGAGAATATTAAATAAAGACTTAAGTCTAAAATTATAAACCTGTCAACGCCTACTGAAAGAAATGAACAGATAATCTAATAAAAATTCAATGAAAGTTGAAATTCTTAAATTAAGTCGAAATTCTTAAATTAAGTTGAAATTATTAAATCATTCATCTTAACTTCCATGGAAACAGATGTTTAACCTTTGCAAGTTTCATTCTTTCCATAGGAATGAAGAGTATTCTAGTTATCAATAACTTCTGATCAAAAATGACTATTGTACAAGTAGATACAAAGTAAATTTTAATAAAAAATGCTTTCATTTGCTTTAATAAAAGGCTGGTACAGTGGTATGTTAAAGCAATATAAAAGAAAAAAAAACAAATTACAAAAAAGTTGAGAACATGTTTTCCTTGAAGTAATGTAAATTTAACTTACTTCTGCATTTCGGTGTACTTGTATTTCAAGAATTTGCTTTATTTGAAATTTTTCAAAACTTTAAGAAATAAATCCTAAATTATTTTTTCAGTATCTCTTTGTTGGTTTATTTATTATATTCAATATTTTTGTTTAACCTTTTATGGTCTTTGAATCATCTGAAACCGTTTTCCTTGTAAAATTACAGTTAGTTATTTACCGCTATAGCTACTGCAAACAGTTTCTTTGAAATGTTTTTTGATTTGTCTCAAATTGTTGTAACATACATTGTTTCGGTAGAGACAAAGTCACATTTTTTGAAAGCTGTTTTAAAAAAAAATTCTTTTGAAGAGTTCAAGCAGAAAATTTGTTATGACATTGGAGCAATATTACAGTTTCATGTGCCATCGCTTGCTATTGGTGCTTTTTAATCTATTCACTCTGTTTGCTGACTTCGTTCGTTAGTGAGTCGAAAGTTCCCCGAGAATTTGCACCCACTCTTTCAGAGATGAACTGGGCAAAGTTTTCTATTATGCTAATGAAACGGAAAGAGTTCAGCCTCAATTTAAAAACGTAAAACGAAAATTAATCAACTTTATCAAGAAATTAAGATAAAATAAAAGTTAAATATTAGTTAATAAAATAAAAAGTTAATTGTATCAATACATGAGTTACATGAGTAACTATAAAAGCACTGCTGTTTAGTTTATATGCATATATTTCGTGCATTACATAGCTAAACTTCTGAACGTATATTGATTAGTGTTTGCTTGTATGCACTTGAGTAAAAAGTACGCTAATTTTCTTAATTTCTAAATGTATGACTACGAATCAAGCTACATATGAAAGCGAAAAGATAATAAACATATTAGTAAGTGATCATTAAGATACAATGTAATCATATTTCTGTATAACAATTAAATATTTCTTGTCTATGAAATAAATGAAATAATAATGAAACGTTTATGAACGTCACTAACAAGCTACATTTATAGTGCTTCTAAGCAAATAGTGCGTTCTTTTTACAGATGTCTTAATTATCCTTCGACAAACCCAGCTTTAGTACAAAGTACTACCACTAATAATAATAATAATAATAATAAAGTAATAATAATAATAAGTTAAATAATCTTAAAAAAAATAAGTTACTGGAGATTTGAACTCGTTCTTTTGATATAAAAAAATAATATTTCTATGCATATATGACCGTATAATAAGATTCTAGTAAAAAGATGTTGCAGCAAAAGGCGAACCGATTACGTCGTGCGACTTTATCTGCACGTATGAAGTTACTTATTGAAAATTTATTCTTAAATGGAAATTTTGCATCCCTTTTGAAATAAGAGAAGTCGCAAGTGAGACATCCGAAACCTCAAGACTTCATAAATTTTCATTGAAATTAAAGCTTTATTTTACTACTAGTGAAACTTATTTAACTGAATACTTACTATTTTCTGTATGAGGAAATGCGAAAAATCAGCTTTAAGGTCATTTTATCCACAGTACCTAAAGGTTTTAAATGCAAATTTCTTTATATGAGCATTGATGACAAATCTTTCAGTAACAAAGAAATCTGTAGAAATTTCCAACGACATTCGCCACAGAACATTCAGATTCCTTAAGCGGGTTAAATAAAAAGAAAAAAAAAAAAGTGAAAATAGTGACATTTCGCATTTTTTTTTTTTTTTTTTTTTTTTGCAACTTTCAAAAAATGGTGTATTAAATGGGGCACACCAATAGTATTTTCAGCTGTAAAGTGGTTAAATACAATACATCTATGAAGTTTGAGTCTATTTATCCATTTCATTTGAGGTTTGAGCAAGCCCCACGTTACGCGCCTTCTGGAATTTTAGCCATTTTTTATTCCATTGTACATCTGTTTCATTAATTTCGAGCCCAGGAGAAGACATGGTTATAAGCGCATAGTGACTGCGCAACAAGGGGGCGTTTAAAATACACGGAGAGCCGAATTACAAGAAAGAAAGAAAGATTACTTGCTTTGCTTATCCTTGTCACGACTTTAATTGCTATCTTGACTGTCCTTACTAAATTGGACTTTCTAGCTTCATTATGCCAGACTTAGCATCACCGAGACCGATATGCCTTATTGTCAACAGAACGAGTAGCTTATCCGACCGAACACTGTTCCTGAAAAGAAAGTATGTTATTGCAGTGATTTTTCGCCTTTTGGTGAGGTGTTTTTACGCCGTTTTAATTTGTTAACTACCTCGATTGGCTAAAGGCACATATAAGACTGACGAGACCAAGACTCTATGCTGTCAATGCCCGATTATGACAGAAATAGATAAGATTAGAATAGAAATCCTCTCGAGAGACTGTGACCGGGGAAGAAGGGTGGAAGTCCTTCGGACCGTCCAAACCAAGATATGGTGTCTTTTCAAACGGTAGAAGATTAGCCGAAAGAGAAGATAGTATACGTCAAGTCGAAACTACTTCACACAGCAGAGGAAAGTTGGAAGTAAATAAAGCGCTTCACATTTAGCCAAGACCTCGAACTTTTGTTCGCCGTATTCGGACGTTAACTTTTTCTGAAGTCCGACGTCTTCAACCGGCTTTCATTAGGTGACCGTTGATAACTTTAGCATATTAATAGCACTCATTTCTACAGAACAGTCTACTTGCGTTTTCTCCGCTTGATCCTATCCTACTTGCGTTTTCTTCGCTTGATCCTATCCTACTTGCGTTTTCTTCGCTTGATCCTATCCTAAATAAAGTAATTTAGCGTACAATACAATTTATATAGATTTGATAGTGTTATAAAATAAAATAAATACATTTGAAATACATTTGAATTGAAGAAAACTGAAAATGTTATTCTTTGCACTTTTAATTTTTCAAAAATCTAGACAAATTAACTTTTAAGAAAACTGAAATGCATGGAATTATAAAAAAACTCCCTTCGTTGATAAGTATTAAAAGTATTGTTAATATAATACGAAGCAACAAGTGTAACATGTATGGCAAATGGCTGCTGTCTGAATTTTTAGTTCAATCTCATATTCAATATTTCATCATTAGATATAGAAACTTCAGTCATCATTAATGGATAGTTAAAGCATTAAAGATACTGAAAACAATTTTAAAAAAATATTTCTCAAACTGAACTATAACAAGTGAGATAATTTAGACTCATTGATTTAAACTCATTTTTCATGGAAAATGGGAAGAATATAAAAAGAGATAATGTACCCTCTAATAAAAGGTTTCTTAATTAATTATGCAAACCATTCCAATAAAATGAGGAAGGCACTCAAAAGGTTGAGTAGTAAAGTTAATAAAAATGTGTTTTGAAGGGATAAGAGTGACTTATTTATCCCCACATTTTGCAATAACTCTATTTCCAAAATTGCATTTTAGTTTATTCAAATTTTCGTCATTTCAGAAAATGTGAGGTTTCCGAATTAGCTTGCTACATATAGGTTTTCTTACTTTTGTTCATGTGTAACGTAAATGGGAGCAAATTTCCCTTAAATAGTCCTGCAGTAAGGCATCCTCCCTTTAACCAGATAGTGCTTTATCATAAGCTATTAAAAGTCAAACTGAAAATAAGACAGACTGATAAATTTTGATCGTAATTTGTTGCGATGTGGTCGAAAATTTTATAATTTACCAAAACTGGCTCCAGGAAATTGCTGAGTCACATGCGGCTCCCTTAATAAGCAGAAATTTTATTTATTAAATATACAATTGAAATTAAATAAAAACATCTTTCATGTTTGTTTTATATGGATCATTGACTTTGTAGGGTTTCCCTTATTTTGCATATTTCCTGAACTCCTCAACTTTCCCTCACATTTTCTCGCCGGGATGTAAATTTCTATTTAATTTAATATATGAAAAGTTAAGTGAATTGAGTATTTAAATGGGTGAATCTCTGAGTTTATTCAGAGGTGTTTTCGTTAGCCAGCGCCCGTTTCGTTGCTATCTCGCTGTTACATTAGTAAGCTTTTTGGCCATTTCGGATTATCGCCACGCCTGTTAGGTTTTTGTTGAGTCCACCTGTTAGGCGTAACTTAACGTGCTAGTACAGCACTATTTTATTTTAGATTTTTGATTTGAATTATATTCTACGTTTCAGTCTCACCGCAAGTTGACAGTGCCATTGTAAAGCAGAAACACCGTGCCTTTCTGTTAACTATTTGAATTAAGGATTATTTTCACCCTTCTTCTGTGCTGGTAATTTATTCACATCTGCGGGAGAATTCGCCAGATCCAATGTAGGATCTAAATTTATTTTATATGGAATAGCAGAGACAGATCTTATAACGTAATTTTTACTATAACATTATTATGCGTATAAGAAATAGTTTTCATAATAGAGAATAACTCACAGATTGCAGTGTGAGAAAAAAACTGTATCTAGTAATCGAATTTTTGTACGTTATGAATTAATCAAATGATTTAAGGTTAGGTGTGCTTCTGTATTTTGCTCATCATGTGTGATAAATCACTCTATGTGAAACATTAAACGTTATGTAATGAGCTCACATGATTGTTTATTTTTTCACATGTATTTCGCTCATCACATAGTCATCATCACTTTATATGAAAAATTAAACGGTAGATTTTTATGCAAAACCGTGCTAGGCTGATAGCATTTTAAACATTTGTTATTCTAAGGATCATAACTTCAATTTTCGAACTCTCTTCACTCTTTTTAAAATCAGTAATTAATTATACAGTTATAAATAGATAAAAAGGAGAATTCGTAAGAAATCCTTGATTCTCTAAACGAATAAAATATTTTAAGTGCACAGTAGAAAAGTTTAAAATTTGTGTAGCGTAGAGAGGTACTTCCCTTAACTTAGAATAACGGCAATAAAATGATTTATTTTTGTAAACAGGAAATTTAATTCAATACCCATGAAATCCTTGTCAGTTTATTTGAAACGTTTCTTTCTAATCACACTAATTTTTGCCTTTTAAAATAGTATGATTACCTAGTTGCGGCTCTTTGTAACTAGAGTAGGTTCACCAGCGGTCGAGTGGTACTGATAGCTCCGACCTCGATTCCATTCCGAGTGAATGAGCTCACTGCTTGGCAGTTTTTATAACTTTTCCTATGTTTAATGTGTATACGAGCCAGATTCCCTTAGAAAGTCCTCGACGAAGACATCCCTTCCCCTAGACAGAATACCCTAGTGTGCTTTGCTATAATCAACTAAAACCAGAGCTTGTAACTAGAGTTTAAATACTTTTAAATACTTGTAACTTAAATACTTTTGATTTCTAAATTGTGGTTTTACTGACAGAGAAAGAGGCCAGCTGCTATGTTGCTGCTAAGATATATGCTGCTAAGATGAAAGATGTATAATTATATAATATATAATTATACATCTATATATAATATATATATATATAGATATAAAATAAGTGTCCTGAGCTACGTTAAGTAAACTGTAAAGCATACGATGGCTATATTTCACCCTCCTTGAGGAATGACTTCTCTGTTGGACATATTATTGACTTCTGTAGCAATCTAGCAGCGCAGCTGTGTTAGTTTGCTACAGAAGAAGTTACAGATAATAATTTCATAAAATTGCGATTTCATCCAATGGTCACCAATTTACCGCAGTTAAATTCAAATAAACGTTTGAATGTGAAATATTCTGTCTTTAAACTTTTTTTTTTTTTTTTTTTGTTAAATTCCCGTTTTTTCTTGATAGTATTCATTCGTGTGCAAAGCAATGGAATTATATTTCCTGTGTGTACACATGTGCATTCGACTGTAGGAGCCATTTTAAGTTCTTGATCTCTTTGCTCACTATATTAAACACTAAGTTGTGTACAGTTTCAATAAAAGAGAGTGGAATTCTGTAGACTACTCAGGGAAAACCTTATATAATATAGAGAGGGTATGTATACACCCTATTAAACGAATTCTTAGGGAAGAGTGATACTAAAGGTCTATATAATAAAACTATGTAAGGTATTTTATCCAGACTATGCAAAGTTTTGCTGTAGCTCATTTTAAGTGAATCTGCGTGAAGGATTTTTGTTTTCGATTTAAGCTTCAATTGCAGTTTTTTAAAATCATTCTCAAATTCACACGAGTTTTATTTCGCTATTGTTGGATTATTTCGGGCTTGAAAGAGTATAGCAAAACTAAAGACACAGAACTTGAAAGAGTATAGCAAACTTGGTTTCATTTTAATTTTGAATTACAATTTATTTTAAACATGGTGGCATCCATGTGAATTTTATTTCACTGTTGTTCGACTGCTCTCCCGAAGAAAGAAGTGTTCATTAGTACACCAGTTTAGCAAGCTATCGGCAAATTTGTAAAAAGAAAATCGGACATTCGAAAACAGTTGTGTGTATGGATAACTTGGAGACGAGCAAAACCGGTCAAAGTCCAGGTGAAAGCTGCCAGGTGTCCCGTTGTTCGCACCTGTCTTCTTCAGTGAGGAAAGAAGTCCACTATTTTACTTTTCGGCTCAACTTCCATTGGCTGAAAGCGGACATCACCGCTCTCCAAGGTATTCTGAATTCTACATTTGGGTGGAAGCTTAACAGTTAGCTATGCAGAATAATACCTCGGGAAAATGTTGCTAAGCTTTTTTGTTGCCCGGACAAGATAAACTATCCCCGAATATAGGTCTTATTAATGTATACACTGGAACTCTGTGTTCTGTTAGGTACTTCTACGCCACATATCACTATTCTTTGTACAACAACATAAGTATAACAAGCCTTTTGACTAATCGTATAACTAAGATATACACGTTTGACAATCTATAGCTGTAAAAGTTGCCGATTTTCACATTACTTATTAATTTATGTGCCATGTTTTCGAGTTTTAAGATAAATACGAAATGTTATACTTTGCTTCTAATATTTTGTTCAAATTCAGAATCTTATTGAAAATTTCGTGGCTATTGACATTGCGAACTCCACCTTATTACTTGAGTAAAGGACGAAACACCTTCGTGTTTATTTCTTAATTATTGTTCATTGAACGGGAGTTGGTTTGTTCCCCTTGAAAAGTCAACTAATTTCCGATCAATGGCAATGATTACTTGCTTTTAATTTAATTTCCTTTTACAATTGAAATTTTGTTATTCATGATTTAATTCGAGTCCCCGTTGGAAAGTTTTAGCGATTTGCATTCAAGTTGCTTTAAAACAGTTTTCGGAGTTGGACTTACTAACTATGGGTTCAATCTTTTTGGATAGTTCTACTGAAATTAATCTTGGGAGACCGTATGGTCAATGTTTCTTTAGTGGATAAATTATTATTAACTTACTTTGCAGCTATTGCGCAACTAGTAGAATAAATCGATTTCGCACTAAGTGAATTTAAGTTCATACAACATATAAGTTTGCTTTTGTTTAAAACTAAAAGTATGATTATTTGAATATTTTTCTGGAATTTTTTAACAAAAGCATTTTTTAATATGTGTACTATTTTGAGTATAAGGACATATTGAAGCATTTAATAATAGCCTTCTGAATATCGGAATAAATTGTCTTAAAAAATAATTCTTTTTAAGTGTCTAATTTAAATAAATTATTGGATTGAAATCACTTTTTTATCATTATTCTCTCAAAGTGATTCCCATTTTCTCTATCTTTTTCCAATATTACAGATTTTATTACCTGCAAAGTGAATAGAAATTTCAGCTTTAATTGCCAGTTGTGCTAATGCTTTAAAAATGCTTGTTATTAGTGTAAATATTGCGGTTTCGTTAACTTAAATGTTGTATCCCACGCTTTCCTTTTAAATTTAATAGCTATTCTTAATAGTACTCGTTTTTGTTCTCATTGTCTTATAGTCTTTGAATAACACATTTACTATTTTAATAATTAAAGTGTTTTTAATCTTTTTATCATTACTTTTTATACACATTTATGAATTTTAAAATACTTTACAAAACTTTCAGTTGAATGAATTTTAATAATTCAATATTGAGTACAGAAGCTGTAGAACAACTAAGTATTGTGAATACTTTTACAGATTTATTCAAAAATACGGAATTCAAACGTTTATGATACTCTAAATAATTTATTTTAAAATCTTGTATAGTTTTTTGTTGATTAAATATTGATATAATTCCTTGACTTTCTATAGTTTGACTCCAAACTGTAAAATGTTGCGGGGCAAACCCTGATGCACTGCATTTCAGATCTCACTGATCTATTTTTCACAGTTTAATAGAAAGTTTGATTTTAGTAATCAGAAAATGAATAATATAACGATAATAATAATGGAAATATAAATATAATTACTTTAATATCATGCAATTTCTAATTTGAAGTAAGTAAAAGAAAACAAAGTTATACGCAAAAACAAAAAGAACTTTTTTTTTTTTTTTTTTAAAGCAGACAGAATTTATTTTGGCTGTGGTTGTTGAAATATGATTAAGCTCTTTAGGACTGTTTGCCTAAGGTGATGCCTTCTTCAAAGACTTTATGAAGGAAGCTGGTCCATATTCACATTTACATGAAGAAATCCATGAAATACACTTATGCAACCGAGTCCTGGGTTCTAACCCAGGCCACTCGACCACTGGTGGGGCCGAAGTTTTTGCGGAAGGATATATAAAAAATATATTTTACAAAATTAAATGTTGTAGCTGTTACCTGAATATCATCTGAACGGCGAAACAGTACTTTTATTCCAGTTATTTTTTTCTTTTTGGATTATATCAAAAGATGAAACGAAAAAATATGAAAGTTCAGCCTAGAGAAAAACTTTCATTTGCAAGTTTAAGTAGTTAATTTGCCTAATTAAAAAAAAGTAAAAAGATTTTATGTTAAGTATATCTATTTTCAGTAAACGATAACTCAGCTTTAATTAAAATACGTGAGGTTTCTTTAATAAATTTATTTTAATAAAAAATAGAAGTGAAAATTACCCAGGTAATATAAACTCATCAGTCTGCTTATTTATAGATTAAAAATTACTGATATGTATAATGTTAAAACAGAAATACCCCTACTCAAATTCGCTTCAGGAATTTCTAAGTTTATTTAAAAGTACATTTGTGTTGAAGCTATATTAAATCAAAAAAATTTTAATATATTTATTTTACTATCGAAAAAATTTTAATATAGAGATATTGCAGAAATAATTGACACATAATGATGTTTCAATGGCGTGTCTCAAACAATATTAACGGTGCTGAACGTAATTCTATTAATTTATTTTATAGTCTTTTTACACAAATTAAAAAGTAGAATTCATTTTCGAAGTTTACTGGAATTATGCTGGAATTAATATATTAAAATATTCCTAAAAATTAAGAACATTTTTCGAAACTTGAATAAAAATTGTCACTATAATGTGACTTTCGACTGTCGGCTTGAGAAATTTTAACTTCTTTCAGTAATGGAAATACACTAGCTAATCATTCTATCTGAAAATATTCTAACAACAAATTTTATTTCATGATGTACTATATTTTAAAATTTTTCTCACCAATACAGTTAAAAAATAAAATGGATATTAGTATTCTTCGTTTTTAATTATTCCTTGAATATGCAACTATATCTGTGTAATCCGTTAACAATGGAAAATAATTTTTATTTAACGTATCTGAATTTACGAATACAAGTTTACAGAAGACATTTTTTTCAGATTAGTGAAATTTGCCGGTTATCGTGCCTACAGCTCTTTCATGTTATATCATGTCTCGCGGATGATAAACCGCCAGGAGAAAATTGTTTGAAATTTAATCATTAGAAAGTTTAATTTACTAGAAAAGATTAGAATTTTCTCTTCCGAGGCAATCAGACAGTTGTTGACCGATCACCATTGGATGTGTGAACCACTAGTTTCAATTTATTTTCTCCTTGTGAATAGAATATCCTTCTTAATATAGATTCTAATATAGATTAATATTATCTCCTTTTTAATATAGATTAATTAGATATATCTAATTATACCACGGAGACAAGCGGTAAGAGGAGAGAACACACGATTTCAGTATTTTTTCTGAAGCCGGGAAATAGGAAGAATTATCACTGCTCTCAAGGATTCAAGCACTGGACCAACCGAATACCAGCCAGAAGTGCTTTCCATTAAACAACGAAAGCACACGATAAGCAGGGATAGAATACCTTATAAATATACTACTTATAATATAAATAAACTATAAAGTACTGTAAATATACTTACAGTATACTATAAATATACTCATAAATATACTTATAAATTAAAGCATAAATTTTAAGATCCCTCTTTGGTAAGAGTGGTCTCATAAAGCCACTTTTAAGTCGCTATTCAACTGATTAGATTGTCAGTTCACAGCTTAGGGCAGTAAGTTAACTACTGCCTATTAAGGTGTTTTGCTATATTATTACAATTAAGACATATACTGTATTGTAGTGTGTATTACAGTATGAATTTAAATCTGGGGAGGGGAAGTTATGCTTTTACTTTGATTCTACACCCTCAGTATGTGTCGATATACTACCAAAGTACCACACACAATTCTGAATGTAATGAATATGTCTCTCCATTTGCTCAGCTCGAATATGATATGTTCGCCAGGCTTGATCTCGAAGATGACCGTAGTGTGCTAGGTAAGAAATTACTTCATTCCGAGTGATATAGATATGCTACCTAAAATTGTATATAACTCTTCATTCAGAGGTGTGTTATTATAAATCATTAGAAGCTTTCTTTCCTAGAATTTACAAACACAACACATGCAGCCTTTGTGAAACAAATTTTAAATATGCAATGCAATCAAATTAAGTTGCTTAGTTATTAAAATGGAGTACAACATTATTTAAAGTACCAAAACAAAACGCTAAGCAAAAAATTAAAATCGTTCGAAGAGTCCGTGGAATAATATTTTTTCTTCCATTCTTTCTTCAATACGGAGGCAAAATATTCTTCCCCTTACTAAAATATGAAATATCTCATCAGCTTCACGTGTTACGTTTTAATTTAACCATTCGCTGAAGTTCCGCTTTAAAGCAATAATATTACTAATTAAACATATTTTAATTAAACGTTGAAAATCTTCACTCTCCTTACCAACATAAATCATTCGAAGAAATCGAGAGAAAATACAAAGTAAAAAATAATCTATTATCATTCAGGCTGGAAAAAATAACCTAAGTGATTCCAAAAGGCTCAAAATTAATTTCGAAATTATTCCGTTCTTTTATAAGACACTCTTCTAGAAGCCGAAGGGGATTCTGGGAAGAGAAATACCGGAGGAATTTGCGGAATTTCATTATCTTAATGAATCAGAGCTCCGTACTGGCGGATATCCGCATAGTTATCCGCTTTAAATTATAGACTGAGGTTTTCTTCATTGCTTTAAAGCTGGGGGAAGAGAGTAAAAAAGAGGGGAGAGCTTATGGATTCTTTAGAAATCCATAGAAACACAGGTGGGGGGAAGATTTCAGCGACTCTAACGAAAAGAATAAATTAAAATACTTCTTCAAGAAGGGGGTATATGAAAGAAGGTTTGGTATATGTCAGACATAGAAAAGATTAAGAATATAAAAAGTGAGTACTTTAATTTTAAGTAGAAATCTTAATTTAGATTTCTACTTAAAATGCAGTTGTAATGTTCTTTCTCTGACATTTCCTAACTGATTATCAAAACATGTGGACAACTAAGTCACAATGGAAATGAGACACATTTGTCATTCTGAAATCTAGAAATATAAATTTACATGGGATGTTTATATTTCTAGATTAAGCGAAAGGCTCTTGTTTACTAGGATAATGCATTAAGTATAAATTATTTTAAAAATAAATGAGGAAACTGTTATCAATGAATACTGCCAAAATAACGTTTGAAGTTTAAGTCATTTTATAAATATATGGTTTTCTTGATATATAGAAGCTTTGGTATAAATTCGAGATCAAATGTCTTGTGGCAGTCGTCCTTTTTGCCATTGATTATGGCAAAATATGCTATGGATACTTGTCTAAGTGAGGTTATGCCTTCGTGGAGTACTTTCTAAAGGAAACTGGGCAGTATCCAAGTTTTACATGGGGAAAGCACAAACAGAAAGCTCTTTCACCTGGAATCGAACCCAGGTCAAATTACCAAATGCTAGGAGGCACGGTATTGGAGGGAGTAATCCTTCGATCTTCAATTAACTTAAAGCTATGGACCTAATAAAATTCAAAATACATTTTTTCTTTAATTCACTCAATAATTAGCAAATTTCAAACTTATTTTCTCTCCGATAGTTATGTGGTAGAAATGTTTTTCAGAAATTAGAGTCACATAAATTATAGCTCTTTTATAACGATGCTAAACTGTCCTTAAACATCACCAAATAGGAGCATTTCATGTAATTTAGAAATTATTTCAATATCTAAAATAAAATATAAGTTTCCAACAAAACTGCATGACAGTTTGTTATACATGCTATGTTCTTAATGCAGCGTACTGTATTTAGCATGCTGCCATCGTCTTACGATTTGTGTAATATAGAGGTTTATTGTCTTGCATAACACTTGTAGAACCAAACACTTGTACCACCTTTATAGCAAAGTAATAACATCCTGACCACTTTTTCCTGTCCTGTCAGTTTTGATTTTCATAACAAGTACAAATTGACAAATTCGTACTTCGATCGTAAACTAAGCTACCGAATGGCAGATTTTATTACGAATAAGTAAACATAAATTGTTATGCCTTGTATGCGAATTTAAAAGAAATCATTTTATTTAGTTTAGCTTTTCTAATATTGAACAGCATTATTTAGTTATTAGCACAATAAATTATAGTTATTTAAGAGGAGTGCGACTTACTGGAATACTTCCTAAGAGAAATAATTCTTATTCTTCTTAGACACAGGAAAAGTTATAAAAAGGCTAATCAGCCCTTTTTGCCGATATTCTAATCGGATTAAATTAATAAGTTTCAGCTGCTTTATCAACTCAGTTACCAGGAAGACTTTTCTAATGATAATGAAGTTTTTGAAACCATTATCCTAAATAAAATATACATGGAATATCAGTTTAATACTAATAAAGATCTTCAAATACAACTAATTGACACAGAAATTTGCTCATTTTTAATAATCAGATTCTAATGCTTATTTAAATCCTTTTATTTAAAAGATGTTATACCTTCTAATTCTTAAAAGTTATTTTTCTTAACTCGGGACATATAAAACCTCATTTAAAAATTTAAAATAGCTTTTCTTCCCAAAGAGGAAAAATAAGTGAGAGAAGCAGAGAAAACATTTATCATAATTTGCAGATAAAACTTTCATTAAGTATCTTATTTTATATCGACAAATGCCACTTTTGAGGAAAAATATCTTAGAGTACTTGAAAACTCTTATCATCACCCACTTTAAATGCTCCGTCATTCAACTGATTGGATTAGTCCTAAAAACGGAATAAAATGTAAATGAAAAGCTTTCACTCTATGACACAAAAAAAAATGGCCAAATATCGGGAGTGCTCTTAAGAGTACAGCTGTGCCATTGGTGCCATTTTGTTAAGTATATTTGGGCTCTTAATAACAAACATTAACTTCGGCTTATAAGAAAAAAGAGAACTGAGCATAAAAATAGGAATAAAAATTGTTGAAAAGACGAATTGCTTTTCTAAATGGAAAAAAGAAAATAATGCCAACCTAGGAGGAAATCTAAACGAGAAGTGTCATTAGGCCTAATACCACAAATTGCAGGTTTTCAGAGAAATTTTAATGTTCCAAATTGGCGGTTCATTACCGTGGAGTTAATGAGATAGAACGCAAGCTTATTAATCTTGCAGCATTTTGAAATATTTGGACTCGCGAATAAATTTATTTCCTCCTACTAATTACGATAAAGAATTGAATTTTATGGTTTGGATTTTTCTTCGCTATAATACATTACTGTGAAGCCCAAAGAAGGGAAATTTAATTTCGAGAAGTTTATTTCGTTCTTCGTCGGAGCTATAAATTTGTGCAACTGATTATTAATTAGTTTTCTTCATGTTGTCTTACATCGGGTAAAACGGGAAGCACACGAGTAGGTTCATCACTCAAATCCATATAAATATTACAAGGGCATTTTACAAACAACAAAATATTAATCTTTTAAAACTGATTCTGAAAAAAAAAATTATTCACTTATTTATAAGCTAGTTTAAAGATGAATTCATCTCGGAATATATGGGAAATTGGTTTACAGTTGTAATACAAAGAAGTATAAAAAGTGTTTATTCACTCTTTATTCGTTAACAATTTTGTAATTACTTGAATTGAAATTTTTGGGTGAGAAGAATGTTCTCTTTGTCTCATCAGGTGGCACAAATGAGTGTTAAGGTGCAGTCTTAAGAAAATTTCTTACGGAATTTAATTACAAAATCTAATGTGAAATCTCTTTAGAACACTTTAGAATTATGGCCCAATTTTCTATGAACTACATTAGAGATCTTTTATAGAATCCCATAAAAGTTTAGATATAGTTTTAGAACTATGCGCAGCTATTTTATAAAGCTTTTAGCAGTTTCTAAATGTCCCACATATTTAATGTATATAGAATCAACAATTAGAATATTACTGAAAATATCAGTGTCAGTTTAAAATTTATTTTCCTTTCCAGCACCGAATGGTTAGAAATGCAAAACACTGGTAGTTTGGATAAAGTTTGAATCCCTACGAATGGTATCGCAGCATGGGCGTTTCGTTGATTTCTCCCATGTGTAATGTGGATACGAGCCAGTTTCCCTTAGAATGTCCTCCACAAAGGAATCCTTTCTCTTAGGTTGGTAGTCCTCGTGTGCTTTGCCATAATCCAGTAAACCAAACTAAACCAGGTTTTTTTTCTTACTTTAATTTTCTGTAAAAGTCCTATAGAAGTTTTGAGTATTTAAAGGGAATATGAAATTGCAGAGACAGAAGGTTTTTTTTTGGGGGGGGAGCAGGCAGAATGAAAAATTAGCAACTCAAAATTCGCCGGGAATCGAACCACGGACCTCTGAAATACCGCCTCAGTGCGCTGACCACTACACCACGAAGGCACGCTAGAATGGCGGGAGAAATACCTTACACACTCCCCCTTTTAAAGGGCGACTGGGGTTTTTTAGAGGACTCAATCGCCAAATCCCGCGTGTGGAGAGTCATCATCCACAACCCTAGAAACCTAGTTTTCCTAGAAACCTAGTTCGGATGCCACTGTAGAGATATTAGGTCATTTTTGGAAGCAGAAAAGATGAAAAATTAGCAACGCCTTCGCCAGGAATCGAACCACGGACCTCTGGAATACCGGCCAGCGTGCAGAACCATTACCCCACGAAGGCATGCTAAGAAGGCGGGAGAAATACTTTACAAAATCAGCAAAACTTTCTTTTGGGATAAAAAGACTGTCGCAAATTTTCTATTTGAACAGAATTTTTCTAAATCTTGAAATGGTCTGTGGCATGGAGAGAAGTAAAATATCTTTTGTAAAAATGGTTGACTTTACTCTAACAACAACAAAAAAAAAAAAAAATAATAATAAATATCATTCTGAATTTATAAAAGAATGTTTAAATAAAAATAAACACATTTTAAATAATAGTTAAGTTTAATTAAAAATTCAGAAATTTTTCTTATTATCGGTGGTTCATATGCAATATGAGGAGTCGCTCTGAAATTTTAGAAATAAAGTAAATGGTACAAGTTAAACTTACCGTGTCTTAGGAGTGTTCAAAGTAGTTTTTCTTCAACATAAAAGCACTTTTGTAGGTGAAATTTTCAAAAATTAAAGGTCTGAAACTATCCGTTTCTTAAAATTGATGAACATTACGTTTTTCATTGATGTTTCTTCAACAGTCGTATCTTTGGAATGAAAACGACGGCCACGTAAAATTTGTTTTTAGATTATTTTAGATTAAAATTGTTCATTTCATGGTTAACAACATATGTAAAAAAATCATTTAGTAATGATCATATTTTGTTTTTAAAAGGTTGAATTTTACGTAATTCTAAATAAAGTAAATAAATCAAAGTAATTTTTCTCATCCAATACCACTGTTTATATTGTTTGTTTATATTGTTCAACTGTAAAAGGATGGTAAACTCACTGCAATGGTTAATGAAATATATTTGCCAATTAAAATAAATATGTTTCTTTAATTCGTTTATAAAGCATTGTAATTTAAACATTTTTGATATGGTTATTTCTTAAAAAATTATGCTTATACAAGAAAACCATAATTAAATATTTTAAGTATATTTATGCATATGTAATCAAAATTAAAGCAGAAAATATGGACTCTTATTCGTTGTTTCAGATAGAATGGATGATTAGGGGCTGGTGCATTTAGATTTTCCTGACTTACTGTGACAACTAGTTTAACATCTAATATTTAATCTATAACACTTACTGAGTTTTACAGCACATGCACACACACCAAAAAATATGTTATAATACATCCCTACCGATATGTCACTCATCAATCTTAGCTCAATTATAAAATTACGTATTGATCGAACGCCTGCTAAACACGATGTCAAATTTAAAGTGATTATCTAATATGCATTTAGGTAGTTTAATGAACTCCCAAGAGTTATGTTTCATAATTAATCAGGGCAAGCTACTAATAGAAGACAAACATTTTTTTCTTTTTTAATCTCTGAACTTAACATTAATATACGTAGCGGAGACCATAATAGATGAAACCAGTTTAAATAATTAAAATAATCGCAGTTTGCATTTAACTTAAAAACATAAAAAATGTTACATTGCAAACGAAAACATGTATTAGATTTTAATTATTAACTTGTATTAATTTTAGATATTAAAGATTTAAAACCCGAATCCAGTCAATGCTGATAGAGGTTGATTACACGGTTTTAAATAGATTTTCATGCTAATATGTAATGTCTACCTATAACGTATTTTTTTTTTTTTTTTTTGACTTCCGCTGATGATATTTCATTGCAATTTCAATGCCTGTGCGAAAGAAGAACTCTGTTTTTCAGAAGGGAAATAAACAATGAATGTCGTTCCTTTATTTATTTTTAATGAGCTGCTTAAACCATCCTTAAGCCTTAAATTGTATTGACCAAGACAATTCATACGTAATACTTTCGACAGGACATTTTTTAATCAAACAGTTTAATTTAATCTTATTGAATTACGAAAAAATTATTCGGTAACTATTTGTCTATAAACGGATGCCATGGATGAATTTTGTATGCCGAAAACAAGGAAGGAATGCATATTTTGATAAAGGAAGTCTTAGAAACTTTGTTCAAAAAACTTTTTAAATCATAGAGAAAGAATGGTTATGCCTATAAAAATATTATAAATAGTATTTTCTCGTTATTACGTGGCAGGAAAGGAATATTTGAACTCTTATTTTCACTGTTTTAATCCATAAATTGAAAATATTAATCATTTCATTACTAAGTAAATATTGTTATATTACTAAACGATTTTACAGAATGTTGATGGAAAAAATCAAAAGTGATCTAATAGTTAGCTTTTTAATTTATCAGTGTAATTTAAGTATAACCTAAATAAACATGTATGAAAATTTGATGTGTGACTGGTCCCACATACAACTAAAAGTCGGAGCATAAATTAAATATTTTTCTAAAAAAATATGGAATGTGAAAATATGAAAGAGTAGCTAGGGAGACGAAATTTTATTTTGTATTAGTAAGCTGCTATTAAAATACAAAGATAGGAGAAAAATTGCTTTATTCACTACTTTGAACTAATACCTGAACATTTTGAGAGTATCATAGTAAGCCTGGGTAATACTGGTAGAACATTCATACAGAGAATTATATATTTATAAACTGCTTTTTTTCCCTTTTGTCTAGAAAATATATTCTCTTAGATATTGTTGTCTATGGTGCCCCCTTTTTTTTCTGAAGAGTTAGGTAAATACACTTATGAAAACGTCCCTTATGCATCTAAGAACATATTTTAATAAGAAATAGTTAAATTTTGCAATACCCTTTCTGAATATTTATTGAGCATAAGCTCTTTTATCCAACTGCGGACACTTGCCTTTTTAACATTGGCCACCCCAAAGACTAAAAATGGTAGCCATTTTATTGTGGAGGTATGTAAAAGGCAGCCAACTTTCTTGCTATGAAGGGACGGACAGTTACAAACATTCCTTCTCCTGGGTTCGAACCCTGGCTCTTAGATACCGCACTAAGCTCCCTTAACCATTATACCGTCTGGGCGGCATCATATTAAACATAACTGAACTCAAGTATAATCTCTTAAATCAATATGGAGGTAATTCCCGCATCCATAGCAGAAATTACATTGTCATAAAAAATTAACACTATACGGATAAAAATTTTCTTTAAAAGCTCATATTTTATTATATGTCTTATTTTAGCGTTCGGTAAATTACTTGAAAGCACGACAGAAAACGTACATGCCTAAAAGAATACGCTTGCTAGAACTTGTGTTTTGAATTGAGACGCAGAAAAACTATATATATGTGCTCTTGCAATGGTCTTGTTGATAGAGTTAATGGTAGTGAAGCGATATATTCCATAAATATAGCGAATAGAGTAACCGTTATCATTGAACTTCATGACACTGAAAGAGTAATTTATTCCAGCTACATCTATCTTCTTTATTAAAATATAGCTAAATCACATGATTTGAATTTCAGGGATAATGCTCAGCATTCAATCTATTGTAAATTTCTATCTGAAAGAACTGTTATATTTTATCTATATTTTATATCGAACTTTCTGAGAGTCTTAAAAGAAGTTACACAACAGGCTTGAAATTACAGCTCATTTGAAATTGGAACGTTTATGAGATTAAACATAAAACTTATGTTTAAGTTATGCTTAAATGGGCAAATCTCATTCCAAAGCACTAAGTGTTAATATTCTTCTGTTGTATTTCCTTCCTTAGGCTAAATCTGTTTAATTATCATAAGGCAAATACTTCCCTTAAAAGTCTCAAAATAAATGTTAAAATGAAATAAAATAATACTTAAATCATACAAACTTCCATCATTTCAATCCAGTCCATAAATAATACAACAAAATTATTACCGGATTGTAAAGATTTAAGATACCATTTACGGACAGTAAATAATTAATAAAGTTAAAAGTTATAATGGCATTCGAGGCCAGAGAAATTTTGCAACGTCCATTAATACTGATATCTTATTGGAATTCATTAGAGCAGAAGACTGAAAATCGAAAACAGAATAACAGATTATTCTACGAAATTTAAGCGGAAATTAAACGTTATCTGATTTCTAAATCTGGATCATTAGTCATTGAATCCAAATCGATTTTCAAAGATTTACAATAGATAACCTTCATTAGAAAACTTCAGTGGACCCACGTTATTAATGACCATCTTTCCATTTTACGCCAGTTTAGTTAAGATTAATTTAATAGAGCACAGGGTATTACTGTGACCTGCACCAGATATGTTACGCATTTGAATTAAAAATCTTAATGAGTGTATTTGTAAGCTAGAGCATTGATTGTTAATTATTATAATCAAATTTTAATGCTAAATTTACAGAAGATACATGCTAATATGAAGAACTGGTAGAATTCTCAAATTTCCTTTCTTTACTTAAATTAAAATTTTATGGAACTTCCCCGTGCGTGCTGTCGTGGTGTAAACGATAAGCATGTTTAGCTAGTAAGTACAATGTGTAGTGGAAGCGCAGCTAATTTCTCACGTTTCCTTACTACGAGGGGAGGATAAAAATTGCACGTTTTAAAACCTTATATCAAAATATTTTTTTCCATCATTTTTGGTCAGTTTTATGAGTGTTCAAATCCTGCCTTAACAATTCTATTCTCCTTCTTCTAATATTACAGTTATTGCATTTAGTTGCTGTACGGTGTTATATTTTGGTATGCATGTGATATATGAAACATTAATATATTGTGCATAAATTTACAATAAAAGCTTTGATGTAAGCATAGATTTGACTATTAATTTCTTGTTGGGATATCAAGAACATTTCGATTTCTTAAAATGTGTTTTTGGATAAAAAAAAGTACAAGAAAATTATTTTTGCAGCTGTTAGATAATAAGAAAAGCTGCTTAATTTATTGTGCTATACATTTACCTGTTTATAACATTTCGAATTCAAAACTGCAATAACTTAAATGAATCACATATGTATGCTCTAATTATACATATAATGTGATCCTTTTAAGTAGCATTTGTAAAATATTTTAAAGAAAGTCAGCTTCAGTATTCTGAGGCAGATTAATTTCATATTTATAATTATTGGGAAGATAGGAAAATGGAATTTTCATTCTTTACAAAACAAGCATTTTTATCATCAATACCAATAACATTATAAGCAAAATGCAACCTAAACGTGTATCACCAAGAAGCACTTTTCATCCGAACTTCTGCCACAAATTCCTAAAAAAAGGAGATTAAAAATTCTACAATGGCTAAGGCTCTTTAGAGTAAGGCAAAATACAGTAATATTGTATACGTAAGAGAAGAAATACCTTTGTGGAAGATTTTCTGAGAGAAACTAGCTACTGTTTGTATTACATTACAAATGACACGAAGCTATTGTTTTTCATGTACACCTTCAAAAAGTATTACAAAGAGTCTTCCTATTTAAAGAAATTCTGTAGAACTTTTCAGTAAATGATACTTATTTTACAAATAAATTATTTCTGATGAGTACGATAAAGAAATTTTAATTAATGAAGTTATTAGATTATATTTTAGTTTTACGATTATGAAATACTGTTTGTTGCACTTACTTTACAATAAATCTTTCGCCTAGTTTCAGCTCTGGATATTTAAATACTTAGATGAAAGCACACAGGAATTAAAAAGAAACTGAAAGAAAAATATTGAAAAGGAATAATACATCAAATATTTTTTTCACAATAGAAAAAATAACAGTTTAGGGGGGATTTCTAAACTCAGTTAAAAAGTTCATGGCTTGCATACGATTATTTTTACCGCCAGTGCCATTTTCACTGTTTTTTCTATTGATTTCGTGTAAAACATGTTTATCCATTCATTTAAGTTTCTCTAAGTTCTATATAATTTTATTGGAAGATAAATGTTTCCAATATCTGTGATGTTTAACTCCATCTACGAGTCAGAACTTTTAAGCAAGTATCTGAACGAGCCTCCAGTCTCAACGTCAGATTCAGAGACTGGGGTAAAAAGAAAAAAAAAAAGTGACTGTAACGGATATCCGAAAAGTCATTTCGCGTCGCACAATAAGATGCCATAAACTATAAACAAGCACAATATGCTGCAAAATAAAAAAAAAATCTACACTTCCTGGAAAAATTATGCCAATATATTTGCTGGAAGGCACCTGCATTTAACGTTTCGGAGATAAGATACGCAACATGTATCGGTATTTCGTTGTGGCTCAGGGCCAAGTCAACCCCTCTTTCTTCCGTTCAGAGATGGTGCCGATTCTGGCATTCCTCATAAAATGTCGCTATCTATCATAAATAGAGACAGTCAGAGTGTCTGAGGAGGACGCAGTCTTATCCGCATACCAGGTCGAAATCGACACATTCACCTCGCCCCGTATTTTCTACTGCTTAGTTGCGGTGAATCTTCAATGAGCTTCCGAATTTTAAACGTAAAGTGGGCAGTCAAATATCCAACGGTAACCTAAAAAAAGAAGAAAATAGAATACCATAAAAAATTCACATAAAACTTCAGTAAAGAACATTTTTATAACGTTTTATTCTCATAGGCTCGAAGTGTATGCTATGCTTTTTCAATCTTCATAAACGATGTAGGAAAACACATACTCCATAACGACCATTTGTGTGTAATGATACATATATGGCCCTTGTAATGTAAAATAAAGCGCCATAAAGATCGTACTGTTTTATTTATAACAACAAAGACAAGGTTAAAAAACAAAGTTTCATATATAAAGCAGGAGAGAATTCATACTTGTGAAACATTCATACATGCATGCTATTTTTGTCTTTTATTCCTTAAAGTACTTTTGAGAGATAAACGTGTGAAATAAATCACATTAAATAGAAACTGAAGAACAAAATATGCTTAAAATATTAATACGTAAGATATTAGCTTGCTTATAACGATTTCTGTTATCTGTAACTTTATTTTATCAAAATATCTAATATTTTCCAAACTTCTTATAAGATTTTTTTTTCTTCTGTGTCCTTTTGCATTTTTTATAAATGCTTGCAAATAAATTAATTAATTTAATTAAATTATTTACTTTCAAAATAATTTTAGTTCAAAACATTTAAAGCATTAGTTTAATTTTTTTAATGCAAAATGAATCTTGTTTGTTTGAAATAGTTTCATTTAAATTATCTACGGTTTATGAAGTGAATTATAAAACGCAGGAACTTCCATTAGAAAATATAAAAAAAAAATAATTTAGTAAATCTTTTAAATTCTTTTCAGTTTCCCTTATTTTTATCAATTGTATTATATTAACAATTGTAGTAATATATATTAAAGTTATACAATAACGCAGACAATATTATTTCTTAATATTCTTCGGTTGCAAAATTAGAGCCTTTTTCATATTATTATTTTATGTTTTAAACTTAGTATTAGTATTTATTTCTTACTCTGAATGAGTTATCTCTTAAATTGTTTGAAGTGGAGCTTTCACAGGGCCATAAAAGGAAGTTGTTTGAAAATGCTGGGAACATAACTTTAAAAAATATCTTCATTTTAAATCCCAGAGTTATTAGGATTTTTATAGGAGCAGAAACGTGAAAAATATTAAATGCCCTCGCTAGGATTTAAACTATGGATATTCCGATTGCTTGCCTGACTTGCTTTCAATCACACCATAAAGCCACAAGGTAAAGAGGCAGAAAATATCTTACGTTCTTCCCCCACTGGTAGGAACTGGGTAGGAAGTTCTAATTCTAATTCCTGGAGGTTCGAACTACCGTTCATCACCTTTTTAGTTCGGGTGTCTTTTGTTGGGTCATTAGGAAATTTAGAGGAAGAGAGACGTGAAGAAGTGTGCATTGCTTTCATGGGGATTTGAACTCCGAATCTTCGCATGTAGGCGGATGCGCTTCAAATTACACCGCGAAGATACGTTGTAAGTAAAGAGACAATATCTTACAAGGCTTTTGAGCAAGGCCTCTCTCCTCATAATTCCTAGCAACGAAGAATGCCCATCATTTAGTTTTTATTCATGCTCATCATTCACACTTCTTAATAAGATTCAGTGCATTTTAGTAAAAGTGTGAATAAACAAGAAGTAATGATACGGAAAGTGAGTTCTGCAATCCTTAAGGACAAAGGTAAAGCTTTTGTAATTAACTACAAGATCACAGCTGAATTATAATGCATCAAATTTTCTTAAGTTTTATTATTGATTTTGAAACAATCGGTAATTTATTTTATTAAACAGTTAAACATATAAATATGAAAAAAAATAATAAATACGAACAAAAAATTTCATCAAATTTGTTGTATATCGCAGATATATTATAATATTACTTTTCTGGATACTTTTTGATAAATTTCGTTTTAGTAAAAAATAAATAAACGTAGTTTTAGTTTTTTGTATTTTTTAAATGCTCTGACATTTATGATGAATCAGTTTTGATGTTTATGATTAATTAATTTAAGAATTAATTAATTATCCGATTTAATGCATTATAGAAAATTCCAAAGTGGGTGAGAATAGTTTTCATACAGAATTTACGCTCGCAAATTGCAGAAAAAATGCTTGTGCAATTTTTAAATTAATACAGTATTCTTGGTTTTATGGAATACAAACAGTAAACAGAAGCTTGTTTTCATTACTTATAACCGACTATCAGAAAATATTTGCATTTAAGTTTTGATCAACAATTTGCGATTTAATTTTATAATTTTAAGATGAAATTATTTCAGCAATCCTGACTTCAGTTATGAAGAAAACGTACCATACAGTAAGAACATAAATTTAGAGAAACGTAATCTAAACATTATTTCATAATATCTAAAGTTATTTAAACTGAGACAATTCCAAGTTCCTAGAGAAAGATTTAACTAAAAATAATTTTCAGCGAAATAAAGATTTTCCATTTTATATTACACTTTTAATAGTTTTCAGGAAACTTCAATCTAAGTGCGGAATGATCTTCATAATTGTATAACAAATGCCTCAATTTTATTGAAGTAAATTAATACTTTTGTCGTGTACCTTCATAGGTCTTTTAAATTTTTAAACACTTCATTAGATGATTACGGTGCTCTTAAAATTTCCTAGGTTAATTGCATTTCCAAACAAGAAACTTCATTTAAAAAAAATAGATTTTGTACTACGTATTTATACTATACTATACAGATTTTATACTATGTTCAAAAGGACATTTTATTCATTTATACGCACATACACCTTTCGAGAACATTTGGGCTGATGTTTCTTTGAGATTAAAATATTTAAGAACAACTTGTCTTTAGAATTTTTTAGACAGTTAGTTCTTTAGACAGTCTCGCGCTGGAGATAGAAATGAAATTTCCGTACAGTGTTGCCATTGCTCTCATTCAAACCGTTGAGTTTGTTTATAAGAATTCATGAAAGTTTTACAAAATTTGAAATGCACAATAAATTATTTCAAATCAACATACCTTTAGAATTTCCGATAGACAGCGTAAAGCGTTAGAGTTAAAAAAAATGTTTTTTTCCCCGTAGAGTGTTGCCATTCCTTGCTTTGAAATCATTCAGTTATTTAATCAAATATTCATTAAAGTTTTAAAAAATATGAAATATGCAATAAACAAATTCAAAATTCAAAATTTGGGCTTTTAGCTGTCTATTTTCCGGTGGAGGACTATGTTATTCAAAATTTGACTGCTCTAGGTACGATTCTTTTTCACAATGCGAAACGCATGCACACATTCATGCAAGTTCTTCATTATTTAATTTCTTTAAATATAATACAGGGCAATAATATTTGGTAGCAACAATTTGAAAAGTGATTCGACTTTTATACTGATTCAACACAAAATCCCGTTTTGTGACACTTAGCCCTTTTGGGCTAACGCTACTAAGCTAATAAAAATGTAGGATAAATTTCCGAGATTAATATTTTCTTTAAACAAAACGAACTCAGTTAAAATTTCAGTATTATGCTAATCATTCAAAGAGAAGTTCCAGATGAGTGCATGCGAGATTCAAAGAATTAGATATTTTTACAAGTTTTGAAAATACATCTTTAATGTACACTAAGCCAATATCAGAGCTGCATATTCAAACTGCAGCTAAAATATACACACTAAAATATTAATGTTTAATTAAGCTATAAGCGCCAGATGGTATTTTCAGTTAGATAAATTACAAAGTCTGCATACGAACCATTTACAACTATCTACCATGAAATCTGAACGTACGCAGTGAAACATGATTTATAATTACACACAGAGAAAGGCGAAAATTGCGTTTATCGACTGAACACATTAGATATATAATGAATCATTAAGAATGTCATCATCTGTTAATGCGTCTGTATATGTTTTACACATCCTTTCAGATAATATATTGCAAAATATTAATTTGCAGGATAAAACAGAAAATGTTTACATTCTTAATTCCTGCAAGCGATGCTAGAGTGATAAAATTTATTGAAGTAAATCAGTTGTAGATGTTTTCCATAAAAATAAACTTTCATTATAAATACACTTTTTAAGGTATTTCATTAATTTTCATAATACACATACTTCATTAATTTTCTTAAAATATTTATCTAAAATTCACTTATTTTTCGATGCATGAATCCATTACATTTCCCTTAACTCTGATGTATACGATATGTTATATTTAATATTTAAAAAAATCTGAAAGCGTACAGATTTTATATTACGCCGAGTTTTTTTAATGTTTTGTGTGTTATCTTTATTTATTAAATATCATGTTCTTCGCACTTAAACCGCATAATATTCCATTCAACAGCAATATCACAAAATATTTAAAAACAGCAAAACAGCATACCTTTTGGATTTCCGATACAGAGTCTCGCGAGCTGGAGATAAAAATTATGTTTTTTTTTTTTTTTTTTTTTTTTTTTTTCGTTTTATTTTTTGTACAGTGTTGGCATTGCTCGCATTGAAATCGTTGAGTTTGTTAATTAGAAATTCGTTAAATTTTTATAAAATTTGAAATAGATAATAAAAAAATTCGAAATTCAAAATTCGGGCTTCCAAATACTCATGTTCGGTTGGGGCACTACGTTATTCAAAATTTGATGGCTCTAGGTACCGTTGTTTTATCACAATACAAGAAACATTCATGCATTCATGCAGATTCTTCATTATTTATTTTCTTTAAATATAATACGTGGCGATAATATTTGGTGGCAACATTTTAAAATGTGAATCAACGCAGAAAGAGAAACGACGCAAATTGCCATTTCTAAACTAATATCCCTCTGGGTTTAACACTCTTTTGGGCTATTAACGCTTTTTGAAATAATGTTGAAAAAAACGCCGTAGTTAATATATAGAAGTTATGCCAAAGAACAGCAGCCCAAACGGGATAGGGGTTAAAATAATCTGACTACCGTACCGAAGGGCCAGGATTCGAATCCCTGAGAAAGCATGAATGTTGCCAATTTATAGCATCATTGCAACATGAAGGCACTCTAAACATATGAAGAGCCAAAGTCCTCTCGGGTGAATTGGTGGTAGGGAAAGAGGGGTGAGAGATTCTCGGACCTACTCCCCGGGGCGTCTTCCTCAAAACTGAGGGGGGGGATGTACAAAATAGTATTTCCGCCTATATGGTGCTCAAGGCTTTGTTAACTACAGGCATAATCTTTTACTCCTTGCCGCGATGTGTGTGTGTGTGTGTATTTAATTATGGCAAAGCACACTAGGGCTATCTGCCTAAGAGGAGGGATGCCTTTCGTGGAGGACTTTCTAAGGGAAACTGGCTCGTATACACGTTACACATGGGGAAAACCACGAAAACGCCCATGCAGCCAGCCCGTTCGCGGGATTCGAACCTCGGACCGAACTACCAGTGTTCAGCGTCTTTACCGCTCGGCTGCTGGTGGACCCCTTGCCGCGATGAATTTTGTGGTCTGGTTCTGATGTCAGAGAAGCGAGATTAGTCACAACAACAACAACAATGCTATGGAATATTTGTTATGGGTTTAAATTTAAGCGCTTTTGTTTCTTTAAATATTGATATTTCTAATTTTCCTGTTTCTTTGGAAAGTAATTATGGTATCTAACAAATGATTTATTTTGGCATATTATATTAATATTTATATACGTTATATATACAAAACGTTTTATATATTTTAGATTTTTCTATAATTTATAAATGTCCTTAACTTAACATCTTTCCTAAGCAAGTGAAGTAGTACAAAGAATATAAAAAAAGAAAGAAAATAAACATATTTAATTACAGTTTGTTTATATTCCGTGCTTTGCTTGAAATAAATCCACTTTTCAGAAGATTCAAAAGAGCACCGGATTTCAAAGACATTTCAAAAGAGCACCGAAGAAAATCTTCCTCGAAACAATTCAAATCGATATTATATCGAAAAGTCACTATTTCGATGAGAGTAAGCAGCTATTCTAGCTATTAAAAATCCCTTACCTTCCTCTCCATTGATATCCGACATAAATTCTCTTCTTTGAAAAATCCCAAACTACAAAATTCAAATTTCATGGATCAAAGGACATTTTGGTAATGATCAGGCAGATGAACTAGCCAAAGAAGCAGCTATTAATCAAGGTGGTACTGAAATCATCATTCCGTGGCCTCGCTCAAATTTCAAGTACCAACTAAAACAACTTGCTTCAAAATCTTGGCAAGATTTGTGGAACAATGCTCCACAGGGAAGACGCACATATAACTTGATGCCCAATGTAAGCTTAGCATCTCTGAACTCGAATCCTTCCCTAAATTACTTTATAACAGGACATGAACCCTTCCCCACATATTTCTACGCAAGAAATTTGGCAAATTCTGACATCTGCATATGTGGGGAACAGGGAACTCCTGATCACTACGTTTTCTCATGCCCCTTAACTGAGGATATTCACATAAAATCCCCAAGAACTTACCTCCTGGCATTCCAAAGATTTTTAATTAAAGATAAACATCAATATCCAAAGTTTCAGAAAATTATGCAACGACTCTCTTCCTACGGCCTAGATCTCTGTCAAGTGTAAGTCCACGTACAGTTTAAACTTAGTGAACTTTTACATGCTGTGATTATGGACAAAATGGATCCGCTCGTGAACTTTATAAACTGCAATAAACCAATATATCGGAAATAACCCATAGACACCTACCTCTTTAGCATTATTATAACAATTCATTTAACATTGTGTTGCCAGTACTAATTATAATTATCTCATTATGTTTATTTTTTTATTAATTATGTTTATCTCCTATTTTTGTTGCGCCAAATCAGATGTTCAATTTATCTTGTGAATCTCAAATTGTGTTCCTACTATTTTGTAATCTACTTATGCCCTACACCATTATTTTTAATAAATACTGGATGCGGGGCGTACTGTGGAATTGCACGATGTACCATAATAGGCAAACCTTAGACCTTTTGAAAAGCTTCAGTCTATGCAAATTCTTATAAAACTTGCAATTACCCCCTTTTTTTTTTACTCTCAAAGAGTTAGTATGGGAAGGCATTACCAGTTGACCTATGGTACATCGCTTGTGTCCCCCATACTTTCACCTTTACCTTTCGATGAGAGTTTATGTGGTTTAAATGTTTTCCTTTTTTATTCAATTATTCTGGATTATTTCTGCAAATTCCCCCTTTTTTTAATATTTATGTATGCATACAAAATATCGTATTTTACTATAAAAGCTTGATTTCTCAATCATTTTGATTGGAAATTATATAATTTACCCCTTTGAATTGTGAATCAACAAATATTACAAAACGTTTAATTAAGTCTTATAAAATCAGAGTAGGCAAGAGAGAGAAGATATAAATATATTGATTTGGTTTGTTTGATTATTTTTTGTGTTTGAAAAGACACTGGAGTTATCTTACTCAGTGGGAAAAAGCCTTAGTGAAGAACGTTTCAAGGAAAAGTAGCTTGTCTTAAATCTTGCGAAAACCTTGAAAACGCCATGTAGACAGCCCTTTCATTAGGATTTGAAACCGGATTGAACTACCAACATTCAACGACTCCATCAATTCGTAAATATATATATATATATATGTATATATTACTGTAGTAAAATGTTTGTTGCGACTAATATCGTTTACCTGACATCAGAACAAACTCCCAAAATTCATCGCAGCAAAGAGTGCAAGATAGCGCCTGTCGTTAGCAAGAGCCTTGAGTAACATGTAGGTGGCAGTACGACTTTGCTCAGTACCGCCCCCAGTTTTGAAGAACTGCACCAAAGGGGGACGGGTCCGAGAGTCTCCCACTCCTCTTCATCCTCTATCACTAGCCTCTCTAGAGAAGGCTCGCCACATATTTAGAGAGTCCCGATACTGCCTAGACATTATACATTTAAACAACCATGCCTTCTCCTTGATTCGAAGCCGGTCCTTCGGTACGGCAGTCAGCGTCGATTGTCATCATGTTTGTTTTCAGTTGAATTTAATATCATGGTTTGTTGTTTCAGGGATTTCTTTTACAAGTCATAAAAATATATTTTTACATTTTACTCAAATTGCCGAAAAATAATGATGGTAATTTGCATAACGAATTCAGTTTCAAACCTCAATAAATAAAATTTCACACGCACACACACAAAAAAAAAAAAAAAAAAAAAAAAAAAAAAAAAAAAAAAAATTGGTTATATGTGTTTCAGACTATTTCCATATACTTTTTATAGCAATTTATAAAAATGTAAAAGTACGAAAAAGTGTCATTTTTGATAATATATGCAATGCAACCTTTCGTGACGACTACCTGTCTAAGTCAACCATTGCTGAACGTATTCAGCATTTGTGAGACTGTAAATAAACATCGGCATTGTGAGTCTCTTTTCTAAAGCGATTATTTCCATAAAAGACTAAAACCATCTGAAACAGTCGGTGTCAGGAAATTCACTATATTTTATTTATATGCTTGTAATTTGATTCCTGTCACATGGTAGCAAACAGACTAGAGCTGCGCAAATATCTTCATCTATGAGTACAACTTGCGTCTATTAGTCTCTGTGCAGATATCTTCGAATTCCGGAGGTCATGCCCATGCGTAAAATACATGTGCAGTTGTGAGATAAATCGCGCGTAAAGAACCTTTGTTACAGAGTGGAAGAAATGTAGTGAGAAGTGGCTTGGAGCCAAATATCCACCTTGTATGCAAGCAGCGAACGAAGGAACAGATTTATCATGAAAAGTGATTCAATCCATAATATTGCGAAGATTTTCTGGCTGCCTTTCCCTTTTCTAAAAGGCATCGTGCTGCTCTAGAAATAAATATGTTTTTGAACATTCCACAGTATGCCGCCATAGATATTGCTAGTCAGGATGGCAAAACTTACTGTGCCATAGGTGTTTCAAAAATCGATAAAACGCATAACCGCCATTCCAACATGTATGGCTGAGGATAAGATTATGAAGCAAATTATGAACCTTTCAAATCAGTCGTAAAATGTTTAGTCTGTATATTTGTATATAATAATGTTTTCAGTGATTGTTTATTTTTATTTATTAAAACATATATTCTGCAAATGCCATTTGCTGTACTTGTCTGTAAATTTTATTAATATTTATTCACACAGGTTTTTGAAAACTCCTTTGTTATTATGCAAGGTAGTATAATATTCACATCGAAAGTTTTGCGGGAAAAATCTGTTTTGATTTCCACAGGCTTTAAAATGTAGTGCGTTTAGAAATGTAGCAATCTTTTCCAAGCATCAATTCTTCTTTTAGTCTAAAAACGTATTTTATTACATTTTACGTATAATGACGATAATAATAATACAGATATATTTGCTGCATTTTAGATTTACTGTTTACTAGGGGCTAATTAAACATTAGATATTCTCTTCTGATTCAATGCTCGATGATAAACACAGCTGCATAGAGTTTTAATCCTTTTTCTCATGTGTAATGTAAATAAACTTAATATTTCTTAAATCATTCTAAGTGAAGCCACACTTAAAATGAGAGGTCATGTCCCTGCATTTTCTACTTAAATCATTGTTAAATCATTTTAAAGTACATATTATGTCTAGTGACTGAGTCAAATGGGAGTTTGATAAATAAAGGATATTAGACCACTTTCCTTTGATACCATTTAGAATTTTTATGTAACTGCAATAAAATTCTCAAACTCGATAATTTTAGATACTGAAACAATTTTACAGATGCAGATATTTGTTTTGGTCTAAAATAATGATAAAATTAAATTGTACTAAATTGTACTTATTCATTAAATCAGTTGATAATAAATCCATTCAATAGGATAGAAATTGATAAATGGTTAAATACACTGAACCCTCTCTACAGAAAATGTCCAGAATTCGCTCTTATATGAAGGGGTCGACATAGCTGTTCAGTTTCAGAGGTAGTCATTGCTGTTTAGAAGGAAAAAAGTCTAAATATTATGCATAAAATACATTATTAGGATATTATATGATTATCAACTTAAAATAGCCTTATCAAAATACATATTACTGTAAAAACTATAAACGTAGTTACAATTTACAATTAAAAACGTTGTGGAAATGCATCGATAATTCTGAAACAAACTTTATTACCATTGGCACATAATCTTACAATCCCTCAATATTATCACAACCATGTTCCCTCATCCTACAAATTACTGGAAGGCGTTGTACTACATCAACATGTTCACATCTGATGATGCACCTCAGCGAACGTCCGGCAGCACGGATAATTTCCTCTTTACTCTTATAATGGATTCAAGCAATGTTCTTTTATTTTGCAAAGCGATTCCACAGGGATTCACATCGAATGTGTAGGAAAGATGGCCCAATGTCTCCTAACGCAACAGTCACAGGAACTCTGTTGAAGCGCTCGAATAATAACATTGTGCATTGTCATACAGGATGATAGAATTTATCATGTGAGGTACCATATGCGTCCAGAACTCAGAAAGGAGGGCCTGATTTGTTGATGAGAAATGCCAAAATCCTGTATCGTTATGTGAGCGCTATGATGGATATGCTGCGAGGTGGTGATGAAAAGTACTGGACGACCCGCTATATTTCCCGACAAACAAGAAGTTCTCTCTACGCAAAAAGGGAAATAACCACTCCAAGAGATAAGTTACAACATCAGAGTGGAGGTTTTCTGTGTCTTAAGGTGCTAGATGAGAAACATTTACAGAAATGTTCATGCTGATGAGTTTTAGCAAAATAGAGTAATTTAGCAGAAAGCAGAAAACAGGGCACATATTTACATTAAGGGACTGTGTAATAATGTTTTTTTCGGATCTAGCGACGTGTTGCCACTGCATTTTACCCAGCACCTGCAATTGGTAGGAATACGACATGAAAAATGTGTATGTTTCACTGTAATGTACAATGAGAATTTCCTGTTACCTTACAACTGTAGACTTCTAGTCACAGTTTACTCTAAAATTTAAATTCTGAAATCTTAGCTTATTCGTTACATTCGTTAGTTTCCGAAGAATCCAAAGCAAGAAACTATCATTACTGATGAAATAAAAATCTGTATTTGAACCATTGTTACCATGCTTTATCTAATAAGCTCTTGAAACGCACAATGATTTTACAATTAACTTTTGGGGCATAGATTAAATTTTAAATGTTTTAAGTTTCTACCCTAAAGAAATTAAAAGCTCTGTGTGTGTGTGGTTTGAATGGTTATTAGTATTTTCCACAGTTTCATGTGTAGATAATGCCATTTATCCTGAGACATGATGTGATGTAATAGTACAGGAAGTGATGTAGTATTATAAGGTATTTCTCCTACCTTCTTAGCATGCCTTCATGGTGTAATGATCAGCGCGCTCGACACGCATTCGAGAGTTCCGTTTTTCGAGTCCCAGAGAGGGCACTGCTCATTTTTCATCTCTCCTGCCTCTGAAATAACCTAATGTCTTTACAGTGGCGCCCAAACTAAAAGATGGTGAATGATGATTCTTCACCACCAGGATTTGGTGACTGGATGTCCTAAAGCCCCAGGCACCCTTTAAAAAGGGAAGTATATAAGGTATTTCTCCCGCCTTCTTAGCATGTCTTCGTGGTGCAAGCGTCAGCACGCTCGAAGCGCATTCGAGAGGTCCGTGGTTCGAGTCCCGGCGAGGGCACTGCTCATTTTTCATCTCTTCTGCTTCCGAAATAACCTAATGTCTCTACAATAAAATGATACATGATATGATTGTAACGTAATTATTTCTATATACCATTTACCTTTTTTTTTTTTTTTTTTTTTTTTTTTTTTTTTTTTTTACTCTGAAGTTGATGACCGCTAGTAGCAAACTCAATCACAGTCTCCCTTTCATTCACAAAGAACATCCTGAATAACAACTGAAATTTTACTCTCTTACTTAACACTTCCGTCTTCTATCAAATACAGCTATATATTAGTATGAAAAAGTTTGAAATATAGCAAAAAAATTAATAAAAATAATCAAACTTATATAAAACTGTTTATATTATGCCAAATATTTGTATTCATTTTTTTAATTAGCAAACATGCACACGGATGCGAGTCAAACATTTCATTTCCCTTACTGACGCTATTCAGAGTTATTTTAAATGATACTCCAATATTACAATTTGGTAAAAGAGGACATATTTGATAATAATTTAAATTTCTACTAGTCTAAATCCTCTAATATAAGCCTTATGTTTTTTCCTCCGTGCTACGAGCTCCAGGTTCGTATATTTGTTTCGCTTGAAAGAACCTTTAAATGGATATCAATGGAGTGAAGAAATAATTTTTTAACATAACGATAATATTTTGTAACAGTGTCGTTTTATTTGAAAAGTGATTCGATGTCGATTTTACTTACTAAATTTAAGATGCTTTGGATTACCTCGTATTATTTTCTTTACGAATATCTGTTCATAATTTTAAGTAAAATAAAAATTCCGCTTTATCAGTTTCAGCCAATATATAATATGTTGTTCTTATGGATGTGAAAATCTGAAATAGTAAAACTGACATTATTTGAATCAGTTATTATTTGAATAGAGTTTTTAATTGAAACCTATTAAGAGCTTTAAACAAAGTATCATTTGCGGTGGTTCATTAAATTTTGTCATGGGTTTCCTCTAAAGTGCAGCTCAGGTTGTCCAACATTACCCAAAATCAAACTCTGCAGATTAATTTAAAAAACTAAAATACAGGAAAAAGAAATTTTTAGAAATTTCATATAAGAGTTTTATAATGGACGAAAACGTCATCATCGTACGCATCCAGGCACACGCACACACAGATATCATTGTAGAATTAGTAGACACGTGCTATGAAAACTTCATTCTCTAAAAGCTTACAATCTAATTTTTGAACCTAAAACATTATCCCTCCCCCATACCTGTGCACAGGATTGACAGGAAGTAAAAACAGCGAGTACCGTTTTTTCCCCTTTAGCGAAGCAGCCAAGTTTATACTTATTTCTTGGTCTCAAAGTCCCGATGTGTAAATAGTTATCCTTTATGAGTTTCACGTAACATACCACTTCTGTTCTTCCAATTTTACTCAAAATCCTATCAGCTATTTATAGAAATAATGTAGGAAGAATAAATCGCGGAAATGGAATTTTTGGGTGTTTTATATAAGCGTTATCGTGGACGAAAAAATCGTCACACACAGACAGAGATCACTCCAAAAAAGTAAAAACACGTGGTGACCCTAATTTTGCCTATTCACCTAAAACTCACTATCGATGTTGGACAGGCAACATCACCTCCCTTACCTTTTTGTTACCATTTAAAGGCAAGGACAGGTAACATTACCTTCCTTACCGTTCCCTTATATATATACTTTAGCAGGATATAAAGATAATTAAAAAGAACAAATTTGAAATCGTATTTATGTTACAAGTATAATACACTTAAAGTGTGCTAATCGTATTAAGAAATTTTTACTTATTACAAACAAAAAATTACAAAAATAAATCTTTGGAATTGCTTCCGAAATTCTAGATCGCAAGTAGAGTCGAATATTGAATAACTTATTACGAGAAGATAAAAATTATAATGGGTTATTTTGTCATAAATGATACGTCGGTAAACATATTTATAAAGTTTGGAATTCTGAGGTGCTGTTTAAATGTATTGAAAATATATTTAATTAAAGTAATATTAACGAAGTCACACGTTTGGATCTAAAACGTTTGATATCTTCATTAGTCGAGATAGATGATAAGCTATAAATCAATTAAATATATGGCTTCAAGAATTAGAAACCCTATAGCTATGAACGAGGAGCTCATTTTAAGTTAATGCTTGGCTTAACTCTGAATCATTATTGGTATGGTATCACTAGTTAACATTAAAACATTGCAAGCTACCTCTGACGTGATGCAATATGCAGGTTTACATTAAATATTTCAGGTTACCACTAGCGTGATGCAATATGCAGTTAGCAAAATAACTGAGAAAAGTTTTACAAAATTGTAATGAGGTTCATTTATATACATGAAAGGCTTATCAGCTTACTAGCTCATAATATAAATAATTGACGTGTTTCTGAGAAAATTTGTATAATAATAAGTACAAGTACTCAGCAAGATGAACAACAAGATTGGCCTTGCAGTTGTTCTTTTTGAAGGCCATTCCGAGGTTTGTTTTTTTAAACACCGTATACGGAATGACTGCACAGTTTTTCAAGCAGAACTTCTGTGCATTTATCTTGCCGTCAAATGGATCTAGGATCATGGGATAAAATCCTCAAGATACCTTATTTGTTCTGATTCTCTTTCTTCTCTTTAACTTTTGAACAGTATTACCAGCTGCGATAAATTAGTTATCGAAACCCTAGTAACTGTTAGTTCACTTAGAATTAGAGGTATTGATATCTGCTTTGCTTTTTGCGTGCTCATCATGGTTTTTGCGGAAATGAAAGAGCTGATTTCTTAGCTAAAAATGCCTTAAATTTACTCATTGATATCACCATTAGCATTCCAAAGAGTTATTGGAAGTCCTTTCATTATAAAAAGCTTCTAGCTATGTGAAATGAGGAATACATTTCATCTTGTAATGCTAATAATAAGTCACCAAAAAGTTCCTTCCTTCTATTTACCATAGACTGAATTCCGAGTCTTTCCTCTCGTTAAATTTTAAAGTGTCTCAGTTTTTATCTGGTCACGGTAAATTTGCAAGTTACCTGTTTCGTTTTAATCTACGATCAAACAATTTATGTGAATGTTCAAAAAGAGTTCCTGAGGATGTGGAACATTTGATTTTCTCATGCCCTACATTTGATGGCCCTAGATTATGCTTACAGAACGATTTGAAAATGTTCGGAGTGACTTGGCCAGTGAACTTATCTGTTTTCGTGAAGTCCAGACTGCTGTTCTCTGCTTTTGGTCGCTTTATTTATGCATGTAACTTTTAATGTTTATTTATGCATGCAACTTTTAATGTTTTAGTTAACTTACTTCTGTAAGCCCCGTGTTGTGCATATGGGGTGCACGGGGAGTCTGTATGTTCTCAAAGGAAAAAAAAAATATGTTAGTCCTTTGAAGGAAAATGATTACCGCCAGACAGTGATGAAATCTTTGCGAAAGTGATGCTGAATTCGAATGCGAAATTAATACTGATAGCAACAGGAATGGCAAATGCAATGTTATTGGAGATACGGGGGGCTGATACGTTAACACAGGGAGATTATTTTCGGCAGAATTCAAGAACGTATAACGCTAGTGCCGGCATCCACTCATAAAATGAAGGTTAACAAAGGAAAAAAGTAGTTATGGTGCAAATTATTAAGTATTTTATAAAAACCTTTAGTAATAAAAGTTTAGCTATACGTTTTAACTATATATAAGTTGGTTCTGAACTCGGATAAACCTAATTGCTTAGATATTTAAGACAATATATTAACTTATGAAAATAATCAAACAGTTAAATTTTTACCTAATGAGGTAATGAGAGAACACAGATGTTATCAGAGTTCTGCCATTGAATTCTGCAAATAATAGGAGACCGTAAAAGATCGTCATGACCTCTCCCATATGTTGCGTTAAAAACAAAATTGGCCCATGCTTAAAAATATTTGCTTACCGTTTTTCTAAGGCACACTTTGGAAGTAAAGAGTTATAGACGGAATGACTAAAAGCTGGTAATGAAATGATGAATTTGGCATTTGGACGATTGCAGTGTATATAGTAGTTGCTCTCTAGTCAGAAATTGAGCTGTTTCAGGGATTGAAGTTTGGAAAGCCTAAAATGAAAATCGTGATTAAATTATTCGATAGAAAAGCATAGGTTTACTGACTATAATAATTATTTAATACTCTGTAACATTAAAGCTGATTGGGACTGAAGTTTGGAAAGCCGAAAACGAAAATCGTGATTATGCTGTCAGATAAAAGAAATATAATTTTACTAACTATAAATAATTTTTTTAATAATATGTAACATTAAATTTGCTAAAATGGCGGAAATAAACACAAATTTCACGAGATAAACCTCTGGTTAGAAAATGCAACAAAAAAAGTCATTTCAAAATTTGTTATAACTGAGTACTTTTCTTCTTAAAACTATAGATACGCACCATCGTTTTACTTCCTTCAAACAAATGTTGTATCGTGTAACCAATGCTATCATTTTACCTGCGCTATCACACATAACGTAATATATCTCTCTAGCAGTGTGGTGATAAAACACGATTTCCTTCCTGGGGATGAGAAACGAAGTCAGGTCTTCCGCAAGTATTCTGCTTCTCAATGTTTGTTCTTGCATTTATATTGTCATATTACAATTTTTTATTAAAATCTCGCTGGGAGGAAAAAAAACCAAGAGTAAAATTTCTAGCTTTTACAAATATGCTTTTATTTTATTTGCTTGTACGTAGGATTATTTTGTAAATGCTGTATTTCAATATTTACACGTTATAAGATTCTTAATTATGAAATTATATGACCTACGCACCATAGGTGATATTAGTCTCAGACATCATTTTTGTGTCCATATCACTTTCCAAATGTTGCCAACAAATATTATCGCTGTATATTATACTTAAAGAAATGATATAGCGAAATAATACATACATTTTGAAAACAAAATGTATAAATTCATGTATAAAGAAATATGCATATTTTTAAACACAAAAAATTGTATACCATTACAAATAAAAGGATGCTGCCAGCAAATGTTATAACCATTTATTATTTTTAAAGAAATAATGCGGAATATATATATGTTATCACCTTATCTGTGCTATCACAGGTAAAAACAGGGGTAAATCACCTAAAGGGATCAGTCAGTCACCTAGTAAGGACAGTCAGTCACCTAAATTAGGGTCACATATAACACTTTATCGGGAATTATAAATATATCCGATGTAAAATATTTCGAATTTCTACTCGTTCGTTTATTGCTTATTTATTGCGAAGCGTAAGATATTTATTTTTTTAAAATTTAATCTGCTTGAAGCTCATTAACAAATTGAGCGATTTAAAAGCAATGCACGCAGTTCTTTCTCTGTTTTGTTAATTACTAGCTATACCCGTGAAATTACATTAATTGAAATTATTACAAGCAATATATGTACACTTCTGCTCAAAAAATAAGCAACAAAAGCTAAACACGGAATAATATAAAGCTATTTTATGGATATGCGTTAAATTAATCCAAGAGGTTGGTGTATAATTACTAGACCACAGGGCAAACAATAAATCAAGGACAAACAAAAATACATGCATTACGACCATCCCATCTCGAAACACTAACGGGTCAGAAGAGTATTCAGTGGAAACACCTCGTTAATAACGAGTATGGTAACCTCTAGCTGAAATGCATGCTTAATAACGACGAGGAAAGCTGGTAAAATAATGTCGTTAATCGCATGTTTTGACAGTACAGCCCATTTCTGTAGTAATGCATGTTGGAGCTCGTGAAAGGTGCCTGACGGCACACTCCGAACTGCTATCCTTCGTCCTAGCATGTCCCACACATGCCGTATGGAATTCAGGTTCGGTGATCTAGCAGGCCACTGCAGATGTGGAATGGTTTCGTTAATTTGATAACTCTGCAGCACTCGAGCTCTGCGGGCAGGCGTTATCGTCAATTAATATCGCATTGGTGCCCAGTGCAGCGATAAAAAGAAGCATAAGAGGGTGTGGAATTTCGTAGCGATATCGAAGGGCTGTGACGGAACAACTGGGAATCACATAGACCTGGGTGCTGCCGTTCGTTGCTATTCCAGCCCATACAAGTAATCCTTCTCCTCTGTAATTGTCTCTTTGTCCTCTGTAATTGTCGTAATCTCCCAGGCTTTCTTCATATCATTGATTTTCTGTAATCGTTCTAATTATTAAATCGAAGACTACGTGTGCCCACTGCTCTGGTGTCCAATTGCGATGTTTAAAGGTCAAATTCAAATGCGCTGTGACATGTGATAAATGGACATAGGAACACAAACCACAAGCTGTCGAGCCTATAGTCCACCTTCATGCAGTCGACGAGACACAGTTCGGCGCGATATGGGCCGTCCTGCAGAATCAGAGAAATACCACGCCAACCGTCATGCTGCTAGCGATCAACAGCGTCTTGCACACAGCAACAAAAAACGATCGTCTGTCGTTCTGGCAATTCTCCGACATCCAAACTCACGTCTTCTACATGGATTTTGATGTGTTTGGTAACAATTCCCAGCCTGTTGATGATACTACGAATCACATTCAGCTCTGTCGCAATAGGGGATTGTCTTGCACGATTTTGCAACATCCTGAAATCCTCGTGCAAACGGTGTCTTCAGCTCATGCTTTTTCTTTTGGCTTTCTCGAACTACACGGAACTATTGCTGTTTGTTGCTTCGAGCTAATGCACAGGTTCGGAACGCTCTTTACTGAAGTGTTATGTGTGACTGCGGATTGCGGGTTTTGCTAGTTTTGGCTGTCTATCTGCATTCGGCGATGCGACTTCTGCCTCATATGTAAATCGTATGTTCTAGTTCCCCTTTTTAAATTCGTCATTTTTCTTTTAGCGTTTTTTGTTTATTTGTTGAGCAATATTGCATTTTTCCTCTTACTAGTAACTCTTTTAGGTGGCTATGAAATTCTATAAGGCGCCTTATTTCAAAAGTAAAACAGACAACAAAAGTGATTTGACGCGAAAGTGAGGTTCGAGATTAATAACCTTTCTGGACTAGAAAACGTGCGGCAACAATTAGCACTATATCGAAAATTCTAAAAAATGTACTTTTTTTTTTTTTTAATTTTAATTTTATTTTGCCGTTAAAATTTATGTGGCGTAAGTACGAAGAAACTGATGTTTAATAATTAAGTTTAAAATTACTTTATAAAAGGTCCTGCTAGTCTCGAAACACACATTTTATCCGTATAACTTTTGTTTTTGCTTTAACATTTCAAATTGTTATCGCTATGTATTATTTAAAAAAAAATAATAACGAAAAATCTTTATGCACATATGATTCTTCCACGCATTATGGGAAAATTTACGGAATTAGAAACTACTGAATTTTTTAATGTGCATAAGCCTCGAACCGAAAATGGGCGTTTTGATGCTCGAATTTTGAATTTCGAATTTGATTGTGATTTGTTTTCCCATTTTGTACAAATTTAACTAATTCATGTTTAAAAAAAAAAAATCATCGACTTGAAAGCGTGAGGTAGAAACACTGTTCGAAATAAATTATTGTTATCTCCAGTGCGCCAGATTGATGCCCTTCGGCAATATGTAAGGTATTTATCTTTCAGTTTTAAATTTCTGAGGAGCCCATTCAGTTTTTGGAAATGTTAAGCCGAGATTAACTTCCAGTGTTCCTGAGCCTTAGAACCAGGTACTAGTTTCAAATAAATGTCTAAAAAATTCCCAGTGTAAAAATATTGCATCACGCAGTGTTGCCTGTAAAATTTAGTTCTCTTTTTAAAATCTTTCCTTGTTTTGTGGACAGTATTTTGCAGTTACAATGATATTTTATAAACATTTTTGTTTTATTTATGTACCGTTGATTAACTAACCATAGCAGTGGAATGCACTTTTTATTATATTTGCTCAGTCAAAGTGACCGATAAACATTTAAATTTAGTATACTGTAATTTTCTTATTTTATTTACTTTTTTTTTTTTTTTGGTTTAAACTCAGAAAGACCCAAAGGAAATATTTGCAACGTGGAAGGATTCTGCGTGTCATTCTCTAAATGTATTAACATAACAATTTATTAACATACAGAAATCAGCAAATAAATAAATAAATAAATAAATAAATAAATGGTTTATTTAAGAGTTTGAGCACATGTGTCATCTTGAAATATACTGAAAATTGAAAATTCCTTATTTTTGAAAATCTTTCGTTTTTTGTCTTCCGTCCTAAACGCAGAAATATATCAAATGGTTCAAGTAACTTTAAGAACTCAAACCAAACAAAGATCGTTCTAAATATCCTGAAGACTTTTTGTCGTGTAAAATCACAAAATTTTAGAATTTTACTCGTTTTGTTGTAAAGGTATTTTTTCCCTTCTTCGATCACGTCTTCATGGTGTAACGGTAGTACACTTGGCACATATTCGAGAGGTCTAGGTTCGAGTCTCGGCGAGGGCGTCGTCCACTCTTCATGTCTCCTGCTTAAAAATAATAGAACTCTATACTATATTTGTAGATGTATACCAGACGTTTATTAATATAAAGCCGACAATGTAGATTTAGAAGCCTTATATTTTTCTTTTTTTTTTAAATTATGTAATCTAAATTTATAATACTGATTACTAAAGAAAATATACTTACTGATTCGGTATTTACTTGATAATTATAAATATATTTACTTGATATTTATGAGGTAAATACATTTACTTGAGTAAATATATACCGAATCGGTAAGTATATTTTTACTTGAGTAAATATGTTAATATGAGTAATATGACTAAATATATCGGTAAGTAAATATATACCGAATTACAGTAACGAATTTAAAAAATGAAATTAAAATAATGATTTTAGTGGAATGAGAAATGAACACATTTTCTGCATTTTTATTCTTATGTTTAAAATTAATTTATTGCTCAGTTTTGAATATATACTGAACTATTAATGCGATATTTTTTCATATATTATGAGTAACAGGAAAAATTCTGACTGTTAATTAAATGTTTTTATGTTTGAACGGAAAATATTAAGTCGAGAAAACAGACGAAAACTGTTTTATTGCTGATGTTGACATAGTTATCAAGGCTCAAATGAATCAAGTCAGTTGAGTTTCGGGAGACATGTAAGCTCATCGTATGTTGGACACATTTAGTTATGTCAAGTAATGGAGCCAATAAAAGTCATAATGGAGTAGTCACAGTAGCCGACGCGTTAGTGCATCGCCTCAGTTTATGTCTCTTTTGTGTGTTGTAAAGTATACATATAATTATTACTGAGCCATTATATCAGTGACGCTTGCTTAGTTCCTGTCGGCGAGTGAATGAGCAAAAAATTAACTGTCATATGCAGAAATATATTTCCGATATGCTTTTCATATAAACTTTCATTTACACCAGTGCTACATTTTTAGCCAGAAATTAGTATGCCATGTGTTGTATGTTGTGTATATATTAATTTCTTCTTTAAGTAATTAAATAATTGGCAGTATTTTTACAGGGGTATCTCTGGCCGCCACTATAATACGGCTTTATTACAATAGCTCATTATAATACTTTATTTTTTTTTTTTGCCATGGTAACAATAACATTTCAAAACTTCTTTCATAGCAAATGATCATGCACTAGACTAGATGTGGGAGACATCCTTCATGCGGATCGAATGTGGCTCTTTTAATTGTTTACTCCGGATCGTTAAGAAATCCCGTGTAATAACATTTTACTTTCTTTGTTATCTGATTTTATATGCAAACTACCGAAATCAGCAACAGGAGTGAGCATCAATTGTTTGTCTGTATGCTTCTATATATGTAAGACTATACGATCAACCTAAACTGAGAACACTAGATTTTGCTATAAAATACGTACATCGACCGAAGACTATCACTTTTATCAGGTTTAATTTAGAAATTAAAGAATAACATTTGAAAATTATTGAGATAAAAAGACTAATCATAGAAAGAATATTAAGGAAAGAACATTTCACCTCTAAATTTTTATTTATAAATGAAACAGTATGCATGTCAATCAATTGATGACCAAAGGGAATAGATCCCATGAACCATTATAGAGTTTTCAAAGTAGCAATCCAACATCTTCCTAAAATAGAATTTTTTAAAGTAAATGTGTGTTTCTAATCAATAATTTTTTACCTATGACATTGGGAAATGCATAAAAGATTTACATTTATTATTAGTAAAAATTACAGAAAGTGCATATATAATTCATGGGAATATTAACTATAATAGTATTCGGCATTTTAGTGCAATCAAATAGTATTAAAACTTCTTTATTGTAACTCATTAACATCAAACCATGAACGTTAAAGTAATTCTTTACAAAATCCCAAATGACTCCATCAAATTAAGCCATCGCTACAACGAAAGTTCAGCATCAAGGAGATGTAGAGGAGCACCTGTACTGATTATGCTTTTAAGAAAGATGAGGGAGCAACATGTATTGAGCTCCATCTGCGGTGGCTCTGGGCCAACAAGCATGGCACAGATCGAAGGAGTCTGCATCCATCTCCTTAAACGATGCCATCCATTAATGGTCCAGAGCCAAAGAGCTTCTGTTAGCACCAGAGGCTCCGACACACCTGCAAGAGCCGCAACGCATAGTTGAAGATTTATAGCAGAAATTCCTTCCGCTGTAATTACGCTTAAACATAGTGTTGTTAGTAAGGGAAATTTATGCATGAATTTCTCAGAGTTCTTATTATTACTCACAAAGTTCAACACACATTAGTTGGGTAAGCTAGGGAAAATCACATGTATATATGAATTCCTTTTTATGTTTCACGGAAATATTTAACACATTTTATCACTTACTGGCACTGTTTATTATAATGATAACTTTTCATCAGAATAAGAGATTAATCATCTGTTCTAGATATTATCAAATTATAAATTACAAATTGAGTGTTCTTGTTTTATACATGTGGCTCAATATGTCTTTATTGGGAGTTATATCTTGATTTCACGCTGGCAATAAATGCTGATTTGGAACAGTTTTATTATTCTTTTAAGTTTTCCCCTCTTCCTTTGATTTGTTTTATTTGCGAATTATATATCAAGAATTCATCCAAATATTCTTTGTTTTCTGCTTATTATTTCTTTCATTCTAATTAGTGCGTTAGAATATTTTTCCTTTTACAATTCTTAATTGCGATACATAAATTATTTTTGCAAATGTATTTGACGTGTATGTTTTGTTCTTCAGCAATTTAATATCATAAGACGATAAATGTCTGTTAAGACAGTTTACTTTTTGATGAGTTTCGCTAACTCGACTCGACATTCCGTGTAACTCGATGATAATTTTTTATACACTAAAATCTGTTCGTGAAGCAGAAAATTAACTTGTCTGTTCATTTTGAACATGTATTATGATTTTGATGACTGGTTTAATAACTCTTTTATTCAAACTTACGAGTTACGTTTTTGTATGCGCAAGGGAAAATTTCGAACAGGAAGAAAATAAAATAAATTAATATGTCAATAAAAATAAAACTGTGTGCCTTACGAGACTTAACAAAATGAAAGCCATTAATAAAATTGCCATTGGTTTAAGTACTGAACGAAATGTTACAATTCATCATTTCTTTCGTAAAATTTCAAGTAAAATTCGTTCACATTAGGTTGAGCTTGCAGGATCCACTAATTATTTTAACTATTTACAAATTTTTGCAAAAAATTGAAGCACAAGGAAGGAAGTGGTTGTTTTTGATGAAATTGAATATGTGTATAGCTCATATACAGATAATAAAATGATTAAAAAATCAACGTCATAGTACCTGTTCCCGGCTTACAATGACCCACTAAATGTTCAAATTAGTAGTTAGTCGAAACGCCCCTGGCGGCAATGCATGCTTGAATTCGACGAGGCAAGGTGTGGTAGAGGTTCCTAATGTCATCCTGCGACACATTCTGCCTGGCATTTGTCAATTGTCGCTCCAGATCTGCGATATTTTGGGGGGTCTGAAACATGCTCGATTGGTGAAAGGTCTGTTGACCTTGCTGGCCAAGGAAGGGTCAGCCGCACAGAGACAGTCCAGAGATATGCAAGTGGTATGTGGCCTGGCATTATCTTGTTGGAAAATAGACCCAGGATGACGTGCCATGAAGGGGAATGCAATCGGCCCCAGGATGGTATCAACATATCGTTGAGCTCTTAAAGATGTACGGACGATGACTAAAGATAACTCGCTGTAATAAAAAATAGCGCCCCCCCACCATCACACCAGGGGTTATGGCTGTATGCCTTTGTAAAACAAAGGCTGATTGGGACCACTGGCCCCGTCCTCTCCAGGCACGAACACAGTGGTCATCTGCTTCAAGAGTGAAGCGGGATTCAACGCTGAACACTGTACGATGCCAATCTGATGGCAGCCATGATAATCGGCTGCGACACCACTCCAGACGACACCGCCGATGTTGTGGGGTCAAAGGCAAACATCTTAAAGGCCTCTGTGAGCGTAACCCCACCTCAGACAAGCGACGCGAGATGGTGAACGGTACCACGGGAGGTATTGACATGGCTGTAGTGGGTTGAATAGTCGACAATGATACTTTTGGGGCGGTTCGGGCCTGGCGAACAATCATCCTATCTTGCCTCGCATTTGTGCCCCTTGGCCTTCCAGAGCCTTAATTTCGTCGGTAATTTTCTTCTAGCAACCATCGCTACCACCATCTTTGAACAGCAGTATATGTACGTTGCAGGTGGCGGCCTATGCTCCGTATGACCACCCAGCTTCACGCAACTCTACAATGCGACCACGTTCGAAGTCGTTTAGTTGTCTGTAACGTCTTCGATTTCGTCGTAATTTCATCTTTAGTTGCTTCTTTACGGAATTGCAATGGCAGAAGCAAAAAAAAAGGATAAATTTTCCGCCTCTGTTACTGGTTTTATACGTTTTATACTTTGCGAACCGAGAACTAGAAATGCTCGCTATGATCGCAATTTCTGTTCATTTGCCTTGAAAATTTTATCATTTGCATGTTTGATCAAGATGTTTTTGCATACTAAAATTTCGTCACGATCGCAAAAGTGTTTTTTGTTGCTTCGAGGTTTTTTGCAAAAGAGTGTATTATTAATTTTTAATGGGTATCATCTGAAATCCCGAGCATGTTCGACGATAAATAAAAATTAATTTACAAGACATTTGATAGCTTTTAAATGTACTTTAAATATATTCTCTACATTTCAAATTTTGTTATTTTCTTCGGAAAAAGTAAAATATAGCCAAGTAAAAGAACATAGAATGTAGAGTATTGTTTATCATAAGTGCATTATTGCATCGTTATAGGTTCGTAGAAATTACTGACAATCCTCTCAGCACAAATTTGACGTAAAGCAAAATGAATGAAACAGTATATTTGATATTATTAATTAAAACATTTGGATTAAATTAAGAAATTTCAGTTGTTTTCTTTTAAACGGGTTTACTGCTTTAATTATTAGTCCGAAAAGGATTTATCCGTAAAGGACTATTGTTTCCATTTTGCGATTTTGCGTTAGTTCACTATAAATGTCCGTTTTACTTTTCAAACTGTTGCCACCAAATGTTAGAGTCCTGCATTATATTTGAAGAAATTAAATAATGTAAGATCTTCATAAATGTATGTATATTTCTCACATTGTAATAAAACAACGGTACATAGAACAATCGAATTTTGAACGACGTAATCCTACTGCGAATATGGGCATGTGGAAGCCCAAATTTGAAATTTGGAATTTGTTTTATTATCGATTTCATAGTTTGTAAAACTTTAACGAATTTTTGACCAAAAATCTCAGAGGTTTCAAAGCGAGCAATGGCAACGTTATACAGAAAAAAAAAAAAATATCTCTAGCTTGCGAAACTCTTTATCGGAAATTCTAAAGATATGCTCAATTTAAAACTATTTTCCGATATTGCTTTTGAACTGATTTTATGTTTTATATGCGAAGAACGTGATATATAATAAATAAAGGTAACAGACAAAATGTTAAAAAAATACGTCCCTTTAGAGGTAATTTGGAATCTGAAACCTTTCAGATTTTTATTTACTTTATTTACAATTTACATAACTTAAAATGTTTATGTTTAGTTTGTTTATATGCATTTTAAACGTGTTATTAGATATTAATAGATATTTTCTTTACCGGAAATACAAAATTTGCTTACAGATACAAGGTACCGGAAACATAAAATTTGTTTACAGATATACTGCAATTACAAAATTTAAATTTATATTACTTTATCTATTTTTCCATGATCCCCCAGTTTAAATGTTTAAATTTATAATTAAGCGTGAAACCAGATGGTATATATAGCTTAATACAGACTAGTTTTTATTTTCATTGATCTGCTTGTTTATGTCAGACATTCAAGTCAGGTTTCGCACTAGAGTTTTACTGAGTAGAAATTTTATATTCATACTATATTTCAAAGCCTTTTTATAATTCTATGTAGATTATTTTATTTGATACTGAAGCGAGTTTCCTTTCTTGAGGATCAAATTTACCATTGCAGAATATCGGTCTTTGTACAAGGGATAGGTGGAAAAACAATTTTCCGATTGAAGTTTGTTTGGATACATAATTTAATACGTTTCTGAGTTTTCATAAATTAATTGCCGAGCTGCTGAGGATGATGAAATTTTTAATCACAATTTATTTACCACAGAGAATATTGAGTTAAATTGGATGTAAACATTGATCTTACATTAACTGATAACTTTGAAGACCTTCAAAGTAAAGTCATGTCGCAACTTCGCTACTATGCTGATATATGTTTCATGTGGTCTGTCCATGTTTATATTATTCTCTACTTTTTACTTCCTTGTATGAAGTAAAAAAGAAGTATTGTAATCGCGGAAAGTTTCAGGCAGCATATTTCAACCAAAAATATCCATTTTGACCGCTATCGAATGCGATTTAACGATGTTTTTGCGTGACATCTGTACATAAGGATAGAATAAAAGACTCTTTTCCTCCAAAAAAATTATAAAACTGCTTTAAAAGAAATTCTGAAGAGAATTTTTCGTGGCGTCTGTACGTACGTACGTATCTCGCATAACTCAAAAAAGAGCTCGTTTTTGAGTTATGCTTTCTGGTGTCAGTATCTTATAAAATGTTTTGCTATTTGCACTGCCCCATCTGTATTGTTAATCTATGCACTCATTAACTTTGAGCCCTTTTGTGTGACTGCTAAAATATGAAGTCTTTCAGAATTTTTTTTTTTTTTTTTTTTTTATTGTGTGAGCAGAAAGATAGAATTTTAGAGAGCTTCTTGAGTTACCTTTTGAATGATGTAAACAATTAACATTATTAAGACACAATAACACGCCGAATAAATACTAATTCAGAAGTCAAACAACAAAAATCAGCGTTATATTTACCAAATTTTCACAGGACTAGTTTCGATGGTTTTACCGAACCACCATCTTCAGCTGCAAAACCGCAAATGAACCAGATAGGAAATAATGATTAGATAAGATAAGAAAGCCTGGACAAGAATAAGCAAGTGGCGCCATCTGTTGGTAAAACCAGAACTAAAACATAATTTCTTTAAAGGCCGAAGGCAAATTTGGATTGGAATTAGGATCGTTAACTAGAACAGAAAGATTTTTATGAATGTGAAATGCCTCTAGAAAATCCAGTTCTCCAATGGAAAATGTTTTTTGAATAATTTTGGCAGCAGAAAAACTGAAAGTGTGGTTTTCGGACCAACAATGTTGAGCAACAGAAGACTTCTGTGTTTCCTTTTTTCTAACAGTTATGTTTATATTTTGTATATTTGGATATTGTGCTTTGCTTCTCTGATTTCATGCATTTTGCTTACAAACATTGTGTTTTCTATTCATTTCAGTGAGGGATTTTTCTGCTGTTTTGTGTGTGCTTTATTATTGTTTAGTTAATTTAGTTTGATTTTCTGTATTGTTTATCATGCCTTCATCCGTTAATCGTTTCACTAAATTACGCCTGAAACGGCAAAAATTCCTGAATCATCTTGACTTTTTACTTAAATGTAAATGTAAAAAATTGATCCCAAATTTTATTCAAATCAAATCTAAGCAAAAACCTTCGAGTCGCGTTTCAAGAATTCTGTTAAATTGCAAGCTTGCCTTACTTCGGTCCGTCATAAGGGATACACGTCAACAATTGTCCAAAATTGAACGTGAACTCTATAAGCTTCATCTGGAACTCGCTAAATCATATCCAAAATTCACTGCCCTTGAACAAAAGTCTTGGTCTAGAAAGGAGAATGCAGTTAACCGTCATAAAAACACCCTTGCAGTTAAATTCGAAAAACTTCTTTTACAATCTTCCAGTTCAAGTAGTTCAAAAAATCTTCCCATTTAAACATCAAGCCAATAGTTAATATTTCTAATGTTAGTCTTTCAGAAGAACAAGAGAGAATTCTAAAATATAATTTTAACTTCTCACAAACCTGTAAACCCTCGATTCCAAAGATTTTGGCTCCTATCGAAAAAGCTTTCAAGTTCAGTAAAGTTTCAGATTCACAGAAAGAAATGATTAGGCATCTTATCGCTCATAATGTGAAATTCAATAATAAACCTTTGAAACCAAATCTAACTGCGATAGAAAGAGCTACATTGCGTGAAATTCATTCTAACCCGGATATTACTATTTCAAAGGCCGACAAAGGTGGCCAGATAGTCGTCATGGATAGGAACACTTACATCGATGGTGTCACTAAAATCCTAAACGAAGGACCATATAATCCGATCCCTAAAGATCCTTCACCTTCGGACTTGTCAAAAATAAAAACTGCGATCAAATCTTCGCAAATCATTTCAGGCAACTTAAAACATTCACTTATCCCATCTGTTGCGAATTGTGCCAGATTATATGCTCTTCCCAAAATTCATAAAAGTGGTATTCCTTTCCGTCCTATTGTATCAAATTTAGGTACTGCCTCGTATCCATTAGCTAAATATTTAGTTTCTAGATTTTCAACTCTATTAGACAATAACATTTACACCATAAAAAATTCAATAGAGTTTGTAAAAAAAGTTAAAAACATTTCTCCTAGTAATTTACTCATGGTTTCTTTTGATGTAAAATCATTATTCACCAATGTCCCAGTGGAGGGTGCATTAACATGTCTAGAAACCAGACTTCGCGAATTTCATTTCTCTTGCATCGAAATTGATGAGCTAATTTCTCTCACTCAACTCTGTTTGAAACAAACACATTATGTTTTCCAAAATAAATATTACAAGCAAACTGAGGGATTAGCCATGGGAAGCCCCCTCAGTCCCATCCTGGCTGATATCTACATGCATTATTATGAATCAAAATTGTTTGAAACTTTAAACTTCCCGGCATGGTTCCGCTACGTAGACGATACTTTTACTCTGTTTGAAGGTAATAAAGATGATTTAAATAAAGTTCTTTCAACAATGAATTCTATTGATCCTGCTATTCAGTTCACTTTTGAACTTGAGACTTGCAATTCTCTTTCGTTTCTCGACATTCTGGTCACACGTAACACATCCAACTTCAGTACTACGGTTTACCTTAAACCTTCATCGGTTTGCCTTCCACCACACTTTAAATCATGTCATCCGACTAAACAAAAGTTAGCTTCATTTTATTCCTATGTTTTCCATGCTCTTCAAGTTTGCTCCTCCAAACTAGCCCTTGATGAAGAACTAAATTATTTAAACGCAATCGCTATTGACAGGGGCTTTCCACCCAACATTATTAATCAAGCAGTTAAAAAATTCTCATCTCAACACACTAAAAGGCACACTCTTGTTTTAGGAGATTATAAAAATTCTGTTGTCATTCCGTTCTTTCCATCAATTAGCTGTAAAGTTGCACATATTTTGCAGAAATTTAACTTTCGGGTTGTTTATTCTCCCATCAATAAAATTCCGAGTTCCATACTCAAGGACCCCATTCCGGATATGAATTCCTGGGGTATTTATAGGATTCCTTGCCTGTGTGGTTACATTGGCCAAACTGAGAGAGCCTTAAAATTTCGCGTCAAGGAACATGAGGCATATGTTAGAAAAAAGGAAACACAGAAGTCTTCTGTTGCTCAACATTGTTGGTCCGAAAAACCACACTTTCAGTTTTTCTGCTGCCAAAATTATTCAAAAAACATCTTCCATTGGAGAACTGGATTTTCTAGAGGCATTTCACATTCATAAAAATCTTTCTGTTCTAGTTAACGATCCTAATTCCAATCCAAATTTGCCTTCGGCCTTTAAAGAAATTATGTTTTAGTACTGGTTTTACCAACAGATGGCGCCACTTGCTTATTCTTGTCCAGGCTTTCTTATCTTATCTAATCATTATTTCCTATCTGGTTCATTTGCGGTTTTGCAGCTGAAGATGGTGGTTCGGTAAAACCATCGAAACTAGTCCTGTGAAAATTTGGTAAATATAACGCTGATTTTTGTTGTTTGACTTCTGAATTAGTAATTAACATTATGACAAGAACATAATTTTTACAACTAAATATTAAATATATAAAAAAGCCTGCAGCATTTTCATGTTACGAAAACATTTTTATTTATCCTGTGGCTAGGAATTAATTTATTGTAAAAAATACAATTTATTCCTTTTAACAATTTCCCAACAGTCTCATCAAAGCACTGAAAATTCTTTGCATGTTTTAAAGAAAGATGATTCATTTATGTAAAGATTATTAAATGGCTAATTTTATTATTGAATTTTAAAAAATTAATGAAATTAGAAACTGATTTTGTAAAATTAATTTAATTATGAATACTTCATCTTAAGGGCTATTGGATGTTAAAAAATGATCGAAAGATTTTTAATATCTTAAAAATAAAAGCAAAATTTTCTTTTATAATATTTTGTATTAATAATTCATTTTAATATCCTTGCGCAGTTTTAATATATTCACAAATTCAGGTTTAAAAACAAAAGAAGTTGTATAAATATTCTCAACATTATTTATTTTTCCATAGTAACCATAGGAGAAGGATTTGAGACTATCTGTGTAAAATAAGTAGGTTTTAGATCATCACAACATCTTCACATACTTTCACTGGAAGTTTCCTCTATATATACTGAGTATTAAGCAGTTGAGAGTATGTATTTAAGAGGTTAAAGGATATACTAGGATATACTGGGATGTGACATTAAGCACTCGGGAGGATGAGTTTAGGAGGAAACTGGGATATTACGAGATGTCCTGAGGATGTAGTAAGTAGGACATTAAGTCCTAATAACATCCCATATGCTGTCGATGGGACATAGATAGGATGTTCTTAGGATATAATGGGATGTTTTTAGGAGGTTAGTGGGATATCCCGGGATGTTTTGAGGATGTAGTAAGTAGGAGTTCATATCCTAATGACATCCCGTACGCTGTCGATGGAACTTAGTTAGGATGTCCTGAGGATGTACTGGGATGTGACATTAAGCACTCGGGAGGAGGTGTTTAGGAGGTTCGCAGGATATTCCGGGATATCCCGAGGATGTGCGCATATTCCGCGAGCAACATCCTCGAGATATCCCAAGAATGTTTTTGTGCTATGTGGGAGTAGTCTTAGAATGTTGAAATTTTGTAGATAGGACTGCTATAACATGTAGATGTGCCCCGGCACAGTAATCTCAGTTTCTCTACTCTTATATGTTTGTAGATTGTGAATTTTTTGCTTTAAAAATGATTGAATTATGCTGTTCTTATCTTCCGGTTAAGGTTTTTATGCCTTTAGTAAATCTGTATGCAATATTTTTAGATTTATCAAGAATTTAAAAGTTGTTTAAGTGCGGCTAAGCCTAATTAATTTTGCGATGGCGGCCATGTTTATTTACATTTGGAACTTGGCAGAATAACGGATTTGTTACCAATCTAGAGAAACTAAGCTTCACAAAAGCAAAGATAACGCCTTCTTTCGTTATTGCGAATTAAATCATGTTTAATTCATTCTGGAATTTGTTCGAGGAAATAAGTCTAAGATTTACTTAGTAATTTTTAATATAGATATTGAGTTTTTATGTATTTTTACCTTGTCGCGAAGGGAGAACTGTGTTAATTTAATGAGAAATACTAAATCGTCTGTGAAAAACTGTTTCTTTTTGGTTTTGATTGCTTAATTTCTTTTATACATCGTTCTAGATTTATTATAGTATTTGAATAGAGCATGTGACAACGATTAGATAATTCTTCAAGTGATATAAATTTTGTGCATTCTGAATTATAATATGATGCACGTTGCTGTAAATGCGGACTTAATCATAGGACGAACGAATGTAATATGAAGAAGGAAGATCCCCTAAATGCGTTTGCTGCAAATTAAACCACGTAAGTTCGTACACTGGATGTTTAGAATTTCAACAGCGATTTGCCGAAATTAATAAGAAAACGATTGAGCGAAACCCTCCTCTCAAAATTCGGAAACAAGCAAGAAACCCAGCACCGGAGACAAACGATGAAAATTTCCTTAAACCTAAAGTCACTCAAGATCATAGAAGACCTAGTTTTAGCAGCATCCTACAGAATAAAGCCGAAGAAGAAAATCAAGAAAATATTTTTCAAACTCTTCAGACAATGTCCCAAAATTCAGGAATTCTTACGCATATGAAAAAGCTTACGATATTTATTCAAAAATTAAGGAATTCTAAAAACATGACAGAAAAACTCATGATAGGTTTTCAAGCCATACAGTATCTGATGGAAATTGCCGAAATTCAAGAATAATGGACTTATCCAGAAGAATTCCTTTTTATTCTCATCTTTAACTCAGTTTTCAAGTAGCGTCTAACAGTGACAGTACTTGGGAAGGTGACCACCTATGTGATTGGTCCCAACGAATCGCATCTTTTCACCATCACTCGATTCCTAAGGCCCCAAATATCGATCTTGCGTTATACGCAGACGATACAGCCATCATTTCACAACACTCCAACACCCTCCAGGTAATCTTCCAATTGCAGAGTTACCTTTCGACCTTAGAACTCTGGCTCGGTCTGTACAAAATCAAAATTAATGTCGCAAAATGTGCTGCCACTATGTTCATCCGAAGAAATATCCCAAGTTTACCTAATTTAATGCTCTTCGGTGAACCCATTGCCTGGATCTCTTCTTACAAATATCTAGGTGTTTTACTAGACTCAAAATTAACTTGGCAGCCTCACATCCGTAAAATCATAGCGGGTGCGACAGCTGTCAAAACCGCCCTACGCCCTCTTTTAGCTAGTAATAGCGACCTGTCAACGGATAACAAAATCTTGCTCTACAAATCAATGATTAGGCCTGTTCTTACATATGCGTGTCTCGTCTGGGGCCCATCTGCACTGACTAACAGAAAACATGTCCAAATTTTTCAATCTAAAATGCTTCGGCAAATTTTAAAAGCTCCGTGGTTCGTACGGAACGAAGAGATTCATAATGACCTCAAAATTTTGCCCATTAATCGCCATATACAACGACTTTCGGAAAAATTTTTCAAAAATATTCAACGTGTTGCAAATCCTGTGCTTCATATGCTACCCGTATACGATCCTGCTGTTGCTTCTTCCCGGAAAAGACCCAGAGCGGTTCTTAACCAGGAATATTCAGCTCTTCCATTTAAGCGGCCTAGATACGAGCACACTGACAGCCACGTGAATAACTACCTCTCGTTCCTTAACCCCCCCCCTCCCGCCTCTAAAGTTCTTTAATGCACACGGCATTAACTCGAGGAACCCCCTTTAACGTTTCTTTAATAAGAAACATCACAGTCAAATAGGACTGATTTAAAATATTTTAACTATCAATTGACTTAAACTGAAAAAGATTTTTAATTATAGTTTCTTTCTTCCTTTAAAAATGAACTTTCTCAGGCGCTTAACAGCGTCCTTTTTTGGCCTTTAAATACCGCATAGAATAGCGGTCAAAAACGAAACTTCTCCCTCCCAGCTGATCACTGGCAGAACTACTTTTTCGACCTGTAAACAGGTCCCACCCCTGAAGAATGCGCATCGGAAATCTCCCCTGCGTGTTCTTCACCTCTGATGTATGCAAAACATGATTATCAAGGTTCAAGGAAACTTCACCTTTTATTTTTCTAGTCTAAATGTTATGGCTGCCCCTATCTAAATTATTCTGGCCCTTTTTCGGCGCAAAATTAAGACCTTCTGAGTTTTTTGCCTTTTTTTTTTGACTCAGTGTGAAGGCACTTATTCCAAGTCATTCGGCTTTTCAAAATTTTTACCCTATTTGACAATCCCCTCTTTTTGATGATGTAATTTCCTTTGAAGATGTGGAGGTAAAGGCGTAATTGCCTATGTACTCCGTAACTTGCACTTCCTTGATCCTTGATCCACCATCACTCGACCGCTCGTGGGCTAACTCCGACCAAATCGCTTTTCCGCGCAGCCCAGATGCTTTCTAAATTTTACATCTTTCCAAGTATTGTATCAAGAGTACAAGTACCAGCTTCACCTTTTTAGGTGTGGAGGTATATCCTTCGTATTTTTGTTTGTTAAGTCCTATGCGCAATATCCAAGATAGGCAGTAAAAGTCGGAGACCGACTAAAGGCTGCCCAAGCCAGCATCATTAGATTAGATTAGATTATAATATGAACGAAGTATAACGCTGTTAAGTGAACCTAGTGCCGAAGTGTCGCTATGGTTAACAAATATAGTGAATTTTAAAGAATGCATTTATTCTATTGTGGTTTATGTGCTATCTATGAAGTAAATTTAATTCAATCCAATAAGTTTAAATGAAATGCAAGAAAAATGCGTATAATTTAATATTCCGTACAAGGAAGACATGTGGTGTACACATCAGATATTTTTTTAAGGTTTTCATAATTTTCCTTTGGATATTTTCGGATAGGCGTCTGTGGTCAATATGTTGGTTTCTATGAAACTTTCTCCGTTACAAGCACAAAATTCTTTAAGTCAGGATTTTTAAGAAAAACTAAAATTTATCCTAAAATTAAAACATACCAAAGCAAAGGAGAAAGTCACAACAAATGAAAAAGCTCGATCAGACAGGCACACAAAAGGTACATGTATCATATTTTACATCGTTTAATAGCCACCCAGACGGTATAGTGGGTAAGGGTGCCTATTCGTTTCCGAAGGTCCGGGTTCGAATCCTGAAGAAGGCATGGATGTTTGTAAATGTATAATATCTATGCGACATGGAGGTACTCTAAATATGCGGTGACAGGTGCAATCCTTTTCTCCTTGCCATGATGAATTTCGTGGACTTATTCTGATGTCACTGTCAGGCAAGTGAGATAAGCTACAACACAACAACAGCACATTATCTAATCATATATTATGAGAATAATAAAATTGTATTTATAGAAGAAGAAATAACTGACGCCTTCGACAAAATATTTAAGATAGCATATCATAAAAAAAAGGAAATTCAAAATATTGCACCGATATTAAAATTAGAAACCTCGGCATCTATAACTTTCTTGCGGATGTTGGAAAGAAATATTTGGCTCATTAACTAATAAACTCTTTCAAAATCGATATTTTGAGAAAGTTTTGCACCTTTAAATTATAGCTAGAGCTAATCATATGTGTTTTGCATTTAGTTTAGAATCTTACCTATTTGAAGAAATGTAACTGCAAGCTTTATCCAAGGGAAGTCTAAATTTGCATTAGTACATTTTAAGTAAAAACATTTACATTTTTGTGAGAAGTTTACATTTATTTATATTTTACATTTATTTATATTTACCATTTATTTATATTTACCATTTATTTATATTTACCATTTATTTATATTTAACATTTATTTATATTTAACAGTTTGATATTTTTGTTGAGTTGTTTTTATTCTTAAAAGTGACATATGATCGTTTAAAGGAACCAGAATATGCTGTCATAGGACTTTAGGACTTACTAACAATAGACTGGAAAAGACACCATTGCTGTTTTCTCTTCTTCCAACAGAACAGAATACTTACATAAACAGAAAACGTAATCTTGAAAAAACGAAAAGAACAAGTTTGAAGTTAAAAGTGTGATTGGATAAAACTGGAGTCTGAAGTGAGATTAAAGTCTGAATGGGGCAAATTCTTTATGCTAAATTTTTACCTTCCTGTAAAAGGCGATAAGAAGTCCTTATTTTTTTCATTTTCAACGTTGCTCTCGAAAGAACTGAAGTAGATTCTGTTTCTCTTATTTATTAAAATATAAGATGTTACACCGAGGTATCGGCTATAAGCTGCATTGCTTATTAAACGGACATATCCTCGAGTTTCTAGTTTTATTCCAGGTCGATTTGTAACGCACTTAAGAGATTTCTATTTCTAAACCTTTTCATGTTTTTCAACGTAACTGTCCTCTATGAAGTTAAGAGGAGGGTTGATTTTAAGAAGATGTTAGTGCTTTTTGAAATACTTCCGTATTTATTTATTTATATATGTATTTGTTGCAAAAGCGGCGCACGTTTGTATCAAATAAACTTAGAGAAGAAATGCTGGAATTTTAAATAAAATCTAAGCATTGCATAAGCTTCAGAGCTGAAGGTATCACATATTCATTAATTATTGAAATACGAAGAACTGAGGAAATAATGCAAATTATTTCCCTTGACTTTGGAAATATAAATAAAATGACAAATCCGAATGAAATACATTAGTTTGTTGACTGTAAATCTTTTGAAACATTTAATCAAGAAGCATTTTACTTATAAATATGTAACTGAAACTGTAATGCAAATAAGCCTGAAGGTGCAGTGGTTAGTTTTCAACCAGTGACAAATCCCGATGAAGGTATGACGGAAATTTCATAACAAATGTTAAATCCGAATGAAGGTTCGATGAGGAGTTTTAACTATCAATCAAGGCGAGGATGTGAATTCCTTTTTTTTTTTTTGCTTCCTTGTACGAAGTAAAAGAACTAATATAAATTTATATACATCGAAAAATATCAGGTCAACAGAAATATACATTTTGAATATTCGCTAATCCATTCGTACGATTTTTTGTCTGTCGTCTATAAACATGGGAATAATAAAGGTATTTATTTTTCAAAATGGACTGTAAAATGGATTAAAATGGATTCAAAATGTATTTTTTCGTGACGTCTATTCGTATGAATCTACACATAACTCATAAATCAATCTTCTCTCTGATCACAACTCATAAACATTAACCGCAGAACTTAAAATTTTTATATATGGGACTGTTATAACATCTAGTTGTGCACTTCCCTTTTCTATTGCAGTGGGTAGTACCAAAAGTACATCTACCGTCTTTTTCTGAAAATAAGACATCCTCCGAAAATAAACCCTATCGTGATTTTCAGAACTTTTTTGTAAAATAAGACATCCCCCGAAAATAATACCTAGTTAATATAATGCGACAAAAAGAATTCGTTAAAAAATGTTGTTTATTTATTAAGTAATGATATGTTTAGCTTTCCTAATACCCGTATTTCAGAGAAATGTTTGAAACAAAATATTCCAAGAAATTAATTGTTTACCTCTACAGTTCGTTTCAAATTAATTCTTGGAATTTATCTTAACCAGTTCACCGTTTGCCCCCGAAAGAGATACGTTCGCAGGAAAGGCATCGTCATCCGTTAGCGTCGGCAGACTCTCGTCGGGGTGAAATTTTTGCTGAACCGTAACCACCGAGACACATATTTTCTTGCTGAGAGGAAGATTGATCAAATAATGATGATTCCGGCAGGAATAACTGGTTACCTCCAGACACTTGACATTGCAATAAACAAGCCATTCAAAGATCATTTGCGAATGGAAATCAATGAATATATTGAAAACAGAATGGTGAGAAATCATCGAGGTAATGTGTAAAACCAGGCTTACAAGAAGTTGTGAATTGGGTAAAAAATTCATGGGACAAAATAACTTATAGTGATGTTTCCAATGCACTACGAACAGGCTACTTAAACAAGAAGTATTCATTTAACGATAGTTATATCGCAAGACATGAGAGATTCAGACCAATGATTCAACAGGAAATGGATTTGGAAGAAAATCAGAATATAATTCAGAATTTTATTTATCACGATGTTCCAGAAGAAGATGACATAACTGTAATTGAATACATTTAAATTTCTGTATTCCGTGTAAAATAAATATTAAATAAAAATATATAAATATACTTTTATTTTTGCCCTTCCCCGAAAATAAGCCCTAGCGTGTATTTTGGACCAAAAAAGAAAGTAAGACAGTGTCTTATTTATATATGTAAGATATAATAAAATACGATTGCTACGTTAAGAAATAATTGGCAACCTCAAAATTGACTATTCTAAATTTTATGTTCTCCCCCTAAGTTCAACATTTCTCCCAAATTCGAGACCTTTTCAATTTACATAGCGCCGCTTGCAAAAGGGGACTAAATCCTAAAACCAGTCGCACAACTTAGCAGTACACATGCGCCTATCTAGTACACATGCACCTATCTGCACTTAGCAGTACACATGCACCTATCTGCACTTAGCAGTACACATGCACCTATCTGCACCTATCTATCTCAATAAATAGTTACTAACTGCATAGTCTCTCTCTTATACTACCTCGACTTCGAAAAGGCCTTTGATAGAGTGTGGCATGCAGACCTCCTGCATAAATTGAATAATTTTATGCTTCCAAGCAGTTTCGTAAAACTCATTAGTTCCTATCTGAAAAACAGGACTTTTCAAGTTCGCTGCGGTGACGCGTTATATGTCAGAAAAACAATTCATAGCGGGGTCCCACAAGGGTTTGTTCTTCTCCCCCCGGCTCTATAATGTTTATATCAATGATTTCCCGCACCCATTCAACATGAAAATACTCAAATACGCTGACGACACTGTAGTACTGACTAAATCCAGAAATCCCCAGCTCGCTATAAGTAATTTACAAATGCATCTCAATATGATCAATCATTGGTGCAAAATTTGGAAAATTAAGCCTCTAATGTTGTATTGTGCTCTATCGAAGATACAAAACAAGATTAAGAGTCAACACTGATACAACTCTAATCCCAGTAGCTAATTCCTATAAATATTTAGGCGTTTACATAGATAAGTCTCTCAACTTTAAAGATCATATTTCTTACATCTTAAACCAAGCAAATGCTGCCTACATGGCAATTTATCCTATTATTGGCAAAAAAAAAATCAAAGCTCAGCCTAAAAATAAAGAAAATGCTTTACATATTGCTAATTCGACAGATCATGCTATATGCAGTGCCGGCCTGGGCAATCGCCAATGAAACTGAAAGCATAAAACTGGACATACTTCAAAACAAAATTATACGTAGCATTGTGAATGTACCTTGGTAGGTGAGAAACTCTATAATTCATAACGACCTGTATATTCCATATGTGCATAGCTTTATACTCATGACAGCTCACAACTTTTCGAGAAGTTGAAGGATAGTCAGTATAACGCAATTAAACAACTGTTGGAATATGATCCAACCTTTGAATACACTGTCAAACTCCCAAGGACAATTCATCACAATTCGTAATGGTGGTAACTTGTAAATAATGTAAATATTTTAATTTTAAAATTTACTTGAACTCTTAATGTTTTTCGCACCGACCACAGGTCATGAACTTTGCTTAATTTTCTCCGATACAGAAATTGTACTCTATCCCATTATTTGTGTTGCATCTTTTACTTATGTTAACCAAGAACCTTATTTATTCAAAAATTGTATGTTACTATTTAATTTTTTAATTATTTTGTATGAATTTCTACTTTATCATATGATTCTACGAACTTATGAACTTTTTACCTCTCACGAGATTACGAAGAACGAATCGCGTTACTACCTTCCACCCCACCACGGATTGGAACCCAAGGGTCATGTCCTTTCCTTTCCTGCGTCAGTCAGAGGCTCGACCTCGGCTTAGCAGGACGTGATGAAAGCGCAGCTCATTTTGCTTCAAGAAAGAATGCCATTAATTCCTTATTATTTGCCATTTCTACGATATTTAAGTTCCTATCTAGCTTTCAATAGGATATGCCTTCTCTGGAACTGCATACGTTTGAAGGACATTGAACTTTTATGCCATTTACAGCTTCGAATTGTCTTCGCGCCATTTTCATGATGTCTCACTACTGCTTATCCTGCACTCTTACTAGCTATATTGCACTCACCACCTGAATTTGCCACATAACTCACTGCATCTGCCTGCATGCTTCAATTTAATGCTATTGCTTATCACTGCACAATTTTTTATGATGAACGCCTACTTTCGTAAGTATTAAGATATGCGTGCTTACGTAGCTGAAATTTCTTCGCCCAGGGATGTTGGTACTTCTCTAGTACCATTTATTTGGAAATATATTTGCCTAGTGCACTTTAATGCGATCTACTAGCGAAAACTCTTTAGTAGTTAGTGACTAGAAAAAAGTAAGTCATAAAGTCTCTTTCTTTTGCCTCTTCGCCTGCCTCTGCTAGCTATTCGCCATTATTTAAAATGTAATTGCATGTCTAAAATCATGGGGCACGTTTAGCACTCATAGTCTTCTACCATTTATGAAGATATGTGGTAAGAAATTAGTCATTCAAAAATAAATAATGTTTAACTATCAAGCTGGCCATACTTCTTCCAAAATTTCATGGGAACATTTTACTATGACGCAATTTCCAACCATCTTCGTAGTAGTATTTTCGGCCATGACTAGAACGTGAATTGCTTTTATCTCCCGCCAAAAGTACAACATTACACAGAATCGACAGGATTCGAAATCCATTTGGATTTCCCCACATAGTTTCACGCGTATACTCGACACGTATTCGAGAGATTCGAGTTCGGTGAGGGCCTTCTGATTTTTCACGTCCCTAGCAATAAAAAAAAGGCCTAATGACTCGACGAATTTGTTGCAGTATCCCGTGACCAGAAAAGAACGTATAAGCTGGCATTATATATATTAACAGATATAATTTCTTAAAATATATTTAAATATGTTTTTTTTAAATAAAAAAATGCTAGCTGATCATTTTTATTAACGTTAGCAGCGAGCTAGTCTATAAGAGCGAAAGTATGCGGTTTATTAATAGACCGATAAAAAAAAAAAAAAAAAAACATAGTGTAAAACTGCTATTAAAGGATCACAAGGGAACTATATAAAAAATAAGAATTTATATCGAATGCAATTCTAAAAGAATGACCCATCTTAAAGCATATCTTACATACAAAGCTGTCAGTTTACAGAAACCGTTTTATTACACCTTGCAGAAGTAAACTCCATGACTAAAAAGAGTTAAAATGGAATCCGATAGTGTTTTTATCACGCCTTATAGAGGAATCTTCTAGAGATACTGCATTATTAGAGGGAAGAAATTTCCAAAGCTTCTAAGACATCTATATTCGAAACAAAATTTTATGTGATCGATAGTTGTGCAAAAAAGGGGAAATATCGTTTTTATACCAACAATGAAGGAAAACAGTGATGTTTTCCACATGTTTTTGATTTATACTTCAATTTCTTAGGAGTATGGTGTAAAATTCCTCCCTTCATTCATAGACATTTCAAAATACTTATGAATACAGCTGGAACATGTAGTCTAATGTACCAGACAGTATTTCTTTTTATTCTTAGATTCAAAGGATGCGGGAAAGCCATATTGTTTAAAACATTTGGAAAAAGACAAAACTTAGATTACAGAATAAAATGGTGAATGCAACTGTTCTGTGTTGACCGACCGAACTTGAAAGAGATTTTTTGAGAGTCTAATCTGTGACTGTATACGATAAGCCAAAGAGTGAGTTCATTTGTCAAAGGGGTAATAGTGCGCAGTAAATGAATTGCTCTACAAATAAAAGTATAAAACACAGGTGATTTTTTATTACAAATTTCAGCATAAACAACATTATACGCAGAAAAGTTCTGAAATTTGATTCCATTTGAGAGGCGTTTCTTTCATAACGCCGAAGTATTTTCCTGTGAAAAACAATTTAAAAATATTTTTCTAACAAGTGGCCTTTGAAAGTATTTTAAGTTCTGGAATTTGAAATGAAAATACGTTTTGTAGATAGAAATGCTTTCTTAACTATTAAAACCGAAATATATTATTTAAAGAAATAAGCTATCCTGTTATATGTCAATGATTTTTAATACAAGTCTTCTAGCAATAGTGCTCCAAATTAACATTCTTTAATAGTTATTTTTTCTTTTCAGTGTATAGATATTTTGCATATTTAACTTAATCTAAAAAGTAAAACCCAGCTTTAATATCAACTAACTAAAGAAACTAAACAATGGTGTGCACTATTTACAAAGTCCAATCAAGCTCTGAAACTCTTAAATTTAGCCCGTAACTTAATTTTTTAAATAAATATGCATCAACATAGTCAAATCGATCAAGCTTAAAGAATCAAATTTATGCTGCATAATGAACAAATTTATTGATAAACTGAAACATTTATTGATATGGTAAATAAATTTAATTTACAACTTTAATTTCTAGGGTGTTGAAATTGAAGTAATAAAAGTGGGTATGGAGAATATTAGGCTTATAAACCTCTTTGTTAAATCCTCTTTGTCTCTTATTTTCAGTCATGTTTAAGAATATTAGCTTAACAGCTCTTGCTCATTATCTTTGATGTACGGTAAAAGAAAGTAAAGTTTCAGATGCTCATTTTGTCCTTACAAAAGCAAATACTCTATTTATTGACAAGTGCATTTTGCTGTTTTTTTTCCTTCATTTGCTCATTTGCGTTTTGTTTAATGAATATGTAAAAGCTAAGGAGGCCACACTTAATAACAGATTATTGTGATTACGACCGAATAACTAATTTGAACAGTCTGAATAATCGAGCTGACTGTTACGTCTGTATTATATTACCCACTAAATGCAAAAAAGGAAAGCAAACTTATTTTGTTGCATTTTATTTAGAAACGACATTTTTGAATTTATAAGGTACTGCAATTTTATTCCATCTTGAAACCTCAATGAATTTTAGCTATTTTTTTGTATCACCAGACGTCTTGTGCATTATTTTCTGAAAATTATGTTTCAGGTTTCATATGCTAAATATTAATTCATGACGATTTAAGACTAAATTTGTTAAGCTTTTGGCACTACACTCATCAGCTGTTAGTTTCCTAATGAAAGTTTTGCTGTTGCAACAGACTGCATTGATTTGACTGTTTCTCTGTTTATATTTTATTACAGTCTATTTTCCAATTGCTTTGCTTACTCAGCATTTTTTGCATTTAGCAATTAACAACAATAAACTTAAGGTACCGAATAATATTAATTAATCGTTCACTGCATTACCTCTTAATTTCCGGTATCCAGTTTGACTGGCTGTGGTAAACTAGTGAGATTTGATTGCTGTCTTGTTTACGGTAGATAGACTCTTGTGTAAATAGCGCAAACAAAGCTAAAAATAAAAGTTAAGTATTGAGGACATTATTTCTCTGAATATTATAAATGTTGTATAATTATTAAAATTTGTAAATATTATTAAGAATATGAAACGGAAATAATGCTTATTTGTAAACTTCAATTCGAAAGAATCAGACCAAACCTTTCGTTCGTTTATTCTAGCATATGTATATTTTCTAAATCATATTCAGGTTATACGAATAGAAATTAAATATTCTTATATAAATATCTGAATATGGTTATTTGAAAAAAGCGATTTAGTAAAAATACAATATTTTCTCTAATTCTTCAGTACAGGAATATTGCATTTTCTCTGAATTAGTTATTATGATAAATTGAACAAAATACTTTCAGTGTGAAATCATTATCCATAGTGTTTTTCCCTTAGATGTGAAGGATTAAAGGCAATGATCTGGAAGATTTTACGATATTATATTGAATGAATTAGTCAGAAACGTACGTGAATATTGCTGAAAACAGGCAGAGGGCATATTTCGGTTTACTTAGGCTTATTCATATCTTTTACATTAGAAAGCTGATTGCGTCCCACATAACACAATATTTATTGTAATTTGGATGAAAATTTTTCGGAAGGATTTCAATACAGAAAAGCATCATTTGGATGAATTTCAAGTCGTACGAAAAATAATCATATGATGTTGTTAAATCAAAAGCTCCATTTAGGCAATCAGTGTCTCAAAATCGAGAAATCAAACAGCTATTTCAAACTACCCTTGCAGCGTATAATATAATATTACGCAAAAATTTTCATGAAAGATTGCAAGATATTATTATGCGTGAAGAAAACATTTTTCTGATCGAGCCATGAATATTGTTGCGTGCACACCGGTTCGTAAAAGAATGAATGCCCACAGGTCCGATAATAGATTAATAAAATTTGTTTTTATCAAAAGAAATATTTCAAAGCTCTGGAATTTTACAAAGAAATTTTCGTATAAGTGTTCACAGAATAACACAGCACAATCAGTAGTTACACTTCTAACAAATAAGAACGTTAATCCCAATGCAATGCAAAGCGCATCTAAAGAGAAAGCTAATCCAATCTCACGCTGAACTAACAACTCGCAATAATAACAACAACTAGTAGCATATTGTCTCCGGTCTTATATAGTTTTCACCCGGCCGCCGAGATATTTCCAGCACTTTCTGCCTCTCGAAATTACCGAAAAGCAATAGGAGGGTCGAATTACGGTTGCAAGTAATATAGTGATCAATTGCATTCATTAAATTACTATACTTATTACGGTGATACAAGTACAGAACCAAAATATCACCAGGTTTGGTGACTTTTGCGATTTTCCGCTAAATTACCGAGATACCCTTTTACTCAATGTTAACTCGACTTACCCCTGTATTCTTACGTTTTTGGCATAGTTCGTCTCTAAAGATTTTTTCTGTTACATCACGCTCCAAAATACAACAGTTTCACAAAAGATTGCACTAAAATTATCTATCTAGGTCAAAATGCGTAACAATATATATCTGTGCACCGCAGTATATCTTTTTATAAGAGAGCTCGTCTACATCACTGGTCAATTCCCTCTCAACATTGCGATTATGAATATGGATCTTGTCGCATCTCACCATAATGTGTGTCAGAATCATATGAAAAGGTGAACCTAAATGATGAAATAATGAAAATAAATGAAATGATGAAATAATAAAATGCGAGAAACGTTGTATCTCTTTTCATACACATCAGAATCATGTAGCCAAATCGTAATTTTGCTGATCAGTATTAATTCTTAAAAGTTAAAAATAACGTAGCAATAGTTACTCTAATACAAAATAGCATCACAAAGAAAACACTGTTGTTAAGATGTTCATTAAATTAAGGTAATTTTAAATTTTAGATTCTTTAATTTCTTGATAACATGTTCTAGTGATCCTCAGTAAATATTCCTCACACTACTGTGAAAGTTTCTTGTGCATTATAGCATCTATAAATATATTAGTGCTTTCTATGAAGATAATTTAAGATTAAAGATTTAAGTAATGACATTAAAGGTTGAATTCTGCCAAGGAAATTACTAGGGGTCACAGTTTCCATGATTCTAATAAGATTTGTTTCGTACTGTCATATGCCAATTAGTAGTATAAGTTCAAAAATTTACACAAACAAGAGAAACACAATAACCATACTAATAAAACGAATTCTTTCATAAAACAAATAACAATAAGAATTAAACAACTTTTTCTAACTTCGATTTCTCAGTTGATATTGAGAGATCGCAGGAGATAACACCTGTATATAAAGTAAACATATTCTAGAGACAATAAAAAGAACAGATGTTCTCGTTTTTGAACATTTAAAAATTTCTTTTATGTTTTTCAATTTCTTTGCTTGTGTATTAATAAAATTTAGTTTTCGTTCAGTTTTTCTAACTCTGCTTCTTTGTAAAATGACTTTACTTTTATATGGTGGCAACGTAAAATATTTTCAAATATATTCATTCATATAAGATTATGAAATATAAAGCATTTTTTAAATAAATATAATTATTATAGTTAAGACGTTCAATTAATATTTTAGACAACAGCTCAGGTAAGGAGCAGGTTTTTCAGTTAATTAATTAATTGCTGTGTAATGGTGTGGTTTATATTGTTGCAATTTAACTCTTTTTCGCAATGGCGAATATAGATAAAAAAGCTCTTTTTGCAAATATAAAAAGCATTAGTTCTACTAGAACTACATAAAAATAAATTGATTACATTAAACTAAAATCTTTTAACATATGCCAAACTTTTGTCCAAAAATATCAAAATCATTTCGTCAAAATTGAGTTCGGTATTTGTCCCGATAAAAAGAAATCTGAGGTTTACGAAATCATAAAATGTAATCGAATTACAAGAAAAACACCATACCTGTAAAAACAAGGAAAAAAAATAAGCAAACTTTACTTTTGCCTTATCGCTATAAAAAAAGTACCTCGCAGATTTAAAACAATCCCCCGACGGTTCAAAACAATGAAATACAGATTTAGTCCCCCTGGCTTAGTTTAAATTCCACTTTGACCCCACATCCCCCAGCCAGCTCCTATATCTGTAAATAAAAAAAAAGAGATACACCCTGAAATCTTTCAAAAATACATATATTTTATACCATCCTCAACGCAGACCGCTTCCCCAAAGCAAATACGCACTTTGATAAAATAAAGAAAAAGAAATGAAAATCCCCACACACGTGAAATTGGACGGAAAATATTCCCCAAAGCTTTGGTATCTTTCTCTTTTAGTAGAAAGACAGCCTCTGAGAAAGGCCTGTGTTCTCGTGGCATGAGATGGCCAACCGCAAAGCGGTTTAAGTCAGCTTCCTCAATGCGAAGAGTATACTTGTCCAATAGAAGAACAGAGCTATTTCAGAAATTTCTTTGGCTATTCCGAAATTTTGTTTCCTTTCAGGATAAGTGGAAAGCCAATGATGACTCAGATCTAAATGCAGTCTGCGCCACTGGCCTTCAAATTGTATCATAAATCTGACTACCATTCTGTACTTAGCCAAATAAATGCCCATGGCTATCAGATAATAGTGCATCTATACATAATAAATAGTACATCTATAGATAATAGTATATCTAATAAATAGATAATTGTGCATCTAATAAAGAGATAATCGTACATAAGTACCTATACTTATCAGATAATAGTACATATTGGCTTAATGCTTAGATGCTTAAATTACAGCTCCAAATTTAGTTATTATACTAGGTAATTATTATACTAGGTAAATAAGTAAACTTTTCCTTAATGATTTATATATTCATCATTAATAAGAAATTGTATAAGTTATGAAAAATTAGATCTTAATCTTCCGAAAAATATTTTAAATCATTTCTCCGCAAATGGTATTGTAAGCAACTTACGAACAAGCTTCGTACTTAAAATTAAATTTTAAATATCAAATTAGTTTATAGATTATGTTCCACAAATTAAAATATAACTCCATCTCTACAATTTAGAGTACATGTTTTAATAAATATTCCATTTTGTCTTATTGCACAATCAAATCAGTTGTTCAGTTTTAAACATTTATAATGGGAATTTAATCTAGTAAGAAGAAACTGATTTACCTAATAAAGAATTAACGAAGAAAAATGTTTTGGCAATTCCCAGTAAGAAATTTTTTGTTGTTGGGACTTATCTCACTTGTCTGACGGTAAAATCCGAACAAGCCCAGGAAATTCATCGTGGCAAAGAGAGCAAGACTGCGATAGTCGTTGGCAACTGCCTTGAGCACAAATCAGGTGACAGTAAGACTTCGTCCCCAATTTGATGGAGAGCACCCCAGGGCGGAACGATTCTGAGGGTCTTCCATCCCTCTTTCCCTACCACCAACCCCTCCAGAAGACTTTGGGCTTGCCATATATTTAGCGTGCCTCCATGCCGCAAAGACCCTATACATTTACAATCATTCATGCCCTCTCAGGGATTCTAAACATGGTACTGCAGTAGACTTCCCTAACCATTATATCATTTGGTCGGCCAAGAAATGTGTATAGATTTATACGTTTTTAATGTGTAAATCTATTGGTGTGCGTTTTTGGACACATAAACATATTGTACATATCTTCTGCATCCATTTTTTGTGCAGTTATATCAATACACAGTATTTCTGTTTTATAATCAAATTGGTCTGTTTATTGGTCTGAAACCATTATATTTTATTCAACATGTAAGCAATGATAGAAATTTATGAATGACTGGTTTTTGAGAATTAAATCAGTTAGATTGTTTGGATGCTTCAGAGGATACGAGATCTAAGAGGACGGACGCCTTCTGAAGATATCTATAAAGGAAATTTTAACTTATTCACACTGCACACTGGAAACTGCGGAAAACTTAGTTTTTTCGTTTGGGTTCTGGGCAATGGTGGAGCCCGATTCGGGTTTAAAACTGCATAACGTAATTAGAAAAATATTATACTTTCAACAGTACTTTACTACTAATTTTTTAATAAATACTTCTCTGGCAAAGTATTGATGAAGTAAATTTTAATCGATTCTCAATAGTTTGCTATCAGTAAAACGCGTTAACTCAAAATTTTTAAGGCATTTTAAAATTTCAAACGTCTCTAAACTTTCAAGTGGAATCTTACACTACGGAAATTAAACAAAATATGATATAAACTGAATTTATTACTTACTTTTATAATTAATTTGAGTAAATGCTAGTTTCTGTAAATGTCTACAGTTAAAAAACTTTTAAAAAAACTTAATTCAGTTAAGACAGTTCTGGAGATATTAATTTGTAAACGGTTTGTTAATTTTTGATTTATATAACATCAATTTCTTTCGCTTTCTTAAAACGTTCCTGAAGTTCCTAAAATGTTTGGAGATGAGAAAGTTAAAATATACTGCAGAAAACTTGCGTATGTTCATCTTTTTTGCCCAAGTTCATTCTTTCTTTACCGCATTACGTTTCTTTATTGCAGATATTATATATTTGATTGCTAACATTTTTTCATACATAGTGATTTAAGCCCATCAGTGTATAATTTATATTTTATTAGCTCGAAAGCGGCTATTAGTCTCGAAAGGGTACTTTGCGTTCAATCACAATAAATATGTCATCGTGTTTCATTCGAACTGTTTCTATTCAACAACATATTTATCTTTTAAATTAAATCTGTCTGTCGTTGATTAACAAATTCAGATATTTGAAAGCAATAGATGTAGTTCTTAGGAATTTTCATTTCTTACTTTTGAATCAGATATTTTCATAGAATGACGTTATACGTTTCTTACTATTTATTTCATATTTGTAAAACATTAACCCATTAACAGCCAAAACTACAAGGAATGTTTCTTTTCTCATGAAAATAATAACAAATATTAAATTAAGCATTTGTAACATAAATTTACATTGAAAATAAAAGAAATGCTCTTACCTGTGGAAAATGCGAGTGTTGCTTTCGCGCAACGTCAGCGGAATAAGACTACCTATGTTTAGTGAGTAGGATTGTACTCGTGTGATGTTTTTTCTTTTGAGTGGAGCGCAGGATTACATTTTAGCTGTATAACGTTTTATAAATCTACAAATCACTTTACTTGTAATTAATTTAATATTAAAATATACGTTGTATTTCTTTTACAGATACATATAATTTCAATTGAAAGGTTCAAGCATGAAAAGCTTGAATACAATCATGATGTAAAGCTACATTACATACTTTGCGTCTATAAACAGTCTGGCTATGGTACACTTTGCAACAAAGTCTTTTGTTATCAACGGACTTTACGATAAAATGTCTATTATCTACATACAGTGGTTTTTGAATGCTGAATTTACTAGGTCTTCCTGTTGCTGATCTATTTCTGGCTAATTCTACACTCTCAATAGCAGTTTGCAAAAGGAATAATGCATTCTCACGTCTGAAATCTAAAAGAGACTTTATATTTCCAGTAGTAAAAAGTGGTGATATTTAGTAAGTTTAGATAAGGTCTCATCTCATATAATTTATGAGTATTGTCAATTTGACTATTCAAACAAATTTTCAACAAAAGTATTTACTCACCCCACCATTACGATATCTCCCGGCGACAGAACCACATATTACGAAACGATTAACGATATGAATGCGAAGTTCGAAAGGCGAGTAATAACACTTGACGATTCTTGTTCGAACGCTATTTTTGTTTCGACGAGTTTGCATCAGTCTAATTTTGATCTTGATTTGATATGCAAAAATACATGACGATATCTTTCATTTATATTTAATGAAAACACAATATATCACAGTAATACAGATACATCGCAAAGGCGAACCACAGTTACATAATGTAAAAACACAGAAGAATTCTTTCAGCGCAACAGCGCACTCTATACTATGAAAAGTTCGAACACACCCCACCTGTGCTCTGTCAAGAGCACACTAAATTTACACATCAATAGTATATGTAGATATAATCACAAATCAATACTGAAAACTACATTGAAAATTAATACAATACATGACACAAACATATATATATATAACTTTAAACTTCAAAAGGATAGATCATTTGGGCGGGTCTTCGATAAAGTCCTTGAGAAGTACGAATCAAACATGAACGCACATACCCATCCCTACCTTTATAAACTTCTTCTATTATTCCAATAGGCCATATAAATTTTGATTTCGTCGACCCCTGCAGCAATACAACCCCACACCTTTTAAGATTCCTTTCAGGAGATGGATTTATGAAAGTATGCGCAGACCGTAACTCGAGGAGATAATTCTCCTTCCACTTTTTCCAAATTTGTTTCAAAAGATTAGTTTGATATAGTTTTCTCCTAGTCAAAGCCTGCCTGTTCAATGGTTCATTCCTGATAAGGTCGGTTAAATATACAGGATAAGAAATATTTTCTTGCCCTGGAAACAAGAAATGGGCAGGTGTGAGAGCTTCTGGATCTTTTATTTCATTGCGGACATACGTAAGAGGTCTATGATTTAGAACTAACTCAATTTCTGATAGAATAGTCATCATTTCCTCAAAGTTAAGAAGAGCCCTTCCGAGAACCTTTCTCAAAGGATCTTTTATACTTTTCATAAGCCTTTCATAAAACCACCCCACCAAGGCGCGTGAGGCGCAATATATTGCCAAGTTATGCCGTTTATTGATATGAAATCTTTCAATTTTGAATCTATTATAATTTTTGCAAATTCTTTAAGAATTTCATTAGTGGCTTTAAAGCTTTTAGCATTGTCGAAAATGATAATTTAACAATTTCCTTTCCTAGCTAAAAATCTCCTTAATGACAAAATAAAATTTTTTGTTGACATATTTGTAATTAATTCTATGTGCACAGCTCTAGTAACACTGCATGTAAATAATATTATATAAGCCTTTTGAGGCGTATCCTTTCCTGATTTTATTAAAACTGGGCCAGTGAAATCTATGCCAGTTACAGTAAAAGGAGGGTTTTCAGTAATTCTACTTTTAGGTAGTTGGCTAGTTGTTTGTTTAGCTGGTTTCAACTTATACTTTCGACAAATTAGGCAGTTACCTAATACTCTTTTTATAATTTGTCTATCTCGTGGAATCCAAAATCTAGACCTAATTTTGGCTAGCGTAAATGTAACTCCACCATGAAAAATTTTATTATGTTCTCTAATAAAAATTAACTCTGTAAATTTAGACTGCTTAGGAAGAAGCATAGGATGAGCTTCATCCTTTGTAAACGCTCCTTCTTCTAATCTTCCTTTTACGCGCAATACACCACAACTGTCGAGAAATGGGGCTAAATTTGAAAGTGGAGAGTGTTTAGGAATCGATTTACCATTTTTAAGGTTCTGTTATTCTAAGTTGAACTGTTTTGCTCATGTTTTATCCAGTCTATTTCAGCATTTTGAAGTTCTTCTGTTGTGATGGAACCTGCAATCGTTTGTCGTTTTTGAAGTTTATTAACAAACCGTTTAACTAGTGTAGTTACTCTTAGTACTTTTAACAAACAACTATATTTCCTTAAATCTAAAATAAATTTCGAATTTCCTACCAAACAGTTATTTTGCACTGTACTTTCAAATTCTTTTTTTTAGCTCTACGTCTAAAGATTTTAAGTTCTCCCTTTCAGTAGGCCAGTATTCAGGTGATTGGCTTAGCCACGGTGGACCGTGCCACCAAAGCTGGTTTGTAGCTAAATTTGCTGCAGAAATTCCTCTGGACAAGATATCTGCAGGGTTATCCTTACCAGGGCAATGAGCCCAATTAGTGGTGTTTGATAAAGATTGAATTTCTTCTATTCTATTTTTTACGAAAGTTATGTATTTACTAGCTTGTCCCTTAATCCAACATAATGTAATCATCGAGTCGGTCCACAAATAACTAGAAGTATTAAATTTATGACATTTACTTACTTGATGGACTAATTTTGAGGACAAAAAAGCTCCCATTAATTCCAGTTTTGGTAATGTAAGACCTTTCAAAGGAGCTGCACGACTTTTAGAACATATAAAAGTAATACTTATCCTTCTATTTTCAGATATAGCTCTTAAATACAACACAGTTCCTTAGGCTAAAAGAGTTGAATCTGAAAAAGAATGGATTTCAAATGAAATAAATTTACAGTTCAAATTAGAAAAATAACATCTAGGAATCTGGAGAGCTTCTGAGTGTTCGACTTCACTGCACCACAACTGCCACTTGTGATACAGTAACGATGGAAGTTTGTCATCCCAGCCCATGTCATGACTCCACAGTTCTTGTAGAATGCACTTCAGCTTTATGATGAAAGGTCCAAGAAACCCGATAGGGTCATAAATACGACCCACAACTCGAAGAATAAACCTTTTCGAAGCAGTTCCGTTCTTGACAAATTTTGATAATTCTTTCACGTTGAAAGATATCTGGATCCCAAACTAGACCCAACACCTAGCCTGGTGAGACAAGTCCCGTACTTGAGCTCTTTTCCTCATCGATGTCGAACTCAGAATCTTTCCACAGCTTACGCAGTTCCATGGAATTGGTTTTCCATTTTCGTAATATCATGCCACACACCTTTTGAGAATTTCTACACTTTCAGTCGTAATCTTCAAAGCTGCTTGCAAGTCTTCTTAGCCTCCAATCAAATCGTCGACATAAAACCATTCTGATAGTAATTTTCAAGTATCAGGAAATTCTTGTTTACATTTATCAAAATGATATTTCAGAGTCGCAGCTAATAAGTATGGGCTTGGTTTTAGTCCAGATAAAACTCTACTAAAGTTCATTTCTTGATATGAATTAGAACCGATATCATCAGTCCAGAAGAATCTAGTCAATTTTCTATCACTAGGATCGATCAAAATTTGTAGATACTCTTGCTTTATATCCGCTGTGAAGGCGATTGTATTTTGTCGAAACTTTAGAATCATTTCAAACAGATTTGGTAACAAGTTTAGTCCTTTAAATAAACCGTCATTAATCGAAAGTTGTCCTCCTTCATGAGAAGAACCATCAAACACGATTCGAAGTCGACTAGTAGATTTGTCCTCGCGAATGACCGCGTGGTGGGGTAAGTAGAATGACTGCTCAGAATATGACACTTCAATATCTGACGACGAATTCTCAATGATACTTTCCTTACGATAATCATCAATTACCTTTTTATAATCCTCAAAAAAATCTCTATCATTTCTAAATCTCCTAACCAGACTATCGAAACGTTTCTGAGCCACTTTTCTATTATTTGCTAATTTCTCCTGCATACCTGGTTTCCACGGCAACTTTACACAATACCTTCCATCTACGAACCCAACAGAATTATTAAATTCATCAAGTATCTCCTCTTCCACTAAAGTCAAACACTCCGCTTCCTTGTTTTCAATACCTAAACTTCCCAGTTCCCAGAAACGCCTGAGTTCAGCTGACAGTGCTTTGATCACCCAAAACTAAGTTTACAGCAGCCGTTTTACTCATATCACCACAATTTCCCTGGAAGAACTATCCAAGTTCAGTATTCACGGCTACCAAAGACGTATTTAACCTTTCAAAACCTTTTGTAAAATTCCAATAAAAATCTGTACCTATTAACAAGGAAATTTCATTATCATCTGACGCTTGTTTATATCCCCACGTTAAAGTTAATCCCTTGGCTTCCATTTCAGCTCTTGTACTCTCATTTGGCAAATTAATTGCAGCCCTCGAAATTTCATCTATTTCCAACGCCTGTATTACGACTTCTTTTCCATCTAAAATATTTCGCAATCTCACTTAAACTCTGCGACATGTTTGCAACCACGGATCCTTTGCTCCAAATGAATAAATCTTTAATGTTTCTGACCCTAGACATTTTGATCCCAACTTCATAGAAACATTTCTTAACTCTTTTCACTACCGTTATCAAACATTGCAATAACTATACCTGACGATTTACGACCAACAATTTCTGTCCTAACACACTGCAGTAAAATCACATTCCTATCATTTACAACTGAATTCGAAATAGTAAGCTGAATTTCCATTTCCTTCGGTTTTTCTTGTTCCGGTTTTGAATTAGATTTACACTTGCTAGAATTTTCAAATTTAAAACAAATAGCTTTGGCATGTCTACCAAAGCAGAATGAACACTGTTTAGCAGTACATTTTTTCACAAAACAGTTTATGTTACAACACAACAGACATCTCCTTTCCTTAATTAATTTATTTATCCCTTTTTTGCTGTACAGTCATGTTTTCACATTCAGTCTTACAGTGACCTTGACCACAGAATAAACAAACTTGGGAAGTTTTCGCCATAAATTCTGTTACTGACGCGTGTTGATTATTGCGACTCGGAGGGAAGTTTCGTTTCTGATTTCGAAAATTGCTTTGTTTGTGTTGGTTAGAATGAAAATTTTTATATGAAGATACATTATTAGAATTAATACGGAATGCCTTTCCTCTTGCACTAATAGCATTATGTAAAAACTTCATCAATTCCTGTAAATCATGACAATTATTTATATTTTGCTTAGAAAATTCAAAAGTCAATTCTCCTGGCAGATTTTTTAGTATTATGTTAGTCAGTATTGTTGTGTATGTTTCCGATTTGACATTTAATTCCTCTAAACATCTAATTTGAGTTTGGGCTTCCAAATAAAGGTTACGAAGAGCCTGAATGTTGGAAGCATTTTTTACAGGTGCCACATTTAATAAATTTGACAAGTGAGCATTTATTATTATTTATTGGTTTAATCCTAGTATCCGGTGCACATGAAATTTGGCTACTTTTGGCGACTTTTGTGATGAGCAGTAAAAACGGGACATATACGATGAGTAGTAAACGGGTATTCAAACAATATATAGAGTTAAACATAGTATATACTATGTATATAGTGATAGTATATAGTGTATAGTATACTATCACTATATATACATAGACGTTCTTTTGGTGTTGGCGATAATTTTCAAAATCGCGCCAAGGCTGTACCGTATACTAGGATTTTATCCATTTATTAAAATGTCTCTTTGGCCAAATGTTTCAGAAATTAATTTAACAGCCTGTTTATAATTCTCTGGAGTAATTGAGAATCCTTTAATGCTAGCTAAGGCTTTACCACCTAATAACGACTTCAAATAGCAAAATTTATCAACCTCAGTTAAATTAGAATTATTAAGCACAGAATTCTCAAACTGATTCCAAAAATCTAAATATTCTGAAGGCTCACCATAGAATCGAGGAAGCGAAAGTTTAGGAAATTTAGTTCTGTTTTTTAAATGCAAAGTTTTATTTTCTACGCGAACATTTTCTGGATTTCCTGTTTGTTCACCTGACTGATATTGAACTTTTCCAATTGATTTAATTTTGTTTTGCAACTTTACTTTAACTGGTATTATTTTTTCGTTATATTCATCTACTGTGTTAATTTCATCCTAAATTTCTTGTTCTTCTTTCAACAATTCATCAATGTCACTATGTTAATAATTTCAATTTTACTATTCAACTGTTCTAAATATGAATCACATACATCTATGTCGATATACGGTTCATTCAAGTATTTGTTTATTTTTTCTACTAATTTTAAAGTTTATTCACGATGTGTGTCACGCTTAGTTCGAAGTTTTAACAATTTAGCCATTTTCACAATTTCTAGCAAAAAATTTAACCCCTCAAATACTTTAACAATAAATTCTAATTCTAGAATTGTAAGAAAACAAACTGCAATTTTCAACAACAAATCACACTTCAAAGCATTAACAACAAGTTCTAATTCTAAAAAAAACACATTTTCTTACTTGCAAATACATTCGAACTTCCAAATATCAATGCAAACATTCAGTAAATGCGAAACCGAAAGTTGTCAATTTTTACCAAACAAGATCAACGACATCAAACAACTTTACTACTTCAACAATTACAAAATATTCTATTCAAATAAATTTTCAACAAAACTATTTACTCACCCCACCATTACGATATCTCCCGGCGACAGCACCACATATTACGAAGCGATTAACGATACGAATGCGAAGTTCGAAAGGCGAGTAATAACACTTGACGATTCTTGTTCGAACGCTATTTTTGTTTCAACGAGTTTGCATCAGTCTAATTTTGATCTTGATTTGGTATGCAAAAATACATGACGATAACTTTCATTCATATTTAATGAAAATATCAAATATATCACAGTAATGCAGACACATCGCAACGGCGAACCACAGTTACATAATGTAAAAACACAGAAGAATTCTTTCAGCGCAACAGCGCACTCTATACTATGAAAAGTTCGAACACAAACTATTCACTTCGAGTCAAATATAGTTTATTCTGTTTTCCGATTCAAACGAATGATGCCCGCTCAGCATATTATCTTAATTTATCATGCATGTTAGAAATCTTGTCTTTGTGATTTTATCTTACTTTTATTTACATCTAACCTAAAATACTATATAAATTATAAGCCCGTCATAGACCGAGTGAATAGAAACACAAATGATAGTAGTTGTATCCCAATTTATGTTCTGGAAAACGGATTTTCTTGGTTTTTCTCATGTGTAGTATAAGAACCATTAATAATGTAGCCTTGGATAGTATTTGAATCATTTCTTCTAGAACGTCCACCATCAAAGTGCTAATCCTACCTTAGGCTGAGTCTTCGCTTGCTTTACCATAACTGATTAACGAACGTAGAGAAAGTATAAGTCTTCTTAATTGTTTTCGTACCAAATTGCTATAATGCTGAAAACTGTTATACATATATATATATATATATATATATATATATATATATATAAGTGTCCTGCCATACATATATATATATATATATATATATATATGTATGGCAGGACACTTTATTAATAACCATTAGCTTTGCGCCACTACAAGGGTCGAAAGTAGTGTTCATTTCGTTATGGAAGCAGCTAATAGGTGGCCACCATTGCCTACTATGAGAGGACGGACTGTTATAACTATGCACCATGCCTTCTCCGGGATTTGAATCCGAGCCCGGGAATCGCTACGGCAGTAGAGATCACTTAGTTTTTGAGAATAATTGCATTTTAAACCGGAATATGTTAATTAGGAGGGCATTTGTTCTATAATTAAGATAAATTATTGCCTAGATAAGAATTTATTTAGATAGATAAGAATCATTATAAATGAATACGTAGTTTTGCACAATTTAGAATTGTATTGAAAAAATTTAAGAATTTGTTTTCTTCCTTCATTTTTAATCCTCTGGGAGCCAAGTTATTATTTAGAAAACATTTGATTCTGTGGATAATAGTTAAATAGTGTATATATTGCTACGGACACACATAATGAGGTGCACAAACTGTTATAAGGACACGAAGTTAGATGTATCGAAGTGGACAAGTAGTATTTGCGTGAACTTAACAAAAGTATACTTCGAATTTATCAAAATTAACTTAGAATCCAGTTTATATGAACATAGAATAGTCTACACAACATCATGTACTTTGGGCTATGTAACTATCAACTGCCTGAACTGATGTGACTGATCTATTCTGTGGATAACTGCAACAATAATACGGACACACATCATTAGGTGTGTAACTGATAAGAACATGAAGTTATGACGCATTGAAGAAGACATAGGTTTAGAAACTGGTTAATATATAAGTTCCACTCTCCACAATATATATCCTTATCCATGACAATGTAATGATTTATTAATTGTATAGTTTTTTCATTCAGATTATTATGTAACAATTATTATATAGATGACACTGTTAATTTAGAATTGTAATATTACTATCAATGATTCATTGAATGCCGCCGGCAGTGGATGGTAGATTCTTTTCATGTTTTGGTGTAGAACCTTAGATCGGAGGTCCATGCGATGGCGTTTCGGTCACTAACTACTATACCGGCTGGGCGGCTTATAATACTGTTACTTTTTGACAACGGAAACAATTATATATATTCACATGTCCAACCCAGGAGGATGTTGCAACATAATAAAATATGTCGCCTATATTTAAGGGGTACTTTAATGTTTAATAAAGTAAATGCAGCTTTACAATTAAGTTAAAGGAAAATATATTAATAGCGTATTGCGTCTAACGCAATATGGCAATATTTTTGCTGTAGTATGTTGAAGCATAGTAAAATCAGATGTGTTTTTATACAGTTACAAATGATTAAAAATATATTTGATACTCAATATATATATCAATTTATTTTTCACTACACACTTTTTATTGTCTAAAATACGATTGACATTAGAAAATCAAATGCGTTTTATGTAGCTACAAATGACTAAAAATATATCTCGTCTTCTATATATCTTTCAAACAGCTAGGCAATTTACATTGTAACTTTTGCTTATATTCTGAAAAGATCTTCTTTAAAATACTCTTACAAAATTAATAAAAATTATTTCTTTACAAATCCAAGTCGAAACTTTCTGATTAAGATGCATTAGACATTCAACAGATATATTCGAAGGAAAGAATAGATAATAGAAAGATAATGCAGACTTTAAAGAATTCAGTAAAGCGTAAAAGCTGACTAAACCACTTTAACTCGAAACCAGCCTTTCTATGATGGATTGTACTTCTTTATGAGAAATGTGTGCAGCCTGTTTCGATCGGTTAAGAACGGACGGTTATTTGGCCCCGAGCCACAGAAAATGACCCAATACATGTTGCGTGGGCTTCGTCTAAAAAAAGTGCTCTACACAGGTGATGTCAGCTTGGATGACACGTCATCAGTTAGTGACAGTATTAAAGGTTTGATTTTTAAAAAATAGTAAGATTGTATTAAGAACGAATGCCATAAAACTGTCAACGATCTATGCTGAGTCAAACTTAGAAACAAATAGCAAAGACTTTTATAAGACATTAATTGCACCATACATATATTTCTGTTAAAATCGAATGTTTCTATTGCACCATACATATATTTCCGTTATCTTAAATATCCACTGCTTAAATAATATAACAGGGAGATGCTATTCTATTAATAATTTAATAATGTAATAATTTTTCGCCATTAATGGAAGTTTTATGACCAAATCTAGAACATACGTAGATTATTTTATCTATTTTAATAATAAACTCAGACAAGTTTAGGAAAGACTAAGTTTTTCATACTAAATTGCTTCTGGCGACCCTCGCTACAATGACCACTTAGGGTTCTGAATGATTTTGATCCTCAAAGAAAGTAGTAGTCTTATAGAAGTGACATTGAACATCGATGCTTATTTATGCTGTGAGAAAGAGTGGTTCGCTTTCAGAGATGGTCGTCCTAGAGAGGTAGTCTCCGACAAAGAGTACTTCCATAGGACATGATACTAAGCTAGAGATCAATGCCTAGAAAATGTATAAGGATTGAGAATTTCAGAAATCTCTGAGTTATTTGTAGCAGTTTTAACCATCTTTGTCGACTAGGCATTTTCATTCTGCTAAATATCTTTTAATGACTGTTGGAAATGGTTATAATGGTGGGTGAACTATACCCATCGTATCTGTTTCTGCCTAAGTAAGTTTGGTAATGGCATTTTTGTTCACAAAATGCATAGAATTTTGAAAAGATTTCCTTTTTGAAGGGGACAAACTCTCTCATATTTGCAGTGAGTATAAGTAAAGAAAATGTAAATTATATTATAGCCATTACTCCTGGTATCGTTGAATCGTATTTTTATTAACAACATACATATCTACAGCTGACATCTGCATAACAACTGCTACTCTAGCTCTTTTTTTTTTCAGCAAAATACTCTTCTGTTATAAATATGTCATTAAAAATATATCTTTAAGTGTAAGCTTCTACCACTGGGAACTTAAATCTTCTAAATTTTAACATATTTATTTTATAGACAATATTTGCCAGATATTTAGCTGTTTGCATGAATTGTAGGATTTTAATTTATATTTCTAATATTTATTTTTAAGTTTTTCCTTTACCTTCTAATTTGCTACCTACATTTCTCTACCATAATGAGTTTTCAGTATTACGCTTTATGCAAATAAGGCTAAAGACAAGTATTTAAGCTGAAGTCGTGGAGACTTCAGTAGGGGAGCGTGTTCTGACTTTCGGCCACGTTGTTGATTAAAGCTTGATATTCTACAGTCGTACTTAATAGGTGCCAGCTAGTATACACCAGTGATTCTTAAATTAAGGGCCAAATCTGCGAGTTTGAATCTGTGAAGCTTTGGCTGATTGAATTTAACTATTATTAATTTTAAATTTTTATATTTTGAGTTCAAGCCGAAGTAGGGGCTTCTTGTACGCCAAAGAGACTTAATATTTTGAGTTTTAATAAAATGGTAGTTTAACCTTTCTCCTGAGTTGTTACTTACATACAACGGAAAATAGTCGCTATATTGTTCTTCAGTATTCTAGTATTCAAAGAACTCTATTTCAGCTAGGATATTACAACATGACAAATTGATAATATCTGGAAGGATTGTTGTATGTCATCATACGAAACTGTGTGGTGTAACACTTAGGTAACTTAGCCAATTAATATTTCACGTTAATTAATTTTGAGTATATGAGTATTTCCTATAAAAAGCCTATACGCACCTCATCAAAATTTATCCAGATTAGCCAATGTTGGTCTGGAAGTAACGGATCATCCGTAAAAGTATAAAAGCACTAATTAAGCCTGTCTAGTTTGCAAGTTATTTAAGCCATTAAAGATGCAATAAAATAAACTACATGATCTTCTATTCCATTGTTTCCTGGAACTCCATTACCTATTCCAGTGTTTCACAATGGGTATATTATCTTACTGATTACGTTTTAGAATTGTTTTTTTTAGATCTATTCCCACGCAGATATGTAAAATAGAAAAATATACTCAAATTTGCTTTTTAAGGTAATTTTTGGATAATTACAGAAAAATTAGAAGAAGTTGTTCTTCAAAAATCATGGATATAAATTGATAGAAATGAACAATATGTTTATGTGAAGAAGGTAAAAAGCTTCCTTCTATTTGATTTTTATGAAATGCTAGAAATTTTATGAAATTGAGGTTGAGGTCTTCTATTCAAATAAGATACTTTTATCAAAGCGAAAAAATGCTGCGTTAAGTCTTTTGCAGACTGCGCTAAGAAGAAGAATACAGTTACTATTGCAAATGGCAACATCAGCATCCTTTCATTACTGTTTTCGAAAAAAGTTGTTTCTAACAAAGTTCTGTTTGCTTGTAACGGCAAATAATGCATATATGCTAAATCTTAATTCCCCTTAGCTATGCGGGACGCAACTTTTGGTGGCTTATTCTACTAGATTTAGGCAAATGTGTCCAGGTTTACACATGGTGCACCACAGGGAGCGACAGATTAACGCTCGTGAAGAATATGAATCTCTGTGCCAATTTTGATCGAGAATCTTGTCAGAAATAAATCCAAGAGTGCCATGGTGCCCGAAAGCTCTTTTGTAATTCCTTTAATTACTGAGACTTACTTTTGGTTCGAGAATATTTTATCTGCCCCTTCGCGCGGAGCACAATAAGATTTCAAAAATCCCTGACATCTCCGAGTTTCGAATCCGGGTCCAAGGTTATGCTAGTGGACTCTTTTAATACCATCTAAATACGGAGGCCTGATCGCAAAAACCAATCAACTAATATTTTATTTCATTCGTGCATATGCAGACAAGAAAGCAAGCGTTCAATGTTTTATACCATGAATGATTCTAATATTATGCGTTTTAATAGTAATGAATAATTAAACTATGTTTTTAATATATGGTATAAAATTACTGACTGTCATTATCTTCAGAAACGTTATGCATCATAATTAGTTTTAGAGTTATTTAGTGGCAATCTAAAAATCTTCACTATTGTGTACAATGACAATGATATTCAGTACATTGCAAAATTATTTTTTAAATCTTTATTTCAATTTGTCATAACTCGTAAAAAGTGCATGACCAGTGGTATAATATGTGGTAAAAAGGTGCATGGTAATTGGTATCATAAGTAGTAGAAGATGCATGCTATGTGTAAAATATTTAACTCTTACTAAATATGTGCAAATTCGATATTTCTAGCACATTTTCTATGCCATATACCTCCTTAAAGTATAAAAAGTCTTAATTTTCATATTATATGGGTGTTGTGCCAACAGGTTTACATGTAAAAAGAAGAAAATCTTTAAAGATACTGGAACAAGCTTTTAGCAGAAGAATTTGAAATTTCACTCATAGGATAAACGAAAAAAAAAAAAAAAATACTACTACTTTATCTTTTTTTTTTCCTTCATACCCTCCGTAGGAACTAGAATGGCAGCTGGCAACTCGCCTAAATTCTTCAGTAGGAAAAAAAAAATCTTTCTTAGCCCGAATTGAAGAATAAAGATTTTGCCTGCGAAATAATTTCTTTGGCACATCTTACCGTTTTTGAATTTATGTTCGAAATGAAGGGAAAAAAATGTTCCCCACAATTTCCGTTTAAAAGAAGCGTTCACATGTCTCGAGATGTTATATTTTTCATTTTTAAAAAAATGTTTGCTTCTAGTAAACACGCAGTTCCTTTGTTTAGGTGAGAATTATGTAAGAGAAAAATGTGTTATTGCCAATTTTTCTAACATAGCCTATCCATAACACTCATAAACTAAGAGAATAGAAAAAAATGGATATAAAGTGATTTGTTAATCTGAAGTTTTCGAAATTGTTTTTGACATCCTTCTGTAAATAAATAATGGGGAAGATACACTGTAGAATGTCAAATTTTCTTCTTAAGCCCTTTGAAACTTTGAAATTGAGATAAATTGCATAGACTTTGCAGAATTTTCTTTAAATTTTTGTGACAGCTTGGTATCAGCGTTCAACTCGAGTGAAACTGAACTGGTCATGCGCAAGCTCAGTTTCTCCATGATCCATTAAGCCATTCATTAATTAATATTGATCCTTTATTTTATACAAAATTTTAATTTGGTAGATTGCATGCTTAAAATTACCTTTAACCAGTAATTACTAATTTATTTCAGCTGTTAGTCAAACCAGAAGTAATAAACAGCATGTATTATTTATTAGAAACCTTAAAAAAAGTTCAGCTTTGAAACTAAATCTATTACACGGAAGTATTTCAATAAAAATTTGTTTTGTTTAAGTGTTTCCATCATTCTTTACAATATTTAGCATGCTTTACTTTTATTTAATCTCTTTACTGTAGACATATCGTAAAGTACTGATTGTACAGAAGCTCCACACAATGTCTTTCAGATTGACAAGTGAGTTATCGCTCTGACCTAAATTGAGATGACAGAGTCTTCGCAAGGTTGAAATAGCATTTTTATTGAATACTTTAAATTAACAGAAGCCACAGTTTGAGCTACACACAATAAAGAAATTATCCGTAACGTATCATTTATATACCATCGACCTTGTATGGCTATGTCAAAATTCTTTTTGTTGCAATGAATTCCTGCTTGAAGGAAAGAGACAATTCTTGCAAACCTCTGGTAGTCCCCAGGAGTCTCTGCTTTCCGTCAGCTGACACCTGTGATACATATAATATTCCACCATTTGTGGATATTTAAAATAACATTAGATTTAAGAATTGTATAATGTGTATTGTGGTGAGAACTCCAAAAAGCAGTAAAGGTTTATTCCTTAGAACTAGTTAATAAATTTAAAAATGTACAACATTAGACGTGCATATTTATGTTTTGTACACCAACTTTATTTATAAACAATTTCAGAGTCATCAACTCATTATCAAACCAATATTTTAATAAAATTTATGTTTTGTACACCAACTTTATTTATAAACAATTTTAGAGTGATGAATTCATTATCAAACCAATATTTTAACAACATTCATGAAGATTTTTCTCTTGAAATGAAAATTATTATAAAATTAAGACAAAAACATTATTTCTCATTCGTAGTTACATATGAAGAAACCTTCAGTTCCATCTTATCAGCTTGAGAAATCGATTCAACATAGTAATATAGAGTTTTGCATTTTTAATTATATTTAATTTCCTCTGCATACTGAATATCTATTTATCTGTATTAATAATAATTCTCCATCGCGAACAGGAGAATAGATCAATAAAATAACTGTAACATCGATTCGTTATCGTTAACTACCCAGCATCTATATAATATCCTTCAATGTAGTACCTTATTTATATTTTATCAGTGCAACAAAGCAAAACTCTTGTATTTACTCTTATATCAGTGTATTTCTTAGTATCATATGGATACGTCTGAATAGCAAAGATTCCGCTTAATTAAGGATTTGCCATTTGAGAAAGAACTACCCTACATTAGTTTGACTTTTATTAAAAAATGAGATTATTATAATTGTTTATATTCATCAAATCTCTGCAATTAAGAAACTCAGAGTATGCATAAAAAGGAGCCCTCCGCAAAATATAAGCAGAGCTAAGCTCCTTAGCGTCTGTGGATTAATGTATTTTAAATTCAGCATGGGAATTATTTGGGGGTTTATAGATATTTTATATTCCCTCTCCTTCTCCACCATCAACAATAAGGAAGCATAAAAAGAAGAGAGAGAAAAGAAGCTACAATTATTGTTACGTTCCAAAATCTGTATTTTTCCCTCAGTTACTGAATCAAACTTGGTCACGATCCTGCGATTTATCCAGGGATCCAGATGATGCATAAATTTCCCAAAGAGACATACAAGAGTCTCATCATCTGTGAAGACCCAAACACAACCATTCGCTGAGTACGATTATGTGATTCTGAATCCTTTAACTTTGGTATTGATAGCTGGCTCGTTTTAGAGCATTGTTCAAGAATTGTAGTATTGTGAGGTAGCAAAGATTGTAAAGTTGGCTTCTGTAGAATGGTCACTTCTCTGTTACTAAAATTAAGTAATGCTTTTTATTTATAAATAAAAGTCTAAACTTTTTGTTTGCTTTTCAAAATTATTTTTACGATAAATTCCGTGAGATTCAAATTAGAAAACCTGATATGCACATAGAAACCAATATTATTTAATGGTTAGCGGATTTGCTTGAAGTCGGATGCGATTTGTTATCCGCAAACGCAGACATTGATGATAGTTCCAAATTCTGACGTTTCTCTTCGCTAACCTCCATTTTCCAATTTTGCAAGCTAGATATATTTTAACGTGCAGATTTAAATATACTTGTTATTTTGAACTGAATAAATTCGAAGTCACATACGATTTATTTCATAACATTAATGTTCAACTATGTCCACTTTTATTACAGAATTCCGCATTCAGTGCGAACGTTTTCCTCCTCCGACTACAATGCTTCTGCAGTAAGCGGCAAAAAAAAGTCCATTCTGAATTTGATACAAACATTTCATGGAAATACATTTCCGTTTGGCGGTAGATAATAAAACAACTTCCGCAACTAATAAAACGACTTCCTGTAATCCTGAAGCCTGAGTGAATAAAACGTTGCTACGTGACGGAATGTGAGAGAAAGATGAAAAAAAAGACGTTGTAAAAGGGGAGGAATTGACCGCATTTACGAACTCTCTGAACCTACCCACTCCCATCATCAGTCGTGATAATATTCATCGCATCATCATTCTTTTCTCCATCAGGAAAAATTCATCCGCTTTCGGTTTTTCGTCGACAAGCAAAATCCATCTCCTAATTATTATTCGGGCACGTCTTTGCCTGTCTTCAGTTTTCTCGGGTTTCTTTTTCCGTTTGTTCAACAATGCAGACCAGTTGCTTAACATTTCATTGCGATTCTTTCTGAACACTTTACGTCAGAAAGCAGATGAAAGTAATCATTTTGTAAATAAATTTTTCATTTTCGATAAACGAAAACCTACTTTCCAAATAAAAACTGTCTTCTTACATTGCAAAAGGAAACTGGGAAAAATTAATTAATAATTTTAAAGCATTGGTTTATAAGCAGTTTCATTTACGTTTATGCGGTTGTCTTATCCCTACTGTTGAATCATCGTTCTTCGTAGAATAGATATTTTAGTTAGTGCCCGGTGTTTAAGAGCTGTCACAAATCAGAAAATCAAATTTCCTGAACACTGTCTTTTTCGGAACTGTGGCACAGACTTCGCCTAACCTTAATAATATAAAAATGATCCTTTTTCTCTTTATTTACTGATTTTGGTGGGAGCATGATTTGAGTTTTTGCCATCTTTACATTGTAGCAAAACATTTTTGTTGTATCCATTTACGTTGATAATACTGTTATTGTTGGATAATTTATGTTGTAGCAAAACATTTTTCATACATCTCCCAATAAGTTTACTTCTACGAATTGCAGTTGGTCCGTTTTTAAAGCTTTATTTTGTAGGCCACAAGATAATAAAAACTTAATAAATGTTTTATTTTATTGTTCAGCTTGAATAATTATTTAGTCTTTGCTTGAAGTTGTAGAAAGAGGAAGATTCTCTTAAATATCCTAAAGAGTCCAGTAACAGAAATAAGCGGGACGTTTTATAAATTTGCAGTTCTCCATTCGAAGGTTTGACTACAGAACCTTCTTCTTCAGCTTCAGGAGTAATGCAAAGAATATCCTTACGCGATACAAACAAAGTTCCGCGGCTGAAGGGAAATATTCTGTATTTGTTTATTAGCAGTTTTTTAAAAGCTACTGTAATGAAATCTTCGAAACTACTACTGAAAATTTTAAAAGGTTTACTGTTGATTCTTGTTGTTTAAGCTCTCTAATAATTGTTATTCGACGTGTTATTTTTACTTTAACTTAGAACCGTGCTTTTAGAAGAACAAGTTTAAGATAAGATAATAACTAAACGTTACAACTTCCTTTAAAAAAACCAGTATAATTTTAAGTGTTTTAGCTATTCTTTCTTGAACGCCTATAATTTAATTTTCAGGAAACCTCAGAAGATAACGCATCTGAATCCCGCCACTCTGTTACTTTATACTCGGTTTTCATTATGAATATTACAATGTACAAATAAATTAATGCGAAACAAAATAATAGAGTTCTGAAGTGCTTGAAGTTGATAAAAAACAAGTTAAATGTTTGGGAGCATTAATTTTCCAAAAGGAGCAACTCAAAGTTATCGACAAAGTATTGGGGAGACAGGATTAGTTACCATGTTCATCAGCGAAAGTTGTATTTCGGCAGCATCTGCAAATCCTGACTTTCACCTGACTCTGGCAACACCAAACAGTTACCGAAATGTAATAACAAATCATTGGGTGACGCATCTTATTATGCAAATAGAATTATTTTTCAGGCAAACAGCATGCAAGCGAGTGAATGCGTGTAGTCGTTTTGCTATAAAATTGTATGATGCGTCTCCTGATTTGTGATCCTTGTAGACAACATTTAACATAAGGCATCAAATGTATTGTGCATTATCCCCAAATGAATCCTTATTTAACATACTCACGATTCACAATATTGGAAGGACAACCAGAGCATTCCGTAGACGTGATCGGAGTACAATTTTAGCTATTTTGAATCTATGATTTGAGGATATGTTATGTTACGTTCCCATGATATCTGTAAAAAGACCTCATCTGGCTTCATTAGGGTATGCACAAGAGAATGTCCTGCGGCAGGCGCAGCTATCACAAATTTTGACTTGTTAGACAAAATATCCGGATTGAATACTGCAGATTCCAATCGCAGGATACTACGAAATATTTTCTATGTCGTAAGGTTACCTGATCTCAATATGCATGCATTGGGTCAGATAAGAAAAATGGTCAGAGACTATCTGACCTTATAAGGTATTTCTCCCGCCTTCTTGGTATGCCTTCGTGGTGCGGCGGTCTGCACGCTGAGCGCGTATTCCAGAGGTCTGCGGTTAGATTCCAGGCGAAGGCGTTGCTAATTTTTCATCTTGCCTGCCTAATGTCTCTACAACTTTTTCAGAGTTTAAATTCTTATTTTATGTAAATTCATTAATTAGCACATTTTAGGCTTTGCTACTAAATAGAGCTTAATAGTAGCATTTTTTCGTTTCTGAACTTTTATTTACTCTAATATTTTTTAATTTCAAAACTTTAGTTGCTCTAACAGATTTTAAGACCAAAAGTTTCATCTTATTTTTTACTTTTACTTTTTTTTCATATGTTGGATTCCTTCTCTTTTACATGTTTTTTGGACTCGGTCAGCTTGAAATGAAAATTATTATTATTATCTGTTTTTGATGTTATAATTTTTTAAATAAGTATTTAACCCGCCCGTAGGCCTCAGAATTTACACTTTTTTGGCATATGTTGGATTGCTTGTATTTATAGTTTTTGGTTTTTGTACTTGGTCTTCTTAAAATGATATTTTTTATGTTTATGCTAGAATTTTGTAATTGCTTACCTTCGCCTCTTGGGGTTGGACTGATAAAGACACAGATTACTTGAGTGAGATTATTTGAAGTTTTAATCTTTAATTCGTGTATTTATTGGTTCAAAAACAGGCTGATTTAATTACTTTAAATTTATTTAATTACTTGTTTTCATTACACCAACCCCTTGGTGAAGATTCTTTTTGTTTTTGGCATGTTTCCCTCCTTTATCCTAGAGTTTATCACTTCTCCTATTTGGTTTTTACATAGGCTTATACCGAACTAAATACTGGTAGAATTTTAAACGTATTATTTTTTAATTTATTTTACATTCCTGGCACCGCTTGTTGGTACTTTCAGCGTATAATTGGAATAGGTTTTGAACTGCTGTTTTACCTTGTATTTTTTCATAATGCATATATTTAATAATCTTCCGAGAGAAATACTGGAGAGCTCGGCTCAAGATGAAGGATTTATAGAATTACTGTAATTTTAGTTTTATTACCTTTTTCTCCTATTTGTATTTCTGATTACAGTGGTCTTCTAATCTGCTATTCGAAATAAAAAACAAATATTAAAAAATCAACTGTAAAATAAATTAATATATATATGTGTGTGTTTCTAAGATATAAAGTACATAAGAAAGATTCTGATTTTAATTTTAGTTGCAGTAATCCCTTTTAACCTTTATTATAATCTGAGCGCTTCTCCATTTCTCTTCTAAAAATAGTATTTATTTATAATATATCAATCTGAAAAGCTTGATTTCAAAACTAACCAACGTCATCGTTTTTTACTTAACCCTGCAATGCAAACACCTCTTATCTAAACACAGATTAAGATTTTTTATAAAGAACCAACATCTTTTATTTCTTCTCCGCATGTGCCAAATGCTAATTCTCTCTTTGCTTGCTTTGCATATAGCCTGATCTAATACACGCACGCACGCGCACACACACGTATATCTATCTACATACATTTTTGCATACACTTAGAGAATACTGCAGTTTGTAATACATGCAGACATTTTTGTACTGTTGAAGAAACTGTTAAGGACCTAATTAGTGTGTGCAATTCATGAAACGAGATAAATATTTTAAATTTATCATTTTAATATAATTACGTATATGTTAAAAATCCGTAAGGTAATTTAAAATAAATTAACATATGAATTGTAAAATAATTAAATATTTTCAAGTACTTATTAAATAAAAAAACTGCAAAATAAGTTGAAGGGATATTTTAAACAGGTGATAGGATCCCCATTAACTGCAATAATGTCACTTGTATATTAGAGACAAAATGATAATATTCAGTGTTTCTTGAAGTATCATGAGCCCATTCCGAAATTACCGAGAAATGAAGCCCATTTTTTGTTGGTCTCTCATGATTGAAATAAATCATTTCATCTCGTTAGGCAAGAAATATAAATTTAGTTTTCTAAATTTTTCAGTGTTGCAAAAACGGTTTATTCACAATTCCTTGTATAAAGTCATTTTTGTTTATGAAAGATGTGCAATATATATCTTACGAAGTGACTTGTCTTCATCCTCTAGTGGGAATTTCTGTTGTGTGAGACTGTTCTAAACATTAAAATATGATATCTAAAGCAGTGTCATAATAACTCTCAAAAATTCTATTGCACCAAATTGCAGAAAATCTATTTATGAAAATCTATTTATTATTTAAATCTATTTATTCTTTTTATTATTTATTATTTATATTTTTTATCCATTTTAAAGGAAATTTACTCGTATTCAGGTTACACATGAGGAAAACTACAAAAACCACATGAAGCCAGCCTATATACCTGGGTTACTTTTACAAGTGTTTAGAAATATTATCTACTTTTAGCATCCGGTGGGAGTAGACGAATGAGGACAACAGGTTTTCTCCGTTTCCAAAAGTTTATTATAAAATTTTCTCTTTTTGTTGAGCGTTTTCCTCTTTATCTCCATTCTGAATATGTTCCAGACTTCTCTATAAAATATCTTTACATGAAACTGCATAGCAGATTCTCTTTAGAAGTTCTTCATTTAAAAATATAGTAACCGCTGTTCTTTCATCTGTAGTAACATCTGCTTTTGGTAGATGAATTGCTAGATGAGTATGCTATCCTTTACGATAGCTATCAAATATACAATCGAAAATTTTGTATATTGTTTTTACTAGCGTTGCGAAAATACGCAACGGCTCAGTCAGCTGCGCAATGAGCGTAGAATGATTTAACCATTCCTGCTCATTTTACCAGACCATTTTATTAGAGACAGTTGATTGCAAACCTTCATGTGTCAAACCTGTTCCAAAATCGTCAATCGGATTTAATTACACTTTTAGCAATCCCGTACGTTTCTGATCTTCTAGATTACCAATCTCATTTTCTTAATTATTATGTTCCTATATTTCAGTCGGAGTCTGTTGTTATTTATAAGAAAATTCGAGCAGTATGATATTATAAAATGCCAATGTATTTTTTTATTTTACGGGGAGAGAATCTTTACTGTTTTCTAGAATTCAATATAATTACTTTTATTTGTGTCTCTTGTAGGCAAAGCAAAATTCTTTTGCTATAATAGGAGGTAATTTCTTGTTTAAAGGTCAGTTTAATATATATATATATATATAAATATGTAGCTATATTTCTCTATATATATTAAGCTATAGAAAACTTGATTTTTATAGCTCGCTGTCATTGAGGTCTATGTTAATCACTGATATTTAGTATATGTTTTCTCCAGACGAAAGCCTGTACTCCATAAAGGCAAGAGTGAATAATCAAAATCGTAAAAACAACCTTGTACTTAGCGTAAGTATATTGAAACACTCAATCGATTTCGAGGGCAGCTAAAGGTCCCTCCTCATCAAGAGAAAGAAATACCTAGAAAGAAGAAAAATAAAGGGGAAGGAGTCTCAGAAATACGTGGTCCTTATCAGCACTGCACGTGGTTATAACCGGATTTTTAATCAGAGTTACACTGGCCGCCTACTTTTACTGAGCCAGGCTATCTGATCAAACATGTAACACAAAGGACAGGAAAATTAGCGAAGTTAAAAATAGGGAGCGAGGGGCAATTGCACCTTCACGCTCAAAATCTGAACTTCGAATGAAAAAGTAAAAGTAGGCGGCCAGTGTAACTCTGATTAAAAATCCGGTTATAACCACGTGCAGTGCTGATAAGGACCACGTGTTTCTGAGACTCCTTCCCCTTTATTTTTCTTCTTTCTAGGTATTTCTTTCTCCTGATGAGGCGACACCTTTAGCTGCCCTCGAAATCTATTGAGTGTTTCAATATACTTACGCTAAGTACAAGGTTGTTTTTACGATTTTGATTGTCACATTAGCGTGTTTGTCTTCTAGTCTAAGAGTGAATAATTTGAATTGTGGAAGGCTTACTATTTCAACTGCGAAATATGTCTCTATTGTATAGTATTTGGTCAAAGATTTTGTTTAAAATTTGCTTATAAATAATAATCTCGGCGAAATTTGCATCTTGAACTCGTCCTGATTTTCGGAATATTTAAACTATGTGATATATGAATATGTTCACATCAGTTAAACAGTTTTCCCTGGTCACTATGCAAAACTTGAGCAACTGTAACTTACATATAGTACTCAAATTAACTGAACGTAATATTCAGTTTTAGTCATTAGTTAACATAAAACGTTAATAAGCTACAAGAACAACGTTCAAAGATATGGGAATAGAGATTGATGTTTTAAAGTTTTTTTTTTTCTACTGAAATGTTAATTAAATCAAAATACTTAGTAGATTATTTATTTATGAAAAATTAATTTACGTCTTAACAAAAAAATCAGTTCATTTGCTCTTTAATAATTAATATATTTAAATTTCTTCTTATCTTTATTGAAGTGAAAAATGTTTTTCATTCGAACAAAATAAAATTTGAAAAGAAACTGAAGAAATATAAATAAAAGAAGGAATAATAAAATCCCATGTGAATCAGTTTTTAAGAGACAGTTCATGTAAATAAGTCATGAAAATAGGGAAATGTTTAAGGAGTGAAGGGAGGAAATATCTCATCTCTCGCTCCTTTCTTTCTGTAATAGTTCTTTCTGTGAATTTTCGGGATTCAAAGCGAAAGAATCTCGAACTTTGATTCACTTATTTACTTATTTTTTTTTATCTGAGTTTGTTACTTTAGCGCAGCAATTTGAGAGATTTTAAACTGGAAACGTCTTTTATTCCCTCGTGAATTTTTTATAGGCTTATGGTCAGTGGCAAAGAAATACAAGTGCAGTTACACAATGTTAAATGTGAATTCGAATGTGTGTTAAATACAGAATGGTCAATTTAATAGCTGCTGTTTTGGTACCTTTCGTTATGCTGTCAAGACATTTATCATTTTTACTGGCAAGTCTTAATTATAAAACCTCTAATTTGTCTTTCAAGTTAAAATAGTACTAATTAGGTGATTCAAAAGCATAAGCATTCTTTATAGTATTTTATGGCTTTGTTATTTTTTATCTTAGACGCCCACACGAGAAAGTGGTTAGTAACTCTGACTGCCGTAATGAAGGGCCCGGGTATAAATATGCAACTGACATCTAATATCGCATTATTTTAAAACTCAATATTCAAATCAAATAATAAAGAAATCCGCTTACCTGTCAAACGCAGCATTGATTCTCACATTCTGTCATTTTATCCAAATTTTATTAACGACACAAATAAATACATTTACAATAAAGAAACACATACAAATTTAGTTTGACTTTAGCAACTTAATGTACTTTCGTTTTACATTCTCACAGTCAGCAATGTTTTAAACTACTCAAAAAAATTCAGGCGCACACAGCGCCATCTGGTGCAATAAAGTTTCTACACTGGGTTCGAATTACGGAGAATGCACGGATGTAAATTGTCTGCTTCTTCCCACGAAGCAACGGTGGCCCATGCATTAGGTGCCTCTAATACTGAAATTATAAGGCATGTTATTTTAGTTAAAAACTAACCAATTTTGTTCAGTTACTTAGCTTTTCTATCTTCCCTCTTTTACATTTCCTGCTAGACTGTTATTTCACTTTCCCGTGATATGCAAAGTATTCTAGAAATGTACTATTTAAGCTTGCTATTTTACCGCCGTGCATTTTAATTGCCGGCTTGCGTACGTTGACGGTATGGCTAGGAGCCAACTCTCTTTAATTATCTCTGTGTAGCTTCAGTTGATTATTTAGTTTCAATTTTATATTTCTATTTTGAGTTGCAGTCAGAGGTATTGATAAAGTTGTAAGCACCAGGAATTCCGTCTGTAAATTCTTTCATGAGTTGAATAAAGAGCCTTTTCACCCTTCCTACCCCTTATCATTGGTATAGCTTGAACTTAGCAAATAATCGCTTCCACAGTTCAAGTAATGATTTAGTAACAAAGTAAAGTTAATTTAGCTATAATTTTACAAAGTGACCACACTGTAAAAAAAAATCTGTAAAGTTACTAAGAAAAGTCGTGGAAACTGGGATGCCATGGATTATTTGAGTAATCAAAACAGGAATTTTCTTAGTAACTTTACAGAGATTATACCTGTAATGGTTACAGATGTTTGACATGTAATGTTACAGGAAGTTATTCTGTAGGCATAACAAAGTTTTTGTATGTTGATTACCGAAGCATATGCCTGTAAAGGTTACAGATCTTTGGTCTGTAATGTTACAGGAAATTATCGTGTAAGTATAACATGTTTTTCATATGTGATTTACCAATGTAAACATCTGTAAAGATTACAGGAAATAATAGTGTAAGTAGATCGTAATTTTTGAATGTGAATTACTAAAGGGAATATTTGTAGATTACTAGTGTTCTGCTTGTAAGGTTATTGCAAGTGATTATGTAAGAACATGTATTTTCATGTGAAATTTTAAAGGATATATATGTAAAAGTTGCAGATAATTTACTTAAAAGTTCTTCCAAATAATTATGCATATAGAACATATTTGTCTTATACAAAATACAAAAATGATGTATTCCTAAATATTAAATATTTTGATTGTAATATTACTATAAATAATTACACATGTAGAACATATGTTTTATGTGAAATGTCTACAGCTACTGCTTGTAACAAAATATGCTGCATTTATTTATTTGTGGGGAAAGGGAAGTTATGTAACTTTAAATATTAAGTTTTTTTTTTTAAGGAAAAATACCTTAGATTTTCTAAAAGATATACAACATTTTCTTTCAAAATATTTCCAATGTTAAAAAGAAGCTCAAATTTTATGTTTTTCTTACATCTGCATTACTTTCATTTATTGAATTTTAAGACATCTCAAAGTTACATATGCATCACGAAATAGCTGGAAAAAAAACTTGTGTATTAGACTTAATGGTTTTTTGGCAATAAATTAGTAATGTTCTAGAATTCCCCCACTGAACACTGGTAGTTCGGTCCGAGGTTCACATCCCGCGAATGGGCTGGTTGTATGGGTATTTTCATGGTTTTCTCCATGTGTATCATGTATATAAGTCAGTTTCCCTTCGAAAGTCCTCCACAAAGGCATTTCTCCACTTAGGCAGATAGTCCTAGTGTGTTTTGCCATACTTAAGTAAACTAAACCAAATCATTCTCCTTATATCCAACAGTGTAATCTAAAGAGACTGCAATTGGATATGATTACAGTAAAAAAATATTTTAATGAAATTGTTTCAATAAACAATTCTAAATATTTTTTCAAATTCTAAAAAAAATTACTTATGTAACTCAACAATGAACTTAAATTCAGTTATCACAAGTTATCCAAAATTATTTTCATGCTTAATTGCATTATTCATTTTAATTACAACATATAATTCTTTTAGGCATAAATGCTTTTTAATCTCTTCTGCTACTGACCATTAATTGAAATAATAGATTAATTAATCGGACAGTTGTACAGGTATTTTCCCAGATTTAAAACTTTATTAATAACTTACATTCTTCTCATTGAATACAAAATTGAAGAATTAGTTAGTCCTAAATTTAATTTTTCAAGTATTCCTTCTACTAAAACATTTATTGCCTACAGGCAGCCAGACAGTAAGCTGAACACTAGCATTTGGCTCTAGATTTAAATCCTAGAGAATGGGCTGCCTGTGTAAATGTTTGTGTAACATGAAGTTTTCCTTAAAATATTCCTTTCCTTGGACAGATGGCCCTCTCTTGCTTTGTCATATTTCAAATAATCAATTCAAGCATTTAATGTAGATATGACTTCACAACTTCGTCCCAAATTCTAACTGAAAAATTGAACAGAATCCCCTGATACTGTGTCTATAATACATGATGAATATAGAATGATCTTAAAAATTTAAGGAAGAAAATATAATGTATTTGGAAATGCCTTGATCCTATAATTATATTTTTCTCTGCTATGCCTAGAAAATTAAGAAAAGAATGTAAAAACTGAAGATAAAGAATTCAGCATTAATAATTGATATGATAGTAGTAATAAACTAAAAAATTTTTAATGAAAAATTGATAATGCATAATGGCTCCTTAAAATTTTAATTTTCTATCCTACTATTAATGGAACTAATTTAGCACTATAATCAAAATGACTCAGATTTTCTTTCTTTAACTGATGTCAAAAATACGATGATTATTTCAAAATTCCTGTGGATGATTTAATTGTTCTCAAAATTTTCTATTCATTTATTAAATGGTTCAGATTAATGTTTTTGTTATCATTATTTCAAACGACTTTTTAAATCTTCGGGAAAAATGTTTAAATCTTCATTCAACAAAATTATATTTTTAGATAGATTTTTATGGAATAAAAAATTCTGTAAGATAGTATTCATTCACACAAGATATTAACTTAGTATTTGCTCATTACTTTACAAGTATTCGATGAAGTCTTTTAGTATAACATACAGGTTACATAAGGAACCATTTCATTTTAATGTAATATTCCATAATCATATATTTTATTTCAAAAAATATCATATTTTGAAAATATTGGATATTGCAATGGATTTCGACTCTTTATTCCAATACACAGAATATAGAAACAAAAATAGGTTTATTTTTATTTGAAAACTATCCAAAAGGAAAATAAAATAAAAAATAGGTAAAATTTATATTATTGTTATTTTTAACTAGTTGTGAAGGTGCAGTCCTCTTCTTCTTAGGATTCAAAGCATGGCTCCTAAATAAAGAAAAAATCACATTCGTTAGAAGTACATAACATATTCTAAATTTGTTATGTGACATTTTAATTTAGAATCTCTTCATAATAATTGCATGCACTTGCACATATTCCAAATGATTTAAATCTTTTTTTTTAAATTAAATAATTAAATTGCAAACAAGATTCCTTTTGGTCCTTTCATGAAATCATAAATTGCATGTATCATCTATTTTTGAAGCAAAAACAGTACAAATTTAAATAATTCATTTTGCAGAAAATAATTTGAGGTTTATTAGATATTTACTATATTTATTTGTAATATAAAATAAATCTGTAAAGTAGTTTTAATAATGATCAGATTTTTTTTAAGATTAATTTCTCTAGAAATTGAAATGTATTAAGGTAGCACTTCTCAATCTGTGGATCATACAGCTTGCCCTCATGGTCCTCCGAAGTTTCCAAAGGAGACAAAAAAATTTAGTTGAAAAATCTCAGAGTTTAAAAAGTTACATATGACAATCATCTATCACCTTTTCTCGTAAGATAGACATTTTATGAAATTTATTATTGGTTACCCTACTTACAGACTTCCCACTCAGTCTTAGCAATAAAAGATGGATTTAAAGCACTATAACTGTGGTACTTACCACCATATATCCAAATATACTATCATATATCCACTAAGACTGTGGTCTTACCATCATATATCCAAATATAGAAGAGCCATGCAAGAATTACAAATCATCCTTCTCATTAATAATCTTGAAATATTAGAAATATAACTTTTCTTCAATGGACTTAATTATGAAATATAACGGATTTTAATTATATATTAAAATATAAGTGTACTAGTAGTAATATATGCTAAAAAATTGCTTTCGAAGGGAACAGCAGCAAGGTGATTCACAAATTATGATAATTCACATAATCTCTATTCGAAAAAAGTTTGAGAAACGCTGAAACAGGAGAATAATTAAATTATGGTTAATACTGGTAATTTCAGCCATATGCTTTAAGCTTGATGATCAACATTAAAAAATTCTCAGAAAGTGTTACTACTAAAAAAAAACTACTTTTCCACATAATATGAACTTATACGTAACAGCATTTAATACTTAGCTCACTGGCAAAATATACAAAATTTTGAAATGCAAGTATATATATATAAGGCCAATAATATAGTTATCAACAATTAATGCATGAACTCCAATACTTACACAATTAACAAACACATGAACAATGATGTTACATGCATTCATCCTCTGAATTAACTAGTCAGTTTGGGTATTTTCTATCTTAGATGTCGCAAAAATTGATCGTGGATTTAATATTTTAAATGTTCCTCTCATAGACATTTTAATACTTGTATTTTTTACATAGAGTGTCATCTTTAGTTTTACAGATATTCATTTGTTCATTTATTACGATTAAGTTTTACAGACAGAACAGATGATACCTGATTACATTAAGTGGTATTTAAGACAAACTTACTTACTGGTACTTAACACACTTGCTAGAAAAATATTACATAGTGAAAGACAGGGTACAAAGTCAGAATCTGAAAACTTATTGACTTACACTAAGCTATTTAATGCTTGAAATATTTATGATTAGATAATATCTTTTACATCATCAATATCTAACAGTGATATGATATACTTTAAGTATACAGTAAAACCACTCTATAACTTTTCCATAATTTTGTACAATTTTGATATTTAATGGAGGTGGTTACTTCACAAAGCATGATTCTCAGTGATAATTAATATCAATGTTTGTATCACCAGAATACTTGACATAATCACTTAAAGAGGTATACTTGCTAAGGAAGGTTTTTCTATACTTTAAACAATGGTTTACATATTTTAAAAAGTATATTTTTCTGACACTGTTATTTAAAAAGTGTATATCTCCTTCTACTCTTAAGCATAAAAATTTGAAATTTTTATGCTTAAGAGTCATTCCTTTAGCTGTAACTTACAGAAAGATATCTTAAATGCCTAAAATGTTTTAATTTATGAAAAACAGCAGTTAGAGTATATTGAAGGGTGCTCCCTGTATTATCAAGGGAGCGCAAGTTTGTGCAATTCTCTGATGTTTTCTTAAGTGAAAATAGGTCGATGTGTACATGGATAAAGTCAAGGGAGTGCGCGATGCCAAGTTTGTACAATTCACAGATTTTTTTTAAGTGAAAATAGGTCGATGTGTACATGGATACCGAGTATGTGCAATCTGTCTTCGTGTAGCGGCGGTTTTGGCACACAAATTGTCGCTACACAAGCCAAAATAACATGGTCAAAGAATTGCACAAACTCGGTATCCATGTACTGCCAAAAATCGCCAAATTTTGCCAAGGGGCACCCATAAATATGCTTTTACCAAAACAAGCTTTAAGGCATACTGTCAATTACATTTTAAATTCCAGTGATTTTTCAACACTAGTTCAAATACTCTAAGCATATGTTTGCATAAGTTACATAACTTTTGTATCAGCAAAATTTATAACTTAGCAAATATGAACTATGAAAAAAAAATATTTGAGCTTACCTTGACCCTTGGATTTACTAAATCTATGACACTTTTAACGCCAAAGAAATTCGATGACCGAAAATACGCGATGATTTATTTAATCTGGTTTTAAAATGGGTCATTTTAAGTTTGGCTATATCAACAACATATTACTCAGTATTGTTGGATAGTGAATTTGTAATTCTTTTTCATTCTTGAAATATATACACATGACAGAATTGGAATAAAAATTTTAGGTTTTTCAGATGAACTCATAGATTGAACTAATTTGTTGACTTTTATCAAGTAGTTCTTAAAAATACAACCAACGATTAATTAAAACCAACTGCAATTCAAATGGATACTCTTTGTCAAAAAGGAGCAGTAGAACTTATTTTAAACATTCAGCAATAAATAGTTTTCTGAATATATTTTTTAGCGTAACGGCAGTTTCAAACATAATAAAGAGAACAACATTCATTCTAATGAGGATAATTTTGAAAATAATTCACATTAAAATATATCTGAAAGAGATTTTTAAATGAAAAGATGACACAAAATAATTATTTTCAAAAAATACATGTTATCTCAGATATAGAAGAAATTTGGCATTGAGCTGAGTATTGAAATTAATATATGCAACTGACGTATCATTACTAATATTTCCATGATTTGATATTGAATGCTATAACTATTAAATATTAGCAAATGCATTTTATAATGAACTTTCCACCAAAATTTATAGTAAATTTATATGTAAATTTACATTGTAAGTACTAGAATGAATGTTGTACCATTTTATTAATATTTTACTTTTCAACAAGCATAAAGGAAAAAATAGAATTTTTTTTCTTTAATGTTCCTAGTATGTTACATCATAGTTAAAAATATGTCAAAGTCACGGCATTTCGATTGCCTTTTGTAAATGTTGGTTATAATGTAACTTAATAGATGCTTTATAAGTTGGTAAAGACTGTCCTGGATTAAAACTATCTTTAACACAAAAAATAATATATATTGAATACTTTTACAAATATGTAATTGCTATCCGACTATATAATCTTTTAAGGCGAACTTATCGCATGTATTAATGAAATGATATTCCATTTTTAATGTATGTTAAGTTATTTTGTCGAATTTTTTAAATATATTACATTTATTTTTTCTTTTTCGTTGAGATTAATAATAACATACATAGTGTAATAATGCTCTGAAAAATATTCTAAAGCAGTTCACGCTGGGATTAATGATAACATGTATGGAATAATAATGTTACATCTGTCAACAAAATGAAAATTATGAATATTCTAACGCGATATGTTTTAAAAAATACATAAATATTTAACATGAGAATTATTAGACTATAGATAGAACATTAATATTAAGCTTATTTGTTTTTAAACTAACATATTAACAAATTTGTTTCTGTTTATAAATATGAGCAGTTTAACTGCAGACACCTGCAGATGTAACGAATAAAAGTTGTTATTTTACTAAATGGAACATAAACTCTGTGATTTGAACTCTAACAATAATTCAACACAGGTTTATTTAGGAGCATTAGAATTATAAGCTAAACATTAAAAGAATTTAATTATAGATAGTGTAAAGAACATAACAAATACATTACATAAAATTAGTAAAATACACGTCAAACACTATTTCGAACTTACCTCGACCATAGCAAAAATAATGGCTAACATGGCGACTATCGTTGAACTCTCCCGCTAAGACGCTGTTTTTCCACCTTCTTCCTGATTGGTTCTTCTCTCTCAGCCGTTTTAAGCCACGTGATCACACGCTACGGACAAAATCCAAGCAAAACTTCTTGAAAAACTCCTGTAGAGTTTACAGTTTCGTTTGGTTCTGTGTTCGTTACAGGTATTTCCTTCGTAATTGTTCGCATTTCTGTAACTATACAAGACTTTTGTCTGTAAACTTCGAGGTTTTTTTTTACAGTGCACCGCTTCCGGCCTTGGTAATGATTAACGTCTATGACGAGTTGTGCCTAGATATATATATATAAGGACCTACATTATAACCTCCAGAATAATACTTGTTTACTACAGAGACTTTTATATATCATAAAATTCCTATCTTACCTATAAAAAGCCTAAAATGATGTTGAATATTTTCACATCATTAAAGAATGTATAAAACAAATTTATTCATTTTTAAATCCATTTCCATATGTGCGTAAAAATTTATTTACCTTAATCGGACTAATAGCTGAAGACAATTTGGTTTTTCAGATTTTACTAGGATACTTTGCCTTTGAGCATTTCTGCCATTAAATTTGATATATCGAAAACTGTTATCGGTTGTAGGTAAACGGTACTATCTATTGACCTCAAAAAATAAACATACTTTGAATAATTTTATATCGCTAAAAATGCTACAAATATTTACGTAAATAAGTACATAATGTGTTTTGAACAAAATGCAGTTAAAGTATTCTTTATAAATGGTATAACGTGAATGCTTGGTTTTGAATTGTAGTTTTCACAATAATCGTTGACGGTGCGCAAAAGTTTACAGGTAAACTGCTTTCATTTTCTAATGGAGTGTCTATTGTGTTATAGGTTTCCATAGTGCTATAGTCTATTGTGTTATAGGTTTCCATAGTGCTATAGTCTATTGTGCTATAGGTTTCCATTGTGCTATAGGGAATCCAGCAGGAACATTCCTTATGATCTATTGGCCGTATATCAATGGCCGAATGTTTCAGTATGGTGATAATTCAAGTCGCTTTAGCTTCTGACAGCTGTGAGATATGACTTTGAAATGACTTTGATATGACTTATTTTCATAAACGGAATGTAAATAAAACCTAATTTCGTCCGAAGTTCCTTCAGGAAGAACTTTCCCGTAAGATGAATGTTGAACGCATTACCATACCTACATGCCTAACATTTGCTTGTTAGTCATAGGAAGTTTTAAATTAACCTAGAAACATTTTATTTCTTGTATATACTTAACTTTAATTTAACAGCTGTAGGAAACACTTAGTAAATAATTTGGTTTACATTTACAGATGTTTTAATTTCTCTTACATTCAATCTGTGCCTCACAAAATTAGATTTTAATTAATTAAAAATATTTTACACCATTCAAATTGAATTTGTCATGCATAGTAAAATTCCCACTAGTGAACATTCTATGCAATTTATAAGACTTTTATTTGTGTATATGGTCATAATTAATGGATCGTATTTTTAAATATCCTGTGTTAGCAACATCGTGAACAAATACTTAAAGTTTTCATACTTAGTACTGATTAACTGTAATGACTTAATAATTTACAAAATTCTTTTGGATTTTATGCATGTTTTAGAAATTGTGGTAAGTCTTTTCAGATGGTTGTTTAGTGCATTCTGCACAAAAAATGGGAGAGGCAGTTCTATATCTCCCGTTCTATTGGGTAGACAGACGAAATTTAATTTGCGTTTTACATGTCTTGAAAGCCTGACTTAATATATATATATTGGATTTATATAGAGTATTTCTCTAACGTAGGTATTTCGACACAAAATCGGACTTTTTCTGAAATGGCAATGTTGATTTTTTTTTTTTACATTTCGATTCTGCGATTCAAATTATGCCGTAACATTAAATTTTCTAAAATTTTTTGAGAAACTTACCGATAAATTTAAAACATCTTGGTGCGCAGTTTTCAATCTACACCAAGAATGCCATATGGCGAAATTCTTATTTTATAGTAAATTATTTTCCTTACCCTTTTGTTGTGCACGCGCAGAAAACACGTGTATCGTTCTTTCTTTCAAATTATTTTAACAAAGTGCGTTAATCACATTTGGCTTTATTACGGCATATATGCCGTAATAACGCCAAATGGGGCATATATTGTAACATATATGCCAAATTTCAAAAGACGCCCGTACAGTTCACGTATTTTGAGTAGAAACTCTATTTTTTGCAAGTATGTCTAGAAATACTTATAATTTAAGGTTATGGTAAAATTTTTATAAATTAAATTGTTTTTGAAAAAAATTATAAAAATTAATAAACAATTAAATAGATATATTAAAATAAACCAGAAAATATTTTCGAAATTTATTTGGACTGAACCTGAATTTTGAACTGTGAAAGAAGGGATCAAGTAAGTTTAATTAAAAGAAGGAGATTAATAAATATATTCCAAATTCAATTAACTTTCATAAGCTAAAATTATGAGATCATTTAAAAAAAATATTCTTACGATTTTAACAAAACGAGGCATTAGACATAAATTGTATCGTAGAATCGAAATATGAAAAACCAAATTTGGTCTATCTTCCAGAAAATGCCCAATTTTGTATCAAAGTAACTATGTTAGAACCTATGCTATATATAAATCTAATATATAATCCAATTCGGTCTTTCAAGACAAAAAGCAAGTTAAACTTTTCAATCGGTTCAGTAGAATAATAAGCAGAATGAGAGATACTGAACTGTCTCTCTTCCAGTTTTTTCAGAGTGTACAATTATATTACATTGTACATTGCTATATTACTACATTGCTCATTATTCTCATTACATTATTCAGTAATGAAATATTTTATATAAGCCTATAATAATAATACAGATACTGAGTTTGAAATAGATAAAACAGTAGACCTTGTTTTGGCGTTGATTTTAAATAATGATAATGTTGATAAGCTTGCCTATTGCTATTGGTTTTGATAAAGTTGGCCTTTTCTTTATTTCTATTTCATCTGAGATTCTGAGTTAGTTTTAAAATCATAATTAGTAAAAATTAAATTAAAAAGTATGCAAAAATTGTAACTTATCTGACGTTAATAAAAGGTAACAAACAGTATTTCTTATTTACTTAATTCTTCACTTTCTAAGTTAAATTAAATACCGTTTATCTAAGCTGAATGTAATTTCAAGTACTCTGCCTAATATTTCAAAGAGAGATTTAGAAACTATAGATAATATTATTTTTAAATGCATTTGCTTATGAACTACTTTAATTTTTGTTATATGACCATATGCAAATTAATGAAAGATGATCTTGAAAATGCAAACACATGAGCCAACAATGAAATCGAAAGGCACTTCATTGTTTTTTGAACACGTGCCCAAAAACTTTGGGGTAACAAGCTACCACTAGTACGTTTGCTTAGAACAAAATTCTATCATTATATTCTCACACAAAAGCCTTATTTTTCTTCCAGTGCGTTGGAAAATATTATTATATACTTGAATAAGAGTCTTGAGCATCCTGTTGGCTACCGTCCATATAGATAAAAGATCATCATTAGTTTTATTTGTTTAGGAATCTAACATTATTAATGATGAGTAAACACTTTTCGAATGTTTGTATAGTTGGAAATGCACTTCACTTCATGTAATTCTGGAAATTCTTATTTTATGAGTAATGTAACTAGTGATTCTTGCATTTTCAACATTCTTTGAAAAGAATTCCACAAAGATATTAAAAAGTTTTGACATATTATCAGTAATTAAAAGGTAGATATCAATAAGTTTTAAACGGAATCATGATAGGGATTCTCAGTGACTTTAAGCACAATTCATTCTTTAATATTAGATGTAAGGTATGATATATGATTCTTTCAATCCTACAAGAAATTTAATACTAGCAATAAATAATGATTAGAAATTCATTAAATAAATATTTTTAGAAGTATTTTAAATGCTCCATTAATGTAATTTTTAATGTTCTTAATAGTTCTGAAAGTGTATAGAGTTTAACATTCTTTTGGTAGCATAAATTAAGTCCAAACTTCTAAGAGACTTCGGGCGAATTATCGCTTCGTGTGAAAGAACAACAGTCTTAAGAAAGTTTTGAAACAATTTTTATTAGATGAGAACTGGAGCAGAAATGCGTGTCTCGGGCTTCACAAATCATCTAAACACTTGTGGTGATGTATTTTAAAATAATAATCGGTTTTAAGATTTAAATCAAGTCTAGTAGTCAAGGACTAAATGATTTATTTAACTCGAAATTAGCTCAGAAACTCCTCACCGGCGTAACAGTTTAAATGTCAGCAATCAGAATGCAAATCCGAAGACTACCATCTTACCTGATTCAGCGAAACCTAGTAACGTGGCTTCGAAAGGCAGAAACACACATTAATTTACAATCCAAAATCATCAGCTTAAATACTCTAAAACTAAATTTGCATCCTAGTCGGGAAACATAAAGGAAAAGTGACAGTAAACATCTAAATCATAAAATAACGGTTATATAAAATTGCAATAATCTTACAAGTGTTACAATGTAATTAGTCAACTAATTAAAGTGTTAACTAACTGTTAGATGTTTTCGTTTAAAGAGAAATGTATAAGGAAGACATTTTGGGGGAATCCATTTCGTATTCATATTACCTGTGATTAAGACATTAAAAATTCAAGCATATTCCAAACAATCATACCAACAAACCGTGACGTTCTTACAAAGTCGGTATGTACACAGTTGTAAACTTCTGAAAATGCTTGCTTTTATTTTGCTTATATATTTCGATCCTGGTATTGTTATTGTACTATGCAAGTTAGTGCTTTTCATTTATTTTTATACATTTGTGTATTTTATTTCTTTCAATAATTTCACCTTATTTTATTGTTAAATTTGTGAATATTTCTTGAGTAATTTACGTAATTTTTGTACTATAGATTTTCTTACTATAGGAGATATTAGCTTTTATTTTGCTTAATTATTTTATAATGTATGCAATCCGGTGTACGTTCACCTTAGAATTTTGTAAACAAGCAGGACTGGGCACATAACCCGTTAAATTCTAGCTACCCTTGAATTTTCCGCCACATACGTGAGATATGCCGAATATTTCAAATTTGACACAATTTGAATGCTTCGAGAAATACATCCATATGAGGATATGGAGATTTTCAGAATAGTCCCTTACCCCTTAGTCTTTCAGTTAAAAAATGTATAAATAGACTCCGTGAGATGTTCTGAGTTGAGTTTAAGAGTTAATGTAATAAGTTTGTAATTTGGATTCCTGTGGATTTCAAGAAAGACGTGATTTTCAACCTTTTCTTGCTATGTAGGAGACTTTATAGCATTGAGCTCCGCTGTTGGGAAATTAGCGACAGCAGGACGTTCAGCTGTTTGATCAACAAGTTTTTGAGACAAAATATGGGATATTTATTATTGTGTTAAAGATGATTAGAATGATTTATTTCGATGCCGCTGAAGTTATTTCATAGTAATTCCATTTTTTATTTACGTACTTATTTTTCATCTGACTTGCTTATTAGGTGGGAGAAATACCTTATATACTCCCCATTTTAAAGAGCGACTGGGTTTTTAGGGGACCCAATCACCAAATCCTGAGTGTGGAGAAACATCATCCAACATACTTTTAGTTCGAGCGCCACTTCTAGAGACATTAGGATTTTTTTGGAAGCTACGCGAATTTTTAACACAATGCATTATGTCTGAATAAAATTTTATATGTTACGTGAATCTTTCATAAGCCATCTGCTATCAATACACTTTTACAAGATCAAAATTTAAAGATTATCATCTTGGCGTATCTTCACACTGGTGACTGGAAACACTAGTGGCCTACTGACGTGCCGTTCATTGATTGTTATTATTATTATTATTACTTACGTTTTCCGGCCTAAGGCACTACAGAAAGGAGAGATACTTTCGTTGAGGACTTTCTAAGGGAAACTGGTTCGTAGTAATACGTTACACATGGGGAAAAAAGGAAGACGCCCTTGCAGCCAGCCCGTTCGCGTGAGTCGAACTTCGTACCGAACTACCAGTGTTCAGGGACTTTACCGCTCGGCCGCTGGTGAGCCTTCGTTCATCGATGACCATGGTTTTTACAGTAGCCAGTGTCTTTCCCTTATGGTCAACGAAGTTATTCGGTTCATTTAATTTTAACAATTTATCTAACTTTATTGCACTTTCTTTAACCAGAGATTTTCATGACTTTTCCCCAGTAATAATATATCAACAATGAGCGCAAGTTGGCCATTAGTAACGAGCAACTTTGATGCGCACCCGTATTTCTTTGGTTTATATAATTATTCTGAATTTCATGCAAATTTTCTCCACTACCCCGACCTTTACCTACGAGCTGACCTCGAGTTTCCTCAACTTGTAGGTCGTTGATGAGAAACTACTTTAACGGGCACTGATGTACTTCACTTTTATTTTCTTTTATAAATCTATCTAAATATACTGAACCCTTCAATGCTGATCTTTTGATTACTTTGTAGAGACATTAGGATTTTTTTTTGGGGGGGAGCAAGAGAAGTGAAAAATGAGCCAATGACTTCGCCGGGTCTCGAACCGCGGACCTCTGGAATACGCGCCCAACGTGCAGACCACCACACCACGAATCATGCCAAGAAGGTGGGAGAAATACCTTATATACTTCCCTTTATAAAGAGCGACTAAGGTTTTTAGAGGACCCAATCGCCAAATCCTGGGTGTGGAGAACCATCATCCAACACCCTTTTAATTCGAGCGCCACTTCTAGAAACATCAGCATTTTTTCGATGAGCAAACGAAAAATGAGCAAACGCCTTCGCCAGAAATTGAACTGCAGACTTGTACCTCTGGAATACGCGCCCAGCGTGCAGACCGCCACACCACGAATGCATGCCAAGAAAGTGGGAGGGATGCCTTATAACTTGACCATCAATTTAACTTTACTGCAACGGAAAAGTTTAAATATCTGTCTAAACTTATTTACTGCTCTTAGTAGTGATTTGTGAACTAAAATAATAAGTCTCTCAATCTGTAAGACATTCTACCCAGCATGCTTGAAAAGCACAAGTAAGTACTGTTTTAGTTTTGCATCGCATATAAATTTACTGCACTGCCCTACATCAGAGATTCTCTGGTCGAAACCAAGTGTCCCTCAACCGTATAAGTCATCGATGACTTTGACATTCATTGCTAGACAGTGGTGACCATCCGTTAGCCTTGAGATTTATCGATGCACCTTGATTTAATTTTAAGTTTCTTAAGATTATTTTTTAATTTACGGTATCAGCAACAACTATGACTTATATATTCATTAAGTATCCCTCCTAGGTCGTACGTATGGTCGTCCTAGGTCGCACCACACGATGCCTATATTCCGGATACACGTATCTATTAAGCTGGGAGTTAAAGTATAGCTAGTGTTAAGTCATCTTCATTTAATTTTATTTTAATAAACTGTCTATCCTACTGTAGAGTAATTTTTGCTTAAATATTTATCACTGCATTCTTGACATACAATATGTCTTTAACATCTTAAAAATGAAACGTGGATGTGGAAGCAGAAATAGATTATTGTTCTTTAGACTCATTGCTTCATTGTTTCTTTTAAAAGAATGATTTTTTTTTTGCATTCTTTTCTTGTTTCATAGATTAAAATGATTTAAAAAGAGCATAACTAGTTAAAAAATTAAATGATACTACTATGAAGGCCATGAATTCAATCTATGAATATTAGTTACTAATATTCTATGGTTTCGACATGTCTGTAGTAGGTTCCGATATCTTATAGCTACAGTGAATTTTATTAGATTGATTAGTAAAGACTGACTGATTTAAATGTACAAAATAACTGCATAAAATTCCGAGCTATTTTCTCAGCTTGAATAACAAAATCATTCCATTTAAAATGAGTCATGCTTTCCTGTAATGAAAACAAAAAAAGTTTTGTTTCTGTTTTTGTCAATAATTATTTCATTTCAATCAAATACTATAAGTAATTTATATTCATTTTCCATGAATAATGTGGATCCATTTTACATATATGTTGTAAAATCAGGTTTATATTAGAGAACTTCCTGTTTCTCTTGAGAACGAACCCCAGTGTCCTCCGTTAGGGTCAGAAAACGTGCTCCAGGAAAGACTAGTAAGGACACCCTTCTTGGCGGGATAATCATTGCTGATCGGGTGAGAAAAAACGTTGCTTTTGTCTGAGAAATGGCGAGAGAGTGTGCGTCGAAAAAGCTGTTGTCTTTACCCTTATGTAATAATGCTGTAATGTTACTTTTTAATTAAACAAGAAAGCCTATGTTAAATTTTAAAATAAATATATAAAAAAGAAAAACAAACTAGTCTGAGTTCTTCCATCACGGAAGTTTCGGCGACATTACAGTGTGTTCCATAGATTCGTTGCATGTTTTTTTCACCCTCGTGTCGTATGCAGTTTAAACATATAAATATGCTGTAAAATATTCAAACGATGCTATACCCATTAATGGCTATCGATTAAGGCTGCTGAATGCTGAAAGTTCGGCCGCAGTTAGAACCCGAGATGAATGGGCTAGCTGAATGGTTAGTGTATATGATTTTCTCCAAGTGTAACGTGAATACGAGTCAGGTTACGTTATAAAGCCCGCTACTGAAAGAGCCCTTCTTTTAGGCAGAAAGCTTCGTGTACTTTGGCATAATCAAATAATGCAATATCCGAAAGTTATTAATTAAAGAACTAAAGCCTGTGATAATTATATTTTTCACGAAATCCGAAGTATTATAGACAATTTGTTAATGATCACAAGACGCAAGAATTCTCTCTCTATATACATATTATATATATGTATATAAATACCACTGATCACATTTTTCAAACACAAAAGTTTTTAATTATATTTCTTTCTTGCCTTCGTATTTGATGAATTTTGCGCAGCTCGTATGAATGCTGCTCTAATTCTCAGAAGCATCAAAACTGCTAACTAACTTTATTAATTACATATTACATACATGAATAGTCTGAATACAAGATAATTGAAAAACATATGAAGCTAATAAATTTGAGCTAGGGGACGAAGATAACGGATAACTGTCGGTAACCTAATCTTGAATTAATCAGTGAGAAGTGACCCAAAACTTTAGTATGGTAAAAATTGGATTTTGCTACCTGAGCCCTTTACCGCGTTCAGTAGACTGTAAATGACCAAGATGGATCGGGGCATTTTTGTCGCGTAATAGGGCACCCTTCCCCCATTCGTACGGTCAACGGCAACCATACTTGGACTGATGCCCAGCCTGGTATTTTTCTCGTATGTCGAAATTCCTCCGACTCCCTTTTTATTTTCGGTTTGGTTGAATGCTTTGGATGAATACGGTTACTTGAAAGAATTTCAACATTGTACGTCATCTGAAATTATTCGCATACCTTGAATTTGTAGCTCAGTAAGAAAAGATCTGCATTAAATAAACAAACATAAATATTTTTCGAAGACAGTAACCATGAAACTGTAATTGCGATGTCAAGTATAATGTTTCGAGAAGACCTGAATTGTTGTTTTTGCTAGAATGCTATTATTTATTGCTTTGCATTGTATGAAGAACAAACAAAAATGCGTTTTTGATATTAAAAATTGGTATCATAAAATTGAAATAAAAATGCAATGGTCATTTTTCGTTTAAAAAGGAAGGAAAATAAATTGCTAACGAAACAAAATGAATAAACGTCTAGCAATTAAAAATGTTACAAAGGAAAATTCATATAAAAATAAATAAATAAAAACAAATAACAGCAAATTATTAACTTCGGTTTCGAAATACTCAATAGACATTATTAATAATGATCAATGAAAAATAGACAAGGCATAAGCGAAAAGGTTTCTATGTACGCTACGTAATTTATTTCATCAGTGTAAAATTATTTTGTTCTAAATGTTCAATTTTTAAAATAATCTGTTTCCGTCTTTCCTAAAATCCCTTTTACTTTTTCTCGGCATAGAAAATATATTACTTTGCGCGTGATAATTTCTTAAGCTCTGCATTCATCTAAAATGTAAAATCGTTGAAAGGAAATCTACAAGTGTTAAATCTGTTTAGAATGAAGCATTCTTATCGAATTCCTAGCATTACTGAGCAGGAATTTTAGAGCAATTTTATTTACAATAAACATTTATAAAAAAAAATTCAGTCAATTTATAGGGTATTTCTCTCCTCTTCTTAGCATGCCTTCGTAATGTAATGATCAGCACATTCCGCGCGTATTCGAGGGTTCCAAGTCCCAACGAGCACATAGCTCATATTTCACATCTCCAGCATCAAAATAACCTAAAACCTCTACAGTTGCATCCGAACTAAAAACGATGGTAGATGATGATTCTTCACCAGTAGCAATGGTTCCCTTAATCCCCAGCGCTCTTTAAAAGAGGGAAGTATATAAGGTATTTCTTCCGCTTTCGTGGTGATTATAATTCGTGTTGATAATATTCAGCATACTCGGCGCGTATTCAAAAGGTCTGAGGTTCGAGTTCCGGCGAGGTCATTGCTCATTTTTCATCACTTTTACTTCAAAAAAAAAAAATAAATAAATACTAATGGCTATAGATTGGTGCCCGAACTAAAATGTGGTGGATGATGATTCTTCACCACCAGGATTTGGCGACTGAGTTCTCTAATCCTTAGCCGCCCTTTAAAATGAGTAGTATATAATATATTTCTTCCTCCTTTCTTCATGGCTTCATGATGTAATGGTCAGCACCCTCTGCGTGTATTCGAGAGGTACAGTTTCGAGTCCCAGCGGGGGGCACTGCACATTTTTCACATCTCTTACTTCAGAAACAATCCTAATAACTTTACTAATAATATAATAAACTAATATATATATATATATGTATATATAACGGAAGTATAATATGGAAAATATAATATAATAAACTTAATTTTATTACATTTTCCGTTTAGTTTATTTTAGACTTTGTTTAGAGTATTAGTTTTAAAATTTACTTCATTTGAATACAAATTTGTTATTGAAATCTTTCCCAAAAGATAAGAGACAGAAATTTTTGCAAGCGTGTCACGTAAGTAGATAGAAAATGCGCGTTCACCGACACGCGGTGTGCGGTGTGGGCGTGGCCAATGACGTCACGCAGAAGGCGGGGCCAAAGGGAACGTCATCACACTAGGAGGCGTGGTCACGAGTGGAGTTGAGGTGTTGGTAGATTGCTGATTGAGTTGTAGACCTCCTGCTTTTCATTTAAAGTTAGTTTTTTTAAATTGGCAACGGAGTCATGGCGTCCTTTAGGGACGAAAAAAGAAAATAATTTATTTAGGAATTGCTTATGGCGTCCTCTAGGGACGAAAAAAAAAATAATCTATTTTAGAAGTTTCTTTTTTTTTTTTAAATGTTCTATTATTCAAAATATAGAATTGAACTCTCAAACAAAATATCTCACCAGCTCAGTAGTTTGAAGATTTTAACCACTAAGCTGATGTGATACATTCAGATTCAGGTAAAAAAGCCTATTTAAGAATATGGAATTTGAATCGACTCATCAATTTATTCTGATACTTTTATCCTTTCTAGTTTTTCATGAAACTTATTTCTCAGGTTTTCTGTTTCATAATAACATATTCCTTTACTGTCATATTTTTTTTAATACTTAACGTTTCTAATTTATTTGTAATATTTTATTTAATTTCCACATACTATTTTTTTTCATACCTTTCATAAATTTCAGAATACCTGATTTTTAACTTATACGTTATATTTCACAAACGTTCCCGCACGTGCTTTTTATTTGTTACATTACTTAATTTTAGATGCAATTTCACACTTTTTTTAACGTTATAATGTTCAATATATTCTGAATTTTAACTTCATTTACTTTTTTTAAACCATTCTAGTATTCTATACACACTTTAACTTAGTGGTATGAAATTGTATTTAAAAAGAAACGTTTATTTTTCATGATCTTAGTTCTTTTACTAAATTTTCTACAGAATTTCTAATTTCTTTCACGTGTTTAACAATATCTTCCTTACATTACCGAATATTTTTTAAAAAAACTTAAGTCTATAACTGTTAATTGCTTTTCTTACGTTCATGATTTCCCTTCTGTGTTTATATTTCTTAATTCTAGCTTAACTTATTTACTATAATGTTTTAATTTCTGTCTCATCACTCGTAATTCCAACATTTTATCCCTTTTTATTCATTTTAACGATATGGATTGTTTTCATTTACTCCATATTCAAATATTTCCTTACAATTTTTATAATACTTGTTTTATTCCTCGATCATAATAGATCATCTACAGGTTTTACTCAGAAATTTCCATTCACAACTTTACAGTTTAATACCATTTATATCTAAATGTATTTCTTTCTCATATAGTTTTATGGTCTTCAAAGTTTCTAACATCATATTTAGTTTTAAATCCCGATTACCTTTAAGTGTGTTGATAATTTTCATTTCTAATTTTACAACCACGTTCAGTGTTTCATCCACACATACCAAAATATTTCTTACATTTTCTGATGTTTAGTCTATGTCATATTTCAGTACTTCAAATGAATTTACACTGCTCACACTATTATTTTTTCATGTTTTAGAGACACTAACTATACTAATTTTACTATTTTTCCTGCACTAATTGCATCTATGTCAGCACTCATGATAAACTAGCAATTGTTTTGCATCACATGCATAAAGAAATTCTTAAAACCAACTTTTTCAATATCGTACTTAAATTACTGTTTTCCAGATAGGAATTACCAGTATTCTTTGGTTTTACTCTGTTACATCTTTTTAAATTTTAACATCTTACTTTTAATTCTAACATACATCTTTTAAACAGTTTTTTCATTTAACGATAGCCTTACCTTATTTGTTCAAATTAATTCTTTCATTCACCTTCTTTACTACCTTTCAGTACCTTCATAATTCACTATGCAAACGCAATGTCTTTCACTGACATTCTGTTTAATAATACCACAAGTTTCCTTAATTGACAAAAAGCGAATTATTTCTCATTTCAAAATAGAACTATTATATTTTTGCACAAACATTTCCTTTATCCATTCAAGCCACCCCTTAACCTGTAACTGACGTAGCGATAGGAAAGGAGATTCTTATCATATGCTCTTTCGACATTTGAGGTTTCTAGAACTTCTTTGACAAGTATATCAATACCATCAGAAAATATACTTAACACTTTTACCCAGTTTAAAGGCAACATACTGTTATAAGAATGGTTTTATTAAATTTGTAACACAAATAAACGCATTTTGTGCTAAATAGGCATAAACATTTAGATTCAGAATATTTCTTTTTAATCCGATGTAAGGCTTGAATTTCATTCATTTAAAACGAAAACTCAATAGGTATTGTCATGTTTGTATAAATAGATATTGTCATGTTTTTCAATAAACGAAAACTCAATAGATATTGTCATGTTTGTATATATGAGATAAAAGTTTTATGAATGATATTTAAAGTAATGCTTAGAACTTCATAAAAGCGAACATTCACTATGTTAATACACATATCATCGGTTATTTACATTAATCAATGTAATATTAATCATTACATGTACTATATGCATATATATTTAAAGTTAAATTGTCTTACAATTGAATAATTAACTATTGAGAGAAAGAGGTTCATATCTTACACTATTTAATTCACATGGAACAAATTTTTCCATCAACCACATTGAACCAAGTTTATTAAATTCGCCAAAGCTCTTTTATTTCTGCATTTTCACACTCACGACACATTTTAAATGTAACTATTGATTACCATTTCAAACACCGATATCATAACTCAGTGTAAAACTACATCATAACTCATTTTTTCCCTACTAACTACAATTTTATATATTCAAGAAGTACATCTAAGACATGATCATTTTCTATGTTCTAGCAAATCGATTCAATTGCGAACATACTATTAAGACTTGCGATTTTAGAAGACTTGCATGTATTAACGATGTCAATGTTTCTTCGTTTTTATAAGATTCACATCAAATCATGTCGCTGTAGGGTTTATATTTATTTTAACTAACATTTATTTTAAGTTTAAACTATCTTTCCTGTTAAGCCTTACTTTCCCCTGGAACTGCCAATGCCAGAATATGTAAATTTTGAGTAGAACGCGCAAGGATTCAAATTATCAGGGGAAGTATTATGATTTAAATAGAAGGGAAATGAGTTCGGTGTGTGATATTCTTACTTCACGAGCGCGGAGGTAGTTAGCGAGAAATTGAAGAACCCCAAGTTTCCAATACAAGTTTCCAATTCCAAGTTTGACAGTACATACAGAAGTGAAGGAAGACCCTTGATAAGTGCTGCACGTTATCATGATAACGTGAAGTCTACAGCGCTTATCAAGGATCTTCCTTCACTTCTGTATGTACTGTCAAATTTGGAATAGCAACAATAACCTTAAGATAATACATTCTTTCGCGTATGATTATCAGAGTTTTAGGAATTTTCCATTACTCTATCATGATAATTGGATGATGCTTTTAAGATTCTCCTTATGCATATATGTAATATCGAGGTTCAGAATAACAACATTAGGACACTATAACTCTTTCCCACTATCCTATCATGATTATTTTTACACATATGACGCCAGAAAGACTGGCTTCACAAACAAGACATGACAAGAATGTATTACGATAAGTGTTGATGAAATCATTTCGTTAATGTATGTTTTAGATAATTTTTGCTATTTAAGAATGCTACGTATTTCTATATCATTCAGAATTGTCGTTAGATTCAGAAGCGAATATGAGGAATATATGTGATACAGAGTTAAATGTGAAATTATACGAAGAATTTTATTCACGAAATGAAGCTGATATTTTGCTAGATGAACTATCAAATTATGATTTTAAAAATATTAGTTTTGAAATTAATGGGACTCAGTATGTTCCACGAAGAAAAGTACTCGGTTTTGGTGATGAAGGACTTAGTTACGAATTCTCTGGAACGAGCATTTGTGCAGAACCATGGACTCAAACTCTTCTAAATGTAAAAGATTATGTTGAAACGATAACTGGCAAGAAATATAATTTTGCTTTATTGAACTATTATCCTGACGGAGTGGCGAAAATTTCAACGCATAAAGACAATGAAACTTGTCTCGAACCTGAAAGTGATATACCTATCATCAGTTTAGGTGCAAAACGTCAAATGGTATTTACCAGGCGAAATTTCACATCTCGAAGCGTGGACTTAACTCATGGAACTCTCCTTGTAATGAAACCCCCAACGAATCAATTTTGGATGCACGGAATACCCTCTCAACCTGACGTTAAAGATCCTAGAATTAGTATCACATTCCGAAACATAAAAATTTCGAAAATTAAAAAACGACGCTTGGAAGATAATGAGGATTAACTTCCAGAGGATGACTGGTTTGCCCACTATATGAAGTCTGTTCCTGAAAATATCTTCATGCCGAATAATCGAGAACAGAAAAAAGAAAGTTCGAAGTTGATTGCACAGTGGACTCTTGGTTGGGGATATTTTGTGTCCATAAATCAGTTTGAAAACAGAATGAACATTCATCTACGTGAATGTGTGGAACAAAATAAAATATTATACCCTACTACACGCGGTGTTGTTATAACTCCTGCAACATGGCAAGAATTTTCCTCAAAAATATATGAATTTAATCTTGTCTATACGACTGCCAGCATCATTTGCAATAATGAGTTGGTAGTTTTCAACAAAGAAGGTGAGTGTATTTTTCAACAAGTTTTTAAACAAGATGAAAATTCTTTTAAACTAAAACCTACATACCTAAAAGTAAACTGTGATATTTTAAAAAAATTGAAAGAAATTATTCTTGATGTATCTAATACTTTATATAAAAGTATTTTTGAAATTATTTTACCGTTGCAAATCAAATGTAAAAACAATTGTTCGGATATGGTAAGTGATGATGATGAACTTTTTAAAGAACTCATAAACTCTATCAAAACTGAATTAAATTCAGTGATTAAAAAACTATTTAAATGCGAAGGTTGTATTGTAAATCATCCTTCACAAACAAGACATGATTGCATTATAATAAGTGTTGAGGATAGAATTAAATATATTGGGGAAGATATATTTTTATGTATTAATTTTAAAAATATAAGAGATTCTTTAAGGCAGAAAAAAATGTTTCATTTATTTTGTAATACGTTTTTTGAATCGAAATGTTATGAAGATTATAAAAATGCACTAATATAAGTACAGCTATTCTATTTAAATTTCTGTCTTTGGTTGATGTTATGAGTATTTTTTTTTCCTTATGTTTTTTTTTAATAGAAATATATTGAAATTTTAGTTTTAATTTTAAAGCAAACATGTATATCAAATATCAGTAAATGGATATTGTTGTTAATTTGATATTAACTAATGAAAGAAAATTCTAAGTATATTTTATGTATAATACAGAAACTTGTTCTTTGGAAATAAATAAATGTATTTAAATAGAAAAGCTTCTTGGTGAAATGAATGTATTTTTATTTTTTATAACAATTTTTTTAAGTATTGTATGTTTACAGTGCAGTATATGCTTCAAGTGATTCACTCGTGTTGAAAATTTAAGAGTTTATGAAGCGATTATTCGCTGAACTTATGTGATATATTTGTAAGGTTCCTTGAATACGAGTAATCTGAAGAGATATTTGAAATCTCATGAAAGAAACATCAGATGTAGTGTATGTCCTAAGAAATTTAAGTTTGTAGTTCGAAAAGTCGCGAAGCTTCTCGTCTTAGAATTTTGTAGTGAATAATCACAAGTTCTTTTCATGTAAAAAGGATATGAAAACTTATAAAGTTACTTTTAAGAGTAAATCGTGATAAAAAATATTTAGTGAGCATAAGAATTTAAAACAATATGAATCTTTACATCGTATTGAATGTTCGGACATTTTTTCAAGTAAAACAGAATTTGAAGAAAATCTCACGAACCTTTTTAGCCGGTGTCAAAAGAAACAGAAATATGCTGATGATGATGTTTTGAAACAGCATGATACTTCTCTTCTTATAAATTGCATCCATTGTTTACAAGTGTTTAAAAGAAAAAGTGATCTCTTTTAAACCTGAGAAACCTGAGAAATAAGTTTCATGAAAAACTAGAAAGGATAAAAGTATCAGAATAAATTGATGAGTCGATTCAAATTCCATATTCTTAAATAGGCTTTTTTACCTGAATCTGAATGTATCACATCAGCTTAGTGGTTGAAATCTTCAAACTACTGAGCTGGTGAGATATTTTGTTTGAGAGTTCAATTCTATATTTTGAATAACTGAACATTTAAAAAAAAAAAAGAAACTTCTAAAATAGATTATTTTTTTTTCGTCCCTAGAGGACGCCATAAGCAATTCCTAAATAAATTATTTTCTTTTTTCGTCCCTAAAGGACGCCATGACTCCGTTGCCAATTTAAAAAAACTAACTTTAAATGAAAAGCAGGAGGTCTACAACTCAATCAGCAATCTACCAACACCTCAACTCCACTCGTGACCACGCCTCCTAGTGTGATGACGTTCCCTTTGGCCCCGCCTTCTGCGTGACGTCATTGGCCACGCCCACACCGCACACCGCGTGTCGGTGAACCCGCATTTTCTATCTACTCACGTAGTACGCAGCTTAAAGTATAAATAAATATATTAGGGTGTTATATAAAAGCATATATTTAGCAAACTAAACAGTTATAAAGACTTAATATCTTTATTTTGTTCATAAAAGCTAATTTTGATGTTTAAATGTTTGGCTTTAATATGTAGTAGTCATTAGTTTCACGAAACTTTTAAATGCACATAAATATGTTTTAACCTCTTTTGTCTAAAACATAAAGTAATGCAGCATATTTCTGAACTAACAAGTTTTTTTAATCATTTTATGCAAAAGATGTACAGCAAAGAAAATCGTACAGGCTTGTTGTAACTGATAAAAACCTATCCTTTATAAAGTAAAAGTTGTACGTCAAATTAATTATTAGTATGCTCATTAATGGAAAGTAGTTATCAATTTTGCCTTACTTATTTTCTAAGACTTGAGTCTTCTTTTAGGGCAAAATTTAAGGAATTAGTTGTTTATTTACCAGACTGTAAATAGAATTTTGGACGAACTTTTCTATTTCTAAGTTATTTTCTAAACCTAATTTAATGTTCATATTTAGATTTGTTTGCATACGTTTCTCCTACACATAACTTTATTTGAGGGTCCTATATTATATGTAATATCTTAATGCAATAAAACACAATTTTTTAATCATTAGGTAATAGTAGGTATTCATTAGATAATTCATTAGGTAGTTCAATCACATAAGTTCTTTAGTAGAACTTGCCAATGAATGTTACCAATGATATTAATGTGTATTAATCAAGGAAAGCCTTACATATAATTTTAATGATTGAATAACTAATACTTAATGTACTCGATGCTTATATTTACGATACATTTAATGGAAATTTTGTATTAAATTTCATAGTTAAACGTTAAAATTTATTGAAATAAAAACTATATCCAGAACTGGGTAAAAAATATGTGTATACGTGTAACAAATGTGTCTATATGTATAGATAAACAAACTAACTTAAATTTGACAATATTCCTTTTTATTCCTCATTTTAATTCGATTTCTTTCCCTTCCTGTACTAAAACTAATAACTTTTCATAACATATAAATCTAAAGTCTTAATAATTATTAAGGTAACGCAGTATGCTAAAAAAAATATATACAATCAAGAGGTAACAATTGAAACAAAATTAGAATATGAAAGGGACCAACTTCGTAGCAAAAAATACTCATATACAGATTAAAACAAAAAAAAATTCAATAAAATTAATAAAATATAATCAAACTGAAACAAAATACAGAACCACATTTCTGAATTATATCTAGTTGACATCAGCGCATTATTGAAATATTTTAAAATAAAATTTAAAAGAAAGCTCTAATTAATATCATTTAGTTAGCATACTATATATATATATATATATATATATATATATATATATATATTTATTTATTTATTTACTAATGCATTGATGAATATATTATCAGCTTTGATAAAGTTGGTAGAAATTTAGTTGAATGAAATAAGTTATAAGCATTCAGAAATTAAATTTGATAATATTTTTTAAATGAAACATCAAGTATGAACCATGAAATAATTGAAAATAGAAACTTAAAAACATGAAACTAGTAATTAACAAACCAAGTAATTATCCTCATTCATATTTTTTAGTTTCGCTATTGAAACCTAAATGACAAACCTGTACGTCACTACTATAACGATATTAGTTTCGATGGTGGTCTATTGAATGTGAAGTTTTTAATTACTTCTTGTGAGTTTTAATCAAGTCTTTTCACCTAAGTTTTATAACGTTTTAAATTTTTTGGATTGTATGCTGCATGTTTAAAGGTAAAATATTTTGATTTAAATGTTTCACTGAAATGTTTTATTTCTTCACTTACGTTTTCAACATTCTAAACAAAATATAATTCCCTTTATTTAAAGTTCAAGTTTCTAATAAGAATTTATTTTCTTTTTTCCTTGTATTGGAGAAGGGCCAGAATTTTCGGGTGAACTGTTATAATTAAAATACATTGAAATGGTTCATTGGCTAATTCTAGATACAGAAAAGCAAAGAATTTTGTACAAGAGATATTTCAATTGATTTCAATGTTCCTCTCCCCCTGACGAAGTGGCACTGAAGTTGATTGAATTCTATTGCTGTTATGTTCATTTTTATTTAAATTTAATTAAATTTTTTAATTGGGGTATTGCTTGTTTTAAAGGTTTTGGTTTTAACATTTTCTTTAAATTCTTTGTAACCTTTAATGGATTATTTGAGTTTTATTAATTATGAATTTCACTTTTGGTCTTTATGAAAAAATTAGTTCAAAATTTCTTAATTTATATCTTTACTTATAATTATTCAGCTGCTTAAAGCGCGAAAACCCTACGCGTGTTTATGCTTTGTTTAAAAAAAATTGTTATATATATATATATATATATTTATACGAACATGATTTTAATGCTATTCTGACCACTCTGCAGCATCGCATAACGTATCAGTTTCCATGTCATTAAGGTGAACGTAAACCAATGATATGATTGTGACTAACCATACGTTACATTAATGAAATTGTAGAATTTCTTTTCTGAAGAATAAACTATTAGATAATGGAAATTCTGTCTGGTGGATTACAGTGTCTGAAGAAAGTAAAATAGATTCTAAGGATGGCACTTCTATGAAACGCCAATCCTACGCAATGTATAGTACATTTTATGGAACATATATCACTATCTGTTCTATATAATATTAGATCGACTGCTGGAAATAATGAAAAGATTGATGCTTAAACAGTCAAAATCACTCTGAATGATCACATCCACTGAAGTTTCAAAATCTCGCTTTATGAAGAGTTTTGTATTATCCCCATATGCTTTATTTACTAATATAAATGCCTGTAGGTACATTTGTGAAGCTAATAAATTATCAGCATCTATCTCAAAAACAAACTAAACAGAAAAAAGCTATTTTTTTAATTTTTAAATTAACATTCTGATAATGAGTGGATAACTTTCCTTTTATAAATAACGCTCAGTGTAAGATGATATTATACTCTAATTTAGTAGATAGCGTTAATAAATCTTGATATTAAATTTTGCTAATCTCATTATTATTAGTTAATTCTTGTTTCCAAAAGGCCTAATTTACACGCAAATGTTTAAGGAGCCTGAAATCAAAGTTTGAAATCAGCAAATTTTACAACCAGACTTTTCAAAAGCTTGTTCCCTCACTTGTGCCCAGATAGCTATATATCTAGAATAACATACAACTCCCCCAACTACCGGCATGACCGTCGCATTGGTGATTGAACTGTCTTATCACCGAGAACGTTGTTGCCGAATTGCAGCCGGTGAACTATTTTCAAGAATTTCTTTCTATTTTCAAGAATTCAAAGCAATAAAAATTAAGAGAAATTAAGCGAATAAATGTTGTTATCTATATAAACAATTCAAGTTATTTTGAAGAAGTTCAATTAATGATAAATTCTTAAACTATAACAAGGGCCACGAATGTATTCCATTAAAATATATTGTCTGTGAAAGACTGTAGAGAAGAAACTGCTTAGCTTGAACCTTTGAAAATAGCGTGAAACAATTATAAAGTCATTATAAAACAACTGTTTCATACTTAAAAAAGATATGACAATTCGTATTTAAAATGCAGGGAATACGTTAAATAAATTAATTTTTGTGTCACATATAAGCAACCTGTGCTTCATTGTGTGTCTGTAATCTTTTTACGTTCTTATAAATGTAAAATATTGCGTTATTTGAGAAATGCTGTTTATTACTCACTGAAATTCTAGGAAAATTCAACTGTGTGCCATGCTGGAGTGTGGGGGAGAAGCATTCATTATGATCTAGTTATTGATATGGTTGCCTGAATCGTCATCTAGTTTCAGTAACGGTAAATCTGGTGAATGAGCAAATCTAACGCCTTCTCTAGACAGATGAATGGTTAGAAATGTGCTATGACTTCAAACAGTTAACGAATTATCAGCAAAACAAATCGTGCGATACGCTGGGAGAATTTATGCCTCAAATAGCACATTTCTAAATTGTTGCAAAACGGCAGATAGCATTATTGGGCCAACAGCGATGGATAACATCAAACTGCCTAGGGCAAAGAAACAGCCTGATTTTGAGTCATATGTTATACCAACCTTGTACAGGTAAACATGCTAATGATTCCTTAGGACTGTTATATACTCGTACTTGGTGAAAATCAGAAGGTCTCTCTTCACGAAGCATACAAACGTACATCATTATATTCAATGTGAATTTGTCAAATTATGAAACACTACAGAATGTCATTAGTTACTCCTAGAATCATTGTTTAAAATCTTCAGATTGACAATGTAATGATGGCAAAATCACGCGTGTTCTTAACCCATTTTACAGAAGTCTCTTTCGAAGTAGTCTGTCACTCTTCACACACCGTTTACTAATTTCATCTACGCTTTTGTCGTCATTCTATCAGATATAGAGATTGTTAGGTGCTAAACCATTTGTTTATCCATTTCCTCATTTAACCCACAGTTCTCATCCCTGTTGTACCCTTTATCCACTTTCGAAACTATGAAAATTTAAGTGCTTGCAGTTTCAAATGCTGGACAAGCTGATGATGATGATCTATCATAACTTTGGGTTACTTACTATATGCGAGTTCTGACAAACTTCTATGCAGGTTAAGTTCCTCATGTCTCTATTTCCTAAGCGAAGATTTCAGAAAGCAAGTTCAAACGAAATTTCTTACTCTTTTACATCCGTAGTATAAGTATTGGAAATAATCCTAAGTGCGTCATATACACCTCCTCTTGATTTTCAAATTTACTTAATTTTTTTTTTCAAATTTGAATCCCCGTTTTAATTTTACCATTATCATAGTCGTTGCTAAAATTTTTTATTGCTTGGTATTTCTCTCTTCCCCCCCCTCCAATTTTAGTAAATGTGTAACAAATGCGGGGTAACTATTCAGTTACGGTACCTTCTCTAAATAGCTTTAATTTTGTTTGTTGAAAACCAATAATCTTTGAAAATATCAAAAATGGGCTTGCATATTATTTGAATTTCAGCAAATGCTATTTGTGCAAGTGTAAGTTAATACGCGCTTTTAAGGTGCAACGGACCCTCAAAATCTGGATTCAAGAATCATTTCACGCTACCTTGTTTCTAAATTTTCATAAAGCAATACATTTCAGTCAAACAATTTCGTTCAAGTTATGTAACTTAAATATTTCATAAATTTCGCATAAGATGAAAAAACCTTATATTTGAATTAAATGCGGGATAACTGTGTTCAGTTAATCGGTTTATTTTTACTTGTTAAAAGCCAACAGGTTATATTTTTTTAATGGCCTGGCCTTACGCAACTACAGGGGTCGAGAGTGGTTTTTATTTCATTATGGAAACACTTAATATGTGGCCACCGTTGCCTCCTATGAAGGGACGGACAGTTAGAACCATCACTTCTCTAGAATTTAAACCCGGGTTCATCCCTATCGCTACGGCAGTCAGAGTCATTAACCGCTATACTAACTGGGCAGCATAGGTTATAAATGTAGTCTTTGAAAATATAAAATAAAATTAGGCTTTCATATCGGTTGAGTTTCAGTATTATTTTTCTGTCATCAAATGTTATTTGTGAAACCGTAGATTAATACCTGCTATTAGATGAATTAGATCTTTCATGTCTAGATTCATAAATTATTTCATGCTACCTAGTTTTTAAATTTTCATAAAGCAATGCATTTTAGTCAAAAAAAATTTGTTTACGTGTTCTCATAGTTGTTAAATTTTCATAAGTGATATATCTCAGTCAAAAAATTGTGCTCAATTTTATAATTTAATTATTTGAGAAATTTCGCCTAAGATGAAAAAACAAAACTTTGATTCGCATCAAATGCCGGAAAATAAATATTTTGATCCTGTAAAATGCCAGCGCATGTAATTTAGAGCAAGTCCGTGTACCGTTAAATAACTACGAGGAAGAAACAAGATGCATTTTAAAACTCAAGGGTAATCTTCATTTAATAAATAATCAAATTACTTACGCTGAGAATGCAATATTATGTAATGTTGAATTGTAAGGTTAAATTAAAGATTGCAAAGGTATGTCGAGCGTATTTATCCTTTTAAAGTGCAGTAAATATATCTTTTAATAAATGTACTTATAATCCCTTTTCACACTCAGAAGCATTATATGAATTTTTGAGTGGATTTTGCTTTAAATATTTCTTACGTGCAGCTCACCTGTTTCGTATTTAGGTTATTTCTATAAAATTTTAATAAAGTCTGAAAGCATTTTTTTCGCAAGGAAGCTAAATCGATAAATCCTGTGCTGCCACACACCTTTTGCTTTCAAGAAGAGCTTTGTGTACCTTGCTATTTGATCCTGGAAGCCTCTTCTAAAGCCTCACTTCCCACATTGCACATCTAGTTATTTTTCGTCTTTTGGTGTAATAACAAGGTGCGGTACCTTGGGAAAAAGATTAAGGAAAAAACGTGGCAGATTGTCATTTTATGCCACCGTTACCTCTCACCCCCTTTTTGCTTCCCTCCCTATGGACTTATTCTCTTCTCGATCTTGCATAATAGATGACTAACGCAAGCCACGAAGTAATTTGAACCGCGTGCTCGGAAAATAATTGAACTCCCTTTTTTCTTCCTCTCCTTTCATATTTTTTCAACTTTTTTTCGCATGCTTGGCGCTCTAGTTAAGATTCCTTGTTGTATTGAAGCACGACGTTGAGAGTGTCGTCTTCGGGAAAGCAAGAGGAAAAGTAATTATAAATGTATTGGAAAATTCTGAGACAGAACATTGAATGACTGGGAACGTTAGAAACGTAGATCGCTTGATATTTTTCTGGTAATTGAAAGAGTTAATTATGCATCATTGTTCGATGAGTTTGGCGAGAAGAAACACTTGGCAACTTTCGAATTGATAAAAAAGTTGCATTGGGAGCGTTTAATATTAGCGAAGCATTAAATTTTAAATAAAGAAAAAAGTGTTTTGAGTCATTTTTTATGGAGAACTTTCCCGAAAGGGATAATGTGTCCAAAAATTGGAAACAGTGTGCTATGTCTAAAAAACTGCAAAGAGTGTAAAAACAATGTTTTACCTGCTATGTCAGTATCCTTTAGACAAAAATTGAATAAAATACCTAAAATTCTTCATTCCTCATAGGCCTAGTGGTGAGAGCGCTGAATCCTGTTGTAAATTCCAGTGAACGGGCTGGCTTCATGAGAGTTTTATAGTTTTCTGTATGTATAATATGAATACGAGCTAGTTTCATTTAAACTTTCATTACAAAGAATTCCCTTACCTGAGGCAGATACTCTTCGTACAGTTTGTCGTAATCTAAATAACCACACCTAGGCACTAATTTGTAGTATTCTGCTATATCCCTAAGCTTGTTTTAATGTCCTGTAGCCTAGAACCGAAGTGACTTTTAGTCTGATGTAATGGCAAGTCTTAAGAAGGTTAAAATAAGTATTTTATTTAACTCTTAAACAGAAAGCACTTCTTGTGCTGCAGATGAATCTCCCCTACTTGATGGTACTTAAATTAATATAAGATACAGTTAAATTCAAATGCAGGTAACGTATTCGAAGACTACATACATAATAGATCACGTAAGCTCGTTCAAGATAATTACCGATGCGTATTATAAACTTCGGCTAATAAGATGCTAAAGCCGGAATAACGTTGGCAGAGTTGGCGATCGTAAAGTTAGGCAAGATTTCCAGAAGCTCGAACTGTAATTCATTTAACCATCAGCTTAAATACATAATAATTAATCTGCATTTTCGTAAGGACTACGAAAGAAAGACGTTATAGTAAAGTTTTAACTCATAACAAATGTTTAATTAAAATAAAATTCTACAAACGTTTCACTGAAAACAGTTTTACGAGTTGATGATCTCTAATCTATCTGAACGTGTGGTTATATTAGTTTCGCTTGAAGAAATGAAGAGAAATTATGCACCGGATTTGCTTGAGCAATCGTTTATTAGTGTTCATTTAGGAAAATACTTGAGAACGGATATTTTTAGGAAAAACGACGAGCCGGCTGGGAGATTTTTATAGTTTTTACCTCTGGAAGAACCTATTGTTTTTATTATGTGAATTTCCAACCAAGAATTTATTGCAATCCGTAGCCACGAGGAAATCAGTAACAAGTGAATTGTAAAATTTCATCTTCAATAATTAACTTTTTTCTTATTGCAAATGTCTCCAGATCACGTTAACTTATGATGGAATAATATAGAAAGCGTTTTCCCTCGACAGTTTGCAACTGCTTCTTTGAATTCCATATAAACATATGATTCATTCCATTTAAACATATGATTTTATGCTTTTTAACTTGATCTTCTTATTAATTTTTAAATTTTAAAACTAGCTTTTGGCATAAAACTGCTTCAATAGTTAAAATGGAATCTTAATTTGTACGTGAAAGTGTAGGCTTTAATTTTAATGTTGTAGGATCTTTTTTTTTTTTTTTTTTTTAATTTTATTTTACTGCAGGAGATATAAAACTACTTGCAGTGCTATCACCGGTATTCGAACTCCTGACCTCCCGAATACGCGTTGAGTATGCTTCCAGTTACACCAAGAAGGCATGCGGAAAGGAAGGATAAATACCTAATGTACCCCCTTTTATTGGGCGACTGGAGCTTACGGAACTCAATCGCCAAATCCTGCTGATGACGAATTATCGACCACCACCTTTTAGTTTGGGCGCCACAGCGGAGATATTAGTCTTTTGGATGCAGAAGACATGAAAATGTACACTACACGGATTCAAACTCTGTATCTCCCGAATACGCGTCGAGTATGTTTTTAGTTACTTCACGACGGCATGCGGAAATATGGTAGAAAATACTTTACAATGTACATATACTTTTAACATTTAGGAAATTTTTCTTCGAGTAATTAGACTATATTTAATATTTTGTTTAGATTTTTTATGCCTAAAAGCTTAAAAACAGCTTTTGTAGCTTTCTAAAAATTAACTCACTAAACAAATTGAATGAGTAGCTTAAAGAAATCGGATTCAACATTTGATTGAGACTTGTAAAATGAGACAGAGTTGCTAATAAATGAGATAAGCATATATGAAATGCTATCAATTTTCGAAAATAAAGTTGAATGCATAAAAAGAGAGATGTTGCAATAATGCAAATGGCGATTAATTAAAGCAGACATATGCGTGGATGACTGGCAATGAATCAGCCAGTATGTTGCAAACAACTCTTAGTAACCATTATTAGTTACCATTCTTGCAAATTACAAGCATATTCTCCTACTTCAAAAATTTGCAATTGTTGGCACAGCATGCAATTCCTTCTGTATGAAAATATCGCATTTTTTGGTCAGATTAAATATTTTATTTAAAAATATACCAACAAAATGAATGTTCTAATTCATTAGATGAATGAGAAACATACTAGCATGAAATTTAGGAGTTCTGATTTTAACTCAAATGTGTAGCACTGATAATGCAATGTTTTGCAATAGCAATCCTATGTAGTATCATTCTGTGACTTACTTTTTGAATGCTAGTCTTATGACTCTATATGTTAGCCTTATTATTCCGTATATTAAATACAATAACATCTGACTGAAGATAAATGTGCTTATTAGTTAAAAAAAACTGCAATGAATACCCTACAAAACTATTAACTCTTATGGGTAATGCCTTTGTGCAGGACTTTAAAAGGCAGATTGTGAAGTGTATAGAAATAGTACTACTATCAATTGCGATATTTTCGGTTTTAAAAATGAATGAAAATTTAATTTATGTGATCTTTGGATCACGCATTTTTCCGAACTGGGATTTTACTTGCAATGATTTTACTTTTAGAAAAACTTACGTGAAAAAATGTAAGCAAATAAATAAGTAAAACGTTAATTCTACTAAATGCGATTTAAGCAATAATATACAACTTTAATGAAATATTAGTTAATGGCTGAATATATTCCTTCAGATTACGAATAATTAATTACATTACTGTTTATATTTTCATTAAATGTTAATTTAAAGATATTTGAGGGGTGGAGTTTAGTATAATTTTATAAATACCTATTCACAATCTTTAAATGCAAAATTTAATGGTCATTGATACAGATATTAAAAAAATAATTATGCAATTAATTTTAACTTATAAATGCCATTAATAGTAATAAAATTTGACAAATTTTGTATTAAAACATTATAATGGTTAAATCTGAATAAGAGGCAATGTTCTGGTTTGGAGACCAGTCTTATGTATCATTTTGTATTGCAATACAACCTTTTTTAAGGTCCGTAGCTCAATTTCCAAACTAATGTGCACAGAATTTCCTCATCTACAATTCCAAGAAACGCTGCAGTTGCAATACTTTCTCTTACTTCGAAGTTTCCAGAAAATTGCAAACTCAGCATAAAATATGGACTGTGGAGGAATAATTTTATTATTTATTCACATCGTAATTTTGTGATATTCACTTAAGCCTGAGAACCCAAAGTGTGCGATCGATCTTAGTGGTATAAAAAGAAATTTATATCAATATTTGTATCACATACATTTCATGTAATACTTATATATAGAAATCTTGAAATAAGTACTAATCGAAATAAATTCTGCTAAACATAACAAATGTTGGAATTTTTTTATCTATTTACTTAGTTATTTATTAGTCTGAGGTTACAACATCTGTTTTATGAGTTATTTTACGACGACTAACGTCTGTGAAAAGTGACGATGCCAATTTGCTGAGAAACTTAGTGCATTAGTGACATTTATACCTGGTGTTGGTTTTACCATCTTAAATTATGCAGTTAAGAAAAAGTAGACAAATAGTTATAAATTCAATGAATAGCTTTGTAAATCATGTTTATTTTGTGAATATTAAGTCTACTTTTAATACTTATGTTAGTATTTTAAATAGCTTTTTCGATTTGTCTTCCTTTGTCATTAGTATTGAACTGACAGTCTTGGTATGAGGAAAAAGCACAACTTGCATTGAGCAGGTTTCTCGAACAATTAATGTAAGAGCATTTAATTTAAATACTAGTTTGTATGATTTCTTTATTGAATTAAGTGAAAAATAGTTTTGATATGACATTCAAATTACATAATCGACTTTGTAAGATAAATTGCAATCTCTTAGCTTCCCGTCACCAGAATTAACTTCTACACTATTGTTGCATTCGCATAAAATTAAAGTTTACGAATTAACTCTTACAACACTGACCATGAAGGAAAGCAGTTAACAAAATCATGTACTGTATTTCACAAATATATTGTAATGAAACAATAAAGGGATAAAAATTTCAGTCCCTTTAGCATCAATTCTCCGCCAAATTTTATTCGCTCTACTGGCTGACGGATGCTATCGTATCATTGCCTCTGCAACCCCATTACCGTAGAAAGTCTGCCCTGAAGGCATCGCTCATCTTAAGCATATAATTCTCGTATGATTTGCCATAGTCAGATAACTTACTATAATCTTCCAGTATCCTATGTAGCACTTATTTTTCTGGTTTATTGTGAGCATCTCTCATGATGTAGCAGGCAAAGGTTTTTGGATATTAAATATCGTTCTTTGGAATAGATTTTATATTCATGTAGTCCAATAAGAAATGTTTTTATTTTCTTTTTAATTTTTTCATCTTTTTAATGTAATAATTTATTTATTTATTTTTTATTTTCTGAACTATCATCAGTATTGTTCATGTAAGTAAAAGGTAATGTATTTATTCATTACCTTTTACTACATTACCTTTTACTTACTTAAATAATACATTTGATGACAAAAAACATTTGGATAAAATGCCTAATTCACTTAATAAAATTACTAATTCACTTGCATAAATCGAAATATCGAATTACTAATGTAGCTTCTTGTAAAGCCTGATGTCACGAAATTATTTTCACTTAAAGTTGAGAAAATTTCATATTGATCTTTAGTAGCTTTTGCTATCAAAGGAATTAAGAATAACTTTTTTAATGAAATAGTTTCTTTGTGTGCTGAAACTAAGCAAATATTACTTACTGCCAATGCTTAGTAAATTAATCAACTGAAACTCAGCGGCTTTATTTTAAATTCATGACAAATTGTGTTTAGCAGTTAACATCATCATGTTACCTTGTCATACACTCATGTTATATGTTTCTGCAAAATGTGTTGTAAATTTTGTTAAATCTCTTTATTTTACTTTTAGCAACATCTTTGATGTTTCCCTGGAGTAGTTTCACTTTATAAATAACATGATGCTCCTTTTGAAAATTTGAATAGTGCTGAATAACAACACATTGTATTTTGTCCCTTTTATCTCAGTTATGTGAGTCGCAAGACGTAATACAACTTAATACTAGGCTACAGAATACTAGCGCCTGTCATGGGCAGGTACAACTCGATTATTCATTGCGTAAAAGGGGTAAGACTACATCGTCAATGAAGATAAATGACGTAAGCGGGCGTCGTTATATCGCGTCCATAAATTACGAACGATATATTGACGGTGTCTGTTTATTTCTGTCGAGTTTTCCCGCACACAAGAGGAAAACTCACTAATCATTCCAGTGGTATACCTCAGGCTTTTATCTAGTTTGCTCTCGAGAAAGCCCAATATACATAAATCCGTGATCTCCTTAAGATCCTTATCCAAACATCTTTTGCAAGACTTCGCTTTTCCCACAAGAGCTCTTTATATCGGAAGACACGGGGCTTAGGTCTGCGAAAAGAATGTTAGAACAGTCTTGGAAACATTAAAGTGAGTTTCTATTTAGGGAGTTCTAATTAGCTCTTTTATAAAGCGGCTGACGTGGAATGAAAACTGTCGCGCTTGCAAAACACCAATTCATGTTACATATTAAGGGAACAGTAATGTATTTATTCAGTTTAATTTGATGACTAACAGCATTTGAATAAAAATGCCTAATTCACTTGCATAAATAGAATTATTAATTTATTAAATGGCTAATATTCTTAAACTTCCTTATTAAAATATACATAAAAGAGCAATTTCAGTTTTTTTTTTTTTTTTTTTTTTTTTTTTTTTAACTTTTTTCTGGTAGAATTATATAGAAATAATTTCTTTTCGTAAAGGTCTTGGGCACCCATAATCGCAAAAGAACATTCAAGTATCGAACGAGGTCATATCTGGATGATGGAATCCAGGTTTCTCTTACTCGTCTTTCCCTGTCACCTTCCTAATCCTTGAATTATCGTTTGTAGAAATCTAAATGCCGCTGTTCCTAAAAGGCACGGGGCAAGCGAATTCATGAAAAAAATGCTACCTTTCCTAACCTCAAATTATTCAAGGCGGTCAGCCAATATTTCCAGAATACGTAAGTGCGTATACATATTGATCTAATGATATTTCATTTGAACAATTGTGTGAAGATATGTGTTTTTGAATATTTCAGATCTGGGAGTCATAAATTCATCTGCATGAATACATTAAAAAAATCTGAATTGCGAATAAATATATCATATTCAGTTTTAGCTAAATAGGCCAGACTCAAACTGGTCATTCATCTGAAACAGAGTTCTCTGAAGTCAAAAATAATTGTATCATTGTTTTGAATCCCCTGTCAACTAGCAACTAAACTATACTGCTTTTCGAATTTCAACAAGAAGTGTAGTTGAATTCAACACTTCTCGCTCTGAATATGTCCAGTTATTTCAAACAATAATCCTTGGAGCTCGCCGAGAGTCATTTTATCTAAAGAAATGCGATATAAGTGCAGCAGTTGCTCAATGGCTCTACAGATTTTTAAGTACTTTCTTTAGCAGCAGCTACTCAGTCTCCGTCCACAGCTTCATATGTGAAATGCATATAAGGCGAGCTCCGTGTAGAGAAACATTCAGCGCTCTGTACCATTTCAACGCAACATTTTACATTTTTCCCCACCATTATTGCCACACTAGGTGTAAGTTACCTTCATTTACTTTACATGTGATATTAATTTAAAATAATTGTCATATTGAAGATGCACACAAGCACAATTTTCCCTATTAGTATAGTTGTTGTATTTTATTATAAAGAACGTAGTTGCAAATAATAATAATTGAAATTTATCTGCCTTACCCATGGTAGCTATTTCGTAGAAGTTGTTACTTCTGCTTTAAAATAATATTAGGTTATTTTAAAGCAGGAGTAGAAGAAATTGAGCAGTGCCCTCGCCGGGACTTGAACTACGAACCTTCGAATACGCGCCGAGTGAGTTGACCACTACACCGCGAAGGCATGCTATGAAGGAGGGAGAAATACCTTATAAATTACTGACAGAATTTCATGCAAAATATTTGATGTGATTTCAGAAATTTTTGCCCTTGGTTTCTAACGTAGTATTAAATGGAATTTAAATAAGGAAAGCAATATTTTCCTCCAAATATTCTGATTTTTAAGGGAAGTATTTCAGAATATTATTAATACTAGTATTTAGCGGTCTTAACTGCTCGCCCACTTTTGAGGGCCAATGTTTGAGATATGTTGTGAGCTCGCATTTTGATTCAAATCACAGCGAAATCGGAAAACTCAGTCCATCCAGAGTTTAAACTTCAATTTTTTGGTGCTGATATTTTTATGATGACAAAAATTAAACACAAAAAATACATACAACTACTGTAGTTATCCAGAATAATGCAACACATAATGAATTAATTTAAAAATATTTATCTGATTTTATAATCTCAATATTATTTAATCATGATGCGAACATTTAATGCAATACTGTAGCTCAATGTTTATTAAATACATAAAGTGAATAAGGCATTTAAGAAGATATAATGCTCAGAGATATATATTGTTTTATCGGATTAAATGCATCTGGTTTCGATTACGGTTTATCATGCAACTTAGGACTAAACTTATATGGATTCCTAATAGTATGTTGCTGAATCACAAGTTTCGTATACTCTTACATCTGTTACATCATAAATCTCTTATGAAAGAAACCTAAAGAATGAAAGGGAATCCTTTAACCTCTAAGTTACCCAGTAAGACTTATGTCTTCTTAAAAGGATAAACTGAAATGTAAATCAAGGCTTCTTTATACAACAAGCTGGTGTAATGTCAGTGTTACCAGAATTATGTTTTTTGCAACAGATGAAGCGTATCGCAACTATCAGTGCCCCTTTGTACTACCCTACTAGCCCAGTAAATCTATAAACTCTTTTCTGCTGTTCCTGAAAATATATTCTTATAGAAGCTATTTAATATCATTCTAATTTACACCATTATTCTCGAAACAAATTTTCTTTTGAATGAGAGCCAATAGGATACCTTGAATTAATTTGTTGCAAATTTAAACGTCTCTCGGTGCAAAATTTTTATCCCATGTCATTCTAGACAGGACAAGTTATCGCCATTATGTAGCTTTAAAGTCTTGATCACCTCTCTAGGGAATAATTTTCACTAATTTTAAATGCAGAATTCATCCGTTGTGTGGTATAACGATCAAAACTCAGCTTATTCCTATGTTTTCAGCTCGTTTTCTTCAACGGTAGGGACTATGCAAAAATATACAGAAGATTTTAGAATTTATCCTAGGCGAGTAGAACATTTTAAATTTAACAATAAAGAAGATTTATTATATTATTGACAGTATTTTCATATATGAAAACATTTTCTTACTCACAATATTTCTTATATGGATTAATAGTTCATTTTGACGTATGTTTGCAATTACTTGCTATTTGTTTAATGTATTCAATATTTGCTCAAATTTTAAAATTTAAAATTCATTTAATAATTAAAGATTTTCATTTAAATCTGCGAAGCAAGAATACAGATTGTAACTTCTTTTGAACACTTAGCACAAATAATGGGATTATGGTTATGTGACGATTTTTAGAGGGTTTGGAATGGTTTTGGGTTTATGTGATTGCAACAGAGCCTCATGGGCTATCTGCCTAAGAGGAGGGATGCCTTCTTGGAGGACTTTCTAGGGAAACTTAGTAGCTGCTAGTATACACGTTACACATGGGGAAACCAGGAGAACGCTCATGCAGCCAGCCCTTTAACGAGATTCGAATCTCGATCCGATCTACCAGTGTTCAGCTATTTGATTCGGCCGCTGGTGGACCACACATTTTTACAAAAACAAAGCGTTCTGGTAATAGTTTTTAGCCTTTTATTTTATTGCTAGTGCAAGGAACAAGGGAATAACTTTTCGGGAGAATAGTTGCTATTGTTAAAAAGATTAACAACAAATAAAAATAATTTTAGTTAAAAATTAAATATTTTATTTGTAATAATAAATTTATTGTGTTACATTTCATTCATGTTGTACTTTGAAATAAAGCTGTATCCTTACCAAAAATCAAATTGCATTCAAATGCTGGTATTGAGCAAGTTTGTTAACTAACGTATGGGAAATATTAGAAGAAAATCCTTGCTCCGCTGAAGATACACACGCCTGGTGTTAATAAATATTATGAAAGGATAATTAATCTTCCATACTTTATTTCTGTTTAAAGCAAAATTTGTTTTAAATCTTAAACTGCATTTTTTGAATGCAAATTTCATCTGCATACTGATCAGTTTTCGAATTGTAGTTCAGAGGAAATTAAATTCTAGATATGCATACTTCATTAATAGTCTCCTCATCGATTACAAGCATTCCTCAGAGGCGCTTGAAATCTCAAAAACCTTAGAAAATTCGAATGCAAATCGAATTGAGACTTCTCCCACTCTGCAATACTCATAATTACCCAAACATATGAAAACGCTGGATTAAATCCGATTTTATTCGTACCAAAATCCGATTTGATCCGTACCGATTTTTGGAGATGTTTCTTGGGAATGGCACTGTTTCTCAGACTATGCTATGCAAAAATCACCTCTTCATTCGAATCAAGTAAACTATTTGAAATATATATCTACTCAATATATTTTATTATATAGAAATACAAATATCCAATGTCTTCAACGTAAGCAATATCTGCAATATGTTTTTAATGTGTGCCTGTTCAGGTTTTACGATAATCGATGTTATCAATGTTTTTGTTTTTTATATGAAAATTTTTAAGCACTCGTAATTTAATTCCCTACGCGTGGTAGCTCGGGAAACGATACATCAGTTTTCTTCTGCCTACTTACACGTTTTCTACATTAATTTTGCATCGGAAGTAGCAGATAAAAATCAGAAGTCTAGTTACCAACGATACATTCCGTACATTTACATCGGTAACCATATTATTTCATTCAATATCCTAAATTAGCCGTTTCTCTGCCAAAACCGATAGGTGCCAAAAACCGCAGTGCCCGCGCTCTAACCTTCAGCCTCCTGTGTATACGACGTCAGGATCATTATCGTTGTAAAGCAGAACCTATCTTTGTCTTGTCACATTTCAGCAATCAGAAAAGGTATAATTATAGCGTTGATGTTGGTAAAATCCTATTTCTTGGAAAATGAGAATTATGAATAATATATGTGTAATCTTCACTTTGCAAGGATTACGCTTTTGCCAGTTTAAAAATACTGTGTATAGCATATGTGAAACTTAATTCTGTAAGTTCTTAAGTGGGGAAATTTCACCGTGATAAAGTATTATATATACAATTTGATAAGTAAAGTAAAGTAGCTAACTAATAACAGAATTTCGAATCAACATAAATGATATGTGGAACGAAAATCTCTCTTCTTTTCGTATTTCCCCTCTTTTTTTAAAAAATCTTTTAGTGTATCGAACTAAAATAGGTTCCTTATTTTAATTTAATATTGCATTCATTTTGTATACACAGAAATCCGAAAGCAGTAAAAGCTAACCTTTAAATAAGTTAATAAATTAATAAAAATTTATAAATTTGATAAAACAGATATAGCGAATTACGGTTTTCACAAAATGTTGTCTTTTTAGCAGAAGACACTTAGTAAGAGGTAGACATTTACCTCCGAGGGGGTAGACTTCTATTTCAGTGATAAAGCTACAAAGCCCTTTATGGGCATGTCAGAACTCATCTACTTAAACTTGTATTCCCGAAATAAACAGAAACATTGGCGCACAGAACGGGATAGTGGTTGGTACCGCTGACTGCTGCACAGAAGTACTCGGGTTCAAATCCCAGAGAAGGCATAGATGCTTTTAACCATACAAGTATATTGTCTGTGAGCCACTCAAAATACCCTCGGACCTCCCCCCCCACCTTGGTTTCTCTCGAAATTCCAAAGTTGGGCGGAAGATTAAAAGTTAGCTTGGTATCGCAATAGCTCATTTACCTATGGTACTACAGAGGTATTATCCTGGCTTCTATCCGTACTTGTTTTGAGAAAATGTTTTCACTGATATAGGAGTTATAAGCTAAAGACAGAACAGAAAAATAAAACTGCAGTAATTTCAACAAAAGTTTTTCCTCTTGCCTGCATTCAAGAAGCATCTTTAAGATAACAAATTCCTGAATAACGAGAAATAAAACATAGCTCATAGATGGCATAAACGTCTTCAACACACTATCATAAATTTATATAAAAGTGTCCCTTATACAAATATGTCATTTGCCACGAGATCTATTTTAAGAAAACTAATGCCCATTCTTGAATCCATTCAGAATAAAATTTGCTTTTAGTACAATACCGCATTTAAACTTAGTTCAGAGACACATTATGTGTATACATTTCAAAATTTAAACATGTAAAATTTATTTCCAGCTGTTTTATTGTCAAATGAACATTGAACGATAACCATTAAGCATTTATCCAAACATTACAATCACAAAGCATTATAAGGCCAATTAGATCTACTAGCTAATGTAACTCAGATGTAATGTAAATGTCAGCTAATGTAAGAGTTTCTAAAACATCAAAGGGATCCGCTGTTATCATGATCTTTGGGATAGTTCATACAATGGCATAACTGTCAGAAATGGCATAAGGAAAACAACCTGGCTAGACGTTTAAACTTTGCTATGCTACGGAAACTGGTACAAGGATTTTGCCTAAATGTTCTAACTATTTAACTTTAATATAGGATGACATAAAAGCCTACCAATTACAGCGAAGAAAATAAGCTGAAAACCCGTAGAGGCACACACGTATACACGAAAGTAACTCTCATAATTGTCTACGGTTTAACTCCAGTTTGACAAGCGTGGTCAAAGCCAATGTCTTTTATGCCTTATGCCTATGGAACCTGTTTAAGTCAACATATGAATGCTTCTTTAAAGAAAGGTAAAAATTATCAATGATTGAAAAATGGTTTTATAAATCGAAAATGAAAGCATTCACCTGGAAAACAAGAGTTTCAATATGCGATTCCTGTGCTTTAAGAGGAAGCTTTATAAGTCTCATTATTTAAAAATTCACCGTTTTTCATTTAATATGAAAAAAAATTTAGGTTCTAGAAACTCAATGAAAAGTAACCAAATTTACCATTAAAATAGTTTTTTTTCCAGTGAAACGTATTGTAGAAGTTACGTAGGAAGGAGAATTGTAATGTATCTTCTTGCTCTGATTTTGAATCCATAACATTAATACTATTTTCAAAAGCTTGTAGTATAATTTTATTTGAAATGTAAAAAATTATTATAGTCATCTGAGAAAAAACATTCAGATAACTAGAGTTTAATTTCAAAAATTAAAAGTGCCGCTTTGAAAAGACGCCAAGAAAGGTGAACAACAATAATAAATAAAATAAAATGAAGACATAGATAAAAAAAAGGCGTTATTTATTGATTTAAGTAATCGCGAATACAGCATATCTTACGTTTTCACATGATACGTCATCTGTCTGCCACATGCGTAATTTGCCACATAGTTATTTTAGCCCTTAGACACAACCATAGCACTTAGGGTTTTTACATTACTTCTGGATGATTGTATACGCCATATGTTTAAAATATTTCAGTACTTGTTTTTTTTCCTTGGAAAGGAAGGAAATTTTTATATGCTTTCAAAACGATATCTTTTAAGATGTAGATTTATTAAGAATTTAAAATTTTCATCAAGAATCATGTGTAAAAGTTGTAGAGCTCTCTTTGGTAACATAAACTCTGATAGATCCTATTAAGAAACCTGGCAACTTCTTGCACATGCGTAAAGAATATCAGAATAGTAAAAGTAACCCTTTATTATTCGTCAAATCTGAACAGAAAAAAGCACATTTTTCGTGCTTATAATAACACCGACAACTTGCGGTGGAACTTAAGAATCGTTACACAATAAATTCAGTGCTGTACTAACAATTTAAGTTAAGGCTAACTAGGTTATCTCAACAATTTACCGGGCATTATACTTATTAAATGGCCAAAAAGGCATATCAGCAACTCCGCGTAACATGAAGGACAAACTCGTAACATGCGCTGACTAGCGAATTGGATAAGCAGGGACAGCTGCGCTTTCTTAGTGAACCTACACTAAGTAATGATCACAATTCCCTTGCTTCCCATCTTCTAGTTTTTCATCACGTAACTGTTAAAATCAGCTGCATAAAATAAATAAATAAGTAAACAGTTCCATGTTATACCCTTTTTAAAATCGCGCATTTATTTAATACAAACTGAGATAACTTAGTTATGTTTCATTATGTAGTTCGTTGGAACTTTAATGAGATTCGGAGAAAAGCATTATTCCTAGTACTTTATGTTTCTTATACTCCAGCAAGTCGGAAATATGACTGAATGTTCTTCATGAGCATTACACTTTTCTGTACCGAAATGTAATGATCTAGCAAAATATCATTACTATCAAAATACTTCTCTATATTGATATGGGATGGACAAGCAGTTCAGTGATTGGCTCAAGTGTACAAGAAATGCTCTTTTGCCATGAAAGAGGTGACTAAACTTGATGACATGTAGGAGGTCCAACAACTTATTGGTATGATCATTAGAATTTCTTTTGCGAATTAACGGTGATTGTAATGACGATTGAATGATCTATGTAGCCCAATTCTCCTTCTATTAGTAGCTCCTCTTTTTCTATCACTATCCATAAATGGATTGTCTGTACATTAGTTCGGTCACGTATGAAACAGCCTCTCGGACGGTGATAAGATGGATGAAGCGCTTTACTTAATCGTTGTTCCCCGTAGAGCAGGGGATTCTTTTCCTTTATTTATTTCTTTTTCGAAAATGTGCTTGCACCATGTACAGATTTTGGCTTTTGTTTTCTTACAATCATCGTCGTCAAGAAATAGTATTTATTTCCATATTAATTAGCTATGTAATTTATCTAAGAAGAAATTATTGTGGATTACAGTCTAAATGTCACGCTGTCAATTTCTTGTTAGCTTAAGCTTCAAAGACCTGTATTTTAAATTTATAAAATAAAATGAAGTAATTCACTTCTTCATACTCTTCTTTAGCATATCATCACTCAAAATTTAAACTGTACAAAATTGCAACCCAACGAGGTGTTATCAAAGCTTTAAATAGGTAAGGAAACGTTATCTACCATTAACAAACGAAAATCTCGAGTATTATGGCCCTATTCTTAATCAGACAATGACGCGTGATTAATGTTAAAATTTGAGTTCTGTAGTATATAAAAGAATAAATTATTAGCTGGAGTATAAAATATCTGAATTAAATCACACTCATGGTTTACATTGGATACAAATTGTTACTAATTGTTCATCGGAAGGAATGCAAGTTTAAAATGTATTACTCCCAAAATATTAAATACATTGTTCTGCCTCACTGAAAAATACCCGCTTTTACCTAGCACCATAGATATTATGTCACGGGACTGTGTTACTCGTCAAAATTCAAGCCGCAATCCTGGCTTTGCAATTATATATTCATTGTCATATCATTTTATGAAATTACACGGCAAATTCATAGCGAATAAAACTATTTGACAATGACATATTATTAGTTATTATTATATAAATCTGATGGTGTAACAATGGTAGAACAATAAAATGTTCAACAGTATCATAGCATAATTCAAATAGGTCACTGCTGTTGCATCATGTCACTGATTTTGTATATTATTTTACCTTACCCATTAAGCTTTACATAAAAATATATAGCTAAGAAATAATATAATGCAATATTCTACATATTTGTGCTATATTATGTAATATTTCATTTCTGTTAGACTAATTCATGGCGTCTAACTTTCTGAAAATAAATAAATAACTCTGGCTATTCCTCCCCAGATAGCAAGTGACCTCCGTTGAGATGGCACACGTCTGAAGATTTCACGTTTGCTATTAGAAATCATCCTTGGAAGTGCACACTACCCATGGTAACGAGATTGGAGAACATTTTTATACGTGATAATAGTTGCAGCACACGTCGTTTCGATTTTTCTTCTCAGCAAGGCAACACTCCTGAATTTAGCCCGATCATCAATTTAATTCTCCAATGAACATGTTTCAGTATCAAACATGATCTGTGGCCGGCCGGCTTTAGTCATTGCAAAATTTGTCTGATCTGGCTGCATAATTGTATCGAATCTGGCGAGATACATCTTAGGACAGCACTTGATGTGCGTATGCATTCATACCAGACCACGTTTACACAGGTATCGGCTCTTTAGGTGGTCCTACGCCATGTTAATCTACAACGTTTCTGAAAACTCTTTCACCTGTTATAAATGATGACAATGATTATTCGGTTGTTCTCGTTTTTTTCTCGTTAGGTTCCTTATGTGTCATCCTAATTGATATACATGTTATTGAAGCTACCTGCCATATCCGTGTTGGAATTCTGGAGAAATATGTATGTTTGTAAATTTATAATGTCTGTACTGCATGAGGTTACTTAAATTACTGGCGAAGCGGAAACCTTCTTGAATGATTGGCTGATAGGAGAAGAACGGCGGGAGAACCTTGGATCTGGGCACCTTCCGAGGTGTTCTCCTTCAAACTTGGAGTGGAACTGTATAGTTAGTGCGGTTGCACTGTATCTGTACAAATGGTGAAATAGTGGCCAAGAACGTTTCTTTTTATCGCCTTTCTTCTTCTGTCCAGTTTCATTAGCATCTAATTTTTTTTTTCTGTATGGCTATTTTTGGCTATTATATTTTATTTAAATTTAGAAAATATGTGATGAAATGATTTCTAATCTTTAACACCTTCAGTAAAAGTATGGGCAATCTACGACACTGCATTATTCAGCAGTTTTATAAAACAATAGAGCGTAATTTCAATGTTTATCACGTTATAAATGTAGCAATACCTACATTAAATTATTAAAATAAATACTTCATTTTGCCAAATTTTATATATTAAGAAATGAATCATTTAGTTTTTATTAACTCTGGTTCAATTTAAGTTTAGACTTCAAGACTGGAATTGCAAAACTGTATGTGCTTTGGACAGTGCGACTGGAAATGATACGGACATCTTATAGAGTAATACATCTGATACAAAACCAATCAACACATACTTACGAGGTCTTGTGTTAAAATAGTATATCAAACAGAATGAAAGAAGCCTTGTTATCCGAATTACATTTAAGAAATGAGTGTGCGTAATGTTTGCTTTTTTTCCCTTCAATTTCAGCAAGGATCTTAAACAGATAGCACTGAATTAAAAATTTATGTAACAATGAGGGGATAGTTATTCAGTTATAAAAAAGATAATTTTCTGTACAAACTAAAGTTGATTAAAAGATTTCAAGTTAACAAATATAAGATTTAATTGTTTTAGACTGAATTATTTTATATTAAAATAATTTCACAAATTGTTCTGCACAGGATGGCTTATCAATTTAGTAGATTTAAGTCTTAAACTATAACTATTTTACTGTAAATTAGATACTTTTAAAATGCCTTTAAATGGCAAAAACCACTAAGATATCAAACAGCCCTATACGCAGCACATGCTCATATTCGTTAACGAAGTGTGTTCCCTGTAGACTGGGTGTACGTTTATAGCATTAGTTAGGCATAAGGAATAGTTTTTTTTAATTTCAAGCCAGATAAGTTTTACATATTTTGTATTTTCCTGAGAAAATAATTATTAAAGACTGAAATTTTTCATATGAAAATAATTTAACAACTTGTTCTGTATAGTAATGCGTTATGCATCGCCAAACCAGAAATCATATAATTAAGCATAAAGAAGTAAGAAGGCACCTATAACTCAGCAATGGTAATTGCAGTATCGGTTGCAATAAAGGTAGGCGAATTTTTTTTAATACGTAAAATGTGGTTTTGAAGAAAGAAAAAAATGCCTTTAATGCAATATTTTCCTAAGCAAGATAAGATAGGTAAACAGCAAGTCACTAGACGGAATGGTTTCTAATATTTATTTTAAAAAGATGTGAGACAGCTTTATACTATATTGTGTTTTTCAATGAGTTTAAGTTTCAATGAGTTTTCAATGATTTTCAATGAGTTATAGTGTTTAAGACTTACCTATATATAGTCACCAAAACGTTTAGAATAAACATATGAGATATTGATACTTAAAGAAGAAAATATGAATATATTTTTGGAAACTCTTTAGATGTTTGATACGATGTAACGCTTTTCTGATGGTTGGAATGAATTAAAAATTTAATTCATGGTTAAAAATTGATTATTGATATTGAAAACACCAGAATTCTGCCTATCAGCACGGTTAACTTGGTGAAATCATTTCTGGCGCTTTTAGCTTTCAAATTATTGTTACAATTAGTAACATTCTCTCAGTTTATTGCATTCATCGGCGGAGAATCCGAATGTCTCCTACTATTCTTTTCTTACATCAACTTATCTAGAGGATTTCCACCTCGGCAGGGTTTCAAGGACTTCCTTTAGCAAAAATAAAATACTCTTACAAACATCCATCCATGCCTTCACGTGGTTTCGAACACAAAGTCAGGCTTATGTCAGCCGGATCCCTTATCACCATGCCAAATGGATGACATTTTGAAAATATAAATGAAGTAAACTTAGATGTCCTGGAAACATAGGGTGGACAGATAAAAATAAGAGCAATAAAAAGGTATGGATGATGGAGGGTATCTGATTTGATCTAACGTTGTGTTCCAGGTGAACTAATTCTAGAGTAGTCAGCGGACAAGTTTGACGGAGAAGTACAAAGGTGAAACTATGAGTCATTTTGTAGACTTGGAATGTGTGTACATGCTATTGTACTCTCGCAGTTAGCAAATCAAGCTCCAGATTTAAAGACGTTATGAATTTAGACATCATTCACCATATTCTTCAAAAGAATGCTGATGTTACTGATACGAAAACCAATACAAGTGACATTTTCAGGATGTGAACCTGAAAATCTAAGTTTTTAAATCATTATTTTAATTAAATTATGTCATAAGCAAAATACTATGCCTTTTCTTATAAACTCCGAAGAGCGCGTTTGTTTTACAATGTATAATCTCATTTTGAGATTATCTGTATTTTTCGATTGTTCCAACTTGTACCGGCTGGAATAAGCCTCGATAATATAGAAAACTTAGTGAATTTTTAGCCTTTTAATATTTTAATGAAAAGGATTTTAAAAAATGTTCTATTATAAATTTTAAAAAAGGATGGGGAGGAAGCCCATTTTCTCCAGGATTTTAAAAGTTTAGAAATATAATACTAACTTTAACCCTACAGGGACGGACAAAAATCCTACTAGACAGAAAAAAAAAAAAAAAAAAATTATGGAAGGAAATGAGAGAAAATATGCTTTTGAGAAAAGCAAAACTGGAGGAAAATACTTAGAAGCGTTTACATTCCTATTTTTACTGAATCGATAGAAAGGAACGGTAATGCTCCCCGCCTGACACATATCAAAAAACAAAAATAAAAAATAATCTCGGACTTTTTTTTTATTTATTTATCTCTTTTTTTTTTTTTTTTTTTTTTTTTTTTTTACTTTCTTTTTATCTGCCTTGGGTAAGGGCGTGTGGCCGGATGAGTAAATCATAGAGAGGACGGAATGTCTTTCATCTGGTCTTTCCCAGGGGACACATAGCTGGGCAAAAGGGAAGAAACCTCATTCTTCGGTTCGGGGGGATGTCAATAGGGGGTCTTAAGACAAAGGGGCACGTCTTTCTTTCTTTGGAAACGCGCAGATTACCACCGAAAAGGAAGAGAAAGCCCTCTCTTCTGCTTAAAAAGGGACCGGCCAAAAGACATTTTTGATACGGGATTGACGGATAAATGGTTTTTCACCTTCCGCTTGAAGAATACGTGATATCGAAGGTAATGGATTAAATATAGTTCTTAGTGAGTTAATGTTTGAGTCATCCCATATATATATAGCAAGGGTAATGAAATGTACCGGTAAAGGCAAATTCATCTGCAGTTTTTTTTTTTTTTTTTTTTTTTTTTTTTATTTATTTATTTATTTCCCTAAACCAGCAATTTGAAGATGGTTTTTCAGAAGGCTCAGAATTCTGTGAAATATTATTTTCACCATAAGTAAAAAGTTAGCTGTGTACTAGCTTGGTTGTAAATGATTTACGTGCTCCCAGATGCTGATACTTCAGAATGAAGTTAGTAAACTTAATAACACTCTCCAAAGCATTAGCAACTCGGAAAACGATTTGAAATGCCAAATTACATCTTAGTGGATCGAAATATTAATATAGTTGAAATGTAACATCACAGAAAATAGGAGAAAAAGTACTTTTACCACTAAACATCATGAAATCATTTTGCGCCCATGCATAAATACTAACAAAAATATTATGGCACTGAAGAAATTTAGTCTGTTAATCAGAGGTCCAGTGGTTATTGTTATTATTATCACCTGTGTAACAACGTTTATAAACAAAGGATTGTTTTAATCCAGCTTTCTGTAAGATTTATGCCGAAAGCTTCAGTCTACTGTTAAGTACCATAACAACCACATTAGCTAAGCTAAGAAATTAAGACCGCTCACCCTGGGTGTTCGACTCCCGTCCTGTCTTAGGGAAACGAGTTAGCTGCTTTGTTGGTTTTCGTAGTTTTCTCTATGTGTAAGTGAATGTGAGCAAATTTCTTTTAGAAATTCTTCCAGGAAGGCATTCCTTTCCATAGGCAAATAGCTTTTACGGGCTTTGTAATACGGGTCATATTCAAGTAATCTAAATTAACTTATTAGCTTTATTATCCAGTTTATTTGAGCAACATGAACGAGTAATTTGAAGTCAAGCATGTGTCTAAAACTGTGAAAAACTTTCTTATCCCTGAGAAAGGAAATGTTCAATATACACTTTAGTTTGAGCAGTTAAATCATATTTCGAGAACACATATCACAGTCAACTTGTTGTGGCAATCAAAGCGTAATTTTAATTCAAGAAAATTTCAAATTACTAAGGATTTCAGAACTTCACTCAGTCACACCTCATTTTATTTTCTAGACAAGTAAAATTAAGACTTTTGTTAACGTATTTATGTATTTTTAACTTTTAATTTAAGATAATTTCAGGAATCTAAAACAATTATCAGAGTGTCCTTAAAAATTATTTTATTTATAATTTATAAATCTTACCGAGTAGACAGTTTCCGAGCTTTCTAATATGTATTTAGTTGTTGTTATCACAAGTCAAATTTAGCTCACATTATGAGTTTAATAATTGCAAGCTTCATCAGTTCTGTTTATATTAGTTTCTAATTCAAAGAAAATTGCAATAAACTAATTTGTTTCAAGCAGATGGTCTTGTTCGGGCTACCATAAATGTCATTCAGACGAGATTGCCTGAAACGACCACTTGATGAAAGTTCTAGGATGTGATTTTAAGCATTAATAAATGAATAGAATTTTTATATTATTATTATTATTATTATTATTATTATTATTATTATTATTATTTGCCAGTGGAAAGGCATAGGCTTGAAAATTGGTAATTTTGGACTTAAATATCTAAAACTTGAGTTAAATCTTCTTAGTTAGTAAATATGAATGTATTTATTAAGTAGTTTCTGGTTTATCTCCTAGAAAAGAAAGTGTGACAATTAATAAAATAGTGAATGTTAACAAATAAGAAATATAACAAAAAGTAAAATTAATAAATGTGTATTTTTATGAAAAGATTCATGAAAATTCAAGAATTGTCTATTGAAGGGTCATTCAAAATTAACACGTGAGCCATTTTTATAAAAGTACAGTAAACAAAAGTAAAAATTGAAACAAAAGTAGCTATTAATTGGAAATTCATTTTTATTTCAAGGGGAAAAAATCAATTTCTGATTAAATTTACAATATTAATTAGTAGAAGCGAATGTGTTTAAGAACTAATCATCAAAATCAAATCATTATCGATAAATGAAAAAAGCTAAAATGTCAAAAAATATAGTTTATATCAAGAATAAAATTTAATTAAATATTTAAATATTCTTGCACTAGAAGACTATTCTACGAGACATTTGCTGTCTCGCATAATTAAAATAATTTCAGACAAAAGTTGCAAAAAGAATTAAACAATTCAAAAACAAAGAAATGTAAAAAATAATAAGAAATAATTATAAATCTAAAGTTTCTTATTTTACTAGAATAAAAAATATATATATATAAGAATAAAAGAGTCTTTCATATTAACAAAAATATTACACGAAGATGGCCATAAATGAATTAAATTTAATTTACATGTTTGTTAAATTTAAGTGGATAGGAACTAAAAGTGTAGTTTGACGCTAGCTGTATTGAAGCGCTAATAGGGTTTGCAGTAACTTGGAGATTAAGAAGGGTGGTTTTGGAGAAGTGTAGGAGTAAACATATAGCTTGGTATAAGCTATTGGAAGCCGGGAAAAATTAGAGGATCTTTGCGCTACCATATATATTCACGAGAAAATTCTTGCTTGTGGTAAATTGCCTTCAAACATTAACAAACAAGTCAGATTAATTTATTTCTGACTATTTAACTTTCACAGTTATTTTCCCTGGAAGATAATCCAAAAAATACTATATATATATATATATATATATATATATATCTGTATTGAGCTGCAAATAAATAAGCGAATTACTTTTAAAAATGTATGCCTGTGATTGTAACACTGGTATCCTTTTTCTTTGATACAGTAATAACTGTACTGATATCAGGCATACGTTTGAATCTCTGATGCATATAGAATAGAAATTGCGTTTATTTAAATATTTTATTTATAAATATAGTTATTGCTCACCTTCCATGTTTGTTTATTATTCTGCAATAATAATTAAAGCTGATGTTTTCAATTTACTCATATTTGATAGTAGCTCATAAATTAATTAAATATTAAAACAATGTCCAACTTAAACAGACGACTGTTTAAGTTCAAACATTAATAGTCAGCATACATTCCAAGAGTCTCCTACAACATTATTTTGTACGATGTCAGAGTTTGAACGTTGTTGATACTGAGCTTTGTTATAGGAAATGAAACAGAAATTTTAACGCACTTACATGCTTACATCTTGAAATTTGTAATTCCTGTGGGAAAACAATTGATATATTTAAGGCGTAAGCCTTTCTTAACGCGCATAACAAAACTTGCTATTATTTGAGTCTTAGATATCTTACCTTTACAAATGCAAAGAGAAGAACTTAAAGCAATATATGTACTTTCCTTTTAAATTCCACTATTTACGGTGGCCTTTGGTAAAACATTTTAGTGTGCTATATAAGAAACTGACGAATTTCTGCAACACTATCTGAGGGAGAGAAAATGATTCTGTAGTTCATCACGGACATTCACGTTTTGATACTATGCACATTTGCAGAAAGAATTTTAGTAACCCTGTCCTTAAAAAAAATCTTAGATACAGTAAATTGAAGCCGTGTGATATCTTACTACATTATTGGCTTACTGCGTTATATAATACAGGAGATGTCTTACTACAAGAGATCATGAAAATGACACAAAATGATGTTAAATCTTTGGACTGTAGAGGTTGAATAGGAAATACCCTGTACATTATTTTTGCTGTGTGAAACTTCATGTTATATTATAAAGTATGCGAGAAACGGCAATGCTAAACATACATTCCTTATTTAACATTTCTTTTGTACCAGGGATTTTAAAATTCGTCATGAGGTGTGAATTCAGTTTTCCGCTGACACCGTACTTGCGAGGAGTTAGTTCGATTGTTACAATATTTTTATCCAGTATTATATCTTTGACTGTTATTGGTCAACTATTATACTTTGGGGTCAGATTTAATTTTTAGGTGTAATTGATGTTCATTTGTCCTCTCACAGGGTCAAATCAATCACTATTTATAATGAATCCACCTACCTAAAACTCACTCTCAGTACTCGTAAACTTGAACCATTCGTTTTTATGATTACAGTTTGCATGAATTACTAAACATTACTGATTTTTATTAAGGTTTCATTCAAGACGCACAGTGCAACTTTTCTGGAAAAAGGACTAGACGTAACCTTCACTCATTGTTATCTTATCTTGTGTGCAGATCTCGATAACTTTCAATAAATGTAGTAAATACAGTTTCAATCTTCTGTTTATGCTGCGGGAAAAAGGAACAGGATCATCACAGCCTATGTAATAACATATCAGGAGCGCCTTTGATATGCTGTTAAACAGGCTGTAATGAATACTTGATACAAAATATTGAAATTAAGGATTCATTGACTTGCACCGCTGATTCCAGAATTTAGCAGTGTCAAGGCTTATTGAGAGGGGATTATTGATTCACTTCAATTGCTCAAAAGGAGCTGATACAGAAGTGACGCCCTGAACAATTTTTCCAGAAGCAACTGAATTGTTTTTATTGATTCCTATATGGAGGTGTTTTAATCAATAGCACACGAATCTCTTTCAGAATAGCATATGTGACACTTTGTGCTTGTAAGACCATTCAGTTGAACGCTGAATTATTGGTATGACAGCTGTGCTCCTTTTATACCGATAGACGCAGAATTTCCACATCAATATTCTTAACACAAAAATGGTCCAAGTCGGTTCTTAATAACGCATTCACTGGGAAAAAGTTATGATGTTTTATTATATCATTCCATTTCAGCTAATTCTGCATAAATCTCTAGCATACTGAAACAATGAAAGGAAAGAAAGTGAAAGCGTCACTTCTACATATTTTTTCTTTTCCCTTAAGTACAAAGATAAAATTTGAAAGGGGAAAAATTATCATTAGGCAATTTTATTTTCCATTTTTAATATGAATAAAGCACGTAACTTTATTTTATATATGCAACATAAATAAATACTAAAATACTGATTGCTGCAAATGCCTTTTTAAAAGATTTTCATTCAACATTTCAGATTTTCATTTAATTTAAAAGTTTTCCCAGTTTGTTCACAAAACTTAATACCAATATAAGGATAAATGCTTTATTGATTTTTTTTCGAGTTCCAGTGATTTTGAAACGATTTCTGGAATCATTTTGGAGCAGGGATTATTCAACTATCAATTGAAATTTGTGAATTTACTTGCATTGTTACGTACTATGAAGTAAATAAATAAATAAAGGGGAATTTGATTAATCCTGCAAATCACATAACATAAAATCAGTTCCAGAATTAAAAGCCAGAATTAATGAATGTAATGAAATCATCATCTACTAATTCAAAGATTTACAGAAAATTAATTCAACTGAAATGTAGCAAAATTTTATTTTAGAGATGTCAATGAATTTTTATTATTCAGGTGCATTTAGAAAATAATTATTTAATACATATTGTCTGAATCAAAAACTCGTAATTTTCAGAATGTCTTATTTACCAAGTACACAGCGCTATGACGTTTAGAACTATCGAAGTAAGACTGCACCGGAGTTGATAATAGTCTTCCTTTTTTAAATTTCGTCTTTCACATAACATGGTGACCAACATGGTAACAGTAACTTGGTTACTGCGGAAGCAGTGACTCAAAACGAAATATTCAAACATATTAAACTCAACGAGGAAAATGAAGCAGAAAAGAAAGCTCACAATGGGGTTCTGGAATGTCCAGAGAAATTCTTAAATTATGTAGATGATTATAAATTGGGTTTAAATTCAGTGGTGTCATAACTTCGTTCAGGGTCTCATACCTAGTTTGTTCAGTGCCCCATATAGTATTAAAGAATATCAACATGAGTCCAGAAAAGGAGAGAAAGAATGCGATTGAACGTTTTACACAAGAAAAATTGAAAATAATCTTCATAAATTTTATAACCATTTTGATTACATCCTGCTTTGAAGAAAACATGGTATGCTTTGCAAAACCTTCTTTTTTATGTGGTACTCGTACAACATTTATGATTTCACAAAATCATTTTCTAATCCGTGCATGCCAAGGCATTAATCAACAATCTATTGTTAATGTTCAAGGCTTGATGTTTATGATCCCCGGTTTCAATATAAAAGTTTAAATATGATTTTATAACTTCACGAATATGTGATTTTATTGGAAAGAGATTTAAATGTTATGTTTTCTATTTTTCGTTTTGCTAATATTTGTCCAAAAAATGTAAATGAAATTGATATTTTTAATACAACTTATTGGTGAGATTATTTATTAATTTAATAAATCTGTATGTATCAATACATATATGCAAAAGAGGCAGAAGGCTTTGTACAGACAAGGAACGACGATCCGAATATGCTTAAAAAACTCCAAAAGTGCATGTCAGCTGTAAAACATGCAAATACTATTTAATCAAGAGATGAATTGCTATTTTGTTCGAGAGCTAAGTACAAGGCACATCTTCTGCAGTGATCGGAATGTTCAGCTGTCTCTTAGTAACCAAATACATTTCAGCGCACAGGTGGACAGAACTAAAGGAGTTATGCGTGATCTCTCGATGATTCACCCGTTGTCACGTTGCCGACTCTGCAGAAAGCAGTACTACTGCAAAAGCTGTTAATAGAATAATTAGCTGTAAATAATTTTCTTCGCTGAGTTAAGCGGAGCTCAGCCGCTGTACAACACACATATGTTGTAAAAGGTTCCATTTGTAGAGTCTTATTTTGCAATGTTTTCATATTCTGCACCCTAGAAAATATTTCGAAAAGCTAAGAGTTATATTTCAAGAAATGAGATAAGCAATTAAGAGGGAATACATGAACTGTTAGAAAAATGTATTTTAATCTTTTCATGTAGAAAAGAATGGTTGAGTTTCTTCGGTGAATAATCTAGACTAAAAGCTGCAAGGGTTAGTTTCCTAATTACTTTTATCTTGCATACAGTTTCTCGTTTCTTTTTCAAAACAAGTATCTACTACTATTGAAGAAACAAAAGCTTTCATCTTATGAATAAAACAATTAAATTTAAAACGTGAAAAAAATAATTTATTAAAACATGAACTGTTGTAATAAACTCACAAATCAATATTCTACAAATTTTAAGGGCAGTGACATACTGCATTTAATTCTTTCGCTTAAACAATTTATATATATATATATTTAAATTTTAGTAATTCATTCATTCAGATTTTAGGTTTTCTCACTCTTTTTGTTTAAAAAGAACGTCGAGGAAACGGGTGAACTGCTTAGCGACTTATCGCAGACTTCAAATAGCTAAAGATATAGACTCAAGGAGGGGTAAACTGCCATTTATTTCAATCAAATAAGAATAATAGTTCGCCCCTTTCTCGGACTTACAACAAAGCCTCTACTCGGGCTTTAACTTTGAATAAGAAATAAGAATACTAAACTATAACTAACTAAAGGAGACATATAAAACCCTAGAATTTAGCTGAAGCTAAACACAAGTATCTAACGTAATTGGCCATTAATTTAAACTAGCCGACGAATATCAGAAAGCACGTAATATACGGCCAAGCGTAACAGTCAAGAGAGACTTGGCGAGAAGGCAAACACGCGCTACGAAGGATTTCTAGCTCTCTCTCACGAAGTAAGTTGAACCTTCCTTAAATAGTTCTTCTAACTCATTTGCATTCAACGCGATTCTAAAAACTCATTCTGGTAAGGAGTTGTAAGAGGAAATAAGAATTGATAGGAAAGGCTTTCAAAATTAAAATAACTGTTATAAAATTAATATATTATACAAGATTTAAAGCAGCAATAATGTTCTCCAAATGTAATTTGTAATATGTATTTAATTCCTCAAAGATATTATTGCTTTCATTCATTTCCTTTTGATATTTTACGTCGTCTATTATAAAACGGCGTTGCAGTTTTCAAACTGTTGCTACCAAATATTAGAGCCCTGCATTATTTTTTAAAGAAATAAAATAGTGATGAATCTCCATGAATGCATGTATGTTTCTCGAATTGTGAAAAAAACAACGGTACCTATAGAGATAAAATTTCGAATAACGTAGTTACTCACTCAAATATGGGCATATAGAAGCCCGAATTTGGAATTTATTCTAATCTATTTCGTATTTTGTGGAACTTTAACGAATTTTTGATTAAGAAACTCAATGATTTCCAAGCTAGCAATGGAAACATTTTACGGAAAATAAAATAAAAAAAAAAAAAAAAAGAAAGGAAAACTATCTTAGATACAGTAAATTGAAGCCGTGTGATATCTTACTACATTATTGGCTCACTGCGTTATATAATACAGGAGATGTCTTACTACAAGAGATCATGAAAATGACACAAAATGATTTTAAATCTTTGGACTGTAGAGGTTGAATAGGAAATACCCTATACATTATTTTTGCTGTGTGAAACTTGTATCACGAGAGACAACTTTCAGTTTTTTTTTTTTTTTTTTTTTTTCCCAATATATATATATATATATATATACAGTGGATGGACAAAAATATGGAAACACCTTGTGAAATGCATGTTTGAAAAGAAAGATTGATTTTAATGAAATACGTAGATGGCGCTGGCGTTTTTGACTACTGACGCCACCTATACAACTTCGTAAATGTGCTAAACAGTTCAGTTGTTGTCGGAGTACTGTTATGTGAGGTTGTCATTGCATTATGTCAGAGTTAAAATACTTCGAATGTGGGCAAATTGTTGGAGCACGTATGGTAGGTGCTTCCGTAAGCAAGGTAGCCGAGGTGTTTACTGTTTCAAGAGGTACTGTATTGAAGATTTATTCCGCATATTTGAAAAGCGGAAAAACATCATCTGCTAAATCACAGCGCGGACGAAAGTGTGTCCTGAGTGATCGTGACAGACGATCATTAAGAGCAATTGTGACGAAAAATAAGAAGACCACAGCTGCAAAAGTTACTGCTGAAATGAATGTTGTGTTACCGAACCCTGTGAGTACCAAAACAATTAGAAGGGAGCTTCATAAACAGGGAATTGCTGGTCCTGCTGCAATTGAGAAGCCACTCATCAGTGATGCTAATGCCCGTAACAGGAAAAGGTGGTGTTTAAGTCATAAAGCCTGGACTATAGAGCAGTGGAAGCGAGTAATATGATCTGACGGGTCTTCTTTCACATTATTTCCCACTTCTGGCCGAATTTACGTCTGGAGAACGCCATCTCAAGCCTATAATACAGACTGCTTGTTGCCAAGAGTGAAACATGGCGGGGGTTCTGTTATGGTTTGGGCAGCCATATCGTGGTTCTCTGCTAGCCCCATGATAAATGTGTCAGGGCACATGACTGCCAAGACTTATGTGAACATTTTGGCCGATCAAGTTCATCCCATGGTACAAACTTTGTTCCCCGATGGTGATGGTGTCTTCCAAGACGACAAAGCCCCTGTTCACACAGCTCACATTGTCCAGGACTGGTTTTCTGAGCACGAGGATGAGTTGTCCCATCTCCCCTGGCCACCACAGTCACCAGACCTGAATATTATCGAACCTTTGTGGTCTACATTGGAATGGAAAGTGCGTTCTCGTTATCCACCGCCAACATCGTTATCTGAACTTGCCCCCGTTTTGCAGGAAGAATGGTATAATATTCCCTTAGCAAACATACAGGAACTGTATTTATCCATTCCGAGAAGACTGCAAGCTGTTTTGGATGCCAACGGGTTTCCTACACCATATTAAGCAAAGAAACATGTTTTTTTAAAGGTGTTTCCATATTTTTGTGCAACCCCTGTATATATACAATAGTAACTTTTAAGTTATACAGCCAGTTAGGACTTAATTTATCATTGTAATGCGAACTAAAAGCATATGTAAGAAAATTTAAAGCTAGTTAGGTGAACTGCGGCTCAGAACTAATGAAGCGCAAACCCATCCTATCCGCTAGGAATGATAGCGCCGGCCTATTTGAAAAGAGCCAGTAACTATCGATGGTAGCGCAGCGAGTGCCGTTTTGCCTTCCGAAGTTGGTAAATGCTTTTTTATAATTAATTGAGGGAGTAAGTAGCTATCGCTGAAGGAAACAAACTGTTATTTGTGACAAAATTCAGCAATTGTTACATTCTCAGGCAGATGGTTTTTATGTTGAATTTTATAGTAAAAAATTGAACTTTCTAGTTGCAAATGTGTGCCGACAGGAGATTCTTATCCAATTTCTTAGTACTAATAGTGCTAAAATTTTATCCTTATGATACCAAAAATGAATCTTAGTTAAAGTTGCAAATTTACAACGATACATAGATGTCACCTGTTAAAAGTTACGTAATGTTGTAGAGACATTAAGTATTTTTTGGAAAAGCCGGAGAGATGAAAAATGAGCAATCATTTCACCGGGAATAGAACCACGGACTTCTGGATACCGACCCAGCCTGCAGAACCACTACACTACGGAGGCACGCTAGGAAGGCGGGAGAAATACCATATATACTCCCCTTTTAAAGGGTGACTGTGATTTTTAGGGGACCCAATCGCCAGATCTGCGTGAAGAGAATCATCATCCAACACCCTTTTTAGTTCGGGCGCCACTGTAGAGACATTAGGTATTTTTTGGAAAAGCCGGAGAGATTAAAAAATGAGCAATCGCCTTCGCCGGAAATCGAACCACGGACCTCTGGATAACGCCCAGCGTGCAGAACCACAACACCACGAAGGCTTTCCAGGATGGCGAGGGAAATACCTTATAATGTGGCGGTCCATACTATACTGTTTTTCACTGAAATGCAAACAACACATTTATTAATTGTCTAAAGCAATCTTTCTGGAAGACATAATTATCAAACCTTTGATTAAGTCATTAGATAATGATTCTGGTTACGACCCTATATTGTTATTATTTAATATCCAAAAACAAACAATCCTTCAGACATTTTCTAGAAAGACTCAATTAATTTTGCATTTTGTGAAAGTTGCGATGATTTTTTTTCCCCTTCGGAGCGAAAAGGGAAAAGTCTCTTTTGTCAACTCATGACTTTTCCCCTTCATTTATTTATCGTCTGTGTCATAATTCATGACTGCACTAATGACATCTTCCGGGAGAAAGTGACACTAAAGTCACGTGATTTAGGAGGTAATAAAAGGTTGGGAAAAGCTCTCGGTGAAAGGGAAAAAAACAACATCCCTATTGTTGAGTGGAGAGATAGAGAAAGAGGGGCTTGAGGAAATATTTTTCTAGCCCAAAGAAAACAAGTTCACAGTATGTTTTCGAAGCCGTGGAAAAACGGAATGACTCTAGGACGTAAACTAATATAAAAAACGTCTTTCAAACTTTATCTTTTTGCCTTAATTTTGCTCTGATAAAAATGTGTATAACTGTTATGAAGTATTAAATGCATCAACATCACATCCAAAGAAAATTAATAACTTAAAAAATACAAGTGGTAAAAATGATATCTGAATTCACATTGTCCGCCTTCCATCACTCATACGTAACACTTATTTAAATAAATCTGTTTCCATTTAATGATCCATAACGATCCACCAAATCATTTTATTCTGAAGAACTTTGTATTCGTACGTACGTGTCTAATAGTAAAAAATATTAATAGGTAAAAAATATACATTGAATGAAAATGCGGGGTCAAAAACACTTTTTTTTTTTGGTTATTAGGAAGAGAATGGAAAGAAATTAATAAATAAAATAAGTTGACAGCAACGGTTCAGCAGCTTCCCATTGAATAAAAAGTAGACTTAATACGAAGAAACGAGGGATTTAGTTTATAAAAACAAATTGTTTTTATGCTTAAAAATTACCTTTTAAGTTTTCTATTCAATTCAAATTAAAAGTGAATGCAAAATGTTCTAACATCTGTGAACTAAATTTTTCAGATGCTAATTCACTTGTTAATTGTTGAAATTTTTCTATTAATTTATTACAATGTTTTTCAATAGAAAATTCATCCTTTTGAGTACAGTCACTTCCAACAATTGCTTGGACAGATAGTAATTTTTCATCAATAATATGAATGTCAGTTTTAACATTTGTATTTTGAATTTTGAAGTCACCTGAGGAAAAGTATATTCGGTGCACAATGCGATTACCGAATTCTGACAATGCCACAATAGATTTTTAAGCGCTGAAGAAAATATTTCTTGAGATGTTGAAATGTTAATTATACTAGCTTGGCATCATTCTTATTTGTGTGTACGAGCGTCATAGTCCTTCAAACGAAAATATAAAATCAGAAGTGGTTCTACAACGTAGGATATCAGGAAAGATCTGAAGATCTAAGCTCGATATCTTTCCTTTGTTACCCTGCTTTCTGAAAGCGGAAGTGTGTCAGTATAATATACGAATAAAAAAACCACACTATTAATTTTTAACTGCTGATTAAAATCATCCTTCGATGTCATTAGGCATCACTAAATAACCATGCATTTCTTTTCGAGACCCCTCAGTGATTCAAACCTTTGTGCTTCTGTCCAACTCGAATATTGAGGTACTACCGTAATCGTTAAGTCAAAGTTGTTCTTCGTCCATTCAGAGGAACATAAGCTCATGATGCTTGGGACCTTTTGAGATACAGAAGTCACTGATTGTCCTTAACCTTCTTATAGACATTTAACAGTATCTGGATAACTGCCCAAATGTATAAAACTGGTTTCCACAAATCGGAAGTGGCAGAATTAAGTAAGGATGACACATTGTGCACCGAATAAACATTTTCACAGGTTGCTTTAAAATTTTAAGTACGAATGTTAGAACTGACATTCATATGATTGATGACAAATTACTATCTGTCCACGCAATTGTTGGAAATGACTCTACTCAAAAGGGGGAATTTTCTATTGGAAAACATTGTATTAAGTGAATAGAAACAGAAACTTTTCAACAATTAACAGTTGAATTAGCATTTGAAAAGTTAATTCACAGATGTTCGAAAATTTTGCATTCATACTAGCTTGGCATCATTCTTATTTGAGGTAATTTTTTATTTATTTAAGGTAATTTAAGGTAATTTTTCTTATTTTAAGGTAATTTTTAAGCATAAAAACAATATGTTTTTGTAAATTAAGTCCTTTGTTTCTTCGTAATAAGTCTATATTTTATTCAAAAGAAGCTGCTGAACCGATGTTGTCAACTTATTTTCTATATTAATTTCTTTCCATTCTCTTCCTAAAAGCAAAAATAGGTTTTTGCTTGGGGCATTTTGAGATAATAGAAGTCATTGATTGTCCTTAGCCTTATAACCTTCGCTTTCTTTTGCTGTTGTTTCCGAAAATAAACATATAGTTAAGCAATGCTTATTGTCTGCGTCAGAGGAAATCTGATGTAATCCAGAATCAACCCTAATTCTATTCGTAAACTGTTTTTTAAACTCTGAATTCTTAACGCAAATGTTGAGTTTTATCCAAAGATCGATTCTTTAACTGCATGATTTTAATACGAATGTTAAAAATTTTATCAACTTTGTACTATTAAACTTTTTAGATCATTAAATAGATAAGTGAAAGTTCACTTACCTTCTAAATAGGGCTGCCCTGAACTGCCTGACTTTCCTTCTTGTCGGTATCCGTCTCTATAATGAACTTCGATTCACTGCGAAACACAGCTATAAACTTTTTTAAGAAATTTTAATTCATATGAAAGATATCTACAAAATATTTACAAGATATAATTATTAAAAGCATAATTTATACGGAGACGGTCTATCGTTATACATCTGTTAGACGCGTCAGCTCTAGTAAACAAACGCGACACTCCCACCTTGAGGTCCAGTATCAGCAGAGGATGGACCTCAACTGACCTGTAGTTCAAGTCTTTTGAGATTTCGTCATACGTCGAGTTCTGTACCTCACTTGCATATCTGACTCAGGTGTAAAGTTGAGTTCAAGAGGTATGAGGTTCTTAGTAGGTCTTATAATCTCCCCTTGTGCAGTTTTCAGTTTCACTAATCTAATGTATCCGTCGTGGGATGGAAAAATTTCCACGATTCTAGCTAAGGGCCAGTTTATCCTTTTTTCGTTGTTGGACACAATTACTAGATCACCAACGTTCACAGAAGATGGTTCGCGGATGAATTTTGAGCTTTGTTTTAGTTGCCCTAAATATTCTGATCGAAATCTTTTTCGTAAATCTTTTCTCAATTTGGCTCTGTAAAGGTATCTTTTATTGATGGATTTATAATCCAAAAGATGTAATTCAGGAACTCCAGTCTCTGGAATTTCTGTTAGAAACATTGCTGGGGTGAGAGCTCTTAAATCCTTTACGTCTTCTGACAAATACGTGAGAGGACGGTTGTTCATAATGCTCTCGCAGTCACAAATGATTGTCAACAATTCTTCGTAGTTCAGAGAAGATTTTCCTAGTACCTTTCGAAGAATTCTCTTTAGTACTCCAATTAATCTTTCCCACCACCCTCCCCACCATGGCGAGGAAGGGGGGATAAATTTCCATTCAATTTTCTTAACTGTTGCATTTTCTAAGATAGAATTCCAATCTATGGTCTTAAACAAATTATTTGATCCAATAAAATTGGTTCCATTGTCGGAATATGCAGTGACAGGTCTACCCCTTCGAGCGATGAATCGCCTGAACGCGTGCAGGAAACTTTCGGTTGATAGAGATGAGACTAGCTCTAAGTGAACTACTCTATGTATTGCGCAAGTAAAAATGACGATCCATGTTTTTTGGCCTCCTTTTAAAATTAAGGGACCCGTCAGATCAACACCAATAATCTCAAAAATTAAAGCATCTCTTATTCTGTCTTCAGGTAGTGGCGCTTGAGGAGTCTTATATGAATCAGAGTCGAACCTTCGACATCGTACACAGTTTTGGATAACCTTGCGTACGGTCTTCCTACTCTTTATGATCCAATATTTTTCACGCAAAGCGCACATAACGAATTGTACTCCAGCGTGACTTAGCCTTTCATGTTCAGATTTGATCAGTTTTAATACTAATGGATGTTCTGAGGGAAGTAAAACTGGGTAACGAAAGTCAGCGTCATCGTCTCTCTGAAAGATACGTGTCTTCACTTTTATAAGTCCATTGGAGTCCATGATAGGTTCTAGAGCACGTATTCTTTGATCTTTCAATCCTTCGAAAGATTCTCGTTGGATGAGTCGGAAAACCACTGTTTCAGCTCCTTTTAGTTCCTCGACTGAAATTATCCCATGAGTTCTTTCAGATGGTGGTGTTGTAGCATTTTTAATGAATCTAAAGATCCAAGATACGACCTTTATGATCTTTTCGAATTTTGAAATATTGTCAAAAAGGTTAAATTTATCTCTATTCGTGTTATTGCTGGCTGAAACCACAGTTCGTTTTCTCTCTTCATTTACTATATCGAAGTCAGGATGTTCTCCATCTGCAATAGGCCACTCTTCTGGAGTTCGATAAATCCAATCTGGTCCTTTCCACCATTCGGATTTCCTCAATTCTTTTGCAGAGAAACCGCGTGATGGCAAATCCGAAGGATTAAACTTTCCGGGAATGTGATGCCAGTGATCTGGGTTACTCAATTTTCGAATCTCATTTACTCGATTGGCTACAAAAGTGGACCAATTTTCTTTCTGTTTTATCCAAAAGAGAGCATTTGTGCAATCCGTCCAGTAAAAAACTGGAACCTCTTTTAATTTCAAGTCTTCTCTTATTGTATGAGAGAGCCTGGCTCCAATAGTGCAAGCGAGTATCTCTAGTCGAGGTATGGTGAGTGCTTTTAGCGGAGCAACTCTTGCTTTAGATTGTATCAATTGACAGGTGACTCCACTCTAACCGCTGTGTCTAAGGAAAATGCAGGTCGCATACGCGTCCTTGCTTGCGTCTGAAAATACATGCAGAGTGGTACTTTCGTCTATTTTGGGAAGCAATCTAGGAATTTTGATGTCTTTCAAATATTTTAACTGAGATAACCATGTGAAAAATTTCCTTGCTAGATCATTCGGCAGATAAGTATCCCAGTTAATTTTCTGTTTCCAGCACTCTTGCAGAATCAATTTAGGCATGAGATTAACTGGACTAGTAAACCCAATTGGGTCAAAGATTTTACTCAATTCGGAAAGAACAGATCTTTTGCTCAATACATTGTTTTCTTCATATTTTACGTGACAAGACAAAGTATCGTCAAATAAGTCCCATTTCAATCCCAATACTGACACAACATCTTCATAATCTTTATCAGAAAGGTTTAGAATTGAAGTTTCATTTTTAAGTCTATTATGTTTCCAACCTCTTAGGTCAAATTTTGCAGTAGCCATTATTTCTCTAGATCCTTTGATAAATGAGTTTAATTCTTCAATTGATTACACGCTCGCTACGCAGTTATCCACATACATGGCTTTCTTTAGCTTTGAAACTATTTCCTGATGATGTTTTGGTAAATTTTCCAAATGGTAGTTAATCGTGGCAGCGAGTAAAAAGGGGCTGGCGTTTACGCCGAATACAACCCTTCGGTGCCGATATATAGTCAGTTTTTTAGGCTGTCCTTTCTCCCACCATAGGAACCGGAGAAAATCTTGATCCGCTGGATTCACACCTATGTGAAGAAATGCTCTTTTTATATCCGAAATTACTCCATACTTCCCCTCTCGAAATTTTATCAAAATTTTGGGGATCAATTCAAGATAATTAGGACCCCTTTCCAAGCAGTCGTTCAGAGACACCGAATTTTTCTCCTTTGCAGATGCGTCGAACACTGGTCGAATTTTGGTAGTCGAATTTTCCCGAAACACTGCTCTATGTGGCAGATGCTCTATGCTCTATGTGGCAGATACCCTTTGATCTTTTCTGCCTCCGAAATATCGATAGGTTCAATTATTCCCTCTTCTACCCAATCCTTTAAAACAGTTTCGTAGGCTTCTAAGGAATTCTTAGTCTGAAGGGTTTTCACGCAAGACTTCAGACGCTTTTCTGCAAGGATTCTATTATCTGGCAACTCAGGATGAATTTGAAGCCATGGAAGTGACACCTGATATCTTCCAGCGTCATCTCTTTCTAAAGTACGGATAAAATAATTTTCTGTAGCCTTTTCTATTTCTTGTTTTGTTTGCGAAAGAGCTGGTTCAGTTATTCCGATAGAATCAAGAGACCACAAGTCACAAATTTTTCTGTCACTAATGTGTAGTGATAAAAGAATTTCATTAAAATTCTTTCCCTTTACCTTCGTTCTCCCTAATATAGTCCAACCAAGGTGTGTATTCATCGCTACTAAACTCTCCGTTACGTGTTTTACATCCCCTGTAAAGAGTTTTCCGGCATAATCTTCTCCTACAAGCATGTGTATTTCGTTAGGGTGTTTTTCAAATAAACACGAATTCTCATTAGTTACATCACTGGGAAAAATTTTGTAACCTCTAAGTTTCTTTAAGCATTCCCTATCCTCCAATTTTGGAATATGTGAGCATATTGTTTTTTTTGGCTCAAAACTTCCATTTCGCATGTGAATCCTGTTTCTGGATTATTTAACTTAATCAGATACTTGTTGTGATTTTCCCTTTTTTCTATCCCTCCAAAAAGCCCATGAGTCACACTTTCCTGACCTAAAGATTTTAGTTTTAATTTCTCAGCAAGAAATGTGCTGATATATGATCTGCTACTTCCGGTATCCAGAATTATTCGTATAAAATTGCTTTCACCATCTCCGTGAACATTGACAATTAAAGTTTGCAAGATTACACTTTCATAGGATGAATTATTCGTTAAGGCCTTATTTTCAATTTGTTCTTTCTTAATTTCTCCGTTTTCGGTTTTAAAACACCTTATAGTGGCATGTCGTTGTTTACATAATTCACACCTTATTCTAGAAGTGCAATTAAAACTAAGGTGCCGTGGGTGTAAACAGCGATAACATATTCCTTTCGCTTTGCATTTCTCCCTTTTTTTCTCAGTAGACCATAAAGATGCTTGTTTACACGTTATAGAATCGTGATTAGAAGAGTCGCAGAATACACATGGTGTTTGTCCCCCCCGCAAACTTGCGTTCGTCAACTCCGCAGCTGTGTGTTTCGCAATAGGTCTGGTTTCACTCAGTTTGTTATGCTTTTGCGGCGCCGCCTTTGGCTGGACCGTCTGGAATGTACGTTCCCGCGCAACTAACTGTTCAGAAAGAAATTCCACTAGGTGATTCAAATCGTAATTTGATTTCCGAACTGTTTTATTATACTCCAAAACCAAATCTGCGGGCAATGTTTTAAGCAAAATAGGTATTAATAGAGCTCCATATGTTTCTGAGGTCATATTTAATGATTCAAGACATCGAATATGTTTCTGTATATAATAGAATAACTTACGGAAATTTTGAATGTCATCAGAATCCTTTCGAGGGCTTATTTTCAGTAATTTATCTATATGGGCGTTTATCAGTACATCTTTATTTCCAAATCTTTCTGTGAGGAGTTTAACTGAAGTTTCGTAATTTTCTTCGGTTAAATCGAATAATAATAAATATTTACAAGTTATACTGATTACAAGCATAATTTATACGGAGATGGTCTATCGTTATACATCTGTTAGACGCGTCAGCCGTTCAACTGACTACCTTTCGTCTCTTTCGCCAGAGGGCGTCCGTGGAAGTAAATTTCTAGTAAACAATCGCGACAACGAAGATATGCATTTCACAGATCATTTTCCATAATTCTTTCAGCCACTTCAGACTGCTGCTAGTCAAGAAATCGTCAATGGTGTTATAAGCAGTACCTCCCAAAAAGGATTTCAAATAATTAAATTTGCTTATAGCGTCAAGCGTTTTATTTTGGTGTATGGCTGATGGAAAAGTGTTCCAAAATGTCAGCCATTCGCAGCTCTCGCCATAAAACTTCGGAATCGTAAGTTTAGGAAGCTTCACATTATGACTTTCGATTTTAAGGTTTTCTTTAATACTTTCCCTTAACTGTTCAGTGCTTCTTAACACACTAAATTTTTGTTGTTCTATATTAATTTCTTTCAATTTTTTGTTAGCTTTGTATTTAAATGTAGTTATTCTTTCACGATATTCGTCAACACCGTTTAATTCTTGGTCTAGATCCTTTATGTCTATTAATTTTTCTATATCGGCATCTATTTGTTTTAACTCGTTCGATTTTTCATTTAAGAGTTCTAAGGAAATTTCTAGTTCCTTTGCATTCACTTCTGTTTTTGGTAATTCAGTTTCGATTCGGCCAATTAATTTTGTAACGGCAGCCCTTATGTGGCCGCGTTTCCTTTTCAATGTATCGATGAATTCCGTCATTATTTAATATTCAATAATTCAACAACTATCAACAATCACTAATTATTTATGCTTATGTATCATCTATATAACTGATATCAATTAAGACAGTTTCAATAGTTAGGAAAACAGCAGTTACTGGCAGTCCCTGTTCGGGCGCCATGTTAAAAATTTTATCAACTTTGTACTATTAAAATTTTTAGATCATTAAATAGATAAGTGAAAGTTCACTTACCTTCTAAATAGGGCTGCCCTGAACTGCCTGACTTTCCTTCTTGTCGGTATCCGTCTCTATAATGAACTTCGATTCACTGCGAAACACAGCTATAAACTTTTTTAAGAAATTTTAATTCATATGAAAGATATCTACAAAATATTTACAAGTTATAATGATTACAAGCATAATTTATACGGAGATGGTCTATCGTTATACATCTGTTAGACGCGTCAGCCGTTCAACTGACTACTTTTCGTCTCTTTCGCCAGAGGGCGTCCGTGGAAGTAAAGTTCTAGTAAACAAACGCGACAACGAAGATATGCATTTCACAGATCATTTTCCATAATTCTCTCAACCACTTCAGACTGCTGCTAGTCAAGAAATCGTTTTTTCACTGTATAAATAATGGTGATATTTTGCCTTTTTGTTTTTCGTTTGCTTATCTTATTTAAGAGTGTGTTTAATATTTCATAATACTGTCTTATAAAACTGGTAAATTGATTTATTCACAAACAGTAAAATAACCGCTAGATAATTTAGCGGTATTCAAGTTAATGAGAAAAAAACAGCAGGGGGCCTAAATTACTGATATATTATCAATAATTGCCAATAACTGTAGCTAAAATACTTCAAAGCGTCTTAAATATCTGCTGCATCTGGAATACTTTAATTAACTTGATAAAATCAGATGTTGCGTTCTGAGTGAATGAGCTTTAGTATGCATTTATTATGTTTAATAACATTAAATTAAATTATCAGTATTCCCTTTCATTAAATCTAAAAGTTAACTTCAAGATTCTTTTATAAATGAAAGTAATTCGGCCAGTATTTTTTATATGAATACCGTGTATTGTTTAACGCGAAATATAAAGCTCATTCCCTTTGTTCAATATGTGCTAAATTATGATTACTGTGTTTTATATTAAATCTGATTGCCAAGAAAATTTTAATTCTGAAACAGATAATCATAATGAAATTTCTAAGCTTCATGATGAACATCCATAATAAAATTGATAAGCTTAACTGATTTAAAATGTGTTGATATGAATAAAAACATCCCCCCCGTGTGACTGTTTCACTTCTTACATCAAAAAATAAAATAATTATTAAAACAATTCAAATAATAATTAATTCAACTACTGTAAAGGAATGCATCTGAGCATTTTAATCTTCACACATCTTTTCCCATTATAATATTTTTTTTTAAGTTTAAATGTAAAAGAATATAACAAAATTTTGTTTCCAACAAATCATATTATTCATCTCGAAGAAAATTCATGATATGTATTATTCAAGAAAAAGAATATTCACCACTTTTATGAGTATTACGCACAGAATTTTAGTCCTGCTGCTGGTAACAGTTTTTTGAACAACGCGTGAAAAGATTATCACCTTTATATATTAGTTTTTATTTTAATTCTGTGCATAAATCTAATGAATATAAATTACAGATTAAGCAAAAAAAAAAAAAAAAATCTGAAGTGTTTCAGATTTTAAATTACGTCCAAAGGGGCGTTTTTTAACATTTTGTGTGTTACCTTTCTTTATTAAATATCATGTTCTTCGCACTTAAACCATAAGATCCAGTGCAACAGCAATATCGCAAAATAGTTTTAAAACGAGCATATCTTTAGAATTTCCGATACAGTGACTCACGCGCTGGAGATAAAAATGCTTTTTCTGCACAACGTTGCCATTGCTCGCTTTGAAATCCTTGAGTTTGTTAATCAAAAATTCGTCAAAGTTTTAAAAAATAGGAAATCGATCATAAAACAAATTTCAAATTTCAAATTTGGTCTTCTTCATGCTCATATTCGTTGGAGGATTACGTTATTCAAAATTCGATGACTCTATGTACCGTTGTTTTATCACAATACGAGAAATATACATACATTTATGCAGATTTTTCATTATTTAATTTCTTCAAATATAATGCAGGACTCTAACATTTTATGGCAACAGTTTGAAAAGTAAACCGACATTTATCCGTCCGACGCAAAATGCCAAAACGAAACTAATACTCCTTCGGGATTCAAATCCCTTTGGACTAAAAAAGAAAAACAAAATCTGAAATGTTTCAGATTTTAAATTACGTCCAAAGGGGCGTTTTTTAACATTTTGTGTGTTACCTTTCTTTATTAAATATCATGTTCCTCGCACTTAAACCATAAGATCCAGTGCAACAGCAATATCGCAAAATAGTTTTAGAACGAGCATATCTTTAGAATTTCCGATACAGAGACTCACGCGCTGGAGATAAAAATGTTTTTTCTGCACAACGTTGCCATTGCTCGCTTTGAAATCCTTGAGTTTGTTAATCAAAAATTCGTCAAAGTTTTAAAAAATAGGAAATCGATCATAAAACAAATTTCAAATTTCAAATTTGGTCTTCTTCATGCTCATATTCGTTGGAGGATTACGTTATTCAAACTTCGATGACTCTATGTACCGTTGTTTTATCACAATACGAGAAATATACATACATTTATGCAGATTTTTCATTATTTAATTTCTTCAAATATAATGCAGGACTCTAACATTTTGTGGCAACAGTTTGAAAAGTGAACCGACATTTATGAGTCCGACGCAAAATGCCAAAACGAAACTAATAGTCCTTCGGGATTCAAATCCCTTTGGACTAAAAAAAAAAAAAAAAATCAAGCATGCTTAGAATAAAAATGTGATGTGTTCTGCTTTTAAGCATTTATCATGTTAAAAGTCTTTTTAGTGAATAAGAATAATGAAGAAAATGCAGTTGCTTCAAGCTCATTTAATAACTTGTGCAAGGAACTAAGAAGTTCTTACATATTTAACATGAAACTAACAAAACGGTTATATAAACTAAAATAATTAAAGTTTTGAACAGTTGGAATTATCGTTTACTGTAAGAAAGTAAAATCGTTGGAGAAAAGTCAAGATTATTTGTACTTTTAGTCAAAGTCAAGCAATTTGTTTTGGCTAAAGCGCGGCTTCATTGCTAAAAATGCATTAATATTCCGAATGGATCAAGAACTCGATACTTCTCGTTATTATACTTCTTGTTTGTATTTCTTATTATAGTTCTTGTTTGATTACGTCCATAAACGTAAATTAATTTTAAAATATCAGGTAGCATTTTTACATTTAAGACTGCGTGGATAAATGTGTATTTGAATATCGATTGGTTGAGATAAAATAATTTTAGATATTAATGAGTGTATATTAATTATTTTCAATAAATCTATTTATTATTTTCAATAAATCGAGAGGATTGTTAGGTAAGACAATTTTTGTGTTCCGTTTTAAGTTAAAAATGATTTAATTTCATTAAAGAACAAAAATGAAAATTTCGTCGGTTGTGTTCGTACATCCACGTTCATCAAAATATTATGAAATTTTAACTTTTCCTAAAATTTAATTATGATGGCATAGTTCTTATATGCTTCTAGTCTTAGAGTGCATTTGTGACGCCAGTCAATTCTTTTATCAAGGACACTTTTCAGTGAAAATTTACTTTTACTAACTTATTGAGTTGTATTGGCATAATATTATGGTTAGCCAGAAAAAAAAGAGCATAGATTTCCTCATAATCTTAATTCGTACAATCACCCGCTTTCTCTTAGAACTTATACTCCTTTAGACATTCACTTTTACTTAGCACCTATATATTTTAGGTATTCATTTACTATTATGAGAGCATCAAACATGTGTCTTGGAATAGTCCTGGTCACAAGTCATCTCCTACGCAAACCTCGACGAACGACTCTTACAGAAACTGAGCTTTTTGGAGGTTCAGTTTCTTTGATGTGGCTGGGGCTTCCTATTTGCACGTCCATGTCATTGTCCTATCGAAACAGGGGGTATTTTGAGTCCTAACTCCGACTTCATTCGTTCCCTACTACATGACTGCTGCTGTCCGTTCACTCTGACCTCTTTCCTTTTCGAAATGAGGGATTGGAATTTATACATTATTGGGTGACGTCACCATGACTAAGTAAATAAGAAGTCCCCGTTTATGACCTCTTTCTGGAGGAATTTTTGTTCACTATAAAAGGCAATCTAATCTTTCTTCTAGAAATTTCTAGATTCACTAGAAGGGAATCACACTGTAACGAAAATTATCATCAAAAATATCAGAACTACGCCGAGACGACCCGTCAACGGTTGTTCTGCACAGGTTCGTAATAGATACGTATATATAGATACGTATATAAACCTTAATAATAATTAGACACAGTGAGTCTACTATTAGAATATCTGTTTACAATTTCAATATTTATTGAAAAAGAAATAAATCTTATCTACTCGAATTCTGCACATGTTTCTTGACGAATAAACATCTTTGTTAATATTTGACATCAGTATTTTCACAGTTTCACAGTAAAGCAGGAACTATGATATTATTCAATAAACAGAACACAAATACATTATAATAATTCAATTCGCATTCATATCAATATTAAATTCATAGAACACTTCTATCACTAAGCAAACACGGATTAGAACGTGCATGGCAACGCCTAAAACTGATGCCATCCACAAAAAAAGGATACAAAAAACTCGTGACATTAAAACATTAATACATTAAAAGTCTCGTGTTCATTCAATAAAGTTATTCATAAAACTGTCTCGTGGATATCTTCCGAAGTTTATTGACGATGTTACGTAACATCCTCCCACCTTGATTTACCACCTTCGAGGTAAATCAGCAAAGTTCGAAAGTTCAGTAGCCCAATCTCTTAGGTATCTTGATTACTCTGCTGCTTCTTGACGTCCGAGGAGCTGCTGAAACATCATTCTGAATTGGAATGTCATTCTGTGATGTTGCTGGTGGGTCATTAGTAGTATGTTGATCTGGTATAATGGGATCCCCAGAAGAATTAACCTCTACAGGGTAAATTTTTTTGACTGGACGAACGAGATGACCAAGTGGAGTTTTGACTTTGACGACTCTCACATGGCCGTCTCTCCCAGAATACAGTTCTTCAATCACTGCAAGTGGCCAATTAAGTCTCTTTTGGTGTTCAGGGCCAACAAGGACCACTTCTCCAACTTTGAAAATTTTGTCAGATGTGCCAGCTTTTTGCACCAACTGACCTAAGTATTCTTTCCGGAATCGTCGCCTGAATTGTTCACGTAGTTCTTGGCAATAACGTTCTCTCTTTACCAGTTTGTTCCTATCCAAATCATCAAGATCAGCCGTTCCAATCTCTTTTACATCTTGGAGAAAGTTGGATGGTGTTAGAGGCCTCAACTCATCTGCATCGTTGAAGATGTATGTTAACGGTGGCTTCTGCGGCGCAAAGAACTGTGAGGAGTTCCTCATACGTAACAGACGACTTACCAAGAACTCGAACAAGTAGAATTTTAACTATGCGAATTAGTCTCTCCCACCAACCGCTCCACCATGCTGCGGTTGGGGGAATGAATTTCCAGTTATTTGGATTTAGAGTTTCAAGAGCAGCTATCTTTTGCCACTCAATTTGGTTCAATGCACCAGAGACACCGATAAAGTTCGTTCCGTTGTCACTATAGATAACTCTCGGACGGCCTCGTCAAGCGATGAATCTTCTCAACGCGAGTGCACAGCAATCTGCACTTAAGGATGTCACGATCTCCAAATGTATTGCTCTGTAGACTGCACATGTAAACAGCACCACCCAGGTTTAGTCCTTTTCCTAAGAATAAGGGGACCACACAAGTCAATTCTGGTGACTTCGAAAGTTCGAGCTTCCCGTACTCTGTCTAAAGGTAAATGAATAGGTATGGTTGAAGGTGACTTTGTTGTGAATCTCTTGCAGGTAATGCATTTCTTGATTATTGATCTAATTGTTTGTCTAGCTGAAATAATCCAATATTCTTCTCTAATCATTGACATGAGCATTTGAACACCGGCATGAGAATTCTTTTTATGGTATTCGAGCACTAGACTTTGCACAATATGATGCTTTGACGGAAGTAGAATTGGATATTTAAATCCAAATTCATCATCTCTTGCGAGAATCTTTGTTTTCACTCTTATCAGTCCTATTTCATCTCTGACGACTGAAAGACCATTTATTACATCTCCAGTCTGAGAAAAACTTTCACGTTGAACTTGTAGACTCAAAGTGTTTTTTGAATCTTTTAACTCGGCTGCAGACAAGAATTTTGCTCTATTTACAGATTTTGCCTTACAGCTTCTAATAAATCTTAGAACCCATGCTAAAATTTTTACAATTGCTGAAAATTTAGAATATTTTTCATACCACTTAGATGTATCAGTACTCACACTAACGTTTAATACTACAGTTTTCTTTCTGATTTCGGAAGAAATTAATGCCTCATTGGGTTTAATTTCAAGGCGTGGCCAACTATACTTCGGATTCTTTAACCAGTTAGGACCCTCCCACCATGAATTCTTTAGAATTTGATGAGGGGTACAACCACGAGATGGTATATCAGCTGGATTTAACTGGCTTGGCACGTAAGACCACTGACTTTCCTCTGAAAGTGCACAAATCTCTTTGACACGATTTCCTACAAAAGTTCCCCATTGATCATTGCGCTTGATCCATGACAGAGCTGTGGTGGAATCAGACCAGTAATGTTTTTCAATTTCGTCTAAGGATAATGCCTCTACAACATACTTCGCTAGACGTTCTCCTAAAACACATGCTAAAAGTTCAAGATGTGGTATTGTCATCTTTTTTAAAGGTGCAACACGAGATTTTGCGATCAGAAAATTTACACATGTGTCACCATTGTTTTCACAGCGTAAGAAAATCACGGTCGCGTAAGCTCTCTGGCTCGAGTCACAAAAAACATGCAAAGTCCAAGTTTGTTTGTTTCCATATCCTGTTCTGCGGGATATTTTCAAATCTGATAAGATCTGTAATTCACAGTACCATTTCAAAAATTTTTGTTTGACCTCTTCTGACAGTGGAGAATCCCAATCTGCTTTAATAGACCAAACTTCTTGAATCAATAACTTAGCCGGTAATAATACAGGAGCTAAGAACCCTAGCGGATCGAAAATCCCCTGTGTTAATGACAAAATCCCTCTTTTTGACAGGTTGTCTAGATTTCGCACAGGCTTAATATGAATAGAAAGGCTATCATCCGTTCTGTCCCATAGAATACCCAAGACTGAAATCTGATTCTCAGAAAGAGATTCCGAATTATCATACCTCGAAATTGTATTAACGTCGTTTATAGGACCGAATATCCACATCCGTAGGTCCATCTTAGCTTCTGCCAAAATGTCAATTGATTTATCCATAAAATCCTTCAACTCTTCCTCTGTGTCAAGAGACGTGACACAATTATCGACATAAAAAGAATTTCGAAGCTTTTCTGCTATGTGACTTTGGTCTTCATTTCTACCAAAGGAGCCTAAAAATTGTTCACAAGCAATATCTTCTTCCGCGTTCTTTGTAGAATTACTGCTGGAATCTGAAATTCCTCTTGTCTCTAAGTTCCAAAGATCGGATACGTTTAGGTCCCGAAACGTCACGTCAGACTTACATTCAGAGTAGATATACAAACAGTCCATCCTAATGTAGTGTCAATTGCAGTCAAACCTCCATCGAGCTGTTTGACTTTCCAAGTAAGAATTGAACCGTAAATGTCACTGCCGATTAGCATCTCTATCTTCGGGCAACCTGTTCCTATGCCTGAAAGCCATATCTTTTTAGGCTTAAATTCTTTTAAAATAGGGCCCTTAGGTACGCGTGCTATATTTCCACATATAGCTTCCTGATCCAAAAACACAAATTCCATTTCTTTTCTCATATAAGGATTGAGAGAGCGTAGCTTGATCCGATACTTTTTATGTACGTTCGGTTCAATTTTAACCCCTCCAAAAAGCGTGTGAGCTACAGTTTCCTCGGCAATGGGAATTAGTCCTAATTCCTGTACCGTAGACTTCAAAATGTATGATTTTTGTGATCCGCAATCGAGAAGCGCTCGTACTTCTCTCGTGCCTGATTTCCTAACACATTGACTTTAATTGTCATGAGAGCTACCTCAGTGGAACACATCTGTCCCGCCGTAGTCGTCTGAACGGTATCTGGCTCTGTTGCCTTTTCCTGCGTTTCCTGTACCTGCAGATTCGGGCAGGGAGAAATTGTGTGAGCCTTACCACACACATAGCAACATACAAACTGTTTACACGACTTAGCAACATGTCCAGGCGAAAGGCACTTTAGGCAACATCTCTTAAGCCTAATTTTATTCTTTTTCTCATGTAATGACAGAGAGCGTGCTTCGTAACAGTCCTTACTATCATTCAGTTTATCGCAAAAAGTACAGTTATTATCTTTGTCGTAAGGAAACCTGTCGCCGTAGGTACATTCGTTAACTGTTTCGATTTAAATTTGCCTTTAAATTCCCTTTTCGATTTATTGCAATACTTGTCTTTTTGCCCAAAAATTTCAAATCCACTCCGCGCTAATTTAAGTCTTTCCTCCCCTTCCACTTCGCACCTTAAAAATTTTCTTAAAATTAGTTAGGCGAGAAATATTCTGACTTTCCTTTATTTCTCCAAAAAGCGGACTTCTTTGCCAGGCTCTGAGGACTTCCTCCGAGAGGCATGATTCTACCATGGGATATAACCAACAAGCATTGCTTTCCATTTTAATATCTAAGGATTCGAGAGCTCTTAGTTGTGCTTCAATCTTATCAAATAATTGCGGCAATGGTAATTTTTCACTACTGCCTGTCTTAACATTCGTTACAATCAACTTTACAAGCTCTCTCACGTATACCTCAATTAATAAATCCTGATTCCCAAAATGTTCCTTAAGAGCACTAATAGCTTTTGAATAATTTTTCGCAGACATTGGGTAACTGCCAATAAAGTCTTTAGCGCGCGTCCCTTGTTTCCTGCTTTGCACAAGATACTGAAATTTGTCATTTTCGTGCAAATCAGGGTCCTCGTGTATTTTTTCGAACTGAGACCAAAACGGAAGCCAGTTCAATAATTCTCCATCGAACTTCTTAAGCTCTATTTTCGGGAGCTTTAACGATCTAGTATTACGTGGTGAATTACTAGAAACACTACCTTGCGACCTAGTTTCTAAATTTATCTGTTCTAAGGCACCTAACTTCTCACTAACTAAGCGAGAAATCATAATAAATTCATCCTTATAAGTATCCCAGCTTTCCATTTCATTGTTAACTTTTTCAGGCGTTACATAAGTCGAAATTATAGAATTCAAAATCTGCTCCTTAAGTTCCTCAATATCTTTCTGTAACACTTGCAACTTTGTAAATTTATCTTTAATTATACCTGCTGAAAAATCATCCTTACCAATTTCGCTTTTCAAAACATTAACAGTCTTGGTAAAGGAAGAACGCAGTCCTCCGCGTTTTACAGTTAAAGGATTCATAATAAAACGATAAATGAAACCAGCTTTACTTCCCAAAATACCATTCAACAAAATAATTCTAACAGAAACCGCACTGCGTCCTGTCACGGACGCCACTTGTAACGAAAATTATTATCAAAAATATCAGAACTACGCCGAGACTACCCGTCAACGGTTGTTCTGCACAGGTTCTTAATAGATACGTATATAAACCTTAATAATAATTAGACACAGTGAGTCTACTATTAAAATATCTGTTTACAATTTCAATATTTATAGAAAAAGAAATAAATCTTATCTACTCGAATTCTGCACATGTTTCTTGACGAATAAACATTTTTGTTAATACTTGACATCAGTATTTTCACAGTTTCACAGTAAAGCAGGAACTAGGATATTATTCAATAAACAGAACACAAATACAATATAATAATTCAATTCGCATTCATATCAACATTTAATTCATAGAACACTTCTATCACTAAGCAAGCACGGATTAGAACGTGCATGCCAACGCCTAAAACTGATGCCATCCACAAAAAAAGGATACAAAAAACTCGTGACATTAAAACATTAATACATTAAAAGTCTCGTGTTCATTCAATAAAGTTATTCATAAAACTGTCTCGTGGATATCTTCCGAAGTTTACTGACGATGTTACGTAACACACACATTCGACATCACGAAATAAAGGAAAACTTTCCAAGTAGTTCTTTCTAATAGTACCTTGCTTCTAGAATATTATCTCCTGTTCCTTTCTTTGTTTCCAAAGAATCATGCTTTAGATTTGCAATTTCATTACTTAAAAGCTAAGCGATTAACATGATTATGATTTCATTTACAGATTTATAAAAATAGTTAGAAGCTACTTCTTCCAATTTATGTAAATTATAGTTAATAATGATCCTATTTACATAGTTAATAAAGTATTATAAGTTATACTTATAATACTTTAAGTTAATAAAGTACATTATAGTTAATAAAGTATCCTTATAGTAAAATAATAAATAAATAAAGGAATAATAAATTATCATATAGTTATAAATCATTAAAACTATATAGAAAGGGGATGTAGTCTTAAAATTTTTAATTTATCTTTTTTCTCGAAGGGGGATCTCAGCTTTATATTCGCATTAAAATTTTAGAGTTAAGTTTGTATGTAAAATGCGGATTAAAATAATAATAATATCAAACTCGATTATATTATCTAAATGAGACAACGCACACTAGAGCTATCTGCCTAAGAGGAGAGATGCTTTCGAGAAGCCCTTTTTTAATCTGACTCTGATTTTATTATTACCGCGTCCACAGAAGTCTTTACCCGGCCTTTATTTCCGCAACCGTTGATTGTAAACATGCTCGTCCAGTTACAAAATTGTTTTAAATGACACAAAGATTAATGTTTTTGCATTTTAAATTAAGAAAACAACTCATTTTGTATATCATGCAATTTTATACAGTCTCCTAGTTCCTATACTTATAGATATATATTTATGTTATATAGATACCATTATGTAGATATTTATGTTATATAGATGATATATATTTATGTTATTTATTTTGTAGTCATTTTTAAAAATGAATCAAAAAATGTTTGACTCTCGTAAGGCAAAATTTGAGCAGGATATTTGTATTAACATCGCGGAACATATTTAAGAGCCTCAGACATATTAAAGAGCGAAATGTTTCCGTAGCTAAAAATAAAATATGAGTTTAGAAAAAAGTTTCAGATATTAAGAGATTAACATATGAGCATCTATCTCTGTTCAGATTATTGTGAAAAGTATTCATCAATAGTTTTTTTTCCTCCCGAAACAGAGATCTTATTTTCAAAATCTTAAAGAAGTATTGTTCTAGAAAATATAGGCAGGCTTTTGAATTCACACGCAGCCAACTCGCAATAGCATTTGCATTAAATAAAAGCATTTTTTAAATGAACATTTTGCATGATTACCAGTCTTTTATTTTAAAATAATAAAACTTCATGGGAATATTAATAATGAATTATTAGTTATTACAAATTAACTTATATAAAAATATTTTGGCGTCTTAAATGTATAAAATTAGAAATTAACATCCTTAATAAATTACAAAAACGCAATCATTAAATGGCATTCAAAGCTGAAAATCTCGAATTTTTGAAATTTATATAGTAAACCCAAGCAGCACCGGAACGTTCCGAAAACGTTCAGAGTCCGTGTCATACCGTTCTATAACGGTGTTAGGTGTATTTAGAACGTTCTACATAACGTGCTAAAGTGGTGCGTGTAACAACTGTGTATTTAATACGTACATTTCGACGTACAACAATTGTGTTTTTTGAAACGTTTCCAGATTGAGTTATAAAATACGTTCGACATAACGTGCTAAATTTGTTTATGTTAGAACCGTATTCTTAGGACGTACATTTCAACGTAAAATACTGGTACTTTTCGAAACGTTCTCAACATGTACTGGGAAAAACGTTCTAAATTACGTGCTAAAACGGTGCGTATTATAAGGACGTATATTTCAACGTACAACACTGGTACTTTTCGAAATGTTCTCAACATGTGCTGGAAAATACGTTCTAAACGACGTGCTAAAGCGGTGCGTATTATAACCGTGTTCTTAAAACGCACATTTCAACGTGCAATCCTGGTACATTTCGAAACGTTCTCAACATGTACTGGGAAAAACGTTCTAAATTACGTGCTAAAACGGTGCGTATTATAACCGTGTTCTTAGGACGTATATTTCAACGTACAACACTGGTACTTTTCGAAATGTTCTCAACATGTGCTGGAAAATACGTTCTAAACGACGTGCTAAAGCGGTGCGTATTATAACCGTGTTCTTAAAACGCACATTTCAACGTATAATCCTGGTACATTTCGAAACGTTCTCAACATGTACTGGGAAAAACGTTCTAAATTACGTGCTAAAACGGTGTGTATTATAACCGTGTTCTTAGGACGTATATTTCAACGTACAACACTGGTACTTTTCGAAATGTTCTCAACATGTGCTAGAAAATACGTTCTAAACGACGTGCTAAAGCGGTGAGTATTATAACCGTGTTCTTAAAACGTACATTTCAACGTACAATCCTGGTACATTTCGAAACGTTCTCAACATGTACTGGGAAAAACGTTCTAAATTACTTGCTAAAACGGTGCATATTATCACCGTGTTTTTAGGACGTATATTTCAACGTACATTCTGGTACTTTTCGAAACGTTCTCAACATGTGCTATGAAAAACGTTCTAAACGACGTGCTAAAGAGGTGCGCATTATAACAGTGTTCTCAGAACACATATTTCAACGTAAAACACTTATACTTTTTGGAACGTTCTGATCATGTGCTGAAGTACGTTCTACAGGACGTGGTAAAGCTGTGCGTATTATAACCGTGTTCTTCGGACATGCATTTTAAAGTACAATACTGGTTTTTTCGAAACGTTCCCAGACATACTATAAAGTACGTTCTGCATGATGTGCTGAAGAAGTGTGTGTTACAATTATATTCTTATAACGTACATTTAGAAATACAATACTGGTATTTTTCAAAATGTTCTCAGCATTTGCTATAGGCCCCCAGCGGCCGAGCGGTAAACTCGCTGGATACTGTTAGTTCGGTCCGAGGTTCGATTCCCGCGAACGGGCTGGCTGCATGGCGCTTTCGTGGTTTTCCCATGTGTAACGTGTATACGAGCCAATTTCCCTTAGGAAGCCCTCCAGGAAGGCATCTCCCTTCCGTGTAGTGCCTAAGAGCGAAGCACGTTAATAAAAAAAAAATGTGGTATAAATTACTTTATACATGACACGCTAAAGCTAATTACACTGTGTTTCTTAGGATGTTCTTTTCAGAGCATCCATTGGTAATTTTCAGATGGCTCACTGCATGCTATCAAGCGCATTCTACATGACGTGCTTGTTACACCTGTATTTTTCTGTACATTTTAATATATAAAACTGCCGTGTTGTACCATGTTTCTTCGTTAAAACATTTGGAGCGTGTGCTATAAAGTACATGCTACTCACATTACAATTATACTAATTACCTAGGTTTCAGGCAACCGTCAAATTATTCATTTTTCATAAATACTTCAATATCTTTTATTTTGCCGCAGTATTAGTTATAGAAAACATTTTCATTATATATGTACTGTAAAGACAGTTCGTAAGGCTTGTATTTCAAAAATAGATAAAATAATGTTTCTTAAAAACTGTATTCTGCTTACTAAATTTAAGTTATTTAGAATTTCAAATAAATAAATAAATAAATAAATAAAAGTTCCTGCATATTTTTTTAGATGAAATTATGTCGATTTTTTTTTTTTTTTTTTTTTCCATTTCGCATTAATCATTTGTGTTTGCAGTACATTCATGAAACGTGTCATGAACTTTCTATTAGAACAACCATGTGAATATTATGTAGATTTCTATGTGCAATATTGGTATCTTCCATAACATTTGGACATGGGGTAAAAAAACTACATGTTATTCGCGTTACAAATGCGATTGTACATATTTAGACTAGCAACAGAATTATGATGATGTTAGGACACGTTTGCGAGCGTGCTAATTTTTTTCCCTAAAATGCACGAATTATTCGTATTGTAGGTGTTAAATGTCGTTGGTGATGAACTGTTTCTTTCAAGTGAAAGAAGAGAAAAGTCACTTAATGATTTTTATTTAAGAAAATTGTTTTATAAATTTTATTAATTTTACAAACATGTAAATACGTATACAATAATAATAATAATAATACACACGTATACAATAATTTTAATAATAATAATAAGGATACAAATTTGGGGCGACAAAATCCGCTTTTTTGCTTGAACATTTTCCATGTTTCTCACGGCCTAAACCAGGCGTCATAAAGAGGATATTTGTCAGGCACACAGACCAAAATCTCTGGCGAACCCCCACCTTCACATATTGCAACAATCTATGATATTGTACAAGATTTACAATAAAGCAGAGTGATACTATAGAAAATTTAGGATAAAAATGAGTCAATGGAAAATCAAACTTATTTTCGAGCGCATGTAAAATAATTAACAACACATGGACCCGAACTCTTTAATTAATTACTTAAGGGGCCTCGAGGGCCCTAAGTAATTGATATGCGCGTTACCGAATATCAGTTATAGTGAGAACTGAAAAGTGCATGACATCAGTAGAAAACCACTAGATAACAAGCATTAGTAAATGCCAATAATCTTATCTAGTAATACGTTAATGCTTAATTGCTTTTCTTTGAAAAAAATGAAAAGGCCTTGGGATTATTGCAAGATTTGGATACCTAAATACGCCACAAATGGAATCCCTTCTGAGTGATCACCAAATGAGTCATTTGTCCACTATTACGTTTTTACAGAAAAATAAAAAATTGAAAATTAGGCAGCATAAGAAATTTATGAATTCAAAATATCTTGATATTTTACACTTGTTATCCATTTTGATAGACATGAAAAAAGAAGAGTATGAAAAAAAATAGTTTTTTCAACAGCATTTTAATTTCATACTCTATATATTTGCTTTAATTTTTTCCCTGTTTAAAAACTCTGCGAATTGGGAAAATTTAATCCTGTTATTTTTCGCAAATTTAAATAATTTAATCATTATTCGGAAGATCACATATATGAAGCTGAAATTTATCAATGATTTTTAATCACATGCGAGAAATTTATGTATATCTGCATCGAAACTGTTACGAATATTATTAAGCTGTAGATTTTCAAATGAATTTATATAGTTCCTTTTATATAAATTTGTCCTTTATTCATATCAACTTTTAACTCAGAATTTGATTTCCTGTATGAAAATCATGTCGTCCAATTAACTAGAAGCTATTTACATATTATTTATGATATTTAGCAAAATATTCGTTGTTTTATTGAAAAGCAAATTTTATTTGCATTGCTCATCTATTGACAATAACATGTAAACAAAGTATTCTTGAAAACGCTTAACTTTTTGAACAATCGTGCGTGCAAAGCTTATGCACATTCGGTAAACATGGAAAATAATATTTTACTTTACTTCCAAAAGTTTTTTCGCAGAAGTCTATGAGCAAATGTTTTTGATTTCCTTAAAATTTTTACCTGTGACTATGACTCATTCTCGAGGATTCAAAGTTTTACACCGAACTTGGCTGAAAGGCCTCAGGTTCCCGCTGCTTTTGACCATTCTCAAACTAGCTTTCAAGACATCGTGGGACGCCAAGTGCCTCGCCTGTGGCCACGTCTGTTAACAATAAAACTGATCTTTCTGGTTACCGACCGCATTATTTCCTTTTCACGGAATACAATAATGTTTACGTCCATTCCCAAAATGTCAATATAAAACAGCAATTGGATCGTTTCAAGATATTCGATGATTAAGAACTTTAGGTTTTCTTTATAACACTGTGAAGTTCATCAATTCCAGATTTCTATAACTTTTCAATTAAATCTAAAAGTGCATTTTATTTCCCTTTATAACTATATCCTTTCAGTATTTACTCTTATTATTATTATCATCATCAAAGAACCGTTTTTTGTATACTGTTTATAAGGAACAGAAAATGTTTTACTTTTCACTTAGCACTGTTATCTCTGATGAAACAAAACTTGGTATGTACAAAATTTATCCACTTGTAGAGCAATAATCACATTTAGCCTACAAATAAAAGATTTAAAGAACTACCCAGATTTTTCAATTCAGAATTTAATATCTAGTATTAAGTACTTTAGAACTTTGAATATTTGGAGTTATAAAATACTTGTTTCGTATCCGTAATTAGTTCAACAAAGTAAATAAATATTTTCTACATGCGCTAATCCAAACTTTAATTATGAAACAGAATATGCTCTTATTCAAGAATAATTTTATTTTAAATATGTGCATACTGCTCTACTTAGAAAAAAAAAAAAAATGAATGAAAATTTCAAATGAAATGAGTTTCAAATGAAGCAACACAAAGCGAGTTATGTGTTTCTTCAACAAAAGAAAAATAGCTTTCTAGCAACATGGTGGTTAAAAAGAAGATTTTTCTCTAATAAACTGGCTAAAATAACGCTGATTATTGTTTAGAAACCAAACCTATATGTTCAAATATTTGATTACTATTATATAAATGTTCACATAGAATTAATTAAAATTTACCATAAAATATTTTAAGAATAATTATTGTTAAAATATCCACATAAAATTATCGCCCCCCCCCAAAAAAAAAGAAAGAAAGAAAAGAGAAGAAAAACTTAACTTAAATGGTGCAGTGTAATAAAATCTATAAAGACTTTATATTTTTAATAAACGTGCACATATAAAATTTCAAATACACTCAAAAAATCCTTTTGCGACTACAGTATTTTAAATTGCTGCATACAATACGTCTGCATGCATATAACAGCATTCGAAACCTGTTAAACATTTGTATATCTTCTTTTGTAATAAAAAATTATGAGATTTTCATAAAAATTGCAATCGGATCCTGCAATATCCAACTTAATAGCTAATATGAGTTTAAACTGAAGGCATTCTGTACCATTTAAATTATACATGGCCATAAAAATTTTAACTTAAATGACATACGGTGCATTTAAATGATGTGTATAAGCATAAAAACTTTTTATTAACAGGGAAATTTATTATTTTCATAGTTATATGAATCTAATGATCATTATAACGTCATTTCGCATCCTTAGAAAATGTCTTTGAGTATCAACGGTATATGAAAAGTAAACCAAATAATTCAATTGAAAATAAAATTCAAAGTAAAAATTGCACAATGTTATGGAAATAATGTTTAAAAAATATTATTCGTTTGTTCTATATTGCACGCTAGACGTAATTAACGTCAAAAAAAGTTGAATGTGATTTTAAGAGTGATGATGGGCGTTCTACTTTTGTTAGCATTATTTCGATATTTTGAAACTGTAACGTATCATGGAAAAATGTTCGCTGAATTACAATTTTATTTATTACCTGATCTTTGGATACCTTGCAGATTGCCGTGTAGAGTCATATATGATGATGGAAAACATGGAAGGTAAAACATAGTCGGACACATGCATGAATTTTTCAGGAAAACACAGAAACTCGTTATATCTTGTTATGCTCATAGCAGGAATGAATTGCATTTTTTATTTATTCGTAAAAGGCAGGGATTTTTAATTTTATTTTCTGCATCTATGTAGCGCGAAAAATTCTGATAGTCATGTACAATTCACGCTGAAAACAATCTGCGAAACTAGTTGAGAAATGAGAACTGAAAGCTGTAGTCTCAAATTCCGGGCATTCATAACTTAATACATTCTTAGGAATGGCCAGTCTTCATCAGTTATTTAGCCATTCCATTACCGAGAACTTTGCTGTGAGTGCGACCGATCTTCTGCCATGAGAAAGGGAAAAGTTTCGTCGCAGTTTTGATGGAGAACACTCCGAGGGACTCTCACTTCTCTTTCCTAGCCAGCAAAACACTCGAGAAAACTTCCGTCTTATAAATGCTTCTTTAGAACTGGTAAGAACTTAAAAATATAATATATGTTTTAAAATATTTTAAGGAAAATTTTAAAAGAAATTCCATATGTTTCTGTGAGACATCTAGTTAAATAAATTGCAGTGTTTAGATTTTATTTATCTCTTACGATCTGGTCTAATACTTATTTTCATTGCAATAAAGTTAATAAAATAATTCAGCAGAAAGATTTGCAATTAGAAATGGCAATTTGCAGGAAGAAAGTGCCGAATTTGAAGAGTTCTTTTACTATGCTTCTATTCTATTTGGCTATGGAAAGCAACGTAATTTTGAAAATTGTTGATGCACAAAATATATTTCATAAGTAACTTCAATTTTTAATTTCAGAATAATAGGGTGAAGGATAATAAATTAGGTGATAATCTAAACATACTATAGAAATTGCAATTTAAAAGAGAAACCCCGTTAAGGGGCCCTATGATCCAGCTTGCGAAGACTACCAAAATTACTTAAACCGACCCTAACGATACGATATGTTTTACCTAATTGTGGAGAACAGTTTTTCCTGCTATTCTGTTTACATTATAAGATTTTTTCACCCTTCTTTCCGCATACCATCGTAGTGTAACTGCAAGCACGCTAATACGTATTCGGAGGATTCGGAATTCGAATCCTGGTGAGAGTACTGCGGATTTCTTGTTTCGTGAGTTATAAAAAGCTTTACAAGGGGCGCCCGAAATAAAAGATGGTAGACAACAATTCGTCACTACCAGGATTTTTCGACTGAGCCACCTCATACCTAGTCACCCTTAAAAGAGAAAGTATATAAGACTTCTTTTCCTCACGTGTTTCATGTTTCCTGGATCGATTTAACCTAATGATGCTACGATACCGTAACTGATCCTGCTATTCTGTTACTTATATAATCGACTCAAAAATAGTAACCAATGACACAAATAACAGGATCATGTTCCGAAAATGTAAAGCAGGCGTTATTCACGGTGGTGTCAGTAACGTTTTACAAGAACGTTCTGAATTATGCCTATCTGTTACACCTTTTATCCGTATAATCGCACGTCAATTACCGGTATTAACAGTTTCCATTACATGTAAAGACAGTATAAAAGTGTCTCATAGACGGTATAGTGGTTAGGGAAGCCTACTACCACACTGAAGGTCCCGGGTTCGAATCTCGGAGAAGACATGAACGTTTGTAAATGTATAGTGTCAGTGCGGCATGGCGGCACTCTAAATATGCGGCGACCCGAAAGTCATTTCGTGGGGATTGGTGGAAGGGGAGAGGAGTGGGATATCCCCGGAATGCTCTCTCTCAAAATTTGGGGTGGAAAATAGAAGTCCAACCTCTCTTCGGAATAAGCTCTGGCAACCATTGTTCCATGTAATATGGACACGACAACAACAACAAAGTATAAAAGTTTACGTAGTAGAGCACATTAAAACGTGTCACATGGACAGTGTATGTTCATGAAGGGTATCTTTTTTTATATGTTTAAGTATGATATTCATAAATATCTCTTAAGAATAGTTTAATATATATAAATCAAATACGTATGTGCATTTATGGATTCTTTGAAATACTAATGTTTCTTTAAATATCATTATGATGTAATAAATAAAGATGTATGCTTTTTAATATTTCACAATGCATTTAAAAAGAAAGCTAAGAAAAAGGATGCTTTCTCGCGAAGCATTCAGATGCAGAATTCAAAAACACACACGAACATGCCCAATAAATAAATAAATTAAATTAAACTCGGAAAAGGACACTCTAATACTTCTGTGTTAATAGATTTAAATTTCCTACTACCTTCCAATCATGAAGATCAGCTTAATTTCCAGATATATTGGACAAATTTCAAAATATTCGAATATACTTTTTAACCAACTTTTGTTTACTATCAGATATAAAATATTTCATCATAGTCGTGCCATGGTACGTTGATTTTTCTATGATAATTTTTCTAAAATTATAAAAACATTTGTTGATGTCGACGAGAATACGAAAATATGTTGGTTTTCTGCCATAATTATCTGATTAAATTTTGAAATTAAAGTAACTTTTGCAATGTGTGGAACTTACATCACTTGCAAGGAAAGCTGCTAGTTAAATTCTCGACTTAATGAAAAATTTTAAAATTAACACCTCTGTTTTTGATTAACTATTAAACTATTACCGTATAAAAACACTATAAAAGCCAAAACGTCTCTGCAGTGAATGTGTTGTAAATTGTAAAGTGCCTAGTAAAACATTTTTAATTTTTGGTCGATGGATTAATCAAAACAAAATGTTTTTTCTACGTTTACTTTTTTATCATCTCACTTGACTTATGAATCTGCACACAGTAGACTTTAGGCTGGAGCTCTTTCCGCTTCTCCATATGTTATCCCACAGCACTATTTCTCTCAAGGACGAAATCACTTTTTTTCTCTCAAAGTACTCTCCCTCAAAGTATGCCCTGCGGTCCAAAAAACGTATGTAACCAATCAAATCCTGAAATTACTGACGTCCGGCTGACTCTGACCTCAGTCATTCTTAAAGAAGAACGATTCGAAAGACCGGGGTTTGAGGTCATCAAGAACACCCCTAAAATTATTCCAGATCGAAGGGAAGTATTGATGTCTCTGTTTTATCCGCTCTACTAAAAGTGTAAGTATGCATATTTTCACATTTTTAATCGTATTTTTAATAATGAAAGTTTGCTAAAATTGTTTGGTATGTGTCTAAAATCTTCCAAATGCTATAATCATATTGATCTCAAACTTATCATAGCTGCCAACTCAAGTTTTCAACTCAGTCCCAGTTTTTCATCACATCTCAAGGTAAATTACCAAATCTCGAGATATTAAAGTCTCGAAATTTAAATCTTTACTAGAGAAAATTTTTCCCAGCAAAAAAACGAAATTTATCAAAATAATGAAATTTTTAATTAGGCGAATTGTATTCGTCCACCTGTAATGATTTTCATAATAATTTTTTCTTGTTAAACTTTATTTCACAAAACTGTATTTTTTTATTAATTTTATTGACCTTAATAAATTTTTCTTATCGGATTTCGTTTAATCTGAGTTGTTTTAATCTGCTGTAGACATCAGTAGATTTTTATGTGAAGATTTAGGCAATGTTTAATTAGTTAATTTTCGTGTTTAATTTTGTTTACTTTAGTACCTGGCATATTACTAATTTTATCTAGTGTTGTTATGTATGTTAATTATTAATTTCACATGCATCGTATATTTAAAAATACTTTGATAAATAAAAGCTTTGCTTCACTACTGAAGATTTCCTCAGCATAAAAAAGCGAGGAAATAAAAAAAAAATTAAATTAGTAAAGAGCATAAATTTTAGACTATCTAATAAAATGCTAATGCATCTTACATCAAAATTGAATTACAAGTACTATAGTAACCTGAACCATCATGCATCATAAACTGAATCAAAGCGAGTTTGGAATTTCTTTGAAATGGTATAACCTCGCAGAGTGAAAAACCTTTCATTTTTCTAGAGCAAACCCGTCTTTAAAGGAAATCTCGTCTTTTAAGATTTTCCAAGGCTGGAAACTATGATCTGCATGCATATACGATTGTGTTTATGGCTTTAGAAATACAATTTTATACTATTCAAATGTAGTACTGGTATTTTATGCACGTACTGTTTTCATTAAATTGTAAAGAAAAATTAAAACACTAAGAGAATTAGATATCTTATATTTACACAAGCAATGAAATAGACATTTTTTATTATTTAGAGTTGAAAACTGAAATTTTGGCTAGTTTTTTTAACTTTTTGATAACTATTTTAGAGCAGTTTAAGTTCTCCAGCTAAAGCGGCAATAAATAAATAAACAAATAAATAAGTAAAAATTTTAACTTTCAATAAATCACTGGAACTGCACTGGAGCGATGTAAATGAAATATATTCATCTCACATTGGTCTAAGACATTACGTACCAAGCGAATTTAGTCGTAAACCTAGAATACTTTAAGAAATACAGAGTTGGAAGGCAACAAAGTTTCTTTATTTCTTTTATACACTAGGCCTGTTGTTATGAATTCAATTTTACCATCTGCTATGTACAACAACTTTCTTTTACTACATGTGGAAATTTTTATTTGAATAAAGCCTTCAGATATTCCTTTCTCTAATGATGCATTTGCAGAAAATGATTTTAGAGCTTTTAAACACAGTATTCGATTACATGGGAAATATTTATTTAATAATTTATTTAATAATGTATAATGTTCTATCTTTGATTCATTTAATAAATGATGTTCAAGTATTTGGGCCTCTTGACACTTTTTGTTGAAAACATTTGAACTTTTTGGGGGAACTGAAAAATATGCTTTGTGTTCTTTCAAAACCTTTGCAGCAGCTTGCACGCAGATATGCTTAACAAACACGTTTTGACGAAGAAAAGGAATCAATAAGTGAAATTAGCAAAATATATCGTTTCAACTCTCAGAATTTAAGATATCTGCTGACACTGGTGATAATTGTTGTTTATTTATAGACAAATCAGTTCTAATAATCAAATATCTGTTAGAAAATTCATCGGAAAAAGAAATTGTTTTTTTACAGATTTAATAAACAAAAAGAATTTTAGTCATCCTTTCAGTTCTCTAAATTTAGGTGTCATTATAGTTTCAGAACTATCAATAAATTTAGAATCTACATCAGTGGAATCTGTTAACTGTATATATATATGCTAGTGGCATATAGGGATTATTATGTTTGTTATCCATTATGTTTTTAATAAGGTGTACTAACAGAGTTTCCCTCACCTAGAAAATTTTAAACTGCCATGGAAAATACAAAATATATTCAGAAAGTCAGGGAGGAATTTTCCCAGAATGTCAGGAAGTTTGAGTTCGTATAAGACAAGCTTTTTAATATTGATAATTAACTACATATAAAGTAAGATTGCTTCCATTCAGTCTCAGAACATTTACGGATTTATTTCATTACATTCACAGAAAATGGCATTTAGCGTTGTACATTTGCTAATGACCGATGAAGTGGCTGTCGTCCAAGCAAATGAGTGTCAGATGATAAAAAGGGACATGTAGCTGGCCTTCGTATAAAGAAAGAAGTCACACGGAAAGAGCAATTCTGGAACACAGAGAACCAGATACATACTGAGAGAATTTTTATATTGTTATCCTGGGAGAATATTGTAAGTATTCTACAAATGATTTTCACGTCTGTTTTCCCATATTAATTTAATTGGTAGAAAGTTTTTCGAGAGAATAAAATTGAAATAATATGTTTTCTGAATTGAAACACTGAAATTTTAAAAAAATGTTTTGATGCGTAGGAAAATGTATTAAGCATACTTTAATTTTTCTAAACAAATATTATTTATCCTTATTCTCTCTAATTAATTGTGCTCATATTATATCAGCTTATGTTTTAATAGTTTCGCTCCGAAATAAATCATATCTACATTCTTAATTACGGTTCATAGCAAGACTCTAATATTCAATATACTTTGCTACTTTGTGAATTTTAATACAACCTCTTTAAAAACTTACCCATATATAAAATAATGGATGCTCAAAGGAAGACTGAAGGAGAGATTTTAGCCTGCGGATCCATATAAATGTCAAATTCAATTCCATTGAGTGAAGTCATGAATCAGGCTCCAAAATGTTAACACTGTGTTTAAATTTAATTAAAAAACGCCTATCTATATATTTTATTTACAAATCTGAATAAAAATATAATTTTCAATAATAAAATTTGAGTTTTCTATAAGAAATGTTAAAGTGATTAACGATTCTAAACAATAAATATGCTGTTGAGTTGAAAGATGAGACTGTATCTAATGAAAAATGTATGCATTTTTGTAGCTAATTATGCTACAGTTGAATTTAAGTCCAAAAACGGCTTTAAAGACATTGAATTTTAGATTCAGGTTCAGACTTTGAAACACCAAAACAGAAGCGAAAGAGGCCATTAACATTCTGATACATATCAGAATACTAATTCTTCGGATGATAAATTAAATACAAAAAGAAACAAAACAGAATTACCTTCTACTAAATTAAATTATAGCTAAATAAAAAGAAATTCCTTTTAATTTTTCCTCATGCGGTAGTAAATTAAATTTTACTACACTTTCTTAAGCTTCTTTACTTAGTTATATTAATTATAGTAGTAGAAGATGTTTTTAATCATTTATTTCAGTTTTTATTTTTTTTTATAATTAAATCGAAATTATATGTTTAATTCCATTATAATAATTTTGTTTGCTGATTATTTTTTCCTTTATCAAAGTTAAATTTTATTTTGAAATTTTTCATTTTAACAATTTCACATTATGAATGTTTTTCTATTATAAGATTTTTGAATTCTACGGTTTTTTTTTTTTTTTTTTTTTTTTTTTTTTTCATGTACATTATGTCATTCCTATTTTCCAAGTTATTAATTTTTAAAAACTAAAAGGTAAGTGATATCGTGATAAATACTGATTTCAGATACTTGCAGTTTTTATCATTATTTTAATTTGCCTCATCGGTTGCTAAATGTATAACACTAGCGAAGACTGGGAGTTCGTCTTGGCTTCTATTCCAGACGAACGGTTTTGTTGCGTAGTTGGTTTTCGTGGTTTTTCCATGAGTAGCATGAATACGAGCCAGTTTTCCTTTGAAATTCCTCCACGAATTCATTCCCTCCCTTAGGCAGATATCATTTGTACACTTCGTTATATTCGAGTATCCTTAAATAATCATTAAATAATTTTTAAACAGTTTTAAATTTTTTGAAAATTTTGAATTTTGAATTAAGGTTTTGGTCTTTTAATTCAAAGGACTCTTTGATTACTTGTACAATTCATCCAGATATAATTTGATTTCTCTGTTTATAATTCCATTTTCTTTCGGCTGCTCTTTGACAAAGACCGAAGATATTTTTTAATTCTTTAAATTTCATGCGAACTTTGTTTTATTTATGTATTGATTTCATTTTGCTCCAATTTTGTTTTCCATGTTTTTGATTCATTCTTTTGATTTGTGACTTATTGTTACAGAGTTCATCATTTTAGGTTTATATTAACTCCATTTGTTTGAATTCACATGTCTCTCTGTATGTATATATATATGCAAGGAAGAGGAAAGTTCAAAAGCGATTGCTTAAAAGTACATTTGGAAATTAAAATTTTAAAATCAAAAAATACCCTCACTTCCAATATTTTACTTAACATGATCTTTGAGACTAAATCGCGATTTCAAAATACATAAAAATCATATTCTAACCATATTCTAATCATATTCAAAAAAATTTCAATGATTTTTTTCAAGGATTGTATATTTTTCTTCAAGTGAATTTAACTAAATTCAAATAGTGACATTACAGAGCGTGTTAATTTTGTATTTCAATCTCGAAAATGATTGCTTTAAACGGCGACCATTTCGAGAGCATTTTGACATAACTGACGATATATAAAATTGAAGCGCAATTTGTTGGCGACGTTTGGTGATAAAAACAATTCTTGACCAATAATCTTCTTACAAAATTAATTTTAGTAAGTGTTATAATTTGTTTGTCATTTCTAGTATAACCCATATTGATTTTTTACTTTATATTTATTAATTATATACATATGTATAGATTTATATATATCCGTCGATCTGTTTTTTTATATGTGTTAACTTTTCACATATCACATCGATAAGATTAGTTTTTAGTGCATTCACATGTTTTCCAACATTGATTCTAACAGTTTTATTTCGCGTGTAGGCTGTTTTTTCACCTTTCCATGTTAATATTTTTTTAAAAATTACTTCCATGTTAATATTTTAAAAAATACTGCGTTGAACTATTTTATGGAGCCACAGCTCCTGGTAACTTTTTAGCGAGCTCACTAGAATATTTCTTCCTATTATTTCATATTTTTGCAGCATTTTGCGCAAAAAAATTTTTAAGACCAAATAGGTCTTACGTCAAATTACTTGTTAGCTTTTCAATTTATATATATATATATATATATATATTAATATATATGGCATTGCTTATTAAAAGTTTTTTGTGGTTAAAACTGATCAGATCTATTTTAGTAGAATCTAATGAGTAAGTATTATGTTGCGCTTCTTGTAGTTGTTCTCCATCACAGGTTTAAAATCATAAGCACTCATTAAATGAATCATGAAATAGCTTTATCACTACTGTTATATTAATAGATGTAATTGTTGCCCCAAAATTTGGCTACTCGGCTTTCCTGAAGTCTATTGCTCTAAAAAAAGAAAAGTCTATAGTAAAATGCTTTATTCAATTTAAAACAAGGGTGCCAAAATTCCTAAATACATATTTGTAGGAATGAATAGAATTACATATTAAACGTTTTTCTCACTTACACATTTCTCCATTTACGTTGACAAATTTTCATGACTAAATACTACTTCACTTTTTGTTAAGATTATTTCACGTTTAATTAGATACCTGCGCAAATTTAATGCAAATAAAGCACATTTAACAACATATAATGACACAATTCTAACTAATCAATGCACTAATCTCTAATATTAAATTGAATTTACATTGTAATTTGATTTTAAATTAATTGTAAATCTCTCATATTAAATTAAATTTTAATTTGAATGAAACACTAGGATAAAAATTATTCTGATTACTGAAATGTATTCATATATGCAAAATGTAAATAGCAAATAATGTTTCAAATCAAATTTCTCAATTTTATATTTATACTTATTATATGTATAATATATTTTAAAATATTTAGGGAGTCATTGTAAGATATTTTTGCTTGTGAGTCAAAGTTCTATTTAATTTCCTTAACATTCGTATTAAAATACATATATAGTGTGTATATACATACACACACATATATATATAAATTTATTTCCTAAACAATATTGATTAATTGATTATATTATCTCCTAAGTTTAATTAAAGTAAAATTATTTTAAAAGAGTATATGTATATATATATATATATGTAAAACGTTTATCTTTACATGCATATGCACATGTACTTAAATTTTTATCATAGTTGCACTGTATTCTCTTATTTTAATATAAGCATTTCAAGGTGACAGTATCCATGCTCCTTATTTTCGTTCGTAACATATATGTTGCCATCTCTTCAATGAAATAATTTTTTCTACTCCATGACTGTAACTCATATGAACCTTTAAGTGCGGTGCCGAAATAAAAGGAAAATAGGAAAAACGAATCTCCAGAATCGAAAATCTTTTGCAGCACATGTTACCCTTGTTCACTAGAGAAACTAAATGGGGAAATAGCTACTTGAAAGAAACACAATTCGACATTTTTTGTTTGTAATACTTCATAATTTTATGACCATTTCATTCTTTTCAAATATTTTAACTAGACCAGCATTTCATGATTTAAATAACCATTTTCGTTTCTTTTCTGGCAAGGAAACAAATTTCATTTTTTTATTGTTGATAATGCTATCTGAGAATGCAAAAAAATGAGGTATTTGTATTGCAAACTTCAAAATCTTTAACCAAAAATTATCTGTTAAAAAATCCTTTTTCTTAATTCCATTATATTTTTAGTTCCCGTTTTCTAAATAACAGTTCAATTTGCACTTATCTAATTTTTGAAAAATTGAAATTTATCTAAAATTTTGATTTTTTTTAAAATCAACTCTAACGGCGAAATCTCAAATTGAAGCATTATTCAATAGTACTATTTCAAGATAACATAATTTTACATTAAACCGACCACATAGGATGAAACAGCATCGCTTTTATTAAAGTTTGAGAAAATTTATTATTTCTTGATTATTTAGTTTAAAAAATATTTTTTTTTTATTCTTTTAGGTGCTTTCAAAGAAAATCGGGCCACCAGAGAGGTACCTTGCAATATTATTGAACATATTATAAAAGACTGGTTGAAAAGTGTTTCATTTAGAGAAAAGTATCATAAACAAAAAGGAAACAGAAGGAAGTTTGTAAACAATGGAATAAAAAATTTGTGTATTAGCTTGTACGAAAATACTGTAATTAAAGTTATTAATTGTTCAGTTTGTTTCCTAACTTTCATGAAGACTTGGATTGGTAGAGGATACGTAGCTTAAGCAAATATTGTATCTTATACATTGTATTACTGAATATGAAAATAATTAGTTCATTGAATTTGAATGTTTGATTCTAGAAGAGAAATTTATTACATGAATATGCAATATGGAAATTAATTTCATTACATTTCCTTTAATACTTTTAATTTTGCTTTAAAATTTTATGAAATAATATAAAACTATCAGTTTATAGATTTTGGGAATTTAATGCATTCCTAGTAGCTGAATTAAATTAAAACCTTTTGCAATAAATGCTTCAAATTTTAAATTATGACAATAATTATATTTTAACTGAAAATTGCTTGTTAAGAACCTTATCCATTGACTGGACCATCCACTGAACTAATTTTATAAATCAAATTTATGGCAAAATAATGAATTTGTGAAAGATATATGTCATTTTATTTGTTTATTAACTTTCAAAATACGCCTTCTAACTTTATAAAAAAATTACATGGGCAGAAGTAATTTTAACAGAGAACTGTTTAGTACAGTTAAATTGCTTGTAAACAGAACACAAGAAAAAATATTTATTTTTAAAATTTGCATACATTTAAATGCAAACTTTTAAATTTATTTTAATGACAAGAAATATCCAAGCATTCACTTTAAATTCCCATCATCCTGATGCTTTCAGTCTACTGCAATGACAAAAACTCTAGACAGCAGTGGTCTCATATAAAGTTTAAGTACAGTTATTAAACTGGCATATCAGAGCTTATTAGTGTTGAAAGAAAACAATTTGTTTTTAATTTACTGCAAAAAAAGTACCGAGGATTATATTTAATAAGAAATAATTATTTCGTCCAGAATATAATACAGTCTCCCATTAAAATAGTTTGGTGTATATGATCACATGAATGAGGTTTCAGAATTTTGAAAATTGCAATGATTCTGGCCATATATTAAAAATCGTGATTTGCAGTCTGATTCCTTTTCCTTAAAGTAAGAACAATAACTTTATTTGTTGGTTAATTTATTAAAATTAAAATACATTTCTATCATTAGAACTGTAACAAATCTTGTTTTTATATGTAGTTAATAAGAATGGTGTGTAAAACTTCTATGGGAATATAAGGTCTAGATAATATTGCATTGGAAAAATTGCATGTAAATGTAGAGAAAAAGTGTAAAGTTTCATTAATAAATGGCATGTATGTAATGAACTAAGAGAATAGAAATAAATAATAAAATTTGAATTTTGATGCACATATAAAGCATAACATATATTTGTAAATGTAACATTTTAGGCTCAACTCTTCAAACAGATAATGTCTTTTCCAGAAAATTGCAGTGTTCTCTTCCGTTAAAGAAATGTAAATTATCGTATGAATTCACTATTTGGAAACTAAGTTTCGCATTAGACGCAAGTATTACAAACACAAATATTTCATGTACTGTTGTCCTTCAGAGTCTGTACATATAGACCGGATTCAGAACGTTCTAGTTAGACGTAACTCAAAACGTTCTAGTTAAACGTGATTCGGAACGTTCTTTGCATGTTATACAGAAGTGTTAACAGTACAAGTATTTGACGTGGTATTGCTCGTCATAAACCTTTAATCTATAGACGACAGTCAGAACGTCTGCCCAAACGTTAAGAGAACGTTCTGCTAGCACGTTATAGAAACTTTCAAAGAACGTTCTAGAAACGTTATATAAAATTATTACTAGTACCTCATTTTGACGTTCTATTGTCCATTAATGAACTACATCTTACAGACGTAATTCAGAACGTTTTGCCTGAACGTTAAAGAAACGTTCTGCTAGAACGTTAAAGAAACGTTCTGCTAGAACGTTGAAGGAACGTTCTGTTAAAAGGTAACGGAGCTTCCATATAACGTTCAAGGGACGTTTTATAAAATTGTTAGTAACACCATTTTTTGACGTTCTAATACCCGTTATTGAACTGTAACATACTGACGTGATTCACCACGTTCTGCCTGAACGTTAAAGGAACGTTCTGTTAGAACGTTAGAAGAACATTCATAGAACGCTATAAAAAAGTGATAGTAGTACCACTTTTGACGTACTACTGTCCGTTATTGAACTTCAATACATAGACGTGGTTCAGAACGTTCAGGTAAAACGTGTCAAAAACGTTGTACTAGAACGTTAATGACACGTTGCATGAAAGTGTTACAAACACAAGTATTTGACGTGTTATTGCCCGTCTTAGAACTGTAACATGTAGACGGCATTTTGAACGTTCTGCTTGAACGTTGCCGACACGTTTGTGAAGCACTTGCTCTGAACGTTCTCTGAACGTTCTTGTGCTAGTTGGGAACAGGCTCGAAATGAAAATTGAATATGACGTCTAAAATTGCATGTTTTTATATTAAGATCTCGGCCATTTTTTGTCTTTATGCGGGGATCAAACACTTTGTGTTTTATTTTTATAACTAAGTACACAATTTTCTTAAATAATTTAAATAAAATTTTAAGCAAAATTTTCTAAAATTAATTCTGCCGGAACATGAATCTGCGTTACTTAAAACATTTTTATACGAGCTGAAAGTTATCTGAGACCAATGGTTCCAAAAATAAGGCTGGGTAAGAACATTTGTGGACGCAGTGTATATTACACATGAAAAATACCACAAACCTCGCATCTAATCAGCACTTTTGCTTGGATTTGGGCCTGGGTCGGATTATCGGTGTTCAGCGTCTTACCGCCAGGCTCTTCGTGAGTAAGAATTAATCCCAAATTCATAACGCATGTAAGCATTTGAAAGTTGACGTAATATTGTATCCTTGCAGTGCGAAATATGCGATTCTATAAAAGAGAATGAAATTTTCAAATTAAAGCTGCATCTAAAGCTTATACTTTCTCCATTTCTATTACCGATACATTATACTATAAATGCAAGTGCTATTCATACTGCTTGGTAATTTTGTCATTCCAGAAGACATTAAGTCGCTCATTTATTACCACTCGGCGTGGATAACAGCCCAACTTTTGTCACCAAAACATTTCATTATATTGTTATTTTTATCTTTCAAATTAAAATAGAGCATTAATTAAATAAGTGATATAAAATTCATATGCGTTGTTCTTTAAAAAGTGTGTACCTTTAATTTATTTGCTACTATTTATAATGATTTCAAATCCTGTACTTAATTATACAAATGATATTTTTGTAAATACTTAAAAACTATTATTGTAATAAAAGAACAGTTTTTAAAGCCAAATATGAGGTAATTTAGCAGCGAATAATACCATATATGAGGTAATTTAGCGGCGAATAATAAATATCATTTGTACTGTTAACAAGGATTTTCTTTTCTTTCTGATGAATAACGTTTTATGCCTTTTAACAGCAAAATCGTTTCTTGACATCTATATACGGAAATTATGTTAAAAATAAACGTGAGCAAAATTCATAGCGAGTTAATTTATTAGTTTCTGCTTGTTAAAAGATAGCATGCTTCTTTGGGCTAATTTTAAAATTACTCCGGTAAATTTAATAACGATGGGGCACAACATAAAATAAAAAAGTATCTACTTCTATAATCTTTTTTTTTTTTTTTTTTTCAAATTGGTTATTAAGGGTTAATTTGCGCAATTATAGCTGTAAACAAAGTAAAGAAATCGTGGTAATTTGTAACATTTTAAAACAATCTGTATACTGAAGTTAGGTTTCCAAAGAATCACCATTTATAATTCTTGACGTAAAGCTTTTGTTTCTTATCCGAGGCTACGAAAAACAGTCCATACGAAAGCAGGTTTCACCGATCGATTACAAAGCCACGATATTACAGAATCTCCCTTCCATGCCCACTCCCTTCTTTTCCGCGTCTTCTTCAACTACCCTGTTTCTCATCATTCTAAAAATCTCCGCAGCATCGTGAGAGGTTCAAAAGAAAGAAGAGAAAGAAAAGTGTGTGTACATAACGTTGGGGTAAAAATCACGTGACTGCTTTGAATATTTCGAGGCGACATGTGACCCGCATTTTCAAGTGGCGAAGACGAATCGTGACGTAACAGCTTACGTCATCTTCAATCAAAGGAAAGGCGAGAATATGAGTCGGGAAGCGTTTTTCCTTTTTCGGTACTTTTTACGCATCTGGTTTAAAGACTCGAACTTCGTATTTCTAGTACCTTTTTTTCGTTTCTTTTTATGCTTCTTTAGCATTCCCCTTCATTTTTATGCGATTAGAAGTTATTAGATAAACAGAAGTCAAGATTTAAAATCTTTCATTCTGCTGAACGTGCATTTTGGAATTTGTACGTTTAAAAGTTTCTAAGACGTACATTCCTCAGGAATATATATGTTTTAAGTATTTGTTTAATATTTCTGAATAAATATTCTTCTCCTTAAAGAGCGAAACGTTGTATTCTATTGATATGAATTTTATAATTTCTTATATTAGAAATGGTTAGGTAAAAATAGTTGATGTTTTTATTTTAGTTTGCGGTTTAGCACGTTATTATTGATTTCATTATTTCACAGCTGTTTAATTTTAACAGTGGCTATGCAAAGGATATTTCATATTAATTTATCTTCCTTAATCAAAATCAACTGCTCTAAAGATTAACTTAAAAATTACTTCATAGCGGATTGGTAAGCAGAATGCATTTAACATATAAATTATTAGTTTGAGAATTGATAAGTAGAAGATATTATTCTTCTTAATTAGCGGTATCTCCCAAAACAATTAATTGCCAGTGCGATTCTGTGAATGACTATTTACTAGTAACGCATCAGTTATTCACTGGAAATTCGCTATTTCTCCTGCCAGTAGCATTCCTAATTAAGTTTACTACAAAACCTCAGTTTAAACGATACAAACATCAAAACTAAAAAATATTGTTGTTTTTTCTTATATAAGATATATTCAACTTAATATTTCATATACATGCAAAAACAAATAGAAATGCCGCCTAGCGGAATAGTTTTTAGTGTCGATGGGCCCAGGTTCGAATCCGGAAAAGGCATGGAAGCTTGTAAATTTTATAGTGCCAGTGCGGCATGGGGGTACATTAAATATGCGGCGAGCCGTAAGTCCCCTCGAGAGGTTGATGGCAGGGAAGAGGGTTGGGAGACCCTCTGACCCATCTCTCCGGGGTGCTATCAATCAAAATTAGTGGGCTTGCTCTGATGTTGCTGTTAGACAAGAGAGTTAAGTCACAAGAACAGCAACAAATGGAAACAAAGAAAATCTCTAAAAGTCAGTCCGAACTATGTATTGAACTCCAAGTCGATTGGACAGCAAAAAAGAAAAGCTTAGATTTCTTGGATAAACTAGGAAAAGCTTAGATTTCTTGGATAAACTAGGAAAGAAAATTGCAGTCGAGCATTTAATCGTGCTTTTTAGAAAGAAACATTAAATGATGACATAGGTGTAAAAACTACATTACTTATTTCAATTTAGAGTATTTTTGGGCTTGTCAGACTTCAGAGAAGAACTGTTTTGCAAAATTCTGCATAAAAACACCGTTCAAAATCAAACTTGAAATTTCCAAAATTTATATGCAATGTAAAAGAGCATATTAAACCCGAGAAGCACGGGAGAGAAGATTACCAACTTCCTTATATAATTTGTTCTTCAAAATTTAAGTTTTAACCAAGCAGAATAAATAATATTAAGAAGAAATCACAAATTTAGTCTGAACCTTGAGTCATCACAAGAGCTATTTACTGTTTCATAAGATGCCACTTTTCCTTCCTACTTCATTTATATCACACGCATGTTATTCTGGATTAAACAGAGACTAACTGAACTGCAAAAAAAAAAAAAAAAAAAAAAAAAAAATTAATTTGTACTTGACAAAACTAGTCACATAAATATATATATATATATATAGCATGTCCTGCAATTTAAGGACGGAATTACTCTACATTAATTAAATATTAAATACTAGATAGAAAACTGATTGATGTTCCTTAATTATAAAAGAAAGTTAAACTGATTATTGTTATTAGTTTTCTGATATGTATAGTCTCTTATTTCACCATAGTTGCCTAAAGTTTATAGGTTAAGAGATTTTATTCTTTATAAATATATTCTTTAACTCCAAAACGTTAAATAAGAAAACAATTAAAGATCATTGCGTAGGATTGAGTATTGTCCCATCTCTGAGCATCAGAAAGTCCACATTAAAAGCAAAGCTCTAATGAAAGAGCATTTGTGGCAGACAATTATGATTGAGCAAATCCCTGTCCTCTGTCTTGCCAAACTTTCGTCAGTTAAGTCTTTACTTTCCACAGTTAAGTCATCTTTACGCTTCTGAAAATTGTAAGGATGTCTTGATGTCAAATTTGAATACGTTATGAGAGAACATTACGGGGGAGCTTTAAATAGGGTCTATAGCAGTGAAATGAAAAAAACCGCGTTTGTCTCAATAAGTTGCTTTGCAGTACAGCGCATGGTTTGGAATAACGCCGTATGTTGGTGTTAATTAAGCTATGTTCGTCTACGATATGAATGCATCTATCTATTCGAGCAGTTACAAGATTTCATAACAGGTTCTGATATATAGTTTAATTAAAATTAGGGTAATGTGATGCTGCGCATGCGATTATCAGTGATGCAGTGGATATGCAGTGGACGTTGATGACCCCGCACACACATGTCTGAAAAATAAATCGTCGCTCACACGAAATCTATTTTTATGGTGTGTCCTGAATTTTGTATGACGCATCGAGACTTGATGCATTACGAATCTGGCATCCTTGATAATCATCCGTACCACTCTCATGGAAACAATGTTTGTCTGCAATAATGCAATTTTTCAATTGCCATTCATAAGGCAACATGTCTATCCATTTGCAGTGTGTACATCCATGCTTTTAATGCTTTTTCCGCATGTCGACATCCTTTCATAACTAGCTCGATTTGTTCTTTATTAGTTATATTTGAGGTATTTAATCCATTAAAATGTCAAAAAATTAGTCAGCTAATTTAATTACATCTGACACATTATACCTTAGGAAAACTATCTGTGAATTTTTTGCATGGGTTATTATAGTTGTAACATTTTAAACGTTTTCTATTTGATTCAGTGGTAGCAATGAAAAATACTAATCTCATCCGTCTTCATAATATATATAAAAAATCTGATGTGTACACCACATGACTTCCTTGTATGGAATATTAAACTATACGCATTTTTTCTTGCATTTCATTTAACTTCTTAGATTGAATTAAACCTACTTCGCCCACAGCGCGTAAACCACAATAGAATAAATGCATTCTTTAAAATTCACTTTGTTTGCCATAGCGACACTCTGGCGCTAGGTTTACTTAACAGTATTATATTTCGTTCGTATTATAACTCAGAATGCACAAAATGTATATCATTTAAAGAATTATCTAATCGTTGCCACATGTTCTATTCAAATACTATAACAAAGCTAGAACGATGTATAAAAGAAATTAAGCAAACAAAACGAAAAGAAACAGTTTTTCACAGACGATTGAGTATTTCTAATTCAATTAATTCAGTTTTCACTTCGCGACAAGGCAAAAATACATAAAAACTTAAAATATCTGTATTAAAAATTACGAAGTAAATCTCAAACACTTATTTCCTTGAAAAAATTCCAGAAAGGATTAAGCATGATTTAATTAGCAATAATAAATGAAGGCGTTATTTTTGTGTTGCGAAGCTTAGTCTCTCTAGATTGGCAACAACTCTACAATTCTGCTGTTTCAAATGTAAATAAATATGTCCGCCATTTTAACCGCACTTAAACAGCTTTTAAATTGTTGATAATTGTACAAATATTGCTTCCAGAATTACGAAAGGCATAAAAACTTTAACCGGAAGATAAAAACAACATAATTCAATCATTTTTAAAGCAAAAAATGTACAATTTACAAACATATAAGAGTAAAGAAACTGAGATCACTGAGCCGAGTAACAGAGTGGATATATTTATAAATATATTTATATACGTTTGGCGCGGTCGATTGAAACCAAAATACGAGGTGCACATCTGCATGTTATAGTAGTCCTTATATACAAAATTTCAACGTTCTGAGGCTACTCGTTTATGAGTTATGCGAGATACGTACGTACGTACGCACGTACGTACATACATTCGTACAGACGCCACCAAAAATTCTCTTTAGAATTCATTTTAAATAGTTTTTTAGTTTTTTTGGAGGAAAAGAGTCTTTTATTCTGTCCTTACGTATATATATCACGCAAAAACATCGTTAAATTCCATTCGAAAGCGGTCAAAGTGGATATTTTCGTTGAAATATGCTGCCTGAAGCTTTTCGCTATTACAATACTTCCTTTTAACTTCGTACAAGGAAGTAAAAAGGACTTCACTTCCCTAGGATCATAATTGCATTTTTATCTTCGTGTACATTACAAGAACCAGTGTTCATAATTCTTTTAAACTTTCTTCGGTGTGTAATGTTTTAAGTTTGCAATTTAATCCTAAATCGGCGAAGTTTGTACATTTAATCGTAAATCTGCAAAGTTTGTACATTTAATCGTAAATTTCCGAGTCGTCCTCGTAAATCTGCGAAACTATATTAAATTACAAACGTGTATGAAGATTTTTGAAGCTTAAAATTAACTTTAATACATCAGTATGAATTAATATACTGTTGTGCAAAGCTTAATCTTACTTCGTCTTTTTTCATTCTTCTTAAATCGATATTCTATGTAAAAACTTCTTTTCTCTAGATTCACTTTTCTCTATGATTTGAAACGTCAACCTAGCTGACATAATTCCCGTTGCTTTTGAAATTCCCGTTATAACTATTTAATAGTAGCAAAATAAAAATTATCTGTAAATTTACCGGGTAATTTGGGTAAAAAGAACATTTTTCATGGATGACTTGAGAAAGATAAAAGTTCATATTTCATGCACAAGAAAGATCAAGGAAGTTAGAGCAATCTACTTTCGCGTGAGCATCAGTCCTAAGGCAAAATCAATTTAGCATTTCATTAATATTCATTATACCACAAGGAAGTATTAAAAAGAAGAGACGTGGAATAAGTTACTTTTAAACAGTATTTTGCAATTTAATTTTACACATAAAGCTCTTGATGTTGATATAGAAGCTTGTCAACATAAACAGCAAATTAATAGTTCCTCAGTTAGAATTTGCCCACCAGCAGCCGAGCGGTAAAATCGCTGAACGGTGGTAGTTTGGTCCGAGTTTCGAATTCCGTGAAAGGGCTGGTAGCATGAGCGTTTTTGTAGTTTTCTTCCATTTGTAAAGCGTATACGAGATAGTTTCCCTTAGAAAGTCCTCCACGAAGGCATCCCTCTCTCTAGAAGTGTTAGTTCTCGAGTGCTCTACGATAATGAAGTAAATCAAACCAGTTAGAACTTTGCTCTTACTATACAGATAATTGATTAAAAAAATACTATCTAAAGAACTTACAAAAGTAATTTTTTGTTAAAATTCTGGTCATAAACAAATCGTATTTTTACTCTAATTCCTTCTCTTCCAGATACCTTAACTTTATACAAGAGACTTTCCCAGATCACAAATAGGGCTGACCGAACATAAAATATCAGTGTATCATCTAAACCTATCACGTTTCGTAATTAATGAGCGAAATCCGTAATATTCATTCTCAAAAATTCTTATTTTCTTCATTTCCAAAATAACAAGCATTACGTTGTCATTTCAAACTTATTTGGTTGAATATCGTATGTGGGTGTAAAAAGAGAATTATTGCTTACGATATTAAGTCATTCTCAAACTGAGAGAAAGGACTTTCTCCTTATAATTTCAGCCTTTAGCATAACTGCTTCTTTCCGTTTCCTCACCAAAAGTTTAAATAAATGAGTTATAAAGTATTTAAGCTGAGGTTTTGGCTTGTAAACCAGAACGTTTTTCTGCCTCTCGAGGCCACGTTACTTAGTTTTGCCAGCTCTGATATAATTGTAATTATTCGGCTTCGCGTTATAGCTGCCGTCATTTAAATTGTTACGCCGATGAGACGTTCTGAGAAAACTTGAATTTAAATTAAATTGTGTGGTCCTTGACCTAACTTTTAAATTTTAAATCTGAATGTTACTTTAAGTTGCATTGCCACAAGTGGTAGCTGATACTGTGACATAAGAAGTGCGCTTATGTTTTAAGTTCTGTTGAAAAAAATTTCTTCAAGACTTTGTAATTAATTCCAGATACATCGATAATTCTATTAGCATTTATTAGGAGTGTTATATTAGTTTATAGTCTCAAAGAAAGTTAAACTCTATAATATAACATAAAACAATTAATTATTTTTTGAATAAAATATTAACATTTTCATAAATGTAACACATATAAAAACACTATCACAATTTGCTTTATCTTCGTTGCCCAAAATCGTTTAATAATTTTCAGCTCAATAAATAGTAAAATTTATTGAGCATTGAATATCGTCATGGATTTAGTATGTTGGATCTTCAACTGTTTTAGATTCCATAGGCTTCTGAGATTACGACCTCCAACAGTTACAGAACAGGAACTTCAGCTCTTATCCTTTGAGTTGAGATCTAAGCAAACAACCACCAATGTAGCAAGTACGTACTTGATGTAGAATCTGTCCACCTCAACCTCTGCCGCCTTTGACAGACAGCAATCGATAAAAGCTTTAAACAAATGTTAGCGTCTCTAGGAATTCAAATATTATAAAATAATTAGAGTAATAATAAAATAGATAATATTACAAGTAAGTGGGCAATATGCTGGAAATAAAATAATAATGATCTTAAAAATATACTTATCGGAAGGAGTTATGCATTCAGGAATGTTATAAAAATTATTATTAATTATATAATTGTAGATTTAGCAAAGGTATCACAATGACTTACTTTTCAATTAATAATTTTTATTCCTACAAAAATTAACATCGTATCAAACATCAAGCATATGAGATCCATATTTACTTTATAAAATTTTCAAAAATGTTCTTCAAACAAGAATCAGTGCTAGTTTAAATTGTATAATGATATCTTCTAATTAATTTAGAGTTCCGATGGAGAACAAAGTGTGTCCGAGTAGTAATTCAGTTTTATAAAATATTTTTGGAGGCAGCGTCGCAACACTTTCGGATTTTCTTTATCATCCAGCCTGAATGTGTTTCTATGTGTTTTCTGCCTTATTATTTATGCTTTATTATTATGCGCTTTTAGTTATGATTTATCAGCAATTTCGTTATCTTTGAATTCTTTCTCATTGGTACTGTTTGGACCATTCTAACGGAGCTGCCTGATTTTAAATTTCTCTAGATTTTATAATGGTATAAAGCTAACTGCAATATCACAATGCCCTTTCTAGAAATCGGTGAACTTATATTACAGTATATAGTACGACTTTAGAATCTTTTTATCTACATAGTAACGTTGCAGATTTATTAGTTCGTTAGAAGAAGAGAGCTCCTTGATTTGTGATGAGAACTTGCTATATGATTGTAAAGTAAAATATTATTTTAAGGTCTAATTAGAAAGACTGAAGAGCCAAGAATGCATCAGTGGTATTGCTGTTGCAAAAAATGTTATTTTAAAAGGTTCCAGCTTCTCTGTATATCATGACAAAATTAGAGAACATTAAGGAGTAGAAATTAGATAGCTTATTTATAACATCGTTATATTAAACGTGAAAATATTTTTGTAGTAAATTTGGACACCAAAAGTTTGAAAATTTATTAAGTTAATTTATAAAATAAAAGTTAATTTATTTGAAAATTTATTTCTCAGGTAGTCTTACACTGTCAAATAGTTATTCCTACATGCCGTTCCGCCTTCTTTGAATTATATATATGTAGAATCGGTACTTACTGTCTAGGAATATGATGCCTGTAAACTTACTTCTTAGGTGGCTGTCTAGGGGCTAATAAACTAGTCCGATTTATGTAAAACTTGAATATTTAATGAAGCATGAATAGTTGCTACAAACTACAAAGTAATTACATACGTAGAAAGAAACAGATGAGATTATTTACAGATGAAGAGAAGGAATCGTCTTTTACATGCAAACATCTTTTAATTGCGTCATCGTCTTAATCGCGGAATCGTCTGCCTTCCATCATCGAAAAAGTAAAAGATTTATTCTCACAGCTTGTCACGTCATCCGATTATAATGAACGATGTCATCCCACATATATTAAAGTATTTTTATCCTGTTTACCGTACGTTAACCATTATTAACCAATATATTTTTCATAAATTAATACCGCTATCTTACATTTAGAATTAATCATACATGCCTTTGAAAGCAAATCATACTTTCACGAGATGCAGAATTTTCTCTTTTATCAAAGAGAATGCAGTACATATGAAGGAGCTTCTAAACTTCAAATAAAGCGATATGTGGACATTTGAAATGAAATTAACTTATAGAAAATGAACTTTCAAACAGCTGATAAAAAAGAAAAAAAAAAAAAAAAAAAAGGTCGGTATCACAAAAATTAGTATGGGTTTGCGTCTCATATTTCTTCAAAATCTATTACTGCATCGATTTTTTTTAGCCCAAAAGGGTTTGAAAAGACATTTTGCGTCAAATCACTTAAAACATTGAATCAATTGTCACATTGCTGTTACCAGATATTATTGCTCTGTATATATTTAAAGAAATTAAATAATGAAGAATCTGCATGAACGTATGTATGTTTCTCATATTGTGAAGAAACAACGGTATCTAGAGCCATCAAATTTTGAATAACGTAATTCTCCACCCGAATATGGGCACCTGGAGCACCGAATTGTGAATTTCGAATTTGTTTTATTATCTATTTCATATTTCGTAAAATTTTAGCGAATTTTTCATTAAATTCTACGATTTCAAAGCGAGCAGTGGACACTCTCTGCAGAATAAAACATTTTTGTCTCCAGTGCGCGAAACTGTCTATTGGTAATTTTACAGGTGTACTGATTTAAAAATATTTAGAGCAAGAGGTGCGCCAGCCCAAATGTTCTTGAAACTTGTTTGTGTCTGTGAATGAAATAAAAGGGGTCTTTGAGTGTAATATAAAATCTGAAAGCTTTCAGGATTTTTTTATCACTTTTATTTTATTTTAATTTTTTAAATTTTCTTTCTTTATTTTTTATTTTATTTTCGTTATTTTTTATTTTATTTTCTTTATTTTTGATTGAATGTAGCTTTAAATTAGAAAATATACGGTTTTGAGAAGCAGTCTTTTTTCTCTTCTTTGGCGTATGATGCACATACAGTTAATATAGGCAAACAGATGTAAACATACATGCCGGTAGAAATATTTACCTTGAGTGTAAAAGTTAATTCTTCAAGGGATTACCGTTTTCTTCCATACATTCGGTTACAGGCCATAGTTATCACTTTCAGTTAGCAACTAGAAAATCCTTGGTTTGAAGCCGAGAGAGTATAGTAGATTTTTCATGTTTCTCTGTTCCAAATTTTTCAAGTCTGTATAAAATAGCCTGTATAAAATACGCATTCCTTTCTTTATGTAAAGAGCACCTACATGCTTGTTCTCAGGCTTGCCTGAAATTCAAGATGCTCATTATGAATTTTCTATGCAACATCTCGTTAGACAATATTTTTCCCTTTACTATATGTTATTATAAAGGAAGGTATAAGGAACTTTGTAAGTAGTACTCGAATCAAATATATTAATATCAAATAATATTTGATGACAATTAATTTAAATGGTCTTTTTAAAACCTAAGGTATGTTCATATTAAAGGATCATTAAAACGCGTAGCTCAAAATCTGCATTTAGTTAAAAAAAAATAGGAAATATAAGACGACTGGAGCTAAGTTTGTTATTGCAGTTAAATAAAATATTGAAAATATTTATATTATGATTTCTTTTCAAGTATAGGCACCCGTAATGCTTTAAAATGACAGGTAATTGAAGAGAAATAAGATATTAATTTTTTAATAACTTCAATTGCAATAAAAACTATGCCTCAGCTTATTTATTATTCTGATAAAAATCTTTCTAGCTTTAAATTACTAAATTATTCAATTAAAAAAGATTTAGGGGAAAGAGATAAAGAAAATCTGAAGGGATTCAAATTTCAAGACTGTGCTAGAGGATTCGTTAAGGTTTCTTATGCTCTAGCTGATCATTTATCTGTTTATGGTTTGACTCCCTAATGCTAACATAATTTGTTTTGCATTTTTACCTTTTTTGTTAAGCAAGTATAAAAACATTTTAATGAGTCCAGTTAATGTCATTACATAAAAATATTTAATTTCTCTAATTAGACATTTTCATTTAAATCAATCAGATTAAAAAGTAAAAAAAAAAAAATGTTCTTAAAAACGACCTTTATTATTTTTAGTCACTTTGTTTGCTACTCAATAACAGAAAGATTAAATTTGAATATTAAATATCTTATGCTTTACTGAATGGTAACACACTGGTATGTTGCGATGATAAGTATTCTGTTTGAGGCAGTGGCAATGCATTGCTTATAGCCGACTTTGTGGATTAAAACTGACAGATAACATAGATTACATGTATTAAAAATTCGGTGTCTCTAGTTGCCATCGTTTTCTACAGTGCGAGAAGCATGCATACAAACATATATAGAGCTAGTTCATTATTAACCGAAAGGAGTCTTAGCCTAGAAATGCTATTAGTCTCAAAACGGGATTTTATGTTAAATCACTATAAAAGTCTGAATAACTTTGTTGTTGCCACCAAATATTATCTCCCTCTATTATATTTAAAGTAAGTAAGTAATGAAGAAGTTGCATGAACGCATGTACGTTTTTTGCATTGTGAAAAAATAACGGTACCTAGAGCCATCAAATTTTGAATTTATAATGTAGTCCTCCAAACAAATACGGACACTTGGAAGCCTGAATTTTGAATTTCGAGTTTATTTTATTGTGTGTTTCGTATTTTGTAAATCTTTAACGAATTTTGGGTTAAGAAACTTAACATGATTTTAAAGGCAGCAGTGGCAACAGTGTACGGAAAATACATTTTTATCTCCCGCATGCGAGACTGTCTAACGGAAATTCTAAAAATAAGCTGTTTTTAAATATTTTTAGTCCAAATGCTCTCGAAACGTGTATAAGTATGTAAATTAAAAAAACGCCCCTTTGAGCGTAGTATAAAATCTGAAAGCTTTCATATTTTTTTACTTCATTTAAAAAAAAAAAATGCATGGTGATAGCATTTGGTGGCAACAGTTTCAAAAGTGATCCGGATACAAAACTGATACGGAGAAAAAGTAAGTTTGTCACTGATTAGACATTTTTAGTAATCTCTGGTGCTAATAAGAACTTTGTAAATCAAATTTCAGCCATACGATTTCCTGTACTTGGCAAATTAACATTGTCATTCTGCCTCAAAATGGCCACAGTATAATAGAAGTCTTTTGAGAGCACAATAATTTTATTAATTATTGTGTTATTTGAACCGTTCTGCATTCCCTACATACTTTTGAGAAAATCGTTCCCTCTATTACAAAGAATAAAGACTCAGAAAGAGGTTTTCTATATAATTCCTACGTCTCAGATTCGAATTGAAAAGTATTTCCTTTTCTGCAGCTATATAAATCTTTTTTCCCAAACTACAGGAAGAAAAAAACACCTTTTTCTTGAGATCTACTGCAAATTTTGCATTCTCCAATAATTGGATTCCGATATTTCACGTTCCTTTTGAACGCTTTAACGGCTAAGCTATGACAGATTTATGCTGCTTTTTTTCTTTGCTATTTTTTCCGTCGAAATCTATAGCTATGAAAATTTTCCTATTCTGCATTTGGATGGAAATATGTTTTTTAGATTTCTGTGAATGAAACTAAACTGCCCTGTATCAGCACTATCTTGTGCAAGTAAATATTTGCCTTAATGTATTGCGATTTAAATTCAAAATGTACATTTAATACGCAATATCATCCCTGAAATAAATAAATATATATTGAATGTAATAGTTCCTATTTCTCTTCACTTTTCTCTAGGTATATATGTATAATGCATGCTTGAGAGGCCGATATAGCAAAACGATTTGCTAGTTTTTAATGTAATATTTTAGAATCCATTTTGAGTACACATGGCAAAAGAAAGCCTCCATTACTTTATTTATTTACAAATGTATGCTAATAAATTTTAAAATGTACGTTAATAATTTTAAAGTTGTATTTATTTCACAGTATAACTATTTCTGTGATTCATTTTAAGCTATAGCAATTTTACTGTAGCAAATTTAATGATTAAAATGGTTACATTTTAGTTTTATTTTGAAATGGAATTGTAGTGATTCACGGTCCTTAAGGACGCTTAGTAGTGATATGATAAAATTATTCAGCACTAGTTATTAAGCCCAGACTCTACTCTCAGGGTCAGCCTGGCCCGACAGCAGCCGAACGGTAAAATCGCTGAAGACTAGCAGAACGACCCGCGTTTAAATCCCGATAAAAGGGCTGGGTGTAAGAGAGGTTTTTCATTGTTTAACATAAATTTGCATGAGTTTCCCTTAAAAGGTCCTCCATGAAGACACTCTTCTTCTCAGGCAGATTTATTTGCAAGATAAACATGGCATAATTTCCTTTAAAATTTCTTTGCGAAAGCTCTTTTCCTAAAGCACGTAACCTATTCTGTCATTTGTGTTTGTTTATATAACCTGTCGTAACGAATTAATAAGCTCAATATTTAATATTAGTTTCAGAAAAAGATACAAATACACAAAAATTACATTTTCTATAACATATGGTAGCATAGTAGCGTTTTCGACATTACATCTGTGTAATTTTAAATAAAATTTCCTGTCAGTTTAACTAAAATAGCGAGTCTGTTATAAAGCATGCCAGACGTGGGATGATTTACCTCCTTGCTCTGTTTAGTTTCAGTAAAAGAAAACTGTCAGTAAGTTTTACAGCGCATTTTTTTAACTTTTATATATTACACCATATGATCAAAGTAAGAATTCGTTTATTAAAATAACATATTAATTACCTAACCAACCATATGAATAAGAAAATAATCTTTCAATAGAAGTACGGATTGGGAAACTTTCTAACGAATATGTCTTGTATTTGCGATACATACGCGTAATATCTCAAAAACACCAAAACAACCAGCCAGATCGTCGAAACTTGATCCCGCTTAGAAGTATCAGCACTCAGTAATCTTCTGCTACAGAAGTCTGCGAGACTTGAAGTATCAGATATCTGAGGAGAAAAATTATGAAAATTTTTAACTTTCTAATTTACTTCAATTTCAAAACTTATTAATGATTTTTAATCTATAAACATCAGTTTTAAACACAATGTCCTTCGGGAAGTAAGAAATGCTGAGTAAAGAGAGGAAGAAGAAAGGAAAGTTTATCCGTGCAGTTTTTTTTTTTTTTTTTTTTTTTCCCACTGCTTGCTTGAAATTGTTGAGTTTGTTACAATAAAAAATTCGTTGAATTGTTACAAAACGTGAAATCGATAATAAAACGAATTTCGAATTCCAAATTCGGGTTTCCAGATGTCAAAGTTCGATGGAAAATTACGTTATTCAAAATTTCATGGCTCTAGGTACCTTTCTTTTATCAAAACATAGATACATTTATGCAGATTCTTCATTATTTAATTTTTTCAATATAACACAGGAAGAAAGTATTTGGTAGTAACACTTTGAAAAGTGAACCGACATTTAGTTTTCAACGCAAAATGCGAAAAGGAAATTAATAGCCCTTCTGGGCAACGCCCTTTTGTTTAATAAATAAATAAAAAAATATTTTAAATGCATTTTAAATTTTGCTTGCTAAATATTTATCAACAAAATATAAATATACAACAATAATCACACAAAAAAATGAATCTAAAGCGATTCAGATTTTAACGACCGATCATAACGGCTCTTTTAAAGTTTAATTTGGTTTATCAGTACAAATTGTTGATAGAAGATGTCTCAGGTGGAATAGCGATGCATTTTATGGACTGTTAGGTGAATATATATCTAAGCTAATATTTTATACATATATTTAAAACGTGAAAAATTATGTAACGTAATTCTTAGATAGCCTCAGCTGCCAAAGTACGAATGAATGAGATAAGATAAGAAGGGCTGGTCAGCAATTACGCTACTGGCGCTATCTATTGTTGAACAAGAAAATTAAAACATAATTTCCTTAAAGTCTGAAGGTAAAGATGGATTGGAAGTAGGATCGTTAACTAGAACAGAAAGATTTGTTTGAATGTGAAATGCCTCTAGAAAATCTAATTCACCCATGGAAGATGTGTTTTGAATAATTTTGGTTGCAGAAAAATGAAAAATATGATTTTCGAACCAACATTGCTGGGCAACAGAGGACTTCCGTGTTTCATTTTTCCTAACATATGCTTCATGTTGTTTAACGCGAAATTTTAAGGCTTTCTTAATTCTATCAATGTAAATTAATCCACACTGGCAAGGAATCCTGTAAATACCCAGGAATTCATATCCGAAATGGGGTCCTTAAGTATGAAACTCCGAATTTTATTGATAGGAAAATAAACGGCCCGATAAATTTCTGTAAAATACGTGCAGTTTTATAGCTAATTGATGGAAAGAAATGAATTTCAACAGTACTCTTATAATCTCCTAAGACAAAAGTTAAAATAATGATTCCGTAAAAACCATCGAAACTACTCCTGTAAAACTTTGCAAATATAACGCTGATTTTTGTTATTTGACTTCTAAATTAATGTTTGTTCACCGTGTTATTTTAATGAAAGAATAATTTACATTTTCCCGAATAGCAATACACTCGAACAAATAGTGAATCAACTCAAAGTCATGTTTCGAGAGTAACAGCCTGTTATGGATAACATTTTTTAATCATTCTTTTGCACTCTTAGTTCCATTTTTTTATTTGACGGTAAAGGTTCATAAAGTTTTGTAATGAAGGGCAATGCAAGCTGTCTGCATTTTAATCTGCCACACACGTTCCGTAGCTGAGTGCTAGTTGCATGTGGCGAACTCTTAAAAGTAAGTGCTTCAAAGCGATTCATATTCATAAGGGCGGTGAAAAGAGAAGTTTTTATCTGCTTTTCGCATTCAGGCGATGAAAAGTGCTTTCGCCCTTCAGGCTAAGAAATGTTGTTGCTGAATTTTAAATCCTTCTTATATATTTACATTCAGCTAAATATCGTGTCTGCACATTGCTAAATAAATTTTATACAATTATCCCTGAAAATAACATTATTTGGCACATTCATTTTTGAAATTATCACCTCCGATACTATATTACCTAAGAGAGAAAAAATAGATTTTTATCAGCAAATAAGTTTAAGTAAATATGCTTGTTTCGCATTTCATTTCTTCTTACTTGTGTCGGTTTTACAACCTTATGATAGAAATTTCCATGTAGATTTAAGACTAAAATAAACTCGCTTGATGTCAGCATCATCATTTGTATAACTGAACACTGAGGACTGCCCGCCTAAGGCAACGGGTTCAGTTAAACAAGATCGTACAACCAATACACGGTATCCGCTCAGCTTTTGCTGAGTGCATTACCTTACAGAGAATTTCTTCTTAGACAGCTGTTTTAATTCAAATACACTCATGTCCATAAATTAAGGATAATTTGGATTCACGCGGAATTCGAACACTAAAATAAATATATCACCTGTAAAATCACTACACACATCTTCAAGAATCATATGCAAATTTCAGGAAGTAACCAGATGGCACCGATGGTACGTCACAATGACGAGAGTGTAAGAGAGTGATATATAAGGAATACAGGCAAAGAAGTAAAAATGTTCGCAGGCGCTTTATAAGCATTTCAGTGCAATGACCGAACAGTTATGACACAAAGGACGCATTTGGACAATTTTTTACGTGGTAGAATTATCGGCCGTCTGGAATGTGGGCGTATCCAACTGGAAGTATCAGACGAACTTGGAATTGCCCAGAGTGTCATCTCCAGGCTTTGACAACGATTCCAAGATGATGGTAATGTGAGTAGACGTTACAGCACAGGTCGCCCCAGAGTTATAACGCCAAATGAGGACCGGTATTTGGCAGTTACTGCCAAAAGAAACAGGCGGAGCACAGCCTCAGACCTGTCTCGTCAGCTCTCTTCAGCCACTAGTACGACAATTTCAAGATAGACCATGTACAGACGCTTAGGGCAGATTGGTCGATATGCTCGTAGACCTGTCAGATGCGTTTCACTTACTGCAACTCACTGTCGCCTGCGGTTAGCCTGGAGTGGAGAGCATGCATTGGGGACACAGCAACAGCGGGCTTGTGTGATGTTTTCCAACGAGTCTGGGTTTAGCTTGCAGTCTGATTCTCGCCGGACTTTCATATGGAGAGCTCCAGCTACCCGTTACCACCAAGAAAACGTCATTGAACGGCACCATTACGGTGGTGCAGGAGTGCTCGTTTGGGGTGGAATTATTCTGGGTTCCAGAACTGACCTGCATGTTCAGATTGGAACCATGAGAAGCCAAATCTATCGGGACGTCATTCTGGAACAACATGTACGTTTGTTTCGGGGCGCTATGGGCGCAAAATTTGTGTTTATGAATGACAACGGCCGTCCTCACCGTGCAAACATCGTAAGCGAATGCCTTCAATCAGAGGGTATCACCCGTATGGACTGGCCATCATTCTCACAGGACTTGAATCCAGTAGAGCACGGTGTGGGATATGCTTGGCCGACGAGTTGGTTGCAGCCTGTCAACCTCCTCCTACATGTCTACCGGAACATGTCTACCGGAAGAGCATTGCTTTTTGAGTGTTGTAATATCGCCCAAGATCAGATCGATAATTTGATACTCAGCATGCCTAGGCGTTGTACGGACTGTATTGCATATTCTGGGAGACATACAATGTGTTAACAATCATACCAACCATGTAATATTGGTTTTTTGCAATAGGTTTTTTTTGTAATTTGTTCCAGGGAGAAAAAATCGCTATTTTTTTAATAATATCAAACATATAGCATCTTTTTTTGCTCTTTACCTTTTGTTTAATATATAAGCTTTACAAATAAGTCAAATTTGTTTTGCTTCTAGCTCTTCCTTCGCCTGATTTTGCATTATCCTTAGTTTATGGACATGAGTGTATATTTAATTAAACATACAGAAGTGAATCACGCCAATGTGCTTAAAATTAAGCACAAAAGCAACCTTACTTTGGTGTAGATTTTGAATAAAACTGGTTCAGACAGAAATATTGCTTTTTCATGAACCCAAACAGCTGTGTTCCTGAAAGAGAGGGTTTCGTGTCTAATCGCCTTCAAACCTGACAAAGTTTTATTCAAAATCTACTCAAAAGTAAGGTTGTATTTTTCCTAATTTTAAGTCTGTTTAATTATTTATTTTATTAATAATTTTAAATATATTTATAATTTTAAGCGCCTTTAAAAAATTATACCTTCAAGATCTAGTTCTGTTCATTTGAAAATTTTTCTTATTATGTCCTTGATATATAAATATATCGTTTTATTAAAATTAATTTTTCTGTTTTTAATAATTGCAAGAGAAAAACGTGACACAAGAGACCATTAATATCATAATTTCGCTTATTTTGTGTTGTACAGGTTTCTTAAATAATTTATAGACTTTTGGTGTATAGCAAAATTTGAAATCCATTTAGCAAACAGCAATTTGCTGATATTCAATTATTGAAAAAATATTCCGGTAATCATTAAGCGTTAACTCATTTTAAGTTTTTTAGAAGTAAAACTTATTTGACTTTTTTATCGGTTACCTTTAAAATAGCTTTATGATTGAATTTCCTTCTTTACTTCTCTCTTTCCTGCTTAAACTGTTTCGATCGGCATTAATATACATGCTAATCCTTGATAATTTAAGTAAGATATGAGAAGAGGTTTTCTGGAAATTCCAGAAATCAGCTGCCAGAAGATTTATTAAACATTTTGCACTTTACATGCATTATCAAAAAAGTCAGAGACAACAAAAAACATCTGTTTCTTTAATGGTAATGAACATAGAGATTAGAAATGCTAAAGCTTCAAAACCTAACGGCGTGGATAAAATTATACTTTTCAATAGGAGAAAAAAGTAGTGTATGGACTTCATGCTGGCATGAAAGTATTATTTTGCCATGTTGCAGAGAAGTTTGTTACGGTATGACAGGCTGAAAGATTGACTGTTATTAATCATAGTTAATCATTACGGATTTGAAAATTCCAACTTCAAAGATTCAATTTATATCAAAGTACAGTAGGACGACAATGGAATTCCAAAAGCATCTGAATGCATCCACCATATCAATTTGGAAATTCCCTTAATGCCATATTTGAATATATCGGGCTTCAAACAGATTGAATAAACTTCAGGATCTGCTGCCACATACGGGATATTTTGTGCCATTATATAATCCTATTGCTTGAAGTTGGAAATAAGAAAATAAGACGTTCACCCTCTCTCAACCCATGCCTGCATTTTTGGGTACACCATCAGCCGTTGAGCGATATGTTCGGAAAAGCAGATGGGGGTATGGGGAGAAGAGTGAAATCTCGTAACCCGGATCGAATGAAAGGGAAAGTCGGATTGAAGAGAAAGAAAAAATAGACTAGAAGAAAATAAAAAAGCGGGTAAGGCCCACAGCCAAGTAATGGATGCGTTTTCCAATAGGATCGAAAGTGGAAATCGAGGCCTTGCTATTGCAACAGATCATGGAATAGTGAAAAGAAAAAAAAATCGAAAGAAAGTATTGGAGAAATTTTGCGATTGGTTGGGGTACAGCGGAGTAACTCAAACATCGCATTGAGAGAGAACGAATTTTGCTCCAAGGGGATATGACGATTGGATTTTAAGGTAGGATATCCGTAACCAAAGAGGAAAATGTTTCCGTTAGGGCTAATGATATGGATTGAAAGGCGACGATTTATAACTGATCAAGAATCGCTGTCATTCCAAATGAAGAAAGTTAATCTTAAATTCATTCTTTGCACACTCATCCAAGGATTTCCAGGTAATGTATCTTTAACTAGGCATGAATAAAGAGTTGCTCAGACTCCCTTTATAGTTGCAGTAATAACAATATTAAAAATTAGAATATTAGATAAATGCTTACATTGCAATGATGACCTCTTATTAAAGAATGTTCCAGAAAAAAGCATTTAAACACCTAAAGAATATGAAATTAAAGACTATACCTGAAAAGTCTGTTAGTGCAAAAGTATTACGCTCTTTGTTCATCAGAATGAGGTAATTTAAATATTATGTCATGTTGTGTAAAATTTCTCAGTTCATGTTTTATAAATTTTAATTTTTAAAATTAAAATTTATAAAACATGAATTTTATTTCATTATTAAAAATTTTAATTTTCAAAATTAAAATTTTCTTAATCGTATTTCACTGATTGCATTGAACACTTTCTTAGCAGTTTCATACGTAGAAAAGCCGATTGTTTCCTTTTAAATTTTTTATGCACGCATATTCATTTTGTGGGTAACAGGGACTTCAAAATTCTTTCTTCACAAGCATTTAATACATTTAATATTTACTTTGAGATACAGTGAAATCTCGTTTTACGAATTTAATTCATTCCTTGAGAGCGTTCATAACAGCGTTCAGTTAAGCTGAAACTGATTCTTCAAAAGTTTTAATTTAAAATAAATTTTGTTCCTGGGCAATTAACGATTATTTTTTAAGTTTTACAACAGTCTTAACTTTAATTGTGTCTATATGTTCCTAAGGAAAAAATGAAGTCATTAAATGCGAAACAAAAAAAAAATAAACACAATATTAAACAGATAAAATAGAAAAACATTTAATTTAATCTTACTCTACTATACTAAATTAAGTTTTACTTACGAAGAGAAGTGACTGCATAAGTGCAAAGGGATGAGGAAGATAAATGAAAAAGACGTTATTCAAACAATAACGTCTTTTCATTTATCTTCCTATAAAAGCTGCAGATAACCGTCTTCAAAAAGCATTTTCTTTTTCTTTTCTATCTTAAGCCTTTCAATTCTGACTGAGACTGGTGACTTGCTATTGCTTTATCAGCTGATATCGTTGTGTGAAAAATTTGTATCTCGCCACACTGCAAATATTTCATAGGTTAAACAACTAGGATAATCTTTTATCTCTTTCTCTTCCTCTGAAAACATGCCATCTACAATAAAGTTTTGCTGTTCCTTCTGAAGATATTTAAATTCTTTCTTGTTAAAGTCATTTATATAACCTTCTAAAAAGTCCTCCTCGTATTCATTCTTAACTTTCAAGCCGAAGACTAGAGACACAATTTTGCAAAAGGCAATCTCTCTGCGCACAATCTGGCCATACTTTCATCCCGTCTGAACTCGTGGTCTTTTATATCACATGCTGTCGAACTTTGTTACTGAGAGTCAAACAATGAAAGGTATTAAAATGTTTCGAGAAATCTCTGAGTGTTAAATCCGAGTATCACTGTACTACTTCGCAAAATACCAACATTCCAGAAAAAATTCAGGAGGAGTAAAATCTATACAGTGCTGCCATAGAAATAATATATTATTTTCAATTTTTAAGATACATTCCATTTCTATATAATGTAAGGAAGGAAGAAAAGGACTTCAAAAACATCTTGAAAAATAGGATATACTTTAGGGAAAAACTTAACGAAAGGACGTGTTACTGCACGACCTTTCGTTAAGTTTCATTCGGGAGTTTGTTCGTCAAGTTTTGTTCGGGAGATAGTAGAATTAGGGTTCCATTTGATAAGGTCCCAAAGACATTTTTCTTTCAAATGTTAATTTAATTGACATGTAATCAAAATAAACAAAAGGTCATTACTAATACATGGGCCACGTAAGTGTTTCCACATTATGTATTCTGACTCTGTACATCCCAGAAAGATACATAAAAGCGTTACAAACGCTTTCTATTTAAGTGAGAAATATATTTATCCGTCCAGAGATATAAGATTTATATTTCAGAAAATGCTTTAATATATAAATAAGATAATAAAATCATTTCAGAAGTCATACAACTAGTTCGAATGGATTTGCAAAGTAATAACTGTGTACATTATATTGTTGACATTAGTTGAGATTCAGTGGAGAAAACAAAAAAACTCTTTTCATTTTAAGGTTATTTTAAAGATTATTATCACTTTCCCCGTTGAGACTTCAAGCGGATTCAATATGGGTTGACGCATTGAAATAATGTTGCGTTTAATGAGTTTCAGTAATCATTATTATTGCTGTATATCCAAAATTAAGAAAACAAATTTAACGTAAAATGTAAACAGAGGTATAAGATCATGTTTAATTAATGATATATTATAAGGAATGTACTGTCTTTAATATTTTGTGAATAGGTTGATTTCATCCTGACAACGCAAAAATTATTCTGCAACAAAATTGACCATATGCAACCACCAATTTGTACAATAATATGTGTTAATATATAAGAAAGTAGAATAACATGATTAATGCAAGTGAAATACAATACAATGCTTTTAGTCAGACAGATGTGTGCATATAACATGTAATCTAAGATGATATCACTATTGCAATGATGATATTTTACGATTCGCAGTCATGAGTAACATCGGTAAGAAATTTTGCCTACTGTTATGTGTTGATTTAGTGTGAAGCTCAATTTCTGAGTCAAAACTTGCTTCAATCTGTAACTGCTCGTTTTACGGGCCGAGATGTCATATTTAAATTTTTGCACTTTGAAATATACTTGTCGGATATAACTGCATTGATATATTTGTGTGATAAGGATTTGCTGAAAGCTAAACTGTTTGCACAAATATTGCTATTATGCAAGCTAATTAGCTGTGACCATTATTTAAAACTTGGATCCTTAGCTAGAGCGAGAAATTCTTCACAGGTGGGGAATTCAAGAGTTTGGGGAAGGAATAATTTGATCTCAGATTGGTAGGTTAAAACTACAGCAATAGCTCTTTGCAGATACATATGAATTGTGGCGTAGTTAAGATCACGTGACAGAAAATGATTGAATCAGTTAAACAAGGACCATGAAACCAACCGAACCACTTCTTTATTTTTATTAATTAAATATTAATCGATATATACACTACGTTTTCTTTCCTCAAAATTTTGGCACAATACTTTTATTACTATTGTTTAAATAGTTTTAAATTACTTTGATGACCAATTCTACTCCTGTTATTAACAAACGGGCCTTTTCGTTTTTCATTGAAGCTTGATCGCCCTCTAGCTTGAAGAATTACGACTTTTATTAACAAATGACTGTTGTTTCCATTTTACTCTTACTTTTGTGGCCATGTTAAGTAATTTTAGCTGAATTAGTCATTTTCACTTTTTGAGGCAGTTCTTATTCTTAAAACAACTTGACTGACTCCATTTTGAACTTCTTCCTCGTCTTTCCAAGTCTTTCGACCCCTCTTTAGTTTTTGGGGCGGGTTCCCGCCAACGGACAGTCTTATCACATTGGCTGTTGCCCAGTGACTTTGTTTCCCCTTCTTACGTCACACGACGAGTGGGAGAGCGTTGAAAAACACAGAGGGGAATTACAACCCCTTTCAGTTTATGCTTAACGATAGAGAAGACTGCATAGCCACAGGTCTGTTTTTTATGTTTCTTTTACAGAAAAAAATACAAAAAAAAAAAAAAAAATTCTTGGTTTTATCAAGACCCACACTGATAGATTTCATTTAAATTTAATTTCAGATTTCTAAAATTTATAAAGGTTTAATTCTTTAAGCTTGCAGGTCCAGCTCGTACGTTATTGTATATTTTGACTAATAGCAGACAGCTATTTATTATTATTTTTATTATTACTGTACATCGGAGTTGCATTTACATTTTTTACACCTTTATTTGCCATTTTGAGCGGACGCGTCGGGAAATTGGAACAGAGAATTATGATTATTCTTCTTATTATTTTTATTAATTAAAAAAAATTATCCTCGTGCACCACAAAGTATCACACGAGACTTACAATTCGTAAGTAAAAAAGGCAAGATAGTAAGTAATATCATCAGTTTTCAACAATACAATGAAATCATAACAAGGGAAAAAAACACAAGTAAATACAAAAGTATAAAAATGTATAAAGAAATCATTAACAGTGTTTAAAATAAAAATCAACAAAATCATTGAAAGCTCGGTAAGCCGAAGTCGAGGATACAAAATCATAACATTTCGGCGGCCAATGAATTCCAATAAATTTCAATCTACATTTCAAAGAATTTCTTGCTTTATCAAGCAGTGGGCAATCAAAAAGCAGGTGGAAAACACTTTGCTGAACGTTAAGATTGCAATTACACAAATTGGAAGATGTTAGCTTAAATCGTTCAAGATAAACATTAAACTTACCATGTCCAGACAAAAATTGCGTAACTTTAAAATTCAGCAACAAGTCCTTACTTTTCAGTCTTTCAAAAATAGTTGGGAAGAATGTTTTTGTAACAGATCCCTTATCAGAAGAGATATAATCACAGTTCCACCGCTCAATCATTTTAGCTTTGAATGTTTTTTTAAAATAAGATTTTGGAATATTTACATCAACGTTAATATCATTTTTAGTTGCATTCTCAGCAAGCCAATCAGCTCTCTCGTTTCCATAATTACCCGAATGACCACGGACAAATGTAAAAAACACCGAAATACCCCTCTTCTCCAGATCTCCGAGAGACTGTTGTATATTGACAATAATATCATTACATAAAGAGGTATTTTTAAGAGATTCCAGGGAAGAGAGTGAATCCGTACAGATTAAGTAGCTGGAATCACGTCCATTCTGGCTAATTATCCACTTGATTGCAAAATTAATACACAGAAGCTCAGAAATATATACAGTACATTCATTTCTAATGCGAAATTGGTCACACTCAATTTCAATATTATCTTCAAAAATAACATAAGCAAAACCAACTTTATCATCAATCCTACTGCCATCCGTATACAACACAAATGAGAATGAATTTACATCAGTGTCCGTACTATCCAGAATCTGTACTGGTTGTCTTACAGAAGGATGTGGTAGAACAGACAAGGGCAATAAACGATCAAAGTGAGAATTGGAGTAATTTGCAAGCCTATTCTTGTAATCTATAAAGGTCAGAATAAACAAATCCAGTGGTGGAAATCCGGCAAGAGAGAAAACAGCATTGTAACTAATAGTTCGGTAACCGCTTATAACTCGCAGCAAAATTCGTCTTTGAACTCGAAGCAGGCGTTTAGAGTTAATTTTCTTTTTTAGAGACAATCCCCAAGCTCTACATCCATATGAAATAGAGGGTACAATGCCTTGTTTATAAATAATTGCGCTAACATTCGATTTAACACCAAAACTATTACATGCAATTCGATTCAGCCCTCGCTGAAGTCTCACATTTATTAGAAATGTAGGAAATATGCTTTTTCCAGTTAAATTTGCTGTCCAACAAAACACCTAGATATTTAATTTCATTCACCCTCTCAAGGGGATTGTCATTTAAAAGAAATTGATATCCTTCATAAGTAGTATTTTTTCTATCAATAAACATGGTCTTGGATTTTGCATGGTTAAAGTTTAACTTAAAATCTATTGACCAATGATAAATGAAATCTAAAACATCTTGGGCGAGACGAAAAGCTTTCTGCATTCTTTTTCCTTGAATACAAATCAGCAAATCATCTGCAAAGGCAATGACTTCACAACTGAAGAGATAAGAAAGTTTCTGTAAGAGATCATTCATAATAATAATCCAAAGCTTGAGACCGGAAACAGAACCTTGTGGACATCCTCTTTGAGGTCTACGAACACTTGAGGTGCCACCCAAAGAAAGCTCGACCGTCCCGTCTTTCAGCAAATCAGAAACAACATCAAACACATTTTGAGGTATCTTCATTTCTTTTAGTAAATTAAGAATAGCAGGCCACCATGCATTATCAAAAGCTCCTTCAATATCAAGAAAAATTAAAATAGTATACAAACCTCTCATCTTACCCCTCTGTACAATGTTGCTAAGACGCAGAAGTGCATCCTCAGCACATTTTTGAGCAATGAAACCATATTGGTCAGCACTAAGAATATTTTCTTTATGTAGATGCCAAGTAATTCTGTTAGTAATTAGTTTTTCAAAACATTTACCTAAAGAAGAAAGAAGACAGATACACCTAAGATTATTCACATGTGGAACAGTAAAACTTTGTTTCTTGGGTATCACAATAACGAGGGCGTTCTTCCAAGTTCGTGAAAAGCACCAAGATTCAAACATATATTAAATAATCTATGAAAAACTGCAGGAAAAAGCCGATGGAAGTATCTTATTGTTTCATTTTGAATAGAGTCCGGGTCAGGAGACCTGCCAAGCCCTAAATTACGAATTACATCATCAACCTCGGCCTGCGAAAAAGGAGGATCAATCTGAGACGCATAATTACTGCGAGCAGATGAGCGCCACTGAAAGTCATTATCAAGCCTCACACAATCAGGAGGAAAAGCTTTATCAAGAATAGCATCGATAGTTTCCTCCAAGGAAGACGTAAAGTTACCGCTTGAAAGCCGAAGGCCCGAGATCTCAATCTTCCTCATAAAAGTTTCTTTAATACCATAAGTGTAAATTTTTTTCCACACATTCTCATTATTGATATCGGAAAGAAACTTCCTCCAAGACTCTAATTTGGCCTCAATAAGCATTTCATTGTATTTTTTCCTTAAATCAAGGTATTTCCGCTTATACAAGTCCCTTATATCATTGCTAGTAGTCCTCTGGAACCTCCGTCTAGCAGCGTTGACTCTCTTTCTCATAATGAAAATTTCCAATGACCACCAAGGTACTTTTCGCCTACCAGTCCTTCTAGTAGGCATAGATTTAATACATGCCCGAAAAATAACTGAAGTTATAAAATCTACAATCACATTAAGTGAATCAGTGCTTGAGCAAGAATCCAAACCATTAATGATCAAAGAAATATACTGTGAACAATATTTTTCAAAATATCCCCAATTTGCTTTTTTTGTATTAAACAAAATTCTACTGACAGCAATTAAAGAAGCATCAGAAACAGATAAGTCGAATTCAATCATTGCATGATCTGACAATGATTCACAGTCCGAGAGACAGCAGCAGGTAACATTTGCTAGCAAATCAGCTCCCATAATTGTGACATCTATATAGCTTGATCCCTGTTCCGAACAAAAGGTAGGGCCACAGTCCTCATTGATCACGTATAAGTTATAGGAGCTGACAAAATCTCTAAGCTTGTTTCCTCGAGCATCACTGTAGGGACTAAACCACAGTTCAGACTTACTATTGGAATCCATACCCCAAATAAGCTTTGCAAGATCCTTAGCCTGGAAGACCCGACTTATTTTATGCAAATCAAATTCAGTACATCGGGAGGGCTCAAAGTAGTATGAAAATCGAAAATATTTAGTATCTTTAAAAATAATATCAAGAGTCACCATATTATAATCCAAGAATCTCAAATCCAAAAAAGTAGGTAGAAATCTGGCTCGAACAACAAAAGCAGCCAGTCATAATACCATGATAAGACTAAGGTTCTTGAATAAAAGCAACAGAAACATGGTTTACCTCTATACAGAATATTGAATACAGGAACAGAGAATTCTCCATACAGAAACAGAGAATTGAGACTAAAAAAAAAAAAAAAAAAAAAAAGGACAATTTATCTAATTAATTAAAAAATTTCGTAACGCAAAAGTTTTAATTGTCTGTTTCAGCGAAACGCGTAATGAAGTTAGCTTGGTTCGACGTTTAACCAGAAATTTCCCTTGAAAAGCCAGGTTGGACCTCGAATTGAGCTAATTTACCATTTTCCGCTTTTTAATTTTTATATGTTTTTACTCGTATTTGTTTTATTTGTTTTAACTTGTTCCATCGATTGGTTTTTTATGTTTTAACTTGTCACATCGATTGGTATTTTACTGTATTTTTTGCCTTTAACTTGTATCCAACGATTGTATTTTACTGTGTTTTATAATTTACATTTTATTTCGCGTGTAGGCTAATTTTTCACCCTTCAATATCATTGTTTTTTTAAAAAACTGTGTTGAACTTTTTCTTGAAGCCACAGCTCCTGGTAACTTTTTGGCGAGCTAACTACAATTTTTCTTCTCATTTCCTTAATTTTGCAGCATATTGCGCAAACATTTTTGACCAAATTGGTCTTTTTAGTATTGTACTTACCACCTTGCTTATTAATTTTATATATTAATAAATATATAAATAAATACTTCACGCAATAAACTTTAATTTATAATATGCTGAAATCAATTAACTTCCGCTTTATATATTTCCTACAGGGCATCACGAGAATAGTAAATGGTATTTTGCTATGATAGAGAAAAGGGGCAAATGGGATACACAAAATTAATAATAGCTGGTTAAGAGGTTGAGGAAGTTATCAACAGCAACGAAATTAAATTTACATTTTGGTTTCCGAGTTTCACGTGTGATACTATTTATCTATAAGATATGCATAGTATAAGCTAAAATAAAATAATTACTGTCACAAGTGTACCATATATTTATGATAGTAATTATTTATTGTGTACTATACATTTGTCACAAGAGCTTAGGGCTTACGATTACTGAAGTCGCCGTGAAGTACAAAATACATACTGTTTCATGCTAAACGCGTGCATAGCTAAACGCAATAAAATAATTGTAATCCTATATGTATGCAGGCCTGCTTTGAAGTTCAGGATGCGCATTTCTATTTGAGTATTATGAATTTGGTATATTAAAGGCGTAGTGTTTAACTCAGAAATGAAAATTTCCTGTGTAAATGCCTGTAACTGTGCCTAAGCATTAATTTGCATATATATTTGATATTTAGTATAATTCCTTGAGAACTAAATAACGTTCTGGCTCTTTTAGTGGCTTGTAAAAAATGGAAACAAAATTATTGATATACATATTAGGAAATAAATTATTATTATATATATATATATATATATATATCTTCCGCAGAAAAAAAATTAATTTGCTGTTAATCTAACGTTGAGGGCCTGAAATATAATTAGCAGACTTTTTATTTCATTGGACAGTCTCTGAATTTTCGAAATTATTTATTGTGTACTATACATTTGTCACAAGAGCTTAGGGCTTACGATTACTGAAGTCGCCGTCGATTACGATTACTGAGACCTATGACCTAAGACACTCTTACTTTTAGAATACACGCTGATAACGGGCAAGATATATTGTAATGAATGTTGTCACTAATAGGATGTCCAACTATTACTGAAGGAGTAAAAAAAAAAAAAAAAAAATCTGTTAAAAACATTTAAGATTTAAAGGTTTAGAAGCCACATTTCTGAAGCTAGTATAGTTCAACAGATCATTTTTCTCTTCACAATTACACTGAGTTTAAAAAATATAAAAATATTAAGTAATAACCGAGAAAGATTATGATATTTGAATGAAATTTAAGACTTCAACTTTTCGTTACAAAAAGAAATAACAGTCTTTTAATGGTTAAAAATGATCTATATTTCATGATTAATGAAAAATTAATGCCTCTGAATCTCAAAACAAAATTACTTCAACCCTAAAAATTGCCTGTAAATCAATAAAATATGAGTATAGTCACAACTGTGATAGAACCTCAATAGCTTGTTTTCTAAAAAAAATAAATTTTCCTTTGCGAGCGTTTATCTTTGAAGATTAATTGCGTACCAGAATTCTATGGTCTTTAAAACCCCATTAAATGACGCGCAATGCGCTTTCCATCTTATTTTATAACCCTAACTGGAATTGCTGCCTCTCAAGGGACTAATCAGGCGAGCCGATAGAGACTAGGATTACATTAGGAAACGCAGCAATATAATTGATACTGTATCGTATGAATCAAGTGCTATTATTATTTTATACACCACATAGTTTAATTTTAGTATTTTTGTTAAAGATGTGCCAGTGAATGCTTACAAATTTTATTCGGGTCATTCAGCAAATGAAACAAATAAAAATTCTTATATTTCCTACAAATAAATGCAAATAAAATGCTGCTTAGAGAGTTTTATAGGTATTTGCAATGTATTATGAGTGTTAAGCCTTAAATTACCCAACGATGCAGGTAATGTAACCTAGCGGTGTAACCGTCGGCAATGCTAAGTTATTGTAGAGATCAAAACGAAATCATCTGAAGCTGATTAAACAAAATGATGGAGCTGAAACATTTACCAAGATAATGTAAGTTTATTTGTCGCTAAATTAAACATACGTTTGGAAAGATGTTTAGGCCATTTTATCTGACTGCTTGTTGTCTTTGATGACTTGGCTTTTCTTTTCTTTTTTTTTTCTTTTTCTTTATGTAAAGATCTTCTAACTGCGCGAAAGTTCATTATAGTTACACTTAGTTAAATTTAAATTTTAGGATCTAATAGCAGCTCCTATAAAAGTTAACTTTAAATTTCCCACTAATAGTATGTAAAGAAGAAGATTCTAGAAAATATTAGGTACAATTTTTCCATCCAAGTTCATTTTCCAAAAAAATTGGCAGCATTAACTTTTGTACTTTTATTCCAGTGATGCTTACGCTTATGCACCCGAATTTTAAACCAATTAAGGCTTTTAATAGCCTTATTTAAGGGTTCAATGTTAATTGTTTAATTCTCAACATTATATCATTAAATGCAGATTAAAATTCACTAGATTTTAGTTAAATTAATTTATCTATTTCTAATGCTCAGTGGAAAACAAATCTGCTGGTGATTTGCATTTTGGCATGCATGGGGAAGTACAGGCTATTATGGGCATTTTCTTTCAGGACATACGCCACAAAATGATTCATCACCTTATAGATAGCCATACTTAAGTAATTTTAATTTTATACTGCATTTGAACGTTTTTAATTTGCTATGAAATACAATCATCATGCTAAAATGGCACGATATGATGTTCTTTTGTAGATATTAAGGAGGAAAGAGGTATACATTAATGAGCCAATAATGAAGATACTCACACCCCCCAATAATAACGTTATTAAATATTAAATACTGAAACTGAAGTCTTTAGAATGTGCATATCTCAAAGCCATTTTTCGCATAGTTCAATCCCAAAAACATGTCGTATTCCTTGGGAACATACAGTGACTATCTTTTAAAGACGACGGCAAGGATAAATACGTAGAACCTTATATTATTAAAAGTCAAAATGTATTGAATTTGTACATTTCTAATCCTTTCATAAATTGCGTTAGGGTCAATTGATTTTTTCCAGAATGTGTAAGAACTAGACGTAGGTTGAGAAGGGATAAAAAAATTGGAATGAAGTGGATTTTAATTATTCATTTCTTACAAGATTCTGAACTTGAAAATGTTTAATATTCAAGAAACCTGTGTAAGAAGAGAAAATATAGGATCAGGTACCTTTTATTATTGCATGAGATGAGTTCACGATGTCGGCTGCATTCTACCCCATTCCATCTTAATTACTTCTTTCAGATCTGGTATTTCATATTCAGAGAAATTCTGACATCTGTCCCTGAATAGAATTCTCAAAGTTCTTACCGGATTCGTAAAACAAAAGCCACCCTTTATGTTTAGTCACGTGTGTAGATTGTCACGCACAGTCTTTATTCCCACCCCCACAGCTCAGCATTTCTATACACTGCGTATTTCAGCCCACCCTGCATCTTAGGGCGAGCAGGGGGTCATGCGACGGAAAAGGAACCCGTGCAGTCGAATGATCACGTGATTCAATTTGCATCCAACGCACCGCCGCGCACCTTCCTTTGTACCAGCTTTGCCGCACGACGAGTCAATATTGACGATGTCAAGTTGAAGGCGTTTGACATTCGTCCAATTCCTTTCACCCTCCCACCCTTATCGCACCCTGCAGCCCTCACTGTGTTCTGTTCACGACGCGTTTCCTTTCAATTACTAGTGTTCTCTACTTCTTACGTTATTCATCCCGCAGCAAATTTTCGTTAGACATTTACGTTTCCCTTCCCTTTCCTCGACCAGAACTTCTGAATCTCTTCGAATAAGAAAAGGGGGTAAGAAAGGCATATAAATTACTGCATGTATTGCGGGGCATCCCACAAATAATGCTATGTTTTACACTTCTTTTATTTTCAAAATTAAGTCAAACAAAGTTCCTTTTTAATCTATACTTTCATTTTTCCTTTGCTAATTGTTTAACAGCTCTGTGATTTTGTTAAACCAGAGTTTGCAGGATGTCCTTTTCCATTTCTGAACATGTTCTAAGAAGAGACTCGTTTTCTAGGATGTAGTTCCTTGCTCGGAATTCCTGGAACCACCGTTGACACTGAATCACGCTTATTGTCCGATCAACATATACTGCATTAACATTTCTGTTAATAATTTTTTAATTCAATCGATAAAACAAAATATGCCGGATATCTTCCTTTGGCCATCCATTAAGATTTGAAAAAAAAAAAAAACTATTACAATCTTCCCAACGTGCATTAAGAATAAGAACAAGGTAAATTTACTACCCGCTTTTACAGAAAGTTAATTTATTCCGTTGCTCTCATATTTTTAGTCAGTTTGTAGAGCTAGTAAGTTATTTTGAAGCAGGAGACATGAAAAACTAGCAGTGCCCTCGCCGGGACTCGAACCTGGACCTCTCGAATGCGCGCCGAGTATGCTACCGTTACACCACGAAGGCATGCTGGAAGGAAGAAGAAAATACCTTATAAGATGAAAAACCCGCATTACTTAATAAGATGGTCTAATATAATAACCGACAACGCTTAAAAGCCCCGTAATGCTTAGCATAAAAGAAAATATAATAGATTATGACGGTTGATTCATTTTATACAAATATTAATGCTTAAGAAGTGCTAAAGTTTCGCGTTTTTGAAGAGTTGACATCAAAGTGCCTTTAGCAATAACTTAAAATCATTATATTACTTCTTTATTACTGTGACACTATATTAAAAAATAATAATATATAGCTACTATGAGTGACATCTTGATACATGCAGGTTAAAACACGTTTGGCTGTGTGTATAGGAATATAATGTATGGATAGGAAAGGCCGTATATATAGGAACGGCTACATGTATGGATAGGTTATATGTATAGAAATGTAATTTAATTTATTAGATTCATGTAAGACGAAATTAGAAATAAGATTCGTTTCTTCAATTGCGTATTTATTAATTAATGCATTTAGTTTTTCGCATGTAAATGTAAACTGGGAAACAGACAAATAAAATTACTTCAAAATTAGTAACACGTAGAAAATAATTTGAATCCGAGCTTACTGAAAACCGTTTTAATACACTGAGACATTCATCTAATAAACTTCTTTCACATAAATCTAAGTCACGTATTTTGAGTAGCCTGTTTAATTAGACTCTAAATTTCATTAATCTAATCTAAAAAATAAAAAAGCAAAAATCATTACATTGTAATGGAATTAAATGGAATAATTTGGATAATTATTTATTATGAATATTAAAAATGACTATGACTAAAATCTACTAAAAAACTCAACATCAATATTAAAAATTAGTGATTTTTTAAAATAAAGTAATTTTTATACATACGCATTCATTTTACGCCGAATTGGGTATCATATATCCACAATACAATATGGTTTTCGGATTTTTTATTTGCATTAAAGTTCCTCAAATAATTTACATAATTTTTGTTGATCAGAGTCTATGCTGATATACGATAGGTTTCCATAGAAAATACAGCATACAATTATACTTGATCTCTACATGAATATTTCGGCTTTTCCGCTGAAAAGTAAAATAATAGTATAGTGGATAGCGTATAGAGATTGCATATCGAAGTATTATAATACGTTTTGTTTTCATGCAGGTAAATTGAAAAATAACAAAATGGCTGATATTCCTCAAACTAGCAAAATTATGATTAAAAAAAAAAAAAAAAAAAAAAAAAAACTACTGTCGCACATTTTTTCAGTATACCGCACATTTAAAATATTGATCAAATTTACATTAAACATTTTGTATATTCCTCATAGAATGAGGAAACTGAATTAAAAGTAGATAAAAGTCTGATTTTTCACCAGTCATATATAGACTCTTCGCTGAATATATCACCTACCATCCTGAAAATTGTCTAAGAAAAGAGGACAATGCGCTAATGCTTTATGTGAAAAAATCGAAACCTACATGCAGTCAATCCATTCCGTTCAAAACCGAATCCGAAGCAATTTTTACCTCGATGATGCTATTGTGTGATTTTTCGTTTCGATCGGTGTACAATTTTAGAAAGAAACTTTTTGATGATGACAGATTTCAGGAAGCTTCATTTTTCAGGCGTTTTGGTGGCATTCCTTCGACATTTCGCAGATTTGGTAATAACTTGTCTCTAAGCCAATTTGATTGTTTCATTTCACAAATTTATTTCATTTTCAAGTTTTATGTCCACTTATACAATATTAGTTGTGACACGATTAATGTTTAATAAAACTTGTTTTTGGCATCATTTTTAGCTCTAATTCTAAACGCACCAATCAAGAAGGGGGCATAAATAAATGTCTGATTTCGAGTGGATATAAGAATAAATCAAAATCGATAATGATGAGGTAGATATTGTGATAATATTAGAGGAAAGAAACATTTTCTAAAAGCGGGTAATATAAAAAAAATACAAATATATGGAAAATGATGAGGTAGATATTGTGATAATATTAGAGGAAAGAAAAATTTTCTAAAAGCGGGTAATATAAAAAAATACAAATATATGGAAAAGTAAAAATTCATATTCGTTTACTTATGTGATGCTCCACATATTATAAAATATGTAATGCTCATCAGGGAAAATGACGCTAGAGATGACTTTCTTAATCTTTAGTGCTTTCAGCAATCTGGATGAGATTCTAAATCAACCAGTTCCTAGATAAATCATGAGGTCCAATTTTCGCAAATTTTGAAAACGCGATGTTCAAAGAGGAACAATTTTATGCTATTACAGCCCTAGAAATTAATTTACAGCAATTTCCGCGATGCTTAATTTATTAACAATATTATTTTTAAAATAAGTATTTGTTATATATACATTTTAGAGTGTTACTTTGCAGCATTTACAAAGGTTAATAGTAAAATATTTTTTCGAAATTTAGTAACTTTGCGTTAAAAAAGCCAATGAAAATCATCATGACAATCGGTCTTTTTCTACTTACAGTTAACCTAATTTTTTCAATTTCTCAAGTGTTAAAAATTAATACAGAATCTTCACAATTACCATCGACTGTCTTTTATGCTTTTTCGGAAGTGATAATTTTGGAGATTTGATATTCAGTGCCGAGAAAAGATGTTGCTTTAAAAAGTTTACCGTATTCTTTTTTTAGAATTTTGAATTTTTATACATTCTAACTAGAATTTGAGCATTGTATTAAAGTTTTCAGATAGTAGACAGAAGTACCATAAAAATACTTCTTAAATTTCTTTATTTAATTCAATATGTTGCCAAATTTTATAACCACTAATAAGGAATAACTCCTTATTAGTGGATTATCCACCTCGGAGAAGCTTAAATATATTCAAAAAAGTGATGTATGCTCTGTAGGTGCTTTTATGTATATGCCATTAACTTTGTCTTGGTTACAGAAATTAAAAATATTTGCACTGTTGCACAAAATTCAGTACCTAATCAGACACGCTCATAGCTCAGAAAGGAAAAAAATAAATGCATCTAAATTAATAAAAAAAATATACATATATGGTGATTTTATATTTCAAAGCGATGACGAATCTTGGAAACATTGACGAATTTCAATTTAACAAGTTTTTCTTGAACACTGACGAATCTTGTAAACGACCGAAGATTGATAACACGCTATTCTCCATATGAGGATTGCACGAAAAACACTGTTTCTTAAGCTACACTTCAGGTCATTTACTGTACTTATTCTTTCTCTTGTCTAATGCTTACATTTGTTAATCCATCACTTGTGCAAAGCATTCATATTTATAAATTTACGCATGTGCTGGGAAAGTCACGAGTTCGCACATGAAATTAATCAGGAAACCGCTTAAGAAGAAAAAAGAAAGTATAAAAGGCGACAAAAATTCCATGTTTATATTAATAATTATTTTCTTTTCTTTGTATGAAGAAAACCTTTCCACTTCTAAGATACAAACAATAGCTACCATTACTGTTTCAAAACTTATAGCTAGTACGCTACCCAAAGAAACAGAAATTTTTCTTGCATTAATTCATCGTGCATTCTACCATCTCTAGGGATCAGCGAAGGAATCTCCCTGGACCCATGGTACCGTGACAAAGTACTTTTTATCACAAAATCTGGCGGAACTAAAAGCCAGAAAGTCTCCGAAAATTCCCAAGCTGGTCCGTCTCCCGCACCTCAGCCCTCGCTCCCTCTTTTAGTTGGCACACACACCACGTGGTCCTATTTGCATATTTCCTCTCCCTTTCTCTTCTCTGCCTTCCTCAAACATGGGGGTTTGTGCGTCGGGGCCGTCGGTCAATATTGACAATGTCGGACTTAAGTTAACGACACTACGGCCGCAGTGTGCCCTTCATTGTGATCCGTTGCGCAGTTTGCTTTGACAGTCGCTCTCCTCTAGGGGGATGGAGGACAGCCAGTCATGGAGAAGTAAAATTTTCGCAGTTTATATTTGATAGACGATATGAGAATAAACAAAAGAAATTTGGTTTGGGTATTTGAAGGACGCAAAATGTATTTTATTGGCAATGTAAGATAGCTTTAGTACAGAATGTAAAAGTTGAGATTTCGTATTCGGAAAATGAATTTATAGAAAGTTCCATTCATTAATTTTTGAAGTTTAATATTAGCGTGAGCTTAATATTATGCAGTTACAGCTTATTAACAATAGATATATGTCATCAATTTCAAGTAGATGTTACTTTTCTTCTTAGAATCAAATTTTTATAAAAGTGTTGTTGCAAGAAATTTTTACAACGATTTTCTTGAAATTTTATAAACTGTACCATTATTTTCTGATAAATGTGTGAATTATCAGAAAATGTGATACAATTATAAGATACAGCTTTGAAATCTAATGTATTAAGGTTTTTCTAGATGAAAATGTCCCGCACAGTGCATTATTAGGCATTTATCTTTATGTTTAAACCATAAAAAATTTAACTTTTAATACAGGTCTGTATTATCATATACAGCACTTTTATCAATATTATAGAAAAAGGAAGTTCCTAATATATTCAATTTTGTGAGATGATGATCTGATTCATCAACAGTAAAGTGAATTAAGAAAAATAACGATAGGCACATCAGTTTTTTAACTATCTTCTTGTTGTTTGTTAAGACTTAACTTGTTGACTAAATAAGGAAAATATTTATAAAACAGACAAAATCGCAACCTTTATTTAGTATAGATTTTGAGTAAATCTTGAAGTTCTGACAATGGTCTTTCTCATTCTGGAGTAAAATATGTTTGAGAAAGGAGAAACAATTCTTTTTTTTTTTTTTTTTTTTTTTCCTTTCGCTAGACAAATTTGTCTTCTTTATTACTACTTATCTCTAATTTAAAGACAGAATACTTTTTGTTTCCAAAATAAATTACCTCACCATCAAATGTTTTGAAAGCACAATTAATAGTGGAATAATCTTTATTATTTTTGTAATAAAAATAAATTAATAAAAGATAGAGACATTCTTGATAACTTAATGACAAACTTTTTAAAACAATGATATAGAAATTCGTTTCATCAACCTGAGCGATAAAACCTGACTCGTCTGTTTTCATGTACAATTTTAAGATATTTTTTAAAACATCAGACGTAATCGGAAAATCTTATTCCATCATGTTTTTTTTTTTTTTTTTTTTTTTTTTTTTTTTTTTTCTATGGCAAAGCACTCTAAGGCTATCTGCCTGGGGCAAGGTATGCTTTCCTGGCAGACTTTCTAAGGTAAATTGGATCGTATCCACGTTATACAAGGGGAAAACCACTATATGCAGTCAGCCCACTCGCCTAGAATCTGACGCAGATTGAACTACGAATGTTCAGCGACTTTACCTTTCAGCGCTGGTGGGCTGTTCCATCCATGTATGAAGAAAGAATGTGGAATTTTAAGTAATATGTAAATTAAAAAATTCAGCGAAAAAAAAATATGTTTTATATATGTTTAAAAGATCGTTCCTGCAGTGCGGGCTTTTAACCAGAAATACGGCTCTTCATAACCTCCTAAGCGGTTTCTCGGCAATCTGATTAAGATAGACTGAAGGCCTTATAACCATCCCATACGCTTTCCACTTCATTTAAGTCCCTTATTAAATCAAGGAAAGGGGGTAAGGAAATCTAAATAAACTCTATAATCTAGAACATCAATCAGTCTTAATCAGACTGTTCAAAAACAAACAAACCAAATTAATATGCACGTATTAACTTTAAATTTTATATTTGTTGAATGTATAACGATGAATCCATTATAATGTGATAATATCTGCCTTCTTTCTTTGTACAGGTGTATTTTATTCGGTTTACAAACAGAAAAATATGCGCTAATTCATGAAGGCACTTAGTTTTATGCCAACATTTGACGTTTTGCAAGATAGTGGTTGCAAGTTCTCTTTATACAATTTTAAAAATGTGTAATATTTTATATAGTCGGATAGTTCTAAAACGAAACTAGAAATCATAAGCGTTTTTGTAGAGAAGAGGAAATACCTAACAGTGCCGATATTTTCTCTGCTTTCCTTTCTTACCTTAATTATTTATATCTGCTCGTTGCGCGAACTGAAAAATATCTTTGGGGATGCATCAAATCGAGCAAATACTTTATGGCTTTAATATGCATAATAAGGCACTTTTACTGTAAACTTACTGTTAAGACAATAAGTTATTTTCATTACTTATTGTCTAGCACGCATTGACATTCGGATTAACCTGTATAATTTTCTTTTAATTACTCTGTTTAACGCCATAATTCAAAACTCCATTTTTATTAATCGAAGATATATTGAGTTTGACTGTAGAAAATTAATAACGCATAAACCAAAGTTATGCTAATTTATTTAACATATTAAGTAAAATATATATTTTCATTCACTGGTTTATTTTGCAAGTACATAATGAAGAATACGATAATAATCTTTTCCAAACATACTAAATTTGCATCACGAACTTTTGTTATTTACAAAATCGATTATCATTAACAAATGAAAGAAATACTTGTATGTATTGCGAACTTTGTTGTTGTTTGAATAAAAGTCTTAGTGCTCAGGTAAAAGGTAATAAAAGGTTGAGAAAAGAAAACATAGGCAGTATTCAGGGATACCTTGATTCAATGCATATCGTTTTTTGATGCTATGACAGCAGAAGACAAGAATAGGAAAATAAAATATAGCTAGAGCAGTGGTGTATTTAAAGGCATTAAGTCACAAATGAACATTTGACAGAGAGAAAGCAATGGGCTACAGTCTCTTGCAATTGGGTAACACTAGTAATGAAAGCGGCCTATTATTCAGGACACATTCTGTAAGAATCTTGATAATAATGTCAAATTAAATGAATTTATTCATTTGCAATGCAATTGAATGTACATCAGCTTTAAAGCCATTTATTAAAAACTTATATTTTCAATTATTACTGAATTGCATATAGTCGATTCTTAACTAAAACATTTTGCTTCTTTCACATTCTTTCTTTTTAATTGAGGTATGTTTTCACTGAAATTAATTGTCCATTTTCTGGGGAATATTAACAAACACTTTCAAATAAATATTGTTTATTAAATAATTTCCTCATCTGGCATGCATAAACTAAGAAAGTTGAACTTAAATTGATATATATAAGCATTACTAGAAACTTATTAGCAGTAATTCAATAACTAAATGAACTTTAGAGATAACAAGTTATGAACGGCAGTTTTAACGATCTCTAAAATTCACTGTCTAGACAGGAAGGATCATAATTTGCAATTTGGCGAGATGACCTACATAGATTAGCCGTATTTATGAGAGAGAGGGTACATTTGTCTCTGTCTTCAGTTACTGTCAAGATGCAACAATATGTAGCCTCCAGAGTGTGCATGGATTTCTATGAGCAGTGTGAAGTTCAGAGAATCCCAAAGTAGATAATTCTACACTTAAAAGAAGGTTCTGACAATGAAGAATTTATTTCTGTTAAGGGGGGTCAAGGAATAAAGAAGAAAGATTGATATTTTATTGTGTAACATTTGGCAGACAGAGATTTCAATTTCAAGGCCACTTATTGCGTTTCGAGTGATATAGAATAGTGCAGTTTCATAACTCATTTACCTATCTTTTAAATAATTAACTGAAATATTTCATAATTTATTGAAATATTGTAACTCCTTGCCAACTTGTAACAAACAAAAATATATAGCTAAAAGGTTTTTAAACATAATGGCTGTAAAAGTTGTTTATCAGCTTTAGCACATCAAATCTCAAGAATTCTCTCCCATTAAAAAAAACGTGACATGTGTGACTTAGATTTTAAACCCATTATTAAGTTTACCCCTTCAAATTCATATTAACTAAGAAACACTAGCTCAGTAACTAAGAAATATATGTAACTAAGGAATATTAAATAATACTATTTTTCACCGATAAACTCACACTGCTTCAGCAGCATTTTCCCCTCTCGGATAAAATACTTTTCATCAATTCAATTTCTTGTTTCACTTTAAGCGTCATCTAACAAGCACGTTCAAACACCTGATTGAAGAAACATTCTTCCCACACTGCTTATTAAAGCGTCTCCAAACGCACTGCTTTACACGTGGTAGTCTGTGTTAAGTGCTTCTAATAACTCTCCCTGGAAATTATGCAAAGTGTGTGATTGTTGCTTCTGCTATCTATCGCTGGGAATTGCGTAAAATGCGGTAGTAACCTTCTCTGTGTGTTTCATTGGTTCTTTACAATGCTGTTTTTTGCAAATGTTTTAAGGCGCAATTTTCGTTATACGTATATCATTCCAATGCCATTTATTCACTGTCACCATAACCGTGAGAGCTCTACTGTTTCAAATCATCCCAAACCCGAGCAGTTACTTTCTGGTATCGATATCTGGAATTTCATTTCGTTTGGTTGAAAGGATAGACTCCTAAGGTTTCATAAATCGAGAAAGTTTTTTTGTGACACCCTGTATCCTTATGGTTAATGCCAAGACAAGGACCAATCCCGCTGATTGCTCTTTCATGGTATTCTGCTGCACCAATACTCATAGTCAGTGAAATTTAGAACCGTTACAAAACTCGATGAAGGCACACAGGACGGCCGAATCTAGAGGTAGCAAAACTCTACAGACACCAAGAGGCAGAAAGCCCCTTGCCAGACTTGATAAAAGTGCCTGCTACTGTTGAATCTTGTCTTATCAATTATGCTTGTTATCTCTTCAAACTTGGATGAAAATTTTGATTAGTTAGTGAACGGAATGAATTTAGGTGGATATATAAATCTCGGGCTTCATAAAATCTTTGCTACTCACAGCCCCAAGATATGTATTACAGCTTTACATTTCTTTCATATAACAAAACCGCAAAATGTTAAAACCATCACAGAAGTTTCATTTACACAATTGGGCAACGAAATTCTTTTAGAAATTAACTAAATAAAGAAAGACTTAACATAGTTTAGAATACAAGTGTTGTGTAAATTTATATAATTTGAGAAGAAAGATCACACTTCCTTCACCGAAAGCAACGGCTCTTTTTTTTTTTTTTTTTTTTTTTTTTTTTTTAAATTAGACATCAATTGCTTTCTTACCCTTTAACTGACTAAAATAGAAAGAAGGAATTAAAAATAAATGCGTTTTGATTCTCTCTTCAAAAATGCTTAAGAAGTCTTGTGTCTTTGGAGATACAAAAAAAAAAAAAAAAAAAAAAAAAAATCACATAATTATAAAAACTGTTGAAGAACGTTTCACTTAGAACACAAGATCTATTGTTTATACGATGCACTTATATTTGATTTTTAAATGCATAAATTAATAATATTAAAAAATTCCATAAAAATAAAATGCTAGCACTTACATGAATTTTTTCTTCATGCAAGATAAATTAAATAACTTCTAAAAACATATATTTATTTGTATTTAATAACTTATTTGTTCAATGCCCTACATAAAATATGAAATTAATTCTGCATATATTATATTGTGCAGCATAAATTGCAGGATTCCCCACTGTGTAATTCTAAGTTACAGTTAAAAGTGAAGAATCTTAAGAACTAGTAAGCGAATAGTCGCTTGAGTTTGTGAGAGAATAAATAAACTTGGAAAGGGTTAAAAGACTCTTTATTATTCAAATAAGATTTAACAGAACTCAGTTTTGGAGTTGTACAATAAAGCCGACACTTGGGCTTGAACATAAGAGGCTAAGAATCAAACTAAACTAATCTTAACTAAAGATATATATAGCCGAAGCTATCAAAATTCTAACAGAGTTGGCTCCTTAACGCTAATTGACTGCGAAGCTATCAAGGACTTAAAGTACGGCCGAGTGTAATAATAGCTTACGAGAGAGTAGCCTAAAAAGGCGGACGCCTGCAGCTAGATTATCTCGTATCTCTCTCACTAAGACAGTAGAACTTCGCGGTTAAATAACGCTCTTACTCATTAGCATTAAGACGTGATTTTAAAACTATGTTCTGGCTGGAAGTGGTAAGTTGAAATTAAGAAGCGACAAGAAAGTTAAAAGGTTAGTTAAACTCAAAATTTAACGTTTAATATAATTAACAAAATCCTTACGTAACTCCCGACCAGACTTTAAATAGTCGAAAGCTAAAGGTCTTTAAACGAACTTGTTTAAGACATTAAAATCTAAAAACTTTCTAACGTTAAACTATACACTTCTAACTCTTCCATTAACTAGATTCACATTAAACTTATGTTCTTAGAGCAGCCTTTACAGCAATTCTAAAGCTAGACTAACACTAGCAAATGTTACAAAGTTTTCATCGGTTTCTCGACAAACATCACTTTCTTCGTGGTCAAGGAGTTTTAGGCTTTGAGTTCTTTCAAATTATCTGGAAGGAAATAGCATTAGTACTTATTTTTTACAAAAACATTTCCTACTTCCTTACAATTACTTTTTTATTGCCTCATTTGGCCCTCACACACTTTCATTCATAAACTTCCGTTTCCCCGTAATCTCCAGAAATGGTTCTGAAATGTACCTAGGGTACTTATGTTGTGTTACCGCGAATAAAACTACCACTACACAACATCTAACATTGTTAAATTTGATATACTAGACCTCACAAGACTCCCTACACGCCAACACTTTTCTAATGTACTAACCGAAAGCTTAAATTTAATGTGGTAGCTGGTGAGCCTAGCATTAAACACACACACACACACACACACATATATATATATATATATATAATCTAAAACATTCAGTTCTTTCACGAATTCATTTACACGGAGGCCAAAATTTATCTCTTGTAAACGTTTAAAATTACGACACTTTAACACACACATCTAATATTTTCTACTTTATCACAAACATTTAGATATTTACACATCACTTTTAAATTGACTTTACATCAAAGTCATAGCTGCTTAGTTACAATTTACCATCTCTACACGAAATCTTAACTTTAAGTTAACAGATTTTCAGTATTCAAAGAGTCTTTCCTACTGAACATATTCACAATTTAATTCTCGCAATTTGAGAGTTCTTAACAAAAGTATTTTCTGCTAGTAGCTTCTCGCCAAATTGCGAAAATAAAAATGTATGATGAGCTACTTAGTTCTCGTTATTTGCGATTTAACTTTTCTAAAAGTCTTTAGCAACTTAGAACAAGATGTTATAATTTGAATATTTTTTCAAAGTAAAATAAGCAAAGATATTTTCAATTATCTTTTTCTGTACTCCTCCATTCTGATCTGACAGAATTGTTCAAATGTGGGATACCTCAGAACCTCCAACCTTCTTCTGGAACTTTACTGCTCCGTGCCGTTTGCTTCACTCCTATTCCTCTTCTGTCCTTTTGTGTATGAATAACGGGTTTTTACGAGACGGCTGCGGTCTCCTCTTGAACTCTGGTGAGGCCATTCGTCCTTCAGGGTCTTTGAACTTGCGCTTGGACCTTCTAACTTATTGGTCAGGCACGGTTGTATCGGCTGGTCTTTTATCTCTTTTCCTCCTCAAATCTGGACCTTCTTGGGCCTCCCTCGTAGTCGTTGCCACTGGAAAATGTGGCTTGCGTCTTGTTGATTCCGGCCGTCGTTGAAATTGCTGTTTGGCTGGAACCTCCTCAGCAGGCCTCACTCTCTTTAGCCGGCGGTACTGGTGTTTTTGGTGAATCCTCGGTTCTGGATCGTTGGTCTGTTGGCGTTACCCTCCTCCGTTTCTGTGCGCCTGTACCCTTTCCGGGTTGGATCCGCTTGGCCAGTGATTGATTCGTCTGCTCTGTTTCCTTTTTTGTGTTGGAGGACTCCAGCTTGGCATTTGAGCTGGCGAAATTCTTTCCTCCTACCAGTATCCTGTAAAATTTGAAAATCATTACGGCTGTAGTAAGGCTTTATTTGGTCAATATTTGCAACCAATCGTTGGTTGTTAAATAAGAAGTGGCTTCCCGTATTCTCTCAACTAAGTACGAGCCTTCAAACCTGGGCTCAAATTTTGCCACCCTGTTTTCGGGTGCAGATAATAATGTTTCAACTTGAGTACTTCTTCCCCACTTTATATTCCATTTGCCTTCTATTTTTATCGTAGTAAATTTTCTGCTTCTGCCTTGCTACATCAGAGTTCTTAATTGTTAATTGCTTCATCGATAATTCTCTGTATGTCTTTTAACTTGAAGTCTTCTTGCCTTTGCTGTACAAAGAACAGCTTATCCAAAGGCGTCAGAATTTTTTTTTCCTAAAAATAGCTCTGCGGTGGTCTTCTGTATTGTATCGTGCTTTGCTGTTGTCAAGGCAAAACCTAACTCATTGACACAGCTGTCCAAGCGGTCATGGTAATTATTTATGTATCCCCTGACAATTTTAAAAATATTCTTATTTACGCGTTCCGCAATATTCGATTGTGGTCTATATGGTCTATATGGTCTATATGGTATTCGTATGCCAAGTCCTGTGCACAAATTTTTAAATATACTGCTAACAAACTGTTTTCCATTATCTGGTATTACTTTTAGTGGGGCCGCGTATTTTAAAATATATTTATTTAAAAACGAATCTGCGACTATTTTAGCTGAAGCTAAGAGGAACTATTTCTATCCATTTTGAAAAATGGTCTACAATTGTTAACAAATATCTATTTTTATTTATTTTTGTTCTAGGGTAGTGTCCGAGCAAATCTATACCAACAATTTCATTTGGGAAAGTGGTCTTTTTGAATTTTAAATACCCGGCCGGGCTGTAATTAACATCATTTATTAATTGGCACAAATGGCAGGACTTAATTAGAGCATTTTTTAGTTGCTCAAAAGCGGTGTTCGTCTCGGCTGTTCAAGAAATTTAGTTTTTCTTCTTTTCCATACTAGAAGAGGCTTCACAATTTTGGCGAAGTCTTTAATAAATATTTTGTAATAGGAACATAAGCACGAAAACGAAGATAATTTCTTAGCCGTGTTTGGGGGAGGGTAAAATTTAATCCCTAATATTTTGGAATTATCGGTCTCAATGCCCTTATTTGAAATCTTGTACTGAAGGTACCGCAACTCCTTGGCAGCGAACTTGCATTTTCTTGCATCTATTTTGAATCTCGTTATGCAAAGAAAAAACTTCTTCCAAGTGTTTCACGTGTTCCTCTATTGTTCCGCTGGTGACTATTATATCATCCAGATAAATGATTGTACTTTTACCAAAACTGGCCTTAAAACTATGTCCATTGCTTTTTGAAAAGTAGCCGGCGCTCCGCTTAAACCAAACGGCATTCTTAAGAAGGCATAGATGCCTGACTTTGTAATGAAAGCAGTCCTTTCAACATCTTCGGGTTTTACGGCGATTTGGGTAATAACCAGACGTTAAGTTTAACGTTGTCATAAACTTAGTAGAACGAATTTTTCTAATGATTTCATACTTCGTTATACTGTTACGTTTACGATAGTCAACTGCAAACCTGTACGCATCCGGTTGCACGGGTAGCCCATTTTTCTTCCTGCAAAGGACCACCGGACCTGCATATGGGCTAGTGCTTGGCACAATGACTTTATTTTCTAACATTGTTTTTATAGAATGTTCCAGAATCAATTCCTTGGCTATATCATATCGATAAGGTTTCGACCGGACTGGAGGGGCATTGCCTGTATCAATAGCATGATTCACTAAGGAATTAAGTTTTCTTACCAACTTGTCAATCCTTTCTTTATCTTTAAGCGTCAGTTGGTCTAAGCCCACTTCCGACAGAGATCCTTCCTCTTCTTCAACGGGGTCCATGTGCACCTGAAACGTAGAATTCTGGAAATTAAGATTCGCGCCAGCTGCGCGTAAGAAATCGGCCCCTAATATTAAGGATGTAAGTCAATTTTTTACAACTAAAAAGTTAACATTTTACACTTTGTTTTTAATTTGTACATGCATTGCGGTTTTCCCCAAACATATGCACTGTTTGCCTTGGGCGGCTATTACTTTTTGTCCTGTGGTTTTTAAATAGTATATAACGACGAAAATGTTTCTTAAAGAACTCTTCTCGGAGAAATGAACACTGTCTAGGAGTGCAGTAGTTGGCACATTAAACTTATTTGTTCTATGCCCTACATAAAATAGGAAATTAATTCCGAGTACATTATATTGTGCAGTATAAATTGCAGGATTCCCACTGTGTAATTCTAAGTTACAGTTAAAAGGGAAGAATCTTAAGAGCTAGTAAGCGAATAATCGCTTGAGTTTGTGAGAGAATAAATAAACTTTGAAAGGGTTAAAAGACTCTTTATTATTCAAATAAGATTTAACAGAACTCTGTCTTGGAGTTGTACAATAAAGCCGACACATGGGCTTGAACTTGAAAGACTAAGAATCAAGCTAAACTAGCCGAAGATATAGCTAAAAAGATATAGCTTAAGAGACAAAGACTAATACTAAACTATAATCTAAACTAAAGATATATAACCGAAGCTATCAAAATTCTAACAGAGTTGGCCCCTGAACGCTAATTGACTGCGAAGCTATAAGGGCCTAACGTACGGCCGAGCGTAATAATAGCTTACAAGAGAGTAGCCTAAAAAGGCGGACGCGTGCAGCCAGAATATCTTGTATCTCTCTCACTAAGACAGTAGAACTTCGCGGTTAAATACCGCTCTTCCTCATTAGCATTAAGACAGGATTTTAACGCTACGTTCTGGCCGGAAGTGATAAGTTGAAATTAAGAAGCGACAGGAAAATAAGTTTAACTCAAAATTTATTTGTTAATAAAATTATCATAATCCTTACATAGTACTACAATTAATCTTCCCTAAGGATTTATTTTTGAGTCAAAAGCACATTTTCTTTTAGTGTGGTAGCGAATAAATTGAATCTTTTCAATGGCTGCTGATGACAAGTTACAAATGCTTTTAATAATCCTAACCGAAAAAAATGTTTAGCTAATTAAAATGTTTGCCTTTTAGAATAAGACGATTTTTAACTATTTATTCAAAATTCAAATACGATTTTATTTATTTAATTATATTTTAGTTAATGTATTAAATCTCTAAAGCATATACATTTTTTTTTCTTTTTAAAGATGTCAGAAATATACTATGTGTTTTTCTTTTTTGAAATAATTTTCTCAAATCATTGTAACATGTTTCAAACAGCTGCATAACTTTTAATTACATATCACTAATATTCATTAAAAGTGCAAGGCTGGAAAACAAAAAAAAAAAAAAAAAATTACTTGTTATGTAAAAGATAAGTGTGTTTGAAAACTGTGTAAAATTCTTTCTTCACAATACAGCAAGCTCGTATAAACTGTAACACTGATAAAAAATTAAATTTTTCAGGAATGTTTCGAGGATCACTTAAACAAGTTATCAGAAACGGAAGACTATTTAGAAAGAAGATAACTGTTCATTTATAACTATAGTATATACAGTGTTCGCATGAATACCTAAGTGGGAATGTTAATGCTTAAGAAAAACTTTTCGGAATTTTAACGACTCAGAAAGCGCCGAAACAAAGTCTTCAGAGCCATTAACTGTTATTTTTCTTATTTTTTCCACTTTCTTTCATCAGGGACTATCTAAACCTCAAGAAACTTCTCTCAACTGCTTGGCAAATGCAATTAAGAATTCGCTGTCCTTGTTTCGCGGATGCTAAGAGTGTGCGAAACCATCGAATATACAATGTTTGCTTAAAACTTTGAATTTAATTATTCAAATTAGGGTTGACTTCAAGATGAAGAGCTCTTCAATGCGTGTTTGATAATACAGCAGAATTTAATTAGGGCCATTTTGTTAGATTAGGTTTGTATTGTGTTTGACGTTCCATGATTTATATTTTTTCTCCTTAATGAATGTTTAGTCAAAATTTCGGTCTTTTGCTTATAAGATAAAACAATAAAGATTTCTAGAATATCCTATAATAATAAAAGAAATAAATAACGTTATTAGATATATTAACATGAAAATATTCAATATCTGATAGAAATTCTTTGCCATTTTAGATTAATAACCATATGTTTATTCCGAATCGAAAGTCAATAAATTGCAAAAATATATTTTAATTTTACTTTATATTATACTTCGCATGTAGTTTGTTCTATAAAATAGTATTATAGACTGACATTACTTTTATCTCCAAAAATTTAATTTTTATAAATATGTTTTGGGGACATTTTGGTCCGGCCCCTTATAACTATAATGGGTACTGTAACTGAATAACTGCAATATTCATACCTATATAGACAACTGTAACCGTATCCGGGCCAGGCGGGTGAAAACTATATAAGAACGGAGAAAGCATCTGTTATCAGTAGTTGTTAGTTCAAAGCGACTTTTTATTTAATTTTAGTGTATTATTTTAGTATTTAAATTTAGTAAATAGTATTTAAATTTTATAATTATTCGCGATGTTGTCATCACACTCATTTCATTATAAACACCACATTTATTTTTCTCAAGATACGTGAAATAATCAGAAATTTTAAAATCTACAGACTAGATCCGTAATTCACAGTATATTAAAACATAGCGTACAGTCAAAGGAAAAGGTATCTCATAGCATTTATGCCTATACATTCAAAATAAAAATCTCTACAAAATATATTGCATAGGAGTATAAACCTTAGGGGAATTGCTATGAAAACCCTATATCACTTTCCTCCAAGGTTAGAATGAACAAAGAACTTTCACCGGAGAGTATTGATACCTTAGATCCCAGACGAAGGTTGATATCGGCACTGGCGTCTCATAAAAGAGTACGCTGCCCTCATAAAATCCCTCCTTGCCCACTAGGATACCAAGTTATGGCAAGGCACATCCTGCTTCGCACTGACTGTTAGGAGCATGGAGTGTGACGAAATGGCAACTATGCTTCAGTGATTTAATTCAGCATCTATATCATATATCTGTACCAGCACTCTTATGTCGTCTGTAGCAAAGCGTAAAAAAAAAAAAAAAAAAAAAAAAAAAAAAATAGAGCAGACGTACGCCTTATTGGTAAGGCTAGTCAGACAATCTAGTTTCCTTCGCGTTGTTTATTGTGTTTCCTTTGCTTGTTCCAAAAGAATCTTGAGAGTCAGCAATTCATTTCTATTTAATAGTTGTCATGTTATTGCAGAAATGGTGTATTTGAGATAAAGCATACAGTTTAATCTGTACAACGTAATCAGGTTTTCAACATATGTTTTGAAAATTATAATAAAAATAACTGGAGACTTAATAATTTAAAATAATGTGAATAAATGTGACATAAAATGTTTGATATAATTAATATGTAATATCTTTTAGCTACAAATTTTACAATATACGGCATTTACAATATTTCATTCAGTATCTACTAGGATTTAAGAAGTTAAGATCTTTACGTATACTTTTTTAAACAAATTATTTTTGCATTCAGGGAAACTTTGTTATTAATTTGAAATGTGTTTCGAAATAGGATATTAAAACAAATTGCCCTTTTGGTAAAAATTAGATCTTTCCTTAAATACTGTTATAATTTGAGATGACATTTCTCAAAATTTCCAAAAGAAGAATTTCTACAAAATATATCGTATATGACCACAATTATAAATAAGAATGTTTTGAGTAAATTACTCCTGTCCCCTCGAAAGCAACATTTTAGCATATTTTTCTCCCAGCATACAGTGTAACCTTGGATCAAGAACGCCTTGGATCACGAACAGATAGATTTCACAAACAAATTTTACAAAGGAAAAATGTCTTAGATGACAAACTCTGTTTCGAGATTCGAAAAGGTAAACCGGCAACAAATGATACTCCAAAGTGTAGTTAATGCAGCGGTGGTCTTTAGAAGGAGAAGGTGCAAAGGCTCAGAGAACATTATTAGCCGCATAAAGCAGTAGTAAACCATAGTGTTAATAGTATTACCGCCAAAGTTTGGAAATCAATTATTCGGCAGATTATCTAGATAATCTGCTAATTAACTAGGGTGATCCGTTAAAGTGCGGAAAATTGTTTTATTTCTCAAATTGCCTAAGTAATCTGCAAATTACTTAGATAACCTGTACATTACTTGTTAGGCAGTCGTTAAAAGGAAAACAGATTTTTGCTGGAACAGCAGTAACGGTTTTGTACACTTAAAACAGCCGCCACTTGCACTTATAAATTGTTGATCGGGTAGGGTTTCAGAAAATGTCACTGACATTGTAAATGTACCGCAAATTGGTGTGCTTGTGGAAAAATCCAATTGCTATGTAATTCAAAGTATCACTAATCTTTAGATTGCAGTAATAAGTAAGTATTATTTTATCATATGTTTTGCAAATTCATTTCATTAATTGTAATAACATTTTAAACCATTTTTTTTGTGTGATAGTTTTTAACTGATTGATGATTGATTCCATCAACTAATTTGTTCATTGTTTGATTGCATTAATTTGATTTTTAGCTATCCAAAGATAAATAAATAACATTATGTTAATTTAAGCCTACAGAAACGTTGTTGTTGTTCAGCAAAGATCTTATTTTCAGTTTAACGAGAACGTACTAGGCAATCTGCAGATAAGACAGTACCGTAGTAGGTAATGTGTAAAGTAGAGGAAGAGAGAACGGAAATGAGAGAAACAAGCATCTGAACTTTAACGATTAATGTGCACATTACCTAGGTAAAGGGCGGAAAACTCTTGATTTCGTACATTAACGGAGCAAATCAGTTATTCTGCAGCTTAGCTAGGTAATGTGCACATTAACGAATTTCGCCCTTTAGCCGTAACATAAATACTTGCAATGGCAATGCAATGTTTTACTTTAGAAATACTTTCTGCTTGATATTTTTACGGAATATGATTTCCCTTTCAAACAGTAATATTTTGCACACTTGATTTCTTCACCGTTTTCAGCTTAAGATGTCAAACTTCCTTTACAGAGTTACTTAAAATGCATTTCAAGTTTTAATCTTTTTAATATTTTTAATATTCTGTTGAGAATTGTGTATATGTTAATATTGTGCATGTGTTACATTTAGTGAATTCTATCAGCTTTGTATTATGAATACATAAAGTACTCTATTCTAAGCAAATACTTGGGATCTGGAATGAATGAATTAATTTTACTTTAAATTCAATGGAAAAACTGTTTTGGATCACGAATATTTCAGCTTGGCAAACTATCTTCAGAGTCAAACTAATTTCGTCAATGGCAGTTTAGGAAGATATTACGTGCATTACACCACATTAAATCAATTTCAAATGTGTGTAACCATATTACTTCGTCCGGCGTAATACTTCTGCAGGTAAAAAATTATTTCGAGATATAAATGCATGTTAATAACTTTTTTGTTCATATGACCGTACTAACGCGCGATATGTACTGTCCTATTTTTCCATGGAATTCATATCAAATGTTTTTCGCTGTTTTTTGACAATTTAGCCTCTTCTGTAAGATTACAAATCAATGACTGTTAAACTTCGATATTCTTAGTGAAACATATTTCGATAACCCACTTTGTGGGTACGATACTAGAGATTTGTATCACGGCAAGTCAGGGTGTATCAGTATCGTGGCTTATGCTGCTCCTTTCTCCACCATTCTTTCAACTTTCAAAAAGGTTTCATGATTACTCTCTTACATGCGGAGAAACTCCAGTGGACGTCTGTGATGATCTTTCTTATTGGTTTAAAATGTCGGTAAACTCTGCTTTACCTTTGATGTGCTATGAGGTGACGCTTCCAAAATTTGGCTAAGCGCCAGATTTCTGCTGAAGATCTGCCGTTAAATTTAACTCAGCCTGTTTTGTTTAATTTTCATTTTGTAATATTAAAAAATGTGAGCTTTTAAGCTTCGCATGCTAAGACACTTTTGGCATGTGTAAGAAATTATATGACAATCCACATACTTTGAGTATGTGGTGAAGTGTTTTTGTTACTCGTTTCTAAGTATCTGAAAGCGAAATCGGGATTTAATCCAAATAAAGCTTTTCTACCTAGATACAAAGATATTTAAAGAAAACACTTTAAACCCAAGCTTCAAGTTTGATGTTTTCTTCTACTAAATGAACCTTCCTTCTACTAAATGAAGCGGATAATTGTGCTTTTCTTTTTTATTACTAGAAGAGAAAGAGAACTGAATCTCTTTACTTTAAAATAAGATTACATGTAGGAAGTTTTGTTCATGACTACTGGTTTCAGAAAAAGAGCTTTTTTGTTTACAAATATATACGCTTCAATTATTCACTTTTCTAGACAAAATGGTTTTAATGTTCAACTAAGCATGCATGGGCCAAAATTCAGCTGATTTCCTTTATTGCCCCCAATCTTTTTTTTTTTTTTTTTTTTCTAAATCGTCTTATGAGATTTTACAAAGCCTTATGACACTGTCTCACTAACGTATGTGGATAAATTTACACTAAAATATTACTACTGAATCATTTCTCAAATTAAATAATATTTGAGATGAAAGATGTAAATTTATATTTTGTAACAAATGAAAAATTCGAAGTGACAAGCATCTTATTTAACGTCCCATGAGTACATCACATATCGCCTTATTGATTCATATCTCTCCCGGCTTCACATATCTTTAAGAAAAGCCCACAAGTACTTAAAGTATGCACTAAACACTGGTCTAAAATTTATTAAATAATTTTCCTTCAGCACTGCTTTTGGTTTTACCCATGTATTAAATATATTATTCACAAGTATTATGCCGCCCAATGGGGATAGAAGTTAGAGACGCTGACTGCCGTGCCGAAGGACCCGGGTTCGAATCCCAGAGAAGGCATGAAGTTTGTAATTGTTATAGTATTTATGCATCATGGGGTACTCTAAATATGTGGCGAACTGAACAATGTGAACATACTGTCACCTGTATGGTGCGCAAGGTTCTTGCCAACGGCAGGCGGAATCTTGCACTCTTTGGCACGATGAATTTCGTGGGCTTGTTCTGATGTTAGTGTCAAACAAGTGAGATAAGTCACAACAACACGCAAGTATTATATTTATTCTAATACTTTAGAAATGGAAAGCACAGTGCTAATTCATATTATTGAAATCAGTATAACTTCTAAACTGGAATAGAGATGAACTTTAATTTTTTCTGTATTTTTGTGTTTTTTTACAATGAAAATTGATAACGCTTGGATGTCAGTTTATTGATCGAGACATTACCATTTTAAATTTTACCGTACTTATCAATAGCATACAAGATTGTGCTTCCAAATGCAAAATTTAGTCATTTTAAATTGTAGAACAAAGAAATAACTTAACGTTGTTACCTTAAAAAACTAGGCCATATCTAACTTAACTTTTATGCATGTTAAAGTGCTTAAATTCGAGTTAAGCACGCCTACGATTATCTGGATAAATATGAAAATATAAAGAATAAAAGCAAAATAATAATACAATCTGGAAGGTTTCAGATTAACGGTCACCCAAAAGGCTGATTTAAAGTTTAATATGGTTTATAAATAGATTATCAATAGAGATGGTCCAGGTGGAACAGCGGACCATTTTATAGGTACGATTTAACATGCCTTGAAAATTAGATTAAAATATTTGACAATCCAAGTAAATTCAGATGCTAGGTATAAAATTACTTTTTTTGATGACGAAAGCCGATATTTCTATGAAAGCCAGGTTTCGATATAAGCTCAGTCTTGCAGATAATGAAGTTCGGTACAAGGAATTATATCTGTACTGAAGCCACTCATTTTCACAAGCCTATAATTGATTAGATTGAAAAATAATATTTATTAAAAGCTAGAATCTTATTTCTATGTTAATTCTTTTCTGTAACTTCTATGTTAATTATTTTCTGTAACTTCTATTTTTCATTCAGTCATTACCAGTTTACAAATTATGTTGAGGGTTAAATAACGAGATAATTTGTAGTTTAGAGAGAGAGAACTGCCAACATGCCAGTAAGCTACTTGTTTTCTGAGTTATATACCATTTGTGTCGATCTGATTTTGGCGAGTGTGTTTGCAATTGTCAAATCGCAGAGGAGGAAGGTTAAATAAGAATAGTTAGATAATGAAGTTCAACCTTAAAAATGGAAACTCCAATTTTTAGGAATATTGCAAAATTAGAAAAACAGTACAAGGATGCAGGATAGTCCCAAGAAGCTATCCTGCATCCTTGTAAATCTTCCAAGAAAGTTTGCAATTCAACGTACTTCCTAAATTACATATCTTTTCAATGAGGGTTGTTATCAAGCAAAAGAGATAGCTGTCCTAAAATGCCTAAATTTTCTTAGGTTTTATTTTTTATAATTTAAATTCCAAACAGTTTGCCTTATTAGTTCTCCATGAGGCATCCACCTCTATGACCTTTTAGCATAAATGACTAAAATGAAACGTACCCATGAAACAATATTTCTCCGAATTTATTAAATACAAAATTCCACATGATTTTGTGAACAGAACTCAATGATGTGATGCAATGTTTTAATTTCGAGCATGGAATTAACAACTGAAGCAAGCACCTTCCTCAGAAAATATCAAGTATTATTTTGTTATTGCTAAACTAGTTAATATAGTTCAATTTACAATTTTCCTGAGAGCCAATGAATTCTTTGCTGAAGTTAAGTAACAGCAGTACATTGATGGATTTTTTTAAAATGATTCAACGTGTATGATGATAACTTCCTTTTATATTACAAGTTTCGATATAAATCATGAGTTCTCAAAAAGGGCAATATCCCTTTAGGAGGGATATTATAGTTCCATGGAGATGCAGCCGTCTTTTATTTATTTGTTAAGTATTTAGTTTTAGTTTATGAATATTAAAACTACGTTTATTCAGGTTTTGCTATTTATCAACGTTTTCTCTTTGAATTTATAAAGCACATTAAAAGTTAAAAATAAAATTTAAATAAATTTAAATCTAAATTTAAATGAATTTACATGCATTTTTCAAGTTTGGGAAAGGACGATGTAGAATCGGACATATTAGGGAAATTCTTTACCTTCTTCACATTTTCTACAGTTTAAAATGCTTTTATTTAAACATTTGTTATTATAGATCTAATTGAACTTCATTATCTAAGATAATCAATGTAAAATCTGTTGCGAAATATAAGTTAGATACAGCCGAGATTTCTAATTGAGCATTCGTATGAATGTATTTAAAACTTCAGCACCGAAGGATTTTTTTAAGGTTTTGATGAGAATTAATGGAATATTTTTAGGGCACATGCGATTTTACCTTTGTACAAGACTGGTTATTTTTAAATTGACGAAGTCTAATATATCAAAGATCAATAAAATGTAATTGTTTAACTAGGAAATAATGCTATAGGGAAAAACTCTCATGTGGAAATAAAGCAGCTTTTATATGAAGTATATATTTAGTGTGTTTAATTTCTACGAGGCTTTGCAAGAATTTTTACTTTTCTAAGGGAAGCTCTTGGTAAGGCTTATCATTCTCTCCTTATTTCATTTGTTCGCTTTAGAACTATATGATGACAGATTAAGTATGGGAGCACTTAAGGAGGAGCTCAAGTAGGATTGATGGATTGCAATGAAATTAATTCTGACTTAAGAATTTTCACGAAAGCTCTTAGAGCTGTAGTTGCTCACGCTGTTTACTTGTGTGATTTTAGCTTCGGCTGATTGTTGATATTTGTAAACAGAGCCTATCTGAAATGAATAGTTGCAGATAAGTGTGAGAGCTAAGTAGGGGTAAGTGCTGTACATATTGCACATCATTAGGTCCAGTTTTAGTATGTCTGCGAACTATAATCTTTTATCTATTACATATTTATTGAAGTTCCAAGTTATGATTATGTAAGGCATTTTTTTCCTTCCTTACCACGTACTTTCATGAGTGTAATTGCTCGTCCAGCTAGCAATTCTGAGGTTCGGTGTTCAAAACCTTGTCTAGCTTAATGTCTATAGTATATGCTGACGATTGGTTGGCGTTTTCTCAATGTCTTTCTAAGGTTCAAACATTAATTAAATTTTAAAAAGAAAGTAGAATGTTAGGTTCCTTTTAAGAAAAAGTATTATGTGTTTGCAAAGTATGAACACTTTTTATCGCATGCATGCGCAGTATTATTCTAAAAATCTCTTAGAGCAATATAAAATATCTGAGCATTAAATCATGATATTTATTGAATATAATCGTAAATTCTCATATTCTACATACTAGCGTAAAATGAATAACGATTTTAATCTCAGTGCAAGAAAAAAGACAACAACAAAAATTAATAATTAAACTAGATCATGACTATAAAACAAGATGTAACAACTTCATCGCTTTAGCTTAATGTCTATTAATGAAAAGTAACACTGGATTTGGCAAACCCCTTCGAATATTCCAATAGAGTCGGGCGGTGGTCAAACCGTGTAGTAACAGGCAAGTTTGACGTCCAAGGGACCACAGAGACATGATATATGCAGTACCACAACCCTGCAGAGTGGCACTGAGCCAAAATGAAGCAAACAAAAAATAAATTAATAAAAAATGCGCTAGAATAACCGCGAAAAGTGTGGACTAGCTAGAGTTCTTTTTCTTTTTCCCACTGGTGGGAGAAGGAGCTAGTAGTGGCGTGTGTTGGGAATCCGTTACGACGAGATAAGGCTTCATGTTAACATGGCCTTTTGGGCATGGTACGGCAGTTTGTCTCATGACGGTAACTGTAACTCAATGTGTCAGCGAAACAGCTCTTGTGATAACCTCGGAGCAACTTTTTTTTCTTTTGAAGTTATGTTAGGAATGCTGAGTTAACGATCGTAATTTTCAGAGACGTTTTGTTTTCGTTCTGGAAAAAAGGCTCATTAATTATTAACCGCAGTCTCACAAGGTCAGTTTGGTGCATGCATGTAGATGACTGAATTTAAAATCATAACTATTAAATTGTCGTGTACTTTCGTTCAGGATAATGAAAATTAAATGCATACCGACCATTATTTTCGAATGCTCTTTCAAAAATGTACATTTAAAAAAATTGCATTACTATATATAATGCAAGCTTGTTGCACGTGTAGAATTTTTTAACATATTTTCTTACGATTCTTTGAATTTCCTAAGCCTTATGGGATCATAGCTTTAAAAATTTACTAAAAGTAAACAAATTATAACGAGGCATTAGAAAAAGATTGCAGAAAAGCCATTTAAAAATAATTGTTTAATAATTTTGCTGCTTCACTTTTTCGTATATTGTTAAGATTTCATACGATAATTTGATTTAATCTTGTACATCATTACTTCATCATAATTTGTGTATCATTCAGTAATATTGGAAAGTGTACAAGCGAATTAAATAGTAAACTAAATTTCCGAGCTGAGTCATACTAAAGTATTCAATAGTTAGTGAAGGATGACTTCTCATCCGAAATTTGGGGTGTAGGTACGGTACCCTCAAGGTTTTGCTTTTTATACTTGTCTTCCCTCTTTTATTGAGGGTGTGATGTCGGTTTGCTCATATTGGAAAACCCTTCTTGGTAGTAAGATAGCTAAATGAGTGATAGGTTCAGGCATTCTTGATTAATTGCTACTAAGCGAGTATCCGGCCGGCAAATTGAGGGGGCGGGGGACAAAGGATTAAAAAAAAAAAAAAAAAAAACCTACAAATTTTCGATTTTTTTTATTTAAAATTTCTTTTGACTTTCTTTGATTGTTAGAATATACCAATAATAATTGTATTCGATTTGTCGAAGCAAACATATGCATTTTTCTTAAGCATGAAATATGTGCTTATATCAGATGGAAATAAAATATTGTTGTACAGTATACTGCTAATAAAATACACACTAGATATTTATTGTTTTTGACAATTCATGGTAGAAATAAATGCTTAATTTAAAGGAAGCTCTAAAAATTCTATTTTGCATTTATGAAACGCTCTCACTCAAAATTGAATATGTCATGATAAAAATTAGCTTAAATTCTTCCTCCTTCCAGCATGCCTCCATGATGTAATTGGAAGCACACTCGGTGCTTATTAGACAGGTGCAGATTCATGTCCCGGTAAAGCGATTGCTCATTTGTCATGTCTCCTGCTTCAAAATAACGTAATTACTCTAAGTGGCGAAATAACTGAAAGGTGGTAGATGATAATTCGTCACCACCAGGAATTCGCGATTGGGTCCACTAATCCCCAGTCGCCCTTTAAAAAAGAGAGTACATAAGGTATTTTTCCCTTCCTTCCAATATGCCTTCGTGGTGTAACGGTAGCACACTCGGCGACTATCCGAGAGGCCCAGGTTAGAGTCCGGCGAGGGCATTGCGCATTTTTCCTAACTCCTGCTCAAAATAACCTATTAACTACAACGTTATTGTGAATACGTTCGTAATTAGTAGTACCCGACTGAAAAATGTTTTAACTCTTTCGCATCGAGAGACTACCAGATCTGTTTTCATCAAACATCGAAAACGCCCGTGTTTACGAATTTGTCTTGGAATGGTTTTCCTTCCCTCCCCCCTGCCTTATAGCTACAGCATTAACAATAACTTACTTAAGTGAAATGACTGTTTCTCTCATGGAGGTAGGAAAGGAACGAGGGGCCAATCGACACTAGAAATAAGCACTGCTTTGAAGCTTGGGTCCCCAGATGGGGTGTTCTTTGTTTACATTTAGAAGCTCGCTTGACAGGATTCTGATAATATTTCGACACACGACAGTTCCATACAAATCGAAAAAGGGACACTTTCGCATGAAAGAAACATTCATAGTGTGATGGATAATAGCAATTTGTATAGTTTAGTGATATTTATGCAAAAATCACATCTTGGTTATTTTTCGCTAACTAACAACAGCGATTTTGATTATGAATTTGTTTTATAAAATTCTAAGCTGTTGAACTACAAAAATATAGATTTTAAGAAAAATGTTATGCTTAAAGAATGAAAAATACCTTACGGTACATTTAAAATTGTATATGTCTTTCGATACCCTTGATAGAGTATTCGCTACTTTTTTTTTTTATTTTCCAAACTCCAAAATGTTTTAAATAAAACAAATTTTTTTCACATCCATATGTTATTGTTGCATATTATTGCAAAAACCATGTATCTGCCTTTGACAAAATACATAAATATTCATTAAATTATTTATAAATGTATTTGAAACGAAGAATTTATTCACTTATAAACAACTGTGAAAGTACTGTGAAGAAATCTAATTATTAAATGTATCTAATTTATAATAATTATAAATGTTATCTAAATATATAATAACCTTAATATTGAATTGTAAACATAAATTGAAATCCTGTTGACAAATACGTTATAAAACTATTTAAGCAAGAATTGTTCGTATTGGAGAGCAATCTGTTAAAAGGTATTGTAAAGCAAATGCTATGAGATGCGCACTTAAGAACGTAATAAAGAGTTTTGGATTATGTATTGTTGAAATGAAAGGGTAAAAACAAATCTGATAAGTATAATTAAAAGAATTATTCCCCTTACATTTTATAATAACTCAGTTACAAGTTTTAAATAATACTTAAAGAAAAACTTATTCTATTCCCTTTCAGAAATGTTCAGAGAAAGTCAAGTACTATTTAAAGTATTTCGCTAATTCCTATAAATTCTCTAATTTAAAATGAACCGAATAGAGCATTCATTATAAATTGACTTACATTTTTCGATTTAAAAGATGCCTCAGAAGCCAAAAAATCATGTCATATTTAAGAAAGTAATTTAGGAAGAAGCTCTATAAATAGAAAAGCAATAATGCATAATTTTAATATTAATAATACAATAAACTTTGATTTTAATTTTTGTACCTTAACCGAATAAAATCGAATTACTTTAATTTTTTTCTAATGTAATTAACGAAAACTTGTGAAAATATTTCATTCAAATTAAACCATTCTGAAAAAACTGTCCTGTGAAAAGTATAGCATTTAATTCCGTTCAGAATGAAATGTTGTTTAAATATATGTTGTTTTCACATACTTAAGGCTCTGAAGTGTTGTAGAAAAAGAAAAGATATACATTTATATGTATATTTACGACGTAATTACAAAATATTTACATCCGAACGCGTCAAATCCCATTGAACTCAATGGTAAATGACCCAATGTTTTGGTCATTACGTAGGGATCGCCGGTGCTTCAGAGCAGGGTACGGGAGAAACTTGTTTAGGGCGACTCCATCTTACTTCCTACCTCCATGGTTTCTCTCATGGGGGTTTTTCAGCGGTTTCATCCATTGTGTGCAGTTTCACCTTAGAGCCGGATTGCACCTGCGAACGTTAATAGCTTTTCGTATGTCTCCGTTAGTTGCTTCAAAAGAATGATTGTCATATCTCTTAACAACTCGCTAAACCAATGAACCATACACTAACGTGGAGGGGGAAAGCACTAGGTAGAAAATAAACGAGGAGTTGGGGCGGTTTGCCGTTGCCTGAATGAACGGGCGACTTCGATGCGAAAGAGTTAAACGAATAATGCCTGTAGGGGGTGTTATAATACAATCTTATGTATGATATACATTAGAAACTATGCTATGCTTGTATTTTAAAGTGCTGAAAGAGTATAAAATTATGTTCCTTTGAATTTATTGAAATTGTCACTGATAGCAAGTTTTTTGCATCAACTATTTTTTTCCGTTTTCATGCAGAAATTATATATACCTTTAAGACAAAATACCAGATTATAAAGAAAGTAGCTGAAAAATCACTTGCAAAACATATATATTTAGATCTTTCTGATTATCCTCAGTTTCAATATCCTTTGTGTTGGCACATTTTCGTGTTTACATGCGACAAAGAAAGGGGTACTTAAATTATTTTCCTCCCATCCGTCAAAGAATTTCTTGTTTCATATAAATGGGTTTTTATTATTGTTATGGTATTTGAACAGAATATACCTTCGAAGATAGCCAAAGAAACATCTTTCGGCAGTCCACAAAGTCACCAATGATTTGGTACTTTTCCGTAGGGGGTGCGGATAATGAGAAAGTACCTCTAATTTCTCAGTAGACATCCGAGAAAATTTTGATGTGTATGCAATAACTGAAAAATCGCATCTCGATAAATGTGTAACGAACAAAATGTGAGAAAATTTCTTCAAGGTATTGTTTAACGTCGCTAACATTATTTTCATCAAAAATAAAATGGAACAGTAATCGAAAGTTATGATAATATAATGGTATAAATCCACAGTATAAAGTTAAGATTTCTAAATTCAGTCCCTTTAATCTTCGCTGGGTCATTAAAACATCTGGATGGATGTCTTTGGCTTAAAAGAACACCATGATCATTGATCTACATCGAAATCTCCCCTCACATTGAGTCAGTGCTAAATATAGTCGTTGTAACTGTAGGCTATACGGTAAGCTGATAGGAATTCATCGTTTATGCTCATCGTTTAATGTTCTAGAATCATCTTTCATGAAGTGGAGCTTCATGCCTTGCTGATATTTTGTGACAGTTGTCGCTATTTAATTTGAGATTTTGTTTATTTTTTATTTTGTTCCTGTTTGTTACTTACTCTGAGAAATATCAAAGTACACTTGGACAAATTTCAAGTGTACACCAACTGTCGAAAATGGAGTACTAATGTTGCTAGAGAATCTTGAAAATTTTTGCAATTTTAGGTAATATTGCAGTAGGCAGTATCATCAGCAGCGCATATTTGTTTACTTCTCTGAGTTGTACATTTTTGCGTGCATCAAACTAACCACGTACATCCATGGGAAATTTCATGCATTAATCATCGAAAATACTGCATTAGATAAAACTATAAATGTTTTTCTTAATTTTTCAATTGCTTTTGCAGCCTTTATAATATGAAAATATACATACTATTATCGTACTCCAGCAAATAACACTGTTATCATATAGAATTACTATGTTTGATTACCATGTATGCTAAATTAAATGTTAACAGATATTACGCTCTCTATCACCTGTTTAGTAGGGCTCACCACCCGGATTTCTTACTCAGACGCATTCTAGCTGTTGCGCTATTTACATATATCGTCAACACATTTTCCAAAACAGTGTTATTTATAACCTAATGCATTTATAAGATTTATAGTTGATATTATTTCTCTCTTCACTAAAATTTCACTTCAGTATATCTTAGACTATCAGCTGCGGAATGAAAGTATTATTACGAATTTCGTACATAGACAGACGATTTTAGAGTAATTATATGTTAAATTGTTGTATTTTGCTGCGTAATGTAATGCGAAAACTCTTAAGAGAAAAGAAGTTAAGCCAGAAAAGTAAGAATACAGAGACAAGTCCATTTAACATTGAGTAAATGGGTATATCGGTAGATTGGCGAGATATCGCCAAGTTTACAACGGTTTGGCGACTTATTTTGTGAACAAATATGACGAGAAATCGCTATAAGTTGACAAACTTGCTGACCATTTGTCGACCTTTTTCTCCGGTCCCTCAGATCGGTTTTGAGTTTTTTTCCCTGGAAGAATGCTGTTGTATTATATTGCCTTCATTGTACCAAAACACCGTAATAGGTATTGTAATTGAATAAATTTTATTGATCATTATTATTACGTGTAACCGTAATTTGACCCTTATATTGCCTTCTAGTAATTTCGAGAAGTAGAAAGTACTATAAATATCTCGGCTGCCGGTTGAAAACTATATTATATGGCCGGAGAGAGAGAGCATTTGCTCTTAGTTGCTTAGTTATTGTTGTTGCGATTTGTTAGTTCCGCGTGAACTGAGATATAGCCAAGTTAGCTTCTCTTTAGATGCGTTTTGCATTGCGTTGTGTTTAACGTTCTCAATAGTTTGATCCGTAACTACTGATTGTACTCTGTGATACTGTGAACGCCTGTAAGAGTTTTTCTGCGGAAAATTCCATAACTATTGAGTGTTTATTTTGATAAAATAAATTTTATTAACCTATCATCTGACGTATAAGAATTCAATCTATTACGAACCCAGTACGCACGCAACATTATGATTACTTGCAAAGAAAAATAAAGTGAGTCACATATTCTGAAGATAAAAGAATAGGCTTAGAATTTTCAGTTAGAAAGGCACTCGTAGAAATATAGAGTAACTATTCGAATATATAATTATTCATTCGCATAAAAAACGCATCTTGTACATTATATGGCTTCGTACACAAATTATTAATAGTTGAATTATCAGAAGCTATTCTTTCGTCAGCTGTCCCTTCATATTCTACCTAATTTTCCTTTTACAAAATTTTATACATAATATTTTATACATGTAGATAATGCGTTACAGGCAGTATAATCTTACAGTAAAACGATAGCAAAAAAGACTGCAGTGCGATGAAAAATACCACGCTATACAGAAATTACTTTTCAGTCTTAGAAATACATTTCCGAATGACATTTAAACCACCGCCAGGTAATCCTTTCACATTTTAAGATGCCTGTCTTCAGAAATATTTCACCAGTGTGCAGAGTAAATGAGATTTATGCATGTACTTGGAAATAGGTCTTGGTACATTTTAGAGAATTTGTAAATTGTTGAAACAAATAATGCATTTTCCAGTTATTTTAATTCTTTTTCAAGTATATGGATAATCTATGTCAAACAAGACACATTAACAGTTTGATATGAAACAGAACAAGTGATTAAGATACTATTTAATTATCATGCGAGTTCGCTGCTTGCGCAAATGTTTTCGCTTTCTATAGTACATTCCTTTTAAACTCCCAAACATTAGATTTCGCACGTCAGTAACGGGATACCGTCAGAAGCATTGCCAAGAAATGTAATTAAATTTCCTGCTAGCTGTTTCATTACGGACAAGAGTGCATCACGGTGTGCAAACCTCGCATCCCTTTACCCTGACGACGGTGAAGGTCATTGAAATCTCAGATGAGAGGTTACTGTTATAGGAATAATGGTTTATGTTCAACGAAATAGGATCTGTGGTAATGTAGTGCTTACGAGAACTGCTATCTTTCGTCATCTATAAAACGTAATGTCTTCTCACAGAATGTCTTTCATTACTGCTCACAAATCATATACATTATTCACCAAACAAACAAAATATCAGATTCAAGTGAACTATTGCAAGTTCTTCCAGAAATGGGGATTTAAATGTGACTGCTTAAATTTATCTTATATCGCAATCAACTGCTAGAATGTTAAGGAAGTTTTGTCAGACAGAACAATGATTAAAGACATCAAAGACCCTAATAGACAGAATATGTTGTGGAGACTTTAAGTTATTTTGAAGCAAAACAAGTGAAAAATGAGCAATGTCTTCGACGGGACTCGATCCTGGACCTCTCGAATACATACCGAGTGTGCTATCGTTACACCAGGGAGGCATGCAGAAAGCAGGAAGAAAATACTTATAATGTAACTAAAAACACAAAGTCAAGAGAACTGATTATCGTCGTTTTGTATCCACAATGAATCTTCTCCCTGTGACGTTCATCGTAGACCTTTACTTCTGAACCTTAACAGCACAACTAGGAACGTAAATAAACATTGTTATTTATGATTATAATAGCATCTTGCAAGACGATTGCTCGCTGATACCAGACAGACCATTAAATATTGCAGCAGCAAAACGTTTTATTTCTTTCTCAAATTAAATTTACTATATAAATCAAACTGTTCAATTTCTTGTTCTGATCGTAGAAGCAAAATTATTTTTTATCAAACTTAGTAATTTGTTACATAAATAGAAGTGTTACATTTCTCGTTCTTATTATCACAACAAAATTATTTTTATGAAAAAGTAACTAATAGTTAATTCAACGTAGTTTGTTTGCTTTTATATTTTACTGACTATCGATGAATAACACGAGAGGTATTTTTTCAAAGACTTTCTCTTATCACACAAATTGCCTCAGAGTATGAAACAACTTTATTTAAACGAGTCATCACATGTCAGCTCTATGTGTACTAACTTTCTCAATTTCTGTCTGAGTAGGTATAATATATCAATGTTTATATATTATTGTTATTTACCCCTAAGAATTTAAAGTTAACATTTCAGTTTATCCCTACAGTCTTTATACACATATAGTTATTTCAGATCTTCAGCTGTGATAGTATAGATGCAGTTGATATGCAGATGCGTAAATAAGTAGTTACAGGATCTGTATTAATAAAGAAATAGTTATAGGAGTTGCGGTAGTCGCATTGCTTTTTCCAGAAATAAAACGCTGATTCAGCACTTTTTTTTCTGGGCATATCAATTCTTGATACAAATTACACAGTATAATGAGCCACAATCTCTGAGCCTGTTCTTGATCAGATTTGTAGTATCATTTCAAATTGTTATGGCAGTGCAACTCATGAAAGAGCTGCAAGCAGCGATATGTACGCAGGACAGCAAGCGAGAGTGGGAAGGCGACATATCTGAGAGGAAATCTCCGTTTAAAAGGATTTAATTTCAGTTTAGCTTTCTTATGAGTGCTTCGTATTTTAATTCCTAAATGCGAACTTATTTCTGGCTGAAACGTTAAGTACATGTGTATGTAATCAGCATTATATAAGACTAATTTTGAAATGGCGCATTTTAAAGAGAAGCAATTACTATTTTCAGGATGGTAGGAGAAACTAACGAAATTTAAATATTGAGTTGGAGGAGTGCTGCTAATACAAATTAGAATTTTGATTTACATAGTTTTATCTTACTCTCTCTCTCCCGCATAATTATTCTTAGATTATGAAAGGTTGTTTCAATATGCTTACAAATGAGATAAATTAGAAATAAATAAATAAATGATAACTTTTTATAGTTTACGAACAGACTAAATGATGATAATGATATTTCTGCTGGTCTTACATAATGCGACGGATAAATAGTTTAATACGTATTGGGTGTTAAGATATTCCCAAACAAAATTCATAGCTTAAAATTTTGTAAAGTAATACGTTGTTATTTAAATAACATGTCTGTTAATCCTCTTTATACTTAATTCTCAGTTTTATTAAAATAACTATATTAGTATACCTACACATCACACTTCTACTTCTAAACTACAGGTAATTTGAACAGGGAAAATCAGCTACGTAAATTTAAACTGAGCTTCACTGATTATAGCTTTCTGTAGATCAGGGTTTCTTAAACTGTGGGTCGCGACTCCCAAGGGCATCAAGGGACCTGCAGCAGGGAATCGCCAAAAGTTTTAGCAGTTTTGATATTTCTTTAACTTATTATAATAAGTTTACAATTACCAAATGATTTTTACACAATGTATTTGAAAATAGATAAAGATAAGACAATACAGACAAAGAAAAACACGAAAACGTTTCGACGCATTCTTTTTATAATATAAACATTCTTTTTCTTTGCTTTGCACGTGACGCTGTCATTTCGTCTGTTACTTATTAAAAATTTGCACATTGTTCTGTGTCTTAAAATTAGAAATTAAAGTTAATGACCTAAAACTGCAATAGTATATTACAGTACAAGTGAAAAAATTGACAGTTTCACTCACGCGCGTGACGGATTTGTGCAATACTTATGGGGTCCCACAAAATTTTTGTAAATATTATGAGGCCCTGGGGGTTCGCGAAAATATCTCAGTGATAAAAAGGTGTCGCGACTGAAAACAGTTTAAGAAACCTTGCTGTAGATGATCAAAATTTTCCGAACTCATGTAGTCGTTTAGAGATCTCACTGTAACATAAAATAATTATAATCAAGGAATTCAACTTAATGTATGCTATAAAAATAACAGAAGAAGCTGTTAAGTTATTTTATAATTCAAATGGTATGAATATGTTTATGTAATCTGTCTATTTAATTAACATGAATTTAAAAATTCAGATTTAACTGAAGAATTCTTTGGGTATAATTGACTATCATTTCAATGTAAACAGAATTTCGTCATTTAGAAATATGTAAAAACTTGGTTATTTTTAAAGTAGACTGAAATATTAAGATTTAATTTCCTAATTTCTTGTAAGCTTAATATTGACTTCTAAACTGAAAATTTCAGATTAAAATCTACCGTCTCAAAGAATTACGATACAAATTTTAGCATAAGTTAAAATAATTTAAAATTAGAAAATATTTTATTTAAATGATATAGAATATTTTTAAGAATGAAAGGAAATTACAATTTGATCTTTGTATACGAATTTCACGTTAATACCTTAATTTTATAGTTAACGGAATGTCAAACTATATAGTTAAAAAAGTTAACCAATTTAAGCTAAGCAGTAGAATATCAAAATTTATTTAAGAGTCAGTACTTCAGAAATTATAGAAAAGATGTTAGCAAACTAAAGGGAGTTAAGTATGATGTCTACCACTTGTTTTATTAACCTTTCAATTCAGTGAGCATGAAAGTATCTTGAAACTAGACTGCAAGATATCGTTTTCAGGCTACGAAAATTAATTTTCTAGCTAAAGTTTCTTTGCGTTAGACACACTTTTCTTTCCAAAGTATTTATTATCGCCAAATTGAAGGATTAGCTGTGGGTAATTTCCTTATTCCAGAATTTGCTGATATTTACCTACACTACCTTCAGGTCGAATTACTTGAAATACTAAGGATTAGTTATGGGTAATCTCCTTACTCCAGTACTTGCAGATACTTACCAGGACTACCTTCAGGTCAAATCATTTGAATTACTAACTTTTCAGTTTGGCTTCGCTATATTGATGGCATATTACGCTTTTGACGGTAGCAGAAATTTAATCAAGATTTTATCCATTATAAATTAAATTTCTATCCTTCCAAATTCCCTTTTGAAATGGAATCTGATATTCTAATCAACTGCGATTAGCATTGCTTTTTAACGCAAATATTTTACGGTACTATTCCGCTTTGAGGACCGTAAAAAATTGCAGCGAAAATGTATGCGCAAAAGCGCCAAATCTAGCAAACGCGCCCATTTAACAGCGCGCCAAATCTAGCGTACACGCTGATTTCAGATTGCGTAAGTTTATATAGTTCCATATTTCTTAAGACTCCATTGAAATACTAGTTTAATTTTTTAATCCTTTTTTGATATCCTATGGATTTAACAATTTAGGAATTTGCCATGACGCATCTGCAATAGAATTTTGGGTAAAATGCAGAATCACCCATTGCTCGACGCGCTTTTAGGAATTGCACATACTCGGTATTTATGTACACATCGACCTATTTTCATTAAAAAACAAAATCCCAGAATTGCACAAAAATGGCACTGTGCACACCCTTGACTTTATCTATGAACACATCGACCTATTTGCACTTAAAAAGTAAAAGAAAATTGACAAAAATCCAATTGTTTTTACCCTTGTAAAAAGCTGCAAACAAATAAGTGGGCGATTCTGAACTTTACCGAGAATTCTTTCAAAGAAAAGGCATCATTCATTATAGAAAATTGTGTTTGAACAACCAACGAGATGGAATTATGCGTTAGCGAACTCGGTAGCGAAATAACGATGCAGGCATCCATTCAGTTATGTTTAGTAATTTTTATATAAATTATAATAATGATCTGAAATAATTATTTAATCTTATGCTTCCATTCAGTCATGTTTAGCATTTTCATATAAATTATAATAATAAAAATGTAATATATGAAATTAACCTTTCATCTAAATTAGAACATCAATCTTAGATACTTATTTACTGTTATACTTCCTTTCTTGCATTAGGGTTGCCTCAATTATTTTTGGCGGCACTGGCATCAACAATAGTTTGGCGATCTTTTACGGCCCTCAAAACCGAATTGTACCTATTTTACTTTTTGCCAACTCATACGAAATCAAGCCTCCTTGCTAAACCTAAAAGGTTTTTCCGCTCATGTATAGTCATGTTCTGAATAGGTTACTTCTGAGATATTTAAAAATATTCGCAATTTGTTATATATAATGTAATAGTATTACTGATATAAGCTATATCAAATGAATATTTGAAATCATGATTTTGCAATAAAAATAAAACTGGATCATTTGGTTCAAGATATATTAAGGGAAAATTTCAAATATTATGTGAGGGCTCGCCTAGCTGTCTTGTTGTTGTTATCTCATGTTTCTGACTATCGTGGCAAGGAATGCAACACTACGCCTGTTGTTGACAAGAGCCTTGAGCACCGTACAGGTGACAGGACGACTTTGATCGGTTCCGCTTCCAGTTTTGATGGAAAGTACTCTGGAGGGAGGAGTCCGAGAGTCTCCCACACCTCTTATCACTAAACTCTCTAGAGGACATTCGGCTTGCCGCATATTTAGAGTGCCCCTATGCTGCACGGACACTTTACGCTTGCAAACATCTGCGCCTTCTATGGGATTTGCACCTGGGCCCTTCTGTACGGGAGTTAGAGTTTCTAACCACTGTTCCGGTTGAGCGGCAGTGGTTGATCTGTAAAAGCCACTAAACAGTGGTAGTTCGGTTCAGGGCGTATGTCCCTGCGAACAGTTCTTCTGCATGCGCGTTTTCGTGGTTTTCCCTTTTTCTCTATGTGTAATACGGATACGAGCCAGTTTCTCTCAAGCAGTCCTGCACTGGTTATTTCGCCTTACACTGCAGTGCCAAATGGCGGAGTACGCAATAAATATAAATAATAAATCCCAGTTTGAGCGATGGCACAGAACTGTGATATCAAATTATCGAAAAAGATTGCAGATAAATCATTGTCGCGAACATACAATAAGAAACTTCATTGATTCAGTGGTGCAATAATAAGCGTAATGAAAATCGGCTAATAATAGACTTCTAGGTAGATGGGAGAGAAACACTCTCCGGAAAAATTACTAATTGTAAAATTGAAGTTTCTTCTCTATTATTATTATTATTATTATTATTATTATTATTATTATTATTATTATTATTATTATTATTATTATTATTATTATTATTATTATTGCCACTACTACGGACACCCGTGCTTGAAACTAAAGAACCTTAAAAGATTATATTAGATAAAGAGAGATACAAAAATATAAGAAGGATAAAGATATAAGATAATATTAAAATTATTTTTTTTCTCCTACTTAGGTGCGAGAAGGAAATTCGACATTTAAGGAGATTATATGATACAGTTTTTCATTTATATATTTATATGTAATTACAAATTTAGAGGAAAAATCTACCATATAATTATGTTTAGTAATTTTTGCATCTTTCTGTTTTAATAATCAAATTAAGTAATTACATTCAAACATATGCTCTAATTTCTAAATTAAATTTTAAAAGGTGATTAATTGCATGAAGCTAATTCTGTGAATGGAAGTACACCAAAAATAAAAAGAACCTAAGAATTAAAGGCAGTCCTTTCTTGTGAGCTTTTTAGGAAGTGGACAGTGCATCCAACGTAGAAATAAAAGATCTCGAGCTAATTGTAAAATTATTGCTCATTTCCAAGCTTAATATGACAGTACCTGTAATTTTACAGTAGTTAATAATTTTAAATTTCATTTTCGAAATTTGAGCATTAAGTTTAGTTTACTATCGCGTTTTTTTCACCGGATCAGACTTAGTATTATTATTTTAAACAATAATCTTATACTTCCCTTAGATTTAATTTACCAGTTTCAAGGACTAATTATTACTCAGGAAAATATAATTAATAATCTCATTTGGGAAAATAATTAAAATATTTCAGTCATTATACTAAAGTGATTCAAGTCATGACATCTTTATTTTTTTTATATATTGATCGGTAAATGTGATTTGATAACCTTTAGCTGACTTTTTCCTCTTAATATTGTAGGAGATTTTATAATCCTTTTCTAAAAGGGAAGCCTGAATTTTAGAAGAAATATGAATGAATCTTAGTTTGAATGTAATGGTCATTTAACAGCCAAACTTCACATAATGCAATTTTTTTTATTTAGATTTAATTTTAAAGGTTCAGTTACGTGTGCATATATGTTGCGATTCAATGTGATAGTAAATACCTCAGCAGGTTCAAGACTTTAGATTATTTTGGAAGTTTTGTACAGTCAATTTAATGTTGCTTTCGTTATTAGCTGTACGTATACACATAACTGGTTTTACGTTTACAGTAATTTTATGTTACCCATATAAAGATAATTGGTGTAACATAAATTAGAAATTAGTCCGGAACTAGATTTAAATACCAAATACGATTGTCTCTAGGTTAGTTATTGAAATACGGCAAAGCATATGAAGACTTCTGCCTAAGAGGAAGGATACCTTTGGGGAGGGTTTTCTAAGGAAAAGTGACTCATATTCATGTTATTGAAGGGAAAGCCCCCGAAAACTATCCACGCAGACAGATCATTCCTCTGGGATCAAGCCCGGGCAGAATACCCAGTAATTTCCAATCTTAAACACTCTGCCACTGGCAAAGCGCAATTTTCTTATAATATTCTGCAGTTATTCAGTTCAAATATTAAATCAATTTTTAATTATTGCTGAGATCAAAAAATCTCAAAAAATAAGTCTTTGGTTATTCGACAATGATAAAACTGTCAAGTGTATACTGGATATTTTTGTAGCGACTTTTTGTAAGGCTTTCTAAGACTTTTTTACTCTTTGTGAGACTATTCATGCTATTGTTGCACATGATATGATCACGAGGAACCAGTAACCGTGGAAACCGAAAGCAGAATAAGGAGATGATCAGGTTCCACGGTAATTCTTCGACAACACTTGAGATCTAATTTCAAGGAATAAAACACCGTTCATGCATGTTTTGCGCGGTATAATAGTAGCGAGACGCCTGAAAAGGAATTGGATGAAGCACTGAAATAGATTGGAGAGTATTGTAGTCCAGCTGCCCTCTAGTTCGTAAATATGATGGTGAGATTAGAGGATGAACAGACCGAAGCCAAGCGTCGCTTAGATGTACGACGGGTCCAAACTTGTGTACATTGAGTACATGCTTTGAAGGCATGTATTCCATTCTCATTGTTAAATAAACAATCCCGTCGAAACTTGTAACCAATAGTGGGCTTGTAACCAATTGTACGCTTGATAGAGAGCATAATTCAAGTGAGACAACAAGCGCGTTGTGGGATATAGATGACAAATCAGCAGTTCATTGCAGCCTGAATTTGAATTGAATTCTTGCCAGCATGATAAGAGATCTCAATTGGGGGGTAGGGAGCGGTATGCACGTAAAATTGCCCAGAAAGTTATACCACCGCCAGTCCTCTGTGCAGTGTCAATGACACGAAAGTATACAGTACTTCGTTAACTCTGTAATCTGCTTGCAGAAGCTGGAATCTCGATTCCTTAGACTAGATGACACATTTTCAGCGTTCTATTCGCAACAATTGCTGATGTCTTCGCGTTAGCAGTGATATACAGGATGACTGTTATAACGGAGTTGTGGCCTTTGCTGATGAATATTCCTTCTGCAGGCGCTAGACAAAGTACCTGTACTAAAATCTGTTCGCATTCTATCGTAAATTTGTGTTTCTTGCCATTGATGCTACACGGCAAAATGTCCAAGCATCTCTAGCAACATTCGCGGCTTAAAACTTTGTATCATTCAAACAGAGCGCCAATAATTTGCCCACGATAAAACTCGCTTAGATCGCTGTCTTTACTCATCCTAACAATCTTAGGTGCACCCATCGAAATTCTGAAATTTATACTTTACCGGCACTGACTACAGCCTGCAGCTAGCAAATCTTCGATTCCCTTTATGATCATTTACATAGTCTCATTACAGAGGTCTATAATAAATTGCCTTTTCTGTGCTTAAATCTTCAAGTTATGGAATGCAAAGTGCTTCTTTCTTTGCTAATAATGTTTCTAGCAACGATATATTATAGAAAATACTAGTACATCCAATACGCCCTAAGATTCACAGCCTGGTAGTAATGAGTGGAATTTTATCTCCTGCTGCCCGATTAGATATATGGTGGAACTTCAGATACAGTGAGTAATAAATTCACAAAGGTTTAATTCAACAATACAATACCTGTGAGATCTGCTGAAATACAAACTGCGAATTAACTATATTGAAAGGGGAAACAGTGGGCAGACATTTTGTCAATAACTAAGCCGTTTATTGACCGAAACATTAAAAATGATCCTTCAAGCATATGCAGATGCAGCTATGACTTGTAACATTATTTTCAAATAGTACAAATTATTTTCTTGGGCAGTGAATCTATTGAAGATGAAATGCGCACAAGACAATCGATGTTGGTCAGAACCAGAGAAACAACTTGCAGTGTGCTACTTACTTGATCTGAAATTTAGTCTTACGTAACTGATAAAATTACAGAAGCATCATGAATCAGCTTCTTCTTCATGATAGTAATAATGAGGGTCACTCTGTTTTTGTGAGGTTAAAAATATGGAATTTGTTCATCCTCATACAGCCCAATATCATCTCTTGCGGAATTCTTCCTGCTTGATGGTTTGAGCAACTGTACCGAATAACGTTTTGCTGTGAGAGGAAATAATCACTACAGCTACGAAGACCATACTGTTAATTATAATTGTGAATTTCACGTTTCCTACTACTAATTTTATCGGCGATGTTCCATTGTAGCCATTAGATAATTTTTCCAAAATGCATATGCATAACAAGAAAGGAGTACCATATATGTGTTGAAAAACACATGCCATGTAAAAACTTTATTATTAGAAACATATTTATCACACTTATTGTGCACAACACATTTAGGAAAAATTGAAAATAAAATACAGTTTTCAATAATTAAATCTCTTACGTTAGTGAGTAATGCATTTCTCTAAAAATGAGGATAAATAAAAGAGTTTTTACATTGTTTAATCGCAAAATATGCTTCTCATATATTTGATATTCGCTTGTAACCAATAAGATTACTTTTAGGAATGGCATAATAGTTGAAAATCCTAACACCTCTTTTAGACACTGTGGCTTGAAACTCGTATTCGTATAAAATCTTCGAGGCGTTATGGTTTGATACTACGTATCAGCTAAACATCAGACAGTCATACATACTAATTTTATCGAAAGTTTTTAAGGCGTTTATAAGAAAAAGGCCTTATATATAAGATTACTTTTCATAAATAAGCTTCATATGTTTAATGTGATTATATAGTCAGAGATGATTATATAGTCTGAATATCATATCTTAAGGTAAACTGTAAATAGTTTTCTCATAGCAGAAATCTAAATGATGAAACATTAACCATCTACGTATAAGAAGAGCACAGTTTTCAGAGCATTTGGAGAAGGTAGAATCTTCATCTTACACTCAGTTCAGTAAAGTATTTGTCCCCTTTCCTATCGAAAAACTTTGACAGTTCGGGAATATAATTTGCTGTAACAAGTTTACTTTTAGGAATGGCATAATTAATTTTATAAGAGAAGTACTTGCAACTATTGGAACTTAAGCATGCTCGCATTGATTCTAATGGAAAATTACTAGGATTAAAAGGTGGAATCATAACATAAATTTCTAGAGTCATTAATTAATAATGATGAAATCGAAATCTTTTGTCATTTGTTTTGTGACTTACATCGTTCTACCACCGAGAGATTTCGTTGCATCTACATGTCGATGCCGAATCTCATTGCCATGGCGATTGATTGCATTCTGCTGACTCATTAATTACGGCCGAAGATCCCCCTCGTCCCCTTTTTTATTGATTATACAAGTACGCGGCCCCCTTGTTCTTACCCTTCTCTTCCCCCTTACAGATTAGGCACAGAATAGGGTGGAGTCGACTATGTCACCCGAGTTGACAGGGAAGGCTACGCAAAAATAAAAGGAGACACACCAGTCCCAAAATGGAAATGAAGGATTGGGCCGGGGTAGCCAATTACGTTGATTGTATTAATGACTTGGTAGGACTGATTATTTTTATTTATTGCTTAGACTTATTGAGATGGACGGGTGGATGACAGCTTACCATCAACGATGTCTTCCTCATGCATTTATGGAATTTTTTTTGTTACTTAGGGGATGCTTTTCTGGTTTATTTATATAAATAAGCACGTGTTTCAAATAAGAGAGTTCTTTGTAATAGGATTATTCGAAAAATATAGTTTATGAATATTTTTTTTTTTCAATTTTGGTTTAAATTTCACCATTCTTCTTAGAAAATATTAACCTAGCTACAATTTACTAGTAGGATAAATTAACTAAGTGAATTAAGACTACATTTCTAAGTATATGATTAATTATCCGTTTGAAGTCAAAAGTAAAGAGGAATAATTTTCTACAGAATCATTAGATAAACATTACGGATGAAACATACATATTTGGGAGAAATAAATATTAAATTTTCAACAATTAAATTAATATTTTTAAATGTTAAAATTTAAAAATAGGCATAAAAGCAGCCTTTAATTAATATACATATTTAGTAAAACTCTATTGACTTCAAGAAGATCAGATATAGGTCTATCTTCTTTTCAAGCTCCTTTTATGTTTCTAAACACGTTTTTAAATTAATTTTGGCATATCTTAACATTTGTTTTTTATATCATTCAACTGAACGAATTTTCAACATGATTTTTCTTACCTAAATGAGATCGTATAAAATTTTGATCCTTTAGATACGGTACGAATAATTTGCATAAAAGTACTTTCATTTGGATTTTTTTATCCAAGATGCCAGCTTTTTCGTGATACTATTTTTTTTTTTTTTTTTTTTTTTTTTTTGACAGAGATGTCGGGCATGCAGATTTAAAAGAAAGTAAATTGAAAGGTATTGAATATGTCATTGCAAAAAAAAAAAAAAAAAACATTCTATAGAACGGTATTCACTTAATCAAGGATACGCTATTTATATGTGGAATTATTCCCCATATCCTTTTAGTTAAGAAGCATTAGAACTTTAAATTCTGAAATCAAATATTGTATTTTAGTGGAGTGAATTATGTTGGAAAAGAAACTGATATTCTTTATGATAATTCCAACTGCCAAAGGATCCTTCGGGATTCAAATCCCTTTGGACTAATAAAAAAAAAGAAAAAAAAAAAAAAAAAAGAAAAAAAAATCTGAAACGTTTCAGGTTTTCAATTACGCCCAAAAAGGCGGTTTTTAGTCCAAAGGGATTTGAATCCCGAAGGACTATTAGTTTCGTTTTGGCATTTTGCGTCGGACTCATAAATGTCGGTTCACTTTTCAAACTGTTGCCACAAAATGTTAGAGTCCTGCATTATATTTGAAGAAATTAAATAATGAAAAATCTGCATAAATGTATGTATATTTCTCGTATTGTGATAAAACAACGGTACATAGAGTCATCGAATTTTGAATAACGTAATCCTCCAACGAATATGAGCATGTGGAAGACCAAATTTGAAATTTGAAATTTGTTTTATGATCGATTTCCTATTTTTTAAAACTTTGACGAATTTTTGATTAACAAACTCAAGGATTTAAAAGCGAGCAATGTCAACGTTGTGCAGAAAAAAAATTTTTATCTCCAGCGCGTGGGTCTCTGTATCGGAAATTCTAAAGATATGCTCGTTTTAAAACTATTTTGCGATATTGCTGTTGCACTGGATCTTATGGTTTAAGTGCGAGGAACATGATATTTAATAAAGAAATGTAACACACAAAATGTTAAAAAACGCCCCTTTGGACGTAATTTAAAATCTGAAACATTTCAGAATTTTTTTTTTTTTTCCATTTTGTGTGTTAACTTTATTTATTAAATATCATGTTCACTTAAACCATAAAATATATATATCACTTAACTATATCACTTAAACCATAAAATTCAGTTCAAGAGCAACATCGTAAAACAGTTTTAAAACGAGCATATCTTTAGAATTTCTGATAAGGGACTCACGCGCTGGGGATAAACATGTTTTTTCTGTACAACGTTGCCATTGCTCGCTTTGAATACCTTGAGTTTGTTAAACAAAACTCATAAATGCTTTACAAAATGGGAAATCGATAATAAAAAAAATTTCAAATTTCAAATTTGGGCTTCCAGATGCCCATATTCGCAGTAAGATTACATCATTCAAAATTGGATGGCTCTAGGTATCGTTATTTTATCACTATGCGAGAAACATACGTACATTTATGCAGATTCTTCATTATTTAATTTCTTCAAATATAATACAGAGCGATAATATTTGGTGGCAACAGTTTGAAAGGTGAAACGGACATTCAGAGCGGAACAGTAGTCCCTCAGAGACAAAGCCCCTTTGGACTAAAAATAAAAAATAATGCTAATAATGCCATGAGTAAAATTAATGCAGTTGCCGTATTTTTTAAAATAATCTTTGCATAAGTTACCAAATTAGAGAAAAAAATGTAGCTGGGAACGTATAATTACATGAAATATTTATTTAATTAAAGAATAAAAAAGTGTTTTACGAAATTTTACGTCAATTCGGGATCTAATTTAACTGCTAATTTGATTCTAAATAAGTCGATGTCAGTTGAAATACCTGAATTGTCAATTTGACATTTATTTTTCTTCCATTGTTTATTAATCAGTTAATAACATTTAAAGAAAACTAGAAAACCATCGTAATAGCAAACAGATTTACTATATTCCTAATAAGGAATTTTATATCATTTAATGAAATACACATTTTATTTGAAGAAACTCTCTTTTAAGAAATGTCCAGGACATCTAACATTTTCTCGAATTCATGGCATGCTTAATTTAATTTTACATACTTAATAAATATATACATAATCACGTAAATAAATATATGCCATTGATAATGTCATTTAGAAATGTAAGTAGGGCAGAAATTGAAGGTGCGACTGCAACACCCTCCTTCTATATTTTACAAGAGACGAAAAACATAGTGCTGTAAAAGAGGTAAATTCTCGACTTCAGCTAGTTCAAAAGAGATAAAAAATTGCCGATGTCAGCTTTTAAATGTCCCCAGCCGATCGATTATGTGAGTTGAAAGAAAATAGGAAGTAATACGATGGTGGCGTCATCTTAATTTTTCTTTTTTTTTTTTTTTTTATTATCGGTCTTTCTCACTTTTCTTCTTCTTTTTCTTAGTGTAGTCAGGCCTTCACCGGAAATACTATTTCGTTTTACTCTGAATCTCCGTCGGAAACCATACTCTTGTTTATGATATAACGGAGGCAAGATTCAGACGTATAACCTGTTTTTTACTATTGTTATTGTTGTTATTTTTAACGGTTTACATATTTTTATTTATTTTTATATTTTTGTATTTTTATCCGACTCAGAAGGTGTTCGTTTTTTTGGCCAGCCTCCATAATGCTGAGGCAGAAGCGAGAAGAGACAATGCATTTTTTAACCTTTTCTCTTATATTTCACTGTTGCGACGAAGAGAAAAAATATCAGAAAATAAATAAGTGAATAGAAGGTCTGGAAAGCACGCTTTTCGTTTGTGTACCGGATATTTTCGCAACGTAAGCCAAAAATGTGAATCTCCTCCCCCCCCCCCAAATGATTTTACACCGTCCGAAACATAGTGGCATGTATCAATGTATCGGGAAAAAACTTCCGGTAGTATAGTCTGTGAACTTAGGGGAAAAAAGCTATATTTTCTCGAATTTTATTTAGAAATTTTGAATCCCTGACGGGGAACGAATATATTATACTAACACAAAATCTTCCTTTCACTTTAATAGCTCGAGATATTCCGTATTTTTTGCTTGATATGCTACCAATTTAAGCAACAAAACTTTTCGTATTCTACATATCCTTAATTTATACATTCGTTTTGGCTTTATACATATCTTTGAAAGTTTATTATTTAAGGTGTCGTGTTAGTTCTATTCTCACGCGTCACTTGGTACTTAGGAAAGGAAAGAAACAGCCATATTTGAAATGTTACATAGTTTTCAAATTAGTAAGCATGAAATCAATGGACATTTTTTAAATACAATTTGGTTTTAAAAAATTTCAAGTATTAATAAATGTTTATTTGATTTCCTTACATACCACATAGTCGATTTCGTCTGAAAAATGCAATAAGTAATGATTCTGCATTTGTACGTTTATTTTAATAGGTTTTCAAGCAACACACAAGTAAATTCAAAACAACTTCGTAGTTTACTGAAATTACCATATGTATATAGTTTTGAGTTTTCGTCTGTTATCGGAACCGAATTCAATAAGTATGTATGCATGTGTGTGGATATATGTGTTCATATATACATTTATATAAGTACATATGCTTAAGTATGTATATATACACACACACAAATACGCACACCGAATTTTGAATAAAATAAACAATTAATATTTTAGGTATATAACTGAAGCAGAATTATATATTTTCTTAATTACCTAATTTCTTATCAAAACCATTTCTATAATATCACAATAATGCTATAAAGAAATAAGAATTTAATGTATTACAGATGTATGAAGCAAAAATTAAATACTTGCTTTTGTAAATAGGTATTAATTTTTTTTAAGTTTAGACTGGTATATTAGGGATGCAAGGTATGCAATAGGCAAGGTTAAAGAATTTAGCCTAGCGACCAGCTGGTAAAATATCAATTAACTAGAGAGGATAGAAATCATCGATAATAACGAAATACATTTACTTTCATTAACTAAGTTAGATACTAACTTTATACAGCCTTGGATTATTAATTTTTCGTTCCCAGAACATATGCTTTGTTTCTTGGATTTTGGATAATAACAGTTACTAAAACACTTCCCCACCTGATATGGTTTTTGCGGCATATGGATGCTTAAAACTATCCAACCAAAAGACACTAGAGTCTGGTTGTTTCGGCAGAGGATGACCTTTGAATGCATCTCCTTCGCTGTTCTCTAGCAAATTGGAGACAGAGCTGGATATGCTCGTAATAACCTATAAGATGGCCAAGACTATCGATAGGCTCTCCTTAGTCCTCTTGGACATGATGAATTTGCAGATCTGATCTAGATTATGTTTAGTTCTTGAGGATAAATAATGCTTAAAATACTGCAACAACAAAATTATCCTCTAAAGGTTGGTGTTAGTGAGGAGAGTTAGCAGATATTTAGATCAGTCTCCCACAATGTTCTGTACCAAATTTGGAATAAAGTATGTAAACTCGTAATTTCATCTATAAAAGACCTAAGGACTTGAGCAACTATAGTCCTTGTTTCTTCTTCTTGGCTATGATGAATGCGTGATCCTGATTCTGGATTGCGTTCATATCAGGAGGTTAAATGTTTCTTAAAATACTGTGGGTTCTCAATTCCTTTCTGGAGATTCGACTTAGAAGATAAGGGATAAGTAATCCTTAGATCCGTCTCTAGAGGTATTCACCATCAAAACTGAGACAGCGCTGTGCAAAATGCATAGTCATTTATAACTAGCTTAAGGTCTTTCCAACGACAGATGCTCTTTCTTTCCTCTTTTCATTAAGAATTCATAGAAATGATATGCATTACATTCAGGAAAGAAGGCTAAGTAACAGCATCAACAATAGTGCGTAGCATTTTTACTCCCCACAAGAAAAAAATGCAAATATCTAATGAGAATTTTCAGTTTTTGCAGGAATTAATGATCTATAGAACGTAAGGAGGAAACGTGATGTTAGCCAAACTGAATTTCTTCAATTATTTCATTATATCTTGATTGCGTTCTGCAGTTTTTTGTCCATGAAAAATTAACTTATTCGTTAGGCGTAGTATGCATAAAGCGTAAATATTTATTAAAGATATTTATTTCGTTCAAGGATATCGTTCATGCTTAATTACACTACAAGAAATAATAAAATTTAAAAGTTAAAAATAAATTAATAATATTAAATGTACGATGTGATACAAAAAGTAAATTAACTTTTTCTTTCAAACGTATTTTCGTGAATTTTAATTTTAAAAATACACAACTGAAACAGTAATGCAAAAAAATTACGTAATTGGGTTAAAAGATTTGTATTATAAAAGTTTCTTAATTGGAATTATGTATTCTGAACGGGATTTCGTTTATAGACGAAGTTCCTCAATCATAATAAAGGCTGATGTAAGCAGCTATCGTTACTCAGCGCTGTCTGAAGATGAGCTAATGTATAAGGGCGAGAAAAAGAACAGGACTGAATGATTTCTGTGTACTCACAAATTCAGTTAATCTCATTAACCAGAAATTACTGGATTTTACGATTAATATTATTTAATTAAATTATTTGAAAGAAATCCGCTATTTAACGCTTTCATATGCTAATTGCATTAATCACGCTATAATTCACTAAAACGTAAATTTTTTAAATGCTTGATAATTTCTAGATTGCCCTGCATGTATACAGATAAGAGCATCCAGTAGGTTAGAACAGAGTGGCTGCAGACTTTACTTCAATTAAATTAACAGAGCAAGCTTCAATTAAGCTTGCTCTGTTAATTTAATTGAAGCTTAATTGAAGCTTGCTCTGTACTTTCAGGAAGGGCAAGGTTAATTTGTAAAAGTAACTTCAGCTCTTCGGTTAAGAAAGTTTTAAATGAAAATTTAGTTCCTCATATTTTCTAGGTAAAGAAAAGTAAACAAATTATATAATATATGTTATACTTCTCCAGAAAAATAACAGAGCTTTAACTAATTGACCAGAAAACATTCTACATTTTATGTAGAACATTTTGTAAAATTTTAACCCATTTTTGTAAAATTTCCTATGATGTTAGTAATTAATAATTTCATGTGGCCAGCTAATATTTTTATTTGGCCGGTTATTAACTTCATTTCACAGAGTTTTGTATACTATGATATTATGGATTTCAAAGACAAAAAGCTTTTGTTACGTAGAAGTTTCACTAAATCTGGTGAAAATCTGACCAAAATTTCTAGGTAATAGATATTGAAAAGTATACCTAAACCAGAAATTTGTTGTCTAAACATCTCATCATCTTTTTCATGTTTTGTGTTTAACATACTAAATCATAATGAATGTTTTACTAACCGGGCTTTATATTCAGAAGGACCTTATGAAAACAATGTTATTTTAATAATATCAAAATCTTTCGTAGTATTTTAAATCTTAGTTTAAAATTCATGTAATTAGAAATAAGATCCACACTAAAATAGGTAGGTAAACCTATAAGCATCTTTGTCTAACATTCTGCACATGTTACCTTTATAAAATTTAATTTGAGCTTTTTAGTAGATACTTTTAAAATTAAACAGTCTATTATTAGCTGTGAATTTAAATTATGAGTTTCTACATAATAAATGTTAGAAAGAGTCCATTGGAGGCAAAATATAAAACGGACATACACATTCGCATAAGAAAGTACGTAAGGTTAAATCTAATTGGTTATCTAATTACAATTTCTATTTTATTCTCACTGTCGAAATTGCATTTTGCCTTTAAAACGTAAGTCTGAATTGTAATAATGCAGACAAAAGAGAAAACGTAACTAAACAATGTATTGAAAACAACTTCTTATAGGGAAATTAAAATTAAAAAACTCTAAGCACCACCACTTGCGGGGTTTCGAGGACTCAAAAAATTCACATAAGTTAATACGCAAGCTAATACGTTCCAGCTAACGTTCATTTAAACTTCACACTAAGAAATACATATTCACTTACCAAATATGCAAATCAATTAATTACGAATCTCATGCTAAACAGTTATATTAGCTCGTTAAAGATAGTACTTTTCTAAATTACGAAATAGCTCATTATTTAAACTCAAAAGAATTTATATTCTGGCGAGAGCTGACTTTAAGAATACAGAAAAAACTAAAATAAAAATAATAAATTAACAAACATTCTCTTCTTTAGAAGAGTGTAATGAATATAAATATTTTTTTGCGTTTACACAGCAATTTCGATAAAGAAATGAGGTAAGTATTAATACTGCAGACGTTTAAGTCGAATGAAAAGGTAATAAAGGTAATTGCGTAAAATAAGAAAATGACTTTGTATAAAATGTGTCTACAGTGCTGTACATGAACTTCCTTCTCTTTTATCTTTACTGTAAGCTACTGTTGACTTAATTTACTAAATGTACTAGTGAAATTCCGGTTCTTGATCTTCTTGAATCAATACTGATATAATTGGCCTTTAAATATGTTAACAACAATACATAAGAATGCTGGAAATTTTTGAAAAACAAATAAAAAACGATTAAGATAATATTTCGTCGATTTAGTGCTTCATTAATTTATTTCAACAATGTCCCTAATATAACTTTACGTTTTCTAACTCTTCAGGCTTACATAAAAAAAGTCTTCATTTAAGTACGAATAATATAAAACTACACGAAGCATGAAAAAGTATAGTGCCAAATTTAATACAAGGGGCTATAATTGTTGAATGTATTTTTTCCGTTACAGATAACTACTGTAATTTTGTCTAAAAGAAATGAAAATAAAATACAAATATGGCTACTTTAAGCTTCAAATAAATAGCTTAATTGCTAGGTGGCCGTTATTAAGATAAATGAATACGGAGCAGAGCTCCTTTCTGATTTTGATTAATGGTTGCTATTCAAAAAACGGCCTCCAGTTTTAATCGCCCTCAATTATGAATTACAATGCAAGGAACAGATAGCATTTAATTGTCAGCGCAATGCTTGCAAACTTTACTGTTTATAGTTCAACAAAGATTTGGCAAAATATCCAGCATTGCAAAAAACTGCTCAAATTCAGCAAATGGTCCTTTTAGTAATATAGATAAATGTGTTCTTTTTAATGGTTCGTGCATCTTAATAATGGAATGTGATAAACAATTCAAGTTGCATGTTATTGAAACTTTCATTATTTATTTCCAGCACCTACGTTGCAAAATAATTTCACTCATTATCAACAAATAAAATGCATATATTTTATGTTAACTAATAGTAAATTCAAAAATTTAGTTAAAGTCGGAATGCTGTATCGAGAAACGCTGTCTTGAAAACTAATAACAAGTATTACGAAGAACTATATGCTTTGAAATAATAACTTCAAATACACGCGGAAACAGCATTGAAAGTGATAAGTTCATTCCATTAATTATTATTGCTTCAAATAGTAAAGGTTTGAATAAAAACATCTGAATACGATATGTCTTAAATATTATATGTTTTTTCTTACATTTCTTTATTTTCTGGCCAGTCCTATTTTTTATCATACGGCCGGGCTTGTGCCGGCTAGGAGGATCGGGGGCTGTGCTCTTATGATAATGGTAGCAAGTGAATGCTCATAGGAATTCCGACAAAATACGTATTATAAAAATCATAATAAAACTGCGTGTTTATCCTTATTTTCTCATAATTTCTATTCTTATAGGGCATCAGTTAAAACATTTCACACTATTTCTTTTGAGGAAATAACTTATGATTACAATCCTATTGAAACATTGCATCATATTGGAAGCAGTATTTATGGATTATTTGCGTTTAAAAGAAATTATAATATTGTTGCGAAATGCCAGCTGCGGTGAGATAGCTTCCCCGCAAATCGGAGTTATGGGTGCCAGATTTGGCTCGAAATCCCCCATTTAGCTACAAAATTGACGATATGCAATAGACGAAGCGAGAACATTCTAGAACGCATTCTTTGCGGGTTCTCGGGAATATTCTCGAAGGCAGGCTAAAGCTATATATACCCTGCCTCTATGGGGAGACAGCAGTGTCTTGAGTTTAGAGATTAGCTTGAGAGGGATCGACTTAGTCGGAAGCTGTACTTTAGTGCTTTGCCGTGACTCTGTCTTCACCGTTATGACCTGAAGGCTGCGTTGCTGATTGTTTCAGCGCGTTTGTCGTAGTTTTTCGACGAGTGTAAACGTATCTTTGGAACTGTCCTGTATAATAATGCTGTGTTCTCTGCTTACCGGATACTGAATTGTGTTTTCTCATAAATTCTTCATCAACTGTTATCATCAATTACTCCAAATCCACGAACGCGTAGAACACAACAATATAAAAAAATTCTGAAAGATTAAATTTATACATTTTAAATTTAGTCTGACCGTTTTTAAGATTTTTAAATGAAACTACTTATTCGGCTGCAGAAAACTTATGTAACTACTGAATTGCAATTGCAATAAAATTTCTTACTTAAAATCTGGTTATTTGGAAGCAAAGTATTTAATAATTTTATTTGCATATTTGCACATTAAAGTGCATATTTTAAGTATTTATATCCATTTGATCTCGAAACGTTTAATCAAGAAATGCGACAGATTTTAAGATTATGGACGTTTAAGGTGAATGAATTTGTAATAAAGGTAATTACAAGACATAAAAAAATATTTTTGTCTAATATGTTTGCTTAGTTGAGGACATAAACACCATTCTGTTTTATATTAAAGAATAGAAACTGCTGACATCATTTTAACATGAATTTTGTTTCAGAATTCGCTTTTATTTTATGAAATCAGCTTTGATTTCTGGGTATTTTGATGACAGGCTGAAAAAATAAACTGTTAGCTTTCCGCATCTGTACTTTACATTAGTAAATGGGAATAACAAATTAATTAAATTTTAAATATTTTAAAATTTGCTGATATTAATACTGCAGCAAAAGAGTGCGCAATGTTTTTGTAATACACTGTCCTAGTAACGTATTATATACATTTTTTTTATATACACATTTTTGAAACTTTGATAGCTAATTTAGGTAAAGAGCAGAAGATATAGATGTTTTAAAAAGAGGAACACTTTATCAAATGTGTCCACTACGGGATATTCAAGAAAGAAGCTAAATAAGTCCAAAAGATTTCTGAAAGAGTTACTTTCAAGAAAGAGGGAATGAGAGAGGGTGGACAGCGAAAAAACGTAGATACTTCTTTTCCTTATGTTAGCCCATTTGTTTCTGAACTTTTCTTTATATTTTCCAGGCATCTCCTCTGTATCAGCGGACAAGAAAAAGAAAAACCTGAAATGGCGAGGGGGAGGTAGCAAAATATTCGGACAAGCAGTTGGGGGGGGGAGTATAAATAAAATGGGAAAATATCCAACTTTGAGCCCGCTGCTGAGTATGAATTCGATATCTGCTCCAGGCCAATATCTTATCCATAGAAAAGATAAAATGCAAGGAATAAGGGAATATTTGAAACTCTAGAGACTATTGGGCTTTGTTAAGGTATATGAAAGTTATAAGCTTGTAATCTTATTATATACATCTGATACTAAGATCCAAAAACATTTTAAAGATTTAAGTTATTAGAGAGAGGTAAAATATCATAAGTAGGAGATTTGTCCATAACTATGTTTTGTTCCTCTTTATCTTTCAACGTTCCTTTTACAATGTTTAAACATCTTCAGAAGTATATTTCTTAATTATCTGCATTTACTTATATCACTAACTGCTTAGCCATAACTATTATGAACAAGTTATCGTGATAAAAAATTTAAATTATAAAACTAAACAGATAAATAAATGAAAAGTACCAAGTGTATTCAGAAACAATCAGGCAAGGCGAATCAAACTCTGAAAATGATATAAATTCATTCTGCGTTTATTCCTTTTAATTCATTCGGCATATCAATGCTTATACCATGTTTAAAATATTCATTTTTTAATTGCTGCGTTTCTAGAATTCTAATCGAATTTTATGCTTTACGTGAAAATGTCTGCTGGTGAAAAGCGAAATTTCTGTTTAGATACCAGATATAGAAATAAAGAAAACGTTATTCTTGTGATTTCTTTAAATGAGGCAAGAAATCAAAATATCAAAATACTGTGACTTTTGATCTTGTTTCTAACACCTCTGAGCACTTTTTCTGTAGCCGATGCCCCAAGATTTCTCTTTTGTTAACTTGGCAGATTTATGTGTCAGACCTCCCCTTCTTTTTGTATCCTCCTACAAGGGAAACATCCCTTCACAACAAAGGACGCAGAATGCTCCCAGCGATTTTAATTGCTCTGTAATAGTGATATCCTTGAAGAACCTCACAAAGTGGAAAGTACACGTACTTACTTTCTGGCTTCCAGAATTCAGCTATTCTGCTAAACGTTAATAGCCGTCGTTCCAAATTCTCTTTCAGTTACGAACTGACTTGCTGACGCTTGCAAGCGTTACATTGAGAGAGTGTGAAAAGTAAGTTTCAAAATTTTTCCTTTATTCTACAAAAATGATCAGAACTAAAAAAAAAAATTATCTCAGATATCTAAAAGACGGATTTACAGCAGAATAATTCGGATTCGTCAGAAGATGAAGTAGCATTTAATTATGAAAAAAGCCTGTGTCGAATTTTCGCGCTAGCAAATATTCTTTAAGTTCCATTTCAAACTGTGATTCGGAATATGAACTTTTATGTCTCAAGAAAAACTGACTGATGACGATTACCAAAACGATTATCCCATTTTAAGGAATATTCCAAATATAGGACTAATAAATATTCCGTTAGACTTTATGTCCGTTGTGTGCTTAGGAGTAGTACAAAAATTGATTACTATTAGGATAGGCGGAGGCACCTTACAAGCACGATTACCACATAAAAATGTTGAACTAATTTTTTTTTTTTTAATGGCCAGTTTATAAAGCCTTATGTACCAACTGAATTTGCAAGAAAACCAAGGAACCAACTTTAAAAGAATTGAAACACTGGAACGCTACAGAATACCGTCAATTTTTACTGTACACTAGCCCACTTATTTTATTTATTTATTTTTTTAATTTAAGAAAAAGCTACATGATCATTTTTTACTACTTCATATTTCGATTAGAGTCTTATGCAAAATACAGAATCAGACGGCAATTCATGAATACGCACAGTCTCTATTAAAACTCTTCGTAGTAAATTTTGGACTTTATTATGAAAAACAGTATATTGCTCATAATAAAATATAAATTTTGGGCTTTATTATGAAAAACAGTATAATGTTCACGGAAGTAACATTAACTTCGCAATAAACAGTAGTATGTTCGGCAGCCTTCTTCACATTCATCTCACTCTAAATGATAAACTGGATAAGTCTCTTCAGTACTGGTAGTCTCTTTAAGTGTAAATCCCGGCGAAGAGAGTGTCTGTGTTGTTGTTTCGTATTTTTCTCTATGATTAATGTGAAAATGGAATATTTTCCCTTAGAAAGAGCTTTTACAAAGGCATATTGCACCTTAGGCTGATAAACCTGGCGTGATAAACCTCGTGCTAACTGATTGTTAAACAAATACCTCCTAAATTAATGCGTTATTCTTAAGTCTCAAAGAAGGTGTATTATTTTCCTTTAACATACGAAATCCTCGCTTTCCAAAGTTTACGGATAAAAAGATGTGAAAGCATCTAGAAGCAACCCTTTGAAAGTGTAGTCGCTGCTTTTGTGTGTGTGAGTGCTGAATGCTTTATATATATATATTATCTGAAATGTAAAAGTTTCAAACTTTTCCCAACTTTTATTAAAGAGTAAAGTAATTTAGTGCAAAAAAAATTGCATTCTATTCTCACGAATGCTGAGAGTCTTTAATTCATTACGCAAGTAATCTGGGTATACATACCAGAAATTTAGAAGGCTACTTACAAACCGAGTAGTTTTATTCTCTAAGCATATAATCCTGAGTACACAATATATAATATATATCAGATGCAAACTAATCTGCTTCCTGCGTTGAAGTTTTCTAGATTGCTTTCGAAGATTCCTGAAATATACATCAGTTACACTTAAATGGTGTAAATAAATATGCCTTATCGTTAGGAGATAATTGCCTAAGTCTAGCAGCTTTAGTTCACTACGCAACATTTATGTTATAGTAATTATCCTGATTATCGAGGTAAACGAAGTCACTTCGAGATGAAATATTTTCTGGGATACAAATATCTTACGGAGAAAAAGAGAACCAAATACTTCATGACCTAAATATCATTCGAACATATTTTAGGCAAGCAAAAAATTACTATATTTAACACCCACTTGAGGAAAAAAGACATGGCAGGGGAATAATAATTGCTTCGTTTATCCATTCCACAGAACCGGGTGCAAAAACTCCAGCGCTTGCTCTTTGCTCTTAGCTCTTATTAGCAGCGGGAAAATAAAAAGATCACGGACGAATCAGCAACCGAAACCAATATTGAAAGATGTGAAACCGCCGAAAATTTGGCAACATATCAAATTCCACTGCTCGCGTATCCCTTCACGTTTAAGCAGGGAATATAAAATGCATGGCTACCGATACTCAGCTACTAAGTTTCATGCATAATTTATGGACCTTTATATATATTCTGAAGGAAGAAAACGGCAAAAATGCAGTTGACTGTGCGCCCCAATCGATTGTAGGCGCTTCTCTGTTTTTGTTTACCCAAAGCGGAGATTGAGATTGGGGTGAAAATATGTGAAAAAAAAGTTAAGTTTGGGAGAGCGAATATTTTTTGAATAAAATATCAAAGAAATTCACTTTTGATCGTTTGTGGATTTGCTTTTTCCCTGTCGGAACTTTTAATACAAAGTGCGTGTGTTCTTGCGCCAGAGGGAGGATTCCAGAATTGAATGCGTCGGAATATTGGAGAAAACATTGCAGCATAATAGATTTTCTGGTTTAATGTTCTTAGAGTTTGGAGAAATATAATTTTACATGTTTTAGATTTTAGGTAGTTAAGTGAGTGATTATCGAAATATCAGGTTATAGTTTAATTCAATTTCATAAGCATCGACATTTTTTGAGTAATAAATTTATAATAATTCTGTCCTCATAGTTCTATGAGATTTTGGAATTTTGTGTTATTAAAAGTGTTTCAGTGCTTCCCCTTTTGCTTTATTGTTTCGTTTTGGCATCTTGAGGAATAAACACAAAACTGTAGAACCCCTTTATTTGGACTCTAATTACCCAGAACGTCAATTACAAGAATATCTTGTTTTGCCTTTTAAGACAAAAAAAAAAGTTATATTGAAGCCAAAAAAAAAAAAAGCTTAGCCAAAATCTTTTCTGACTTTAAAAGATGCATATTCGCACAACGATTTGTGAGAACAAAAAGGATTGGGGAATATTTTTACCTCTGTATTTCATATATTTGAATTAACTAAAAACAATCAAATGAAAAAGCAAAAGAAAACTCTAGCATGTAAAAAAAGCTAGCATTTTGTATAATTTTAAACTTATGTAGTTGAATATTTAAGCTCATTATTTAATTAATCTCTTTTATGAAGTTGAATTAAAAATAATCACTTTAAAATGTTGTATTAGTACTACGAACATGCGTGTAAAATTTCTAAAGCTCGAAAACATGTCTGCGATTTTATCATCATGCAATGTTTTATAGGGTTATATTTTTGCCACGATAAATTCTACAATGATATTTTAAAACTGCTAAGTTTTTGAACCGCTTTATTTTCTATCACAATGTTTCAAATACGATGTTTCAGAACTGCGATTTTTTTTCTTTCCCTCGATGTTTTGTGAGATAACATATTTCAGTTGCTTGGTTTTGGTTTTCTCCGTTTTTGTTTGTGATATTTTTTGCCACGATGTATTCTTCAAATACCTTCTACAAGATAAATTGGTCGGGGGGGGCAGATTTACTGGCCACTACGATTATCAGACGTGGCTCTCAATAATTTCTTTCGCTAAAGTTACCACATACCCTTCTGTTTAAGAAATAGGAGCCTCTGATACGGATTTTCATAGCAGCAGGATGTGTTCGCGAGAGACCAGATACTTTTTAACATACTCGCCGATCTACGATTCATAGACATATCGGAACATTTAGAACTGGAACCAATTTTGAACAATTTGCTTGAAACTGTAAACGTATCCCTGTACATCTAAAAATTCCCTTATTCGTAACTGTCAACTTTTTTCAATACCAGGTTGGCGTTTACGACGGGATATTTCAAAGTGAAAATGACTTTTTTTAAAGAAATTGTAAACGTATCGCTTAAGGTTTCCTTTTAATTAGTCATTTTTTACAATTATTATATGCAAAAATTATCAAATTTCGTTACTGATTTTCATATTTAGGTGCAACAAATTTAGTTTAGCTAAATTTAGCACTGTTCCGTCTAGATCACAATAACTTTTCATTAGAATGAAAAAATCGATAGTTTTTCATAAGTATTATTGTAATCTTTTCCTGAAGGGGAAGAAATATGAATTTTTCGAAACAGTCTGTACTTTGTTGGCACTATGCATCGAAATAAAAGGTTAATATAACTACAAATTTTATGATCAATTTCCGATGCATTTTAACAAACTTACAACAGTTGAAAAATACTCTTCATTACAAATTTTGTAAACCTGTATGATCTTTTAGCGATTTCTCTGAAAACTGGAGAGAATTTTGAGGCTTTCACTTGATTCTATCCAAGAAAACTTATAAGCGGTTTCTCCCACTTTCCTAGCGTCCTTCGTGGTGTAGTGGTTTTGCACGCTGAGCCGGTATTCCAGAGGTCCGTGGTTCGATTTCCGGCGAAGGCGGTTGCTATTTTTCATCTTTTCTGCTTCCAAAAATCCTAATGTCTCTACAGTGGCGCCCGAACTGAAAGGGTTCTGGATGATGATTCTCCACACCCAGAATTTGGCGACTAGGTTCCCTAAAACCCTAGTCGCCCTTTAAAAAGGGGAGTATATAAGGTGTTTCTCCCACTTTCCTAGCGTCCTTCGTGGTGTAGTGGTTCTGCACGCTGGGCCGGTATTCCAGAGGTCCGTGGTTCGATTCCCGGCGAAGGAGGTTGCTATTTTTCATCTTTCCTGCTTCCAAAAATCCTAATGTTTCTACAAACTTACAGCATGTACATTAATAGAAGTTCATATTAGTATTCAGTTAAAAGTTCAAGCGTTATTCATCATCATCATCATATATATATATAATTTATTTAGTGAAGAAATATTGATTATATTATCTTCTAAGATTAATTTTAATAGAATTATCTAAAAAGAGTGAATCTATAGTTAGTAAGTTTAATTCCGAAAATTGTTTTAAAGTAATTTGAATGTAAATTGTTAAAAATGTTTAACGGGGACTTGAATTAAATCATGAATAACAAAATTTCAATTGTAAAAAGAAATTAAATTATGCTGCTTATAGAATTGTTATTGTTTAAACAAAGCTCACCGACTCTCAAGCAGAGGAACACTGATGCTTCGAAATGAATAGTAAATAAAGCGACCAAATTTTGTTTTAAATTTTCAGTGGGGAACAAAGGAAAAATACATATCATTTGACGCATAAATTTATTGTTTTTAACAATTACTATTCTCATTATTCTCACTTTTTTCAGTTGCTCAAAAGTTACTCTTAAGGCCGCATCAGACATTCATACCATTTTGGAAGAACAACTCTAGAATAATTTTTATTCTTTGTCACATGATATGAAACAGCCAATCACCGCACATCGTATTGGGGTTACCATGTAAAGCGGAAACTAGTTCTCCATTACAAATGATGGCTGATGACTGGGGAATCGGTGCTGATAGCTGATTCGTTGTTGAAAAGAAACAATTTAGAATTATTTCTAAAAGAAAGGAAATAAATCGTGCCTCTTTGTGTCAGGGTTAAAGCAGGTAGAAAATTTGCTTGAAATAAGTGCTTGTCTAAAATAAATGGATGTATGATACCAGCTTTACACATGAAAAGAAACCTCGCGAATTCAAAGTAAAATTTTATCTTCTGTAAAGACGTTTGCTTTATAGAATGTCACTGAATACACCAATAATTATTTATGTTCTTACAAACATTACCCATTTTTATTGTTGGCTACCAACACAAGTTTTACAATAATTACTATCGAAACATACGTCATATACTGCGTTCATTAAAGTCCTGGCCTTTATTTTCATTTATTATTTCAAGTCGTTGGTCGTAGACATATACTTCCAGTTATGAAAACGATATAAATGAAGCAAATATTTATGTTTTGGCATTATTACATTTTAAAACAAAAATTGTAAAAATTATGAAATTTAACATTATATTCATTTTTTCGATTTTATATTTATTTTTAAGGATTTTTTTTTTATTCATTACAAAAATAAACTACAGAAGTTTTGACTCCCATACGACGAAAATTGACAGAGGTATTTAATTTAAAAGTTGGAGAGCATATTCAGAAGCAGTATATAATTTGAAGAGCTCAGTGTAATTTACCGCTTTACTTCTAATTAGTTGAAGTACCCGGTATTGTCCGGGCTTTACACAGAGTGAAGAGTAGAAGCTTTATTTAGTGAGAAGAAGGTAGGTTTTTCGAAATTCTATTTTCGAAGTATTCGCGAAAAGGTTATCGAGAGTACATTTAATTTCTGCTGTAAATATCCCACACTGTTCCGGAACGTTTAAAAAGATAACTAAAGAGCTAACTAACACCTTGCTATTTAATTGTTTTAGTAAGAACAATTCTATTATTCTATTCTATTCAATTAGTAGTAAGTTCTTGCTTTGTTATTGATACTGTCTTTTTTCGGAAAATTATTATCCGTTTCGGACTTAAATATTTGCGAAAATCTCATAGAGAGTTAATTCTGCTTTAAAGGTTCTACACTCTTCTGGAACATTCTACATTCTTCTCAACAGTAAACAAACATAGTGCCATCTAATTGTTTTAATAAGAACTGATAGCGGAAATGCAAACAGAACGACGTAAATCTAAGATGGTAACATGATATCAAAATTGAAACTATGTAGATTTCTTTGCTCCGCATGTAAGATTTTCACTGATAACGGGATCACAAAAATTGTAACATTAACCTAAGATGGGTAATATATACGCAGGATGAATGTCTTGGGTGCACCATTCTATTATATCCTGAGCGTGGAGCCTGTGAGGTGATTTTTTTATTTTTTTTTTTTCAAATCTTATGCAGACTCTGACCTTCCTCTTATTTTGAAGGTCACGTGCGATATTAAACCGGAAAAAGAGTATCAAGATCGGAATGAAACTGTAGACTTTTATGAATTACACATGCACAAAAAAAAAAAAAAAAAAAAAAAAAAAAAACCATTAAAAGTGTAATTTCACATTTCTAGTTAGTAAATAATAATAACTGAAATGAATCTGCGTTTGTTGTTCGGAAATGGCTAAGTCTTAACTAATAAGCAATAAAAGTTAAAGAAAAATTAAACGTTTTGAAATGGCTAAGTCTTAATTAATAAGCAATAAAAGTTAAAACAAAATTAAACATCTTACGCTTTGTTAAGCGATAAGACACTTAAGAATATTTTAATTTTGATATAGGCAACATTTTTCTTTTAAATCATTGAGGTTGTTTATTGAATTCGTAAGATAAATATGCTGCGTTTTGCTGAATGGAAACATATTTCTTATATGTCGTCAAGTTTCTAATTAAATTTGAAAAATGCAACATCTTACGCTTTGCAGAGTGGCAACATAAAGCTTCCAAATTGTAAAAAATGAGGGTGTATCCCATGAGTTTGTTTTTGAGAAATCTAATGCAGACAATTACCTTCTTCTTATTTTGAAACTCAAGTGAGGAAAATTTTATTAAGATTGGAATAAAAGTGTAGATTTCTGTGAAAAACAAACACACGGACACGCTTCCTCATTTATATACACTCCTATGCAAAATATAACAGGTAACAGAGAAAGAGATGTACCTTTCAACAGTTGGTTCTCGGAAGGCCCTTCCCAAAGCGTCTCAGACATGTTATATAGGCTTTAGGGCTGAAGATCTGGTTGAACAATCCGTGCGGCGAATATTCTCACTTTCCAAGTAATCGTCGACGAGCTGAACCCTACGTGGACGAGCACTGTCGTCCATTAAAAGAAACCCAGGATCAACTGCAGCCCTGAAAATTCGAACATAGTGTTCTAATTTTTCCTCTCTGTACCTCCTAGTAGTCAGAGAGTCTTTGTCAAACGCATGCAGGGTGTGCGGCCGTCCGACATATTGCCTGCTTAGACCATTACACCTCCACCGCCGTAATGATTCTGTTTTATGATGTGGGAGGGAGGGTATCACGTTCCAAGATCTCTCCAGATACAGGTAGGCCAAGAATACCTCCAGATACAGGTAGTCCAGGATTAATCTCGAATCATTTGTAAAATCACGGTGCTTCATTAAGTCCAATTTAAGGCGCATGTTGACTGTAGCATGTTAAATGCGCTCTCGCATGTGCATCACTAAACTTGACGCAAACAGAAGGTCTTCTGGTATACAGCTCAATGTTTTGAAACCTTTGGAGAGCTGAAACTCGCAATCCAATGGCAACAAACAATTCACATGAGAGCTGTGAAGCTGTAGCAGTCCTGTGACGTCACGCTGGAACAAAACTATGATCCGCATTCGTCGTTGTGGATCTTGGTAGAACTTGTCCAGGTCTTCTTGATATGGATTCAGTGTCCTGAAACTGTTTCCATAAATGCGCACGAAACTGGTCGTTGGACTGAGTTTGTAGACACCAGGCTCGTTATTGGCCTGACTCTAATTCTCTATCTCATTCTGTCAATTCTCCATCTCATTCCGTCATCTCTTTATTCGTGGCTACTCATTTTACCCGATAACTTACAAAATTTACCGAACTCTTACGAGGAACAGGGCGAATATCGTGAAAGAGTACGAGCTCACAAATCGCCGGAAACACCTCCGTACGCTTATATCCCTTCCACTATCACAGCTCCGCAAACAGACACGTGTGAGATTTCCAATATTTGCATAAGAATATACACAATTTTGAAATTCTGTTAATTCTGCGCAAGAGTGTAGATAAATGTCATTCTTCAGCGCATGTCCTCACAGACCTGTTTCACTTAACGTAGCCTAAAATAATTTCAAGTTTACATTCAAAATCTGATTAGTCTTCCATGTATTCGAAAAAGAAATTTTTAGTGCCATTGTCTCTTTTTCATTTAACCAAACCACATAAATTCAGTAACCTAAAGGAAGAAGGGATGAATTACTTCAACTGCTTACCGATCATAAGATTTATTTAGAAACCAAGTTCAGTTTTAGGTTAAGCACATTTTTAAGAACATAGTGCCACTAATAGTTATAAACTATATTTTATAGTAGTAAATGAAGAATACGCTTGTAGACTAACAATGGTGAATTTTGAAAACAAACTCAAAATAAAAATCTTATAATAAATTGTAAATTAAAATCCTTTGAGAATTCACTCATTTAAAGGGTACTTGCAAGATGCAGTTCATTACTTCAGAATGTAACTCGTTATCGTCGTCAAAATAAAAATACTTCGGAAGGGCATATCCTAGGAAAGAGCTTCTTCGAAACGGGTTTAGCCTGATCTTAATTTTGGAAACATCGTTGTAAATAGAGGAAGAAGATCCGGGCATTCTTTCATTACGTTTTACTGCAGGATTTGGATTCCAGTTTCCATATTTCGGCAACTCCGATCTTTTCTTTTCTCCTTTAATGAAACTTGAGAGTCGTAAAAAGAAAAAATCATTACGTCTAGACTGTTTGACCTAGTAAAACATTGAGGACCGATTGCTTTAGAAAAGGCCAATGCTCTTCTTAAGGTCAGGGTCAGTTGTTTTATTTAAGCTTTAAGAGATCAAAGTTTAGAAATAAAACAGCTGATGGCTGAGACAGTTTTCTCAAAACAAGAGACGGTGTAGTTGCTGGTTTGTATTTGTCTGCGTATAATATATAAATTCATTGCTTGAACTATTTTAGGGGCTATTTTCTTTTTATTAGCCATTTATAAGATTACTGTAAAATACCGTGAAGTTAAAAACATTGTTACTTAAGCCAAGTAAACCGAATTGCACAATTTTCATAATTATAAGCAACTAATTTTGAATCATCACTTTAAATTTTTCTTGATGTGAAATTATCTTCTTGAAAAGAAGAGTTGGTTCTTTATTTGTTTTATTTTGTTGTAGTGATGTCATATGCATGTTCGCATTTCTAATAATACGTAATATTTCAAGATTTGGTTGTGCATTAATTTACGGATATTTGCAAACAAGACTGTAAAACGTATTTCCGTCAAGTAGCACTATTTTCTATTTTCTAAAATGCAATTACTTTTAATCATTTAAGAAATAAATTCTGGAATAATTTTCAAACATAAGTTTTCTTCCAAACTGCATAGAAACTATAATTAGATCTGTATCTTAAGAAAAGAATAATCGGTATTCTTCTGTTATCGGGACCGGATTCAGAAATTGTATGTATATATGCATGTAAATATGGATTTATGTGTACATTGCATGCATGTATATATATATATATATATATATATGTATATATATATATATATGCAATACCCGATAACAGTCCGGTCCCGATAACAGAATAATAATCCTTGATTTTGGTTTTTGTTACTTTCATGTAAGTAACCCCAGAACAAGCAATGTAGTTCGCTTTTCTCTATAAAACGTTCAAAATATAGGCATAGTTATCCAGGCCCTAAAAATCTCTAATTTTCTCATGAATTAAAATTGCTAAAGATATACATAAAAGGAAAGTAGTATATTGCAGGATTTTCAGTTGATTTCTTTTTTTTACATTCATCAGGAATAATGAAAGGTAAGTAGTTTAGAAAAGCCATTTTAAAATTTTAAAATGAATGTTTGAATTAATAATAAGAGACCATATCCTAACACTTCAGAACTGCACACTGAACATAAAATGTTTAAGCTGGAATTAAATTTAATATAAGCTGTTATTAAAGTTGGGAAATTCTGCTGTAAAAAAGTGAGTGATTTGTATAATCAGTAAAACGGAATGACTTTCCTACTCAATGCACGGGGTAGAATATTTCCTGTTAAAAAACGCATACGGTGATTGTTCCATTTTTAAGCGATTTCGGCTATTCTGATTTTCCAATTATTTTTTATGGATGTTTGTCTAGGTTTACCTAAAAGACAAAGCATATTAATTTGCCTTGCAGGTGAAAAATCTAGAACAACATAGCTCATCCAATTCTGAAAACTCCATGTAAAATGCTATAAATAACGGCCCCAATCCTACTTAAAATTTAACGTTTTCTTCTATTTACGCACTGATATGTACTCTGTAGTTCGGTATGCCAAACAGAAAAATTTTCTTACTTTCATTAAAATAGTACAAGGTCCTCTGTCAGTGCCCTGATGTTACACGAAATAATGAAAGTACAGTTTAACGTTGCAGAATGCAAAGAACTCTGTAGTATTTTACTTCAGGATCTAACTTTTAAGCATGTCTTGCAGAATTCCCTTAGCTACATTATGTTTATTCTCTAAATCGTTTTCAGATGTCTTATTATCCCTATACTTTCTCTTCTTTACTTGATCACACAGATGTAAAAAGATCTATAGACGGCAATAATTCAGGACCAACAAAGTCTCGAGAGTTTTGAGTGACGTTTTTTGAAATTATGTCATTGGCACTACTGTTGTCGAGATATGTTCTAAGTCTTTCACTGATGATGGGTATTACTTCAATTACTACATTTCCTGCGATCACCTCTTTCTAATGTTGGCTTTTCAGGTTTTATGGCTTGGTTTAGATTATTTGATTATGGGAAAACACTCGAAGGCTATCTGACTAACTAAACGGGTGCCTTCGTGGAAAACTTCTTAAGAGAAATTGCCTCGTATGCGCCTTAAGCATGGGAAAAACAGAGTAAACACACATGCAGCCAGCCAATCACTGGGATTCGATCCCCGGAGTGAGCTACCAGTGTTCAGCGCCTTTACCGCTCCGCTGCTGGTGGGCTCCTTCAGGTTTTATAAACGTCCGCATACTCTTGAAAGTGATGCAAAGAAAATCAATTTTGAAAAGCATTTAAACTATTTTCACTGCAAGGTTTTATGTATATTAGCACATTATCATATTGTTTTTATATTTACTGCATTTCTAATTTCGTCGTCTCCCACTAGAATGAAAATTAGTTAATGTATTTCAAAACAGTTTATCATGTTAAGAGGCAGCTGTTGTCAGCCACTATTAACCTTATGTATGCTAGTTACTCTCAGCTTTTTTATCTACCTAAATGGGCTTTAGCAGTTTGCTAGTCGTGTTTGTTCGCGTGATTATAAGACCCGAATTAGAGCTTAAGGTAAGACTTTGCTTTGGAAATTGCATATGTTAACTGCTGCCGTTTTACTTCGACATTTATGCTCTGGAACATCTCTCAAGAGGTGGTGAATTGTTCTGTTAATTACACGAAACATTGTTAAGTTCTAATAAAATATTTAGTAACCTTCTGAGTTTATAGTTACTTTAACCATCTGATTTTATAGTTTGGTGTTACAAATGAATACATTTGAAACAGAAAAAAAAAAATCCGGTATGAATTTCCTGAATATTTCATTCCCAGATTAAAAATATTTATGGTAGTAAGAGTAATTTTTATCTGAATAATAACGGGAATGCATTAATAATACGTTTCTGAATACTAGTAAGATGTGTAATGAGGTTTCTTCTTTAGAATAATTAAGCTTTCAATTTTTTTCAACTTTCAAGGAAAAAAAAAATATTCGTATTACATGCTAATATAGCAAATTACAAGAATGAATGTAAATAAAATGTAAAAACGTACCAGTAAGAATCATGTGATTAATTATATTTTGGAATGTTTTCTGCGCTAAGATAAAAATAATAGATATGTACCACGATTTTGCTTTCAACTTAATAACTTAGTCCGATGTTACTAAGATTAATGATAACAAAAGACGCTCTATTTTTGATTAATGCTGTCTGCCTATAAACTTCATTCTTTTTAATCTTATGCAATTTGTGAATTAAAAATCGTGAAATACGACGAATGCAAATGTCAGCAAATGTAAAAGCGCGATCTTGATGCAACGTTTATAGAAATCATTCCTAATCTATTAACTAAATTATTTAAAAACTCTAATTTTTTTTATAAAATTAATATTGTCTATAGCACTGTTCTACGAATTTTACTGTCTATCGAATTTCCTTACGTATGTGTATTGAATGAATAAAAGATTATTACAGCATTAATGGGTAATTTATAAGTATATACTTTAAATGGAGCGAATAGTTCCCAAAGCATATATAAGCCGATTTCGACTAACGAAGTATACTAATGTTTGAGTTTCCATAGTTGTACCGCAGACTATGATTCTGAAGGCACTGTCATTTGAAGGCAGGTGAGGTAATCTGTATCTGAATTTGTAGTGCATCGTAGGTAACAGTATGAAAGATTTGTCTCAGGTACCAAAGATGGAAATATTAGCACTCTTGGAGTTATAACGGTTGCCAGAACCCCGATGATGATGAACGGTTTGAATACAGAAATTCTAGTTTGATACATGTTAGTCGACTAACATTACGACTGCAAGATAAGATATATTGTAGAATTTAGCTTACAGAGATCACTTAATCATATCCTATAATTCTCAACACATACAGGCTGTAATAAGCTTGACGGTCACATATTTGAGTTTACAGAATTTAGCAAAAATAATAACTTTCGTAATGCCTGGTGGAATGGAAATAGGAATGCGGAAAAAAGGGGATCACCAAAGCCATGGAGAATGAAAAAAATACTTTTTTCTTATCGTGGATATTTACAATAAATTGCGTCTGTTGTTTACAAGAATTATTTAAATGAAAGTCCACCAACTGCGTTACATGCATGCGAACAACGGCGAAATGATCGACGTACTCTCTGAATGAAATCCAGCATGTCTCGATTTTCGATAGCAGCGTTGCTAATTTTGCCCACATTGTCTTCAGACGAGTCAAATTGGATCTCCTAAACAATAAGTGTTTTCGTTGTAAAGCAAATATTATATTTTGCTGGTTGTTCATTCAAATAGTTCATGTTGTTGTTGTGACTAATCGCACTTATATGAAATCAAAGCAAGCCCACGAAATTCATCGGGACAAGATTATGCCAAGATTTCGCTTGTTATTGGAAGGAGGCTTCGACATCATACAGATGACAGAATCTGCTCATTTCCGCCTCCCAATTTCGAAGGAGAGCACCACGAAAGGTCGAGTCTGAGGGCCTCCAACCCCACTTCTACCACCAATCTCTCGAGAGGACATTCGACTTGCCGCATATTTTGAGCGCTCGCTGCCGCATAGACACTATACGTTTGCAAACATCCATGCCTTCTCCGAGATTCGACCCCGGGCCTTTCGGTGCGGTGGTCAGAGTCATTAACCATTATCCCAGTGGGCGACAAGCAATTCTTAAATGTATCAAACACTACTTCTTGTAAATATCCGTGACAGAAACGACTTTTTATTTCCCATATTCTCCGTATTTATGGGTTCGCATTTCACTAAGCATTATATTATAAAAGTTGTTACTTTTGCCATGTTCCCTTATGATTAAAGTTGCGAACATCAATTCTGTTGCATTATATGTAAAATATGAATAACTAAACTCTCGATATTTTATTTATCCTATATAATAAATTATACATTTTGAATTGTATGTAGTGTACAAAGTAGAACTGCTGATTTAATTTTCGAGATTTCAGCAAACAACGCAGGTTTTAGGCATTAAACCAGTGAAGTTTATTATTCTAAAAAAATTAGTTAATAAACCCGAGAAAAATGCCTTACTATCATTTCCCTTTCGGAAGTTGGATTTGTCCATGGGTTTCGATTTATATTCATTAGTCTGCACGAATGAAATTAATTTTTTAGGAATGTAAGGACTGTTACATGATATAAGTTTTTCTGTAATTTCTGTTTCAGAGAAAATACTTTAGATTATGTACACGAAAGTTATGTCGTGAAGCGGGACCATTTTTATGACGAATAGTTACACACTAAAGTACTTTTTTTTAATTCAGTATTTATATAATATATTATCATGTCATGACACACAGTTTAGTGCATTACTTGTGAGATATCTAGAACTGAAAAGCACGATAATATGTTGTAAAGTGTGTTAATACAGTAGTAGAAAAACTCAAATTAATCAAAGTAGTCTGGCATCTCGTGATGACATGAAAACTTATTTTCTACACGAACTTGCAATAAAATATCCTTGCCGTTAATAATACGTAACTATTCAGTTTATCTGTTATTCATTAGATTAATATTTATTTCATTCAGTGATATTTCTTATTTCTCCTTAATCCATTGTAATTATTAATGTAAATTCTGAATAATTTAAGGAAACAAGGAACACTTCAAAGAAATTCATTTGAGTATTGTTTGCGTAACGTATAAATTGCGCTACTAGCAGTTGCATAATTCATACAGTAGCATGGATATTTTATATTTAAATGTGTATGTACCTTCCTGTATGCTTATTTGTATAATTCATTTTTTTAACGATCTATCCTTATATTCTTTAATAATTAGCCAGACGGGTTGTTAATTTCGTTTCAATATGAACGGCGTTTCACTTTTCAAATTGTTGCCACCAAAAATTAGAGTCCTCTCTTATGTTTAAAGAAATTGAATAATGAAGAATATGCACGAATATATGTATGTTTCTCGCACTGAGAAAACACAACGATACCTAGAGGCATCAAATTTTGAACAATGTAGTAATCCTCTCGAATAGGGGCATCTGGAAACCTAGATTTGGAATTGGTTTAATTATCTCTTACATATTTTGTAACACTTTAACGAATTTTTAATTAAAATTCTAAACGATTTCAAAGCGAGCAATAGCAAAGCTGTACGGAAAAAAAATTATCTCCAGCGCGAGAGAGTGTGTATCGGAAATTCATAAGATACGCTCTTTTTAAATTGTTTTATGATATTGCTGTAATTGAATATAATGGTTTTGGTGCGAAGAACATGATATTTAATAAATGAAGGTAACAAAGAAAACTTTAAAAAACGCCTCTTTAAGAGTACTATGAATTCTGAAAGTTTTTTTTTTTTTTTTTTTTTTTTTTTTTTAATCCATCTACATTTTCAGAAGCGCCAATAGACAGGAAAAAATGACTATCAATTACTTCCTTTAAATAATACAAATAGCATTTCAAGTAAAACTTTTATAGGCCTACTGGAAAAATCTTGGAACAATGAAAATGATTGCTTATATGTTTGTCAAAGGCTAAGTACATAATACTGCATACTAAAAATTAAAATGCAATACATTTTTAAAAGTTGTATGCGAATAAAAGTTTGATAAGACTATCAAATTACCAACATTTCGTTTTGTTAAGTATTATCCTTTCCCTTCTAGTATTAATTTCGGATTTCGAAACCAATATAATGGCTATAATTATTTTTTGGATTATCTGATGATTATCTTTATGATTATAAAAATATGATATGACAGTTTATTGAATCTCCTTTTTTATATTTGTCTTTTCTTTAATAACTACCGGAAGTACCCGATGCCAGTAAAGTTAGATTGAAGGTGATGTATCTATCAACAGAGAGGACAACGATACCTCTATAATCTTTTTCTAATTATTGATCGTTGATGTAACAAAATCGGGTGAGGGTTTTTTCTTCTGGTATATGAGGTATTTCTATTAAAAGAAGAAAATTAACTTAAATACATTTTTATTGTAAAGCTGTGCGATGTACAATATTTTACCGGGAGCGAAAATGTACAAATTCTTTCCAGTTCTTACTCTTGAACATGCTACGTACCACTCACCATGTGAACAGAAAGGTATTCCAAGATGAAATACCATCAACTTGAAGCGATTGACCTTGAGCTTTACTGATAGACATTGCATAAGCAAGACGCACTGGAAACTGTGCGCAAGTACCCGATGCCAATTACGTTAGATTGAGAGTAACGTATTATTTTACTTATGACATCATTTGAAAATTCGTATAATAGCATATTAGGTCCTAAGGAATATGATGCATCATGGTACTGCATAAAAAATGCCAAAGAAGCAAAGTAATATTCAATACATGTACTGCAACTGACTACGTAATCATAGAATAATATGACATATGGATTGCCATTTGGGTCAGCAAAAATAAGACTATATACATCATTATTTTGAGCGATATGGAACACACATAAGAATTTCGATAGAAAAATAAACGAATTCTCTCTCATATCAGCAACAATGGCACGCAGCCATTGTTGCTGATATGAGAGAGAATTCGTTTATTTTTCTATCGAAATTTTTACCGCTATAATCTTAGAATCTTGATATAGTGCTTATATCAACAACAATGGCACGCAGCCATTGTTGCTGATATAAGCACTGTTGTCACTCGGAAAAATGAGGGCAAAAATTATCGTTTTAAGAGTTTTTAATTAATATCTTTAATTTTTTTTTTTTTTTTTTTTTGAAAAAAGTAGACGTCGACCTTTTCTAGGATCCAGAAAAGCACTGTTGTAGAAAGTTTGGTGACGATAGCTATAGTAGTGACTGAGTTATTAGCGAACAAACACACACACACTTCTTTATACATATAGATTTATCGGAAATCATTTTAACAATTTTGTATAAAATTTATAATTACCATTTGCACAGATAGTGTCGAAAATTTGCTCTTTAAAAACATAGATTCATTTAATAGTTTTTCAAATACTTTTTCTTAATGACATATCATAAATTATTTTATATTTTGTTATTAACAACAAACAATAACAATATCTTACGTTTTATTTCGAAAACAATTTTGAAATTAAATTAACTTAATGTATTTACATAAATTTACTATAAAGTGAAAATGATATTTTTTATTGTATCGCACTCATTATAATAATTTAGATATTTTTTTGGCAAGGCACAGTGCTATTACACGGTGGGCATTGTTTTGTCTTTTGATAGTTTAGAAACCGTAAATGAGTAAATATTAGTAAATAGGACAAATATATATTGTGATAGATTCTCTTAGAAGATCATTTCGTAGTCAGGACATGTAGATTAATACACTTTAAGTTAATTAAACGAAATTCAAGCAATGCGAATCGCAAACGTGAAGGAATTCTTTGCAAGGGAAGAAAAAACACTAGAGGAAAAAGTGCTGCAAAGAATAGCTCTCTTTAGTTGAGTTGTTACTTGCAGCCAAGTCAATAAACGATAAAAGGGGAGAAAAATCCAATAGCTTTGTTCGCGTCTTGTTAACAGCACCAAAAAACAAATATCGAACTAGTAATAAGGTCTTTTATGCGAACATTCTAAGAAGGAAGTGAGGGAACGATCGCTTCCTAAAAAGCGTCAAATAGAGAAGGGAAGTAGTCCAGAACGTGTGTTTACGGTGGGACTTTCAGAGATTGGGTGTGTGTAAGTACGTCTCTCGGCACAGAGAAGACGTCAAAGTAAAAAAAAAAAAAAAAAAAAAAACTTTTACCTGCACTGACCAGTTATGGATTATATAAAGAGGTAGTTCCACCTTTGCTGGTTTATGCTCTGGGGCGCTTTTTATCAAAACGATGGATATATAAGAATATTGAGGTTTCAAGGAGTAATAAAAGCACATTTTTTTCCACGTTCAATGCATTGGGAAAAAAGGAAACGATAACGGGCTTAGAAGGTATAAAATAAACTTAAATATTTATTGACAATAAGAAACCTATAATATAGAGATTACAAATGTGTGATGCTTGATAGAGAAACTGGTGACATAGAATTTAATGTACAATTTAAGCAGAACATGTAAGAGGTATTTTTTGAAACCATGAATTGTTTCTAAAATATTTCATTACAATTAGAACTTCGATGGATTGGCATACTAAAAACAATAATAATGAAGCATCACCAAACCTGTTTGCGCGAAAGTTTTTAAGTGTTGATTTTAAGTGAGATATCTTCAATAACTTTTGTAAAATATATGCTGAATGATATTTCCCCTAGTTTCTTTTCTTAAAAGTTAATATCCTTTTGGGGTGTTTTTCGTTGACTGTAAAATGGATTAATAGGGTTCTTTTCTAAAAGCAATGTGTTGTAAAAATTAATTAATATCTTCTAAAAGCAAGACGGCGTAAGAAAAAATTCGTCAAGCGGAATATACCTTTTTAAGAAAACCACAAAAACTGCATTATATTCGTATATGACAATTTGTTCATCTTTTGTACCTATTCATTTGAAAATAACAAACATTCTATAACACATGTATATATTTTATTAAAAGTCCAAGACATGTTACATCACTTAGTCCCAATGTGTTATTGTTACAGTTTTTTCCGAAATATGTATGGATTAGTGGAAAATATTAGTTTTTGCCCACCGTAAAATATGTGTGTTCAAAACATTTTTTATCTGCTGTAATAATAATCAGATCTCCACATGGAGGCTTTTAAGAAAGAATGCTCTTGTATTTTAATGTATGGTTTATATAAGCCATTAAATTTATAAGATATTTCTCCCTCCCTTCCGTATGCCTTCATAGTGTAACCGGAAGCATGCTCGACGTGCAGTCAGAAGACCTGGAATTGGAATCTCGGCTAGGGTACTGCGGATTTCTTTAATTTCCTGATTTTGAAAAATTCTAAATAATCCTACAGTGGCATCTGAACTGAAAGGTGTGGACGATAATTCGTCCCTAAAAGGATTTGGCAGGTGGGTCCTCTAATCCCTATAGGAGGAGTATATAAGATAGTTTATCCCGCTTTTCGTCGACGAAGCCATCATCAAGTTAACGATATCCCGCCAATTTTGTGAGACAGCCATTTACATCGATGTAAAATAGACTTTCCTCTGTAGTCTTATGTTTTCGGTAGAACCTCACTTTTCCGAACACTTTATGTTACATTATTCAAAATCTATAATAATACATTTTACTTTCTTTCTTTTTTTTTTCTCGCTGTAAATCAACATTTTGCATTTAATTATTTTAGCATTTAATATCATACAAGTTTCCAAATTTTCAACGGCAGGTGTCATCATCTATAACAGAAAATGACAATATATGATTTGAATCTGTTATATTTCAGCCCATTATTAGCCAAGAAATGAAATAATTTTAAATAAAATTTGATTTTAATTTTACAAACGCAAAATATTTTAAATGCTTAGCGTTCAGAATGTAACGTATAAAAAATGCTTTAATTTGGTTCTGCATTTAGGATTCTTTCAGTAAATACATGTTCAAAGTAGAAAGCAAATAAAATATTTCGAAAATATATCTGGATTCAAACTGTACTAACTATGTTTCTTTTCTTTTTTTTTTTTCCTTAGGTAAGTACATCACAGCTTTTCCATCAACGGATACTTCATTCACAGCTTTTTCATCAACGGATACATTTGAAACACAATGGATACATCGTTATTCGTGGAGAACGTAATTTATTGTAGTAATAAATCACTGTAAACAAAATCGGACATTTTAAAAGAGCTAAAAGGGGTGAGTGAATACTTGTATATTTTTTATTTAGTGTTAAATTTAATACCAAACATGTAGCGCAGTTAATTATTCAAAATAAATATATTTTAGCAGTAGAAGTACATTTTGCAGAAAGTCGCAACAAAGGTGTTTTCATAATATTTGCGAAATCCCAAAATCATATTTTAATGAAACACAGAATTCTGCTTTAGAGACCATTACTGAATCTTCTTTCGAGTACTTAATTCAAATTATTCTAAAGAAATATCATTAATAGAATTTAAATTAAGATAGGGTTTAGGGAATAAAAGATATAAAAGAAACCAGAAATTTAGAAGCGCTGTTACATTCAAAACAATGATAATATTTGAATAGATTTTTATTACAATAGAATTAACTAGTAGGAAAACGAGGGAACGTATGAACTATTAAAAACTTTTTTCAACTAAATAAATTTAAAAATCTAATCAATTGCATATTTTAGAATCTCTTCTGTTTAATTAATTCCAGTCTATTCTACATCCATAAATTTTCCAACAATAGATATTTGATGCGAATTTTTCAAATTAAACATTCTACATACTTACAATAGTTACTGTATTTACTCGCATATTTTCTCCCTTTTTTACGAATATTATTGCACGAAGTTGAGCGGGGAACATTACGGCAATAATTTATTTTTCCAAGGTCGCAGTTACAGTGAGCATATTACAAACGGAAAGTATTCATGAATAAACTACCGGTAGCATACAGTATCAGTATCTTCAAAGAAACCTACGTTCCATTTAAAATAGTTTTAGAGTTTATTTAATTTATTTAACCAGTTATTTTTAAGACATAATAACACGCCGAACAAATACTAATTCGGAAGTCAAACAACAAAAATCAGCGGTGATTGATTATAACGCTGATTTTTGTTGTTTGACTTCTGAATCAGTTATTTTTAGTTAAGAATTTGTACTTTTACATCTCTCTTCCCTTCTTCCTTCAAAATGCAAATTATCTCGCACGTATTTAACGCATTGAGATGGTTTAGACGAAAGCGTGGTTTGCCTATTTGAAGGCCACGTTGCTAGGTGTGTTACTCTAAGATCAGATTTACTGTTTTCTGCCCTGCATTATAATTGTCGACAGTATTTCACGCTAAATCTTTAAAAGCCAACTTCGGGTTTAAATTCTGCTTGACCTTTGGCTATTATTTATTTAGATTTAGTTTTGCATTGAATTTCTTTTTGCATTCTCGCCATAAATGCTAGCTGATTTGCAATCACCAGGTGTGGCTTCTACTCATCTTACAGACTTTTAGAGTAAAGAGGCTTTTATACTCTTCATTATTCATTCCAACGTGCAATTATCTCTATAATACTTTTAAAGACATACTGCTTACAGTCCTAAGTTGCTTAAAGTCTTGTTGAGGATTATCCACGAGTTACAATTGGTAAAAGGCTCATTCCTTACATAGTACAGGGTGTTTATTAATGACTGATGCGGTGTTAAAAATTAATGATAGATCGATGTGGTAACTCCCCCGTGGTAAAACCTATACTATAAGTCCTGAAAACTATCCAAGTTTTCTGATCCGCTACCTGTTGTTTGCTTGTCATGCTTACTGCGCAACCTAAGTGTCTGTTTCCAAAATGGCGTCGCAATAGGAAAAAGTTTTCTTTGTGCTCAGCTTTGAGGTGTCCAGATCTGTAATTATAGTTCAGGGTGATTTTTTTTTTTTGGGGGGGGGAGGGTTGTTAAAGACCGAGTTTATGTACTGCTAATGCCCATTTCAGTTTAGGACGTGTGGGATGGGATAAAGCATCATTGCAGACCATCACGACGGACATGCTATACCGAATATGGGAAGAACTTGATTACCGTGCGGATGTGTGTTGTGTTACGAAGGGTGCACATATTGAAGAATTATGATTAATGAATCAAAAATTTGTACAGTTGCCGTTGCTTATGCTGTGAGGTTTACAATAAAATAATACATCGATCTATTATCAATTTTTAAACGTGCACCATTCATTTATAAACACCCTGTATACAATAATATTAGGATATTAAATAATTACAATAAAATAATACATCGATCTATTATCAATTTTTAAACGTGCACCATTCATTTGTAAACACCCTGTATACAATTATATTAGGATATTAAGAAACCTTTATTTCTACTTCCCTGTGTTTTGAAGCCCGTCCTTTCTTATTATTGTTCCACTGCTACTCCTGAAATCATTCACTGCTGGTAGAGCTGTTATCTGTGTCTGAATTGTTAACTGTATTTTAAAGTTTGAATGTCTTCGCCATTGTTACTGCTGTCATTGTTTTCATCACCGTTCAATCTGTCTTCCAACGTGCAATCATCTTCAGAACTATCAAAGGCATTAGATATCTTTTTTTTTCTTGAACTCTTTCTGATATTTGCTTCAATTAAAGCTCGTGCACCCGCAAAATCCACGAGCAAATCAACTTATTAGTTGATTATAGATGAAAAATATCACTGTTTGGAACAAATATTTTTAAAATTTAGAGAAACATTCTAAAATTCGGAAGTTCCGTTAAAGTGAAAATAGGTATATTAAAAAAAAATCCACAACATTATGCTAGATAAGGCGAAAAATATCTGAGAACATACAATGTCTAACCTAGGTAAGATTTTTTATGTAAAATACTTGTCTGAAATCTCCATACTTCATATCGCAACTCAAAATTGAACAGAATGTTCATTGATAGGATATATTTAAGGGTATGTATCTACCGTGTATTTAAAGGTAACCTATCATTCCGTATATAATGCGTGACTTTACGCTTATTATCGGGTCACTATATTTTAGATTAATTATTTAACTGAGCTTATGAAGCGAAATATGCCGAATGTGCTGCTTTGCTACTTCCATTTATCTTTAAAAAAAAATAACTGTTTTAATGGAATTTCACTAAAAGTAGCAGTAACTTGCAGTAAGACTAAAAACAAGGTAAAATTACTAGCTGCTTACATAGAAGCTTTATGTAGACAGTTTATACTGTCCCCTTCGGCTTTTAGTTCAGTAAGAAATGTTCAGCTAGGCTAATATAAAAATTTGAAAGTTTTTTTCGTTTTATTTATTTATTATTTTAGTTTGTATTTATTATTTTGAATATTTTTGTTTTCGTTTAGAGATAGTATGCCTATTTAATTTTTATTAGTCTTCAGTTTATATTGTGTATTGTTTTAACTGGCATATTTTCAGGAATTAGAGCTTCGGTATTAAAATAAAAATAAACGAACGCTAACGACATGGAAACTCTACTGGCTACGTGGGAATGGCACGAAAAAGCACTTTCGCGGGGTAATATTTCCAGACACACGTGCAGGCAGAAAAAATTAGCTCCTGTCAAAAGTAACTTGCAGCCATTATGGAGGTCATCTCCAGATCCATACAGATGCCACGATGTAAGACCATTATTCATTCAAACATCGTATTTCAGACTTGTCAAAACATCGACCTATGAACGTAAGAGGGGATAGGCAGAGTTTGGGGAAAGGGAAATATGGCCTCTCGCCACCGGAAAATTCATCCGGCGGAGAAGGGGATAAAAGAAAAAAATATGCGTCCGGATATGAATTGACAAAATTTCATTTTATTTTGCTTTGCGTCGATGAAATATACGCAAGGAAAAACATGGCACACCCTTTCCCAAAGTTTTTTGTTCTGTTGCGGTGTTCTTCAAGATGTCATATTTTTTGGCACCGTTCTAAAATAGTTAGGTTAAAAGTTTTGTGGCATTAAGAATTTAGTTTGGATACTTATCTCAGTATTCAATTTTTAAGATCTTATGCCAGAAAACGAAGGGTATGATAGTGTATGAAAAGAAAGTAAGCATTATAACAGACATTTATGCCGCCCATAGGTGAAATATTCATTGAAACTAGTAGGCATATACCATATATTTACTTATGTATCATACATTTGGTGATGTACGAGATATAACTTAATATGATATTGTTATTTTTTAATTACGAAACTTTCTTCAAGAAACAAAATATATCTAAAAAATCTTATAAAAAAGCTAAGTTTTTTTTAATAAGAATGAAAGGAAATAAATAATTGATAACAAGCGAATATTTATTTCAATATTAGAAGATAAAATTTACCTGAAGACTCTTGAATAGAAATTCACTGAAAAAGAAAATCAAGTTTGCATAACCGTAATGATTTTAACCATTTCAATATGCTTTGAATTTATCTAGAACCGCTTATGATTTGTTCAGATCTTGTTTGCTCAAGTCCTCTTACGGTGTGCACTAAATATTCGAAAATAAAATTATGATTATAATATTTTGGCTGAAATTATGTTGAATATGTAGCTATAAAGTGAAATACGTAATTATATATTTAAAATATGTTCCCTTTCAACTAAAAAAAGTCTTAAAATAGTTTTACCAAAAATATATTTTTCTTAATGCTTCTTCACTTAACTTATTAGTTAATTATTATATATTATATTCAGTATATTAAGTATATAAGTATATACTTAATTTTTATATATTATATTAAGTACCATCCATCGTTTTCAAGTTATTGTCTTTTTTATTTTTCCAGTTATTGCTATATTTAGTTCCATGCTATTAACATATTATTTTACTTTTCCAAATTATTAGCTTTATTAACTAATTAATTTAAAATAAATGTTTCTGTGAATAAGAGATAACATACATAAAATTAAGTTGCATTCCGGTGTTGAATTTTTTAATCATTTTACATAGTAAAAACTGAACATATGCATATCTGATCTCATAAAACTAACCAATAGCATTGTTACGTTCATAATGTCTTTTCTTTCAAAATCTAAGTTTTTGAAACTTTCATAATTTTTTCCGTCAATGGACTATTCTGTCATTACATTTCCTTTTCGTTTCTTATAAAACCAACGTTTATGTACGTGAGATATTATTCCTATCTCTACAGAAAAATGAAATTAAGACAACTTTACATATACTGTAGGATATAAAGAATGTAAATAAGGCTGTATTTTATTGCTGTAAATTGCAAATCTCTCTTTATTCTGAAACATTAAACTCACTTTTCTATTTTCGTGAAATTAAACAAGAAAATGTATATAAAGTCCTTTTTACAGTCCGAAACATAAGCACTTTAAATGAGTAATAAAGGTGCGACTGTTCGCACATTTTTAGACGACTTAGCTTTGCTACAAAACATCGTCTGCTTGGAAAATTTTTTTAACTGCAACTTTATTTTTCAAATAAAGCAGTTAATTTCAATTATTATTTACTGTCTGACAATTTAGTTTTCATGCAAAACGGCGATTTTAAACAAGCAATGGACAGAAGGTGACGTTTGTGCTCTTTCCGAAGAAAATCAGTTGTATTTATTTATTTAAAAATATGATGTGGACGCCACATGACTTCCTTGTATGGCCTACTAAAATTCAGACATTTTTTTCTACATTTCACTTAAACTTACTTCGTCGAATTTAATTAGAGATATATTTCTCAGTCAATTAGTTTAGTTTTCACTTCACGACAAGGCAAAAATGCATAAAATCCTCAAAATATCTTTATTAAAAAATGAAAAATATAGAAAAATATAAAACACCAAATACAACTGAAACAATTAAAAAACAATTTGTACAAGTAAATTTAGAGTTTATACTCGAAAACCAGTCATTCGGCCAGCGGGCAAGAAGGCTGTTAGTTCAGTGCACAAAATTGAAACTTTACTTTTGGTCTCATGCGGCAAAAAGACACTGAAGGTGCAGAAACATATATAATTCTCTATTCTGCTAAGTTTCAAATGTAAACAAATACGGCTGCTAAAAAATAGACTTAGCCGCACTTAAACGTCACTTAAATTGTTGATAATTCTTTAATTCTACAACTATTGCATGCAGATTAACTAAAGGCATAAACACCTTGACTGGAAGTTAAGAACAACATAATTCAATAATTTTTACACCAAAAATGCACAATTTACTAAAAAATAAAAAAATAAGCGAGTAACAGAGTGTATATATATATATATATATATAATTTAGGAAAGGAGAATCAACTAAAAAAGACCTTTGTGGTCAAGAATTTTGCTCATTGAGCTGCAAAAATAAGGTAAAAAGAATATTCTTCATACATTTGCTTTAAAGCAGTTTCGGGGAATAATTTTAACACAAGTTAGAATAAAGTGCAATTAAAAGTGTAAATACAAGATATATGAAATTATCACTAGAATACGTACAAAAAAAGCGAATTTAAAACTCAAATCAAACTGTAAGTAATATGTTGATTAAAGCTATCTTAAAACATTTGAATAGAAGTACAAAGTTATATAAGACATAAGCAAAAATACAAAAAATACAAAAAAGCCGTAAATGGTAAAGTAGCCTAATTCGAATCTCATTATGGACTCTTCAGGGAAAATGCAGAATGGTTTTCGAATCCAGCTAATTCCACATCGCGTTTAGTCAAAAGAGAAGAAACCTTTTTATTACTTAACTGATAAAATAACCTAGATGAAAACTTTAGTCTCAATTTCTCTGTTTCATTTCCTGACTTGTCCGCTTCTTAAATGTAAATGATAAACAAATTAATAGTGTAAGTAAGGAAAAAAAGAAAAGAAAAGAAAAGAAAATTAAAGAGAGCGCAGAAAACTGTTAAGGCCAACTTCACGTATTATCATAAACATATTTTATATCCATTTTGCAAATACGAAATACCTTCTCTTTACCCACAGTGCTATCAATCAGTAGAGTTGCATCAAGACAAAGCAAGCAGCCGCACATCAAAATTCACTGTTAATTTCTGGGAACAAAACGAAACAAGAAACGTGTACCAAGGCCATACTTTTCAATCATATCTGTACTAAATCTCCTGATGTGTAATCCACGGATTTTTGCTCTCATAGACTTCCAAAAAAGCGGATTGTCCAGACGTCGACCTACAACCCTCCTTGGACTTTGGGAAGCTGTTGAAGAGGAATGGGATAAAATACCTTTTCTGCTATTTAAAAAAAAAAAAAAAAAACTTTGTTGTCTTGGAATATAAGTTCAAGAAAGATAGGAAAGAATAAGGGTTATGAAATAGAACATTTAAAATACAAAAATTAGGTAAAATAAGGTAAAATACAAAAAATTAGGTAAAATTAGGTAAAATATTTCTTTAAATGCAATGAAATTTGTCTAAAAAATGTGCCATCAGCCTCTGTATTCAAGATTCTGATCCGCGGTATTTACATAAAATCAGTAATTGATATTTTTTATGATCATAAGCATGTTATGATACGTAATATCATATATGATCAAAATATACTTAACCCTTTCCGGAAAATACGTTATGCTAAATCAATGGCCAGTGAAAACATTTTCTAATTGTACTAGAAGTGTTTATCTTCAGGTGAAAAACCATTAACATGACTCCACCCAAAAAACCACCTACGTTGCCAAAATGAAGCAGTTAGCAACAGCTGAATGACAACAGTTATTGGTGGTTATAATCTACTCTTTTGCAGCAATCATCTCATAAGTTCAGCAAAGGGCTTTTTAGTTGATTAAAACTACAGCTAGTGAGTGTAAATGCGGGGGAGGTACTGAAATGCTGAAGTCTAAATAATCCTTTCTTTTGTCAGTTGCCAGTGTTTGTAGCTGATGCCATTTATTATTCACGGAAAACTATACAGCTTGTTTAGTTGGAAATAGTTAAGCAACAATACGTGACAGGAGGTCGGTTTCAAATCTGAGGATATGATAGCATTCAGCATTAGTTACGAAAATATAAAAAATTTGCACTCTAAATTATTCATACCGTTTACTGCTGTGATATTATAAGTATGTAATGGAGTTATGGTTTAGCAGATGACAGCCATCCATTATGTTACCAAAACATTTTCCAAGCTATTAATGCTACTGTGATAGTAAGCATAAGATAATTTTTTTTTAAGGTTTTAACAGTTAACTTCGCAGAAACTGTACACTTTATTTTTTTCTTAACCCTTTGACGCGCGCGATATTATTTTTACAATGTTTTTAACTAAAAACTCTAGAAATTGAATATTATGATCCTAGAGACAAATAATATATGAATTTAAAAACATCTAATCTTGCCCATTGTTCTGTGGGTGGTGGTCGCACTCTGAAACCACCGCGCGTCTAGGACTCTGAAACTTACCGAGGTAAGTAGGAAAAAAAAAAAACTTACCTTTCTCCGTGTGCGTTTCCAATAAATGACGAAATTTTAGAATTTAAAACAAAATTCATGTAGGAATTGCATAATATATAATATATATATTTTTTGCATTATTTTACAAAGTAAATCGTCAGAAAAAAATAAACATTTATGTAATTTTTCTATAGCAGTGAAAGTACCTATATAATAAGGACGTTTGGCTACATGGATTAAAAAACTCAGTAAAATAAGGATTAAAAAATACTCAGTTTGTTTTTTAAATTTCAAAGAACAAATATTTTTTGTGACACTGTTCAAAGCATGTTTTGTCTTTTTGGTACATGCATGCCCACATTGCACGTTTCGCCACATGTATCTTCTTCTATGAGGTTTCTTCCTTGTGCTACAAAATGTACACTGATTGGATCTAAATTTCACTGGTGTATGCCCAGCGTTATTTAGTTTCTTTTCATCTGGCACATGCAATTTGTGGTTTTTTATGTTAATGAGGAGAGGCTTGGTCTTTTTGGCTTTGATACGGATCATTCGTTTCCCATTCATATTTATTTTATTCGTATTTCGTCCCAAAATATTCAGAAAATATTTTTAATTTAAATAAAACTTTATGCGATTTCTATTTTTAATTACAGCAAAGTATATTTACATTAGATTTAAACCACATTAAATAATTTATAAAATCGCAATACTAGCTTGGGGAGCAAGTGTGTTGAGGTCAAAGAAAAGTCTCTGGAAAAGAAAGGCCTTTTTACTGGGCAGGTGCATGTATTGTTTAGTAATAAAATAACTCTGTGATTTCAAAACCCCTTATCTATATCCGGGTAAAAATAAGCATTCCTATTTGAGAAGCAAGCAAACGCCATTGTGAAGAGCAGTGGTTTCAAGGCGCGACCACCGAGCCTCTAATGGTGCAGTGGTCGCGGCCTGAAACCACAAAGCAAATGTCATACATATATAGGTTTTTTTTTTAAGTATGCAGTTTAATTATTGCTATTTTTTACTTTATGATAAAAGTCATGATGTGCGATGAATAACTTTTGAAATTTAAAATTGTTTATATTAATAAAAGGAAGTTATTTTTTCTCTTTGAAAACGAATTTTAAAAGGCATCCGATTTGAAGTACTAAGACCTAAAATATGTATAATTCTGCAGTCATTTTATGTTATTTAGAGGTAAAAGATCAGTAATCAATTGATTTTCACTCAAAAATTTCGGAAGGAAGAGGAGAAAAAAAATTCGAAAATTGGTGGTTTCAAGGCCCGACCACCTCGCGTCAATTTAGGTATCGACACGATTTTTAAACGATGAAATTGCTTGAAATACGAAGGCATGATTAGTCTAAGCCGAGTACGGATACTGAATGTAATACAAAAGTTTAATATGTCAGTGTGTCCCGACGCCTTGCAGTTTTGAAGAAACAGCTGTGTGTCATATATTCAACAGATATTTTTGCTTTCTTAATTTTGTTACATTAAGTTATGACCCAGAATAATTTCAGGCAAATCCACATGATTTTTACTATTGCTAAATGCCTAACCTTATCACTTAACCCCATAACAAAGTCCTTGTTTACTAATATACCGACAGTTTCCGAGTGTATGTTTGAGATTAGCCCTGTAATGTATAAATGATTATTCTTGAGAAATAATTGTCTTTCCTCTCAAAGTTAAAACAGAAAATTATACTCCCTGCAAGATGGAGACAAATCTTGAGTACATACGATGACAAAAATGTATCGGGGCATAGAAAACGTTTAAATATTCAGTGGGAAAAGTCAGTTATTACCCCCAAACAGAAAACAAAATGTATTGCTTTATATACCTAAATACAATTCTAAATCTGTTATGATAAAAAATGAAATAAAATTTTAAAAAATAAATTAGATGTTTAAAACACTTTCATTTAAATATTAAATTTCAGTGAAATGTTGGCATTGTGGTAACAAATGCGATAAAGAACTATGGCAGAATTTTCATGTAAAATATCTGGAAGAAAGATTTTAAGCTTGCGAATGATGAGGGATGAAAAATTCTGAAAATCTATCGAGAATGTTTGATTAATTCACTTTTGTTCGTATACACGAAATACATAATTTGATACATATTTAATATCGTTTTTAATTAATATTAATATTTTTCGATTTCTTTAGCTTAGTGATATGGCATATAAGAAAAGTATTTGTTTAAATTTAATATTTTGTTCCTTCAAAAAAAGTTTGAAAACTTGCTATGATATAATATTTTTTTACTTACTCTAATTTGCTCTTTGCAAGGACTGGACCTCTAGACATACACAGTCTGTAAACAACTCAAACACTTCATTTATTTATCTGCAAAACACTTTACATATTTATGGAAGTCTTATAGAGTCATTAGGTATTTTTTAAAGCAGGAGGCAGGAAAACTGAGCAACGCCTTCGCCATGACTCGAGCTACGGACCTCTCGAATACGCGCCGAGCGTGCTGACCTCTACACCACGAAGGCATGCAAACAAAGCGGGAGAAATACCTTATAATCTTTAGCACAAAGGCGTATTACATGTGTTCTAAATGCATCTACTGCATACGTCTCTATCGTTATATTCACGAATGTGCAATGCTTGTCGTTACATAGATTTTTCCAAACTCAGAAAATTTAGTTCATCATAAAAGGGCTGCACTTTGTTTTGTAATTTTAGAAAATTACTGATAAAAATACAAGTACGTTTTGCACGTATTAGATAACGGAGCATTTTGACGTAATGGCACTACAGTGAGCCGAGAAATGTAGGAAAAGAAACAATATAAAACATACATTTGGGGCCGAGAAATGGTGGAAAGGAAACAATATGAAACATACATTTGGGGAAAATACATTAGAGCTTTATCCTTTCCTAAATTCTTAAGTGTTATACACAAAAAGTGTTTAGTTCACCACTGCCGAGCAGTAATGTCGCTGAACACTGGTACTTCTAATCTGGATTCGCTTGCAGGCCAACGGGATAGCTGCATGAACGTTTTCGTAGTTTTCCCCATATGTAACGTGTATACGAGCCAGTTTTCCTTACAAAATTCTTCATTAAATAAACCAAACCCAAAAGTGTTTTTATGGGAAAAAGTACTTCGTTTTGTATTTTCTTCATAGAAGAAAATGCATTATATAAAGAAAATACATTATTTCTTTGTAGTTCATGTTGTGTAAATAATATATTTGAAAGAGAAATATGCTGATATAAAAGTAAATTTAGACTAAAAAGGAACCTGAAAATAATATCGAAGGCGATCAAATTAGGTCCCTCTTTCAGAAACAAATTTGCTGAGACAAAACGAATTAAATATGATCATTCTTGAAATTGAAAGTGTTTATTCAAAATGTATGCCAATCTAAGGTTGCTTTTATTGCTTAGTTTTAAGCAAACAATAAGCGTTATCAAATTACATGTGTATAGTATCAGTACTAGCTACCCGTTTGCAACGGATAAGAATGTAATTGTTTCATTAAAAACATGTGCAAATTTAAAAAATAAGTAAGATAGCCAGTAATTGTCATCAGAGAAATGCATAAAGATTTTCTAAAGATGTACATTATCATAAGGCTAAATTGTGCCTAAATTTATATTTCAAATCAGATTTCCAATTTTTCCGTTGCATATATATTTGTTTCAGTAAAAAATTTAATATAGCTGGTGTCGTTTGATAAACCTTCGCAATCAACTTTTTCCCCCTTTTCCTTGTCTGTAAAATACAGAGTTAGATCTTAGAAACTGCAAAGTTTATCTTTCTATTTTTGACTTATAACATATTTGCTGTCTTCTGTTTCCCCATTTCTTCCAATATATTTTCTTCTAAGATTTGTTATAAAATCTTGAAGGTACTTTTAACTAATCAAACCTCTTTTTAAGCAAATTAAGCTATCAAGTGGCTGTTATGAGTCTTTTTATTGAAATATTTTTTAACAAGTAGGACCTTGCTATATCTGATAACCTCTAGAATTTGAACAAAAAATGATTCAGGATATAATTTATTTGATCCCTGAGCCCGATACCTGATACTTGATGGAATGCAATAATTAAAATTTGAAATTATGATTCGATAAAACATAAACTACACTTATTGTGTTCTTGATTTTTTTATTAAGTTATACTTTTATAAAAGAGTAAAACATGAAAAAACACTCTAATATTATGTATTATACTTGTGTGATCAAAAGGTCTTGCAATAATAGGATAGCACGATGAAAATCCCTCGTCATTTTTATGAAAAAAGGCTATTCGTGAACGAGAAAACTATAAAAGTTCATTATTAATCTTGTGAGCCTATTAGCCAATACTCAGTTACGGCCTAACTACCCTGCGAAATAGATATAGTTGCCTGCGATCTGTGTGTCTTGTGTTCCGTAATGTTTATTACTTGCAATCTGCACCCTTTAACATTATCAAAGAATAAAAAATATAAAAGTATTATTGTTGGAGAAAGAAAGAATAAGTATTGAGATTGAGCAAATCTACAAATTCATCTGATGGGAAGAGTGATTCCTGATTTTTCCTCACATGAAATCTTTCGTATTAATTTGTTTATTTGAATTTGTGAATTAGACTCCCTTAACAGAAGAGAGAATTTGTGAAGGTCTTTTTAAGGGAACCATTAGTATTTATATTACATATGACGAAATTCATGTATAAACACTGACGGGGCCAGCCTGATTGTCAGGATCAAAACTGGAAACCGTAGTCACCAGGAAATCCATAGTGTTTTACAACTTTAATGTAAATAGGAAATTTGAGGCGTAATAGTTATTAAAATATTTAGCTAAATAATTTTGCAACAGTTTATTTTGACTGGGAGAGAGTTTTTTTAACTATTTTATTTATTTATTTATTTATTTTGAAACCTTTGCGCTTTTAAAGTTTATAATTTTCTACTAATATTCTTGATGTACCAAGAATGTTTGGACCATTTTATATAGTTTCTAGAGTATACGATAAAATGAACCATTAATAGAAATTTCTTCAATTTTTTGACTTCTTAGTGCTCTTTTTATAAATTATTGATAGCTAATTCTCAGGAAAAAAAGTCAGTGAGTAGTGCAAACAACATTCGTTTAGACAAAATGTGCGAGTTTTCTATTCGATAAGAACATATATTTTCAAAGTAGATTTGAATTTGGGTTAAAAAATTAACTTAATATATCAATATTCAGAATGACAGGTTTAGTTTGTGAAAACTGTAAAACGATATCAGTTACGAAAGTGGCGTTCTTTTGCTAACATTGTTTACAGATTAAAATAACTTCCAATTTTTCTCCTTTCAGGAGATGGTCATGTTAAAGTCAAGAAATACAGAAAGGCAAACAACAAGGAATATCCTGTTATAAATTTGAAACAAAATTTTTTAACAGAAGGGTGAAAATATTATAAGAAACAACCTACTAAAAATAAAGTTGTAAATATGTGTAAGCAATTATTTGCTATGATTTTTGTGTATCTTTTTTTTTTTTTTTTTTGGTTGTGTTTTATTTATTCTTGTTTTTATTGCTGTATATTAGATTTATTTTTTCTGTATTACTTTTTATTTGATTTTTATTCATTCTGTATTATTCTATATTTCGTTTTATTTGCATTTTATTTGTTTTTATTATGTTTTCTGAATTTTATGTATATTTTGTTTGTATTTTTAGTTCGTGTGGACTTATTTATAATTTTATGTATTTTGTATTTTTGTCATGCCTCAATATCTTAATGTTCTGTACATAATCTTAAAATATGATAAATACCTTGAGTAGGGCATGAGATATTGCTTATTGAAATCTTCTAGTTCTTGGTGAGATACGACAATGTTTACCTAAATTTGCTGGCATTTTGAAGTATTTCAAAAACGTAATATATTGATTTAAGAATGATCTGAATTATTTTAACAAAAAATCCGCATAACTCCTTTCCGTCCCGCAATATTCTGTGAATTCAGAACTCAAATACCTGATGACAGCGCTTTCAGTTTTAGTCGATAAAATAAATTTACCGCCTTTCAGTTTTTTTAAGATTGATTCTCCGACGCTTAGTCATTGAATCTGTGATATTTTCTTATGTTTTTAGGAGAATAAGAGAGGCAATTGGATACAGCTGAAGCTATATTTAGCATTTTTCATATCTTGTGTTAAAAGATTTATCGGCTTAAATTTATATATATAAAAAAAGGATAAGGTCATTTACTTTACATTCAGCTTGCTTAAAAAGTGTAAAACCTTCTGTCCAATGATGAAACCATATTTTTACTATTGTTTTATAATCCTTTTGCTACAAGTATTTTAGCTTCTGCGGAACTCATGGTAACAGAGCCAGATATTTCATAAAATACTTACACACAAAAGCGCATTATACTATGTTTTAAGATGCAAAAAATGGAAATTTTGCAATTAAAAAAGTCTTTTCTAATTTAAATAACGGAATGAATAAATATTAAATGAAATCCGGTGGCCAGAATCTAAGATGTAATTACGCCTCGTTTAATAATATAACATATTTATTTCATTAAAAACTTGTTCTCATATAATATCATTTCCGTTGCTTTGGAAGTTTGTTGCTAACAGAAAACTAATTCTGTCAACCTTTTATTTAGCTGTTAAGTTTTAGTTTATGAATATAAAAACTACTTTTATTCAAGTTTGGTATTTATTTACATTTTCTATACTTTATGTCGTTTAATTTATCAAATCACATTAAAAATAATATTGATCGAAATAAATGCATACATAATTTTCGAGTTTTAGATAGGGGAATTATTCTTCTATCAATGACGAAATGGATGCTTGGTGTGTGTGTGTGTGTGTGTGTGTGTATTTAATTATGGCAAAGCACACTAGGGCTATCTGCCTATGGGTAGGGATGCCTTTCGTGGAGGACTTTCTAAGGGAAACTGGCTCGTATACACGTTACACATGGGGAAAACCACGAAAACGCCCATGCAGCCAGCCCGTTCGCGGGATTCGAACCTCGGACCGAACTACCAGTGTTCAGCGTCTTTACCGCTCGGCCGCTGGTGGGCAAATGGATGCTTGGAGAAAAAGAGTTATTCTTGCCATAAATGCACTATTCTAACTTTTTACAACAGTATTCTTGTCTTCCAAGAAAACGTTGTTAATAACTGGTTTTTAAAGTGGTTATTCTGTTTTGGAGCTTGTTTTTGTTTTATGCGATTATGGCAATAAAACAAACAGCATAGCCTCTGAGCTTCTAAGGGTTGGAATGCCTTCGTGGAGGACTTGTTAAGAGAAACTCGTTATACGTGCTACACCATGGGGAAGACCACGAAAACGCCCATGCAGCTAGTCTGTTCGCGGAATCGCTTTTAGAAGGAAATTCTTTGGCACGTATTGCCTTAAAACGAAACAAAAAAAAATGTTTTAATTTCTATTTTAAACAATAATAATTGAGCTTGCAATTTTAGTAATATTTTGATAATTATCTAAAGCTAGTTTGACTACTGTATCATGTCCAAAATATATTCATCTAACTCCAATATTGCACAAGATAACAGTAAAATAATAATAAAAATAATAATAATAAAAAAAAATCTGAAAGGCTTCAGATTTTAAATTACGTCCAAAGGAGCGATTTTTAACGTTTTGTGTGTTACCTTTATTTATTGAATATCATGTTCTTTGCACTTAAACCATAAAATTCAGTTCAATAGCAATGTCGCAAAATAATTTTAAAGTGAGCATATCTTTAGCATTTACGATACACAGTTCCGCGCGCTGGAGATAAAAAGGTTGTTCCCCCCCCCATAGAGTGTTGCCAATGCTCGTTTTGAAACTTTTGAGGTTGTTAATAAAAAATTCGTTAAAGTTTTACAAAATATGAAATTGATAATAAAACAAATTCCAAATTTCAAATGTGGTCTTTCACATGCCCATATACCTAGCAGGATTACGTCAAACAAAAGTCGATGGCTCTGTATGTACCATTGTTTTATCACAATGCGAGAAATATGCATACATTTATGCAGATTTTTCGTTATTTAATTTCTTCAAATATAATGCAGGACTCTAACATTTAGTGGCAACAGTTTGAAAAGTAAAACTGACATTTATAGTGATTCAACGCAAAATCGCAAAACGAAAACAATAGTCCTTTTGGGACAAAGCCCCTTTGGACTAATTATTAAAAATGCTTACAAACTCAGGATAATTGATAGTTGATATGGGAGTTAATTAAAGCCAAAATTATTTATCATAATTTAGAAGATTTGGTATAATTTGTAGAAAGAAATACTTCTCGATATTATCACCAAACTTAAAAAAATTTTCCAAACTTCTGTGCATCGATCACATGATTTGGAGAGGTGAAGAATCAAAGTAAATAATCCTACGTATTTCTTTTGTAGATTATATTCAAATATATCTTATGAAAGGCGAAATCTAAAGCTCACTTAGAGGAAAAAATAATATCATATTTTAATTGACAAAAAGAAATGAAAAATGAAATTCACTTAATGTTTGTTAAGAAAATTAGAATGGAAAAGACAAAGGAACTTAAAGCAGTTTATGAAACGAGCTGTCTAAATCATGCGTGATATGGATACTTGAATTCAACCTAAAAATCTTTTATTTAACATAATTGTATTTTACATTCCTTATGAAACTAATCACAGAGATAAATTTGTAATCCAGTTAGCGATGGGAAAGAAAAGAGCAAATAGAATACTTTCTTGTCATAAAGCAGCTGTAAGAGTCACATGCTTCAAAATAAGAGTGGTAGCAATGGTGCTACTAAATGCAATCAGCAATGTCAATATCGGGTCTACAGAAACATGTATTTCCATAGTAAACACATTTGGTAAATGACAAACAAAACAGGACTTCAAAGTGTAATTCTATGCAAGCCATTGCGCAAGCAAATAACTGCTATTCGAAATGTCATCATCCATACACGGTCGTCCAGCTTAACGTTCGATTAAGCCCAAAACCGCGCGATCATTTCCCCCCTGTTAACCGCCCGCTTACTAAAGAAGAAAAATATTTAAGTTTCATTTCGAATTCGATGATGGCGGTCGCTGAAATATTCCAATCGTTATGATCCACCCTCTCCACTAACCCGTCTTTCCATTCCTCCTCTAACTCATGTAGAGGTAGAAAAGTGAAGATTTGGACTTCAAAATGCTTCTGGGGATAAGTAAAAGAGGGGCCATTTCCAGAATTCGTTCCGCAGGTTTACATTCATAACTTAATCCGCTCAGAAACTTCGGTTCCATAAAGTTCGTCTCGCGCAATAGTTAGTTTTACTTCAGCGGCATTAATGCTGGCAAAGTCTACTTTCCCAGTTAGACACGGATCATTTACTGTTTCCAGGAGTAGCCAGACGTTTCCTTACTTTTCGCTTGTTTATTTCACAGACGGTATTTATTTTAAAAGCCATCCTGAATGTATGCTGAATTTTGCTTCCAAGCATTTGGTATTAGCATATGAATATCTAACGAGAAATTTGGTATTTTTTATAAAACTAAAAAACGTAGATAATAGTTGAACAGTAAATATTCCTTTTTTTTCGGGGGGGGAGGTTAGTTTTTTTATTTTAACTATGCTTTTATTAAATTTTTGCTATATCTGATGAGACGAGATCGTAATTTCTTCGTAGTTTCAGAGCGCGAAATGTTCTTTTACTCCAGTTCCAAAATCATAAGATATTCGAAGTCGATCAGCTAACCTATATCCTATAGGCCGTTGAATCTTGAAACCTTGCCAGGTGTTAATCTTGGCCAAGAATAATGAGGTTGGGAATATAATTAATTTTTTATCTTTATTTTAAAATTAATTTTAAGGCTATGAAAATGATTAGCTTGAATGAGAGGCAGACGCAAGTTATGCCTGTCAAAATTGGTGTTTGTGCTTTTGCTGTATTTATTGCTCCTGTATTAATTGTATTTACTGCTCAATTAAAGCACTTGTAAATCTTAATTATAATCCTCAAATTTCATATCCTTCTATATTTTAATTGTATAAATTTATATTATTAATAAATTATTAGCATTATAAATTCCTGTTGTAAATCACAAAAACATTTCTGTCTCTTACCATACAGAAATCAATTGTTATGTAAATCCGAGTTGAAGGGATAAGTACATGCATCATTTTCTTTAACATCAAAGTTGTGTTGCATAACATTAATGTCACTATCTTAAGAAGGTTACATTTTATTTATCACTGTCTTTAATAACTTCAGTAAATAATTTATTAAGAGCAATAACAGCATTGAATAAGTTCAGAAATGTGGTATTTCCTTTTACCTGCGGGCTCACGAGCGGCCGAGCGGTAAAATCTGTGAACACTGGTAGTTAGATCTGAGTTTCAACGGGCTGGTTGTATGAGAGCTTTCGTGGTTTTCCGCATGTGTAGCGTGTTTACGAGCCAGTTTTCCCTTAGAACGTCCTTCACGAAGATATCCCTCCCCTTAAGCAGATAGGCCTCGAGGCTTTGCCGTAATACATAAACAAAACAAAACCTTTTAATTGCTCTCAATACTTAATAAAAATAAATGGAAATGGTCTTTTACTTTGCACTAAGTCCTAAGATAAAAGATTTGATTTGGTTTGGTTTATATTTTTACTGCAAAAAAGGAGAGGGCTATTTACGTAAGGGAGATATGCCTTCTTAGAGGACTTCGTAAGAGAAACTGCTTCTCTGTATAAGAACCCAAGTCGAAATACCAGTTTTTAGAGACTTACTGCTCAGCTACTTGTGTGCCCCGCTGAGGTAAAAGATTTACCCTTTTAGAAACCACTACATCTGTTAAATTAAAGGTTGGTAAAGTTTCTAGTCAAGCGTGAATTGAATCTGTAATGTGCGTACTAATCTACTACTTATAGGAATAGATACTATCTAAAATGCTGTTCGGAGGATGCTACGTGTCTATCTCTTCAAATCTTTCGTACAAGATAATGATACATTGCAACAACTATTATTCGTTTTCAATTCTTTGTAATAATAAACTATTAGAGCTTTTGCAAAATGCAGATGCAACTTTTGCAACCTAAAGATATCACGCTTTCACATGCATATTATGTAATTTTAAATAAGAATAGCAGCTCGAGAACTACAAGGTATTGAAGTTATAAAAGACATTTGCGAATTTGTAACAAGTATTACTATTGAACTGTTCTTAGTAGAGAGCAAGGAGCAAAAGTGCACGTACCGCGTAGTATGAATGCATTTACACCACATTAAGGCATAGATAAAAAGAACACCTTTGCTTATGTTTGAATAGCTTGAAGAGGTTCATTTTAATTTCCTAATAGTTATTTATAATTTTAAATTAACCTTCTTTTATTCTCTTGTTTCCTGCCTATAACTTTCTGCCAAAATGAGTTTTCAGTATCGTGTTTTATGTAAACCACTATTCAATGGGAAGTTCAGTCACTTTCGTAGAAGAGAACCATCATTCCGAGTATTAAACAGAGGTGTAGCTACTGGAAAATGTGTATTAATGCCCAAAAGTAACAGCTGTTATTTGTTAGGCGGAAAAAGCGAAATTTAAAGCCAAAGAAAAATATTTTCCTTTTCAATGAGCAGGTACCCATTGTTCCAAAGGCTAATTACCTGGGAATCATCATTAATGACAAACTCACGTGGGTGCATCACATTTATCACGCGAGAAGCAAAGCAATTAAAGTCATGAAGTGCCTACTTCCCATCACAGGGAAATATTCAAATCTTAATCTCTCAAAGAAAAAGCTTATCTACACTTCTAGTATTAGACCTTTGATGACTTACGCTTCGCCAACTTGGGCTACTGCTACTCCTTCAGATATACACAAGCTTCAAGCTGTCCAAAACAGATTTTTAAGGATCAGCACTAATGCACACTATTTTGTTCGAAGTAAACTCCTACATGCTGATTTCAAACTGGATAGATTGGATAACTTTCTCAGGAAAGCTAACACAAAATTCTTCGAGAGTGCTCAAAACTACATTCATATGAACTTTTTACGAACTTTTCACTAGGAAGTGCTTAACGACGTCTTCACCCAAATGAAGCCTTCATTCTCAGCGAAAACCAGGACTTACCCACTTAATTTATGAAGGTTCTTGCACAGTTTATGACACTAGTTTATATTAATGTATTTTAATTTCATAGTTCCTGCAGATTCCAGCGGGATTCTTCATTTATTGCACTGGGGTGGGTGACCACCCATGTGACCCGGACCTCTGTTCGTTGTGCTACGTAGCTCCTGTTACTGAACTCTAGCACCAATGATTTTTATATAGCGTTCATGGACTGCCTTCTGTAACTATTTATATATAACTTTCTCTTCATTTGCTATTTATTCCATGGTAAAGTATTTCGTTCTGCACTTTTGGATGAATTCAATTCAAATTCCGTGATACAGGCGATCATGAACTCTGATTTGATATGCTGTAATTATTATTGTTATCTAAGTTAATCTGTATAACCATTAGGACTGTTATAAGACTATTTTATCTATCAATTACTCAGCCCTAATCCATCCTAGCTGTCCTCTTGGACTCATTCATCAAGTAATCATCCTGTTTCAAGCGCCCGCTGAGCCAAATACATCAAGATAGCCGGAAAGCAATATACATTTAGCAAATTAATCGCGGCGACTAGCGGAACTGGAACTTTCGTAGAAGAGCTCAGAAGTCCTCATAGTCAGTCTTCTAGCCATATCGTTGTTTTAAGCCAAATTTACTACGTTCGGTTTACATAAATTTCTGTAGAATTTATGTAGAAAATTCTTCTCTCTTTCTTCTATTATAAGAAAATTCTACAAGTACAAATTTTAAAATCGAATTTAAGACAAAAAATAATCTTCGATTCTTTATAAAAGTTGTTAGAAGTTGGAATAAAAAAAAAAAAAAAAAAAAAAAAAAAAACGCATACGAAAATAGCGACGAGGGAAACTGAATATTTGTCATGCAATGCATAATGTTGAAGTAAGATACCATACGTGCCTCAGAAGAATGGAGGACATTTAGAAGACGTGATTTTTAGAACAAAGAAATTGCATTTTGAAAAACTGCTTTTTTGAAATAAAAACATTTTCACCTATAGCATGTCATGTAGTTTATGTGCATGTATCGACAAAATGGTAAATTTGTATATATATATATATATATATAAATCATAATTACCCGTCTTCCTGCCGCACCCTGTATATATATACATATAGGAGTAACCAAAAGTAAATTAATCGACAATAAAATTATTTAAGCAAATATATTATGCTTTACAATTACCTATTTCAGACTCTTTAAAACTGTTCTTAATTAACATCGATACATGTTTCTCAACATTTTGCTCAAAATATGGAAACAGTTTTACAATTTCGAACAGAGAATATTATTCCAAGCACATTTTCTTAATCTTGTGATTTACTAAAAGCGTCATCTTTATCGATTTACTGAAGCAAAACAACGGTTTCAGCTACAGTTTTCCTGACCCCAAAACAAAATTTCACGCACATTCTTTGTTACTTGCTGCCGCCAAAGTGAACAATTTCGAGATCCTGTAAGTAGGAACTCACGCAAATCAACACCAAACATGAGCCGCTCTGCTGAAACTGATGCCACTTGGCAAATAAATGCGGGAAATCCAAGAAGGCTTAGCGACATAATCATTAATTAAGATATGGTCGCGTGTAATGCTGTCATTCCGGTTATACTGAATAACCTTACGTAATGTATTTAAAATAAGGCAGTAATAATAACAGAATTTTCTTGAAAATGGGTGATTTTTTTTTTATCTTTTGCTTTGAAGCCATAAATGAGAATAAACTGAAAGAGCAAATTCTTAATCATATTTGTTTTCATCAGTACAGAAGGTATACTAACTCAATTTTAAATGATTGTATATATGTTACACGTCAAAACGCATAGCAGAAAACACCCCACTCTTGAGTTGCAGCAAGAAATATCTGAACCTCAGAAAAAGATAAAAATGTATCATGACTATAGATCATGACATGGATATTCGGATGGTTCTGTGTTTACAGTTAGTCAGGGAATTTGAAATTCTACTACACACGAAAAGCGTATGTATATAAAAGGTTCAGTAAATTAAAAAAAAAAAAAAAATCATTTGATGTCAGTAACTGTTTTCTTATACTTGTTGACAACAAAGGACAGAATCGTTTAAGAGTAGAAAACGATACCAAAGGAAATACGAACATACGAAATTAGGTATTAAGCTCCTAATTTTGTATGTTCCTTTGTCCTTATCTTTGTTGTTAACAAGTTTTCTTATACTTGTTGACAACAAAGGACAGAATCGTTTAAGAGTAAAAAACAATACCAAAGGAAATACGAACATACTAAATTAGGTATTAAAGTAGCCTTTGGCCCCACCAGTGGCAGAGCAGTAAAAAAAAGCCGTTGAACACTGGTAGTTCGGTCTGGGGTTCGAGTTCCAGTGAACGGGCTGGCTTCTTGGGCATTTCGTGGTTTTAACCATGTGTAACGTTTCCCTAACAAAGACCTCCACGGGGTATCCCTTCCTTTCCGTGTAGTGCGTAATCGTGGAGCACGTAATAAGTAAAAATCAGCATGGGGAATCAGCCATTTAGATTACATGCTGCATTCATGAGAGCAGTAGGGAGTTAATGATTTCTTCATAATATTGAGTATGTTTTTAAATGTTCTTCTAAATTCTAAATGTTAAAAAAAATGTTAAATTTTAATTTGTATCCCTACAGGGAATTATAATTTACCTTTCATAGAGAAAAGCTTTTGTAAATTCTTGACAGTCAACAGATACCATTAAAACATTTTACTGAGAAATGTTTTAAAGACTAGCACAATTTTGAACTTAAATACAAAATAGTAAAAATTGATCTTTTATCTGCTCTGATAGGCAAATCCTTGTGTTTGATAAAAGTGTTAATACCCTGATTTTAGATTGTTTTATACTTCAATATCTTCTGACGAAAATTTCTCTTAGTTCTGATTTGACTTGAGTTTTCATTCTTGGATTTGGTTTATTGCTTTTAGATAGTCAATCCCCGATTTATCACAATCAAATTAACTAGGTTTTGTCGTTCTGTTTTTAAAGAAGTTAATGTATAAGAGTTTGAACTTAATGAAATTGATCAAAGTTTCTTTTTAAATAGTGCTCCTTAATGCCATTTGTAACTTAATTTATTTATTTCTAACGACATTTATTCTTCTCTTATTATCAGTGTTTTCATTTTGTTTTCAATAAATAATGAAATAATTTAAATGATAAATGAACTTTTTCTCCAGACTGAACTGCTTGAAGTTACAGTTAAGTATTAATTAGTTTTATGGTTTTCTATCGAAGGAATAATTCCTATTTCTTATGCTTCTTAAATGCTCTTATATATATCACGATTTAGGGGTAACCATGGATATATCCTTGGCTCCAGTAAATAAGGAGTTGACTGTGCAAGTTTTGATGCAGTCTTTGGTGCGAATTTTATTTCGTTGTTCTTATACACTTTTATGGAGTTTTACATACTCATTACGTCGTTCTTATACACTTTGGGAAGAAATGTTTAAAGATAGGCGTCAACTGAATGGCGGAATCTTAAAATTAATACCACGTTTTTGAAGTAATGTTTCTAATATATAACTAAGTAAATGTAAAGGTATTGATTTAATTTCGGGAAAGGAAAACACTTTCATTTCAATAGAACAAGATTTCTCAAACTATGCTACATGTACACTAATGTTATGCTGCGTTACATTTGGTGCTACCAATTTTAGGTAAAAGATTTAAATGAATGTTTAGAATGAATGTTGAAGGTACATATGTTTCTGATGTCATTTATGTGACTCATTTCACATTGAGATAAATGCTTTGACCAGACAGCGCCAACCAGGTAATGGTTTCAGCGACAAAAATTAATCATCATAAATAGCCAAGTTTGGCGACTTATGGCGATATTTTGGTCCAATCCCTGTATAACTGGGATCCTGTAACTGAGTCGATCTTTGAATAACTGCAACTTCAACCAACCCTATGCAACTGTACTACTTCCAGAATTTTCTAGAAATCAAAGTTACTGGAAATTTTGGAAGGAGGAACGTGAGAAAACTGTATAAGACCGGAGAGAGAGCATCAGTTTTCAGCTGAGTTCAGAACACGAAAGATCTCCGTGCGAGCTTCTCGTTTAGATGCGCTTTGCATTACCTTGTGTTAAACGTTATTAGTAGTTTACAGTTGTAATTATTGGTTGCCTTTTGCCATACTGAGGAACTGTACGAGAATTTTTATCTGAAAAGTTCCAGAATAATAAAGTGCTTTTATTTCGTTTTTTTTTTTTTTGAAAAAATAAATTTCATATGGCTATCATCGGTTCAATCCATTGTGCATTCAATCCATAAGCGCGTAACAATATATTTCTTTTGTTTGTCAGGTGAGTATAAATATATCACATCGAAGTCTATACCTTCCAACAAGTACGACATTCATAATTCAAGGTATATTCATCGGAATACTAAAAGTTATTATCATCATAATATGAGTATTAATCTTCTTGGCATGGAAATAATGATGCGGATAAATTAATGAAGATACCTTTTCTCATAGACTGTTGTATGTGTGGTCTTTAATAACGTCGCAATAGAAAACTGCTTTAAGTATCACATGTTTTAAATATATGTTAAACAGAGAAAACAGAAAGATTCAACTTCTTAAACTAACATCAAATAAAATCTTGGATGAATAATAAGAAAATATTCAGTTTGTACCGCTGATGACAGAATGGATCAGTCTCTAAAGCAAATTCAAGCACAGTATGAGAATTTCCTAAAGAAGAATTAATGCAGTTCAAGAGAAATTATTTGCTATTGAAGGACGAGATAGGCAGGCGCTCCACTGATTAAAGTTAAGGATATACTAGCATCGGCCAATTTGCTTTCCAAAAAGTCTAGATAAAAAGTTTTTAAACGGCGTTCAGTCATAACAAATATCTTTAAATAAAGTTTTTTAGCTTTATTAGTAACTCGAATCATGTAAAATTTCGTTTATAAACTGTGTTCGGTGCAGGAAATCCTAATCCCTAGCCGAATTACTCAGAGTTTTAGAACAGTCAGCTAAGTATGTTGACCGGTGCATCAGAGCAAATGATCTTTACCTGTCCTCCATGGCATAAGGACAATTAGGGAAAAGCTAATACTCAGTTGATTAAATAAAGTTGATGATACCATGCACCACAATTTAGCTCGGGTTACTAGGTTTTATGAAGAGGGAAATTTTGAAAAGTTATTCCAGTACCTTCTCTAGAAACTGACCGAAAATAAACCTCAGATGTGGATTTATGGGGTCTTGTAAATCCCGAAACCGAAAGCCCCTGTACCAAGGGAACAAAATAATTCTCAATTAATTAAAAAATATCTGTATCTTAAGGGTCAGGTGGAACTTCAAGCTAGCTGGGGTTTCCATGGTACCCTTCTGAAATAAGAAAACAAGAACAGAAATGTTTCACAGGTATTTCTGCATATACAATTAATTCTTGAATATTAAGAGACTGATCATCTTAGATCCACTTACGCACGAATCTATAAATACATCGACAAATGTTTTAGAGATTTGATAATCTTGTAAAAGCTTAGATCCACTTACGCGCGAATCTATAAATACATCGACAAATGTTTTAGAGATTTGATAATCTTGTAAAAGCTAATTTATCCTAGCTGCGTTTAAAATCTTGGGTATGTAGTAAATGTGTATAACACAAATAAATATCAGCCCGTTTTATTATTAACTACCAGAAAATAAATTGCGCACTATAATATGTGCAGTGTTTGCAACATACGAGTATAAGGCTAGCACATGTTAAATGTTTGTAGCGTATAAGACTATAATTTGTACATTTGTAGTATATGAGACTACATAGAAAGGCATAGTATTATTTTAAATTATGAGTCTAAAATTAAATATCGACAATACAGCACAATAATATAAACATACTTATTCCTACGTAGAATATCCTTAATAATATTTTACTTTCTGTTACTTATTTCAAGAAAGAATTGTAATTCATATATAACAGAAATAATTCTTTATGCTTACAAAATCATCACTAAATGATCGCTTACGTATCCAGTCAGGAATATGATCAACATTCAGATGCTATTAGTTTAAGTGTGGAAAATTCTAAAAACTAAAGTGAATTTTCAAAGGTCTGGAACCTTAAGGCTTATCATCCCCTTGTAGTCAAAGGCCAATTTTTATATATATTTTAAAAAGCACGATTTTGGTGTTTATATTGGCTAATATTAGATGAAGTACGAATAAGCTCTGATATTATTTTTGCATTTAACACAAAATCTCCAATACAGTGCTTTGATTTGTGTCAATTTTCTGAAGAAATTCTATTCAAATAAAAATCTCCAACAAATTTCTCTGACTGATTTGATTGATATCATAAATTTGCCCAAATCTTCTAAAAATTACGTTAATTTGTATTTTTTTTAAAAGTTTTTTGATGCTAAAGACATAAAAAATGAGCAATGCCTACCCTGGACTCAAACCTGCACCTCTCGAATACGCGCCGAATGTGCTAAGCGTTACGCCATGAAGGTATGCAGAAAGGAGGGAGAAAAAGGGGGCGACTGGAGATTAGGGGACCCAGTCGCCCGATCCTGGTGGTGCAGAATCATCATCCACCCTCCGTTTAGTCTGGGGCAACTGTAGAGTCATTCATTAGGTTACTTCGAAGCATCAAAAATGAGCAATGCGCGGGCCGGGACTCAAACCTTGGACCTCTCGAATACGCGCAGAGTGTGCCGACCACTACACCAAGAAGACATGCTAAGATGGTGGGAGAAATATCTTATATACTCACCCTTTTAAAGAGCGACTGGGATTTAGGGGACCCAATCTCCAAATCCTGGGTGTGGAGAATCATCATTAACCACCTTTTTTAGTTTGGGCACCACTGTAGACACATTAGGTACTTTTGAAAGTAGGGGAGATGAAAAATGAGCAATGCCCTCACCGGGGGTCGAACCGCGGACCGCGCCGAGTGTGCTGACCAATACACCACGAAGGCATGCTAAGAAGGCGGGAGAAATACCTAATAAAGTCAGTGTCTGAAAGCTATTGTTCTGGTAAACGTTTTGAGTAATTTCATAAGTTAAAATAACAGGCCGACACAATCATCACGAGTAAATAAAAAAGACAGTCATTAAAAAATAAATGCGATTTTGGTAAATATCTACGTTCAATAATAGTCCCAGAATTTTGTGGATAGCCCCCAAAGTTCTGTTGATACTCGTCTATCTAGTTCAGGTTTGGCATCACGCAAACTCAGCAGAAAGTGGCGCTTCTGTTTAAAGATATGAAGGTGATCGGGATCTGTTGCTAGCGGTGCAGTTCGCTCAACCAGAAATTTAATGATCGCTAAGCAGAGATGAATTCCTATCATGATCCCACTCCAGCCGAAGGAAAAAAAAGAATGCTTATTTATTTATCTCACTACACAAAATATGATGAAATAAGATCTGTATTTCGTAGCTTTAAACAGAAAAGATAATTTATTTAATCAAGAAGCTGTATTTTCAACGAATCTAAGAATCTAAACTTTCTCAATCATTCGAGATTCTCGAAATTATAGAATCTATGATTTCCGACTATAATATAAAACAATTTCATACAATTTGTATACAGTGACCTCCACATATGAAATGAAACTTATTTCTACGCATAATAAGAATTTCAAGGTAACTGAGTTTTGTTAAATAGGAAAATCCTAATATAATTCTATATATCTGAAAAGATGAATTATTTTATGTTTCGAAATGTGAGATTATAAGTGATCTTCATAGTACACGAAAATGCTTATTTCTTTATATGCCACAGCTATCGCCGGTAATTTTGCAATTAAAGAAATAAAGAAATGTAAAATGTCAGTCTCTTTGTTTCTTTTATTTATTGCATATTGTGAATATCTTTTTTTCTTTTATCCCTTTTTTCATTTATTTTATATTCACTTTTTGCTCTCAAGTAATCCATTTAAAGCTATGATCATTCTTTTTAAAGCTGTTCTTTATTAGCGCAAATGAGCTTAGGCTCAGAAGGGCTGTTAGTCTCGAAACAGCATTTTGCGTTGAATCTGAATCATTTTTCAAATTGTTGCCACCAAATATTACAATCCCGTCTTATTTTAAAAGAAATTAAATAAAGGGGAAGGTGCATGAATGGAGGTATGTTTTTTGCACTGTGAAAAAACGACGGTATCTAGAGCATCAGATTTTGAATAACGTAATCCTACACCCGAACATGGGCACCTGGAAGCATGAATTTTGAATTCTTTTTATTATCTATTCCATATTTTGTAAAACTTTAACGAATTTTTAATTAATAAACTCAATGATGCCAAAGCAAACAATGGTAACACTGTACGCCCCCCCCCCAAAGAAAGTATCTCCAGCCCTCTGGAATGTCTATCGAAAATTCCAAAGACACGCTGTTTTTAAATATTTTGTGATATTACTGTTGAATTGAATTTTATGTAGTTTAAATGCGAAGAACATGATATATTAAATAAAGGTAACACATAAGATGTTAAAAAAGGCCTCTTTGGGAGTAATATAAAATCTGAAAGTATTGAGATTTTTTATTTTCATTCCATAAATTTTCTTAATTTTGAGTCAGTGTTAATTCAAGCCTATATGGGGTATTTCAAAGCGTTTATATGGCTACCTACCTTTAACACTGCTAGTACCTCGTGGCTTTATAATCCTGTGCAAGAAAGTAAATCAGATGAGGTAAGCCTTTCTATTCCGCAGTTTTAATCATATGATACTTTTAATTAAAAATATATGAAATAAAAATTTCTTTTGGGTTCTCTGTGAAGAAAATTGCAATGTGTAAAAAATATGATCTGCAGTAAACAAAATATCGGCTATAAAATTATTCAGAAATGATACATTAAGTCAAAGAAAATAAATCAGTTTAGATGTATGAACATAACTTTATTGAATGCAGAATTTCAAATTAAGTGTTTCTAAATAATTTATCTTCAGAATTCTAAATTAATGTTTTACTTAGGGCAAAATTTATCTTTTAGAAACTCCCATCCGAAAATTAATGTACATTTTTTAATTACGAAAAGTAATTCGGGTAGCGTGATTTGTATATGACTGTCAATTATTTCAATGGGATTTTGGATAAATTTGATAGCATGTGCATATTATTTGCCAATAATTAATACCCGACCATGGGAAATGTTTCTCATTGATATATCTATCTTGCACGGAATATGTAAACATTAAAGTTTCGTAACTTAAAGTTGTAGAGTTGCGCGCCTCCAACCTACACGCAACCAAGAGGTGACTCTTGAAACTGGAAAATAGACAGTCTTGCTAAGGGTTTAAGTCCCTTTTTATTCAACTTAAGAAATTACACTTGCGTGCTCTTGACGCTCACAAACTACGCCGACCCGGCGGTAAAATAAAAATAAGAACCTGAAAAGAAATAATAACAAGACTCTAACTACGAGGCTCTCTAAAGGTAACTAACCTCACCGCGTTTTACAATACCGCTGCTAATTCAGCAAACTTTGAATATCACGTTGAACGAATAACAATTCTACGAGGCAAGCACACAGGCCGAAACGCGGGGTTCTTCAATTTCTGGCTAACTACCTCCGCGCTCGTGAAGTAAGAACAGCACACTTTGAACTCGTTTCCTTTCTATTTAACTCAGAATACTTCAGCTGATAATTTGAATCCTTGCGCGTTCTACTAAAATTTACATACTCTGGCATTGGCAGTTCTAGGGGAAAGTAAGGCTTGACAGGAAAGATAGTTTAAACTTAAAATAAATGTTAGTTAAAATAAATAAAAACTCTACATTTGCCGCTGCCAGAATTTGGAAAACTTGGAAGCAGGTCCTACAAACGACCTGTTGTAAAGTTTCTATAATTCTGAACTAACTCTCAAGAGCCTCGTTTACACAAAAAAAATCTTATGTAACAAAATGTATACTAAATTTCTGTCGATACTTATAAAAATCTCTCTTCTTACAGCAACTTTTCCTGGACTTCATCAATCAATCTTGTTCTTTTCCTTCCAGCATCTGGAAGGAATAAGTATCAGTATCTTTCTAAATACATTATAATTTACACTTTCTTGACACTGAATAAATTTTTGTTTTTAAACGATTCGTTTTCCTTAGTTATTGCTTAATACACATTCATTCAATTTTTCAAGCATTAATTTAACTTTACCCTGGCTCTCCACCATGTGTGGTGTCAAACGGGAATATTCGTGTTTTAGTCTTACAACACTTCCTCTAACCACCATGATTTGTTAGTATTCAACGACCAAATAGACACACCTTACTCGACATTTTACAACTCGATGAGCTACTTTAACATTCTTAAGAATTCAAGTGTAGGTGGAGAACCCTACAAAACACATTCATTCTAACTTCCCCCTCATTCATCTTTAGACATGCAGGCTTTCGCTCTAAAGCATGATTTTATCTACTGTTTAATACTTAAATTTTGAATTCATTGCTTTTGAGCATTTACTTTGAGCATCTAAAATTTTATGCTTCTAGACTAAATTCTACTTTTACATAACTTTCAAGTATTTACGTATATTTACAAAATTTTAATACATATGATTTTTACAATTTACCATAAAATGAATAAGAGAAAATAAATTTTTACTTTACTCATTCTTCGCCAAGCTGGCGGCACTGAAACTAAAATTCTTATTAATACAAGAATACGAAGTTATTTTTATCTTCGGCCAAATTTTGCTTTAACAGAATTAGTCTTTCGACCAACAGAAAATGCTTTTTCTTAGATTTTATACTTAAAGAAAATAATACTTTTGCCTTAGCTAAATAAAGTAAAACAAAACTAAGTCTCAACCGAGACATATTCACTTTCGTCAAAACATAGAACTTCGTACTTATGCATAACATTTCGGAACAAAAGAAAAAAATTTTATAGAAGATTTTAACTTATCTTTGAGTTTTCGCTGATTGAAACTCCGTCATTCTTTTCTGGCAAAATTGTTCCCACGTTATAGGTTTCATGGACGTCAATCTTCTCCTTACTGACCTCCGAGTGTCGTCCACATTAGTTTTTCTTTTGCGTCCTCTGCATGCTGTCCTCTTGGCGGAGTAATCGTCGGGTTGTTGTCTTTTCCGTTTTTCCATTGGACGGCTGGTCTTGACGTCCTCCGGTCTGGAGTCCTTCTTGAATTTCTTCTGTTGTTCCTGGTATTTTCGTTCCTCCTGCTGTCTTTTCAGTTTCCGGAACGGCGGCCTTGCTTGCACCTGACTCTCTGGAACTGGGAGCGTTCTCGTTGATGTATAATTTCTACTGCGATACGTTGTAGGTGGTGTTTTCCTCTTTACCAAGGTTTCTTTACGCGGTTGCTTCGCATTCTTGTTTTTCTTAAATGCTGGAGTTTGAAAGTTTTCATTTTTTCTTTTTGGTACCGTCGTCTGGGTTGTAGAAGGGCTAGGTCTCTCTTCAGTTCTCTGCTTCTTGGGTGGTGGAACAGTTGTCGTTATTTCTGGACCTTCTACTTCTTTTAGACTTGAGTCCTGCAAGAAACTTTTAAGAATTTCAAAATCATTTGGATTATAGTATTTTTTCACCTGGTCGGGACTTGCTTTACAGATCTCCTCTCTCTCGTTCTTAAGGTACAATACGACTCCTTTGATTTCCTGAATTACATAGGGGCCTTCAAATTTTGGAGCTAACTTTGCAGTAAAATTGTCTGGGGCACTTGATTAAGAAAATTTCCGCTTCAATACTTTATCCCCAACTTTAAAATCTGCTTCACGGCAGATTTTCTATCGTAATACACTTTTTGCTTATTTCTTGCCGTATCCAAACTTTTAAGCGCCTGATCAATAAGTTTTTGCACATCTTTCTGCTTAAACTCTTGCTCTCTTTGTTGCACAAAGAATAATTTATCTAAAGGCGTAATTAACTTTCGGCCTAAAAATAATTCTGGGGTTTTTCCCGTAGTATCGTGATTTGCCGTTTTTAAAGCATAAGCTAATTCATTTATGTAACCATCCTAGCGCTTGTGATGTGTGCTAACGTAACTGCGAATTATTTTTACGATGTTTTTATTCACTCTTTCTGCTATGTTTGCCTGTCGTCTATACGGAACCATTTTGATATGGCGTATGCCAAGTCCAGTGCATATGTTTTCAAATATTTGACTAATGAATTGTTTTCCGTTATCGCTAATGACTTTTATCGGTGCACCGTATTTTAAAATGTATCTGTGTAAGAATGCATCTGCGACTGTTTTGGCTGACGCGCGTTTAAGTGGAACAATTTCTGTCCATTTTGAAAAATGATCTACTATTACTAAAAGAAAACGATTTTCATTTAACTCGCTCTGGGGGATAGGACCAAGAAGATCTATGCCTAAAATTTCATTCGGAAATGTGGCGCGAATGCTATTTAAGTACCCGGCCGGGCTGTAATTAATATCATTTATTAACTGACATTGATTGCAGGACCTGACATATGCAGTTACTATTTTGTATAATTGCGGGAAATATACCGCCTCTCGTACCCTGTTTAAAGTCTTTCTGACCCCTAAATGACCCGCTGTTTTCGCGTCGTGTAATTCCTTCAAAATGCTTAATCGAAGCGAGGCTGGGATGACTGGTTTGTACTCGAGATTTTCGTTTGTTGTTTTCGTATAAAATAATAAATTATCTATTATTTCATAGTTTTCTGCTCTATTTCTTATCGCATGGATATCTGTGTGCTCAAAGCTTTCGGGGTCTTTCAAATATGCATAGATATTTCCAAATTCAGGATCAGCTTTCAGTTCAGTGATAATCGTATCTCTAGAATCTAAAATTTTTGAAGTCAACACAGCGCATTTAAGTTCATTTCCTTCATCGTCCAGTTTTATACGAGAAAGTGCGTCAGCTACATTGATTTCCTTACCCGGTTTATATTTTATTATTAGATTATATTCTTGGAGTTTTAAAGCCCATCTTATTAACCTGGGCGTTAGGTTTTTCCCCGAGTAAAGTCTACCAACAGCCGCATGATCCGAAAACACTGTTACTGGCGCTTTGCCGAAATAAACTCGATATTAGTGTACAGCCATTAATACGGCTAATGTTTCTCTCTCTGTAGCTGTATAATTCCTTTGTGTCTGATTCAACGTTTTACTAAAAAATGCCAGAGGATGGCTATTTTGCATAAGAACCGCACCCACCGCATAGTCCGACGCATCTGCTGCAATTTCCAGGTTTTCGTCCCCCTCCGGGAATTTCAAGACAGGGGCATTGATGAGCGCTTCTTTTAATCTTTCAAATGCTGTATTTGCTTCCGCTGTCCACGTAAATTTACTTCTCTTTCTTTTAATTACTAAGAGTAGTTCAACAATATTAGCGAAATCTTTTATGAAAGACCGATAGTAAGAACATAACCCAAGGAAAGAAGAAAGTTTCTTGGCGGTGTTGGGCGGTGGAAAATTCTTGATTGCTTTTATTTATGAATCTTGCGTTTCTATACCCTTTTGCGAAATTTTATAACCGAGATATTTAAGTTCTTTAGTTGCGAACTTGCATTTTGAGGCGTTAATTGTAAGACCGGCCTCTTTTAATAATTTAAAAACTTCTTCTAGATCTTTAATGTGTTGTTCCAACGTACTACTCGTTATAATTATATCATCTAGATAGATTAAAGTTGATTTCCCTAGGACAGGCTTTAGAACAATGTCAATAGCTCTCTGGAATGTTGATGGGGCCCCACACAACCCAAAGGGCATGCGTAAAAATGCATAAGTGCCCTATTTTGTTATAAACGCGGTTTTATGTATGTCTTCGGGTCTCATAGCTATTTGATAGTAGCCAGACGTTAAGTCCAAAGTAGACATGTATCTTGTAGATTTGATCTTTCTAATAATTTCCTCTATAACCGGCAAAGGGTATTCTGGGAATTTAGTAATACTATTTAGTTTTCTGTAATCGATAGCAAACCTCCAAGCCCTTTTATCCGAAGGAGGAAACTCGTTCTTTTTCCTACATAGTACGACTGGACTCGCGTAGTCACTATTTATGGGCGTTATTATTTTATTTTTTAACATCTCCTGAATATGTTCTTCGATGATTACGTCTTTTTGTTTGTCATAACGATATGGTTTAGTCCTACCAGGGTTTTCGGCAGTTAATTGTATCTGATGCGTAACTATTTGACAACTACCAGGCTTTTCTGAAAACAAGTTAGAAAAATTACACACCACTTGCTGGATGGCTTGACTTTCATGGCCATTCAGATGGCTAAGGTCCACTTGCGGTTGTTCCACAGGTTCCACCACCCTCTGGTCCATCTCCAGCACCACAGAACTGTCTTGAAAATTCAATTTGGCCCTCGCGGCCCTTAAAAACTCCATACCTAAAATAAGAGGATTTTGCAGATTCTTGACTGCAAAAATTAATACTTTGAGGCTTTCCTCTTTTACCTATATGTTTAATGATAATTTCCCGATGCAGTGACAGGTTTTTCCTTGCGCCGCTATAATTTCGGTATTTTTGGTTTTAAATAATCGTACCCTATAAAAATTCTTTTTGAAGAATGTTTCGCTCATAAAATTTCCTTCTGCTCCTGTATCGATGAGGGCTTCTACTGGTACATCGCCAACCAGGACTTGTATAATTGGTAGATGTGAGTTCTTTACGATGACCGTATTTAAATGTCTTTTTGAGGGTTTTTTTTAAAACTTCCGGGGTCTGGACCCTCGCTTTCACAGGCCCCTCTACTCGTTTAAAGGTTTCCTTTCAAGTTCTGCCTTCTGGGTACGCGGATGTTTGTTTACGAATTTTCTTTTTGGGCCTTGACCTTCGAGGTTCGATGAGTTAGCTTGTGTTATGTAAATTCTTATGTATTTTTTTTTTTGTATATAATTATTGCATGTTATTTTACTGTGCATAATGTATTTTTAGTTATTATATTATTTTACTGTGTTTATTGAATTTGTATTGAGCTTATTTAAAATTTAATGTATAATATTTAATATTGTTAAACTTTACGGCAAAGCTCCCTTTAAGTTTGTCAGAATTGTGTTACAATTAAAAGGGCGCGGGTGTATTTCCGTTTCTCACACGTAGGCTTCTTTGGAGGTTAGAGGTCACTGTCCAGCTGCATTTTTCCCCTTTTTTCGCGGGGGGTTGAAAACACGTGTTTTGCTCGTTCAGAGTTTTAGGTTGGAAACTTTCTTCTTTGCGTGGGAAACGGAAATCGCTTTGTTAAAGTTTGCAGTTTTCTTACTTTAAGACAGTGGGGTAGGTTGGTAATTGGATACTTGTAAAAGTTAGTTTCACTTGTTAGTTGGGGGGTCTATTTCTTTTTCTCACGTTATGTGAGTGCAGATGTTTTTCGGATTGCATTGTCAGATTTTCTGGTGTTTGATTCGTCATGGGTGTGTCATTTTCTCAATTTAGGTAACTTAAAATTCCGGGATTGGTAAGATTTAATTTAATGATTTTTTTTGAAAGCCTATGAGCTCACAGAGATGGAGAAACCGAGTCTTCCTGGGTGCTTGCACCAGGCTAGAGTTCATTCTGATTCTGATTTTCAAGAAGAGTAAGAGGAGAAAAAGTGGGGACTTGACCCTTCGGGTTTTGCGTCTCGCGAGCCGCGTGAACAGCCGGCAGAGGGTATGATTTTTCTCTCGGCTTTTAGCTGGCGAGAATTTGCGTTGGTATAAGGCATAGAGCTCAGCAGAAGAATTTCGATTTCTCTTATCCCAAGAATTGTTCGGCAGATTCTCTTGGTGATCCTGACATCCTGATGCGGTATTCCTGTTTTTTACCGGCTTTGACTTCCTAATTAGATTTTGTTCCAAAGGTGCTCTACGCTTATGGTGAGTTTCGGGGCTTCCAGAATGAAAGAGACTCGTGTAGGACCCTTCTAAGGTGTGCATTGCTGTTTATTCTGCCTGTGCCAGCTGCGTCGATTTTTTTTTTCATCATTCCATGCTCTGGAATTTATTTATTGTAAAGATAGCTTCAATGGTGTTGCAACCAAGTCATCTTTAAAATTCGCAAGAACTGTCTGCCTCCATTACCGATGATTGTGTGAATAAAGGACAGCAGGAATAATGTGGTGCTCGAGTAAACTTTGGACGCTGGACGATCTGTGGAGCTGTCAAATCACCTTATTAAATCAGTATACGAAGGTATTCCCGAGTAAAGTGAGTGTTGCAGATTGGACTTCACCCAGTGAGTGATTTTTTTTTATTTGTTTTACTTCAATAATTATTTTAATACTCAAGCAAGAGTCTTCATTTTAATGTTTGTTGAAATTTGAGCAATTTCTTAATTTAATTAATCGATGTGGAAATTATCAATGTTCTTAAAGGGAATTACCATGATAAATACTTAAAGTTAGAAGATGAAATGGGGGAAAATACTAGTGTTACACTTATGATACAGTAGAATTTGATAATGTTAATCTTAATTAATATAAGCTGTAATTTGGTGTAGTATTATGTGTTATTTTGCTTGGAAAAATATGTATTACTGATCAGTTATCCATTAATTAATTATATAATATATATTCAAGAATTTAATAAATGTGTGTCTAAAATTTAATTGCATTTGTGTATTTATGTAGCGTATAATTTACTGTGGTCTGTCATGTCCCTCCATTTGTTTGAGCCGGGAGGCTTTTAAGAAACATGGAGTTTAATTGAATTTGGAGTTATTGATTTTCCCTTTACATAGGTTACTCACAACACAAACCTAAAAGTAAATTGTACTATACCACTATACGATTGATTGATTGATAGATATGATATACGATTGATTGATTGATAGATATGATATACGATTGATTGATTGATAGATATGATATACGATTGATTGATAGATTTACTATACGAATGTTTATAAGAATGTCGATATGATATTTGATTATTATGAAATAGATTTTGAATGTTTTGAATTATTTGATATTTCCTTTTACATAGTTATTTTCTATATAACACTTGATAGCTCTTTCCCCCATAAGAGCGGTTTGCATTTCTGGTTTGCTCATTTGAAGATTTCCTTCGGGAACTTTGAGAATACGTTGCCCCTCTAGCTTTTTCCGCTATTCTGCGATTTTGAAACTTCACCGCCAATTCGAAGAGCTCCTGCAATGTGCTTGGGTTTCTAATTTCGAAGTAGTCTTGAACAGCAGGTAACAATCTTGGTAAAATTATTTCAATAATCTCCGCGTCGGGTTTCTTCCCATACAGCATATCCGTCAGCTTAATTTTTCGCAAAATAAAGTCCGTCAACTCTTCTATATCCCGTTGATAGAAACTATATATTTCGGCTTCCAGCCTTGCTCGATCTTTCACTGTGGGGAAGGCCTTTACTAACGATTTTTTGAAATTTTCAAATGTATATGTCTGGCTTCCAAATTCCCTAATAAAAATTTGCCTATATTCTTCCACCATAGCGCGGCCTGTCCTCTTAGTGCAGATGTGGCGATGGCAACGTTTTGTCTTTCAGGCACAGGGTAGAGCTGAAAGTGATTTTCTAGGCCTTCTAGAAATATCGCCACCGAATTTCTTCCGTCGAAATTGACGTTTGGCTTGATTGATGCTCTCAAAGTCTGGACCAGGTATCCAAATCCTTCCAATTGGCTTGCCATTTCTTGGTGTTGTCCCGCGGCTTCTATCCGATTTTCGGCCATTTCAGTTCGATAAGAGTTCGGGCGGCGCCAATGTAGAGTTGCGCGCCTCCAACCTGCACGCAACCAAGAGGTGACTCTTGAAACTGGAAAATAGACAGAGTCTTGCTAAGGGTTTAAGTCCCTTTTTATTCAACTTAATTACACTTGCGTGCTGTTGACGCTCACAAACTACGCCGACCCGGCGGTAAAATAAAAATAAGAACCTGAAAAGAAATAATAACAAGACTCTAACTACGAGGCTCTCTAAAAGTAACTAACCTCACCGCGTTTTACAATACCGCTGCTAATTCAGCAAACTTTGAATATCACGTTGAACGAATAACAATTCTACGAGGCAAGCACACAGGTCGAAACGCGGGGTTCTTTAATTTCTGGCTAACTACCTCCGCGCTCGTGAAGTAAGAACAGCACACTTCGAACTCGTTTCCTTTCTATTTAACTCAGAATACTTCCGCTGATAATTTGAATCCTTGCGCGTTCTACTAAAATTTACATACTCTGGCATTGGCAGTTCCAGGGGAAAGTAAGGCTTGACAGGAAAGATAGTTTAAACTTAAAATAAATGTTAGTTAAAATAAATATAAACCCTACAAAGTTATCATATGATTAAAACTGCAGTAATTTCAAGGCTTATTTTATTTTATTTGTATATCAAATCGCAACCATAAATCTGGTAATAATTCAAGACATAATTAATCGTGAACTGTTTTAAATATACTGCATAATAAGGCAACATAATTTCTGCAAATCGAAATCTGAAGCACTAGGAATTTGGATGCCTTCTTTTTTACAAGTTAAACCTTAATTCACAGTCACTTTCATCAAGCCTCCGCCTGAGAAATGCAAAAGATCTTAGAGATCTTAACTCTGACAGAATGAAACGTAAATTTTTAAACACTGAGTGGCTACCTTGAAAAGTTTTAAAATTACTGGAAAATCATTTCAGATTAAATTTGGAATAGAGTGTTTCCTATTTTATATATCTATTCCTTATAATAAAGTTTAATAATAAAAGTAGTTCTTGAAAAATAGTACTCAAATACAATAATTTTATGATTCAGAAATTCTGTAAATCTCTTACAATCTCAAGATATTACTTTGCTGTATAAACTAACTTTCATATTTCTTAGGATTGGATCAACAGACATGATTAATTACGTACCAATACCAGCTCGATATTTTAAAAAAAAAATGTAGAATTAGTTTATGTTATGGACTTTTTTAGCGAAAAAAGGAGGAGGGAAAACTGCTCAAGAAAATTTTTAAAGAACGCAAAACTAGTTAATAATTTCTTCGATGCATTATTTTGGTTTACTGTTGATTTATTTTCCTATTTAAATTTTGGTGCAGGAAAAATGCTTTTTTTTTTTCAAAGTTTAATTATGTGTTATTTCTATTTTCGTGAACGTTGGAAGAATAATTCAGTAATTAAACAAGTTTAATTCAAAGTTACTCTTACCGAAGTAGCAGGCATGTTCATAAAGTCCAGAATATTTTTTAATAAATTCTATAACAATCTGGTTTGAATTTTTTCCCTTTTTCTACAGATTTCATTTCTTTGTAAAATTCCATTATATGGATAAAGAAATGAAAAAGAAATGAATTTTCTTATCGTCATTTACGCACTTAACTAATCTTGAGGCATGCATAAAGCTCATTCAGCAATGGGGGTCTTCAATATGAGACCTAGCGAGAAAACGGAGTCAAATATTTTATCTGATATTTTCAATAAGCCTTCTAAAGTCATATTTTTTTAAAAATTTTTTTTTTTTATGCGGGAGGCGTAAAACATGAGCAGTCCCTCCCCGAGAGTCGAATCTGGACCTCTCGAATACGCCCGAATGTGCTATCGGTTAGACCACGAAGGTATGAGGAAAGGAGGGATAAAATACCTTATATACTCCCCTTTTAAAGGGTAACTGATGATTAGAGTACTCCGCAGTCAAATACTGGTGGTGAGGATCTATTGCTCACCATCTTTTAGTTCGGGCGTCACTGTAACGACATTAGGTTATTTTGAAGCAGGAGACATGAGAAATGAGCAATGCCTTCGCCGAGACTCTTAACTTGAACTTCCCGAACACGTCCGAGTGTGCTACCGTTACACCACGAAGGTATGCTGGAAGGAGGGAGAAAATACCTTATAACACTTCAAATTAAGTATTGATAGGGCATTTTCTTATCATTATGCTTCTAGGTCTTGGCAAGACGTATTCACAGTCGTGAATGAAGTTTAGAATGATTTGTTTTTCTAGTTCTCTGTATGTTTTATTCTTTCTTAGTTTTTAGCATTCTGTACGTTTAACTCTTTAAGGTTAGCATATAATTTTAAACATGTATTTGCTCTATGTATTTTGCGAAAATCTGACTGAAAACTCTTTTTTTTTTTAAATCAAAACTGTTATATTGAGAGAGAAAGAGAGTCACATCAAAACATTAAATATTTGTGGAATTGTTAAGAGCACAGAGTACTCTTTTTTAAATACGCAGATCTAAATTTGAAGACAGACTAATTTCGAAACTCGTGTATATTTATTACATAACTTTTCTAAACAATGTCATATGCTTCATATTCAAAACGATGGTAATCAAGAATAATTTAAGAGAAATTTAAATTTATTCACCGAGGAATTAAGTGACCCTTGTTCAAAAATCAAATTTAATAGAAGTTTTGGTAATTATAGGAATTATTATGTATAACTTTTATGGACTGATTTTATTTTCATTTGAAATAAATCCAGTTTCTATCCAGTTAAGTGAAAAAGAAAAGGAAAATTTTTATTTTTTAATGAAACTTGTCACCTAACATGGCAAATAACTTAAATGTCTTGTTTATATTTAATACGTTAATAATTTGTTGGGATTTATATTTATTTTAACTAACAAATTAAAGTTTAATTTTAAAAACTTTCCTATAAGCCTTCATTCTCCTAATTGTCAGTGCCAGAATAGTTAAATTTGTAGCTCGCTAAATTTTTGCGCCAAAAATCGCCGCTACACAAAGCCAAAATAACAAGACAAACAATTGCACAAACTCGGTATCCATGTACACATCGATTTATTTTCACTTAAAAAAAATCCTCGAATTGCACAAAAATTGCATTGCGCACTCCTTTGACTTTATCCATGTACACGTCGACCTATTTTCACTTAAAAAAAATCCCCGAATTGCACAAACTTGCATTGCGCATTCCTTTTACTTTGTCCATGTACACATCGATATATTTTCACTTAAAAAGTCAAAGGAGCACCAAATTCTACAATATAGGCAAACAAAAAATACATAATCTCAATAAAAATACATTTTAAACCAAACAATAAAATAACATAAAAAAAGAAAAACATGTTATACATTTAAGCACTACCAAAAGTAAATATTCACTTTCCATGATTTTCGAGTTCGCTTCGTACACCCAGAGCCACGTAAAAATTAAAATATCAGTCATACTCAAATGACTTTTTTCAAACCAGATACTCTTTCTGATTGAATGCTTCACATAGTGACCATCTGAACCTTTCTTCCTACAAACCCATTCAAATCTATCTAAACGGTTTTTTACGTTCGACTAGACGCATATCCTTCCTACATACAGGACACTTATAATGGCTACTAAGTCACTTAGTAGCCATTATTCTTCGCCACTTTAAAATTAGTAAAATGTTTTTGTAGTAATTGCATCGATATGTAGTATGTCATCAACAGTTAACTGCAAATGACTTTTTGAAATTTTAGTTTGTTATCTAAGCTTCATCTATAATGATTTTTTTTAAATTTAGAGCGGAAGCCTTTAAAATATGCTGTCTATAGAAAGCATATATGGATACCTTGCATAGAATTTTTCAATGTATTTACATATTTTTTTTTTTTTTTTTTTCCTTACCTAATTTTTTTTTTTTTTTTTTTCAAATTTGTTGTTGTTGTGAAAAGAAATAAAATAACATCTTTGTATTGGTAAATGAGTTTTGCCACTACTTACCATAAAATAAAGAAATTTTAGAAACATTTTGCACAATATCATTCAAATTTAAAATATTGATATTAATCTTTTTTTCGATTATGATTTAATTCTCATTTGACATTTGTGTAATGTATTATATTATGCAATGGCTTTTATAGAAGTATTATTTAGCATGATGTAACCTATTATATTTAATTTTTAATAAAATTCCCATTAAAATTAGTTTTTTTTATTGTTTCCACACGATGATATACACAATAGTTTCAATCCAAGCGGTAACAGTGAAGTTTGTTCTCTTATTTAATTTTTTAATACTATTGGCCCATAAAGACAGGGTTCAATAAGCAATTCTCATAAAAATAGGATTTAAGAACTTCATTTATTCTCAATATGAATGATCGTCTTTTGTTTTTTATGGCTGGTAACACTTCCAAAAATCAATTTGCTATCCCAGATATTGCATTAATTACTTTTATCTTCCTCCAGTTCAGGGTTTTGCAATAGGAGCTTAAGTAAATGACTACGATTGGCACAAGACTTTCCTCATTTTTTAAACATCTGGAAAGCATTTCGTTTGCGAGAAATTAATGACGCCTTCTGCTTCTAATGTATCTAGTTGGAGTTAAAAAAGAAGCAAAATAAACGAGGATGAGCTAATTCCATTTAAGAATCCCTTACCGCACATAAATCACAAAGTTTTCCTTCACCGCAAATTTCCAGACGGAGGGATGCTTAAACGAATCGTTCCGAACCAACTCGCCAATTGAAGGTTTGAAAGGAATCTATTAGCTAGAGTCAGACCGTTAAGTCCCCAGGCTAATTGGTCCGCTCCGGACAAGGCCAATTACTTTTCTTGGAACGAAAACACATTTTCTTTCTTTCAGAATTGCTGGATGGACGGCTGGACAACCGACGAAATGGTACCATTCAAGATCGCACTGCCCATATTATCTATAGCATTTACTAGTCAGGCATATGGTTCGTTCAGGTTTTAGGAGGGTGTTTTTCTGATTTGAAACAACCAGTGAGATGACAATTGAGATAGCAGTGCAGCCAATAACAAAAGAATTGCTAATGAAAGTGTCTTATTCCTAATTAGTTAACTTCTGATGCGTTACAGTTGATTGAAGAAGTTTTTCCCTTAATTTTTCTGAACGTTCGGTAATAAGGTTTCCTTGGTAAAAGTCTGATGATTCAAGCAGTTTGTCTCCCGCATAAAAACACCTAACTCATTTAACTTCCGCATGTATAATAGCAAAATGTTTATCTCCGATCAACTTTACAGTTCGGTACAGTTTTAATAGCTATGTAATTTAGTCACTTCATTTATAGAAAGAGTATCTTCAGAATGAAGAAGAAATCTAGTCTAATCCTCATAAAGAAGTTTGTCTCAAATTCAATCGATTCATGTAAGCATCGGTATATTCATATTACATTTAAAAGAGGTGAACTTAGTTGTTGTTGAGTAAGGGTTAAATTTAGTCAGAGTAAAACAACTCCATATGTATGACAGTAAAATAATATATATATATATATATATAAGTTCATTTTAATTAATCATATATATATATATATATATATATATATATATATATAATTAATTAAAATGAACTTTCTTCAAATGAATGCAAACTGAAATGATTAAATAAGTATTTTTTAAAAAGAAGAGAACTAAATAGTTTATGCTAATTTCTAATATGCTTTAGGTTCTGAATATTTTGTAGCGCCCTACGGTTTCTAAGGGATTAGTAACAATGTCAAATGAACAGAAAGATCTGAATATATTTGAAATAAATTACAATTCATACAGCGAACAAACCAAAACAGGTATAAATAACCCAGGGCCGTTCCTAGCGAGGTTGCAGCGTGTAAAAGTACGCGAGTGGCAAAAATCAGGGGCAGCCGGACTCTTGCGGTACCACGACTAAATATTTTAAATTCATTGCAAGTACTTGTCATATATAAACACCTTTTTATACAATTTGTTGTATGTAAGTACTTAGTCAATATGAAATAAACATGTTATTGATCAGTGAGCATTTTTTTTTTATTTTGGGGGGCGGCAGTCTTAAGAAAGTACGCGGACAGCCAATGATCAAGGAGCTGCAATTCTAGGAAAATACGCGGACAGCCAATGATCAAGGAGCTGCAATTCTAGGAAAATACGCGGACAGCCAATGATCAAGGAGCTGCAATTCTAGGAAAATACGCGGACAGCCAATGGCTTAGGAACTGTCCTGAAATAACCTAAGAAAGAGGGAACAGAGATAAGGCAAATTATCCTTAACACTAAGAAATATCGTAGATCTACACAGTCGCTTGCGGAACAAAAGTCTAAAGCAGAAGTTACCAAGCGAGATACTCATTAGCAAAATATTCGTAGATTATGAGCTTACTGATGATCGCTTGTTACGTTATATTTATATTTCTTCCCTATGGGGAGCTAAGAACTGAAAGCTTAAAAAAATGTTTCCTTGAACTCCGAAAATGCGTTTTTTGGAAGCTTCCAGAAAGTCGCCAAGTTGGTGAGGCGCTGCAAAAAGGAATCTAAAAGCTCCTGAAATCATCTCACTAGATATACCCTTATATCTGGTAACAGTGTTTTTGCCCATATCTATGGTTCTAATTAAGTTATCCTTACAATTACAAAATGTTTCGACTCAGCATTTAAAAGATTACCTATGTAACATAGAAAATAATTATTTATAAGCACAAAAAATAGTCACAAATTCAAAATTTTATAAAAATATATTATAAATAAGTATACAAACTGTATTGAATAAGAAAATAAATAAAATCTGCATACTGTGTTACAACAATGCGCAAATGAAAAATATTAAAAAATTATAAGCAAATGAAAAAATACAAAAATCTATAAATTTTTACAGCATTAAATGTTAACTGTCGTTCGCTTTTTTACTCTGTAAAACTCAGAGTTAAATATTTCCCTACTCCGATCAATGCATAAGTTCTAACATACTTTAATTCGAACACACTTTTAGTTTTTATACACCCACTGACTATATCGCTTTCAGTACTCTTTAGATCAGGGTTTCTTAAACTTTTTTCAGTCACAACCCCTTTTTATCACTGAGATATTTTCGCAACCTCTAAGATCCCATAATATTTACAAAAATTTTGTGGGAGTATTGCGCAACTCCGACACACACGTGAGTGAAACTGTCAATTTTTCCACTTGTACTGTAATATACTACTGCAGTTTTAAGTCATTAACTTTAATTTCTAATTTTAAGACATAGAACAATGTGAAAATTTTAAATAAGTAACGGACGAAATGACAGCGTCACGTGGAAAGAAAGTAAAATGAACGTTTATATTATAAAAAGAATGCGTCGAAACGTTTTCGTTTTTTTCTTTGTCTGTACTGCCTTATATTTATCTATTTTCAGATACATCGTGTAAAAAATATTGGATAATTGTAAAATTATTATAATAAGAAATATCAAAATTGCTTAAATATTTTGCGACCCTCTGCTGCAGGTCCCGCGACCCCCTTGGAAGTCGCGACCCACAGTTTAAAAAACCCTGCTTTAAATTATGGAATGATGATGATCGCTTGTAATAGTTACCTCTCTTTTTTTTACTTGAAATGACATGATTTATGTTTTGCATTTTATCTTTCACGTTTGTGTCTACCTTCTAGGGATTGTATTATTTATATGGTTATTATATTTTATTTTGTATTACATTTAGTCAGCAATTAAACATGTTGCTAAATAAAATTAAAAAAAGATAGACATAACTTTAAATTTTCATTTTTCAGTTAACCCAAAGTGTAAACCCAAAGTGATTATTTTTCAGTTATATAAAAATAAAATGATAATATGTGCATGACAAAACATGTATTTTATTTAAAAATTAATATAATATAAAATAAGTAGCTTAAACTTTATCAAAGGTATCGGAAGACGTACACAATTTTAAAAGTACCACAAAATCGCTGTTGCAAGTTATCGAAAAATAACAAAGATGTAATTTTTAGTAAATATCACTAAACTATACAAATTTCTATTATCCATCTAACAAGGAATGTTTCTTTCATGCGCAAGTATCCCACTTTTTGATTTGTATGGAACTGTCGTGTGTAGAAATAATACCAAATCGCTGTCAAGGAAGCTGTGACAAAAACTAAAAACATCCCATCTGGAGACAAAAAACATCCCATCTGTCAAGGAAGCTGTGGCTGTAAACTAAAAACATCCCATCTGGAGACCAAAGCCTGGGAGCAGTGCTTCTTTCTTAGTAATTTGTTGGCTCCTCTTTTTATTCTTACTTCTATGATTCCTACTAAAAATTAAGTTTGTGCGTGTTTTACATCCCGATGTTTGTATGGCTTCAGTGAAAACGTGTTAGTGCTAGAAATTAAGAATTCGTGCCTAGCAGATGCTTCAACCAGTTGTCCGGAAGTCCGGCTCCAAGCATTAGGCATTTTAGGCAACCGCCATTTAAATGTTCTCATAACTGATAATTAAAGATTTCACTCGGATTTATTAGCGATTTTAGGAAACCGCCAATTAAATTTTCTCAAAACGGTTTTTTCTGACTAAAGACTAAAGATTTCATTTTGATTTACATTGTGACTATTAAAACTGACTAAAGATTTCACTTTGATTTATTGCATTGTTCTTCAAAATTAAAGGACATAGACATAAAGAAAAATTAATGGTTACTTACCGAAACCTGATGAAAAGCAATTTGACCATAAGCATTATTTTGACATAAATTACCAGGTTTGTAAGATGATTAATCATAAAATGTGAATTTAAAATGAAATTCATGGAAATTAGAAAATTATGGCAAAAGTATCTCTCTGATTTTTCAAGAAATCTTGTTTAGTATAGTGCATGGTCACTACTGACCGAAAACTTCGACAACTTGATTTTCTAAATTTTATCAAATTGTTGGACAACATCATTGTGAACAACATAATTATGGAACTGCACACCGTTCTTTAGAAAGTGCATTTTTTAGATACTAGAGGTATTTGGCGCTCGGCGATTCAGCGATCTAAACCATTCTCTTCATTGTCAATTGAGTTCATACCTCATCATTAAGCTAACCATACCTTGTTTCCAAGTAATCTCGCACCAACGATGCTCGTTACGTATAAACATTATAATCTGTTAGCAAAGATTTCGGGTCAAGAACATCTTCAAACATGAGGTTTCATCCTCATCCATGTTTATGTATCCGGTTACAGAATCTTATCAGAGTGCGGCCTTTTTTAAATATTCCAACGCAAACCATGAAATCCCTTCTGTACAAAGCGGATCTTTCGTTTAACAAGACATATCCTGTAGCCTTCCCTGCTTTCAGTACGTCAAAAAGGATAGTTTATGTTACATCTAGGTTCGTCAATAAAGAGTATCAGGTCCCATTTTTGTCTCCTTGATGACAACACCAAAACAAACGGATCCCTATGCAAGATAAAGCTATCAGAACATTAACGATTAATTCGAATTTCTATTGTAGCTTGAAAGTCTAAAACAATTCTATTGTAGTCGTTTCACAGTTTCTTCGAGTGAACAGTGGCCTAAAACTGTCTTCGTATGAAGTTTCTACTCTTGGGCAATCTTGATCAGAATGTTTACTAACTGATTGTTTAAAGAAGTTGCTCCGAGTTCTTGATATGGCATTTTAATTTGCATTTAGATCTTCTGTAACCGCCATTTGTGCTTGACTCATCCTATCGTCTACCAGTTAACCGCTACAAGTTTCTTCATTTAAACGCCTTAACTCCGTGACTGGCGAAGATTGATTACGCTCAGAAACCGTATTAACACAGCACTACACACTAGCACAACATTAAACAATACTACACACCCAAAAACTTTAAATAAAACTGAGCAGTATAATTCCAACGTGTGTCCAATGGGCGACATTTTATCAGTTGTTTAATTTGCATGTTGCGTGAGTTTACATGTGCTCAGAGATCTAATGGTACATTCATTTGCAGATAATTTACGCAAATAATTACACCATTGGACAGCTAAAATCTTTAATCAGTGAGCAAATGTTTTGAGATTATCCTTTAATTTTGACAAGCAATTTATGAATACGCTCATTTACATAGTGTGCCAAATGTACTAATCGCTTACGGTGAGGGTGCCGAAAAGTCGAGAACCGGGCCTGGTTGTTCATTACTAATTTTTCAAGTTTAAAATGGAACATATCAGTGAAAATAATCTTTCTTTCTCTGATTATAAGACCATTATTAGGTATATGAAATCATATTAACACATAGGAATATTGCGAAGTTCAAAATATGAGCTAAACTTAGAATAATGCCCAATAATTGTTCCCGTTGTTGCTTTTCCTTGGGATTCTAACGAAATCAAACAAGGTCCAAAAGACCATTGACTCTAAGAAAGTTCAGCAAATGAAGGGGATTGGTATAAATATCCTCCCTAGAGAGGGAGTTGACTCAGGAAATCCTCCTCCAATAATATTAATAGCATGAATTGTGCATTCATATTCATTTAGCAGTTGCTTTAGCTAAATGCTAAAATTCAAATAAAATGATGAATAAATGTTATTGGAAAAGGAGCTTACTGAAGTTAAACTAAACTTACTACATTGAGCAATGAAGTGCAGTAAAATAAATACGCTAAGGAGAAAACTTGTTGCTAATAATCAAACCATTATTATCTCACTTCATGCATGTAGGTTTGATCATGGGGGGGGGGGAATGAAAGGGTTCAGATGTTAACCATCTTCTGAAAGAATTCTTTTTAAACGTTTAACACATTTTTTTAAAGTTCAGTGAGGACTATCGATAGATGGCCCAGGTGAATAACGAAATATTTTGTATAACCTATAAAATATGATGAACGTTCATTTAGACTAACATAGAAACGTTATGCATCTTCTGTATACTTATAAAGCGAAAAAAGTATGAATGTATTTCTATAAAAATATTTAATATTTTGAATTAGATACATAATAAATCAAATATATTTTTAGATTATTATTTAAATCAATTAGATTAAAATGTTAAAAAATATATATATACATTCAGACTTGCGTCTATTGCTTTCAAATGGCTTAGTCTGTTAATTAATAACAGACAGATTAAATATGAAAGATTAATATCTTACATTTTTCCGAATGGAAACAGCCTCGAATGAAAAGTGAAACAACCCATAAATCTGTTTCGAGAAAAATAGCCCTTTTGGTCTAAAAAAGGCTTTTTTAATTCCCGTAGCCTTTTCAAGACGCGAAATCTGGTGTATGTAGTCATTATTTTGTCCATTTCATACGAGAATGTTATTGAATATCTGCTTGAATACAATTTAGTTGGGATTTTATATTATTTTAAGAAAATTTTAGATTTTGAAATATGTATAAAGATTTTGAAACAAATGGAATCTTACAAACTATCCTTTCATTATTCGCATATCATTTTACTGTTTTTGTCAGCTTTCATTGATATAGACCAATGTTATGGCCAAAAAAATTACCAGAGTTTTTTTTTTTTGCATAATTATATCTACTATATATATATAGTAGATATATTTATACATTTTTCTACACCTTACAGCATTGTCAGTAATGCAAAGTTCGGAAGATGAGAAGAGATGATTAACTCTGAAAGCTGTTCGGAAGATGAGATGGTTAAATCTGAAATCAGTAATAGCAATCAGTATGTAATTTCATAATGAATCTTTAGGTCATTTTCATTACGCATGAATATATTCCATCTAGTAGTTTCACCGGGCATTCTAAAGGTACTGACTTTCATTTCAGCTGTACATATTCATTTAATTTATTTTAATAATAAATGTGGAAGAAACTGTGCGTGTTTACAAATTTCTTCTTCTTATATTGTATTATCTGAATTACACATAACTGATCAACTTCCTTTCTTCTTTTGAATTTTGCGTTTTAGCCCTTTTTACTTATTACTTTACTCTTTTTACTTTTTATACTATCTATTTAGCTTTGGCTGTTCAATGTTCATCGGTTTGTCTAGGCCAGGTTGTCTAGTTTCAATCTAAGTATACTTTAGTAGTCTCATCCATATAACCTCGTATATGTGTGAACGCTGAAGTAGGTAGACAAACATCGTTTTATTTTGGCTTGAGCAAATCTTCAATATCGCCATTCTCGCCGAACGTAATCAGACCTGATGTTCGTTTTAATGAAAACAGTTCCGTTAATTACCTAACGTGACTCCTACTCCTTCCTCATTGATTGGCGAATAAAAACTTCTTTCTCGGTCATTGGCTATTCGGGTTCCTGGGAGGCCATTCGAAACGTCGTTTCCTGATTGCATCGTCATTTAAGGAAAGGAAATATTCGGCTCATTCATCCGCCATTAAAGCCCTAGCAGGCACTAAGACTTCCGTGCCTTGGATTCGAGATTAGTATCTAGCAATGCCACCGAACGAAACGGCGCGAATAACTCTGTTTACGCAGTCCAAGGTTAAATGCGAGGATAGGCTAAATTAGGTCAATTCGTGTGACGTCATTGTGTCTTAGTTCAGGAATAATTTCTATCCTCCCACAGCTGAAATTACACTCTTTCAAATTCTGTGCAACTTTAACTGCGGTGGTTCAGCTATTTAGAATTTAAATGGCTAGTGGGGACGAAACATAACTCTAGCTAAGAGATTCAGAGCTCAGATATATACATGGCTTATCTTATTCAGCATCTCTCGTTGAGTAAAAATGTTTGCAAGTTGTACGCCCTTCACATAACAAAGTGCTTTTGTCCCTGGTATTTTCCATTAATTTTATTTTCATTTGTGGGTTATGTATTTGTTACTGGGTTATGTATGGGCATATTTAGTCCACGCCACTAAAAAGGTAGTGACTTGTATATACATGTACATTTGTGAAGAATTCATAATTCAGAAGCGTGCATAATTTTCATGAATTTTGGATGTGTACAAAAGAGAGGATGTTTACTCAAAAGAGCAATATATTTTTATTTCGCACACTAAGAGCACTGTTATGGCTACCGCCAAAAATTTCTTTTTTTTGTGTGTGTGTGTAACTACGTATTTCAGTACATATTTAAAATGTAGAGTAACTATCTAGAGAAAAAAATATTTGTAAACACATGGAATTGAGAATTTTTGTATATTAAATTAATTTCTGCTTTGAAACTTTGAAATTTCAGTTTGTAATAATTTCAGTGCGAATAATTAAATATGTATCTTCCTGGAAAAGAAAATGTTATTTTAGCCTTAGCAAAAAATCAAATTAAAAGACAATACCACTACAATCCTTATAACAATTTAGTAAAATTTTGATATCTGAAGAGGAAAATTAATGTTGTATTTAATAATATTAATGCATATGTTTTAATTTTCATCATCTTCCTTTCGCAAAAAGTAACAACGCTTTTGAAAAGACTTATCACAAAGATTGCAGAATCTTCTGTTAATTACATTTTTCTGAGTCGATTTCATTTTCATAACGTTTTTAATTCCTGTCGTTTTTCACATTAAACATTATTTCAGGTATTTCGTACGAGTCTAATATGGTAATATACACATTTATGTGTTTCATAGAGCAGCATACTCAAATTCTGAGTTTACTAGTTATTTGGAAATTCGCTGTCCTAATCGGTATAGTAGTAAGCGTCACTCGCTGGCGTACTGTTAGATCCAAGTTCAAATTATTGAGAAGCATTGGGTGTCTGTAAATATATAATATCTTTGAGGAATGAGGCATTCAAAATATACAGCGAACTAACTGTAAGTCGTTTTGAGTGGTCAGTTCCAAGAACGGATAAGGCTATCGAGCATTCCAGAAATTTTTCTAGACACCGATGCCTATGACCCTCTTTTGTTGCGTATATGGATGGTTTAAGAAAGGTGAAACATTTATTACAATTGTAGGATTCATGCAGCAAAAAATTATAAACTAATAGGAAGAAAAAGATTTAATGGCACTCAAAAAAAGGGGGAAGATAAACTAATGTAATCATATTAAATTGAACATCTTTCCATCGCCGTTAGCTCAGAACATTCTTGTTCTACAAACGGATATTTTCATGAAATGTTATAAAAGTGTCGGCATATATAAATAGGCAACTGTTAACCAAGACTAAGACCTTCGGTCTTGTATTCAGCCAGCTTTGATAAGGGCTATTTTCTTTATGTCGGACTAGGGATACCGGTTCATTTGCGACTTTATATCATGTATAATCTTGTCTTGGCGAGCGATGGTCAACACGGAAAAGGAACCCTGTATCTAATATTCTGTTTGATCTAACATCGATTTATATATTATTATTTCAAAAATAAAATGGGATCTTAAAACTTTAAGATAAGAATAATCCTAATAATCTATAATATAATGTGGAAAATCAGTGTGTCATCAAATTTGGTCAAGTTTTGTGTTGCCACTCTTCAAAACGTACGATATTTATGATTCAAATTTAATCAGAAACCACGGCAATATAAAAGAAGGGTGTTGCAACTCGCAATATATTTGTCTTTCGAATCTAATAAACAGGCTGAGTGATTTAAAAGAGATGTATTTATATGTTATCATAGCCAAATGCCGAATTAAAATATTTTTATTTTTTGTACCGTAGTGTTCAGTTCAGAAAAGTACAAGATATTTATTTTTTTCTAAATCATTTTATTTTTAATTAACAAATTCAACGATTTAAAAGCAAAAACGCACATTCATTTCAGTTATTATTAATTATTAACAGAGGAACTAAAAATTACATTAGATGGACTCATTAAAAATCATCTATATATATATATATATATATATATATATATATATAGGTGATTCAAAACTAGAGGAACAAACTTGTAGGAAAAGTTGAGTGCCTCTAGACGACTCGGAATCCCATAGCAATGCGGAATCGGAAATGGTACAATCCTAGCGAGAAAGAGTGTTTTTACAGATTGTTGCAGGAAAGCTGTCGACAACTATCTTCAAATATTTTAGGGTAGACAATAGGAATATATAGTTGTCGCGAACTGAAATTTAAATGCTTGCCATGAGACTGTAACGATGTGAAGCATGCTCAAAGCGGGCACCTCAAGTATTTTCTGCTACTTTGGGTGTTTAGGTTGTCCCTTTTGAATTGAGAATAAGCCTTTCAGTGTTTTATAAAAAAAACTGCTCTCCGCTCGGGAGTAGAACAGGGATTTCAGCTAGTAAATACATATATGTATAATTTGAAGTGAAGGAAAAAAGTTAAGAAAATTTCTATTACGAATACAGTTTTTTCACCTTTTTATTTCGTCTGTCACTAACATAAACCTGATTCCTCAGTTTTTTTAATAACGCTTTTAATTTTATGCGCCACAAAGTACACAACGAAAATTACGTAAGTAAGTTATATCGATAACTATAGTAATATGGTACAAAAACGCTGCAGAAAATTTTATAATATTTGAATAAAAATTAGAGATTTAAATTTAAATAAACTTTTATAGAATAATAAATCTGTAAGGTTTATCATAAGTTTTTAACGTTTAATTTTTAGTTAAAGCCACTTGCCTATCTTTCTTAATTTCAACTTACAATTTCCTGCCAGAATGCGTTTTCAGTATTGCGGTTAAATGCAAATGAAAGAAGAGCAAGTATTTAAAGTTGAAGTTCTACTGACTTCGGTAGAGAGCCAGAGATGCTGACCAGCGCGCGTTCGCCTATTAGGTTACACTCTCTCTAAGCTATTTCTACGCTCGGCCGTATTTCAGGCCCTTGATAGTTTCGTCGTTTAGTTAGCGTTAAGGTGCCAACTCCTGTAGAATTATGATAGCTTCGGCTATATATATTTAGTTAAGTTTTATTTCTTAGCATTATTGAATTGAGTTCAAGCTCAAGTCGAGGCTTTTCTGTATGTCCTGAGAGAGGACCGTCAGTGAACTTTATTTTGAACAATAAAGGGTAATTAACCCTTCCTGAGAATCTGTTCTTTGTCTACGGGACTAAAGAGATTATTCAATTACCATTTCTCAAGGTTCCACATATTTAGCTGTAAATTATAAGTTAGAACATTACACATTTACTTCTGATGTCATTTGAATCGTGTCATACACGTGCACTTTTTTTGCTACTCTTGCTCGCATGTGTACAAAATCATACAATTATTGCATGCTGAATTAGACAAAATCATTCTTACATGAAATAAAGCTGTTAAATACGAGGTTATCATATTTCTAATGAGTGTGTAATGATATCCGGAAATAGATCTAAACTTTGCTTAAAATTATAAGCCCAAGGTGACTTTTAAATTGTGTCTCACGAATAACATCTATGAATACTGAATTTGCTTGAAGCCAAAAAAAAAAGTTCTGTAACTCGAACTCTCCGTTCAAATAATGATACTTGCGTCCTCTACGAAAATAATGTTCAACCCGGAGGCTTAGAGTTAATGATTTCTTCTTCGGAAGAAATTAGAATCTTATAACCTTAATCCAAGGAGTACGAATCGTTTAAAACTTAGCACAGAAACCATTTGGGAAGTATTTGACTCATTAAAACGGGTATATCTTCGGAAAATTTTCTTGCAAGCTTTATTAAACATGAATAAAATAAACGGAGGGTTTAGATATGATTTTAATTAGATCATTAAAATACAATTCACTTCGAATAAATACCAATTAAATATAAATTTTTGAACTTCTAACATAAAAAATATAAATTGACCCTGTAATAATTATTAAAAAGCATTTAAAAAATAAAGATTGCGTGTTAATGACTGCAAATCAACTTTTAATGAGAAAATCTTATTCATGCTCTCTGTATATGTCTAAAAAATTAATGATATAAAATCGGAGGCAAAATTAACCTGAAAGCATTAGAAAAGTTATAAAAACAGCGCATACCGCCCACTAATACGCTCTGCAATTATATTTTAATGCAGATATTTCAGACCTTAAACTCATTTAAAAACTGTTAGTAGAAAAATATTGTTTATAAATAAATAATTAAAATTTAGATTTATATAATTTTTTACTAACCCCCTTCTTTGACGCGGAAAGTGTCCATCAATAAACTTGTTTTATGCAAAATGACTCATTTCGCTATTATATAAGTAGGTTATAGAATGTTCTTTCGCCTCTCTAGCTATAAATCTGGCATTTAATATTTTGAAATTTCATTGATGCACGTTATTTTTAATCAATAACTAATTTAATTTCTTAATCCCTCGAAGTTAAAGCAAAGATTTTCAATGTTTAAGCATCTAGACTGCAAGAGTTTTCCTCATACTGCATACATGTGGAAAAAGAAAATGAACATTGATTTTTCGCCCTATCTTGTGGTTTGGATGAATGGGCTTGTTGAGCAGTGTTTTTTCTTGGTTTTACATGTCTTTAAAGTGAATACTTAGCTGTCTCTTTTAAAACGGCTTTCGCGAAATTATCTCTATCCTTATGAAGCAGGTTAAAAGATTTTATTAAAGCTTACGAAACAGCCACAAGCATATAAATGCACAACTCTAAAGCAGAGTTCACTTATCTCGGAGAAATATAAGTTGCTTAACATTAAGACTGTAATACCAAGAAAGGAATTTTGCAACATCATGCAATGTGAGAAGATTATATGCATTGCTAAGACGTCCAAAGTGTCCATTTTTAAGTGACTATTTCTCATACGCAACCTGCAAGAGGGTTTTAATGTGGTAAAAGCTAGTTTTGCAGTTTGAAAGTGCGATGACTCGAGTGTCTCTAGATGCCTTTTATCATCACCTATAACAGGGAAAGGAATAGTATGCTTGAACCAAGAAATGGTGGTTTATCACTCCGGGATCGTTTAACTTTTAGATTGAAATATCAACACAGTTACACACGTTGCATCCCAACTGTTGCGAGAATTATGAAGAGTTTGAATGAAGCGATTGGTGGCTAGATGTGAACATCATTTCGGATGTATTGTAGAATTAGAAAAGACTACATACTGCCGTAAGTATTAACTTGAATCTCATACATGACTCTGGACATCTAGCGGTTTGTGCTCAAATTAATAGAAGATTCTTGCATGATATTGGGTTGTAGGTCAAATGATCTATGACAGGAGTTCCCTTGGCCCCAAATGGAAAGACAAGATAGAATAAATGATTATTTTTTTTCAGTGATAAGTCTTACGAATGCCCTTTGACCACGTAGCCAACGCCATACAAAATCTATCCGAGTGAACGCTATACTAGCCCTAATCCTAGAAGTTACACTGTGAGGCTACATTGTGCATGGTAAATGCAGATCTCTGTAGTTATCCGGATACGGTGACAACCCAGAAAATTGTTGATTTGTTCTTTAAGGTAGTGATAAGGCCAAACAGGCAAAGTATTCCAGGATCCTTTTATGAACACGAAAATGATAGGCTGTATTTCTTCTGCTTATATGTTATAGTTTGGCCTCTTATATCTCATACTTTCCTGTAAATATGGGATTTCAGTAGCATAACATTCGGTTCAGTGAATTTCAGATTTCTTTACTGGCGTTGCACTTTCAATGTTAAATTACGTATATGGGAACAGGTAAGTTTCATGATTTTATTTTGTATTATAAGGTTAATTTTGTCTCCGCTACAATTGTTTTTATGCAACAAAATGTGAATTAAATTTTCTGTGTAAAATACTAAAATAGAAATTATGCTTGAAATGTTTAAAACAATTTTTTACAATCCAAATATGTTTAGACAGATTTTTTGTAACGAAAATGTATTCTAAACCTTGGTTGAAACATTTTAAGCGAACTTATAGAAGATTAACTTTGGTTATAATAAATAATAATAATCATATTAATAATAGTGATTGTTTGAGTTGTTATGGCAACAAGAATGAGCGTAATATTCTTAAATCTGCATTACTAGTTTCAAAAGTTTAACTATAGAACCTTCTTCTTCAGCTAAAGAAGTACAAATGACAAAATTTGTTGCTAGTAGCTTGGCTTTCTTCCTGTCATTATTATCGTTGACCACAGGCTTCATTTTCGTCTCCAAAATCTGAACTCAGGCCTAACTATATAGCAGCCAGCACCAGTAACCACCATACTGAAGAGAGCGTCATAATGAAAATAGCAAATCTCTTTCTGTCGAAGGATTAATGTTGTGAAATGCTTGAGTTTATAAAGGCATGGATGAAGAAAGAACTAAAATGTTTTTTAAGTGTCTTAAATTAATGTAAAAAGTGATTTATTGCATTAATTTTGTAATTTTTGTGGTAAAGGATTTAAATTAAAAAATACTAAAAGATTTAGTCTGTATGCTTGGCGCCTTTTCCTTTTACAGAAAGTTCTTTTGCGTCTGCTCAGTAGAAATATATGCTACAGAATTTTCTGAAGTAATTAAAAATTTTTCTAGTAATTTCTGAAGCAATTTTAAATTTTAAATTAATCTAAAAACACACATTTGGAACTAATATTGCAAGCGTAATAAAAAAACTGAAAAAAGATAACGAAAGACGAAAATATAATAATTTAATTCCTGGAGAATTGTTTATCATGCTGTACTCCTTGAAAGCTAATTTACGAATGCAGTAGTCAAAAATACTAAATTGAATAAGATGATTAATGTAGAAACGTTTAACTTCAAGAGGTGAAGTCTGAAAGAAACAGTATCAGAAAAAAATTTCCTTGTTAGTGTTTGGAAATGCTTCATTTTGATGACTTATTTGCCGTAAATGCCGACTGACATTAGATGGATAAAAAATACGATATCATTTGGAGATCAAAACCAGGGAATGCATGGACAAACTTTGTCCTTCTCTTTATAGGATAAAAAATGAAGATACAAGAATTGAAATAAATAAAATGGCCTTTTCTCAGCAGCACGTCTCACCATAGAAGCAAAATAATGACACAAAGCCCCTTTTTCATCTGTAACAGCAGCAGTTCCCAATTTTTTTCCTCCCTTCCTATTGCAAAAACAAATATGTTTTTCTTCTGTTTCTTTCAGAAAGACACACAACAAGTTTGTAAGCCAAAACGGAAAGTTTCGACGTTTTACGAGATCTAAGCCAAAAATTTGTCAGTGACAGATGAATAAGGAAATCAGCTGTCGTATATTCTTTCTTCGAATTTTTATATCCATATATATTTTTCAAAGGAATGGGGGATCATCCCGAAGAGAAAGCTAGTCTTGGCTCTCAATTTATGACATTATATTTTTATGTTGGAGTGGTCTCCGTAAGATTGATTTTTTTTTATCTCTTCCTCAATGGAAAATGTTAGCTTTTCTTTATTTTCACTTAAGTGTCATATTTCAAATTATTTTCGGTAAGTGGTCCTAAAAGGCACATAGATGCGGAGTTTCGGTCACATTGGGACTTTTTTTTCCGCACAAGGAAGGGGAAAAAAAACAACATTTATCATATATATCTCATATGTACTCTATATATAGCAAAATAAAAGTTTAACTGAGAAACAAAATTATGATGTCTGTAGGAACAATTATGTGCACTTATTTACCCACAACTAAAAAGAATAATCAGATTATTCGTTAGAAATAATCATGAATACAAAAAATAAAAAAATGGAAAAATAAACATAGTTCAATGCAATTAAATCAAATTATGGACACTTTTGTCATCTACATTTTTCAACATCTCTAACTTCTTATTTATTTCAAATGCACAAACGCTTTTGGAAACTTGGCGTGAAGATACCATATCAAATAAAATAGAGACTATAGATATACAGATAAAATTCAATAGTAGAACCAGAATGTATACAACCAAAGTTTAAAGTGCGAGGAACAAAAGCTTAAAATGTTATAAAACATTTTTATGAGATTTGAAGCTTCTCAGTAACGTATGAATAAAGCATTTTTTGTTAGAGCAGGACACAGGAGTAAGCGATATCATCTCTAAGTTCGTCTGTCATCATCTTTAACATTTTTGGTGTATTATTTTAAAACTTATGGCCAGTATACAGTGCAGTAAATAAAATGAAATAATTTTTGTTCATTAACTATTTTGGTTTTATTCTTACAATTCAGAGATCGAATAAAATGTTTTAGATAAGTAACTGTAAATTTGAATATTAAGGAATTATTAAATAAGTACTGAACTTTATTAGACGCTAATAATATTCTTCAGCGTATTTAGCTTACTGGAAGAAAAAGGATCTCGCGTCAGTCTCTCTTGAAGTGCATGCAGTATTAAAATAAAATCAACGCTATTTTCATATTTAATACTGAGTAATTTTGATTTCAAACCAACATAGGTATATTCCATTATAATTATGATAGATTATGTTTCCCAATTTTATAGTAAACCAGTTTCTTCCTAAGAATTCGTCTCTTGTTTTATTATTTAATTATATTGGAGAGAAAACGTGGGGTAAAAAGTTAAATTATAGGCAGTCTATACAAAAAATTGCATTTATGCAATGCTACTTTTGTTTGAATCTATCTAAAGCATTATTGGGCAGAAACTGGAAAATAGTTAATGTAACAGTAATATGTTAACGTAAAATTTAAAATTAAAGGGATCTTAGATTGGAATAAATTTCAAATAAAACTCTATTGATTTTAAAGTCGGATCACACATGTCAAACATGGGTCAAATATCGGTCGCTCTTCTTCAGGAGGAAAACAAAAATTGCAATTTTTTTTCTCTCTACTACTGAGGGAGAATAAAACCAGGTTCTTATCGTAGTTTAAATCTACATAACTTTGTGTTCTGACTAATTCTAAGAAAAATTACTTGTTGCAATTTGAAAAGTTGGCTTACAACATCAGGAGCTTTGTTTTAAATTGCATTTAGAGTGCAGTAGTTATTTTAGGCTGGAAAGTACTTAACGCTATATAAATTCTGCACATGTCGGCGCCCTATATTTCACAAAATAGGCTAAACCATGCATGAAACTTTAGATAATTAGTAAAGCTTTCCAGTGTGGTCATACAAAGTGATTAATAGAATGGTGTCATTACAACAATGAACGGTCATGAGGAAATCACAAAGCGAAATATTCATTAATTTATATAGTATGACAGTTTTCCTAAGGGATCATTCGTTCGTGAGCTATTGGCATTTAATTTTGCGATAATATTTCAATACATCATTGCTGTAATTGCTTGTTATAATTTTGTTCGTAATGGACAAAACATATTGGTAGTAAGTGACAGAAGTATAATTATGTTGATTAATTAATATAATTTTTGATCAACATTTTAAATATTGAAAAATTTTAATTATTATAAATTGGTAGTAGCTCTGGTTATTAGAAGGTATTTAGTTTTAAACAATAAACATTTTATCTTTCTTCAAATTATCGTGCCTTCTATAAGATTTTGTGAATTTCCATTCTTAGTGTGGTTAACTTTTAGTGATTGTGTGTAGAAATTTACGATATTTCGTTCTATGAACATCAGAATATTGGGTACTAAAATTATTAGGTAAATAAATTATTCCATTTCTTCCAAAATATTTGGCCTCGATTCAAACAGGCTTCAAAAATATTTGGTCACATTCACAGTTCAGTTACTTATGAATCTAAATAGGCAAAATAACTAATTTCAGAGACTTTAACGGACATTAATTTCAAAATCTTTTAATAATAAGCAGTCTGTTATGGTTTTAATAAAAATGTTAAATATTTCATAAATTGTTTTCTCGCCCATTTCCGCATGCCTTCCTGGTGCAAATGGATGCGTATTCGAGAGGTTCAGGTTTCGAGTCCCAGCGAGGGCATTTCACGTCTCCAGCATCAAAAATTGCTAATGACTGCCCTGCTAAAAATGCCCCGTAGAAACCCATAAATTCTTTTACGGGGAATTGGAATACGGGTACCCATACAGCTCTGCGGGTACCTGTAGGCCAAATCCCCGTAAAAACCCATAGAAAGAAACCCGTACGGTTGTACGGGTAGCCGTAAGCCAAATACCCGTAAAAACCCATAAAAAGAAACCCGTACTTTTGTACGGGTACCCGTAGGCCAAATACTCGTAAAAACCCATATAAAGACACCCGTACGGTTGTACGGATACGCATAGGCCAAATACCCGTAAAACCCAACCTGCACGGCTCTACGGGTACCTGTAAGCAAAATACCCGTAAAAAAACCTGTAAACAGAAACCCGTACGACTGTACGGATACGAGTAGGCCAAATCTCTGTAGAAACCTGTAGAACTGTAGGCACTATAAACAAAATCCCAGTAAAAACCCATAGCCAAAAATCAGAACTTTATATGCATATCCATTGGCCAAATTTCCATTTAAAAAATTGATATTCCGTAGGTCTATGCCTTGTAAAAACCAGTAAACAAAGGCATGTACACCTATACAGGAACCCATACGCCAAATCCTGTAAAAACCACTACACAAAAATCCACAGACCAATAAAGGTACCTCTTGGAAAAATTGCTGCACAGAACAGTAAACAAAAACCCATAAACAGAACCAATAGCATTATACCATAGTGGAGTATCCATACATAGAATCGTACATATAGAACGGGTATCCATATACAGAATCCCTATAAAAAACAATACACAAAAATAGAATTGTAAATAAAATTTCCATAAAAACATAAAAACCAGCAGAAGTACATAATTAGCACTGATGAAATGTACAGAACTAAATGGCAGAGAAAGCATGTAAAGTAATTTTAAATAAAACTCAATGCGAATAAATAAAAATTTTAAAATATCTAGAAGCCTACGAGCCCCTGTCTTTCTTAATGCATGTCAATATCTATAAACATATTACAAAATATTTGCATAAATTCTCTTTACAAAATTTTAAACTACCTTTATATAATTTTGAAAGTACATCCAGTGTAATTTTCTATACGGAAGATGCTCTTATTCATTCATATAGGCGAAACACATGTTGAGTAGTTTTTTAATACAAATTGATGGAGGTATTCTTCTATTATGTTTATTACATAAGAAGCTGAATTAATCATATTTCTAAAGCACCACTATATGGATCATTCGAGAGCTGATTACCAGGTATGATTAGAAGGCTTAGAGCTACGTTTCTAAGTATCAGAATTAATCTTTAAGTCTCTATAATCATATTGTTTAAATTAAAAACCTGAGAATGCGCGTTTTACTCTGATGAAAGAGGGCTATGATTAGATCTTCAAACTTGTTTAATAGCACCCTGAATACGTCTTATTTCGTAGCTCAATAAATTCTGAACACGACTGTATCTGCAAGTTTCTTTCAAATTACATAGTTATTTTCATAAACGTAATTGTCATGCGATTTAAAAGTATGTTTCATTACATTTGGTACCAAATCCCATTTACTTTCTAGAAATATCTTTCTTACGTAACGTATATAAGAAACAGAAAGCACAAATAACTTCTCAAGAAAGTATGATGCATAAAGGGAATTTTTTTTCCGAGTTACTTCAGTTTAAAACATGCACTAAGTAACAGAAAAGTCATTACTGGTAGTAATATTCTATTCATGATGAGGGTCATTTTCTGTATGTAGATTCTCTGATACAACAAATCATTCAATAAAATAGATCAAAACTAGAAATATTACATTCTTATTTATAAACATTTAATAGCTTCGTACATCCATTTTCAAGCATATAATTTACTGAATATCGCTTACGAAAAAGGATTACTTTTTCTTGTGCACTGCCTTCTGCTTGACAAGATTACGATAAATCTTAGAAACGAAACTCTTAGCTTCCCAAAAATGAGTTTCTAATATGATCTAATATGGTTCATGACGTCATACTGAAATATGAAGTCAGAGTATGCAAATATATAGGCTACAGTAGATATTATTATACTCAACGTAACTGTGACTGTTTCATGAATGTTAAGTTTATTTTTCGATTTTTCATTACGGTAGCATATTTTTCAAAACCCAAAGCAATTTCCGGCTTTCTGAATATTTTGCGAAATTCAATTTTATCACTATCAGTGTACAGGGAATCCCCAAGTACTGAAAGAAATTATTCTCTTCAAACCACTTTAACAATATTCAAGTAGTTTCAAAAGTTCCTAATAAATTGCCTGTCTTTTACATTGTGTCTTAATATTGTAAATTTGGATTATCTTTTACTAAAAGCCTTTTGAGTCATATTTAGAATAATGTATTTAGAACTTAGGTTATTGGAATTCCATCAGTTCTAGTGTCCACCTTACCTTTAGGTCTGATGGCCCTTAATATTTTACTCCAATGTAGATTGGACTTAGCGCAAGTCATTTGTCCTTTTGTTTTAAATATATTCACATTTTTAAATTTTATGTAGGCCAAGAATTCAGATTATATGTCTCTGAATCAAATGTTATTCTAGATTTAGTTTAACTTGTGCAACTAACACCTTTCGAGTTAAAATGTTTTGTGTTATTTAATTTAGACAAATCATTCCACTGCAAATATTCAACGGGAAAAAATAACTTCCACTGGGAAAAAATATCAAATATCCCGCTGGATTATATACTAAACTACATTCCAGATTTCTCCGAGAACTGCGGACTGGATGAAATTTTGGTGTCGCTTACCTCTCTATCCTTTTTAGCAGTATCTTCGGCTAGGATCTAACCTCCATGCTTTCTTGTCTGGGATGTGAAACTTGAGACAATGGTCTGTGCCTGTGCAATCGGTCTTCCAATCACCACATTTATTTGTCATGAAATTTTGAGTAATGCGATCGTTATATACATACATTTTGCATATTTCTAATTCTTAAAAAAACTCTGCTAGTTACTTTTTAAGAAATTGTTTCTTTTAACTTATTACAAAATCAGTCATTTTTCTGTATCTGCCACAGTGCGTTATTAGCTTCTTTGCTGTTCTTACTAAATAAAAAATACCATGAATCTGTCCTAATTAAAATAAGTAACTATTTTAGAATAAAAGTATTTTTTTTAATAACGCTAAAAAGGAAGACTGCTAACTAAGAGAAATGAAAGAAGGAATGGTGTATTTTATATTTTCTATAGAGGGTTGGGAAAGACACATAAGTCAAAATTAACTTCTACTGAGCTTGTAGAGTCGTTAGGATTTTTTTGGAAGCAGGCAAGATGAAAAATTAGCAACTCCTTCGCCGGGAATCGAACCGCGGACCTCTGGAATACACGCCCAACATGCAGACTACTACACCAGCACGCCAAGAAGGCGGGAGAAATACCTTATAAGCTTTGTTTCTACTTTTCTGACCATGAAAGAAAATTACAGTCTTGCTTATTCTTAAATCTTGACTTTAATGACAGGTGTGGGCATTTCCTGTTTAACACGAGTTTCCCATTTAAAAAACATATAAGCAGTGCCTTCTCTGAGAACTGAAAAGTAAGAACAGCATGGCCGCAGAAAAAAGGAAAATATGATTGTAATTCTATTGGATCTAAAGATTTTACATTGTTATTATTTTAATGATAACTTAATAAGAATCTTAAATCCTTAAATTAGCTTCGGATTTTTAAATATATATTTCAAAATATAATGGCAAGTAAATTAAATTTAAATGTTATTTGGATATAAAATTGTTCTTGCTGTTGCCCATGTAATTTCATGGAAAAATGGTGCCAGAGCCTGAAGGAAGTTGGACTTCTATTTCCACTCCAATTTTAAGTTAGAACATCCCGGGAGGGTACTAGGATCTTCCACCTCTCTACCCTTCCACCAACCCACCCGACAGGACTTTCGGCTTGCCATATCTTCAGAGTGCACCAATGACACAAAGACACTATACATTTACAAACATCAATGTCTTCTCCAATTATGAACCCGGGCCCTTAGGTGCAGCAGTAGGTTCCCTTGACCACTACACAGTCTGGGCGGCAGAAATAAAATTTAAATATAGAAATGAATGTGAATATTTTAATTTATTTGTATTTATTATATAAAACACTGTTAAGTTTTACGTTTTGCAATTTTTCCCTATATATGTTGCTTTCCCAATTAAATTATATCAGGTAGAACATGTTCATTAACATTTTGCTGCCTAATCTTTCAATCATCTTCCAGTCCATTTCATAAACCTTCTTGAGTCCTTCTATAACTCCTGCTCCGTAGGTTATGCTACTTTCTCCTGTTCTTAAATGAAGTATCTGAGAATGGGAAACATTGCTTGCATTAATTCAAATGATATATAAATATATACAGCTGCAAAAACAAACTAAGACATAAATTTATTCCTAATATATATGATGTAAATATAAAATCGCAATTGATAAAGTTAAATTACAAGAAAAGGCACATTTGACACACATTTTCAAAGCAACTGTTCAAATAAGATGCATGCGCACGAAATATATAAAATATATAAAATTTCCAAAATCTACATTTTCTTAAAATTGCTTACTCATGAAATCAAAGTATTTATCAAATTTTCTAACGCATTTAAAGCCTATGGATAACTAAAATCCATTATTATAAAGCTGTAGATTTAGTTCTTTTTAAAAATTTTTATACATATTTTTATACGAAAAAATTAATTGCATATCTATCTAAATATATATATATATATATATATATATATATATATAATATGTATATATTAAATTTAAACAAATTTAAATTCTAAACAAATACGTATAAAAGTAAAAAAGTAGAAAAGCAAATTTAAATTCTAAAAAAAGGAATAAAGCCAAAATAATTTAAAATAATTTTAAAATATGCAAACATGTAAAAGATTTAATTCTCGAACTAATCTATAATATCATTTAAATTCAGAAGCATAAGCAAATCAAGTGTAAAATCTATCCATGAAAATAAATCTACTAATTTTTTGGACAGAAAAATTTTAAAAAACTGGGAATTTAAATGTTATTGCTAATTAATTAATTAAATTAATAAAAAATGAACTATTGTATTAAACTATTTAAGTTAATTAAACTAAATTATTTAGAGAGCGAGTTTAAAATCAAAACAAAACTATTAGAAAAAGAAAAAGAAAGTTGTTTTTAATAAAAGAGAAACAAACCAGGTAATTAGCGCTAAAGCTGCTAAGTACAAACAAAATTGTTTCAGAAGAATAAATTGAGTTTAATTAAAAAGAATTAAATTAAATACATATTTAATTAAATATTCTTTGCGCCATTGCTGCAAGGAATGAATGGAAGGAATTTCATTCCTTGCAGCAATGGCGCAAAGAATATTTAATTAAATATGTATTTAAATTTAATTTTTTTAATTAAACTCAATTTATTCTTTTGAAACAATATGTATGTATTATATACATACATATATATATATAAGAAAAATTAAGAATATGTAAAAAATTAAATTAGCAACGTAAATTTCCCTTCTCAATTCTAAAAATAGTAACCCCTCTCTGCACTGCGTCATTTTGAGACTATTCTGTGTCATATGATTCTTATGTAATTATGCTGATGTAAATGGAATGAAAACTCAACCAGCTAATAGTACTTTCACAGCAATATTAAATGTCCAATCAAAATGCTTTGAAAACCAAAACTAACTCAGTCTGACTTAAGATTTCATCCTGAACATTACGCATTTGCCTTCTACACTTTGCTTTAGTTGTTCTGTAGTCTGTGTGCTCCTTCGTTTTTGCTGCAAATATGTCCAAAATGTAAGCCTTTTGGAACATGGCACATTTTATGTGCCGACTTGTGTGTAGCCGTTATATGTTGCTGAAAATAGAACTGAAGATTTATTCTGCCTTTCAATTTCATCATGACCAATTTCTTAGTCATTGGGGCCCACCAGCGGCCGAGCGGTAAAGACGCTGAACACTGGTAGTTCGGTCCGAGGTTCAAATCCCGCGAACGGGCTGGCTGCATGGGCGTTTTCGTGGTTTTTCCGATGTGTAACGTGTATACGAGCCAGTTTCCCATAGAAAGTCCTCCACGAAGGCCTCCCTCCCTTTAGGCAGATAGCCCTCGTGTGCTTTGCCATTATTAAATAATCCAATCCAATCCAATCTTAGTCATTGTGGATCAACACTTCTACGCCATCAAAACCTGTTGCTGGCCATTTTTTCTTAGTTTGAATCCAAAATTAGTTTTTCAAAATTGTAATTACTACCTTGCTTGATATATATATATTCAAGATAAAAAAATATGTGAATCAAAATTATAATTTAAACTAACCAAAAAGCTTTAATTCTCCCTCTATGTTTTAAAAATCGCAATAACTACTCTGGATTGCGTCATTTTTAGATCATTCTATGGCCTGTGCAGCTCTGAATACGTAATAATTGGGAACTGAAACGACCATGGTAAACCAAAACTTTTTCTCTTCGTGTGCTTCCATCTTGTATAATTACGCACTTCAGCTTCTGTCTCTGCTTTGCTTGGATGTAATTTCGCTGTGCTGCTTGGTATTGCAATAATATCAAAAATGTAAATGTTCTTGAATAGGTACAACTCGAGTGCCAAGTGAATTTTGGCCACAAATATCAATTGCAAATAAAAATGAAATTAAAACTGCCTCGACTGCCAAGTTTTTTACATACTGGTGAAGTCAACACATAATCATACTTTCAATCATAACTCTTCAATATCTAGTCTAAGTACGCATCGAGAGTGTTTCGGCTTTTCCTTTCCTTGCTTTTATTATGTCATATATATATAAATAAAACTATACATATATATGTACTAACTTTAATTTAGCAATAGTAGCTTTAATTCGCTATGTGGTCCGTTAAATAAAATTATTGGTTGCTTATAGGATTCATAATGATGATGTGTAAGGAAGAATATGTGTTCTAAAAATTAGTTTTCAAGGAAGTAAAATTATGTGCTGTATCTAAATTTTCCACCTCTGTTATGTTATCTTGTCTACGGAGGTTTTTCGTAATATCAACATATATATATATATATGTTTTTTTTTCCTAACCTCAATATATATGGAACTTAACATCTTATCTTTCTTAATTTCATACTTTGGTCCTCTTTGTATTAAAATCGAACTGCTTTACAAAAATGACAGATCTTGAAGGAACTACACTTTTAAATTTTGTTAAGCTTAGTTAAAAGCGTGTGTAAACTATTTTTAGAATAAGAAGCATTACATTAGAGGAACTGTTTCGTATGCTTTAATTTTTTTTATTTTATTAATAAAACCATCAACTAAAATGCTTTTTACTTATTTCATTGTCAAAAGTCTAATGTTCTAAATGTACCATCATTTGCCAGAGCATTTCCAGCTTTCAATGGCTTTCTTTATTTACATTACCATGTTTTAATGTTAGTAGTTTACCCAGAAATAATCGTGACACGGAGTAACAAGAAACTCTCGTAAGTTCTCGAAATAAGACCAAGTTACTGTCACTTTAAGCAAGGTTATTTTCGTTTTGGGACAGACCAGTTAATAATCTGCGAGAGTTGCTATCTGAGCTTTGACTACTCCATCAAAAAGACACGAAGTCTAGAAACGACGTTCTTCTTTAAGCCTACTTCACTTAGAAATCCCTGAAGACACCCAATGTATATAAAAAAGAAGCATTAGCAAACAGTCAAAATGGGACATGTCCCACAAAATCCAGGCCATCTGGCAGGGACATGTCTTTCGATGATTACATGTGACACTTAAACGTTGGAAAAAACTGGACATATAAGAAGGTGGATAAGTATCTGAGAATAAAACTGGTACAGGTCAAGAAGCATTCTTTTCGGCTGTGATCTTCGATTAGGTGTTATGAGATACATACTGGAATTCTTATTTTATAAAGCTAATTATTTTTTACTGTTTATTAGTGCTAATTGAAAATGGGGAATATTTTAAATATAAATAATTTAATCTTTTGTAGTCTGGTAGCAGAAATAGGTGATGTAATAAAAAAGAGACTTACGCCATTGACATTCTGATTGTTCCGTGTAAAGCTGTATCCATAAAAGTAGCGGCTTGAACCCGATATACTTCCTCTGGTTCGCTGTTATAAGGGACAATAAACGTAGGGTCATAACCGTTTTCGACGTCCTATACCTATTTTATGGTTCATATCAGGACTTCGGTCACGTCTTACTTTCGCGGGATTTAAAGGGAGCCAAGGATGGATCCTTTGTTTTGAGAAAGAACGAGAATATTTTTTTCTTTGTTGTTATTTTGTTATTTTGATGCAAAATGACCGCCTATGTGATATTTGGGCAGAGTGGCTGTTTTCGAGAGCTCCGTGAAGAAAATCTTTTTTTTTTTTTTTTTTTTTTTCTTTGTTTCTTGGATAATGGACTTCGAGAATGTGCTGTTTACCTTTCAAGGAAACTTATAATACAGCTATTAACAGAAAGGAAGTTTCTTTAAATTTTAAATGAATGACGGGCTTACAAATAAAAGTGCTTTTATTTATTTCTGTGAAATGAGATCAGATGAATACAGAAATTTGAAACTTAGCTTACATTAACAGAAGGATTGCACACATCTTTTACACTTTAAAATTCCATTATTTTTTATTAAATTTTATGTATTATTTATAGTTTTTTGTAAACAATTTATATTTACTTTAAGCGTTTTCAAAGGTTTTCCAGCAGAAATTGTAGTGGGAAATTCACGTACGATTCTATTTTAATTCCTCTTTTGTTTATAAAATATTTTTCTTTATAGTTTATGTACTACTTAAAACATACAACAGCAGGTATAAACTTAAAAAACATCGCACATGTGCTTTAATTAATTTACCAATAATGAATATCAGCTAGAATAATGCAATCAAATGCAGTGAGTTAGGTAAAAGGTGCATTAACTGGCAATATAATATAATAAATTAACAAATATGCATTTCAAAACTACAATTTACTTTCTGCTGAAAATAAACTTCCTAATCGTATGGAAGTTTCGTTATCGATAATTCCGTTATTTTTGTCTTTTCTTAATGAACAAAGATATGATTACATTAGCTTTCAATTAACAATTAAAGCATTAAGTCATCCATTTTGTAACAGTTTTATTTTAATTCACCTTTCCTAGTAATTACAATTCAAGAATTTAAAAAACTAAAAGAGATACAAGCATTTTAAGCAGGTGTCCAGGTAAAGATTCAAATTTCAACTATGTAGATATCTGTAGATAGGTTTATAATTTTGCTGCTTCCAGTGAGACGATAAAAAATGGTATAATTAGCAAAGGAAGTTACTGTCTTTAAGCCGTATTTCTATATTGTTTTATCTTGAAAAAATTCGAGGTGGTGAGACAGTTTATTTCAACAATCATTTCTTTTATTGCAGTTGTACACTTCTGTAAGGCATTGCGTAAATCATACCTACATTACGTATTTTATGTACTTTTTATTTTCAAATTTAGTTCCTTCAATTACATTCAAGGATTCATTGAAATTGTGAAGAAACTGTGGATTATTCAAAATTTCAGTAGACTTTACGTAGATGGCCTGTGCATGTTTTCTATAATATGCTGGATTTAGCAGGGACGAATGCCTGCATTATCTACCATAAATTGTGTGATAAAAATATTATCACACAATTCCACGACTTCCTATTTCAATTAGCAGAGGAATTAAGAGAGCTTTATTTAAACAGAAGAAAAACCGCAAAATTGCCCCAGGAAATTTCTAAATCTAGCAATAGACTCTCGAAGAAAAGACATCAATGCCAGATTGTACTTTGTAACAACAACAAAACAAGTGATGTGTGTAAAAAATTTTCATATTATGTGCGTGGAAAATGCACTTCCAATATTAAAAATGTTGCGTTTTGTAAAAACTGCGAAAAGCTGTAAAATGTGTTTTATTAAGAGTAGACTGAAATTTATAATAAAATATCCCCTATTTTTTATTAAAATAATCTGTTATTCTTTACAGTTCTTCAAAAATAGTAATTAATATTCTTAAAAGCATTATAAAGCATTTACATTTGAATATATACATTAATTCGTTGAGCAGTCAATTTGACTGCCGTTGGCGCTTCTAGTTAGGGAGAAAGCTTGGCGCTTCTAGTGTTAATATATTAATTAATTTGTGCCTTCCTATTTAAAAATTCACCACGTTAGGTTAATGTTAATTTTATATGCTTTAGCTTTTTCACAATTTTTTAATTAATTTTGCAGCATTTGTCTCGAAATTAATTAAAAGTAATTATTTAACTGCATTCCGTTTCCATTCGCGTTTATATATATACCAAATATTGAATTAAAGTATACATATATGTAATAATCCCGGAAGCATAGAAGAGGTATTCAGTCTTCATGGCTGAGGGCGAAGGCTTACAGATGAAGATAACAAAACGTGAACTTGACGAATTTCCTACATTTCCATCTAACGTAGATATTTATCCAATCATAATGAATTCCGGTACATTTTTATGATTCAATCATAATGAATTATGATAATTTGCTATGTACATTGGTCCTTAAAATAAAGACGCAAGCATTTTAAACGGGGAAGTAAAGCGGTGAGATATTAGCAAGGTGGAAGATAGCCGAATAGGAATGACATATTTGACAGCCACCGGTATTTATAAAGTTTGATTTACAAGTACAGCTAATCTATAATTGGTTAGTTAATACCGTTACGTAACAATAGAAAGATCTCGAATTTAGGAGAATAGATAAATTTAGGGGAGGAGCACCAAATTCAGAATGTTAATTTTGAGGTAGCCAATTATTTTTTTTTTTTTTTTTTTTTTTTTTTTTTTTTGTTATATCTTACACGAACACATACACGCACACGCACACATTTATATAAATAAGCTAGAAAAGAAAAAGATTGAAAGATGTAAGACATGAACGAAAATCACTAACTGAGTTTGGCAATAGCCCTTTTATTTCCTGATTTTAAATTAGTTACATCATCTTCAAATAATCCGTACTGCGTAACTTATATCATTATTTCATCTGAAATGATCCGCAGTGCTGTAGAACTTTTGTCCTAGTCACCACTGAGAACTGAAACAAAGAGTCGATTTTATAAATACTTCAGCTGCGGAATGCGTAATAACTTTCTCCGTTTCTCTAGTTCGCAACCATGCAATTAATCGCTTCGCTATTTTCATCTATTGTTTAAAGATGTGATACGCTCATATAAAATTATGGGCTCTTATAACCCCACAACTGTGTTATGTAAGTCAAGTAGTTTAGTGTTGTGTAACCCAAGAGGAGATGTGTTAAGATATATCTAAGAAAGTTTTTATTCGTAAAAATGAATAAAAAAAAATAAAAAAAAAAAAAAAAAAGATGTTAGGACTATCAAGATACTTCCCGAAGTTCTAATCATCTAATACGCACAGAAACAAATCAAAAACCTGAAGCTCCATATCAACACTAATTGGTAAAACTCAATTACATGCAGTTTCCGTTTGTGTATATGCATATACACATACACTAAGCAGAAACTAGGAACTGGATACAATTAAACTACTAATTACTATTAATGTCAAATAAATTACTACAAAATAATTAATAAGGTAAAACCTACATAATTAAATATATATATATATATATATATATATATATTATAAAATATTTTCTCTCGCCTTACTGCGCACCTCCAAAGTGTAGTTTGGAAAAGCACGTCCGTCTAGCAGTCCGAAGGTTCCGACTGTCAGACGGCTCCTTGTTCCAATCCCGGCAAGGGACTTGCACATTTTTCATGTGTGATGTTTCAAAAAGCCGAATGATTTTACAATACAATACATATACCATATACTAATGATTAAGGATATAGTTTAATGTACTTCGATGGTTTGTTGCGTAATTTAGCTATAAAGAAAAAAGGAATTTTCTGTAACAGAAAAAGTATTTCAGCAGTCATTAAAACTCCCCTTTCAGTTTTCTCTTGCAGTTTTGTTTGATTTACAGATTTAGATTAATTTATTGTTTTTAATTTTGTTCATTTCAGTCAATCGTCACGCTAAATTTTTTTAACTGTATTTTTATGTGTCTTCGCTTTCTATTTAATTAGTATTGAATAGGTACGTTTCTTAAATTTTCCGCGAATTTTAGTACTAAGGGGCTATGACCTGAAGGACTATTGTGTTCGTTTTGCGATTTTGCGTTGGTTCACTATAAATGTCCGTTTCACTTTTCAAATTATTGTCACTAAATATCAGAGTCCTGCATCATATTTGAAGAAATTAAATAATGAAAAATCTGCGTAAATGTATGTATATTTCTCGCATTGTGATAAAACAATAGTACATAGAATTTTGAATGACGTAATCCTGCTACAAATATGAGCACGTGGAAGCCCAAATTAGAAATTTGGAATTTGTTTTATTATCCATTTAATATTTTGTAAATCTTTAACGAATTTTTGGTTAACAAACTTAAGGATTTCAAAGCGAGCGATGGCAACGTTGTACAGAAAAATCATTTTTATCTCCAGCGCGTGAGAAGGCGTATCGGAAATTCTAAAGGATATGCTGAATTTAAAACTATTTTGCGATATTGCTCTTGAACTGAATTTTATGGTTTATGAGCGAAGAACATGATACTTAATAAATAAAGGTAACACACAAAATATTAAAAATAAATAAATAAATAAATAAAACGCACTTTTGGACGTAATTTAAAATCTGGAAACCTTTAAGATTTCTTTTTTAGTCTTTCTTATTCAATAATGAGTCTATTTTGTTTCATAAAGCATGTTATCAATCTTCGTTGAGGATTCTCATTACTTTCTATTTCTTTTATAAGTCGTTTAATATTCGAATGTTTTAATTCATTATTTTCTACTGCAATACAGATATCATTTTAGACATATATTTTGAGAACATTTCTTTATTACATTTTATATATTATGTATTTTTATTAAATAATTTGAGTAACCTCCTTAGTTCCTCTAGTTCAGTTGCTCATTTCTAAATCAGAAGTGGTGGAAGCATTTAATCGCTCAAGTTGCTTAATTTTATGACAAAATGCTCATAAAGCACTAAGAAGAAATGGAAGATAAAAATGAAGAAATGGCTCATAAAGCACTAAAAAGAACTTTGATTGTGCTTTTATCATTCGCTTACGTTTAATCATATTAATATGAATTATCATGCATGTGTGTCTCTAACAAGACACCATTACATGCTTAAGACTTTTTATGTTAAATTTATGCAATTATTTAACTAAGATTGACGGATCTGTAAAATATTCATTTCAATAATTATACAAAGGTTACTTCGGTCCTTTTTATCTTAGTTCTATTGTTTGTTACCTCTGTGTATATGATTTTAGTTCTTTGTGAATTTTTGCCTAGCCATTGGGAATGAAAACGTTTGAACTTGCAAAAAGTTGATTGTCCAGACGTCGACCTTGGACTTGGGAAATCTGTTCAAGAGGAATCAGATAAAATACCACTTTCGATACCAGAAGAAGCTTTATTGTATTGGAAATTACGGCGTAGAAAGGTAATGAAGAACAAGAGTTATCAAACAGAATATTTAAAACACAAAATGGTTAGGTGAAATAGTTCTTTAAATACAATGAAAATCGTCTAAAAATGTGCGAACAACCTTAGCAATTTATTAAAATTTCTTATAAATATTTGTAAGAATCAAGCGTCACATATTACATTTTTGAAGTCGCAGTCCATGCCCTAGAAATAAAATTCTAATGCCTTTCAATGTCTTTGGAAGCATACAAGATTATAGTCTTTTATAAAATAAATTAACAAAAAAGACTGTGTAAAGATCTAATGGCTATTTATTCCAACCATTGTTATATCTTCTGCACGACACTCCTTCAAACAAATCCTTTCCATCATGACCATTTAAGAGTGCTTCCAATGCAAATCAAGGGATTTTGCACTCCATCAAACACAGCGGAGAATTCTCTGAAAAGCCGGTTAATGATTATGTTCAGAACGCTAGAAATCTCAGTAGAGACCCCTCTCAGCACGATTTATTGAATTCCGCTTTTCTACAATGGCATCGGGAAATCGGGTGGAACGCATCGCAACTAAATTCATTCTGAATGGTACATTATAAAATGCGAGTGATTTTCTAACGCTCCATTGTACCTCATAATTTCTTCAGTCCCAAGTTTTACGCCAGAAAACTGGATACTTAGGAGAATTGCTATTTAAATAAAATAAAAACTTATAGGCATGCTTTGTATCGAAGCTATTTCTGTTCTTGCAGGCAGAGGATAAGAATTAAACTTTGAATTTCAACTTTTAAATGACCATAAACGGATTTGACTAAATTTCATTTCTTCATAGTTTCCAATCTCAATAATTTGATAGGCACTGCAGAGAGCATTTGCATTGTAATTAAATGACATAAAATAGCTAAGGAGGGATGAAATTAACCTTGCATTATATGCCTTTAAAGACCTTAGAAAATTAATCCAAATCCTTCTGTCTTTAAAACCATTCTGTCATATAAGACTCTTTTTTAATAACTTCGTTAAAAATTGTACTTTACATATTAGGAAATATATTAAATTTAATCTAGACATTAATTCAAAAATCTGATAAATATGTATTTAAATGTTACTTTAATCTGGTTTTCGAAAATAATTTAGTATACATTCAATGAAGTATTATCATGTAAGTTTAATTAAATAATAATAATTTTCAATGCTCAGAGAATATTCGGATAATTTTTATAACTTTCGTGTAAGTGTTCAACTAGGTAAACCAGAGTTACATTTTTATGAGAAATTCATAAAAGCGAAAGCAACTTGTTAGGTTAGGCTGTTTAATATTTCAGATCGAATATTTGAATATATGATATAAATTTGCGTTTTATTTATATAAATGTGACGTATTATCCTTTCATACATATAACTGTTTATGTGATAATTAAGGGGATATATCTGACACAGAAGTATAGCGAAAGCAGAGGCAATATGAGTATTAAACAATGTTAAAATTTAGAAACATGTAAACAGCAATCAATTTAGAATATTTTTTTACAGAATAAAGCAAATAAGTATACTTAAATATTAAGCGATACTATATTAAGTGCTTTCTCTATAAATGTTTACCGCAATCTCACTCAAGGCTTCCGACACTGCGGCTGTTGTATCATTTGGCTTGGGTTCAAATCTCGGAAAAGGCTTGAATGTTTGTAAATGTATAGTGTCTGTACAGCATGGGAGTACTCAAAACAACGGTGAGCCGAAAGTTCTCTTGAGAGGTTAAGTTTGGTGGTAAAAAGAAAAAGGAACGAAAAACCTTCGAATCCGTCTCTCGGAGTGCTCTCCATTAAAACTGGGAAGGAACTGCCCTGTAAAACCTGAAACCTACTGAGGAGCAGTTTGGACAACCTTCTTGATGATGTGATGGCTAAGTGACAGCTGAGTATTGGTCATTTCCGACGAATTCATTAAGCTGCAAGTGTCCAGCCAATTAAACAAGACCAGCACTATTTAAATAAATAATTCAAACATACGAATTTATCTCGAGCCTTAGATATTAATATATACTCAGTGATTACTTGAATTTTTAAGCACACCCATTAATCCTAAATAAGCTCATATTCAAGGTCTAAGCATTCATAAGCTTCCGTAGGAGTTTTGAATCAGATTAACACGTTTTTAACACCTAGAACACTTAGAACACTTCTTTAACTTGCATGCTTAAAATACCGAAATGCTCCTCCCCGTCTATTGCCCGTCTCGTCCGTTTCCTTCCCTTCTCACACTCCGTTAACGCGCTAAGAGGTGTAAAGACTTTGAATGACTTCCTTTCTATTTACTAACAAAGAAGCTTCTATTAGTCTAACAATAAGAACAAAGTGTTCAGCTCTTCCAAATGATAATAGCACATGTGTGGGAATAAAGATGCTCATGCCATGTTTAAAAAATAATTTAGACTTACATCCATTGCAACACATAATCACCCAAACAAGATAAAATGTGTAGTGTTAATAGCAGAATTCTCATTACAATTTTACACAATCTTATTGAACATTACTTTATTTTAAAATTAATCTACTCACTAGGATTATTCACGAATGACTGGTAATTAAAATAATATAGAATTCACATTATGGCGACTAGCGTAAAGACATCTTACGATATAGATCTAAGACAGCCAATCACAGGCCTATGAAGTTCCCAGGTCTTAAATGTAAATAAAAAGAGCAATCTCAGACGTAACTATAAACGAAGTCTGTGCGGGATTAAGTAATTTAGGGAATTTAATTTGCTATCCGGCTATTTTTACATTAATAACTACGTTCAATTAACTACGTTTTTAGTAGGAACGATTTTTCTTAACTATTTCATTGACAAAATAGTTTTTATTGTTTAGTTTTCAAATGATAGGAAACACTATATTCTTATTTCTAGACCCTAGCAGTAGTGTTTTCTCTCTTTCTTCTTTTACATAGTATTAGAGGGGAAATATATTTTATCTATATGATATGTTAGTGTTTAACGGGCTGATAATTTTAACAATGATTTTTTAAATAGAGTTAGTTGAGGATGTTGATTTCTGTAATTTTGTCAATGATCCTAAGAAAGGAAAACGCTTTTTTTATGCTGAAATCACACGCCGGGCAAATGAAAATAAAATACCATATGACTCAAGTAGGTAAAGGTAGTTACAAGCAGGTACCTCCTCAATAACTGTTCCAATGGCTCTACAATTTTAAAGTTTTTTAATATCAAAAACTTTCGTTTTCAATACAGAGTAACAAAAATACAGACAATTTAAAGCGTTTAAGCGGTGATTAATTTCATTAAAATGTGATAATTTATATTCCCTAAATTATCACATTTTAACGAAAGAAATATAAAAAGAAATGAAGAATAAAGAATTTGACTATAGTGAATACAACCTAGGTCAGTATATGTTTAATTTATTTATCAATTCTATTTGATTATTGATTTATTTACCTATGCATTAATCAATTTATTTATTACTCAGGTAATTTTTTATAATGAATTTACAGATTTAACATTTTTTTAGCCGTTCTAACAACTTTGTTTTAAATAGGCTCGACTAGATTTTAAACTTTAAATTGCCAGGCGTTTATTGGATGACCGTGTTAACCAACAACCGATTTGATTATTTCTGCATGCAAACCGAAGCTCTGAATTTATTTCATATGAATCGGATATCAAGACACAAGAGAAGCACTCCAGATTAAAACATAAAATTAAGCAAAGAAGCACGCTTTTGGTGTAGATACAACCGTAGCTTTCCCATCGTTGCAGATTTCTTTGCTCTCGATGAAAAGGTATTTATATCCAATTTATATCCAATTCGCCTTTGAAATTGGAAGAGTCATGACTAAAATCTACACCAAGCACAAGGTTGTTGCTTTATCTAATTATATGAAATGGATAATTAAAGCATTATTCATAGTTGCGACTAGTATTTAAATACTAAATTTATATTCGTATTGCTGAAACCTCCATTTTGGCATACGTAATTGGAATTATTTTGTTAGATAATCACTGCTTTACCATGGAAAGCATACTTAAATAAACAATTTTTAATTCGGCCTCTTCTTACAGGATCAGGATAAAAATCATTTTCAAAACATCCCCCTCCCCTGAAAACAAAACTTTGTACTGAGGTGCAATAAACAATCTTAAATGAAAATTAACTAGTTTAAAATTCCTTAAAGATTGTTAAATTGAATGGTAACAGGAACATGTCTCTCTCTAGATTGTGTATGGCCAATGACATACAACCAGAAAACATTTTGTCATATTATTAACACTTCAGCATATTTAATTTGCATAAAGAATCATTTTAAATTTCTTTCTTGGAAATCTCCGGTTATAATGATCAATCAATTAGCCTTAAGTGATATTTTCAGAATCCCATTTCCCTGTTCTGTTTCAGAGTTATTCAGTCTCTGATAATAATCAGAAGCGACAGAACATAATCACTAAGCTTTTGAGCTGGTACTAAATTTCCCTTTGAAATGAAATATATCGGATAAGGGAATCAGAAAGATTAGAAAGTAGACAGCAGAATTGGTAGCGGGAGATACCTCTTGAGAATAATGGAATTTAAGTCTCATGAATATAGAATCGTTGGAATTTTAACCACTGTTTCCGTATTCATGTTGTTTATGATCAAGTTCTGGCATTATAGACGGTATCCATGATATTGATTGCTTTTGTTTCGCTGCTTTGAAAGGGTGCATTTGTAAAGCTACCTTAATTTTATTTAGGGAAAACTGAAGTAAAAGTGTGCCTTTTTAAGCTTAGTTTATTTGTTCCTTTTCCTGTTTTGCCTGTAATTTTCTTTTTCTTTTTTCGATTGCGGAAATTCTCCAATAAATGATGGATTGTAAATTCGATTATTCTAGTTTTGGGCGGCTTTTAAAGTGCATTAGAAAGCACATGTTCATTTGAATATTTGCAGATATTTTAGCTCTTGTATTATGTTCCACTCTTCTGATTACTTCAAAACATAAATTAAACAATTTGCTATACTAATTACTAAAAGAAAATTAACCAATAGGTAATGCTGCATATATTTAGTTTGCCGAGATTTATTTGGAATTTAGAATCTGAAACACAGTATAAACTTTCATACCGCTGATAGCTGATAAATTTGTCTAAATTACTGTTTTCAAAACCTTTCAACACGGCCATTGCAACTGAAATTTATTGCAATTCAAACGCATAAAATTGCTTTGAAAAAAGAAAGAGAGAAAAACGAAAGCTGACAGGAAATTATGAGATGATAAAATAACAAAGAGAATATATAAAAATAAATTATTATTACAAATTTATTAAGTATTTCAAATTTATTAATAATTATAAATAAATAAACAAAACTGTATAGCAAAAAACATGTCTTAAGAGCTTTTTGCATCTCTCGAAAATTATATTCCGAACTGCTCACCGATGTGTCGCAACATACCTTTTGGGAGCTGCTCATCTAGACAATTTTAGACAATTTTTCATTTGGATTTTTTTTACGCCTAGACATAATTCGAGCATGGGCGTCATTTGTTTGATTTGCCCATTCTGTATGCAGCAAAAGGAATGCCTAATAAGGTGTACAAAAGAATTTTGTTTAATGAATTAGAAGTGGATCCAAAGGGAAAAATCCAAAGTGAACCAAAGTGAAGGATCAATATTAATTTATAAGAATCTATCTGTAGGAATGTATAGGAATTTCACTAAAGTGAAAGATGAATGAGAAAAACTTCGCGGTTTGCAGAAAGAAAGTATCATTGGAGAGCCAATAATAATTTTTAAACGTGCATCATCAGCGTTTTCATTCCATTTATGTCATAAAATAAAGAAACTACATGTAAGTAAATAATATCTCTTTGTAAAAATCAGCTTTTAAATGAAAGTGCCATTTTTTATTCAAAATAAAAATTATCTAAATGCTTCAATTTCATAGGTATAAAAAGCTTAAACTTAATTTTGGTTGTATAAAAGTTTTTTATATTTTGGCTTATTACAAACTGTAGTAGAAGCTAGAAAGTTTGCGCTCTCCAGTCCATAGGCTATTAAAACTTTCAGTGCTGATTGTTTGATTTTAAGTTTGCAATTCATCCAAGTCACCAGCGTTATGAAAAGGACTGAGACGGAGAAATATCCAAATTAAAATAAAGAATTAAGGGAATATGTCAAATTAAAATTCCGACTTTGCTTGACATGTTTTTATGTTGCATATATATTAAGTATTATTTCATGTATCGGAGGCACAGTGAACTTCCAATTTCTTGCTATAGGGAGACGTACACCGTCTATGCAAAATCACGGGAAATATGGGAATAAAAGAACACCAGGAAACAGAAATAACTATTATATTATATTAATTAACAAAAAAATCCTACTAATGATTTATCTATATTTTCGAAAAGTTTAAAATAGAGAATAAATTTATTTAATTAAGTAAATTATATCATTCTGTGAAAAAAGAGCATATTTTAAGTAATGGAAGAATAAATATAGAAATGAAAAAACTATACATTATCATAAAGTAAGAAACTAAGTTACGAATGACTTATCGGCTTTAAATCATTAATTTTATTTCTTTTTCTGTAATCCATGTGGATGATTCAGTTTTAAGCTGATTATCCATGATAATAATTTCCTTTCTTCTGCAATAAAATGGGTTTTAGATAAGGCCCAGTTATTCCTGTTCTCGATCAATTAACTGGAAACAGAAAGTAATATAATGAATATAAAAGAAAATAATTTCTTAAAACCATGAAAACTATGCTATGGTTAAAGATTACAAAAATACCTTGAATATGATTTATAAAGAAAATGATGTAAGAAACAAAAGTTTTTCTTCTTCCATTATGTATGCAGTTAATGGAGAAATTGCATGTTAACTTCTACCGATGAATAAAATAAATAATTTGGGAAGCAACAATAGGAAAAATGGTGTTACTAATAAAATGCATGTATCCGGATGGACTAATGAATTCGTTGAAATGGCATATCTAACACTTAAAATTCCCCACAAGTACCTTTATTCTCAAGATATAATTAATATCAATACCTGGAAGGTATGCAGTCGCCCTTTTGTTTAGCTGAAATGGTTGTAAAACTAATAAATTTTTATCTGACTTGTAGTGTTAAAAATCAAAGGCAGTCAGTCTTATTTTCATTTCTGAGATACTCCTCCTGTTTTCTCGACGATGATGTGACGAATTTTAATTTATGACAAATGAAATATAGGGACCGTAAGGTACAATATCGTAAAAAAGGTAAAAAAAAAAAAACTTCATTAAAGCTCATGTTATTACTTGATCGATTCTCGGAGTGATGAACAGGAAAAAGTGTATTTCAAAGCATGTTTAATGAAATTTTGTGGAATTTAAATAAATGAATTTAACTATTTCAAGGATACAATTGTTGTAAGAAAATGTGCAATAAATGAGCTGTCAAATATCAATATAATTAACTTACATACACCTGAAGTGCATTTTAGGTTTTACATAAACCCCAAATCCTGTCTGATGCTAAGTTACTTTTGACATTCAACGATTCTGATTTTCAATAAATAACCTTCCGCATGATCTGGTAGTTAACCTTTCTCTTTTATATTTATCTGAGTGCAGGATAAGGGCATTAACTGTTGGTCACGTAACAACCAGGACGAGTAAAAACAATATGATTTTTACATTGATTTTGTATTATTTTCATACTATAGAAAATGGTATTCACAGTCTTTCTTCTCATGCAGCATTTCATAGGCAAGTAAATTCAGCTGCAATATATAGTGCATTCACCTCCCGTGCAAACATAATGAGCACAAACATCCAACATAATATTAAAATCCTGATCGATTAATACGAGTATTTGTGTCCTCAGTCTGGGTTTGAATACAGGATTATTTATCAGACCTAATATTCGAATCCAGAATCAGTAAATGTAGTAGTCCTCTTCACTAAAAACATAATACAGGAACGAAGCTGTCATAGGATTCAGAAATGGAAATAGATAATATTTATATTAGTACTAAGAAGCAAATGATCCAGTTGCTCACTTTTCCTTTCATTGCAATAATCAGAAGACTCAGATATAAACTGACATTACTTAGCGGTGAGGAATACATAAATAAGGAGATAGCTATTCAGGAGTAATACTTTAATAGCATTATTTAGTAACATTAGCTTATTCTGTCGAAACATTTTAAATCAAAATTTTCAGAGAATATTTCATATTTACTTACAAGACGTTTATTTATGAAGCAGCTTACATCCTATTCAATTCCAACAGCCAGTTAAATTAATAAAATTTAAAAAATTAAGTTGTTACAAATTAAGCTCATGTTAATTAAAAAATTAAGCTCATGTTAATTAAAAAAATTAAGCTCATGTTAATTAAAAAAAATTAAGCTCATGCAAAGTTTCCAATAACTCGGAAAACAGCGCTTGTCAAGAAGGTATCTGACCATAATATAGTTGAAAAGGAATTAATTATAATATCCAATCGATTATTTTATGTTAATGCTGAGGTACAGTCACAATCTTATTGTTACAAGCAGAGTATTTATCCAATTTTTATTCCCATGTACGAAGTATCTTATTCGAGGATAATTATAGATAAAATATTTGAACGAAAATATCCATTTTGACCTCCCTCTCTCGAATACAATTGAACGATATTTTTGAGTGACATCTGCGTGTATGGACAGAACAAAGGATTATCTTTAGCGAGTAGTCGTAGGAAGTTGAAATTTTGTATATGGGACCGATAGATCTAATTGTACAATTCTGTTTTTTGCTGCAATCTGCATAACTTTAAAAAAAGAATACAGGACATAAAAGAGTGATTTTAGTAGAATTATCTCTGAAACTGTCGCATTTTTCTGTACAGTGTAACATGAAAATCCAGAGAGATGATGCTATACCGGAAAATAAGAATAAAGGGTCAATTCTATTTAATATTGAGTGAATGGCTCGCTAATTAGGACAGATATCACTAAGCCTTTAACGGGTTTTGGTGACATATTTGTTCGCCAAATTAAAAAATCGCCAAAAGTAGCCAAACTTAGCGAGTATTTGGCTATATTTTTGATCCGACTCCTGTGCTATTGTAACAGTTATTGTAATTGAATAACGGTAATTAATGCTCTGCGTAACTGTAACCGAAATCTGTCGACCTTCCAGTAATTTTCAGAAGCAGAAAATAGTAGAGATATCCTCGCGGCCGTGTGAAAACTATTTAAGAAAGAAGAGAGCATGTGATTATAGTTAATACTTCAGCGTGAGTTCGGAGTACTGTGATATCTTCGGGATAGCTCCGCCCTTTAAATGCACTTTGCACTACTATGTGTTTAACGTTCTTAGTAGTTTTAAGTGTAATTACCTTTTGTACTGTATGATACTGTGAAGATCTGTACGACTATTTTTGTGGAAAGTCCTAGAACTGTGAAGAGTTACTTTTAGTAAAATTAATTTTATCACGCTATCATCAGTTCAGTGAGCATTTAGTCTTCTATTACGAACCTGTACGCATCACGTTCTGAACAGTACAATCTGGGGGCAATATATATATATGACATGTTACATGGTCGGTGAGCTCAGATCTTTTATTCTTATGTGCTGGCAAGAATAAAATGGTTCATTTTTGCTTTAAAAGCAATTGTATTATGTTGTTCCTATGTTCTGATTTAAGGTTTTTATAACTTTAGTTAATCTGCGTGCAACATGTTTAGAATTATCAACAATTTTAAAGTATCGCTATGCCTAATGTGTTGGTTGTTTGTTTACATTTGAAGCTCTTAGCTGTTCACTGAATTAAGTTAATGAATGAAGTCAGTTGGTACTGGGCAAAAAGGCACCGAGTCGTTGTCTTTTTACACAGTGGCACCAGAAGTTAGCTTAATTTTTCTGCACCGAAAATTTTTCTTTCTGCCTTTTGGCCGAATTACTTGATTTGTCGTAGAAACTCTAATTTTAACAGCAAAAAATTTTCCTTTAACTGTTTTTAAGTGTGTCTGCTGTTTTAAGTTTTTCTCTACTTTACGAATTTTAATAAAGAAGTTTTTATTTTTTATATATTTTTGCCTTGCCGCAAAATATGAAGTGTATTGAGTAGCTCTAATGAAAGTTGAGGAAATAATTTTAAATGAAGTGCAGCAAAAATATGTGTATAACTTAATTTGCCGTACAAAGAAGTCATACGGGAGGGTGCACACCAGACATTCTTGGATATGAGTCTTCATCAAGACAGCGATAATTTTCATATCGATTCCATCTTACATGCTAGAAAACGCAGTGCAAGTAAATCAGCACCTATCGTGATATGTTAGCTTCATCAGTTCTTTGAAGCGCTATCAAATGCGCATGGGTCGAAAGCTTGTTGTGTCTTTTCATTTATTTACTTTTGCCTGCATGTGCTATGCTCTTAGCAAGCACGCATGGATTTCATGTATGTATGACTGACCAAGGCTACACTCTAGTTGCGCCATTTTTCTTGTTCGAAAGGTAGGTAATGGCTGCATTGCATGTCGACAAGTGATGAAAAGTAAATATCGGAAGCACAGGGGTTGCTTCAAAGACCATTTATTTCACAAATCTGTGAACCAGACGGTCTTTGAAGCAACATCAATGAATATTTTCTCATTTTCTGAATATGTCTGGAGGAGTAAATACCAATGCATGTTTAAGAAAACGAAGGAACAATTAATTTTCTGAATTATAAAGGATAAATCTGCAATTTAAATTAGCCTATGGTTGCAGAGTTTTATATGTACAAGTAGTCTTGTATTATGTGCAATTAAAATCACATAATTTTTGTTTAAATATGTGTACAACAGTTTTAATATTTTATCCGAATTCATGTTCTGTTTCAATAAATTTTAAATTATCCGACATGCCATAAAAACTAAATTCAAACTAAAAGTTATTACTAGCGTTATTATTATTTCTAATTCCATTTATATCACTATCATTACTGCTAATCGTATACACTAGTACTATTAGCACTACAGTAGCGGCTTTATATTTACAGGCAATACATTCCTAAATTTGCCGCGGATACGCGAAACCGCATATAATCACGAACGCTGTACAAAAACAAAATATCTATGCCATAAACTTAACTGTAGTTAAATTTAATCAATAAATTAAGCAAAACATACAGTAGATAAAACCATAATAAAATATTTTATATTCTGTGCCACTAAATAAAGTAATGTGGGGTGAAATGCACTGTACCCTGCCAGTATGCTCTTTTTCTTATATATTATGAAAGTACGGAGTTTTGATATTTGAACCTATTTTCCCCAAATCAAGCGAGATATGAAAACACACAGTTCCCGTTACTGGACACAATAGTAAACTTTTCAAAAGATAATATAAATGAAAAGCATTTATTTTCTTATTATTAATGACATACAAATAGCTTTCATGCTTCACTAATAGCTTCCCCATTTGTATGTTTTGAGGCCCTTATTACTGTAAATTAAAAACGTTATGAGCAAGACAACAACGGTAATACATCACGCATAAGAATCGTGTGAGTGCTAGGAGCAAGAGTGGAAGAATGTTTTAAATGAATGTGAAAAGTAAGGATATGGAAAGTAAATCAAATCAATTAATCTCGTCCAATGATAGCCAAGATTTCTATCGACATATTTACAGCAACAAGTTGAAGGGAATCCCAAATCCTGAGAATATACTTAAGGCTCTAAATGACTTGTATTTAGTTATTTCATATCATTTGAAGGGTCTTTATAAACTAACTAAATATCTTTATCAAACAATCTCAAACGCCACTTTGCTTGTAGAGATATTAAGTATTTTTCAAGCAGGAGTAATGAAAAAATGAGCAACGCCCTCGCCGAGACTCGAATCTCGAGCTTCTCGAATATGCGCCGAGTGTGCTAACTCTTACACCACGAAGACATGATAAGAAGGCGGGAGAAATATCTTATATACTCCCCCTTTTAAAGGGCAACTGTGGATTAGGGGACCCAATCGCCTAATCTGGTGATGGAGAATCATCATCCACCACCTTTTTTAGTTCGAGCGCCACTGTAGTGGCATTAGTTTATTTTGAAGCAGGAGACGTGAAAAATAAGCAGTGACCTCGCCGGGACTGGAGAAGAATTGCTTTGTAATAAATATATTTCACTTTTCCATTTTTAATTATTTTTTTTTTATTATTGTATACAGCATGTAATACCTGCCTTCTTTAAGAAGGCTCTTTTGGTACTGTTTATTTATATCTCGGCTGCATTTTATTACATAGAGTACATAATAAATGCCTTCCTCAAGGAGACAAATTTTTAATTCTTGAACACTAAAGCAGCCATATTAAACCTCAGATGAGGCCATTAAAGAATTAAAAATGACTACTGGGGGACATAATTTCTATTGCTTGGTACTCCGGGTTCCGCTTCAGACGTGACTTGAGTTGAAAGACGGACAATGGGCATTCGTTAAGAAGTCAGCACACGTTTCTGAGTTGAACAACGCTACGAAAGTAAGAACTTAGCACATTGTCCACACTCTTCGGGGCAGAAACTGAATGCCGATGCGTATTACGAACACCAGGTGGCGCTTCTTGCACGCCATTTCCTGCCTGGAAGGCGTTATATTAATGGTACCGGGTTAATAAATAAGAAAAGCATGTGTTTTTGTGAAAAGAGTAAAGAAATTAATTTTTATGATTACTATCACTCTCCTTGGAACACTTTAATCATTACACTGGGAGATGGATAAATTTATAATGGATCCAGTAATAATTTATGGTGGCTTATAAATTGGCTTATACCCAAATATGCTTTCGATTCATACTGCTAGGTAAACACCATTTTCTAAATTTCATTAAATAATATCTAATACTGAGAGAACGAAAGCTCTAAGTTCAATACCTAACTCTTAGTCTAATCTCTAACACATTACAGTGTTAGGAAGGATTTTAAAGATTATTCAAATAACTGGTGGAAGGAGTAGTGTTTCACTGTTAATGAAACAAATTCAAAATGTCAGTTTCAAGCCATAAGTTCCTTCTTTCTTCACATTAATTTCTTTGCTTCAATATCAGGTATCCCGATAACTGTTGTCCGATAAATCAACCCATAGCGAGATTGTAAGCTGCAACAGTTGGCCCTACTTTTGTTTTAATGAACGATAACGCACGTCCCCATAGAGCAGACATCGTCGATGACTACCTGGAGAGTGAAGGGATTGCGCGTATGGCGTGACCAGCATTTTCGCCCGACCTTAACCCCATTAAAAATCTTTGGGATGCTCTCGGCCGTGCTGTATCTTCACGTTTCCCACCTCCAGCCACTCTTCTTGAGCTGGAAATTGCTTTACAAGAAGAACGGCGATTGCTTAATGTTTTCATTTCTTTATGTAATTATTGATTTTGTTTTTACATAAATATATATGCTATTTTCCTGCCGAATTTTGTGTCAATCAAAGCAGTATTTGTTGATTTTTTTGCATTTTACATCTTCGTGCTTACATTTTGGAAGTGAGTGTATTATATCAAGGGAATTTTATTTCTTAATTAAAAATCGTGATGGTTCTACTCTGTCTGTTCTATGCAGCTTGAAAAATAAAATTTTCTGAGCCGCAGAGAAGCTAAGTTGTTTAAAAACAGAAAATAAAGTTTTCTGTTATGTATGATGAATGACAGCGAAATCTGTGATTAAATTAGCATAGTGAAAATAAAAGAAAATTTTCATTTTCCATCTTTCTCACAATTTTTCTGTCTTAACTATCTCAATAAAGCAATATATATATTATAAACTGAATTACATATTTGCTGTACTCGAACTGTTTTTCTTTATATATTTAAAAATTAAAACACTGCAGTCTGTAAACATTCATGAAAGATTACATATAGGCGGCATATATCGATCAGATTTGGAAGTGCCGTAGATTCTGTTGCATAGGTTTGAACTACGGACTTTTGTATATAGATGAGTCTTTTAATGATTGGATTAAAGTTTCATTCCTAGCCTTGTAGAGACATTAGGTTAATTCGAAGCAGGAAAGATGATGCTCAGAAGGAGAGCGAAGTACAATATAGCCCAAGCGTTAAAAACACCATTTTTTTCTGAGAGCAAGAAGGGACCGCTACAAAATACCGATGTTTCAGTGATGTCCACAAAATACTGTTACGAAACACACAGGTAAGATAGTTTCCCCGCAAAGCAGATTTAGGATTGCCAGAAAATGGCAAAGGAAGGCAGGGTTGCCACATTTAGTGACAAAATTGGCGATATACACTAGGAACCTTCTGGAACGAATTCTTTTTGGTTTAGCCCAGAACACAAGCCAAACGCTATATAAACCCTGCTGATAAGCGGAGAGTCAGTCAGTCTGTGCGGAGTTAGAGAGTCCATCGAGTTGACAGTCGGTCAGCGAGTGCCGAGTGGGTAGTCAAGTGCACCGAAAGAATCTCTTAGTGTATCGCGGTTAGTGCATCGTCGAAAGAGTGTGTTGAGCTCTGGGAACGACTGAGCGGAAGAATCGGGAGCTGTGTTCTGTGTGTGGTCGAGTGCATCGCGAGTTGTAGCGTGGAGATTCTCAAGGGTAAGTGGAATTCCGAGAACGACCGAGCAGATTCGGGGGCTGTACTCTGGATGCTTTGCAGTGAAGCTGTATCCACCGTTATAGTCTGATAACCTGTAGGCTTTGTGGCTGATTGTGTCAGCGTGTTTATAGTAATTCTTCGACGGCTGTAAACGTGATTTTGGAGCTGTCCTGATTAATATTGGTAAATAAAGTGTGTTTCGATACTTCATCAAGTGTCGCCGTTATTCACTCCAAATCCACACGAACCCTGTACGAACTTGAAGGAAAAAAATAACGTAACAACTGGTGTCAGAAAATAACGTAACAATACCTTAGAGCAAAGAAAAATATTGTAGCTGTACTGTTGAGTGTCAAGTAGAGTTTCAGATCACGTGAAGAGAAATGAAACACATATTTTGTCATGAATTAGAATTTCTAATGAAACATTAGTCTGAAAATCGCATGCATATTTGTGATGAGTGGCCATGAAAAGATGATATTGGAATGTTCTAATTTGGTGCATTTCATCTAAGCTACTATTAGTTTTTTTGCTATGCTTTAAGATAAGTTAAACAAATTACTTTAATGAAATTTCGATCTTTTTTGTTGGTAAATCGAGATTATATTCTTAAAACCGCATTCTTTATTTGAAAGCAGAAACCCACTTTATCAATATTAATTCTTGGTAGCTTTATGTTGCTGCCATATGTCTCTGCGAAAATGCATGTTTTCTTCTTCAAGAACATTCTGCATCAGTGCTCGATTTAATCTACAATCGTAAACTTTGCGAGGTTCTTAAAACCTGTAGAAGATTCGACTTTTCATAACAAGCGCCAACTTCTAAACACTTTTCAATTTGAAGCCCTGCAGCTGAGCCCTACCGATCTAAGACATCGTGACTGGAGTTCAGAATTTTCTTTCATATGCCAACTTATGAATTCCAGTCACGATTTGGATTTGGCCACTAAACCTTCCGTTAAAATTGAGTTCCTTGTCAGAACCTCGGTGCTTAAAAACACGAGTTTACTGATTTGAAATCTTCACATGCGATTTCTGTTTATACTCTGATCTGTGATTTGCCTTTTTGTTGAAGAAGAGTAATAACAGATTTTAGTTGTGAGTTTCTTTTCAATCATAAGTTTAGAAACATAGTAGCACTATTTCTTGTTGAAAAGCCTATTTATTCTAAAATGATTCCTCATTATAATGACAGATATTCATTATCACCGCATTTAAATTTTTATGAAGGGTGGGTGGGGTGTGAGTCTTAAATTTTTATCATCTCTGAATCAGAAACTTAGAGGTTTCTTAAATCTTTTTAACCCACGCAGGAAAATAATGCGAAAAATTATAGCAAAACCCATTTGGCTTATTCGTAATTGTTCTTGATTAAAGAAAAATTTAAATTTCAGTTAATAAGCATAAAAATAAAAATATTGTTTTTTTATAACTACATCAAGTAAATTTAGTGCGAAAATGCAGATGAAAATAATTAAATGAAGTGCCTAATTTAAAACGTTTGAATATCGGGTTTCATATATGTGGGATGAGGTTAGGATTAAAATAGAGGAAGGCAGTGGCATTTTAAAGGTATTTAATGATGAAAGAATGAACATGATTATGGTATGTACAGAGTGAAAGGAAGTAAGATAAAAAGTTCGATTCATCATGAAACTGAATTACATCATCAAGCAACATTGTCGAGCGGGATAGTTCAGTTACACGTCATAACCTCATGGGAATGGAAGTCTGTCCATTTCCTCACGCAGCTTGAAGAAGTATCTCGCTGCTGTAGCTGTTGCCAGATTTAGGAAAAGGTGGTTGAGCTGTAGGAGCGAATGTCCACACGGCGATTCTGTCTTGCCGGGCGTCCTCGCCTGGGAGTTGATCTGAAAAGAATGGAAAAAAAAAAAAAAAAAAAAAAAAAAAAAGCAGAGAAAGGGAAAAAAAATCAGTGTCCAGGTGACGAGTGAGTGAGTGAGTGAGTGCACCGCTATGATGGTTTAGCTTTGTGCACCACCAGTTCGTCTTATCAGTACAGGTTGATATCATAATGGTTCCTTCATGGCGTATCTTTCGTACTTCGTAACAATCAGAGGGATGAACTGTCTCATAAAAACCGAAGAATTTTGGAACGAAGTTTAAGTCCAAGTTTCAGTTCAAGTCGAAGATTCAGTCCAAGTAGAAGTTTCAGTTAAGGGTGGATTGGCATTTGGTGTCCAAGTTTGTATTTGCAGGCAGGTTTGCGACGTTTCTTATACTGTCGTATATGTGCTTGCTGTAAACGGAGGAGTTTCCGTTGAACTTCAATGCAAAATGCAGCTTTTTCAAAATCATGCAGTGTCAGCAATTTCATTGTCTTTGAAGTTCGTTTAAATTTTATTCGTTTATACTTCCAGGCTCTCTTTTTGCGTATCTTTGGGTGCGAAGCGGATAATGTGTATGAAACAGTAATTTTTCGTCCTAGTACTTCAGCATTCTTTATTGCCTCAAAAATTTCAACTGAAATGCCAGAGACAAGTAGTGTCCTTGGATTATTTTTCTGTTCTTTGGGAGTTTCTGCACTTTTAGCAGGTGTTTTCTCATTTGCTTGATCACCACATGCTTGTTCAAATTGATTCAGTTTATTTTTCACAGTTTCTTCAGTATTCTGCACCTTTCGATCATTATCGACATCATCATCATCATCATTAGCTTCATGACTGTCATCATCATCATCTTCGTTGTCATCAACATCATCTTCATTGACATGATCTTCATCAACAACAGCAATGTCATCTTAATCAACATCATTATCACCATCTTCATTAGCTTCAGGAGTGCCATCATCATCATCAGCAGCACCATTAGCGTTATGATCGTCGTCATCATCAATATCATGATCTTGATCCATGTCATCGTCTGCGTCATCACCATCTTCATCAACATCATTGTCATGAGGTCCATGATTGGTATCAGCATCACTTTTGTGATCGTGATCATCCAAATCCAAATTGTCATCATCTAAATCCAATTCTAAATCATCATGTGCTGCATCATCATTTTCCTTACTTGTTTTCTTCAACTGATTTTCACTTTCTGTTATTTTCTGAAAATCTTCCATAGCAGTGTTAAATTCGTGTGGGTTGTGAGGAGTAATGATATGTTGAACTTCTTGGAAAATTTCCAATTTTGAGATTTGTGAAAGATCAGGTGGAAATGTGTGAGGCCTTGTAAAATATAGGCATCACAAGAAATAAGAAATTTATTCACCAAATTCGAAAACGAAAAGTAATTCTTCAAAGTAACTTTTTTAATACATCACAATTCTGTAAATAGTCAGTAATGTATTTCAATCAAAATCAAATAGCTTTAGTTTATTGAATTAAACTTCTTCAAAACTGCTTAATTAATTGTCATGAACATCGATTCGAAAACGGAAGTTTTAACTCTTCAAGGTAATAATCATTCAAAAATAATATGAATTTTTATCAAAATCAAATGCTATTCGCTTCTTCAAATAAACTTCATAAAAAGGCGTCATCAAATAACTCGAAAGAATATTACTTCCTCATTAGTATTACTTCATCAAAATTAGCTCTACGTACGTGCTGACGAATCACAACAACTGGGATCTTGCGACATTAATCCATAGGTTTCCAAAGTATTCCATCATTTATAGTTATATAGTGGTGTCTAAAAAGTTCGATTCATCATGAAACTGAATTACATCATCAAGCAACATTGTCGAGCGGGATAGTTCAGTTACATCCATCGACACGTCATAACCTCATGGGAATGGAAGTCTGTCCATTTCCTCATGCAGCTTGAAGAAGTATCTCGCTGCTGTAGCTGTTGCCAGATTTAGGAAAAGGCGGTTGAGTTGTAGGAGCGAATATCCACATATATCCTCAATAAGAGTTGATGAAAGGACATATAAGGAAGCCATTCTGTTACTTATATTTTCTGGAACATTTCCATATCGCAACGACTGTAAAATTAAATGGATTAAAAAAATAAGAAATTATGTGTAGAGGTCAAGGTACCGACAAGTTGATATTGGTAATCCAAATGTATTGAAATTATAAGAATGATAATCATTTTCGATTAAACGTTTTGTATTGGATGGCTATAAAAGTTATCTTGTGCTAAAAAAAGGACCTTAAGTTTAGATTTAAAACGTTGTTTTAGAGAACTTGATCATTTTCAGCAAATCTTCAACCGTTTCCAAGATTCGGGGATTAGATTATCTGCATAGTTCATTTGCATTTTTTTCTTTTCTGTCAAAAAATAATGCAAATAAGAAGCTACAATAGGCATAGAAAAACACGAAAAACTATGTGTAACATTACAAACGAATTATTATCAAAATATTATGCTGTCATTTATTAGTATAATAATACTCCTAGCATAAAAATCATATTAATTGTATTTTGCTACGTTTATTTATTTATTATAATGTATACAAAAATTTGCTGAGTATATTCTTTTTAATTAAATACTGGTTCATAAAATCCATACACTTTAGGCTTAGTGTTCAGATACATTTATAAAAACTTCGAGTTACATAATTTAAGCAAATCATGCGAACTCTGTATACCCAGCCTTCATTGAAATTTAATCAGATGCTATCGCAGGTAGTAAATTATGTACAGGCATAAAAACATAGTGCTTGAAGAATTACTATTTTCTCGTTATGAGGATTATTTCAATTTATATATGGTTTTGAAGAATATCAGTACAATAATCCGAACAGCGTATTATTGAACAAAAACGTAACAGTGGGGTATTCTAATGGAAGTTTATGTTATGTATCTAATTATTTCACAAAAATCCCTAGTGTATATTGTATTGGAATTTTTGTACACTATTTTTATGCGTATATAGAGAGAAACGTTTGAAAGCTGTAAAATATCTGGACTAACTACTACCGCAAGATATCCGGATATTCCAAAAATCTGTATAATGGTTTTAAAAGAGATTTGAAAGCCAAGTATGTAACCATTACAGTGCAAATGAAAATATTTACTTCGTATTTGTCGGTTTTATTTCAGCAAGGATTATAGAATTAAAAACGGAATATAAACTAATACGGTATATTTATGGTTCAGAGTGCTTTGTTCTTTCATGTTCTCTGTTGCAAGTTTTACTAAATTGAACTGATGTTTATTTATAAAATAATAATTATCAGTGATTCAGTTATGTGACTTTCTCCCTCTTCTAAACATTTTAAATTTTATTCTCTGACTAAGTTAATTGATTTGCAGATATAAATTATGGATGAGGATCTAAATTAGACTACTTCTATTAAAGTTTGGTTTACACACCAATCTCTAACATTACTTAGAGGCATTATAAATTTAGAAGCAGGAACTTTGTTAAAGGGTAAAAAACGAAAATACATTATATTCATAAACAAAGTCATTTTATTATTGTTCCAATAGAAGATAAATTGAGATTGTTGTCCAAAAGACGCTGTTTGCACTAAAATTTGCAACGCATTTATTTTTGTGATAATGTTTCTTACTGACATTAAATACTTTTGTTAAAATCCTTGCTCTTTCTATAAGAAGTTATTATGTAAAATGACATATCTAGTTTTATTTCTGGAAATAAATTAAGAAATGCCAAATATTAATTTACTTATAGTATAACATTAATTTGATACGCAGCACTATTCTTAATAAATGGATATTAGTTAAATTGTAAAGAAAAATCATTTCATTTATGGAGCCAAGCAAATAAAGCTATTTACCTGCGAGAAAGAAATATACCAGCAGGATTAAGAGTAATAGTTATATTTTCAATGGAAAATAACTGAGAAAGTTAGTTCTAAATATTTTATAAATATGGATGCACTGTTTTAAATATTTCAGTTTTGAGCAAAATTGTGCATATTTTCGTTAAAATTATTGTTGCGATTCCATTGAAATGACAGAACAAAAACTAATTTAGTCGTTCATTTCTTTAAATTCTTATTTAATACTTTAGTATTAATCGTGAATGTTCGAAAGTTATAGGAATAAAAGATAAACCAAACAAAAAAGCGATTTCGTATTAAAATAATAAATAAACTTAAAAAATGCTTATTTTCTGCATACTTATTGAGTATTTTTATATATCTTGCAATTACTTACATTAAAAAACTATTCCAAAATTTATTAATATTCCGTTTCCGGAATATTAATATCCATTAATATTCCGTTTTATTTTATGCCTTTTTATCCGTCATGAAATTCTAAAACACAATGTTTTAAACATGGCAGTTTTCTTTTATTTTGAAGTCTGAGAATTTTATTAGTAATTAGCTTAATTTTTTAAATATTATAATTAATATGCAACATTGTTAGTGATATGTTATACTAATGTACAGGAATACTGTGACTTCGACAATACACCGTACTATAGTATAGCAAATATGCATTACTTCAACTTGCATCTTCACATTCTCAACATGCCTGGACGCAGGCATGTTCAGCATGCCTCAACATTACCAATATGCCGCAGGAGAAAGCTATTTTATGTAGTTTAGACCCATTTAAGAGAAGTTTTACCAATTATTTCATAGCTGATTCCGTGTTTGAAGACAATATTATCCAGCATTTTGAATAGAATATGTGATTTTTCGGTAATTTCGAAATTTACTTTTGAAGGAGTTCCTATTCTCCAATAAACTGCCTAATCAACAGGCAGGAATTTCATATTCTTATCTAAAAAAGAGAAATTCTGTTGTGTTATCAAATACCGTATATGTGTTTTAAACAGTCAATCAAGAAGTGATCAAAATTTAGAAAGCAAATAACGCTCAAGGATTTTTAGCTAATTTGAGAGCAGCTGTAAAAGAATAAAAAAGCAAGAACGCACTACTCGAAGGACTTCAAATTATACCGTATTTCCAGTCATAGAGATGTCTTGCTATGAAATCAATAAAAAGAATGAAGTGTATTTGGAAATTACATAGCCTTTTTTCACTTCAGCTATTATATATTTTACATTTAATAAAGAAGCCAATCCTGTTTGAATTTTATAAATAAAATATTTATTATAGAAAAGAAATTTAATATGTGCAATGCTATAATGTGAAGTTACATAATTCGTACATTTGTTTGATTAGTAACCTAAGCTAGATAATATTCTGGAACTTTAGGGTAGAACTATTAATGGAAAAAAATAAGTTAAGCCTTCAGAATGACACACAGCCTATAGATGAAACATATAATCATTTAATTTTATGTTATAATAATCATTATAATATAAAATTAAATTATGATGGTTTTAAAATTAAATGAAGTTTCATTTTAAATCTCATAGAAGGTAGAAAGGAGATTTTTAAAGACAGCGGTTTGGTTGAAGAGGTGTCCGCCGATAACATGGAGGCAAAAACATAGCGGACGAAAACCTCGCGAAGAAAACAACGCAAGGCAGGTGACAGGTGACAGGTGACGGAGCACGGAGACGCCTGGTGTTTAACAGAGGTAAACAGGCATATGTCCCGCGCCCTCCCCTATCTACCGGAGGTTTATTGAGATCTTAAAAGATTTATTACATTGCCATACAGGGGCAGATGAGAGATACGTTGGCTATTTATATTGTATTACAGATTTAGGTTTGCAAGGTATACGTTACATAACATACTGGTTACACATTTAAGAAAAAAAAAAAAAAAAAAAGGAAAAAAAAATATTAACATAACACATACATGACATGACACATAAATACTATTAATAAAGAAGGTACATGCGCTTAGCAGAAGGAAGATACTGTATTTCCTTAGATGCAGAGGAGTACTTACATTCACTTAAGATCCTGAATTAGTGGGGTTGGCATAGGTCTTGCCCCAGGGCGGTTATCTGGCTGATTATTCTGCAGATGGTATTCACTGTGCCTTTGTTATTAACGATGAATCGTTTGAAGGCTATTTGGTTGTCTGCAGGCAAGTGGAGGTGATTATCATCCGTGAGCGGGCATTCAAAGATGTAATGGTCTGGAGTTCCGAGCGACTCACAGACGCACAAGCCTGTATGAGAGATACCAAATCGCTCAAAATAGGTGGGAAACGGCCCGTGCCCCGAGATGTAATTAGTGATGGGAGGTATGGAGTATTGGCGCTCCATTTTCACTCTAGGCAGAAATAAATTGGTTCTGCGACCCGTATCACAGGTCTCCCATTCAGCTTGCCACTTCTGCAGACCTTTTTCCTTAAGAGCTCTCTTGAGATACGAGGGTGGCGCTGGAATAGTTACCATCTGTGCAGCTATGTTGCTTGCTGCGTCCTTTGCCAGTTGGTCAGCTGTCTCGTTACCCTTGTTGTTAACGTGTGCCTTAGTCCATATTAAATTTACAATTAGTTGAGGATGTGATTGTAGAATATTCTGGAGGTCCGCTACCAATGGGGAGGTGTGGTTATGGTTGACTAGGGCGAATAGCGTTGACATGCTATCTGTAAACAGCATTGCATCGGTGATCCCGCTGTCAATTGCATGCTGAATCGCAGTGGTAATGGCTATGACTTCAGCCTGGAATGTACTGTTTATTGGTTGAAGATACCCCTTCCACTCGATTTCCTTGCATCCTCCGTGGTACAGGACGAAGGCACTACCTGTACCCTCGTCGAGCTTGGATCCATCTGTATAGTACTGCATTGGGTACCGTGGATTCTGTATTGTAATTTGCTCGCCACTTCTGCTGACTTGAATCCTTATATTTCTTCCCTTGTGCGCAGGGTGCGTCTCCAGGGTATTCTTTGGATGCTCATACTGAACTGGACTATAAGTGTTTCCGCAGAAGGTAGCTTCCTTCTTTAAATGGATAACAGTAGCGTAAGCAGCTTCAGTTTCTGCGCGTATGTGCAGTGGCATTAGACCAGATAATCCACTGCTGCACTAGTGGCCGTTGTTCTGTAGGCCTTACACAAGAGTAAGGCGTAAGGTCGTTGTATAATTCCCAGCTGTTTGACTTTTCTACCACTCATCGGATTGGCCCATATTGCTGAAGCGTAAAGGGCTATTTTCTCTGAGACTGTGAGATAAAGAATTTTCTGTATGTGGGGATTTTGACCCCAGTTTCGCCCCTGAAATAGGCGGGCTTTCCTTGCTATTTCGGAAGTTCGCTGTTTAATACTTTGGAGGTGGGGGATCCATGTTAATTTGTTGTCCCACAGAAGGCCAAGGTACTTTAAGGTGTTATTGATTTTAATGTTCCTCTGCATTAACTTGATGCATGGTTTGCGTCTCAGGTTGGCTCTTTGCTTCGGTATGATCAGGGCACAGGACTTTTCAGCAGATAGTTGAAGTTTAAGTTTGCCGCAGAGTTCTGCAAAGAGTGCACAAGACTCGGTGCCATTCTTCTCAAGCTCGTCGCGGGTTTTCCTTATACTAACAGTGCGGCATCGTCAGCGTAGGTAAAGCGGTAAAGCGTCAGCGTAGGTAAAACATCGCCGTCGAAGGTAAAGCGGTTCAAAAACTTCGCACTTTAAAAACATCGTCGTCCAAAATATCGTGGTAAAAAATAAAGTATCTACGAATCATCGCATGACGATAACATCGCAGACATGCTTTTTTCAGGTTTTAATAACTGTAAATGTAAATTCCCATAATGATTTGTGAGTGCAAGATGGAAAGAAGGATAATTTTTACTTTCATATATTTTTATTAACTAATAAAATTTTGCTAAAAAAGTAAGAAGGAAACTTGAGCATAAAAAGTTAAATGTAACTTATAGATTATACTTTTCATGAAAAATTACCAGTAAAGACTTTATAAAAAATTATTTGTTAATGGCCTTTGTTAGTTAATTATGTCGGTTTAAAATTCTGTAAGTTGCATTAATTTTCTATGCTTAAGTTTCCTTCTTATTTTATCGGCAAAAATGTATTAGTTAATAAAAAATATGAAAGTAAAAAAATTATCCTTCTTTCCATCTTGCACTCACAAATCATTATGGGAATTTACAGTTATTAAAGCCTGAAGAAAAGCATGTCTGGGATGCTATCGTCATGTGATGATTTGTAGATACTTTATTTTTTACCACGATATTTTTGACGGCGATGTTTTGTACCACGATGTTTTAGAACTGCGATGTTTTCTCTTTGCGATGTTTTTTCCCACGATGTTTTGTAGCACGACGTTTTCGACTTGCGTTGTTCTCTCCGCGACTTTTTTGTCCGCGATGTTTTCGGATGTAACAGGTTGAAAAAGGACTTTTTTCCCACCGACAGAGGGAGCCGATACACTGGGGCTGTAAGCATATCGGCTAAATAGCGCCGCTGACGAAATTAACTTAGTCCACATAACACACTTTGGTACATATTGTGCTCAAGATGAGTTATAGGAGCTGTGTAAATAAATGCTGGGCGCGACAATAGTGCAGTGATGGAAGAAGGGTGCTTTGCGGGTGAGGAGAACAATTTCAGTTACATATTTACAGAGTTATGGGTAGGTGGTTACAAAAGGCATCCACAACGTTAACAATAAATGAGTACAGTGCAATATATGAGCAATTAATAGAGTGACTGATAAAACAGTAAAAATAATATCTAAAATAAGGCAAAATACTAAACAGCAATACTAAATATACTAAAAAGTAAAGCACTAAAAAGCAAAATAATACATAAATAAATAAGGTAAAACAGTGTAAATAATACATAAAATAAGGCAAATTCAAGGTTCACAATTCAGAGTTTACAGTTCAAGGAGTTAAGTATAAATAGGGGGAAAAAGCAGATAAAGCTAACTTAAGATAAAATAAATTCATTACAAGTAAAAAGCATACTGGGGCTGTGCTGGTGACGAGGATGGCAGCTGAGAATTACTCCAGTCTGTCTGAAACTTTGCGTGCAATATTTACGCAATCGCACTTGCGTTTCAATAGCAATTTTTAGAAGTAGCTTCGGCCCATGCAGGGATGACCTATGCATGTTGAAGAAGGACTGCAAAAGGAACAGAATATATTCTGGAAGCTTTCTATGAGCAAATTACAAGGAGAGGGAAATATCTTTCTCAGCTCTTATCATGGCAGACTCTCTAGGCGCAAACCAATCACATATTTTCCATTTGCTAATTTTTAATAATTTATAAATTGTTATATAATTATAATAATATTTTAATTATTTTTAGATAAGTTAAGTGAAAGCAGTAAATTATTATTTATCAATCAAAAAATAAAATAAAAATAATTTAAATTATATTTTGATTTAATTATATGTCACTGTCCTAAGTTTAATTTTAAGTATATTAAAATTTTATTTAATTATAATTGGATTGGTCTTTTTTTTATTTCATAAAAATTAAATCTAATATTATTTCCTTTTTTTAAATACTGATACTATGGTAAAAACATTATCGTCTTATTTCTGGCAAATTTCATTACTTTAGCGAAAACCTATTACGTAAATTTGAGATGCTTCTAGACGAACACTTTTATTACACATCGTAGTCGTTTTTATTAAGGTCATCATTCATACTTTCTACTCAAATCCGCCTTTATAAAACTTTATTTATTCCCATTACTATTTGTTGCAAAAATACTTATCTAAATATATATATATAATTTGGAGCTTTAAACATTTATATTCTTCTATCGTTATACATTGAAAAAGCTGAAGCAAATACTTACACTTTTGTTTTAACGGAGGCTAATCAATGCATAATTTGGTTACATTATCATAGCTTATAAAATTTACGCTTCTCAAATAATTCGTTTTTAACAGCAATACAATTAAAATTTGGGCAATTTTAATACCGCTCCATCCAGTGTAATATTTCCAGTAAGCATTATATCGTATTTTACTTCATTTTCTTACCCGCTCTAATCTATTTCTCAAGGCAAATAAAAAGTTTTTAATGCTTTATTTCATATTTATATACACGTTTAAGAATATTTATATACACTTTTCAGAATAATTTATAATAAGAAAACTTTCCATATACCATCTCCAAAGAACACACATTTAAAACCATCCAAAAAAAATTTTTTTTTTTTATACACTTTACGCATAATACGCATGATACGTTACTATACACTCTACGCATGATTAAAAATAAAGAAAAAAGATTGCTATATTGCTTCATGTATAACACCACTATCCTTTTTATAAATATTGAATATCATAAACCCGTAAAGAAACATCTCTAACAAATACACGCAAAAATGATTTTATTCCTAAGACTACAATACACAGCTTGGCGTTTTTTACTTTTGGCGACTAAGCATTTTTATATTCTAGGAAATTTTTATAGTACCTGGATTCTTTTAGGATGAAAGAGACTTTTTCTATTTAGTGCAGCAGTATTTAATCCATAGATAGCAGAATATATTCAGTCATCAAATATTGCTTAGTGAAATAGATCTTAAAATAAAAAGGTTTTATGATAAAGATGTATAGCTAACTCTTTTTTCCTTTCACTGTGGGTATATTTATATAAAGTGCTTCAAAAAGATGGCACACTTTAGTATTTCTTACAAAATTGCTCGTCGTATGTCATGAATACCAGAAATGAATGCGGTAAGTTAGGATTCATGTAATGATATTTCTCGACACATGACACAATTTAGAAGCTTTACAGAAAAACTTTCTGTATAGAAGTTTTAAAAATAACACAATGAGAAAAATGTTTCCCGTGGCCGAATTAGCAAAATAAAGAAATATGTTTCTTCACATGATCAGAATGCCATTATATCTTTTGAAACGGGGAATTGTTTTACATACTTATTTCTATACTTAGAATTTAAAGGTAGTATCAAAACACACCATAGCGCATCCTGCCCCCCCAAAAAAGCAAGATTTATAAAATTAGGCTTATCGTTAATCTAAAATGTGTGTAAATTCTTGTTGTTTTATCATTTACTCTAGCAAAATCAGAAGATTGTGTAAACTATAAGAGCACATACATTTTCAGGCTTTATAGTCATCATTCATAGAAACAGAAATTTAAATGGGCATTAAGATGAATCCTGTTTTTATAAATTAACTAAAACGCTTGCAGTTATATTGTCTTAACTTTACTGTCATTTTATATTGTTAGTTTTATGGTTGAACTTTCTTTCTTTAACCTGGGAACACGCGCGCCTATGAGTGACGCGAGCGTGTGCCATTGGGTCCAATAGACCCGATTCGAGGTTTTGGAAGGAAACATTGTAAATCTTTAGAAAAAAATGTTGTACCTATTCCAATAATCAATTTTATGATCAAACTTTAAAATATACACATTAAAATTTTTAATATCTCAAATGCTTTTATGAAATAAAATTTCTTAAAGGAGTAGAAAATAGTATTATATATTAGCATTCGAAAAAAATAGTATACATTTATTTTGTGTCTATTCTTTATTTCCTTTATTAGCACTATAGACACAGAGAAAAAATGTAACAACAAATATTAGCAGTAAATTCAACAAAGTGCTGTCGTGTGTTCCAAATACAAATATTTTTCACATTCGACGCAGCGCATTTTCGTTTCTCTGCGTTTTCTCGCTGCGCAAACACTGCACACTTTTCCTCTTCTTTTTTTTTCGTTTCTGAAATATTTTTCCATTAAAGCAATTTATGCCATTCTTACTCGTCATTTTCTTCAAAACATTCTTCGCCGGTTGATACATCTAATAAGTTTTACAACATTCCTTCTTTTAGTTTTACAACATTTCTTCCTATTCCAATGAGATAAACTACGCGACATGTTTGCCGCTTTCTATATTTTCACAACTCAACTATTTAATAGTAATACGAATGTACTTTCCAACTTATGATAGTCAATTAAAAGAATTACTTATCTCTTTTAATTTAAAAACACACACGACAGCGCTTTCATTTTTCTTATTTTCTCCTTAAACATTAAATAATAATTGTAACAAAAATTTTACTGGATGGAATATTGTCAATAATCTACTTTTTACGGCGTTACATTTTGCTTGAAAAAAATCCGTGCAACGTCAAAAATATTCTCATGAGACTATAAATTTAATAACATCATTAATTTTTCTTTTGAATTCAGTGTTTCTGTTTTTACATTTCATTCTTGCATGTTGTCTCGTTAGGTTGACGATTCTATTTTATGAAGGGAAAAAAAGTTTCAAAGAAAAAATAAAAATTTCTTTATTATGTTCCTGTGATCTTTTGGCTTATTAAAATAAAAAAATAGATTTTATGCAGTCTTTGTCTTTTTCTAGAAGTCAATATACTGGATGCTTCTGCAATAACGTTACTCAAGATCATTTAAACGCAAATGAGAAAAATAAAATTTTTCTTAAATTTAAAAACGTGCAAAATGTTTTTTTTTTTTTCGTATCTTAAGCTTAATTTTAAAAGAGTTACATATTTAAATTAATAAACCCAGTAATTGAGAATTTAAAATTCAAATGATAATGCTATATTAGCAAAGGAATAGATCAAATTTGATGTAAAATTTTAACATTTATTAAAACTAATATTTTAAATTCTTGTTGCGAACTAATTATTATTAACATATAATTGTTAATGACATTATAATGATTTGACAGTTTGAATCATATGAAAAGAGCTTTGAGGAACTAAAATCTGCTCTATGATTTTCTAAATAATCTCAAATATTTCTATGTGGAAAATGAGCTGTCTTTTAAGTCTGTAAAAATAAAGTTTACGTCATTGAAATATTCAGAAAAGTATATTCTTTCGTAAAGGGGAATATTTATAAAGGACATCACAAAGAATAAAATAAGAAGGTTTTTCGTATTTAATTTAGTTACAATATTCTTATTTATTACTAATTTATTTTACATTAAATTCACTGATATTGAAAATTGAATTATCAGGAAACAATTAGATTAATGATGATATTCACTTATTTTATTCACATATATTTTTCTCAAACAAACATTTCAAACATTTGAAAAATAATCTTATTCTCTTGAATGGTATTCCTATTCAAAGTAAGTTAATAAACACTATTACCATATTATCATCCCAAGCGCGATTTAAAAAATATCTTAAAATGTCATAATCATTATATTAAATTTTCTTGTGAAGCTATGATTTTTTATATTCAACAAACATGCAATTATGCCATGAATATATCAACTACGAAAGGAGATTTTTTTGACCTTATCTAAACTACTTCATTTAAATTAGAGGAATAATTAATAAATTTTACCCATCATATGCCAGAAACACTTTAGCTTCTGCGAAACTTTCAGAAAATCAATTTGGAATGCTAGAACAATTGGCCTTGATTGATGAAGTTTATCGCTATTTTTAGACCGATAATTTTTTTACTAGTATTCATGATATTCATTTTGATATTTTCATTATTCACTAAGCAGTTTTTGTTTGTTAAAATAATATCTCATGAAAAAAAAAGAATAAATAATGTGCACATCTTTCTTATACTTCTAAAATTTTTTCCAGAAAGCATTTGGTGAAGTTTGTCATTTTAGGTTTAATTAAGTAGTTTCAACATTGCCCACATTTGCTTCATGAACTTTATTAATTTGAGTGCACTGTGAAAGCTAATTCATTATTTAATATGTTAATCTTGTTACATTTACTTGATGCTGCTTCATCTTGTTCTCTGATAAATTGTTTTGATGTATTAAACAACAATTTGAATTATTTAATAGCTTCTAATTCCTTAATTAAATGCTGTTCATAATTCTGTGAGTTGATTGATTATAAGTAGTATGATTTATTTATTATGTAATTGTATAATCAGTAATTAAGTGCTGTTCAGTTTCGTTTCCTTTTGCTAATGCATCATATTTATTCATTCATAAATTCGTGTTGTTTCTGTAGTCTAAATAATTGATTGAATACTTGATGCAAATTTCATCATATGACTATGTACTATCCATTATTTCATTTTTTTTATTTTAGGTATTTTATTCTTTGAACAGTATTTTGTTTTCTGTGCTCCATCTAGCCCAATTTATTCTGCAATATGCTTTTAATTTCCTCTTCTGCTCTTATACACATTAGACAGCCAAACATTTATAGTTACTTCTTTGATTATTGACCTAGAGTTCTGGAAAGACTTTGGCTGTTCGTAGTAGTTTGAAATCTGCAGTAGTTTTGAATTCTTTATCTAATGAATATCGTCTAGAAACAAAATGGCAATAGTTCAGAAAGCTCAATAAAAATGAATTCTATTGAGCTAATAATGCTTATTTCATTTTAATGTATTATAATTAGCTTATATTAATAAGCTAAAAAGGATGATATTAAAAATTTTATTGCTTGCTTTGAATAAAAATTCATAGATCCGTTATTTTCCATTTAGAAGTGTAACCGATATTTATTAATTAATTAATCATTTATAACAAATAGCAAACTATTTGTCTATGAAATTACAGGTATATAGGAATTTTTTAGCTTATAATATACCGGAAAAATGAGAACGTCTTTTGTTTTACTTAATTTTTTATTCAATTATGCTTCGTATCGATATAAAACCTAGATATTTAAAATTTTTGCAGTGCTTTTTGATCATTTACATTGTTCATTGCATTGCATTATAAGAGTTCATAATTTAAAATAATTTTATAGTGTTTATGCATCCGCTTTCAAATTCTAAATTATTTTCATTTGAATTAAATTTAAGGAATGGAGGTTTAGAACCTACCATTAATATTTTGCTTTAAAACTGATGTCAGATTTAGTTATCTATAAAACTACAACTTCATCTCTTTTCGACCAAGGAAATAAAAAAATATTGCAAAGTTGCAATACTGTAGAAGATATTCTAAAATGAAATAACTTATTTTTATCAAACGAAGTTTTCAACTTAAACTTTTAATTCAATTATACACATATTAATGCTTTAAATTAAGTGAACTATAAAAGGCTTTTTGCAAACGTTAAGAGAAAATTTCAGCAGCAAACAGTCTACAGAAATTCTCATTTTTGGAAACATCATCTTCTTTTATTTACGATTTGAGTGCTTTTCACTGCTGAAACGTAAACATCTCTTTAAACAGTTAGAGTTTTGACATTTTCCTCTATAAATCAAAAGATAACTTTGATGGTTTTCTTTCTCTTCTTTAAGAGCTTTATTTTAGTGTTGTCTGTAAGTTTCTCCTTTGATTGTTTCTTTTCTCACAAGGTGTATAGGACTCATTCCCTTGCTAGCCGAAGGTTATGGTTAAAGTTTCTCAGTATTTACTCATTATGCTGCATTTACTGTAATTTATTTACATTTGCATCTTACTTTGCTCCTAAAATAAACTAATTTATGTTACAGTAGTCATATAATTTCAGAAAATATTTAGAAAATTATTAACAGGAATACAATCTATAAAAATAATATTAGATATTATTAGATATGCAGCAAATGCTCGGTAGTATTTCTATCTTGGAAATGATTAAAAAAGATGAACAACAGGAGTGATAAGCAAATAATCCATAAATACCAACTATCATAAATTTAAAATTTGCTCAAATGAAGTAACATCTCAATTTCCTTATGCATGATTTTACTTTATTTCAAATATATATTAGATTGATTTTTTACCTCTTGCTAACTTTTATACATAGGTAAGGAGGTTATGTTTTCGGTCCAAAAATTCGATTTTGAGTTTTCATCGAATAAGCAGAATTAAGATTCACAAAACACATTTTTGTTACTTTTAGAATGATGCCTGCATGTTTGCGTGTCGGGAAAGATAACTCTTGCATGAAACTTCCAAAAACCTCCCTTTTCCATTTTTAAGTTTTCAACTTTTATACAGTGTTCCCCCTAATTTTTTCGCTGCCCTACGCAGTACAAAATTGCTCACAACTTATGTAAAAGTGTGCAAATGTAGGAGGGATCCTGTGCCTGTGTTTGAAGTCAAATACATTAACGTTCATATCTTTGTTTATATTCTGTTTAATCAGGGATAAGATCTACTATGTTTGAATGGCATTTTACGATAGATATTAAGATTAAATTTCATTTCTAAATGTTAATTACAATGTTTTTAGTGCAATATTAAAATGAAAGAAATAAAATAAATGTTTGATAAGTAATGAAAACTTTTATTATATTGCGAGATTAAATAATAAACATTAAAAATGTTTTCAGTAGTTATTATTAAATAGTTAATAATATCTATAATTACAATACAAATTATCATATTATATGAATTAACTATACTTAGGATAACACAAAAAGTTTAGCACTGCATATTTTCTCACCTGTCTTTCATACCTGTCCATTCTTTGTAAATTTCACCTATATTTATTTTTCTTTCACTTGCCAAGTATAATTTAATCCTCATCAGATCATTTAAGTGTTAGGCATTTAACCTGTTCCTAAGTTTAGATTTAATTAGATTCAGTGTGCTGAATCCTCTCTCGCAGTCAGCACTAGAAGCTTGAAAAGTTCCCATGATAACATATTTCCCGCCATATTTTTCAAACTACGAATTTTGTGGTACATATTCTACACTGTCGCTAAACGATTTTATTGCTCCGGTCTTGTTTTTTTATTAAATAAGAAATTTAAGTTCAGAATATTCTTCACATATTTTATCACGATTTTCTATACTTGAAAAAATATGTGGGTATTTGCTTCCAAAGCATTCCGAATTGCCTTTTCCGAAATCAAAATTATTAATTTCATTTGATATTATATGCATATCAATAACGTCCCAATTTTCACGTTTCAGCAGTACATCTCATTTTTAACTGATTACACCCTCGTTCAATGAAAGGGATTATCGAAGCATTGTCAGCACCATTTCCAACCTTTGTTAATGTTTATTGTTTAATCTTTTGTTAATCTTTGTTAAAATCTTCACTTCAGAAAATCTTCACTTTCACCCCAGGTACTGTGCTTTTAATTTTTGTATTTTTACTTTTATGTAATAATGTGCATCAATAGTATTCAAGCAACTTTTTAACCCATTAAATCTCGCCAAAACCTGTGGAGCAGAATGTAAACTATCCCGCCTCCTAAATTTTGCCAAATCTTGTGTGTACTGTACACTAGCATTAAACCACAATTTAAAAAAAAATCTGAATCCCTAAATTTTAAATTTTTTGAGTGAAATTTGGATTTTAGCCATTTTAGATGCAATTCTTTTAAGAAGTGAAATAAAAAAATGGTGAACAAGCCCATTGTGCGCAGAACAAAAACAACAAATGCCCAACTTTTGAAAAATTAGTGCGTGGCCGCGCACTTAGAGGGAACTTTGCTTTCCTATAAAGATCAGATTTTGGGAAAAATTGGACAGACGGAAATGGTACTTTACTTGAAGCCCATAAAAGTATGTTTAGACTATTGCTCAAGTGGCCTGTATAAGCTCAAGAAACACGTGTGTACTTAGTACTGTTTTTTATATAAAAATTTTATAGTAAATTTTCAGTGAGTAATTGCGTATTAAGGATTCCACAACACGTTTTTAAGATTTTTACAATAACTTTTAACTGTATGTGTGTAACAAAATTTTCATGCGCGATTATTCTTTTGTGAAACTTGCAAAAGGTTCTGTTTTCAGTGTTTACGTTTTCTACATTAATCTGAAGAGCTGATAATATTTTATTTAAAGTAGGGCATGCGGAGGTGGTACTTTATAAGAAGACCATAATAGGTTTTAATAAAAACTGTATTAAAATGTAATCCAAAACGTTTCAGTTTCCGTGTTTAAGACATTTTGTCAATAGAAAAAGGATATTAGATTTTGTTTAAAATTAATAAACCAGAAGTGATACTTTACTTGAAGCTTTGAACTGTCTTTCATAAAATATACACTGTGAGATAAATCTAAACTTTTCAAATTTGGTATTCAAAGAGGTGAATGATTGAGGGAAACATATTACACTTATAAGCATTAAGTGTGTTTTCGGAATTGCCCTAAATAAAAAATGAGAATAAACTCGTTATTTGCAATCAAATGTATTAGCCTCCATCTTCAATGTATTCGTTTCACTTTTGTGTTGAATCACTTTTCAAATAAAAGAATGCTGTCACCAAATGTTATCTTTATGTGTTACCTTTTAAGAAATTGTATCGAAAACATATATATGTAAAATTTGCATGATTTAATTCTAGAAGATTCTTAAAAACTGAAACTTTGCTGATTTTTAATCACTTTTTTATTCCCAGCTTTTCTCTCTCGGGACTTAACAGTACATCTTTATCAGCTGCAAACATGCTTAAACGGATTCTTAATATGTGTAGCGTCTCATTAAAAGTAGACTTAATAGTAAATAGTAAGATAAAATAATAATAATATTAATAATTGTTTTTAAAAAGCAACACTTATTTTACTTTAAATATTCATATCCTTATTATTTTATCACACATTTTAATATTTTTATACTAATCATAAAATTATACGAATGAAGTTATATTAAACATTAAAAGTTTGAAATAACAATTTAATTTTACTAACATTATTCTGGACTCAAAAATTTAAACTAAGCATAAAAATCACTAAATTTCTTGTACGTTCAAAACCCCAAGCGTATCTCTAAACATCTGATAAGTAACGTTTAAATTTAAAAGAGAAAACGGAGCAATATCAACTCCCAGAACTAACGAATACCATGAATTAGGCAATACTTCGAATTCGAATACCAAGATCAAAGTTCTTTGTTTATAATGCAAACCTATGATTTAAAGCTGCTTAGAATGAAAAGTTAAACTGATTGACTGTACGCGAAAGGGAAGAAGGCAAGGAAATTCAGCTTAGACAGTGTACAGTAATCAGCGGTGGATCGAGTTATCGGAAATCTGGGGCATTTCTTGAGAAGCCGTTGCCTGTGATGGTGCTTTGTTGCATGATATCGATGCTTTAAAGGAGATAAAATTTTAACGATAATTGTTGAATTCATACAGCAAAAATCAATAAACTGATAGGAAGAAAAAGATTTAATGAGAATGTAAAAAAATTAAAAACACATACTAATGGTAACCGTATTAAACAAGAAAACGATTTAATGCATCGTAAAAAATGGAAGCACATACTAATGGTAACCGTATTAAACTCAATGTCTTAACCCGTATTTGTTAACTCGTTGTCAAATTAATAATTGCTGTATCCCAGTTATCTGAATCCTTCACTCCGTTGCATAAAAAAACAAGTAATTATCATCACCTGCCAACAAGATAATTTCAGAAAATGTTATTGAGGTGTCGTCACTTTTATACATGTCGGCAACTGTTAGCCTTAAGATTAAGACCTTTACGTGTATGTCCCATCAGCTTTGATAGGGTCTGCTTGACATTATATCAGAACACAATAGTGTCTTAGCAAGCGATGGCCAAGTTGAACAAGGAAGTCGGCACCTTCGTGCAAGCTAGTGAATGTTTTCTGAGATTAAGACGTTTACATAAGCTTCCTGCAGCCTTGAGGGCTGCTTTCTTCATGAAATGCTTGCAAAGGAACTTCATAAGAATGCCGGCATATTTGTGCCATTTTGCAACTACACCTTTGCTCCTTGACAAACGATGGTCAATGCGAAACAGTGTCGGCACCTTTCAAATTCTTCGCGCCGGTTAGACCAACCCTATCTGCTATTAATCATAATCTTACCTAAGCCTACCAGATGAAGAAGTTTCGCAAATTTTTCTTCAAAAGATGTGAGACTAAACCTAATTTTATTTCCTAAATTCTTTTATAATTTCAGAGAAGTTTTAGGCTCATCTTTAATTCACAGTACAGTAACACATATCGAGTAGAATAACCGTAAAACCAACCAGGAAATTAGATTTTAAATCTGTTGAAAATTACAAAATTAAAAATTTAATTTCATATAACAGTAATATAACTTACCAACTGTTTTTTTCCAGCTGAGAATAGAAAAATATCTTAAACACTTACAGTCTAAATCGTAGATCAGTGACTAATAACTTCGTTTTAATTCAACCTCGACTACCAATGTAAATGCTAACAAACGTCAGAATTCACTAAAAATCAAAGAAAAGTGCGAAAGCTACTAGCTGAAGTTACCGATAGTTAACTTTCTTCCTTAGTTTTGTTTCCTGATCGAACTGACAAAAGCAAGAAATGGTTAATGTGAGAAACAGTATGTTAATTAAAATAAATTTTGTAAGGAAAATGGTAACAAGATGAAATCGTGAACAAAATGTTCATGATGTGCATAATTTCTACGAGATTATCAGATTAAATTACATGGATAGGATAAGTAGCTTAGATATTTTGTCTGTTTGAAAAGATGACACGATAAGCAGAGTGGTGTTCTGACGATAAGAGAGCTTTGAACAGATTTGACTGTACGGATGAAGAACGGTACAGGTGATGGTACCATGTGTTATTTATTATAACTATTTATTACCCTAAATGTAATGTTATTGTATAAAATGTGTACGCCAGTTAATTATTTCCATTTTTCCATGAAAACGAACGTGATAGATCTGACAATATGTTATCTGAAATAGATTCGCCAAAATTAATTCAGTTTTGCATATCTCTAGTTTATCCATTAAACGAAAAATACTGCAGATAACTTTTATTGTTATGTAAGGATTCTAACCTAAGTTAAGAGCAAAGAACAAATGACACAGGACATGTGCAGTGTGTTTATGTGGTTTCCAATTCTTCACTGCGCATGTTCGAAGCCACGTGACCCATTTCTAGTCTCCTGTTATTCCGCCAGAGAGCGGAAAAGTAATAAAAGAGGCAAAAGTATCCAAGAGTCCTCGAAAAGCGCTGACTTGGGACTTTTTCCGATAGACTTGCCACTGTCCCACAGTGACTGTGGGGCAAATAACACACTCGATGCAGTTCAGTCTAAAAATAAACCTGCTACCCTTCACGCTGGAGTTGAGAGAATTAGAAAGACGTATCCCCGTTTTCAGTTTTATAGCCCTCTCTATAGAAGTAGAAGCTTATATATTAGAGAGAGTTTTAGTTTAAGGAAGTAAATGGCTCTTCAGTGACCTTAATTTACGATTCTTTGTCTCTTAGGATCTTTTATCCTTTTCTTATAAATCTTTTATTCCCATGGTATTAGTGGGTTATGTGCGGTGTGTTCTCATATCATTTGTACATGACGCATTTTTATAAAAGACATATTCACATGCCATAAATTCATAACTCATTTTAGTCCTTTTGTCTACAGATAAAAGATTGAAAAGACGTAGCAACTTTTCCAACTGGAATTCTGATTAAAATTTATATTTTAATTATACTAAAAATGACTTATACTTTTAGAATACAATTTTCACTGAAAGATAAATTTTATGATTGTATCAATTTCCTAAAGACATGGGAATAAAAGAGTTCGTTGAAATTATAAAATGTTAACCACAAATTTTTAATGCAACATGTTATTAAAAAATCCAAGGAAGACGTAGACAAATCGAAATGCAGAACTTTTCAAATTCTTAGAAGTAATACTTAAAAAATGTAAATTAATTTTTATTTGAATTATTAAATAAGTTAACAGTAAATTATAAATGTCAAGAGTTACTAGTGCTTAATTTATACTTTGTAAAGCCTATGGATATACGTGTGATCCTACTTAGAAAACACGTTTTGGAATTCTGTAGGACTAATGCGGCAATTTTCAAAACCATTTGATTTTGGATATTGAATCATACTCCTTGTATCAAACACAGATTTCCTATTTGAGGAAATCTGTGTTTGTTACAAGGGGTATGATTCAGAAAGAAAGCAATTCAAAAACATTAGATTTTTAACATAAATTTCGCTTTACAATACATTTGTACATTTTGATAATGTACTTTATCGTTTAAATAAACAACAGGAGAAAGTAGATATTCTTGTTTGTGATACGTATACCGGTATTTTCGTAGTAATAGTATTCATTCATAAATCAAGCGTTTCTGAGTACCACTCATGGCAAAAGCGTTTCTGAGTACTACTCATGCTGCCGTTGAATTATTATGTGTATTGAATACAGACAGAACAATTTTATCATCTACATCAAATTAAGTTCGGTTGAAACAAAGAAGATATTACTCATGACGTTTATTTGAATAGTAATTTTGTCTATTAAATGAAATTTAAGGGATGTTCTATCTAGTGAGAGTTAGTATTTTTGAATGAAGTTAGATCAACAATTAGTATTTTTGAATGAAGTTAGATCAATAATTAATGTTTTATAAGTTGCATTAATGTTTATAGGCCTAATTAGGCTTAGTGTCTGCGTTTTGCATCAACTCTGAGCCAGCTACCTTTGAAAATAAAAGGATTATGGTGCACCATGATTTAAAGACTTTAAGTACGTTTGCAAAAGAAGACTGGCTTTCATTTTGGTGCATCAAGCTTCTTAAAAGTCTCATTTTGGTGCACCAAGTTCCTTAAGTCAATCTCCAAAGAGCCAGAGTGACCACAATAAAAGCAACATATTTTATGATAGAAAATGAAATTACAGTTGCTCATATACAAAAACTACATCTGGCCATGGGTACTTTGGTCTGGAAATCATTCTTCTTCGACAACAGCAAAGATGAGGTAATTTATGCTGGAGCGCCTAATCCACTTCGCTACACCTCTCAGGCCTTCATTCTTTAAAATTAGTGAGCACTCAGTCAGAGCACTCAGATAAGCAAATGCTGAAATATCTTGGCTTTATTTTAGAGGATGAATTCAGTTGAATTCAGTTTATAAAACACTTGTAAGATAAAACTTCCGGATATTACAGCAGTCTGCTCTGGATGACAAGAAATAACTGGGGCATCTGCTAAGCACTTCTATAAATGTGGTATCACACGATGACATTGCCAATAATCTGACATGGAGCATCAGCTTGGTATGTCACGTTAAATGTACATAAAATCAGAAAAATTCTCGGTTTGCAAAGGCGGATAACCCACTTAATACCAGACCTGAGACAAGTGCAATACTCTGTCTTGCAGATTTTAAACCAATACATCAGGTAACGCAAGAACTAGGAATAGCGGCAAAAGTTTGTAAGGTACCGTTACGTTAATTTACCGGTTATTTTAGGTTTTGGAACTTTATTTTCACTTCTCCCTTCCATTTGCCTGCCCACGTCCTCCGTCACTAAACTACTAGAATGCAAACTAGTTACATTGTATTAAGGAGAGAATTTTACGTTGTAAGACAGAATGTGTTCTGCCTCTAGAGACCACATTACTATGTTGCTAGACCAGATAAGATTTGTAGTCTTGGACCTTGCATTATAATTGCGATAGTTGTATATCCACGCCGATTAAGTTTTGAGTCAAGTTCACGTTTCTTGATTTGTGCAGCCTTCTGTTAGTAGCTTATTTGAATTTGAATTTAACATTTGAACTTACTGTAAGTTATCTCGCCACAAGTGACTAAGTTGTAAACATCAAGTGTATCTTCTGTAGTTATTTAGTTTTAAATAAAGGGTCTGTTATACCTTTCTCAAAATTCAATTATTATTTTAATCTTGGCAATCATTCGCTGCCAGTCTATCTAGAATTCAGTAACAGTTTAATATTGCAAAGAAGCTTTTATGTCTTAATATTAAGAGTACATCATCATGCCTTTGTATGAAGTCATCATCAAAGGTCATTATCATCATGAATCATCATGAGGCCTTTATGAGTAAAATAACAGAAAGGACAGCAAATATCTGTCGATGGCTCAAAGGCAGAATCGTATAACCAGTACGGTTTGCACGAAGATAGGGTATAATTATATTTCCAACTATCAAATAGACTAGAAAGTATATATTCTTTCTTTTAGGCACAATTATTTGCAATTCCCAGGGTATTAAATTTGACTCTCGGTAGAAACTTCGGAACAGTTATTCGCACAGACAACATTTACAGTATTGAAGCTAAGTATATTGGTATATGCTAGAGAACTTCTCGACGAGAATGGTCTCATCCCTCTGCAACGGATCAAAAGTCAAGAAGGGCATGAGGAACATGAAAGAGGTTACATTATAGCAAAGTAGCAACAACATACACATTCCCGGTTGTCGGACGTACTCCCAGCCAAAGTCTGAACATAAAATTAATAAATGCGGATAACAACTGGCAAATGCGATGGGATAACCGAGCGAAGCACCCGTGATTATTTTTCGTTAATCTCGTCAACCCCAATATAAGATAACCCCTTGGTGACTCAATTGTATCCTACATCGATCTTATTCATGCTCGGCCTTAGAGACTCGGACCATAGCTTCTGGGGCAAAGTAAGTATTTGAGACATTATTTACATGAATGCACCCTAACACAAGATATGCATCTCTCAGAATCCTCGTAATTCGCAGATCTGAAGATTTCAACTAATAGAAAATGAGAATGGTCTAAAGAAAGCTCTCAAAGTAGTTGCATATATTAACGTTAATGAAGGTAATATTTAGACTTTTCGCACAGCATATTACTTCGAACTCAGAACTGTCTCCTGCAAAGTACATTGCTTAGCCTCACATAACGTTTAATCTGTAATGATCATATTTTCCTCACGTTGTCTAAACTATTATTTTGTAAATAGTATATAAATATTTCTGTGAATTAACATTTTGATACTTGTATATGTTCTGTAAAAGTTCCTATGATGTCTGGCATAGTATGTGTTTCTGTGAAATAAATGTAAATAATCCTATAACTTCTGCAATGCAATTTTCAAGCTTATAATATATTGTTAATTTGCAACAACACAGAATTCCAGTTTATATCCTCAAAGGTCTTTTATGCACATGCAAATCAACAACATTTGTTTAAATTATGTCACCTGGCCAGCCCTTCTTTGCTTTAACCGTTGTCCACAGATAGATTGTTCTCCTCCAGGTGTTGTCTTCGTGGTGTTGCAGAGGTATAAACAGAGAGAAAGAGAGTAGAAATAAAGAAGCGAACATTTATAATGCTAAAAAAGCTTTCATTTATTGTAAATTTTACTGATAGAACAAAATAAAATTATCTTGGAACTCTGGGCCTAATTATATTAGTCATAAATTTTCTGAATAATTATTATTTTTACTTTAATAGTAAAGAAGACGTTCGTAATTCCAACTGCTAATTTACACGTCAAATAGTTTTCTCTGCGCGGTTCTATTAAGTCAATCCAAATGCAGTTTCTGAATTAATAAATAAAGAAACAAACAATGATAAATGTACATGTTCGAAATGTTGCTGCAAAGTGTTCCCGCAACATTTTGAAAAATAAATAAATATTCTGAAAAATAAAAATATTTGATGAAATTGCATTAGAATAATCTAAAGAGATCATCCCCATTTATACTATTTATAATGAATTTCTTTATTTTTACTAAGTAAAAAGGAAGTATTGTAATCGCGAAAAATTTCAGGCAGCATATTTCAACGAAAATATCCATTTTGACCTCTATCGAATTCAATTTAACGATGTTTTTGCGTGATATCTGTACGTAAGGACAGAATAAAATACTCTTTTCCTTCAAAAAATTTATAAAACTGCTTTAAAATGAATTCTGAAGAGAATTTTTCGTGGCGTCTGTACGAACGTATGTACGTACGTACATATCTCGCATAACTCAAAAACGAGTAACCTCAGAACGTTGAAATTTTGTATATTGGACTGCTATAACATGTAGCTGTGCACCTCGTATTTTGGTTGCAATCGGTCGCACCAAACGTATATAAATATATTTATATATGTATCCACTCTGTTACCCGGCTCAGCGATTTCAGTTTCTTTACTCTTATATGTTTGTAAATTGTACATTTTTTGCTTTAAAAATGATTGAATTATGTTTTTCTTATATTTCGGTTAAGGTTTTTATGCCTTTAGCAAATCTCTATGCAATATTTTTAGAATTATAAACAATTTTAAAGTTGTTCAAGTGCCGCTAAGCCTAATAATTTTCTTCATGGCGGCCATTGCTTGTTTACATTTGAAACAGCAGGATAGTGGATTTGTTGCCAATCTAGAGAAACTTAGCTTCGTAACAACAAAGATAACCCTTCATTTATTATTGTGAATTAAATCATGCTTAATCCTTTCTGGATTTTTTTCGAGGAAATATGTGTTTAAGATTTACTTCGTAATTCTTAATGCAGATATTTTGAGTTTTTATGTATTTTTGCCTTGTCGCGAAGTGATAACTGAATTATTTGAATGAGAAATACTCAATCGTTGTGAAAAATTGGTTCTTTTTTGTTTTGTTTGCTTAATTTCTTTTACACATCGTTCTAGCTTTATTATAGTATTTGAATAGAACATGTGGCAACGATTAGATAGTTCTTTAAATGATGTAAATTTTGTGCATTCTGAGTTATAATATGAACGAAATATAATACTGTTAAGTGAACCTAGCGCCAGAATGCTGCTATAAACAAATAGAATAAATTTTAAGGAATACATTTATTCTAATGTGGTTTATGCGCTGTCGGCGAAGTAGATTTAATTCAATCCAATACGTTTAAATGAAATGCAAGAAAAAATGCGTATAATTTAATATTCCGTACAAGGAAGTCATGTGGTGTACACATCAATTTTTTTAATATGAAGAACCATGAGTTAATCTTTTGAGTCTATATTTTCCCAAGTATATGGAAACTTAATCTTTTAAAAAAATAATAATATTTGTATTTTAAGTAGATTTAAATGATATAATCCTTATCCACGATCTGTACCTTGCAATTGTTATTTATTTTTTTACCTCAATTATTTAAAAATAAGATATCACCTAATTTTTTAACTGTGAAAAATCGTTTTAAGTTCACTAATTTATTTACTTTTTAGTCTAAGTAACAAAGCAGTTAACCTAGAAACTTCATACAACAAATAGATTTACATAGGAGCATCCTCCTGGCCTAGACCTAAGAGTTTTATTTATTTATTTATTTTTTTTTTTTACACAACTAAGCATTTCCACTGTACTCTTCCACTGCCTAGGTAGTTAGTGAAAAAGGAGAGAGAAAGTAGGAAAGTAGTTTGCGAAAAGGAGGCAGAGAGCACTAATCTGTGAGGCGAAGGCTAGAAAGAGAGATGGGCGTTTTTTGGCTCGTCTCCAGCATCCAAACAGACCGAACAACGCACCGGTCTTGTAACCAGGCGTGCTTACTGGAGATTGACAGCACGGTGTGCCTCTTTAAAACAGGAGGGGGCAGGTAAGTATTGTGACGTAATCAAATTTAGGTCTAAAAGCCTCATTGGTTGCGACTATATCATCTCAAGTTCGATTTATGAAATAAAAACATTTTTTAAATAGAAATGAATATTCTTTCCTTAACCCTGTAACGAAAAAAAGAGTAATATATTTTAGTTTAAATCACTAATAAGCATGAGCTATTTAAAATTTTCAATAACAATTTAATATCTGCTTTTTTATTTATATAAATTTTCTGTTTCCAATCAACATCATACAGATGTAATTTTAAGCAGAAAATAGAATTTGTTCGTTAAAATATGTTCATTATCCTCGTCTAGGTAGAAATAGTAAATGATAACATAAATCCGATATATGTTTTCTCATACTTTAATTTAATTTTTAAAGGTATTTAGTTTACAACTCAGAAGACCAAGAAAATGCTATAATTAAATCATAGAAAAAAATCTAGAGTTAATTACTTGAAGTTAAACATTAGTATAGTTATAAAATAATTATATGAATGCAACCCATATAATTCTATGATTTTCTACCATAAAGCTTAAGGGTTCTTATTATATACTATATTTAAGACACAATAACACGCCGAACAAATACTAATTCAGAAGTCAAACAACAAAAATCAGCGTTATATTTTCAAATTTTCACAGGACTAGTTTCGATGGTTTTACTGAACCACCATCATCAGCTGCTAAAGCGCAAATGAACGAGATAGGATATAATGATCAGATAAGAAAGCCTGGACAGAAAAAAATGCTAGGGGTGCCATCTGTTGATGAAACCAGAACTAATACATAATTTCTTTAAAGGCCGATATGCTGCCAAAATTATTCAAAAAACATCTTCCATTGGAGAAATGGATTTTCTAGAGACATTTCACATTCAAAAAAATCTTTCTGTTCTAGTTAACGATCCCAATTCTAATCCATCTTTGCCTTCGGCCTTTAAAGAAATTATGTTTTAGTTCAGGTTTCATCAGCAGATGGCGCCACTAGCTTATTTTCTGTCCCGGCTTTCTTATCTTATCTGATAATTATGATCCTATCTCGTTCATTTGCGCTTTTGCAGCTGACGATGGTGGTTCAGTAAAATCATCAAAACTAGTCCTGTGAAAATTTGAAAATATAACGCTGATTTTTCTTGTTTGACTTCTGAATTAGTATATACTATATCTTAGACTTATACACATGAATGTCATTATAATATTGGAATGTATTGGAAAATTTCTTAAAAGAAATATTTAGTTTAATCTCAGAAATGAATGTTTTTTACATAATTCTCTGCAGCGGTTATAACCATGCATAACAAATTATCTCAGTTGACTGACAGTAACATTAGAACAAGAGTACGGCCTAAAAATTTTATTTCATGATTTAATAATGCTTCTCAAAAAGAGAAAAGTAATCACTCTTTCATACTGAGGTAACAAATAGGCTTTATTAATCCATGAAATAACTCTATAATCCCTATTTTTAAATTTGTTTCATTAGAAAAATACAGAGCATTTTACCAAAGTTACAAGTTTGTATTTCTCAACCAAATAAGAAACTTAGATTCCGAAATCTTCTCAAAACATGCCTTTTATATAAGAGAAGTATGACAACATGAAATTCAAAACTAATTAAAATTCAACTTACGGCATGGTATTAGTTTCACACAACACTTTTAAAACAATGTAGAAACAGCGTGGATTAAGTCGCATTGCACGCATCACATACGGTATTAATTACATTGTTCATTCTCTCATCTATAAACAAGGAATTGCACCCTTCATTATGTATGACTGTAAAGTCTGGGGTATATCGCTTAAGAAAAAGATAAATTATAGATATTTACGACGCGTTCAAAGGTGGATACTTCTGCGGGTCATATGTGGATATCGTACCGTTAGCTATGAGTCTATTTATGCAATTTCTGGCTTTCCTCCAATTGACATTGCCTTTCTTCATTCTATTGCTTATAAGGAAAATATTTCTGCTTCTGTTGTCTCTCAGTATGATTGTATTTTACCTCCATCTGATCTCCCTCATCGATCAGAAAGAAATGCTGTTAATTTTATTCGGTTTAGCAATAAAATCGTAGATGATTCACCTGTAAATTGCTATACTGATGGCAGCAAAATTGATGGCAAAGTTGGTCTCGCATTTGTAGTCTTCAAAAAGGGTCTTGAATTTGAGTACTTTCATTTTAGAATTAGAGATGAATGTACCGTTTTTATAGCTGAACTTTTGTGCTCAAACTTCGCCATCAAATGGGTCTTTGAACAAAATAGTGCTGTTTCAGACAGCACTATTTTGTTCATTATGTATCTCATTCGCACTGATTCCCTTTCCTCCGTGGAGATCTTAAAATGTATTTCTTCTTCTAATAATATGATTATCGAGATTCGAAAAGAACTGAAAAGCCTAAAGGATGAAAATATATCGTTTGCATTTTCATTTGTTCATACAGGTGTTGGTCATACAGGTGTTGTTGGAAACAAACGAGCCGATTTCCTTGCTAAGACTGCGAATAAGCATGAAATTGACACTTTTGTCAATATCCCTAATTTCTTTTATAAGAAAGTCATGTATGAAAGTATTGTGGAGTTGTGGAACCACGAATTTATTAATTCAAATAAAGGGAGCTCAACTGGGAGATTTTTCCCTTCTATCAAAATGAGATTGTCATGTCATCACTTCTTCACAAACTATAAATTAACCCAATTTCTTACTGGCCATGGAAATTTCAAATTAAGTTATTTGAACAGATTTAAATTGAGCCCCGAGTCTGTCTGCGATCGTAGCCTCGGTGGCGAGGAGAATGTTGAGCATGTGCTTCTTCTATGTCCTAAATATGAGAGCGAAAGAAAATTCTTGAAACTGGGACTGAAAAATTTTAATATGAACTGGCCTCCAGAATTTTGTCAATTTATTTCCGAGAGAGGTGCTTTTAACACTTTTTGTCAATTCATTGTAAAACTTTGTAATCATCCTTAATTTTATTTCAGTTTCTTCTGTTCATTTTGTATTGTGTTTCATACTTACTTCTGTAAGCCCCATGCGATACTATGTGGTACACGGGGAACTTATTGTGTTTCTTTAATAAAAATAAAAAAATATCCCTTTTAGTGTTTTGCAGAAATACAAAGACACCACAAAAATGTTAAGCAAATTAGAAATCCCTTTAACTGAGCAGCTTTTAAGAACATATGCGGTTATTCTGAAAATTGAAGCAAAAATTCGAAAGCATATTTCAAATTATTCCTAAATTCGGAGTTTATTTGTATGACATAAATCCTGCTCAAATTTATAAATATTTCGCTCGTGTTCTTGATACCCAAGATCATGGCATTTGTTTCTATAAATAAACAAAAGCTAATATCAGAGCCTCTGCAACAATTTTATCAACTTCTTTTTGAATTAGTGGTTGGCCCCTAATCAATAACAATTCCCTTTTTACGTAAAGGAACAAATGGGATTGCCCTAGATTTGAACGCTTACAAGGAAACTCAATTGTCTAAAATTTTAACGAAAATGATAAAAAAGTGCACTTGTCTTTACAAGTCACAAATAATAGATTTTTATTTCTTTGTATTTTTTAAAACTTTAAAGCAGTAGCCAGGGATAAAACTCTAAGGAAAAAAGATCTCTTTCACTGCTTTTGTCATTAAGAACGTAATTTTTTGTGTTTGCAACGTGCTCGTACGTCCAATAAGCTAACAGTGGAAGTAGCTAGAAGTAAAACGCTTTATTGGCTTTTTAAAAGTACCTCAACTTTGGTAGTAATGTTTTTTTTCTATTATGAAAGCAGACGAGTTTTTATTTTGATTCTTTTCCTGTTACTGAGAAAGCAAAACAAAATATTTCGTTTCGTGACAAAACAGCAAACTATTGACATATTTTAAAGCTCTCTTTGATAATTAAATACGCGGCGTAGATTTTTGAATAAGTGCTATAAGTAGACTTTGGAATAAGTGAAGCTTAAAAAAAATATTCATTCTTCATAGAGAAAAGAAAATAATTTCTTGTTAGTTAGTCAAATAACTGTAGTTAGCTTCAGCTCTGATAACATGGAAAACTGATCTGTTTCTAACTTTTCAAGTGTTAGAGAAATAATTGGTACATTTATGAGAATTTTGATTTTTCGGTTACAGAATCTGTTTACTCAGTTTTAGAACTGTGATAAAAATCTATACCTTTTGAAAAAAATAGTTGTTTATGATTTTTAATAAACTTATCATTTACAGAATTAAATTAATTTTCTGCTTTAGAACTGACTTATATATTCGCTTTGGGTTTAAGTTTGGGATTTTTAGTTCGCTAAATAAAAATATTCTTTCACCAAAATATTTCGTGAAAATCCTAGAATTATCAGCTTAGAATGAAAAGTAATAACGTTCATGATAAAGAAAGAAAATTGTAACCATTGTGTTTACTTGAAATAAAGGAAATGATAAAAAAAAGTTGCTTACGATATAGCTCGTATTTTTTCATTTGTTTTCAAATGTCATTGCACTGAAATGGAAAGTCTCTGCTTTAAAAAGCAATGCATTTAAATGTATCTGTGTTATATTAAAAAACAAGTAATGTACAAACAGTTATTTTAATTCTAGGAAACCTAAGAATGTGACTGAATACAAAACAATAGGTTTTATAATTCTCTATCAAAGTCATTAAGGAGTAGATAAATGAAAATATCTTACGATATTAGGTGTAGCATGGATTTGCATAAGCGACTACAATATAAAATTTTTTATTTCTGTCACCAACGATTTGTAGACCTAGTTTAAAACCTAGAAAGATCAGATTTTACGGTTAAAAAAGTAAGATTTATAGTTTAAAGTAAAAGATTAATGGTTATTGCTAGTTTCTTGTGCTATATTAAGTTAAAGCTGTAAAAGGTAGAAAAAACATTAAACTAAATGATTTGTCAAAGTAATACTAAAACGTAAATTTATAAAAAGGAATTTATTCACCTCATTTATAGAACTTTAATGAAAATAATATTTTCACTGTTAAAATATCAAACAACGCCATTATAATTATGTATAATTGTGCCAAATGAATAATTATCCAAATGCCCCCCTTTTTTTAAAAATTTTCTTTCAAAGTTTACTAATGTTTTACCAATAAAATAATTTCAGGGTAGGGAATAAGAACTTGTTTTATTCCAAATAACAGTCCCTTTCCTTAAGCGCCAAGATATAATTTGATTATTCGAGAAAGGGAAATAGAAAGTATTCAGAAGTAAATATTTGCACTCACACTCACACATACATATATATAAACATATACGTATATATGTTATAACGTGCGTCTCTCTCTCTCTATATATATATATACTCTATAACAAAAAAGTCGACGCACCAAGAAGGAGTTGTCGGATGGAGCTGACGATGTCCGATTGGTAGACAGGAAGATTATGAACAGAATAGAATATGATTCAAATTTCAGAACAATTGAATGATTCATTTCAAAGTTACATAGTTACAAAAAAACGAGCTCAATAAGGTGTTGACCCACCTCTAGATTGGATGCAAGCTGCCACACAGCATGGCATAGACTGATAAAGCTCTCGGATGGGCTCCTGCGGTATTTCTTGCCAAATTTGCTCTAATTGTCGGGCTAGGTCATCAACATTCCCTGGTAGATACAGTCGCATTTCCATCATATCCCAGACATGCTCGATGGGAGAGAGATCTGGCGATCTGGCTGGCCAAAGGTCTTAGAATGTCATCGACGTACCGCTGTGCTGTAAGTGTGCCTCTGACGACAACCAAAGGGGTCCCACTATCAAAGAAAATGGCACACAAGATCATAGCTCCTGGTTGAGGACCTGTGTGGCGTGCAATAATGAAAGCAGGATCGGAACTCCTGCAGCAAGATCGGAACGAACGAAAGTAGTATAGGCAGGAAAGCAGGATCGGCACGAAGGGCGTCTTGAGAAACGTCTTCGATGATCATCACGACACAGTTGAAACCAGATTCGTAGCTAAAGACTTATACATCCCCAGTTAGCATTACTCCAACGTGACGAGCCAACCACCACTATAATCTGGCTCGACAGTGTGCAGGCGTGAGTGGCAAGTGGCGTAACGGTCGATACGAGAGTAGATTTCGCTCTATCAGCCCTCTGCAAATGGTCATGGTGGACACTCGTGTGCGGGTCACACGTCTGATGGTTGATAGCGATGAATCAGGCGCTGTGACAGCTGATCTGGCAATAAATCTGCCCTCCCAATCTATTGTGGCTCTTTGTCGACCGATACCACCTGAACGCTGAAATCTGCCATTGTCCACCCATTTTTGCCAGCATCTTCTAATCGTCGCATTGCTTCGAGTCATATGACGAGCGATTCTCTAATTTGCCTAACCTGCCTCTTTTAATCCAATGATACGACCTCTTTCAAACTCTGAACGTTGCTTGTAATAAGCTTGAATCCTGCGACGAGGCATTTTTTTCAGCCGTTGAAAGGTATCCTAAATAGCAATACAACAGAAATTTTTAACAGCATTTCAGGAACAGCTCATTATGTACATCTGCTGGATGCGCAGTTCCGATGCGCTGGAGATTGCATTATTCATTCATTGGACACAAAATTTTAATCATTTGCATGTTTGAACAACACATTTACACATACGAAATTTCAAAGCAATCGGATGATTCCTTCTTCGTGTGTCGAGTTTTTTGTTATATATAACTATAACTAACCAAAATTTCGTTTTGAAACAGAATTTTATTATGTAACTTAACTTCTGTTACTCACACAGTCCTCCTTAAATTTTAAACTTCTGAAGTAAACATGAGTAGACACTGAACGCTAAAATCTTAAAAGGAAATGGCAGAAAAGATAAAGAGCGGGAATAAATGAACCTGTTCAATTAGCTGCCTTGGCGTATCTTAGACGCAAGGAAAATATCCCTAGTAGGATGTGTTCTAAGCTAATAAATCCAGTGGTGGAATACATAGGACCGCCGACCACTACTAGTTCGACGCGCATTTAAATGCCTTGAAGGGGCTATCTACACAGGCTTTCATAATTTACTTAATTAGTAATGTAAAAATTAACCTAGTTCCCTTAAAAACGTCTTCTTCAGGAAGTCTTTACTTCCTTTTATGTATTTTTTGCATTGAATTGCATTAATTTAAACATGTGTTCTATATAAAAGAGATGTGGTATGCTTGTCATAATCAAATAATCTAATCTGAAACAAAAGCGAGTCTTTTATTCAGCTCAAATATCGCACTATGTTAATGTTTCTTAGTGTGGAATCAGATATTCTACGCCTGCGTAATTGGATATATTCCGCTGAATTTTCTGTCAACTATACATTAACAGAGATAACGTTTTCTTATCTATAAAGTATTTATGTATAGGGAATTTTTAACAGTTGCCATATCTTTTAAAAATAAAAGTGTAGTATTAATTATCATAATTAAATACATTGTATTCATAGTTGTATCTTTACATTTATTTTATGCATATTCTGCGAGATCCTGTTTAAAAGAAATGTGAGAAAGATTCAACGGAGAATTTCTCTTCGTATTATTATCGGTTATACAAAAGTAAGTTAATAGGCTACTTTTGTTCTTGCAGGAGTTCAGTCTATTAATTTCGAAACTGATTATAAAAATAACATTTTCGAGACATCGGCAACTGATACTTTGGAAGCCGGCATAAGTGGAAATGTCTCTTTCCCAATATTCCTCAACCAGCTATTTTAGAGTCCATAAATTTATGCGATTTCAAACAGACTATTGAAAAGTGTTTTCATATGGTTTGCTTCACAGATGGCAATAAAATGAAAATAAGATTGATCTAGGATTTGTTCTCTTTGAAGTCCAATGTGAGGCTTGCTATTTTAAGCACCGTATTCGTAATAAAGGCACAATTTTTCAAGCAGAGGTTCTCTATATTTATCTTGTCGTTTATTAGGTCAAGGACAATAGGACAGCATCCTCAAGGTACTTTATGTATTCTGATTCTCTTTCTTTTTTTCATCTTTTCAACAGTATTACCAGCAGCGACAAACTAATAATTGAAACTCTATCAGCTATTAGTTCGCTTAGAAATAGGGGAATTCATGTCCGTTTTGCACATGTGGGTGTTCATCATGGATTCTATAGAAATGAATGAGCTCATTTTTTTAGCTAAATATTCTTTAAATTCACCCATTGATATCAGTATTAGTAATCTTAAAAGTAATTAGAAGTTCTTGTATTATAAGAAGTTTTTATCTAAGTGGAATGAAGAATATCTCGTAATCTTGAAGGCACTAAAAAGTGCTTTCATTCTATTTACCATAGACTGCATTCAGGGGCTTTCCTCTATATTAATTTTAAATTATATAAGTTTTTAATCTGGTCATGGTAAATTTGCAAGTTACCTGATTCGTTTCAATCTAAGATCAAACAATTTGCATGAGTGCTCAAAAAAAGGTACTTCAGGACGTGGAACATTTACTTTTTTCTGTCGCACCTTCAGTGGTCTTAGATTATATTTGTGGAATGATTTGAAAATGCTTGGAATGATTCGGCCTGTGAACTTGATTGTTGTTGTCAAGGCTAGACTCCTGTTCTCTGTTTTTATTCGTTTTCTTTATGCATGTAATATTAAAATGTTTCAATTAACTTACTTCCAGAAGCCTCGTGTTGTATATTTGTGGCACACGGAGAGATTGCATGTAATCAAAATTAAAAAAAAAAATAAGTGTAGACATTAAATAATAATGTAGCTTTTTTAATAAATTAAATATCTCGGGGTAAAATAAAATGCAAATTTCATATTTTGATTATGGGTAATTTTTACCATTTTTGATACTTCGATTTTAGGATAAAAAATAAATATTTTAAAAAGTAGACTAAACGAGATAAATTTATGAGCACATAACTTCAATTCGCATTTGAAAACTTGATATTAAATTTTGTATTAAAAAGGCATTTGGCAGTGAAAATGTTTTTTAAGACTTTCCGACTGACAAACTAAGCAAATGAAATTTACCTTAGTTTCATTAAGTTATAATTTTCTTTCAATGAAGTTATCTCCTTTTTTAACATTCTGCTTTAGAAGCAGTTGTTGAAATAATGAAAAAGCAATTGCAAGATTTTTATTTTGTATATAAATTAGCTTTATCGCGGAAACATTATGATAATGTTTGATTAACAGATTGAAAATTCAAATGCAAAGCTGAATTAATCTTTGTTTAATTCACCTGACATTTTTAAAATTATAAAAAAATTGAAAGGATCTTATACAGAACGTAGAATTTTTTTATCAAAAACTTCTCTTTGGAAAGGAAAGTATCACAAATGTAATACGAAACGCCCTATCTTAAATTTCGTCATAGATAATTTGAACGTGTTCTTGTTAGGCAAGGAAAAAAATAACATCAACTTAAATCTAAGTCACATAGAAATTATTTGCCTGAAAAAGTATTTAATATACTAAAATTTCCCGTTTCATTTACTATGAATGGGAAACACTCAAGTGGCTACTCCAATAAATAACTTCACACTGAATCTTTCAGTGGTAACCCCGACTTTCTGAAGCAAAAGCTTTAAAAACCTTTTAAGTGTCTCTCCCAATTCAGGTTCTAGGAAAAGCCACTTGACATTATTTCATAAATCGATAGCTAAAAGAAAAGGAGTATAATGCTTTGCTCTTTTAAAAACTCAATTACCCGGCATGCATAGGCTCCTCTGTGCAAATGTCAAAGTATTTCAAAAGGGTTTTCGTACTTTCGTAAGCATCAACGAAAAAAAAGGCGTAAAACTTTTTTCGGAATAAGCGTGTCAAATAACTGTTGAAGGGTGAGGGAATGACTCGACCATTTTTATATTTTTAATGACACTTTTCAAGTTTATTCATTTTGACAGTAATATTTTTGCCAGTCTACGTACTGCTGCGAATTAAAAAAAAAAAAAAAGAAAAAGAAACCAGACGCAAACTGTTTGTAAAAGTGCGTATTTTTAAACAAAATTAAAGCGTTTTTTTCTCAGTGAAATTAATTAACTTATACTGCACTTTAAGTATTTTTCATAAATATTTTAAAGAATGTTAAAATTATTCAAATTGCGCTGTCTTGACACAAACATTTTAGCTCCGGTAGATGAGGTACTGTTGCTCATGCTGCTTCAGAGTTATTTAAAGTTTATCGTAATATAGTTTTTAGATATCTAAAATGTGTGAAAATATTCTTTACAAAGAAGCTTATCTTCTTTTAATTCTTCTTGGTACATTTTATTTATAAAATGTCATTTTACAGTCTCAGTAGATATTGTTGCGTTCTAGGGATTCATGGATTTGGCCTGATTGATGACAACACTTAATAAAGAATAAAACACAATTTATCCTCTAGAATTACACAAGAGTGTTCCAAACACATGTTCATAGTCGTAAAAAAACTACGATAAACACGCTGAAATAATCAGCATCACAGCCATCAAGCTAGAACGGTGTAGACAGCAAAGCATCAAAGTACAGATCCCGACGAAAGATAGCTTGAGAGCGACCGTTGGGTCGCTCTCAAGCTATCTTTGAACTCAAAACACTACTAGTGAACTCAACATACTCTCGATACGCCTAGTTCAGGCAAGGTATATACAGCCATTAACCTGCTTTCGAGAACGTTCTTGGGAAAACCGGAAGACTTCGTTCTAGAATGTGTTCTTGCTCTGTCTGTGGCACATCACCTATTTTGTCGCAAAATGGGCGATTCCGAACCAAATCTAGTAATTCTAACTCCGCTTTGCGGGAAAGCTATCATACTGCAGCTGGGCATTTCCTAAGAGTACTGCAACATTTCCATGTTCTTCATTAAAAATTGAAAGATGTAGGAAAGCATAAAATATCAAGTGCAGTTAAAACAATTAAAAACAATTTTTACTAGGCCCACCAGCGGCCGAGCGGTAAAGTCGCTGAACACTGGTAGTTCGGTCCGAGTTTCGAATCCCTCGAACGGGCTGGCTGCATGGGCGTTTTCGTGGTTTTATCCCTGTGTAACGTGTATATGAGCCAGTTTCCCTTAGAAAGTCCTCCATGAAGGCATCCCTCCCCTTAGGTGAGATAGCCCTCGAGACTTTGCTATAATTACACACACACACAATTTTTACAACTAAAATTAGAGTTTCTGCCCAAAAACAAGCAATTCGGCAGCACGCAAAGAGGAAAATTTTTCGGTGCACAACACTAAGTTTCATTTTCTTAACAGTAAGCAAAAAGACACTGAAGGAGCGGAAAGACTTAATTCACTATTCTGCTAAGTTTTCCAAATGTACAAAAAATATGACTTCTATGGTAAGAAAAATGAGGCAGCTGCACTTAAACAACTTTTAATTTGTTGATAATACTATAACTATTGCATGCAGATTAACTAAAAGCATAAACGCCTTAACCCGAAGACAAAAACAACATAATTCAATCATTCTTAAAGCAAAAAATGCGCAATTTACCAACCTATAAGAATAATAATAATAATAAATACACACACCAAAAAAAAAAAAAAAAAAAAAACTGAGCTCACGGAGAGCCGAGTAAGAGAGTGGATATATACATACATAATTTTTTGGTGCAGCTGATTGCAACCGAAAAAGGAGGTGCACAACTACATGTTATAGCAGTCCTGTATACAAAATTTCAATATTCTGAGGCTACTCTTTTTTGAGTTATGCGAGATGCATACGTACGTACGTACAGACGCCCCGACAAAAATCTCTTCTGAATCCATTCTAGATCAGTTTTATAGTTGCTTTGGAGAAAAAGAGTATTTTATTCTTCCTTTACGTATAGACGTTACGCAAAAACATGGCGTTAAATTGCATGCGATAACGGTCGCAATGGATATTTTCGTTGAAATATGATACCCGGAATTTTTCGGGATTACAATACTTCCTTTACTTCGTATAAGGAAGTAAAAAGGCGCAAAGAGTTAAAAAATATGCGTATTTAGCATAGGATGAATGCATTATATGCGTTCTTAATATATAAGCAAATAGTTACTCAGATGTACCTAAAATCTTAATTGCGGTATTTCTAATTTTAAAAACAACAGATTAAAAAAATCTGAAACCTTTCAGATTTTAAATTACGTCTAAACGGACGATTTTTAACGTTTTGTATATTACCTTTATTTATTAAATATTATGTTCTTCGCACTTAAACTAACAAATTCACTTCAATAGCAATGTCGCAAAATTATTTTTAAATGAGTCTACCTTTAGAATTTCCGATACACAGTTCCAAGCGCTGAGTTAAAAAGGTTTTCTCCCCCCCCCCCGTAGATTGCTGCCATTGCTCGCTTTGAAATCGTTGAGATTTTACTCAAAAATTCATAAAAGCTTTAGAAAATATGAAATCGATAATAAAAAAAATTCCAAATTTCAAATTTGGGCTTCCACATGCTCATATTCGCAGTAGGATTACGTCATGGCTCTACGCACGATTTTTTATTACAATGCGAAATATATATACGTACATTTATGCAGATTTTTCTTTGTTTAATTTCTTGAAATATAATGCAGGACTCTAACATTTGGTGGCAACAGTTTGAAAAGTGAAACGGATATTTATAGTGATTCAACGCAAAATCGCAAAACGAAAACAATAGTCCTTCAGAGACAGAGCCCCTTTCGATAAAAACAATGAAAAAATCCTGACATAAATTTATTTTAAATCCTAAATCAGCTGCATTATTAATAGACGTCTATTCTTTTAAGACACAATTTCTTATGTTCTTATAAGCATTTATGGGGAAACAAGTCATTAACAGCAAAATTATATCTTAAAAAAATAAGCCTAATAATTTCTACCCAAAACACGCAACTATTATTTCGTAACACTGTTTTCAAGTTTCTCTACTTTATTGAGCTTCATTTATTTCATTATTCTCTTTAAAAATCCTCTCCCTATTATTTTCTCTATTACTCGCGGTTTTATTGGTAGAAGATCTTTTTTGTTATTCCCTGTGGGGTCTACACCAGGTCTTTAATTAATAGAAACCCAGCTAACCAAACACCTCTGAGCTGTTATCATCATTTCAGAGAATTTTCCTGTCAGAATGCCAAATGACCAACTTTTTTTTTTTTTTTTTTTCATTTTTCTTTTCCTCTTTCCTTCCATTTTAATTTTCATCTTCTTTGTTGTTAGAAGCCATTAAAGAAAAAGAGAGGGAGATGTAGAAAAATGTCCCTAATTTATTTTTTGATCAATCTTCTTGCATTTTTTTTCACCAAAATCGCAAACTTTTCCCCGAAAATTAATATCATTTTAAATAAATTCCATTTTCTTTCCTTATTTTTTAAACCATGCGTGCCAGATATGAACTGCGAGTCCTATTCGCATAAAATTAGGTTTTTTGGACTTACTTGACTGGATTAGGTTTGAGTGATGTTCGAGGCTTTATCTAAGATCGTACTTCTTTATTTTTAGACTTGTAAAAAACAAATTCATTCTTTTTTTTTTTTTTTTTTTTCCTAGAATAAGATTTTAGATGCATTTCAAAAGTAGATTATTCTCAAGCGGATGCATTAGAAAGCGTTAATTTATTGTATCTTCCTTCCGCTGGGGGGTTTCAGAATAACTCAGCGAAAGGAAAACTATTGGCAATAGTCCATGCTTGCAGAGAATTGAGCTTAATGATAATTTTTGCGGTCATGCGTTTTGAAAAATTGAAAAATAATTCCGGTGTGTTAACTGTAAATAAAGAAAACCATTAAATGAATAAATAAATTCTAAAATTATTTTTTCAGTAAATGCCATTATTCAAAGCATTCTTATCTGCATATCAATGCACCATTTATAATTTAGGATATCGTTGAAGATAGTAATTTTATTCAGTCATTGAGCTATTCTAAATTCACAATGGCGTATTAATGACGCATTAATGTGCTTCAATGTTAATTAATTAACGAGATGATAAAAAAAGTGTTTTTCACTTTAAGGTTTCGTGAATGTTTATTTACAATTTTTTATTGCGCAGCTGGCACAACGTAAAGCCCACGTAAATTTCCTTCTTTTTTTCATCTCGTTTCATGAATATTGCTATTTTTAGTATTATTTCTTATTGTTTTTAACTGGTTGTCTGCCTTATTATTTTTTTTTCAATATGTATACATTTTGATACAACTGGAGATAGTCAGATACACTCTGCAAACACAAACACACCATAAAAAGGAACAGTTCTATATCTCCCGTTCAACTGGGCCGATTAACGGAATTTAATTTGCGTTTTTCATATCTCGAAAACGCAAATTCATATATATATATTAGATTTATATATAGCATTGTATTAACATAAGTATTCTGACAAAAAAACGAACTTTTCTGAAACCACATACCGATTTTTTTATATATATTTTCTATATTTCGATTCTACGACACAAATTATACCCAAATATTAAATTCTGTAAAATTTGGTATGAAACTTACAGAGAAATTTAAAAATTTATCTTGTGCACTTTTTTCAGTTTGTGCCAAGAATACTTCGTTAGACGAAACTCTTAATTTATAGAAACCTGTTTTCCTTTTACTTTCTTCACTGTGCACGAGCGGAAAATGAAATTTTTCAAATAAATTGAACAAAATGCGTAACAAAATTTCCCTTTCAGTCCTAAAAGTAATATCGGCTTATAATAAATCTCTCTGAACGGCTTCATTTCCAAATTAATTAATTTCATAGGATTTTAGTGAAAGCTTATGATTTTACTGTCTACATTTTGCTAATAAACAACTATGGGCATACTAAAAGAGTATCCACACTTCTTGATGGAAAATGCTTGTGTTTTTAAGAGTTTTAATACGATTTTATTTCATATTTAGTGTTATAATAATGAATGTTTTATAAATGCTTTTCTATTTGAGAAATTGTATTTTGTAGTATCACCATTATACAGGGTTTTTATAAAGTCCCGGACCCATTTTGATGTTTAATAACTCATAAAATAATAAAGCTAGATTAAAATTAATAACATAAATGGTTAGATAAATTCAAAAGGTTTCATGACCCTTGTCAATGAACTTCCACGTGTACCCCTTTCGTCGCACGGAGAATATCAAGTCGATATTCAATTTCACGCCAGGTACCGGCAAGCACATCGGCATCCACAGAGGCTATTGCGGTTGTAATTCTGGCTTTTAGGTCATCAATGTTCGACACTCTCCTCCTGTAAACGTTGTCCTTTACAAATCCCCAAAAGAAAAAGTCAGCGTGTTATATCAGGTACAGCGGTGTTATATCAGATACTCCAATGAGGTGGTGCACCATCTTGTTGCAAAAATACATGTGGCTGAAGCTCTTCTAGTTGCGGAAATACGAAGTTTTCCAACATGTCTAAGTATACGACTGATGAGACTGTATTTTCTGTAAAAGAGAAAGGCCCATTGACTCAATCGTGCATTAGTCCATACCCCACATTAACCTTTGTGGGATCCCTTTGTGCCTTCACGGTATTCATGGGGGTTTTCGAATAAAACAGCACATACAAAAGTATTAGAACAAACACATCAAATTTAAACATAACATTGCAATAGTTGCCAAAAACAAAAGAGAGAAAAATGCAATTAATAAGCAGACGATATTTAGAAAAGTACAGATATTTAGACTGGAAAATGAAATTATCTGAAACTAACCGCACGCGCAGACGATATTTACAAAAGTAAAGATATTAAAACCTGAATAGGAAAATATATGTTATTCCAATACCAACCTAGATAAAATTTCCTCAGTCAAATTATGCAAAACAGATAAATTTTAAAAATATTTTTATTTCCTTGTTCGAATTAAAAAGAGTGTTGTAATCACGAAAATTTCCGGGTTTCATATTTCAACGGATATACCTATTTTATCCGCTATCGAAAGCAATTTAACGATGTTTTTCAGTGACATCTGTACCTAAGGACAGACTAAAGGACTCTTTTTCCCCAAACGAAATATAAAACTGATTTAAAATGGATTTAGAAGATATTTTTATGTGGCGTCAGCACACATGGATGTACGTCTGTATCTCGCATAACTCAAAAGTGAGTAGCCTCAGAACTTTGAAATTTTGTATATGGGACTGCTATAACATGCAGTTATGCACCTCACTTTTTGGTTGCAATCGGCGCACCAAAGTATATATATATATAGATATAGTTAATTTTATATACATATAAACTTAAAGCTTAGATACTTTAATTTAGATATACCTACTATGTTATTCGGCTCAGTGAGCTCGATGTTTTCATCCTTATATGTTGGTACATTGTGCATTGTTTGCTTTAAAAATGATTGAATTGTGTTGTTCTTATCTTCTGGTTAATGGTTTTGTGCCTTTAGTTAATCTGCATGCAAAAGTTGTAAAATTATCAATTATTTAAACGTTGTTTATGCGCGGCTAAGCCTAAATTTTTTTTACCATAGAAGCGTTATTTGTTTACATTTGAAGCTTAGCAAAATCGTGAATTAAACCTTTCTGCACCTTCAAGTTTTACCGAGTGGGATAAAAACGAAACTTTTAGTTTTGTGCATCAAAATATCTTTCCTCCTGGCATAAGAGAGAAATAGGTTTTGTTTAAAACACATTATATTATTATCTACATTCCTGTCTGCTGACCTGCTGAGCGAATTGTTTGTTTTTGCTTAGAAACTGTAATTTTAATTGTAACGATTTTTTTTATAATTTTATTAACTGTATTTGGTGTTTTATGTTTATCTATATCTTTCAAATTTTAATGAAGATATTTTGAATTTTTATGTATTTTTGCCTTGCCGCGAAGTGAGAACTGAATTAATTCAATGAGAAATACTCTATCTCGAATGGAATTCGAGGAAATAAGCTTAAATGAAATGCAAGAAAAAAATGTGCATATTTTAATATTCCTTACTAGGAAGTCATGTGGTGTACACATCAGATTTTTCAAATAATAAATCTGCCTAAATGTTTAACTATTGATTGGTAGGTGGTGAATAAAACCGGACAAAATAAAATCTTACTCTATAACATTTTAGAGCAGATATGTTTCGAATTATCCCCACATCTATATGATTTCGAGATGCAAATTAACCTTTTCCCGTGTGCCATAGGGGCCAATTTCGAACGTATTATGATCATTCAGTCATTGATTTTAAATGAAAGAACAGAAAAACAAATCTACAAGGTCTTGCACTTCCTAATCCATATTAAGGAGTAAATTTTAAATCTCCATAGTTTACTGAAATTTCTTGAGACACATTTAAAGTAGTGAATGTGAGGGACATATATGTCCCAGCCCCCTGGATTAACAAACTATATGTAGTTTATTATAAATGACAGTGCCTTCACTTTTAGACTTATTTAATCGTAAAGAATTATTTAGACTTTTATCAGATATTGACGAGATAAATATTTTGCGTTTTTTTAAGACTTAGTTGAAGATTAAGAAAATTGATTAACTAAAATAAATATTTTAATGATTGGAAAATTACAAAACTGTTTGCTAATCGTTTTGCTGTTCTTGTTTTTCTTCCACTGCCTTTTGATGAAGATCTGATTAAAAGTAATTTGCTATCAGTTAATTAATTAAAACTATTGAAGAAAATTCGTAAGTTCTTTTCAGTGACTTTTTAAAAGTCACGAAAAAGATGCATATAGTGAAAATGGCATTATTTTTCCTCTAAAAATGTTTGTTATCATATATCAAATTTGTCTCCAAATAAACCTGGATCCATATAACATTCACTTGCTATTGCAATATCGCAATTATGAGAGCTGGAGATTTATCCGTTTTGAAATATTGTAGACTGATAAGCCCAAGCTTTAAAATACATTTTATATCTCACCTTATATTTATACATTTACAAGACTTATATGTTATATAAAAAACATAGTATCTAAATCCATTTTCTTTCATGTGTAGAAAAAGGATTCTGTAAAAATATTTGCGGCATACATAGAGTCTGCCTATACTTAAAAAAAAGCATTTGTAATATGTAAAGACATGATGTACTATACTGCAAATTTGTTCGCAGATTCATTTTTTATGCAAGGTGTCTGTGCAATAATTCACAAAGCCGTATTACTGTCGATTACTTTGATCTGCATACATTTCTCACTTCGAGAGTAGGAGGGATGCTTGAGTACTCTTATTTCCTCCTGGCATAAGTGAGAAATAGGTTTTGTTTAAAACACCTTATATTATTATCTACATTCCTGTCTGCTGACTTATATGTTCCGTGATTCGAAATGTGTTATAATAACTGTGCGGTCTTGTTGCGTTAGAACTTCTATGAGTTTTATTTTGTTGCATAAAATACATTTCCTTTTATTGGAACTATATTTTACGTATTTGTTGTGCAGCGTATGTGTTTATATTCTAGCATATCAGGTTTCATTATTTTTGAATTCGTATTATTTCCTTTTGCTTATTTCTTGCTTTGTTTTTTCTTTCTTTTATTTCATTAATATCTCTCATATTTTATTATACACTCATACCAATTTCTTTTTGATCATACATATTTATCATAATATGTATTTTTATCGTAATACAGATCATAAATATCTTTATCATAGTTTTTATACATTCATACCAATTTCTTTTTTATCATACATATTTATCATAATATATATTTTTATCGTAATATAGATCATACATATCTTTATCATAGTTTTTATCTATCACCTCCATGGTAAGTAAAGTATGATCATGCGCAGATATCACCCATACGGCTAAATCTCTTACGAAACATACCCTGTTCTTTTGCCATCCCCAAAATATCTCCTCGCCTTTCTATAGCGATGTTTTGCAGTAACAGCAAATAACCTTTACTGTCATAGTCAATACATTACGAAATAATTCTATTTTCTTCAGCTTTTAATTTCACATATGGAGTTCATAATAACTGCTTTTCAAGTTTCCACTTTTATTCCGCTTTTCCTTTATAATAGAATAGACACCAGAAAGCTTGCATTTATACTAGGAATAAGAATGAGAAGTCTAGACACAGCTAAGTTTTCAAGTATTGACATGTCGTCACACCCTTTTCTGGTCACCCAGTGAGGTCCCTTTCACCAACAATAAGCTGCGCTCTGTTACGTGTCTTATTTACTTCCTCTCGAATAACACTTTTTTCCTCTTTTCTGGTGGCCTTTAGGAATCTTTTAGTGCTCTGAGACACTTTTATTTCTGGTTTGTTTTTCCCCTCTCTACGAACAGATCTCAGGCTGCATGAAAGTGCCAAAACCTAAACTTCTGTCATTGATGGATGGACCTCCTTTAACGTTAAGTTTATTTTAATCGAATACAGTGAAGGCCTAACATTAATAAAATCTCCTGCCTATAGATTTACTGGAATGTTTACCACCAATCGCCTAGTTAGAAATTCACTCATGGTGTTTACCTCGAAAGCACTGGCTGGATGTTCCCAATTACTAAATATATTTTATTATTAGAAATTTATCATAAAAAAATATTTTCTAGAATGGGGAATCCGTTTCCATAAATATATTTTTTAATTTAAATAACTTTTAATAATGTTGGAAATATTAATAAGTAGTAAAAGCTTTGAAAATTACTTCGTGAAATTAGCGAACAAGTCCCTTTGGGCCTAATGTAAAATCTGAAAGCTTTCAAATTTTCTTTTTTAGCCCAAAAGACGTTAGCATAGAAGGGCTTTTAATTTCGTTTTGGCATTTTGCGTTGTAATCTTTAAATGTGGGTTCATTTTTCAAACTGTTGCCACCAAATATTACAGCCCTGTATTATCTTTAAAGAAATTAAATAATGAAGAATGTACATAAATGTATGCATGTTTCTCGCATTATGATAAAACGATGGTACCTAAAGCCATCAAATTTTTAATAACGTACGTTTCCACCCGAATATGGGCATTTGAAAGCCCAAACTTGTAATTTGGAATTTGTTTTATTATCTATTTCATATTTTTCAAAACTTAAATAAAAGTTTGGTTAACAAACTCAACGATTTAAAAGCGACCAATAGCAACACTGTAAAAAAAAAAAAAAAAAAAAAAAAAAAAATTCTCCAGCGCGTGGGACTGTGTGCCGGAAATTCTAAAGATATGCTTATTTTAAAATTATTTGATAATTAATAAGTAAAGGTAACCCACAAAACATTTAATAAAAACCTCTTTGGGCGTAACGTACAGTCTGAAAACTGTCAGATTTTCTTTTTTTTTAAACTGTCTTTGTCTATATCTGAGCTTCTTAAAACCTTTTCAGTCGCAACCCATTGTTATCACTGAGATTTGTTTCGCGAGCTCAGCACACCATAATATTAACGTAAATTTTGTAGGCCACCATAAGCATTGCGCAAATCCGACACACGCGTAAGTGAAACTGTTAATGTTTTCACTTGCACTGTAATATACTACTGCAGTTTTAGGTCATTATCTTTTATTTCTAATTTTAAGGCATAGAACAATGTGAAAATTTTAAAAATAAGTAACAGACGAAATGAAAGTGTCACTTGCAAAGCAAGTAAAATGAAAATGTTATATTATAGAAAGAATGCGTCGAAACGTTTGCGTTTTTCTTTTGTCTGTATTGTTTTATCCTTATCTACTTTCAAATACATTGTGTAAAAGTATTCGGTAATTGTAAAATTATTATAATATAATAAATAATTAAAGAAATATCAAAACTGTCTTTGGACTCTGGCGAACCCCTGCTGCAGGTCCCGCAATCCTCATGGGGGTCGCGACACACAATTTAAGAAACTTTGGTCTATATTAACGTCCCTTAATAATGTTTCATCTTTGATTGCTAGATGTATGATTTGGATTATTTAGATTACGGTATATCACGAGAGATTTATCTTCTTAAAGGAAGGAACGTGTTTTGTATACATTTTTCTACGGGAAATTAACTCATTTTAAAGTAACAGGGATAGAAAACCATGAAAACTTCATTGGGGTCCTACATTCACCGGAATTTGAACCAGACCGAACTCCCTGTTTACGTTAATTTTACTTGATCTCTGAATGAAGGAAAGTGTTGATCTAACGCACTGACTAAACAAAGGTTTTGAGTTAAATTATTGTTCTGAATGAAGTTTCTCTTACAGCTGTATACTTATGATTTTTTTATTTGACTAATTAATATTTAATTGATAGATAATTTTTCTTACGAATTATGGTATAAGAAAATTTTTCGTGAATAATTTTAATTTAATCGCCTTGCTATATTTGTTTTACATTTATAAAGCTGGATTCTTTACTTACCTTTCAATATTAATTATTAAAATGCAGAATTTAATTGCGAAAAATATTAAATTCATAAGTAGGCATGAATTATTATTACTCCGGATTTATTAAAATTAAATTATTATTATCCCTTATTAAAGACGTAATTTTCTTTCTGGTATTTTCTCACTAGTACAAATATCTCTTTATTCCTATCAAATGTAGAAGAAGGCATGTTAAACGTTTCAAAATACGTTCTATGTATTTTTGAAATTCTTTTTGATAACTTTTATCCTCCTAATTAGTGTTTCGGTGTGTCTTGTTGGGCATTACTGGATATATGTTTCGTATATTTTCGGTTATTTAAGAACTCCAAAGTACATTAGATGTTTTTATAAACATATATGATAATTATACTGATGTTATCCTTCCTTCTCTCTCAAAAAGGAAACGCACTTAACGACACTTTAGTTGGACGCTGATTAAAAAAAGACATTTACTCACAATGCAATTACAATTCAAAAACTTGATTTTTATCAGTAAAGTAACTTAAATATATAAACTAACTCTAGAAACTCAGAAAAAACATTCCCAGATCAATCACTGAGGGGTAACTAATGCATAAAAAAGGGACATGGGTAAAGCCTTCAACCTAATCTCCTTTCGATATTCTTCGGTAGAGAGTTCAAAACAGAAACCTACATTTTCTCCTCGTTTCTCTAAAAGGTAATGGAGAAAAAAGGAACTGCACCATATTGGTTTATCGATTGTCGACTCTGTCTCATTTCCATCGAAGAACTAAAAATACAAAAAAAAAAAAAAAAAAAAAAAAAAAAAATAAATAAATAAATAAAGGAAAATCGTAATAAATAAATAAAAAAAGAAGAAGAGCCTCACCACCGCCATATTTCTCATTCAGATGCTGTATATGTGTCGCACAAAATGTCCTAGTGGTCTATTTTCTTTTCGCGTAGTCGATTGCAAGATGTTTTGAAGGTTTAGAATGTAAGTGGCATAAGCGTCGTAAATGCAGACACTTGAGATATAGGCAGCGTATCTTAGTGGCATCCGTAATATGCTTCCCTGGCATGATGTAGAATATGGGTAAATTTAACATATGAAGTAATACTTAACTTGTAAGAAAGAATGAAAGGTTTATTATTTATATTTAAGAATTCTAATATGGAAAAAACGAGGGTACGGCTTAACTGGGAATATTAAACGTAAAGCTTGTCACTGTATTTCAACTTTTGTCTTCACTAAAATATGTTTTTAAAAGTAAGAAAATATCCAGTGCTCTTAAAAATAATTCATTTCTGAGGCCAATAAATAAACAAATAAAACTGACGTAATGCATAAGCTTAAAAATATCCCATTTAACGAATAATTCAGCAATGACCATAACGCTAATTTAACGAGATTATTCGTTAAACCAAGCTACACTAAAATAGGTATACAATTATGCAACAAAACATAAAAATTGCATATGTACATACTTATGTGCAAAATCATCGTTAAGAAACGATGAAACATGCTTTACTGCAGCGTATGACAATTAAATTTTTAAAAAACATTACATTACTGTAATGAGTTTTCGCCGAGCCTATGTAAGCCTATGTATATTAATTTTATTTACGAGTAAATATGAAAAAAAAAACAAATAGAAAAAATGGTACTTTTAAACGATATGAATTTTTCTAGGGAAAACACAAATAAGTATCAATTCAACTTAACTAATACTTTCATGGCTATATTTTTTGTTTCTTTGAATACGGTGAAGTACACTTAATCTAAAAGCAGAGTCGCCTTCGTGTAGGAGATTCAGAGGGCAACTGGCTTGCATTTACGTTATACAGAGAGATAACCACGAAACGCTGATGCAACCAGCTCATTTTCCAGAATCCAAGTCTGGTTCGAACTACTAGTATTCAACGCTTTGAATTTTTTTATCACTGTCAGATCTTAAGAAAAGCATTTCACAACTGAAATGCAATGCTAAAATGTTAAAGGAAATTTCTTAAAACTATATAAAATCCTGGATGAATAGTAAAATAGGAAGGAATAATAGTTTTCGTTGAAAGCTTTCTCCGAAATGCATTACAAATTTTATTAATTAATACGCGCAATTTAAAAAATGAGTCCTCTTAACTAATAATTATAAAATCAAAGTTTTGGTGAGAAAAACTGCATTCACATAACCATATAAATTTAAATCAATAGTTATGAAAATCATATTGTGTTAAATCATATTGTGAAAATTATATTGTGTTAAATTGGGCTTTATTTCGGTTATGGTCGTAATTGAATTTTCTTTCACACCTAAATACTATAAGAAGTATTTTTGCTAACGGCTAAATCATTTTGTGATTTATACCACTAATTCAACAGCTTTTCTACTTAATTTTTATGTACGCATACTCTGTCTGTAATTTGCCCTTCTTTTATTTTAACTTTTACACAATTTTTAACGAATTAAACATGTGGTGCTTAGTATGAACACACACGGATAAGCCATTCCATACTTTAAACAATCGGAAATAGAATGTCATTGCATTGAATTCCTTTCTAAGTGTCGAAAAAGGAAAATTCTCTTCTGGAATGTCCGCTATTATTCCAGACAGTCGTTTTCGACACATTAGAAGGAAGGAGCATGTCCCTAATGATTGATTCGATGCCGTTACACTTATTGATAAGAGCAATTGCCCGTTATGCACCTCCGGCATTTTAAAAGAACCAAGATGGCTATAGAATTACAATGAGAAAGATTACACTCTAAGAATAAATGGGGCTATTGTTTCTTCCGCTTTAGAATAGACGCACAGTTTCGATGAAAACGATGCAGGAAGTTTCATGCCATTTTAGCAATTAATAAATCATTAAGCAACCGCAGGTAACTTGCATATTTTAAAGAAACGAATCAAAAGAAATACCTAAAATTAAACGGTTTTAGTTAATTCTACTTTAAAATGTTTCATTCATAATAGTCTTGATCATCCTGGAGTAAATCAATCCACAAAATGTTTATGACTACATGTCTTATACTTACCGAAGAATTTTGGTGTTGAAAAGTCGTTTCCAGGCAGCATGTTCTTCGAAAACATGTATCATTTAACTGAAGGCAAAACATGCTACACACCGTGCTATTGTGAATGGCGTTTCTCGCTCTATGATCTCAAAAACCTCTTTAACTGCGTCAGCATTCCATAAAGTTAACGTTCTGGATAAGTTTGAAATTTATTGGTTATTCCGTATTCTCGTAGAAGAAAGTTTTAGTTATCGTAACTCATTTGATTTAATCAGATTTTAATATAATGTAATTACTATAATATAAAATAATGTTTACAAGCTGGCTATGGTTATAGAATCTTTATCACTAATAAGTTTCTGAAGTAACTGTAGTGCTGACGTAGAATTGTTCATCTTTGTTTATACTTAATTTCATTACCTTCTGATATTAAATTTTTATTTCTCACAGTTATAAATGTAAATAGTTACGTTCATAAATATTTACAGCAGTGAAACAAACATATTCTGAAAGAAATTAAATGTAAAAATGTTTTATTAGATTACTATATATTTAATCTGATTAAAATTTTATTTGATGATTCACATGTAAGTTAAAATATAAAAGTTATTTATTTACTTTTTTCATTATTTAATTTCATTTCTTTTCTTACTATAAGAATCTAAAATATATGCATATTTTCTTAATAGTAATCTAATAAAATAGGTAAATCATCATATAATTACGATGCATTCGACTCAAAAGATTCAAATAATTACTGCTGAGCACCTAAATACAAAGGTTATTTAATTCTGTTGCAAATCTTATTTCTTACTTATCCCTGTTTTATATTCTTACTTTATAACTATTCATGATATCATTTACACACAGGGTGGCGCAGAAAAGGACAAACCATTAAAACATACGATAAAATATTTAATATTATATTTAATATATATAAATATTTATATATATTTAATATATATAAATATTTAATATAATATATATTAAAAAGCGTATTCGTGTAATTTATTTATAGAATATCTATAAGGTGTTATAATAATTGCTGATTGTTATTTAGTCTTTCAGTTAATTTCACAAGACCAGGTTTGCTAACAGTAATTTAATGATAGATAAGCAAACAACACACAAAGCCTCTGTTAAGAAATAATAATAATTGGCTTCAAATAGTATTGGTGGCCATTTGCTGATGATGGTGGTATGTATGGCTTAAAAGCTTTAACGCCCGATTAGATCGTTTTCTGCAAAAACCGGTTGGAAACTGAATTCAACTTCCCTCTGTAGTTGTTGTATTACTCATAATTTATCTTTTTGATCTCTTCTTAGACTGTGCTTATTATTTCATCACCAAAGCTTTCTTTGAATTCTTATTGCAGCATCAATAATTTCTTTGGGAATTACGGTGGTAAGATACTCTGTATAAGAGAACATCAAACACTTTGCTTTTATCAAATAGAATATGCGTAGTCATGTACCCACCACCAAAAGGAGGTTACGTATAAGAGTAAATTGCGTTCAGCATTGAATTATAAAGGACTGAAATGGAAAAATAAAAGAAACTAATGTTCTGGGGGCCTTGAAGCTCAGTCATTTGACTGATTAAATGGTTTTTACTGTAATCAAAGCAGTTAAAAATTAACTTATTTCCTGATTTTTTCTGACAGCAGCATTTTTAGTCCCGTAAAACAAATTGTATTTCTAAATTATTAGCCCAAAGGGGCATTAGCCCAGAAGGGCTATTAGTCTCGAAACGGCTTCTGCGTCTGTTCGCTATAAATGTCTGTTTCACTTCCCCAAAATTTTGCTTCCAAGTATTATCCCTCTATATTATATTTAAAGAAATTAAATAATGAAGAATCTGCATGCATGTTTTTCACAAACAATGTTACCCATAGCTAGCAGATTTTTGAATAATACAGCCCTCCACTCTAACATGGACACCTGAAAGCCCGAATTTTGCATTTCGGTATGATTTTCGCACTGTGAAAGAACAACGGTACCTAGATTCATCGAATTTTGACTAATATAGTCCTGGAATATAGCACCTGGAATTGGTGCCCCATATGTCCATATGGGGTCCATATGGGGTCCATATAGACTAATATACATTAGTCCATATACTAATATATATTAGTCCATATACTAATATATATTAGTCCATATGGGGCACCGCGAATGGGTCCAAATATAGGCACCTGGAAGCCCGAATTTGGAATTTTAAATTGCATATTTTGTAATGAATTGTAATGAAATTTTGATTAACAAACAAAACGATTTGAAAAGGAGCAGTGGCAACATTGTACAAATTAAAACATCGTTATCTCCAGAACGAGACTGTCTATCTTAAATTCTAATGATATGCAGATTTTAAATTATATTATCCCAAAATGACATTAGCTCAAATGCTCTTGAAACGTGTATGTGTATGTCAATGAAAAATCCCCTTTAGGTGTACTTATTATATTAGAAAGTTTTCATCATTTTTATTAATTTTATTGAATTTTTTCGTAATTATGATGGTTACTTTGAAGTCATCTCTATGTTCTCTAAACATTTCTGTTGGTTAATTACCATCACGTTACTTCTATTTATCATTATTACATGTAACATTTTGAATATCTTATATCAAATTCCCCGGATATGTCGCCAACTGATCCTGTTTGGGATTTTATCGGTCGGCGACTCGCTCGTGCAGTTGATGGGACACACACTAAAACTCAACTTTGGCGTCAGGTCGAAGCTATATGGAAAACCATTTCCCAAGATTACATTCAGAATCTGTATGATTCAATGCAACGACATGCACAGGTTCTCATCAGTCCGCGAGGCGGACACACAAAGCACTGACTTGCGACTTTTGTCTTGTAAATTTGATCGTTTAATTTTACCAGAATCAGTAATATGTGGCTAAATTTCTTTCATTTTCAACAATTCCTTCATGGTGTTGCTTTTTTCCCAAACATTGGTGTAATTGTTGTTGCTGTTATTATCTTGTCTATGTATTGCATGCAATAATGGTTGCCAGAGCCTCAAGGAAGTTGGACTTCTATTTTCCACCCCAATTATGAGGAAGAGCATTCTGGAGAGGGGGAAGGTCCGAGGGTCTCCCATCCCTCTCTTCTACCAGTAAACCATAAAAGAGGGCTTTCGGTTCGCCTTATATTTAGAGTGCCTTCATGTCACAAAGACACTACACGTTTATAGGATATTTCTCCCGCCTTCTTCGCATGTCTTCGTGGTGAGATGATCTGCACGCTGGGCGCGCATTCCAGAGGTCCGTGTTTCGATTCTCGGCGAAGGCGTTACTAATTTTTCAATCTCTCTTGCATCCAAAAAAATCCTAATTTTTCTACAGTGCCGAACTACGCCCGAACTAAAACAGTGTTCGATGATGATTCTCCACACCCAGGATTTGGCGACTGGGTCCCCTAAAAACCCCTGTCGCCCTTTAAAAGGGGAAGTATATAAGTATTTCTCCCGCCTTCTTCGCATGTCTTCGTGGTGTGGTGGTCTGCGTGCTGGGCGCGTATTTCAGAGGCCCGTGGTTTGTTTCGCAGCAAAGGTGTTCTAATTTTTCAATCTCTCTCGCTTCCAAAAATCTTAATGTCTCTACACATTTACAAACATCCATGTCTTCTTCTGTATTAAAATCCGGGCCCTTCGGTATCGCAGTCGGCTCCTCTAACCAGCGCACCGTCTGGGAAGCATTAGTGTAGTTTATTATATTATTTTGCCATGTGCAATGTGAATAGGAGATGATTTCAGTAGAATGTTTTCCACAGGTAACTTTAACCATTCTACGATCAACCTATTGATGTGAAATCATCCAAAAATATGTTTGGAAAATAATTACAAGCTTAAGATTCAATTGAGTATTAAAATTAAGTAACTCTGAAGCGAATTCTGTAAAGACTGAAATCAGTTTCTTTTGTTTCATAAAAGTGTTAAGTTTGCTGTAATCTATAAAATTCTACGGATGGAATGTAAATTAAGATATCAACCTGACCTATCGAAATAGTTCTGAAATATCTCAGAATCCGCCAGATTTGCACGATTTCTACTAATAGCTTCAGCTGCTCAAAACATGATATTTAGCATCATTATTTATACTCAGAATGTAACATACAAGGAATTTTCTGCAGTGAATTATTACATATTTTAATACACTTACAAAAATATTTGATACATAATGAATACAATTTTAAGCTATCTTGATATTAAAATAATTGATATAATAAATTGCCTAGTTCCAGCCGTACTGTCGTGGGCGAATGTTTGTTGCTTCAGGTCATGAATGTTTTACCCTCGTGAGCGTTCTTTTACTCTTGATCAAAAAAGGAATAGAGTAGAAAATAGAACCAGCTGCGGACTTTGAGCTCTTTCCTAAGAATAGAAAGAAAAAAAAAATGTAAAAACAAGACAAAATTGCTTACCAGAGACCTCATCAAATTACCAGGAGGCCACTTGCCAAATGTATCCCAGAAATGGACTTCCCTCTTTGGGTCATTAGGAGAACAAGTGGCATAAGGCAAAACTTTTGGTATTTTCTAAGTTTTGAAGGGATTTCTTTTTTCTAGGATATTATTCTCTGGCACAGACTTGTTAAGTAAACGCCGTCATTCAAATTTAAGTTTTTGTTAAAGTTTTACCTGTTTCCCAGCAAGTAAAACTTTAACAAGCTTTACGTCTTAGTAAAGCTTAAAATTATCAACATTTTCGTAAAATGAATAAAATATTTTTAAACAGTTCTCCTCTTACGGAAAGAAATATTTTTTCACCTTTTCACTTTTAGTTACGAAAGAGAATTTTCATTATATTTTAGTTTCCATTTATTGTATTTTATAATTTCTTTTAAAATCTTTAAAATTAGATTTGAATTTTATGTGTTTTTTGCATTCATTTTTTAGTCTTACTTGATGTCGTTGCTTATGCTCACTTGTCTGACATATTCAGTCCGAGCCCACGAAATTCCTCATGGAAAGGAGCGCTAGATTACGCCTGCCGTTGGCGACAGCCTTGAGCAGCATTCGGGTGACAGTGCGATTTAGCTCAGTTCCACCCCAAATTTTGATGGAGAGCATCCCAGAAAGACGCGTTCGAGGGTCTCCAACCCCTCTCCACTTCCCCCAACCCTCACGAGAGAACTTTCGGCTTGTCGCATATTTAGAATGTCCCCATGCCGCACCGACACTATATATTTACAAACATTCATGCCTTCTCCGGGATTGGAACACTGGCCCTTCGGCACGATAGTCAGCGACACTAACCACTATACCGATTGGGCGGCCTTGCTCAATAATAAATTAAAATCATTTGAAAGTAAAAGAGATTCACTTTGCGCACTGAAAATTATTTATATCATAAGATTGTAAATATACTGCTACGTTTATTAAACTACTTAATGACATACAGTGTAGTTGTAATCTAATCCTTTCTTGCTAAAATTTTACATATTTTATTCAGTAGTTTAGGTTTTTCATACTAATAAATTAAGTATTTTAGGGAAGGAATGAGATTCGCTTGGTTCATTTAAATTATTATCATTTCATAGCATAGAATAGAAATTTGTTTGCATTTTCTATTAAACATATATCGTAAAATTTGTTGTTATTTTCTTTTTCTGATAAACACTTTATTGAAATAAGTTATGCAACGAGTTTCCTTCCAATATTTAGTTGCAGACTTTGTTTTTGTTCAAAACGTTTTGTTTATTTTTTTATAATTCTCCAGATATTTTAAAAAGGATTGCAGTGATCAAATACAATTAAGAGAATAGCGAAGCAAATAGTTTTTTTGTTATCTTCTTGGTCTTCTTCTGGGATTTTTCAAGTTTCCGATAGGATTGATAAATATTATAAATAGATGATAGACTTGAGGCTTCTTTCTTCAACAAAAAGAAAGAAAAAATCTGAAAGCCTTCATATTTTATATTACGCCCAAAGGGGCATTTGTAACGTTTTATGTGTTACCTTTATTTATTAAATATCATGTTCTTCTTACTTAAATCAGAAATTTCAGTTCATCAGCACTATCACAAAAGAAAAGATCTTGTAAAGTGTTTACAGTCCTTGAAATCTAATTACTTTCAGCGCTGAATATAAAGAGCTACTATATATATGCATTTGAATATTTAATAGTAATTCATTTACATTTTCATAAACTAATTGTGATATGTATAATTAATGTTCTGAATATTGCGATAGAGTTATTTTATTAAACTGTTCACGTTCTCCTGAATGTTTAGTTTCATCCCTCACCAGCTAAATTCAATCGATGATAACAGTAACGAATATCGATATTGTGAATTCAATAATGTTGCTGATAAATTTGTATATACCTGAATATATGGATAGAGTGAGAGAATTATTTGACTAAGCCATGACAAAGAACCGAAGTCTGAAAGATATAAGATGGATAATTATTAATAGAGCAATTTTTTAATTTTATCCAGTTTGCCAAGAGAATCTAAGGATTTAATAACCTTTTTTCTCAGGATCAAAAGAAAGCTATGATTGCAGAATTGCTTTAACTACTGACTAGCTGTTAGTTTGAGAGAATACAGTTAAATAATTTAATTATTTGATAATCATTCTTAACGAAAAAGTGACTTCTCTTTCAATTAATGATATTATTATTAAATTTTGTCATTGGAAAGGTACTTTGTAATTAAATCAAATTTGAATTTGTTCATATTTTTCTATTTCGAGAAATACAATTTTGAATAAAAAATAAATTATTTAGAAATATGTGATTAGTTTTTCCAAATGTTTTTTTACAAAAATTAATGTTCAAATAGTCTACTTTCATGCAGTATTTCAACTGTGCTTTACTATTCTAAAAATACATAAGTTTGTAATCAAAATTTTTAAAAAGAGCCATTCAAGAACAAAAATTAAAAAAAATAACAAAAGAAGTAATTTGCTTTTCCTAAATAAATTTTCTGTTATTATTCATGGTTATTTAAACATTTAATTTTATGTTTTATTTAATAAAAGCTTTTCAGTTTCTTAAGGGCAAAGATGGAATGTTGTTTCTCGGACGGAATTGAAAACTGGCATATTTTTATATTAAAATATGTATTCAGTAAAAAATTTCAAAAATAAAATTTTCAATTTTATAATTATAAACGTACCTGGAGAAAATTTTCAGATGTTTATTTCGGTATAAAAACAAAGTCTCAAGTATCTCAATATTTTATCCGCCATAGCTTTCAAGGTTCAGTTTTCAGCCGTGAACAGATAATAAAGACCGTTAGGTATAAGGTTTACCACATGTTCTTATGAGGACCAAAGTTGGTTTGAGTGCAGTGTAGACTAAGTTTTTTTTTTTTTTTTTTTTTTTTTTTTTGTCATTTATAGTCTTGCAATTGTGGAATCTCACAAATACCTTGGTTATTCCGGATCTGCGCTTTGCTATACGTTGCTTAAGTTGCAGCCTTAAAAGTAAAACAATGTACCAAAACGCTTTAGAAAATTTTTTACGTTTTTGCACTGCAGTCCAAGTTAAGACTTATCATTATTAAAATGAATACTTTGTAACATTACTCCTTGATCATATCACAGAAATGTAAGCAATCCTTGATAAAATGGCATTTTGGGAGTATTAAAAACTCTAAATATTATAAACTTCCTTTAATTAGAAGATTTTTCATATTATTGGAGAATAAAAGATCCAAGATACACTCAAGGTACGTCCTTCAAACAGCCTCAAAAATCCTACTTTATGTCTTCCGTTTTCATTGTTTACATATTTCTAGTATTTTAGTTACAATCTGGAGAGTTTAATGTTTAGAAAGTCAAAAGAGGAAGTATAAATTGTGCTACATAAAAGCATTTTATAGTTGCAAAAAGATGAAATTTCGAATAAAAGAATTTAAATTTATTTCCTATTTTTATCCAAAAAATAAATTCAGTTAATTATTATTGAAAGAATAAATTGTAGCCCCTTAGAAATTAATTTCCTGAATAAAGTTATTTCCAAATTAAGTTCACTTTAAACTATATTAAAATGAAAGAACTTACAAACCAAATAACTCCTTTGAGTTTAATTATAAAATGAGTTTAATTATAAAATATTTTCATTAATAGGTATTTCATAATCAAATATTTTAGAATTGACAAAAATAGGTTTTTAACGGTACTCAATAAAAAAATGTTGTTTTATTATACTTTGGATAGCAGATAGGTAAAAAAGAAACTATTCTAACGTAATAATAACAATAAAGTAACTATAAAAAGGCTTAAAGGTTTCAGATTTTAAATTACGTCCAAAGGGGAGTTTTTTTAACGATTTATGTGTTTCCTTTATTTATTAAATATCATTTTCTCTTAGCATTTAGACTGTAAAATTCAGTTCAATAGCAATGTCGCAAAATTTAGAATTTACGATACACAGTTCCGCGCGCTCGTGATAAAAGAAAATCTGATGTGTACACCACATGACTTCCTTGTATTGGAATATTAAATTATACGCATTTTTTCTTGCATTTTATTTAAACTTATTGGATTGAATTAAATCTACTTCGCCGACAGCGCATAAACCACAATAGAAGAAATGCATTCTTTAAAATTCACTCTAGTATTTGTTTATCATAGCGACACTCTGGCGCTAGATTCACTTAACAGTACTAATAATTATATAACAGTTAACTTATATAATAATTATATAACGGAAACTAAGTTAAATGTTATATGATCCAATAATTATATAACGGAAACTAAGTTAAATGTTATATGATCCAATAATTATATAACGGAAACTAAGTTTCGATTACATAACAGTTAACGTATATATTTCGTTCATATTATAACTCATAATGCACAAAATTTATATCATTTAAAGAATAGAATTATCTAATTGTTGCCACATGTTCTATTCAAATAATATAATAAAGCTAGAATGATGTATAAAAGAAATTAAGCAAACAAAACAAAAAAGAAACAGTTTTTCACAGACGATTGAGTATTTCTCATTTAATTAATTCAGTTCTCACTTCGCGAGAAGGCAAAAATACATAAAAACTCAAAATATCTATATTAAAAATTACGAAGTAAATCTCAAACACTTATTTCCTCAAAAATATTCCAGAAAGAATTAAGCATGATTTAATTGGCAATAATAAATGAATGCGTTATCTTTGTTGTTGGGAAGCTAAGTTTCTCTAGATTGGCAACAAATCCACTAGTCTCCTGTTTCAAATGTAAACATCAATGTCCGCCATTAAAAACAGGCTTAGCGGCAATTAAACAAGTTTAAAATTGCTGATAATTCTAAAAATATTGCACACAGATTTACTAAAGGCATAAAATCCTTAACCGAAAGATAAAAACAACATAATTCAACCATTTTTAAAGCGCAAAATGTACAATTTACAAACATATAAGAGTAAAGAAACTGAGATCACTGAGCCGGGTAACAGAGTGGATATATATATAAACATATTTATATACGTTTGGTGCGGCCGACTGCAACCAAAATACGAGGTGCACATCTACATGTTATAGCAGTCCTATATACAAAATTTCAACGTTCTGAGGCTACTCGTTTTTGAGTTATGCGAGATACATACGTACGCACAAACGTACGTACATACGTTCGTACAGACGCCACGAAAAATTATCTTCAGAATAATTTTAAAGCAGTTTTATAATTTTTTGAAGGAATAGAGTATTTTATTCTGTCCTTACGTACAGATATCACGCAAAAACATCGTTAAATTGCATTCGATAGCGGTCAAAATGGATATTTTCGTTGAAATATGCTGCTTGAAACTTTTCGCGATTACAATACTTCCTTTTTACTTCGTATAAGGAAGTAAAAAGGGGTTTTTCCCCGTAGAGTGTTGCCATATCTCGCTTTTAAATCGTTGAGTTTGGTACTCAATTCGTTAAAGTTTTAGAAAATATGAAATCGATAATAAAACAACTTCCAAATTCAAATTTGGTCTTCCACATGACCATATTCGTAAGAGGATTTCTTCATTTAAAATTCGATGGCACACTAATGAGAAAATGAAGTGGAATTCGCAGTGTTAGGCAACGATGGTAGAAAGTGAAGAGCAGCAGCTTTGAGTTTAAAATTAGCTACCAGTTTCGTATGGGTTCAAAATAATTTGAAACAATTCGTTAGTTTTTATTTTCCTTGAGAAAATGTTGAATAATCAATGCGCACTAGCTGTGTAATAATAATGCGATAAACATGCGTAAATGTTAAACGAAAAATGAATAATCAGTATATTTAATAATAGAAAGGTTTGTTATTAAAAATTTAACGGCTCTTCATCCGTTATTGCAGTAACTTGAGAAACACTCCATTATATGCAGATTTTAATATTGGAACTTGTAATTTTACAAGCCCAATGATAAAAAAAGAATTGTATGTAGACTAAAATAGATATTTAATTAGCTAATGGGAGTTGATTTAGGAAACGGCAGTAATCGTTAACTAAAGTTAGATAACATGAACATGAACTTATTACTTATTGAACCTATTATTTAATGTTTAAAACTTACCTTTTCTATTTCTCGATAACAATAATATAATTTTTTTAATCTTTCAGGAAAACCACCATGTTATTCAAATCCACCACTGCTATTCAAATTTTCAGTTTATCAGTTCTACAATTTGTATATAATAAATCCAAAATTTATTAATGGCAGTTTCTTATGTAAGAAATGGATTTTGATCATGTGAATTTCAATCTAAAACATCAATGCATTATTAACGATTGGTTTGGTTCTTGATGCATCATTTAAAATAATGTCCGTCTGCATTCAGTTAAAATAATGTACTGCACCATTAGATAGTTAAGTGGTTTATTTTTAATACACTAATTTGTTTATTAATTACTGTTAATCAAATTAATAGAAATATAGAATTTATATTATGAAGGATGTTAATTAGGTTTTCCGAATGAAAATCTACTATTGAAAAGAGGGATGTTTTTGGATACGTTTCGGAAGAAATAATAAATGGTTTTAAGACAGATTCACTACAAATATTAGAAACATAAAATTAAATAAATTAATAAACAAAAACATCAAATCTGAACGCTTTTAAATTTTGTATTACACCCAAAGGGGCTTTTTTTAAACGTTTTGTGTGTTACCTTTATTTATAGAATATCATGTTTTTCGCACTTAATACACTTAAAAATCAATTCAACAGCAATATAATAAAATATTAAAAAACGTATGTATTTAGAATTTCCTGTGGACAATATTGAGCGCTGGAGATAAAAATGTATTTCTTTCCTTACAGTGTTGCCATTGTTCGCTTTGAAATTGTTGACTCCGTTAATCAGAAATTCGTTAAAGGTTTACAAAATATGAAACTGATAATAAAACAAATTCGAAATTCAAACGTCCAGATGCACATGTTCGGGTGGAAGATTACGTTATTCAAAATTTGATGGCTCTTTTTTAACAATGAGAGAAACATACACACTTTCATGCGAATTCTGTATTATTTAATTTTTTTTAAATATAATACAGGGCGATAATATTTGGTGTCAAAAATCTGAAAAGTAAAACTGACATTCATAGTGAAACAATGCAAAGTGCCGTTTCGAAACTAATAGCCCTTCTGGGCTAACGATAAATTATAAAGCAGAGAAAAAATAGTTTAAAAAATGTCGTGTTACACTTTTTATGCAACATTAAGTGTATTATGTGTTTTTAACATATTTAAACTTTTTTTGAATGATACAACTCTTTGTATATTCTCTTTCTACCTTTTAAGGATACATATATAGGTACAGATATAATTGTTTATATAATTAACAACAGATGTGAATATACACACACGCTTAAAAATTAATAAATGTAAATTTACTTTAAACTTAAATTGAAATTTACAATCTAATATATATTCAGGTAAATTAAGTACAGGTAAGTTTCAGACTACATTAAAAAAATATAAAACTCTAGTCGCAAAATTATGTGAGTGATTACTTCCTTAATGTAATAATCAGCCACATAATGTTTCGCTTTATTATGGTTTAAATATGTGCAAACAGTATGTAAAATGTTTCAAAAAGATTGCATGATTAAATTTATCTTGAATATTTGATCATAAATATATGTTTCATTTTATAAAACTAATCATACCTTTCAGACTATGAAGGTTTTATCCTAAAGGCTTTCAGTATGTTTAAATTACATGGAATCTTTCAGTTAAAATGTATAAAGATTAAATTAGCCTCGGATGCACACTAGCTATAAAATGAATATCTAGAACAGAAGCATTAAATCTGAATTAGTTTATATATTTTATATACCTTGGATTCTATAGAAAGAAACAGAAGCTCTTAAACAATTCAAAAATATGACTTACACCATTTTTCTTCTTACAACCATTTGGGAGTGTTGACAGTCATGGTCCATCAGCCCATAGTCGTCGTAATCTAGTCATACGCATTGGTCTTGCGTCATCAACTGCGACGAGTATGAGGGCGGAGAAGAAAAGAAATATTGGAGGGAAGTCATAAGGGGTGTGGTGTGAGTGTTTCTGCCCTTTTCTACGTCCCGCTTATATGTGTGTCTGTGGCGTAATGGCTTTCTTTTATCTCTGAGCGTGGAATAAATGATGATACAAACAACGCTTAATAGGACGGCTGAACTAATGGCTAATATTTAGGAAGGGAGGATAGTTTTATGCATTATGAACAAATAAAATTCTAAGAATACATCCCCCAAACCTCCCTCCGACTTATTCTTATCCACCTAACTAAACATTTTTTTATTCTAACATATACAGGAAAAAACGTCTACTGGTTTGTTTTCGCAGTAAAAAGAAGAAATTTAAGTTGAAGGCTATCCGATATTTTGTAATAAAAATTCAGTAAAGGGAATCTAAATTTTTATCTGTGTAGATCAGTTAAAATAGTTATAATAAGTAGTTCATAAAATTTCAACGGTCTTAAAATGTCCGTCTTACATATAATCGCCAGTTGTATTTTCAGCTAATAGAAATTAATTGTAATAAGCTATAAAATTCTAATAATTTACCCAACCTACGCAAATTTATTGAGACTAGGCGTTTAATTTTAACTGGAGGCCAAGTTCAGACTGAAGGGCTAAAGCAATAGATCACTGGGTGTTCATTCTGTGTTCATTGCCCTACTGAGAAAAGGTTCATTGAGTGTATGTTTCACATTTTATTTCACATGTAATACCAACAGGCCCAGTTCTCTTAAATTTACCCAAAAGCGTAAGTTAAGTAAATAGAACTGAACTGTTTTCCCGTAATTATGTTGCAGAGAAAAGTAGAGGTTTCGTATCAAGAAACGTAAATTTCAGTTTTGCTCTTTCCAGAGCTCATAAAATATCTCTTCTAACTGCTGACTGAACTTTTAATCACTTGCATCTCAAGTGCATCCATAGGCGTTCGCGATAATTAATTACATTCTCGCCCACATAAATAGCAACTGAAGAGAAACACAGAACACATTGAATGAAGGTGCGATGGGCACGCACGTTATTGTTGATCGCATTTTTGCGCGTGTGACACAGTAGAACCACCCTACCTTCATATCAGGAAACTTTAAAAAAAGACACCCATGCTCTTCTTGGTATTCAAAACACGTATCTTTCTATGGTTTTATGTCATCTGGTCAAGTTTCTATGTTATCTGGTCAATCTAACCACTTAAATATAAATCTCATTTATTTAGCTTAATCTATTGACAAAGAGCTAAATAGATTCCTTTTTGAGGGCATACATACTAAATTTTAGATCTTAATCCTGCATCGTACCTTAAAAAGGAAAAGTCTCCAGTGCTATATAAAAGACTGTAATAAAGTGAACTAAAACTATCTCCTTTAAATATTCTTATATAAAAAACCCAAACCTAATCTTTATCTGCATAAACTTTTATTCACATCCTCTTTGCCCCAGTAGTAAGGAAGCATAACCACGGATCAAATCTATCTTCCCAGAGGCCATTTCCAGGCATCAAGCTATCTCTCAAGTCAAACTTTCTTCTTATCTATCCCAGACGATCATGCCGAGTAGGGGTGCCTTCACTGGAGATTTATATCCCTCCTTGTCGGCTGGGCCATCGACAGCTCGCCTAAGTATTGGTTACAAGAGATAAATTTCACCTCGTGTGTTTGTTTGTTGCTGAAAAGGCGCTCTCTGGCAACTGTTGTTTATGGGGTGTCTTCTACAGGAAATGAGGCCTCTTGTAGGGCGTCTTCAAACGAATAGCTCTCCCATCCTGACGCGAACTGCGGAGTTGGTATATACGAGATATAAAACTAAGTTATTTCTTGGGGAAGAGAGTAATCAATGAGGAATATAAGACAAGAAACTAGTCAGCTTGTGGCGTGTAAAAGATGCCATGAATAGATCTACCGTACTTATGACGATATTTAAGATGTCACGCAATGAAATTTCAAGATTTGGGATAATATGGCAGGTAACGATTATTTTGCGGGCAGCTAAGTCGGGATTCTCCTTTTCCTCGCCTATCAGCAGTTTTCTAACAAAATACGTGAGTACTAATATTATTGCAATAACACAAGGAATAAATTTTACTTTTACTTCTTCAGTCCAATGATGAAACGGGAATTATAAAAGGTATTATAATTAGAGATATTTAAAAAGTTTTATTTCTTAATGATTTTCAAGCAAATGTTCAGTTTCTCATTTTATAAAATTACATATAAACTTTTTCATCTGATAGTTTGCCTTTTCTTGGAAGCTATTGATTTTCCTTCAAATCTGTTTATGATAGTTAATGATTTTTAATTCTAAAGACCAATTTTCAACAGCGTTTGCTTGTTTTATTTCACATGCAATTGTATTTAACCATTTGTTTAAATCTTGTCTTTTATTTACCTTCAACATTTCTTTCTTAATAGTTTGAGAATTCTTCTATCATATTAGAATCGTTAAAAGGAACTTACTCTGATCATGTTGTAGGTATTTATTTAAGTTGTTTAACAGCTAATTTGATTTTGAAGCAACTTGACTATTACCCTTGCTTTCAACCCACGCTTTCTTACCAGAATATAAATAAGCTAGAGCGCGCACATTCAAATGAGGTTGAAAGAAGTTAGCATTTAAGGGTCGGTTTTGGAAGGTGAATTTATATATGGAGAGAGAAAGTGTATTCTGCCTGTTTGAACGCTACGTTATCTTTAATTTGCTACCGATTATATTTCTGTGGCGTTGAACACTTCTAGCCATTAGACTTGCTTACGCCGACTTTTAGAAGTCTGCTTGCGCGTTAAGTGACCTGTGAAAAGCCGTTAGTTTGACTTAATTCTATTCTATATTAAGTTCATTGTTACCTTATGCTTTAAGCCAAAAATATTGGCTTTTCTAAGCACGAGTCGGTGCCATCTATGAATATATTGAGGTAACAAAGGTTCCTTTACATCTTTTCTCTGGACTTTATCGTACTTAGAACTTAAGGATAATTTCTTACATAGTCCGTTAACGTCTAGTTAGTTTATGCTCGCTAAGAATACGAGACGTTACAATGTCTTTTGGTATATATTGACTCTTTTCTTTTGAAACTAGATATAAATTGAATATATATATATATATATATATATATATATATATATATAATAACTAGAAGTAAACTAATTAATTTTTTGAACTTCTAAAAGTATCTCTATATAATTATTAGTCAGGAAAACATCTCATTCATACTTTAGATCACATATCTGGATTCTAAATCGCAAGAATTTAAGGAAATCTAATTCCTGTAGAATTATACTGTGCCCTTCTTTAATTTAAATCCATCAGGTCCAGATGCCTAGATTTGGGTAAAAGAAGGTACATATTTTTTAGAATATTAAACAAATACTCTAATAAAATACTTTAAAACTAAAGCATTGTGCAGCTAGAAAGTACCTGTTATGGTAGAAGATAAAAATAGATAAAGATAAAAGATTCTTATTAGAATTAACTACGTTTTGTACTTCTTATCATTTACCTCTTCCCTGGAGGTATATATATATAAACGCAACAAAATGTCTTAAAAATAACAAAATTCTTCCTTGTCTCGTACTTGATTCCAAATGGAAATTTTCAGTTTAGAATTAAGTTATTACTATTACTAAAGAAAAGAATCATATAACACGCTTCTCTACAGATAGAGTATATCTCATAGCTTGTCCTTTGAAATTAGTGCCACACTAAGACTGAAGTTGAAATAATTTTAATGTTAAATGTAATTCTTATTTGTTTAGGATACTCCCATCACAAAATAAGGAAAAATGAAGCTAAGAAATAAGCAAAAGCATTTAACAATTTACTTTTGACTTATAATTATGCAACCGCAATTTTATTTATGCCAGCACAATGTGCAATATGTGTGAGTTCCAAAATATTTAAATGATTATATAGGTAACGAGTGAAAATGACTGGGAAAGCTCGATTTGGAATATAATTATACGCGAAATAGCAGATTTGTTTACATTCTTAACAGTTTATTATTTAAGACATTAATAAATTCAAAACTCCACGATAATTGAATCTTAAGAAGTATTTAAAAATTTTAACAGATTTAAGAGATATTATTTAATACTTTTAAGAGATATGTAACACATATAATAATAATAAAATAATTACATTTGTTTTTTGTTTTAGTCCTTGTGACCTTTACATACGTTTAGAAGTTTCTGAATTGATAAGCAATATTTACTCGAAATTTTTCCGAATGTATTACCTCTTTTGTAAGATAAACTTATTATAGCATATGTGCGTTTTTTTTTTCATTTTGTATAAACATATGTAATAGTTTTTTTTTTTATTTTAACGTTTAGTACTTTGTCTCTAAATGCTAATCGGCTTAGTTTAGGTTTGTGTTATTTTGATTATGAAAAAATCGCTTAATCAAATCGATTTGATGCAGAAATGTTTTAACAGTGACAAGAACATTTATATCAAGAAATATGCACTATCGATGTACGTTTAATTAATAAGCACTAACCTCGGCAATATAAAAAATTTGGTCGAAACTTAATGTACGATGATTTAAAGTGGTTAAACATCTAATTATCGCTTCAGCGAATTGGTGTGGAAACTGCAGACTATTATAAGAGTAAACAAATATAAAAGTAAACATAAAAAAGACGGAAACCACGATAATATTAATAATATATGTTAGTGCAAATTTTTAGGATATTAAAATTCTTACATGGGCTTTCAAAAAATAAAAGAGTTCAAAATAAAGTTCCATAAAAGCTCAAAATGACATACTTCATTAAAAATCATCAAAATAAATTTCGAACCGAAATTAAATCTGGAATAATTGTCAAAATTTGCGTTTTAAATAATATTTAACGGGAAAAGTAGTGAAAGGATTAAAGCTAGTACATAATTAAACTCCACTATATTAAAAAATTTTGAATTTTAACATTTCTGCACATGAAAATTCTAAAATTAGGTTTTCTAAATTAGTATATTTTTAATGCACCAAGTTTGTTTCCTAAATCGTTATTTAATTCAAAAATTTTAATCAAAGTCTCTTTTCTACCTCAGAGGACTGAACAAAAATTTCTGAAATTTTGCAATTTTTTTTTTTTTTTTTTTTTTTTTTTTAATCTTAAGCTTGTATCCCAGATCTTTGACATTTTATGTGTGGGTTGGCATCGTTCATTATAATCGGATGACGCGACAAGCTGTGAGAGAAAATCTTTGACTTTTTCGATGACGAAGGCAGACGATTCTGCCATTAAGACGATGACGCGATTCAAAGATGTTTGCTTATAAAATACGATTCCTTCTCTTCGTTTGTAAATAATCTCATCTATTTCTTTCTATGTATGTAATTACTTTGTAGTTTGTAGCAACTATTCATGTTTCATTAAATATTCAAGTTTTTCATAAATCGGACTAGTTTATTAGCCCCTAGACAGCCACATCGGAAGTAAGTTTACGAACATCATATTCCTAGACAGTAAGTACCGATTCTACAGATTTGGGCGCTCAGGCCGGTATGAGCCTAGGAAGAAGCATTATGAATATTACAAAATAAGTAAGTTTTGTTTCGATTATTTCCACATTGTTACTTCTAGGAATAGTGTTCTATGATACTGTGAATTAAGATGACTACCTTAAATTCTATTCCTAGAATTTCAAATTCTTTAAAGACTGGGCCTACTAAGTCAATTAAACTTTTACATCAAATTGTGTTTGGAACTTTGGGTGATCGAAAAAATAGAGCTAGATTGCGTAACTTTTGCGGTTTTCCATCTGATTTAATATTGAAGAAACAAAACAAAAATTACTTAAAACTTTTACTGCAAATGATTTTATTTCTGTGTGTAATTTGTTACATCTTAATTATGAATTTCCCTACATTTTCGTGATATCTTAGAAACTGTTTCTGAATTTAATGGCACTGATACATATCCAGTTGAATCCTTCATTGGTGATTTAGAAGAATCTTTTAAATTATTTAAGTTATCAGAATTACAGAAAATTGTGTTTGCTAAAAAATTGCTTACTGGTTCTACTAAAGTATTTATTAGGTCTTTAAAGGGTATAATATCATGGGACAAATTAAAAGAAAATCTCTTATCTGAATTTGGTTCTAAAATAAACAGTGCACAACTTCATAATCTGTTACAGAAACGACACTTAAAACCTGGTGAATCACTTTCCGAATATTTAATTGCCATGCGTGAAATAGCCAGTCGCGGTTCTGTTGATGATTCATCAATTCTTGATTATGTAATCAATGGGATACCAGATCAGAGTAGTAACAAAATTGTTTTGTACGGGTGTAAAACTATTTCTGAATTCAAAGAGAAATTAAAAATTTATGAGAAAATTCGCGTTCCAGATACGAAAAATAAGGGTTATTCAAGTACTATCACGCAAAATAAAACACGCGCTGTACCCAGTAAGATTAAAGAGCCAAGGTGTTATAATTGTGGAAGTTTTGGCCATAAGTCGAATTTTTGTAACAATAAGAATAAAGGAATTTAAGTGTTTTAAATGCGATTTGTTTGGACACAAAGCCGTAGATTGTTCGAAAACATCATCTGAAAATATCCAGGATGCCAAAGCTGTTACTCCAATAACTCAGACTTGTCAGAAAGAAAAGCATAAAATTGTTAATTTGGGTAATTTACAAATTGATGCTTTAATAGATACTGGTAGTCAGGTAACGTTAATCCGAGAAGATATACATAAGAAGATAGGTTCTCCTGAACTTAAGTCGGCAGATCTACAGTTAACGGGGTTTGGTAATGGGAAAATTAAGCCTATAGGAATAAGGTGAATTCGAAATTGATGGTTCTTCATTTCGATCAAATATTTGTGTTATCGCAGAAAACGAAATGTTTTTACAAGCGATCATTGGTACTGATATTATAAGGCAAGGGGAATTAACTGTAAATAAAAAAGGAGTCGAAATTAGAAAATTGCAACCTGAAAACTATTTGATGTGCATTCGTGATATTTATAATGACGAGGAAATTGAGTTAAGCCATATCAAAGACGGAGTACATAGAAATGAAATACTACACTTAGTAAGGTATTATGAGCCGAATAAAATAAAAACATCTAGCCTGAAGATGCGAATAGTGCTGACAGATCAACTTCCGGTTTATTGCTCGCTGCGACGCTTTTCCCCAGCCGAGCAGCGTAAAATTGATAAACAGATTTCGGAGTCGTTGGAGAAACAAATCATTAAACAAAGCTGTTCTGATTACGCAAGTAATATCGTGCTAAGTAGAAAAAATGTGGCTCATGGAGACTTTGCGTGGATTATCGGCGCCTGAATAAAAAAATAATTCGCGATCGCTTTTTTCTGCCATTAATTGATGATGTTATTGATAAATTACAAGCAGCAATGGTATTTACAACACTAGATTTAAAGAACGGATTTTTTCATGTTGAAGTGGACGAAGAAAGTAGAAAATACACATCTTTCGTGACACAAAACGGACAGTATGAATTTCTGAGGGTCCCGTTCGGTCTTGCCAACAGCCCAAGTGTTTTCCAAAGATACATCTACGATATATATCGTGATCTTTTAAAGGACAATATTGTTGTAATCTATATGGACGACATCATTATTCCTTCCGAAAATGAAGCTCAGGGAATTCAAAAATTGAAACGCGTATTACAGACTGCATCGGAATATGGACTAGAACTAAACATTAAGAAATGTCAATTTTTGAAGCGCGAAATCGAATTTTTAGGACACAAAATTAAAGATGGGAAATTATATCCTTCTTCTTCTAAAACGAAAGTAGTAATTAACTTTCCAGAATCTAAATGTGTAAAAGATGTTCAAAGTTATTTAGGTTTAACTGGTTACTTCAGAAAATGTATACCTAATTATTCATTAATTGCAAAACCACTTAGTGATTTACTGAAGAAAGATTCTAAATTTAAATTCGAAACTAAAGAACTTTATGTATTTAACAAATTGAAACTCATATTGACACCAGAACCTGTTTTGTGTATTTATAATCCGAAAGCGGAAACCGAAATACACACTGATGCTAGTGCTGACGGTTATGGTGCGGTTCTGTTACAGAAATCCTTAATTGATAATCAGATGCATTCGGTTTATTATATGAGTAGGAAAACGACAGACATTGAACGTAAATATTCGAGCTACGAATTAGAGGTTAAAGCAGTAGTAGAAGCTCTTAAAGAATTCAGGGATTTCGTATTAGGCATACCATTTAAAATCGTGACAGATTGTAATGCATTCAAACAAACTATGAGCAAGAAAGACATTTGTACTAAAATATCTAGATGGGCATTAATGTTACAAGATTATGATTACACAATCGAACACAGATCTGGCACCCGTATGGGACATGTGGATGCTCTTAGTCGAAATCCTGTATGTATGGTAATTCAAGATGGTATAACATTTAAAATAATTGAAGCTCAAGAAACTGATGAAAATATAAAAGTTATAAAAGAAGTTTTGAAGTCTAAGCCATATGAAGATTATTGTTTGCGGAATGACGTGCTTTACAAAATGGTGAATGGAATTGAAGCACTAGTAGTACCTGAGATTATGCAAATTGAAGTAATTAAAGACGCACATGAACGAGGTCATTTTGCTGCCAAACGTACTGAAGAACATGTGAGACAACATTTTTATATCCCTAAATTGAAAGAGAAAATTGAAAAATGTATCGCAAATTCTATTACCTGTATACTGGCCAACCGGAAATCTGGAAAGAAGGCAGGATTATTACATCCTTTACCTAAAGAAGATATTCCTCTAAACACTTATCACATAGACCATCTGGGACCTTTGGAGAGTTCTAACAAGAATTATAAATACATTTTCGCGGTTATTGATTCGTTTACAAAATTTGTTTGGTTACATCCAACTAAAACCACCTCTAGTAAAGAAGTAATAGCTAAACTTGAAATTCACAAATCATTATTTGGAAATCCCTGCAATATAGTAGCTGACAGAGGTACTGCATTTACTTCTCAAGAATTTGCTGATTATTGTACTAAGGAAACTATTCATCTATATTTAATCACAACAGGATTACCAAGAGCCAATGGACAAGTAGAGCGGTTGAATTCCACTATCATATCAGTCATTTCTAAGTTGGCTGTAGATGACCCTACGAAATGGTACAAACACGTAAATGATGTCCAGCAAATAATTAATTCGACTTTTCAGAGGAGTATCAATTCGACACCTTTCGAGCTTTTGTTTGGTACGAAGATAAAGACGAATAAAGACAGGAAGATTAAAGAACTAATAGAAGCTGAAATCCAGAAGGACTTTATCGAGTCTAGAGAAAATCTACGTAAAGAGGCGAAAGAGCAGATTCGGAAGATCCAGGAAGAGAATCGAAGTCGAAACCTCCCTCGTAAATACAAGATCAATGATATGGTAGCTATTAAACGCACTCAACTAGGGCCAGGTATAAAGCTAAAATCCAAGTTTTTAGGTCCATACAAAATCACACCAAGGTGAAACCTAATGACACATACGACGTGGAGAAGGTTGGTTTTATCGAAGGACCTTTCAAGACTAGTACCTGTGCTGAATACCTGAAACCATGGACAGACGATCTTTGATAATGAAATACCAATTTTGATGATTCCTGATTATAAACTTTTTCCCAAGTTGACAAATTTCTCCCGATTTGACTAATGGACTTGACTATTATTTTAAAGACGTGAACTAATTTAAGAAGACTGAAGATGATGTCTAAGGATGAAATGTATGAATAAATACGGCTTTAAGAAGATGATTTTGAGAAGACGCATTTGAATGACGGATCTTGAAGATATCTAAGACGCATTTGAATGACGGATCTTGAAGATATCTAAGACGCATTTGAATGACGGATCTTGAAGATATCTAAGACGCATTCAGAAGACGTATCCAGACGGTATCTAAAAAGACGCATTCAGAAGACGTATTCAGATAATGTTTAAGAAGACGTAAATACGAAGATGAATTGTTCCAGACAACATCAAAGGAAGACGTGTTTGTAAAATATATATGTACGAAAGTTCTTGGAAAAACTTAATGCATTTTATAATGCATTTTATTGGAGCAGGAAGTGAATCAATTTGAAATTTTGTGTTGGTAGGCACAGGTTTCATGTTATCCATGGGATAGCAAAAACACGGAATTTAATTTTATTCTCTAGAAATGAATGAAAATCTGTAAAAATTATATTAGGAAAAATGTTCGTGAATTTTGAACAACAGAAGAGGTACAGCACATTTATTTTGAAGTGAAGTTAACATGAAACAGAAGAAAGTATGTTTAAAAAATAAATCGTTTATGTGGAAAATTTGAAGCACGCAGTTAATATAAATTCATATTTAGGCTCCATAAGTGTTGAAAGAATTTTTGAAAGTTATAAATGTTCTGTATAGAATACAAGTGTATACTGTGGATAAATGGAGCTTTTCAATAAACTATGAACAAATCTAAGCATATCTTGAAAATGTTTCTGCTGTTTGTTCTTTCTGACACTATGGTGATTCCGAAAACGGATAATCCAGCTGAAATAAATAATAAATAACATTATTGTAAATGGTGTTCCTTTTATTGCAAATGGAAGAAGAGCAATAATTTTCTTATAGGTCATTTTTACACATGAGTTGTCGTTTTTAGACAAAATATACGACTACAAGTACGAAGAGGTAATAAATTTCGCATTGTATATAATTTTTTTCAAACATTGAGCTGAGTGTATTTCGGATCAGTTAGACATTCAGACTTCAACATATGGGTTTTGACAATTTAGGATTATTTTTGTGCTTAAAAGAAAAAAATACTTTCACTTAATAGTTTTGTATAGAAAACAGAAAAATTAGAAAATACATTCTTTTGAACATAAGGCAGTTAAAAGTAGATTTTCAATGTTTCAGAAGATTAAGCAAGTTGAAACTTATATAACTTTTATATCTGAAACTTTACGAAATAGATATTTTTTTGTGATTATGTACATATTTAAAAGAAATATATAGAAATAACTTTAATATAAAACTGATTAAAGGTAAATTTAAATTTCAGTTAAAGTTTACATACACAGATACCAAATAAATGAAAGAAACCACTTTCACATAGATAACAACAGGACATTTACATTTAATGGCAAAAATAATTTCACGTTTTACAAATCTTCCATTTTATATCAATATTAATACACTGGGTAAAAGTAAAAGAATAATAAGAGATATCATGTAATAGAGAAAAACACTTATTGTATTCGACATTATTTAATGATCAGTCACAGATAAACACTTCAGTTGACATGATTTCTTGTATTTTCGAATCTAATCTACTGTCTCACAAACTTTCCTGAGGTGTTTATATTGAATTTGTTAAAATGTTATAAATATTTTTTATTCCTTTCCTGTGTCCATTTGGTTCAGTGGTAAGCACATTTATCTAGTCACTGAAAATTTTGGAGCTCAATTTCAAATAACGGTCGATCTTTTAAGATTTTTTTTTTTTTTTTTTTTAGAAAACTTCTGACTCTACAAAACCCCTGAACTAAACTGAGTTAAAAACGTGTCTTCATATTGATTCGGCTCTTCATGTCAAGCTTCCTTGTCTAGACCTTCTTTAAACCTAGAGGATACTGTAAATAATTAAAAGAATTTAGTTTGTGTTTTACACAACATATCCCTGTAATCTGTCCTTAAGGTAGAATGGTCAGGACTCCCATTTCGCTGTAGGATGATCTTGGGTTAAATTTTATAGTTTATGCTTCTAAAACTTTAGAAAATTAATATCGTATTGACTTTAAATGCTATATGAAATGCATTTTATAGTAAGTTTAATTTTTAGGAAAATATAAGCGATTATTACAAACGAGCAAGAAAATCGTTTATTCCAGTAATTGCCTGTAACTTCTCATTTCAACAACTACTCTCTAAATGCAGTGAAACAGATATTACAGTAAATAGCATTTTGCTCTGAGTGGAATTTCGTAGTATACCGGACAGCTTACGTAACTCACGTCATTAACAAATAGTTCAAAAATGAGGAGGCCTTCATGTTATATAACTGAATCGAAATTTTAAATCATAATTTTTAATTAAGAGGGAAAGCAAGAAATCTTGATTCAAAATCCCTTTTTAAATCAGAATTGAAGTATATGCTGAGCTAAATGAAACACTTTTTAGTGATAATAAGCTTTTCTACTGTCGTTACATACAACTGGGTAGATTCCATCCTAAATGAAAGGTGTAATGAAAAAGTGACATATGTTCAAATTCTGCACAGAGACACTGAAAGTTTTTTATTAAACCTTTATTTTCTCAAATGTTTGTCGTAGACATATACTTTCGTTTGGAAGTACTTAACGGCGCCTATTTAACGTCGACTAGCAAAAGGACTAGAACCGGAATAAACTTTGACAGAGCTGGCAATAGGATGTAAACTACTAGAGAGTTTATCGCAAGCACTTAACTCGAAAACATTCAAAACCTCGGCTTGCATTCTCATAAGGATGAAGTTATAGAAGAAGAAAGGGAAGAAGTTACGATAAATTTTCATATCGTAATTGGATAATTAACATAAACTCCTACAAAGTCTTTGGTATGTGCTTATGGAGGAAAATTTCATTTTACTGAAAATATACTCTGTGGCTGGTAAAATCGGTAAAATCAAACTATGTTATCAAAGAATAAAATGCATTAAAAATGAACAATTCGTATTGTTAAACGCTATTAATGCAACACAAACATAAATACGTTTATTTTAAATAATGATAACAAATAAATGGAACTCAACATAATATGAGTCCTTCAGTTTGATGCAGACTACTAAATGTGAAGTACTTAAATTGAATAACTCTTGAGTAGCTGAAATAAAACTAATTCCTATTCATTATGAATATAGCAAAAGGTATTATCATGTCTGCATATAACTTCTGCATATCTCATTACTCATTATAATGCGCTTTTGAAAGTCGTATTATTAAAACAGAATCTATGAAACGACACTTATCTGAATAGTATAATTTCCATTGCATTCTGTTTAAACAGCGCTTAAGGCTGTGTGCTCAGATAAATGTTCAACGATTATTCTTTTAAAACTAAATAGCATTATTTTACTATAATTTCTTTTATATTCGTAATTTAAATACGACGCATGTTCTTGCCACTTGCCTATATCTCTGATTAGACAGCTTCCCGAATGATTAAACTTATCAAAGTTAAAAGATTTTGCTTATTACAAGTATTAATGTTCTATTTATAGATTTTATTTTTTGTTGAGTGAAAATATTAAATAGATTAAACGGTTTCTTTGCTAACCTTTATTGTAAAATGAACGAAATGTTAAATATCGCAATTTTTTGCGAATTAGTTTTTTTATGATAAACACAGTATTCATTTTTAACAAACTTATGAAATGAAAAAGAAAGAATACTAGATATACTTTGACAAGAATTCATAATGAAAATCCATTTTTTCGTGAAAACTTCCATCTTTCTTTCTCCAAAATTGAGTTATTTCTATTAATATACCATTAAAATTTTAAAACATGTGATGCTCACTCAACATCTAAGCCAATTATAAACTTAAATTATTTTATTTCATTGCTCAATAATTTTACTTTGAGCTTTCTAAATTTTTATTTGGTATTATCTCTAATAAATGCTCCGAAACGTTTATCTAATTTTGAATTGACATTAATAAAAAAGGTATTTATTCATTACTAGGTTCAGCTAGAAATTTCTCTATTCTTTTACTTCACCTAATTATAATTCTGAAATTTTAAAATTTTGCATCTAGCTAATTTCTGCATGAAACAGCAGCGGTATTTTTTGTTATTTTTTACCAAATGAACAATATAGATAACAAAAATTCAAATATGTTGAGTGTGTCTGATGACCTAACTAGATAATAGGGAAATTTTGTTTCTTTTACAAAACCAGTCAGCATCTACTAACATTAAAACTATTGTTCATGGAGCATTGAATAAAACAGAGAACAATCTCATCTTAAATTTCGAGATCTTTTGACTATAAGAAATTTATTATAGTTATCATTTCTTCATTAATAGATGCATTAGACATTTTGAACATGGGTTCTCTTGTGATTGCCACTTGTGACACCCATGAACAATGCTAGGACTTCGCAGGGACCTCTCAAATACGCAAGTACGCGCGATTTGTTTTCCTTCCTTTCGAAAAAAGTTGCAATTTGTTCGTTTTCAACCAATCAACTGTCAGCTTGTTTGCAATGGACAACCAGTTTCCCCTTTACATGTTAACCTCAAAGTGATCTGTGGTGATTGCCCATTTAAACGGGCTAGATATGAGCACACTGACAGCCACGTGAATAACTACCTCTCGTTCTTTACCACCCCCGCCGCCTCTAAAGTTCTTTAATGCACACAGCATTAACTCGAGGAACTCCCTTTAAAGTTTCTTTAATAAGAAACATCACACTCAAAAAGGATTGATTTAAAATATTTTCTAACTCTTGATTTGATTTAAAATGAAAAAGATTCTTATATACTGCTTTTCTTCCTTTAACAAGGAACTTTCTCAGGCGTTTAACAGCGTCATTTTAGGCCTTTAAATACCGCATTGAATAGCGGTCAAAAATGAAACTTCTCCCTCCCAGCTGATCACTGGCAGAACTACTTTTTCGACCTGTAAACAGGTTTCCCCCTCCCTCTCACCCCTGAAGAGCGCGCATCGGAAAATTCCCCTGTGAGTTCTTCACCTCTGACGTATGCAAAACATGATTATCAAGGTTCAAGGAAACTTCACCTTTTATTTTTCTAGTCTAAATTTTATGGCTGCCACTATCTAAATTATTCTGGCCCTTTTCGGCGCAAAATTAAGAAATTAAGACCATCTGAGTTTTTTGCATTTTTTTTGACTCAGTGTGAAGGCACTTATTCCAAATCATTCGGTTTTCAAAATTTTTGCCCTATTTTACAATCCCCTCTTTTTGATGATGTAATTTCCTTTGAAGATGTGGAGGTAAAGGCGTAATTGCCTATGAACTCCGTAACTTGCACTTCCTTGATCCTTGATCCTTGTGGTGATTGGCTGTTGTGACAAAGCTTAACAGTTGTTCTTCCGAAACAAACGGATGTGCGATAGCAGCCTTAAAGAGCGATTTGGGAAAAGGGGATCCAATCGTCAAATCCTGTGGTGATGAATTATCTTCCACCGCCTTGTTTTTAATTCGAGTGCCAGTGTAGAGTCTTTCTTTTGAAGCAGAAGTCCAGAGAGTTTCTTTAGAGGCAGAAGACGTGAAAAATGTATAATGTTGGCACCGGGACCCGAACCTGGACCTCTGAAATACGCGCTGAGTGTGCTGCCCTTACACCACGAAAGCATGCTGGAAAATAGGAAAGAAAATGCTTTTAGTCTACTGGTTTCCTAAAAAAGTCTCTTTTATATGACAACGTTTCGTATTTTAAATATAGGAAATGTTTATTACTTTAGAAATGTTTTGTTACTCTTCTATTGAAAACGTAGATTGCATTTCTTCGTCTTTAAGAAAGGATAAGCATTCTCTTTACATTTTAGTACTGTACCATAAGGATTGAGTTCGATCAGAGTACAAAAACGTTAAGTTGAAACATGAAACCAAGTGGACAAAAACAGGTTTTTTATGCATTTTCGAATGAAAGACTGGATTTACTTTTTATTGCTTTAAAAAATCTATCTATTTGATATTTTACTGTGCGCTAAAATACTAAAACCGTTTTCTTTCTTTAAGTTTTCTCGAAGTAAATCACAAACGCACATACACACACACACACATGCTCACCAGAAAGAAACAGTGAATATATCCTTTTCAAAACTGTCCCTTTAACCACCCTCGCTCCTCCATCCGTGGAGCCACTTTCATTTCCTTTGGGGCTAGCTCTCACAAAGGATATTCGACGTGACCGGACGTTAGATGGCGCTCGTTGCCGCTCCACGTGGCAGCCTCTGGCGGGATAAGAACAGGAGAGATGTAAACGCAAGAAACCCACCTAAAGGGTTTTCTGCCTGATAAGGGATTCTTTTTTATGCCGTTCTCGGAAACTCGTATGTTTATTATTTCTTTTCCCCCTTCGACTTGGATTAAACGACGACGATGATTTGCTTTCTAACAATAACAAAAAAGTATTGTCTGCAAAAACAATGTTCCGTGTCTTAATATCGATCCGCAGAACGTTGGAATAAGGCTTCGGCAAGGAAACTTATTGATATTTCGTAGCATTGTGTGCATAGCTTGCTTCAGCTAAAGATATGAATGTTCTTTTTACTCTTCATATGGTGCTTATTTATTATAGATAGAATTAGACGGCGTTTTTTATTTGTCATTCTTCTTGAAGTAGAGTAGAATCAGAAATTGTTTTTGCCTTTTTCTCCTTTCTTTTCCCTTTTATTTATTTATTTTACTTAATATTTTCTTTAACTTTTAAATCTAGAAATGGGAATTATTTCTGAATTCTCGGAATTCATTTTCAGACTATTATAATATATTTAAGTAAAAAAACATTTAGATATAACGAAAAAATAATACATATAAAAACTTGCATCAGAAAGATAAAGATCTGAGAGACGATAGGAGTATGTGCATGCAGAAGAGTTATTCATTCGGAGGCTCACTTAGCTTTATCATGGCCACTTCTGAACTATACTTTTGTTTTTCATTTCTTTCCCCTTCCCAGTGTGACTGTGTATAAGCGTGTAATATTATACTTACTTGTTACAAAATATGAACAATTAACAATGATAATTTTTAACTCATTTTGCGAAATAGCATATAATGATTATGGTTTTATAGTTTTTCATTCTATATTTTCTGTTCTGACTATATCTGTGAGGTTGCAAACAAAGAAAATATTATTAGGTTTATAATATCTGGGTAGCACGTATTACAACGAAATTAAGAGATTCCTAATGCAACGAGCAAATGATAGAGGGTTATCATAAGAAATCTGTAAATAATTGAGATATGTATTTCTTAATTTTGACAAAGTTATTTAAATTATTTTTCCCTTTTTTCTTCCTGTCTTCGCGGCGTAACTAAAAACACGTCCGACGCGTAATCGGGAGGTCCGGAGTTTGAATACCGGCGAGGGCACTACGGATTAAAAAAGTTCTGAAAACTCTACATGTGGCGCCCGAACTAAAATATGGTGAACGATAATTCCTCTCTAGCATGATTTGGAGACTGGGTCCCCTCATCATCAGCTGCTTTTTAAAAAGGGAGTATACAAGGCATTTTCTCCTTATTTTCCGCCTGCCTTTGTGATGTAACTGGAAGTATATCCGACACATTAACGGAAAATCCGGGATTTAACTCCCGGCAAGAGTATTGCAGATTTCTTCAATTTCCTAACATCGAAAACATTGCAATTACATTGTAGCTCTACAATGTAATTAAAGTTTTACAAGTGAAACAACTTTCAGCAATTGCAAATAAATGTGACATTGCAGAGATATTAAAGCATTTTGTTTTGTTTGGTTTATTTGTTTATGGCAGAGCATACGACGGCTATCCGCATAGATAGGCAGATGCATTCATGGAGGAATTGCTGAGACAAACTAGCTCGCATACACGAGAGACATGGGAAAAACCATGAAAATGCCCATGCAGCCAACCCGTTCGTTTAGAATCGAACCCATATCGATCTACCAATACTTGACGACTCTAACGCTTAAAATGTTTCGAAAAAATACTCTATGACTCTATGAAATTCTCTATAACATTGCCATAACTAACTTTTGCCTTTTAGATTTTTGGATTATACACTTGCCATAGCCCACAGAAGTACAAGAAAGAAATATGTTAATTTTTGTATCTTACATTCCCTCTCGTCAATCTAAAATACAGTTGGAAAAACCACGTACTCTTATTAACTAATCCTAGTTAGTCATACATCATTTTACACCATTTTGATTTGGGAGCAATTATAGATATCAGAGTGTTGAAAACGGTATTTACAGTGCTTTCATCAGGAATCGAGCTTAATCTTCAGATTTCTGAAATAAAAAAACATACAAGTTTAATTAGTTTTTGCTTATGTGCTTAAAAATATGTTGTCATTATAAAAGAATAATTTACTCATATAAACGTCAGATAGCGTAATTGGAGCCCCACGTATTCCTAGCTAGTTCAAGTGCTTAATTATTAATCATTCTAATTGCTCTGGTTACTGCTACGTAAATTGTTTTCTAAACTCTGCATTTGTTATATGATTTCCTTAACTACAAAAGGATTAAAAGGATAAACACCCTTGAGACAAGAAGATTTATCCTTTCATAGAACAATTTTCTTCGATGAAAATGAGATATAATGCAGATAATATTAAACGAAAAGCCGCGCAAACGGTGTAGTGGTTAGGGAGGCCGACTGCGATACCAAAGCGCCCGGGTTCGAATCCAGGCAATTGCATAATTGCAACTCTCCATCCCTTCATAGGAGGCAAAGGTGGCCAACCTGTTAGGAGCCTCCATAAAATAAAGTGACCACCACTTCTGGTCATATTAGTGGACAAGCCGAAGTTGGCTGAGGGTACGCAATTGGAAAAAGGAATAAAATAAATTATAATTTCTCTAATGAGATAAATAATGTAAATTAAGAGTAAAAGTAATCTAATTCACATTTCCAGAATTGCATTCTATATCTATTTATTATCAAGTTTAATAGCTGAATATCTTTATTGCTTTTTTCGCTATCTCGTGAAATTTAAACACGTTTTGTGAAGCCTTTGCTCATTGCCGGGAAGAGGCTTGTTTATGCATTTTTACCTTTCGAACTGAAAACATTTTAGAATATTACGAAGTTTTTAGTTTCATGTATAATATAACGCTTTAGCATTAAAATTCAAAATATCAATTAAAATATTTATAATAATTCCTTTCCGTTACAGCATATATTACATAAAACACTCGCCATATTATAACCAAACATAATTTTCACAGAATGTAAAAAGCAGCTTTGTTAACAGTGCATACATAACCAACATAATTTTGAAGAATATAAAATTCAGTGTCTTTAAAAGTGCAGTAATTCATTATATGCTGGGGTTTCTTAGTTCTAACGAGAGATCTAAGAAAAAGAACCTATTTATAAATTCTCTTGCTCCCAGTGCTCAACGTTACCTGCTAACGAGATCCAGAATACCTGATCTTTAGTTTTGTGCCACCACTTGGAGTTAGAATTACACACGTACACCTTCCTCCATTGAGAAAGATGTCCTTTGAGGATCTCACGGAATAGTGCGTGACATTCGTTGCTCTAGCTTTTTGCTGAAATCTAAGATTGATTGGCGCTTACCATATTCCATCAGTGTCATTTACCGCTTCATTTGGCCGAGTCTTCTCTTTCAAGCAACGTCCTTTTTTCCCCCCAGATGATCATAATAGATAATAAAGGATCCTAAAGCGAATTTGAAAGGGACTATTAATGGAGTTGTGAATGAGAGTTCTTTCTCTACTTAATTCATTGTTTCGGAAAGGATTTGGCTTGATATTCCCTATTCATTCACGCTATCAGACGGAGAGTATGTTTCATACAGGCAGGTAATGTCCGAATAATTTGGTGTGGTACTGAATCGAGTGTAAACGACGAGCTTCTCTTCTTTCAGGCTTGTTTATTTTCAGTTTTAGTTTAGTCTTTCATTCTTATTGAAATAACGGCATGTGAATGAAAGTCGTCTTTAGAAAATATTTCACATACGTCACAGAAACTGGTGAGCTTGTAAAAAATGGTCAGCTCCAATTCTTGGAGGTAACCCTTGCTTCTTATATGAATTAAAATTGCTTCTTAAATGAATTCAAATTGCTTCCGCAGTGAATTGAATTGAATTGTCAATAAATTTAAACTGCTTCAGGAATTATTTTAAGCATTTATTAACAATTTTCCTTGCTGTATCAAACATCAAAGAACGCTTTATGGTCAAATTCGCCTTTAGATTTTGATAGTATTTTCTAGGGACTGCGATTATTATCTGTTCCTCAAAATCAAGATTGCATGTTATTGACAAAAGATATCTTTGTTAAAGATGAGGCCAAATTATTTTGGAGAATGGCTAAATAAGTGATGTGATCTATCAGATTTAAATATTGGCATATGTTTATTTGAAGATTACTGTGATTTATTACAGGAATCTGTGTTCACAAGCCTTTTGTTTCTAAAACCTTCATCATTCTTCAAAAGATAGACCCCTGAATATTAAAGCATTTTGTTTTGTTTGGTTTATTTGTTTATGGCAGAGCATACGACGGCTATCCGCATAGATAGGCAGATGCATTTATGGAGGAATTGCTCTGACAAACTGGCTTGCATACACTAGAGACATGGGAAAAACCATGAAAATGCCCATGCAGCCAACCCGTTCGTTTAGAATCGAACCCATATCGATCTACCAATACTTGACGACTTATTCCCTCTCGTCAATCTAAAATACAGTTGGAAAAACTACGTATTTTTATTAACTAGTCCTAGTTAGTCATACATAATTTTACACCATTTTGATTTGGGAGCAATTATAGATATCAGAGTGTTGAAAACGGTATTTACAGTGCTTTCATCAGGAATCGAGCTTAATCTTCAGATTTCTGAAATAAAAAAACATACAAGTTTAATTAGTTTTTGCTTATGTGCTTAAAAATATGTTGTCATTATAAAAGAATAATTTGCTCATATAAACGTCAAATAGCGTAATTGGAGCCCCACGTATTCCTAGCTAGTTCAAGTGCTTAATTATTAATCATTCTAATTGCTGTGGTTTCTGCTACGTAAATTGTTTTCTAAACTCTGCATTTGTTATATGATTTCCTTAACTACCAAAGGATTAAAAAGATAAACACCCTTGAGACAAGAAGATTTATCCTTTCATAGAACAATTTTCTTCAATGAAAATGAGATATAATGCAGATAATATTAAACGAAAAGCCGCGCAAACGGTGTAGTGGTTAGGGAGGCCGACTGCGATACCAAAGCGCCCGGGTTCGAATCCAGGCAATTGCATAATTGCAACTCTCCGTCCCTTCATAGGAGGCAAAGGTGGCCAACCTGTTAGGAGCCTCCATAAAGAATCCTCCTTGAAGATAATTAAAATTTAAGTAATTCATATTTAATAATTATGACAATGTTGTCACTAAGGATTAATTTCTACAATTAGAAGAGCCGGAAGAAAGTCCATCAGGAAAGGCGAGCGAAAATAAATAAATAAAACAGTAAAATAATAAAAAATTCAATAATAATTAAAATAATTAAATAAATAAAAAGATGTAAAGAGGTAAATGAAATAATAAAATTCTGGATCTTTTCTTGTTTAGAGCCTCTAATGGAATTGAAATATCAAAACTGTGAAAACTATGAAATAGCATAGCCGGCTTCCGGCTGACTTAAGCCCTGAATATACAACATAATGCACTGTTTCAAGGGATGACAGAGACATTCTTTTTTTTACAGCATTAATGGTTTGGTTTGGTTGTATGATTATGGAAAAGCACTCGAAGACTACCGGTAAGGGAAGGGATGCGTTCGTGGATGGTTTTCTACAGGAAATGGTTCATATATATGTTACACCCGGTAAAAACCGCGAAAACAACCATGCAGCCAGCCCATTCGCGTGATTCGAACTTCGGACCGAACTGCTAGTTTTGAGCTATTTTACAGCTCAACCGTTGATGGTCCTTTACCGCATTAATGAAAAAGAACAAAATGTTTGAAGCATCACTAATGAGAATAAAGAAAATACTAGAAACAATATGAGATTCTGGAAGAAAATTTTTTAAATGGAAGTGTGAGTATCGTGTACGAAACTAAAAAAGAAGAGCCCAGTATATTCTGACCACCATACCCTGCCGATATAATTCTACGGACTATGAGAGCAGAAAAACTGCCTCCGAATCTGAAGCTTGAACCGTAAATTGAGAATAAACCAAAAGTTCTCTATGACTGACAATTTGCATCCTCCATATTGACTATGTTAAACCCATTGTAAATTGAAGCCCATGTAAGAACAGTAAACATCGTCTATCGTTTCCTATTATACTGTAACTCACGATTAACTAAAACCCCCGATACTGAATCAACGAATTCGAAGACATGACCAAGGTGATCATTTCAAGTACTTTCCGGACCTATATAAATCTGCCCTTAAACAAAATTGGGTTTTATCGTATTTCCTGCAGAATAAAATTTTGATATGCGGGGTTTTCTTTCCTTAAAACTCTCAAGTTCTTCACAATTTTAATAACAACAAAAGCTAACATATTAATAAAATAAAATTTTAAAAAATCAAAATAATTTTGTGCTGAAACTGAGGCTCAGAAAAGAATTGAGGAAGTCCCTCGTACTTAGGGCTCCGGTGCTCTTAGGTTAGAATTACAATTTATCTCAAAAAGTATGGTGAACTCCGGTGTTTAAGCTCTGGTTTGCATTCGTACCTGAAATAACTGATTTTATAATGAGATAAATTTTACTGTTTTGGTTTATCACTTTTTATCTTAATATGAACGAAAATTGCGGTATTTCTGAATCTATCATATGTTTGGGATTGAAACGTTGGGAAAAGTCTGGTTTTACGGCATTCTACATAGATTAAAATCAAGCGCGATATAAGGTGGTGTCAATGTTGAAGTCAATATTATTGATATTCCCAGGATATGGAGATCATTCGTCAAGGTCTTTCATTGTTATCAAGACTATGAGAGATAATTAAAAAAATAAAAAAAATTTATACGATAATATGTGTTAATGTTAGACTTCTGAAAATGATTAATTTGTTTCTCATTAAAAAAAGAGCAATGAAGTATAAGCTATTTTTAATAATGCATCTGACTAAAGATGTTGCGTTAATCCAATTATTTAAATACTGGTTAACTAGTAACTAGAGATTAAAGCAGGTGTAGTTAGCCTTTTGATACCTACCGCCCACTTTGTAGATAGTAAAATTTCCTACCACCCGCCGGTTTAGCAGTAACTTAGTTTAGAATAAATGTAAAGTAATATTTTGAGTAGAGGCTTGGTAAAAATATATGTAGTTAAATTTATCTATTTATTTATCCTTTGCTCATATTTATAAGAAAATTTATGTCCCATGTAGCTAGCCGGGACATCAGTTCCAGCGAAACTGTTTTGCTTAGGAAACCTTCAATGGTAGGAAAAAAAGTTCATTTCTCGGAAAAATTTCTTCTGGCCTCACGCTTTGTTAAAGGTGTGATAATTCCTTTATGCATGCTATACTTACAGAACAGCACCTAAGAGAAGTGGCAAAGCCTTATCAAGATATGGAAGAGAAGAGAGCTTAGCGCGGGAGAACAGAATTTCTCATCATCGGATAGACAAAAGCTTCTACCGCCCATCATTAAATCTTAAAACGCCCACTAGTGGGAGCAGAACCGTAACTAGGGTGTTCAGTGCCCGAGGACAACAGAAGATTCTGGGCCCCCTTCTATGTGCCAATAGAAGAAAACATTTCATTCTAAAAATTCCTAGCATCAGCTTGGCGCCCGATGGACGCTGCGCCCCTGGGGACGTTTATTCCCCCTTGCTCCACTCTAGCTACGGCACCGAGTGGTCTGTCGGGACTAAGTTGACTATCCCTGAATTAAAGGAAAATGTACTGTTGGAATTATTTGAAGATTAGTTGTACTTAGATGTAAGACAGAAGAGAAGACCTTGAGCTTCAATTAAACTGAAATTCTTGATAACAAATAATACTTAAATCAGTAAAAGCATATCGGGCTTCAAAAATAGCAAATGAGTTAAAGATATATATTTTAAATTTTGCTTTCTCAAATTACCTACACATTATTTCTGCCTTTGTTTCTATGTAGTGTTAAAAGAAATTTTTATATTTAAGAATCAACGTTTAGGTCATAAATTTCGATGTGATACTTAGATTAGTAAGGTTGTTATACGTAGAAAAGCGACGAAATAAAATAATGAAATTTATCGGAAAAAAGGTTTATTTTATATATTCCTGGCATTCCTTCGAACATATTTTCGTCTAAACGATACTTTACAAATTTCTGTTAAATAATTAATTTTTTATTGAAAAAGAAATAACTTTTCGGAATAGGTGTGATTAGAAATTATATTCTTTTTTAAATAGTTTCATTTAGAGTCACGGAATAATAAAACATTCCTTTTCATATAAATAAAATAATGATAAAAGTCATGTGTCTAAATAATATATGTAATGATTCCTGTGATTTTAAGTATATTTATTTTCGTATTTTTCCTATACTTTTTAGCATAAATTTAGGAATCTCTTTCTTTGTACAATGATGTACAAACTGCGTATGTGTAGCATTAGTTAATTTGGAAAGAAAAAGAATGGTTAAATATGCTAAGTGAAACTGATGAATTTAATCATATAACTCCATCGCAATGTTAAAAGAATTAACTTGTCGTACACACCTTTTAGTCGGCTATGTTATTCGAACATTTGTTTACACACATCTTTTAGTCTGGTAAGACAGTCTTTTAGTCTAGTAAGTCTGGTTTCAGTCTAGTAAGTCTGGTTTTGACATGTATTTCCACAGAAACCGTGACAAAGATAAATTATTTCTTTTAAAATTAGTGAAAAATAAATGAAAATAAAAAATATATAAATGTTCAAGTAAGCCTATTTCTATAACATCTGTTCCTTAATTTTTAAACGTTCAACATTAAATCCATCTCCCGTATTTTCATAGATATGATTTTCTTTCTTGAAGATAAAAGAGAAGAAATTAGGTCAGAATTAAAAACCTATACTTTCTTCATTATAAAACTGTAGAATTAGTTATGTATATTCGAAATAACAGAGAAAGAACAGAATTTACACATAAACCCCAAATTTATGAAAATTAAATATTTCAAAATTCAGTCCAACTCATTTATTTGGATAAATTTCAAGTTCATTGAAATAATTTATCAAATTAAGCATGCTATGATATTAATTATTCGAATGATAAAATGTATACAATAACCAATATTTTATTGGAATAATATGAAGTTATATTACAGTATTCTGAAAAGCGTGCTCTACATTACAAATAAAATTTCATGTAATCCTTACTTGTTAATTATTATAAATAAACAAATAGGGAATACAATAAATGAAATTATAAAAAGAAAAAGAAAACTACCAAAGAAATGAAATTCAAAGATGAAGTGGTACAAGAGGGTAAAAAGTATCAAAACCATTCTCAAAGTAAAAACTTTGGTCCCCAAAAACTAAAGTTGCAAATAACGTGAACAAAAATACATTCTTACCATTAATTATGAAATGTTATTATCTGTCTTAGTACTAATTACGGAATGTTATTGTCTATCTTAGAATTAATTACGAAATGTTACTGTTAATGTCCCTGAATTCTTTTAATTCTGCTAATATGGGCGCACAACAGGCTACACATATATGTAGCTTCTTAAAGATTGTATGTGTTTAATTTTTCTAATAGTTATTGTTCTTTTGGAACAAGCTTTTCCTTTACCTTCTCATTCCCCACCTACGTTTCCATGCTAAGATTTCTATTTATTTAAATGGGTGTATCGAGATCCTCATCACGGTCAGGGCTACACGGCTCCGAAGAATGCTGCCCAGACCGGATCCGCGCAGTCTTCCAGAACCAAGCGTTACGTATAATTGTTGGGCTAGTGAGATTTACTACTATTCTTGCAATGCAGCTTCTAGCCGGTTTGGAGCCTGTTTATGATTGTATTATGAGATAAGCGATGCTATTATACCAGAAGCTGGTCGTTTTCCCGACAACACGTTTTAGAGGAACTATAATAACGAAATTTCTAGAAATCTTAAAGCTCAAATTGGCTTAATACAGGCTGCTCAGAGAGAATCTAATGCTTTAGAATTGAGCCGAGATTATCTAATTTTACCTCCTCCCCATTGTCCCTTGAAATTTTTGAATTTGAATATAAACCTTGATCATATTCAAAGAGTTGTTGAAAATGAAATTAGCTATTCACAATTAAGATCTATAGCAATGGGTTCGCTATCGTCAAAATGAGTAGCTACGTGTCTACACTGACGGCTCTATGCTAGAGCGAACGTGCAATGCTGGAGCAAGTATCCATAGCGAGCTTTTTAATTTCTACTTACAAATAGTTCCCAAAGAATCTTAGACTGTAGGCCTTTGCTTAACGGCAATGGCACACATAATTTCTTTCCAATGGATTCGAGCCCACTGTGGAATTATGGGAAATGAAAAAAAATGATACATTGGCCTAAGAAGGGAACTTTGATAATGCAACTCATTAATCGACCGCTTTCTTTTCATACAATTACATTGTTTGTTAACCTGACTCTTAAGAAAATTCTTAAGCAGGATATGATTCAACGTGCTATGAATAAGATTTGGAGGATTTAGGGGGGAAGAGACAACTATCATTCCCAGTTTTCCAAGAAAGATAGAGGTAGCTCTATTTAGACGTCTGACTGGACATGACTCTTTTCGAGGCCACCTCTGCAGAGATGGAGAGGTGAATTCCCCAAACCTTATTTTGTGTGACTCAAAGCCTATGATTTTGAAACATTCAAATAATTATATTGCACTTTCTTGTTATGAGGCCATTGTTAAAAAGTACTGAAAAAGCCGTGAACTAATGGTTTAAACACTAGTGTTTGGCGTTTCTAAAATAAATGAATTTATGTAAATGGGTAGCAACGAGTATTTAAGCTGAAATCTGGGTCACTTTAGTAGAACAGCGTAGGACAGCGTGTTCTGCCTTTCGGAAACGTTGCTGCTTCTAGTCTAAGCTTACTGTTATATGGTCGTATTGTTATAGTATATGCCGGTGATCTTAAATAAGGGCCAACTCTGTTAGTTAATTCTCTGTAGCTTCGGCGAGTTTATTTTAGTTAGTATTAGATAAGTTTTATATTTTCTATCTTGAGTTAAATCCCAATTGGAGACTTATTGTAAGCCTGGGAAGGGGCCATCTGTTAACTTATTTTGAGTTGGAATAAAAGCGTATTTAGGACAAACGTTGTAAAAACATGTAAGCGGCTTCACGGCTTGAAAAATCAAATATGCGAATTTCCTGTTAAAGGTATCATTTTTGATAAATTTCATTGTAATTGTAATATAAGTTAAATTTATTAATTTAGTACATTTTTAAATTTCATCGCGTTGCCTTTTGTTTTATTTTAGAACGATTTCTAGGTTTGGAAATGAATGCATATATTTAGAGCGATAACAAATCTACCTAAATTTTCAACTAATAGTAAAAACAAGATTATTAAATTACAAGCTGAATAAAGCAGATGATTTTTCAAACAAAATAATAATTCTTGAGCTTAATTTTATATTCATTAGCTAATTGTATTAACAATTGAATAAATGTATCTAATGTTCAAAACAATACCGAGCAGAAAATAAATAAAAGGAAAATGATATATTAGAGGCAAATATGTGATATAAGGCTTCTGGAATATATATTTTCAAATTAATATGCATGCTTATTTATATCACACTGACTTACCCTTGAACTTTACAGAAAAAAATTACCATTAAATATGAGTGCTTTATTGAGACACAATATTTGTTGAAACCATTAAAGCTTCTTCGCAAACAGTTAAAGAAGGCATTTCAAATAGGTTTATTAATGAAAGAAATTATTTAGAAGGAAAGTACAAAATGCTCTTTTCGTATTTCAGAAAAATTTCCCTGAGTGGTGCACAATTAATCTCAATAACCTGACAAGCCCTTCTTTTTAACTGGAAATCTATTTGAATCATTAATGGAGACATGGTTATGTATGAATATGAAACGAAGCAGAAAAGCCTAATTAAGACTAGAGTTACAATCGAAAAGAGATTACCGTCGCTATGAAATTTTGCTTGCAGTTCCGAACAGAAGAAGAACACGCTTCTTCATTAATTAACAAATGTGCTTCAGTCTATCGTTGTCCCGATTTTTCGTACCTCTATTATCTCAAGAATGGTTTTTATTGTCTTTCGTTAATACTGAGAAACTCATTTGTTGCACCAAACTAAATAGAGACGAAAAAAATCAGTAAGCATTGATTTTTATCTATGCTTATATGATAAGACATATATTAAAGACTAATTAGAAATTCTTAGGTCAGATCTAGGGCTTAGACTCAACATTTTAACACAATTAATGCATTAGTTTAAGGCATATTTCTCCGCTTGTTCCGACGCAAATGCATAGTAATGTTAATTAGAGAAGGACTCATGTAGGTAGCTTGTGGCAAAACAATGAATTCCTCCATATTTCTTATAGGTACACAATAGTAAGTTGTAATTTAGTAAGATTGTAGAGATATTAGATTATTCTGAAGAATAATACATGAAACATTTGCAATACCCTCGCCAAGACTCGAACCTGGAGCTCTCAAATTTGCAACAAGTGGGTTACCGTTACACCACGAAAGCATGCAGAAATAAGGGAGAAAATAACTTATATACTCCCCCTTTTAAAGGGCAACTGGGGATGAAGGGCCTCAATCGTCAAATCCTGGTGATGAAGAATCATCATCCACCACTTTTTGTGTCGGGCGCCACTGTAGAGTGATTAGAATTTATTTTGAAGGGGAAGATGTGACAAATGAGCAATGCCCTCGCCGAGACTCGAACCTGAAACTCTCGAATACGCACTGAGTATGCTAACCGTTACACCAAAGTATGCTGGGAGAAGGGAGAAAACACCTTATAAGATAATATAATAATGTATAAGTAAGATAATATATTAATAATGATGTATAAATAAGCTAATGAATACTAAAATATTGCAATGGCTGAGCACATACACTTCAAGCATTCATCATGAATGCCCAACTCAATCCAGCATGTAGCCGTTTAATAGTCCATACTAACACTCGGAACTGTTGCTTTAGTTCTAAAAAGGATTGCGTTTAAGACTGTAAAGAATAATTTAATTTACGTGAATTAATAAAAGTTGATTGGCTATATCCTGTTCGATTAGAAGTTATAGCCAGGTAAATAATTCTCTTCTTTTGAAAGGCTTATTTATTGCATTCTTACGGCTGGCCCAATCGAAACATGCTACACTCTGCGTTTGTGTTTTCTTCTTGATACTTAAGTTTCTGCATTTATTCTCAAAAACGCAAAACTTCAAATGCAGTTTATAAGTTGCCTTATAATCGGCAAAAACAAACAAAGTTTCCGTTACTTAAATCTATCTTCCAATTTGATGAGTTTTAGATCAGTTAAAAAATTAACTACAAATAACGATTTTGTTCTAAATAAAGATTAAAATTAACATTTATGTAGATTTGCTCATGTTGTTTAATTTAGGTTTTTATTTAAATATTAAATGAAGCTTTTAATTGTTAAACCGTAAATTCAGTTACTCAGAACTACATGTATCACTTTTATCTTATGAAGGAACGATAAATCTCAAAAAGATAAAAATTCAAGTTTTCCTAACTCTTTATTCATTGACGCAGACGACTGCAGCAAATTTAATCAAGACAATGTTTCGCAGAATCTTCCTTTGCGAAAGTTTATCTAAATTTATGAAAGAGCTTTTGTTAGGCTGTTGCAAAATCTTTAGCCAGTGGCAGGACGCAATTGTGTCTCAGCGGAAACAACGTTAATGAGTTCATGAGGGGAGAACTCGTTCATAGAGAGGATATGTAAATAGATTTGAAATTTCATTCAGATTATAAACGTGATAAATGAAGGCTTTAGTTGCGTCATCGAGTCAGCGTCTGAGACATGGATTAACAGGAATTCATTTGTTTGACTTCGTACAGGGAACAAATAAATATTAGATTGAAGCGCTTATCGGAACTGTTTCCGGAAGCAAAAGTAACTTTAAGAGTAAGTTCATAGCACTCATCTATTTGAGTAAACGTCTTGGGCAGAATTAGCATTCATAAAAGTATTTAAGCATCAGTTTTACAGCGAAGAACCTTAAAGTTGTTAGTTAGACTGTGCGCTTTCTTCATAATAAATCTCTTTAATACCGTATAATTATTTGTTTTCATGATGGCAATGAAAGTTTAGAGATATGTACCGTATGATTAATGAAAAGGTGAAATATTGAGATTTAAGTTAAATTTTATTATTTATTTAGTTTTCTTATCTGTTAGTTTGCTTTTAATAATGGAAACAAAACAGTAAACATCATGTATTCTTAAAATAAATGTATACCAGCGTACTGTAACAAATCTTCAAAGCAAAGGCAAATGTTAAATTGAGTTAATTTAGGTATACGTTCTCTTGTCCAAATCAGACTGTAAAGTCTTAAGTTTCTACTTAATTAAACTACTTAACGGCCAGCCTTTGGAAGCTAATTTACTGTTTGCCTAGTTATCATCTACTTACTGAATCCTATGAACACAAGATGCAACTCTGAATATTAACGTTGCATGAAACTTTTCCCCTCATAATTTGTGAGATTTGCAGTTAAAATAATCCAAAACAAGTTATATATCTCTCACTGAAGCTACTCGGTGTACTCTACAGTATTTTACTGCGTTACAATTCAAAACACTCTGCGTAAAGTTACAACCTGTCTGCCAACTCTTACAAAACGTCACAACATCAGACGTTAACTTCAACTTGGATTAGTTGCTCTTTAGGCAAGCAGCGGCAGCAGCGGCCAGACTTCTACAAAGGATTATACCAGTTGTGATAACAATCTAATTTCAACTAGACCTCTTGCTATAAAATTTGCCTAAATGTTTGCGATTATGTGACGAAACCAAAACATAAAAAAAAAAAAAAAAAAACGAATCAACCGAAATGTAACTTCTGGGTTAAACTAAATCAAATATCGCAAGATAATCTAGACTAAATTATTAGTCTAATGAACGGACAATTTAAATACTTCTACACTAGATCTTCACCAATCTAATTTAATCGCTAATTTTGGGGTATTTATTGATAAAATATACTTAATCTATCGACACGTTTTTAAGAATGATTCATTTCATTAATATTTCTTACGGAAGCTTATAATGCTAATTGTAAAATCTGACATATGCGTTGCAAAATTACAGTGTTCCGAAATTTTGTAGAAGTTTCATTGAAATTCTCGATATCCTTCCTATCATTACGCTTAAATTCATTGAAATAAAATGCAGTTAATTTGTTTTAGATAGTTTTCTGAAAATTATTATTAATTATACAACCATGTAATGAATACTCAGTTATAGAAATTTCTAGCTCCAAACAGAATAAGGTGTTCAGAAATTTTCAGTGTCCACCTTCAGAGGTCAACATGAATAACATGAAGACAAGTGCGGTCGGTAGGGACATCAGACTTACATTCGAAATAGCAAACACACACAAAAAATGCTGTGCTGTCTGTGGGATTCGAACCCTGGAACTTCCAACTGCTAACCATACATATTAATATTTACAATACAAAAGCATGCACGGGAAAATGACGATAGTCCCTTATATAATTAATTCGTAAATGAAAGCCTTAGAAAAGAGGACTTTAATAGCTATAATTGAAATAAAATAAAATAAAATCTGAAAGCTTTCCAATTTTATATAACCCCCAAAGAGGCGTTTTTTAACGTTTTGTGTGTTACCTGTATTTACTAAATAACCTGTTCTTCGCAGTTAAACCACATAAAATGCAATTCAACAGCAATATCTCAAAATATTTAAAAACACCATATCTTTAGAATTTCCGATACACAGTCTCGCACGCATTTTTTTTTTTTCGTACAGTTTTTGCTAGATTTGAAATAGTGGAGTTTGTTAATAAAAATCCGTTAAAGTTTTACAAAATATGAAATAGATAATAAAACAAATTCGAAATTAAAATTTTGGGCGTCCAGGTGCCCATATTCGGGGGGGAAGATTACATTATTCAAAATTTGATGGCTCTAGGCACCGTCTTTTTTTTACAATGCGAGAAACATACGTACCATCAAGCAGATTCTTCATTATTTAATTTCTTGAAATATATAACAGGGCGATAATATTTGATGGCAACAACTTAAAAAGCGATTCGCCGTTTATAGTAGAACGCCACAAAATGCGGTTTCATGAGTAATAGCTCTTCTGAGAAAACGCTCCTTTAAGCTAATAATACCAGAGCTGGTTTTCGGATTAACAAGAAAGAAACGTAAATGAAATAATTTGTCATTTGGAAAATGTTCAATTTACTGAATAATTCGACTTAAGTAAGTTAAAGAAATTCTACGTATTGTGAAAATGTAATGCTAAAATTTGTCTTTTTAGACTGGAAAGAACATTTATTTCGATAGGTTATAAGTTCGCATAACTGATGATCTAAGGTATTTTGTAGCATTAAATAATATTGTGAAGTTTATTTGTTTATATGACTGAATACAAAACAGGATTTCAGTACGGTAACTTTACGCGAAGTGTAATTCAAAACTACGTCAACTTGTACATGCTATTTTTATGGATTAGAGTATAAAGTCGTCATGCATTCCCCTTATCACTTACGAGTCACGTTATCACTGACGAGTGAACTTAATATAAGGGTTAAGTGTCTGAAAGTAAAGTACCATAACTGCCATTGAGATTTATTCTTTCAAAAAGATTAACAACATAATTACCATCGATGATAAACTCCTTAAAAAAATTACAGTTTTACAAACGTTTTTATAACCAAATTGTCCGGAAATTATCAAGTACTATGAATAAATGCAAAGATTCCCCAAATTCCATGCTGCTACATCTCTTATGATCACTAAATTATGTTCATATTTTAAAGCACGTAATTTACACGAAAGTCACATTTCCATCGAACAAATATATAAATGAATAAATCGTAACGGAAGTAATTCGATATTACGGTTTCCACTACTTAACGATATTCATAAGAATTCATCGATTCTGTTTTCTCTGTGAAACAAAGTTCAAAAAGTAGCTGCTGTGAAAGCAACGGCAAATATTATTGTAAAAAATGCATGGGTGGTGAAGTGTAACTCCCATGTCCATGGAAAAGTTGACGGAGAAAAAGTAGAAAATTCTCATTCACAATCGTTTTGCCTGCACCATGGCATTACACCCCATCTATTGTAATTCCATTAAACTGCCACGAACACGTGGCGTGTGTAGAGCACCCCTCCATCATTTTCCACCTAACCCTTTCTCGGATTTTCTCTCCAATCCCCAACTTTCTATATCCGCAGGACTTGCTATCTGCCTGACTGGAATTCCTACCTTATTATTAGAGGGGTGAGATAAAAATTAAAAACAGCACCTTCGTTGTGATAAAACTGGATATTCTCAAAATAGAGGGGATACTTGCAAGCTAATTTCAGGTATGTAAGTTTAGTTATTACTTAAATGTCATAATAAAAATGAAGTGTAAATTCAATTAATGTTATGTATCATCTATAAATCCACTAAATATCTATGATAATGGAAAGAAGAATTGATTTAGTATAGATAAATATAATAATAATTTATTAGATAAGTAAGTAAAGTTTGCTAGCAATATAACATATGCATTGCAATTTATTTTAACAATGCAGTCAAGATTTTATTTGGTTTAATATTAGTTAGACATTTCATATAAACATTTTTAAGTTATTGGCACTGAATATCAAGTTTACAAAGCAAATAGGCTATTAAAACTCAAACGTTTTCCAAAAATTGCTAGAAATACTAATAATTATTAAAGGAAGTCCACACCTTAAGAATATTTTCTTTTACAAAACGGTTATTAAAATGTTATGCAAAACAACGGATTATGAAAAATTACTTAATATACATTTGTATTAATTTATTTATTTAAAAAATTATTTGATTGTTAGTGCTTTATTATTCTTTCAAACAAACCAATAGTTTTAAGCGAATTTATATGTATATGCTTTATTTATGAACCTTTCAATACGTTTCTTTTATCTGGATGTACATACTGCTTTTATTTGCAAAAACATTGATTGTGACTTAAGTCATGATGTAGTGGCTTAGTAGCAAGCACTGTCTAGCTATCCGTTTTTCCTAGGTTTGATACTCAGCCACATTCTAGTGATCTGGACAATACATAGTTACTGTGGATTGATAGTCAAAGATTTTATACAGAGAGATGTCCTCTTAAAAGTAATGCTTACCATGATGCCCCAGTTTCTGAGGTCAGTCTGAATGATACGATTTCTGTGATATTTCCTGTGTTTAGGCTTGTAGCTCCGACTAGCCGCCGGATCTTATGGAAGAGTCTTTACTTTTCTACCCTTACAAGTTGCTTTATTTTATAAGAATAATTAATCTTCTTAATATTATTAACATTTAATGTACCTTAGGAAATAATCATCCATCAAAATGACTATCTGTGCAAGCTACTGTGCATCGTTAAATGTTTGCTTCTAAAAGAATAATTTTCACATTTTTGATGCTGTAACATTATGCATTATTTTTATTTATAGATTACTATTATTCTTGTATATTACAGGAGCATGCAGGTGTCCTTTGATTACCTCATAAGCTCTGAATAGCCATTATATCTCAATTTGAGTAGATTAAAATGCGTCCAAAGAAACACATCCTTGTAATCCATAGCATTACACGTGCAACTGTCATAAGAAAATTATCAGCCATTTTGTTTTGTTAAAGTGACCTAAAATCTGCAGGATAATGGAAGAATTTCATACCTGATCATACATCTCCTTCTGAAGTTAAGATTAAATTCTTAGTACTAATGCTTTCTCAACCATATTGTTAAAAATAAATTACTGGATTTGTAACCCGCTTTAAATCCCATAAAATTAATTTCCCTAACAAATTTTTCATGCACGTTTTACTCAAGAACTGTCGTTTCAGGTGTAATTGTCTGTACAATTTTTATTTAATCAGCTGTAGGAGTACTGTTATGCAGGGCTTATATGGCATGGGACACGATTAATTTATGTATAAGTGTTTGAACAAAAAAATGTGTATAACCTTTTGTTTACGTAAATTTTCCGTCAATAATGCCCAAATGGAAAAACTGCCGAACACTGGAAATTCGATTCTTTTTCGAATTCTGTTTTTGTGGAACTGTTTTTCACTGCACTGTTTCTGTATTTTTTCCTCTATGCAGCTTAAGTACAAGCAGATTTCCATTAGGAAGCCCATCATTAAAGTATCCTTCTTCTTAGGCAGCGTCTTGTGGTTTGCTATATTCGAGAAAGCATATAAACGGAAATGCTTCAAAAGTGCTTGATAATAAACTCCAAAACATTTGTATTTACCAAAAACTGCGAACTTTATTTTATATAAAAAATTGTCTACAGTATATCTAGTTAAAGTTAGAATTATGAGTATTCCTTGTTCATAATCTAAAACACAAATGTTGGTTATGGTAAATTTCAGCGAATTCCATTTACGAATATATCGTGTGCAATAGGTGGGTATTCCCTTCATCCACGCTTCATCCCGCATGGCTGAAGGGCAAGAGCGAGATGAAGCAGGGTGGAGAAAAAGGGGACGAGCGAGGATGAGCACCTCTGGGACAGTGAATCATGGCGTCATGACGTCATTCCCTGTACGTGTAATCGCTTTCTGGAATTCACTTCCTATCATTCTCCATTTTTGCTTTTTCTCCTTTTTCCGTGTCCCCTCTTATTTCTTCCTCCCCTACTTCTGTTGTTCTTTCATACTCGGAGGTCTCACTTTCTTCTTTCCGCCTGATACGCTGCTCTGGGCTTTAAATACTTTCCCCGAGCTCCTCGGATTGGCTCTTTGGCAAAGTTTCAGGGGGCAGAAATTCAACCGGCAGTTAAAAGGGACAAAGAAGATATCGAAGACTTCCTCGAAATTTTGGCTGTAACACTTATTCTTTGAGAGATGTATCAAGAACTGCTACTATCTATAGTTTTATTAAGCTGTGAAAACAGAATAAACGGAAGTGTAGAGTGTTCACTTTGTATTTAAAGAATGTTTAATAAAAGGATATGATATAAATAAAATTGTACATTAGAAAATATTTTAAAAGTTCCAAGTTTTACCTAAATGTCATAGAAAAATTACAAAATAAATATCGTAATATGTTTGATCCTATGCGACTATGAATAAAATAGTGGAGATAAGAACAAATGCAAAATTAAAATTTTGTTGTTGTTGACTTCTTCATGAATTTCACGAAGAGTGTTTGCCAGAACCTCTGGGAGAGTACCCTGGGGATATGGTTCGAGGATCTCCCATCTCTCTACCTCTCCCCTATCACCAGTTCACACGAGAGAACATTTGGCTCGCTATATATTTAGAGGGCCCCCATGCCGCGACCCATGCAATAAAGATGCAAGTCTTTTGACCTAAAATGCATTATTCTTAAATATGTCTGACAGCTAAAATGCCGAGAAAGTTTCAAAAATCTCCTGAAATCCATTAAATATTTTTATAAATTTCAAAATATCTTCCTTTGTGAGATTATTTTGACATATTCGATATGGTAATGATCGAAGTTCTGCAATAATATGTTTACTTATTAAAACAAAACGTGAGGGAACAATTCAGTACTTTAAAACGTTTGCGTCCAGTATCTAAAACACAACACCTTGAAGAATATAGCATTGGCATCATAGATACATAAGTATGAAATATTTTAAAATTAAATATGGAACATTAAATGTGGAGACACATTTAATTTAATTATGGAACTGAAACAAGCAGAAATAATAATATAAAATAAAAATATAAAACTATGTAAATAACACAGAATAATAATATGAAACTGAAAATAACAATAATTTTTAGATAGAGATATGTAGATAATTATATGCATAAATGAAAACTCTGATGAGTTTTAACAAGATCAAGACTAACCAATTGAGACTATAAACACCAATTTCGTAATATTTGTCGAACATTTTAAAAACTTTAAGACTTAATATCACAACTTGGAATTCTGTTCAAAATTCAAATACAGAGAGACACCTCTATATTCTCTCTTCCTGAATCTCTTTACAACTGTCATTTCACAAAACACCATTGCAAATATCTGTAAATTTCCGTTTTCAAAATTTGTTAAATTTAAGTGTCTATAGTTTCCATTTCCACATAATGTACAGGGAACTCTATCTGCAAACTGTCATTGTATTTCTGCTATTGCATAGAAATAAATGCCGATTGACTTACCCCTGCCATCTGTATAGTTTGGCTCTGTTTGATTGTTTAGGTGCTAGACAACTTCTCATTGGATGGATAAAATGGCTTGAAGCATGACAGAAAGTAAGCCATCTCTCTATCATGCCTCATACAATATCACTCTCGGAATAAACGCCTCATATAATGTCAAGTATATTTTCCTTATTTATCTTTATGGTCTAAATTACGTATCGAAGATGTACAGACATCCACTCTGGTGCTTCCCCAGATAAGTTTTCCATTTCCGTCAAAATGGTTGACTAACCTTATGTTGACGAGATAATAGCGGACTCCATGTTTTTTCCAGATAAAGAATAGTCCAGAATCTCGCTCAGTACTAAATCTCGGTTCATCATTGTAGATGCCATAATCTTAATCGTGCTGCGTCGAAGAATAATAATTTTGGTCCACAAAAGTCAGCTCTGTCATCTGCCATTTGTTGAGAGGCACACATACCAAGTATGTTACGAAACTGGTGTTGCAAACCCAATAGCGAGAGCATCAGTAATACTTTTAACCATATAAGGCATCTTTAATTTAATGTCATATGTTGAATTTCTGTAGATGTCACAGTACATTGACCTGCGAATTTAACTTCTATATGATGGTACCTGTAGTTTGGGTACCACAGTTGAAGATAACGTAACCATCGAGTCACCTCCGTTTGTAATCGTCCTCCCTCCTCGAGGCTAGCGCCGTTTCTTGATTTCAATGCATAGTGCAAATGATTGCAAAAACAAATTAAATCAACCAGTCGCGAGATTTTCCTATCCAGGAAAACTATTTTAAAAACAAATTTCACAGAATTTCAAACAAATTACTTTCATATTTTCTTAAAAAGGCGCATTATTTTAATCTTTAACAATCATCAGAAGCTTAGCATTCAATTTACCATTCGACAATTTGTATATGATGTCATATTTAAAAATAAAATCTGATGTAGATATCCATAACTTCCTTGTGAGGCCTGTTAAAGGAATTTATTTTTTCTCGCACCTTATTTAAATTTATTTCCTCGAATTATTCAAATTTAATTAACCTTTCTCTCAAAGCCCATTAAAAATTACATCAAAAGTTGCACATCTTGACGTTAAATATTCCGCTCACTTTTTGTCATATGGGAGCAAAACTTCTTCTAATTTTAATTTTTCATAACGAGTATGAAATTTTCCAAATAAAAACATAGAAAGAGGAAAATTGAATTAATTTAGATTCTGTTATTTGTCTAAAACTGAATTGTTTTTTTTTTAAATTTGACATTGTTAAATCATGAATATCTTCGTCACTTAAAACATTTTTATAACTGGAATTATATGACTATGACCAACGATTGCAAAAATAAAGGCAGGGTAATATACATACTTTTGTTTATCCTGGTTGCAATAAAAAGAGAGGTGCGCTACTAGGTTTTATAGCAGTCCCATATAGAAAATTTCAGTGTTTTAAGACGAATTGTTTTTGAGTTATGCTACATACATATCTATATACGTCAAGAAAAAAATTCCTTTTATAGCCACTTTAAAAATCAATTTTGAAACATACATTGGCTTAGTCTGTCCGTACGTACTGACGTCAGGCAAAAATATCATCCAAATGGATTCGAAAACGATCAAAAATGGATATTATTATTGAAATATGATATTATTGTAAATTTTAAAATATAGTAAAAAAGTGTTTGTAACTTTAATTTGTGTATGTTTGTAACTTTAATTTACGTATGTTTGTAACTTTAATTTGTGTATGTTTGTAACTTTACTTTACGTATGTTTGTAACTTTAATTTGTGTATGTTTGTAACTTTAATTTTATTCTGTGCCGGTATATTTGGTTACATCTTCTAGTACTATAACGATTTTCCCTCAGATCAGAAAGACTCGCTTAAACTAATGTAAAAGGATTATTAACTAAAATCACAGGTAAGAATATTAAACGAAAGAGTTGGCCCTCTTGGACAGCCTTTGATATTTCAAGTAGAGATAAGTTCTTTATTCTCTTAAATTTTATTTGCTGACTACTGACCGTGAATAAACCAACAGCAAAAGAATAATGAGACAGATTATTTCTGAGGTCACTGCTAATCCTGCATTAATCTGTGCTGTGATTGAAAGTTCTCTCTCAATTACAATTCAAATTTACAGTTTTTGGCACTAGATTTGATATCTTGTCAATAAAAAAAAACCTGAAAATAGTTTCAATTCGCATTCTGAATCTTCCAGCAGCGTATGAATGAAAGTGTTTTACATCTGGCCGAAATTATAAAATGACTGCATGCTGATAGTGCAACGAGTGTTCATGTCTGGAAGAAATGGCTGTCTGTGTGCTGTTTTCATAGTTTTCTTCTGCGTAATATCCATAGAAGTTAATTTTCATTAGAAAGTCTTCAATGGAAACTTCCACTGCCTAAATAGATAGTCTGTGTGTGCTGTGAAATGATCAATTAAAAGGTAAATTAAGAAAGCCTCAGTATAATACTGAGCTAATACAAATATAAAATATCCAAATGATTAAAAATTCCATATTAAAATCTTGTAATATTTACATTATTACGTTCGGTTAAATTCTGTGTTTAATACAATTTGTTACGGAAAGATGCATTATGAAAGTTTGATATGAGAATTCTGTAAGCACAATTAATGTGTAAAAATGTATGCAATAAAATATAACTGACAAATTTATTGATAAAATTTCACGAAATTTGAGGACAAAATAACATGTTAGTAAAACTAAGTTTGTAACATTACTTTATGTTAATCTAAACAGTTACTATGATTTAGATTTTTATTGTCACTTCTTCCTTCCTTTTCTCTACAAAAATTCGAATCAGATTAAGTGTATTTAAGGTGAGGTTGTTGGACTGTAAAGAAAGCGTGTAGCCTACCTCTCGAGGCCACGTTACTAGGCTTCTCTTATCTCAGATAAGATTGCATTATAGTTGACGACATTTAAATTGTTACTCGATGAGAAGTTTGAGCCCACTTCGCTTTAAATCAATGGTATAGCCTTTGTTTAGTTGAGTTTCACCGCCAGAAGTGATGGCTAATTTGTAAGCATCAGTGGTGCGTTTATGTTCAAGTTCTGATTTAATAAAAAGATTTGTTTTAAGATCTTCCAAAGACTTTGTTGTTAATTTCAGACGCAGCGATAAATATCTACCAGTGTGCTAGGAGATTAGAATTATTAATATTATGAAAAACCTCAAACTTTATAAGTTCTTTTCGTTTGAACCACTTAAATATAACACAAATAAGGTTAAAATATTTTATTCTCTTTATAATCTTTTACACAAATTGATTTAATTTTTTTTTCTCATTTAGTTAAGCGATACTTTTCATACCTATCTAATTTACGAAAGAAGAATTAATGTTCATTAATTAAAATTTTTGAACAAAAAGAACTGCTTAGGAATACGGAAACATGTATACTAAACTAATATTAATTTTTCATAACAAACTTTCATTAAAATTATTTTCAAGCAAATTAAAGCTTGTCCCATAAAACAAATGATAAAAAGTATAATGATTTAATGTGACCCACACAACATCCAAGCCGAAATCTGTTACCATTTTGTGTCTAGAAAAGGACGAGATTATGACCATTTAAACATGTGTAGCCAACAGAAAAGAGAAAAACATTAATAAAGTAAACAATACCATTAGCTTTATGTTTTTTAAAAATTTCAAACATTTTTAGGTCATGGCAAAGTTTAATGGATCTGCTCTTAAAGAAACCAATAATAAAACTCGAAAAGCTTACCATATGGCGCCCAAAGTGTCACATGTTAGAAATCGTTCTTCCCTGTTGCCATCGTTGTCCTCAAATGACTTCACGGAAGAAATTTTATGGCTGACATGTGGCTGAGGGTAAATGGAGAGTTTTGAACTTTCCAAACTTTTACTGGTGGTTTTCTTTGTGCTTTATCGGCTTTATTGCTCATTTAGCTTCTTGAAATGTCTTCTACGATCGCACAGTTGGTCCTTCTTTAATTTTTGAGAATTTGGTTTTGTCTTAAGATTTCACGCAAAACGTGATACAAAGAAATAATTGATTGAAACGAATAACATATGTCGTATTTAAAAGAACTTACTTCTGTTTCAATTGTTCAAATTTTGAAGACGGAGGTACTGCTTTCATCTTAAAACAGCTGTCAAAAAGTATAATCGAAAATAATATTAATTGCTTAAAAACGAATTTTTCACGTATTTTTTTTTAATTTTAGTGTTGTATCAAATATTAATTACGCCCATAATGGTCGATACTTTTATACTAAAAATAAAAAACGTTTCTGTAAAGATTAATTATTCTTTTTTACCCCGAATGAAAACATTTTACTAAAGTAATGAAGCTTAGAAATAATTTAAACTCACAGGTTTCAAAATACATGTTTAAATATATGCATGTAACTGCCTTTTATTGTAAAATAATATTAAATATTCTTTGTTACAGTATTATTAATTTAGCATTCTTCTAAAACAAAACAAATGATTCCTTTGTTTTTATTAAGCAAGAAAAGGTCGTGAAAACAAGCAGAAAGAGTATTATTTTTCTTAAAACATTTATAATGATTCAACATTAACTTTTGACTTCAATTAAGTTCTAAAGAAGACCAGGTAATATTTCTGATTTTAAGCACTGCATAATCAACGTATTCTCATACTAAACAGGCCTAGCAATTGACTACTGGTTCTTATGAGTACTTGTAGTTTATTCCGATTTCTATTATTTGGGTCTGAATGTAAGTGTGTATGGGACTTCCGTCGCGTCCATTTGTAAGAAGCCCCCAATGAAAATATCACTTTCCATATATAGGTATATCTCACAGACTTCAAATAATTAAATTTCTCATTTTAATGAAATCAATTACTCGGCTAAAAAGTTTTGTCACTTATTTAGATTTCCCTTTTCAACATTAGTAAAGGAATGTAAAATCATTACATCTGTATAAGAATTAAGAAAATGTAACATAATATATCTAAAAGCTGCTATAACCACTTTGAAATTCGCATTGAGTTTATTACACCGAATCTGAGGAAAATAGTCATTTACTACCTAATTAAACTGGTGTAACAGACGGCATGAGTGCATTAACACCTTTCAAAGATTCTTTCACTTTTCCCATTCTTCTGCTCAGGAAGAGAGGTAGACCGCCAAAAGTTACTTTCTGTTGCCGACATAATCATGAACTTGTGGTACCGGACAGTGCTTCAAAGAGAGGTCCCTTGCAAAGGAAACAAAAAACAAAAACAAAAAACAAAAACAAAAACAAAAACAAAAAACTGAGACTACAGACAATATTACAAGAGCTCCCAAATCTTCCAGTTCTGTCTCCTTTCCGGGACGTCGGCGGAGCTAGAGGGGGAGGTTGTAACCAATCCTTTAATATAAACTCTGTTGTTAATATAAACTGTTGGACTAACTGTAACAAAAAGGGTGCCCGCTGGTGAGTAGCCAGAGAAGTACTTCAGTAAAAGCCAAGCATTTAACCTGATAGGTTGTATCAGACTCTTGCTCTGTAATTTTCTTAAAGTTAAATGTAATGTTCGTGTGTAATTTAAAACTGTTAATATATAATTGTTACACTATAAAGGCCTCTTCTATGACCCTATCCAAAACGAACCCCTTATAAACTGATGGTTTTCAAATTATTTATGAAATGCTTGTAATTATATGCACTAGTATTTAAGAAATATCTCGTTACGGATAGCTATTTAACAAGGATCATCTGTATATATTTTGATAGAGGACCTTTTTTGTTCTGAAACTCTATCAGAGGTCTGATACCTTCATTTAATCGAAGTTATAATGAGGCAACGTTAATGTATTTACATTTTAAATACAATCTGATGAGTAATGATACTAATAAAGATAAGTAAATTTTCTTCGAAATGTAAATCACTAAAATCTTTCCTTTGGTTGCGTGATTTAAGTTAAAACTCTTTTAATATTACAAGGTATTTCATCAATATTTTTCGCAGATCTTCGTGGTGTAATTAAAAGCATAATCGACGCGTATTCGAAAGGTCCAGGGTTTGAATTCCGGTGAGGGCACTGCTCATTTTTCACATCTCCTGCTTCAGAAGAAACCTAATGTCTCTACAATATACTATAGTTTTAAATGTTAGCCTGCAAAAATGTAAGATTTTAAGAGAAAAACTCTGTGTTATATTTTATATAAAGAGCTATAGGGTAACACATTTTGTAACTCAAAAGTAAAAGCTACAAAAGTTACATTAAATCCGTTTCCATTAATGCCTTTCGTTTTGATTTAATGTGAAATGAAACGCTTATCTTAAACATATTATTGGAGATGTAATATTTGATTTGTTCGAGAACAATGTAAAGTTACGTTCACTTTAGCAAAAGAAAATCTATCCATGTGAAAGAAAGTACACGAACTAGACTTGTATCGTAATTAAAGCTTGGTTCCCAGAAGAGAAAGTATCTTACTCAGTTGAAAATTAGTTCCTGAAAGGTACACTGCCACCGATTTCCTAAATCCTTCTCAATAGAAATAACAATCATTGAATCTCTTTGTTTATTGGTGATTCAGCCTCCACCATTGCCTGTCCATCGACTCTGTTTCGAAACAAGAATCCAACCAACTACAGATAGGAGAAGAGATTAACAGATGGGTGGAGAATCTCAGATTTATTTGTTTTTGTAGACAATGGTTCTTTTTTATCGTCCCATTGCTCGCGAAGCCAAATTGACCGTGGCTCGAATGCTTTCATTGGGGAACAATTTGTAATAAAAGTCTGCGAAGGAAGAACTGCAGTAATTATTCTTTAGAATTAGGTTCAGGGGCTGTAAATAAAACAGGTGAGTGTCTGATTTTGGTTACCTATTGTTCCTTGTGCAGAAATAAAGTAAGATAAAACGTAGGGATGTAGATTTAATGGATGGCATAAAGCGTGTAATATAAAGAATGCAAAATGAATACATTAGTGCTTTGTAATCGAAGGGAAATGAAATAAAAGTGAATGAAGAGCCAGAATAGGACCTTATAAGAAAAAACTAGGGATCAAAAGTGCAAAATGCAAACAACAAATATTTAAATTCTAGATTTGCATAAGTCTCCTATATTTCTTCAATTCAGATTTAAATTTTTACTGTTAAATTTGGCTGTTTATCTGAACAACTATCTTCTATCCAGAGTCTAGTTTTCATGACAATGTCTTGCTTTAGGCAGATTTTAGCTTAGCTTCAAATACATAAATATCTTGAAATATAGCAAAATAGGACATAAATTTGAAAATAAATTTTAAAAAGAAAATATATTCTTTTTATGTACATTTATATATAGCGGTTAACTCATCTATGCGATATATTGCAAAACTCGTGTTTGTTGTTGCTCTTACGAGTCTCACTTATCTGAGAAATGTCAGCACAATCCCACGACATTCATCGTGGTAAGGAGTCATATGTGCCTGTTTTTGGCAAGAGCCTTGAGCACTATATAGGTGACAACCCGATTTTAGCTCAATTCTGCCTCCCAATGTTGAGAGCGAGCCCCGCCCCGGGTGGACGAGTCTGAGGGTCTCCTACCCCCTTCTTCTCCTACCATCAACCTCTCTTTAAGACTTTAGGCTTGCCGCATTTTTAGAGTGTCTTCATGCCGCACAGACGCTATACATGCATGCCTTCTCGGATTCTAACCCAACCCTTCAGTACGGCAGTCACCGTCATTAGCCACTATCTCGGTTGGGCGGCAAAACTCGTGTTTAATACCACCAAGGAATCCGTTCAATCTTTTTTCATAATGAAGAAGCTTTTAAATTTTTAGGACTATAATGACTACTTAAATACTTAAACCGCTAGCAGATACTGAGCCATTTATTCTAAATAGCAGTGACATAGAGAACTTTCACTTAAGACACATAAAAAGTGACTACAAATGAACTAAATAAACTTCTCGTTTTGGGAGTTATAAATTGTATCTGAAGCAAATGAAATTTAGGCCAATTACCCTATGGGAAGCTATTTCTTGTGAGTAAATCATCAATTGCTGATATAAAAGTTAAAGTAATACTTAATGATAATATGAATGAAGAGTAATAATAGATGGATACTCAGGATTTAAAACACAGTGTTTCAATATGTGACACTGTTAAACACAGTGCTTTAAAACACATTGTTCAGAAGCCTGTTTCAAAGCTTTTTTGTACATTGTCTCTTCTAATTAGTTCCGCGTTTTCTGCCCTGATATTTTTGAATTTTGTATTTAGGCATTAACTGCATGCCATTGCAATTTTAAATTACCTTATGTAAAGCTCGATTTGCATCAATTGACCTTAATTCATGGCATTGCAAATAGATGATCACCTGAGGGAGTAATCTGGGAATTCAACTGGTAGATATTTAACTTAGATTTTAGAAGTTCCACTGTATTAAAAGCATACAATTTGGTATAACGTGTGTTCAGTTCTTCTGGCATGATCTGGAGTTTGTCATGATTATTGTAATGTTTTGTAATCTGTATAATTATTGTCTGAAGAGTTTTTGCAAGAAAGTAAATGTTTGTTTAAACTGTGTCTAAGCAACAAAATGTCTCATGCATATTATCACTGGATTGAACGTTAACCCTTCAATGTATTTTAGTCGTTTTACTGCTCTTCGGTGAAGCAACACACTTCGAAACATCTCCTACTTACACCTAACCAGCGTTGGGGAACTCTGTGTTATCAACTAAACTTTGGGAAACTATACTGAATAGACGTTGAGAAACTATGCATTATCGATATATACAGGGTGATTATAATTAAAGTTTAAGTTTCAAAACGCTATAAAAAAAGAACCACTCATGAAAATGAGGTCAAATTTGAAAGGAATGTTATTGAAGAAGGCGGAAAGCGTATGGCAGAAGAAAAAATTTAGTTTCAAAAGTTAGCAACAGATGGCGCTGCAAGCGGAAGAAGACGTAAATTAAAATGTTAGTTAAATTTCAGTGTTATAAAGCCGTCAGGTACCAGGCTGTTCCTCATTTTGCGTCTCAGACGTTCGCCATGGGTGTTTCACTGCAGGACCGCGCTCTGCTGGTAAAGCTGTATTACAAGAATGATGATTGTGCAAGAGTAGCTCTGCAAAAATTCAGGACACTGAAGGGTATAAAAGAAGGCATTGGTCCAATGAGTGTCGTATGTCTAAAGAAAATGATGCAAAAATTCGAAGCGACAGGTTCGTTTGATGTGCAATCTGGTAGAAGGAGAAAACGAGTGCATTCGACGGTAGTTGAAGAAGTGGCCCCAGCATTACAGGAGGGGTCGGCCGGTGGTGTGCAACCGTGCAGTGCACGAGGAATTGCCCGAACATTGGACAGGCCTACGAGCACGGTGCTGAAAATTGTACGAAACATCCTGCAATGCTATCCGTACAAAATTGGCTATGTGCAGGATTTGCTTCCGTCTGACCTGACAGCTAGGGAGACGTTTGCGTTAGAATTCCTGGCTCGCATGGAAATGGATAATGAATGGCCGTGGAAAATTTTGTGGATAGATGAAGCCCATTTCTATCTGACAGGATACGTGAATACCCAGAATTGTCGAATACGGGCAACAGAAAATCCATTGGCAAAGCACCCCGTACCACTTCATCCTGAAAAGGTCACTGTATGGTGTGGCTTTACGGCATCCTTCATCCTACAACCATATTTTTTCGAGCAGACGGGTGCTTCCGATCCTGTTATCGCAACCGTCACTGGTCAGAGGTATGCGTCTCTTTTGCGCAACCACGTGATTCCAGCTCTGCAACAGCATGGATGTGTGGATGAAATCATTTTTATGCAAGATGGCGCTCCTCCGCACATTGCACATCACGTGAAGCAGCTGCTGAGGCGCCATTTCGGAAATGCTCGAATTATCAGCCGTCATTTCCCTACAGCCTGGCCGTCCCGATCGCCTGATCTTACTCCGTGTGATTTCTGGCTGTGGGGATATCTGAAGGATGTTGTGTTCCGTGCTCCAATTGCAAATTAGCGGAATTAAAGGCACGCATTTCACAACACATTCTGAACATCACCCCAGAGACACTGCGATCCGTTGTGGAACATGCTGTTTGTCGCTTTCAACTTGTTGCACACAATGGTGGACACCATATTGAACATGTTTTGCGCCAGTCTCGTGACAGTTCCGAACTTCTTTGATGAATGGTTCTTATGCGGTACGTCGCCGCAAAACTCATGAAACCGATTTGTCCCTTTCGATGTGATATGTACAGTCATGCAAATAAAATTATTCAACAATTCTAATTTGTCAATACGTTTTAATGTGTAACTTCCACCTTAGCCGTTGTTTTACGAATCATTTCTCGTCGTGATTCGGCCGCTTACAGCGCCATCTGTGGCTAACTTTCAAAACTAAATTTTTTCTTCTGCCATACGCTTTCCGCCTTCTTCAATTTCACATCATTTTCATCAGTGGTTCTTTTTTTATAGCGTTTTTAAACTTAAACTTTAATTATAATCACCCTGTACATAATTCAATTAATCAGCCTAAATATTTCCAAGATCGTTTTTAGCTTTCATACTCAAGATTTTACTTACTTAAGATTTTACTTAGTTCTTTAATGAGCCGTGACATGAAAATTACACGAATTAGAACAAAAATCATAAGACTAATTGTTAGGGCGAAAGACTTTATAATAGAATAAACATATATGCTAACAAATCATCTAGCTTTCTAGCATGATCGATGATCGATTTCAGTGTTTTTTCTGTCAAAGATGGGCTTTTTTTCGATGAATGTTTTCCTACTTGCTTCCGCAGTACGTATACTAAATTTGGAACAATACAGAGAAGATTAGCGTGTCCCCTGCGCAAGAATGATACGCAAGAGAGGCAGACAGAAAGAATCCTCTTTTTCTGGAGCTTTTTTATTTTTTTAAATAATTTTTATATGTTTATAAGTTATTGATATATATTTAAACGGCGAGAACAGATGAAACCAACAGAAAGGGTAAAAAATAAACTGCTACTTATTAACAAAATAAAACATACTTTAACAATACAGGGTGATTATAATTAAAGTTGCGATTTCAAAACACTGTAACTTCAAAACTACTTATCAGAATGACTTGATATTTTACTAGAACAATCGTGAGGCACTGGAATTTTGTTTGGAGAGATAAAAAATAGTTTCCAAAATATGCCGATAGATGGCATTGTCAGGGTTCACACTGCTGTTGGTATGCAAATTACTAAGATGTAACATGCACACGACAAACATGGCTAAGATAAAAATGCAGAGCACTAATGACACACATAGCATTTGGCCTGAGTGCTTCATCACGATTCTGATGAAGAAGGATCTTGCTCTTCTCGTGAAGCTTCCCTATCAGAATAGTGACTGTGAGTTAACAGCTTTCAGGAAGTTCCGGACATTAAAAGGCATAAAATCAACCCCAATGATCACGTATGAGATGCGGAAAATGATAGATGAATTCGAAGAGACCAGTTCATTTGACGTGAAACGAGGTAGCGGACGAAAACCAGTTTCGGCGGCGGTAATGTAAAATGTGCCCACTAAGAACAGACAGTGATTCAGACATTAGCAGTGCACGGGGAATTAACCGGATGTTGGCTATGCCTATCAGCACGGTGCCTACAGTCCTATAGAACATCTTGCTCTGTTAGCCGTATAAGATAACTCACGTGCAGCCTTTGCTATCTGCTGACTTGGCAACACGTGAATCATTTGCACTACAATTTCTTGCCCGGATGGAATTGGATAATGAATAACCTTGGAACATCATGTGATCTAACGAAGCACATTTCTATTTGCGAAATTCTCTAAATACCCAAAATTGCAGGACATTTTACGACCGAGAATCCGTTCCCGCTGCACCCATTATCTCTTCACTCTGAAACGTTCGCTGTTATGATGCGGAATACTGCATTTTGTTTTCGTTTGCGTCGGTCCTTTCTTCTTCGAGGAGATCACACCTGCGGGTCCAATTATCTGCGCCGTCACTGGCAAGTGGTATGAAACGCTTTAACATAATCATGCTTTACGGCACTTCAGCAACGTCAATGTGTGGATCGCACAATATACATGCAAAAGGGCGCTCCTCCATACATTGCTGCTTGTGAAGCAGTTGCTGATCACTCATTTCGGAGATGATAGAGTCATAAGCCGCCATCTTCTAACAGCGTGGCCGTCTATCTCTCCGGACTTAAACTCGTGTGACCTTTGGCTTTGGGGATATCTGAAGAATGTTTTTTTACAGAGGGCGTATTGCGAATCTGGCCGATTTGAAGGCAAGTTTCACGCATCATATTCATAGCATCAGCACAGGTATCCTCCGATCTGTTGTGGAGCATGCAGTTTTGAGCTTCCAGTTATCAACGGAACAAGGAGGAGAGCATATCGAACAACTTATGCATTAGTCATCCGTAAGGTGTTTGTTTCGTGAAGCTTCTCTTCTCAGTATCACTGTTATCTCTGTAAATACGCATTCTTGTCTTTGCGCTAGTAAAATTGTCGTAAATCTCTTTAGAGTCTATTGTTTCCTTTCGGCTATACATCCACAACAGCAATATGAACACTAAATGCTCCACCTATCGAACAATTTTGGAACTATTTGTTTTTCCATTACGAAACAAAATTCCGTTATCTCAGGACTATTGTGGTAAAATATCAAGTCATTCTGACCTGTAGTTTTAAAGTTAGATATATTTGGAACCGCAACTTTAGTTATAATCACTCTGTATATAACAAACCTGAAATACTATTTAAAAGTAAAATAACAAGATCATTAATTTCCTCTATAACACAATGTATTTTTTTAACAAATTGTTAATTTAATATTATTAGATATGTGGCGTAAATATTTTTGGGTATTGTATATATTTTAAGGTAATCGGCTGCGTAATAGTAATCTAAAAAACTTTAATCTTTAGAAAGAAATTTAATAGTAATATTTACTCGTATTTAATATTATAGGTATCGCAGTATATTTTAAAAAACACAATATGTAAAATAATAAATGAATTTAAAAATATTAAGCACAATTGTATTAAAACAAAATAATAACAGCAGCAATTTTTTAAATTAAAGAGTTTTCATGGTATTGTTCCTTTACTGGAGCTTAAGTTCGTGATAAAATTTAATCCTGTTAAAAACAAGTCACATTAATAAATTTGTTAGAGCGGATTGCAAAGACGAGTATGATAGTATAGACTGGCTCTTTTTAACTATTAAAATATACGTGATAGTTTAAAAATATTGAACATATTGCAGTGTTTGGGTTTACTAAAAATAATCTGATATTTTCTGCATCATATTACAATGTGTGTTGACATTTTTTAGCAAATTAAATTACTTCTATGAAATACTATAACTTTGAAACGTGCAAGATTAATAACTTTCTCAATAAAAATTTAAACACATCGTACTTCAAAAATGTTTATTTGTCTATTAGAATTTGCTTGTGTGCATAACTATTTATAGTTACAAAAATATTAATCAAGCATGTGAATACATGCGTATGGTTTAATATTTTCAACAGCTGTATGCAAGAGGAATAAAGATAATTCGTAAATTTTTAAGTTCGTATTCAGGATCGATTTCAATAGGGAAAAAAATCTGAAAGCTTTCAGATTTTATACTGCGCTCAAGGTGGCTTTTTTAAATGCTTTTTGTGTTACCTTTATTTGATAAATATCATGTTCTTTGCACTTAAATCACATAAAATAAAATTCAACGGCAATATCTCAAAATATTTAAAAACAGCGTTATCTTTAGAATTTTCGATAAACAGTCTTACGCGTTGGAGATTTTTTTTTTTTTTTTGTGTATATTGTTGCTTTGCTCGCTTTGAAATCTTTGAGTTTATTAATCATAAAATTGTTAAAGATTTACAAAGTAAGAAATCGATAATAAAACAAATTTGAAATTCAAAATTCGGGCTACCAGCTGCCTATTATAAGGTGGAGGATTATGTTATTCAAAATTTGATGGTTCTAGCTACTGTTGTTTTTTCACAGTGCGAGAAACATACATACATTCATGCAGAATTCGCTATTTAATTTCTTAAATATAAATATTAAATATAATAGTTTTGTATTAATGCGATAATATTTCGTGGCAACAATAGTGATTCGCCGCTTATACAGAAAAGCCACAAAATGCCACTAATAGCCCTTCAATGCTATCGCGCCTTTGGGCTAGAAACATTTCGAGTAGCAATGAAATGATTACTTGTATTACCACTAATACTAAATGAAATTAACTTTTCAATACGGTTTATTAACATTAATATTGAAAATGAGTCTCATCCTGTATATTTGCCATTTTGGCATATATGCTATAATAGCAGCGAAACATATTTTACAGTACAATTGTGCAATGTCGGCGTACGAAGGAGTCATTCCTACATGCGCATGGTTTTTTTTTTTACTTTTATTTTACTTTAACACAAGATCAAGAATGCCATTCATGGCATTCAGTTCCCAGTAATGGCACTCAATCGTAGGATTAATACAAAAAGTTCATACTATCATATGACTGCCGTCTATAAGTTAGAATCTGGAAGTATAAACTAAACATGAGAAGTTGAAGCTAATGTTAAAAATATGGGTTGCACGACATCTATTCACAAGCGCACCCACTGATGCGATTAACGTGTAGGCAGCATAGCGTCAGTTAGATAGTATTGATAAGATAAAAGCTTCATACTGTTATTCCAACTCGCCGTTGTCTGTAATGGAATACATAATTTGCTTGCGAATGGTTAATAGAAGTCTGTCGATGAAAATCTGGATACCCGATGACAAATTATTATTGAAGTTTTGATTGCATTTTAAATTATTTTATACTGACATATTAGGAATTAAAATAAATGCAGTATGAAATAATCATAAATCAGACTAATAAAAGCAATTGCAATCCAAGGTAACCATAAATTGTAATAAATGAAAACGATCATTCTAATAACCGAGTACTTAAAATATATTGTTTAGAATCATATAGTAAGAATTAAGTATGAAAATATTAACTTTCCTCATGAAATCATTAAGTCCTCATGAAAATTACATAGTCAATACATTGTAAATTATGTTCCAACATGAAATACATGTTCCAACATGAATGTTGTATACATTATCCAATTTAGATATAATATTAAAAATGAAATCTAAATGTACGTTATAAAGAAATGTCGGTATTTGCTTTGAAATTTTGCTATCTTAAAAAATTGGATGTCTGCAAACATATTATTTCGGATAAATAAAAATACAGATATTAATGCTTTACTAGAATGAAATTTTAATACAGAGTTTTAATATAAAATGAAAGCTAAAACACTTACAGTAAAAGTCGTGTGTACTTAGCTGTGGCTCTGTAAAGAATTCGACCAGAATTGCAAACCATATTACGTTTAGAAAGCATTATCACTCAATTTGACTGCAAACATGCAGCTTTAATCCAAAAATTAAATTCCCAAAGGTGCGCTGTAAAATATAAAAATTTAAACTAGGCATTATGGCAGATAAATATTTTATTCCGCTTAGAATGGCAACTGCAGTCAGGCCGCATCGAATATAAATAAAATGATTTTTGAGTCCCGTTGCTATAAACTAAATTAAAAGGAGCGTGGGAATCTGAGAAAAGATAATTTTATAATCTAAACTATGTCACATAAACTTTTGTCGGTATTTGCTTTTCTACCAGACACCAATTAAAGTTAAGGGGGAAAACTAGTGCCTATGGGATTTTGAATGTTTCGTCTGATATGTTACAGGTTTATTTGTTAGAAATCCGGGGAAAGATATTTTTGTAATATAAACCATGCCACTTAAAATTTTGCCGATATTTGCTTTCCTACAAGAACCAATTAAAACTAAGGGGAAGAAACTACTGCCTATGTAATTCTGAATGTTTCGTCTGATATGTTGCAGGTTTATTTGTCAGGAAACTATGAAAAAATATTTTTTTAATATAATCTAAGTCACAGAAAATTTTGTCGACATTTGCCTTCCTACAAGAAACCAGTTAAATATAAGTTAAGGGGAAATAATTATGGAACTTTGAATGCTTCGTCTAATATGTTACAGCTTTATTTGTAAGCGATCAAGTCATAAGACTGGGCTTTGTGTGATAAAGTCTACGTTACAGTAAACAGAACGCTAATTAAGAATATGTACAGAGGCAATAATTACCAAAATTATAGACAGCTTTGAAATTTTGCTGTCTTAAAAAATTGGATGTCTACAGAAATATTAGTTCGGATAAATAAAAATACAGATATCAATGCTTTACTGTAATGAAATTTTAATACAGAGTATTAATATAAAATGAAAGCTGAAACACTTACAGTAAAATTCGTGTATACTTACCTGTGGCTCTGTAAAGAATTCGACCAGAATTGCAAACCATATTACGTTTAGAAAGCAATATTCTGAGGACAAATCAGATGGTATCAGCCGCATTACTGTATATTTCAATTTATGCGATATCAGTTTTTTTTAATATACACAACAAGGAGTTTTCCAGCATACCTGAAATGGGAATAAAGACTGTGAAATTTTTTTTTTTATTTAAATTCAGCGATATCTGTATTATAAATGTTGAAAAGAATGACGGTATCGGAAGAATAATTAACTGCGCATCTTCGAAAATAAACAAGATTTGTACAGAACGTAAATATGGTTTTCTTACATCAAAATTATAAGTACATTAGGTTATTCAGAGGATTTATATGGTAATTCAAGAATATCCTGCAAAAATGCAAGTACCGGTAGAGGATACATGAATAAATAAATTTTGCAATGGAATTAAATATACTGACTTCTATATCAGTGAGACTTCTCTGTCACTAAACTATAGCTAATATGTAAAATATTAGTTTTTAACTAGATGAATATTACAAAATAAAATTTCTGACGTTTATCTATAAATGTTATTTTATAATATTCTTAGGCAATGTGAGCATTAGTTTCAAATTTTAAAGTACCGCAGATATAAAATACACTATTATGAATTTTAACTTAACTTAGTTTAAATTTTAATCTTTAAAATAAAAATTTTAAAAAATACGCACTGTTTGATGCATTCTGGCACGAAATAACCGTTCCAAAGAATTAAAAATGAAAAACAGGCACTTATGCAATGAATAATTTGCATAAATACTTAAATAAAATTTCTTTATTTAATAATGAATTGATATTAACAGCTTAAATAAAATAGTGTAAATAAAATCATTGACAAATGAGAGACTTGATCTTCAATCAAATGTTAATTGTTTAAACCAGTAAATAATTAGCTGGGAAAATAATCTGCAATTACTTTGAGCATTGTTTTTTTTTTACCGCAAAAGCGTAAATAGAACAAAGCAAAACTTTCTAACATGCTTGGCGCAAAGTTTGGCGATATTTTATTCCATGTGATTCCGTTGTTATTTTTCTTAGTGCTTTTCCTCTTTGATCGTTTCCAGTGAAGCAAAGAATAGGGGTTATATATAAATTGTTTTAGTGAATTTTAAATGAACAGTTTAAGAGATAATAAATTTCTGTATTTATTTGTATTTAGTCACTGCAAGCTATTCCTTGTTTGCTACTTATTTATGGTATATTATAGTCAACACAACTATAGTATCATTTGTTTAAATTTAAAGAGAAAATAAGCTTTTTAATAGTTATTCTTAATTTTACTGTACACATATGTTATTATTTGTAAATTTGTGAGTATATAATGTGTATTTTCTTTCCGTTATATTATTCCAATGAAACCACTCAGAGTACTTCCGTCAAATTTACCATTTCAATCAAATAGTGTTACTGTGTGTTATTAGAATAAATACCTATTTGTTATTATTAAAACTTTTTACAATCATTATCATCATCATCATCTTTAAAACTTAAATGTACTTTGTGTGCAATAGGCAGATTTGAAATACTGATGTAATATTATTATGTTCTTTATAATAAATCGAGATTTTTTTATTAATTATTTTAATTATTTTTTCAACATTTGCCAATGAATTACCTGGTTCGGATGAATCCAACTATTCTTTATAATAGACTTACTAGACTCCCAAATGATTTTAACAGAGTACTTAATCCAAAGACTCAGAAGGGCTTCATTCAATGCGTCCAGGAGAATTCTCAATATAATGCCATTAACGACAAGGCCTATGAAGTGTTAACTCATATTGGAGTTCATAAACCATTGGAGTTTATGGTTTTCGATGTCAGATTGGACTTGATTTTGAATGTGAGGAAAAACGATCTATGCACAACTGATCTTCGTGTAATCGGTTTGGAAACCATTAATACTTGCTATCCTCCTTGTGAGTGGCTTCATATTTACACTCATTGTTTTTCTTTTGGATTTCACCCAGGGCGCTAGTGCTGGCGTCTTCTGGATCTGTGTTCCTTTTACCTACGTGTTGGCTCTCATTACAACCTATTTTAACGGTGAAGTCAAGGCCATCCATTTAGCCCTTCAACAGCTTTCTGCCAGTCTTTGTCCTTCTGATAAGGTTGCAATTTTATCGGACACAAGTCCTTCTTTTCAGGCCTTAGCAAGTAACCTAGTAAAACCAAGTGCTCGTGTAGGGAACTGTACGGAGCTGTTCAGTAGAATTCAGACAAAGGTTGCTTTCCAGTAGGTGCCATCACATTGCGGTCAATAGGGAAGCACGAGATGGTGGATCTTTTGGGGAAAAAAAAGATTATTCTCCAAAGTTCTTCCAGAGACCTATATCTTCACTATGGTAAACTTGAAATTAATATGATTTATAAAAATTCCTTTCGTAATGCTGCTGTTAGTAGCACTAACAGCAGCATTACGAAAGGATCCATAGGTCATGGAGGGTGCTATTAAAAACCGACTGTGTCTCGCACTGTCCTCGTGCTACTGCTGTAGCTGAGTTTAGAATATTGACTGGACATGACTGCATTGCTGCTCATTTGTTTCATTTTAATCTGACTGCTTCACTTTTATATGCTTTGTGTGATTCTGGATATGTCATGGACGCTGCTCATCTGGGCGTGTGCTCTGCACTTAAGAGTTTAGATTTGTGTTGTAAAGAAGTATTGGAGAGCTTGTTGCCTAATGACCTGATAGCCAATGGCCAGGTATTTGATAAATAAATAAATTATTTTTTCAACATAAATTTAAATAAAAATTTAAACAAAATTAAATCAAAGGAAAACATTTGAGCAAAAGGCCATCGATTGCCCACTTGTTATTTACCATATTTATGGAGATTTCCAAATAAGGAACATGGTTGTTATATGCTATTTTTATGACAGGTTGTCTTTTATGATAGGCTGTCTTATAAGTTCTAGTATTATATTATGAGAATTTGATTCTATCTGTTCTATTAATACACGAGCTGTAAGTAAAACAAGTCTGCATGTTATGCTGTTATACCTCTACATACAAAGTTCATAAACTAGGCTAATTATCGCATTGAATTAAGGGAAGGTATGCACCAATTTTTCCCCAATTTAGAAAGCAGGTTATTTTTCGACTTTATATAGCAATAGCTAGATTCCAGGATCCATTATTTAAAAGCAAGGAGCCAAATGCAAACGAAGGAATAAAGCTGTAGGCCATGATGTTGCTGCGTCAAAATTTTTATATCATTTCAATAGTTTTTCTGCACCACACATTCGGGTAGACCCAGAGGTGCCCATCAAATTACGACACCATATATTTTTGCATATCGTTCTCACCTTATAAGGTACTTTTTCCTACCTTACTGAGTGCCTTCGTGGTGTAATTAGATGCAAGTCCGACTAGCCATCAAAACTTTCAAAATTAGAGTATTGGGGAGCGCATTGCACAATTTTTATGTCTTCCGCTTTAGTAAATTTAATAGACTCTATAAGTGGCGCCCAAATTAAAAGGTTCTAATGCTAAGGTTGATGCTAATTTGTCATCACCAGAATTTTGAGACTCGGTTCCCTCATCCCTTATTACCACGTGTCTCCGTGGTAATGAGGTTAGCTGCTGTAATCCCGTACAGCTAGCTATAGATTCTGGCGTTAATTTTTATGTGTCCTGATTCGACAAATTTAACAGAATCTACACCTTTTCCAGAAGTGCTTCTGCTCTTAATCTCTAATCTAATTAGGTTGTTTTTAAATATTTATAAACGACCTTTTAGTTAGGTACAAGGGAGCACTATTTTTCATATAACCTCAAGATCTGGGCTAAATGTAAACTTTTCCAATGAAATTCAAAAGCATTATCCTCATGATGTCCTAACATTGAATTTTGTTCTTGAACTGAGCTAGAAGTCACTTGCAATATTTAAGCCAACTTGTAGAAAATACGGAAGTCAGATGCCATACTCACGATTTCCGAAGAGGGCATTAATATTTGCAATTATTTGCCTCGTGGATTTCTTAAAGTATTACCAAACCGAATATTCTTTCCAGAGATTTGTGGAAGAAAACAGCTAAAGACCCTTGTGTCTGTCTCCCGGGTATTCTCTGTCAAAATTAAGATGTAGTTTTTTGTTTCGCATTAGTTGTTGAATCGTTTACCCCTTCTACTTCAAGTTTTTCTTTTATTTTGAAAACGTTATAAATAAAAGTAGGCAATATTTCGAAATTCCCGCCGATTTTGGAGATATTTTCGAATGTTCTAGGAATGCGGTCTTATGATTCTCAGGAATTTCATAAAAAAATTCTAGTAATTATTTTTCTTCATTATGCTTCATCACGGTGAAACTGTAGAACGCCAACCAAACCCGATATTCCCGAAATTCAGTTCACAATCGAATTTAGAATCTGGTTCAGCAATAATTTCAGAATATATATTCCTTTAGCAATGGCTGAAATAACGTTTTTCTCCTTGGTGCTGCGATAAATCTTTGTTCTTGTTTTCTTCCATTCTGTCTGTTTATAAGTGAGTTTAACATCAAACAACATGAAGTAATAACACGAGTACCGAGAAAGGTAAGAAAATGATATGTATAACCGTTATTAAAACAACAAATTGCTTTGCTTTTTGGCTCAAATGTTGTTAATCTTCTTAATCATTTTTGTTCCAAATAGAACTAAAATTATTGAAAGATACAGATTAATCAAACAAATATTGCATATACTTCATGCAAAATTAGATTCTCTATTGCTGATAATCTTAAATGGTTGCCTTAAGTGTGATATATAAGATATTTCGTACAGATGTGCTTACAATTAAGACTAATTTAAAATTTGTCAAGTTTTAATCAAATTGCAAAATTGGGATTTAAAAACAAGAAAAACTTACAATAACTGAAACAATAATAGCTAAATTATATACCTTCATTGCGTCACGTAAGAATCCTGGAAACAAATGAAAGGATAAAGAGATGCCTACAATCTGACTGTGACCGTATTGAACATTATCTCAGTCTGATCCTAAAACCATCATTTTCCTGAAAAAAATTATCTATCCACTTCGATTCGCAAATTACTCTCCCTTATCTATCCTTAATTACGGAAGGATATAACACTTTATCGCTATTCCAAAGTTTTCTGTTGGTCACTTAAGCTGAGTTCCAGAGCGAGATGATAAAATTTTTTATTTGGATTGATACTTATCTGTAATTAGCAATGAATGTCTCCTAATTGTATGAAAAGAGTTTGTCTTAATTAGGGAAAAAATGGCTTTAGTTGTATTCTAAGAAATTAGCACTAATTGATCTGGAGTGCATAGGTTTCGTTGAGATAATTGTGCGAGCTTTGATTTATACTTAGAACCTTCTGGATAAAAATATAGTTACTGGAATACGCATCTAATATAAATTGAAAACATAATGTACAGAAATTTCTTTGTCATCTGTTATTACGATATATATTCTTTATGCATCTTAGAAGTAAATGATTTAATTAATAAAAGAAAGACATATGTCAAACACATATTATTTTACACGTTTTTTATAGTGACCTATTCAACTCTCCAGAGTTCATATGAAAATTATATTCTCAAAAACCTGAGCAATTTTAATAAATTCCTAAAAATTTTAAACATTGCTAAATTAAGTTTTAAAAAATCTATCATACCTTTTTACTAATCTTTGGTTAAATGCTTGAAGGTATTAATGAATGTTGCTTTTGCATAAAGGTAAATTGTTGAAAGAATTGGGTTCCGAAGTAATTAAATTTAGTTGGATACCTCAGTTCTAGAATAAATAAAACGAAATAAAATAAAGTGGCATAATAGTATATCAGTTTTGTTTACTTTGCGATGAAGATAAATTCGAATTACTTGAAGCACAAAATAGCACTACAAGAAGTCAGCTTCGGGATATCAAAAGGAAACTGAATTAAATACGGAAGTTTTATATTTTCAGATTGTTACGTATTAATGAGATAATTCTGGGTTTATATTTTTGCGAGTGTTAACGTAAGCTACTGAAAACTGTGTGGAACTGTTATATCCCATTATATTAAAAACGCATATTTTTTTTTTTTTTTTTTTTCTTTTGAAGAAACACAATAAATTCCCTTTTTTTTTTCTTTTAAAGAAACACAATAAATTCCCCATGACCACATAGTATTACATAGGGCTTACAGAAGTAAGTATGAAACACAATATAAAATAATCAAAAGAAAAAAACTGAAATGAAATTAAGGATGATTACAAAGTTTTACAATGAATTGACGAAAAGTGTTAAAAGCACTTCTCTCGGAAACGCATATTGTACTCCAAGTCTTAAAGCAAAATATTTTAGTTAGTAATATGTATATGTCTTCCTCAAATTTAAATTTACTTTGAATTCATATTACTGATATTTACAATATTTTGAAATTGTGGCAGCATTTTTAACCTCTTTCCATCAACTGTCATGCAAATAATCACATATTAAAGAATTATTTTTAGGTACGAGTACAACGAAATTAAGTTAAAAATTCCTTTCATGTCATAAATAATTTCAAATTGATTCATTTCTAATTTTATTATTGTAATTATTAATTAATTAATTGAAGCAGCAATTGATACAAAATTCAGAAATTAAATATTTATTTCTGGATCTCAATGAATATTGCACTGTCAGAACTAGACAATAAAACTATATGGGAGAATACAAAAAGTATCGGAGGTGATTTATAAAGAAACAAATACCATTGGACAATGAACTAGAAGGAATCTAAATTTTACTGAAATGTTTTCTTATACGTTTCAGTCCTTTTTACTCTCATTTGCATTTCAAAGTAAGAAATACCTATAAATTTACATATAAATTGTTTTTATGTTTATCTTTTTATTTCCTTTTGAACTTTTTCCACTCCCATTACTGTAGAAATTTAACTACAACCAAAACGGTAAATAAGTTTACAGAAGAAATTTCTTAAATAAAAAACATTTTGTGGTTAAATAATAGGATTTCTGTTTAAGAATTCCTGAAGAAAAGAATATGTGACAGATATATATTTTTTTTTGTTTATAATTACCATCATTTTATATATAAATATATATTTATCATCACTTTGAAAATAATTGCATTTAAACAAAATTGTTTTCTGAAAACATTTAAAACTTTCGTGCCCAATTCTTATAATAAATTAATGTACTCTTGATTACGGTATAAATTTATGTGCGCAATTTTAATTAAACACGCATAACTATTTCCCTTGTTATTACAGTTATAATTACTAAAATAAGCAGTCATATCCAAATGTACCGCGAAGAATTTGTTAATAATTATTGACGAGTTAATAGATATCCTTGCTTATCAGTAACTATTAATAAATCAAATTGATAGATCTTAATTAAAAAATCAGATTAATTAAATACCTAGTTGGCAGTTATAATTACGCAGTTTATGTAATCGCTTTAAGTGAGCATTTCAAAGCTCGTTTCTTTAATTAATTAGAGATTTTATTTTGATTAACGATTGATCGATTCTTCTTAGTTTTTATTAACTGAAATTGATATTTTATAGTTATATAATAGTTATATTATTTATAGTTTATTTATATTTATGTTATTTATAGTTATTTATAGCTGTATTTATAGTTTAAAATTATAGTTATTTATAGTTTGCAGTTTATAATTTTAGAAAAGTCCAGAATATAAAAACAGATTAAAATGTTTCTGTATATTTTTCATGAAATTACTAGCACTAATTTTTTTTTCTTTTTGTTAGAATTCTTTTAAAAACAACATTTATTTATAGATATCAATGGTTAAAAGTCTTTAAACTTTAAAAGCTTAAGTATGCGTATCCACATCTTGTTTATGTATGTGTAAGGGAATAAATCAGAAAATATAATCATATTTTTTAAATAAAAGTATTGTCCTAAATGGCTAATAGGTTGCACTGATAAGCAAAATCTCCTAAAGGATTCACTTTGGAATGCACTGCATAATTCAAATGATAAATGAAAGATTTTATGACACATAATTTTGAGAAAAGCTTTTTTCATTTCAAATAAAATAACACCAGAATTTATAATTCTTATAAATATACAATATATAATATTGATACAAAAACATAAATAAATGCAAACAGATAGTGCCATTTCTCTTCATAATACAAAAATTACTTTAATTGTTTGATAAAAAATAAATCAATATTGAAGATTTTATTACAAATTTTTGTTCTTTATGGAAAGCAAAGTTATATTATTGAAATATTTTGAATAAAATGTAATAGTCAGAAACAGTTACTATAAACAAGTCATGTAAATGCGTTGCTATAATTTATTAAAGATGCATACATGAAATACATTTATATATTACAATTATCGTACATAAAATGAGATAATAAAATAAATCTAAAACTTAAAGGCTCTAAATAAAACTAAGACATGTTATTCTATGCATTTTTGTATTAAACCAATAGCTGTCATCCACTTCATGAAGGAATCCATAAATTTTATGCTGGAAAGTTAATTAAAATATTTTGCTCAATGCGTTTGAGCCCAAAAGGGCTATTAGACTCGAAATGGGATTTTGCATCACTTCACTAAAAACGGCGAAACACTTTTCAAATTGTTGCCACCAAATATTATCACGCGGTATTATTTTTAAAGAAATTATCTACATGGTATGTTCTTTTCAATGTGAGAAAGTAACGTTACCTAGAGCCATCAAATTTTGAATAACAAATACATGCCCCTGGAAGCCCAAATTGTGAATTTTGAATTTCATATTTCACAATTTGTGAAAGTTTGATGAACTTTTTATTCACAAATTCAATTATTTGAAAGCAAATAGCGGAAGCATGGTGCGGAATAAAGCATGTCCAGCATGAAAGACTGTCTGTCGAAAATTGAAAGATATGCTGTTTTTAAATATTTTGTGATGTTGCTGTTTAATTGAATTTTATGGGGCCTAAGTGTGAAGAACGTGATATTTAATAAATATGCTAAGACACAAAAGTTAATAATAAGACGAGAAAAATGTTTTTGTAAGCTTAGTGAGAACGTAAGAAACCTCAACAAATCCCCTTGTGCGATCCTTAAAATCTGAAGCCTTTAAGAATTTCTTTGATTAATATTGTAAATAATAAGAGTCTCCAATAGTGTTATCTCAGTTAATTCAGCATTCTTTAACTGCTTCACTACTTACCTCTAACTGAGTGGACTTACCTGAAAATTAGTTGAAAAATGTTTTTTCTTGACTTAACGTTAATCATACGTACTTTTCAAGTCAGTTAAATTTAGAAGAGGGCTCAAACGCAGCTTAATATCTTCCATAGCTTGTCAGTATTCCGATTCAATCAATTCTGCAAGAAAGATTAAATAGCAATACCTCTCTAATCTTTCCAAAAGCTGTTCGATTACTGAGAGTAAATCTGGACTCCATATTTCTGCATATTCATCAAACTGTGGTGTAACAAATTAACGATTTGATTCGATCAAATATAGCTGATCATTATTCAAGTCACGTACATTCTAAAGGCCATACTCATCGAATCTACTGCATCGTACCTCTTAGTAGAATATCGGTGATTTTCTCTTGCAGTTGAAGAGAGCTTAAATAGAGGACAACATTCAATAGAAACTACGGTGAAGTGATTAATTTTCAAAAACAGGTTTCCGTAGCGAAACATTAAGTGCTTTATTAGAAGTCTAAACACATCTTCGCAAGTGTTTTATAGAGTTAGAAGCTTAAAAATATGGCACTTTTTGATCATTTAAGAGTTGCAGATTCGAACTGCAAAATATGAAACTTGAATACATGAATGAACATTTTATTTTCAATATAAATTTTTGATTACCACTGAAAATTATTTAGACGCGAACAGAAAGTGTTTCATAATTCATAGAAATATATATAAGTTTATAGATACGATTTTTTATTAAAGGTTTTTAAATATCATGCAAAGTTGTACTAGAAAGAAGATTTTAACAGTATGAAGGTGCAATGAAATTTTTAACTTTTTACAAACAGTATTAAAACATGGCTCGCATGTCTTATTTTTCCACTTATTAAAATTACCAAAACTATAACAAAAATAAAAATTACATAAATTAGAAGTAATTACTTAATTAAATTATTTATTTACAGTAAACGTAGTTAGTTTATTAAATTAATGTGATTAATGATATAACATTAGTTAAATTTAAAAACATAATATAAATACTTAAATTAATACAAAAATCTGTACATAAGTTCGAATTTTGTCTTGTATATTAAAGTGGCTAGAAAATTTTACTAGATTTTTGACGTTTTTCTTTGAATATTTTTTCCATTTGTACTGAGCATGAACGATATTTCTGATTTAACGGCATTCTGATCTATGCTTAAGTTTTTTATTACCATTTTTGTTTTCCACAATTTCAGAACATTTTCTCATCGCTAATATTATCTCAATTACATATTTTTGAGTAAAAACTTTTGCAATTTTGTAAGATTCAGCTCATCATAAGTATAACTCTCTTAAATAAAACTCAAGCTGGTTTAATATGGCATTCATAGGCTGTCGGTCAAATCAACATCATACTTTTACATTCAGATTTACAATACTAAAGTGACAAAGTAGAGTAAAAATATAATTTAAAACATTCCATTTCAGTGTTCTAAGTACAGGAAAACTGAAAGCCTTAACAAAATAATCTTCCGCTTCTTGCTGATTAAGCAGAAAATAATAATTAAAATTATTCAGAAGTCACAGTCTAAATTTAAAGCCAAATAACCAAGCTCTGTTACCTGGCAACTGATAGCGAAATTTCAGTCAAAGGCAATTAACCACCTCGTAGGAGAGTTCTAAAGGCAGAGGAATTTCAAGCAAAGTGTTATATTTGTTACTAGGCAGAGAGTTGGCATTTTTTACTAAGCAGAGAGTCGGCAGCCTGAGGCTGCCAACTTTCTGCCTAATAAATATAAGCTTTTCTCTCGTATTTCATTTATGTATTTCATTTAATAGAATTTTGTTTCAATTTTTGATACATTAACCGTAACAGTAGAAGTGCAGAATGATTCAACAAAAGACATAACATGTTACTTTAAATAAAACTTGCAGTATAGTAACACTAATATTAATTTATCACGATAAGATCTTATTTATATAATATAAAAGTGCTGATATTTTATATATTCTTCTTTTTTCGGAATTAAGATTTATTATTTTACTAAAATATCTCAAAACACGTTATTATAAATGTAACTACTGAAATTACATAACTACTAAAACTACATATATAACTTACTTGTTTCATATAAATCATTTCAGTTTATTATATCGATTTATTATATTCACTTTAGTCTACATAAATTATGAGTTGAGGTAGTAGCATCAGCTGCACATTATATTAAGATATATCGAGCATATTTTTTTTTCCGTAGCTACATTTTACTAGCCAGTTAATCTGCCACAAATCAGGTTGACTGCTGGGGCGTTAGACCATAAACCTGTCAACGGCTATTCACTAGCAGTTTTATGTCACGTAATTAGGAGGCTGACGTTTATAAATTGCTACTTTTCGTCATACAAATGGTGAAAAACTGATACAAAATTGGCAAATTCGACATGATCCGTGACTAATGTCCGAAACGTTACGCAATGAAACATCAATTCCAGTAATAATTTAGTTAAGTGAAATGTCAATACTCTTACTACGATTACTGCCGAATGTTTGGTTAAGCTATTAAAATGCTACTATGGAAGCCCTTGATAACTCAATCAGCTCAAATTTTAGCGATATCGATAAAAGTGTTTTCATCTCGTACTGAAATGTCAATAATGTTGTGACCATTATAATCAGCCGTATGGTTAACTTAATAAATGCTACTATAATAGCAGTTAGTATAGTGCTACTAATAGCGGTGATCAACGTAAATTATAACAGTGCTTATGAAAAAGGTTTTTCATATCTTACTTTCTGAAATCTGCGTAAGTTAAATGTTGAAATAATAACAGAATTATGCAATGAATTACTTAATTACAAATTAGGATACATGGTATCATGCAATAACTTAAAACTAAGGAACATGGCATTTGGGAATATTTCCCAGTTTACCTTTTTAGTAGTCAGTAAAATATGCCAATTACTAACTACAAATTTATGAAATGACAAAGCGTTTTTGCCATTAGACAGCTTATGAAGTGTAGAGTAAAATACCGTTAACTGAAACAAAATTGCACGCCCATAACAAGTTATGCTGATTAATGAATGTTAAGATATACATCTGCATCTGGGCAATATCTACATTCTCAGTCCGTTTTGTTTTCAGCTTGTTTAGTTGTAGCTTTTATGTCAGAATACTTTTAATTTTTCAATTTTAGAAGCTCACTATCCACTCAGATAGAACACAGATTAGTGTAAAAAAATATGCAAAGAGCATATAGCTGACTTCCTCAGCTTGTATAAATTTACGTAAGTACATATGTACCATGCCTTACTGTTTATAAATAACTTCAGTTGAACAAAATTCAATAAGCCATATGCTATGTTTTGAATTAGTGTTACTTATTAGAGTCTGCATATGTTATGCTATATCTTTTCTTCTACTTCTTATGAACTTCATGCATGAAAACGACCTTTGAAATGGCTAGAGAATTAACAAAACAGTTCTTTTCTTGTCCAGTTTTCATTACGGAATTCTGTCAATTAGAAATTTTAGAAATTATAATACCCTTCCATAATAGTTGAAGGTTAACCAAACGTAATCATATGTAAAATCATCCAGTTATTAAATGAACTGTTTTTTAGACAGTGCTTCAAGTCAGTGTCTATAACATTATTTGTTTTCATTCTTGAAACAGACATTCAACGCAAAATAACTTGTGACCTTAACAGCACAACAAATTGATTTAATTGAGGATCGCAGGAATCTTTTGTGATTCGAAAACCAGCAGATACAAGAATCGAAATAGCTGCTAAAGTATATAACCTTTTCTGTAGCATAATATATTTGACCGATATGCCTCGCAGAATAAACCGTAATGCGAATATTTATTTTAAATACACGTTTCATATTTCTTAAAGTATAATTTCGAGTAATTACTTGAATGTCAAGAAATTTTCAAATGAAAGGAAAGGCCTTCTGATTTCGATTTCGAAAATATTAAACGTTTGTAAATTCATTTCAAAACATTTTTAGAAAGATATTACTATGAATGACAAGACTGATGACAATGAACACCTTGGCTTTTAGTGTCTTGTCTGATTTTAGAAAGTTATGTTATTTGAATTCAGCTCACGAAGTCTATATTCCTAAAACGAAATCCCTTCGTGAATTAATATCCAAGGGAAACTGACTCGTATCCATGTTACACATGAGGAAAACCACGAAAACATACGTGCAGAAATTCCATTCGAAGGGATTCGAACACCGGGTCGAGCTACCACAGTTCAGTGGTCTTAACTACTCGGGTACCAACGAAAATTTGTTAAAAACTGATTTGTTGAAATTGCTAAACGTGATACAGATTTAGAAGTCGTTCAGCTCGAGATGTTACAAGAATATTTGGATTTATTAAAACTAAATTATAAAGAGCTAAAGGAAAAGTTAAAATGATCAAATCAAATAATTATCATTACAAACTTCGAAGTAATTTAGTATGAACCTGCCATAATAGTTTGCTTTAGAAAATATAAATAAAGCAACAAACAGACATTTAGTAATTAAAAATAATTGATAAATAACTTTATTAATTAAGTTATAAAATTTGTATAATTAATATAATAATTCCAAGTAAAAATTCCAGATGTCACTTCGAAAATAACATTTTCTAGCCAAAATCAAAACAAGGTACCTCCAAGACAAAAATTTGAGCACTCAAATAGAAATATTGTCACATGTCCGAGAAGAATTACTGAAATTTAATTCTGTAGGAAAGTTTTAATAAAAAAGAGTTCCCAAAATAATTTTATATTAAAACACAAAACTGAGATTTTCCGTCGAATTCTACTTCTTATTAAGTGTTCACCTAACTTTACTAAAAAAAGGTCTAAACTTGACATCCAACTTAAGACTGGAACGACACAACATAAGTATATTTTTTATTTAAGCAAATGGGAAATGCACTGTTTATACACCTCATACTGCCAAATTTCAACTTTTTTTTAGTATAATATATATTCGAAAGTATTTCCAAATCAAATTAGACATAAAAACTTAAAAGTAAACATTAGCGGCAATCGTAACAATTCTAATACTTTTTGTTTCATTCTAAATCAAGCCGTGCAGCTTTTATCATAACCACTTTGAAATTCATTGCAGTAATTCATGACGAAATAATTAAGCAATTACCCCCAGCTTAACTTCAATAACACCTCAAATATTCTAGTCATCTTGACACGTTGCAAGAAAGTTGCGGATTTCGCTTACAAAGAAGTTTCATTTAAAGTGTAGTAACCCGCTAATAGCCGCATTACTCAAACCCTAATTAGCGCGATGTTAATCACTTTTCCCATGCATCGCAGGAGGAGCTGGACCTTAAATTTCACCCAGATAACGCCAGGCACGGAAGGCTAATTACTGCTGACTTCGTTTAGTGGCGAAAAGAGTGTTTAAATTTAAAATAGGATTCGAGTTTGGTCCCTGGGGCCCTCTTACATTCAGGTGATAAACTCTAACGAATCGTTAGTTCTCAGAGTTCAGATTTACTCATCTCCTTAAATGAGGTGTTTATATTTTACCCTGAAGGCTCGTTTGTTCCGTAATAGAGCATAAGTTATGATAGGATTTTTATCAATCCTCTAATCAAGTGTTTTATTTGTGATAACTGGAGGGACAAGAATTCAATCACATGTGAATAGCAAAGGTTGACTATTATTCTTCACTATTTCTTTCTCCTTCTGCTAGCTTGCAATAATAATATATTAATTGTCTTGCCGTTATGGTCTAACAGTTGGCAGTGCTTGTGCCTTATATTTGACCCCGAGTTCAAATTCTGGGGAAGGCATGCATATTTGTAAGTGTGCAGTGTCTGTGTTCCATGGGGTACTTAAAACACTGGAAAGGCTTCTATTGGAGAGGCGAAAATACGCTCAAGAGGCCTGGTCTGGTGGTAAGGAAAGAGTAGTAGAATGGAATTTCTAAACTGTCCCGCAAGATGTCTTCGTCATAACTAAAACGGACAGCCCTTTCTCATGGGTATAATTCGGTGGCCGCTTATGGGGCACCCTGGGCAAAATTCTATAATGAAACAGCTAAATGACTAAGGGGTACTGCACAGCACTGACAATTGCATTAATCTGCAAGTGTCTGGCCATTTGGAACAGCAATAACGCATATTCATTCTAGACTGAAATTGAAATAATTTAAAATTAATCATTCTGATAGTTTAGAAGCTATTATAATTATAGGAAAGATCAAAAATGAAAAAAAAATCACGTTTATAATCAATTAGATAATTAAATGGCGAAATAATTATTATTTTAATTTAAATAACGAGATATTATGGTTCTCGCTTTGCAAGACGTTTGTATCATCATTTTTTAATTAGGAATCATGTATTATTTTAAAATATAATACACACTTTCAGTCGGCATTTCAAAAATAGTGTGCATCTGGTAACACGCAAAATTAACAAATAAAGGAAATGACAAATATGAATACATTATGCTTCAGAATAAGTGCATTTAATAAAATAATTTAATTATATACTATAAGTCATAATTATATTCCTGAAGTCAATCCATTTTGTCGCTTGATAGGATATAAAATTTGCTGGCACTGCATTAAATTGCAACCGTCCGGCCATTGTTTATATATTTATATATATATGTGTGTGTGTGTGTGTGTGCGCGCGTGTGTGTGTGTGTGTGTGTAGTACAAATTTTACTAGCTGGAGTAATCGAATGAATATAATAATATTGGCTTTTACCTGCAGGATTTATTTTTAATTAAAATTTGTATTTAATGTTTAGTATGTTATCAACTTGATAAAACTTTATTCAAATTTAAACAAATTTTGAATTAGATTTTGGGGGCAATGCATAAATTAAGATGTACCTTGCTGTACATGAATTTTTAAAGTACCAAAACTGTTTAGTATTTTTAATTTTCCTTTCAATGATAATTTATTACATAATAACAAAGATGAATGGAGAGTAATGACATCTGTCAGGAGCGATGGCATTTAGAGGAGAACTTAACGAAGATAAATGGAACTAATCACTAGTATTTTTTAGGTACTCTTGGTGATGAATAGTTTTCTTTGTAAAGTGCAGATTCCAGTTGAATGAAAATTATATCTAAAGTAATTTGGTATAAGTTTTTAACATTACAAAAATATTATTACATACGAAAATCGGTAAAAACAAATCTTATTTAATCAAAATCTTTTATTTTATATTTTCAGCAAACTAATGTGTGAAATGATTTATCTGAAGATTGATGCCGCGATTCTTCATTCGTTCAAATTATTAAACTTTACTGATATTTAAACAAACTAGAGTATATTAGAAAATATTCGTAGTGTTCGAACTCAGGACCGCCCACTGCTACCCCGAAGTGCATAGGATTACACTAGTAAGGCACTCGGTAATGAAGAAGAAAATACATTATACAGGATGTATCAGTGCAGCGGTTACAAAATTTCAGGAGAGATAAAGTACACCTAGAAGATGGGAAATCACATAGCAATGTATGATCGGAAATGCTTTCCTAGCACGGCAGTGACGACTCAAAACGCACAAAAAAATGAAGGACACAAACAGTGAGATAATTCTAGTTTTATTATTTTTAGTACAGCAGAAACTTACAAACAAGAGCAAAATTAAACAACGATCGTCTTTAAAGAAGGTGTTCGAAATTACGACGCGGACCGTAATGCAGGCATCACTTCTCTGGCGCATGGAAGATCTGCATCACGAATGGAAGATCGAATAGAATAACAATTTGCTACACATAGCGTGTAACAACTACCACGTCAGGAAAATGTTTCCGACCATGCATTTGCATGTGATTTCCCATTGTCTAGGTGTACTCTATCTCTCCTGAAAGTTTGTCACCGTTGCCGCATTTTCTGTTGTGGGCAGAAAATTATTAATTTAGTAAAACTAATCAATTACGCCTGCATGCATTTAGCAAACAAATATGTGCATTTAAATATGTAAATAAATAAAATAATAATAAATAACAATAAAGTATTGCATACATACAATATTAGTAGCATATTTGCATGAGTAGTGATAATAGAGAATGTCGTGCTTCTGCTTAAAATTATTGAGCTTTTGCAATATGGCATGAAATTTAATAAACGATTTAAACTTTATCTGCTAGTTATTTAATTTTAATCTTGCTGGTTTGTACCAGGTTTCATTTCGAATTCTAATTATTTATTTGTTTTAAATTTTCGTATTTCGCTGATTTTTCTTGCTCCTTGCCCTAGAAATGCATAACAGATTCTTCAAATGGCTTCCGAATAAAAATGTAATCGACGACAATTCCTCACCATCTGAATTTGGCAACTCAGTCACTGGCTCTTCGGTTATCTTTAAGTGAGGAGAGATGTAAGGTAGTTTCTCCTTCCTCACCGCGCAAACGGTTTCATGATGTAATTGGAATTACATCCCACAAGAATTTGTACGAAGTTTTGGTCCTGGCAAGATAATTGCTAATTCGTAACAAAACTAATGAATCTACAATTTTAAGGCAAAGCTTTTGTGTTATCATTGAAATTTTTCATATAAATTAAATTATTCAATAATACCTATATTTTATTTAAAAGTAGTTAGATTCATTGGTATCCTAATGTATTCTCCTTACTACAATAATAGACGCTTCTAAATTATTGCTTCATATTTATTATGGTTATTATTAGTTATTGAATTAGGCTAATAGTTACGGAATTAAGTTAATTATTAAATTAATAACAATATTCGTTTTTCTTAGAATTCATTAAAGTTATTACATGAACTAAAAAAAAATTCTGTGTTAAGTATTTTTCCCCTAATTTTGAAATTTATATTAGATACCTGTTTTTAATTTATCTTTACGCTTTGTAAACAATAATATGTCAAATATCGTTTTAAAAACCCATTCTCTTTTATAGCAATATGACTTCACTCAGTAATAAACCTAAAAAAAAATAATTGGATACTGTATGATAAAAGCTGTCTCCATCTAACACCGTTTATCTTTAGAAAACAATGTACTTGACAGCCTATTGCTTGGAGCATGAACCCCAAAAAATGCCAAATCCTGCTTCGCTTCTTTTACTCTCATGTCACGTTCTCCAGATTGTTTTATGGACACGCAAGAAACGAATGAAGAGAAGAAAAAGTGCTGGAAACCTAAATTGCTGGAACATAAGTATCTGAAATATACTAAAAGTACTAACAGCAGCTGAAAGAAAAGTCTACCTCATATACAAACGCATAAAATACAGTTAGATCTATTTTAATTGGAACTCGCTTAACTTGTTCCCATTTAAAGATAGAAAAAAATAAAATTTAATTAGCGAGTTCAAAGCTATTTTGTCTCAAAAATCTTTTGATCAACATTTTTATTCTTTGTATACCAATATATATTTTATAAATAAAACAAATGATCACACCGTGTGTATTATACATCTAATGAATCTCTGTTCAAGAAATCAGTTATAAGTATTTATAGGCACTGCAAAAATTTTCAATTGAAATGTATATGCTTACATAAAGATTTTCTTATAACTGAATCAGTTTCTATAAGTAATTCAAATATTCGAAGATTCCAACATATTTGTGTTGGATGAGAAAAATTTCTATGGGTTTGCGACTGATGGTGATATTCCAGATTATATTTCCTAAAATTCAAAAATTTAAATTATTTATTATTAGTTTACTTGTAATATCCTAGTTAAAATTGAGTTATTCGAATGCTAGAATACTGAAGACTTGTGTAGCCACGATTTTCTGAGTTCTTGTTGCGTAAGGAACAACTCCAAAGAGGGAATAAAATAACCTTTTATTCTAACTCAAAATAGATTCAGAGAGGGCCCTTCTAAAGCGTACAAGAAGCCTCCACTTGGGCTTTAAATCAAAATATAAAATATAAAACTAACTAATCCTAAATAGATTTAATCGGACGATGCTGCATAGAACCAATCTCGCTTATTCGGCCCTTAACTAAGAATCACCCGCGTACGTTAACTAGCACGTAATACGTACGCAACTGAAGTAACTCAGACCTCAGCTTAAATACTAGTTTCTACCCTATTTCCATAAAGCATAAACAAAAACTCGTTCTGGTAGGAAAGCGTATGTAGGAAAATGTCAGCCTACAGCCTACAGGAAAGACTTGCTCTCCATACGATATATCTTTTAGTTCATGTTTTACAAATTTCACATTCTTGAAATATTTGAACAACTGAATACAGCATTTCTAATTTTCATAATGATTTCTTAAATCTATCTACGGACTATTGATTTAATAGTTAAGCTGTCATGTTGCGCGCTTCCAACCTGCACGCAACAATAGTGGTGACTGCTAATTACTGGAAAGTACACAAAGTCTTGAGAAGGGTTTGAATCCCTTTTTATTCAACTTTAGAAATTACAGATGCGTGCCCTTGACGCTCACAAACTACGCCGACCCGGCGGTAAAATAAAAATAAGGAACAAAAAAAAAAAAAAAAAAAAGAATAATAACAAGTGACTAACTACGAGGCTCTCTAAACGTAACTAACCTAACCGCGTTCTAAGATACCGCCGACAATTCAGCAAATTTCTGAATATTACGTTGGAAGATTTAACTATCTGCCGAGGCAAGCACACAGGCCGAAACGCGCGGTTCTTCAATTTTTACCTAGCCACTTCCGCGCTCGTGAAGCAAGAAAGCACCCTTTCGAACTCGTTTCCCTTCTATTTAACTCAGAATACTTCCGCTGACTATTTGAATACTTTGCGCGTTCTACTAAAATTTACATACTCTGGCATTGGCAATTCCAGGGGAAAGTAAGGCTTGACAGGAAAGATAGTTTAAACTTAAAATAAATGTTAGTTAAAATAAATATAAACCCTACAAAGCAAAAACAAATCTGAAATAGTAGTAAATATTTAACAATAGTTTTGTTATTACAAATACATGATTTCCCCTTAAAATAACTAATAGGAACAAAATGTTTGAAATGGAAGTTTAAAATATGAATTTTCAGAAAAATGTGTTCAAAATTGCATTAATGGGGAAAAATGATAAATTTAATAAATAGTTCATAACTTCATGTTTTGCATGCAAATAAGCTTCAAAATGTCCTATCAAAAACTTACGTTATACGAAAAAACATTATTCCATTTGGATATAATAAATGAAATTCTTTGCTAACCAAATAAAATAATTTCCTTAATAAAAATGTTGTTTCGCAGGCTTTATAACATTTACACTTTACATAATTTTAATAAATTAGTTTAATCCAAGTCAGTGAGCACCGAAAGAAAGGAGGAAAAATTAATTCTGCTAATTAAAGATTAATGATAAATCAATACAAATAACTTGGATAAAAAAGCAACATTAATTAATCATCAGTTTTATTGACTGTTTCTTTAATTGTTTCCAATGCATTGATTTTTTTCGGAATACCAGGTTTTAGTACAGAAATTACAATGACGATTATAAAAAAGATAATTAAATTCTTTTGCAATAAAATAAACAAATAAAAGGTAACTTGAAGATTTTGCCCATCCCCAAAATCACTCTTAACTTTCGTAAATTATAATGAATTTCGTTAATTTAAAATGAATAGGTAAAAACATTACAATAAAATAGAGGGTCTCGCAAAAGAAAATTTTCAAAAGAAATTCTGCAAAGAAATTAGCAGTTCACTGACACGTACGGAATGTCAGATAACAGCCATAAAATTTCTTGATATTAGCAATCCTGCGGCACAAACGTTTGGCTATAATGAAGTTCATAAATAGTCTGTGAAAAGTTTTCTAAAATATTAATGTTAAATAGTCTTCTGCTTCTGCATATTGAGAACTGTAAAAATTTAATAGAATGCGATGACATCAATATTTTAAACACTAAAATTCGTAACCTCTGGGCCTAGATATTTCTAAAACGTAGATTATCGTAGATTTTGTAGTCAAAACGATTCTTAAGTAAACCTTCTGTTTCTGAATGTCTTGGAAATTCATTCGTCTGAGCAACATAAATACCACGCAGTCCCGACGAAGCTCTTTAATTAGATATTATTCGCGTGATGTGCCATACTCAAATAATTAGTTCCAGTAGTCGTGTAGGTACCTTGTTAGAATGGTAGTAGAGAAAATGGTTGGAATTATTCCCTATGCCCTGTCTCAAGTTCTGGAAACTGCATGAAAGTTAGCAAGTGTATGAAGGTTTTTTGCCATGAGGTCACATAAAATATTGTCGAACTTAAAGCTGAGATTTTAATATAATAAATGATAATAATAACGACAGAGGGGAGTAGGAGATATTTGAATCCATGCCTTACTGTGTTCTTAAAAACTGGGGCATGTTGCCCCTTTTCCATGGTCTTATTCGATAGGCCCATTGGATGCACACTGGGCAATGTTGTTCGTGACAAGATGGCTTATGATCGATAAGTTTAGCTTTTCTCCACGAACGCTATAACAGTAAATACCCGAACTTCAGGAAAATTAATATACTCCTGTGATATCACGCAGTTTGTTTAAAAAAATAGTAAGTAATAAACTTATTAGGTAACTCAATTTTTAAAGCAGAGATCGTTAATAATACATAGAAGTATAGAACAACGAGCACCAGTAGGCTTATCTAGATGTCAAACAAGGTAAATTAATACTTGCGGATGTTTCCCATTTTTCTCTACCTGTCGTTTGTTTTTGTACAGTTACAGTGAAATTTGAAATAAAATGCTGCACCCTTGTAGCATGCTTTAAGATAAAATCCACAGCAAGCGCTTCTTTACCGAGTACCGCTTTTGCAATATTCCTGGAAATATCGTACATTTCGATAAATTCCTAGCCGATGTGGACCTTTACTTATTTCACCAGTAGCCGAGTAGGTTAAAAGACCGTTGAATTTCCTTACTGATAGTTCTACCAGGATTTTAATCCAGGCAAACTGGTTGGCTGCTTTGTTCGTTTTCCCCATGCCTAATGTCAATACCAGCTAGTATCAGTTTAGAAAGGTTCCCACGGAGGAAGTTTTCCTTTTAAGTTGATAGCCCTCGCGTATTTTGTTACATTTACATAAACTACACTGGTTATCATAATTTAAAGAAAAATCACAAAAATAGCGATAACTCACTCAAAAATAAGCCAATCAGTGTAAAATTTGAATATGTTGCCAAGTAAGAGTAGCTGAGCAAAATTGCGATATGCAAATTAGTGGCGCTGCTTTCGGAATACGTCATCTGCGAGAAGCATAAAAGTTCATGTTTGAGAGCAAGCCCACATATTTCACTGTGACAGTGACATTAGAAATTTGAGATAGCCAATTCGTAACAATGACCTCCAGGCATCATTTGCCTGCAGAACTACGAGGGAGAGCCATTGGGAGACTAGAGGCAGAACAAAGTCAAACAGAAGTGGCCAGATAACTACATGTGAGTCCTTCTGTGGTTCATGGACTTTGGAGGCAATTTCAAACCACAGATTCGGCATCTAGGAGGTTCAGCCAAGGACGGCCAACTGCTACGACGAGTGCCGATGACCGATATTTGACATTATGTGCACTCAGGTATAGAACCGCTACTCCGACTCTTCTTAGATCCTCCCTTGCTGCAGCCACCGGAAAGTTCGTGTGAACGTCAACTGTGCGCAGAAGGCTTCACGATGGTGGTCTGTATGCGAGGCGACCAGCCATTTGGGTGCCGCTCACGTCACGCCATAGGAGGAACCGTTTTCAGTGGGCATGACAACATGTGCACTGGACGCCTGATCAATGGAGGACGGTTCTCTTTACGGATGAGTCCAGGTTTAGTCTAGAAAGCGATACTATAGGCTTGATACTATAGGTCTGATCCCCGGACTCGAATCCTATCGAGCACGTTTGGTATGCTTTAGGGAGACGTCTAGCTGCTCTCAATCCACTTCCTCAGACCCTTGTCGCGCTTCCAACTGCTTTGCAAGAGCAATGGCTCTCGCTTCCTATGGAACTGATAGGCCGCATAATTCAAAGCATCACGCATCGCTGTATATGCTGTATTGCTTCTAGAAGCCATCATATTCTATATTGAAGGTACTTTTCCTACAGCAAACTGACACCTTCGATTTGCTCATTTTATACATGTGCTAATTTCTATACTACCATATTTGTCTGGTAATTTCTTTTTATGTTATTTGATACCTTACTATGTGTTGTATATTGTGGGTACGTTTCATAAAATTCTCGTGATTTTTATGATTTTGCCTTAATTTATGATAACCAGTGTAGATTAACCTAACCATATACAGATTGTTTTCTATTATTTCAATCTATCGACGCGAGCTGGCTAACTGCAGGAGTTTTCATTTTTTTCCCCCATGTGTAAAGTGTATACGATCCAATTTCGCTTAGAGAGTTCTCCACGAAGTCATCCCTCCTCTTAAGCAAATAGCCCTCAAGGCTTTATCGTAATTACATAAACCAAACCGAACATCAATCCATCGTGCTAGATAGTATGCAATTTATTTATTGTATAGGCTGCTGATTACAATGATCAATGCAATTTACCAAACCAGTTATTCCGAAAAACTTCTGATTTAAATATTGTCTTGTCCTCAAGATGTAAATAATACTTTTAAATTGTGGAGTGCCAATTTTTTTTAATTTTCACTATACATTATATGGAAAACGCTGTTCTTATCAGAAAAGTTTTGACTTTTTTTATATATATCCTTTTTATCTTATCATTTTCCTACATATTTTAAAGAATTTCAAAAATAAAGCATATTTATGACAATATTATTTAACGTATTTTAAACATGTTCTACATATCTGACTTTCGGAATAAACAGGTTATAAAATCTTCTAATATACCCTTTAAACCAATAGTTTACAATACTAGCATTTTAGTTTTAATCAAACGTAAGAAAATAAATGCATAAAATGACTACAATGAATATCAGAAGGATATTTACTTGTCTTTCGAAGCACGTTGGTAGATGTGAGGGAATTTTTAAACAGCATGAATTCCTTTTATCTCCTTTCACATAGAAATGTTCTAGTAATTAAGTTATGCCTTTTGGAGAAAATTAGATTGCAGTGCCTTGCGGGAATGTAAAGACCGTCTTCAGAATATTTAAATCGCATATTTTTAACTTTTCTTTCCTTTTTTACATCATCAATATTGGAATTGTTTCTCTATTTCTTCATACATAGGTTTTGTAAATATAAAATGCTAGAAACTTTCAACACTCATGTAATTCTAAGATGGGAAAAGAAAATTCAAACCGATTTACGTTCGTGTTATTTAGTTTTCGTTTGCAAACATTATAAATATTATGTGTCGCATAACTTAATATACATTTTAATATTTAGTATATATAGCTGTCTAACTAAGTTTTTAACTAAGTTCCGAAAAGTTTAGAAGTGAAAATAGGAATGAAAACAAAAGTTTCAATATATATATATATATATATAAGCGTTATTACTCCAAATAGTCTTCTCGATTAAAATTTTTTTATACAGTATTACCATGTGATTGCTGTACACCTTTGTCCTATAATTCTCCTGCCTGCCCTTAGTCAATATGTGAAAGAGTTTGAATTAAACTTTGGTAATTTGATCAGGGTTCGAATCCCGATAAACGGGCTGGCTGTATGGCCTTTTCATATTTTACTCCATGTAAAATGTCTTCATAAGATAGTTTCCCTTAGAAAGTTCTCCACGAAGGTATCCCTCCTCTCAGACAGATAACAACCAAGTATTTTGTCGTAACCAAACCAAAATTCACCTTTCTCAGCATGGACAATTTTTCATGCTTCTTTAGATGCCTGACAATATTTATGTACAACTCTATTAACGATGCATTCCTTCCATAGGAATTGGGTAAAATACAATGAACTTCAGTTATATTTTTACCTGCATTAGGAAGGTATCTAATTCTTTTACTTGATTTTATTTTTATATGCGTACTTTCCGAAAATGAATTAAAATGACACTTGTATTAATGAAAGGGAAATAATTTATTTCAATTTCTTTCCCCTTAATATTTCAATATGAAATGAATGCATACTTCACATCCTAATCAAAATAGCTTTTAACACTAAAAGATGTACTGAAAATTCTTTCGTTGAAACTTTTGTTTTATTCTGCCATTGTTGTAATTAATATGAACTTGTAAGTAAATAAAGATAAATAAATGGGTTTTGTTATACTCATACTAATAATATTTTACAAAATAATATAAAAATGCTGAAGAGTAAATGATAATGAGAAAAGCCTTTCAGTAATTAAAAAAGAAAAACTGAAGAAGATCAGATTTTTAGTGAACGCCCAAAGAGATTTGTTAAGGTTTATCAGGACTGCTGGTTTTTCGAATCTTTTTAGAGAACATCTAATGTCCTGAATGGGAGCAGGGAGCTTACTCAAGCTATGCTTGTGCATGTGCGAAATGGACAGTACAAGCAAGAAGGGTTAAAACTTTACCCTTTATTCTCCACGATATTACAGGCGCTCCGGTACTTCGGGATACAAAGACCAACCACTTATGGTCTGAACGTGAAATTATAATAACTACTAACTAACTAAATTTAAACAAGAGCTAATTTTGAATACTTTACACAGATGACTAACACTAAGGTTGGCCTTTCAGATTATTACGTATGTAGAACGCAAACTGCGGAAAACTACAATACGTCTTAGATATCAGGAGGACTGAATCTTTGGCCTTAAAGGCGGACAACAACCGACTGAAAGCTCGCATGAAATACAGTGGCAAGTAGGCTCACACTCTCAACATCTAACTCAGTTCTTGGCGAAAAGCCACAACTTAAATTCTCAAGCGTTTTTTGCAAGTACAATTTACAAAAAACAGATTAACACGTTTATTCTCGCCGGAAGTGGAAAATAAGAGAGAACAGTAAAGTTTTAAAACAAAATAAACGTTAGTCAAACTTAAAAGATCCTTACAGGTTTTTTACGCTCTCATCATGACTACTGTAGCACTCACACCAGCTAGCTTTATTATTAAGTACGATTTTCTTCGCACATACGTCTCATGCATGTCAACAGCAAAATTACAAAATTCAAAGATAACATAGCAGCATATGTTCAGAATTCTAGATGCAGTGTTAATGTCTTGGCGTACATATTTTTATTTTTAAACCAAAGGGGCTTTATCCCTGAAGGACTATTGTTTTCGTTTTGCGATGGTTCGCTATAAATGTCCGTTTCACTTTTCAAACTGTTGCCACCAAATGTTAGATCCTACTTTATGTTTGAAGAAATTAAATAAGGAAAAATCTGCATAAATGTATGCATATTTCTCGCATTGTGATAAAACAACGGTACATAGAACCATCGAATTTTGAATGACGTAATCCTACTGCAAATATGGGCATGTAAGAGCCCAAATTTGAAATTTGGAATTTGTTTTATTATCGATTTCATATTTTGTAAACCTTTACCGAATTATTGATTAACAAACTCAAAGATTTCAAAGCGAGCCATGGCAACGTTGTACAGAAAAAACATTTTTATCTCCAATTAAAAACTATTTAAAACTATTTTGCGATATTGCTCTTGAACAGAATTTTATGGTTTAAGTGCAAAGAACGTGACATTTAATAACTAAAGGTAACACACAAAATGTAAAAAATACGCCCCTTTGGACGTAATTTAAAATCTGAAATCTTTCATTTTTTTTTCGTTGTTTTCTCACATATCAATTCTTGTTCTTTCATCATATCAATGTTCAGTTTTCGTAGTAAGACGGCTTATGAAACTATTTTGTGCCATTTCGTTACTAATGTTTTGTGTGTTAACTTTATTTATTATTTATTTTGCCATGTTCTTCACACTTACGTCATATAAATTTCAATTCAAAAGCAAAATCACAAAATATTTAAAATCACCATATCTTTAGAATTTCCGACCGACAGTCTCGTGCGCCAAAGAAAAAGGTATTGCATTCCGTACAGTGCTGCCACATCTCGCTTCCAAATCGTTCAATCTGTTAATCAAATATTTACTAAAGTTTTAAAAAATATGAAATAATCGACGCGAAATTCAAACTTTGGGCTTCCACGTCCACATGCTCGAGTGAAGGACAACGTTACTCAAAATTTAATGGCTGTAGGTACCACTGTTCTTTTACAGTGAAAGGAACATGCATATATGCATACAAATTCATCATTATTTAATTTCTTTAAAGATAATAAAGGGCGATTCTATTTGGTGGCAAAAATCTCAAAGGGAATTCGCCGTTTACTAATAATTTCTGAATTATTATTAAAATTATCGTATGTAAGTAGTATATCGCATTTCATGGATTGTGTCATTTTATCGTGCATTCTGTATTTTGCATTTATAATGTTTAATTCTGGTAGCTTTTATTAAAGTACCCAATTAAAGTGCTGATAGTTTTAATTAAAGTGTTTAATAGAATTCAATCATTCCATACGTAAACATGTAGATATATCATATACAAGAAAGTTTATTTAATCGAAATTTTCTGTTAAGTTTTTGTGGGATTAATTTTGTTATGTTACTGAAGTTTTATATTTTTGTCACTTCTGGTGTTTTTTTTCTTAATTTTATTTTATTCGTTTTTTATTTTATTTTATTTTATTTTTTTTATTTTATTTTTTATTTTTATTATAACATTTATTTATTTCGACAACTGCGGAAAAAATATCTTATGCATGATTCTTATCATACATAAGATATATTCATGAAAATATCTTATGCATGGCTTCTGGTAAAAATAACTGCTAACTATTTTAAGAATAATTTATATCATATTTAAAATGACTCATGTATTTCAGGAATCATGATTCATGATGCTTGAAAATTCGGGATAGATGAAGGTATCCAATATGTTAAACAGAAAAAAGGAGAAGATTCTATTGACAGCATTTTATTGATGAACTGTAATTTTCAATAAAATAAAAACCGTAATTTTGAATTAACGTTGGATTAAAAACAATAATTTTCAATTTTCATGGATCAAAATTATTCTTCTCCTGTGACAATGTCTAATGCTTAATAATGATATCTGCAATCTTTCTAAAGTCGTTTAGATACCAGATTACTTGCTACCTTAAAAATTCTCCAGAAAAACAAATGAGTGGATAAAAACTTTGCTTCCTAATTATTTGAATATGTATCATTTTAGTGATACAAATAAAACATTCAAAATTCATTTTAGAAAGGCCATTTAAAATTTCTTTTTCTTTGAAAAACAAAGTTCTTGTGGGGAGGGATAAAAGAACATAGGGATGGAAGTCATTGGAATATTTTACTTTACCTCATATTCAGAAATGAGTTATGTTCCTTTTGGCCTTATCTTTGTATTTTTACCGGTATTTTCTTCCTTTTCGTCTCATTTTTATACCCCCCATTCCATCAAAGAGCACTGGAAGTAATAGCTTTCTTCGAAGAATGTAAGCATTAAATTGAATTTCCCTGCCTGTCATATTCGGGGCATTGTAAATGTAAATAATGCTTGGTTACCTCAATTGCACCGCCAGATTCGCAATATTGAGCTATCCCTTCTGATTTATTAAACAATCAAGGCCAGAAAAAGTCTTCTTCTTTCATGTAACAGTTTGTTTTGCCCATAATTCTAGAGATGGTTTTTCCTATTTGTCCCGGATATACGAAGAATGCCTGCGTTTCTATTCTTGATATAGTTTATTGATATTTTATTGTAAGTAGTAAAACTTGTAGATTGCTGGCGTATTGGAAAAGCTTCAATTACCATCGTGTGTATTCTTTTCTGGCAAAAAAGCTCTATTTAAGCCAGGAATGCATTTTACTGTATATGATATGAGTAAATGGAAGTTTATTTTCGTAGCAGTTTTAAATGGTTAAGATTATTGAAACTGCATATCTGTTGTATGTAAAAGAAATAATAACCTTGAATTTAATAATAACCATGAATTATTATATGCATATCATCCTATAACTCGCTGTGTTATAGCATAATTTGAAATTCTTCTTATTTTGATCTGAATATGTGGAATTAAAGATTTTCTTTTAAGGTTATTATTACTTTTTACAGCGATATTATAATAAAAATCCTTTTAATATTGTAATATTGCAGGGGCCTTAAAATGCTTAAAAAGCGGCAGGAGAGATAGCCCACAGCTCCCACGGGTCGCAAGGCGTTCCTTTTCTTTCCAAAAGCAGCAATAGAGTTATACAGCAGCTCCACTTTACTTACCCAATACTTTTGTGGACATAGTCCATTTCCAGCATATTTGCACCGCTTCCGACGCAGTGACACAGATCTTTGTGTATGCGGTAGGAAAGGAACAGCGGACCATAACATATTTCACAGCCTACAGACTTCAGAATAAGACCTTAAAATACCAGCTTCCAGAAACTTGTTAGCGTGGGCCGCTAACATTAGCAGCAAAAAATATGCACAAAACAAAATTGCCTCAGTTATTGAATATTGTGCCACTGCCTATTCAGCCATTTCAAACCATATGCAGCCTGCCTCAAACACGTCTACAACGTAAGTTTCCTTCAGCAATAGGAGAACAGAGACACACTTCCCCTATACTCAACGCTGTTCACTATATTTAACTCTGTAGATAATTCAGTATATATATATATTTCTAATTTGATTATTGTTTATCAACTTCACATAAATTTAACTGATAATTCCTTCTGCTTTAGCTTATGCCCAGCTTCAGTTCAACTTTGTACATACAACGCCGTTGCAGTTTTGCCTGTCCCTGATTGATCAAAGTGACTCGTGTGTCGTAGTCTTCTAAAAAACAAAATACACTGTCATCTTATAATAAGTTTCAAATTAACATTTGTTCAGTTCATAGTACCCATCTTACTATCATAGCCCTAGTATTTTCCGACGAGCTGGCATCTAAATTCCGTATGGCTAACATCCTGGTCGGAGGCCAACTTGAGCGGCGACCAGTGGTCTTAAAATAGTAGCCATTAAATTTAAAAAAAAGTGTATTTGGGATTGCAGTTTACTTGTTTGCTACAGACCACTCAACTTCAGAAACAGGATGTAAAACTATACAGTTATCTTAAGAAAATTCCGGAAAGATGGATATACTGTAATATTAAAGATATGGAAATTTCATTCAAGATCAAAGATATTTTGAAAACCAACAGAAAATTTTCATCCGTTTTGTGATACGTAATTTTATACATACAATTATTTTCTCAAAGTTTAATATACTGTTACCAGCCCAAAAAAGAACAAGATACTGCCTTATGAGGCAAGCTAGTGTGCCTTGATTTTATGGTATGTCTACAGTTTTCTATAAAAGCGAGAACGACTATCAAAAGCCTGTAGTTTGAATGAATTAAAATAAATTGTAAATTAAAAATGCTGTTTTAAAATTACGCTTGTAATAAAATCTATATATGAAGAAGCACAACCATGAAGTGCCTATTTCCATTATTTTGCAATTTAATTTTTAGTAAAAAAATAAATGCGTACTATAGATGAATCGCAGGTATACTGTCTTCTTAAGTAATTGCTTTAATCTGCTAATAAATATTTCTTACTATAATCTTCGAATGTTATTGAGAGGAATACAGATCAGATAATAATGACATTCGAAGAATGCTTAGAGCTATATGTGAGATGTTTTACCCTCGGTATTCATATGATTACGCGACTGTAGTTTTTCGTTCTGTAGTTGAAGATTTACCTGACTTGCACCTCCTAAATTCTCAGCAGTACCAACTGATTTTAAAAAGTCCACTTCTTTAAGTATGTGCATTTATAATTTTAACTAGTATTTTTCTATGGTGATTAGATGCAACTTTAAAACTGTATTTCATAAGTTTCTACGATTCTCATTCTCGATCTTCAGTTCATGTAAACAGAATATTTTATTTGACTTCTGGCAAATTCTGATTCTAACGGAAAGAATGATTTCCCAGATATACTAAAAGAGTACAAGCGTACGTTTGCTATATTTTTGCTTATATGGATTCTTTAATAATTAATTATTCTCGTTAATAATTATGGACGACAGCGTAATCATCTGTCGTTTGTCATAAATCCTGATACCAACAGTTTCAGTGTGAATATGCGTATCGTCATCTGGGTTTTGATCAAAACACATCGGAAGATAGTATACACAGTTTTCTGCACCTCTTTCCTGCAGGATTTCGGAAAGGCCTTTATAATCAACTAAATTTAAATGCTTATATTTAGTATGGGCACTAAAGTTTCAAATTAAAGTTTGAATTACTTTAGCAAGGAAATAGTTCCTACTGATCATCATACCAATTGAGTAATATTGACGCTTGTGATGTGCTCTTCCGTATTTAAATAACAAAAAACAAATAATATAATGTTTGTAAACGAAAAAACGTTTGCCAGCCAAAAATAAATCATAGTCTAAAAAACTCAGCTGGGTCTTTTTTGGCGAAAATTTAAATCCTTTTTTAAATCCCTTCTAATAACTTCTTTGTCCTATAGTTCGATGTTATAAGCATATAAGATTCTATATTTTCTTATACGATAAGATCTTTAATCATTTCTTATTTAAAGATTTTTATCTAATTTTTAATAATATTAATGTTCTACGGTAAAAAGCGTATGTTATTCTCATTAGTGGATGAAATTTTGTTCCTGAATTCTTCCAAATTAGTTTTAGCATTTATTAAATTTTATAATTGCAAGTATGTCTTGCATATAATATTAAGAAAATTTTATACAAAAAAACTACTTTCGTACTTATTTTATAATATACAGTGTTTCCCAATAGGCATTCATAAAGTTCATATATATATTTCGGATAAATTGTAAGAATTATGTTAATTTTATTAACAGTTAAATTTTAACCTCCTTTCTGTCGATTCTTAACTTCAACTTACTACTTCCGGCCAGAACGTAGTTTTAGAATCATGTCTGAATATATGATGAGGAAGAGCGGTATTTAACCGCGAAGTTCTTCGGTCTTAGTGAGAGAGATACCAGGTATTCTGTCTGCACGTGTCCGCCTTTTTAGGCTACTCTCTCGTAAGCTATTATTACGCTCGGCCGTACTTTAGGCCCTTGATAGCTTCGCAGTCTATTAACGTTAAGGGGCCAACTCGGTTAGAATCTTGATAGCTTCGGCTGCACCTCTTTAGTTTAGATTATAGTTTAGTATTAGTCTTAGTCTCTTAAGTTCAAAGCCAAAGTGCCGGCTTTATTGTGCACTCCAAGACGGAGTTTGTTAAACTTTAGTTGGAATAATAAAGGGCTAGTTTACCCTTCTATCTTGTTGTTTCCTGTCACACGAACTCAAGCGATTATTCGCTTATCAGTTTTTAAGCTTCTTTACGTTCGACTGTAACTTAGCATTTACAAAGTGAGGAACTCTACAAAATCAAGAGACGAATCGAAACTGGTAAAGATGCCCATGTTGAGACTTAATATTTTTAAGTATTTTCTACCTCCTGTGTAATTTCTTGTAATAGTACATACCAGGCAAACTTTGGGACAGAAGTTATAGCTGAATAAGAAATCTTTGCACACTGAAATTAGAACGAAAATTAAAGATGATTAATTATTCTCATAATCATTTCGTTTTTATTCAACTAACACACGGATAGCAATATAAAGCATTTATTTGATTTTATAAATTAATATTGCATATTCCCCGTACGTGCTGTCATAGTGTGAGTGGTTACGTCAGTCTAGCAACTGAAATATCTACAATTTAAATTGCGCCGAATACATAACTTTTTTTTAAAGTTTCCTACTTCTAAAAAATTCTAGTGTCTCAACAAATTAACTTTCATATTACATTTATAGTATAGCATCTCATCTGTAGCGTGAAATCACGAAGCCATAATTCCAAACGGGAACACAACACCGACTCATTCTCTACAAGTATCTGAGTTGCAAAATATTCTCCAACGAAATTATTTAATACATTTTCATATGTCCAATAAATCTCATTCCTGAATCTAAGGAAGATATAGTTTGAGATGCAACTTCCTGGCGCATTCTCGAGATGCGTGAAGTGAAGCATGGCATCGCGTAATTAGCAATCATATTTTAATGGCACGCAACACGCCGCATGAGATTCTCGTAGGTTAAAGGTCACGGGCATCAGCAATGCTGCCGCTGATTAAATCTCACGGTAAGCAAAATTCGAGCACAGTTCTCATGAAGCGCATTGAAACTCATTAAGTGAGGTGGGGAATTTATTAATTTCGTATTCATTATTCCGATTTGTGGTTTTAGTAATCGGGAGTCTACCATTAGATGCGTTAATCTCACATAGATGTTACCTTTCGTTTGACTGAAAGTATAGATTGCAGCGAAGTGTATTAAAAGTTATTCGTCTGGCAGAAGTATAAAACGTCATCGGAGAAACTAATTTCATTTAATTGATAAAATATTCCAGAATTAAGAAATTAGATGAAGGTCATATAACTGTAACTGCCCCGCTAACATAAAACTTGTTATCTTTTTCTAATTTTATGTTCTTTATTTTGCAGTACTTATATTAAAATAACACAGTATATAGACTTTACGCTTAAAGCTATAGTGAAGAGTTTAGAGCGAGGAATCATCGTGGAAATGACTACGTACTTGTTGTAACTTATAGCAGCTTCTGATCAAAACTCAAAATCGGGCCTTTCGTATTATTGGATCAACATACTACCATACGATAGCCATAACTGTCACAAGGCACATACTATCACAAGGCAGTCACATACTGTCATCATAGTCATCATCAGGTAGCAGCATACTATCATCACAACTATAATAAGGCAAATGGTTATAATAAACTCTTATACGGTATTTTATTTTTCTTTACAGCATTCCTTCATGGTGGCACACTCGGCGCGTATTCGAGAGGACTATGGTTCAAATCCCGGGGTGGGCACTGCATATTTTTCACGTTTCCTCCTTCAAAAACTTCGTATAACTCTACAGTGGTGTTCGAGTTCGAGCACTAAAAGGTGATGCACGATAATTCGTCACAATCAGGATTTGTCAATCGGGTCCCCTAACCCTCTAGTCGCCCTTTAAAAGGGGGAATATATTAAGGTATTTTATACCTTCTTCCAGCACGCCTCCGTCGTGTGACGGTAGCATACTCGGCGCATATTCGACAGATCCAGAGTTCGAATCCCAGTGACGGTCTTGCATATTTTTCACGACTCCTGCTTAAAAAAAACGAAACTACTCTATAAGCCATAAAAATATATGCTCTTTTATGAGAAGCTTTCCATCAATTTCAATAGCATTTACATTAAGAATATTGGATTTAATTTTCACAATTACGAAATTCATTTGAGGAAAAAAGTAAGCTTTGTAATCGAAGCATCTGACTCTCTTTTCTCATTTTTCAGAAGAAAACGCTTAAGATGCAGCAGCCATAATCGCCGCTGGAATCTAAATGGGAGCCAAAATTTTCTTCATTCGTAAGGTTTATTTTGATTGATTTAATAATTATTTAATAATTAATTTATTTTATTAAATCTTCCCGGATTTCTAATTTTCTATTATCTCTACGAAAATTATAAATCAAATGATTTAAAATAGCAAGTAATGGCATAAGTTTATAAATCAAATATTCGGAACTTCAACTAGTAACGCTTAATTCTCATGTTTAACCTGCCATAACAGTTTTACTAATTTTCAGTAAGTTCTGCCATTTGCTGATTGTTACGTTATGAGTCGTGCTTAACATGAAGCCGGTTTATCAGCCTTTAATCTATACTGAATTGGTGTATTTAAATTATTATCATATTTTCAGCACTGAGGAAGATATCCTTCGATTAAACTGGCCAACATTCTATCCAGCGAAATATGGTGGAATATATCAGGAATTTTTTAAAATCTGATTTGCCCAGCAAGTCCTACTTCTCTCTTCTTAGCCTCCAAGGACGTATATTGGTAGCATAAAAATGAATATGAATCCTCAAACATTCAATTCAGAATTTTAACTAATGTCAGATTTCGAGTATCACATGATTTTCAATTTAATGATATGAAGGTGAAATCACTTAAATTATTTTTATCCACACTAATGAAGATGCCACAATTTATCCTTTTTAAGTTGTGTACATTTGTTTTTACTGTGAAGCACTGTTGTGTATAAACAAAGTAATATATTGCGATTAAAAATTATGTAACAATACAGATCTTTCCTTTTAATGCATTACAAAAAAAAGTGTTGAATTACCTAAATCACATTTTTAGTATCCTTTAATTCTGTACATCAGTGCGTAAAAAAGTACGAAGTACTCATCGGTGCTGAAAAGCTGTAATCTTGTTTATACATCTAAGGTATTTCCTGAAGTTTCAAAACTGCTATGAAGGTTTAAAAATGCGTGCTTCTTTCTTCATTTTTCTTACTAGAAAAAGTAGATCTCCTCCTTAAAAGTCTTACATCTAATTAATATAGATTTAATTTACTATGCAATGTTTTTCTCAGTAACTACTTGACGAAGGTTTTGAAGTAAAATTTATGTATAATAATATTTAGATCGGATTCGTTAATTATTCCATCATGCAGAAGTTTCGTCAGCCTTCGAAAATTAATTTTTCGAAATTCAGAATATTACAATACCTTAACAGAAAAGAGAGATTTCTAATTAGTTTCGTTTATACGATAAGGCAGTGAAATTAACTTATGCATTATTAATCATACTCAACTAAAACATACTCAACTTAATCATACTCAACTAACTCATATTCAACTTAATCATACTCAACTAAAACGCATTCTTAAAAACTGTTTAACAGAATATTAATAATGTGCGTAATGCATCATATATACTATAAGGAATAAAATAATGCATATTATGAAAATTGCATGTTTAAATTTTACATAATAGGCGTGAAAGCAGTCACTAATTAATAATCATGAAAGCAGAAAAACTGCGTTATATATGTAGATATTTTTTTTCTCTCTCTGATGAGCTTTTAAGAAATCCAACATAAGATATATGATATTTCTATATGCATAGTAAGCGTCAACGGTCAATAAATCATGCAAAAGATTCCGAAGACTCTCAGAAAATTGCAATAAGGAATCTTTAAATCAGTTTAAACTAAGGGCAATGAATCGCTCTTAGCTTTAGCTGATTGTGGACACAAAAGGCATACAAATGTAAAATCTCATTTTTTTTTCTGCCGAGTTTTTACTTAAATTAATATGAAAACAAAGTTTAAATCCTTTGACTTACAGCTACTTGTTTTATCATACAGCAAATTACCTAGTTACAGCACATGTGCTCAACACGATGTTAGAAGTCTCATCTGTGTCGGACATCTTAACTCTTAATTAAACTCACACTTACCAAAATCGTACCTAACGACTATAGATTACTTTTAATCTAACACTGATTTCCGCGGCAAAACAATACGGTGGCAGTATCAACAACGAAAGTCTCTTTTTTAAGACAAGCTGATCATGATTCTTCTCAGTTTACAGTACGTGGCTTGCTCTAAAATCTGTTTAAATCCATCAACTGAGCTAGTACGTGGCGAAATGAGGCATAAAAGAAAGACTCAAAATCTTATCTGTAACTTAAATGACATTGCCCAGTGTAAGTGCTGTCAGATTCATTCATTCGACATTTAGTGAATATTTCAAGACAAAACTTAAAAGAAATTCCAAGATTAACTCAAATTTCTTTCTTTGTCTCGTTTGCTAGCCATATCACTTTAAACATATAACAGGAATATGGCACACCACTGCATTCCTATTATAGAATTGCAAAGAATAAACTAGTATTTCTGCGCCGGCAATATCACAAAGCAATTTAGAAGCCGGTTTCCGACTGTATTACTATTGTTCTTTCTTAGATGTGTCTACACTGTGCCAGTATCGGTTTCGGACCAGTATAAATCCTATGAAAGACTCTAAAAATAATAATTTAATTTAATTATTTCCCTCTTTATTATGTTCTTTAGCTAATTATAATTCTTGGAAACATCAGGGCTGAACCTATGAATATGACAATTCTGTGAAAGTGAAAAATGCATTTTATTAACCTTACTCATTGTTACATTATTATTAAAATTTTATTTTATCTCGTTGATTATATGCTAACACATAATGCCAGTTGCTTGACAGTGTCAGTCTTACGAGGTGTCGATCTTGCACAGTGTCATTTCTATGCAGAGATAGTTATGCCGATGTAACTATTTCTGAGCTCTTCCACTGATATTGCTTCCTGTATGGTGTGTGATGGACAGTTAAAATTGATCCAGAATTATCAAATCAATAGAGTCAGATTTGTAGTTCATGTAACTGTCTATGAGGATTTTATGTTAAGAATATAGTTGCCATCATTTGAATGTAACATTATTCGGAAGTAAATGGCTGCATCAATTTCTCTAAGTTAGTATTCTTAATGCATTATTTTGTCATATTATTATTATTATTATTATTACTCCTTAACAAAAGCGCTTTCTTGCAGAGAGAGGCAAAGCGATCATTCGCATATGTAGGGGCAGACTCCAGAGAGTTATTCTGAAGAAACAATTGGCGGCAAAGTGAATACAGAGTTTTCTCAATCACAAAAATTATAAAGTAGACATTTGCTCTCAGTTCTCTTTCTAGCGCTCCCAAAATTGATTTATTTATATTAAGTACACAATGGAATCCTTTCAAATGTTTCCTGGTTTCAACCAGCTGCGAATCTTCTCTCGTAGTTTCTTTGTTTTGCTTGGTTGCGAATGTAATTTTCTGCTCCAATAATGCAAAGAATGTGGTTAATTGAATAAGACAAGATAAATAAATGGGCATCAGAATGCAGTACATTGGCGGACCGAATAAAGTCGGCAGGTAGAAATTCACCTGACACTGATTTAATGTAAGCATTATACAAAGAAAGGAAGAAGGAAAAGAAACAGTGTATTAGTTATTTTTCTGTAGGTTTATTATTCGTTGATATTTTCTTTTTTATTTTTAAAATAAATATGTTTATCAACGTGCTATTGTTAGGTAGGTTGACAATTACCTGATATTTGGAGCAGATATTTGTAATATGGAGTTATGTATGTAGTGCCAGTGTTGAATACCAGAGGGCGTATAGATTTCTTTTAACGTTTTATTTTTCGTTTTGTCAGTTGGCAATTAGATGAGTAAAAACTCAAGATTAAAAAAAAAAAAAAAAAAAAAAAGAATGACGACGATAAAGACGTCGTAAATAAAATGTATCGAAAAATTTAATTAAGTTTATCATAACTTATTTGTTAAAAATGTAAATACTTTAAATGTAATAAACGTGCTGTCCTTTCAAGTAGTTTCTTAGATGTCTTTTGTAGAAGATATTAACCATATGCATATATATATACTATAATCTGTAATATCCTGAGATTAGGTGATAGCTGTAATGGATTAGGAGATGCTGTATTGTTTTGTAATGATATCATTAATAGACGAATGCAACCTTAAAAAAGACACAATTTATTGTTGGATAACTAATGCCTGAAACATGTATTCTTATCCACACATCATCATTGGCGCAATAGGCTCCAACAATTTTGGGATATTTGCCTAATCTTAAGCATATTTGTAACTTAAAATTGTAACTTAAAATTGTAATTTAAAATTGTAACTTAAAATTTTATCCTGGGTTCTTTTATACGATTTTGCATATTTTCGTAGCGACAGATGTCGCAGAACTTAAATTATTCAAACTGCGTATTAAAAATATAAAATACTAGAATTTCGATGATAAAATATGTTATTTTGTTAGAAATTTTATACGTTATAGAAACATCAGCCTGTTTTTCTTCTATTTTTTTGTGATTTGTGGTTATTCATAAACTATTTAATGTTTATCTACGCGACAGCAGGTGGCCCATCTCTTCGTACTTTATGTAAGGCTCAGACAATGGCTACGTCTAAGTGTTTTTCTTTCTCGTTTTAAATTTAAAAGAACGCTTGACGCTGATTTCCTCTTGTTGGTGCCTGACATATATCCCAGTCGCCATTTAGTGAGAGATAATATAAAAATATATTTTTATACTTTCATGTGTGCTGCGGAATGATTATAGATTCTATATCGCATCACAGGAGACATTTTTTACTATTTATCTACAGAACTTCACATTTCTATAATTAGACTTCCATTCTTCTGACGAATATTGTATTTGGTGTTAATATTGTATAGGTGTTTAATGAGTAATTGTGCGCTGTTGTGCTTCAAAAATAAATTTCCTTTGTTTCAGTTTTTTAATTAAGCTACTTAGAGATGTTCATTGGAAGGACTTGTCATTCATTTATCTGATTCCAGATGCCTTTGAAATCTTAATAACACTGCATGATAATTAATATGCATTTGCACGTTTGTTTTCTTGCATTAACGCAAAAATTTTTTACAGTTTTTTGTAAACTCCTTTTTTTCTTATTTTTATCTTTCTAGTTCTTATTGCTTCCCATACCTATTGTAGTTTGCTCCGCTTAATCGTCCATTGTCAGCCAGAACACTGTCAGAGGTATGTCGAAAGCTATATCTTATTTGATTACACATCTCGAAGAAGTACTTATTATTCTCGGTAAACGGACTATGTGTATTCGAAACATAAAAAGTATACTAATTGTAATAAATATGTGTACATTTCTACTATTTAAAATTTTCCTTTATACAATAGATCACAAGTCTCTTCCTTGGTTTAAATTTGTATGTTCTTTAAAGTTGTTTTTTCTTTAAAGGACTTTTTCTTACTGAAAATTTTTTGTTTTTCCGTTTAGTATAGAATATTTGAACTGTCAGATTTTGTATTCCAGGTTTCTTTTTTAGGGATCTAAATTAAAAATAGTTGCTATATCATAAGCATTTAGACTTGTTTAAACTTGTTTCAGGTGTTAAATTAATATTCGCATGTCAAGATCAGATTGCAGTTCCTTTTCAAACATTATTTTTTATAGTTTTATATTTTGAAAAATGCATTTTCTGAAACTTTCTTACGTCGTTAAACAATAATCTGAAATTTTCAGACCGTAAGTTAATTTTCCTTTTATTTCCAATGTTAACTTTCCGTAATATATTATAGCTTTACCCGCTTGTTCTATGGTTTAAAGATCATGTAGCTGTCAAAAGCCGTAAATTAATAAAACGTGAGCTTCAGTCTTCTTTTAAATTTAATATTAATTTTGGCATACGAAAACGTAAATAATGGATAATATATCACTTGGAATTGCGTGCAAAAACAAACCGATTATCATAAACCGAAGTTTACTGTTTAAATAATAAGTATAAACTCATGATGCACATATTCCGCGTACCTAAATTCATTTCTCTCTCAAGCAATCGCATTTATTTCAAGAAAATAAGTCTACTCTGGCACGACCAAACAAAATAAACACCATCCGACGTTTCTCTGCAAAGCGAGCCCAACTTCTGTCATCGCGTTTAATAATGTGCCATGTAAAAGCTCTAGCACGATTAGAGCACCGTATCTAAGGGCTCCCAAAAGAAAAATAATAAAAAAGAAAAAAGAAGAGAAGACGTGGCAGTCTTGGGCTGGAACACGAGCTGCGGAAATGAGCTCTTCTCGGCAAGGCGGAAGAGTTATTTCCGCTTGGGGGCCTTCGCCTATTATTGCGTCATACGCGGACGTCCTCTGGCTGCGGTAAGGCGAGAATGAATCAGGTCGTATACGCGAACAGGCGAGAAGTGTACGGATCTTTAGCCTCCATGGGGTCGGAAAAAAATTGAGGTTTTATACAGATCGTTGAAATTTACTCTCGCACTCAGGTATGTGTAACTGGATTATGCACGCATTTATGAAATAAAGTAAAATTCAAGAGCTGTCTGAAATTAATATAAATGATTATTGTCAAAAAATTCTTAAAATTCAGTGTTGATGGTGGCTCTATTTAAAACAAGATATAAATGTTACGTCTATCAAAATTTCATCTTTCAGATATTGTAGAATTGAAACTAATTATGAAAGACACACAACCATTGCTACCAATTTTGACATTAGAAATTATTATAGCCAAAGCTTCCAGATTTTAGCATAATATAAAAGCTGAGGGGTCTTAACATACAGAATAAGCGCAAAAAGTCCTCGATTTTGAAAAGATATTCCTTTAATGCCGAAGGATCTAAGCCTCATAAAATTTTACATATACATGCATTAATATTCTGATTATATTTATTTTGATCACCATCAGTCGTTACTTGTTATGCCCTTGTTATGCGGCAAGAATCGAAATGGTAATTTAGCACCAACCATACAAATAGGAAGCGCAGATAACCCGATGACGGAAATTGTAGTAGCCAAAGGCGCATGGTAAGCGAAAGGCACGTAAGCGTTACCGTCATCTTGCCAACCGGATGTGGCAACCGGACGTGAAGTCGCCATATTGGATATCCCGAAAGTGACGGAGACTTGTTTGAATGACGTCATACATGACAGTCTTATTTTGTAGCAAAGAAAATATTATTTCAAAGTTCTGATGCAAATACGAAATTTTTCGTTTTCTTCGGCGACGGTCTTTTTAATCATGAGATTGGGATGCTATTAATTTTCTTTTACTAATTTAATACGTGATCATTTGAAATAATTATTCTGTCATTCTTTTTAACTGGGCATCATATTATTTAATATTTATACATTTTAATTGATTTCATTATTCATTTTAATAATATTTACTTTCCTATGAATTTTAAAAAGCTGGGATCAAACCCACAATTTGGGCATACCAATAAAGCGGATGAAAAACTTTGCAAATGGCACTCGTTTGAAGAAGTAACCGATTTCTAGCAGTTTGTTGTCTCACTGTGGTGCCAACTGCAGTTCGAACTTCTGTTGCAGACGCAGTACGATGCACCACAGCCATATGTTGAATACGGCGGCCTTCCCTCTCAGTTGCGCCACGTGGCCTGCGAAAATCCGGTCTTCTTGAGTCAGTACCATGGAGGTAGGAAAGGAAGGAGGGGCCAGTCTGCACTAGAAGTGAAGCGCTACTTTGAAGCTTGGGTCACCAGATGGGGTGTTCTTTGTTTACATTCAGAAGCTCGCTTGACACGTTTCAGATAGTATTTCGACACACGACAGTTCCATACAAATCGAAAAAGGGACACTTTCGCATGAAAGAAACATTCATAGTGTGATGGATAATAGCAATTTGTATAGTTTAGTGGCATTTACGCAAAAATCGTATCTTGGTTATTTTTCGATAAATAACAACAGCGCGATTTTGATTATGAATTTGTTTTATAAAATTCTAGGCTGTTGAACTACAAAAATATAGATTTTAAGAAAAATGTTATGCTTAAAGAATGAAAAATACCTTACGGTACATTTAAAATTGTATACGTCTTTCGATACCCTTGATAGAGTATTCGCTACTTTTATTTTATTTTCCAAACGCCTAAATGTTTTAAATAAAACAAATTTTTTTCACATCCATATATTATTGTTGCATATTATTGCAAAAAGCATGTGTCTGCCTTTTACAAAATACATAAATATTCATTAAATTATTTATAAAAGTATTTGAAATGAAGAATTTATTCACTATAAACAACTGTGAAGAAATCTAATTATTAAACGTATCTAATTTATAATGATTATAAATGTTACCTAAATATATAATAACCTTAATATTGAATCGTAAACATAAATTGAAATCCTGTTGACAAATACGTTATAAAACTATTTAAGCAAGAATTGCTCGTATTGGAAAGCAATCTGTTAAAAGGTATTGTAAAGCAAATGCTATGAGATGCGCACTTAAGAAAGTGATAAAGAGTTTTGGAATATGTATTGTTGAAATGAAGGGTAAAAAAAAATCTGATAAGTATAATTAAAAGAATTATTCCCCCTTACATTTTATAATAACTCAGTTACAAGTTTTAAATAATACTTTAAAAAAAAAAAAAAAAAAAAAAAAAAAAAAACTTATTTTATTCCCTTTCAGAAATGTTCAGAGAAATTCAAGTACTATTTAAAGTATTTCGTTAATTCCTAATAATTCTCTAATTTAAAATGAACTGAATAGAGAATTAATTATAAATTGACTTACATTTTTCGATTTAAAAGATGCTTCAGAAGCCAAAAAATCATGTCATAGTTAAGAAAGTATTTTAGGAAGAAGCTCTATAAATAGAAAAGAAATAATGCATAATTTTAATATTAATAATACAATAAACTTTGATCTTAATTTTTGTACCTTAACCGAATAAAATCGAATTACCTTAATTTTTTTTTCTAATGTAATTAACGAAAACTTGTGAAAATATTTCATTCAAATTAAACCATGCTGAGAAAACTGTCCTGTGAAAAGTATAGCATTTAATTTCGTTCAGAATGAAATGTTGTTTAAAAATATGTTGTTTTCATATACTTAGGACTCTGAAGTGTTGTAGAAATACATTTATATGTATATTTACGACGTATTTACAAAATATTTACATCCGAACGCGTCAAATCCCATTGAACTCAATGGTAAATGACCCAATGTTTTGGTCACCACGTAGGGATCGCCGGTGCTTCAGAGCAGGGTACGGGAGAAACTTGTTTAGGGCAACTCCATCTGAAATACCCTTATATGCGGTCAGGTCGTAAATTTAGAACCCCTATTTTCACAGGGGGGCTGAAAAGTAGGGAGTAATCTTGCTCGGGGTCTTGGGGGTCGTTTAAACATCTAACTTCTCTACATTCAGTTTTATACAGAGGAAAATACAAATTGAATTCTTCGAATGAATGCAGTTTTGTACAATGAAAATGTATTACTTAATGATAAACTGTAAGATAAATAACATCTTTTTTTAAAGCCATAGGTGTAGAAAGACAGATATTTGTTACACGAATGAATTTGTAGTAAATATTGAGTTTTTCATTTCGAATGCTATGTTCCATGTATGCGAAGTAGCTGATTATGTGAGATAATAGTCATAACCGAATGGCTTTCAACCTTTTCACGGCTAAGGACTGTTTCTCAATTACATTGTGGTCGCTGCTTTTTGGTTAATTTTCTAATGACATATAACCAATAATTGTTTTTATTTGAGACTTATGAATAAAATAACGCAAACTAGACTGCCGAAAATTCTTAAGAAGGAAGTTAAATAATACTGAAAGATACATTATTGATGCACTTTTGTGTTTTATATGTAGTAGTATTAACTACTACTATAATCCTTAAATGAAATCCTTAAATTATATATATCTATGTATAGGTATATATAAATGGAACCATATATAGAACAAGGTATAAAATATCTTTATTATACAATGTTCATTACCATACGTATATTTACGTAATATCAATATAAATGGTTAGTTAGGTTTCGTACATATATAATTTATTTTTATATTTTGTATTTTTTGTATTAGATTCAGTATTGTATACGTATCTGAAGTTTAATTTGTTCTCTTTTTGGGTTACGACTTTAAGTGAGAAAGAATTGTTAGGGCCTTCATAGGAATTACATTATATACAATCAGTTAGGATCCTACTTTTCCTTTCTTTTAATCATTATATATATTGAAATATTACTTGATAAGTATACGTAAAATATAGCAGTTTTTAAGCTACTTATATCTATTGTTTGGTCTGGTTTCTTTGATTATAGCAAAGCATTCGACTGTTATTTGCCTAAGGGTAAGGGTGCCTCGTGGAGAACTTTCTAAGCAAAACTGACTCTTATGCACGTTACACGTGGGTAAAACCTCGAAAACGCCAATACAGCCATCCCCGTCGATCCGGATTCGAACCCCGGATCGACCTGCCAGGTTTTACAGCTCAGCCGCTAGTGAGCTACACACACACACATCCACACATATACATTAAATAGTATTTACATGTCGTTTATAAAGTATAATTGAGTGCAATTTAATCATAAAGAGAAAATATTCTACGGAATTACTTCACTTCGTAGACTTTCTGCTAAGCTTCACCATATTTCTTAAAGAGAATCTCAATGCTAGTTCCATTTCCAAGCTGTTTATGTACCTTATTTTTCATGCTTTGAATTATATTTAGAAAATTATTTCACTTGGTTATAGCTGAAAATGCAGTTTTTTTATTGAAGAATTTAAGGGTAAGAAGAGAGTTATGCCCTTTTCTAATTATTCTTGAAACATTTAAATTTTTTTTTTAAAAAAGCGCACATTAATACGGATCACTGACCTAAAGTGCTCGATACAGGACAGATTAATTAGCTACTAAATTTTGATTTTCATTGAGTAAAAATGAATTTATCTGCATTCTATAAGAAAGCAAATATTCAAAAAATGTTTTTTTTTCCTATTCTCGCAGTCATAATATTTTTCTTAAATATTCAGCTAATTCATATTCAAATATTCCAATCCATTAGAATTAATAATAAATCGATACAGTAAATAAATAATTAAAATCAATTAAATGGAATTTTAATTGATTTTAATTGCCATTTTCCCTCTGATAAACCCCTCTTCAGAGTTTAATAGCATCGATCAGCTTTTGTTGGGGTTCATTTTTCTTTATGGTATGCTTACGTTATATATGTATGTATTTTGCATTGCTCATACTCGTCAATTGCAGCTTTTAATATCTTTTGGAAAAAAATCAATATGAGAATCCAGAAAATGATTCTTAGTGACGCTAAAACTATTATTACTAGTCACTAAACGCTAAAACTATTATTACTAGCACTGTCATGCCACAGTGTTTAAAAAAAAAAATTCCCATTGTTTAAAGGTAGATTCTATGCTCATATCCTAGTCTAAAATTAAAAGCTGCGAGTCAAAATTAAGGGGGTTGCTCTTAGAAAGCCTCAATTAAAAGTAGTTATATGAAATGTTAATCAATACTTATAATCTTACGGATTAAACACTTATTCCCTATTTAATCACGTGTATGGCAAACAGATATTCGTCATTCATAAAGAAAAGAATGTGAATCAAAATTAGTTTTCAAGCCCTATCGCATACATTAGCAATACTTATTCTCGTAATAACAGATACGTATGTGTTATTCTCTTCGTAATTTTCAGTACATATATTTATATTTATAATTAAGAAATGAAAGCAGCGTCAAACAGCTGTGAAAATTATATTTTAAAATTATTATTTAGAAATGCGCTTATAATGGTTCTTATATTTACGAAAGATACTTCCCGTTTACTCAGGCTCACTGTATTCAAGTCGATAGGACCAATTGAATGGAAAGATCGATTTGTTAATTCATTCCCAAGTTTTAAATCGGATGAATGGACTCGCGAGTAAAATGGCACATTAAAATACGGTCACTGAACTACAGTGAGCTATGAAAATTTTAACAAAGGCTTCGCACTTTATCTTATGAAAACAAAATATCAGAATTTAATTAAATGTTTCACTTATTAGAAAAATAAAATATAAATATTTGTGAATAAAAAGAAATTATCTTTAAAAAAATAAAATTTAAATGAAAAAAATAAAAGAATTACAAAATATTGCAGAAATTACATAAAATAGCGAATAAACTTATTCGGCACAAGCTCGCTAAATGTAAAACAGATTGTACAGTCAGAAAGCTCGCCTTGTCACACAAATGTACTGTTCATCGGGTTTAAAGGTTATTCAGACTAATGTGCGAAGTTCAGTGAGTAACTTGTATTTTCCTTTGAATGTATAAACTAGCCAAAAAACACTTTTAAAAAAATATATATCTCCCCTTATGATCCCTGACACAGCCGTTTACTTTCCCCTTCCGTAATTAACGTCAGTCTCCTGCTCTTGACCGCATTTGCCACGCCACCCTCCATCTTACTTCCTACCTCCATGGTCAGTACCTCCTCCTGACGACTGCTTCCCAGTGGATACATCCCTGCAGTCTTTCTGCTGTTTCGCAGAAAACAAAATCCACCCTCTTGTAGCCCTATTTCACGACCTCGTTCCAGAAACAAAAGAAAGAAAGAACTGTTAAGAAACAAAAAGTAAGAAATAAAAGAAAAATTGAAAATAAGAAATTAAAATTTATTTTCTAAGTAAAAAATAAGAAGAAGAAAAATTAAACACAAAAATTACATTTGTGAAAAGAAAAAAAAAGAAAGAAAATTAAACTTGTTAAAATGAATATTACTTTACTAAAATAAAAAAAAATTAAACTTTTAAGAAAAGTTGCTGTTAAAAAATATGAAAAGAAAAATTTTAACTTTTTAAAAAATATTTTCTTTTGTTAAATAAAAATATAAAAAGCAAAAAGAAATTTGAAGGAATGCTTTTGTAAAACAAATAAATGGAAAAGGAAGAAATATAAATAAATAAAATTTACGTTTGGGAGGAAAACAAAATAATAAAGTTAATTTAGTAAGAAGTGCGAAAAAAAAATATGCTCTAAAAATTTTAATTTGAGAGATCTTAAAGGAGTTAAAACAAAGTTTAAGATAATGACTTATAAAAAGCTATATCTCATAATCCTTCAGGAAACAAAAGCGCTGATTGCTTGAATTAGAAAGGTTAGCAAGAAGCTGATTGGTCTTCACAAATATCTTTTTTGGCATGGGCGTATAGATATGAAAGATCGAATATGTTCAAAACTGCATACAAAACCTGTGTGCACGCTGAAGTTTCCTCCAAGTGACGTCTGGGTTGTTTTCCTACTCAAAGCGATAAACAGTTTTCATCTTAAATACTGATGGATTTGGGCAATATGTACCTGAAATTACGTGTTCGATCCTAACTTTTCAAAATTAATTTCAAAGTTATTTTTGTTAAAAGGAATAATGAAATCAATTAAATATTAAATAATGTGATGCTCAGTTAAAATGATATTAAATAATTAAAAATGATTAGATATTAAATGATTAAAGGAAAATTCATCTGATAACTAACACGTGATTCAAGAGCCACAAAAACGAAAAAAGTCTTCGCTGCCACAAAAAAAATTTAAACTTGGAAAAAAATTGCCGTTGCAACAAAAATAATGATATCGTAGGCAACGTCATTCAAACACATTTACGTTACCTCCGGACAGGTCCAAGACAGCAACATCATATCCTACTGTCACGCGATCCAAGATGGCCGGCCCCATTCTGGAAAACGTCACTTCTGTGCCTCACCCGGTTACCTACGGTTACTTCACTCAAGCATTTTGAAACGTATGCGGTGTGATGCAGTTGATAGCTGCATGGATGCGGTCCTGAAGGTCATCCAGAGTTATGGGTGGTGGGGATAGATAGGCCTTGTCCTTCAAGAACTCCTACACACAATATTAAATCCAGTAATGGTGGCGGCGACTTTCAGTCAAATTTCTAATTCAATGTACGCTGCACTGCTTGTTTTAGTAAGTTCTAGCACTCGGCATCTTCTTTGGTATGGGATAAATGCCATTTTCATTATTCTGTAACTACCTAAATCAGAACGATTCTTCCGAAAAAAAAGATAAGAAACTATTTTGAGCTAACTGAGCTATTAAAAATGTGATATCTTGAAATTAGGGGTTGTTTTTGTGTTGCTTATGTGTGTTTAATTAAGTTATTAATGCTCTGAACACAGCTTAGCCAGTGTTGAGTCGTATAATCTTCAATTTAATCTCAACAGTTCTCATAACTTTGGACTTAGTCATGTCATAACATTGCAGATTCATTAGGCGTAAATACGCCTAATAGAAGAAAACAAGGAAAACGAACAGTGTCCTGGCCCCGATAATAACTCCAAACCTTCTAATTGCCAAGCAGACATGCTTCTTATTACACCCCCCAGACAGTTCATAAATAGGGAGAATATAACTTACAACATATTCAAGTAATTATCTTCATACTATACTATGAGATTTTAAAATACTTAAATTGACTTAGATTTTAGGTAAAATTGATTGAAAATCGATTAGTATAGTATAGTTTCAAAGCTGACCTCAGCATAAGTCTCTGTCTTCAAGAGAAGAAAAGAAATTGTATATTGAACGAAATCTTTGACTAAAATATGTTTGGAATTTAAGGCATTTGGATTATATCATTCTTGTAAAACCCAAAGGATTATGTAAATGTGGCTTATTTATATACATTATATGATAAAACCAATATGCTGAAATCTAGACGGTTTCGCTGAAAGTTATTAAAATTCGAAAAACAAATCGGCCTATGAAAGAGAAATATATTAACCATGCAATGCAGCTTTGGTTTTGTGATTAATGCTAATACCGCATTAGCCTGAATATAAGAATTCCCGTAAGATGAGTTTGTTTTTTAGTTTACACGAAAAAAGATTTTCGGTATAAATCATTGCCTCAATAAGCTTGAAAATTTGAATGTGCTCTATAAGAAAGTTAACTATATGATCTAAATGTCTATCTTAAAATAAATTTAAGGAAAAAATTCTTTAGCATAAAAGTTAAGCAGTAAATTCTAATTTTTATTTTTATTTTTTATTAAGCTTCTCATGTGAGAGGATATAATTTTCAGAAAGGCATTCTGAGAGAGGAAAAATGCATCTTGAAATAGTTGCTTTGTATAGTTGTTTTTGCCAAATAAGCTATAAACTTGCTGCATGTAGAAAAATCCGTTATGATAATGAAAATGTTTAAGTGATAAATAACGCCGAAAGGTGAACATCGCATTTCCTGTGAAGTGAGAATTTAAAAGTTTAGCACTATTACCTGTTTGACTAATTTGTATAAAATGACACGTGTGATGCCATCTGTTGAAGGAGTTCGACGATGGTTCTAGATACCGCTGTTTCATCACAATGCGAGAAACATACATACATTCATGTAGATTCTCCATTACTTAATTTTTTAAAATATAAAACAGGGCGAGAATATTTGATGGCAACAATGAGAAAAGTGATTCGCCGCTTATAGTTTTCTACGCAAAATGCCAAAACGAAATTAATAGTCCTTCAGCGCAAATTGCCGCTTTTGACCAAAAAACCGTTTTTAGTCCAAAGGGGCTTTGTCCCTGAAGGACTATTGTTTTCGTTTTGCGATTTTGCTTTGGTTCATTATAAATGCCCGTTTCATGTTTCAAACTTTTGCCACCAAATGTTAGAGTCCTGCATTATACTTGAAGAAATTAAATCATGAAGAATCTGCATAAATGTATCTATATTTCTCTCATTGTGATAAATCGACGGTACATAGAACCATCGAATTTTGAATGACGTAATTCTCCTACGAATTTGTGCATGTGGAAGCCCTAATTTGAAAACTGGAATTTGTTCTATTATCGATTTCATATTTGGTAAAACGTTAGCGAATTTTTGTTTAACAAACTCGAAGATTTCAAAGAAAGCGATGGCAAAGTTGTACAGAAAAGACATTTTCATCTCCAGCGCGCGAGACTGTTTTGGAAATTCTGACTGTTTTGGAAGATATGCTCAATTTAAAACTATTTTGAGATATTGCTCTTGAACTGAATTTTATGGTTCAAGTGCGACGAACGTGCTATTTAATAAATAAAGCTAACAGACAAAATGTAAAAAAACGCCCCTTTGGACGTAATTTAAAATCTGAAACCTTGCAGTTTTTTTTTCCTCCTAGTCCAAAGGGATTTGAGTTTCGAAGAACTTTCGTTTGGTATTTTGCTTCGGACTTCTATAAATGTGGGTTCACTTTTCGAACTGTTGTCTAAAAATCCTGCATTATATTTGAAGAAATTAAATAATGAAAAATTTGCATAAAATGTATGAATATTTCGCGCATTGTGATAAAACAACGGTATCTAGAGTCATCTAAATTTGAATGACGTAATCTTGCTGCGAATATGGGCATCTGCAATCCCAAATTTGAAATTTGGAATTTGTTTTATTACCGATTTCATATTTTGTAAAACTTTAACGAATTTTTGAGTAACAAACTCACGATTTAAAAGCGAGCAATGGTAACACTCTACGGGAAAAAAAAAAAAAAAAAAAACGCGGAACTGTACATCGGAAATTCTAAAGATAGGTTCATTTTAAATTTATTTTGCGCCATTGCTATTGAACTAAATTTTATGGTTTAAGTGCAAAGAATATGATATTTAATAAATAATAAATAAAGGTAACACGCAAGACGTTAAAAAAACGACCCTTTAGACGTAGTTTAAAACCTGGAACACTTCAGATTTCCCCCCCCCCCACACACACACACTTAGTACTGGATTATATTTTTCTGAGAGCTGATTTTTTTACACGCAGAGACAGCCAATCTTTCAAAAAGGATGTGCGAATTTGCTATTATTTTGGAATCCTGAGGATCAATTTTTTTAATCATTGCGAGTTTGTGAGTTGGTACATTAAGGATAAATCTGAGAGTCTTGTTCTGAACAGATTTCACTTTCTGTGACTACAAAAAACAATTGCTTATGCGTAAAAGCATACAGCAGAACAGAGAGTATCTTTGATGTAGTCGTCTTTTAAATTCCATTACCGCTTTAGATTTCTTTACTAGGATGGAAATATAAACTGATAGGAGAAATAATGGAAAATACCGAAGTTATTATTATTGTTGCCATAAGTTGTACTATGTTCTCTCTAATGGAAAAAAACTGGTTGATGACAAATGAACTACTCAAGATCATTCAGGTTTTAAGAACTGCAAAATTAACTGAGAAAAATATTTTCATTGGGACTTGTGCTTTGTCCTTTGTCTTTAACAGATAATTATAATGAAGACGGACTACGGTATATGGGTTATTAAAGCATTTAATGCACCTTTGCGATAGCCCGAATGTATAATATTTTATTATTTACATTAGCTTAAATTATTTTGGGCTTAATACTAAAGGCTTTGATTATTTCTTAGCTCAAACAGGATGGAGTAATGCCTCAACCTTTCTATGATTTCTTGTAATCAGAAATTCTGTTTGTAAAAGGAAAGAAGGTCTACTTTGAGGAGCCTTGGAAGAAAGCTACACATAGGACAGTTGACTGTCTTTAAATGACCCTGAAAGGATACCAAATTGTGAGAGATGTTACCTAAAGATTTGGTTTAATTTGATGAAGTCATAATTTTATTTAACGACCTTATTGAACGACTTATCACCTTATTTAAGGACTAAATAAGGTGACCTAAAAAAATAATGTGACCAATTAGTCACGTTATTTTCCTACGGTTGGTAAAGAAAAGACTTAAGAAATGTGTATTTTCGATTTATAAAAGCAATTCTAAATACAAAAGAACACCAGCCTCATCAAGTAACAATTTTCATTTAAAAATCGGTATAAGAATTTTCTATTTTAGTTGGCTAATGATGCACTCAGACTTATACAGTTGCTTTAAACTCGCGCTATTCTAGTTCAGTTTTATTTAATGACTTACTGAAATAAAAAGATGAATCCTGAAGAATAGCATAAATGAAAAATATTGTTGTTGAACAACAAATAGAATTTACCGAAACTCTCAATGCATATTCGACCTTTTCTTTAATCTGAAAAACTGACATGGACAGAAAATTTTAAAATTGTACAGTGCATTTCTTTCACGAAACTTAAATCATCGAGTAAGAATTATTTCTCCTAAAGAGGCACTTAACGCTTGCTGTATTCTCCAAAATATTTCCTATCTCTCCCTCTGAATTAAAAAATTGACCATGCGCATCAGTTCGACATCTAACATGTGCTACCGAGACCCACATAATGTGTACTATTACTCTCCAGGTGGCCATTCTATCCAAAATTAGAAACCACTTTTCAGGCTCGGTGGAAGGGTGTGTAATGGGAAGGCAGTTTCGATTTCCAACAATTTCTTCTTTCCCAGGAAACGTATCTTCTGGTAGGCAACTCGCCTATTCAAGTTTTTGATGAAGATTAATGATCTTTTAATGACAATACGTTATGCCATTAACCGATAACCGCACTAGGGATGGATGAAAAGAAGAAAAATGGTACAAAGAAAATTAAATGTGTCAAATATAATCCTTAGTATCTTTAGTTGGCATAAGTAAATATTATGATGAGCGTTTCTTACACGTATTTCTTTTTGATGTAATAATTTGTGATGCTATTTAATCGAATATTCATACCATAATAGATTAACATAAAAGTTTGTGATTTTTATTGGCTGCGATGCCAGGCACTTTATTCATAGTTAGCAAGTCTAATGTATCCAACCACGTTGAATCATATTTTTGTAATTGACAGTTAATGTTTTTTCTGCTTTTCTAAATATCTAGGTTAAAATTCCTCGCGATTAAAGTAACTTGACAATTTAACAGAAACTAACGTTCGATGATTAAATATTTTTTACGTCTCTGAGCGGTAATGGAAGAAACTGCAAAATCCTATTCGTCTAAATAAAATGTAATCTAATGCTATTAGTGGTAGGCCTACCAGCAGTCGAGCGGTAAAGTCGCCTAATACTGGTAATTCGATATCAATTCCAGACGAATGGGCTGGCTGGCTGGGCGTTTTCATGATTTTCCTTATGTGAAATGTAGATACGAACCGATTTCCCTTAAACAGCCCTCCACGAAGGCTTCCCACCCTTTAGGCGGATAGTCCTCGAGTGTTTTGCCATAATCAAAAAAAAAAAAAAAAAAAAAAAAAAACATTTATGGGCAACAAGGACAAACCTTTCTTTGGGTAAATATTTGGTCGATTATAATACCGAACATTAGATTCTCATAACTGGATTTCAATCTTTGTCCCTATTTAATTAATTCTTCTCCGAAATATGACTATAGTATAGAAATATATTACCACTGAGCTTTTTATGAGAGAGTTTTAAAGCGTTTCATCTCACTTAAATATAAATTTATGATTTCAGTAGGCAATATTAACCCTTATTATACCATTAATATGATCAGACTTGAGGTTGCGTGTTTTCTGTCAGAATACTTCTCCATTTCTTAATGTGTATCAGTAATAAAGAATGAATATTTACGTTAATTATAGCCAACTGTAATATATTTAATTAGCATTCTTCTTTTAAGGGTTTTTTAAAAGTAGCAGACTCACAAAAGCAGTTACTCTTTGTGCATGGAAAATTCACAAATCGAGTTAAGGTTAATTTACTTTTATACTTCCGTAAAGATGGTGGATGTTTGTGATATCGCGCAGGAGATATTATGAGTTATGTTAAATTGCAGAAGTTTTTATATAACAACTAATACTTGTTTGAATGTAAAGTTTTGGTTTTATAATATTATTTTGCTCCAGTCCACTAATCAAACAGATCATCATGCAAACAGAAAAGTAAGTGAATAATAAACACGAAACATAACATCCATTGCATTAGGAATTAATCACGGAAAGAATGCATGGTACGATTGCTAAAATATTTTCACTTAGGCCACTTGCGGCCGAACGGTAAAGTCTCTGAATTCTGGTAGTCTGACTTGAGCTCAAATAAGGACGAATAGGCTGGTTGCATGGGCAGTTAACCTGGCTTTCCTCATGTGTAACGTGGATGTAACGGTATCCCTGCAATCGCGGATAGCTTTGTGTGCGTGTAGCCAGCTTAAAGGGAATCCTTTAATTTTCAAATTTTGACTTAGAAAAATTCGTTAGCAAAACTGATTTTTAATCAAACACGCAATTAATAGAAATAATTGGTTTAGATTTCCATGGATCAAGGTAATATGTTAATTGAAAGATGCATTATGTACAAAATAAAATACATAAATATATGCAAACGCTATTTGAGTAGTAAAACTTTAGATTTTAGAATAGTATTTAAAATCGCTTTCAATTTATTTTCCAGAAATGTGTTTGTTTTTCTTAGGTAAAATTAGATTTAAGTTTCGGAAGTCAGAAAATATATATGAATGAAATAATATGTATTTTATAACTTCTGAAACTATAGCAAAACTGAAATTACGATAATTTATGATTTTAGTACATATAAATTGGTTCTAATAGCCAGTGCATTTATTCTTATTACATTCATTTATGTATAAAATAAATGTAATGATTTTACTATCACTCATAAATATTAAAATAATTTCCTAGCAGGCGAAGACAAGAAGTAAGGAATGGTAAATATTTCGAAATAGGAATTTAATGCAATATCATGATCCAATGATATATGTTTTTATAGTATTTTATAGTTAGATTTTATAGTAACAATGTAAGATGGATAAATATGCGACTAAAGAGTAGCAAGCAAAATCGTTTGGAAAGAGTGAGTTCTTGAAAACTAAGGGAAAATGGATAAATTTTTATTTGCAAAAGAGGACATAAATATGCAAATTTTTTAACATGCTTTAGAGAAAATAATTTTAAATTCTACGAAATTTCACAAAAATATGACATGAATATATTTAAAAATTAAGAAGAAAGGATACTAAGAGTTGATTTCCAGTTCGAAGTAAAATTACATTACAAAAAGTATCTTAGTTTTTGTGTCTCGGTTGCAATACTGTATTTGATTAAAAAAATTCATGAATAGGGGGAAAATGAACAATTTATCAAATAGATGGTAAGCAGGTAAACAAAACGGAAAGAAAAATACAAATACACTTTTTAAAGTTATTGCTACATAATATGTGTTTTATGGGTTAAAAACAATGACTGTAAGCTCAAAATTTCAAAATAAAATGATAAATATAGTACGATATAAAAATAAAGCTTTAAGGAGCTACTGATGGCTGAACAAAATTAGATCAGACATGAAATACAGACATCAGAAACAAAGTAAATGTCTTAAATGTAAGTTGGCGGAAAAAATTGCATACAGAAGTAAATGAAAAGCGCAGATGAAGCAAATCAAACCTGAGGAACTTCTAAGATAAAAACTTCAAATTTTCTTACACACACAGACACAGAGAGAGAAGCATAAAAAATAAATAAAATGGACCGTAGTACAATAGACCTAGAGAAAAAGGATGGAATTTTTGCAGCTTGTGGTGGCGATATGCCCGATTCTTCTGGTTATTCTTGATGATGAAAGTAGAGTACGAAAAATATAATAAACCCTTCAAACTAAACGTAAACAAAACGATCTGTGATATTTTAGTTCAAGGGCTGACAGGGGAGATAAATTTCTAGGTATTGCTTGATGAGAAATTTCATCGGTGTACCATTCACACAAAAAGTTCGGAAAGATATCTACAAGTTTAAAATACTTATACCAGATATATACTTGCAATTACAATCTGCTCCCGATTAACTGAATACGTATTAAGCAGGTTACGGATTAACCGGCCCTGTCTATAAAGCGCAAAGGTTTGTTTATTGCAGACCGATAACAAAATTACTATACTTAACCACAGGAATTTGAATCATAAAAATTTCATAGTAAAGTATAAAATGTAGAATAAAATACATGAGATAGTACTAGTCATAGCAGACAGAAGTACAGTATTCTAGAATTGGTTTTATCCCAAATACTGCCTAATTTCACGTACACGTAATCTGGTATATATAAACATTGTTAAATCAGAAGTTAACAGTAAACTGATAAATCGTAAAAATAAATTAAGCGTACGGATATTAAACCTCTGTTTTCCATTGGTTACTGTCGAAATGCAATCTAATACGATGGTCACATTGAAAGTTTCAGATACAGCTAAATCGTACACGTCAAACGTACTAAATCTTTGTTCAAAATAGTTTCCTCTAACATCAATACACTTTGGCAGACGAATTTTTCAAAGATTAAATGTTTCAAACTGTACATTTCTTGAAATTGGTGAAATATATGCCCTTATAATTTCATCAGTCTCATTTTGGAATGAAACCAACAGTCTTTAGTACTGTATCACTCAGCTATAATTGTCTTCTCTACTCTTCTGTTTCCCCTCCGACCAGACTTGTACATATGAAGAAAATAGAATACATCGCATTTTTTAGTGCTGCTTGTCTTTCCGCTTAATCTTCATGCTTTACTTTCTTGATGTGTTGAAACGTCAAAAATGGTATGTATATTTCATCACCAGCTTTAATTTTAGAAATAATGCGGTGTCCCCTGTCATTAAGTGATTTTGGTATTTCTTTACTGAATTTAGCACGCTCCAGTTTTTGATGTTTATTTATGGGAGACACAACAAAAACTAATTTTTTCATATGCAGTTCTTGACAATTATTTTTACGTATAGCTATGACTTCCATGTTAAATTACTTCTGTATAATTTGTTTGATGCAATCGAATTTTCCTTGTTCTTCTTATGTTAAATATTTATTACATTAAGTTTCCTATATGCATTTATTCTCTCAGATAGATCATTAACGTACTTTTTATAAAGGGGGAAGAGGGGAAAAATTTCTGATATAATTTTAAAATATTAATTTTTATGGGGATTGAATTTAATTTGTGTAGTTTTCGTTAATAATGTTTCCAAAACCTTCGTGAAATTCAGTTTCGCCTCCTCACCTTTAACAAGTTGGGATCGATGTTGTTATTTATGATTCTGCTTCCTTTTCGTGAAAATACGAAAATGTGGCTTCTTTTAATTACAATTAAAACAATTAATAATTAAAATCATTTACTGATTTTTTTCAGATATTTCCTTTTAAGTACCTCATCTATCATAAATATGATAAAAGCTTGTATATGGATAACATGCTTCGCATCAAGGTTTTCCCAAACGTAGAGTAAGAGTTAAGAAAATTACGAAACGCTTTTATATTTCGGTGCCAAAGTAATGCGAGCATAAAAATTATACTATGTAAAGTGCTACAAGCCAGTATTTTTCAAACTTTAGGCCAGCAGATCGCAAGTGGTACTCGAAGTCTGCCCTTATGGTCCTCCTAGGTTTGCAAAATTGTCTTGTTATTTTCAAATAAAATTAAGATTTTACATGATTTCCTATTAATATAGTTTGGTTATGTACACTAATATACACTGGTGTGCAAAAATTAAGGAAGAGACGGTTTTTTTCAATATAACTTTGTACAAAAGCTTTCCAAATCAACACATTTAATACCGTAAGATCCCCAATACGTAAGGAAATGAGTAATGTAAGCAACACTTACTAAAAGAGAAATCAGAGGGATAAAAAGAAGCTTTATTGAAAAAGTAGCATGGAGAGCAATGCGACTGAAGGCCGAAACATCCCTGTGATAGGTGTCCAGCAAGAAACATCCGGTCTTTAATAGGGGATATGATCTCCCCTGACTCCTAGGCAGGTTTCACAGCGTCTGCCCATGCTGAGAATGAGGGTGTCAATGAGTTGCTGAGGCATTGCTGCCCATTCGTCTTGAAGCGCCAATCGAAGCTCCGGAATCGTTACTGGTGGTAAGGTACGAGCTGCCAAGCGTCTGAGTAGAAAATCCCATACATACTCGATGGGATTGAGATCCGGAGATCATGCCGGCCAATCCATACGTTCAATATCCTCACTCTCTAAGAGCTATTCGGCAGCTACTGTGCGATGACATGGTGCATTGTCGTCCATGAAAAGGAACTGCGGACCCATAGCGCCTCTAAAAAGACGCACATATGGAAGAATAATCTCGTTACAATAACGGGTCCCGTTGACTGAACCTGCGTCGAAGATGTGAAGGTCTGTACGACTACCAACCATGATGCCTCCCAAACGAGAATACCGCCACCTCCATACCTGTCCCTTTCAATGATGTTCGAGGGATGATTGCGGCTTCCCCGCTCTCTCCAGATGAGTATGCGATGAGAATCGCTACTCAGACTGAATCTGCTCTCATATGTAAAGAGTACTCGTCCCCATTCATTGTCTCTCAAATTCCGGTGTTCCCGGCACCACAGAGAACGCCTTCTCCGATGGGCAGGCGTTAGAGGTACACACCGTACAGGGCGTCGTGCAAACATACCAACGACCACTACTAAACCCCCGGATAGCTGTTCCTGTAGTTTGAAATTGTCTCCAAAGTCGTGAAACGATGCTGTGAGCAATTCCGAACTCTGCACACTGCGGCCTTCCTCCAACTTCCCAATGATTCGACCTCTGGTAAAAGCATCCAGATGTCGTCTAACAAATTGATTGTTCGCCATTTCTCGCTGAGGCAGCAACTCGGTGTGATTTTAATTGCTATACGGCGTGCAATCTCTTTGCCAGAAGTACTGATCTTACACCGACAACATGCTTTATACTACTCAGACACTCCCCCATTACGTCTACCTGCATATCTGTGCATGTGCTACCGTACATCACCTTACTTAATCTCCTGACTGGTCTTTCTGTCCGCTCTGCCTCTTCGTTAAGCTGATATGCTAAGTTTTCGATTCCGTCCTTAATTTTTGCACACCAGTGTATAGTTCAGGTGAATTCTCAAAACTAATCGAACTAAATCTTTGACTGTTCTCAATGCGTAAGACAAATTAAAAAAGTTTGAAAGAAAGCTTGGTTTATGGGTTAGCTGTGTAAAATGGAGAAATTACCAACCTTAGATTCATTTTGAGTAGAAAATTACATCGTTATTGGAAAAGAATTATGCTGTGATATATATTTGCATCTGAAAAATCTGATGGTTTCCTAAAAGCTATAACTCTGTTTATTTCTACGTCTTTGTGTAAGAAAAGGTTTTCCCCACTAACTCAAAAGAAAACAAAGGACCTTAGTCCTTTGCTTTTAGTCTAAGTCGTCTAGATATATGGGCCGATCTCAGATTTGAGCTTACCAGCATATATTTAAACAAAGAAAACTCTCAGGAGCCTCATCTGTGTCATTAACGCGAGTATCAGCATTTATTTAATTTTTAATTAATAAGACTCCCCGAATGCTAATAACCTTGCATTATTAAAATAAAATATAACTTTTGTTCTATTAAACTAATTTATAAATACCAATATAAAATTAAATTTATGATTATTAATATTTTTGATTAAAATTTTAATAGCCTTAAATTATTAAAAACAAATGCATCTTCTTTTCTATTAATTTAGTTAATTGATTAATACTAATATAAAAATTAGATAAATATTAATAATTTTTTAAATAAAAATGTACTGATAAGTTATATATGCTTTTATGGAGTTCATGTTATTAAATATTATGTCTATCTATACATCCATACTATTATATCTGTGCGAGTTTGTGTGTTTGTTTGTAACATTATCTCTTCTAGAATGATGTAGAGTTTCGAAAAAGGTACCCTCGTAGTCGAAAAATTGGTGGGAAGCCATTCAACCATTATCTTCTTTGTACAACTTTAATCAACCGAGACATCAATTAAAAATCTCGAAAACGCTATTTTTCACACTCATTTTTCCGAGGGGCAACAGACTCGCACGCTGAAGATGAAAATGCTTTATTTCGAAAAATTTTGATGCTGCTCCCTTCTAAATCGTAGAGTTTGTTAATCGAAAATCTGTAAGTTCTACAAAATACGAAATAAAAGTAGCATTGCCAAACATCAAGCATATTATTAATAAGGTTATATTCTGACGTTAAAGAAAGCACGCGATTGCATGTGACGTTATTGCATGTCGTAAAAGTTTCGTTAATGTTAGCATTTTAAATGAATAGCTGCATTTGGCAATTTTTTGTTTCAGGTTAAGATAATTGACAAAATATAGCATTGCCACGTTAATTCTTTTATTGATATTGAGAAAAGTTGTCATATTTTATTAGATTTGAATCATGACGTATTACGGTATTACGTATACGTATTAATTTGAAGTGTCAGAAGTTTTTGTTTCCAGGATTGGTAACAAAAAAAAATATATTTACGAATTGATTTTTGCTTGGAAAAAGAGAACTGATTTCATTCATACTGAAACGTTTTTATACATTTTCTTTTCTGGTGTATGCAGAACTTATAAATTTTCCTTTGCCAGCAGCGCGCTCATCTGGCGGGCTTGCCCGCTAGTATAAGATGACATTTGAACCTATCGCTTAAGTATAACAGGCAAAACACCTTTTTGCGATTCTGATGTATCAAAATAAACACTGTGATACAAAGCAGTTCAGTTCCACTCTTAACAACACACTATTACTGAGTGAAGGATTCGAAAACTTCTCAATAACATGCGAGGACACATTTTCCCAAAACATCTTCACTTTTCTCTTCTTCCTCCCCAAAATAAGAGCATATGGGAAGAGGATCAACGAAAAAAACAAAATAAAAAGAGCGGAAGAGAAAATATCCACCGAAGCTATGTCTTAAACTCCATCCTTTCGCGCCGTTTGCTGTCACTTTATTGTGACGTCATGGAAAACAATTTGCTGGACGAGAAACGTGCTTTTCTCGACATTCCGTGATTCGTAGCGCCCTCACGCGGACTCTTCGATAAGCCAATAATCGAAAGGATGGTTTCGACACAAAGGACTACGAACGTGTGGCGCGGGCGAAAAAAAGAGAAAAGAACAAAGAAAATATATAGAGTGCGAGAGAAGCAAAGAAGTGGAGCAGAAGAATACGACATAAAATATATATATACTATATATTAAAAAAGAAAGAAAGAAAATCTATTAGGAAATGACAAAATATTTTTTGTGGGGCTTTAAAAAGGCAGGAAAGGCAATAAGATGAAGCATGTCAAAACGCACAATTAGTATTTTTGGAACAATGAGAATTAGCAGAGATATTGCAGTTCATGTAAAACATTTAAAAATAAAATGAAGATTTCCATTATTTTAAGTGAGAAGTTTCTGTATTCCACAATTTTTATCGAAACTGTAATTCCAGTTTGAGCTTTGAATAAGATGAACTCTTGTAGTTTACTGCATTATAAATTACAGTCTGAATATAAATTCTATCATTAATAGAATTTTTTTTGATAAAAATAATATTTACACTGTCTATTAAGTATATGCCTCATGCCTCGCTAATTTTCGAAAGTGTAAAAATACACAAACAGAACATGAACAGTTCATATAGAAATTTTTATGTCGAAATATGGCACATCGAAAAGAGGAACATTTATAGGCTGTACCCGCCCGGGTCAAAAAGCCATTACATAGATAAGAAGTCAACACAAATTAGCAATTTTAGTTGTACGCGAAGTAAACAATACAATACTTAGAATAAATATTTCTTTTTAATTCGTAATTAGAAATGTTTGGAAATCATTAATTTACTCGACTTTTATTTTATTTTGTTATTTCATTTAATTCTTATAAATAATTATTTTAATTTACTATTTACTTATTGTTCATAATGTACATAATTTTTAATATTATTTTTACATTTATTTTCATTTATAATTACGTATGATTTATTGTTATATAAATTATTATTTTATTTATTTAGTTTCGTTTACCGTTTCTAACAGTTCTTCGTAAGACTCCGTGACTTACTGTCTTACAAATTAAGCTTTGTAGAAAAAAATAAATCACTATAGTTGTTTAATCAACTATGGTAAACCACGAAGATTCTTTCCTTGAATGAACGGATGCCATGGTGGAGGAAATTCTAAAAGAACTTGGATCATAATCACCTTGCACATAGAAAGAAACAATAAAAATTCCATTATAGGCAATCTGTTCACAGAGATTCGAACGCAGTCAAACTGCTAGCAAAATACAACAGATTGTAAGCAATAAGAATTTACTAAACACTGTATACTTAGGTAAGTTTAAAATCATACGTCAAGTGCCACACTTGTCGGTAGTTTATCCACGTTTACTTTATATTTGTTATGTTCTTACAGTAACCGTGTCCTTTGGAAGTAAACTTATTCGCGTAATTTTTCCCTCCAAAGCGGGGAGGCGAATATACAAGTGAATACAGTATATATTCTATACACAATATACAAGTGAGTACAGTATATGCTTGTTTTAAATACACGTCTTAAATTTTGGTGAAATTAATTCTTAAACTAACAAACCTATGAAAAATATTTGGTTTAAATTTGTTTCATTTTTAAAAATGAAATCTAGAGAAGAAGATCGGATTTTTTAATTTCATTATTTTACGTTTAAAATTATTTAAGCGTATTTTTTAAACTTTTTTTTAAAAATTTTAGCCACATAATCTTCGAGGCTTTATTTTTGAACTTTCATACTGTACTTCTCCTCAGTTGTCCTAAAATATCAAAATATACCCAAAAGTGATCCTATTTTTTTGTTTATTTGGGCACTTTTAAGGAAATGAATAACACGGAATGGGCAATTTAGTTAGTTTATTTTACCTCACTTCTTTTACAACGATATATTCAAACTGAATTGCTTAGCTGTAATGATTTAGCCATGAAACAATTTACTGTGATAATCAAGTTACTTTATAAAATAAAGGGCTCCTACCCACAGTTTCTTATTGTTTAAGAGGCTTATTACCTTTCTTACCACTTTTTAAGGAGATTGAAATGGGGATATTTATTTGAATTGCTGGAATTAAAGCATTTTAATCTTATATATGAGTAGACTTACGAAAATAAAAAGTGATAAATTGTTTTATTTATTTATTGTTTACGTAAATGCCTAAATTTGAAGTATTCGTTACGGCATGAAAATATATCTCAAGCTGCTTGGCATTGCCAAAAATGATAAAGATATTATGATGTTCTTTTTAATTGGTATTAATCATTATTACTTGGCTTTATTACTTGGTTATTACTTGGTTTACAAGAAAATAAAACTCATAATTAACATTATCTACATTGACTCTGAAAATAAAAGCTATTGAAACTTTGAATATTATATATCATATTTTAAAACCATAATTTTATTTTAGATAAATTTTTGTTGCTTACTAAATTATATCTTACAGCTTTATTTTTGAACTATGCATGAGCGTACAGCTATGAATTATGTTAAATATTGGTACCGGATTAATATCTAAGCTTTCTTCCAATATGATTAAGATTCAATAATTAATATAAATCATTAGCAATATCTATCGCACTTGTGCTCAAATATGGAAGATGAAGAAGATTTGAAAAGTAAAATATATATCAAAACTCGTGAATATTTTCTTAAAGTTTTATGTTCATTTTTAATATCCGTATCCTAGAAAATGCAGATATGTTAAGCGCATTTAGATAGCATTTTCATCAAACGAAACATATTTGTTTTGTCTTCGGCTTGACCGAAATGCTTCCAGATTTTTATTATTATGTATTATGCATTACAGAAATGCAGTGCTCAAAATACATATGATGTGCTCTCATAGCATGAATAAATTAATATGCTCATTACAATGAAACTTCTATCTCACAGTTATCTTCCGGAAAATCATTAAATAAGGAAAGCAGCATATGCTTTTGAAGACACAGTTGTAAAGCAATGAATTAGAAAACGTTTCTGTAACACACTAATTAGAGAACGCAAGAATCTTATAAATTGAATTTCAAACTAACTTTTATAAAATATCTAACTTTATCATAAGAAGACTTTTAAACATTTTCTGTTCCTAGCCCGAACTCTGAAAAGTAATTATTAAATAGATTTTATTTTTTATTTTTAAGTTAGTAGTTTTTAGGTTTATTTGTTCACTAGATTAGGACAATGCAAAAACTTTCACCAAATTTTATCAGCTTTTTAAAAAATAATGCTTTCCTCAAAATTTAAATTTTTCTTTTCTTATAGTAAAAAAAAGGTGAGGGGAAAGAAAGTCTTCAAAAATTTGAAAACATAAAACCAGCAAAACTGAAACTGCTTTTAGAGTAGATGAAACGAAGAATAATTAAGAGGTTAATGTATAAGGTATTTTCTCCCTTCTCCCAGCCCACCAGCGGCCGAGCGGTAAAGACGCTGAACACTGGTAGTTCGGTCTGAGGTTCGAATCCCGCGAACGGACTGGCTGCATGGACGTTTTCGTGATTTTCCCCATGTGTAACGTGTATACGAGCCAGTTTCCCTTTGAAAGTTCTCCCCGAAGACATCCCTCCCTTTAGGCAGATAGCCCTCGTGTGCTTTGCCATAATTGAATAATCCCTAATCCCTCCCTTCTTCCAGCATGTCTTCGTGGTGTAAAGTAGCACAGTCGGGGCGTATTCAAGAGGTCCACGTTCGAGTCCCTGTGATGGCATTGCTCATTTTTCATGTCTCCTGCTTTAAAATAACCTAATGACGCTACAAATATTCAGGTGTGGAACAAGAAATAGTATTTTATAGCCTATCACATTTACACATTTAATAAAATCATAGAAAATTCTTGTGAGGTTGAATCAAGAATCACGATCATCATTGTTTAGTCAAGCTTATCACTTAATTTCAAAATCCTGAAAATACTGAATCTTTTGGCTTATTTTGCATGAAAAAACTTAAAATTATATAAACAAAAGTGGTAAAACGGTATATAATTTATGAAATTCTTTTCGTAAACAATATAACGTACTTAAACGAGCAAATTTTTAGACTTCGCAGTTATTACATCAAATGATGAAAATTGTAAATTATGGTAACATAAATTTCACTGTTTATGCATTACGAATTATGTCAGTCATCTCTTCTGAGTCAGACAAAAAGAAAGTAAATAAACTTCACAGCAATTAAAAACACAGTAAAACGTTAAAATTGCTTTTGTTTGCTCCTTCTCTAGTCTGAAAAACTATTACAAATGGTGAACATTATAATAAACATTTATTATTTTAAAGAAGTCAGCTTCAAACTAATTTATCTCGTTTTATACTCTTTATTGAAATATTTCAGAATTTCAAACTCACCCATAAAATTAGATTAAAAATTGAATGTTTTGTTTGACTAAAGAGTGAAAAAAAACATTCCAGATAGTGTGCATTTTCTCAAATTTACTATTAATAAAAAAAAGCCTCCTTGAAGTTTTATAGACTTCCCTCAGAAGCGAATTAAGATATAGGAAAAGCGAAAGAGGAAGGAAAAAAATGCGCTTGTCTAGACAAGATAGCTCATACTGTGTCTCACGCTACATGCCAATCAATGCGACAATAATCATCAATCAAAAATGGCTGGGTGTTAACAGCTTTTCTTATTGGACTAGACGTGTACTCATTGCCACATCAGTTCCTTGATGTTATTCTTGATCCTTCTTGTTGGCCTTGGACTCTATGTTAAAAGATAATAGAAAGAAAATATCAGTCACAAAATCAGATGTATTTTTATCTGAAAAAGTAACAGTTTTATAAGCGGAATATTTTCAATATTTTACAATGTAAAAGACCATGAAACAGTATTTTTAAGAGCTTGTTTCTCTTCTTATCCATTACCTTCCAAAAGATAACAAAAGTTATAGCAGAAATAAATTAGACCTAAATTTTTGTATTCAGTACTTCAATACCGTTGCATGAAACATACCTGATTTTTGAATGCAAAGAATATATCAAGTCTTTTGTTTCATTTTAGTGCCTGTATTTAATTATTTGTTTCACGGAAATGCACGGAAAATTTTCACAATAAAACATTTTATTGTGTTCTTAAAATATAGTTTCCAAATTTTAGTTTAAATATATTTAACAGAAATATGCATTAAAACTCTAATAATTATAAATAGCAAAAGATAAAGATCACATATTAATATTTAACTTGTGAAAAAAAAAAAGTGCAAACATAATACCTGAAATGATTGATGTTTTAAAATTCCGTCTGAGATTATGGCTCGAACAACGCAAAGAGAGTTTTTTTTATTATTATTACCTTATCATATAATGCTTTTAACATCATATAATTCCTTTAATACTTAATACTTTTAAATATTATCGATCAAAATGTTGTACTTAAAGTGTCATAATCTAATTTGTTCTGAAACCATTTTTCTAAATTAATAATTTTCTAGAAAATAAAAAATTTAGAAGATTCCAAATCTTTAATTTGGAGAAATTTTTAAGGATTTAAAAATTAATTAATTTCATTTTTAATCTCCAAATTATAATTTCTTTAAAATTTGCAGTATTTTATGTTTTATTCCGTGTATGTCGTACAATTGCTTTGCTGCATATGTGTATAATAAGTTATCGAAATCTAGAAATATTTAGGATAAGTTCCTAATAAATGTAGTTTTCTACTTAATGCCACCAGTGGCCGGGCAGTTACAGCTTGCTGAATGCTGGCATTTCGGCGCGGGTTCGAACTCAAGCGAACGAGATGGATTCATAGTTGACTTCTGTGTTTTTCCCTATGTATAGCGTGAATAGCTATCAATTTCACATAGAAAGTTTCTCAGTTTCTTTTAGAAAGTCCTCATTGAAGACATTCTTCCCTTAAGAGCCTCGTGCGGATTGCCATATACAAATAACTAAATAGACAATCTCGCTTGGGAGAAAACTTCTTCTGATGATAAAGACTGGAAGCTTTATTTTCTCGTGAAATATATATTAAGCCTTTTCCAAGATCGGAGAGTATGAAAACTACGTTATACTCAAATTATTTAAAACATGTCACATAATTAAAATACTGAGTACATAATTGTATTATACCTGTCATAAAACCACTCAAGACCCGGAGAGAACTTTAAGCTCATCATGAATTTTATATGCCTTCATGCCGCAAAATCACTTTGTAACCACTGTACCAACTAGTGCTGCTCATTTCCCTTCAAATACCATAGCAGAAACATCTGTTTTTAATCTCAGTCAAAAATTTATAATTTTGAAGATTGAAAAATCATAGAAAATTATGATTAAAGACAACGAAATTTTGAACAGAAATAATGATCGCTACTTCAAAATCCTTAGACGTTTCTTGATGTGTACGTATTTCAGACTTGGGTAATAAAGTATTAATAAGATATTTCACAAAACTTGAAACTTCTGAATCGAATACCATTGATAAAGCATTCACAATTTATTTACTGAGCAAGCAGTTCAGGTTTAAAGTAAAAGCAAAGACTAAAATGACAGTTTGAATAAAAATAAGCACATTATGAATAAACCTTCTAAAACTGTGACTTGTTTAAAGTAAATAAATTTACGAATCTGAGCCACTTCTCAAATTCGCTGCCGTCAACGACCCATCAAGTGAAATAATCGCACACGCAAAAAGGACGAGGAAAAAAGCATCAAGAAATGGAAAAATGCTTTTTGGGACATGAATCGCGTCGAGATGATTTATTACACTTATTACTACGGATTCAAGTTCAGTTACTGAGTCATTACGTCGCAGCTGAAGATCTAAATTATAGTTTTCGAAACAGAAATCTCGAATAACAGTAAAAGGAATGTGATGAATGATGCCACGAGGTAATACAGAAATATAAAGAAAAATACCTTATGGAGTATAAACGATTGAAAGAAAATGAATGGATTTCGCCAAACTGTGGTGTAAAATTCACTTCTTGTTGAAATTTCTGGAAACGGAAAGAGCTGAGTACTTCTAAGAGATGTTCTCCAGGTAATCCAGATAATTTTTCCCATTTTCTTTACTTGTTGCAATGATTTATTACGAGCCAAGAAATTACTTGTTATTAACGGTGCGGGAGCAATAAATCATGTTCGGATGAATATTCTTTGCATTATGGAAGCGTCTTGGAATTCGGATGGCATTTAATATATGCAATTGGCTTGAAAAAATCGAAAATCTTTAAGAAATTGGCCGGAAAGTAAACGTTGTTCATTAATAACAAATGTATTATTAAATAGTTCATAAAATGAGAGCTTATGCTTTACGACAACATAATCAAAAATCTTAATCCTGGACTCAGAAGCAAAATCTTCTTTCAGTGGTTGGGTTGTTTAGTTGAATAATATGCTATTCATTTATTAGATGCACGTAAAAGGTGTTTACGACTGACTGCGTAATAACACATATTCCTTAGCTAAAGTAGACAGTTTCCTAGTAGGCGTTTTTGAAGGACTCAGGATTAAGTTATATATATGGAAATATTCGACGTCCAAATACGATCAACTTGTTCCATCAGAAAACGAAACCGCTTGTAAGACATCCAAAATTCCAAGTGTTCGATGTTGCCAAGTTTTGGTCAATAAATACACTGATACAAGCACCAATAAAAGGACACTAAACCCCGTATAAGATTCGTTTGATTAGGTTGTAAGTATGTAAGATCTATCTCTAACTGTCCACATGCATAAAATTAGATCCTACGATGAACCTGGCGAATTTTCCCACACGCTTGAAATAAATACCAGCACAGAAGAAGGAGGAAAATAACCCTTTATTAACTCAAACTAAAATAACAGACCGCACGGACTTCGTGCTTTACAAAAAAAAAAAAAAAAAAAAACTGTTCACTTACGGCGATAACTTAAACGTAGACAAGAATACAAAATCAAATCTGAAAAATAAAACGAGTGCAAGAACGCACTTCAAAATTTCTCTTAACAGATGGACTCACAGAGATCTAACCGGCGTGATACTAAACTTAAAACGGCCAAACGGCCAAATTCGAGTTACCGCGAAAATAATAACGAAATGTGCGCTAGACTAGCGAAACACGCTCTGAATAAAACTGAGATAATCACACGCACTTCACGTAACTTTAAATTTACATCCTGGCGAGAGAATGTGAAGGGAAGTTTGAGAAATTGAGAACAGGTAAACTTAAAATAAATTTGTTATGCAAATTAAGAAAAACCCTACAAGTATTATTCCTTCAATTTCCAAAAAAAATATTGCTATCCAGCAATGGGAGTTGCGAAATTAAACTCAGCTTGCACTGACCTTAATATTAATTAATAATTAGTCTAACCTCCTAAAAATTACGGACAAATATTAATCTCCCAATACAAAGTAAATATAAGTGTAAAATTAGCTTTCGTTTCTTACAGGGCAGAGACAGGCAAAAGTAACTCAAAGTATTTACATGTCAAAGGTTAAACTTAAAGTCTAACAGCTTGGTTTCTCTATACCACCAATATTAAATTAATTTGAGGCACACCGCCAGCTGGTAGCACTAAAAGAAGGACATGATACTGGAGTTTGTGCCACAACAAACTGCGATGCCTATTCATTCTTTTAAACTTAGATTTTAGCTGCTATTTAAAACCCATTCCATGTACATATTTTTGTGCAAAAAAGCAAACAAGATAAATGATGAAAAGGTTTTAACACAGGAAATACTATTTTAACTGATACAAACCTTACAAAAAGAAATGCAGTTTAAATGAGTTTAGCGATACCTAATATAACAATAGCCAAAATTTAAGTTTGATTTTCATCATATTTCTCAAACTATTTTATCAGATTTATTAAAACAATATCGAATCATTTCCTGTTCAAAGAAACTGAGTTAATAGAGATTTCTGTGATATATAGTAAAGGCTCAGTACTCCTCTTCAATGCCTAATTTGCTCTTTTAAGCCAAGAACAAAAGGATATGCAAGAACAAAATAATTAATCAGAAGTTCTAAAATTTGATGTTTCTCCAAAAGGGCTGAATGTAAAAGATAACTTAAAATGTGATTCCGTAACTGTGAGATGTTAATAAATTTCAAATGCAATAAACAATGATCAACATTAGCACTTTTTAATTAAGATCAGTTAGAAATTTTACCTCCTTAAATATTGATGCCAGATCAGTAATTCCAATTATAAAATTTCCCAAAATGAAGTAGAAAATTTTATGAAAACCATTTTTACTTTGTAGCTGTAAAAGTTCTCTAAATATAAAATATAAAAATTTTATATCATTCTCACAGAGCAATTTTCAAACTATTAAAATATTCAATAAGGGTTAATGAGTTAAAAAAGAAATGCGAGCTAAATTCTACGTGTAAAATTCGCAGATATAATGTAAAATAAGCTTACTTTTCGAACTCTAATAAATGAGTTAGTTTTTTACAGTATAGAACCATTAATGCTTTGAAAAACAAACTTTTGCTCCCTAAGCCTGATCAGATGTTTTTTTGAAGTTCTGTCGGTATTAGGAAAAGAAAAGTGATCAAACTAAGGAAATTTGTTCAAGAATATTGCCCTGAACTTCGCATTTATTAGAATTGAGCTTTATATATTTAACCTATTAAAGCATGAGAACATGACGAATAGTTTACTGGAACTGAAAATTTTGTTGCTTCGGTGTCATTAAAAATTCGGATTTAATGTTTAGCGATCATTTCTATGAGCAATACTTAAAGGTTATTTAAAAAACTCTCTACCTTATTTCGAAACCCTTCTTCACTTAAAGAACATATCTGAGCTTAATACTTAAACAAATAATATTATCTAGTGCTTCAGACATTATCTAGTGCTCCAGATATTATCTAGTGCTCTTCTACCAGAAGTCCAAAGAAATTTATCTTAATATTCAACACGCCTGCAGAAATCGTGTTAGTTTATTTATTTTTACGAACTGAGAAAGGAATAGACTAAACCAATTAGCATATGAGAAATTATCACAGCTACCCAAGGTATCAGGTTTTCTGTTTAGCTTAGTTGTAATATTTAAACATTGATCAATTATTAAGAAAAAGCGCACAAAATAAATTTTATAAAAATAATTCTCCTTTCTGAAAAAAAACCCGCTTTTTTTTCATTTCGTTTTGCCATTTTGCGTAGAAAACTATAAACGGGTTGCCATCAAATATTCTCCACCTGTATTATATATTTAAAGAAATTAAATAATGAAGAATTTGCATGAATGTATGTATGTTTCTCGCGTTGTGATAAAACAAGGGTATCTAGAGACATCAACATTTGAATAACAGAATCTTCCATAGAATATGGGCATGTGGATGCCCTAATTTGAATTTGAAATTTGCTTTATTATCGACTAGCATCTTCGCTGCCAGCCTTTGTCTGGCTTTTAAATGTACCGAAAAAATGGCTGAAGGGAACACCAAACATTAAATTTAAAAACCGCTTAGAATTTTACTCTGCAGAACAACTTCATAAAAAACAGTTATTACGTAAAAAAAATTACAATGAAATAAGCAATATCCTTTAATACAAATATTAATTATCCTAATAAATAAATTAACCAACTTTCCTTTGGAAAATCTTAGGAACTCAAATGGTATAAAGGAGGTTAAAAACTTTGTTTCCTAAAAAAATCACTCAAAACTTTTCAATATCTTAAAAACAGTGAAATGAGCAATAAATAACATAAAAGAATACAAAAAAAAAAAAATCCGAAAAGTAAAGTATAATTAATGATATTTTAGCTTATATTTTCAAGAGAAAAAAAATTACAATGAAATAAGCTATATCCCTTAATACAAATATTAATTATCCTAAGAAAAAAAAATTAACCAACTTTCCGTTGAAGAAGAAAAATCATGCAAAACTTTTCAATATCTTACAAACAGTGAAATAAGCGCAAAAAGTAACAAGAAAGAAACTAAAGAAACATAAAATTCCGCGCAGAATTTTACTCTGCAAAAAATTTTATCAAAAAAAAATCAATAAAAATGTATTTTATATATATATAAAAATGACAATGAAATATGCCAATCTCTTAAAAACAGTAAAATCTCGCTTTCCTATAGCCCATTATGTCTCAAAATGACGCGATTTCGTCACAAAACATAAAATAAAAAAAATTCGAATTCGAATTTCGAAAAAGTCGCTTCGAATTGCACTGGCTCTTGTCTAGATGCACCTATATACCAAATTTCGTAGCCGTGAGTCTATTAGCTTACGCGCAGCGCGAACGAAAAACGCACACACACAGACAGACTCTTTCTTTTATTATATGTAGAGATTTCATATTTTGTAACACTTTAACGAATTTTTTATTAACAAACTCGATTTCAAAGCGAGCAATGGCAATACAATACTGTACAGAAAAAAAAAATATCTCCAGCGCACGAGACTGTATCGGAAATTCTAAAGATAAGCTAATTTTAAAATTATTTTGCGATAATGCTGTTGAACTGAATTTTAGGGTTTGAGTGCGTAGAACATGATATTTAATAAATAAAGGTAACACACAAAACCTTAAAAAACGCCCTTTTGGACATAATTTAAGATCTGAAACTTTTCAGTTTCTTTATTTATTAGGCTTTCGCTACCGCTACCACTAAGGCAAGAAACAACGGTCATTTTATTATAGAGGCACTTAATAAGTGGCCACCGTTACCTCCAATGAAGGGAAAGACGATTTTACATCGAAGTGTTCTCCGGAATTGAAACCCAGACTCTACACGACAATCAGGATCACTAACCATTTTCCTGTCTGATGCTGCTTGCTAGAAAAATTTGGTTGAATGAATGAGATTTATTTTATTTTTATATTAGCCACTTGCTGTAATGTAATAATTGTAATGAATTCATCTATTGCAATTTTATAAATAAATCTTTAATGATTTTGGTAGTAAATCAGATGTTTTGATTTTTTTTTCTTCCTTTACTTTTTAATAAATCATTCTTGTCCAATAGTTCTGGATTTAAGACGCAGCAGAAATCACACAAAAAGATATATGGTGAATACTACATCTCGTTGTATAATTTCTTTAGCATGGCAATTACTTTTAATTGTGCTCTGAAAAGGACTGTAATGAAAACAAAATGTTTTATGAAGTATTTTATTTTTCAGTACATGAAAACATTTTAATAGTTAGCAACTAAATATGGAAAATAAAATCTGGATCAGCTTATCCTTTTACCTTTAGATTTTCTTAATCATATTTATACATTATGTTTTGTATTATTATTCTATTTTTCAGTATGTATTAGCTGTACTAACGTTAGCTCAAATGTCCTTTTTTATTCAAATCTTTTTGATAATTACAGATTCAATAGTTGATCTGTGTCAGTCATCATCTATATATATATATATATATATATATATATAATTTATTTCCTAATCAGTATTGATTAATTGATTATATTATCTCCTAAGTTTAATTAAAGCAGAATTATTTTAAAAGTGTGCATCCATACTGGTAAGTTATATTTTGAAAGATGTTTTGAAGTAATTTGAAAGCAAAATGTTAATAATGTTTTAAAGGGGACTGGAGTTAAATCATCACGAAGAATAATATTTCAATTGTAAAAGGAAAAATTAAAACATGTAATTATTGTCATTGATCGGAAATTAGTTGACTTTTCAAGGGGAACAAACCAACTCCCGTTCAATGAACAATAATTGATAAAAATACGTAAATATGAAAGTGTCTTTACTCGAGTTATAAGTTAAAGCCAAACCGGCAATTCTAGTCAGGCCAAATATTTCCGCGAATAGTTGCTACTCAAAGAACTTATTCTCATGAAGCATTTTAGTCAATTCAATTTGGAGTAAAAATCAATTACTGTAGAGAAATCCTGTAAAACTCGAGTAACCGTCCCCGACACTATCATCTTTATGTATTTGAGTACTATATTATTTGTAGAAATTAAACATTGGAAATTGTCATTATGAAATCGAATTCAAAGTAAAGTTGAAATAAACATAGAAGATTATAAAAAAGATAAATAATGCAAACTTTGTAAAAACAAATCAAAGAAAACATAAAAATAATATAAAAATAATATAGAAAATAATATAAATAAATATAAATAAGATAGTGAATGTACATGAAGATATAAAGGCCAGAAAGGTATTAAGTAACTTACATTCTTTCTAGTGGGGGAGTTGGCAAAGTGTTCTCTTCGTGTCTGACTCAGAAGTGTAGGGTGTCCGAAAATTCTTAGCGGCAGTAGGGGCTTTGAATAATATCAGTCGGTAAGACTTGGGTGAAGTAATTTATGGTAGTGGGTGGGACTTGGAATTCTTGAGGGATGTATTTTGTGGAGTTCTTATCTGAGAGAGACCGTCTGTTAAGATTTTTTTGAAAATACTAGTGAATGGAAATTAATTAATTTCTGGCTAATTGTCGTGTCGTAATGATTAAGAATTTAAGAAAGGAAAAAGGCATTTTCGCTGTCCAAGAGCTAATAGACAGTCTAAAGGCAGGAAATAGGCCCATTGTTTTAGTAACAGTATATGTCTGAAGACAATTAGCTTTTTACAATATATACAATTGAGTAATTACACTATATACAAATCTTTCAACTGACAGTCATCCAACTTATACCGCCTTCTCAGGTTTAGGAATAAATTATCATATCCCTATCAGTTAAATGATTTAGAGTGAGTATTTAACGCCTGCTCTTTTAAGTTCTTTACTAAAATTCATTTCTTTTTTCTTTCTACGAGACGAAAGAACATCATCAAAGATAAAAAACGCAACTTAATGATAAAATCGTAAAAATAATAAGCATGATGAATACTAAAGAAGTTTCAAACGAATTATTAAGATGTGGCGAAAAACCCATCGAGTAAGAATTTACGGTAAAAAAATGAAAAATGTCACAAAAAATTTTAAAAAAGGATTCTATGTCAATTACGTACCGTATGATCATATCAATTATATACTATATAGAAATTATAAATAAATTATGAGAAAAAAGCTGCAAATATAAATTTTTAATTAATTGAATTATGAATTAAATGCATTTTTGCTTAACTCAAACAAATACAATATTAAAAACGTAAACAAAAATAATTGTTAAGAATTGCGTTTATTGCCTTTAAATCACTTTTTATTTTAATCAGTGACAACAGACAAATTAATTCTTGAAAGATAAACTAAGATAGGAATAGACTAGCACGTAGAAGGTAGACTTATTTCAAATCAAACAGTGGACACCACACTGATTTTAAGTCGCTGATGTTTTATAAAAAATTCATTGATTTCGAACAAAATACAAACTAAATAAAAAAACATTTTGGAAGTTGAAGGGCTTCGAGACACACATATTTGTGTGCAGAACAGCATGTCTTCAAAACTTGGTGGTTCTAAATGTCACCACCTTTCCATGCTGCGATGAGCTCACTCAGAGATTGTACAGCTTTTTATAATTCTTAAAACTAAGTCCTAAATTAGAATAATGTATTTCTTAAAATATTTCCCACAAAGGCAACTTTCTTAGGTGCAAAGATATCTTGAGTCTTTTGCTCTTTTGTTGTGATAAATCAATCAACTAATCATTCATTACTTTACCTAATATTTAGCAGCGTTTTTGTTTTCCTTTGTTTCGGTGCATGAAAACTATCTATATACCAACTGGTCTATTGATACCTGCTATGGGATTGAAAAGCATTAGATACTGTGAAGATTCGGATACGAGATTATAGTGTGTACGAAAAACTTTCTGCAATGAAAGGACTCAGTTGTCAATACTCTGTTTAGTAATGCATTTCGATGAATACCATTCCATCACAAAACAACTCTTTTCGCTGGAGATTCCAATAACGGTTGAGGTACATTTTGATTTTTCTTCTATGAAAACGCGACTGTCAGATGCAGTCCCTCTTCTACTGAAGAGAAGCACATGGATGCAAATTCAATCTTTCATAAATGTCACCCTCCTTCTCCGCGAAATTTTGATGGTGTAGGAGGAAATCGTACGTAAATGAAATCATCTTGGAAGAGCGGAGGCATGAAGATAATTTCATTTCAATAATTGCCGCCTCTTCATTCAAAAATGAAATCCTTTCTCGAAGTTTGTCAAATGCAGCTTTTCCTAAGAGGAGAGAATGGAACTTGGATGACAATAAGACCGGACATATGGAATGGAAATCTCTCGCTTCAAATTCAATTTCAACTTTCAATTTCCGATGGATTTGAATACGAGCCCGAATACGGGACGTAAGTAATTTAATTAGCGTCAAAAGAAGAGATTGTTCCTTTTTTCTTCTTTCGCGCGTGTTTTCTCCAAAAATGAAAGAGAGGTGATTTATTTTTTTATTTGCTTTTTAAGCGTTATGAATTGAGATACGTGAGCAGCAATTGAGATAAATTTTATTTGGAAATTGAAATCGAAGAATAGAAAGAAATGGATGAAACTGACAGTATTTTAATACTTGAATAAAATAATTTCTGAATGAACGAAAATTAATAACAATTTTTAAAACTGTGTATAGTAATTAAAATCTAGATTATACGAGCGAATGCGTAATGGAAATAAATAAAGGAATTTTAAATTCAGAAAATTCAGCCCAAATAAAATACGCATTAATAATTTTAAAAATAAAAGAATATTTTGGATAATAATAAAATAAACTGTTGCGAATAACTATTGCAATCTACAATTTAAAAAATGACTTTAATGCAAATGATGTTTTCGCATTTACTTACAATATCGCATTTTATTTCTCACTAATTACTTTCATGAACGCAGCTACTTTTCTTCTCAATAAGATTCCAGTGATCCATTATATTTTATTAGTCCAAAGAGACGGTAGCACAGAAGAACTATCAGTCATTTTGCGGCGTTTCACTATAAATGGCGAATCACTTTTTAAATTGGCCACCAAATATTATCGCCCTGTATTATACATAAAGGAATTAAATAATTAAGAATCTGCATGAATGCATGTATATTTCTCGCAATGTGAAAACACGACGGTACCTAGAGCCATCAATGTTTGAATAACGTAGTCCACCACCCGAACATGAGCACCTGGAAGCCCGAATTTTGAATTTCGAATTTGATTTATTTTGTAAACTTCAATGAATTTTTGATTAACAAGCTCACCGATTTCAAAGCGAGCAATGACAACACTGTATGTAAACACTATCATCTCCAGCGCGCGAGACTGTCTATCGGAAATTCTTAAGATATGCTGCTTTTAAATATTTTGTAATATTACTGTTGAATTCAATTTTATGTTGTTCAAGTGCGTAGAACATGATATTGAATAAATAAAGAGAACACACAAAAGATTAAAAATTGTACCTTTGGGAGTAATATAAAATTTGAAATATTAAATCTTTACACGTTGGTGACATTTTAGACTCTTTTTCTTAACTAATTTCAACTCCCAATCACCAGCTGACTGTTATATATGTTGATAATGATTTCGTAGCGGCAATCTCACACTAAATTTGTATTAATTCTTAGGCGGCAAGACGTAAGGTACTTGCTCTCATTATTTTAGTCCCCAAAAAGTGTGAGAATGAATTTTCCGATGTTGCAAATGTAATTGTAAATTATTACAAATTTTGATAAATTATGACTACGAATAATCCAGTTACAAATGGACCTGCTTAACTAAATATTTTAAAACCTAGATTTTTGTTCCTGAAAATCTGCAATATTTTAAAAATTGCGTCTGTAATAATTTTCTGTAGAAGTTTCAGTGCATTTTTATATGAATGATTACTAACTTTCTAAGGAATTCTGTGTAATTATCCTTGTTGCATGCGCAGTAATTTACTATAGGAATTTCAAGTATTATTTTTTCAAATATTATTGTTTAATTTCAAATACTACTGAATTTCAAATATGACTATTCTAAGAATTTTCTTCAAATGTTTTTAAATCTTCATCGCTTGGATTATGCTTCAAATGCATTTAATAATTTCATATGTAGTTTAAAATCCATCTTGATAGTAAAATTATTTTTCAGTTATTAGTAAATCTGAAGTATTATATTTTTGTAACTATAAAAATAAATCATACAATGCATTCATACAGATTCATGATAAGATGTAAAAAATTTCATTGTGATTTTTCTTAACTTCAGAATTATGTAGATCTTTTACTAAAATAAAATAAAAGCTTTCCCTTCTTAGTATATACGACCTTTTTATCAAATATTTGAGATTTTGCTAACTAATCGTAAATATTAAGATAAAGTTTTCATAATATTTTAATGTAAAAAATAAAAGTAAATAGGATACCTCAAAATTAGAAACTTAGATCTGTGTATGGAAAACTTTTACGGTATATAATTGTGGAAGTCAGAGTTATATATCGTATAAGAGACATTTTATTTTAATAAAGAAAATTGGAGCTGTTAATATACTTCTTCGTTTTATTGCTATCTGGATCAATAAAATCAATCTTAAAACGTATAGAATAACAAAAGCTTTTAACCGCACAAAGAACGGTATATTACCGTCACCTAAAACGCCAGAAGATAGCACATGCATTTTTACCTCGCTTTTATTTGTGGAACAACTCACTCATTTTTTGACAGGTTAATTCGGAGTCCCGAGACAACAATAACCTTACAGTCTTTGCTTGACTAATATTTCCAACCAATTTACGACAATTCTGTTTTGGATACGGAGCGACTGCTAAGTAATCAATCACTAGAACGCATTAAACTTTCAAGAAGGGTTGACAATTTCTCTACGGGATACTCTTGATCACTAGGTTATAGTGGGATAGATTAAACCCAACTTGAACACTAAAAGCGCTACAACTGAAAATCAGTTCTGATGGGTATGTAGGGAATACCTTTTGATTGGACGTGAAGTGTATTATTGATTTTGACGCAATTTTTGAAAGTAAAATTATGTAAATTTCTTTTTAACGTCCTTTTGAAGAAAGTTCAATTATTCTTGTTGCTTCAGTATAGTAGCTCAAATTAGTAGGGGTTTTATTAAATTAACTTTACGCATGAGTAATTAAGGGGAACTGTGGAGTAATTCATCATACTCTTTTTATTAAAATTCCCTTAGGATGACTTTTGAAAGAGAAATTCCTCTTTTTCTCTATATTTTTGCTTTTACCCGAACGCCAAATTTTTGATGCAATTACGTTCTTCTTCATTTGCAATTCTTAACTAGTATACTGAATTTAGAACCATCCTAATGTAATTAATGTCTAAAAATTTTAAGTTTCGCTTAAAAAAATTAAATAAATTAAATTCTCGTGCATCTATTCCTCAGTCTTAGATCTAATCGTATATCGCTGACATAATCTTGAGGTTTAATTCATGACAGCAGATGAGATGATATAAACTTTTATTAAGAATTAATATTATGCTAATTTTTAAAAAATCTGAAATATACTTGAAATGCAACGTAATTTATTTTTTTACTCATTGCAGTGCAAATGGTAAAGAATGGAAAAGCATAAATTGCCATTAATTATTTCTCGTCTAGTATGAATTATTTGTCTTATGTTCATGTAATAATTATCCATACTACCGTGTATTGCTACGTATAACTTGCAGTTTTAATACAAAATTATTGTCGAAATTTATATTACGCGTTATACGCCGGATATAAAAGTGATAATTTCATAATAAGGAAAAGATGAGCATATAAAAATTAGATATCTACATGTACCTGAGTGCTGTTTATTTTTTTACAAAATGACAAATCTTATGAACGCAAAAATCTTTATTCTTTACTATATTTAACATGAAAAGTTAGTCATATTTATTTTTCATTATGTCTTCAGGTACATCATCGAATTCTGTTTCACATTTACCACCACTATTACTCTGATCCATAAATAAATAATAATTTTCCGTTCCATTTAGATTTTTAGAAATGCTACATTTTTCATATGATTTCTAAATTAAATTGGATTTAATTTCACTCCACGCTTTTAATACCCACTCACACACTCTTTCTCGACGGGCATGATCTACCAAACCACCTACTGTAAATGGTTTTCCACCTTCTAACATCCACGTATTTCACTCTTTAAAAAAATTTTAATTTAAATTTTAAATTTTCTTTGAATCTTTTATTGATACACATATCTCGAGGCTTTAATCCGCCTGGAATAAAAGACATGTCCATGTATTACACGCTTTCAATGATTTTTTCTTATTGTCCGGTTAGATGCATTTGAGCGCGTCCCAAGCTAAAAGAGTTTCTAGAATCTTTAAAACAACAGGACGCTTTTGCCAAGCATATCTTAGCCATAATTTCACACTGCTTTCGTCCATCCATAATTTCTCGGGATCATTAATGAAAACACCATTTGAAAAATCACATTTCGGTACCATCTTTCTTCTAAAAATAATTATGGGTATTAAATTTTATAATGTCTGCTAAGCAAGAAAGCACTTCGGTGAGGTGAGATTTATTGTTTTATGTAAACCGATTTTGTGTCCTTCACATCAATCATACCCACATATTGTTCTACTTACTGCTTGTCGATTTAGTGCACCAGTGTTCGAAAACCTAGAAAAAATCTTCGAATAAGTCACTTTAAAATATCAGAGCGTTGCATATGTATGTTTCGTGTTTCTCCGTAAAGAAAAGGGTGCGCGTTATACGGGTAATATACCTAAAAATTAAAAAATGTAGTTTGAAATTTTAAGTTTACGTTATACGCCCGAATATACGGTACATATTATTATATATTAAATAAAATCCAATTCCCTATTAATTATTTGTACACATCATTTTAAAAAGATGTATGGAAAATTAGTATTTTTTCGTACTTTTGAAATTTTGGGTGATTTCTATCATACTTTTGGTAAGAATATCATTTCTAGTGTTAGGAAAGAATAGTGTGGCGTACACTGCGAAAAAAAAGGGGGGGCAGTTCTATATCTCGCGTTCTACTGAGCCGATTGACGAAATTCAAACTGCGTTTTTCATGTCTCAAAAGCGCGACTTAAGATATAAATTAGATTTTTATATAGCATTGTTCTAATATAGGTATTGTTACACAAAATTGGACTTTTTCTGAAATAACATGCCAATTTTGTTTCCATATTTCGAGTCTACGACTCAAATTATGCCAGAATACCAAGTTTTGCAAAATTCGCACGAATAGTTTTTAGAAAATTAGCTCTTAAAATTTTAGCTCCTCAGTGTTAATTGAGTTTGGTATATATTTATTAATCTCTCTTTTTTTACTAAACTTATTTGATTCTTCCTTTCACGTTTCGAAATTTAGGTTCATTCCAGATAAAATTCATCTCTTTTTGATGCTTTATTTTCAAAATTTGTATTATTAAATAATTTTTATAAATTTATCAAAAAATTGAATTATCTATAACATTTTCACCATCATCTTAAAGTAGACATACCTGCAAAAAATTACAATTTTTATTCAAAATTTCCAAAGATATACGTGAACATATATATTGGCGCGTTTTGAAATTTGGCATATTTGTTGAAAGCGATAAAACATCAAATGCGGTTTAGACACTTTGCTAAAATTATTTGGAAGTAGAAGCGAAGTGACTATTTTTCCGTTCATGCACAATGTAAAAAGGTTGAAACGAGGTGCCCTTTTTTCCTCTCCGGTATAATGGAATGGAAAGGAAAATTAGTTGCCACATATTAAGAAGTTCGCCAAGTGAATTATTCTTGGCGAAAACTGAAAAAATTGCGCCAAGAACACTTTCTGAATTTCTCCGTAAGCTTTGCACCATATTTTACAAAATTTAATACCTAGACATACTTTGAGTCGTAGAATTGAAATGTGTAAAAAAAATTGGTATGTTATTTCAGACAAAGTCCGATTTTATGTAAAAATACCGATGTTAGAATATTGCTATATATAAATCTAATATATATCCTAAGTCGCGCTTTCGAGACATGAAAAACGCAATTTGAAGTTTGTCAATCGCCCCAGTAGCAAACATTCATTTAACACTCATTTTGCTTCATAAATTACTGATAATATCCCTTTTCCCTCATAATGGTCATTCCCTCATATTACTGTCATTTCCCTTATACTCTTAAAATTCTGTTAGTGGAAAACTACGTATAAGAAGATATTAGTTACAAATTTCATGAAATATGTAATACAATAAAGTTACTAAATTTACTCAAGGCAAATCTATCTGCATGCTTATCAACAGTTTTGGGACTGAGATAAAAAATTTAAAATATGTCTTAGTTACGAATTTAATTAGATATTGGCGTAAAACATCAGTTTATTCACACATTTTTTACGATTTAGCCAATTAGGCTTTTTCAAACATGAATCTTCCGACTGATAGCTGGCAGTGTTGCCAAGCCACGAAAGCACGTAGTGAGAATGGTGAAAATTCTTTACATTTTCCCTGTCTACTGCCTCTTGTAGAGCTATTAGAGTTGTCAAAGAAAAAAAAAATCAGCTGTACCCTCACCAAGTTCGAACTACGAATCTCCCGTTACAAATTACATTTCGAAAGCAGGGAGTGAAGAATTCGGATATTCTTCACAAGGTTTTAAATAAAAATAATTGCTATTAAAAGCACTATCCTATTAAATATTTTATATTCAATTTTTATAAGATTTTAGATAACAAAATTAAAAACCATTATTAAGGTGTGGTGTATTTAATTATGGCAAAACACACTAGGGCTATCTGTCTAAGGGAAGGGATGCCTTCGTGGAGCACTTTCTAAGGGAAACTGACTCGTATACACGTTACACATGGGGAAAACCACGAAAACGCCCATGCAGCCAGCCCGTTCGAACCTCGGACCGAACTATCAGTGTTCAACGACTTTATCGCTCGGCCGCTGGTGGGCCAAACCATTATTAAGATTTATATGATTGAATAAACGTTGCATACGTTATGATGAGTACGCTACTTTGATCTTCAACAAGGTAAAACGCATAAATGTTTAGATGTAATTAATTGTTTTTAGATACCTGAATATGGTAGATAGCTTACGTTAAATAGATGTTGCATGTAAAAAACCAATATTCTAACTGCAATGATTCATATGATATAACAGTTAGTAACGATTTCCTTCATAGTTTTCAACTATTTGATGAAATGCAAGCTATTCGATATCGCTTTAAAAGGTGCATTTCTTAATACGCGGTTAAAGGCAGATAGCATATTATTGAGTTTTAAGATTGCACTTACAATTTGTTAGAGATCTAGGCAGTGCAGAAGCCAAAATTAAAGCAGCCAGGTATTTCAATTAAATCTTATGTTAAATAGCAGCGCAGTGTACAGCAAATTATTTTAGATATTTATTGAACTGTAGTGAGAACTTTGAATAATGATTACGATTATTGGACAATGTAAATGAACAAATTAATGTACCTTAAGTCTCATGCTATTTTTTAAACAAGTGGACAGCATTCTTCAAACCTGTGATTTATCCTCATTAATGAAATAAACGTTACTTGATAGTTCTTATCTTTTGGCCAAGCATTAACCACATGATGCATGTCTCTATTCTGAGCAACAATTGGTTTTACAGCTAAAGAGCAATTTTAGTGAGAAATTTAACCTTACAAATCTGTCAATAACTGTATTGACAAACTCACATTGAGTCACTGTATGCATTTGTTCCCTGCTTTGTAAAACTACTCCCCTCCCCCGAAAAAAAAACACGATGCATTTCGATTACGAAGGATATTTGCTTAGTACTAAGGATGTGGCAGCAATGTCAGAAGGTTTTTATTTAAGTTAGATCGAAAATTAATCAAGTTTCACTCTTCATTATATGATGATTAGATAGATGTAATTTCTAACGAAAAATGGGTTAACAGTAGTTGACAATTTTCATTGTTAAATCTCGGGATATTTTGTTATCTCACTATTAAACATGGAACAAACAAACAAAATAAATCATTGTTTTACGGAAAATACCCAAAGGATGACGCATGCAATAAATTAAAAATATGTTAGTTGCCGCCTAGAGCACCCAACCTAGGGAGTGGTTAACTACGCTGACTGCCGTACCGAAGGGATCAGGTTCGAATTCCGGAGAAAGGTATGTATGTTTGCAAATGTACCGCGTCTGTGCGGCATGGGGACACTCTAAATGTGCAGCTAGCCTCTCGCGTCCTCTCGAGAGGTTGTCGGTAGGGAAAGAGGGATGAGGTGCTTTCCATCAAAATTGGGAGCGCTTCTGAGCCAAGTCGTACTACCACCTGTACGTGCTAAAGGCTCTTACCAACAACATTCGTAAGCGCGCAACAACAAGCGCAGTCTTGCACTCCTTGTCACGATGAATTTCGTGGACTTATTACTGTCAGACATATATTACTGTCAGACATCTGATATTACTGTCAGACAAGTGAGATAAAATATATATATTAGGTGAGGAGTAAACTGTACATTATCTCGGAAGCTTCCATTTCGCCACTCTCATTGATAGGTTGGTTATCAGTATGGCCAGCTACATCACTGAACCCGGATTCGGATCTTGCAGGAGATCTAGATGTAGAAAGAACATACAGTATTGTTTAGGAAATTTTCAGATGCATATAATGAAATGTCTTCTGTTATTTAAAATTTAATATTCGTAGGTGTATGAAAACTGAGCAGTTTGGTGGTGAATGTCATGTTATGCATATACTTAATAAATTGTCCTACTAGTTAAAGTCTGCTGAAGATGCAAATAAAAAGATCATAACAGGGCGAGGCAAAATTGAAAGAAATATGTCATTTTCGTGCTCAATAGTATGGTGGTAAAACTGTTGCAAAACTAGTTGCACGAGCGATTTGCGTGATGAATGACGTCACCCGTTGAAACATCACGTGACCCAAGGACTGCCACGCCCTACTTTTCCAGCACGCAATAACTGCAGAAGTGGACTGTTATATTTGTAGGCCAAAGATAAGGGTCTTCGACGATATAATGAGACATTTTACCCATGCCATTGAATCATTTACTTTTTCCAGCAAATGAGATTTAACATCCCGTATTATATGTTCCGTTATACGCAAGTAAAATATTTTAAATTAAACCGTCAATCAAACTCAAATTTGAAGATTTACTGCTAGTACTAGTTTCTGTTTAATGAAGATATTACGCATATAATCCAACCAAAAGTGACTTTATACCATCGCGCAAGTTGCAATATGAGGATCGCTGTGATCCGAAGGACTCAGAAATTGAGGCTATTAAACGTTTAAAAATAGCAAATATGTAGTATTTTATGTTTATTAACTGATTATCATATTAATTCACTTGTATAACAACTTCTACTTTCATCGACTCCCACAGGTTGCAAATTATCAATGCATACAATGACAGAGTTCTTGAAGTTAGTAGAGAGCGCCCGTTGACCGTCTCACTATCGTTTCAGTTCAGTAAAAAAACTGATCATTCAAAATTCTAGATAAGCAAATAAAGAAAGGTTGCTTAACTTTATGATCCGCTTTCTTCGATTCTGGTCCGCCGCTTTAGTAGACTCCGATTTGGTTCCAAACTTATCTAAAATTGGCACTATTTTGTATGAATCACTTTATTTGACATTTGACACAAAAGAGCAACAATATCTAAATCATTACACTATCAAAAAACACTTCTAACTACTTAGCATCATTGTTCTACATATCTAACAGCGTCATTAGTCTACTGCGTCACTGTTCTAAAAGCATACACCTATCGTTGCCAGTTCTCAAAAAACAAACTTTCTTTTTCAATTCTCGTCGGTCTGGAGGCTCAATCCGTTCCCCAAGAGCGGAGCGTGCGTCGTTCGCGACACACTCCCGATGAGTTTCACCAAGTTGAAACTCAGCCACAGTCTGGTTGAAAGTTCATGAGGTTTAATCGTTCAGGAGTTCGAATCACTCGTCCACATCTAGTTGTTTTGAGGGGATTCTGATTGAGTTCATCTGACTGATCTTTGTCAGTGGCACGAAACTCTGTAGATCCAATAGAAGTTGTAGGCTTATCACACATTTTTTGATCAGAATGCTTCTTTCTCAGTCTCCTATATTATCCGTTTGTAAATGGACTTCCAACGGATAAATTCGTTGTATGGGTCGAAGGATTTCGCCACTTTTGGTGCGTAATTTTAATAAACGAACTACACCATCATTTCCTGGGATGAGTGTTATAATTTTTCCTAGAGGCCACTTAATTCTTTTCTCAGGTGTTTCTATTAACACAATGTCTCCAACCGATAGTTTAACATATTTCTCTGTTTTTAAAATATGGTTTCTCAGTTGTCCTAAGTATTCAGTTCTGAACCGTTTTCTTAGATCTTCCCTAACCTTCATCTGATATGCATACCATTTTTGTAAGTATTTAGCATCAATAATATCTAGATCTGGAACTCCACTTTCTTTTAGATCACGAAAAAACATTGCGGGTGTCAAGGGTTCCAGTTCCAAGTCCTCGGAAATATAAGTTAATGGTCTGCAATTTAAGATATTTTCGCAATCACAGAGGATCGTATAGAGTTCTTCATATTTCAGTGAGGCATTACCTAAAACTTTTCTGAGAATGTTTTTCATCAGGCCAATCATTCTTTCCCAAAATCCACCCCACCAGGGGGGAGAAGCTGGTGGGATAAATTTCCACTTAATGCGGTTGACAACATGATTTTTAATAAGTTTATCTCAGTCAGTGATTTTTAAGAGCGAATTTGTACCGATAAAATTACTACCGTTATCAGTGTAGACAATTTCAGGTCTTCCTCTGCGTGCTATAAAACGTCGGAAAGCCAATAAAAAGTTATCTGTTGACAAAGACGTTAAAAGTTCAAGATGAATTGCCCTGTATACAGAACATGTAAATAAAACGATCCACGTTTTCGATCCATTTTTTAAAAACAAAGAACCAGCTAAGTCGATACCTGTCACTTCAAAAATAGAAGAATATTTAACACGGTCCTTTGGCAAAGGTGCGGATTGTACCGTGGAGGGCCTCGAATCAAATCTTCTACATTTAGTGCAGTTTTTCAACACTTTATAAATAGTTTTACGACTTTTCAAAATCCAGAAATTTTCTCGTAGCATTGCCATTAAAGTCTGAGTTCCGCAATGCATTTGTTGTTCATGTTTTTCCATAATCAGTTTAGAGACAACTGGATGTTCAGGAGGTAGGATTACAGGTGTTCTAAAATTTTCGAAGTCTTGTCTCATTAATATTCTTGACTTTACTCTTAAAAGACCAGATGAATCAACAAATGGTTTTAAATTTCGTAATCGTTTATGCTTTTCTGTTTTAAAGGAGACCCTTTGCACAATTTTCCAAACAAGGACTTCAGCTGCATTCAATTCTTCGATTTCTAAGTTCTTTGACGTTGTTCTGTTTTTATCTCTGCAGTTATCAATATACCTTTTTATCCAGGCTGTAAATCTAATTATTTTCTCAAAAGAAGAAATTCGTGAGAAATCCGAAAATTCTTCATCTACATTTGTTAACGAGGATACAATTGTTTTTCTTCTTTCTCGATCAATCATATCTTTGTTAGGAGAAATATCACAAGTAGGCCAACAGTCTGGATTCAATTTCAACCATGCTGGACCTTCATGCCATCTTTTGGCTTTAATAGTTTCAACGGAACATCCTCTTGACGGAATATCCGCAGGATTCAAGTTGCCAGGAACATAATTCCATGTATCAGGATTAGTAAGAGCTAGTATTTCTTTCACTCTATTCATAACAAATACACCCCAATTTTCTTCATTCTTAATCCAGTACAATGTGTTCCTTGAATCTGTCCAATAAAACGTAGGTATATTTTCTTCCTTCAAATCTTGTTTTATAGATTTCATTAATCTTGCACCAACAACACAAGCTAATAATTCTAGTCTACAAATTGATGTGGGTTTTAGAGGAGCAACTCTAGATCGTGCTTGAACTAAATGACAAGAAACTTCATTTTCATTTTCATTTCTTAAATAAACGCAGGTTGCATATGCCATTCGGGATGCATCACAAAATATATGAAAGGATAATTTCAATTCAGAATCAATATTAAGCATCATCTTTCGAGGAATTTTTATTTCTGTTAAACGATTTGCAGCATTTTTCCATTTCATGTATTTCCTTTGAATTTCTTCAGGAAGAGCTTCATCCCAAGTTACTTTTAATTCCCAGCAGTTTTGTAACAGAATTTTAGGAATTAAAATTATAGGGCAGGTGAATCCAATAGGGTCATAAATTTTATGAATTTCAGACAAAATTGTTCTTTTAGTAACAGGTTTGTTTTTTTGATTCATTTAATCCCTTAATATCACAACTAATGTGTCATCATGCAAATTCCAAAGAAGTCCCAAAATGTTGACCGTTTTAGCTTCACAGGGATCATCGAAAAACTCATTCTCATTTAATTTATCAAGCTTCCACTGTTCTAAAATGGGTTCAACAACAAATGCATCCCTTTTATTTCGAGGATAGTTATATGCCCACTCTTGTAATTCAAATTTAGCACTTGCCAAAATTTCAGTGGCATCATTTTTTAACTTCTTTAATTCTGATTCATCATTCGCACTTGTAACTAAATTATCAACGTACCAGGATTCTACTAATTTACTAGCACTCGCACGATAATTTTCTGGTACTTCATTCATTAATTTCGTTAGTGTTGCATTTAAGAGAAATGGACTGCTGGTTATTCCAAAGACCACTCTTCTATGCCTGTATATTTTCAAACGCTCAGAATTTCCCTGTTCCCACCATAAAAATCTTAAATAATCTCTGTCTTTAGGATTAAGTGCTATCTGCAGAAAAGCCTTCTTAATATCAGCGCTCACGTCAATTTTTCCCAGTCGAAATCTATTTATTATAGCTGGAACAGTATCAATCAAATTTGGACCTTTTTCCAAACTGTCATTTACGAAAGGTGATCCTTTAGTTCTTACGGATCCATCGAAAACCGGTCTTATTTTTGTCGTGGTGGAATTCATTCGAATAACAGCACGATGGGGTAAATAATGAGAGGGGTTATTAACTTCTTCCTCAGGAACAATCTCTATTATTTTATCATCTTCGCAAGGTTTAAAAATTGCGTTATAATCTTCTAAAAATCCCCCATCCCTTAAATTCTTCACTGTGCTCTTTAATCTCTTTTCTGCTATTCCTCGATAGTTTGGAAGTAGGGAACGGTTTTCAATCCAAGGTAAACAAACTTGAAACCTTCCTTCTTCATCTCTTTTCACATTGGAAAGAAAATGTGTCATTGTTTGTTTTTCTAATTTCCTTTTAGTTTGACTTTCTGAAGAGTCTAATATCCCAAGAGTATCAAGTTTCCATAAATCAGAAAGTTTACTATCTGATACTAACATAGAAAATGCATAAGAACAATCATATTTATTTTCCATTTCTACGGAAATTTTTCCCATGATACTCCAGCCTAAATAAGTTTCAATGCAAACTAATCCACATTCTAACTTCTTTATTTTCCCTGTAAGCAATTTTCCCGCTATGTCTGCGCCTATGAGGGTATGAATTTCAGAAGGAGAATGCTCGAACAGCAATTTTTTATGCCTACCTTCAACATCATTCAAAAATATGTTATGGGTTTTTAACTCATTTAAATAAGGCTTGATGTTCAATTGTGGAATATCAGAACAAATATTCGCTTGATCAAAAGCTTTGAAGTTACACTGATAATCGTTTTTGATACTACTTAAACGTACAACGAACTGTTTATGAGTTTCAACCACTTCAGTTCCTCCGAACAGACTATGAATCACACTGCTTTCCTTAATACATTCGTACTGCATAGCATTAGCTAAGAATTTAGATACATAGCTTCGTTGACTCCCAGAATCAATTAAACAGCGGCAGTATTTTTCTGGACCATTGCCACGCACTCTTACAACTAAAGTTTGTAATAAAACTTTCTCTAAACATGATTTGTTCGTCAAATTGAGATCCTTCTTATTTGTTTTTTTCTCATCTAAACTATTTCTGTCACAGATTAAACTGTTGTGTTTCCACCCACATGAATCACACTTTATCTTCGAAAAGCAATTTTTTGCCAAATGGTTACCCCTTTTAAGGCATAAATAACATATTCCGAGTTTCCGAAGTGACGCCTTTCTGTCTGTTACAGACTTCGGGCAAGCTTCGGAAGTATGTTTTTCTTTTTCTGAATCCTCGCAAAATATGCAGCTGTTAATTGAAACCTTTAACACAGCAGCCGTTGGAATAGAAATTTTATTTATTCTTTTTTCTTTAGGAAAGTGGCTCGAATTATGGTCGTTTATTTTATCTTGAATTTGTAGCATGGATTCGCGGCACTCATTTTCCGTTTTCAAGAACTCTAATAATTCGTTTACATCGAAATTATCTTTCGATTTCCTTTTTCTTTGGAAATCAAGATTCAGTTCATTCGGAATTAATTTTAATAAAACTGGTGTCAATAACGTCCCATATGTGCCAGAAGTTACATTAAGTGATTTTAAACTTCTTATCTGTATTTCGATATCATCATACAACTTACGTAATGCAAATATGTTGTTAGCATTCCTAACAGGTTCTAAATTTAACAGTTTTCCCATATGTGCATTTATAATTAAATCTGTTCGACCAAAGCGTGTTTTTAATAACTCGATTGCGGCAAAATAATTTTCACTTGATAATGCAAAACCACTAACAGCATTACAAGCAGCACCTGATAAAAATGATATCAAATAATTAAATTTGTCTGTATCTGTTAAATCACTATTCTGATGTATCGCATTGTCAAACTGGTTCCAAAATGATAACCAATTAACAGGATCGCCATTAAATTTATTGATCGATAATTTAGGCAATTTAATTTTTGAATGAGATACAGAAATATTTGAAATATCATTATTCACAATATTACCAATTGTATTCGAAACAGGAATTTCAAGTTTCCTATTCTCTTTTAACATAAATGTTAGTTTTGATTTCATGGAAATTATTTTCTCGGAATAAACTTCACAAGTTTCAAATTCCGATTCATATTCAGTAGCCTCAATTAATTCTTGTATTTGTTTATCTAATTCTTTTAGGCTGTTATATTTTGAATCTAATAAATCAATATTTTCATTAAGAATACACAAATCGTGTTCTGTTTCTTGGAGGTAATCTTTACAATTATTTATCAACTTTGTTGTCATACTCCTAACTAAAGTTCGTTTTTTCTGTAATTCTTCTATTTTAGTAAACATGTTTAAATATTTCAGACAGAAAATATTTCAAATTAAAAATCAGTACTCTCAAATCATAAATAAACTTCTCAAATCAAAAGGAGATATTTTTTAAACATTCCTAAATCTTTCACTTCAATATAGCCTACATCGGCGGTCCCTGTTCGGGTCCCAAAAATTTATATCCTTTCAGTTCAGTAAAAAACAGATCATTCAAAATTCTAGATAAGCAAATAAAGAAAGGTTGCTTACCTTTATGATCCGCTTTCTTCGATTCTGGTCCGCCGCTTTAGTAGACTCCGATTTGGTTCCAAACTCATCTAAAATTGGCACTATTTTGTATGAATCACTTTATTTGACATTTGACACAAAAGAGGAACAATATCTAAATCATTACACTATCAAAAAACACTTCTAACTACTTAGCATCATTGTTCTACATATCTAACAGCGTCATTAGTCTACTGCGTCACTGTTCTAAAAGCATACACTTATCGTTGCCAGTTCTCAAAAAACAAACTTTCTTTTTCAATTCTCATTGGTCTGGAGGCTCAATCCGTTCCCCAAGAGCGGAGCGTGCGTCGTTCGCGACACTCACTGTCATTTACACCCAGTTTCTAAATTGACATGAACCGGGCTTAACCTTTGCTAGACGTACTTACTCGCGTGAGTAGAGAGCCAAAACTTACAGGGAAAATTTGTCATGTGAATATCACATTAAATCAAACTTAATTCTAATGCTCTTATTAATCCCGCAAGCATCGGAAGTCTCATCGGAAGACGAGCTGTGTAAATTTGTTAGACAAAAAGAACTAATAAAAACGTTTATTGTAAACCTTTTCTGGAGCTGATGTTACTTTACTAAAAGCTTAAGGAAGGGGTGATAAATTGCCTTTACAAAATCGGATTTAAACATTTAAGACAGTTACGCTTCATACAAACATACGCATATCTTAAAATTGTCAAACGTTCGAGTTAATCTCTTGACTTAATCAAATCTTTCACTTAATTCGATTCTGCATAAGCTTTTATAATTTCAGATTACGTTATCATATGATAAGATATTGCATCTTTTTTTTAAATATGTGTGTACTATCTTTTAATAAGCTCGTAAAAATTGAGTAAATTTGTGAGCCTTTTTTGAAATGCTCGTAATTTGCAACTTATGGAAAATTACATGTCATTACCTGAAAATACTGAGTCAAATAAAAGTTTATTTACTGCGAAATTCAGCAAAAACATTGACTTAAAAATGTATGTATTTTAAAAGGTTTAAAATACAAATGCGTTTGCAAGTGACTAAAAATATCACCAGAAATGTCTAACTCTATAAGGTATTTCTCCCACTTTCCAAGCGTCCTTCGTGGTGTAGTGGTTCTGCACACTGGGCCGATATTCCAGAGGTCCGTGGTTTGATTCCCGGCGAAGGCGGTTGCATATTTTTCATCTTTTCTGCTGCCAATTAACCTAATGACTCTTCAACCCTATTAGTGAAATATAGCTTTTCTGGAAACAGTTAAGAAGTTTAAAAGCTCTGATACATCGCGCTCTTGTTAGATAAAATCAGTTGTGCCGAAAAGGCGACTATAAGAATTTTTCAAGCTAAATAGGTAATTGTAGATACTTAAGGGTAGAATTGGTACGATGTGTATAAGGTATTTTCTCTCTCCTTCCAGCATACCTTAATGATGTAACGATAGCACTCTCTGCGCGTATTCGAGAGGTTCAAGTTCGAATCCCGGCGAGGGAGTTGCACATTTTTCATCCTCCCCGCAACAAAAAAACCTAATGACTCTACAAGTGGTATCCGAACTAAATGGCAGTGAAGATTAATTCGTCACACCAGAATTTGGAGATTGGGTCCCCTAATCCCTAAATGCCCTTTAAAAAAAGGTGTTATTTTCTTGCTCCTTTCAGCAGCGTGGTGTAACGATAGCACACTCGGCGCGTATTCGAGAGGTGCAGGTTAGCGTCCAGGGAAGGGCATTGCCCATTTCTCATGCCTCCTGCTTCAAAACAACCTAGTGGCTCTTAATGAAAATTCAAAATAAAAATGCTTGCCATGTACACGTTTGACAATAATTAAACAGAGCAAGTGACGGTGAACAAGCCTCAAGAGGCATACTTTCATGGAAGACTTTCTAAGCGAAACTTGCTTATATTAGTAATGTACATGGAAATGTGACGTAACTAAAATTCTCTGAAAATAGAAGTATTAAGCGAACTTACCTAGTTCACTGTTTAACACAAAGGTCAAGAATTGAGATTTTTTACATAATTTTTGTTAGCTACAATATTCCTCCAAATTTCTATGATAGTTATAAATTTTTCACTGAAACATCGGCTGGATATTATAACTTTTAATTTAGCTTTAATTAAATTAAGAAAGCGAAAATAAATTATCTATATACAAATTATCTTTTCACTCTATCAATATATGTGCAAGAAAAGATTTTACTGAAATAACATAATATTTCTAACGACTTATTTGAAAGTTAGCATTAGAATTGAATTTGAATTCAGATATTTTTTTTAATTTAGTATTTATCTAGACTGCTTAATTTGTAAATAATAATCTGATGTGAAATGATTATTTAATATTTCTAATTAATCATTTCTTTCTTTTGCAGGTAAGTACTCAAAATTAACTTGGAAGATGATGGCTGTGCCTCTCTTCCTTTGCTTGAAACACTGGTGAAATATATTGCACGTTAAAACATGCAGTAAGTTTGAGGTAAACGTTTGAAATTTCTATAGCAAATGATATTTTAGTATTGATTAGCCTACCAAAATCAAATAGTTTCAGTGAGATAAAAAATTCAACAGGATGAAACTTGGGGAGGAAATGCAGAACTTATGACGTTTAGCTAACTTTACCATTATTTTCTCCTTAAACCATTTATTTTTAAAAAGGTTTAAATTATGAATGATATCGCATATCTCGTATTAATCAATTATCTTTTCTACTCCAATTAAAATGTGGCATTCTCATTTACGTTTTCAGAAAAATGTAACACAAAACCTATAGAAATATTTTATTAATAACATTTTGTAAAACAACATTTTTGACTTAGTCAAATATCTCTTTTACGTGCTAAATTTAAATATTTTCTGGACGGTACGCTTGAATACTGCTCATATATTCGAATGTTTAAGAAATGACGAGTAAATAAAGTATTGAAGATGATGCAATAAAAAACTGATTATTGGAACTTTTCTTTGTGGAGAAGACTTCAATTTACATGTACATATGTATAAAGAAGTTAATGTTGATTTTTAGAATTTTCAATAAGCCGTGGAAAAAATGACATAAAAATATTAAATTATTTTCATAAATGTTTCAATAAATTGTTTGGTTCACATGTCGTTTTCAAAATAATATTATTGCAGTCATTTTCGCCCTCATGCAAAATATATTGCATTTCCAGATGTCAAATTTAAAATTTTCAAGCCTATGGTGCAAACTAATGAGTAAGCAGTTTACAATTAATAATTCAAATTTGCTAAACAATAAATACATAACTTTTTAATTCCTTTTTCTAAAAGAAAACTATTAAAGTATAAAATTAGCAAAATGTATTACTTACTGTTTTCCAAAATATTTTTTTCTGCCCTAAGCTGGCTTTGTATTTAACAAGTTCAAGGGATATACAAAGTGGTGCACTAGATTGTCTTACTGTAAAACAGTCCCATATTGAAATCTCATTTACGTAATAGCATGACGTCGTTTGTAGTGAATCATAGTATACAGAAATATTAACCGTTCGGGAAAAACGGGGGGATCTGCCTCCCTCGTGAAGTATTTGAATGTTATGATATGTTATCAAGAGTCTCTTTTATAAACTGTCCCTTGTGACCATTCTGAGAGCATTTACAAACTTTTTTTTAAAATTCTCCGAAGGATAAAGGTTATTTTTGTTATAATGACATTTCATGTGCCCTCACTTGAAAAATCTAGAGGATTCAAACCTGTTGAAAGCCTATCAGTGGCCAAGCAGTAGAATCGCTAAACACTAGTAGTTAGATCCCGAGGCTCAAATTACGGGGAACAGGCTGCCTGGATGAGCGGATTCTTGGTTTTCGCCATATGGGTGTCTGTAACGTGTATACGAGCCAGTCCACTACGAAGGCATCCCTCCTGTTAGGCAGATAGTCCTCGCGTGCTTTGCCATAATCTAAATAAACTGGCTGAAAATGATATAAACAGAGCTCATGATTTCGTATTTCGCTTTCTTTGCTAAACCTACATTTTTCAAAAATTATATACCTTGTGTTAAGGCTTTTTTTCTTCAGAAATGTTATATAAAGTTACGCTAGCTGTTATTTATAAACCGATCGGCCAATACATTTCACAAGAAACACCTCTTTCGAAAAGGTATATGGAGTCGTTATGTTAAAAAATAATGCTTTCATCAATATCTTAACTTGAGATTTTCGGCAAATCTCTGTTCAATTGTATTTTTATCGCTCCTTTTCAGTTTCACATGTACAGGATTCTTTTATTATGTAGCGGGACATTTCGCCTTTATGAACAAATTAATTTACAAAATCATATGATTTGTAAAGAAGGCACTTGGCCATAGTTTTCGTCTTTGGCCGCCTTTGCGTCTGTTTAAAAATAATGATTTTCATTATACACGTGAGAAAATGGATAAATTCTACCCCCCTCCTCCAAAAAATATCAGCTCTTGCAAGAAAGTCAGATAATCTGTGCTGAGCGTTACAAAAAACAGTTAGACAGTCTGAATCAAGTAATAAAGTAAAGTGACTTTCGACTCAAACCAGTCCTGGATTATTATTTGTTTCAAGTTGAAGAGTGGTTTTTCTAGAAACACTTATAAGGATTAGAGAAATTGGTTCGATGACTGCATTGTTTCAAAACAAGCTAACTTCTTCATCCATGGAATCTGTTTGTAGCCCTGCAGTTAGGCGAACATTGTAGCTTCTACTGAAAAACACTTTGAACAGATCTTTCATTTCAAGCAAAGAGATATCTGCTATTTAATCAAAAAAAGAGAGAGAGAGATTGAGAAATAAAAATATAAGATAACAATTTTAAGAAGTTTAAAATGTTTCATATTTTAACGGTCGTCCAAAAGGGTTTGTTAAAATCTTTTTACGCTCTCCCTGAGCTCGCAGCCTATCAATCTGCTGTTGCAGTCATTCCTACTAACACCCATTTTTTTTTTTTTTTTGGGTCTTTTTAGCTTTATCATTAAGCGTCAATTTCTTTCACTTACGCGTACACATTTCAACAGAAAATTAAAAAGTTTTAAGAGCATAGCAATGTACGTTTAGAATTACCAATGCAGCGTTAAGTGTGGGCATACATTTTTCTGTTTTTTTTTTTTTTTTTTTTCAGTTTTTTTCTCAGTTTGTCATACCAGTGTTCAGGTTTCTTGCTAAGTTAGCTTTGCAAAACATTTTTTTTTTTTGTCTTTTTATTATTAACGTTTTCTTTTTTTTTTATTAGTATTATTATTAGCGTTTTTTGTGTTTACTTCATTTGTTGAATACCACGTTATTGGCGCTTGTATCACATAATATTCGATTCAACAGAAAAATTACGAAATATTTAATAAACATCATATCTTCAGAATTTCCGGTAGACAGTCTCACGCTGAAGATAAAGTTTTATTCCGTCATTGCTCGCTTTGAAATCGGCGAGTTATTTAGTAAAAAAGTCGCTTAAGCCTTACAAAATATAAAAATAAAAAAAATTCAGAATTGAAATTCCGGGTTTCCAGGTTCATGTGTTCGGGTGAAGGACTACGCTACTCAAAATTTGATGTCTCCGGCTTTTTTTTAGTTCAAAGGGGCTTTGTTCCTGAAGGACTATTGTTTTCGTTTTGCGATTTTGCGTTGGTTCACTATAAATGTCCGTTTCACGTTTCAAACTGTTGTTACCATGTGTTACAGTCCTGCATTATATTTGAAGAAACTTAATAATGAAAAATATGCATAAATGTATGTATATTTTCATATTGTGATAAAACAACGGTACCTAGAGCCATCGAATTTTGAATGACGTAATCGTACTGCGAATGGGCATGTGGAAGCCCAAATTTGAAATTTGGAATTAGTTTCATTACCGATTTCATATTTTATAAAACTTTAACGAATTTTTGATTAACAAGCTGAAGGATTTCAAAGTGAGCAATGGCAACGTTGTACAGAAAAAACATTTTTATCTCCAGCTCGTGCGAAAGCGTATTGGAAAATCTAAAACTATGCTCAATTTAAAACTATTTTGCGATATCGCTCTTGAACTGAATTTTATGGTTTAAGTTCTTAGAACATGACATTTAATAATCAAAAGTGACAGACAAATTGTTAAAAAAACACCATTTGGACGTAATTTAAAATCTGAAACCTTTCAGAATTTTTATTTATTTATTTATTTACTATTTGTTTTTCCACACGGCGTGGAACATGCAAATTCTTCATTATTTAATTTCCTTAAAACTAATCCAAGACGAACACCAAATATTATCGTATTGGATATAGAATGCCTGGGAATAGAAAGTGATACGTCGTTTATAGCGAACGGCTGCAAAATCTCATTTCAAAATTAATAGTACTTTTTGGGCTGAAAAAGGCCGAGGCATATCTCTACACTTAATACTTTGAAACACTAAAAAAGGCTGAAATTTGAAAAGGAAAATGATGTGAGAGATTTGTTTTTACTGCATTTTTGATCATTTTTGATTTCAAATACTATTTTGATAGAAAAACATGTTACCCTCTATTTGAAATTTTTTAAAAATCATCTTTAATTAGAAATATCTATCATCTAAAAAGGATAAATGCTTTTTAAATCTGTGCAAATATTCTCCTCGAATTCTAAAAATAAACTACATCGATAAGCGATTTTCATTAGATTTCTCGCATTTATGCTACAAAAAATCTTTTCTCCTCACACTCCACTGATAGAGCAGTTAAAAATATCCTTCATTTGCCATTGTCCAAGTACCGGAAACTCGTAGGAATTTAACCAAACAACATTAATCCACAATCTATTTGGCGCTCTGCCATCAGCCGTCAAAAAGTCAATAATTTTATCTCGCGAATAGCAACTTCGACAAAAGCGAATCCTAGATAGGTAATATTCGAACCGATAAAAACTGTCTAAAAAAAGTTCTCACAAAGCAGGGAGCGGGGTTGGTAGGGAATAAAAGTAATCCCTGGAGATCAAATGTCCGTGGCTTGTAACTTGTTCGTAACTATGCTGCTTGATTGAAAGATCGTTACGAAGAACATTACTCCCGAGATATTCTATGTTACCAAGTAAGGTCTTTTACGTGGTTGTTCTGGAGCAACTTTACTGTGCTATATTTTACTTTTATTTTTTGACTGTATTGCTGAAACAAGAGAGAACAAAGCCTAATTGGCCTTGTTTGTCAAGTACGTTATATTCATTAGCTTCTAATATCTCAATCATTTGTTTTAAGTATATGTAAGTTACGCCCTTCTTACATACAGAAAATGATCTGGTTATTCTCTTAATCGAGCTCTGCGAAGTAACTAATGATGTTACTTGTCTTTGTTTTGTTTGGTGTTCTTTGTGAATCTATCTTCAATCCTGTAGCTGTGAATTTAGTATAATGTAAATTATATTGTGTAGATTTGTTAAAACGAGTAATTTTCTGAAAATATATCTATGCGCAAATAAAAAAGCGATGTTTAGTATTCCTCCAGCTTAAAGATATGAAATTCAAATATGGCCAAATAGGACTGATATCCAGAAACTATATTACGATATTTTTTATAATTCTTTAAGCTTATGGTGTTGCGTAGCCCCAACTTGTCCGCAACAGTAGTAGTGACTGCTATGAACTGTAAATTATACAAACTCGTAAGAAGGGTATAAATCCCTTTTTATTTCACTTTAGAAATCACAGTTGCGTTCACTTGACGCTCACAAACTACGCCGACCCGGCGATTAAACCAAATAGAAAAGTAGAGCTAAAAATACATGACAGGATGAATAAATAACGAAGTCACTATCTACGAGGCTCTATAATCGTAACTAACTTAACCGCGTTCTAAGATGTAGCTGAGATTCAGCAAACTTAATGTTTAAGAAGTTGAAAGATTCAACGAACTGCCAAAATAGGAACACAGGCCGAAACGCGCGGTTCTTAAAATTTCTACCTAGCAACCTTCACGCTCGCGATTCAAGAAGCACACTTACAATCTCGTTTCCTTCTATTTAACTCAATTTATTTCTGCTAAAATTTGAATACTCTGCGCGTTCTACTGAAATTTACATACTCTTGCATTGGCAATTACAGGGGAAAGTAAAGGCTTGACAGGAAAGATAGCTTAAAATAAATGTTAGTTAAAATAAATATAAACCCTACAAGCTAATTAAGCTTCATTCATAATTAAGCTTCCATTTTTTTCTAATATTAATGTTTTTATGATTTACCGATATAAATGTCTTTCAACTTGGCTTCTGATTGGTAAAGAGATATATAATATTTGTTAATATTTTCAAAATATGTTTCATAAGACCTAACTTTATGTGAAGTGGTTGTAGAAGAATTACGTATGCGTTTAAAAGGAACCAACGTAGTATGATTTTGGTTGTTAGACTGAAGAGACCTTTTTTTCTTTGAAAATGGTTTTATTTTCAGTGCTGATTTAAAATGCGACAGTCAGATTACAACATGAAGTGTGGTAGATTAGCATACTATTTCTCTCGGCAAGAAGCATATGCAATATTTTAAGAGTTCCATAAGTCACTCATTCATGATCATCGTATTTTATGCGTTGGAGAACTAATGTCACAATTCTGTAACTGTCTTGGAGATGTGCAGGGCGTCACATCTGCGTATGTGCAAGTCGTCTAAAATCCACCTTTCATCAAAAAATGATGAAACTTGGTGTATGACGTAATAAAATGTAATGGGAAAAGCATTTACCAAAAAAAAAACTCCAATGAGTTACAAATAGCGTCAAAAGAGGGCATATTACTATCGAACATACATAATTCAGGTTAAAATATTTTCCACACAATAAAGACGTTATAAATTTATCAAACACTCGCTGAGAACTTGGTTTCAGTGTGGATTCATAGGAACAAAATCGCGCATTGATAGTTAAATTTTTTATCAAAATGCCGATTCGCACCAGCTGCTTTAATTTTATACGTGCACTATGGATGTTTCGCAGTAATAAGCGATATATTGGTTATATTTTAATTAACTTGGTTTTTTGCTAAATGTGTTTCCCATCGTTTTCCAAGCTCGGAACAGAACTGTAATTATAGGCGATCTGTATAATTGTTCTTATTACACAGATGAAAGGCATTATTCTTTTACTAACGTTAGCCATTGACCATGATGGGCTGATCAGGTGTACAACCACTGCAGTTTTAGCTTCTTTGGCCACTGGCAATTAGATGTAAAAGAAGAGCAGAGCACCACCGATAAACGTCGAGAGAGTTATAGCTGTTTGAGCTGATAACGACAAGCGAAAACGTGCTAAACTATGCATTGACGTCTAAATGGTAGTGAGCAGCAGGAAATGATAGAAATAAAAACCTTGATATAAGCAGCAACAGGGAAGCTGGGGTTACAAAAGTGACTTTGGGAAAATATAAACACGAATACAGATGGGAAATATTATAGTAGATACAAGCTTGGAATCTGAAATAATACACGGAGTTGATGTTTTAAACACTATGGAAAACTAAATGCACGGTACTTGAGAATACTACATCGTTCTTAAATAATTAGGTGCACTCTTATAAATACTATATGCACTAGATACAGTCACAATTTACTGCCTAATAAACAGTACTGTGATTCGAGGCTGTTTGAAAGGATGTTCGACTGCTGGATCTCAGTTTGCCGAATTGGCAGTATGGGTATAATTTAAATTTACGATCTGCGTGAAAAGTGATGAGAACTTGTCAGATTAAATTTCCTGAACATGTTGTATCTTTAGATCTTCCCGAACTTGTGCATTCACAAAGGAGAGAGCGTTTGTAGTCGCTATCAGAATTTTATTCTGAAAGACAACGACTTTCTTTTTATAGGTTTTTAGTGCTGCTGCGCAAATAGGGACAGCGTAAAAAGTAATGGACGGATTAAATCCAGGGAAATTATCCTATTCGCTTTTAGGTTGTAAGATCTAATCTTCTTTGCTGACATTATAAGGTATTTCTAACGCCGTGTTAGCATGCCTACGTGGTGTAATGGTCAGCACACTTGGCGCGTATTCGAGAAGTCCGAGGTTCGAGTCCCGGCGAGGGCATTGCTTATTTTTCACGTCTCTCAGCATCAAAAATTATAATGTATCTACAACATAAAGTTTACGTGATCTTACTAGAAAAACTTGCGATTTCTCGCACAGGCGTAATAATACCAGCACAAAAGAAATTTAAAACAAACCTTTATTATGTGTCAAACTCTTAACTCAAATGCACGTACTCCATACTTAAAATAACAGCATTAACTAGCGGTGGGAACGTAAGAATAACTTAGCAATAACTTCAAAGACTAGTAGTAGTGCTGGACTAGTTAAGGCTAACTAGACTTTAATTTAAGGCTATCTAGGTTGATTCAATAATCTACCGGTGACAGATTTATTAAATGGCCACAAGACGTATCAGCAACTCAGCATAATAACAGCGAGGACGGAATTGTAACGTGATCTGGCTAGCGAAATAACGCTTTGAATAAAATGCTAGTATCTTTTCTTTTTATACTCTCTTCACTTAACTTTAAAGTTACACCCTTGCGAGGGAATGCAAGGGGAAGATGAGTTCAAATTAGTGATGCAAGTTCAGAAAAGACAACAAAAATTTTAATAATTGGTGAATTGAACTATGGAAAACTCTACAGAGTGAACTTTGATTTTCTTTTTGTATAATACAGTAAACTGCCACAAAGGCTGCATTAGCTCGGTTTAAAGCGTGATTATCTTGTTCTTTGAAGTTTAATTATTTTTTTTGAATGACACCAAGATACTTCGCAGAATTCACAACTAAATGGTTTCAATTGTTGAGACGTATGTTACGGTTGACAACTTGGCTTTTCTCATACCTTCCAAAAGATATGACATTTATTGGCGTTAAGCTTAACGTTTCGAAAGTCATTCCAATGTGCAACAATATTTAAACCGAGTTGGAAGTCATCAGTAACATGCAGGTTTTTTCATTGACTTTATCATAACGACGGTGTCGTCAGCATACTGATCAGTTGTACAGCTGCGTGATTCCGACATGTGATTTACGTACATTTTAAAACGGAGAGGTGCTAAACAGGACCCCTGAGGTTCTTTTAAGAGTGTATCTTCCACAAGAGCTTGAAATGTCCGACATTTCAGATAAGACTTGATTAGTTTTAACATGTTAATCGACACACTGCTCATGGGGAATTTATACAACAGTCCTTGTTCAATATATCCAAAATATATTCTATATATTGAACATATTCGATCTAAGGTCTTTCTTGTGTCAAGAAACCAGGCCTCAACGTATTGTTTTTCCGTGAAGATGTTAGTATAATTTTAGCCATATTTAGAAGTTACATACATAGCAGCGTTATGACCGTGTCTTAACACGAACGGATTACATTTTAATATATTTTTGTGGGTGAAGTTATAAGGTATTTCTCTTGCCTTCTTAGCATTCCTTCGTGGTGTAGCGGTCAGCACGCTCTGCGTGTATTTGAGAGGTCCGTGGTTTGATTCCCGGCGAGGTCATTGCTCATTTTTCATCTCTCCTGCTTCGAAATAACCTAATGACTCTACAAGGTGTCCATGCAATCTGCGTTGAATAACCAGCTCAAACATTTTCCTTAAATAGGGAAGCAAACTGGTTGGTAGATAGTCTTGTTTTTTTTTTTAGACAGAAAATCGATGATAATCAAATCCTTACAAATTTAAAATTTACATTTAAAGTAATAATAATGTTCGTAAACCATTGCTTACGTATACAGTTCTGTTTACTTAAATTTTTATGATTAATTTATACTTTATATTGTGGATATACTAGGCAAATATAAATAAATGCATCTATTACGTGATGAAAAAAAATCAGATTTGTGAAAATAGGCAGGGAATACATAATTTTAAAGTTATGCTGGAGTTCATTGTTCACAGAATGACATAAGAAAAGGATGTTTTTCATTCCAAGCTTTCGCTCTTAACAGAATAATATTCCTCAAAAAAATTCCATTATTATTTCGTGAAGCAAGATAATCTCATACGTTTTGAATTCGAACTCAGTGATAGTTAACTAAAATAATATAAACAAATATATATCTCATCCAAACTATTCTTGCCAATCTGATAAACTTGTTTTACTGTGACTTATAGACAGGCCATATAAAAAGTCTCAGCGGTTTTTTGATACATTTTCGAACAAAAATATTCTTTATTGAAAATCAATTTTAATCAAGTACTTATTGAACATTATTATCTATGATTTTTGCCATTTTTCGGGTGGCTTCATAATTCTATCGGTGTAGAACTTCTGTGGTTTATAGTCGAAAAACGTGACCAAGTGATTTTCAGCGGTGCTTCGTCGGCCAATTTGTTACCATCAAAAGAGTTTTGCAGAAACTGAAATAAACAGTAGTCAGACTGAGCAAGATCTGAGCTAGGATGCATCAAAACTTCATTACGAAGTTCCGTCAATTTGTTCTGAGTTATCAAATATGTGTGTGGGAGAGCATTGTCATGATGGAACACAACTTCCTTTCTTTTGGCCAATTCTGGTCACTTTTTCTGAATTGCTTCGTTCAAATAATCTAGTAGTGTACAGCAAACGACCGAATTGATGGTTTCACCAGGTTGCAGCAGCTCATAATGGACAACTTCCTTCCAGTTCCACCAAACGTTACTTGGCGACAATCCACGCTTTGGAGTCGTTTGCGGAGAGTCGCCAGCCTTTGACAATGATCATTTGCGTTTGATATTCTCGTATTTCACCCACTTTTCATCGCCTGTAATGATTTCTTTAAAAATGGTTCGATTTCGTTGCGTTTCAGCACCATTTCACTGATGGTAATTCGGTTAATCGAAGATTTTTGCGTTTATTCATATGGCACCCAAACATTGATCTTCTTTTCGTAACTTGCTCTATTCAAATGATTCCAAACTGTCATGTGGTTGATTTTTACCCCCGCTATCTCCTGACAGATGTGTGCCGATTGTGGTCCACCAGTTTCAAAATTTCATCGACTTTTACAGTGACTGGCCGACCAGAGCGAGATGCGTCTTTGACATCGAATTTTCCGAAACGGAACTGAGCAAACCACAGCTGGGTCCTTCGTTCACTCATAGCATTCTCACCATACACTTCACAAGTTTTTCGGCATGTTTTGAAGCGTTTTTACCATTTTTATAGTAAAAAAGCATCACATAGTGAATTTCTTCAGATATTTCGCTTGTTTTCAAATCAATATAACATCTTACACGTGCAACGAATTAGAAAACTATCTTCACATACAAGGAAGCTGAATGTCACCTTTTAGGTACGTGTTCGTTTGAGACGATTGGGTGAGTGTCCGGTTATAGTATAGGCATCAAACCATCTACTGACAAAAAAGCGCGGAGACTTTTTATCTGACCCAATAAAACAATAGGGTTGGTTTTTCTAAAACAGTGCAAGGAACAGCAAAAAACTAGAAGAAAGCATGAGAAATTAGAAGAAATGAATAATAAATCCAGGTGTGACTAAACACATTTACTAATAAAAATTCTACTTAGTTGAAAATAAATGTTTTGTTATGCCTGCAACGAAATGAAGAGTAATTAAATAATTTTCTCACAAGAAATCTACTAGAAATGAGACAGAAATATTACTCAGTTACTAATATGATATTTCATTAAATTGTTTCTGTTCCAGCGTGTAGCTCAAATGGGAAAATAATCATTTATGAACTGAAATTAATTTTCAAAACCCAGCCAAACTTTAAAAAGAATAGTGAATTTAATAGAAAATATACACAAAGAGAAACAAGATATATATATATATATATATATATATATATATTTGTACATATATATAAAATCAAGAAAGAATAACTAAACAAAAATAGGCGATTAAGAGTCTAATAATCGCCAATTTTTACAGAAGTGCATACATCAAAATTAAAATTCTTTTCAAGGAGCTGCCGAAAATTTTCAACAGAGCCACGTTTCTGAATTATATTTGGATTATTATTAATTCTTGAAATAATTCAAAAGAAAGTTCCAAATGGAAATTTCAAAAACTAATTTAAAACATTAATTTAAGGTTATCAATTATTTTTACTGGAAACTAACGCAATGAAGTATAAAATAATTCTTTTACCTTAATTATAATCAACAAGAAAAAGGTAGAATTCTCGAAATTAGGATCGGAAAAACCATTAGGTAAATTAAAAGCAATGGGCTATATAAATAATTTAAATAAATTTTGAACAAAGAAAATGCAAAACTGCTAAAATGTTGTAAATCAAAAGTAAATATATATTTAAATCAAAATCTTGAGGAAATGAAAATAATTTATTCTCAAAGAAATTTACTTAAAACTGAAATAAAAAAAAAAAAATAACGATAATTGATGCAGAAAAAATTCCAAATTAAGGAACAAATAAGAAAAACCGTACAAAAGAATGGACGGCTTGTAGTCTTAATTGGGAAATATTTCAAACAGCACAATGCTTAAATTTTGTGAAATTTATTAATTAAATATTAAACTGGTTAATTCAATTAAAAATAATTTGAATGGAATGGGAAAAGGGGAAAGCCATCTGCTATGGAAAATATTTTTTTTTTTTACGCACACACATAAAAATTTTTATGCAGCAAAAAAAAAAGTGTTCAATCGGTCACGATGACTACCATGTACCATGCTCCGTCACCCAGTGGTTATGTTTCTACGTCATCCCCCACAGAAAGTACTTTTTATTACACGCACACATGTATATATATATATATATATATATATATATGTGTGTGTGTGTGTGTGTAAATATATTTTCAAAAACGGATTATTGCAGACATGCAATGGACAAATGAAGCTAGTTAAATTTTATTAGAATATTAAAATTAGCGCGTAATAATATACTTATGAATAAAATATAGATATAATAATATAAACTACGAAATAAATTCAAAAGTGAATTTCTTCCAAGTAGAAGAAACCTGTTTTCCATGCCTTGCATGTTATTATTATTATTTGTTTTCTGTTGTGGAAGGAACTTGAGCATTTTTTTTACAATAATGTTGAAAAAGAAAGATTGTCTAGCGCTTTTGTGTAAACTGCGATTAATTTACTCAGCAAGAAAATTAGAAATTTGCATTTATTCTGATGTTTCAAAAGCATCGATAAAATGGAAACCACCTTAATTTCCGTCTAGAAACACTGATGGAAGTTTTCTTTAAGAAAATGGTTTATACTTTGCAAAAATTCTAAGACGCTGTCCGTAATATACTTACAGGAAACAATGAAGATAAGTTTTAGGTAAGGGCGGATATTTTTGCTTTTGCAGTTTAAGATAAATTGTTTCTCAGTTTGCCTCTTGCGGACAATTTCCGTCATGTTGTTTTTCAGTTTGTTCCAGACAATTTCCTGCAACTTATAATAATGGAAGTAATTAAGTTCTGAGATTTATGATATTTAATATATTGATAAAAAGCACATCATTTTTAAATGTAGTATCCAGAGATCAGAAATTTTACCCTTAGTGTGACGTTTGTTTCTAAGAAAACATTCTTTGCATTTCGATTGACACAGATCACTGTTTTTCACCAGCAAATGTGTTCTGAACTTGTGACAATAGAAAATTGTAGAGAAACTCTGATCTTAAGAAGTTATCAAATTTTGTCATATCTGTTATTTCCTATAATAGCTGCGAAATCACATATTTAAACTATTAAAAGTTACAGAGTCATATTTTATGCAATTTCATACTTAAATATCTAATTTATTTATACTGGAAATTATTTATATTGTCTTGCATTTATACTGACCTTTATTTCTCTAATATTGATATTATAATAGAGACATTTTTGGTAATATTGACTAAACAAAAACTGCTTATTAATAAGAAATGAAAATGGTTGTTACTTGAAAATATGAAAAAACTAACTTCTCTCAGGAGATGATTCGCTTCAGGACACTAAGTATGATGTTTCAAAACGGTTTGAGTCATTCTTGTTCAAACCGTTTTGAAACATCAAACGGTCTTGTCAACTTCAATACACTAAGTTTGAAAAGGTTTAGTCTGCATTCTCTTGGCTAACGTACTCTCTTCAAATAATCTGGAAAAGCTTTTTAGAATACTTGTATCAATTAAATGTGAAAAGGTGTCTTAAATTTTTTCTGCCAAATAAATGTTAAAAGGAGTTTCAGAACATTTCTAATTATGTATTTAGTCTAAAAACAGAAAGAATCTAAAAAAGTCTCTTTGAAAAGAGTCTGATGATATGATATTTTACAAAGGCAGCATATAAAATTTAATTTTCGAGACTTTCCAGACTTGTTTGCTAAAACACGCTTATCATTTTCGTCTAAATGTAAATTCAATTCACATAAAATGTTTAATAAACATGTACCTTTTCCAAAAACAAAAGTTAGGAACATAATCTTAAAAGTAAAGTTCATTATATCTAATAATGTGCTTTTGTCTAATAAATTCTAGCTCCAAATTATTGTATTTATATAAATAGGAGCAACATTTTTTTCGTCATTTAATAGAATAGATTTTGTTAGTAACCATCGAAATGCATAGTTTAGAAAAATTTTAATATATGATTAAATTTTGTTTAAATTTAAACGGCATTTAAATTTCACTAGCAATCAAATTAAACATTTGTAATTGCCATTAATTCAAGATTATTTCCTTCGAAAAATCGACTCAAATTAAGAAAGATCTTGAAATAACTTACGAATAAATTTGATAGTTTAAACATAACATTATAACTAAGAAGTATAACTTTAATTATATATAAACATTTCACATCTTAGTGAAGAATTTATAATTGCTATCTGACTTCAAAGGGCGCTAAAATTAGCCTATATAAGTATATGTTATTTGAAATGATTTATTTAAGAAATAGGATAAATGCGTATAAGTCTCCCGCGAGACATAACATGTTTGGGAGAAGTTTAAATGCTACGGAGGATTGCAAGTCCAGGTTTTATTTATTTTATATGATAGACAGCGTACTTTAATTCTACTTTAAAGATTCCACGCTCTTCAGAAAATGTTCAGAACACTGTTCTCAAAAGTAAACGAAAATGGCGTCATCTAACTGTTTTAGTAAGAATCGATGGTGGAAACTCAGCGAAGGTGACGTGAGTCTAAGATGGGTAATATGCTTTCACAATTGAAAGCATGTAGAAATTAGTATTAATTTTTCCGGAAGTAAACAATTACAAACCTTGCTTAGCATGTCTGACTTCCACTGAGAATAGAACTGCAACAATGGAGACTTAAACGTAACGTGTGTAATGTATATGCAAGATGGGTGTCGTAAGTGTACCGTTCTGATATAAACGCCCTGAGTGTATATATCATAGAGCGGTTTTTTAAAATATTATGTGGACAGTGGCCTTCATCTGGTACTGAACGTCAAATGTGCAAAATCTAATGAAGATGGGAGTAAAACAATAAATTTTATAAATTATATGCACACAAACAAAAGACAGTTTTAAATTGCTCAGTTTGTTAATCAATAACTAAATATATTTGAAATAAAAATCAAATAGCTTATGCTTTGATAAAATATTTTAATTTGGGCAAAGACAACACTTTTCTTTTAAATTGCTGAATTCTAAAGACATTCGTTTAACTGGGTGGCAACACACTTCTTTTGTATTGTTTAGTTTTCTGATTAAATTTTAAACGGAAATTTCTTACGATTAACCAGAAGGGCACTTTATGTAGATTATTGTGCTTTATTTTATTGGAATTCTGTGTTTTTATTTTTATTATTTCTTTTGTGAAAATTTAGTTTCAATTTTTATTACCAACCTGAAGTATACATAAAAGATTGTGACTATTACTATTAATAATTTACAGTGTTCTCTATCAATGAAAACTGGAACTAAAAATTTAATCTCGTCGAAAGAATAAATAAAATAAAATTTGACAATTCGTTTTCCCGTAAACCAAGGCATTCTTAGATTTTTAAAAGTACTAGAAGTTTCGAACTAACAAATGAAGCAGAATTAGCGGATCATTGTTGTAAATATTAAACCTTGGAATGAAATTTATGGTATGAATTAGTTCCTGTCATGTCTTGGTTTTTATTTTAATCGACTTAATGTCATTTTTGCAGTCAACTAAATTTATATAAAGGAATGTCTTGCAAATATGTTTTTTTTTTATGTTTCATTATAATGAAAGCGTAGCCGTAAAGTTTAATAAATCCTTAGGAAATATTTATTCAAAATTTCGTTTCTTTTTTAGTGATATGCATAACGATAATTATCGCTTAAAACAAATGCAGGCTTCAAGAGAAAAATATAAAAAATTCCCATTTTGGGACAATTAGTCATTTTGACAGTAATTTGCCAAGCAACATGTGATGTCCACTTTTAGTAAATTTAATTATAAATAACTTCCACTTTTCCGCTTAACGTATTAAGAGAAAATTGTTCTTAACATCAAAATTACTCTTATGTTGCATTTAATTATACAGTGAACAGCGCAGTGAAAATTAAGTGAAATGCATTTAAGAAACGCTTCGCTGACACTCTTGCTTCTAACCTTTAAGTTGAAAGCATTTCTAAGCATATTACATTGAGAGCATAGTTTAAGGTTCAAAAGCGAGCTCTTGATGCAGTTTCTAATAGCTAGCTTTTCTTTCCATAGATCGATCCTTCAAGAAATTACACGTGTTCATGTAATAAACGATGGATTTGTTTTCACCCGTTGCTATGGCAACTACGAGCCTTAGATCAATCCCTTCTTCCTAATATGCTATTAATATGTGTGTAAGAAATATTTATATCATCATATATTTGGATTTATGATTTTTTAGTTAGTTTCAACAGATGTTACTAAAGTTGTTTCAAAAGAAAATCTAACTGGAATTATAATTGTAGAAAAATAACACTGAGAGAAATCCGAAGGGATTGGAGATAAATCTTAAAACTGAATGGTATTCATATTCGAGTTAGATGCCTGCAAGCTGAAATAGAATTGTATCTTTTTGCGATATGAATCGGAGAAGTCGGTCGAAAATTCATTTTTTTAAGTATGAAGTCCATCTTCTATATACATGTATTACGTGAACTAAACAGAGAGAGAAATATTTATTTTTGCATACGAAGTAAACAGTGACTGGGAAAAGATTACAAATTTTGCTAACCAAATATTTTTGAAATAAAAGTCAGCGGAAAATATACAAATATCTCCAACCGCAACTTCTATCTATACTTTGAATATCAGTTTAGAAAATATATTTTGGTTAGTATTTTCTTATACTAACAAAACTGTGCTTATACTGTGCTTAAACTTCCTGGATAATTTCAATATCAATTTCAGAAAATATAACATGCTGGTTTCCATGAGGAAGTACTGATAAAGAAATAAAATTCAAAGCATCACGCTATGACAAGGTTAAATTATCAATGTTACACTTTACAATACATAAATTCTTTTTTAATGTAAATATATGATAACTTAATGAACAAGGAACACACCATTAAAACAAACATATCTCTTCTCTTCTTATATTGCAATAATACCTGTTGCCATCTGGTGAAATCACATTTTAAATGTAACTAATGTAATCCCACTCAAAACACATTTCAGTAATAACCGTTCGAGCATTTGAATTTCTTCATTTTGGTGTTAAAAGAAAATAATAGTAAAAATAAATATTACAGAAAAAATATCAGTACTAAAAAGGGGGCAGAACTGAAAGGTTAGAGATTTTAAAAATCTCTCAAAAAGATGTGTTAAGGTGTTTCACTGTCTCGCTTAGCTCGCAGTCTACCATTTTACTATTGCAGACACACCTGTGAACCCATTTCTTTTTGCCTTTTTAACTTAATTACTAAGCCCCATTTTCTTCGCAGTCACGCCAACTCAACTCAGCAGCAAAATTACAAAATTTTTAAAAGCAACATAACAGTATACATTCAGAATTCCCTATGCACTATTAATTATTAATTATTTACATACATATTTATATTTCTTCAGTCTTTTCTTACTTTATCATATCAATGTTCAAATTTTCTTAGTAATATGGCTTGACGAACTTTTTTTTTGTCTTTTCATTATTAACATTTTGGATATTAACTTTATGTATTAAATGTCTCATTCTTCGCACTTACTCAACATAAAATTAAATTCATCAGCAAACTCAAAAAATATTTAGAAACAACAAATTTTTAGATTTCTGGGCAGAGTTTCCAGGGCACTGGAGACAAAAATATTTTATTACGTACAGTGTTGTCACTGCCCACTTTGAAATCGCTGAGTTTGTTAATCAGAAATTTATTAAAGTTTCACAAAATATGAAATATAAAATTCAAACGTCGGGTTTCCAGGTGCACATGTTCGAGTGAAGGACTTCGTTATTCAAAATTTAATGGCTCTAAGAACCATCGTTTTCTCACAATGCGAGGAGCATAGATACATTTATGCAGATTCTTCATTATTTAATTTCTTTAAAAATAACAGATGGCGATAATATTCGATAGCAACAATTAGAAAAGTGATTAGCCGTTTATAGGGAACCGAAGTAGAAACCCAGAATCCGATTTCGAGACTTATAGCCCCTTTTAGCTAAAATAAAATGGGATATAAAAAATAACGATTTAAAACAATCCCATCTTAAGTTATTATGTTAGATCTACACTACCATAAGATTTTATTTCGATGCACATGATACTACAAAAAATTACAATTACATATTTTTTTTTTCATTTCAGATGCATATTATACTGCGTTTAACATCAATGGCCAAGATGAAAATAAAGATAAAATCTCTGAATACGACTAAACTTTACTTCCTAAATTCACTGCCAAATACTGCACATTCAAAACCTAAATTTAAATAATAAATTAAAAACAAATTCATGAACGCATTACTCTTCAAGGCAAAGAATTTAAAATCCATAATTAACAATTTTCATTGCTGAAATTCAGAACACAAATTTAAAAACAGTTTGGTAAATGTTTTAAATAAACAAACAATCATTCGTTATAGTTCCGTGTACAAAATTTAGGCTTAATAAGAGAGTTTCTAGATTTACAATAATAATAATGTCCTTGTAAAAAAATTTAGAATATCATAATTTGAAAATGCATCTGTTACGAAACCTACTCAGAATTTAGGTTAAATTATATATGTAACTAGTAGCTTCGCTGCCAGCCTTCGTCTGGCTTTTAAATGTACCGTAAAAATGGCTGAAGGGAACACCAAAAGTTAAATTTAAAAACTGCGTAGAATTTTACTCTGCAGGACAACTTCATTAGGAACAGGTTCAAAATTCTTTCATGTGTGAAAAAGCACCGGCGTTGAGCGGATATGATATCAGGAAAGTCAAGAAATGGTAAAACATGGTCATCTCGGACACATACTGATTCTCATTGTAAATAAAATTCCTTTACTGAGGAAAAAACTCGAATATAATTCTCATATTACTGCAACTGCTAAATCCTATAATGACAAACTGCAAGCATGAAGAAAAACTCGACACGCAATCTAACATAAATTAACGGGGCAGAGCGAGACCGAAGCCTCCTCCCTCAGTGGTGTCTGTCGTTCAAGATAGGGAAAAATCAGTTCGACGAGAAGAGAAGAACTTGCTTATGACTTCGATGACGATTAAATAATCGAAGCTCAAATGTGAATGCTTGCGTTTATACCAGGCCACAAGAGCACATACGGAGGAAAAGCTGTAATTCTTTTTCTTTCTTTCCATTTAAAGGGTATTTGTGAAAAGACATTAGGCCCAGTCGAGTAATGTTATTCTAATACTTGTTTTTTCCTGTAACTTTTTAAGACTGTCAACAGTGAAAAAAATCAACTCTGCAGTCGAAAATATATTATATTATATTATATTATATTATATTATATTATAGGTATAACTAATACCCTTTCTTTTAAAGGCGTTTAACGTTCACCCCATGACAGCAAGCAAAGTGGAAATGTTGTAATTTTTTCTCACAAAATAAAGTGGATGATCATTGACTGGCAGCCTATAAATTTTAAGAAAAGTTTAACAATGCTACTCACTAATTAAGTATTCTTAGTGCGTATACATAATGAAAAACCGAAGACCAAATTTTCCCCATACTTTAATTTCCACCGATTCATGATTGTATGATTTTCGATAAATAAAGAATTGAAAAGAACAGAAGAAACTATAGCTATGTGAAAATGGATTTAACTACATTCTACTGTACGCGTAAAATCGTAATGTAAACCATTACGATATAACGTTTCTGCTAGAAACAACAACAAAAACATTAGGACCAAATCTGACACGATAGCTTATAGTTATTTACTTTAAGAGAGATATCTTAGAAGAGACTTTTTCAAGAGAAACTGACATTTAATCACGTTGCATGTGAAAGAAACCAAGAAAAATGTATGCAGTCAACCCATTTCCAGCTCATGATGAATTACCATTACTAATTAGTGAGTGATTAATAAATCGTTTATATATCAAGTGTAAAGCTAAGAACATATATTAAAGTACGTAATAATTAAAATATTGCCAGTTTTAACCCTCATGAAAATTTGTCTGATTTAATATCCTTTAAACTGATGAACAAATGATTTTGAGTTGAATGCACTCTACCTAAAATCCTCAATTTTATATAAAAAAAGGAGAGAATTAATATAATAGCTAGTCAAAAAATTGATGTGTAAATAGAGGGAAATAAAATAAAGAATGAAAAGAAAAAGAAAATGAATATTTCATGATTAATGGACTCTCCTTCAAGAACAATCGAAATCGATGGCTCCTTCTTAATGCCCGGATTGGAAACGCGATTCACTTCACCTCCATTCCCGTACGTAGTCCACTTTCTATCCTCCTAAAACTAAGGTTTTCCACTTTTTAAAAGGGCTTACCTTCGGGGGGCGGGTACAAAACTACGTAAATTTGTTGAATTCAATGATGGCTTTTTATATGTTATTTAAAAATGCCTGGCAGTTATATAATGGTTTTGCCCAAACATTTTTTCTCTTTATGTGCATTTACATATACCGAACATCTTTGAGACCCAACATTAAAAAACGTTTGTATAATCTATTTAAATAAATTCTCCTTAATTATTCAGTATCCAGTCTGCTAGGAAAGTACAAGGATATTTCTTGGGGATTTCTTCAGCGCGTCAGTGTTTGTTGTTGAGATACGAGTTTTCACTGGATGAAACAATGTAACAACTGGACAATAAATTTGTCTTCATACCTAGTAGATGCTTCCTCCAGGTGTTATAGACCAGTAATCGGAGTATAAGTCGTGGTTTTTAAGTACTTTATAAATACACATCGAGCTGTATTACAGAACCATTAGGTTTTCGGAGCAAAAAATACAAAACAATAGCTGTGGCATAGCCGGGATCCAAAGCATGAATCTTACGGTGTTAGCTAAAGCGGGCTACCAAATGCTCACCGAGTGTGTTACCGTTACACCGGGAAGGAATGCTGGAAGAAGGGAGTAAATACCTTATGTACTGCTCCTTTTAAAAGGCGACTGGGGATTAGGGAACTCAGTCGTCAAATCATGTTGGTGACGAATTATAATCCACCACCTTTTAATTCGAGAGCCATTTGTAGAGTCATTAGACTATTTTGGGGCAGAATATGTGAACATTCAGCAATGCCCTCGCCAAGACTCAAACCTGAACCTCTCGAATACGAGCCAAATGTGCTGGAGTTACACCACGAAGGCATGCTGAAAGGAGACAGAATATACAGTGTAACCTAGAGCTACGAGTTTAATTTTTTTCCAGCAGTGAGCTCGTATGGTGAATTTCTCGTATCTACAAACAAACTTCTCCATTGAAAATAACAGAAATCCAGTTAGTCTGTTCCGCACCACCAAAAATATTGACATATAAATCAATTTTCCTAATAACTAATACTGGTAAATAATACCTGATGTTTTCTGGAGAGGGTCCAAGTACAAATTCTTAACCTTACCGGAAATGATAGCTTCCGACATCGAATCGTCTTTTAACTGAATTCACATCAACAACACCTTGTCAACATCTTCGAAGAGTTTTAGATGGTGATTGGATGTAATGATAGCTCGTTTGGCCACATCATGTTTCTTAATTTCCCCTTTCTTCTTCAGAATAGTGCAGATCGTCGAGAGTCCTCGTCCGTTTCGTCACTTTTATACCACGCTTATGTTTATCTATGATTCCGTTCTAATTTTCAACGGCCATGGCTAGCTTCGTTTTCTTTACAGAACTATCTAAGCCAACAGTCTTCTTGGGAAGCATCGAAAAACAATCATGCTCATGTTAAAGGTAAAAAACAATTAACGCACAAATTCGTAGATCAAAGAACACTAAGTGATCTGATGAAGGGATTTCCCGAGTCGACGCGGATCCGGAAACGCGCCGCTCATACAACAATATTCGTTACTCGAGTCAATGATTGTACTTAGAGACGAATTTTTCTCTCATACTTTACTCGTATATAAAGGCGCTCCTATCTCGGGGTGCCACCGTGCCTTATAACTTGTGTGGCTATTTATATACAAGGCTATATACTTGTGTGGCTATTTATATACAAGGCTATATACTTGTGTGGCTATATATATATGACATTAATGCACGCATGCTTGCAAATATGTAAATATTTCCATTAACAGGCTGCAAAACATTCTGAAGTTCAACAAACAGCTTAAAATACAATAAGTTTCATAAAGAAATAACTAATTGGTAATCCGTAGATAAAGGTAGTTTAAAAATATAGGTGGAAGTCCTGTTTGAGATTCTGTATTGTGAATTTAGGGTAGAAATATCATAATAATTTCCAGTATTGGAAATGTTTTAGTTATTTATTTAACTTTAATGTGCTGCTTCATACCAATCACCGTCAATCTATAGCTCATTAGTGATCAATGCTCTTGCCTCTCTCCAGTTTAAAATACCCAAATGATTATTTTTATGAACATTTGTAGAATTATTTTAGTTAATAAAATGTTCATTTAATTATATATATTAAAAACATGTTGCAGAATTAAATGGAAAATGTATCGCCTTGTTCTCAAATACACAGGACTTTCGATAAGGTATGTCACCAATTTTAATTAGCCTACCAGTCATTTATTTGAATTCTTTACGTAATGATTAAAAAACTACTCAAAATTACTTTTCCCTGAAACTTGTAAAATGGACATTGATCCATCCATTTTCTACATGCGCGCAGAAATATTCGTTTTAAGATAAAGAAATTCGGTTTCATTCAAGTTGTTTCCCATATAAATTGTTATTACTCATATTCAAAGCTTACTCTGATATTTTTGAACGAAATTCACGCTGAATATATAACATTTCTTATAAGTGAAGAAAATCAGTGGAACAAGTGCTAGGTATTATTCTCGGACACGCAAAGCTTTTCAAAAACGAATCGCACCATCCTGAGCGATATAGCCAATCCTACAATGCATTTCTTTTCCTTCATATGCATCATTTTTTTCCTCCTTGTAAGCTGTCGTCCATGAATAAATAATCCATTTCTTACGGACCGTCAAGCGGGTTGGAAGATATCACGTGACACATGGGCGGTACCGTACTTGTAGCGGACGCGAGGTGGACTTCATTAAAAGTTAATGGATGGATGCTCATGTTTAAGGACCTAGAAGGTCTCTCTACTAACTCCAAGGTTTTCTACAATTACGAGCTCATTTCTCGTCTTCAAGAAGACTGTAATTTATGCTTGCCTAACTTTGAATGTTCTGCGTTCTCTTTATAAGAGGGTAGTTATAATAAAATTATTGTTATCTGTATAATAATAATACTGGTTTTCAGCTTGTAATAAAACTAATAGTTGTTGCTGGTAGTAAGAGAGAAACAATTAAAACAGTTAGCAGCATTTATAATTTGCGGTATCATGAGTACCACTTATACACTTTTTTTTAAAATTAGAATGAAGCATATTAAGGATTAAGTTGTATATTAAAATAACAATTGTTGATGATGTTTCTGATTTCTTAATGAGAGGATTTTTGTTTGCTTCTAATCATTCAAAAAAAAGTAGAATTTTAATTCTGAATTTTCTGTATCTGTAATGAGCCACTTATATTAACTTGATATTACTTTCATCTGTAAAAATATTGAGTGTTCCTTGTAATTTACCAGATCGTTAGATTAAATAATCTCAGACTTAACCTGTGCATTTAATTCAAATATGCTATGCATCATACCAAATCTTCCCATATTACTGTTAACTAATACGTCCTTGCTGAATTATAAGCATTACGTCTTCTTAAATCATATTTTTAAGTATATCTACAAATATCGTTCATAATGCCTCTCAGAGGACTTCTGATCTGGGTAGTGGCCTAATAGATTAGCCTATTGTTCTCACTAGTAATTTGACCTTAACATGAATCCCAGCTGAGGCCAGGTTGCATGAACGTTTTCATGACTCCTCCATGCATAAAGTAAATACGAGAGATTATTCGTCAGAAATTCAGCCACGTAAGCATCCATTCCCTTACGCAGAAAACTGTACTTGTCCTGAGTAAATAATCCAATCGAATCTTACCCAGAGACCTTCAGAGGTTAAATCAACTAAGATTACAATTAGCAGTTTATTTGGAAACGGGCTGTAGTTTAACAAGCTTAAAATATGCATTCGATATTTGTTAATGAATTACAATAAGTTTAACTCTTTCGCATCGAGAGACGACCAAATCTGTTTTCAACAAACATCGAAAACGCCCGTGTTTACGAATTTGTCTTGGAATAGTTTTCCTTTCCCCCTTGCTGCTCTTGGAGGTTTTTCTGCGGTTTCTTCCATTGTATGCAGTTTCACCTTAGGGCCGGATTGCACCTGCGAACGTCAATAGCTTTCCGTATTTCTCCTTTATTTGCTTCAAAAGAATAATTGACATGTCTTTTAACAACTCGCGAAACCAATGAGCCATCCACTAACGTGGAGGGGAAAGAACTAGGTAGAAAATAAACTAGGCGTTGGGGCGGTTTGCCGTTGCCTGAATGAATGGGCATTACGGGCGACTTCGATGCGAAAGAGTTAAAATGATTTATATAATTTATGATGAATTGTACGTTTTTACTTAATAAGGATGTATGCGTATACTAATAATTGGTATTTCTTTTTGTGGGGGGGCATATGAAATAGCTTCTTCCTTTCTGCCAGCCAAATATCTGCAAGACAGCTTAAATAAATAAATAGTTTATTTTTTAATACAATTGCTCTCTAGAGCTGTTTATCTACGGGAGGCCTTAGAGTAGGATATACTCTGGGAAGCTGGCTCGTATTTACTTTACATTCATTTCGCACAGAAAATTTACGTTTTCATTTGCAAATACTATTTACACTACACATGCTCGTATTAACGGTAAACAAAACCATGAATATACCAGTACAGCTAGCCCGTTCGTTGGGACGTGAAACCAAATCGGAAAATCAAAATTTCAGCATTTTAGCCTCTCTCCCGCTGGTGAGTTTTGAACTTAAATTTATTGGACTTAAATTAGTTTAAAAAATATTTGCTCAAAATTTATAAAGAATTAATTTTATAAAAAAATTCCAACCTTGATTGAATAAAGTCTTGAAATATTGAAATTTTATTTTAAGTTGCATTAAAACTTATCGAGTATAAGTCTTGATTATTTAATTCAGAAACTTCTAGAAAATTTCTAAAATTTTCTTTGTTTTGATAATGTGCAAAATCTAAATAAAAATTTTTAACTACAATAAGCCAACAGATATATGAAATTAATGAATCAATACACCGTATTAAATTAATTTGGAATGTATTTTAATCGTGTAAAACAGAAAAGTTCTTTCTTACCAAAAATTCTTCTAAAAGCAATAAATATCGATAATGGTTTTAAATTTCAAAAAGATTGTTTTATTGAGAAGAACATTAGGGATAAATGTGTTAAGAAATTTTATCAAGCCTTACTTATTCCCACTAACTAGAGCTTTGAATTTTGAAGTAATGAAAATCACATTCTTGAAGATTGTGTAAATAAATAAATAAATAAATAAATAAATAAATCTTAAATGTTTCAGATTTTAAATTACGTCCAAAGGGGCGTTTTTTAACATTTTGTGTGTTACCTTTTTTCTTTATTAAATATCATGTCCCTCGCACTTAAACCATAAGATCCAGTGCAACAGCAATATCGCAAAATAGTTTTAAAAAGAGCATATCTTTAGAATTTCCGAAAGAGAGACTCACGCGCTGGAGATAAAAATGTTTTTTTTGCACAACGTTGCCATTGCTCGCTTTGAAATTCTTGAGTTTGTTAATCAAAAATTCGTCAAAGTTTTAAAAAATAGGAAATCGATCATAAAACAAATTTCAAATTTCAAATTTGGTCTTCCACATGCTCATATTCGTTGGAGGATTACGTTATTCAAAATTCGATGACTCTATGTACCGTTGTTTTATCACAATACGAGAAATATACATACATTTATGCAGATTTTTCATTATTTAATTTTTTCAAATATAATGCAGGACTCTAACATTTTGTGGCAACAGTTTGAAAAGTGAACCGACATTTATGAGTCCGACGCAAAATGCCAAAACGAAACTAATAGTCCTTCGGGATTCAAATCCCTTTGGACTAAAAAAAAAAAAAAAAAAAAAAAATAATAATAATAATAATAATAATAAGACAATTTTAGAATGCGATGGAATACTTTGGTGCATAGTGATTTATCTATTCATTTCCAAGAATGTGTCGCTTTGCATATTCAGAATATAATGTTATTTTCTGCTCTGAGCATGCAGAATACGATGTACATTAAGGTGCATTCTGAGAAACATTGCTACGAATTTTTAATGTTATTATTTAAATTAACCAGTTATTTATAATTTAAGCATTTACTATAACTTCACCTTTTTATTTCCTCACCAGCATGCAAATTTAGTTATCTAGTATTTAAGCTGAGGTTATAAAGACCTTTCTTTGTACTAATCAATCAGTGTTTATTTTAAAAAAACTTTCCTTTCTCTTCTGATTTCAGTTTCCTTCCAGAATACAAATTTAAATGAGGTACATGCAAATCTCAGGGAGTTCGGAAACAGTATTTAAGTGCCAGAATTTAAGAGTTAGTTTCGAGCAGAGCGGACTACGCCGAGAACGAGTTATGCCGCGAGTTTGCAAGAGCTCTGTTAGCTGAATATTTGTGCTACCCCACTTACTTTAGATTATAGTGATATTCTAGACTACGCTTTGCGGCGTTCAGCCGATAAGGCGAAATTAGCTTGAAGTAGGCGTCAGTCGTGTGGTTAAAATGTAATTCATTCTGATTGTACATACTGTTTTGTGTTTAAGTTACTTAGTCAAAGTGGTGGTTAGATGTAAGCACCGAGTGTGTGTATGTTCTGTTCAGTTTAGTTAAAATAAAAAGGTTGTTATAGCACTCTTTGGCAGTCATCTGTTTTCAAGACATAGCGAAAAATTGCTATCTCGTCTTCCAGTGAGGTTTACATTTTATGTTGAGTAAGACTCCGCAAAGTTTATGTATTGTAACAGCATGCGTGTTTCTACCTTTTCCAGCACGGTTCTTTCTGTTTTGTGTTATTGCTGCCGACATTTGAATTTGATACGCCAATTAGGACTTCTGAGCCAGCTTAGCCTTAAATTTAATTATGTAGGCTTGGACTACTACTCTACACTTTGAATTGAAATTTTACTGTTACTTCATTTGCACCAACACGAGTTGGGGAATTCGTTAGTACAAGAATGTGGGTTTATGTTCGAAGTTCATGTTTAAATAAAAGGATTTATTTTAAATCTTTCCAAGTCTCTGTAGTTACTTTCAGATACAGCGCCCGCCAGCCGGTATAGTGGTCAATGACCCTGACTGCCGTAGCGATGGGCTCGGGTCCGAATTCCGGGGAAGACTTGGCTGCAAAACGTGTTTACAACATAAAATACCTAGGTAATGCAACGCTGGATATTTTATGTTGTAAACATGTTATGCTCTAGATTGAGCTGGTCCTGGACTATACCCGATTAGTCTCTGAAAGCCGTCGGGATGTCCAGCCCTGCTGTCACCTGTCATCTGTGCGTCCTTTCATAGGAGGCAACGTTGGCCATCTATTAGGTGCTTCCATAATGAAATGGTCACCAGCTCCGACCCTTATAATAGCGCAAGACTAATGGCTATTAAATAAAAACTTTCAGATGTAGCGATAATTCGCTTTACATCTGTATTATGGACTATTCAAATTTTACCAGATACAGCAAAACCATACAAAGTGTCTCCTAGGATGCATTCTTAGGAAATAAAGCATTTCTTTTTCGCATTCAATTAGTGCAAAAACAACCTATCAGCAAGAATGGAAGCGCGGAAATCGCAGACTGACTGAAAGATATTTCGTTTTTGTGATGAGGGTGGGTGTAGCCAGGGTGACATGTATTTTTTTTTTTTTTTTTTTTTTTTTTTTTTTTTTTTGTATAACTGATGGGAAATCTTTTCAATTATGAAAGATAGAAAGAGAAAGGTACTATTTCACAGAAAAAGTATGTATTGCAATGCAACTGTAAATTTACACTTTTTAAAGTATTACTGCGATTATGAACATTATGAGATCATTTTTTTCATTAGTGTAGAAAAATGTTACACTCTTTACAAAGATTTAATAGACTGTAACATTATAATAAGGTCTGAGATACTCAGAACTTCAGTTAGTGTATAATACATGAAACTAAACTCTAGTAGACAGCCATGCAGATGTTCAGTCAAATGGCTGAAATATAGCATAATTCGGGATCCTTGTGAAACGTGCTATATATACTTTGAAAAATACTGATGCTGAACATCTAACTAATTAGGTATTATATGCGCTAACAATACTCCTCTTTGGTAAATTCTTTATGATATCTCAATCGCATATGTTTCAGAAATGCAGTTCGTATAGTAGGGTTGCAAGACTTTCAAGAGGAAGATAATCTAATCTAAATCTGCTTGTTATGACACATATAGTTGATACAATCGATTCCTAGGTATTTTGTCTAGTGCCTGTATCAAAAGTTCTTATAAGATGCTTGATAACGTAACAGATATTTCGCGTATGTACTTTTATAACCCTTTGCAAGCTGTGAGCAAAATGCTCACAGCTTGCATAGAAGAAGAAAAGACGCAAAGAAGTACTTAATACTCTAACTTAGCATCTTTTATAGTCCCTTGGCGTGTAAGAAACTTTACCACAATATGGAATAATTATGTGTATAATACTTCTGTAAATGAGAAAGTGAAATCTCTAAAACCTGTGTTTCTCTTGAATATTATGTTAATTGGAGTCCTCTGAGTCTATTTCTTTGAATAGATTACAGGATATTAATCAGACTAAAAACACAACCTCGTCTCCACGTGCGCCATTTTCACAGCTTTCTCAAGAATCGTTGCAGTTGTGGTTTCCATCTTCTGTTGCCATAGCAACCGTCCAACGTCAAAGATCCATTGCTCGAGACCGTTCACGTGTGACAGTCCCGGCGTAAATACTGCCTCTACCTGAAGCCATCTTAGAGGAAAATAAGAGGCTTTTACTTTGGAAAAGTGAGGACGATTTTTTTTTTTTTTCTTTTTTTTTTTTTTTTTCTCCCAAGCTCTCCTTTTGCGGCGACCCTGTCAAAACGGTTGGGAACCTTGGTATTTTATGATTGACATATGGGAAATGTGAAGCTGTAGATAGCGCAGAGCTTGAAGGTGAATACATTAAACCAGTTTTCGAGTTATCACATTTAAAATATTCAAATGTGAAAATGTTTTTTATGTATTTAATAGGCTGCTACAAAGTGTAAATAGGATCTTTTTGTATCATATGAATTGAAATCCCTTATAAGATGCTCAGCAAATTTTATAATGTCGCTCTATGGATATGCTTGTAAATTCTAAAATTCTCAGAAGAAAATATTTCTTCACGAATAGCGCAGTGAACCTCTAAAATGACTTTTCTATCTCTAAGCTGCCAAAATGCCTGTAAGGATTAATTATTATTTTCCTACTAATCAGTAGTTACAGGAAGCATAATGGCAAATCGCACTTTCAGTTGATCATGTAAAACGAATTTCGCATACAACGCATGCCCAGAGGAGAATTTGGCGCAATTTTAAAAGAAAATAAGTACGCTATATGGTTGGTACTCTGTTATCTGGGTGTAAACAGTTCAGGTTTTTAAAACTTGTTAGTTTTTAAGTTGTTTCATTACTTAGAATGTAAATACAGATTGCAAGTTAGCAAATTTTCGTTTAAGAAGGATTACCAAACATTGCAAGATATTTTAGCTGAATGTTTATGGATTATACGTATGAGGAATAAAAGCAATCGAGTGTTTGTCATAAGTTTCATTCGTATATATTTTAACAAATTAAGGAATAAATCCAGTTTAAATTAGTGAATTAAAGTCAAAGAAATTGTTATAAATAACTGAAATTAAAGCTAATGTTTATGAACAAAATATACCAAACAGAAATGAAACAGAAGCAAATGCAATAAGCAGAAAAAATTTTCATATTATTGTAAACAGCCGATAAGATCTACATGACGAACATTCTTGGATAGGGTTGCTTATGCTCAGTCGCCAGTGTTTATTTCCTCCCACGCCAATGGTACGCCACTGAGCATGCGCACTAAGCGAAATTATTTAACATTGATCAACTTAATGTGCGGTTTGCTATTACACTTACAAGGAACGTCTTCATTAAAATTTTCGTCTGCAGATACTCAACACTCTGTTGTATATTACATTCAAAGTGCAGTTAGTTTGAACAAAGTCCAGTTATCACAACGTGTTTGAGCTAAAAAGTATTCTCTTGGAAAAATTCGTTCACTGTGTGGGAGTCTGTAATTATATATTTTTATAAAAACATAAAAATCGATGTTATTTGTTTCACTTGTGCAATAAAAGCGTTGCACTTTTCATCCCCACCCCAATATTCTATTTTTCTAGAGCTTTCGAATTTTCGAACACGATCTCTACCACTTACATTTACGAAAATCTGTTTTGCCTTTGAATCATAATTTACTCATTTGCAGGCTCCTGTGTGTGTTCCATTTGTTTACTAGGAAGGATATAAGAAAAGATGGAGCTCCAAACATATAAATCTTCAATATATATATTGCAAGTAGAAGAAAATATTTTGCCCTGAATAGTCTTTGGTACTCCCTTATTTGGCACAGAAGAAAATAACTCTGAATATTTTATATAAATCTTTTTGGTAATAGCCAAGAAATTTTATAATGGAACGTTTTTTAAGACGTATTGAATGATAGTCAGACAGGCTACTTGTAGACAGGCTACTATTCTTTTATATTGATATATATTAACTGTTTAAGTTAGTCTTTTCATTCAAATTGAACCGTATTTCCTAAACAGAAAACTGAAGATATTGGATAATTTATCTGATTCCAATTTATGCAAATAACTGGAATTCTTTGAAACTATTTGAGAGAATTATTGGTCTAATTAAATCAAGAGAACTCTGAAAATAAACAATATTCAGATTGCAAACTGTACAAGGCACTTTGATGCGAAAGAAGGGAGAGAATTTATATTTATGCCAAACATGCAAAAACATAAAATGGCATGCATTCTGGTTTCAACAGTAAGTGGGACTTTAATTCTGCTGAGGAAAAAGGACATAAAAATACTATAAAAAGGAGAATTGCACTTCTTGCAAATTATGAAAACCTTAATATTCATGACACAAATGTTTTATGCTGCTGCTGTAAACTATAATAAAATTCAAATGCATGAATACTTGATTTTGAAATACGTTTTATTCGTATTCCTGGCAATAAAAAATCTTATAGTTTAATTTTATGATGAATACTTTTACAACTTTAATATGTTACTCCTCTTTCTTTATTTTGTATATTTAATAATATTCTGTAGTCACACTGACCAAGATTAAAATAATCATATTGTTACGAATTTTGTACATAGATATTTTCTTAGAATTATAAGTAAAATTTTTGTATTTTTCTGGGTAATGCAGCAGTAGACAAATTTAATGAGAAAGCTATGCCGGAATAGTAGGAATACAGGGGCAAGTGATTTAACATTGAGTAAATGGGTATCTCGGTAATTTGTATCGAAATTGAATAAATGTCATTGACCACTGTGATAGCTGTAGCCGTAATTCCATCATCGTATTGCTAGTCAGTAATTTTGAGAAGCAGAAAGTACTAGAAATATCTCGCGGCCGATTGAAAACTATTTCGGACCGAAGAGAGAGCGTCTGCTCTCAGTTGTTCAGTTAACTGCTGTTGTTGTTGTTGCGAGTTCAGCGTAAGATCGGATTAGCTTTCTCTTTAGATGTGCTCTTCATTGCGTTGTATTTAACGTTGCAGTTTGAAGTGTGACGGCTGATTATACAGTGTGATACTGTGATACTGTAAACACTTGTACGACTATTTCTGTGGAACAAACATTCCAAAGATCTGAAATATTTCTTTTGATAAAAATAAATTTTTATTAACTTAATCGGACTTGTGCGTTCAATCTGTTACGAACCTATACGCACGCAACAATATAAATGAATTTGCCACTTATTTTAAAATTATCTCTAACCAATTTTACTTCAAGATCTGACAGTTCATGAGTTTTTAGACAGATGTATCTTAACACGGAGTATTACTACATTTAGTTAGACAAATATTTTTGTTAACTGCATAAGAGCGATTTTTGTTCATCAAAATACTTAGAGGGTATTAGACAAAATAATAGTTATTTAACAATTACATAAATATTTATAAATATAGAAAGTGAAAGTACGTATTTATTAAGGGAACCTCAGCTAATTACCCATTGTAAAGTATTCTAACACTGTCTGCCTGAGGAGGAAGATTACCTCTGAGCTATCTGGTGGACTTAATAAGGAAACTTTAGCTTTTTTACCGATGGCAGGAACTTCGAAAATAAAACTGTACTGCCCCCTCAGCTGCCGAAAATAGGAACAGTATGACAACGTAATTCAGTTTAGCTCTTCATTATAACTTCATAAAGCGTAGAAGACGGAATCTTGTGTGAATAAAACCCCAGTTAAGCGAAAACATCTCATTTAAATCGTAGACTAAAATTTCCTGCAAGAACTGTAATGGAATCATTTACAGTGTTAAAATTACGAACGAAGACAGTATTTATTAATTTATTTATTGAAGTATTCATTAGTATCACAGTAACTACTTAGTTCTAAGAAGTCGCCAAGATATCTATATATTAATATTATAAATCTTTCTTAATTTCTACGATCTATAACGGTACAATTTCTTCAGTTTTGAAAAAGTGTATATGGAAATTTTGGAAAGATAAAACTGACCTTTTCGTCCATTTGGCATTTTTGGAACGTCTCCTTTTCGCTATGTCAATTGTTTTATTTCTGAAAAAGGACGAAATGGCAAATGATCTGTCAGTTTAAATAGAAAATAGGAAGTAACTAGCGATAGACTACTATCAAAGTACTCATTTCGAAATGAGTATTCTCTATCGAGGAGGTTGGTCAAAGCGGTGTCCACTTATAAAACGCTGTACGTATCAGCAGTGATCAACAATGATCATCAAAAATGATCTGAACACATTTTCTTTCATAAGTAGAAAGCAACTAGAACTGTCTGTTCGTGGCGACTTGTTCACAAATTTCTTGGACTGTGACGCCAATTATATTGGCCCACCAATTAACACCAATTATGTTGAAATGTTAACACCAAGCTACTTAAATATAAGCTAGTATACTGAAAATACACTTGACAAAAACCATTGATCGATATATTGTGCTTGTCCGGCTTTCAAATTTCTGCCTCATTAGACACATGGATTTTAGAGTTCGGGCTGTTTCTCTACAAAAGAGAAAATAGAGGAAGTCAAATATTCTGCATTATTTCTTGAAATCATATGTCATTGAATACAAGTACAAAATTTGAGTACGAATATGAGTACGACACTACTTATTGAGCAAAATTAAAGCTTATACTTTTCTTTGTTCATTATTTCCGTCTTCCTTTTGTTTTGACAGCACTATCGCCATACATCTGTTTGTTTATTAAAAAAACTCTCAAGTGGACACCACATGAATTCCTTGTACGACCTATTAAATTACAGACATTTATTTTACTGCACGTCATTTAAGCATATTTTATTAGAGATATATATTTCTCATTCAGTCAATTCAGTTCTCACTTCGCGAAAAGGGAAAAATATATACGCACTCAAAATATCTTCATTAAAAATTGCAAGATACAGATAACCCTAAATAACCAGATACAGTTAAAAAACAAGTTTTGCAGTTAAAATTAAAGTTTCTACTCCAAAACAAGCAATTTGGACAAACGGAATGAAAACAAAATTTTTTCAGTGCACAAAACTTTAAAGTTAACTTTTGGTCCCACTGGGGAAAAAGAGACTTAAGTTGGGGTCCCAATGGACTTTGGCTAATCATAATATAATATTCTAGTAAGAGCTTTAAATGTAAACAAATAGCCGACACGTTAATGCTAGGTCCCACTTACACTTTTAAATTGTTGATAATTCTACAACTATTACATTCAGATTAATTAAAGGCATGAAAACTTTAACCGTAACATAGGAATAATATAATTTAATAATTTTTAAAGGAAAAATGCATATTTTATCAACATATAAGAATCTAAAAATAAAGCTCACCGACCCGGGTAAAAGTGTGGTTTTGTATTACATTACATTTGTTGCTGCCGGGTGTAATAAAAAACGTTAGTATACGACAAGATCTTATAGCAGTTGCATATGCAAAATTTCAGCATTCTACGGGTAACCGTTTTTAAGTTATGCGAGGTACATACGTACAGGAGTCACAAATGAAATGAATTAAAAGTGGATATTTTGTTGAAATATGATACACGAAATTATTTGTGATTACAATACTACCTTTATTTTAGACAAGGAAGTAAAAAAAGGTGTGCGTATTGCCGAAATTTTTGAAATTTTGCTGCGTCTGGCCAGCAGATGAATTACTATCAGCTTCATCTAAGACTTTTTACTATTAATGATTATGGATCTTGTCTAAAGTATCTTATACTTGTTTAAAGTGTTATTTCTGTATTTGCGCTCGCAAAGAATCTTAATAAAATAGTCTTCTCTCTTTTCTTTTTACCACCAAATTCCTGGTAATGTTGTTTGGGATTTTCATCGAGATTAACATTTGACTCATTTTAAAGGCGTGCTACTGCATTTATTTTATAGTTATTTGAAACTGTTAATCAGAGCAGCTGTCAAATTCATGAAAATTTAGTTAAACATAAAAAGTAAAGTCTAGTATTAATTCTTTATTAAATTCATGAAAATTTAGCTGAACATAGAATTTAAAGTCTAGAATTAACCCTTTATGATACTAATCTTTTCATACTAAATATTTTTCAAATTTCTCTTGTAGAGACATTAGGTTATTTCGAAGCAGGAGAAATAGAAAATGAGCAATGCCCTTGCCGGAATTCGAACCACGGATCTCTCGAAATACGAGCCGAGCGTACTGACCACTACACCACGTAGGCATACTTAGAAGGCAAGAGAATACCTTATATACTCCCCCTTTTAAAGGCTGACTGGGGATTAGGGGACCCAATCGTCAAATCCTGGTGGTGGAGAATCATCATCCACCATCCTTTTAGTTCAGGCACCACTGTATAATTTTTTGATGTGACACAACTGAAGAAATGAGCAACGCACTCGCTGGGACTCTAACCACGGCCCTCTCGAATACGCGCCGAGTGTGCTGACCACTATACAACAAAGGCATGCTTAGAAGGCGGGAAAATACCTCATACATTTAATTCCAATTCCCGCGTTTTATATACTAAATGCAAGTGAAAATTTTTATACCATTCTTTAGCTATTATTATTTGATGCAAGAATTAGTAAACATTCCATAGCTTATCTCGACTAAACTCTTTACCAAAAAATAACAGCGAATGTGTCTTAGACTCTCATTCCAAGGTGGTAATACATGGTTAAATGAAGGCTAAACTTTTTATCAACAGAATTTTGTTCAACTATTCTATTAAAAAGATTAAGTATTGTTTGATAAGGAAGCAGTTTTCGGAGCCTAAAATGTTTAAAATATTCTGTCCTTCATATTTGATCTAAAATTAAATATTTAATATAAGTAGAAAGTCCCCATCCTTACAGCAAATGTGAGGCAATCCGTGGAAGATACATAAACTCTGATGTATCCTCATGTACTCGGACTTTATGGTTATTATTCATTTCCCCAATGGAACTGTCTTATTCATGGTTGATTAATGAAGTCCTTATCCCACTCCTTTTCTAGCGCTCAAACTTATTTTTCTCGGAATGCTTTTTTGTGTTTGTTTTATTGTTGGTATTTTTTGGCTGAAATTTCTCAGCGAACAACATTCGGGCTGAATTGCATTGTTGCTTCCTAAATAGCCTAGGGGGCATTAATTTGAATGATATGCAACATTTGGATTACCAATGTTGTGTGAACTACACTGGTTGAATAGAGGGCTATAACATAGATCCTATTTCATCTCTTTTACAAGAACAAATCAAAAATGTATTGAAAGATTTATGATATATATATACATATATAAATAATGTAAAATAAAATATACGAAAAAAATTTCGACCTTTAATTTGCAATAGTTTCTTAACTCGTCGTTTTAATACGATATTTCCCTTTTCTAGTACAAAACTAGTATCTATTTATAATAAATCTCTCTAAACTGCGTCATTTTCTATATATCTCCTCTTCTCTTTTTAAAAAAAAATCAAAATTTTAAACTAAAACCTAAATCCTTTTTAACTAGATCTCCATTTTGGTATATGAAATACTTGCTCTCTGTTTTATTTGCTATTTAAACCTGTTGATGCATGTTCACTTCAAAAATGTACACACAATTCTATCACAGGCTTAGTGACGCCAATTTATTTCGTGTTGTGTATAAAAATGCGTGTCAACCATAAATATATAAAGGAAAAAATTCGGCCACATCTTCAACTTCCTTATGCTTCAGCATCACGACTGTAACATGTTTTTAAATTATCACATATACATATATAAACTCATGTACATGAAAAGGAAGGGAGCTGCAAATTAATAAAAAAGAAACAAATAGCTTTAACAGTTTTAAAAATTCTAATTAAACAGCATACAAAAATTAATTGCTCAAAATGCAGTCATAATATTTAAATTAACGTGAATAAAAAAATGAAAAATTTCAACATAATATTTTAAATAAGTATGCAGCAGACTCTCTTTGCCCACACAATCTTTCGAGCACAGTCCTATGTTTCAAAATGATGCTCTCAGAGGGGTGAGCGCAGTATAAATCAAAGTCAGCACAAACAAGTTTAGGCTCTTCCCCACTCTTACGTCACTTGCTTACAAAAGTCGGAGACCGTAGGATCCAGATAAGGAAAGAAGTTGCTTTTGAGGAGGAGAGGGAGTCAGTGACGTTGTACAAGAGCAATCCTTTTAGAGTAACCCTGCTAGAAATCTTAAAATGTGCTCTTCAATGATCCACGACTAGGCTTCGGATGTAAATCAGAGAACATAATGTGTGTTGCAAGCCAAAGTTCGTCCATGCCAGGGATTCTCAATCTTTTTTGCACCATGTAACTCTTTCACCAATGTGGTACATCATTATTATCTCCCCTGTAAACCTCGAAACATAAATACACATATTTCCTAGATAGTGCTTTTTTAAGTTAAATAATAAAAAGTTTATAAAACGTTAATGAATATCAAAAATTGAATAAAAGTAGTTTTTATATTCATAAACTAAAACTAAATACCTAACAGCTGCATTTTAACTGCATTTCCGCCAGCTGTAAAATTCCTCCCAGGGGGAAGTTACCTTTTGTTTAAGAACACCTGGACTATATGAAGGTGCAAGCCAAGCCCGCATAATGCCATTACAAAACGTGGACATAAAAGTCATGTGATACATACAAAAATTAGAAAGTGCAATGCGTTTTAACTGCTGTTCCATGGTTTACTCAAGTGAAAGCCACAGTTAATTTTATTATGGTTGAAATGCTATTTTGATATTAAATAATTACAAGGCATTTTAACGGTATAAATAAGTGTTAACCCTATAAGTTAATTTACGTGTCCTTGGCTTTTTAGAAATGAGTCAGTCCAGAAAAGTTATTTCGATTTTTAGAATAGAGAAAGGGAATTAAAGGCTATTCCTAATTTAACTTATGATTTTGATTTACGTATTAATTACATATGTAACCGTTAAGCTGTAGAAATTAGGTAATCTGCAGATAAACTAAACAGATAAACTAAACTTTTAAAGTGAGAAAAATTGATTCCTCTCTTACATTACAAAATCAATCTGCAGATTGCTCAGATGAACAGCACATTACTTTCTAAGCACTAGTTGAAAAGAATATAAGATATTTGCTCCAACTGAATCAACGTTTCTTTCTGCTATTCAATTAATACTAAGACAAGCAAGAGTGTGAGACTAAATATTATTGAGATAAAAACCCGTCGTACTTGTTCTGTATAAAATGATAAATAATTTTATACAAGGTTTTAAATAAAATACACTGGTGTGCAAAAATTAAGGACGAGACGGTTTTTTCAATATAACTTTGTACAAAAGCTTTCCAAATCAACACATTTAATACCGTAAGATCCCCAATACGTAAGGACATGAGTAATGTAAGCAACACTTACTAAAAGAGAAATCAGAGGGAAAAAAAAGAAGCTTTATTGAAAAGGTAGCATGGAACGCAATGCGACTGAAGGCCGAAACATCCCTGTGATGGGTGTCCAGCAAGAAACATCCGGTCTTTAATAGGAGATATGATCTCCCCTGACTGCTAGGCAGGTTTCACTGCGTCTGCCCATGCTGAGAATGAGGGTGTCAATGAGTTGTTGAGGCATTGCTGCCCATTCGTCTTGCAGCGCCAATCGAAGCTCCGGAATCGTTACTGGTGGTAAGGTACGAGCTGCCAAGCGTCTGCCTAGAAAATCCCATACATGCTCGATGGGATTGAGATCCGGAGATCGTGCCGGCCAATCCATACGTTCAATATCCTCACTCTGTAAGAGCTGTTCGGCAGCTACTGTGCGATGACATGGTGCATTGTCGTCCATGAAAAGGAACTGCGGACCCATAGCCCCTCTAAAAAGACGCACATATGGAAGAATAATCTCGTTACAATAACGGGTCCCGTTGACTGAACCTGCGTAGAAGATGTGAAGGTCTGTACGACTACCAAGCATGATGCCTCCCAAACGAGAACACCGCCACCTCCATACCTGTCCCTTTCAATGATGTTCGAGGCATGATTGCGGCTTCCCCGCTCTCTCCAGATGAGTATGCGATGAGAATCGCTACTCAGACTGAATCTGCTCTCATCTGTAAAGAGTACTCGTCCCCATTCATTGTCTCTCCAATTCCGTTGTTCCCGGCGCCACAGAGAACGCCTTCTCCGATGGACAGGCGTTAGAGGTACACACAGTACAGGACGTCGTGCAAACAGACCACCACCGTGCAGTCTTCTGGCCACGGTAAAACGCGATATCGGTCGTCCAGTGGCCTGTGCCGTGTGTCTAGCGATTTCTCCCGCTGTCTGCCGCCTGTTTCTTCTGGCCTGTAAGGCAATATACCGGTCATCTGCGGGTGTGGTTCCTCGTGGACGACCACTACTAAACCCCCGAATAGCTGTTCCTGTAGTTTGAAATTATCTCCAAAGTCGTGAAACGATGCTGTGAGCAATTCCGAACTCTGCAACCACACTTGTCACACTGCGGCCTTCCTCCAACTTCCCAATGATTCGACCTCGGGTAAAAGCATCCAGATGTCGTCTAACAGATTGATTATTCGCCATTTCTCGCTGAGGCAGCAACTCCGTGTGATTTTAACTGTTATACGTCGTGCAATCTCTTTGCCAGAAATACTGATCTTACACCGACAACATGCTTTATACTATTCAGACAGTCCCCCATTACGTCTACCTGCATATCTGCGCATGTGCTACCGTACATCACGTTACTTAATCTCCTGATTGGTCTTTCTGTCCGCTCTGCCTCTTCGTTCAGCTGATATGCTAATTTTTCGACTTCGTCCTTAATTTTTGCACACCAGTGTACAATGTGTCGAAACATAATAATATTTATTTGCCGATTCATTTGATATCGGCAAATCGTAAGTAAAAAATACTGACAGTTATTGAAACATAATATCTTTTATTTAATTTTTGACATCTAAAGGGTCGAGTACATGGAATCAATCAACAAAATGATTGATGGAATCAGTAAATGCTCGAAGTGGAACAGAAAGAACCCATTAAACGGTTTAAAAGTATTATTCCAGCTAAGAAATAAATTTGGAACACGATTTGCTTACTAATTAATACCGGTGTTACTTTTAATTACGCAGAACAGACTTTCGCGACAAGCACATATATTAGGGCATAATTAGATCTGGAGTCACATTTCCTGAAATCTTGTCCTGTCTCGAGGGACTTTTCACTAGGTAAGAGGACGATCAGGCTCTTTGAACGTGGCAAAGCATACCAAAGATAGTTGCCTAGCGGAAGCGATGCCTTCCAGGAGGACTTTCTTAAGGAAGCTGACTCTCATTCAAATTACACTAGGAGAACCACGCAGCCAGCCCGTCGCCTAGAATCGAACGCAGGTCAAACTCCTACCATTCAAGTCTTATCCAGCCGTCTTAGCTGGTAGTGTGGAAGGAAAAGATAGAGAAAAGACCAAAATTTTGTTCCTCGATGATTCAGGATGCATTAATGAGCAATTAACTTAGATATATAGGCAAAGTGCAGAAGATTCTTATTTTGAAGGTGAATCAAGATATCTGCTAATTAGCTAGGAAATTCTAACATCGAGAACGGCTTTCGAACTTTATCCGTATTCTATATATGCATATACTGTACATTCTGGTGTTAACGCGCAAGTTTAACCCCCCAAAATATGATCGAAATTTACGGGTGTGCGTTATACGCCGGATCAACAAATGATGGATTAAAAATATGAAAAAAATCAGCATACAAAAGTTTCATTTGTAAGTGTACTTAGGCTATTTACCTAAATGTAATGACATACCTTTTGAACTTCAAAACTTTTCATAATCGAATAACATGACAATTTCGTCATGCTCGTCTTCTGTTATATCTTCACATCATCGATTTCTGTTTCAGTAAAAAAAATAATCATCATCAGCTCCATCGTTCATCAGTATCAAACATCCTTGCTACAGCACGATTTCCATTTTCTTTCTGACTTTCAATCTGAATGACTTTGCATTTGAAACCGCACGGTGCATTTTCGTTTCGCAGGAACCCTATTCACTACTAAAAGGAATACTAGATTTCAAATAAAACCTTCAATATTAACTGAAATCACGGCTTCTAATAACTACAGAAAGAGAAATCATCTGAATCGGGTTGGAAGTGCATTCTTACTCCAAATTGTATCCCGTTTTGTCAAAACTAAAAAATAGCATTCTCCTAGACACTTGCATTGAATGGAATCCACACTTTTTGTAGTAATATTAATTCCCTCAAGCATTTAACCCACATATATATTGTTTACCTTATTCCTGACCAGTTCAGTATACCATTGTCTTTTATTCAAACCTTCCAATAAAAGACCTCAAAAGGTTGCATTTGTATCTTTTAGATTTCTTCATGAAACTTGGGTACGCTTTATACAGCATGTATACCTAAAAATTGAAAAATATAATTTAAAATTATAGATGCATGTTATAAGCCATAAAATATGGTATATATATATATATATATATATATATGAAAGACAGAAATGTCATTAGCTTTTTTTCATCACATTGGGGATGAACTTGGCAATAAGTAATAGTAATAAAATAGCTTTTAAAAATTGCTATAATTAAAGCTTCCTTTTTGTTTATTACAGTATAGATATTTCCATTTCGTTCTAAGTCTATTAATTTACAGCTAAACTTTTTTTTAAAGAATGTATTTTGTTCCTTGATCTTTGCAAAATTATCCTGTCTGAATGTTGCCAAAAAATAATTACATTGGGTTTCGGATAGTCTTGCTCATAGGGTTATACGTTATTTAAAATGTTATTTACAATTTTGATTCACACCATTTTGAGTTCAAGGCAAATATTTTGTCTCACTCACATTCATTTCTTTTGTCGTAAATGGTTTACGTTTATTTTACATATTTTGAGTTTTTTTTTTTTTTATTTCTTTTCACTTGAAGAATGGAACATATATCGCATTATAGCGTCCATTTGAATGTATGTCTCTGCTCGACATGGATACGTCTCCCATTTTATGTATACTGCGACATTTTTCCGTTTTTTTTTTTTTTTTTTTTTTTTTTAAGAATAAGACATTTATCTTATCACATTGTTACATTTTTCTCCTTCCTTTAGTAGATTTTTCTATGAGTTTGCGTGCTTGATACTAAGTCTTTGAGCACATGAATGATATATGATAGTTTTATTTCCAGTGAAAGTGAATCAAGTCGACACCTGTTTGAAATGTTTGTGTAATATGTGTTTGAGTCATGTTTTAACATTACTTAAATTGGTATTAGGTGAAAACATTTTGCAAGGTTAGCATCTGATAAAAAGAAAAGTTCTTCCTTAGGTTATATGTTTAAAACAAATATTTTAAGAAAATTAAATTCTTCTCATTTATTTAGTACGTCTTTAAATTAATAGTTGTAATATCTTGAATACTTACTTTATAATATTAAAACTTCTTTTTTAAAAGTTTATTGATATTTGTTTCGAAATAATGTTCTTTTATACACTTTTGTCTCATATAACTTTCAGAGCAGTTATTCCAGAGCATAATAATTAGATCAAAATGTTAAAATATACATTATATACAACTAACACCGATGTATTACAAAATAATAAATTAAATTAAACTACAAAACATTGTAGAATGGTTAGATATGTATTATAAAGGTATCATAAAATAACGGTGATGCCCTCGCTACTTGAAAATCTCTGCTACAATTTGAAGCTTTTATTATCCACAGAGAATTCTGCTGCTCTGATTATTTCTAAACCCAGCATAATTCTGAAAATAGCATAATTATTATTTCTTTTAAACTTTATTTAAAAGAAGAAAATGAAAGATTCAACCATATATTAAAAAGAAGATAGGTGCACGGAAATTTAAATCAAAGAGCCTGAACAATTTTCTTTTTTGCTCTTATATTTAAAACACATCTCTTATTCGTCTTCAGTAACAATAAGCATTGATTAAGAATTCTTTTCATTTGTTCCAATAAATTGAACTTACTTTAAACTCGCTATATTCTCTTCAACTAAGCTTATAGCGAATTAGTTCCAAGCTGATAATAACAAAACAGATGTAGAACTGCCACTGGTTCAAAAAAAAGTAGGTGTACAAATACCTTCTCCTGCCCAAGCAGGGTTTAAGACTATCTTCATTACGGTGTCCTTGGACAAGGGATAAAATGTATCAGTTTTCGTTTCTCTAACGAGGTCGCTAGAGAAGAAAATTTCATGAAGCGAAAACGAAGATGGTTTCTGTTGTCGCTAACAAGTTGCAGAAAGCATTGTAGGTTAGTGGATGTTATAGTTTGTTTGTTTGGTAACTTAGGAAGTTGTTGAAGAAGAAGCTTACTGAAAGGGATTACGAGAGTTGCGTTATTTTTCTCCTTTTATTTTTTAAAAGAGGAATTTTCAAAACAAAACAGTTGGAAGTTATTTTTTTTTCCATAAACTAAAGTTAAAATGTTTAGATTATGTTAAACACCATAACATTAATCGTTTAAATGAATTAAAATTAACATACAGAATATTTTATCAATTGTAATAGCATTTTATAGCATCTTTTTCTCCCGACATAGTTTAGGCTAAATCGGACTTTGATTGTTCTATACGAGTAAGACGTGATAAATAATATTAAGGAAATATTATTATAAATGAATAAATTGGGCCATAATTTAAACATAATTAAAAAAACTTAGGCATATCGCATCACTAGACAAATAGATAATAGTAAGGAACTTCATATTTCGTTTAAATAGCTCATTATACTGCCTCACCTGATTGCTCTGTTCCGTATCTCCCCGCAACTGGGTTTATGTACCAACCAGCTGGCTTTCTGCATAGGAATTTCAACGGTTTTCATTTCAATGTAAATGCTAGCTATTTTCCCTTAAAATCCTATCCACGAAGGCATTCTTTCCCTTATGCCGATAGCCACAATGCGCTGTGCTGTAATTTATTCTAATTTAATGCAGCCAGCCAACAGCAAACATACAGGGAAAAGGAGCTAGTTTCATAGAGTCCCATTTTAAGTCACAGAGACAGAGAGGAATTTCCTCATGTATTTGTAGTATATTGAGTTAAACCTGCCTCTAGAAATGTTAAATAGGCATCCTGTTCGCAGTAATTTTCCTCTTAAATAACAAACTTAAAAAATGAGCTATGGTATATTAAATGTGCAAAACAGATAAAAATGTTAGTTTGAGCAGTGTCTGAATCCTTGAAAAAGGCTGGATACAAACTGTTTCCATAATGTTTTCGATTTGTAATGGAACTAAAGCCACTTTCCCTTAGCACGTCCTTCACGGATGCCACGAATAAATAATCTTCGTGAATCGTTGTTGGCAGAAGCTTTAATAAGTTATTGTAATTGAAATTAATTTTATTCTTATTATTTACACAATTACTTTGTATTTTCTGGGATAGTAAAATTATTACTCTTAATTCCTATTTGAAGTTGCTGGATGAGAGTGTGGTTTATCCGGATAAGGTAATAGCTAGATGTGGCTGATTCTTAGTGCGAAGCAAAAGATGTGTATTTTACTTTTGCTTAAAGCTTGGCTGTAAATGTATGTTGTTTTCTTCTTCCTAACCAATACAAATATCGATAAACTGCCAGTCGTGCACCTTTAGGAACTTCTTGGTAATAAGACAGCTAAATGATGCACCAATGGTACAAAATATCGTGGGAGAAAAGAAAGCAAAGAGAAAAGATCACAATTCTAAAATATTCTGATACAAAATGTCGTCGTCGAAAATAAAGCCATTCAGTAACTTCGCAGTTTAAAAACATTGTCGCCGAAAATATCGTGGTAAAACAGTAAATTTCCTACAAATCATCGCATGACGATAACATCGCAGACATGCGTTTTTCAAGCTTTAAAAGTTCTAAATACATTTTAGCATAATGATTTGTGACAGCAATAAGGAAAGAGAAATATACTTATTTTTGTAATTCATAATTTTGAATTAACTAATAAAATTTTGCTGAAAACGTGAAAACAAAACCTAAGCATCTAAAAATTGAAGATGAGTAAAAAATGCAACTTATAGAAGTTTTAAACTTTAATAGTTAACTAATAAAATTTTATAAGTTGCATTAATTTTCTATGGGTAGCAAAAATTTGCTTCTCATTTCTATAAGTTCAAAATTATTAATTAAAAAATTAAATGTATTTCTCTTTCTTTCTTGCTCTCACAAATAATTATGCGAATATACATTTACAACTTTTAGAGCCTGAAACACGCATGCCTGCGATGATTCGCAGACCTTTATCTTTTGTACCACGATATTTTCGACGACGATGTTTTTTTAACTGCGAAGTTATTGAACGGCTTTATTTTTGACGACGATATTTTGTATCACGATGTTTTCTTTTCTCCCACGATGTTTTGAGTCCCGACGTTTCCTTTGTGACGTTTTCGTCCGCGATGTTTTCGGCGGACACCGGATATTTATGAGTACTTTTTGAAAGGAGGTCTCATACAATCTATCGATTCAAAAATTCTCTTAAGAGACTAATGGTAGTGGAAGATGTGTTTCTGCTTTTATATACTCCAAAATGCTGTTGTTCGAAATTGGGAGGGAGCTTAAATAGACATCATTTTGCCTAGAAGGTTTACAATGCTTTGGAAATTAGCCATTTCACAAACTGATAAGGACAAATGCAGTCCTTTCGCTGCCTTATTTTCCGGCAACTGGACAGGCCTTGTTGTGTAGATTTCGATAATTTTCCAGATCTGACGAGTATGTCAGCAAATTTTCTTTGCAAAATCTTGAGCTACAGATTCTTGTTCTTAAATTGGTCTTATTCTTTACAATAAAGTGCGTGACTGCAATCTGGATAAGATGGCGAGTTCTTTCATACAGCTTAGCTTCAGAAAAATTAATTCTTTTTTCATATTACATATGGAAAAAAAAGTTTGTTTTAAGTGATTTGAGAAGGTATACTTTAGTCAAAAATTAAACAATCATTCTGTTATGAGCATTCCTGATAATAAGCGTAGTGCGTAGAATTCATTTACCATTATATTTACTTATTGTATCTCAAAACAGGTAAAATATCAAACGATTACAACATGTATAGATGTCTAGATGTCTGTTACTTTAAATTAGGTATTTGAAGATCACTGTCAGCTCCCCTATCCAATTTTCGGTAGTAACGCTTGTCCGCATCCTCGCAGAGTATTTATATTTCCTCCACTTTATTTGAGATTAAACTGCAAGTCAGCCTTCATTCCCGTGTTTTTCATGCAGTGAAACACGCTAAATGGAAATGAAGTGATGGGAAAAAATTAAGAGAGTTGACTTTTTCTCCGCAACTGTTGTTTCGATGGTTACGTGTCAAACCAGGAGGCGGAAAATAACTTTGTTTCTATTTTAAAGTAACAAACTCTTAACTAAGTGTACTTGTAATGGACGCTAACAGCTGGAGTTTGGAAAGTAACTCTAATAGTTTGCAATTTCTTAAAAACCTATTCAAAGTTACGACATCGTGAGTCGGCTAGAAAAAAGAACCTAACCATCTTCCTTAACTTACTAAACCCGACTAACTTTGCTCATTCAAAGCTGTTGCTCTGCTGGTCGGTTTCTTATAGCAAACTGTAATATAATGGGGAGAGTTCTGCTGAGAATGTCGTCTGGGGTTTCATCCTATCACAGACCGCCTATGCTAATTTTAATCTACGCTACTTGTCATAGCCTTTACACAAATCTCTGGTTTGAGCAATTACGTTACAAAGTAAAGCATAAGGGCAGGAAATTGAGTTAAAACTAATTGTTAGTAAAACTTAAATCATAGCTATTACCTCAAGATAACTTGGAGAATAAAGCTGTAATCATATAATCTATTAATGTATTATTTATTCATTCCAAAGACGTTCTGTGGAAAATACAAAGCTTAAAAGTTTTCCTCTCTACCTATTTCTGTACATAATTCATTTTGCTGCAGATACTTTTCATAAATAACTGTAAGTAATATTTTGCAACAGAATAATGTATAGTTTGAATCTTATTTCCTTATACTTATTAGTGGAATCTTATCGACTAATTCAACGTTTTGGAATTTTTTGCTTATGATAATATTGTCAATCAGTTAATTTTAATGTAATTTAAATAAAGCTGAATTGTTCAATAATAATTACTTTAATTAATCTTTGAAAGATACTAATGTGATCTTGTTTTTCATACACAGCTTTTACGAAACGAAGTTTTGAATTATGTGAATTTATGCAAACATTAAAGCTAAACATTCACCCACGAGATAGAAATAAATCTGAAATAAATGTGAAAATTTAGCTAATGTAATGTGAAATAAAATATTTAATTAAGCTTCCTAAAGAAATGAAAAAAAAAAAAATGCAATACATAAAAAGTACAAATAACGGAGAATATATAAGGTGGTTCTAAATGAATGGTGAGGTTTCAAAATTTAATAACAAATCGACGTATCACTTTATATGGTCAAATTTTACAGCATAAGCAGCGACAACTGTCCAAGTTTTTGATGCTTTAATCACAATCCTTCATTATGCGCACCATTGGTCACAGGGCACTCATATGCACGGACATCAAATTCTTCCCATATAGCATGTCCGCTGTGAAGGTCTGCAGTGCATCCGGCCTCAAACTTCCTCAAGAGACACGGACATTGGCGATACATAAACTCGGTCTTTAACAAAAGCCTAAAGAAAGAAGTCGCATGGTGTTAAATCCGGTGAACGGGGTGGCGAGGAGAGAAGGTTGTTATCTGCTGTTGCAACACGACTAGTCAAGCTTTGATGAAGAACCCGATTAAGAAGCTCTCGTACATTCCCCTGAAAATGGGGCGGAACACCGTACAGTTGCAAAATGTAGCCATCGTAATTGGTGTTCAGCAGGTTTTCAACATGTCCAGAAATGAGTCACATATCACGGTTTCTTGATCGAAAAAAAGTGTGCCGAGCTCTTTCTTGCGGAACATTGCACAGAAAATTTGCACGAAACTCAAGTTGCACAGAAACCACAGATCTGAACAGCTCAAAACGGAGCCCACAGAGAGCCTTTTCCTGTTCCGGCACCATCTTGGAAACTGACGCTGTAGCTGCACAGTAAGCATGCCAGGAAAAACAGTAGGCATTAGCACATGAGAAACTCGGATAGTTGAAAATGCTTATGGTGTAGGTTTTATACGTGTAAGGTAAATACATCGATTTATTATAAATTTTTAAAATCGTAACATTAATTTATAAACACCCTGTATAGAAAATGCATTAATAAATATATTTTTCATTATTGGTAATAAATTTAATTTCGAAATATATAAGTGTTTGGAATTACAGTATATAAAGCCTTATGAAATATAATGGATATGCGATAGTTTATACTAACACTTATTACATAATATATTTGTGCTACATATGCTTATTTATAATATGTGCAAGTATCCGAAATGAGCAAAAAATAAATGTGTAATTATTTCAAAAATAATCAAAATAGATAGTTTTTTGAGGTCTCGAAGTTCACAGACATCTTGTAAAACATAATATGAATCATTACAAATCTTTTGAAATCTGCTTTACATATAAATCGAAATTATGCGTACGGTGTAAAATAATGTTGCATTAAATAAGTTCAAATATGTCAGAAACTACTATCTAATCAGCATGTATGAAACTTTCATAAAATTTCGAAAATTGTGTTAAGATCTAAAATCTGTCATTATCCAGTTGTATGTTCCAAATTGATCCATATTTACATATACGGTGCGTATTAATTTATAAGAATGTAATTGTTTAAATTATGCCTAAATAATCGTTAACTTGCATAAATTCGTTATTAAAAATATTTAAAAAAATTTACTTTTACGACTGAAAGATATATAACATTTAAGCAGAGAATTTTTTAATTCCTTTGATAACGTATTGAGATTCCGAAGCATTTTATGTGGGAATCTGCGAGTTACTATTAATCATAATTTTTGCATAATTTAAAACACCTTTTAAAAGCTATTAAAGAAACAGCGATATAGAAATGTTTTTGCTCTTCACATAGTTCCATCATAATAACAGTGAAAGCGATTTTATTTATTTTTTTAGATACCCATTTCTACATTAACATTCAGGTCCATTTAGATAAAAAAAAGGCAATAAAAATAAAGTACTTACAGCGTGGGGTAAAGCGAAAAAAAATTAAAAAAGAAAGTTTGTGTTTTTCGGAGATTCTTAATGGATATAGAGCTATAAGTCCATTTGCTTAAACGGTAGGGAAAACGGAAATACAGCAATAAAAATGTCTTTTAATACTGACGAAAATAGCTAAGGAATAGAAAAAAATCGTTGCTAGTAGGAAGATTTAATAAAGGTCACCGTTTAACAAGACTGATGTACTTCCGTGATAAAAATATAAAAAAAAGGCAAGATCCGAATGCATGTGCGTGTGTCTGTGTATTTGTTCTTTTTTGTAATAGGGAGAGAAATAATGGACTTATAATGCAGTCCTTAATAACGATCCGCTGTTTTTTTCCTACTCCTCTTCGTTGAATTGCACCCAAAATGCTCGATTTGTACGGCTGGAAGTAAAAAGATGGGAGAAAAAAATGATCGTTCAGTAGTGTAATGTTGATTAATGGCCCAAATTATGGGCCGGAAAAATACTTATTTTCTGTTATTTTTAATGACCGAAGACTATTCAAAAATGGAGAATTCCACAGCGATCGCCAAGTTCGACAATCAAGGAGTTTTGTCAATTTAAGTGTTCTCTTTTATATCAACAGATGGCGCTAGCAGTTCTATGAAATTTAGGCTATTGAAAAGACGTTTGTTAAATGCTAACGATCATGTTGATTTTCTTCAAATGTGAAATGCAGTAGCCAACAAGTGATTTTGAAGGACTAATACTTTTAATGCTTTTTAACTATCGTGTACTTATTAAAGGAATTTACTTCAAAAATTATTACTTATCTTCACATCAATGTTTTCAGTGACTTTTCCCCCTTTCCGTAAATTAATTTAAAAGTCTTTTGCAACTAAAATAAATTATCACTTCTTAAACTCATGCGTACAGTTCCATTAACTTTTTATAGAAATATAACACTCTATTTGAAATACAGAAATTGCTGCCTTGCCATAATATTATGTAAGAGGGATAATTAATTGAAATTAGTATAAAAAATATTGAACATCTTTCAATATTCATTTCCATATATGTTTTTTGCAAATACTTCAAGGGCACCTGTAAGTAATAGCATTTAAAAATATATAATTTGCATAACATTTAATCTAGTAAATGACATTCCTTACAGATGGAAAAAAGAATTAATTAAAAAAATAGCTTATATCAGTAATCAATGCAAAACTAATGAATTTCTTTAGTGTAGCTGAAATAACAATTTGATAATTTTTAACGATTGTTAAAATATCAAAATAGATTGAAACAACAAAATTGAAAATTTCAGAGTAACTCCTGCTCTCTAAAATTATTTTTAAATAATTCTATCACTAGTTTTTCTCGTTTTAAAAGTAAATTAGTTAAGCGTTTTTTATAAAAATGAAAACAACAAATTTTGTATACAAATATATAATTATCTTAAAAAGTGTGCGTGGAGGAAATAATGTTCATTTTGTAGTTTTTCTACAATTATTAGCTGATGAATTATTAAATTATGTGAAGAAATATTAATGCATGCAATGCACTTTAGAAATTTTAGAAACATACTATTTATTCTATTAAACTATGCATTCTATAGTATGCATTCTATAGTGCATTCTATAGCAGTATACTATGCATTCTATCAAATTATATAGTTACAGAAGTATTGGTACCAAAAAAAAAATTAAGATCAGAGAAACAACATCAGTTAACCAAAAATTAGACTTTCAAGAAATGTTAACATTAATTTCAAATTCTAAATTTCGTTATTTAGTTCAGCTTACGAGAATTATCAATGCTCATATAATATAATTATAGACTTTAAAATATTCAACCACTTCATAAGGCAGATATTTTGCAATAAATAAGTTCTATGTCTAAAATAAATAAATAATACTATACCTAAAATAAAGTAATTTTGTAATAATTAATTCTGTACCTAAAGTAATAACCTTAAAAAAGTCAGTAAACATTATCCTGCAAACGATAGAAAAATATTAAAAGTTATGAAACAGAAAATGAAAATGCTTAATTTTTGAGCAAGTGGCATTTTTAATGCACTGCATTTCGAATTATATTAATTTCGCATCATCACCGCTACAGATATACTTTGGTAATTCTCAGAGGCAGTAAGATTTTAATAAAATAAATTCAAAATAAAGTAATTAAAAGTAAATTAAAAAGGCCTACTATATACTTATTTTCTAGTCCTAACCCTTATGTCCTAATAACTCAAAGAAATCCATGAAGAGCTGAACATAGTTCATATCTGAAATATTTAATATAAACTGGCTAAATAAATTCATGGAAAATATCCTTTAATTGACAATGAAGGTATAAATGCATTTGATTATATTGCGTATGATGTAAAATGTCCCAGAGCAACACTTAATAAACAGAGTATTTAAGGATAGCAATATTAATTTTTCTTTCTTGCTTTCTATAAAATTTCACTGTCTACTCTTACACTATAAGGAAATCTTTGTGAATATTATTCTGCACTTTTGACGGATTTCTGATTAAAAACATTCTTTTAACAGATATTATTTATAATATCAAGTTTTATTAGGCCGGGATAGTTCCTTTGATACAGGCACCCTGCTATCGCATCATTTTACTCCTACTTTAATATAATAATTTACATTGATTAGGAGATAAAAAATAAAAATAAAAAATTTGCAGATTTCTTTTATGCCGTTATTTTCTTCTTAGTAATTTTGCTGATTAATCAGTAATTTTGCTGTTATAGTCTAATCAGTAATTTTTATGATATCTTTTATGCCATGTTTTCTTTATAAGTAAATGAGATGTGTTTTTTGATTTCCTGATTACGAGGATTTAATAGCCTTTAAACCTGGAAAAGGAAAATTATTTTTTTTAATTATTTACATTACATATCTTGCGCAAGATATGGTGTTTGCTTACTGATATGATAGTTTCTTTTTTAATTAGGAACTGTGTATAAATTATCGTCTTCTTTTTATTGCAGCATTTGCAGAGAAATTTAATAATTAATGCAATTTTTACATGGTTTATGTTTTATTAATGAGCTATTGAATTTCATAGTATGAATTCACTTTACAATTTTTTAATGGCTGTGAAGAAAGACGACTAAGAAAATTAAATTTATTAAACTAGAATAGATATGTTTTGAAAGAAACGCATTTAATACAATATAAATAAAGGAAGGAATTTAATGCAAACTTATGTATAATTTTATATTGATTAAAATTATTTCCACACATTATGCGGCATTGAAATTCGTTCTCATTCGCGTGTTATTTTCTAGTTTAAAAACATTTATTATATTTTTAATAACACTGAAATATTATTGTTATGTTAAATTAATAATTTCCAGTGAATCTCTTTCGATGATTTATACATTTTCTAGCCGCCCAGATGGTATAGTGTTTATGGGACACTACTGCAATACCGAAGGCCGTGGGTTCGAACCCTGGAGAAAGCATGGATGCTTGTAAATGTATAGTGTCTCTGCGGCATGGGGTCATTCCTCTCGAGAGGTTCGTTGTAGGGAAAAAGGGATGGGAAACGTCCTCTCGGCTTGCTCTCCTTCAAATTTGGGGACGGACCTTGGCGAAGTCGTACTGTCACCTGTACGATGCTCAAGGCCGTTGCCAACAACAGGCGCAATCTTGCTTTCGTTTCCCTGATGAATTTCGTGGGTTTATTCTGATGTTACTGTCAGAGAAAAGAAATAAGTCAAAACACACATCATATATCTAATTAAATCTTCTCAAATATTACCTTTTAATCTTTAATTATGCCTGTCAGTATATAGTTAGTTCACTGAATTTTAAGCCAGCTAGCAAATAAAATTTGTTTTCGCTCTACTCCTTGAAACTTCTTTAACAATTAAATACATGGCAATTTATACAGCCAACTGTACATGTAAAAGGAGGTAAAAGTTTAAACAATATTTCTTTTTAAAGGTGTATTCTTTAATTGTGGCTTTCGTATCTTTCAGTGCGCATTGTGAGAATTCAAATGTTTACGTATCAGTTAGAAAATGTTCAATTGAGAAACCTTAAATTAAAAACTGCAAGGAAGGATCCATCACCCAATAGTTCTTTTCCTCTTTTGTGTCTGAAAGTAACTGACAGCACACTGGCAGATAAAAGTCTAACTAACGGCCCAACAAGCTCTCACGCTTGTTCTGGACCTACCTATTTTTTAGACCAAATCAGAGGAATTGAAACAAGTGAGATTTTTTTACTTTTTATGCGCTGATTACTTATTTATAAGTCTGCGTCCTGTACGTGCCTGGTCTTCGCTTCACTGCCAGTTTTTCCTTAAAAGGCACCGTCTTTTCATTTTACGTGGCAAATTGTACATAGAAATCGTACGCTATCAGGCTTGTATGCTAATTGCTGTTCATTTGGTTGTTTCATCTGCAGCTTTAATTCCACTTTACGACAGAATTGTTCACAGGAACGTAGTATAATTCAGATGTCAGATATCTAAGATTCAAATGTCCGATTCCTTACAGCATATTTTACAAATTTTAATGAGAGACTTTCTGCATCGTACACTCTGAATAGCTTGATATGAAACACAGCTCTATAAAGATTTGCATACAACCACCTTTAGTCCTCTGGAAATTACATGCATTATTGCAGCATGCAAGGATGTTTAAGTATGCGCTCCAGTCTACATTATAATTACATCATTGTTTTGAAGGACACAGTATACACTCCCCTTTCCATTGTTTCCTTTTGTATCTAACATACGTGGGTATAAAAAACAGATGTTTTTTATAAGAGATGTTTTAAAAAACAGATATTTTTTATACCCACGTATGTTACATACATGCATGTTTGATCTTCCCGCCATCTTCTTTTGCTCATTACACCTCTCCTTTTGACCTGCCTCTGTATCTAGCTATGTCTATGTGTATTTGTGTATGTGTAATTCTCCTTTTTCTTCTCCGTCTCTTTTTGAATCACTCGTCAGATCTCGCATCTCGAGTCTTTTTATTAAAATGTTTAAAACATTTGTTCACCAGTCTTTAAATTCGAGCTTACTGGAAGCTTTCAGAATATCTCCAAACTGGTGTAAAATCGAAATATTTACCAATTGTGTAACAGACTCTGCGGCTAAGATCTAGTCCGTGAGGGAGGTCTAGAGATACCTTCTGTCTTACCTGATTTACCTTTATAGTTCCAAATTCCGTCTCAATTAAAAGACGCATGAAAATAACACATGAATTGTAACACTTAAACAGCATATACAATAAGCTGTCATGAATCCAACATATGCTATAAATAAGCCTAAACTGCTGTACAAGTTATAATGGATAAATAAGCATATGTACAAGTCTTTCCAAAAATACATAAACCCAAAGCACAAACGAATAAACACAAATGTTTATTTAAATTACAATAATACTAAAGCAGCTTTTTAAATACGTTCCAGTATATACCAGAATGAGAGAAAGAAAAACTTAACGTATTTTACGTTTTCAAGAATCTTCTTTTTATTAAGAAAGCAGAAAATTAAGCTATTAAAAGAAATTAAAATTAAAAGAAAGAAAATTAAATTAAGAAAATTAAAATTAAAAAAAATCGACACAGTAAATTGTCTGAAACTGAAAGCCGATGTCTCAATCTAAGGAAAGAATATAGCTGACTGAACCGAATTATAGCGTAAAATTTTACTTATTTATCTTATTTCATTTTTTCAGACCTTAACAGCTAAACTTTTGTTAATCCAATTTAATTTCTAAGATTCTTACCATCTAATCAAATTTTTCTGAAAATTTATCAGAGACGCTTCCCAGTTAAAACGGAACAAATTAAGAAGTTGAAAAGCAAAGCAAAATTAATTATCTCGGTGTCTCTGAGACAAAAGAAATAAGACTGGCATGAGGAAATTCGATTCTTAATCTCAGAAGTTTATGCTCTAGAATCTAAACTAAAAACAATAAATAATTTGAAAGAATATATTCTTCTTCAATTTTCTTATCAAGATTTCAAATTTACTAAAGTGGTTTAATTCTCTCTAAAATCCCGAAGATATCAAATTACTCTTTCTAATAAACAGTGACTTTTGGGGAGAAAAAAGTGAAAGAACCTTTTCACTTGTGGACATTTTTGAATGCATGCCAAGAAGACTAATAACAGTGGATAAAAAAGGTTAATTTCGTTGGATATATGATAACTGAAAATAATATTCATTTGAAGTTAATAAACAGGCTAAAATTTATTTTTGAGGCTCAGTTTGAATATAGCTTTCTTGTAATCGCCAGACAGCAAACATGCAAATATCGAAAAAAAATCATATTTTGAATACACAGTAAACACCTTTTTCTTTATTTAGTCATTATTATCGTATTTGTTGCGTAGAAAATAGAGAGAGCATATTCCTACTCCTGAACCTTCTCTTATAATTTTAGATGGATTTCATTATACGGGTATATCAGTTTTTATTGTGCTGTTTATTGTGACAGACCATGACGATTTTCATAGTGCAGTATGTATTGAAACTTGAAATATGGACGTGTATGCAGAGGAAGTATGAAGAACATGGTAAACAAAAAGTCGTCTTAGTCAGCGATATTTCCAAACAAATAGTATGTAGTTACAAATACTGCTCAAATGAACGACCAGCAGTTGTAATACATGAATTGAAACGTCAACCAATCTCGTTTACGAGACGTAGATTGACTCTCCTGAAGAATATATCGCCTGAATTTTGTTTCTGCTAAAGAAGCATATGACAAGCCTGACATTTTTCAGAATTTACGACAATCGCTTGATTCTAGTGATATTAGTAGTGATAGCTGTTCTTATAAACCAATCTTGTGAAACCCAAATATTTAACTTCAAAATTTTAAGATTTAATAAATGTCTACTTTCATTGTTTACTTAGACATCTTAATCTGGTTTGTTATAATATGTTGCGATTAGAGAAGGACGTTTACATTCAAAAATCTTTTCGACTGCATCTAATGAAATTTGAAATAAATGCATTTCGAAACACGAGAGTTCCAATTTATAAATTGTAGTTCAGAACCTTGTTAGAAGTGGTACTGAAACCTCCATTATTTTAGTACATTAGACATTTTAACTGGTAGACATGGTAACTGGCAACATGGTAATGGTATAATTGTTACGACAGCTAACCTGAAGCCGAGGTTGTATGTTCGATACCCGCCTAAAGTTAGGTTGAAGGTGTGTATTTATCTCCCTTTATCGAGGCAACAGTATCGATCTACTCCTTACTGTATACCTCGGTATCATTATCAGCGACAAGATGGTTAAATTAAGCGAAAATGGATTTGTCATTCCTGACACAAGCAAAGTCTAAAGACCTAATTTAGAGTTATGCCATGTGTCAGCCGTTATACCATAATACCGTTAAATAATCTAGAGGCTTTGATACACTAAGATTCGCAAACGTGATTTTAAATGTCATTACATCGAAACAAAAATATGATGCAGCACCTTTGTGTACCGGGCATTATGAAGGAAATAGTTGAGTAGGTATTCCTTCATGAGTGGAATACTGCCGAAGAACTTATTATTATAGCGGCAAAGCAGTATCAAGAAGTGTTCTATCTTGCCAAAAATAATGTATTGTTCAGCCATCTTTGTTCTTTAAATTAAAAATAATGTAATTCAATAATTTATAGCAATGAAGGAACAGTCTATCTGCTGTATTCAATGTTTTTTGTAAAACTTTCAAAGTGATGATCAGAAACTTGAGAAATTTACCCGTGATTTTGCAGACCTTTGCTTACGGTATATCCAGTTGCTGAATGTTGCCCTGAAGCTGCTAGATCTATGTGTATTATTTCTCGACTATCTCAACTTGCTGAATGTTATCAGTATGAATTTTCACAGATCCAAAATTTCCTCATGTTTTTGAAGGTTTACTAGAATGATCATTAAGTAGTTCATCCTCCGGAGTTTCTGATACAGAAGACGTATTTCCGTCATTTTTGATAATAAAGTCTTACAGGTATTGTTTTTACGAAACACCAAATTTATAGTATTTTTTAGTTTACGATAAAAATCTGAAGATTATTTTCTCTTTCATGAATAAAAAAGAAAAACGGAAATATTATTGAGCCTTTTTTATCCAGTGCTTTAAAAAAGTATCAGTTTAATTAGAAAAGAAAAACTCGGGAAACTTTTATAAAATGTTTTGAGAGGTTCAGCCTAATTCTTTGTTCAAGTTTCGAACAAGTGCAGGGGCCACCTATTACAGTAGAACTCCAATAATCCGAATCAACTGGGACCGGCCCCATCCGGATAATCAAAAATTCGGATTCCGAAGAAAGGGTCTACGTATACTTTAATTAATTACTGTATGTACCGTATGTTGAAAATGGGAGAAAAAAACTGTTTTTAAAGAAAAAAGTTTTAAATTAATTAAAATGAAAAGGAAATGCCACTTTTACGTACACTGTGCAAAAAAAGGCGGCGACAGTTCTATATCTCCCGTTCTAGTGGGCCGATTGACGAAACTCAACTTGCTGTTTTCATGTCTCGAAAGCGAGACATAGCATATGTATTAGATTTATATAAAGCGCTGTTTTAATATAGGTATTTTGACACAAAAATCGGACATTTTCTGAAATGGCATGGCAATTCTTTTTCCATATTTCGATTCTAGGACTCAATTACGCCAAACTACCAAGTTTTGTAAACTCGCGCGAGTAGTTTTTAAAAAAAAATTAGCTCTCAAAATTTTAGCTCCTCAATGTTAATTGAGTTTGGTATATATTTATTAATCTCTCCTTTTTTTAATTAACTTATTTGATTCTCACAGCATCACACAGCATCCATTCTACTGTATCCTCAGCACTGACTTCTGAACATCCAGGTATTTTCAAAGGTATGGTTCTTAATTTCTCGAGTGGCACGTCATCTTCATCTTCTCCTGCCTCTTCCCTTTCCTTTTCTTCTTTTTCCTTTTTATCCTTTTCTTTCTCTTCTTCAGATGATTCTGAAAATTCTAAAACCGATTCGGATAATCAGTGATTCGGATAGTCGGAGTTCGGATAATTGGAGTTGTACTATATTTACATTGAGCAAGTAGAAAGACTTCTTACACTATCTATCCAGATTAACATCGCTTTCCTGAAGCCCTTGGTGTCACTGTGGTGTGAAGGTGCTACTGCTGTTTTGTGCAAGTGACATCGTGAGCTCTGACACAGTTGGCGGTGCATCAGTTGTCCCGTTTTATGCTCGGACTTGGGTAGGTGGGACATTCATACCGTTGCCTAGATTATGCATTAAACATTGTATATAAGCAGCGGCTATAACATGAATACCTTAGACTCCTGCTTAAACAATATGTTAGCCTGCTTGGGCTGACGGGGTCATTACCTGCTTACGAAGTTACTGGGCTTATTGCTTTTCTGTGAAGTTTCACGCACATAATTGTATTTGTATTTAATTGCTTTGTTGACGCACTTTTTTTGGCATCTAATTTGTGCTGCATAGCTCTTGAATTCTTGACAGCTAGAAAGTGAGTAACCTTCCCAATTTCTTTCCAGAAGCGCTTATTTTTGACTGCATATCTTCTTTTTCTTTCTCAGTTGCAAAACATCCTATTACAGGCCAAGGCCGTCTCAGCGAGCCTTCTCCAACAGATCCGACACTTTTGGTTTTAGTACCAGTTTAGTTTAATTCAACATTTGGTACTATTTGTTAGTTTATTTTCGAATACATGGGGATGCTCAAAACTCCTTCTTGCATCAATTTCTCATTGGTTGAATACCTCCTTACGCAACTGAAGCTTACCAGAGGTTTTACAAGAACGCTTTACTCCTTTAAAACTGAGATTGGTTTGCTGATGAATTTATTAAGGCAAAGTAAGCAAGGGCTATCTGTTTAAGGGAAAGATGCCTTCACGGAGGAATATGAGAAGAACAAGGAGATTGGCTTGCATTTATGCTATATTTGGGAAAACTACTAAAAGCTTGTGCAGATAAGCTTTCGATGAGATTCGGAATACAATCGATTTACCACTGTTTAGCAATCTTATGCGTTCGGCAGTCTGTATCAGCAAAGTATACTGATACAAAGATAAAATAGCATATCAATCATAATCGACTGATTTTCATTAAATTTATATATCATTTCTTCTGACGTCAGATTATTAGAATTTGTATAATCTGAGTGAATATCTATACATTTGTAAGGTCTATTTCGGAAAGAGAAACATGAAAAATAACAATGCTGTCACCAGGAATCGAAGTTCGAACCTTCAGATTACTAGCAGAAAGCTAATTAAAGTATATACTAAGAAAGAAAACTCCTTGCCCATTTAAGTGTTTAAATGTTAGTACAAATTTTCTCCTGAAAGCAAAATCCTTAGCTATGTTTTCTTCAGAAATTCAAACCTTGTATTAAACGCATTTAATCTAATTTATGTACGTTTTTTTAATCTTCATACATGCTTTAAGTAGAAGTAACGAAGGAAATACGATGCGCTTTCCAATTAGACTGTCCATATAAATAGAAACATGTACGAGGTATTAGACTGTTGTAAAAAATGATTAATTTTTTGTATACTTATCCTATGTGATATGAAAGGTGTTTCGAGGTTTTAAAAGCATCAAAGTAGCAAAAAATGACCCAGTAGATCAGAAATAAAAAAATCACTTGAATACGCAATCATTGTCGTATATTTAGTATACATTTGTAGTACTTTACATAACGATATAAAAGAAAAACATAATGTACGCTTATAATAACTATTATAAGTGCAATCAATATTAAATCCATAAGTGCAATATTATTATAAATACAGTAAGTACTGAGATTAAAGAACGATATATCTGACAGCATATTTGGCACACAACACTATATTTTCTTGTACTGTAGAGACATTAGGTATTTTGGAAGCAGGAGAAGAGAAAAATGAGCAACCGCCTTCGCTGGGTATCGAACCACGGACCACTGGAATACTCGCACAGCGTGCAGAACACCACACCACGAAGACACGCTAAGAAGGCGCGAGAAATACCTTATAATACATTTATATTACTGTTCAACATCATGGCTTAATTCAAGTGAAGTTGATATTTAAATCACTACAATTTAGAGATATAAATCACAGTAAAACTATAAGTATGATGTAAATGCATTTCGTGGGCTAGAAACCAAGTATTAGGTTCAATCGATTCTTTTGGAAACCATTTATATAACAGATTTAAATATACTTAAAAATATGCTTATAAAAAATAATATTTAATAACTCAAATTATTCTAACCGTTTAAACTACTAACTACTTAAACTATTAAACTAACTATTATCTATTTAAGTATTCTTTAATATCAAGATGATGTAAAGGAAAAGAAATAATAATCTTTTTCAAAATAAACAACCCTTTATATAGGCAGTTTCAAATTTTGTAATAATTATAATAACAACAATGCCTCATGCGAAGGAATTAATTTAGTTCTATAATAACTTTCATAAAACAAAAATACATTTTTTGCCACCAGATGGCGCTGCTTGTTACTCACATTTGAAACAATCCATTGAGTACATAAATTAAATAAATACCTAAAAATTATTTCTCATATTAATGCATCGTTCTAATTACGTAAAAGGAATAATTTATGATTTATTCAGCCAACATATCCGGTTAGTAAATTTATTTCCAATGAATGAGAACTTTCTGAAAGGCATTCTTTGGGTAAATAAGACTCTTTCATTCCTTGTGATGAATAATACGAAAGAATTAATTAAATAAATTACAATAATCAAAAATAATATTGAATACCGACTGCGTTAATGCATACTGCACAATGCTGAGCAAATATATGTTTATGAACGAAATTTTAAAAAAGAAACCTTTCATGCTTTTCAAATACCTTTCTTTCGCTCGAGCACTGTTTTCAAAAGCCCATTCGTTGTCATCTAAGCCATTTTTTTCGTACAATTCCACGAATGTACATCTCCCTCAGCCGCCCAGGGCGTTAAAGGTTATAAATTTATTCAACGGGTCGGCGTCAGGAAAAGCTTTTAAAACCGAAATAAAGTGAAAATAAATTCAAAATATAAGACCGAGAAAATAAATGGCGCGAAGACTTAATAAAGGCGGATATATATATTTTTTATTATTATTATTATTTCTCTACTTCTTTTACTTTTAGAGAATATATCTTTCGCGTTTTCGGGAGAAGGGGGGAAGGGAAAGAATTTATTTTGGACAAATCCGAAAGGAAATACAGCAGATAGAGGGAAGAAGCGTAAATATTTTAAGGCGAAACCGGAAATTTAAATTGATAACGACGAAATTGAAATGACAAAGTATGAAATCCAATCTGAGAGAACTTATTTCTAAATGCATGCTCACAGACATGTATATTTATTCAAATGCATATGTTGTGTTTCAATTCCGAGAACTGGTTTGAATAAAAAATAACTCAAAAACGTGCAAAACAAATATGCCCATCTTTCTTTCAGAAATCGAATTTTAATAATCTCCAGGGAATTTTAAAATGAAAATTAAATTTTTGTTTGCTGAATTTTCTATTTCGAAAAATGTTTTGAGGAGGTTTTGCATTTTCGAAACATCATTATCATTATATTAATGAAACTGCGGAATTTTTATTTGAATTTATTTCTGGTAACGTCTAAATGCAGCATTGGATTTGAATTTATACAAACAACTAATATATCTGTGTGAGCTAAGAGTAGAACTTGTAAATACGCTTATACAATGTAAGAGTAACCGGAAAAAATGGCTATAAGCTCCATTTTCATAAAAATTATTCTTAAGCGTGCATTTCTTCTTACTGAGGTTTTTAAAACAAGGCATGCATTTTTTAAACAGTTTCATAACTGGGTGAGAAGTTTCCGTAAACATAAAAATCGATCGTATGATCCCTTAAAAGTAACAAATTTCAACCTGCAAAACACTTAATTATTCTTAAGTGTATGTTATATATACCTATACCCCATTTTTTCAGAATTTTTTAAAACTAAGATATATATTCAAGAAGCTAGAATGAAATTCATAACCATGAATTTATACTTCAGGACTCGAAGAAACAGCATACATGTGTGCTGTCCGCTACAAAGCCAAACAAAACAAGAGACTATTTTGCTTTGTAGTTTCTTTCTAATATGAACAAATCTATCAAGACAGAATTTCTAAATCTGTATAAAAACTCTTCATAATTGCTACATAAAATCAATTGATAAGAGAAAACTCAGTCTAACATTATCTTCGCGAATTTCTTACTCTTTAATTGTACTGAATATTTTATTAATTAATACTAATTAATATAGGGACCATATAAAAAGCTTGAATCTGCATTTGGAGATTATCGTCACATTCCCCATACCGAAACTATTCTAATAAATATCTAGGCAGATAATCCTCTTAACACAAGAAGTCCTAATCCTAATCTGCATATTGTGAAAAACGTTTGGAAATATAAGGTTGGAGATCAGTACTCAAGCAGATAAATTCTGTAGTTCTCTAAATATCATAAATTATTTGAGTACACGAGCGGCCAAGTGGTTAACACATGCTGAACATTTCTCTAGTTTTACTCGGGCTAGCGGTTCGAATATGTTATTTCGACTCGGGCTCAAATCTTGGCAAACAGACTGGCTGCGTGAATGTTATCATCACCTCTCCATGTGTAATATAAATATGGCCAATTTCTCTTGAAACGCTTTCTTCCCTTCAGGCAGAGAGCTCTCGAGTTCTTTACCATATTGAAAATAATCTAACCGAACTTTATTTTGTTATTTTCTCTTTTACATTATTCCTTTGGCATGTATGAGTTTTTTTTTTCATTCCCTGATATCTCATTTTACACTCTATTTCGAATTTCTTCTTGCACATTACATGGATGATCTAATTTAGGTAGACTATTTCTGACGTCTTGCTGGAATTTGCGTCCTCATTTTCACTGAAAGCTCTTGCCCAGTCACTGTTCAGGATGAAAATAAAAGAAACGAGCTTATTCATACGCCTTGCTGCTCCGGTTTGTCAATTTTCGAGCCTTGTCTCCGACTTTTCCAGCAATCGTTATTGATATTCCACATTCTGCACTATGCAGCTCCGTAAGCTTACCGAAATCAAATTTGGATTTCTTCAAAACTTTTACTTTCGATATCATGTAAAGTATAAATTCCTTATCAAGCTTGTCCAGTATCTCTACCAATGCTATCAGAAATTAAATTATTGATAAGCGCTTTAAGATCAGATGACGATATTTCTCTCATCATTGTTTCTGTCATTTCTTTGCGAATTAATTTCACCTGAGAATGTTGGGCACAGTACGTCTTTTTTACTTGTTTGACCTATTTGTTTTGATAATCCCATAAAGAACATTCGAAAAAGGTAGCCATCTGTGCACTTCTCATCGCATTTGTTTCGATTAATATTTGCCAATCAGTTTATTGGTTGTTAAATCCATGCCATAAAAATCTGTTGGCATATTTCTACCTTGCACTAACTTGGCAATGAGTGTGAATTAACGGAAATCAATCCCATTATTCTCTGAGGGTGGGTAAAAGAAATTCCAAATACTTTTCCTTTTAAGCTTGAGATGCAATTTTTGCTCCTTGAGTTCTCCTTGAGTTCTATTAAGGGTTTTCCCCTATATTTCGAACACTGAGCATGGATGAGGCTTTGACAGACAGTCCTTTCGTGTAAGTGGGTCAATAAGCTTCCTTTTAGCATCCTTTTTATCTCCTTTAGCCAAAGCCTTATTCTTGCTAGCAGCCATTTTTTTATAAACCTTACAGCACAACACACTGGAATACTTAATATATAAAATTATGAAGGAAATATTATTAGCAAATTAAATTTAAGTGAAACAAATTACTAATTTAACTGGAAAAAGTTCTTTAAATTTCTAATTTTAATAAAATTTCAGTTTTTTGGGATGGAAGACTATTCGAAGTTTATTTCAAGCGTCGCAGACTTCCCTAATTCAAAAAGGGCATCACAAATTCAGCTGCATTTTGAGAAAATAACCAACCATTTAGGAAGTTTAAAAAACTAAATAAAATATTTGGTATTGTTAACGTTTTTCTAACTAATGTTTGTTAACTAATGCTTTTTAATGTACATTGTTGATGTTTATGAATATCGTTTCGAGCTACAATTTCTATACATTCCATGAAATACGCCTAATTAGCAAAAAGCAGCTGGAATTTATTGCAAAAAATAAGGGTAAACAACAAAATAAACAGCTGTAAATCGCTCAAGAAAAACTCAGATAGACATGCTGACATATGACTATCGGAGCTTGTTAACATAGAGTTTCTTGATTTCATAGAAATTTCGAGAATCATGGCTAGAGCTTCAACAACGCGTTTTTTGAAAATTTTTATAAGATGGCAAAAAAGGGCCAAATATCATTAAGCTGATTATAAAAATTGTCAGAAATCTTGTCACAAAAATTTGTCTCTATATCTCAGATTCTAATACCTATTTTTTCTCAATTTAAAAGTCCACCAATGAAGAAAAATAAGATCTACGAATCTATGTAATAATCTAAGTAAATATAATCTACAAATAAAATGAGCGCCTGCAAATTTAATTACACAAAATACACCCTAACATTATTACACAAATGCACAAATTGATAACACAATGCATGCCATATATTGTTGTATATGTATTGTAGATCTTCAATATACAAAAATAAAAATATAATCTAGTAAGTTCAAATATTAAATGAAATTTACACTATTGAAAAGACCCATAGCGTTAAACATCAGTATTTTGGTATGAGTTCTATTCCTGATGGAATGAGTTAATATACGAGAATTAGGCCCACCAGCGGCCGAGCGGTAAAGTCCCTAAACACTGGTAATCCGGTCCGAGCTTCGAATTTCGCGAATGGGCCGGCTGCATTGGCGTTTTCGTGATTTTCCCCATGTGTATAGTGTTAATACGAGCCAGTTTCCCTTAGTCCTCCACGAAGGCATCCCTTCCTTATGCGTAGCGGATTTCATTTCGCATGTCATCCAACATAAACCAGAATTTCATTCTATAATGCAATGTTAAAAATGTAAATTAACTTTAGAACGAGACGCTCTCAAACACATGACACCTTTTTAATTAAGGCGAAACACGTAAATAATATTAATGATGTGAGAATTCACGAGTTTAGTCACGTGCAATACAAATGCAAACCAGTGCGTATTAGAAAAATCCATCATCAAGGTTTTGTCTCTAAGCAGACTGTGTTTGATAAATTTGTTTAACTTCTTAATTCATTAAATTTCCTATCGTAAATTGTGTGTATGCAAAATTAATTCCTACTACTCCTGATATTTTAGAACTGGATGCATCGTATGTTTTATTAAGTTATGTGAAGTTTTATTTAAGTTAACTAAGGCCAACACTCAAAATTGAAACTCACATTGGCTATACTATACGAACTTTATGAAAGTAACATTTAACTAAACAATGTAAGAAGAATTACTCCTAGAAAATGAAAAACATATTTAAAAAAGGCTGGATGAAAGAGCTTATCTTTCATACTAATCAAAGCGCTTATTTTCTGCATATATAGTTCGAAAGACGCATTTTGCAAACTGTGCATTCTCCTTTTAAATCATCAGTGCGAATTTAATTTATGCTCGTGATTCAATTCAACATTTTCTAAGTTTAAATCACCATGCTGGGGCTCGAGATATTCATCTGGTTTTAATTCTCACGGGATCTGAACTGCCTGGAAATTAGAAGTAGTATTAGAAGCAGCTTGGAATCCGAGGAGATAGGTTAGAGCTAATATACCTGTTGCTAGGATACCCTGTCTGCGATCGAATTTGACATTTCGGATAAGCTACGCTTAAATAACAATTACTTACGTTATTTACCTCGTGATTTTGATGGGCAGTTTTAATTAGAGCTCGCCTCGGCATGCACAAAGGTGGAATTGCGGGAATTGTTTCGCGAGGGCTGGGAAAACCTGGAACTTATTTGGATCGCTGTGTAAAAGTGACAATTTTAATGTGTTTCTTTGGTTTCCCTTCTCCGGATGAAAAGTCAGGATCTTATGGTTAAGATAAAGATCTTAAGGTTAAGGTAATGCGCTTCAATTCTGTCCTTTGATAATTATTGTTTAAAATATTTAGTTTAAAGCAGAAGTCGATGATTTGGCCTGCAATTGGATAGCATAGTACATTTCTTATTTTATGAAATGCACGGCGTAAGTTCGAAATGTGCTTGATTGGTTGTAAAACTGAAAATAAAAATTTTACGAAAATTTATACGATAAGGAATTTAAAATAAAATTTTTGACCGTCCATAGAACCGTAGGGGCAGATGGAGTGAAATTGGATAATTTGGATCGGACATAAATTTCCAACGTAAAATGAATGGATTGGCTGACATAAAATTTCTGATGTTATGTGATTGTTACGTCCTGCACTCAGAGAACTGCTGTAGCTACAGCAATACATAAGCTAAGCAGTGCTAACTAAGCAATGCATAATGAAAACCAGTTAAAGCAAAACTATGCAATCAAAGGGTATTTCGTTGTAATTGCTATTACGCATTCACGTGCGTTTACGGATTTTAATAACTTGCCATCTAGTTTAATGGATGGAAAATGATAAATAAGACTTACCGCGCTGGTATGTTGATTCAGTTTCATTAGCTCTAATAATACAAAGGTGATTACGTATGACGACAATACTGGGAGAAAAACTCTCAAAATTTCTTACCTCTAGATATTTTTTCTTTTCTCACCTGACTTCAAAAGGCTCCGTCATAGAATGTGTAGTCAGTCGCTACAAATTAAAATACAATTCTGTACATTTTGAACAGTTAGTAGAATTCTGTTTACAGTTGTAGAGACATTAGGTATTTTTTGGAAGCAGGCAAGATGAAAAATAAGCAATAGCCTTCGCCGGGAATCGAACCACGGACCTCTGGAATACCGGCCCAGCGTGCAGAACCACTACACCACGAAGGCACGCTAGAAAGGCGGGGGAAATACCTTATACAGTTATAGTTACAAATTAGGCACACCGACAATGACATAAAAACTGGATTTATTTGCATGTCGAAGATAAGTTTGGCATGACTTTCCTAAACTTGAAATTTTTTGAAAATCGATCATTGCAAACTTAAGCACATGGGACCTAATTTTCTAAAGACAGCAATTTGAAAAATCTCCGCAATATACGGTGCGTATTTCATTTCATATGTCATCCAACAAAACCAGAACTCTTCTTCATAATGCAATGTTAAAAATTTTAATTTTAAAACGAGATGCTCTCAAACACATGACAACATTTTAATGCAAAATTCTGTAACCATGGTTACCACTGTCGTTGTAGCCTGGCTTACTCTCGCACATAATTGACACATGTAACTTGTAAGTTATATTGTTGCAAATCTGACTTTAATATGGCGCGCCTGATTAGCATTTAGTAAGATATTATGATTTCGCATTCGAGAAAACAAGATTCACTCGAGAGGTTTGGCGGCTTAGGAAGAGGAGTGAGAAACCCTCGTATCCGTTCTTTGATGTATTCTACAACAATGAAGGAACTGTGCAGTAAATGTAATGGAACTATAACTGTAATTTTCTTAACGAACTACTGGTGTCCCGCCCGCATATTTCGTAAGTGCACATTTATATCGCCACCGAGAGAGTGGCTTCTAGATTGGATCAGCTTCTAGATTGGATAGCGGGCTTCAAGTAATATTTCTGTCATTTCACATGACCTTCGAGGCGATTTAGGTAAGATGGTTGAAAATATTTTGTCACACAATTTACTGTATAAAATAATTAAAGAATCGTAGATTTCGTGTGAAAATTTTCAGCGCAAAGTTAGATCAAATTTAAGCAGAATTATATACGTAAATAGTGGAAGTTTTAGCGTTTTTTATTGCAAGCTATATGAAAAAGATGTTCTATAGTAACAGCCAAAGCACAGTTTTATTTAAAGTGAACTTTACAACATATTTAGTGTGTTTGATTCACTCTTCAGTGCCTGTACAAGAAATAATCTTCAAACATAACGAATTTATCTTATTCACTACGAATATATCTAATTCTTTCCCACATGACATTTAATCTTAACAATAGTATATTAACAATGGTTAATAGGTATGTAATCTTAATAACAAGTATAGTCAGATCATTCACAATATATATTTTGAATCTTACACGTTCAAAATCAAAGGAATGAAAGCACTAAAAAAGAAATTGCTAGATTCATTGTAATATTTCTGGTTATTCTCAGCTCAATAAAAAAAATTATACACTTGAACTCTCTAAATATACTAAATCTACTAAAATTAATTACTAATATATCTACTAAAATGATAACAGCATTTAAACGCATACGTTAATAATTGCGAAATAAATAAAAAATAAAACGTAAACAATAACATGCGCCCATATGCATAAAAGATTCAGCGTCACGAGACCAATAGAAGATCATTGGTCCATTTTTTGAAACCTCTCCCTCAGTGTCGATACTGATGTGCACTTATGAGTTATGCGTCTGGCCCGTTATTTCCTGTCCTGTCCTATTGCTTTTGTCCTGCGTTTCAGAAACAAAGCAAACTGCAAGGGTTACACAAAATATGCCGAAAAAATGTAAAATAATATATTTAATGAATCTTTTGCAGCCATTAATATTTTCTTAAGATTGTAAATAGGAAACAAACGAACATACTTCAAATTAATTGGTTAATATCAAAACTAAATAAAGGAGTTTTTTCTTTCTCAAGTCATAATTCATTTGCGTTTTAAACTGTGAAGGAGTCGCAGGTATATTAACAAGTGCTTCGCATGCTTTGCCCGTGTTAACTTCGAAATGATATTATTGGAATGATAAATGAATTTTTGGCCCATATTTTATTGCAGTATAGTAAGGAAAACTATTTTGCAGTGATACACATTGCTTAGAATAATGTTGCAAAAGTCATTATTTAGAAAATAATTTCAGATTGTGGAAGACAAATCTTTGAGAATGCAGCTGGGAAGAGCTGAAAACTTTTTAAGTTTATCAAATTTCTTCCTAGAGCTGGCACATAATTCCAAATCCAGAAATAACTGGAGTATAAATGATCTTTTTCACAATGTAGTTAAGATTTTATATGAAAATTATTAAATTTATGCATATAACGAACGCAGCATGTGTTTCAACTTGCAAAATAAAAAAAAAAAATTTAATTTTAAAAGACGTCAAAACTTCCTGCTGCATTACGCGAACGATTTACACTATGTGTCTTGAATTCACGACACTGTATCTACATTAAATAATATACTGCTCTTTGATTAAATCATAACAACATAATGCAATTAGACTAATCAGTGAGGCAGTACTGTGGCATTTAAATAAACGGAACGACCTTAATGTGACGGTCTTAAATGCAATTCGAAAATCGTCAAATTCTGCATTCAAAATTTTTTATTTGGCACCAAGAAATCAAATAGCAGGAATGCAGAGGAGGCAGTAACTTTTAGACATTACCGTTTCTTTCTCTGAATTAATTATGGAATTGCAAAATGTTGAATATCGTCGTTCAATGACACTTTAAATAAGAAAGCTCACGTTTAGTAATGAGCTCCAGCCTTGGATTTAGGCCTTAGCCCACTTTATCTGCGCATAATTACCTGATTAATATTAATTAACCATTAAAAAACTGAGTGTGCTTTACTGGTATCGGTTTGGTAGACATGTTTCTCTCTCACAAAATCTTTATAATTAATTCAAGGAGAAATGAACAGATGTTTATTTCAAATAGATCAGAATTGTAAAGTGATGAAGAATCAAAGCAGAATTCACTTTAATCATTATAACTTTCAAACACTAATCATTTCTATAGATTTAGAATATACAGTGGTGGCCAAAATTGTGGACACTTTTGGAAATTTTTATGTTTTTGAACTTTGTATGCTTATAGAAAATGTTACGTTTGCCAAAATGCAAACTTGTATATATCATTTTAAAGAGAGTTTATTACTGAATTCAATACAAAACACAAAATTCAATTATTTGCAATACAAAAAAAAGTTATATGTACTTTAATATAAATAAAAAACACAGTTATGAAGTGGTTTGTAATGTCTAGCTTTCCTGGCCAATCACTGTTCTTGTTCTGAGAACCAATCAAATGTTAGTAACTGCCAGTAGAAGCTGACATCATTTTTACACTTGAAACAATTCATTATTTTGCTTTGTTCTGTAGAAGGAAGACCTGTTTCTTATGCACTGCAATTACAAGTAGGAATTTTTGTAATTTTTTTTTTAATATTTAGTCAAGAAGCAATGACATCAAATAAAATAGTAGATTGGACACCTAGAAAGAGATGTAATATTATTGTGTTACGAGAAAGTGGTCTTGCCTATGCTGAAATTGCAAGACAGGTGGGTGGTTCAGTGACTACATCTGTAGTCCGAAAGTTTTGTTTACGATATCAGGAGACAAATTCAATAAAAAGCAAAGAAGGAAAAGGCCGAAAAAGATGCACCGCATCTATTGATGACAGAAGAATAAAAAGACTATGTCTCCAAGATAGAAAAATGTCATCAGCGGCCATGAGAAATGATCTGAATGATGCTGGTGTTTCTGTCAGTTCAAGAACAATCAGGAGAAGATTAACAGATGTTGGACTGAGAGGTAGAATTCCACGAAAAAAGCCTTATCTTAATTTTCAGCAAGGAAAAAAAAAAAGACTACAGTGGGCAAAGGAACACATTAATTGGACAGATGATCAGTGGTCACAAGTTATATGGAGTGATGAAACTAAGATATCGTTATTCGGTAGTGATGGGCGAAAATATGTAAGACGTAGAATAGGAGAAGAGCTACATCCTGACTGCATTCAAGCAACTGTGAAGAACCCAGTTAGTGTTATGATTTGGTCATGCATGTCAGCAGATGGTATTGGTCGCCTTCCTGTCATCGATGGGACACTGAATGCTAGAAAATACATTGACACTATTCTAGAACCAAAACTTCTACCTTCCATCAGAGATCTCTTTCCCAACAATCCTTCGTTTATTTTTCAGCAGGATTTTGCTCCTTGCCACACGGCCAAAATATCGAAAGAGTGATTTTGTATAAGGAGCATAAAATTGTTGTCATGGCGAGGAAACAGTCTTGACCTCAATCCTATCGAAAATTTGTGGAACCGTTTGAAAACTCTTGTCCGAATGAGGCGCCCATCAAATAAAAGGGAACTAATTGAGGCTATAATTGTTTCCTGGAATCATGTAATAACGAAAGAAGAGCTTAAAACTCTTGTCAGCTCAATGAAACGTCGATGTGAAGCTGTAATCAAAAATATAGGGTATCCTACTAAGTACTGATAACTCACTGCAATCATCACTATCTAATGTATATCGATAACTATTATCGTTTAACTTTTTTTGTATTGCAAATAATTGAATTTTGTGTTTTTTATTGAATTCAGTAATAAATTCTCTTTAAAATGATATATACAGGTTTGCATTTTGTGAAACGTAACGTTTTTTATAAGCATGCAAAGTTCAAAAACATAAAATTTTTCAAAAGTGTCCACAATTTTGGCCACCACTGTAAATCTTCTTTGATAAAAATGAGAAATATCTGTCTCTTCCTTAAATTAATGTGCTTTAAATCAACAGCGTAAAAGCACTGATATATCATACAACAAAAGTTCTTGAAATAGCATTTCTGCACTTTAGGAACTGTCATCAGGAAAAAGAGCTTTAACAGCCGATGAGGATAACTCCAGAGGCGATTTTACGTTTCAAGAACTCATCTGTGCCTTTCATAATATTCTTCTTTAATGGAAGGAACGTTCCGAGGCTTTCTGCCCAGCGAAAATTTCACCGTTAGGCCTTACAAGGAAAATGGTAGATTCTATTCTTGAAGTTACCCCCATTATTGTCCCTTCGTAAATAGAGACGAAAGGACTTCGACTGCCACGGGCGCTTTTATCGTTTAGCGCTTGTAGAAAATAAGTTTTAAGAGTAGGCGAGTGAAAATAGACTCTGTTTTAAAAGGATACTTGTTGACATTTACAAATGATGTTAACGTTATCTCCATTAACGCTAATGGTTCGGCAATATTCGTTTGGTTTCCTTTGAACTGCAAACAAAAGTGCGTTATTTTGCAGCAGTTTTCCGGCAAGCTTCTTTTTAACTGATATGCAAATATTCTAGTTTTATGAATTAATAGGAAATGAAATATTTACTGAAACTGAATCTTTAATTAAGCACCATCTTGAATGGGTTGCAAAGACATTAAAAAGAAAGCAATACGTATGCGTGTATGCATCACGAGCCGGATAATTGATTTATGATGTAATTAAATGGTATATTTCATCCATTATAAAAATAAATATTAAAACCTAAGTAACAGTTTTAGGAAAGGATTCCCATTTCGAGTATTTTACTATGCTTTTTTAATTGATTCAAATGGCTGTGTTATGCTGACAATTAAGTGCTGACAATTAATATATATAATTTGAAAATTATGTTACATTAGAAAAGAGACGAAAAGGGAAAAAAATGTGTGTACCGTGGGCACGGTTAATTAATCAATGTTTATTCATATTTCACAATGTTTCACCCGAAACATGGTGTACAGCGAAGTTTTTAATGCTTTTCATGAATTTCTTTCTTTCTTTACGACTCATGGCTGCGTAAAGTTTAATCAATGGGTGCAAAATAAAGCAATTAAATAATAAATTCACTTTCATTTAATCTCTGTTTAATATTATTTACTTGTAGAGACATTAGATTGTATCAAAGCGGGAACTGAAAAAGTTCCCAATGCTCTTACCGGGATTCGAATTGCGGAGCTCGGGTGTGTTTCCAGCATTATCACGAGGGCATGCTGAACTTCCCCTTTTAAACGGGAACTGGGGATAAAGGGACTCACTCACCAAATCTTGGTGATGACTAATTATCGTCGTTCACTACCCTTTCAGCTCGAGCACCACTTGTTCCAAAACATTTAGAATGCTTTGGAACTCAGGAAACTCAATAATTACGTGCTGATAATATTGCCTTTGCTTGGATTCGAACTCTGGAATTCCCAAATATGCGTCAAACCTGCTTCCAGTTGTAGCAGGAAGGCAATGCGAAAGGGAAGGAGAGAATACCTTTTAATAACTAATTTTCTTTTAATATTCGTTTAATCTTATCGCATAACTTTAAAGCTGGTTTTAATTTCTACTTTTTTATTCTTCCATTCTCATTTCCATGAAAATCATACCGTAGTGAGTTTCCCACGTTCGGTTAATCGATTCGCTAGAAAATCATAGGCTTACTAGTTATAACTAACAGTCATTAAACATAATCTGATTTTGCTCTGCTTTAGAAAGTGTAAACAGTTAGGACAATCTTATTTTCTGGCACATAAAAGTATTAATGTAGTTTAAGTCACTTATTTTCTATTTCATTCTATTTTATCTTTTTTCCAAAGACAGCGAATATACATCTTCAGTAATTCTGACATTTGATCCCTTTAGCTGAGAAACAATTTTATTGGCTTCCGTTGCTGATACGAAAACGATACTTCTTAAGATACTTATTAAATATTCTTTAGTTACTACAATTTCACGTAAATTATTTCAATCATTTGTCCAACAGCTGTGTCGAAAACCCCTTAATCATTAGTATAAAAAGAACTTTATATTCCTCTGTCTGTCTGAACAACTCATATATTAAACTAGAAGTAACTTAAAGTCTTCCCAAATTATCTGTAATATGTCTACTTGTATATCATCTAAAAGAAAATGTAATGTACGTCTTGGGATATAAACTTTCGTAAATTCAATTTTCTTTAAAAAATTAATTTTAAAGAAAATAATTAAAATTTAATTAAAAAATACAGTTTGGGTAAATAATTAAAATCATTAAAGAGATACAGTCACCCTTTTAGAAGCCAGAGGAAGTAGTGTAAAATAAACATTTAATATTAATGCTGAATTTCTGTTTATGGCAGCTTCTGTTCTATGATTTTATAATGAGCTTACGTATTTTAGATTGGCGTATATCGTGATATGTAAATGCATATAGGGGATGTCCAGGAAGTAAGCTATAAAAAAGAAAGACATATATATTCGAAATTAGTGTGTTTATTGCACTGGAGTTTACATACCTGAAAAGTATTCGAAAAGCTTCAGCATTCCTCCTTCTGAGCACCATTTGTAACTTGGGCTATGTCTAAGCGGTATTCAGTCTCATTCCACATGTCAAACATCAACACTGAAGTGATCTCCTCCTATCGTCTCCATAATTCAGGCACGCACATCTAAAGAGATCAAGTCTTCTCTATGCCAATCGTTCTTTCTTTTTTTGCATCTACGCAAACCAAATTGAAATAAACGCATTAATTTCAGGTTTGAGTATTGTTCTTTTTCACAACTCCTTTTCCGTATAACTTGCATGTTTTGACTATAAAATATAAATGATATTTCAATAAATCAGGCTAAATAAACTTTATAGGTTTAAACTGAATGTAAACTGAAAATATTAACACTCTTTTTGTTCCATAATGCAACACAGAAAAGCATTGTATTCCAAAATGCTTTTCGGAATATAAAAAAAATTGTAGTTACTGGGATATTTAAGCATCGGAAGTTTCATGTTGTAAAGTAATATATAAGCACATTCCAGATTAATTTTTTCCCTTTCTTTATGATTTCATTGAAGGAACACATACCTTATAAAGTTACTCTGTTGCAGTCAACAGCAAATAAACTCTCTTTCGTTACTCGTTGTTTGTAACATGAAAGAACTTGCAAGAAATTAAGTCATTTTCCAATGTGTGAAAGAGTCAGCTGGTGTCCAGCCGTTAACTCTAAAGTTCTTTGGTCGAATCTAGATATCGGCAATTGGTGTCTCATGAGCCATAATTTCAAGTTGTTTCGTTTTCAGGTTAGGAAAGCATTAGATTGACAACAAAAACTTCAAGATTTCACAGAACACAGAAATAACATTTAGTAAAGGAACTACATTATATTACTTCCGCCTATAGCAGCCAGGTGACAGGTGACGAAGGACGGGGACGCCGGGTGTTTAACAGAGGTAAACAGGCATATGTCCTCCCCGGTTATGCATTTATAATTATATCAGTATATATCTACTGACTGTATTTGAATATGCATTGCATAGATATTTTAAGAATAACATTTTGCTTTTGTATTGGTCATATGTTCGGATTTTTATTTGAGTTTATTATTATAATTATATTTTAATACTGTTGGTATTTAAATTGCAATACCATTCTGTTGTACGAATATGACTTTCTTTTGTATAGAATATCTATATCTAACATTGTATACTACTACTCTTTAACTTTACGTTTTGCATTGATATGCATAGTCCTTTAACTTTGTATTGTTTTGCACTGATGGTTCATGAAATATTAACATTTGTAATTACATACTCGTGTTTGCATTATATTGTACTGTTGGACTTGTATTGTATTATACAGTCTATTTATATTTACAATCTTATTATGTACCAATTGATCATTGTATTATAATTGTCAGAGAATTTCAGTATGTTATCATATGTACTAATATTTGAAGCAGTAGTCCTTTAACTTACTATTATTTTGCACTTATGGTTCACGAAATATTTGCATTTGTAATTATATCTTACTTTTTACATTGATATTGTACTATTGGACTTGTATTATGCAGTATATTTATAATTGCAATTTCATTATATACCAATTGCACATTGTATTATAATTGTCAGAGAATCTCAGTATTTGCTATCATATGTACTAATGCCTGGACGGTTGGGTGAGCGTTGTGTGGAGGGCGCTTTTGGTCAGTTTGACTGCCCTCTGGATGGTCCGAGCGTTGGGCCTCGGCTTTTGGTGCTGGGCGCAAATGTGGCTCCTACACATTGGCTCTAGACAGTGGTGGGCACGGTGCAATACCGATTAACCATTATGGTAAAGGGACAGTGCCCGTGCTCCCCGTTACCTACCTACCTATCTACCAGGCAAGAGCCGTGTGGACCGTCATCGAGGACAGACGTCGTTTCGATTCGCTCCTGTATTTTTGAGATTTTTGGTGGAAAATGTGCCGCCGGAAGTGTGTTGTTTGTTTTAAATTGTGTGTGAATATAAGCTGCATCCGAGGATATATCATTTTTGCGTGTGCGCCAAGTATTTCTCTAGTTTTCTCTAGTTAGTGTTTTAGTGCCGAAAACAAAGGATTCTAGGCCGCTGCAAAAGTGCCGGACTTTTGTTCATATGTGATGCCGCCACTGCTACGGTCGCCTTCCGCCAGCTTACCACGTGGTGCCCTGGTAGGGCTAAGAAAAGTGCTCAATTATTTCCAAGTCCCGAAATTGGTGTGTAATTTTGAAAAAATCATATCTTACCTCCAGTTGCACCTAGGCTTACCTGGTTTTCGGGAAAAAGGTATTTTTTTCATGATCTATTATTCTGTACAGTTCTTTTATTGCTAACTATTGTATCTTCGGACTTGATCTTTTAACTGAAAATTCTATTGTTCTATTAATTGGTCTGCAATCATTTTACTATGAAACCTATATTCTCAAGCTAAATATTTAATAGTGCCAAAGGGTTCGTCCTTCTGGCTTAGACTCTTTGAAATTGCAATAATTTTGACTCTGTTGAATTGCCCTATATTTCGTCGTTATTTGAACTCGATGACGAGTGTTATTACGACACTTTCACTCTGATTTCGATAAGTGTTGAATACTATCTATATGTATTATTGTAACAGTAATTAATGTTTAAACTGTTTTAAATCATTTTAATTGATGTTTTAATATACTTTATGTTAATAATATTAATTAAAATATTAATATTATTAAATATTGTTTAAATATTGTTGTTATTATGCAGTATTGGTAAATTTACTTGTATTATATTATTTTGCCCTTTATACTTCTTGTTGAATTGCATAATTCTGTGGTACAATTTTATCTTTACTCATTATACAGCTGATTAATATATATGTTTAATGGTGTTTATGCTACATTACTTTTTGTAAAATGTCTCGCCCTTCTGTAATACCTGTTGATAGTAATCAAACTCCTTCAATAAGTGATTTGGATCCATTTACATTGATACATTCAGACATTTCTTATCATGAAAAAATAAAGGTATTATATGAAACTATCCATACTATAGCAGTAACATATAAAGGAAGCAAATTTGTCCTTCCCTCAAATTTAAGAGAACCTCTTTGTAAATCCTTAGACGCCTTCAAACAATTAGCTGAATAAGGCCCAGATTTTGTACCTAAGCCTCCCACAACTGATACTGGTAGCAATACCTCGACTGTTATTTGTTGTGAACTTGCCCATCATAAACAGGCTTCAGATATCTCATTTCCTGTGCAAGATACAGTAAATTTGCCAACTCCACTCGCAGGCTATTCTTACGCTGCTGCAGTGCAGCATTCCATCCTTCCAGCAGCTCCTCAACCGACGTTGCTAATATATCTAAAACATACGACAACTAGTCGTAAATTGAAGGATAAACTTGCTAAGGAGTTCCCACTTCCAAAAATTGGAGCTCAGGTAACTGCTATACGTTCAATTAAAAAGGGTGGTCTTGCTGTTGTCTGTTCAACAGAGTCAGATAAGAAGAAACTAAAAGATACCTTAACATCTGAGAGAGCTTCCTCACTAGTTACTATCAAGCAACCAACATTAAAAAATCCTTTACTAGCCATTCATAACATTCCTACAGATCTTCCTCAAGAGGATTTAGGGAAAGCATTTCTTACTGAATTTGGTTTAGACACAGAGGACATAAAACCTTTTTTTCGATTAAAAGAAAAGAAAAATCTTAAGTGGATCTTCCAATGTAAGCCCGCAGCTTTCAATACAATTATGCGATACCCCAAACTCCATATTGTATGGCAGTCTCACAAAATCACAGAACATTTTAACATCAAGAGATGTTATAAATGTCAGCGATTTGGACATTTGCAGCGGGAATGTCGCAGCAACTTCTACTGCACGTACTGTGCCGGTGAACATGACTCCCGAGACTGTTCCTCGGATTTTGCAGCCTGCATCAATTGTCTCGACGCAAACAAGAATTCCAGAAACCCAGTCCCAGTTGATCATACCGCCAACTCCAACGCATGCTTTTGCTATCAGAAACAAGTCGAACGAATGCGCCAGAATACCACATATGTCTAAAGGTGCGATTCATGTATCACAGAGTGCTTTGCAATCATTTAGATGCTTACAAATAAACATGCAGAGATCTCGGGCAGCTACAGCACAGACAATAGAATTTGCATTAAGAAATCACATTGATCTCATATTGGCCCAGGAGCCGTATACTAGAGACGGTCAAGTTGCTGGTTTTCCTCTTCTTTGGACAACTTTCTCCAAGGCAGACACTTTAGCACCTCCACGTGCAGCCATTATTAACTGTAATACACAAATTTCTCCCTCAATTTTTTCAATTAATAGAGATCAAGTTGCTGTAGTTTTAGAAATTCGAAATTTAATAGTTGTTATTTATTCAATTTATTCTCCTCCTACGGATGACATTACCCCAGTTATTGCCTTTTTAGAAGAGAATCTTCGCATTATTGGTAATAAACACCAACTCATCAGTGGGGACTTTAATGCCCATTCAATAGCATGGGGTTATACAACAACTGATCCTAAAGGTCGCCTATTGGAGGATTTTATATCTTCAAAAAATTATGTGCTTTTTAACTCACCAGACTCTGCGCCTACCTTTGATAGAACATATGCTATTGGATGGTCTGACTTAACTTTTACTAAAGCAAATACTGCACATTTGGTTCATAACTGGACTATTCATGATGAAATAAGTTTATCGGACCATAAATTCATTACGTTTGAAATAACCAACAATGGCTCAGTTCCTAATCTCATTAGATATAATCTCCCAGGTCGTAAATATCGTCAATTTACGAGAAAAATTAGAGGAAAATTGAACCAACTGAGAAGACAACTATCTTTGCAAACAACTCCAGCTGCCTTGGAACAATTTACGGACTTGGTTTTAACTACAATCCAAGATATTTGTCAAGATCTTCTTCCAAGGAAAACAAATAAAAAACTTTCAGCTCTCCATTGGTGGAACGGTGAATTAAGAACTCAACAACAGAAATGTCGAGCGCTTAGAAGAAAATTAAAATCTGACCGTCGAAATGGTATCACCTCAAATACTTTGCAATATTATCAAACAGAAAAAGCAATTTATAAACGCATGATTATTCAATCTAAATTAACAGCATGGAGGCAATATTGCACTCAAAATCATGATCCATATGGACTTCCTTACAAAATTGCAAGGACAAAAATTTTTAAACCTTCGCAAACTCATCTAATAGCATCTTCTACTTCGACTGAGCACCCAACACAAGACACAATAGAATCAATTTTAACCACCTTGTTTCCATCTGATGATCCTTCCACAGATTCTCAGTTCCAGACAGAAATTAGAAATAACTTAACAGTTCCTGATACTGCAGACGATCAAGATATAACTTTAGACGAAATTAAAACTACAATACGAAATCTTTCTAAAAAACGGGCGCCAAGGCCATATGGAATTGATTATGTTATCATCCGAGCAACTATTAATTCTCATCCTTATTTCTTCAAGGACTTCTTCAACAAACTTTTCCATTTAGAACTTTTTCCTAGGGCTTTTAAAATTGGCAGAGTGGTCTTATTCCTAAAACAGGGTCGAGACCCACATAATCCTGCATCATACAGACCCATATGCTTACTCTCTGCATTGGGTAAGGTATATGAGAGAATAATTGTTTTACGCTTAAAACATCATTTGCATGTGCAAAACTTTTTGTCTGATAATCAGTTTGGTTTTCGACCTGGTAGATCCACTGTTCAGGTATTGTCAAAGATTGTTAATGATTTGCAATCTAATAGAATCAGTGGTCACCACAGCGCTTTCATTAGTATTGATCTTCAAAATGCTTTTGATACGCTGTGGTGGCCAGCAATTCTGGAATCATTAAGAAAAGCTCATTGCCCTAAGAATATATTCTTGGTATTTAGAAGTTATCTATCTGAACGAAAATTATGTATTTAACTAACCGGGAAGTAATAACCAAGATACAAAATCGTGGCTGTCCTCAGGGTTCCTGTGCTGGCCCTGATTTGTGGAATGTAACATTTAAATATGTTCTATCCTCCACTTGGCCAGCACATACCCGTTTATATGCTTATGCTGATGACACAGCTTTTGTTGTCACAGGGCAAACAAGAGATGAACTGCAAATTAACTCCACAGAAACTTGCAATCTTTTTTATGAGTTATGTAATAATATCAAACTTACAATTTCCTCTTCAAAGTCAACCATTCTCCTTGTCCCAAAGAAAGGAAAATCTTTAAATCGACGACCGAGAATTACAATAAATGGTACCAGAATTGGTATTAAAAGGCAGCTCAAATTTCTCGGTATAGTATTTGATGAGAAATTAAATTGGATTTTGCATCTGCAGGAATTGAAAAAAAGAACAACTATCATTGCAACTAATCTGCGCCGTATGTATGGACACAATTGAGGTATTAGTCCGTACATACAAAAAATATTATATCAAATTGTAATCGAGAAGATGGTTATATATGCAGCTGCAGTTTGGGCCGACCCTATGCAGGGTCGTAAGGCCAGACTATTGCAAAGCTTACAACGACCCTTTGTATTACAGATTACCCGCGCTTTTTGTACAACTTCTTCTAATGCCTTGACTGTGCTTGCAGGCATTATTCCATTGCCTCTACGCACTCTACAGGAGGCAGCTTATCAAACAGTTCGCCAATTGCAGCAATCTGTAAATTTTCATGATGACATATTTCTTCCAACCAACTATGAAAAGCAAACACAGCATTTGGATAATCATCCTGCTCAACAAGGATATGGACTCAATGTCTTTTTGAAATGTGACAATTTGCCACAACTACCTCACTTACAGATATTCACTGATGGTTCGAAAATTGAGCAACAAACTTGTTGTGCCCTTGTGGCTTATCACAATGAAGACCAAATATTTAAATGGTTAGGACATCTTACTGCTGAAAACAGCGTTTTTCAAGCAGAAGCGATGGCTATTCTTAATGCTGTTCAATATCTTAAACAAACCGGCGAGATGGAAGGTATAATAATAACGGATAGCCTTTCATCTGTTTTTGCAATTAAAAATCCAAGGCATTCTTAGCCTATTATCTCTGCCATTCAGCAGGAATTGCACATGTCCGGAAATTCTAAAATACTGATGGCCTGGACAAAAGGTCATGCAGATAACATTGGTAATATCCAAGCAGACTTCTTTGCAAAAATAGCTGCCCAAAAAAGTATTGATCATATTGGTGAAATTGAAAACCTAATGGTAAAACGGCCAATTTCGTATTTTAAAAAGGAAATTTTACTCAAGACTATTTCTGCGTGGCAAACAAACTGGGATGACTCCGACACAGGTCGTCGTACTTATTTTCATATTTCATATGTTGATATACATAGACAGGTTACCAATCATCATTTGGTATGTTATATTACAGGGCATGGACCTTATCCAGTTTACTATTATCGACATGGGATGTTCAAATACTGATATGTGTGTATGTGGTGAACTTGGAAATCCTGAACATTATGTGACTCAGTGTCCTATTACACAAGATTATCATATTCCCATACCAAATACTAACACTCGTGCATTTTGTAAGTTTTTCATTAAACAAAAATACTTACTTAAAAACCTGATCAAAATTATGGAAATACTTCATTCCTATGGTACTGACTTGTGCTTGGTAACATAATTTACAATTTTATTATATTGTACGCACATATGTTAGTATTAATCTACTATTCCCATATGTCAACTTATCACATGCTTGGATTGGTTTTTGTCTCATTGAATCTTCGTTGAATTTTGTTCAATAAGAATGTTTACATATATGTTCAATAAGAATGTTACATAAATAATATATATATATTATTTATCTTTGTTAGAAGAACCATTTGATATATGCATTTACTTTTCTATTAATATCTGGATTATTTTAGTATTTGAATTTGTATTGTATGGATCTTATCGATTATATTGGGTTGTTTTCTCGATATGTCTTTAACTTGTTATGCATTTATAATTATATCAGTATATATCTACTGACTGTATTTGAATATGCATTGCATAGATATTTTAAGAATTACATTTTGCTTTTGTATTGGTCATATGTTCGGATTTTTATTTGAGTTTATTATTATAATTATATTTTAATACTGTTGGTATTTAAATTGCAATATCATTCTGTTGTAAGAATATGACTTTCTTTTGTATAGTATATCTATATGTAACATTGTATACTACTACTCTTTAACTTTACGTTTTGCATTGATATGCATAGTCCTTTAACTTAGTATTGTTTTGCACTGATGGTTCATGAAATATTAACATTTGTAATTACATACTCGTGTTTGCATTATATTGTACTGTTGGACTTGTATTGTATTATACAGTCTATTTATATTTACTATCTCATTATGTACCAATTGATCATTGTATTATAATTGTCAGAGAATTTCAGTATTATTATCATATGTACTAATATTTGAAGGAGTAGTCCTTTAACTTACTATTATTTTGCACTTATGGTTCACGAAATATTTGCATTTGTAATTATATCTTACTCTTTACATTGATATTGTACTACTGGACTTGTATTATGCAGTATATTTATAATTGCAATTTCATTATGTACCAATTGCACATTGTATTATAATCGACAGAGAATCTCAGTATTTGCTATCATATGTACTAATGCCTGGACGGTTGGGTGAGCGTTGTGTGGAGGGCGCTTTTGGTCAGTTTGACTGCCCTCTGGATGGTCCGAGCGTTGGGCCTCGGCTTTTGGTGCTGGGTGCAAATGTGGCTCCTACACATTGGCTCTAGACAGTGGTGGGCACGGTGCAATACCGATTAACCATTATGGTAAAGGGACAGTGGCCGTGTTCCCCGTTACCTACCTACCTATCTACCGGGCAAAAGCAGAAGCAAAATTTGCAGAGAGCAGAAGCTTCCTGAACCCAAGCCATACAACATGCAATACATCATAATTTAGACTTTCTTCTAATCCAGGAACCATACTGCCGTGAAGGCCAGGTGGCAAGTTTTCCCCTGGCATGGAAGATCTTCCAAAGGAAATCCACAGCAGAGCAGGCACCCAGAGCAGCCATTACCTGCTGTAACCCTACCCGGACACCTTTCCTGGTTTCAATGGAACGAGATTTCGTCTCCGTACTAGTTATCTTTAACAACCAACAGTTCATACTAAGCTCCGTTTATTTCTCCCCCAGTGATGACCTCACTGACGCAACTACAGCATATAATCACGTTAGACTGAAATGTCCTACGGTACCACACATCATTGGAGGCGACTTCAACGCCCACAACGTCATCTGGGGCTACCGTGACACGACTCCTAAGGGCCATGAAATGGAAAACTTCATGGCGAGCAATAACCTGCATTTGCATAACAGCCCCGGTGCACAGCCGACATTTGACAACTCGTATCATAAAGGCTGGCCCGACTTGACCCTTTCAACATCGGACATTGTCAACAATATTTACTCTTGGACTGTCATGGATGATGAAAGCAATTCCGATCACAAGTACATCCATTTCCTCATTCAAGTAGACACCAGCATTAGCATATTAAAAAGGTTTAAGCTTCCGGGTGGCAAGATTAGGCATCTGCATCAAATTCTCAGCGAAACTGTCAGAAGAGAAGAGATGGAGCTTAATACGCATAATGACCAGTATGATATGAATATCTACACAGATAATCTTCTCACCATTCTCAAGGACACATGCGAGCGAATTCTACCAATCAGGACTGCCAAGAAACTGCAAGGCATTACGTGGTGGACTAGGCAGCTGAGACAAATGCGCCAAAGGTGCAGAGCCTTACGTCACCGTCTCCGAACGGCTGTAGACGGCACAGAAACAGAAAGGTTGCTAACTGCATTCCGACAAGCACGGGCTACTTATAAAAAAGCAATTCTAGAAGCCAAAATCAACAGCTGGCGCAATTTTTGTTCCAGCAATAGCAATCCTTACGGAATCCTGCATAAACTGGCCACGCAGAAAATCTTCCAGCCCGCACAAGTGCCAGTGCAGCCAGGGAATCTACCACAAACAATTGACTTAGCAGGGTCCACGGCCACAGCACTGCTTGATGCAATCTTCCCAGCGGATCCAGAACAGGATGACACGACGGCCCAGCGACTTTTGAGAAACGCCACAGAGATCCCAAGAACGCCAGAAGATGTCCCCATTACAATGCAGGAAATCACTCACATCTTCCGCCATCTACCACTGAAGAAGGCACCGGGTCCGGACGGGCTTGATTGTGCAATCTTAAAGGTCGCCTTCCGAGCACGGCCCACCTTCTTTCGCCTCTACTTCAATAAACTCCTGCACCACAGAGTATTTCCGCAAGCTTTTAAGAAGGGACACGTGGTACTTTTTCTCAAAAAAGATAAGAACCCAATAGACCCCTGCTCCTTTCGTCCGATCTGTCTCCTTTCAGCGTTGGGTAAGATCTATGAAAAGATCATAGTTAACAGGCTGAAGTATCATATTCACAGAAACAACTTCCTCAGTCCCAAGCAATATGGCTTCCGTTCAGGTTGCTCAACCACACATGCCCTTCAACGAATATATGATGAAGTCCAGCTTAATTGCTCACAGAATCTTCAGACTGCATTCATCTCAATAGACCTCCAGAGCGCTTTCGACACCCTTTGGTGGCCCGCCATCAAGCAGGCCCTCAGAGAGGCGCAATGCCCGGAGAACATCTACCAAGCCTTTGAGAGTTATCTCACAGATAGGCAATTACTTATGGCAAGCAATAATGGCATTGTTACTAAGACCCAAGTCAGAGGCTGCCCACAAGGGTCCTGTGCAGGGCCCTTGCTATGGAACCTGACATTTAACAAAATCCTCGAAGCGACGTGGCCTGATCACACAACTATCATTGCATATGCTGATGACGCGGCTCTCCTTGTTAAAGGTCGCACACGAGACGAAATTGAAGCCAATGGCAGCGAAGCGTGCGCCAAGTTCGCAAGCCTAGGCGAAGACCTTAAGCTGAGGATTTCTATCACCAAGTCTTCTGCACTCCTCTTCCCGAGACCGGGCTCGAGGCCTGTACGTCGTCCCTGTATCCGATTACTTGGCCGCAACATTAAATTCACGGATACACAGAATTATCTAGGAGTGGTCTGGGACTCTGGCTTAACATAGGTGCCACATTTGCAGCAACAGAGAGCAAAAACCTCCGCTATAGCCAGAATGACACGGAAATTTCAAGGAAGGAATTGGGGACTAAATCCCCACATTCAAAAAGTGCTTTATAGCACGGTGGTGGAAAAGATTGCGCTGTAATCTGGGCTCAACCGATGACAACGAGGAAAATCAAGCAGTTAACATCACTCCAACGCCCTTTTATCATAAGCATCTGCAGGGCATACTGCACAACAGCCACGAGCTCCGCCCTTACTCTAGCAGGTATAGTCCCTCTACACATCCAGGCCGTGCTAAAGGCGACATATACGAGAGTCCTTTACTTGAGGAAAGACGCCTCCTTCGCAGGTACTATCTACAGTCCAGCACTTTATGAGCACCCCAAGACACCGTTGCACACACATCCAGCGCATAAAGGACTAGGGGTCAAACCCACATCATGCAACAGCCCAACAAGGAAATACAGCACATCAGCAACCATACACTTTACACTGATGGTTCTAAACATGCTGAAGGCGTTGGCAGTGCTTCCCTGCACTGTTGGCAAGGCCAAGAGTTACATCATTGGAAAGGCCACCTAGGTGACAGCAATAGCGTCTTTCAGGCAGAAGTGATAGCAATTACAGATGCTGTTGAATATCTAATAAGCCGAAAAATCTCAAAAGCTTATCTCTATACGGATAGTATGTCTGCCTTGCTGGCCCTAAGCAAACACAACCATGTTTCCCCGTTGATCACCCGCCTTCAAAAACTCTTAAAAGATAACCCACAGGTACACGTGGACAGGACGTGGGTGAAAGCTCACGAAGGCAATGCAGGTAATGAGGCAGCGGACGTGCTCGCCAAAGAGGCAGCCTCAAACATCAACGCACGTCCCATCGCTGTTCCGGCGCCACCTTCCCATCTTAAAAGACTGCGGAAAGGCGCATCAGTCCAGTGGTGGCAAAGAGTATAGGAACATGGAAACACAGGAAGAAGAGTGTATGGCTTTCTACCGATGGTGACAACGGAGAGACTCATAGCAAACGCTCCACTTACTAACTTTGTAACTGGGCACGGTCCCTTCCCAGACTACTTCAACAGACGCACTATTTCTAATACGGATCGCTGTGTATGCGGGGAAGAAGGGACATCCGATCACTATATCTTCCGGTGCCCACTCACGGAACAGTACCATTTCCCGGAACCCACGAACATACCTGCCTTCCAGAAGTTTATCCTTAAAAATAAAGCTGCAATCAACACAGTGTGCAAAATCGTTAACACCATTAAGGCCTACGGCCAAGACCTTTGCCTCCCATTATAAAACAGTGCTATTCATATTGTTCTCTCAGTGACTGCATTCTGCTTTAACAAACTGTGCAACAACACATACTGCATGCTGTATACCGCTAGTGTTTCACTTGTGGGTATTGCGCACATTCTGCGCAATGTGCCTAGTACTGCCACTGTAAAGTACTTTCCCTGAAACTATACTGAACTGCCACTATAACTGTGCACCTTATAAGTAGTTTTATGTGTTTAATGCAATTTGTGTGTTTAACGTAATGTTTATATATGTTTTATGCTGTTTAATGTCGTATTGTGTGTACTTTGTATCATTGTACTGTTATGTTTTGTATATTTTGTGTTGATCTGTGTTTTCTCTATGTATATTTATTTGTCATGTATTTCAAATGTGTGTGCTTAATTATGTATCATATTAATGTGTAATGTGTATATGTAATAATGTATGTATATAATGTGTATGTAATTATGTATCATATTTATGTATAAGTAGTATTTTATGTGCAAGCAGTAACCCAAGTGTAAGCAGTAATTTATGAGTAATAATATGTAATGTAATGCATATATTTAAGTATATTAATGTGTAAGGTAATGGGTATATGTAATTATGTATCATATTAATACGTAAGCAGTATTGTCTGTACAAGCAGCAAATCATGTGTAAGCAGGAATATGTGTGAGCAGTAACTTACGTGCAAGCAATAATTAATGAGTATTTTGTATCATACTAATGTGTAAGCAGTAATTAATGAGTATTTACGTATCACACTAATGTGTAAGCAGTAACTTATGTGTAAGGAGTAATTTATGAGTATTTATGTGTCATACTAATGTGTAAGCAGTATTTCATATGTAAACAGTAACTTATGCGTAAGCAGGAACTTATGCATCATCAGTAGGCAGCAATTCCTGTGTACGTAGTAATTTACGTACAGTGCAACTGAATATGTATGTAATCTTATACATGTAATTTATGCATAAGCAGTAACAAGGTGCAAGCAGTAACTTATGCGTAGACAGTAATGTATCATATTAATGTGTAAGCAGTATTTGTATTATATTAATGTGTTATCATGTATCATATTAATGTGTAATGTAATGAGTATATGTAATTATGTATCATTTAAAGTGTAAGTAGCATTCTATGTGCAAGCATTAATTCAAGTGTAAGTAGTAATTTATGTGTAAACAGTAATTTAGGAGTAATAATGTGTAATATAATGCATATATTTATGTGCATATGTAAGTATATTAATGTGTAAGGTAATGTGTATATGTAATCATGTATCATATTAATATGTAAGTAGTATCTTCTGTGCAAGCAGCAAATCATGTGCAAGCAGCTTATGTGTAAGCAGTAATTAATGAGTATCTATTTAACATAATGTGCAAGCAGTATTTCATATGCAAGCAGTAACTTATGTGTAAGGAGTAATTTATGAGTATTTATGTATCATACTAGTCTGTAAGCAGTAACTTATGTGTAAGCAGGAACTTATGTATCATCAGTAGGCAGCAATTCATGAGTACGTAGTAATTTATGTACAATGCAACAGAGTATGTATGTAATGCAATGGTATAACGCAACTATGCACAATGCAGCTATGTAATATAATCCCTGACTGAAACAGCATGCTGTTTCATACTCCGCACTGAATAACCAAATACGTGTAAACTGTGATCCGAATGTTGCCATATGTAGAATGCTATATGTAATAATGTATCATATTAATATGTAACCAGAATTTTAAGTGCAAGCAGTAACTTATATAAGTAATAATTTATGTGTCATCAGCAGGCAGTAACTTATGTGTAAAGTAGCAGTTATGTATAGTGCAACAGTATATGTGTGTAACGCAACGGTGCATTGCAACTATGTAGTATATTCTTTAACTAGAACAGCATTTTGTTTCATATTCCGCACTGAATAACCCAATATGAGTGAACTGCGATCTGAATGTTGCCATATGTACAATGTATTATGCAATTGTGTATCATATTAATGTGTAAGCAGTATTTTTCAGTATTTGTATCATAATAATGTGTAATTATGTATCAAATTAACGTGTAATGTAGCATGTATAATTAATGCACCATATTAATGTAGTCATATTAATGTAAGCAGTATTTCATGTGTAAGCAGTATTTCATGTGTAAGCAGTAATTCAGGTACAAGCACAAGCAGTAACTTATGTGTATGCAATAATTTACGAAAAGGCAGAATATATATGTTATCAGTAGGCAGTAATTTATGAGTAAGTAGTAATTTATGTTGAAGTATCGATAAACTCCCGGTGCGCCCTTATGGGACCACAGGGAGTTGTTGCGTCTGGATAGGGGAGGGTGTGGGACATATGCCTGTTTACCTCTGTTAGACGCCAGGCGTCTCCGTCCTCCGTCACCTGTCACCTGTCACCTATCTACCGGGGGTTTATTGAGATCTTAAAAGATTTATTACATTGCCATACAGGGGCAGATGAGAGATACATTGGCTATTTATGTTGTATTACAGATTTTAGGTTTGCAAGGTATACGTAACATAACATACTGGTTACACATTTAAGAAAAAAAAAACATTAACATAACACATACATGACATGACACATAAATACTATTAATAAAGGAGGTACATGCGCTTAGCAGAAGGAAGATACTGTATTTCCTTAGATGCAGAGGAGTACTTACATTCACTTAAGTGAATTAGTGGGGTTGGCATAGGTCTTGTCCCAGGGCGGTTATCTGGCTGATTATTCTGCAGATGGTATTCACTGTGCCTTTGTTCTTAACGATGAATCGTTTGAAGGCTATTTGGTTGTCTGCTGGCAAGTGGAGGTGATTATCCTCCGTGAGCGGGCATTCAAAGATGTAATGGTCTGGAGTTCCGAGCGACCCACAGACGCACAAGCCTGTATGAGAGATACCCAATCGCTCAAAATAGCTGGGAAAGGGCCCGTGCCCCGAGATGTAATTAGTGACGGGAGGTATAGAGTATTGGCGCTCCATTTTCACTCTAGGGAGAAATAAATTTGTTCTGCGACCCGTATCACAGGTCTCCCATTCAGCTTGTCACTTTTTCCTTACAGACCTTTTTCCTTAAGAGGTCTCTTGAGATACGAGGGTGGCGCTGGAATAGTTACCATCTGTGCAACTATGTTGCTTGCTGCTTCCTTTGCCAGTTGGTCAGCTGTCTCGTTACCCTCGTTGTTAACGTGTGCCTTAGTCCATATTAAATTTACAATGGCTGCCTTCATGGTTGCCTATAGCAGCCATTCCATTCCATTGCATTGACGGAAGACGCGAGCACTGTAGCTTTACCATAGGGTGAATCAGTTCAGCACCGCTTCCCCCAAGATCTAGAGCAGCCAAAAAGGCCACACGAGAGCCGCGCACAAAGAGACCAAGCCCAACGCCGGATCCACCCAGGGCAGTTCAACGAACCAAAGGCCCATAGGGGACCCACACCCCGTCGCCCAGGCGTCAGATTTATTAAAGAAATATTTACATGGCCAAACAAGGGCATAGAGAGATACAATTGATTAAAGTACATTAATAATATATCAAGGATTGTACAAATTTAACAATAAGAGGTAAAGATTACAAGATTACAAGATAAAGCAAGCTACAGGAAAATGAGTACGGAACATAGAAGGCGTGTTATAAGTTAAGGGCATCACGATAAGACAGAATAGGCCTATTACTAGTTAATGACATCACAATAATACTAAATCTGAATCAAAATTAAATATATTAAATAGGCCAGAGTACATTAGGGAGGATAAAGTAATGGCATGGGTACATAACAAATACAAATCAAAGATATGAGTGCATGTGAGTAATAGTAATATGAGTAAATATAAGGGCAGTACACTATAAATGCTTACCAATTCAGTATAGAACAATTCAGTATATGACAATGCAGTTAATATTAGTCAGAACATAACCGATACAATACAAAAAATAAATAAATAAAACATAATATAAAAAGTCAGTATAAATCAGGTAATACAGAGTCAATGCGTAATAAATAGAATCAGAATGGATCAGCACTTAACCAATACGAATAATATAAATATAAAGAGTACACTACAAATGACAATATTCAATAGATAACAGGTAAATCAAATTCAATGCTGTAGAAATGCAATCAAGATAAAACAGCACAGAACAAATACGAATAAAATAAATACAAATGCATTATAAATTCAGTATAGAACAAGTAATACAAATATAATAAGTGATACAAATTCAGTGCATAATTAATCTAATTAAGATGAACTCATATAAATGCAATATATAACAGGTAATGTAATTTCAGCGCAGATTCGATACAAATTTAGTATATGAGAGGTAATACAATTCAGTATGTAATAAATGCAACCAAGATGAATCAGCACATATCTAGTATGAATAATATAAATAGAAAGATAAGGGTAGTACACTACAAATGCAGTATAAATACAGTATATAACAATGTGATCAATAGAATTCAGCACATAACAAATACTGTGAATAGAAATATATAGAGATTCAGTATATAATAGACAATACAAAGTCAGTGCATAATATATGCAATCAGGATGAATCAGCACATTATAAAAATGAAGAATATAATATGAGGATAAGGGCAGGACACGACAAATGCATTACTAATTCAGTATGTAACAATGCAATCTATATAAATCAGCACATAAGAAATACAAATACTATTAAATATGAATGAAACACAAATTCAGTACAGAACAGATGCATATATTATGAACCATTACTTAACTAATACAGATGATATAATTATGAGTACAAATGCAATATTTGAATATGAGTGCAATATAATTCTATATGCTATTAAATATGAATGCTATTAAATATGCTATTATAATATACTATTAAATATAAATGCAACACAAATTATTGAAGATAAATGCAACACAAATATGAATGCAACACAAAAATTATAATATGCTCTTAAATATGAATACAACACAAATTCAGTACAGAACAGATGCATTTATGATGAACCAGTACTTAACTAATAAAAATGATATAAATATGAGTACAAATGCAATACAGAATAAACTGCAAATTCAATATGCAGTAAATAATATGTGCAAGTAATAGAAATCACAGATAAATTGTGTTACATAGTGCAGCATAATTCGTATTACTAACAGTATTGAAACAACACTAGACAATAAATGACAACATACTAATTCAAAATGCAAAAGATATGTTAACAATACAGCTAAATTAATTGATAAATGCAGGAAATGAAACAATTTGACATATAATATAGAAGGTGTAGGAACAGCAAGTAATTAGACAGGTTGACATAAGTCGGTACCAAGATGCATAAGTTTTGACATGATGGCAGTCAGTTTCCGAACAAGATGTCGTTGTTTGATTAAAAACTTACTAAAAGCCTGCTGATGTTGAGCAGGAAAAGGGATATGCAGTTCTCATGTAAGTTCACAAGAGGATACATAATGCTCAGGCGTACTCGCCTGGCCACAAACACATTGATCAGTTGATGTGATGTTAAAGCGGGCAAAATATACGGGAAAATGCCCGTGACCTGTGACATATCTTACCAATTGTGAATTGGCAAGAAGACGAGTCTCATCAACATAGCCCAGGTGATAATGTGCTTTGCGGCCAGTATCCTCTGCATCCCAGAGGACCTGCCATTGCATAACTGACTGTAGGTGCAGTTTCCGAAGAAAATGTGATATGGGCCAAGCTAAAGGAGAATTAATAGCGTCATCGCTATTAATTCTCCTTTAGCTTTCCATGGCCGCTTGCTTAGCTAATTCATCAGCAAGTTCATTTCCAATTGTGCCCATATGAGCACGTGTCCAAAACATTTGAATATTAAGGTGAGCACCTAATCGAAGTAGTTCTTGAAGTTGCGAAATTATTATTGATGGATGCACAGGATTCATTGCAGCAGCTAAGACCGACTGACTGTCCGTTACAATGCAGCAGTTCAATATTTAATGTTCCAGAATATATTTAGTGGCATTGACGATGGCAAAGGCCTCTCCCTGGAATACGCTGTTATGTACATGGAGATGTGCTTTCCATTGATGCAATAAAGTGCCATGGTGTAAAACTGCAAAAGCACAACCAGTATTATCTTCTATTTTTGACCCATCAGTGTAAATGTAATAATCACCATCAGGCAGTTGAGTAGATTCACGTAGTGTTACATGAACACCAAGTCCATAAGCAGCTGGATGGAGACGTAGTCGATTGTATGGTCGTTCATAATCTTCAGGAGAATAATGTTCGCCATAGAAGGTAAACTGTTGATTTAGCAATTTAAGTAGTTGTCGTGCTCCCTCCTGTTCCGTTCGGAGATGGAGAGGCAGAAGACCAGTTATTACTTGTAGGGCACTAGTTGAAGTCGTTCGAAAGGCTTTAGATATATTGAGAAGAAAAGAACGTTGGATTGATTGGAGAGACCTTACTTTACGGCCCTGCATTGGTTGACTCCAAACAGCTACCCCATAGGTCACAATGGGGACAATAACCGTTTGGTACAGAATTTTCTGTATATGGGGGTTAAGCCCCCACTGAAAACCACTCATCTGTCGGAGCCTATATGCTATGTTATAAGTTTTCTTTTTAATGTGCAAAAGATGTTGAGCCCAGTTCAATTTATCGTCAAAGACGATGCCAAGGTATTTTAACTGACGAACAATCTTTATTCTTTTATTATTAATTTCGATACGGGGTCGACGTGCTAGAGATCCACCCTTTTTCGGGATCATGCGACATGCGACGGGGGACGTGGGCACCACCCCTTTACCATCGGTTAATTGGTGTAGCGCCACGTTTTCAGTATCTAGAGTTGAACCTTGAGTCTTTCAAAAGAGCAATTACATGGCCATACAAGGGCTGTTAATATTTAGTATTACATTCTTGTTTGCTGGTTAACATATTCTATGGATAACGTGATTTACAGAGTTACATACTGACTTTGTCTCTCATTTCCGGCATACAATGCATATGCATTACCTGAATTACATTAATCTTACATTGCGTTGAATTACTTTTGTGTACAGTTACAGTTTTTAGCTGTACATTTCAATAAATATACCTACATTACTTGTAGATTGCATATAAATACAGTTTGCATGTACAGTTACATATGCCAATATTACATGTGCCTTACGTTACATTATTTTTATATACATACATAGTCAGGCACGCCTGCTTCACATATTACTTAATTTTACCTACACTGCTTAACCTTAGGTTACATATACTTGCAGTTGCATACAGATACATGCAAATACATTCTGATTAATTTTTTAGATACAAATATTTACAAACATAATAGTTTTACTGGTTACTTACATTACATGTTATTTGGGTACTTATTGCATAATTTTCCAGTACATGAAATAGACATTCCAATATATACATTGCTTTGCGTTAGACATCCTATATCCCTTATTCATAATACAAAACATATATGTTACCCATGCATTTTTATTAGACATTTAAAGACATTTAAAGTAATGCAATATAAATATTGCATTACTTTAAATTGCATAACTTACTTTTACATATCTTACTGATACACAAAAATATTTACATATATTACACTCCCTTACATTACTTTGCTTACAGATATATGCACTTTCATACATTCGTTATGCCTACATTATATATCGGTTTATTATATATGGTCTTACGGTATAATTTGCCGAAATTTATTTACACAGTACATGCACATTGTTAAATGCAACTGACTTTCCAGGTATGAATACAGGCAGTCTTTATACTGTGAGTTTCTAGTCTACATTATAGTTTCTTACAATTCACTTGAATGATTTATCTTCAGAAATCTGTAGATTTATATTTAGACATAGTGTAGAAAAAAGGTTGCACGTTTCTTGAGCATGGCGTTGAAGCTCTTCTCTTGTTTTGCCACGGGCAATAAAAGCGACATCGTCGGCATAGGCATAAGTAGATGTATGTGCAGGCCATTGTGCAGCTAGAATTTGATTGAAACTGAGGGTCCATAAGTCAGGGCCCGCACAAGAGCCCTGTGGACAACCTCGATTCTGCAAGCCTATAGCAGCCATGAAAACATAATAAAGCATAAAAAAGGGGTATAAGACATGCGTCATTCTTTATGTTCAAGCGTCAAGTGAATTATTTTTCATCGGCGCGCAGCAAGAGCGCCTCCTATCTACTGAAAAGACGAAACAGCACTTTTTATCTTCAATTATTTTTCATTTCCAAAATTCGCTTCTTTTCCATAACCTAGCCATACTTCAAAACATGTGATAAAATCTTTAAAAAATATATGTAAATAGGCATAAAATAAATTATGTAGTACTGAAAGCCAATATAATTCTGACTCTGGATCTATATTTATTAGACTCTGACAAATCACATTAGGCTAAGAGAAAATATGTGTTGGTAGAAAAGCAATACGTATAAAGAAATAAAATTAATGAATGCTTATTATTGTGTGATAAGAATGCAACAAAATGATTTGTGTAATGTTGTTTATTCCTTGATTCTTGTAGTTTTTCCTGTGTATCGTGGTTAGTTTTCATCTTGTTTAACGTGGTTTTCTTCTGTGTAACTTTTTCAAAGTGTTTTCCATTTGTGTAGCGTGAATCCATCAATATATTGCGTTCATATAGCACAAGCGGAAAAAGCACGAAAATACGCATACAGACATCCCGTTTGTAGAGTTTCGAATGTAGATTAAAACAGGCCTACAATATCTTATTCACTTGGCATATGGTGAGTCTAGAAGTTAGAGAAAAAATAGTGTTGTGTAGCAAATTCATTCAATTATTTAATTACTGCTCATCAAAATTTAATTTATGAACTATTCTAAATTTATGCTACGCAACGTGTATTGTGTGTAAGTTTGTTTGAAAAAAAGGGGTAAAGAAGTCTTAGGAAGGCAAGATTGTAACAAAATTTCGTGTTCGGTTGAGGCGGGAAGTGATTTCCGACCAGGGGAGTTTAGGGATTGTCATAATAGACATGCGCAGATGTTTAGGTGTGGCCTTGGTTTGGCGCGAACTTGGCGTGATATTTATTATTAAGTGCGTTTTTAGTTCAACATTCGGGAACAAGTAAAATTTTTGCATGGCTTAAGGCGGGAGTTTTCGACCACTGGTTTTTGTTCGCCTTTTTGGGCGGGGTTTTAGCCAAGGTCGCTGCCCCGTCATTTCTAAAACGGGTTGTTTCGCGGGAATTCGACCTCTTGACATTCACTCTTGACGCTTGTTGTTCGTTTTTGCTTGCTCTCGCACGCTATGTTTCAGACTTCTGGAAGGCTGATTGGCTTCACGCCGAAACTATGGGGGGCCGTTTTCCCAAGTGGCATTGCAAGTCTTCACGGACATTAAATTTTAATCTACTCGATCACTCAAATCATGGCCGATTGTAGGTCCTAGCTTAGTTATTCATCTACTGGTTGCAGATTCACTTTTCGATCAACATACAGTTACTATGGTCCGAATTAAATGTCTTCTAAATTCCGATTGTGCTCCTAAGAGCTCTCTCTATTATCCGAGCGTCTTCAATAACTAAGGTAGAACCGTGTCTGATACTTGTCATCGAAGTTGTCTTGAAGCCACTTGTCATCGAAGATGTCATGAAGCTACCTGCCATCTAAGATGTCCTGAAAGACACTGGTCATCGAAGTTTTCATTGAGACTGAATGTCATCCAAGCGTTGCTCTAGAACTTTCGGTTCCTCTCATCATTATTCTGTCCAGTTGTTCTTGCTCTTGGATTATCGTGTATCCAGTTTCCGGATGGCCCAGACTTCATCTCAAGTTATCAGCTACCTTTATGAAAATTCTAGTTTGTTAAATCCTAATTAATTAATTAATTAATTCTCATCTTAATTTTCTTCTAAACAATTTGATTTCCACAGAATTTTAGTCACATTAATTTTGTTCTCAACTCTTGTACGCTTTCAGAAAATTAATTTTATGTAGGAAGTATTAAAGTAATTCTTTTTTTAAAGGCTTATAAACCAAATAGCCTGCTACTATTATAGATCTGTAGGTGGATCAAAAATGAATAATTTCTTAATCCCAAATCTTAATAAGTACCCAATTTGTCTTAATGCTTAAGTGTTACGAAATGTTAAAGAGAATTTTTTTTGTTTGTTTGTTACGTGTAACTTAATGAACTAAAAATATTTTGTTAAAATTGATTATTAGTAAAGTCTCCTAGCTAGGAATTTCGTTAAAAGTTGTTTTTTTTTAACTGATGTTTATGTGCAATATGTTGAAAAATAATTTGTTTCACAAAAGTTATCAAATAACCCGTAGGATGATAATTCTATTATACGATTAAGAAGGTGAAATAGGAATAGATTTCGATGATAAAATGTTAAACTTAATAGATATTGTATGTGCAATATATATCTTATGATGGGTTCCTTTTTTGATTTTTCCCGAGAACAAATCAATATGTTTATCTTTATTTTATTATTGAAGATTTTCTCAGCATCATTTTTAATGATTTTAAATTTACATGATTTTTCTCTTTAAAAATAAATGTCATGTTTCATTGTTATAATTATTTGTATGTTTTATTTTACCTTACACTTGACATTTCACCAGTACACCCTTAAATTTGAATTAGGAGTTCTTCGGTTAACACACAACGCAAGGAAGGAAGGAATGATTTTTATAATTTGAATTATGTTGGTAGTTAGTAAAATTAAATTAAAATGTGCGATATGTGTCTTTCCTAAAAAGGCACTTAACATTTGGTGCCGTGAAAGGCACATAACAAATGATTGTTTAAAAATAAATATATGGGATTATCTGAGTTCAAACTGCAGTGCAGTAAGCCCTCCTTAAGACGATCATATATGATTCTAGACGAATTTTGCCTCCTCCGTAGAGGTGATTGCCTTAGGGAGATAACGTTAAATTCCCTTTACTTCTCATTGACAGGAGGGGAGTATATTAAAGATGCTGTCCGCTCGATAAGGATTATCATACACTACTGATTAAAATACCAGACAAGAAATTCAAGGTACCTATTTCTTTCTATTTTAAATAAAAAAAAAGCTTTGCAAACATAACATTTTTCAAAGAATTCAAAGAAAGAATTATAACGAAGTGTAAGTTAAGATTTTTTAAATGCAATATAAATAAATACGCAACATGGATGCATTAAAAACATTCTTATTTTAATTCAACGATTGGAAATTACACATTTTCAGAAAGAAATTTCTCCTATTCACTATCAGAAAAATCAGTGAATGGCTTGAATATCAGTGAGTTCATTGTGGTGAAATATAGCATTTACCAGATTAAATCAAATATAAAATACTAGTACCCATTCTGCGCTAGGGTGAAGAGCATTTTTTGAACTTCCAAATTCTTATACTCAATGCGAAAGGCACAACGTAAGCACAGAAAGTGACAAGACATACTGACGTTTCCCAATGCCCCCTTCACGTGCGCCCGACTAAACGCTCGTCCCAGCACCACTTATTCTCCCCACTCAGTCAGTCTTCTCCTTCACTCCTCCATCCCTGCAACGTCTAATACCAATGACCGATGACTTAATGTGTCTCAGAGCACTTTTGCGAAGCTTATTAGAACATTATATGAATATTTCAGAAATTTCGTGGGTTAGTAAATAAAATGTTGGATGTTATACTTGCAGAATCCTCCTTATCATTATATTGATGCTTTTTCATAAAATTCTTTACTTTGTAAGGAAATATTGTCAGTACTTGTATGTCTTTTGATCTGCTTTGGAAATATTACGTGTCCTGAATAGGAACAGGGAGCTTACTCAAGCTATGTTCAAATGTGTGGAATGGACAACACCAGCAGGAAGGGAGTACTGAACCTTTTATTCTCTATAAGATTACAGGTGCTTCCGTACTTCGGGACACAGAGACCAACCACTTGTGGTCTGAACTTAAAAATGTAAAAGTACTAACTAAAATTCTAACTAAGAGCTAATTTTGAATTAGTTTACAAATGCCTAACACTAAGACTGGCCTTTTTAAAAGATTGCGTATGTAGTTCGCAAACTGTTGAAACTACAATGCGTTTTAAATATCAAGAGGACTAAACCTCTGGCCTTAAAGGCAAGCAGCAACTGATTGGATACTCGTACAAAAATGCAATGGCAAGGTGGCAGTGGCACTTTCCCACTCTCTCTAATTCTTGGCAAAAATTCACAACTTAAATACTTCGGCGTTAGCAAGTACAGTTTGCATAAACACGTTAAAGCATTTAATTCTGGCCGGAACTGGAAAATAAGAAAAGATAGTACAGTTTTAAAATAAACGTTAGTAAAACTTAAGATCCTTACAATATAATCTTCTCCGTGCAGCCTCTTGTAGTGTAACTGGTAATAATTTTAACTATCTGTCGAATCCATGGTTCGGATCTTAACTGAGGTACACCTGCTTTTCCATGCTTCTCAGCTGAAAAATTAATAATTCTGCAGTGGCACCCGCCTAAAACGTGGTGAACAATCTTCCATCAGGAGATGGATTTGGCTGACATGGATTGCGTTTCTTTTTCTTCAGTTGCTTTTAAAACGGGTGGAGAGAAATGAAGAACTCTGTCTCTACTCCTTGGTGCTTTCGTAGTTAATCAGCTAATATGTCCGACTATCAACCGGAAGATTCGAGGTTCGACTCTCGCGAAAGACAAAGGTGCTTTTTTATATTTTACTAATAACTTTATAAGATTATTTTGTAGAGACATTAGGTTTTTTGAAGCAGAAAATGAGAAAAAGTGCGATGCTCTCACCAGAACTCAAAGAACCTGGATCTCTCGAATACGCGCTGCGTACTACCGTTAACAACCCGAAGGCATGCTGGAAGGAAGGAAAAAATGCATTATATACTCTTCCTTTTAAAGGGCGCCTGGGGATTAGGGGATTTACTTGCCAGATCCTAGTGGTGAAGAATTATTGTCCATCACCTTTTAGTTAGCCCCACTGTAGAGATTAGAGTTTTTTTAAGCAAGCGACATAAAAAATAAGGAGTGCCATCGCTGGGACTCGAAATTGGATCCCTCGAATTCGCGCCGAATGTGCTATTGTTACACCACGAAGCATGTTGGAAGAAGGGAGAAATACCTCACAATTTAAAGAAACTTGTAACTTATAAGTATTTTCCTGGAGTCACAGTTCAAACAATTCAAGTAGTATACATATGCATATAGCAGATGAAATGTTACATAGGAAATTTAAACAAAAGCACGCATGCGTTATAAAACATAGAAAAAATAGTATAGACAAGCACGTTTATAGAATAAAGTACTTGCACACAGAGCATAAAAATAAATACGTCTGTAAAATAAGATCTTTAGATGTAAAACACATTCTAGATTTCAGTCTCAAAGCATATGCAATAGATTGAAATTATTTATCATCTAAGTTTTCCTTCGAACTTATAGGACCATTAAAAGTATCACTTCACGAGAGCTTTTAATAGCACATTCGGCGGAGCTGCCAAAATCTTGATTGTAATCCGAAAGCCTTGGAAACGTGTCAAATGTTTCGCTCAAAGAGATTTATGAAATCATTTCAAAATCCCATCTTTCATTCATGTTTTTCAATCCCCAAGTTGATTTTGGGGATGTGTGTAGAATTTTTTTGGCTTTATACTTTTGCGAAGAAAAATTGCAGAATTGTTATTGCCATAGCTGTTTTAGTTAAGTATGTCATAAGTTTTGATAATAAATTATCGTCACTTCTTTTATGTTTTTATTTGTATTTGTTTAAAAGTTTTATTCAAAATTTTGCCTTTTAAATTTGCGAAATTTTGGTTTAAAAATGTTCAAATATATTCATTGTAATTAACGTGTTATTTTATTTTAAAATTTGTTGAAACATTACAGTTTCAGTCTGTGGCAATGTATTTTAACTAAATATGATAAATACTTATTATCCACCCGGTTGCGATCCTCAATGAACCGGCTGACTGCCTGGTTGGTGTTACGTGGTTTTTTTTTTTTTTTTTTTTTTTTTTTTTTTTTTTTCCCATGAGTAATGTGAATAGAAATCAGTTTTCCTTAGAAATCCTCAACGGAAGTCATCCTTCTCATTACGCTGAGAGCCCTCGTGTGCTTTGCCACATTTAAATAATATAAATTCTGATTAAACATTTGAAAATGCTGATTTAATGTTCAGTCATTTGCGTTTTCATAACTTGATATTAGAAGATACTAACTACTGAGAATCAACATTAATTAAATTGGGATATTCTTAACTAACCTCATTTATCTTTTCAGTCTGTCAAAATTTACTTTATTAACCGCAATTAATGAACATAAACATATATATGTGTACTACATGTCCTTAACACGGAATGTGGACTAGTTGTAAATAGGACATCATAGGAAGTGCTGGCCATCAAGAACTTGAACAAAAGGAAGTGCTTTAACAGATATGCAACATTCTCTGTAATGGATTACTGCTTTCTTGATGATGTCTAAAAGCTATGCTGTTGCATGAAAATCAAATGCTTTGTTGAAAGGTATCACACGTGTTGCGTTTATGCCATCTTGTTCGCGGAGAATCTAGTATCAATACCCTTTTAAATTGTTTGGAGAGCTCTGGTATCCTCGTCTTCATTTCCTTTCCAACACCCAGTCGTCTTTTACGTTCCGATAGCCCTGGTCTTTTACATGGCACTCTGATCAAAAGCCCATGAACCATTGTGCTTTCTGAAGTGTGATTCGATTCATCTTAAATGAAATTCTGTCACAGGCATTTTTCCATCATTTCTCCCATACGGAATGATGTTCCATCTCATATGAAAATAATTGCATCAATATAACCGCACATTTGCACATTCGAAAAACAGCTTCTTTTTAACTTTGTGTTACGTTTTTGAATTCAAAACCTTTATGTATTTCGTAATTTTCCTTTCATGTAAACCAAATAAGAATAAAACTCAACCTTTCAACCTGCCAATTCATTTTTCTAAACTGAATATAGGGGTAGGTTTTGCAACGTATGATAACTTTAATAACCCAAATACCGTATTTCTACATATTAACGATTCGCAGGTGAGCTTTTCAGGATCTCAACATGTTTAACGCCGATCTTCGTTTATTTTATATTAGTCACCAACGAAATTTCAGACGCTGAAAAAGGTACAGGTTTCATCTTCTCATGATTGAAACTTATATATATATATATATATATAATATTAATATATATGCGCAGTACATTCCAAGTAACTAGCCGCAGTGCGAGTTAGGTACAAGTTTAAGGTACAGGAATTTAATGAACTTAGATCTCCTTTGATAACTGATTGTTAATTTCAGTTAGTTCATAAACTTTAGTTTGTTAAATAATCATTTACGAGCCCTTCCCAGATGAGTAATGGGAGCAACTGTCTTCTCGAAATGATGAATCATGCGTCTCCCTTGATGCCCCAAGATAATTTATTAGCAAAATTTTGAGTTATAAGTATACGCAAAATGGGACACACGCATACGGAATGTTTCAGATTATGCCTGCTTGATAAGAAAAACAACCTCAGACTATCGTAACTATTATTATGTTACGTTTATACGTTGTTAGTTGTCATATGACATACCAAAGGGAATTCTTCTCTTCGCAATGTTTTCCCCACGCCGCATCAACTTCAAGACTTTTATTAAAATTTCTGTTTATAAATATTTTCTTTTAGTCTCCTGATTGATTAATTAATGATGGTAAACCCTCTGGGTGATAGACATGATTTTTCATAATAAACTGTAGATGAAACTTTCACTGATTATGTTTGCATGATTTGAAATTAACACACACCGTGTCTGAGTGTAATACAATTTGCATTAAATCTGATGCATAAGCAAGGTGCTCTTAAAACATTCTGACTCCGCATTTTTTCTGGAACATCGAAAGAAATTTCCTTTATTTATGAATATGCTTCTATTTTTCTCCATTTTATGGAGGAAAAATAGGGTTATGAGAAATTGTAAGATGATTTTGAACTCTTAAGCATCTATGGCTCTACGTTTGGGTTACATGACCATACACATACATATTAAATCTGGCATAAAAAGATTTCCTTTGTGGAAAGAGAATGAAAAGTGTAATTTTTGTTTGCATCAATTTTTGCAATTTTTTAATTCGTAAGATTTTGCGTCAAATAACAGAGTTATCTTATTATTTTTCATAATTTTCTCTCTGTTTCCATCAGCACCCATCAGAATGCAAATGAGTTAGAGTTAAACGCGGACGTCTTGAGTTTGGATAGATAGTAATTTGGCAGCATGAGTCGACCCTCGCTTTATTCAGCTTCTGAGCTGGTTGAATTTTGCTTTATCGGCTTAAGCTTCGGTTAGCTTGTCTTGCTTCCCCAAAACTTAGAGCCTAGTCAAGGTGTAACAGCTTTTATAGATTTTGTATATCGCATTTAAAATGTGTTTGAACGAATATTCTGAATTGTCCGCAAACAGATGAACTTAGTTTCTGTTATACTTTTCAGTATATGGAACAATCAAATAGATCGCTTTTATTTTAAACTTTACTCGGAGTTTAGTTTGAAAGCAGAATGGAAATAAATAGTATGTTTTTGGAAATTAAAATTCTTTTTCTTCCTTTTGTCTTATAGAAAGCTTTCATAAATTATTGACACTCAGTTATAATGCCGCCAAGACGGTATAGTGGTTAGCGGAGCCTACTGCGGTACTGCAGGGGCCGGGTTCGAATATGGGAAAGGCATGGGTGTTTGTAAATATATAGTGTTTATGCGGCATGGGGACACTCTAAACATGTAGCAAGCTGAAGGTCCTCTCGTGTGGTGTTTTAGAACAGGAGAGGGAGGAGAGATCTTGGGGACCCCCATCAAGGTGCTGTTCTTCAAACCTGGGGTGGAAATGGAAGTCCAACCACCTTGATGCTCTGGCAACCAGTTCTTCGAGGACATTCGTGGAAAAAATACAAAAACAACTCAGTTACAAAGAACTCTTTAGTAGGAACCACATTCTTAAGAATGATTAATTCTAAAAATGACTAGCATAAACACACATGGATGGACTCTAAAAATGGCAAGATAAACACGCATGGGTACTGGAAATCTCTTTTCTAGAAACAAGCACCACCAGAGAAGAATAAAGTAATAAAACCTAAGGATGAAGGTTTCAGAGATTATTTATTGTATTTAGTTATAGATATGTTTGGTTATTCAATATTTTCTACCAAAGCATTATGCATGATATTATAAGTATACGTATATTGAAACATAAGTATATTAAGTATGTTTTCAGCTGTACTACTTGAAAAGGAAATCCGCTAAATTTCAGAGCAATTTCTCAGCGTATTCTACTCAGTTTACTCTTTTCCAGTTATTGATTTTTGGGGCATTGGCAAGGAAACTGCATCTTAAAACTCTGGAAACTAAAAACTGGGAAAGAGCTCGCAGTAAAACTAGATTATGCTACTTACAAAGGGCTTTGCGAGTTAGCTGAAAACGGATCTATATATTTATTCCACCAAAAGAAAACAATAACAAGGAAAAAAAGAAACTCTAAAAAGACGAAAAGTAGTGAGGGGAGGAGAGGAATTGGCCTATTTTCGAAGGTCTGGGATCCCAAAGTGAAGTTTTTCGCCAGATTGCTCTCTCCTTGGAGCTTTGCAGGTACTTATAGAGATTCTTAAAAGTCCCGATCTTCGAAAATTTTGGGACCTTGCCAGAACAGCCACGCGGTGATGCTTAGCAAAATTCAAACCCGTGTGAAATGCGATCACCAGGGAACAGGAGTAGGGTTTTGTGGCTCCTAGGTTTCAAACTTTAGAAGGAGGAGTTCACGTAATTTTATGATTCTTTTTCTTCTATGAAATCTTCCGGAGTAATTGGCTCTTCTACTTCGTTTCGTGCAGCTTTCTTCTTTTTGAAAAACATTGTTTCCTGTAAACGGAACTATTATTTTTTACTAATACTAGAAACATTCCACTTGTCTTAACTAATTGGTTGAAGGAAGGGTTGAAGATATATCTTTCGATAAATGGCTGATTGAAGTCTAGAAAAAATATATTATTCGTGCAAAAGACAAAAGAAATGGAACGCATTTCAGAAGTAAATGATTGCAAAGGAATTCGCTTGTGAGTGAAAGGATAGTAAATAGACTCATTTCTTTAAGTGGCAATAAAAAGTAGAAATTGTTTGGTCGAAGTTTCCATACAATCAGCTTCATTAAGAAGCCAACGCATCAGAGTTTCGAGCCGCAAAAAAGCGAAGATTTGTTTTTAAATTGCAAGACGAATTACATCATCCAGAGAGAACTTTGATAGTTTCTAACTTAGTGTGTGTGTGTGTAATTATGGCAAAGCCTCGAAGGCTATCTGCCTAAGGGGAGTGATGCCTTCGTGGAGGACTTTCTAAGGGCAACAGTCTCGTATACACTTTACACATGGGGCAAACCACGAAAACGTCCCTGCAGCCAGCCCGTTCGCGGGATTCGAACCTCGGACCGAACTACCAGTGTTCAGCGACTTTACCGCTCGGCCGCTGGTGGGCCTTTCTAACTTAGAATAGTCATTTACAGATCAAGTGCCATTCAATGTAGGCTAACCACTCAACACTGTCTCAACCAACTGAAATAAACGCCTTCAATTAACAGTTCTAAACTTTTACCAAAGTAGCAATAAAGTAGGTCGGCATTCCTGTTTGAACGGTAGGAAGAGCAACTGGTCAGGAACATAAAATCTATTATCTTATTGCCTCCAGCTCTTGATAAGTTGCCAGGAATTAGTCAGAGCCTTTGGTGACTTAAACTATAATATCATCTGGAGATATGTCAACCCTGTGTTTGCACACAGGCAAAGAAAAAGTTTAATAAATATTTTATAATATCAAGATGCACTTCATAAACTATAATCAATTATGTTGGATAAACCATATACAAAAATCATTAATGACCACAATAAGATACTTTAATTACAGACGCTTGAAAGCCACCATTTGATCGCTTGAAAGTGAACGATTGATGACAAACTCTTTTCTGTATAATTTTACTCGAAACTTCGCTATTCTGCCGAGTCGAGATCCTTATATTAAGCTTTAGATTTATGCTATTTTTTCTTCTGTAAACATTTTAATGAACATTTGTATAGCAGAAATTCAACTGATGTTAAACCCCTTACTTTCCACTTGCAACTTGATAAGTAGCCTGAAACTGTTGCCAGAAGAAGAAATAGAGTTGCCAAAAGAAGAATAGTTGTAAGAAATAATATGAATGAAAATGTTATATGTGCATTATAGGAAAATTGTATTGTTAGAAGGTTTGATTATGTAAAGTCTATTGATATGTAGTGACATTCAACAGTGTGTTTGACAAAAGAAATGACAAATATGCAATACATAGGTATGATAGCAATAAATGCAAGCAAACAGATATGTAATTTGTATGATATACGTTTACATATTCTGAGTGATAATGGTAATTTATGAAATACATTGAAGTAGCTTCAATTAAGTTGTCAGAAACTGATTCAAAGAAATGTTCCAGTTTGCAATTACATTTCCATGAAATCATAGATTTTCCTGAAACACTTTATTTTTCAACCTCCTGACGGTTTTCCACATTATTATACAATTTAAGTTATTGGGATTTTAATTCATGTTGCAAGATAAGAAATGTTGTTACACAATATTAGTAGTTGTGTTAAAAACATTGGTAAAGAAACATATCAAGTGTTTGCAATAAAATATAATTTAACAAATGGAAACCAGGAATAAAATATTTTTAAAATGTAATGCTGGTCTAATAAATAAAGCTTTTCTAAATGTGTAAAATTTTTTGTCATATCTCATCGAATATTGAATTTAAAATTCTCTCACTTATGTCAGGAAGTTTTATTTGGGTATGCATGCCTAAAATCAATAAAAACCAACCGTCAGCTTTTTCGAACAGCCTGTTCAAAATAGTATGGATATAACAAATATGAACTATAGAAGATTGTTTTCCGATTTATGTGCTGGTTATTGTGATGTAAAAAAATGAGTTTATGCGGAACGTTGTTTGTAACCCAAAAGAGAAAAATAATGCATTAAAAAGCTTTTTGGTTATTTCTTAATATAACCTCATTTACATATGAATTTGTCACATGATATATTATAAATGAATTTACATGTGAATTCTAATGTATTATAATCGAAAATTTGTAGTGTAGAAATAAAAATTCGGAATCAGTTATTCATTATTAATAATCGTTTCGCATCATACGTGTAACTTTTATTACAGCACAGAATAGATATATTTCAAGGTAATTTTAGAAGTTGCACATGTAATACGTATTCAATACAAAATTAAAAGAAATCTTAATCCCATTAAATGATATTCGTCCTCCATGCGCAACAATATGCAATCTAGCATAATGGCATTTCAAACATTTTCCAGATGATGGTGATCTATTTGAAACATTTATTGTAATTTTATTCTTAATTCAAGACTTTCAAAGCATAGAAATGTATAATTACAATATTCTTCAGCAGTCAGAAATTTAACTAATCAAATTGTGCAAACATTAGGTAGCATTTACATTCCTAATTAATTAATATTCTTTGTATTCCTAATTCCTAATTTAAATATTTCTAAATAAATTAAAAGTATTTAAAATGTAGAATATCATTTCCCTCTATTGTGAATATGTTAAACCTTGGAATCTCGCTTAATTGTCATAAATATTGCTTATAGGTACTTCAATGAACTAACACTCCAGGAGTGAAAGATAAATTTTAATTCTTTCAACTACATTTCAATAGAAATGTATAAATGCAGAATTCATAGGTGTAAAATTTCTATCGCTTGCAGGGGTATTTTGGTGGAAGCTTAATACCAGAGAATATTGGCGAATAGCGTAAGCATATCTAATCTACTTAAAAATATTCGAAAATGCATTATTTGCAAATGATACGTATACAGGTATTGCACGGCATAAAATTCATCTTACTGCCCTTACTTGCATATTGAAATACTGCTTTGCAAATGGCCACCAACATTGTAGAATCCAGTGCGCTATTAGCGTTTCTCTTGTTTGCAGTTTTGCAGCAGTTTCCTAATTGGATTGATGGAGCCTTTCTTCGCGGCTAACGCTCAAAACATTAAGCACTTGAAGATAGATGGAAGCTTAGGGGATTTACGCTCCATTAGAGAGCATTACGGATTTACGTAAGCTTCCGTTAGTGACGTCACAAGGGATTTTAGACGATCGTAGAGGCCGATTAGTTTTAATGCAAGCCGACGTTGCTGTCCGAGATGATCTTGATCCAATAATTTTAGAGAAACTTGATAGCTTGCACCCCTAACTCAGCTTTTAGAAAGAGGCTTATTATTGCTTCTGAAAAATACTTTCTCAAATTATAATGGAGTTGGAGCACAAAAGAGCGCTCAGTAGCTTTACTGAAATTTTAGCAGTCTGCTGTCAGAAACTTCTTGTTCTTACTTGAGACTTATATGTCAGATACTTTAGAAACTCATTAAAATTGCATCATTGCAGACCTGTTTACTGTGGATTGTTTGTAGACGAGGATAATAAAACATTATGTTTACTCCTACGATACTGCCGCAAAACATAAACGACAAAATAGAATTTACATTTTTATAAGAGAACAATGGAAATTGCTAGAACGTATTTCGAAGACGATATAAATTCTCAAGGACTTGCTGTGGCTTTTCACTCAAATTTAAGTTTCAGTCGAATATTAATATCCAATCTAATAATATTTTCCTTATATGCTTCCAGAAACTCATTTTAAAAGCAAACACTCTTAGTTGCCTTTTTCCATCTCTTAGTTGGACATACCTGGAAGTTTAATTCCTACAAAATAAGCTCGCTTGAGTGAAGGTGTTAAGCATAGAGATATTTTTTTTTCTTTCCAACTTCTGAATGTAAAATTAATACGTAAAATTAAAGGCAATTTTCAATATAATTAACCAAGTCTCTATACTCTATATTATACAACTAATTCTGAACTAAAACATTTTAGCCGAGGTGGAAATCGGAGATGCCAAACAAAGTAGATTAAGTCCTTTATGAGTGTCTTTCAGAACAACTTGTATACATATCCATTTTGTGTGTATATACTGCGTTTTCTCTGTATATACTTCTGTATTTTCTGTATTTTAGCATACTTATTTCAGAATTTATTTATTTTATTATACTTCTGGAAAAATGGGAACACTGGATATATTTTCCCCAGTCTTACTACAACTAGTGCCCAAGCTGATAGGATGGTTGAATGCTGGTAGTTAGATGTAGGTTAAGATACCAGAGAACCGGTTGACTGATGAATGATTCGTGGTATATCTGTCACTCAGCTGCCATGGTGTTAGCGGAGCAGGTTACCATAGAATTAGAGCTGGGTTTGAACTCCAAAAATGGCATGGATGTTACGGATGTCTGTAAGGGCAAGTTATCTTCGCGGCTTGGAGGACACTTAAAATACTATCGATCAAACATTCCTTTTAAGATATTCCTAGAAAGGAAGAGCAGAAGATTGTCAGATCTGTCCCTTGAGTTGAGGTTCTTCTTCAGAACTTCAACGAAATTGTGCAGATTCGTACAGTAACTTATTAGAAAGCCTACGACAGGTGCAGCATTTACCTTGTGACCATGATAAAACTGTCTGAACTTGATATGTTGTTACTGTCCAAATAGTCATGTAGCTTCAATCACAAAATGTTTTTCCGCAAATGTAAAGTGAATACTAGCCATTTTCCGTCAGAAACGTCTTCCAGGAAGGCATCCGTCAGCTTATGTAAATATTCTTGATGCCTGCCTTAATCAAATAACCAAACAACCTATCATATGAGTAGAGTGATAAAGAGGCAGGTTCCCTTGAATTTTCTTCCATAAAAGCACCCATCACTCAGGAACAAAGATTTCTAGCAATGCCTGAGCTAATTTTGCTCTTGCCGAATAATAATTTAATACTTTTTAATATTAATATTTTAATATTTTTTAAGAATTTTTTTAAAATATTTTATCTTTTATTTAACTATTGGGGGCAAGGGAATGATATAAGTATAGAAATATACTGCAATGAAAGAGAAGGTTAATCATTAATAAAATAGTAAAATAAGAAAATGCACAGAAAAGACACGTTTTATACTTCAGAAGATTAAGAGCATTTGACTATATTCTAGAAAAGGTTGTAAACATGTTTATATTCTTTATTTTTCACCTATCCAACTTTGTTTCAATTGTGTGCTGTTTTTTGTTATTTCCCTTTTGTTAATTTTTCAGTAGAATAATTATGTTTTCGCTTGCCATTATTATTACATTTCTGCTGTTTTTTTTTTTTTTTTTTTTTTGTACGATAATAAAAAGAATAATGAATATATAAATAAAAAGAACAATTATTTCAAAAATAAACATCTCGTTCTTTCACGAATTTATCAATCCGTTAAATTGAAAATATTAATTGAGATATTTAAATGCAAAAATACTTCCATTGTCATATCATACTTATTTCCTTTCCTTTGATTCGTGAAATGAAAGACTGGCAGAGACAACTAACTGTCTCTCATACTTTTCTTTGCCTCATTACCTCCTTAGTGCAGTAACTCGCTTTCTACTACATTAAGTTTAGAAATATTCTCATGTCAAAAACAGTCGTTTTGATGATAGCTTTTTTAACTCAAACTTCTTTTCTCTTTTCATTTCCCACCGAACCTTATTGTAAGGTATAGAAGATGAAATAACTGCCCCCCCCCGTCTAGAAGAGAATTTCCACGAAATCTCAAAGGGTTTGTTTTAGATCATTAAAAACATTTGCTCATGATTGTTTCTTACGAAAAAACTGAAGGATTACGGTGGTCCGTACTAATAATTAAATCTTTCAGTAACGTAAATAAGATATGAAATACATTTCACAGTTTTCTCTAATCTTGTTTCCGTAGAAAATATTTTATACGTTGAAAGAAATTATGATGACTGTTTTGGTGCGCAGTACGATAACAAATGACATATTTATTTAATGAAATATCGCGGAAGAGACAAGGAGATGTTTATTGCTTTAGAAAACTAATCAAAATATTAAAAAAATCCATTTAATAAGTAAGTTCATAAACATGGAGAAGAAAGTATTCTTCATTGTGTGTTTTAAGGGAGAAATTCTTATTTGCCATTTTACTTCATCAGATTTTATATCTAATATTTTTACAAAAATTGAAACAAATTGTGCTCTACATAATATTTCCAATAAAATATGAACAACACTTGAAGTTGGAATCTGAAATTTTCAATGACGAAAACAGTACAGTCAAAAACGCAGTGATAAATAAAATGAGGAAAACAATAAAAAAATTCTCAGCTCTAAACAATTAGTGAGACGCGCTAGTTAAACTGTGAAACCTAGGCTAGTTAAATCATTAGGCTACACTTAGTTTGATTAATTTTAGTTCATCCTTTATCTTTGATTTAAGCCCAAACTTTTGGCTTCTCTAAGCACGAATTCTTGCCGACTTTTACATGTTATTTGAGTTAATAAAATGTTCCTTTACACCATTTCCTTGTCTCTGTGACACATATAAGTCAAAGGGATAATTCGCTACTTATCGTTTAGAGTTTTAGTTTAATTTTATGCTACTTAAGAAGACCATACACTGTAATATGCTTATATAGCCGATAATATATACATTTATACATACGATTATGTCTATTTGATTATACATAAGCTTCATTTAATCATAAAAATTACGTTTCCCAAGGGGAACTTAAATTAATTAACCAAAATGAAGTCGAATCAGAACTAAATTTCTTTTATCCGGAATTTCTATCCACAGATTCGCTTTGAATGTTTCTCTCTTGCTAGAGAGATATTGCAGCAGTTTTACTCCAAATACATCACAAAATGTAGTAATGTTTAAAGAACAGATATATGTTTTTATATATATATGTAGTTATGTGTGTCGAAAAATTGTTTGGTCAAGAAATAAGATATAAATGTGCTCCATGATTACTGCTACTTTTCCTTGTTTCACGGCTTTAACATCTAAATTATTACATACACATATAAAACAAATGAGGAGGAAACGTTTAAATAAAATCTAAAAGCTTCCGTTGAAATAAATTTCATTAATTCTGTAAGATTTACTACTATTATTCGTTTCAAAATGCGAAAAAAAATAATATTCATAAAATAGGCACAAAAAATGAAAAATAACGGTCATTGTCAATTTAACCGTGACACTGAGTAGGAAGGACAATTTTAACATTTTTATAGAACTTTCAACACCTTCTTTTGTAACGTTACATCGCTAACTATGAATTCCATTGGTATAACACAAAGATAGCATCTCAGGTATTCAAAAAAAAAAAAAAAAAAAAAAAAAAAAAAGGGCGCGAACGACGGCAAGAAACTTCTATTCGCAGTTGCAATTCATCTCGGGAAATTGATTTCACCGCGACTGTGTAATAGAAAGGAAAGAAAAAGATATGGGATAACAAAGAGAAAAGTGAGAGAAAGAGAAAGCTAGAGAAGTGTCGATGGGTTAAGAGAAATAAATATGATTGAATTATCACTTCACGTAGATAGATGAACAAAATGAATGGCACTTCTTGTCTTCCGTTATCTACCTCAATTTGAATTCTGGAAGAAATTCGAGTTTTTGCAATTCAAATTGAATTTTTTTTTTTTTTTGGGGGGGGAGGATATACTCGGTACCGATAGCGTAGGATTAGGAAGAATGGAAGGGAATTATAGGTAAATGACAAGACTTGTGTTGGGGCTGAAACAATTGGGCCTTGTAGCAAAACTTAGTTACGAAAAGAAATTAGACAACTGGGGAATCCCAGACGTTACTAAGATAAGTATTCCGTATGTAAATGATAATGCAGTTGTTACCATATATAAAATTCTATTTCATATGACATACAGAGATTTAATTATTCATAATATACAACATTCACTACTTATTGCACAAGAAATCAAAAACGCATAACTTCACATATGTAATACATTGATATTATTGATGTTAATCCATAAAAATCATGCTCGTTTAAAACTTTTTATTTAAATTAATGAATAATATTGACTTTGATTTTCTTGTTATATGATTCGTTTACATCTGAGATTCGTTGTCAGTCCAGAGAATCTATAATATAGCAATATATTATGGATAAATGAAATAAATTATGGATACTAAAATAAAAATATCTTATGTGGTCACCATATGACTTTTTTGTGGGCCCATTAAATTCTGCACATTTTTTGCTACACTTCATTTGAACTTATTTAATTGGATATTAAGATACGATACGCCAGTTATTTAATAAAATGGACGGGTACACAATTGCTAAAATATTAATTTTTATGAACATAAAATATTCATGCAATTATTGATGACCTTGTCGGAAAATACATTCAGTACATCCATTGACTTCATTCCATTCAATTTCAGTGGTGACTGGTATAAAAATAACAATGCTGTAATTTTTGTAAACAATTTCCACTATCCTACAGAGGAAGAAAGAATCTTTGCATCATGTAAGGAAAATGACATACCTAGGGTACTTATCTAAAACTATCTTACTTTCATTGCTAATATTATTATAACTTTGTCAGTTTATGTCAGTCATTCTTCATATTTTTATTTTGATGACAATGTAATTGCTTCACTCTGTTGATGACCTCTGATAAACGACGTTCAAAAATCCCGCTTTTGTCAGCGAATCTTTTTACATGTGCAATTGAGTGCAGAGATCGGTGAGTGACCGCTGACCAGGACCATTTTTAAATTCAAGTTTGCTGAATACGCGGAAGGTAAATCATCCTGCTCCAAATACATGCACTCTTGTTAAAATAAAAAAAAAACTGTACCTACTCCTATTGAAGCTAGCAAATGATCCGACTCTTTTTTCTGGGGGGAGGGCAGCTGATGCAAAATCAAGCATTACGTGAGTAATTAAACTAACAGTCCTGATTAATTAAGCTTAATAGTTAAGTTTTACACTGATAAATAATAGCTAATCATCCATTAATATAATTCTTCAATGTTCTTTTAATTACTTTACAAATGTTAATTTGGAAATGTTGTTGGCATAATAATGTAGGTGTAATGACAATAATATTGCATAATAGTTTTCGTAAACCAAATAATTTAGTTTAGAGTTTTAGTATTGCAGCTTAAATTGACTTTAAATTATGGACTTTTACTTCCTCCATATCTGATTTGCTAACTTATTCGTCATTTGTTTTGGAAATATGTATTCTAAATTTCTTGATATTAAGAATAATAGTAACAGAAGTAACTAACAGGTGCTTTTGTAATATTTTTTACAGTAGAGTTCTGTTTACGGGAAGGTTCTAGTTTTTTATCTATATCTTTTAAGTAAGAAGATTCATAATACATCTGAGACAAATGCTCAGATAAAGTTGCAAATTTTAACCTACCCGATGAAATATTTATGTTTACTGATGCCCGAAATTAAATGTTTTGCTATGGGTTTCGACTAAATAAGAATTTATTCATACTGAAACTTCTATGCGTGTAAATTCTCCAGCCTTATCACCTAACGTCTATTCACAGAAGTTATATACACACTTCGTGAGTTAACTACCTCAACTCAACACTGACTCAACACGCAGTTCAGATACAAAATCAGCCGCCCAACCGGGATAGTGGTAGTGACTCTGATTGCAGCACCGAAGGGTACGGTTTGGAATAACGCAGAAGGCATTGACGTTTGTAAATGTATTGTACCTGTGCGGCATGAGGGCACTCTAAATATGAGGCAAGAAAGTCTTCTAGAGAGGTTAATTGTAGAGGAAAAGGGGTGGGAGATATCCTCAGATTCGTCCGCTCGGGATGCTTTCCATTAACATTGGGGGAGGAGCAGAACAGAGCAAAATTTTACTGTCATCTGTACGTGCTCAAGATTCTTGCCAACGGCAAGTACAATTTGCCAAGATGAATTTCGCGGACTTGTTCTGAAGTTACTGTCAGATAAGTGAGATAAGTCACAATAATAAAAACAAATATAAAATTAAATCATACCTTAACTAGCCATTCCTAGATGGTTTTGCAAAGCCTTAAATGACTGTGCAGAGCCTTCCAGTTTATAATTATTTCATCTTATAAACATCAAATATTTGAATTCATACTAAGTAATACCCATTTTGTCATTGTCAATGTATTAAGTTTTCACTAAAACCTTTGCCATATATCAAGCAAGGAATGCGAATATCTGCCGAAAAACTTCCCATTCCGGAATCTCTTAATAGCTAGTAAGAACGAGAAATTCGAGCCTATTTACGTAACACTGGTAACACCTAAAAGGGTTCTGGAAGCTTTGGAGTAAAAGGCGCAGAATCACACGTTTATTGATACTTCAGAATTAGCAGGCAGCTCCCGAAGCTCTTCTGCTGCATAGCACTCGAGCTTGCACAGATTCTGGAGTGCTACTTTATTGTGTTCGATCACTGCGAGTTAAACAAGGAAAAAAATAATAATAAAAATTCCGAGAGCAAGTCTAATAGCAAAGCCACTTGACTGAATTGATCGGAACGTGTTACTTCTTTTCCCCCTTACTAACTGTAACTCTTTTCCAAGTGAATATCGATTCCTCCTCCATCTTTCTATCGATATCAGTTTGACGTTGGTAGCTTTATATTAGCTTTTTAAAGGATTTAGAGCTTTCTTTTGATCGATAATGGTTACGAAGGAAGATTCACGTTTTCAGATGATACTATATTTTGGAAAAATCAAATTGTGCACGTATTAGCTCCGTCTAATATACAGTTAATTAATTTTAAATCTAAAAGAATGATATATCACTTTTCTCCATAAAGGTACTCAAATCCAAAACTTATGGACGTCAACTGACGTCATTTAATTAAATCTTGATGTCTTATCCTACTTCCGCTTTTGGTTATTATTCAAGTATTGAAAATATTAAAGATATTAGATTATTATATATAAATGTAATGGATGGTATATAATGGATATGCTAATCATTTTAGAAGAACATAACGGCATTCTTTTGAAAACTAGAATGACAGTAAGTTTATGCTAGAAATATAACAAAATAAATTAGATTAATAAAATCAAAATTAATTCATTTTTAAAATTATTAATAGAAACTTTAAATTGAAATGCATCAGTCTTTTAATGATTTACTTTCACATTACAGTTACTTATCTACTAACAGAAAAGGATAATTCATATGAATAATAGGAATTTAAAGACACAGCCTTCAATGATTACATTTATCACACGTTTAATCGTTCCTAATTTCACAAAAAAAGATCTCAGAAAGTTTCCTGATGAATTCTTCTATACTGCTTAGCTTTTGGAAAATTACATCCGTTGTAGTTTTCCCAAAGCTATTATATCCGTTGGAGTTTTCTGTAAGAGAAAAAAAAATGTCCATTAGAGAGGAGGCACTATCGATGAATATATAAATTTTAATTATTAATTTCGATTATATCCTAGGATAGGAAGATAAAAACTAGCATAATTACTAAAATTCCTTAGAAAATTGTGTTTAAACTATGGAAAATAAATTTAGTATAAACATTAAATTGTATTTGAATTAATAATAATAACGCAAAATACCAAAAAAAAAACTAATTAAAAGATATTTAATTATTGTTAATCCCACGGAAAAAGGCTTACTTTTCAAGGTGAATTAGCATTTTTCCACAAAATCACCGGTAATTAATAAATGATCGCATCTCGTCTCTTTCGAACATTTGAATAAAATTCTCTTTAAATTGAAAAAAATGCAAAGAAATATAACATGTTTTATTTAAAACAATTAATTTCAAACACACGAAAGAAATTCCCCTACGGGATCTACAATTAAAGAAAAGAAATTTAGAAAAATACGGATTACTGGTGAAAACAAAGGGAAAAATCAACTTAAAACACATGTCGGTAATTCATATAAATCAAAAAAGTATATGCAAGTACTAATTACAAACAAATATAATACAGTTTTAAAATCTAATATGCTACAAAGTGTCATTTACGATAATTTAATCTCAGTTTTCTGATGAATTAACTTTCTGAGGAATTAATTTAATTTCTATAATCTTCTGAGGAATTTTATTATAGTAGTATTTCTCTTCATTTCCCAAGGGATAATCGAAATTAAGAAATAAAATTCATATTTATAATCTTAGTAGCGTTATCTTTGGATTTGACATTAAAAGTACATGTATGCCTTGTTCACACACACACATACTTATATATGAAGGTGAGGGTGTCGGGGAATATTTTACTCAAATGAGAAAATATTACTACTACTCACCCTAACAATATCTCACGTTTTTTTTTTAAAATATATATATAAACCATACGGAACTGCCACATTCATAATGAATTCTACATAGTACATTAACCTAAGTTCATCTCACCTAAAATCTACTAACTTGACTTAAACTCAACTTACCAGTTTGGTATCATACTTGAGTAAAAGAGGAAACACCTTCGCATTTATTAGTTATCATTAATTGATCGGGGAGTTAGTTTTTCCCCTTGAAAAGTTAATCAATTTCCGATCAATGACGATAATTACTTGGTTTATTGAATACTTTTTCATTTTTAAATGTTTCCATTTTCAGTTGTTTCATGATTCATATTTGATGCTTCTTTTTAAAATTTTCCAAGATTAATTTTTAAATGTTTATAAGTTACTTCATGCAACTACAATTCTACTAACGTTCTCAAAGGAGATAATATACTTAATAATCCATTAGCAAATAAATTATTATTGTATTACTTTGCAACTTTTGCACAAGTATTAGGCAATTTATACGATTTTATTAATTCAATCTTTGATATATGAACAAAACAGAAATTTAAATAGATCATCTATAAATGAATTTGGAAACACAAGCCTCTAAGTCTTGCTGATATCATTAAGCACAATCAGTTCAATATGAGGTTATGTATACACAGGTATATATTGTATACATACGTACTCGATCTAAAAGAAAATGGCGCATCCACTGCTACATGAAGTAACACAATAAAGATATGCAATAATGTTATAAATATACTACCTTGAATATTTGCTATCAGAAATCCTGGGAATGAGAAGGTATAACTTCACAAACAATTAAACATCTATTGAACAATTAAATGTCATGAATACTGGTCAGAACTTTCTAAAAGTCTAAACTTTTTAACTTCTCCTGTCTTTTATTAATTAGAAATTACAGAGTCCCGTACTGAAATTCTAAGCACATTTGATTAACTATAAACCTTTTAGCTTGGCTCATAGCAGCAGAATTGTATTAAGGGGTGTTGGAACCTAAAAATCTTCAAAAAATTGTGATTTCGGATTCTTGAATTTTTAAATTCTCTACACTTTTATCTTTTTAAAAATACTATTCTTTAATCTCTATGAAAACTGGAACTGTAAAAAATCTAGTTTTAATTTGTCATCAAATGCTTTGCTCAATGACGATTTTTACATAAAAACGCGTTTTTCTCCAAACGTGATTTTTTGTACTCGATGTATTTTTCTCAAGAACTACAGGTATCTAAAATTTTATGGCTTATTTATTAGGTTTCCTAATATTTACTGAAATCAGCTTTTTGTGATAAACTAAGATTTTTTTTTTTTAAATTTGTGAGAAAAGTGCTAAATTTTACTATGCTTAACAAATATTCTGTAAATTACTCTAAAATTCAAAATGTTTCAAAAGCTCATTTTAGTATAATAAGGTAGGTATACTTTAATCACACAAATTTTAAGCGTGTATCTACAGCAGATTTTGTGAAAAGTCCATCGAAAATGGCCAATTTAACATTGTCGGTATAGAGCTTTCTGATACCCCTTTAAGTACTGAATTGTATATTGCTTACCTAAAATAGTGACGATAAGTTTTAATAATACTTAGATGAGCAATATCTCTTTATAAGCTTTAATAATACTTAGATGAGCAATATCTCTTTATAAGCTTTAATAATACTTAGATGAGCAATATCTCTTTATAAGCTTTAATAATACTTAGATGAGCAATGTCTCTTTATATAAACCATCATAATATCTGCAATAGTGCCAGGAAATTTGGCAACCATTTTGCACACTAACGCTCTTTGCACTATAACTCTCTATGAATGAACACATAGGCCATCATTAAACTGTTTTGGAAGGTCCTAATTATTCCCGTATTCCAATACAATGAGGCTTACGAGTACATATATATAGCTCGAGGATATATAGTAGTTGCAATATGATATAGTAAACCCAGATCTCATTAGTAGAAATGGGAGTTTAAGCACCTTGTGTATGTGAGAGCATTTATTAGCGTATTCAAATTGTATTTACTAGGAAGTATATGTAGTAAAGAGCAGATTGTTTCACTTATGTTAATTCTAGTACATTCTGAAATATAATTTTACGATTTAAGTTTATTTCCGTTTGGGCTAAATATAAGGTTAAAGCTTCTTTCTACTATTCCAACATGATCTCGCATATTCTGGGAAGAACAATGGAAAGCTTGGAATCTTTTGAAATTTCTAGATTATATTTTAAGTCTTAAATAATGAATTATAATTTTTTCTTTTCTTTTACGTGCATTATAGGACATTCAAAACGCGTTCTTTCTAAAGAGAATATTTTAAAGTAGGATAATTTGAAAAAAAAAAAGTTTTATTTTACGAAACATATATATTTTGTGAAATTTTTTCTGTTCAAAATGTTCTCGGGAAAGTCATATTGCATGTGTCATGTTCGCAACAGTTGAAGAAAGTCATATTGCATGTGTCATGTTCGCAACAGTTGAAGAAAGCCATATTGCATGTGTCATGTTCGCAACAGTTGAATTTGGGTATTAGAAGGCATTAAAAGAATTGTGACTTGATCCGAGACAACAGAATTGTCAAACGATATAGCTCCGTTTGGGCTAAATATAAGGTTAAAGCTTCTTTCTACCATTCAAACATGATCTTGCATATTCTGGGAAGAACAATGTAAAGCTTGGAATCTTCGTTTTGATTGAAAGATAATAAACGGAAACAGAAACAACTGTCTTATTTTTCATATTTATCTTGTTCTGGTCCCACTATTATCTCTTGCTCACATACACGTCAAAGTTTACAGACATTACAAATAGTTCAAAACGATGAGACAGCCAGTTTGTGACAAATACAAAAGAAGTATTTTATAATGTATCCAAGAATGTTAGGAGATCTATTTTCCAAATGACTTTACGTTTGAAGCAGAATTACCGTGCAAACATACTTCTGGAAAGTTTTGATTGCCAAATCATTACTTTGTAGAGTCATTAGGTTTTTTTTTTTTTTTTTTCGGGGAGGGGGGAAGCAAGAGACTTGAAAAATAAGCAACGCCCTCTCCGGGAATCGAACCATGGATCTCTGGAATTACGAGCCCAGCGTGCAGACCACTACACGACGAAGGCTTGTTAAGAAGGAGGGAGAAATGCCTAATATACTCCCCTTTTTAAAGGGCGACTGGGTTTTCTACGGCACCCAGTCGCCAAATCCTGGGTGTGGAGAATCATCATCCACCACCCTTTAAGTTCAGGAGCCACTATAGATATTTTAGATATTTTTTTGAAAGCAGGAAAGATAAAAAATGAGCAATGCCCACCCTGAGAATCGAACCACGGACCTCCGGAATACGCGCCCAGCATGCAGACCACTACACCACGAAGGCACGCTAAGGAGGAGAGAGAAATACCTTATATAAGGTATAACTTAAGTTGCAGTAACATAATTTCTAGAATTGATTCTAGATTAGCTGAGATTTGATTTCACGATAGTAATTTGTTTAGAAGCTATTACGTCATTGGCTCTTTCATAAATGGTGTAGCTGGTTCTGAATAACGTTTTTCGACTTTGAAATTGAGGTCATTTGACTTTATTAACAAATTATCATAATGTCGATAAAAGCAGACTTTCAGTTTGTCAGGTAAGCATAAGTATGTCCTGGTGATAAGCTCAGTGACGATGAATAGATCCTTGAACGTTCAAAGCTGTTGCTTAGCCAAGCGTCCAAAATACGACTTCGAATCCAGTTGGAACTTGAGCTATTGTATATTTCGAGATTTTACTTTATTCAGCCGTTAACTTCAGAAGACGTGATTTAACTTCTGAATTTTTGAATGGTTTGGTTTTGTTCACTACTATGACCTTGAGCTACGTAAATAGATGTAATCAAGTCATTACTACGACCTTGAGCTCGGTAAATAGCTTTGCACTGCTCTCCGCAATTGGTACACAACCAAATACATGCGTTTTCATTATCTAGGAAATCCAAAGGCTAATTTAATAAATTCAATAAATTTCTAGGATTAAACTGAAAACCCGATTTTCATTGCAAAAATTTTATAGCATTCATAGTGTATTCCACATTTTTGTCATTTCCCTTAGAAATAGAAACCATGTTTATAAATACTGAAAACAATGTGCATAATGTGTCAAGAATGTCAATATAAACTACAGAGAATGTAGAAATCAACAAAATGTAAATAACTTCAACTTTGAATGAAGGGCAATGTGTCATGATTTCATAATAAAAACAGCCTTTATTTTTATTTATTTATTTTTTTTTTAAAGAAGGAAACATCAGAGTCGTAGCTAGGGTTTTCAGCGCCCAGGGACAACTGAAGTTTTCGCGCTCCCTACTGCTTGCCAAGGATGGAAAGCATTTAATTCTAAAATGTCGTAACATCAGTTTGGCGCTCCTTGGATTCTGCGCCCGGGGACAGATTCCCCTCTTGCCCCCCTCTAGCTATGCCCCTGGGAAACATATGTAAATTACTGTTTACTTAAAAATAATTAAACGAAAGCGTTTTCACTTAGCTAACAGAGAACAAATCAATAGTTACAAATTAATACCAAAGTTTTTCTAAACTGAAATAAAAAATGTCGTTGACGAACTTTAGTACCAATTCGCGGACCATTTAAGGATGTACGCGAAAAAAATCTAAGATCTTAGTTTTTGAATTTCAGTGGCATTCAACGGACATTTCAGAGCAATTCAAATATAAAATCCATTCTTTCAAAACTTGAACTGCAGGTAGTTTATTTAAGAACACTTTGTTGGTTTCTAAAAACTATGATAATTCAGAACTAATATAGTATCTGAAAACCATATTAATGGATTCTAGAATGAAATTTAAAAATTCGTGTGATGGATTACATTAAATGAATTCAGATTTGAAAAGACTAAATACGCACTGACATACATAGATATTTTGCCTGAAAAATCCAATAACTGAAACATTTACTTTAAAAATTATTTCATCCGTATTCGATTCGAACATCTTGAATTCGATGATACATGAATTGGGAAAGTGACGAGGGAAAAAACGTTGGGGATCGGATCGTTGTCCTATTTACAGGATACGTATAAAATGCAATCAAATACCTTAAAAAGAAATTTTTTTTCAAGCATATTTTAATTTCCATAACTAGTAAGATAAATCTTCAGAAATGTATACATCTGTTTAGGAAAAATATAGAGTTTAATCCTAAATAACGGCTCAAAAATAAATCATTGAAAAGGGTTATTTTTAAAATCATTTTTTAATGAAATAAATTATGGCAGGGCATTTTTTAGGCTGCATATGAAACTTACGTCTATGTCAAGGGAGTTATGCCAAAGTTTATCTATTTGTTTACTTTTCTTTTCCATTTAATGAAATTTAATTGGGCCGTCCTATTTTTAGGACAACAGTCCAATATGGGTTACTATAACATTAACACTGAGCAGTCCACAAGCTTCGTCATTTACAAATAATGGTTCTATGGTTTCATTCTATTTCAATTTGTATTTTATCAAGACTGATATATCAGCAGTTTTTTATCTTGACATTTAAGATAAAAACTCATAGTACGTTTAACAGTAAGAGCCCGATACTAGACTTGTTCTTTTCTACTCTATAGCTATGATATATGTGACTGTTAGTTCTAAAATCATGCTAATGTCTTTAGGTTGATTATGATTCTAGTGTAATGATTTTTCAGTGTATTGAGGTTGTTTAAATTTTTTATATTATTTGGTATGTTCTGGACCGCTAACACATACAGCTGAGAACTCTAAAAATTTGCACTTTATGAAGTAATGATAATTTTTTTCTACCTTTTACAACATTTCACCTTATGAAAGGTTTCATAATTTTAGGTTAACGACTAAAGATATGAAACCTTCCATACGGCGAATTTCAGGCTTATATTAGTCCGTTGAGATTACTCTAAACACCATTAAGATAAATATAATAAAGTATTATATGCAATTCCGTTTTAGTCTCTACGTTTTTCTTTGCTTTCTAAACACTCTAGTGCAAAGTGCCTTAATTAATGAAATCATTTATATCAGAAATACTCTAAACACATGCCGATTTATCGCTGGAAAATTAACATTGTCCTTGCGTGCTGAGAATAACAATGGGGTGGGGGTGAATATTGTAATTTTGTATAAGCTGGTACTTGCCTTTTATATGACATATTGGAAAATCATAATTAATACTGCAGCGTTGGTATTATATTCAATCTTGACTCACGAAATGTCATGAATAATGAATTTTTCCTTTTTGTAGTTCATAAATATTTAACTACCAAATTTCTCATGAATATATTCAGAAATAATCGATGATCAAGCGTTAAGAGTCATTCAAGTAAGAGTCGTGTTTAGAGTATTTTTCACGATTTCCGTCAAAATATCTGCGAGGTGAATGTTCAACGGAATATTTATATATGAAATCGGTAAGAGGTTGTAAACATGTTTTCTAAAAGATTTCGGACGCTCATTTCATTTGAAGTGCTATCATTTTCATTCATTAGCAAACCTGGCTGAAAGATCTGCACTTGATTTAAAGATGATAAAGTAAAGAATTAAAAAAGATCTTAAGATTGAAATCCTGAAGTAATTTTATATGGATTCTTAAAAAATGATACTTTCACATATTAAAGAGATTTACAGGGGAATTTGAAAAATTTTTTCATACTCATTCCAACTTAATCAAAATGATATATTAATTAAACTATATATACTTAGTGCTAAAAAGTTAAAAAATATGAATAATAACGAAGCTGCTATTTAGTAATAAAAATTTCAACTTAAAAATAAACTTACTCCGTCAAGTAAATTTTAAATAATCTTATTCGTTAGTAACTGAGAACATTTTAATTTTGTTTGAGTGCTTCATTAGATAATTTTTAGCATCTGTTTTCGGGGAAAATGCATCACAAGGGGCCCCTTGGTGAAAATTAAAAAATACCATAAATTAAACAAATTCAATCATACAATAAATGAACCATAAAAACATGCCATAAATGAACCATAAAAACATACCATAAATGAACCATAAAAAAACATACCATAAAACTACCATAAAGGAACCATTTTAAAAATACCATAACTGTTATCATTATATAAGCAACATCTTAGCAATAATCTATGGAGCACTTAGAAATATGGGCCCACCAGCGGCCGAGCGGTAAAGACGCTGAACACTGGTAGTTCGGTCTGAGGTTCGAATCCCGCGAACGGACTGGCTGCATGGGCGTTTTCGTGGTTTTCCCCATGTGTAACGTGTATACGAGTCAGTTTCCCTTAGAAAGTCCTCCACGAAAGGCATCCCTCCCTTTAGGCAGATAGCCCTCGCGTGCTTTGCCATAATTAAATACACCACCACACCACTTAGAAATATAGATTACCCCTGTTTTCATGTCGGGCAAACAGAAAGAAAAATTCAGTTTGCACATAAATGCTAGATTAAAATTGACTATAACTACAGTTTGCTTTTCAGAATTTAATATTTTTAAATTTCTGGATGCCTATTAAAAAGCTGTATCTCAATCTAATGTTACTTCTTGAATACAGAACTCTGAATAAAAACACTTAGTTTACTCTTTTTCCTCTTATATAAATTGTACCGAAAAAAAATGTTAGTTAAGTGTCATTTCATTACTTCCTAATTCTCCAATAAAGATTTTAATTTTTTCTTCATTCAAGAAAGGCAAATCTGCTGACATTCAGTAAGATAAGTCAATATACAGTAGTAGACAAGGTTAAGCTCTTCCCAAATCTCGACTTGTATGATGTCACTTCATTTACAAGATGTGGGGCAAACGAAGACACAATTACATTAAGTTTCCCAAAGCACACAAAAAGGTTGCTTTGGAGCAGATTATAAGTGAATGATTTCCCGTGCTCAAGTATTTCCGGTCGGGAAAAACAAACTTTGTAATATGGTAATGTTTGGTGTAATTAACTTTGTAAACTGGATTAATAAAACATTTGTTAAGAGAAGGGAAATGTAAGCATTCACTCTACAACGATCAACAAGAGTACCGAATGCTCGCATTTGTGCCAATGATGGTGTTTTCCTGTGAATGTTTTTTCAAGGAGTTACTTTGTAAGCATTATGTTAATTTTTCTAACAGTTAAACTTTGAGTTCCTTTCCTATCGCTTTTTAACTTCAACTTACAACTTCCGGCCAGAACGTATTTTTAGAATCACGTTTGAATGCAAATTTGAGGAGTAGTATTTAACCGCGAAGTTCTACTGTCTTCGTGAGAGAGAACCAGTGATTCTGGCTAGCACGCGTCCGCCTTTTTAGACTACTCTCTCTTAAGCCATTGTTATACGCTCGGCCGTAATTTAGGCCTTTGATAGCTTCGCCGTTATTCAGCTTTAAGGGGCCAACTCGGTTAGAATCTTGATAGCTTCGGCTATATCTTTTTAGTTAAGATTAGTTAAGTTTACTTCTTAGTCTCTTAAGTTCACGCCCGAGTGTCGGCTTTATTGTACAACTTTAAGACGGAGTTCTGTTACACCTTATTGAAATAATAAAGGGTTATTTCACTTTTCTTGTTGTTTTCTATATCAGGAACTCAAGCGATCATTCGCTTACCAGTTCTTAAGCTTCTTCAAATTCAACTGTAACCTAAAAGTACACAGTACAGAATCTTACAACTTCAAATACTTTTGTCAGACAAATTTGAAAGTAGCTTGCTGTAATTATACCTTCACCCTAATACGTTTCTGGAAGATTAGAGCTTTTAGCGTTATTCTTGTCATCTCAATTAATGTGCGAATCTTTCTTTCAGAGATTTTATTCTGTTGCAAACAATAAAGAACAGTTTTTCTCTCGTATTATTCCATTTTATTTCAGCGATTTTTTAAAGTGCTTGCTTACATATTCCCTTCCTCGATCTGACCTCACTCGTTTTGATGCTTTCCCAAATTGTGTTAGTACGTGTTCGATGAAGAATGCGATGCGCTCTTAAGTTTCTTCTTTACGCTTCAGAAGGAAAACTGTAGTGAATCTACTGTAATCATCAAGTACTGTTAGTATGTATATTGTGTCACCTGGAATTACAGTTTGCATTGGTGTATGCACTAAGTCGTGTATTTCGAAGGTTCGCGAAGTAGACTCGGAAATGGTTCACTGTATGTTTTGGTAGCAATATAATCCTCACATACCTATACACTGGAAACAGGGAACAATATTTATATGTTCAAGCTATATCTTCATTATGAAGCCTTAAAAATATCTGCAGGATTTCTATAACTTAATTTTATGCACCAATCATGAACGCATTCCGCACTGATTTGCTCCGAATGAAAAGCATATTCACTTTCCTGAAGAACATATAACCCTTCTCTGGTGTAACAGAAGGCTATTATATTACTATTCTTAACAATGTGTCATTTCTCCCCCTTAAAGTTCACTTCATATCCATTATCAATTGGCTCGTTTGCAGAAAATAAATTTCGATATAGTTGCGGAACAAAAATAACATCTTTAATAATAATCTGTATTTCTTCATTTTGATTACTTTGATATTTCTGCAAGCAATTTCCTTTTCCCTGACTGAACACTGTATGTCCATTAGCTTAAGTTATTCGCTCAGGAAGAGACTTATCAAAATTACTGAACAGGATTTCATAATGGCACATCTGAATGGCTGCTTCAGAATCCATACACTAGTAGACATGTAAATTGTTTATACTTGACGTAAAGCAGTGATGATTAGAAAATTGTTTCGCTTTATCAATGCCACATAAATTCATTGCTATATTAAATTGTTGTTTTCAATTATGTTTAGATTTCCATTTCTATACTTCCTATAATCCGCCTTTAAATATCTTAATTTCTTGGGAAAAAAGGCAAGCAAAGTACATTATTTTTGTCATCTGGAATGTTACGCATGGAAGACGAATATAATTCAAATCTGCTTCTAGTCGTGTTTCTATAACTGTTTTAATGTAGAATAATTTACATGAAATCTACTTAACAACAAATAGAAGTTCCGAAATTTTTTCTCACCTAGCTCTAATAGTTGATCCATAATATGTCCTTATTGGTTAATCTTCGAATAAAAATCCTATAGTTGAACTAGATTTTACGCCTTTCGGAACCACATTGCAGGTATTTGAAATAAAGATTCTGCTGTAATAAAGTACCATAAATTCTCCTTGATTAGCAAAAGCTCTAATTTTTTATTTCCAAGCATAATAATTCCAGTCATTCACTTTTTCGATTCACCCATGACTGAGATCCGTAGTCTGCATTACTGCATAGTCATTATAGAAGAATCAAGAAATGGAAGTAACCAGTGCTCACCGATTTTATGCAAAATGCTGATTGAAAATTACTGTACACTTTTTATGAAAGACTTTTAACCATTGAGCCCATAACCTGACGAAATTAAGTTCATGCACAGTGTATTAATAAAAGATTTATTAAGAGAAGGAAAAGTAACCATTCATACTACAGTGACTAACCTTTCAACTTCTGAAGTTCGGAGCTTGTTAACAGACTGCCAAAAACATACATTAAGTCCCGTAATGCTAGGTGATACAGTGAATAGGTGAACGAAAGCTCATAAAAAAAGATAAAACACCTGAATCACGGCATCTCAGATTGTTCGGAGGTATAAAATACCAGCAACCTTAGTCTGACTAACGTGTCTAAATCATGTTTGAACTAGATTATAAAGGTTAAAAATAAGAATTGAAGACTTCTTGAGTATTTCAAATGATCACATCCTGCTTCCCTTGCTAGACATTTGCCATATGAGTGAGTTTCAAAACTTTCGAAAGCTTTCATAATTTCTCTACAACGATACATTTTTGAAGACGCACTTTCGTAACACTAAAGAATACTTGTTCCCAGATCTTCCCATATGTAGTGTGCTAATGAAAACACGCTAGAAACTTTATTTTCCTAAATTACTGACTCTAGACATGTACTTTCATTTAAGGTTTACCTAAATAAGATAGAAAATCTTATAATAACACTTTCAATACTTTTCTCGTGAAACTCTCCATCATGTTCTGAGAAAATTTTAAGAAATACAAAATGATATAGATGGAAAATGAAAAAAAAAAAAAAAGAAAAAAAGAAAAAAAAGAAAACTCAGTGAATACAAAATGTCACTTTCTATAAGATCTTATAAATCAGAAAGCCAAATTAAAAAATGTACACAATGTTTTAATTGACTAATTGCAAAAAACTTTTGTGCATTTACCTTAAAAATTCAATAAGATATTAAAAATTAATATTTTCTCAGAGTAATGGGAAGTTCTGTTTTATACACTAACCGACATTGAAAATGAAGTACCAAGAAGGAGTGGTCTGAAAATTATGCAAATTTCAAGGTAGACGCATGTCGCCGAGTTACGCGAATGATGTGAAATGCGAGGCTTACAGGCGCAGGTTCAAGAAGATGTAAGAGAAGAAACCTGCAGAATGTGCAATTTTCGTGCCGTTAATTTCAGCTAGGGAAATCACCTTGGAAAAATTCTTCTTGTCTCGGACACGTGTAATAGCAGAGAATGCCAGCCCGTTATCAACGGAGGCAGTTCTAATTAGACAGACGATTTTACGAGGGGTGTGATGATCGAACTGCGAAGGGCAGGTTGGTCCATAGGAGAAATCTCAGCTGACATACCTAGACGCATCCAATGCACCGGCTGTGGCGACGATGGTGGGAACAAGGAAATGTGACTTCAAAGGGTGCCGGTGCAGCCAGAGTGACGTCAGCCCGTGTGTGAATTGAAGCATACGCCGACAAGCAGTGGGGCGCACTCTTAAGATTACTACATGAATTCTTAATGATTACTACATGAATTCTGCAGCATGTTCAAGACACCCTGGATATTTCCATATCAACCAGAACCATTTGCCGTCGATTGGTGGCTAATGGCCTGCACTCATTACGTCCGTTAAGAAGACTTCCATTAACCCCACATCATAGACGCCAACGTCTGTAACGGTATCGGCTCGAGTGATATGGACGACGGAATGGCACAAGGTCGTGTTGTCAGCTGAGTCATGCTTTTGTTTCTTCAATGATAGTCGCAGCGTACGATTATGGAATCGATGTGGAGACAGGTCCGATCCGGCAGCAACTGTGGAACACTCCATCGCGTGATAACGCGCCATCGTGTTTTAGGGCGCAATCGCATACGATTCCAGCTCAACTCTATTACGTATTCAGTGCACCATGACTGCCCAACGATACGTGGATGATGGGCTGTAACACTCCCCTACCTTCAGAAAGTGACCAGTTCCCTTTATTTTTAGCAGGATAATACCCGACTATACACTTCTCTCATCAACTAACGTGCTCTTAAGGTGTACAGATGCTTCCCTGGCCACCGTTCTCTCCTGATTTCTCACCAATTGAACACATTTGGGATGTGATTGGACGCCATTTGCAGACCCTGCCATTGCCACTCTCAGAAGACAAGCTGTGGCAAATGGTTGACATGGAATTGAGAGCCATTCCTCAGGACACCATCCGTAGTCTCATTGACTCTGTACCTAGACGCGTTGCTTCGTTTATCGCCGTCCAAAGTGGTTCAATCATATAATAAACTACACATCAAGATACTATTATGAACTATTATAATCATGGCTGTTGGTCTACTATTATTATACCTATTAGTACTATTATAATTATATCTAATGGTTATGATACCATTCAAAGTGTCAGTGTACTGTTATAAACTATATACTATCTTTGAAAATTATACATAATCATGTTATTGTCTATTAATCTGTTGATTATGATACTAATAATAATGACGATAAACTATTGTGAACTATTGTAAGAGCTGACTATTAATCTGGAGCCTGATGGATTTGATAATTCTGCTGAATAGACGTAAACTATGCCAATTACTAACAATTGGGAACTGTTTACCTAGTTATGGAGTTATTTATTATTAACTATTAGGAACTATTATAAACACTAATTTATAAGAACTAAATGTCAGTGAACTATTTTAATTTTTCTTCTTGATTATGGCACCAATAATTTTGCAAATAAACTATTTTGAACTACTTAGAATTATTTACCAATATCCTATGGATGTTCTATTGTGAACTATATACGAATTATGTATGAACTACGGCAGTGAACTATTTGTGAACTGTATGCCAATGCATTACTTTGAACTGTAATGAACTATTACAATTATAAGCTATTGGGAATTATTGGGATCAATGAACTATTTGTCATTGATCTGTTATATATATGGGCAGTGTTATTTTTTAATATATGTATGTTGAGTTACTATACTAAACTAAACTGAATTATACATTACATTATATATTGAATTAGCGAGACACTGAATTGTACTGTTAATTTAAGTACTGCACTGATTGATTTGAAATCTCGGGACTATTCCAACTACAACGGGATAACTAGCAGGAATTGTATTTTATTTGATTGTATCAATTGTATTATACCTAATATATGTATATGTATTGCTGCCACCAAGACCAAATTGTACAAGTAAAAACTGGATATGTATCCAAAGCCTGTAAGTGCCGTGGCACCACCTGTTAAATGTTATGTACATTTGTATATATTTTCGAAATTTTAATAAATATCCGTAGTCTTGGTTGGGAGTCCCGAGGTTCACGGGAGTTCTCGGGACTGTCGGTGTGGGGTGAAATAAATGTTTCGAGCCACGACAGCTCGGTTAGCCCTGTGATCTTTTGGGCTTTCTCTAGATCGAAGTGTGGTGGGATTGTACCTATAGTACTTATAGTAAACATTGAGTGTCCCACTACATTTCTGCCAGATCAAACCTACTGAGCAGATAGTGCAGTAGGACAATACCCACATTACCAATGGTTAAACAATGGGTATCCGCTGCGCTACAACTTGAACCTGAAACTACTGAGCAGATGCTATTCTCGTTCTAATCATTTATTGTTCAGTACTGTCTCTCTCCGCTTGCCGAGTTTCATCACTTACTTATTGATGCTGAATTTTCAGTATCAGGTAGTATTTTAGTTTACATTACACTGATCGAACGGCCTTTATTCCTAGTTGTTTCGTAAAGTTGAAGGAGAAATGTTTGATTAACTTCTGCTGAAAATAGGCGTAAAAAAGTTTGATTTATTAAATATCATCAGACTTTTAGCATGTAAACGTTTAGAGTATTTCGTATTCAACTTATTAGAATTCTGATGATCATCTTTCAAATTTGGACTGTGAGAGGATCACATGAAAAGCTAAATTCTACCTTTCTGTAATCATTCTAGCCCTAGATATGAAACTACTCTAAGAAAATTATGTACTTTAATAACAAATAGTGCGCAATTTTACTTATAGACTTATCAGTTTTATAAAACATAATTTTTATAGAAAATATTATAGAATGTATAAAACACACATTTTTATGAAGCACACAAATCCAAAAGAAATAAAGAGTAATTCCATATAATAGTAAATCTGAATCATTTTCACACGGAAATAAAATATTCTTATTGCTTGATTATTTTTTATTTGGGTATTTTTCCATAGCATTATTTAAAGTTGATAAATACGGCTCATGTTCTCTATTTTAGTGCAATAAAATCTGATTTCAGGTTTGTAGCTTAATAACTAAGAATTTTTAAAATGTTTCACAAAATTATGAAAAACCCTATATATCATGCAAATTTAGCACTTAGTTCAAATGCAAACTGAAGCAGGACAAACAATCTAACATATTTGCTGGAAAATATAATCCCTTTTATGCTCCATTTTTTATTCAAACATTTTGTAAGTTTTATTAGAAATAGTGCTTTAATAAATAAAATTGCAGAATGAGAGAAAGCAGTTTAATTATCATACTGTGTAGAATACATTGTGCATTGTTTAAATGCTAAACAAATCACATAGAAAAGTAAGGAAAATCTTCTTCTCAGAATTACGGCTTTACAAAATAAATATTCATTTGCATTTTCAGTTCCTAATTTTTTTTTTCTAAATATTAAGAATGTTCTTATGTTCGAAGAATTCTTATTTCTAGAATGTATAAAACAAATTTTTTTAAAACATTCAGATACAAATGTTGTTTTCTTGATCAAATTAAATTCTAAAATGAGGTAAATGAAACCCAACTTACATGTTAATTACTTAAAATTTGTTTACGGTACTCCTTACGTGGTAAACGACATTCTTTTTTATTATCATGTACATACACTGTTGGTTATAAACGCGTAAAAAGAAAATGAAAGATGTGGATCTGATGCCTATCTCCTCATTTCAAGAGCCAGGAAAAAATTTATTCCATCAGCTAGCAGCATCAACTCTGTTTTCATTCTGCAACTTTTATCACCAAAACGCTGTATTGTAGGAAGTTTTAACGTGGCTTTATGCGTATCTCATTTTTTAAAAAAAAAACTAGTGCAAAAAGAGGGAGCGTTGAATGAATATTTAATACCTCGTAAAACAAAACTTCAGAGTTTCTAAGGCATTTAATACATACGCCCACTTTTTTTCGCAGCCTTTTACTTGCATTTTAGAAAACAGTTTTGTTGTAGAAAATAAAGGGATTAGTTGTTTTTCAAATTGCGCTTATCTCTCCAATGCAGACTAAACAGACATGCTTTTGTTTTAGCTTTATTTTATTTCTCTGTTGCTTTACAATTTTTCTAAGCTAGAGAAAATAGTAAAAAATTCTGGATCAACCGTGCGTAAATTGCAAAGAGAAGGTCTAGAAAATACCCCTGTAAGATACTTGATCTACGTTTTAGTATTCTTTTTTTTTTTTTTTTTTTTCCATCTTTTGTGGAAAGCTCTGCAGTTTCACATACTTTTAAAAGATTCAGTGAAAGAATTCCATTCCTTTCATCTGCTTGTCAAATAATATAAAAACTGTAAATATTCTTAGGTTTGAGAAGATAGATTACGAATTGTTTCCGCTGTTTAGGGAAACCACAGGAGCTTTCTCGATTTTCAGTAGGAAAATAAGTGACTCTTTCGTATGTTTTTTAGCAGTTAATTTCATATATTTTATGCTATTTTATGCCTTTTTAATTTTTTTTTTAACAAACTACGCTATGATATAAAATTAAATACATTTCGAACTTTAGGCTAGATATTTCTGAACTTTTATTCTTAGTTAGTTACAGTTTTAAGTTGCTCAGCTTCGTCCTCTAGCATAAAAGTATAAAAATGGATAATTTATTTTTAAATAAAATTGTATATGATTTCTTTGTAACTAATTCTACTGCGTAAAAATATAAGATGAATTCTCTAATACAAGCTAAAGTTAAAAAAAAAAATGTGAAAAATTCAAGCTTTATGAAATTTGTCTTAACAGACCTATGTGTTTATCTTCTACAGTAGTACGTAAATTAACTGAGGGGGAAAAGTAAACAGAAATGATTCAGACAAAGATTGCCGCAGTTTTAAGTTAAATTACAAAGCAACTACCATTCTAATTTTTACATCTGTGCCTTATCTGATTGAACTGAAAATGAGTGTACTTTAATTGTTTAAACACTGTTTATATATTTAAACCATTTCTCATAAAACTTCATTTAGTATTTGCTTGTCATGTAACTTGCTCAATTTTGTAAAATTGCAGGTAACTAAGCAATCCACTTGCGTTTGTTTATATCTAAATGACACAGAATTATTTTCAATGGGAAATGATATAATATGGATTTTATTAATGAAAAACGTGATAATTAATTAACACGAATGAAATTATATCACTTTTATAAAAACCAATATATGTACAAGGAAATATCCCATCGTTCTTCAATGGTGTGCATCCATGATGTGATTGGTTAACACATCCATCTAATTGTAAGGAATTTTATGCTAATTAATTAATTAAGTTATTTATAATTTCAACCTTTACTTTACTTTTCTTTCTTCCAATATTCCTCACCAGTATGCAAATGAGTAATCAATATTTAAATTGAAGTTTTTAGATTTGAAGACAGAGCATGTTTCTGGTATCGCGAGCGCGTTAAAGTTGTTAGTTTCAATTATTCAGCTTTGCATTCTATCACAGCCGATATATAATATTTGAAGCTTCGGCATAGTAATGAACCAACTTCTAGTATAGTAATTAATTGTATAGTCTTTGACTACTATTCCACGTTTAACTTAAATTTGACTGTTCTGATTATTTTTATTGCATCATACCTAGCTGTGGTTTATTTTGTAGCGAAACAAAATATTGTACTCTAAACAATGGTTAAGTTAAACGGTTATTTTTGTCGTTGTTTCAGACATAGCGACAATTCGCTTCATGTCTATCAGGTTATTGGACTGATTAACATTTCCAGATGATATAAAACCCTACAATAACTAGAGGGTATGTAGTTCGAATGTCGGATAGCGCGAAATCGTAGCTTTCATGCTTCCTGCTTTCGAAATGCTAGGAAGCGTTTTGCTGGCACCAGAATTAAAAATGATGTGAACCATAATTCATCACTACTTGGGTTTAGCCAATTGGGCCTAAGTACGAGAGAATGTAAGAAATTACTGTATTTCCTCAAGCGTTCTCGTGGTGCAAGTAGTTAGCACGTCCAGCTGCTAATAAGAAGTTCCATCGTTCGAACTGCTGCAAAAGCAAAAGTCATTTTTCATCTTTCCTCATTCGAAAAACCGAAAAGCCTCTTCGATACGTGTTATGAATTTTATATTAATTTCTAAGTATTATTTATATTTAGATGAGATTATGTAATAAAACGATTCTGTTACCAAGCTATGTTTCTCAGATTTTTTTCCCTTAAAATCTCAAATTACTTATATAATAGCATATATATTTGAAGCGTACAAAATTTAATTAACTATTTAAACATAATGTGACCTGATAAAAAATGATTTGATAATCAACTTTTTTTTTTTACATTTTACTCAGTAAGGAAGTGCAGATATAAAAGTATTACATAGAAATAAAATATACAGAATTGTTTACATATAATTTTTCTTGGGTGAAACTTTAAATCGTATGAATTTTGAAGCAACCATGTTCTCTTCAATACATGCAAGAAATACTTCAATATGTGTGAACAAAATTACAGTCATAACGCAGTTGTGAATTGTCATAATGTAATTGTACTTACTTTCTTAAAATATTTTATCTACTGATAATGAAGATAAGAACTAAATTTACCAGGACCATAGATGGCAACAATATAACAACTTTCGAATAACTTATCAATAGGAAAAACAGTTTACTAATCTGATGCAGAAGAATTTAGGAGCATAGTTACAGAATACTGAAAGGTTTAATAATAGGAAATCATTTCTCTCTCTCTCTCAGAAACTGAAGTAATTTCCGTCTAACATTTAGCCCCAAACTTCTAAAGTTTCCAGGAAGCACTAATGTTCTAAATAAAGAAAGAAATGTTGTCAAGAAATTGATAAGGCCAGAGTAGTTGACAGCAGTAAAGTTAGAGCGAAAAATTAATCTCTGGAAGTTTCTTATAGCTTTTTTTAAGGGGGAAACTGGTTTTTCGAGATGAAGAACAAAGCAATAGACATCCAAATTCCCTAAGGCAACTCTTCAGGACTTTAGCTCAAACAAAAATATGAGATTAAATTTGGTTTTATAAGATAGAAAGGTCTGTTCTCTTAACAACAGTCTCCTGCAATCGCTAAAAGTCAATAAGCTACAATTTTTGTATTGTCTAGAAATATTATTCCAGAGTTAGCGAACACTGGATTAATAATTTTCCTTATTTCTGGACTTAAAATATTTTACCTTAGCATTTGAAATTCTAAGAAGGAATTATGACTGTTATCTAAAATTAATTTTTTCCACAACGTTTATTACTTTAACTGTACAATTTTATATAGCATGTACGAAGAAAAGGTGTTTATTGGCTTTATTTCTTCTAATATTGAGCAAAATTTTAATTATCTGAACTAACTTAGATTTTAATCTATTAGAATAAGGGAAAAGTTCTGATCGTTGTCTTGTCTTTTTCTGCAGGTACAATATGTATTTGTGTCTGGCAAAAGAGAAAAAAAAAGAATGCTCACTTATTCTTTTTACATATCACAGCTGCATTTTATTTATAATAATTTGCAAAATAAGACTGAGGATAGAAATTAAAATATTTATAAATATAAAATTTCATACAAATTTTGTACAATCATACAAAAATTTGTATGATTTCCGTACAGAAAGAATAAAAAGTAATAAACAATAAAATACACGTTATAGAAAATTAAACACAAAGCTCAGACACTGCGTAGAGATGTCTTCAAATATGTTGAAATGTGCAGACATCATTAAGTATTATCGAGGCTTTTAGGCTTTTAGGAAGACTGTATTGAATTTTGTAGAAAGTAAGCAAAGCCTATCAGCCTATGGGAAGAGATTAATTTCGGGGAGGATTTTTGAGAGACACTAGTTCGTATTCATGGCATACGTACAGAAAGACACGAAAACCCCCATACAGCTAGCAGTGGTGCCACAGAAAAACTTTGCCGAACTAGGTGGTCCGTAAACTTTGCCGTCCCTATCAATACACACTAGAAAGCTAAAAATATCTACGGTATTATAATTATGTAACTATGTAAAAGAACAAATAAGATAAAAGTTAAAACTGTTTATTTTTTAATTAAGCTATTCTAAAGTGCTGTTCAGCTTGTCTTCTATTAGCAAAGTCATCGATGCTAATGTAAAAATGCATTTTAATCGAATTTTTTACGAAACTCTGTTCCCAGCAACTAGCAGTACTTGCAGCAATTATAAGAAATATTCGCAATATTATTACAATATTTGGAATTGTGTTCTGAACAGAGTATTTCATATTAAATCGAAGATATTTCAAAGAAATTCATTTCCAAGGTTCAGTTATTTTTTCTGCCGTAGCAGTAAGAGAAATAAAACTCTGGAATATTTTTCACTCAGCAAGAAATTTCTTATTAGCATCAAAATGATCACAATTTTGTTGACATTCTATTTTCCACATAAAAATTTCAATGTATTATAAAGATACCCCTCAAAAAAAAAAAAAAAAAAAAAAAACGCAAGGTCTCTGAAATCTCATTTCGATTTCTTCGAATGCTCCATCGAGTGTATAAATCATTTTACTTCTCAATTCACTTTCGCGAGGAAACTCTGTTTCGTGGTTTCTCAGTTATCATGAGTTTGTTCTCTCCGTTGAAATGATCCATTATTAATTTCCTTTAAAAAATTATATCTCACGTGAAAAAATATACTTCCCGAAAATGTACATTTAAAATTCTCCCTAACTTTATAATGCTTATAATTAGGTTCATAATTTAGTGTGTTTCAGATTGCTGAATTTTTAAAATGAGTTTTGAAATAATCTGCAACCTAATTTTACCTTTTCGCTAAGGATATCTTTAATCAGCTCTTTTTTTAATCAATATTTTTTAGCGAGCCTGGTAGTGTTCAATGAAATTTCAAATTAGAATCTGGTTTATCTGTACTTGGATATTCACATAATTAGGAAGGTCGCTGAAGGTCGCCCTCTCAGTTTTTTTGTTTTGCTACACGAAAAGAAATTTGCGTATCTCAAGATGGGTCAGAAGTTCTTAAAGGTTGTACAAATATATAGTTATGAAATAAACTGTCATAACAGTTTTTGAACAAAAATGAATCCCAAAGATATGATTTTGATTTATTTACTTATTTTCCAGAAGGGGACAAGTAAATGCTCAGATTGTGCATAACCGGTAAATGGCACTGAACCATATTGCATTACCGTTTGAGTTGAAAATTATTCAAACTGACTTATTCACAGCAAGAAAGCCGATATCTATCATAAATACTATTATTCAGTTATTTTAATCCACCTAAGAAGCTATTCAATATCATTTCTATTTCTATTAGGATTATGATCGTTGATACTGTTCAGTATAGCGCCTCTTGTCTGTGAAGATTTAAGTCATTATTTACCTTCTCCGCTAAACCCCTCGCAAACCCTTCCTCCACACACACACGTTTAAAGGAGTACACACACGTGTTTTTTTTTTTTTTTTTTTTTTTTTTTTTTTTTTTTTTTACGTTTTGTTTGTTATTTTTATTTACTAAATATCACGTTCTTCCCACTTAAACCATAAAATTGAATTCAACAGCAATATTACAAAGTATTTAAAATTAGCATATCTTTAGAATTTTCGAATCATAGTCTCGCGCTCTGGAGATTCCTCTCCCTCCGTACAGCATTGCCATAGCTCTCTTTGAAATCTTTAAGTTTATTAATCAAAAATTCGTTAAAATTTTACAAAATATGAAATAGATAATAGCACAAATTCCTAATTTAGGCTTCTAGAGCAGATAATCGAGTGGAGGGCTACGCTATTTAAAATTTGATGTTTCTAGGTACTTTGATAATGCGAGAAACATCACCTAAGAAGCACATTCATGCAAATTCTTCATTATTTAATTTCTTTAAATATAATGCAGTGCTGTAATATTTGGGAGCAACATTTTAAAAAGTGAAACGCCTTTTTATAGTTTACGACGCAAAATCCCAAAAGGAAATTAATAGCCCTTCTAGGCAAATTGTCCCTTTTGGGTACAACAACAAAAAAACAAAAAAAAAAAAAAAAAAAGCTCTTTTGCTTTATAACTTATTTTTGTGTAAGCTCTTTTGCTCACTTTTTAGAAGATTTCAGATAACTGTCTTGTGGAATTACGACTCATTGAATTAAGGCGTTGAAAGCGATTAGTTATTTGAATTTTCATTTCAGTTTATATTTCCTACAGAAACATTTATCCTATATGTAATTTTGAAGGACATCTTGTTTATTTCAAGTATACATATTGATTTGAAAATATTAGTCCTATAGTTATACTCGAGTAAATCAACACCTGAAGATCTACTGTAGTCCGATCTAAGAACTTCGAAACACTGAAGTAAAGAATTCCCAATCCATCTTTTACATTTGAACCGTAAAAGCCCAGAGTGACTATTTCCCTTCACTTTGGATCGCGTACCAGGTTTCTAAGGCGCCCCCTTTTCAATTAAAAGTAATGAAGTGTGACGCGCTATCGATTGCATGCGAAGGCCGAGGCGTGTGTGAGAGGAGGGGCCAGACTGATGGCCACCCCTCTCGGGGACCGAGTGAAGAATGGTACGGGGGAAGCGGAATTATCGGTTCTTATTCCCCTTAGGCCCAGAAAGTTTCTCAACTTCTCTTTTCTTGAATGAAAGAATACCTCCCTTCTACGTGATAGGAGAACGTTCCGTAATCGGGAGCGCATCGCAGAAATCTTCGAATTTGGTAGGATGCCCCTGTCTAAGGAAGGTAATTAGATGATCCGGAATAGGTGATTGTCATCTTTTTTAACCTCGTTCTAGTAATCTTTCATTTCGAGGAGCACTAAAATAGGGAAACTTGATTTGAAAGTGCAGAACTTGTGAGCATTGCAGCAAATTACATGTCATAAAGGAACTATATTACGGCTTGTTATTACGGGGAAGAAATTAAAACGAACTTAACAGGCAGTTTTGAATTTCTTAGAAGTATTACCCCTGAATTTGTTACTAACGACATTAAACTTCTTACTAATAAAAAAAGGAGGATATAAGGACATTAATAAATTAATTATATTACAGCATCATGCTCATAATGATAGATTTTTTTTTTTTTTTTTTAATTATTTTCGTTTTTGATTATTTGCCTGCTCTTAATACTGCTTCTATTTAAAACTGTTTCAAACAACGAACTTCTTACTGTTTCTAAACCCATATGCAAAAATATAAATCGCTGATTTTCAGTTTTACATTGAGAAATATTACACTCATCCGCTATAAGTTTCTCACTCTTTTTTTTTTTTTCGGGGGGGGGGTAGGTTTTATACTCTCATTGACATGGTTGTATCAAAGTTTGTTTCATAATACATATGCATACATTACCTAATTTTATATTTTCAGCTTGAGGTTACGACTGTCTATTGGAAATTTTTAAGATATGCTGTTTTTTTACTTCCTTGTACGAAGTAAAAAGGAAGTATTGTAATCGCGAAAAGTTTCAGGCAGCATATTTCAACGAAAATATCCATTTTGACCTCTATCGAATGAACTTGAACGATGTTTTTGCGTGATGTCTGTACGTAAGGACAGAATAAAAGACTCTTTTCCTCCAAAAAAATTATAAAACTGCTTTAAAATGAATTCTGAAGAGAATATTTCGTGGCGTCTGTACGAACGTATGTACGTACGTACGTATGTATCTCGCATAACTCATAGGCCCACCAGCGGCCGAGCGGTAAAATCGCTGAACACTGGTAGTTCGGTCCGAGGTTCGAATCCCGCGAACGGGCTGGCTGCATGGGCGTTTTCGTGGTTTTCCCCATGTGTAACGTGTATACGAGCCAGTTTCCCTTAGAAAGTCCTCCACGAAGGCATCCCCCCTCTTAGGCAGATAGCCCTCGAGGCTTTGCCATAATCACACACACACACACACACACGCATAACTCATAAACGAGTAGCCTCAGAACGTTGAAATTTTGTATATAGGACTGTTGGACGCTGCTCAAGTGGACTGCCGCCCTTAACTATAGTAAGCCTTACGGTATTTGTTTTCACTTGGCAGATGCTGTCTAATCATGACTCGCTGATCCGACAGCATTTATTATTTCAAAATCTTAGGTTTCATAATCACTCATTATTTTACATAGGTTTTTAGTATCTATAACTTCCTGGTTGTTAACTCAAGTTCTATTTTAACTACTACGCTGCTAACTATACTACACTACTTTAACATGGGCAATGTTGCTATAATTCCTTTACACTACAATACTACTTCAATGTTTTACACTAGACAACACTACATTTTACACTGAGTACTATACATTGTAACAAAATCATATATAATTGCAAGACATAGAAGAATATATTAATGCAAGACATAGGATATCCTATATAAATGCAAGACATAGTAAACCTGGTTATAAATATAATACGATAATATTAGATCATTTTTCTATCGCACAATTTCGAGTGCAATACAATGCCTACGAAACTTTACACTCTAGTACTATAAGCTACAAAAGTACAAACTCGGCTAGAATTGCATTTTACATTGGGTACATTACATTGTGATTCTATTATATATATGTACAAAATTTACAAAATATAAAAGCATTAAAGTCGCATAACCTCATACTACTACTTATACAGATATACTGAACAATTACTGTAAATACAGTAGCTCTATATCTTGATTACAATTCACACTGTACTAGTTAGCCATATTATTGCAAAATTAAGAAATAATATACAATGTTAATCAAACCATACACTGTTATTCATTATTGATGCAGGTACCCAAAGATAATACTATAAATGAAAAATGCTAAGGTTAGGTTACAATACACTTTTCAAAACCATTCCTAGTTAGCAAATACAGTGGAACTACCAACAACATGATTTAAACATTGATATTTCAAGCATAAAGCATAATCCAATTTATATTCTGTACTCTAACTTAAAAAAAAAAAAAAAAAAAAAAAAAAATTTTGGTAACAATAGGTTATGCCTCCATCTATGCTGAGTAAATAAATAAATATAATTCTGCCAATGATGGAATAGAAACAATTCAATAATGATACAGTTATATAACTAGTAATTTTTACAATACGTTTTAATGAATCTTTCAGTTATGAGACTTATTAATTGTAGGATAATCTAAAAGTCACAAAGATGTGTACAATGAAAAATTAAGAATCTATACACCAATGTGGTTAAATCACACAAACATTGAACAGTTCAAGGTTCTGCAATGGTAATAAAGCTAATGTTATGTCATTCACAAGGAAGTCTTTACCCTAAGATGATCCTTTAATTGTGAGCGTACAAGGTACAGATGTGTGCAGTAATTGTCAATTATTCTGAAGTGTTCGCACTGTTTATGCCTGCATGACTCTGTGCACAGTACTTTAATACCTCATTCAATTTGCGTTTAGCAATACTATTCTTGCAGATTGTTTCTGCCCATTGTGGCCAAAATAAATCACTTGGTCTCCTCAGGTGATAAGGTTTGGTGGATGCACAATGGAAGAGATAGTGATCTGGATCACCTACCTCTCCACATTCACAGAATTCTGTTCCGCTTAAGTGGAACCTCTTTAAATAGGTAGGGAATGGTCCATGTCCAGAAAAAAAGTGGGTCTGTGCACCGTTCGTGACTTTACACTTTGGACACAGTTCCCACTTTTGGAAAAAAGGAGTAGGTCCTTCTACCCGTGGGTGCTGAGTCCCACCTTTCCTGCCACTGGCATAATAAATTTTCAAGAGTACTTCTCTTGAGATAAGAGGTTGGGAGTTTTACAAGATATTCTCTCAGGCTTTTATCATTTGCTGCCGATTTGGCAATCTCATCTGCCTTTTCATTGCCTGTGATGCCCATTTGAGCTGGGACCTAGACCAAGTGTGGACGTAAGGAGGGAGGGCAATGCAAAAGAATTTTTTTGAGCTCTTGTACATAAGAGCTCCTGCTTTTATTTCCTCTAATCGCTGCCAGGCTAGAGGCCGAGTCACTGAAGATTGTTGCTCTAAATCTAAGTGAATAAACTGCAAATTTAATTGCTGCTTTTAGCTCTGCAACCTCTGTCTGAAAGACTGTATTTCTAATATCTAGTCTTCTTTTCCATGTTTTAATAATAGTCTCCCCTTGTAAAGCGCAAAATGCACTACCGGCGCCTCGCTCTGGTTTGGATCCATCCCTGTAGAGGCTGAAGCTGTTCTTTTTTGAAGATGCGTACACAAGTTGGATGCTATCGGACAAGTCTATGTCTGCGGGGTGCCCTAAAAGAACTGGTTTGTGCTTTTCATAATCTGTGTGATAATAGTTATGATTCCATAATGTTGCATTCTCATCTAGTCTCAGCACTCTTTTCAATAGGGATTCCCGTTCTGCTTGTAAGTCTAATGGTGGTATACCAGCAAGCACTTGAAATGCTGCTGTAGAAGTGGTTCTGTATCCTCTGCATATCAGTAATAATTGCATTCTTTGTATTGTGAGCATTAGTTTACTCATATGTGAGGAGATATTTTTCCTCCAAATTGCTGCACCATACAAGATAATCCTCTCGGATATAGTACGATACCAACTTCTCAGAATATTGGCTGGCGTTCCCCACTGTATTCTTGCTGTTTTGAGCATGTTATTTGTAAGGCTGTTTATTTTCTGTTTCACCTCCTTCAGGTGTGGAACCCAAGATAATTTATTATTAAAAGTCAGTCCCAAGTACTTCAGATTAGGCGCGCATTTGATCGGTATACCGTTCATTTTAATGGACGGATTTCTTTTTGGAATACCTTTCCTACCTATGTAGAGCAATTGGGTCTTCGTTGCAGAGATGATCAGTTTTTGACTCTTGGCCCAGGCTGCAAAGTCGTCGACTGCCTTTTGCGCCTTTGGTACCACGTCGTTCCTGCTAGTAATGACTGCTATAGCATGCAAATGTGCATCTCGTGTTTTGGTTGCAATCCGCCGTACGAAAATATATGTATATATATATATGTTACCCGGCTCAGTGATCTCAGTTTCTCTACTCTTATATGTTTCTAAATTGTACATTTTTTGCTTTAAAAATGATTGAATTATGTTGTTCTTATCTTCCGTTTAAGGTTTTTATGCCTTTAGTAAATCTGTATGCAATATTTTTAGAATTGTCAACAATTTTAAAGTTATTTAAGTGCTGCTAATCCTAATAATGTTTTTGATGGCGGCCATTGCTTGTTTACATTTGAAACAGCAGAATAGTGGATTTGTTGCCAATCTACAGAAATTTAGCTTGAAAGCATGAGGTAATATTCCGTGCGTATGGAATCAAAAAGGGAGCCGTCTGAACAGCTGCTAAGATATGCGCAATGAAATGGTGGATTTCTAGCAGCACAAACGTTCTATGAACATAAAAAAGCTGCCAGTCCGAAGACCTCATTAAATCATTCAAACGGTAATAGTGACGTGCGGTGTGTACAAAGGGCAGCGACATAATCAATACGAGCTTATGACTCGTGCTTACTGGGAATTCCTCGTTCAAGGAAAATAATTACAAGCCCCTATCCCCAACACGAAGGAGGTTCAACGGGTTACCCAGTCCTGTCGGGCAGGGAAAGCACACGCTGATTCCTTCAATAAAGCGCGCATGCGGCCCCAGACATCTAAGGAAGTATCGATGCAATTTTTAAACACAAGAACGCAAATTTTCTGCCATTTGGATGCCATACAAGAATTATTACAGCTGGTTGAAGGCCATAATTTTTGGTGTTATTTGAGAAACAAAAGAGAAGCGTAGGATTAGAGAGTTTTAAGAATGACATGTAATCTTAAGGAAATCTGAAATGGAACTCTGATTTAAAATATTTTCAATACATGACCATTCAAGACTTTGAAATACCGTCAATCAAAATTTGCTTTCAGAAGTTGGTCGTATGGAAAGAAGGGTTGGAGATTCAGATTCCTGGTGTCATCCATCTCCATCAAAAACGAAAAAGTCCCTTATAAAATGCCCAAAGTCTTGGCCATCAGCAGGTAATCTCTTTCATCTTATTATGTTGAATTTAGTGGGCTTTGTTAATATCCTTTCATAATAGGAGGACATGCAAAAATAACAGCAACAACTCTGGTAGTTAAAATAGTTTTCTGCTTTTTGAGAACGAATTGGGGGTGTGGGCGTCTTCATGTCTAAAGTGAATACTAGATAGTTTCCGTTAGGAATCGCTCTACGAAAGCAATTACCTCCTTAGGGCGATTATTCATCTGCTCTTAGTGATAATCAATCAAACAACAAACAATAATTTATTATTTTGAAAAAGATGAAGTTTCTCATTTATAACCTTCAGGAACACTGCTCATACACAAATATGAAAATACGAACGTCAAGCATCCGAGTTAGGACATTAATATTCCTGTATTAAATTGAATTAATCTGTAGATAGGATTTTTAATAAGCATATTACACGGTATGTTTTCCACAAAAATCTTTCAAAGCATGTCGTATTAAAGCTGGTTTTAATTCTTATAAATTATGTGATTTGTTTCATACTTCGTCAGTAGTCTTCTTCCGCTTGCCGCTGAAAGCCGTCTTTAAGCGGTTGAGTCGGAGTAACTGTTAAGAACACACTTTATCTTCCGTAAGAAGCATTTTCATTTTCTCAGATGAATCCACGCATAACGAGAGATTCCTTAGCGCACAGGTCCAGAGATGAGGGCTAATCCATCACGCTAATCACGAGATATTTTGCCAAGTATTTTTTCCTCCTACTTTCTCTTCCATTTCCTTGGCGATGAATCATATAGTTGGCTGAGCAGAGATATTAAAGTTAGCATTTTTTTCACGCCTACCTTAATTAACTTATCAGCAGAGTTGAAGATAATGAAGCCAGCAAGCACCTTTTCTTCACTCTCCTGCATGTAGTTCTGTCTCGAGTACTGTTGAGAGAAAATGAATCATGAGGACTACGGTTATGATCAAAGATATGTGAGGAAGAATTTTATTCTTACCCAGGGAATGTGATGAGTAACTAGCAAGGGCATTCGGAAATAAAATTCTGCCAACAAAATTAAGTATTAACAAGGATGTTATTTACTTACCTGTGCTTTCTGGAATCTTAAACAAAATTTACCTGCACGACTTATACATTATTATGAATTTAAGATCTACATTCTGGAATATTTGTCTAGGGAGTTAAATGAATTAAAACTTAAGGATATATTTAATTCAAATTTTCTTAAAGTCAACTTAAAATAAAGTGGTTATGTGTTATTAAAGTACACATTGTTGACCATTTGTGAGTTTTTGTATTCTAAAATTCTAAAGTATACTCGAAATTTGATTTTGAAGAAGTTCTTTTAAGTCTTTGTTTCTTATTTCCCCAAAGACAGTGAGTGACCATTGACTGTATATCTATCATTTTGAGAGATCACTTTCTAAAGTTGTAAAAAATCCCTTGTTTGTTAATTATATTTTGGAAACTTGTAATGTATTATTCTTAAATTAAAGAATAATACCTCCTAATTCGAAATACGTTCAAATAAGACCCTTTAAATATTAGAACTCCAAGAAATGGGTGCAAAGATCATACATGTTTTGTGACAATTATTGTAAAATTTTTGTTTTAAATTGTAATTAAAATAGGTTCACAAATATTTATATCCACAAAATAAACAAATTATTTTAACTATTCACGCATAATGATTTTCCTAAAAATTCAGACTAATTATATGCAAATATTTTCATCTTGATGAAAATGTTAATCAAGAACTTGCCATGCAGATAAAGCAAAAATTTCCAAATAATTGTAATTATTTTGATGATGTGAGAATTGTCTCACAAATGAAACATCGTTAAACATATACTGTAAGAAATTATTGGTGGTGTTAGGAATAATAATGGAAGAATAAGGTCTCTTGACACGCTTTCTCAAACTATGACCTAAATTTAGCACGAAACATGACGATTTATCTGGGCAAAACTATTTTTATTGAGCTTAATTAAGGTAGTTTATCTTTTAACAATATACTGACTAGAGATTAGTGTAAGACTGGCAATATCTATGACCCAAGGTGGATCATGAAAAGATAGCCTGATTCCAATAATGATATGACAATTTATACACTACCTTTCTGCTTAGAAGGAGTGAATGGGAAGACAAAATATAATTTGAATTTTGTTTTATTTGGCGACGGAAAATCGCCATGTTGATGGATACTTAGCAGACACAAAGCAAGGTAGTACGAGGCATGTATTCAGAAATTATAATCTCTTTTTCACACTTACTTCCTATTAAAATAGAATTTTATGACATAAAAAGAATTTTTTGCTTTAATTTTGATTTAGTTTCATAAAAGAAGTGCTCGAATCCCTTTTATTTAAGAACTCGAGTTAGAATTAGGAGTTATCTAAACAACTGAGCGTACAAAAGTCCGGTTCTAGCACAGTTTAAGCTCTATGTATTTGTAGGATTAGATTATTGATTGAATAGCAAGCTGCATTAGGACTCTATTTTAATAGCAGGTAAGTCAGAGTGAGTCTTTTCTTCTGAGGGTGATAACGTCATTGACATCTTTCTAAGGATGTCAATGAGTTCTAAGGATCCTTCTAAGGTAAACGGCGTCTATACTCTTTTCTTAAGAAAAGACTACAAAATCTCCTATGCAGTCAGCCCGTTTATCGGGTGTTATAAATTGATAGTTTGCGCCGTTAGGTGGCTCTCCGAACGTCTTGTCTCTGTTCATATTCTGTAACTTAGTTTTAGTTTGATGGAAGAACGAAGGTGTTAAGCCTAATAACGATGAAGGCGTATGACTAATAATAATGCCTGTAGCCATTGTATTATATTGTAAATAAAATGTGTGTGTATTAATAACGAAACGGAATATTCACTTACCTCTGGAACTAATGCTTTCTGATTGCAACCGGAATTAGTTACTACATCGGGTTTTAATCTGAATTTGAAACATTATTGTACAGTGTTCTTACCATTTAGCTATTGGTGGGAAAATTCGTCTGCAAAATTATGAATTATATTTTTATACAATGAGACAGAAAAAAGCGCATGATGCATTATTAAGTCATCACGAATGCTTTATTTGCTTCATACACTGAATAAAATTATGATTTTGCTTTAACCGCCATAAGAAATCAGAGAAATGGTAAGATATAAACATACTTGAGACATAGACATGACTATTCTTTTAGAGCTATACAGAATGTTTACTTGAATGAAAAGTCAAAAATATTCGAAGAAGTTTTTAATTTTAATTAATTTCAGTACTGGCACAGATGAACTCCGAATGCAATACATTTTTCGAACAGTCTCAGTCCCTCCAAAGAACTAAAATTAATTTGCGTTATTCATTCCAGACATAAACGACGCTTTACACTTTTGACGTTGATTCAATTCTTTCCCGAACGTGGGACATTTTGACAAAAGAACAGCGATGTTTAACTCAATTAGAAGGGAGCATTTATACTAAGAACAACACCTTTCGCTTCATCCATGCCAGCTTCAAGATTTCATTTTAAAGTGTTGATATTAAATGCATAAGATAACTCCGTAGAATCTTTTTTCTCCCCTTTTCGTTAAATTCCCCGCTTCTGACATTAGTTGGCTCAAGGCCAGCTTGGCCTATTGCCAACTTTTGCTAGACGTTGACCTGTATAAATATATGTGCATATAGATATACCAGATGTATATATAGATATATAAGTAGTGCTGCCAAAATCCCGTGTTGCTTTTTCTACCTTAAGTTCCTAAGATCTCCGAGCAAAGTTCGGATTGGAAACTTCTTTGAAATCTCATTTCTTCAGAGCTTTGTTTTCTGGAGCAGTTTGGTTTATTTTTTATAAGGTTTATTTTTCTCTCGAGTGCAGTATTTCTATGGAACTTTTCCGCTGAATTCAACAAACTGTTTGAATTTATATGGCCTATTTTGAGTGAACCACAGTCTGGATTATGATACGTTTGTTTCTCGTTATCGATTGGGGAAATTAAAAAACGCTTAATTAGAAACGAGTTGAAATTATTTACATTCAATGTGATAAAATCTGTGCTGGTCGTTGTACAGCTTTTAAGCCTAGAAACATCCCGTATAGAACAACATTATGATTGATTTTTAAATCAAAGGATGGACGAAAACTGTTCAGGAAACAACAGTCCTGACTTTCTTGAATATCGACATAGAATATGTTAATTTCTAAACAAACCAAAATAAATAAATAAGTAAATGATAACTGATGTGTTCAGAACACATGATATTCTACACATTCCATGTTTTAAATAACAATGAACTATAAATAAAGCGTCATATCCGGTTGATCGTTTGCAAACAAAATCTAATATGCTATTCCAATAAATAGAAATGTCTATAATACGAAATTTTGAATTACATTATATAAGATATTACTGGCCATGTATAAAAACTGATTTTCTAAATTTATACTAACATATTCAAGTGTTTGAACCCTTATTTATTATTATTTATTTAAATTGTATTTTATTGCGCAGCTGAATAACATATAATTTAAATGATTTTTAATTACAAAAAATTAAGAGTTTATAATATATTTAACATCAAATCTTCGAAAAGAATACCATAATTTAATTTTTTTCTTCTGTCTTGTTTCTACAGTACCAATAAATCGAAACTTATTTTGATTTGATCACATATCCCCGCCACTTTACGTATCAGTAAACTATGCTCAATCTACTGCAGTAATAAGTTATTCTTTATATATACAACAAATACGTTATGTTGATAGCTATAAAACTGTTATGAGTTTCAAGTAAAGTACCAGTTCCAATTGTCCCTTAAAAACAGTAACGGGCTTCAAGCACCCCTTTCGGTTGCCTAATTTTATCCGAAATCTAGTCAGCTCTGTATATGAATGTAGAAAGCTTAAATACGGAAATAGAGATTTTGGGAAGTGTAATATAAGAATTTTAGTCAACGAAAGAATCACCACACACACACGCACACACCATGACAACAACAACTATACACAGACAGACAGATATTATTGTAAAAATAGGGAAAACGTGCTATGGGGACCCTAATTTATCATCATTCACGAAAAAATCTGTATCTAAGTTTTGCACTGAAAACATTACCTTCTTACCTATGTGTATATATAAATTAGCAAGAAGAAAAAAAAAAAAAAAAATTTAGCCACAGACCTGTTATTCTGCATAACTTTCTAAGTCTTAGCAACAAAAAAGCATTTGTAATTGTGGTGCTTCTTGCCATATACATTTAAAAACAGGAAAGGTGTGCAAGACTCGACAGTATTATACATCTCATTAACATACATTTATTAAAATTTTACATAATGAGGCAATATTATAAAACGTTAATAATCTTGAATTACTAAAAACAAAATAATTTTTTTTTGTATTAACTTAGCTACTTAAAACTAATGAAAATTGAATTAATTTTAATTGTCTATATTTTAAAAATATAAGAAGTATACTTGTTGTAACATATGCTAAAAAAATTGCTTCCAACGAGGTCAACAGCAAGGTGGTTTGCAAAGCATTATACTTGATAAAAGTGGTCCCTACTTGAACAAAAGTTTGAGAAATGCTGTTCTAGAGTAATCTCCAGGTTACTCCAAAAACATCCTGTTAAACTCATCCAGTATTTGGGATAAATGTTTAAATGTGTTCCTATTAGCACTAAAATAGACGTGAGGGATCTCCAAAATTGTACTGTTAAGGCTGTAGCATTAGAGAAAAATTGCTTCAACTAAGTAACTAACAGGTATACATAACAGGCTCAAGACATGACTTTTTTTATGTATTCCTAATCGATATATGTTTAAAAAATGTTATAATTTGAACTAAGATGTATCATTCTTAATTTCATTGTGCTTGAAAAAAAGGAGACTGAGGACACCCTTTCCAACCTTTTTCCTCGGCTTTTATAAAAACAACTTTTGATTATTGCTAAAAGTGCGCTAAATTGTCTGCAAGTTATGTACCTGAACAGATTTAATCCAAAGTAATATAAGAATTATCTCTCTTCTTGGAAAAGCTTCAGATATTTTGAGGCAAAATATATTTGATTTGGTTTATTTGACTATGGCAATGCATATGAGAGTCTTTTTGAATATGTGCTTATGCGGAGGAATACTTTTGCAAAGGATTTTCTAAGGTAAAGCGGCTCGTATCCGCGTTACACTTACGAAAAATCATGAAAACGCCCATGTAGCCAATGCGTTCGCCAGAATTGGAACCCAGGACGAACTGTAATATAAAATCACCAGTGGGAAAAATTTAGGGTTTGTTTTTTATCATTATTGTGTAACATACTTCTTCCATTTTATTATTAAAAATAATACAAATTATTTGTCTGAAAAATAATACAAATTTTGAGAGCAAAATATTTTCAAAATTTCAAAATTCAGATTAAACTGTAATGTAGTATACTCTCTGTCTTAATCGCGCGTCTTTGTGCTATATTTCGAAACCCATTCAGGGTTTCGAAATTCAGTAGGTTTGGAGTTCGAATCACGCCGAGGTCAATGCTAATTCTTTCAATGACAATGCTAATTCTTTGCTTCTCGACTAATAAATAAAAAACTAAATTTTACAAAATATGTAAATAAAATAAATACAAACAACAATAAAGTAAAAAATAAAAAATAAATAAAATAATAATATAAAAAATAAATTAAATAAAAAATTCTACGAGTGGCGCTTGAACTAAAATTTGGTGAATGATAATTCTTCATCCCCAGGACTTTGCGATACGTTCCAAGGTCTCTTATCTAGTCGCCCTTTGAGTAGGATAGAAGGTAAAATATTTCTCCTTCTTTATCGTGCTCCTTCGGGGTGTAATTGGAGGTACATGCCCTGTAGCATCGCTAGGTCTGTAGTTCGAATCCAGGTGACGGCATTTCACATTTTTCACGTCTCCTGCTTCGAAATAAAATTCCAGTTGTCTTTACAAATCCTAAGAGACTTCACTTTTTCTAAAACAATTCTGTAAGCATTTATTCGCAGATTCTTTTTCTGTGATTTTACGTCGGTGTTTTCATGTTTAGTCAGATGGAAACATTAAAATAAGGCAATACTCTCTATGTTAAATACCTATATAGTAAGAATGAAAACTTTATTGTACGATAAATATATAAATTTTCTTTCTTATAACATTTTTAACACATATAAGTATAGCATACAGCTATTATAGCTATTACTGTATAAAAAAAGTCAAATACTAAATTCGATACGAATGAAACTATGTAAAATTAAATTTTGTGACTTTAAAATTTAATTAAACAGGTTTTAGGTTTAATTAAAGTAGATATAAATTTAAATTTTGATGTCTAATTCTTAATTCACTCTTAATTTGTAAAAAGTAAGCTATAAATGTTTAAATATTTCAATATAAAGTTAAAACATTTAAATTTAAAATTTGTTTCATATTATCTCAAAATAGTGCCTTAAGTAGTAACTTTTCAATTCTTCTGTGGGCAATTAAATTATTTTAGCTAAATTTACTGAAAAATGCATTCCAAACTAAAATTCTAATAAGAAAATAAAATTAAGTTTTTAATTCAAATTTATTTCATTTAGGGAGAAGAAAATGGATATCCTTAAAACATGCACTAATATTATCAGAGAAATCAGGAAAATATTATTTTTAGAATAAATTTATTCCATTTGATAAATAATTTTAATAAACCATATGGCATGAGTCTTGTACATTAAATTAACAATTAACCTGAAATTACGTAAAACATTATAGCTCGAATCAAAACCGACAGATGGCAGCACACATTCAACTAACAACTTTAAGGAGAAACCTGTTAGTCTATCAACAAGCGAGAAATCCCTAGGGAGTTTTGATTGACAAAAAAAAAAAAAAAAAAAAAAAAAAAATCCGCTTTCCCAAGAAATTCTAAATATAATATGCTGTGAAGCAGCTTGTTATTTTTTATGGCAGAATTTCTATTGCAAAGAAAAGAAAGGTATATGTTATCTGTTATACATTACGCAAAGAGAATAAATTAAAACTCAATAAAAAACGGTTTAAATGTTGCCAAACGTGGTAAATTAATTTCCATCGTGAACAGCTTTGACAAGGACGTCGGTTTTGAAGAGTACTTTATAAATATATCATTACTACACTTATTGTTTTTTGGTTCGGAAAGTAATATTCAGTTTTAGTTGGTTAATTGTCTTTATTTTTATGAATAACGAATTTATAAAAATTATACAAAAGTCAAATTATCAAATTATTCAAAGCATATGACTTAATTAATTAATGAAAATTTTACTTCTCATAAATAAGCTGACATTCCAACAAGTTTCTTTATTTTTAGTCCAAAAAGACTACTAGTCTCGAAATAGGATTTTGCGTTGTTTCAATTAAATGCGTTATTTAATTTTTCATTGGAGACTGTTGCCATTTGGCAAAATGTAAAATATTTATTGCAGAAATTTAATTTTTTGTTATTTATTAACAAACTAAGCTATTTAGAAGCATTAAATTAAATTCTAAGGAATATTATTATTATTATTTCCTTTTTAACCTGATTGATTTAAATAAAAATGAATTTAATTCATAATATAGTTAACTAAAAACATTAAATATATTTACAGTATAACATAACTTTACATAACATACATAATTTTTGAATTTTCAAACATCCAGAAGATATATAATGCTCCGATGTTGGTCTAAATGCATATTTATCGAGTACCCTATAAAAGGTTTCTCTTTTTCAACCTTTATAATCTTATGGATGATAAACTATATAAAAATTTTATATAGTTATTTAAATTTTATATAGTTAGCTATATAAAAAATCTGGATGATAAACTATATAAAAATTTTAAAGAGCCATTTTAGGAAACAGTTAAATTCTGAACGCTTTCAGAATTTTTAATTTTCATAGCCCTAAGGAGAGTTAACCCAAGAGGGCTATTAGTCTCGAAACACCATTTTGTGGCGTTTCATTTTAAAGGGCGAATCACTTTTTTAATTGTTGCCAACACATAATATTTCCCTGTATTATATTTTAAAAAAATAAATAATAAAGAATCTGCATGAATGTATGCATGTTCCTCACATTGTGAAAAAACGACGGTACTTAAAACCATCAAATTTTGAATAACTTAATCCTCCACCTGAAAATTGGCACCTGGATGGCCGGATTTTGAATTTCGAAATTGTTTTATTCTCTGTCACATATTTTGTAAGACTTAAATGAAATTTTGATTAAAAAACTGAACGATTTCAAAGCGAACAGTATCAAAACACTGTACGGAATAAAGTATTTTTATCTCAAGCGTACAAGACTGTCTATCGAAAATTCTAAAGATATGCTGTTTTTAAATATTTTATGATATTACTGTTGAATTGAATTTTATGTGGCTTAAGTGCGAAGAACATGATATTTAATAAATAAAGTTAATACGCAAACGTTAAAAAATGCTCTCTAGGTGTAATATAAAATCTGAGAAACTTTCAAATTTTTTTATTTATCTATTTTTAAATTCTGTATTGTAACAATTAACCACCTTCTATTTAAACAATAAAAAGGATTCAAGTCACGAAATGATTCGAACAACATTCATTCACGTAAATATGTTTTAAACCTTTTTAGAATAAGTCATGCATGAGAAAATGAGTTCACGTAACCTTGTTATCACTCGAGTAACATTTAAATTTTTTCAGCATAAATTAATCAGTCTAATTCAGAGTATCTTTCTTCATACATTAATATTGCAATTTTAGTGAAATTATATTTTTATTAATAAGAAAAAAAAATATAATTTATAAAGGATACGTTGTAAAAAATTTAAATTTCTCAAGCGTGCACATATATTAGATGTGTTTTTTTCGTAATTCCATGTGCATCCTGTGACTGCATTGTGTTTTACACTGTTATCTCTCGTTTTAAGCAGTTTGGCACTAAATACTATTTTTTTATTTGAAATATTTTTTCAAAGGCAATGCATTACAATATTCAAACGAATTTTACCTTGCAAAATATTTTGCAATTTTTATCTCTAAACCAAATAACTATTTATTCTTCATTATGCACAATAAAATGAGCAGGAATTATAATCAAATTTATCACAATTGTTTTTGCTATTAATATTTTTGCAGAGATTGAAATTTAGTTTATAATTACTTTATTTGAAGTCTTCAAATCTATTTACCTTTCTCTAGTTTAGTCATCGTATCTTGTCACAAGAATGTTTCATAATTCCAATTAATACTTAGCTATATTTAAATGCACAAGCTTCCCTGTTTACAGTCTTTTTCATTTAAGTTTAAGATTTAGGAAGTATTTCGTGGATTTAGGAAGATTCAAACACTCAAAGGCTGGATTCTGTTGTTAAAAATGAATTGCTAAACACTTAGATACTGCCAGTTTGGTAATGATAGAAAAAATTACGTTTGTGGCCATGGCTATGCCAAGAGAGATGTGATAGGAGAAGACATAAAATAAGAATAATAAGCCGACAGAATAATATAAGGAACAGTCTCTTCATTTACAGTAATTTGGACGTTAATATTTCTAATTCTTTTCAAATTCTTTTAATATTCCATCTTTATCTTCATCGCCTTAGTTATAATGCTTATGTCTGTAAAATTTACCAGCAAATATTAATGATCTATAGTTAGCTGCCTATTCAGGTGTTTAATACAGAGCAGTTTTACAATACTCGTATAAAGTATTTCTTACTTTTTATTAAGGTTTAGATTTCACTTAATTGAAAATGAAAAAGCATACTAAGGCTATAGAAGGGAAGGGCTGAATAAGGGAAGGGATGCCTTCGTGAAGGGCTTTCTAAGGAAAACTAGTTCATATTCATTAATGCGGACATTGAGAAGACCACAAATATCAGCACTGCATCCAACCTCTTCGCATGGCTTCAAACATGGGTCCAGTTGCCAGTTTCAGTGGTCTTAAATACTCGGCATAATCAACAGGGATTATTATTAACAACAGAGATGTCTCGAATTAGAAATAAAATCGTCAAGAATTTAGATTATTGCTAATATAAGAGCATATGTACTGAATAAAGAATAGATTAAAAAATGTTTGAACAAATCAAACGATATAGAGATTATCGCGCCATGGCATTATATCAATGTTAAATTAATCTCATTTAAGATTTTAGGAAAGCTGATTAGGTGAAGTAATTCCTGAAATGAAGGTCCAAAATAATGCGGTAAAAACTTAAACATCAAACAGCTTTTATTATATTCTATCCTTTTATCTCCTGCAAGGTTATTCTGAAAGACTGGATTCTGGGATTGTATCCTTTTCAAAATATTTCAAAAAGCGAGCTGGGACGGAAATGGAAGAACCTATTATATAGAAGTCTTTTAATGGTCAGTCTGTCAGAAACCCGAGGGTCCTTTTTTATGCCCAAGAATTTTTGTCAATTTCTCAAAGAATAGAAAAGATTCTTAGGTGTATGTAAGGGTGTTAATGGTCTTTTTCGTTTTTCAGAAGAATTTTATTTCCGGTTGAAAGTTTCTTAAAGAAGGAAGACCATTATGAAAGTTTTTTCCCTTTGGTAGGTACACAAGAGTTCCAATCGTTCCTCACCTGTGATACCTTTATAGTATTTTGTAAAAGATTTTTCGTCTCTGAAATGCCCCATTGTATACCAGCTTTACTTATGCAGTTTTAGAAGGCCCATCAATAATTTATAAATGCACTGAATGTTGCATTAAATGAATTGCTTAATATGATTAGGATCTACGTATCATTAAAAGCATCCCTTTGTCTTCAGTAATAGTTTGCAAATACAATGACCAGTTGCACCAGCAGAATAATATAATGAGAGTAAGATACAATTATGAAAGTTGAATAGACCACACTACTGGATATCCTGTTTAGAACTGTATTGTTTTGTTGCACGTAAAATTGCTTGATGTCTGTCGCCGTAAACGTAAGTGAAATACAAGACATTGTAATACACAATTTAAATGCAAAAACGTCTTCTATTTAAATAAACATTTAATGAATTATCGTGCGTACTAAATCCCCAAAGATTGCTAAATAATTGATGATATACACTGGTGAAATAAATTAAGAGAATTTGAATAATTTATCAAATTGCATGAAAAGAACTGAACTGAAGGAAAAACCACTGCTTCTAGATAAAAATGCTAAACTTGTACGGCAAATATGTAAGCCTACACGTGTGTGTAGACGGAGCTTACAGAAAAACAGGCTTTTTAAGCCCGTGGAGGGTAAGAGGAATTGCGTTCACTAGCACACCTCGGCGAATTTCTTGTTATTATCTTGCAACAATCTGTTAAATTCACATCGGAACAGTAAAAATGAGTAACCACCAACTTTTAGATGAAGGAATGAGGTAGCGAATTGTGGGGAGGCTAGAGGCAGGCCAATCCCAAGTCCAGATATGCAGAGAGTTTAATTTAACGCCTAGCGTCGTGTGTAACTTATGGAAACAGTTTCAGAATACTGGATCCATAGAGAGAAAACCTGGACAAGGTCGTCCAAGAGCCACGACGCACAGAGTAGATGGGTATTTGTCCATTTTAGCGAGGCGTAACAGAAGGGCTACAGCTTCTGAGCTTTCTCGGGACTTATATGCAGCCACAGGAACCCGCGTAACAAGGGTGACTGTTTTCGAAAGATTGAATGAAAGATGGTTGTTTGCCAGAAGACCAGCTGTTTGCGTCCCGCTCACGTCTACTGACATGAGAATCCGATTAGCATGGTGCAGAGAGCATAGCGATTGGAGTACGGAGCAATGGGCGACCGTTCTGTTCACCGACGAGTCCCGTTTTAGCCTAAACACCGATTCTCGTCGTACTTTCACATGCAGAGAGCCAGGGACCCGGTGCCTACCCTCCAATGTCCGCGAAATCAACAATTATGGCAGTGGCACTGTAATGCTCAGGGCAGGTCATCATATTGGATGGCCTCGCACCTCTCCACATCTTTTACAGAGGCTCTGTGGCTGGTGTGAGGTATACGGATGAGGTTTTGGAGCCCTATTTTCACCTTTTCCGGGGTGCACTGGGCCCCGAGTTCATCTTACAGGACTATAAAGCGAGGCCACATAGAGCTCTTCTGGTCGACGAATTTCTCGAGAGTGAGGATATTCACCAGATGGATTGGCCAGCCAGACCTCCAGATCTCAACCCTATAGAGCAAGTCTGGGACGCTCTGGGAGGGCAACTTCAACTCGCAACTCCCCTCCGAGAACCATCCAGGAACTAAAAACAGTATTGCTGAATGAATGGGACCAATTGCCACGGGCACTGATAAACTGCCTTATTTCCAGTATGACATCACTCTGCGAGGCCTGTATGGCTGTAAGAGGGGACCATACCACCTATTAACCCATTTCTTTTGTGTTTTCTGCAATCGCTATTTCAGACCTTCAGACTCCCATGAGTGTTACACACAAACTTGTGTGTCTAATATAACTGTTGAATAGTTATTTTGTTTGTATTATATCAACGTATGTTCACAACAAATTTTATTTAAATCTGTTCAGTAGTTCTGGAGATTGTAGATCAAATATGAAAATTCTCTTAATTTATTTCACCAGGATACTTCAATATGTGAATTCAAATAGTCGATGTAACACAAAACAAAGGGAAAAGAATATTCTCCTTTGCATATTTTTATACAGAGGCTGTTCGCACATTTTTAGATGATTTTTCTTTCTATTAAAAATAGCTTGTTTGGAAAATGTGTTTGGGCTGCAACTATATTTTTGAAAGTGTAAATTATCGTCTACTATTTAACAATTTTGTTTTCATGCAAAATGGCGCTTTTAAAGAAGCAATGGACGGAAACCACAATGCTGTGAAAGCCATGAGTTTTTGGTATCTAAAGCAACAATAGATAATATTGCCCAGAAGAAAGGAAAATAGATAAAAAATTTTTCTTCAGTGAGAAAATTTGTTCAAAATACATATCCAAGTGAAAAACAGAATGCTTCGAAGTGAAGAAAAAATCTTAGGACATAGTTCAAAGACTCTAAATAAAGATTTTCAGATGGATTTATGATTACTAATTCAGAAGTCAAACATTTATGATTGTTGCTGGTTTTTGATATATGGGTAAAACAAGTAAAAATTAAAGAGAGTGCCGAAAATTGTTAAGGTGAACTGCACATATTACCAGAAACATATTTTATACCCAATTTTGCAAATATGGAATACCATCTCTTTATCCACAGATCCATCGATCAGTAGAACTGCATCAAGACAAAGCAAGCAACCGCACGTCAAAATCCACTGTTAATTTTCTTGGAAAAAAATGGAACAAGGATCGCGCATCAAGGCCATACCCTTCACTCATAACCCTACTAAATCTTCTGGTATAATATCCACGGATTTGTGCGCTTTTCGACTTTTAAGAATCAAATTGTCCAGACGTCGACCTACAACCCTTCTTGGATTTTAGAAAGCCGTTCAAGAAGAATGGGATAAAATACCTCTTCCGCTACTGGAAAAAAAAAAAAAAAAAAACTTTATTTTCTCTGAAATTACTTTGTAGAAAGCTATTGAAGAATAAGGATTATCAAATGGAACATTTAAAACAGAAAAAACTTTAGGTAAAATTATTATGTAAACACAATGAAAATCGTCTAAAAATGTGTGAACAGCCTTAGTGCATGGCTAGTTCAATTACTTTTATGATTAATAATGCATATATTATGTTAGAAAGATACAATACTGCATACATTGTCATTTGAGAGGTTCATCATACGTGTGTATATAAGTGTATATAAGCAAAGTGCAAATAAGCAAAAATTATGCTTTCCTTTTAGCGCCTCCGGCAAAAAGTTCATCTTATTTTAGTATTTATAAAATAAGTTTTCATTTTCTAAAACATTTAAAATCTACTTAATGTAAAGGAATTTGTATTCTATTAAACTTAATATGTTTCACAAACTATAATCAATCAAAAAATGGACTGTATTCCTACACTTTTATTTTATTACACTTGTCAGCGATGCGAAATAATTGATACAAAATAAGCGAGCCATTCTACATGGCTGTCACAAACACAATTCTATCAATCAATTATCTTGTTGCCACACATAAAGTTCAAAACTAAAGGAAGAAAAGCAAAAGGAATTTACGCTGTTTGCAACAATAAAATGAAGCAAACGATACTCACATAAACATCCTAGCCCTCGTTGAAATCCCAGGGGATTTCAACAGTTGGAGCATTTTGAAACTTCTTAGTCTGTAATAAAGATAAACATAAGAAAAAATAATACAAAATATTATATGCGAAGCAGTTCATAGTTTTTTAGTCTGAATAGGAAGAGGACACAATTTCACGACTGGTCGTTTTATGACACCATGACCAGTTTTAATACTAGCAACTCTGACTCTTTGATCTGAGCCCGGATGAACAGCAATTATTCTCCCTAACCTCCATTTAAGAGGCGGAAGGTTGTCTTCTTTGATGAGGACTAAGTCATTGACTTCTAAATTGTTTTGACTTTTTTGCCATTTAGGTCTTTGTTGAAGCTGAGACAGGTATTCTCGACTCCATCTTTTCCAGAAGTGCTGAAAAACAAACTGTCTCACATGCCATCTGTCAATGTGATTGAAGGAACTATAATTTAGGTCTGGTTCAGGTATGGCAGTTAAAGACGTTCCTATTAGGAAATGACCAGGTGTTAATGCAGTTAAATCATTTGGATCAGCCGATGTTGGACACAATGGCCTAGAGTTGAGACAAGCCTCAACCTGCGCTATCAAGGTCTGAAATTCCGGATAGGTCAGCACAGTATCACCAACAGTCCTTTTTAGATGTAATTTCATTGACTTTACTGCCGATTCCCATAGTCCACCAAAATGGGGAGATGATGGCGGGTTGAATATACATTTTATTTCCTCTAAAGACAAAAATTTGTGAATTTCTTTATTTTGCTTACATTGCAAAAATCATTTTCTGATTTCTTTGTCTGAACCTTTAAAGTTAGTACCGCAGTCACTATAAATCTCAAATGGTTTCCCTCTTCTTGCAATAAATCGTTTCAATGCACTTAAAAATGCCTTTGTTGACAAATCTTCTACCACTTCAAGATGTACTGCCTTGATTACAAAACACACATATAAGCATACGTAATATTTAAATGATTTTTGTCCACGTCCTGCACGATGTTTAATCATGAACGGTCCAGAAAAATCTATTCCAGTTCGATGAAATGGTCGTGATTGTGTTACTTTAGATTCCGGTAGATCAGCCATTATTTGACTTGCAGTTTTAGCTCTAAGTTTGCAACACGTGATACAAGATTTTACTACTTTTCGGATAGCAGATCTAGCAGCTATGATCCAAAATTGCTGTCTAATTAAAGATAGAAGAAGTTCCGGTGCTGCATGCAGATATTTGACATGAAAGTGTCTAATTATGATTTCTGTCAGATTGTGTTTTGAAGGTAATAAGATTGGATGTTTTTCATTTTCTGATAGTTGCGCATTTTTCAGTCTTCCTCCTACACGTAACACTTTGTTGTCATCTAAAATTGGACACAAGCTAAGGAGGTTGCTGTTTGTAGGTAAGTCCTTTCCCAACTCCAAACATTGAATTTCTTTAAAAAAGTGAAATCGCTGTATTATTCGGACAATACAGAAAGTTGCAGCTCGAATTTCATTACTAGATAAAAAAGACGTATTTCTTTCTAGATATGCTACTTTAGAATTCGATATGAATCTTAATATCCAAGCAAATATGCGTTGTAACTTTTGAAATGAAGATATATTTGATATAATAGCAAGTTCCTGTACAGGTTCAGAAACTACAAATGAGACTGTTTTACGTGCATCTGGAAATGCCTCTTCATCTATAAGAATATTTTTAGATAAGGCAATCTCACTGCACTTTAACCAAGAAGGACCATTCCACCACAATTGATGAGATAATAGTTCTGCAGGAAATAACCCACGTGAAGCACAATCAGCTGGATTTTCCTTTCCATCAACATGACTCCAGTTCTCAGGTGGTAAGATGGATTGTATTTCAGAAACTCTATTGGATACGAAGACTTGCCATTTTTTAGGATCTGACCTCAGCCATGACAACACGATTTGTGAATCACTCCAAGCTTGCACTAAATCAAAATTTATAACTAATGCAACTTTTACAGACTGAATTAAGCGTGTCAATAACACTGCTGTACATAATTCCAGTCTTGGAATCGTAATAGATTTTAATGGTGCTACACGAGTTTTAGCTGTTACGAGTTTAACATTAATGTCAGAGTTATTGCAAGTTTTGATATAAATAACTGCTGCATAACCTCTTTCAGACGCATCACAAAATCCGTGAAGTTCACATCGAAAATAACTTAAAAGCGCATTCGACAGTTTGTGGTGGGTAGCTATTAAGCAAGCTCTTGTAAACTCCAATTGTCCGAGTAATATTTATAAAGTTTTAGAACACTATTTGCAAGACAGACATCTTATTGCAGTACATCCAGCGGGAATTATCGAAAAAGTACAGACAAGAGGATGCCCGCAAGGTTCTTGCGCAGGTCCTCAACTCTGGAACCTCACTTTTAATAAGATCCTTCAAGCTCCCTGGCCTGATCATACGCATATATATGCGTATGCCGATGATGTGGCTCTTGTTATCCGGGGACATTCTCGCGAAGTTTTACAGCAAAATTGCAATGAGTCTCTTCAACTCTTTCAACAGCACTGTGATGATCTGAAATTGATTATTGCTGAAAACAAATCCAAGGTACTTCTTGTACCTAAGAAAGGAGGTTCCTTGGTCAGGCGACCAAGAATTGTCCTCAATAGCCACAGGTTGCAAATCCTCAGAGAAATCAAATATTTGGGAGTTATCATTGATGATAAGTTAACCTGGATCCCACATATTCTGTCCATTAAAAAACGGACACAGATGATTGCCAAACAGCTTCGTTATCTTCAGGGATATCGATGGGGATTAAACCACCATATCCAAAAAATTCTATATACTACTGTCACAGAAAAGATTGTTACTTACGCCGCTGCTGTTTGGGCACTCCCCATGCAGGGGAGAAAAGTCAAACATCTTTCAACCATCCAACGCCCTTTTGCCCTGAGTATAACTCGGGCATATATTACAACTTCTTCGGACTCACTAAATGTTCTAGCCGGTCTACTCCCTCTTCATATTAGAACTGAGGAAGAGGCTGTTCGTCAGTTACTTGTGCAACTACGCTGGCCTATCACATTTGATGGAGAACATTATTTGCCTGATGACTATGAAGCAAAACTGAAACCTTTTAGTATTCATCCAGCAGACTATGGGGTTGGAGTTAGGCTCCATATTCCACCATCAGTGTTTCGTAATTCTTCAAACCACGTGATATATACTGATGGATCAAAGATAGATGATAACGTAGGAAGCGCTTTTGTTGCTTTTCGTGATAATCTTCCTCTAGCCCACTGGAAGGGACATTTATCTATGCAGAATAGTGTTTTTCAAGGGGAAGCAGTGGCGATAGCACGCGCTATCCGCTACTTGCTGACTCAGAATATAACACAAGCGACAATCAATTCTGATAGCCTTTCTGTCATCCACGCCATTGGCAATCCTGAGCATTCCTCTCCAATTATACGAGACATTCAACAGGACTTACGTGCTTCTCCGTCTTTTACTATTCATATTGCTTGGGTTAAAGCGCATGTGGGAGAATATGGTAACGAACTTGCAGATGCCTATGCCAAGGAGGCGGCTTCTGGTGATGCTGATGAGAATATATCCATTCCTTGGCCACATTCTTTTCTCAAGCGAACTTTACGTCTTCGAGCAATTAGTAAGTGGCAAGAGGAATGGGACAATAGCTTCACCGGTCGACGTACTTTCTACCATCTTTCATATGTGTCGACAGATCGCTGCTGTGGCAATGCCCATCTTTCCCGTTACATTTCGGGGCATGGACCTTTTCCTGAATTCTTCGCACGCTTTGGCATAAGTGATACCAATGTCTGCAGTTGTGGTGAACTCGGCTCTCCGGAGCACTATTTAGCCAATTGTCCCCTGACAGAAGGCCTACACATACGATTTCCTACGCAAAATCGTCAGGCATTTTGCAAACTCTTAGTTAAGCAAAGACACCTGATCCGCAAACTAAATTGCGTAATGGAGAAAGTTTCCAGCATTGGGCTTGACCTATGTCAAGTTTAATCTAAATGATTTACAGGAAATATATTAACCATGTACTATCTGCTTTTTGTAGCTAGACTGTTAATAACAAATGAAATATAAGTTTAACTGCATCACGTTAGTTTGTGTGTATCGAACTCCATCTATCACCTTTTCAGGTTTGTTAGAAATTTTTATTTTTATTTTTATTTATCTATTTATATATATATATATGTTTAAGCTATGCCTTTACATAGTTCTCACGTTGGTTTGATTGTACTGTACTCTTCTATCGATAGTATGCTTTTCTTATTAAGTTGATTGTCTATAAGACAATCATTATTTTAATCATTGTATCATGCTTACAAGTATCTTCATTCAGTATAGTATTATTAGTAAATTATGTTGGTATGTTGTATTGTAATGTATAGTGAGCCTTTGTACTATAACAGAAATTGTAAATGTTTATTTGATGGCATCATGTTAATTTAATTACATTGAAATCTGTCTCATGTTGTAAGAATCTGTCTACTTTTTATTTAGTACACAATTTCAATATCATTGTTTCTTGTCTCATGTTAGCTATTTTCATTCTTAAGTCAGCAAGTATAGCATTATCAGTAAATAATTCTAGTCGATCTGCAAATATCGCATTCAGTCAGTAATATAGTTCTGTCGGTACTATAGTTATTGTTGACAATATGGATAGTTTCAGTCAGCAAGTATAGCTTTTTCCGCAAATTCTTTTATTTTGTATGCAACTTTCTGTCTTTGTATATGTTTTTGTTTAACTATTGCATATTTGAGCCTAGTATTTTACAGATGACTTGTTTGTTTGTTCCGTACTCTCCTACTGTTCATATGCTATGCATTTTATTTATTTATTTATTTATTTATTTATTTTTTATTTTTTTTTTTACCTTCCAAACTGTGTATCATTGCAAATTATGTATTCATCTCAATTATGTATCATTGCAAATTTTGTATTCATTTCAAATTATGTATCTGTTTGCTAATATCAATAAACGACTGGGATCACGTAGTGGGGAGACGGCGCTAAACCAATTAACCAAATGGTAAAGGCGTGGTGCCCGTCTTCCCCGTTCCTAAATCCTAAATCCTAAATCCTAGAGTCCTTCAACACAAAGTGATGTGGGATATAATAGTGTTTATTCTCTAATTCATAATCTGTGTCTGGCACTAATTCTACGTGTTCTAGTGAAAAGTACTCTTTCATAAACTGAATATACTGGTTGTAAATTTCTTTCATAGATAACAGTCTCTTCTCCAAGTATTGAAACCTTCTGTACGCCACTTCACGGGAGTCACCTAGAATATCTCTATTATGTTTGAATGGTAATGCAACTGAATAACGACCTGATGTGTCTCTAAAATGCGAGTTTTTAAAATGTTCTTCACAAAGTTTTTCTTCATTTGTTAAAGGTTGTACATTTGGAAACTTTTCTAACTCCCAGAAAGAATTTACTAACTCATCTGTGTTTGTATTCAAATGATTTACATATACTGGCTCAAAATTTGTAGATTCAAAATTTGTAGTACCCGAAATTATCCATCCCAACCTCGAATTTAGAGCAAATGGTAGATCAGGACCACGTTTGACAATTTCTCCCGTCATTAAATGCAGAAATACATTTACTCCAAATAAAATGTCAACTGGTTGTGACTTGTAAAATAATGGATCAGCTAATTGTAAATCACTGAAGTTATCGAAGATGATTGATGGCAAAGATACATAGGGAATGTTATCTGTCACCTTGTCCAGTACAAACGCTGATGTTGATACACGAATATCACTTTTAAAATGAGAAGTGAATACTAAATCGACTTCCCCATTACTTATAGTATTAAATTCTCCTAGACATGATACAGAAATGGAATTATCTTTCACTCGTAATCCTAATTTCTTCACACAATCACTTGAAATAAATGATCTCTGAGATCCAGTGTCACATAAACATCTACACTTCACAAATTGTTGCTTAGAATTTTGAACTTTTATTAAAGCAGTACACAATAAAATGTGACTGGTTTGATTACCTTTTGCATTCGAATCATAATGAGAGGCACAAACTGTGGCTGAAACGTCCTTAGGACTCGTTAATTCATCTCTTTTAATGATAGATTGCGTAGGCGGAGATATACTGTTTAACTGAGTTTTATTCTTTGAATTATTTACAATGTGCAAAATACTGTGATGCTTCTTAAAGCAATGTTGACATGTATTTAAACTCTTGCATTTTTTGAGCAAGTGCATATTAGATAAACAATTAAAACAGTAACGATTAGATTTTACAAAATCTATCCTTTGCTGAACCGATAAATTTAGAAATTTCGAACATTTGGCTAAACTATGATCTTCTTTACAATAACCACAACCCAAAGTAGCAACCAGAACATTATTCTTATTTTGAAACACAGATTTAGGTACCTTATTACTTGTTGATTTGCTATTTTAAAGTGTTCTTGCATAGTTTTTTAGGAATTCAATTAAAGTCGTAAGTTTTGGAATTTCATTAGATTTTAACTGACGTTCCCACCATAATTTTGTAGCAGGGTCTAATTTTTGCAAAGTTAAATAAGTCATTAAAGTGTCACCAAAATTATCAATGGTTTGATTCAATACTTCTAAAGAACGAATTATTTCATTAATATTGTCAACTAAATTTAAAATAGCAAATGCTGATTCATTTTGAATAGTTGGTAAACTTAAAAAACGTTTAATATATGCAAAAATTTGTTCTCTCTTATTTGAATATCTTTCGTCTAACAGATTCCATGCTATTTCAAAATTACAATCCGAAATTTGAATGGTTTGAATAATGCGATATGCTTCACCTTTCAACGAAGCCTTCAAATACTGCAATTTTTGAGCATTAGATAAATTTGTATTATTTCTTACACAAGCACTGAAAAGATCTTTAAAAGCTATCCATTCTGTAATATTACCACCAAAAGTCGGTAATGTTAACTTGGGTAATTTAATATTGTCAAGAACCTGTTCTGAAATTACACTATTAGAATTATTTTTATTATTTTGATTTTTTAATATTTTTTCACCTTTAAATTTCCACAAATAAATTTTATCTGTGTACTCCTGTACATTATCTATTTCGTTTTCTAATTCTTTAGTATCTGTAATTAAACTTTCGATTTCAGAATCAAGCTTCCTTAACTCGGTTTATTTTTGTTTCAATAATTCGACACATTCCTCTAGTTCTATTAAATTAATTTCATCTGCAGTTAAAATAGTTTCAATTTTCTTTACATAATTAGTAACACTCCTGCGTAAGACCGCTCTTTTTGTTTTAAAAGTTATAAGTTCACTCATAATTGATCAATTCAAAAACAGAAATTGTTCTTAAATCACTTAACACTATTATTAAAATGAAATCGAATTCTATGTTGTATTACAACATTGTTCTTAAAAATTAACAAATTAAACGGATTTTTGTTCAAAATCCACTTACCTCACAAAGTGGATAATTTTCACAAACCATATACATATTTGCGTTGGTAGAATACACTTAGAACAGTCACTATCTTCACTAGCTCTCCGGCTAGACTTTTGACCAACAATATGTTTTCTATTAAACTTAATATGTTTCACAAACTATAATCAATCAAAAAATGGACTGTATTCCTACACTTTTATTTTATTACACTTGTCAGCGATGCGAAATAATTGATACAAAATAAGCGAGCCATTCTACATGGCTGTCACAAACACAATTCTATCAATCAATTATCTTGTTGCCACACATAAAGTTCAAAACTAAAGGAAGAAAAGCAAAAGAAATTTACGCTGTTTGCAACAATAAAATGAAGCAAACGATACTCACATAAACAGAATTATTCAATAAAATAATCTTTTAATAAATACTAAGTAAAAATTCAGTTTTCACTTCTTAAAAGCCCAGAATGCATATTTGGAGATCCATTTAGCTCTAGAATGAAATGTTTAGAAGAATATATGCCTGGGCAAAAAGAAGCATAATGAGATTTTTACAAAAATTGTAACTTGCTTATAACGTCCTTAAATTCCCTTCTGTCTCCGAAGCATAATTCTGGGGAACCAATACTTCAATAATTCTTAGATCGGATTGAACATTAATAAGTGGCTGGAGCAAATAAACGTAGCAAAAAATATTTCTGCTTAATTACGAATCTGAAGTACTTCACCAAATTCTCCGTAAGATAATAATACGAATTTTTACCAGGCAAAAGCAATTTGGGGCTGCAAAAACATACGGGTTTCAGTTTAATTTTACAGAGAGAGTTTTGTTTGCTTTATTTTCCTTCTGGAAAGATGGGAAGTTACATTAATATGTTGTCATAGCAACCTCAGATTGAAGCTCATTTGCATACTGATCGCCTTAATTGATGTTTATTTGAGCGTGAATAAAGTAAATGTGTTTTAAAATTAATCTGCTGACTTCTCATATTTATTAAAATTTGTCAAATTTTATTTCTTCAAGCGTATTTAGAGAAACTATTCATTTGTCAATCGAAATACGTACATTAAGGTAAATGTGAAGAATCTGAAATGTAAGTAGGGATTTGATGCGGAATGTTCTCTTTAACAAAGAAAGAGAAATACGTAATTTTTAAAATCAAGTGCATTATTTAATGGCATTGTTATAAAGCATACAGTTCTATTAATCTGTAAATATATATTTTTATGAAAGTTGCGGGGGTTTCATCAACATAATTATTTTAATATAATAAACCTACTAAGACTACCAAGAAGCTTATTGCCCGGTTTATAAAAACAATAGAATCTCAAGAAGGTTTTAACTAATCTTTTCATTTAAAAATAAACTTCTTATTAAGCAAACCTTTTTATTAAAAATTAATAATGTAGGCTTGTGCTTGCAAATAATCCCCGCTCCTTGCATGATTTCATGTAATATGCATTTTGAATTACACGTTTACGGGAAAAATGTATGGGCTGGAGATATACAAATGCATAGCCTAACAGGTATTGGCTTAATTCTAAATGAGCGTGCGAGTAACTTGGCTGTTGCAACTCTAATGACGAATAACTTAATAACAATCACAGCTGTATGAGGGAATATCACAGAGCTGCAAAAGGCTTCTTCTAACTCTCAAAAATTATATTTTTATATGCACGCATCTCATTCACGTACTAGTGAGAGCTAACAGAAAGTAAAACTGATAGTTAAGTTCAAATCATAATGTAATGGATTAATTATCACAACCGTTGCAAGCATAAATTTCATAAGAAACTTGCAGTGTTTTGCTATTTACTGATAATTTAAACTCCAAATTTGTTGACTTCTATTTACGTTTTATATGAATGGTTATATGTTAGCTTCATCTTTATTATCATAATTTCTTACATTACTGTTCTATGATAAGTTAATACCAAAGATGAATATTTGAAATTAATTTATTTTAAAAGTATATACCCTCTCGTCGAGAAAATGTAATCATATTTGCTGTCTGCAATCCAGGTTATAGACCTGGCCAGAGGAACATATGTCTCCGTTGAGCGCCTGTAAGGTTACTTATGCTCTAATCTTAGGAAAAATGAAAATGTCTAAAGATTATTTCAATTACGGAGTATAACAGGCGTTACAGATGAAGTTTTATACTTATTTGTAGCAGAGAAACAATGGGGTAGAAGTAAAATATACTCTTGAAATAATTAAATAGGCTCTTGTATTAAAATATACATTAGAATATACATAACTAACAGAACAAATTTGGTAAAATTCCTCTCACATATTCAAGCGGCTCTTTTCCTCTCACATATTCAAAGCGGCTGAGCATTGAAAATATGCTAACATTCTACAAATAAATTCTAGTTTTCGAATTTATTTAAAAGCAAATTAAAACTAGATCTTTATGCCTGAAAACTATTCTTTTATAAATTTTCAATTGGGGTTTTCATTTCCTAGTCGTTTTTTTAGAGTCAATGTATATTTTGTAACACAAACAAATAAATGCAGTGCATTTACTTTAAAATAGTTGACTAGAAAATCCGTAACCTGGAGATACACTCATGTCCATAATTTAAGGATAATTCGCAGTCACGCGGAAATCGAACTCTAAAATAAATATATCACTTGTAAAATCACTACACACATCTTCAAGAATCATATTCAAATTTCAGGAAGTAACCAGATGACACCGTTGGTACGTCACAATGAGGAGACTGTAAGAGAGTCATATATAAGGAATACAGGCAAAGAAGTAAAATTTTTCGCAGGCGCTTTATAAGCATTTCAGTGCAATAACCGAATAGTTATGACACAAAGGACGCATTTGGATGATTTTTTACGTGGTAGAATTTTCGGCCGTCTGGAATGTGGGCGTACCCAACTGGAAGTATGAGACGAACTTGGAATTGCCCAGAATGTCATCTCCAGGCTTTGGCAACAGTTCCAAGATGACGGTAATGCGAGTAGACGTTACAGCACAGGTCGCCCCAGAGTTACAACGCCGAATGAGGACCGGTATTTGGCAGTTACTGCCAAAAGAAACAGGCGGAGCACAGTCTCAGACCTGTCTCGTCAGCTCTCTTCAGCCACTGGTACGACAATTTCAAGGCAGACCGTGTACAGACGCTCAGGGCTGATTGATCTATATGCTCGTAGACCTGTCAGATGCATTTCACTTACTGCAACTCACTGTCGCCTGCGGTTAGCCTGGAGTAGAGAGCATGCATTGTGGACACCGCAACAGTGGGCTTGTGTGATGTTTTCCAACGAGTCCAGGTTTAGCTTGCAGTCTGATTCTCGCCGGACTCTCATATGGAGAGCTCCAGGTACCTGTTACCACCAAGAAAACATCATTGAACGACACCGTTACGGTGGTGCAGGAGTGCTCGTTTGGGGTGGAATTATTCTGGGTTCCAGAACTGACCTGCATGTTCAAATTGAACCATGACAAGCCAAATCTATCGGGACGTCATTCTGGAATAACATGTACGTATTTTTGGGGCGCCATGGGCGCACAATTTGTGTTTATGGATGACAACGTCCATCCTCACCGTGCAAACATCGTAAGCTAATGCCTTCAATCGGAGGATATCACCCGTATAGACTGGCCAGCATTCTCACCGGACTTGAATTTAGTAGAGCACGTGTGGGACATGCTTGGCCGACGAGTTGCAGCCCGTCAACCTCCTTCTACATGTCTACCGGAACTTCGGAGAGCATTGCTTTCTGAGTGGTGTAATATCCCCCAAGGTCAGATCGATAATTTGATACTCAGCATGCCTAGGCGTTGTACGGACTGTATTGCATCACCTGGGAGACATACAATGTATTAACAATCATACCAACCATGTAATATTGGTTTTTGTAAATAGGTTTTTTTTTTGTAATTTACTCCAGGGAGAAAAAATCGCTAATTTTTTTAATAATATCAAACATATAGCATCTTTTTTTGCTCTTTACCTTTCGTTTAATAAATGAGCTTTACAAATAAGTCAAATTTGTTTTGCTTCTAACTCTTCCTTTGCCTGATTTTGCATTATCCTTAATTTATAGACATGAGTGTATTTAAGTTCGTCCACTAATCCATGGATTTTCTTCAATAAAAATACATGTTTCATAAGCGATTTCTTAAAGACTTAATATACTGAAGACCAAAGAGCATCAAATATTTAAAGAAACTAACGAAGAATATTGCATATACCCCAAGTGAATATTATTTTTTCAAGGTATGTGTAAACGAACTGCCACTGATATGCCAGCATTTCGGAAGATTTTTTCTGAATTTCCGGTTCTTTTTTTTCTAAATTAATTAAAATTTTTTTCATGTTTTTTTTTCTAAATCATATTTTCTAAATGCTTCTACATATAAACTACTGTATAATCTATTCTTCATTAACCTGAAATTATTTTAAAAGACATTGCTAAGCTTAAAATTTGCAGTCGTAGTAAAAATACTTTGTAATTTAAGATGTATACCATTTCTTTTATACGATTGAAATAAAATTTCAGCTTAAAACAGATGTTTTGAAATTGATTTTATCCACAGAAAAGGTACTTAAAGATAATATTTTTTATCAAAAATAATGAATGCTAAAAGTAGGCGTATCTATTTTATTGTGAAAATGAGTTCGATCTTGAATTATTAGATCTCAGAATCTAGGGTTATCAGAAATTACTCTTCTCGAATAAAAATTTAGCTGTTTCTTACGAGTGATGCTCTACTTTTGTAGTATTATTTTTTTATATAATTGTTTACATTTACTTAAACATAGTGCCAATAAAATTCCGTATATTTTCTTTCCAAGGAATTTTTTTAAATGCATTAGCATCCTAAATGGCTTATTAGTTTCGAAACACGAGTTTGCGTTGATTCACTTAAATGGCATTCTATATAAATGCGTAGCTTGAGTTTTCGTACGGTAATATGCAAGATATTTATCTTCCAAATTTAATATGAAAATTTCATATTTAATATTAGTTATCGATTAACAAACTAAGCCATTCAAAAAATAGATGAAATTCTTAAAATGTTTATTTCTTTTTCTTTTGAATCTGAGAGATTTAAATAAAATTGCATTTAATTCATTATATATGTAATAAAACATTAAATGTTTTTAATGGCTCTGTATATTTTTTACCTTTTCAAATATATAGGGGGCCGGAACCCCTATATAGAGGGCTATATATATTGGGCTGGAACATAAGTAATGGCAGTTTTTTAATTTAATTTTTTTTTTTAACTAAGCAAAAACCAATAAATTAGTTTATCTGGAAAATAATAAAAATTAGCTCAGACAAAAAGTCAAATACGTCATCTTGTAGAGGGAAAGATTCTCTTTTGAATAACATAAAACATTATGTCAATACATTTTATTTTTACCGCGTAATTTTCAACCCAACATAAAAGGCCATTACTTGTGTTTCAACGCAATGCAATGTTCCCGTGTTAGTTTAAAAGTATATTCATGTGTCATCCTATAAAATGTTTCTCTGTTCTGGCCTGGACAATCAGCACTGTTAATCTCTTCTGATAAACCACATTAAATTTGGGCAACTGGTAAAATTTGAGCCCATTTTACGTTTTTGAATTCGCTTATGTTTTTGAAATAATGAAGTTTGGTAAAACATTAAATTTGTCATAATTTAATTATTAGTTTACTTGAAAAACTCTTTTTTCAACGTTGATTATGTATTAAAGTTCATACATCACAATAATTGTTGTATGTAGTCAATGTTTTCAAAGAACTGTATCAAAATGCCATTCGGTGCACCAAGTCTAACATTTATAGTAGTGATAAGGACACATTTTAATTTTTTTGTGTACACCATTTCCCCTCTAAACCTTTTTTCCCTTCGTTAGCGAAGGGAGGTGTCCAAGGCTTTTCGGGGCTATTACTCTGCCCTAGGGAGCGCGAACTTCTAGTTAGATGGAAAAACGAATTAATCATCTACCTTCGTCGAATAAAAGTGGGGCTGCTGGAGAAAATTCGATCTAGCAGAGATCGTATCTGCACTAGATGACGAAAAAAAAATTACCCACTTTTTAATTATTATTTTTTGGGAGTAAAGTTTTCGCCTTCGGATAAATTTTTTCCTCCTTTTTCTTCTAAGTTCTCAGAGATTTCGTTTCTTTTTTTATAATGAAGGCGATAATTAATCATGTTTTAACTACGTAAGTGCCAAGTGGTACTTATGGAATTACGCGTTATGCGATCAGCTTAAAATTTTTTCGAGTGTTTGTACTCGTATACAAGAGAATTCCGTCAGTTTAATGTATGTTAGAGATTTTTTGGCTTAGTAGTGTAATGTAAATTTGAGTCCGGGATAAAATATGTGAATATATATATATATATATTCCTTTCAGGATGGATAACAAAATATAAAAAATTTTCTTAATAATGTAAAAGAGAAAGTAAGGGGGAAAGTAGTCTTTCTTAATTAAATAAACTGGAAGTATATCGGTATCAGTTTTAAAAGGGAAAAACAAGTAAAATTAAAATTAAAGTTTTTAGATATTTAAAGTATATCTATTGCAAAAATGATAAATTATAGCTTTCTGTTGAACCTAAATGATATTTTAAAGTAATGATATTATTAAGAAAGTAGATTAATGGTACGCATTTTCAGGAAAGGATGTGAATGACGCAATTATTTTTCTTTACTCTTACTATTTAACAAGACGGCAGAAAAACTTCTAGTTGTCGAAAAATTAGTTTTATTTATTTTACGCAGTTTTTGTTTGATCAAGTATCTTACCGCCTACGTTAAATGCTATTAAAGTTTAGTTTCAAAGCTTTGAGCATTGTCAATGGGTTTCTATGTATTTCTATACGAAGAATAAATAGACATTTACATGAATTCGTGCATGTAACAAAGCTAAAAAAGATATGTTTAGTTAGCAATCTTAGGCTCATTTTATATTAAATAAAATTTTAATAAAAATATCAGGCTATTTTATAAAAATTTTATTAAAAATATCAGGCCTATAACAATTCCCGACTGAGATCAGAATCGTTTTACGACAAGAATCCTAGAACGGACTCGTCTTAAACCTGTAAATAAAAAAAAATTTTGAAAACATTTGAAAAATTTTTTTTTCAGAACAATTTTTCAAAAATTTCTAAACTGTTTTTTAAAAAAAAATGTGTATAATTTTAAAATGCGGAACAGAAGGGAAAAAATTAAAATTTAATGTCATATTTTAAAAAACATAGTACCAAATATTAAATTGCCGGCTTGTTTTTCATTCATGAAAATTTTAAAAACAGATGGATGAAAATACCGAAAAGTTACTGATGTAAAATTACATCGAACTACTATCCAGAGTTGTTTATCAAAAAATGAAGCCTATTGGAGCGAATAGATACATAAAAATGACAACATTGAAGTAACATTGATTTAGTCGATTGCTAACGTCATTAATTCAGTTGTTTGACATATGCTTAAATAATTCATTAAAAGGTCATATGGTGTAAACGTGTAAAGGTAATACATAAAAGATGAAAATCGTTACAACTAGGCAAAATATACTATCTGTCTTACTCAATATTACATGCATTTCATAGTAAAAGCTGAAATTCAAACCGAGGCTATTTTAAGGTCTTTCAAACATGAGATTTTTAAAATATCTACGTGAAAAATGTTTAATTGTGGACGAGTTGGTAGTGGAAGTGAAGCTTCCAGTAATTCAGAAGCTGAACAAACATACGACAATGCAGTAACATTAGGCAAATGATAAAAATTAAATAAATGCAAATTTTGTTTCAGATGGTGGTGAATGGCTTTGTATTTGCATCTATAATTTACAGATAGCTCAACAAGAAGTGACAGTTTTAACTAACGTAAATTAATTTTAACACGGTTCGGCAACACATACACTTTCGCCACTATTATGTTTTCTTTCATATAATTTGCCGAGAACAGCACTTTTTGGCCCATTTTTATTCGTAAAACTTTTCTTCGTCTGATGCTTTCTTTGGAAGGAAGAATGAATTACTCAGATTTACTCAATGCAATGATGGCATTGTTTTAATATTAAGCCCAAATGTAGTTTGGTTTATATTTTGATTAAAAAAATCTATCGATTTCGATCAGATGTAGGTCTCGTTCCTTCAGGAGAAAACTCCTGTTTTTGCAAAAATTGGAGAAACAACTGAATAACTTACACTTGCATAATATTTATAGATTATGTTGATATGATAAAATTTTATCATAAAATTCAAAGAAAATGGAGAAATGTTTAAAGTGTAATAAAATATTTTTACGGACAATTAAGTTTCATAAGGATTTGATTACATTTTTTTCCTCGAAAACTACGGGTTTGCCGTGTCTTCTCATAAACAGCTCGAAAGTTATAATTTTGCACCATTTACGACGAATAAATTGTTTTTAAAAATATAAATGTTCATTACAGGAAAATTGTGTCTTAATTAGATCCGAAAATAAATTCGTTCTTTTCCAAAAATATTTCCTTCCCATCTTGATTTTGAAAAGAGAAACTCGATAACATGTTATTAAAATGAGTTTTTTTATTTCCCATTGTTTGAAATCATTTAATTTATCCAACATATTTGAAGAGCATTTTTATGTATTTAATGAAGTAATTATTTAAGTAAGACAATTTTTAGTAGTTTTATATTCATTCCAAACTGTTTTCAGCTTCGAGAATTTGTTTTAATAGAAATGCAACAGTTCATTATGTTCTTAAAATTGAATCTCCCTTTTAAAACAAAACGGCAAATATAGAATAAAAGTGACCTCGGGCAGTATTGTATTACCATTCAATATTCACTCTAATTCAAATAAACGAGAAAGCTCAGAAATTTATAGAAAATCACCTTAGTTACTAAGCATATTCAATTTCCTGGGTTTTCGAAAAAAACTTAATTAGCTTCGTGAGGAATGAATTTCTTTATAGTGTATTCACACACAGCGCAATGCTGATGAGAAAAGATCTGCACATTTGAGAAAAGAAATGTAAAAGTCAAAAGAATATAAACTCAGGAAAATGAAATATATATATAGATAAAATAAGGAGGAAAAAAGAGATGAATGCAGCATGTGAGATCTCAATTCTTTAGCCTCTTTGATGTTTTCCGAACAGAATAACAACGGCCTTCACAAAAGACCAGTTTCCGTCCTCCCGGGGAGACAGAACGGAAGTGGGTAATGGTTTGTGCGGATTAATATAGTGCGGCGGCGGAGGGATTCCTTCTTTGCTTTTTTCACGAAGCACAAAACGCGAAATAAATGATGTCTGAAAAAGATGAAAAAAGAGAAAAAGAGAGGAAATTTGGTTTGTCGCGAGTTCAATATTTGATTTGCAAAATAGGGAGGATTTTTTTCCCTCTCTTCGTTCGCTTTAGTTGTTTTGTTGTACGATTGGAATGAAAAGGCATTTCTATTAGCATATCGCGTACAATTTTTAATATGCCTGGTCGATAAAATGGCCGTTATAATAAAATCATACGCTGTACGCATGAATTCTCTCGTTAATTTCATATTCCAGGAAACAATAACAAAAATATGAGTGAATTGGATTTTTACTGATTTTTATGTTTATATATATATATATATATATATACGTGTGTGTGTGTATGTATGTGGAATTTAGAAATTAGTAAAGCAAACTTCTAATTTTAATTGTCCCTTTTCATCTTCATTTTAATTTGGATATTTCCCCTTTCTGTCTTAAAAATAGGAACTATTAATAATATATCAATCTAAACTGCGCCAGTTCAAAATTAATCCAACTCAAATAAAGTGGGCGCTATATGTACTCAGCTTAGCACAGCTGAACACATTTGAATAATAGACAGAAGAAAGCAGCGATTTGATTTGTTACCGATGCAAGCAAGCGGGAAAAGCAGCGCGTGCAGAAGAAAACATGGGACGGATTAAAAAAGTTTCCTTTATTAATAGAAATTGTTCTCAGTGATTGGGTAAAAGGTTGCATTGAAGCGTTACGCAAGATCTTATGATGAAGATTAATTTTAAAATGACTCAGTTTTGATTAGTATATATTATCAACAGTTACTTTTAGAACAGGAAAATGAAGTACTTAAATTAAAATGAAAAACAAAAGAAACTGCAGCCAATTAAAATTAGAAGTTTGTTTTCATGTTTTATCTTATATATACGTATAAACGAAAGGGATTCTCTTGGTTTTAAAGTGAAGTATTTTTGTTATATTGCAAATCCACCGAATTGATATGGGATAAATATTGTCTGTTTTCCAAGTTTGACATCTTACTTAAATGGAGTATCAAAGCGTTAATATGGGGTTTTAAAGCACATTAATAGTTAAGATATGAAAGTATTCTTTGAATACTTTTGTTTATTAAGTATTTATATATGAGAAGCGGATTATTCAAGCAAATATATGAAACAAATAAATAAATTTAAAATAAAGAATTTTAGATTCAACTGATAGTTTGAATAAAAAGTCTTGTTTCGAGATAGATATTTCTACCAATAAGCTGTCCTTTCACAGAGGACTGCTAACTTCTGATAAACTTCTGCGTGATGATTATTACTTTATACAATTCCATCTAAACACCGATTTGACCATAGTTTGAATTAGTATCCTTTACGCTCTCTCGTTTTACTTGTCGATTCATGTTCCAGCCATGACAACATCTGTCGTTCTTGCATATTCCTTAAAGATTCTTCCCTGCTTTGTTTTGTTATTCCTATTTTAAAGACAAGGGGTGTATCACTTCTATACATGAGATTTCTCTGCGTCAATTTTGTTCCGTATCCGTGTTTTTAAGTTATTGTAATTCAGATTATTTATTTTATTTATTTATTGAATATCATGAGAGCAATTTTCTTAACTCTTACATTTTGCCTCCCGTTATTGTACATGTAACGGCCTTAAAGTAAAACGTAATGCAGTTTTCCAGATTTTGTTTTGTTACGAAATGCCCAGGCGCGGTAAGATAGCTTCCCCGAAAAGCAGGTTTAGGTTTGCCATAAAATGGCAAGAGAAGGCAAAATTGCCGCATTTGGCGAGAAATCGCCCATTTGGTGAAAAAATCGGCGATACTCCATAGACGGATGAAGAGCTTTCTGGAACGAATTCTTACCGGTTTAGCCCACAATGTTCTCGAACACAAGCCCAAAACTATATAAACCGTGCGAGATATTTAGTTTCGAGTTAGTCAGTCCGTACGGAGTCGATCGAGTGTGTCTCATCTAGGAAGCTGATAGTCAGGAATTGAGCGAGTGTCTCGAAGTCTAGCGCCGTCGTCGAGCGCATCGAGAGAGTCTTTTAGTGTATCGCGAGTTAGTGCATCGTCGAGTTTTGTCTTAGTGCGTGCTGAGTCGAGAGGTGCACTCTTATGTATCGTCGAGTGCATCGCGAGTTGTAGCATGGAGAGTCTCGAGAGAGTATGTGGAGTTCCGAGAACGACCGAGCAGAGTCAGGAGCTGTACTCTGAGGTTTTGCAGTGAAGCTGTCTCGAACGTTATAGCCTGTTAGTGCGAAGGCTGTGTCGCTGATTGTGTCAGCGTGTTTATAGTAGTTCTTCGACGACGGTAGAATGTGATTTTGAAGCTGTCCTGATTAATATTAAAATAATAAATAAATAAATAAAGTATAAATTAATAAATAAAGTGTGTTTCGGTACTTCATCAAGTGTCGTCGTTATTCATTCCAAATCGCACGAACCCCTTAAACGTATTATCCGAATATCTATCTTATTGTATGTCATCGTGCCGTTTCAGTTAGTCCCGGTAACTACAGTTCTATTGCACTTTTCATTGTCAATGTCTGAGTGTAATTTATGAATCTCAGCTTATCAATATATACAGAATTATCGCATTATATGTAGCCTTATAGCTTCCAATATCATCCGTAGTTTCATGTAACTGTGGTAAGTTATGGATTACAATAATCGAACTTATACAGGTACTATTGTGCTGCAATATTATGGAGAAGTGGTTATTGGTTTATCGCGTTCAGATCCAGGGTAACATCTACAACTAGGAACGGTATTCCTGCTTTATGAAAACCACTAAACTGGCTTATACGTAACTATTAAGATTTGAGCGACTTCTCCGTAAAATCTAAATCGACTATGGTTTGACTTAAGTGCATCGTTTACAAAAAATTCAGTTTCATTTTGCGTCATTGATTAATTTACTTAAATTAACGCACCTGCTGTTATTCCCTTTAGTTTTATAAAAAATGGCTGATTTTGTTTTAATTAACATATGTGAAGCTGAAACACTGCATTATTTACATAGTCCTTATTCTAACGGCTTCAAAACCTGATACAAATTACGAAGAAACGAAATATTTTTGCATAATTTGCCTTATTTATATTACCAGTGACTGCCATCCGTTAACATTTGAACTAACACATCTTATTTCTGTGTATTTTGCAACTAAATACAAAAGCATATAATGTATATATACATTGTATACTGCGTAACGCATGAACATGTATGGATATTACCTGTTCGTATGTATGGTTATCACACAATCTGCGTTCAGAACTGAAGTTGGGGTTTTAATGCATGATATTGAATAACTTCCATTTTTTACATGAATACCTAAATTTTGTATCCTATCAGACACATTATTTTAAACTAATGCACTAGTAAAAATAAGGCAATGTTGTTTGTAAAGTAAATCTATATGTTAAAAATCTTAATAATGCACAAAAACTAAATTTATGTTAAATGAAGAACAACTTAGAAAATCTTATTCTATGGACTCTAACGGTCTTTGAACTTGCTTACAGTATAATTTGGTATGTTATCACCAAATAATTCCAGTTCATATAATCATCCTCCATTTTAGGTGAATTACTTATAACACAGACATAAATAAATGTATTACCTCGTTTTGTCTAGAATAGGCTATAGACATATATAGAATTACATTAGCTGTTTTGGAAAATGTCGTAAAGTAGTTTTATTTTAATTTGCTATAATTACATTTCAACTTATGCATCAGAAATATTAGGCAACTTTCCAGAAATCTGAGCAAATAACTACTTCGGTTACATATTCTAACTAAAGCTTTGAATATAAATATGTAGTATATTCTAAAGTTAATGAAAGATATTCGTTTAACTTGCAATAACTTCCTCCTATAGAGCGTTATTAGCGTTTAGATCGTTTCATGTTATTAGCATCTAAAATAATTTTTATTCAATATATATTTTGAAAACATCGTTCTGAAAACTGTAGTTTTATAGCAGCAATGATGAACTCAGTTCTTATTAAGGATCGTAAATTTCTAATGTCAACAGCATTACGGTTTAAAAAAATCTGATGTGTACACCACATGAATTCCTTGTACGGAATATTAAATTATACATATTTTTTCTTGCATTACATTTAAACTTATTGGATTGAATTAAATCTACTTCGCCGACAGGGCATAAACCACAATAGAATAAATGCATTCTTTAAAATTCCCTCTAGTATTTGTTTACCATAGCGACACTCAGGCGCTAGATTCACTTAACAGTATTAATAGATATATAACATTAACTTATATAATACTTATATAACGGAAATTAAGTTAACTGTTATTAAATCCAATAATTACATATCAGTTAACTTATATAATTCGTTCATATTATAACTCATAATGCACAAAAATTATATCATTTAAAGAATAGAATTATCTAATTGTTGCCACATGTTCTATTCAAATACTATAATAAAGCTAGAATGATGTATAAAAGAAATTAAGCAAACAAAACAAAAAAGAAACAGTTTTTTCACAGACGATTGAGTATTTCTCATTTAATTAATTCAGTCCTCACTTCGCGAGAAGGCAAAAATACATAAAAACTCAAAATATCTATATTAAAAATTACGAAGTAAATCTTAAACACTTATTTCCTCGAAAAAATTTCAGAAAGAATTAAGCATGATTTAACTGGCAATAATAAATGTGTGCGTTATCTTTGTTGTTGCGAAGCTAAGTTTCTCTAGATTGGAAACAAATCCACTAGTCTTCTGTTTCAAATGTAAACATTAATGGCCGCCATAAAAAAAGGCTTAGCGGCACTTAGACAACTTTAAAATTGTTGATAATTCTAAAACTATTGCATACAGATTTACTAAAGGCATAAAAACCTTAACCGGAAGATAAAAACAACATAATACAATCATTTTTAAAGCAAAAAATGTACAATTTACAAACATAAAAGAGTAAAGAAACTGAGAACACTGAGCCGGGTAACAGAGTGGATATGTATATAAATATATTTATATACGTTTGGTGCGGCCGATTGCAACCAAAATACGAGGTGCACATCTACATGTTATAGCAGTCCTATATACAAAATTTAAACGTTCTGAGGCTACTCGTTTTTGAGTTATGCGAGATACGTACGTACATACGTTCGTACAGACGCCACGAAATATTCTCTTCAGAATTAATTTTAAAGCAGTTTTATAATTTTTTTGAAGGAAAAGAGTATTTTATTCTGTCCTTACGTACAGATATCACGCAAAAACATCGTTAAATTGCATTCGATAGCGGTCAAAATGGATATTTTCGTTGAAATATGCCACCTGAAACTTTTCGCGATTACAATACTTCATTTTTACTTCGTACAAGTAAAAACGCTGGAAATTTATATTTTACAATACACGTTATCTTTTAAGAAAAAGATTTGGAAATTATTATACCAAATGGGGCAATTTTCCCAGAAGCGCTATTACTTTCGTTTTGACGTTTTCGACATCCACTACAAAACGGCGCTTCATTTTTCACACTGTTGCCAGCAAATGTTAGAGCCCTGCATTACATTTAAAGAAATTAAATAATGAAGAATCTGTATGAAGGTATTTATGTTTCTCGCATTGTGAAAAAAACCAACGGTACCTAGAGACATCAAATTTTTAATAATGTAATCCTCCACTCGAATATGGGGATCTGGAAGTACAAATTTGGAATTTGTTTTATTATCTGTTTCAGATTTTGTAAAAATTAACGAATTTTTGATTAACAACCTCAACGATTTGAAAGCGAGCAATGGCAACTTTGTACGAAAAAACAAAAGAACATTTTTATCTCAAGCTCGCGAGACTTTGTATGCGAAATTCTAAATATATGCTCTTTTTAAAGATTTTGTGATATTGCTTTTGAATTAAATTTTAGGGTTTAAGTGAGAAGAATATGATATTTAATAAATAAATGTAACACACAAAACACTAAAAAAACTCCCCTATGGGCGTAATATAAAATCTCAAATTTTTCAATTTTTTTATTAATTTTTTACTACTATAAAGAATAATAGAATTTTTTTGAGATCTTATTGTGTTTGAAATAAAAGAAAAGATTAGTATATCTAATTTGGATAACGTGGGTAATAAACCATAAGTCTTTATTTACACTGTATCTTGTCCTTTCCATAATTCATTTGGTAAGAGGAAAAGTATTTAATACCATTTTTCAATATCTTTCTATATTATGAAGCTCATTAAAATCAGCATATTATCCAATGGTGCTTTGTAGCAATTGATTAATGCAACAACCCATGTCAGCTTTCAATTCATTTTTGTTCTATAAAATAATCTGAGCATTTAATTTCTCTTAAGTGCGAGAAAAGCTCATCAGCTTTCATGTTATGCAAATATATGTGATTACGTATAAGCTTATAAGCTTTATAATAGTCATTAAAAATATTTGCTAAAATCATGCTGCTTCAGGACGGGAATTTCGTATGTCTATTTACCAGTCTTAATATATGCACATAATATAATTTTGAACATGGTTTTACTTCTCACCCTAGATTCCTGCTATTATTAATGTCTTATTATTACCGTCAATTTAAAAAAAGTAGTGACAACACATTACCGATCACATATCAGCAGGATATCAAATAAAATATCAATTTCAGTAATGTTGGAGTCCATAATCTACATCAAAGTATATGCCTGGGAAAATTTTTTTAAAAATGGGGTTGATATAATGTAATGCGTCGGATACATTTTCCTAGACTATTATAATGCAACATTTCATCAGAACCATTTCCAGGAAAGCGAAGTGCTCCTTATCAACGATTTAAAGCCATTTGTAGAATGGCTTCCCTTTAAGATAGCGATCTTCCACGCATTTTCTCTGTATTTTCATTTCATCTAGGGTTTTCAGGAGCATTTCAAACGATTTAAAAGCTATTTTCCTCCTGGGGACCTTGACAATAGCAGATGACGATGAAATATCGATTTTTACCTTGCCTTTACAACGGAAAGATGCAGATTTTATTGAGAAACCATCTGAATCGTCGATATTAATATAATTGTGTACAATTAGGAAAACGTAAATTGCATCAAGCTGTATCTTGCTGTATATTGCTCTTCATCTACGAGTAGTTATGGATTGGCTGCATTGCTGGGTAATTAGCATATTCATTTAACGTTTAAATGTTTAGAGAAAAGGAAACGTGAAAGGTCACTGGTCAGATAACACTGTATCACATAATATTCATACTTATAGCTCGGAAGGTGACTTTAAGAGTACTAAATTCGAGTACTTGATGTTTCAATATACGAGAACTTTTACTATCAGTAACTTTTAAATATTTAATTTCAAAATGAGAAACATACTAAATTGAAGTAATGAGTATTATTTCAAGTAAAAGTGTGGGTAAAGCAAAAAGTTAGCAAATTACCAGGGTATGAAGCTTTAACAACACATAAAATGCTATTAATTTTATAACGTGTCTTCGCGATTCCGCGGAAACACGTTATAAAATTAGTGAACTAGTGAAACTATGAATAAAATTTAAAATTGAACATACCATATACATCAAGATAAAATTCTGAATAAATTATTAACAATTTTACAAAGAGTTCTATTACAATTAAGGTGAGCGATTAATTTAAGCTCCAGATTACTTCCTTGCTGAATGATATGCAGGGCGTGAATTTATTTTAAATATCAAACCTGACTCAGTTTAGGAAAATCAATTTCTTAACAATTTTGTATAAGCGTTTGTTACATAAATAAAACTGTTTCAGAAACAAAAATGTTTGCAATGCATTTTCAACTAAATTATGACCCAAGCAAGATAAACTGGGGAAAATAAGAGCCTGTAGATCTGAGATTCGAAGTACAAATTAAGAAATACAGGGTGTTTATAAAGTCCCGGACCCATTTTGATGTTTAATAACTCATAAAATAATGAAGATATAAACAAACTTATGGCATTTATTGATGGAATAACTTATATATTTACCTTTTCAGGTTTGAATATCTTTACTTTTGTAAATATCGTCTGGGCGTGTGGTTAATTTCAGATAATTTCATTTTCCAGTCTAAATATCTGTACTTTTCTAAATATCGTCTGCTTATTAATTGCATTTTTCTCTCTTTTGTTTTTGGCAATTATTGCAATGTTATGGACTTTTTCCTTTGGGGATTTGTAAAGGACAACGTTTACAGGAGGAGAGTGTTGAACATTGATGACCTAAAAGCCAGAATTACAACCGCAATAGCCTCTGTGGATGCCGACATGCTTGCCGGTACCTGACGTGATATTGAATATCGACTTGATATTCTCCGTGCGACGAAGGGGACACACGTGGAAGTTCATTGACGAGGATCATGAAACTTTTTGAGTCTATCTAACCATTTATGTTATTAATTTTACTCTATCTTTATTATTTTATGAGTTATTAAACATCAAAATGGATCCGTTACTTTATAAACACCCTGTATATTTCCAGAAGGTGCACAGTATGCATTTTAGAGGAAGTGCTCTGTAAGGTTTAAAATACATATTGTGTAATTTTGGGAAAGGCAGGATAATTAAACGTGTGTAAGGAGTTATTTATTTCATCTAACCAGTTATTTTATGTTAAGTAGCTTTACTGTCATTCTCCGTTTCCGTTATCCTATTCCGTTATAGAAAGATAAATTTTTGTTCGCCCGTATTCAAATGTGGTAGAAAGAGATAGTATTTAAAAAGAGGTTTTAGATTGTTTAATCAGCAATTAAAATGTATCATTTCTGCCTTACAACAGAGAAGGCATCTTCTAGTATATTAAAACGAAATAGAGATTCTCGGCCAAAATATAAAATTAAACCAATAAGGACTTTTAAAGTATTAGCTACCCCTAGTTTCGTTTGAAAGTGCTATTTTGATCTCTACGATACAAGAATCATTATGAAATAAAATAAAAGAAACATTTTAAGAGAAATAGAAGTGTATTGTTTAACCATTTATTTACGTTTTACCTTCTGATGCTTAAAATGCATGCATTATTTGATCATTATTACTCTACTCAGTCTAAAAAGAAAATTAATTCTGAACGAGATTTCAGTTTCAAATATATTTCATTATATTGGAATGCGAGCATCAATTTTTCGAATTAGCTAATTCTAACCTTCTATTTACCGAAGTTAATATATTATGCATGCGTTTCATTGGAACAGTCGAAGCGAAAATATAATTCCATTACCGTTTACTCGCTTTAAATGGTGATCTTTTTCCTCTTTGCGCAGAACTAAAATGAATACACGAAGCATAGCGGGAAAGCTGGCTCGTTAGTCTTACTAGAAACAACGTTGCCACACTTCAAGTGCAAATTTGCGAGTAAAGGCTTCCATAATTATCAGCGTGAAATGCGAATTGAAAACTCTTATCGAGTAATTTAATTATAGTCGAACAAATTTGCGATTTGCTTCGAAGAACTCTTCGTGACAACCACTAGCTCTTCGCCTTCTGCATGCCATTTCCCTTGGTGTAGATTAACGACAGAATAGAGTAATTCGTTATCATAAAAGTAATAAGTATTCATGTTTTTACTATCGCTCGCTTACGAATTAGTGTAGATATTTCAGACATAAAGTACAATTTCTCAATTCAAAAAGAAGAGACAGGATGTTGTGAATCAGACAGAGCTTCCAATAATAGCAGTTCTAACACAAATTCACTTACGAAACATTTCCTTTTAACGGGTAACGACCAACATAAACTTAGATCTAAATGATAATAAAGGTGGTGGTAAAAAGAAAACTCTACCTAACTTTCTTGTAACACTGGGCTGTTTAATATCTGCACTTTACGATCCCTAAGAGGTTGTTAAATTCAATACCAACGTTCAGAATCATGAGAGAATAATAAACTTAATATTGGAACTTGGGAACCTAGCGCGGCAGAAAGGAAAACACAGAAACTAAGGAAGGGAATGTCGAGAATGTTGTTTATAGTAGGCAGCGTATGCGGGAGAAATAAAGTGGGTGGATTATTTTCAATAATCGTGCTGATCAAACAAAAACAGTAGCTTCTAGCACTATTTCTTTTCTCGAGTAAAATGTAAAGAATAGCTTAATATTAATTTTTCCAGTTTCCTTTTTCACTTCCTTGTACGAGGTAAAAAGGAAGTATTGTAATCGCTAAAAATTTCGGGCATCATATTTCAACGTAAATATCCACTTTGACTGCTATCGAATGCAATTTAAAGATCTTTTTGCGTGACATCTGCATGTGAGGACACATTAAAGGACTCTTTTTCCCCAAAAGAATTATAAAACTGATTTAAAATGAGTTCAGAAGAGATTACTTCATTGTCTCTCTATGACACGTCATACAGACATCATGAAATGCATGCCATCTTACATGCCATTTGTACACCATGTTATGCGAGATATATACTGTATCTCGCATAACTCAAAAACGAGTAGCCTCAGAACATTTAAATTGTGTATATATAACTGCTCTAACATGTAGATGTGCACCTCCTTTTTTGGTTCCAATCGGCTGCACCAAAAGTACATACACTCTTAGGAAAAAAAAAAAAAAAAAAAGCGCATCACGACACACACCGAGAAGATATAAAGCAAATTGGACACAAATTGATATGCATACAGGTTTCCACGGAAAATGCAAACTTCTACATTTTGGCTACCAATAAATGAACGGTTGTCGCTACAGTGCATCTGATCTGCACAACTGGCAGGATATTTAACAGGAGAAATTACAATTCCAGGTCATAAATTCTTCACGAATTTCATTTCGTGTACTCTGGTAGACAGTAAATATGCCTCGGATACAGGTGCGCGAATGACATACGCATATGTCAGAATTTGAGAGAGGTCGTGTAGTTGGACTCAAAGAAACCGGTTGGTCTTATCGGCGAATAGCTCGACGTTTGAGCAGGAGCGATGCATTATTAGACGATGTTGGCAGGAATGGGTGAACCATGGCCGCACACAGCGTCAAGAAGTAAGCGGTAGGCCTAGAGAAACGACAGAACGTGAAGACCAAGCAATCGTCAGAGCGGTACACACAACCCCAGATGCATCAGTATCATCGATTGTACGTGCAACTAATGCACGTACAATCGATGTACGATGAAATGAAAGAGGGCTGAGGTCACGGCGCTTTTTGCGCCGACTACCATTGACCTCTGTACAACGTCAATCCCGTCTTTTGCACTGGAATGTCACTGACTGGAGTAGAATAGTCTTCAGTGATGAGTCCCGCTCTGAACTGAGTCCCGCTGACCAGCGAAGGCGAGTCGGGAGACGCCCCGGACAGCGATGTGATACCAACCTGACATCAATTAGATAATTCTTCAGATGATACAAATTTTCTGCATTCTGAGTTATAAAAAGAATGAGATGTAACGCTGTTAAGTAAACTTAGCGCCAGAGTGTCGCTATTGTAAACAAATATAGTGAATTTTATATAATAATAATGATAATTTTATATAATAATAATAATATATAAATATAGTGAATTTTTATTACTTTTTTCCATAAAGAGTGCTTTTATTCTATTGTGATTTATGCGCTATCTACGAAGTAGATTTAATTCAGTTCGATAAGTTTAAATGAAATAAATGCAAGAAAAATGCGTATAATTTAACATTTCGTACAAGAAAGTCATGTGGTGTGCACATCAGATTTATTTATATGGTGTGGTATTTGTTAAATGATAAAAAGTGTTCAAGTGTCATAAAAAGTATTATAATGAAAAATATCTGAATGTCAGAAAAAACCAGAAGTTCCCCCCCCGCCGATATTGGTTTTGGAACCATCATTAATCTTATTTTGAACTCAGTTTTCCAATTAACCATAAAAATAGCTATTAGAGAATATATAAAATTTAGGCAAAACAGCAAAGATATATTAAACTGCAGATTGGCATTTTTTTTTCTTATTATTAAGAATTTTTGTGAAACATTTAAGTTATTGAACAAGCTTTACAATGTTAAAAAAATTGCTAGAGGTCTAAAATAATTTAATTAATATAAAAACTTGAAATTTCTATATTTACATAGCAGTTATATTTAAAACTATGAATATTTATTTAGTCCATGTATTTATATTATCCGCTAAGTAATAAAATAGTTGCGCTAAAATTACGCCTTTTTCATAAGTGTATGTGCATTTGTATACGGCAAAGCTCTCAAGGGCTGCCTAAGGGAAGGGATGCCTTCGTGAAGGACTTTCTAAGGGAAACTGGTTCGTATGAACAGTACACATGGGGAAAAACCAAGAAAGCGCCCACGCAGCCAGCTTGTTCACGTAATTCAATTCTCAGATCGACAGTCTTCAGAGATTTTACCGCTCGGCCGCTGGTGGGCGCTTTTTTTATAAGCTTTATTTACTTTACTCATAGTGTTTTAACGCTATGGTAAAGAATTTTACTTTTAAACTACTTCTTGATAAATTACTTTTTTTCACACGCTGTTTTTAAATGCCAATACAGTACAGCGATTTGTAATTGCGAAAGCGATTTGTAATTGCGAAAGTAAATTCGATCTGAGATGTAAAAAAATGCGAATTCTTGCAGTAAATATCAATGAAATCAAAATTAGACGCAATTAAAATTGAAATTAAATGCGCATCCTTCACTTTTTTTTTTTTTTTTTTTTTTTTTTTTGAGGGAAGAGATATTTTAATAAGAGATTTCAGTAGAACAAAACTAAAAAATGATTAAATATATTGCCCACAAAATGTAGCAAATCTTTATCCATAAGGAATGAATGATTAATCGGATGAACTTTCACATCAGAAGGTAATGCCTCATCAGTATATTTGTTCATTCATCATGTCCTTACGACAATCTATACTTCCGAAAAACTGAGCCTGCTTACCTATTGATCTTCTGAAATGATTTTTCTGTCTTTATATGAGAAATGGTATATTTACCTTATTGCAAGGCAGAAATATTTTACATAAACTTAGTGCCACTATGAATGAACTTTTAAACTTCGCACTACAGTTTTTTAATATACTTTCTGAGTGATTTTATGTTTCAGATCAAAAGGGAAACAAATGTAGTTTAATTATATTGAAATAAAATGCAATTGCTGTTAAGAATATTTCTTTCATTCTAATTTTATATTGTAAAACTATGAAAAATTTAAATCTCTATGATGTTATAAGCCATGATTATCCGAAATTTGAATCTCGGTACTTGACGTAATTAATTTTAAGTCCTAGATCTTTCAATAGTTGAACTATTGATACTAGTCGCATTGCAAAAGAGGGATCTAAAATTTTGTCAGATCCTGTAACATACACATAATAATGTTTATAATTCGTGAAATGGAAGAGAATGAGTGTATAAACTTGCTTGATTAGTTACTTTTAACGTCCTTAATTTTGTATCTTCAATGTGTAGATTTTACTAAAATCTCTTCATGTCCATCAGTGGCAAAGTGGATAGTGAATGATAAGACCCCTAAATACTTGTCTAATCTGCTTAAAATTCCTGCGAACGTTTAAGTAACTTGCGTGTTTTGCGTTTCCATCCATGTGTCATAATAAATGCGAAACAGTTTCCTTCATTCTTCCTCCCAAAATGCATCTTCCATAGGTACATAGCATTCACTTACTACTGATTGGTTAACATACTACTGGTTGGTTAACACACTACTGGTTGGTTAACTAACTACAGTTAACCAACCAGTAATATGTTTAAATGCTTTTATAAGGTATTTTCCTCCTTCTTTCCCTCTGCCTTCGTGATGTGATTGGAAGTATACCTGACGCATATAGGAGAGTTCCAGAGTTCAAGTCTCGGCGAGGGCATTGCACATTTTTCACGTCTCCTGCAATGATAATTCTTATGACTCTACAGTTGGCAACCAGGGCGTGGTTATATAAAGTATTTTTTCCACCCTTCTTCTTGTTATTGTAGTGTAATTGGAAGCATACGTGACGCATATTTTGTATATATTACTAATAAATGTTGTTAGTTATTATTGTGGTTCACGTCTGGTTGTATCACTACAAGCGTAACTAGTTAGAATGGAAAGTGAAAGTTAGTATTTACAATAGCGTCCGTCTAAATCCTTGAAGGGGCATGAAACCTCTTTACCATAATGCGCTCAGCAGGACACATTTCGATATATGAAGCGAACTGTCCATAAGATCCCAGCCATAATAAATAGTTAAATTAATTCACCGGATCACCTGAAGTTATAAGCCGATAATTATGTTCGGACAGCTTAAGCTCCGTAAGTTAGAAGCTAGAGTTCTCCTTAGGCAGAAGCCCTGAGCTCGAAGCTCTGTTGGTCGAATTAAATACCTTCTTTCGCACCATATCTCAAGTTGAAATATTTAATAAATACTTACGAAGAATTTTTAATGAATGTATATTTTTACACAAAAGTCGCACACGCAGTTTTGTGTAACACAAGTTTTTAATTTAGTTATTTTTTGCACCAATGCCCCAAAACTACACAATGTGACTGAAGCGTACAATTTATAAAAAACACTTTTTCTGAAATATCAGAAATTTTTTAGAAAAAAATAAATTCCATGTCAATCGAAGATATAACCGAAATTCCGAAATTCATAGCCACCCTTTCCATGATACATACTTGAGAAATTCTTTGTTGTCAGTTATGTGTCAGTTAACAGATTACATCCACTCAGAACACGGAGTTGCTGTATAGTTCAGTGGATCGCAGCTTTCCACGGAAGCATGAACCACAAAATTACAAAATTTCTCACCCAGCCTCTATACTTCTGCCCCGGATATTAAACATCCCATCGAGGCTCATTCCATATGACTTTTAAATAATTACCCACATTTTTAACAGCCCCATTCCGGGTACGGGACGATATATCACGTAACTTATAGGGATCTCGTGTACTAATCCCTAGTCCATGTGGATTCTGTATTCAGAAAGAGCTTCGGCCTTTTTTTAGCGTTGTATTTTTTCATTCCGGCAGCCATTAAAGTCTCGGTTTCGATGAATTACGATTATAATTTGGCGCTTCACTGCGCCATAAAAGACGGTATGAATTAGGTATCGGATGTAGGATGCTTCACCTGCAGTTGGGATGTTAAAAGAACAGAGCTTTAAATCTGAAATAGGTGACTATAGTGGTAAACATGACGATTAACCTAGGTTATTAGAATTCCGAAGGAAAGACTCTTTTGAAAAAAAAAAAATGCTGTACTTTTAGCTGTTACAAGAAGTATGTAGCACGAAACGGAAAGAGTTAATTTTCCTTATTGCATGTTGTCCTAAGCCTCGCTTAGAGTAATATATATCCGTGTTATACATGGCGGTATTCTAGGCTACACGCTTTGCGATGTGCATTATTACAGTGGAATATAATTATTTGGCACCGTAATGCTAATCATAGAATAATAGATAGGCAATAAAATGTGTATATGCCATTTCTAAGTACGTGTTTTGCATAAACAGGAAATTAAAGGAGAGGACAGAACACTTACCACCAGTCTGGTAATAATTACCATTGGTAATAATATTTAAGAAACAACAATAAATACAATTTTTCACAGGCAGTATGTGTGCTAGTTCGTTATATTTATATACCTCAGGAAATTAGCAGAATAATGCTACAAATGCATTTGTTCTTCTATATGTTATGTGATTATATTTCGAAATGGAGATTTCAGCCACAAACACGATCATCGATTTTGATCCATGTGCACAAATTTACTCCCCAATGTAAAATAAGAGTAAATGTTCTATTTCTATCGTTTCTAGTTATAGACACTAACGCTTGAGATACTATGAGTTGCTTAATGTTGGAAAACATTGTTCTTTAAGATGTTTGACAAATGGGATTACAAGCTTTGGATACTTTACATATTTATTCTAGACATGTGTTTCCAATTATAAAGTTTCTCAAATAAAATCGATACTTATATGAAAATACATTCAGTACTGAGTATGGACAAGTTGTGTAAGTTTAACACATACATTTTTATATGATTTCTTTAAATAAAAAATTCCGATTTATTGAAGTGGATGTTATACTTTAAATACGTAAAAGATCGATACTTCCACAGTTGTATCCGAGAAAGAATTATTAAATCATTTTTCTCCATTACATGCTGAAATTTCATATTTCTTAATATAATATAAAAAAGTGTTAAACAAATGTTCGCTTTGACGATTATTGCCTCCGCATACCATACAATAAAATTTTCAATGGAGTATGGTTGACCTATTCAACCAATTACATCCGTGTGGAACTGACAAATAAATGTATATACCAGTTAATACTTGTAACGATATAATGAATATTTTACTGACATAATTTTTTGCTTTAAAAGACTCATATAAAATGTCAGATTTTATCCTTGTAAAACTCGTCTAAATATAGCGGTGAAATGTTTTCATAAAGGCATTTACTTTATTTTGAAAAATTCTGTATTTGGAAGTAAATATGCCGGATACATACAGGGCTGGCAAGAAAGGTAATTTGGATTTACGTTCGGTTTGTTACTCTTCTGTCAATCTTTGACCTCAAATCGCACTTTCTTGAGTTTTTGCTGATAAAGACCATAAGTTCTAAGAGTGAAGAATCATAGAATTCATCAGAAAGATGGCAAAAAGTTACCGAACTGAATGGAAGATAATTAAATTTCTAATAACTTTAATTATTATTTAAAGTTAATTTAACTAATTAAAGTTCCCTTTTTATATAGAAAAAAAATTAACTTTTATTTCACACTACCAAATTTACCATAAAAATCGAAATTACTTTTTTGCCAAATCGATATTAGAAAAATATAACTTTTAGCCAGTTTTTATGTCTTTTATGAACAACCTGTTTATAAAACTTAAATTGGTTTAGATTATTTATCACTGGAAATATTAAAAGCTTATCTGCTTTAAAGTAGATTCTTTACATGGGAAACTGGATCGTTAACTCTTTGTATAAGAAAGATACATAATTATATAATAATGCAACAGCAACTAGGAACTAAATTTGGGGGTGCCTTATTAATCATTTGTTTTATACTTTTGAATTTCAAATAAAAATTATTTAAACTTTAAAGTTTAAATTTTAAATTATTAAACTTTATTTTGCTACGAGTAGGTGGAAAAATAGAAGAAACGATTAATATGATTAAAATATATAAAAAAATAATTCCGAAATTTAAAATTTTAAAAGCACAATTTTATGTTCTGTTGATTTCAGACATGATGCTCAATGCATTTTTATAGACATAGGAGGATTTTAAACTACTTTTCCACATGACGTAATGAACCTCTTTAAAATAACGATCGATTCGATAAGAAAAATGGAGAAGAATAAGAATATAACATATAGAAGAATCTATATAAGAATGTATATAAAAATAATCTATATAATAATAACTATATAAAGAATCAAAGTTTTAAAAAATTTATAATGTATTTCGAGAAACGTTTTCGGTTAAAGGAAATATGTTGAAGCATTCCGTTTAGTGTCAATGTTACTCTAACTCTTAATTTTTCTAATTATTTAAGTTGTTGTTGGAACAAGAAGTAGAGAAAATAACACGATAAATACACATACTGTAGTTAAAACAATTTAGCTTTTCTGTGCAATTATCATATGGGATTGAACGTGATTTAAAAGAATGCAGTTGATTGGAGATTTTATTTACAAGAATAATTCCTTTGTATGCACTTTTTCCCTATTTTCATTTTTTTATGCACAAGCTTTATTCATGAAATCTTTTTATCTGATTATTTTACTAAAATATATTCGTAAATCACAAGTCCCATATTAATATGGTGTTAAAATAAATAATAAGGTTAGATAATAAAAAGGTGTTAAAAAATGTTAAATCTGAAGTAATTCGCACGTAAAAGATATGTTGTCTAAGCATTCTTTGACTAAAGATGACTGTTAATAAATTAGAAATTTCTGTGTTAGAGAAAGAATTGAAAAATATAATTGTTTTTATTCAGAACAAGCATTTAATTTAATTACGATGATTTATGCAAGGCTTAGTCTTTATTTAAGCAACATGTTGTTTAATATAAGCATACCAGTGGCTATATTGCGTTCTACCGATAGAATTAGCAACAAATAATCTGAAAGTTATGCAAAATAACGATCTATCTTTCTTTTTTCTAGTATGCAAGAATGTTTAAGCATGATGTGTTAAAATTTAAGTAGACAAATATAATGTGCGGCAGACACATCCAAAAGCAATATGAAAGTAAAATTTGTTCAAATATTGGCATAATAGAGAGGTTTGAGATTGGTTCAACGTGTAATAACTGGGTTCATTTCTCCTTCAAGATATTAAATAAATGAAAACTTTATTTCTTTTTCGTTTTAGAAGACGGCTACGGTAGCAGTTCTCAGAAACTTCTTTTCTAAATATGGCATATACAGTCTTTCCGAAAATTCACGAGACATATTGGTGTAGTTTTTAACGGAAAAAACGTGTGTCAGCCTCCATATCCTTAACCATCCTCCATATCCCCCAAATGTGGCGCCAAGTGACTTTTCCCCCCAAAGTATAATTTCTCATGAAAGATCAAAGCTATCCTGATATAACCGATATTCAAGCAGTAGGTTGCAAGCTACACTGAAGCCAGGGTACGACATTCAAGCCACAGGACGCAAGTTTCAACAACATCGGAGTTAAGAACTTTTCTGAGCTTCATATGGTTGTATGAACGTTATCTGCATTTTACTCACATGCGGGGGGGGAGAGACTTTGTAGAAAGAACACTTAAAGCATTAAAACGTTCATTTTAAGTTTTCTCTAGGTTTCATTGATTCCAGTCTCGGAACGTTTTGGACACACGTTGTAGACTACAGTAATCAGAACTTTTGTTCTTATTTCACTTAATAGTTGAACTAAAGTTTTGCGTCGGCATAACTCAGGAAACCTGAGTAGCCTTTTATCTCAATACGTCATCATTTATCTCCAAGCAAAATGAGCAACTTTTGAATAATTTATTTCTTCACATGGCATTGCTTTGTAAGCTAGGATTTTCTTTTCTTTTATTTTAATCTGAATAAAACTTTCTAATTCTGAATTTATTTATTAATTTTTCTCAGTATAATGTTTTCACTTCAAAAGTCAAAGATTTTAGAGCTGAAACATGACACAACAACAAAATTCATCGTCGAAATTACAACCATCACGGATCTTTCACTAGCTGGGTGGCTGTGCTAACCACTTAAACCGCGACAACTAGAGTGCGCAATGTAATAATTCTTAACTTTCTCCCCTACTTAAAGGAGGGTAACTGGGAAAAGACATGAATGTTTATCGATGAAATCTAGTTATGACGAATTATCTTCTATGGAAGTTACTTAAAGGCCACTCGACTTTTGGAAGCAGGAAACATGAGCGAATGTGCTCAAGCTGAGATTCGAACCGGATACCTTTCATTTGCTAACTTGATGTGCTGACCACTTATGCCACTAAAGGATATATAAGGGAATATGATAATTCCTACAATTTTAAAGCTAGAGTAATACTATTGAACGTTTATATGAAAACATAGTTTCGCAATTGCTATGGGTCCTCCTCCCTCCAGTTATTTTATAACGGCTCCTAATTCTCTAAGTTTGAGATTTTCCATTCCTCCATCAATATTATTTTAACCTTCAAATTTAAAACTATATCTTATAAGGTAGAAGTATTACAGCACATTTCCCATTACTATGTAATTACACAGGAACACAGTAATGAGTGTTATCACATTACTGTGTAAAACAAAGTTAACAAAATATTAGATAGCTGTTGAACTTTGCTTACAGTGCGAAATTAATTTACAGTAATTCTAATCCTGTTGGGAGGCAAAGTCAATTTGTATATAATAAGTACTTCAGATTTCCCAAAGGCTATTTATGAACTTATAAAGCAGTTGTGTGCTATTGCAATATGAAAAATTTCCATGAAAATAATTCTACTTTTCCTTAGAATAGTGAAGTCTTGAATAGCTATTTAGTAACTAAATGCGAATGTAAATTCTCCAGAAAGAACTTACTGTTGCATGATCAGGAAAATTAGCTCACAAAAACAATAGGATAAACTCAGTATATTGCAAAATTGTGTTTGAAGAAACGCTTGATAATTCAAGATGGAAATCATGATAGTCAGGGAGCATTTTAGGAGACTTGTCAACATAATCCTAGCAAGAACAAAGCTTCGTAGTGTATAGAAAAATAATACGCTTCCCGTAAACCCTTCTGTAACATGATTTCGAGCCAAACTTCTTAAATCATGTCGAACGCTCAACGTTAATCAGAGCTTTTCTTGACAGCCCATTTTAAGGGCAGTAAATACTTCCCCCGGCAAGCTTTTACATACTTTTAATGAGGACTCAGATGTCATAGAGGGGTAAGTTTTAACGACACGGTCTCTTTTAGAATGTAGAAGAGGGCAGGAAACACTGTCTTTATTGCCTAGATACACTTGTCCGTAGTTTATGTAATGAGTTTGGTTCCTTTGTGCGCATTCTATTCTCGATGGCCGTACTTATTTGAGAGGCTTCCCGCTTAGGATTACCGGGTTTAGAAGTTGTTTACCGATTTTCTATTGCTGGTGTAGTAGCTCATTTAAAGGCTGAAATATTCCCAGATGTATTTGTTAAGACTGTGTATCTTACAGAGATCTTGAAAATCTAGAGTTAAGATTTGTACACATATCCTAGACCAAAGTTAACTCTTCTATAGACATGTGATAGGATATATAAGTATGTATAATAAGACAATGATGGAAAGTGAATTTAAATATCTGAAAGTTTATATTAAAGTATAAAATGTTAAATATGTGTGTTAAAGTGTTACAAATTTAAACTTTTACAAAAATATATATGTTTAATGTTAGGCTCTCCAGCTAACACTTTAAAGTAAATTTAAGCTTTCGCTTAGTACATTCGGAAAGTGTTGGCGAGTAGGGAGTCTTGCAAGGTCTAGTATGTCAAATTTAATAATTTTAGATAATGTGTAGCGGTAGTTTTGTTCGCGGTAACATAAGTACCCTAAGTACATTTCAGAACTATTTCTGTGTAGAGCACGGGAGAAACAGAAGTTTAAGTATGAATGAAAGAGTGTGAGGGCCAAATTATGCAATAAAGGAGTAATTGTAAGGGATATGAAAATTTGTGTAAAAATCAGTACTAATATTATTTCCTTCCAGATATGGAAGGACCAAGACTGAAGTAGTATAATAACTTATGGATTAAACGAAAGAAGCAGATGATTGCAACAAAAAACCGATTTTTGTCAAATTTTGTCAATTTCTAACTTTAGTGTAACTTTAGAATTGCTGTAAAGTTGGCCCTAAGAACAGATGTTTTAGTGAATCTAGTTAAAGCAAGAGTTAGAAGTGTATAGTTTAACGTTAGAAAGTTTTTAGACTTTAAAGTCTTAAACGAGATCGTTTAGAGACCTTTAGCCTTACGACTATTTAAAGTCTGGTCGGGAGTAATGTAAGGATTATGTTAATTTTATTAACAGTTAAATTTTGAGTTAAACTTCCTTTCCTATCGCTTCTTAATTTCAACTTACCACTTTCGGCCAAAACGTAGTTTTCGAATCACGTCTGAATGCTAATGAGGAAGAGTGGTATTTAAGCGCGAAGTTCTACTGTCTTAATGAGACAGATACCAGATATTCGGGCTACCACGTGTCCGCCTTTTTAGGCTACGCTCTCGTAAAATATTATTACGCTCGTTCTACTTTATAATATTCATCTTTAAAAGTGCCCTTTCTGGCATGCATTAAAATCTTAATCCTTTCAGGGTTTTTTAATTATGATTTGTTTTATATACGCATTATTTTACTTATAAATTTTTATTTTTATTTTAACTCTTTTTCTTTTCAATTTTACATCGTAAATTTTTATTAGCCCAAAGGGGCATAAGCTCAAAAAGGCCATGAGTCTCGAAATGGCATTTTACGTCGAATCACTAGGTTGTTGTTATTGTTGCTAATTCTCACTTGTATGACCTACAGTCAGCCCAAGCCCACGATATTCCTCGTGGCAAGCAGCAGGTTTACGCCTGTCGTTGGCAACACCCTTGAGCAACTTAGATGTGACAGTGAGATTTAGCTCAGTTCCGTCCCCAAATGTCATGGAGAGCGTACCGGGAGGACGAGTCCTAGAGTCTTCCACCCCTCATCCCCTACCACAACCTCTCGAGAGGAATTTCGACTCGCCTCATATTTAAAGTGAACCCATGTTACAAGGGCAATATACATTTACAGACATCAATGCCTTCTTTGGGATTCAAACCCCGGTCTTTCGGCACGACAGTCAGCGACTCTAACCACTATACCGGTTAGGTGGCTCGAATCACTATAAACGATTGTATCACTTTTAAAACTGTTGCCACCAAATATTATAGCCTTCAATTCTATTTAAAGAATTTAAATAATGAAGAATCTGCATGAATGCATATATGTTTCTCGCATTGTGAAAAAGTAACGAAATCTAGAACCATCAAATTAGAAATAACGTAGTCCTCCACGCGAATATGGGCACCTGAAAGACTGAATGTTGAATTTCGAATTTGTTTTATTACCTATTTCATATTTTTTAAACTTAACGAATTTTTTATTAAGAAACTGAACGATTTCAAAGCCAGCAGTGGCAACACGCTGAATAAAATATTTTTATCTCCAGCGCGCGAGACAGTCTATCGGAAATTATAAAGATATGTTGTTTTTAAATATTTTTAGCCCAACAGGGCATTAACCCAAATGCTAAAGGTTTGGTTTATTTAATTATGACAAAGCATATTAGGGCTATCTGCCTAAGGGGAGGGGTGCTTTCGTGGAGGACTTTCTAACCCAAATTCTAAAGAAACCTATGTGTATTTGCAAATGAAAAACACCCCTGTTTGGGAGTAATATAAAGTCTGAAATTTTCAGTTTTTTTTTTTTTTTTTTCCCTCAGCTTTGAAGTTTTAAACACTATATTGTAAATATAAATTTTGCTGAATTAAAATCCATGAAGACAATTTAATTTTATACCAAATAGACGATTAAGCAACTTAAATGTTTCATATTCTTTTACAACTGGGGATTCTCACAGGTTACATAAATAATATGTAAAAATAAAATCATAGAAATGCGTTCGACCATTCAAAGTGTTACTGACAAATTCTATTTTAATTTGTCGTTTCTTAATGCAAGTGAAACCATTTACGAACTTCCAAAGAGCTCAGGTATTAACGAAACATATTTAATGTATTGTTTGTCCAAAGTAGTTAAAAAAATATTTTTTATTCCGAGTTTCAAGATAAATTACTTGCATCCAGTTTAAAGCATTGACATTTGTTTATGGGTTTAACTTTAATTTTTTTCCAAGTTCAATTTTTATAGTTTATTTCGTATCATTTTTAAACGGAAAAGCATTAGAAATGGGGATTAGCTTTTTACATTTCAACAGTTTTACTACTAATATTTTTAATGTATATTACATATCATTTGTAATTTTTTACCTCATTTTTTATACTTTTACTTTTATTGGCAGAGATGAAAACAAAAATATAAGGCGTATTTTTTGCTGGATAAAAACAAAAGATTAGAAATTAATACTTTTTGTACTCTCTAAGGCTTCATTAAGCTGCTTTGTAGTCTCCATTATGAAATCCCAGAAAATGTTTTCGAACAAGTAATACTTTGAAAATATATTACGAAACTGTTTAAATTTAGATGAAGAATCTTTAGATGGATTCATAAAATATAAAATGAAAAATTCTAATTTAGACGGAAATTTATAAAAACCAAGATTTCGATTCAGACGAAAAATGCAGAATAATTCTTGCTTCCGAAAAAGAAGTATCACAAGATTCAATAAAACACTTTTCTATAGCCACCACACTTTCCTAAAAATCAATAAAGGATTGTGCTTGAGGTTTTCAGTTTAAGAAAATAAACATGTTAATTACTCAACAATTTATTTCTCAGTTATAATTTGTGATACTATAACTCAAATTTTAAGAAATGATTTTAGTGATGACTATGAGTAATAAGCAAGCATATTTTGTACTAGAAATATTTATATAATAAAACATTTCGTGCATATTAAAAGCATTTCACTTTATTTACAAATAAGTTAACCCTTTACAGCTGAAATCCGACACGTCTTCCCAAATAAAAAGAAAAAAAAAAGTAATATCAGTTTTAAAGAATGAATAAAAAAAGAAGCCTGAAAGAATTTAGATTTTAACATTGCTTCATTGGGTTCGTTACAGTTTTTATACCGTCCTGAGCTCCCAATTTACCAGTCTGATCTTGGACTCACTCCTACTAATACAGTTTTTTTTTTTTTTTTTTTTTTTTGGGGGGGGGTACCTTGTTAACTTATTATTATTAAACTGCGTTTTCTTGACACTTACACACATAAAATTAAACAGTAAAGTCACAGCTTCAGTAAAATCAATACAGACATTTTAAAAGTAGTATATTTTTTAAATTCTCGATAGAGTGTTACGTATTTCCGTAAATTTTTCTACTTTCTCACTTTTCCCTCAGTTCATCATATCAATGTTCAGTTTTCTTGACAAAATGACCTACACAACGTTCTCCTTTTCTTAATAAACATCACTTTCTTCATCCTTACACGACATAAAAATTGAACAGTAAAATCATAAAATTTTTAAAAGCATTTTATCTTGTAGAATTTCGAATACAGTATGAAATATTGCCATTAATTTATGTTCAATCTTTTCTCAGTTCAGCATATCATTATTCAGTTTTCTTAGTAAGATGACTTATATAATATTTTATCTTTTTCTACTAGTTTTTTAACTTTATTTATTACACATTCAGTGGCTCCGTACTTATGCCATATAAAATTCAACAGCAAAATCACAAAGAAATATTGTTTTCAAGTATTATTTAAAAATAGCACATCTTTAGAATTCCTTATAGAGTGCTCTACATATTTTACATTCGCTGTATTATTTTTTTAAAAATAATATATAGCGATAAAATTTTGTGACAATGTCCTTTTATTTCGAAAGTTATACGAACACAAAGTGTTGAGGATAGAGGCTAATAGAATTTTTGGTCCTAAAAACAATTATATATCAATATTTTTTGTATCATTTTACAAACTTACTTTCACTTCTTTTTAGTTAAATTACATTTTAGTAAGGGCGTTTGTAATAATACGTTTAACTATTGATAGACTGTATGTTTCTAGTTTAAGTTGATAATATGAACTTAATTATTTTAATCTAACCTTCCCTAAATACACTGATTTAATAATTATTTTCTTTAAAATCAGTTTCAATTAATTAATCAAATAAAGTTTTCACTGCATAGAGCAATTCAGAAAAAATTGCATATTCTAGTATTTATAATTTTAAAAATTAATAAGATAGAAGGAAATTCTGTATTAATGTAAAGAGAAAATGTCTAAGTTTTATATATAAATACTCAGTACGATTTCTTTTAGCTGCACGTACGATGTCAGGGTGATATGGAATTTCATACCGAACACTTTCCAGCTGTGTAATGGTAATTGTTTCTGAAGTCAGCAGAGATGTATTTGTCAGGTTCGCAACCCATGGCATAAAACCAATATCCAAATGACACTGTGAAAAAAAAGAAAAGAACATATAAATGACCAATTAAGGTTCGCTATTGCTTCTATATTTAAACATAGCCGTTCTTTGTGTACAAAAATATTTCCTCTTTATATTTATACAATAATTATCAAGTTTGTAATTCTTTAACTACTACATATACGGGATCGAATTATTCTTGTTGAGTTATTGAGCATTTTAAATGTAATGATAAGTCATATTTAAATGATGTTCGTTATTTATAATAACATTCTTTTTTTGAATGTTATAATTTCGTATGATTTAGACAAGGGTTTTTCAACCGGTGGTACGCAAGAGAAAAATAGGTGGTACACAAAGAAGCAAAGTATTCTTAACAATTAAAATCAAAAATGACCAATTAATAAAAATTTCCTATGATCGAATTCTAACTGAAGATTTTAAAAATAACACACTTGTTAACTTGCCTGAACCGAAAAAAAAGAATTAAAGTTTCTTCAAACAAAGCTATCAATATTTATTACCTTTTGGCACAACCTATTCATGTAAACAACGATTTTCACAAAATTAAATGTGGATCCTAATTCAAGTTTAAAGCTAAGGGAAATTAAGACCAGCCATAAAGAAATTCATCTCTCTTAAAAATTCCCAAATTTCACACTAAATTTGTAAATTAAAGTATCAAAACTTAAATTTTGATAATTAAAATGGTAATCAATTTTAATCTAATATTTTTAATGTTTGCATATTTAATACAAATAAAATATAGGTTTTGAAAATGGCAATATATATATATATATATATATATATTTAGTATGTCTATTGAGAAATTGAAAAATAATCATTGTAAAATGTATACTACTAAACCTTTTCAATTTTTGTTTAGATCATACGCGTTAGTCAAAAGGTTAAGAATCGCTGATTTAGACCATGTCATAGGCTAGATAAGGCTTCTTAAACTTTTTGTATTCGCCACCTCTTTTTATCACTGAGAATTTTCACGACCCCCAGGACCCCATAATATTTACGAAAAATTTCAGGGACCGCATAAGCATTGCGCAAACTGTCAATTTTTTCACTTGTACTGCTGTAATATACTATTGCAGTTTTAGGTCATTAATTTCTAATTTTAAGACATAGGACAATGTGAAAATTTTAAATAAGTAACAGATGAAATGAGAGCGTCACTTTCAAATCAAGTAAAATGAACGTTTATATTATAAAAAGAATGCGTTGAAACATTTTAATTTTTTCCTTTATCTGTATTATCTTATATTTTTTCAGATACATTGTGTAAAAATAGTTGGTAATTTTAAAATTATTATAAGTTAAAGAAATATCAAAACTGCTAAATATTTGGCGACCCCATGCTGCAGGTCCCGCAAATCCCCCTGGGGGTCGCAAGAAACGCTGGGCTAGATGATACGCAAAATTTTTGGAAGACTTAATTAGAAAGACACGACCTAAATTTCATATTCTGTTAACTCCCTTTTTTATTTTTCTTTCAAGATAAATTACCGCCAGTTTTATTGAATATGTAAAATTACATTTTCAAGATTTCAGAAGCAAATGCCTTATTATCGATTGTCTCGTGCAGCTTTGGTATTTCGAGTGAAATATTTATAAGAAGAAATTTGTAATCGTGTTAACAGTAATGTAAAAGATATTTATAGTAAATGACTTAATGTATGACTCAGATATATCCGCACAAATACATTTTGTTTATTTAATAAATGCTGCTTTATCAAAAAACAGTTTTTACTTGACCTCTCTTTAAATAGTGTATAACCTGGAAATGGTACGTACATTGCCTCCCCCCCCCCGTCGAAAAAAAAAGAGGACGGTTCTATAGCTCTCCTTCTACTGAGCCGATTAACGAAATTCATAGTATATAGCATTGTTCTAATATAGATATTTTGACACAGAATCGGACTTTTTTTCCTGAAATAACATGACGATTTTTTTCCATATTTCGTTTCTACGACTAAAATTATGCATTGATATTACATTTTGTAATTTTTGGTGAGAAATTTACGGAGAAATTTAAAAATTTCACTTTCCAAACTTTTAAATTTATAGCAACTTATTTTTTTTTTCTTTTCATTGGATACGAGAGGAGAAAAATTCATGGTTCATGCTTTCAAATAATTTTAACAAAGTGCGTAAACCACATTTGGCGTTAATATCGCTTATAACAAATGTGCCAAATTTCAAACCGCACCAATATGTAAATTCAGGTATACTTATGAAATTTTGAATAAAAACTCTAATTTTTTGCAGATGTGCTTAGAAATACATCTACTTTAAGGTCATGGTAAAAATTTTATAGGTTATAATTCAAAACGTTTTTCAAAATATTTATAAAAATTATGTAATACTACACATTCTTAAAAAAATCATAAAAATTGGGCGAATTTTCTTTGAAATGAAATTTCCAAATTTCGAAATGTGAAAGAAAAATTCAAATAAGTTTAATAAAAAGTATTAATAAATGTATATCAAATTCAGTTAATACTGAGGAACTAAAATTTTGAGAACTAATTTTCTAAAAACTACTCTTGCGATTTTTACAAAACTTGACATTTTGGCATTGAGTCGTAGAATCGAAATATGGAAAAGCATTGGCATGTCATTTCAGAAAGTGTCTGATTCTGTGTCAAAATACCTATATCAGAATACTGCTATATAGAAATCTAATAGATATCTTAAGAAGCGCTTTCGAGGCATCAAAAACGCAAGTTGAATCTCGTCAATCGGAACGGGTAGAACGGGTCAGTAGAACGGGAGATATAGAACTGCCCCAATTTTTTTTTTTTTTTTTTTCGCAGCGTACATTGATGCAAAGTACAATAGTTAGCTGCAGAAAAATACGGATGTGGTTTGAATTCGAAATTTATTTCTCTTGTCTTTTTAAAACTACCTCAGATGAAAATAATATGCATCATTATACATAATAGTTCCATTTTTAGCACAATGAAACACGATGTAAGCATACAACAGAATCAGAGCAATATGCATTTATGCATGCATTTAAAACTCTACTTGATTTTTTAAAGTTATACTACAACTGTATTTAAATGAAGCGAAAGAATAATTTAAAGAGAATTTTTTATTGAAGAAATTTAGATTAGGTTCTGGTTTAGTCTAAAATTTCCACAAACAATTAACATTAATACTTTTCTTTAATTTTTTTTTTTTAATTTTTTATAAATGTGCTCTTTACTTACTTGTTTAGATTTCACTGTTTAGTTTCATTGTTCTGTAAAATTATGCTGACTTAATTATAAAGCTAATTTATATAATTTGTTGCTAGTTCATCAAAATATATATGCGTAATATAATTGAACAATTTGAAGCTTTTGATTAAAAATATCTGAAAAACATTGAGACAGAAATAAGTGAATTTTGTAATGGAATGTGTGTGAAAAATTAGCGCGTTAAAGTAGCATAGAGCGCTACAGAGCGATAGTTAAAAGAGCTATGATTATATAAATCATCATTCTCCACGCAAGTTTTAAGCATTCTGCATTGCTACACGAACGCAGAGCTCTACGATATGCACTTTATTCACGAGACAGCTGCTCAAAGGAGGTAGTGAAGAAACGTTCTCTGTACCTCCTTTGAGTAGTTGCTGCATTTTATCCGCATTCTCGTAGATAAAATTTATTTTGTGTTTCGTGTGAGTTCGCGGTTAGTATTCATAAAATCGGACGCGTTCGTGTATGAGTGTAATTTTTTTTTTCTTTTTTTCTTTTTCTTTTTCTTTTTCTTTTCTTTTCTTTTCTTTTTCTTTTCTTTTTTTTTTTTTTTTTTTTGGTTATTACGTACTCCGCCCTTAGGCATTACACGGGAGGGATGCCTCGTGGAGGTCCTTTTTAAGGGAAACTGGCTAGTATCCACGTTACACATGGGGAAAACCACGAAAACGACCATGCAGCCAGCCCGTTCGCCGGGACTCGAATCCCGGACCGAACTACCAATGTTCAGCGGCTTTTTACCGCTCGGCCGCTGGTGAGCTATGCGTGTATTTATCCCTAGAAATTCACACTGTGATTGGCGATTTAAGCCAGCAGAATGATTTCATCTGACATTCTATGAGTTAATTCTGCAAGCATATTCCGCTACAAAATCTGCTTTTTTCAATCTCCCTTACTTGCCTTAAAATTTTTGACAGATATTTCTGAATTATTCTATAATAGTAATTTCACGAAAATACATATTTCGCTGTGTAATTATAGAGCTAATAAAATGAAATATGTTCACAGGATACAGCTTACAGTTTACATGCTGTTCATTTCGAATGTAAACTTTTCGATGCAGAACTACTACTACTAAAAACTAATATTTACTATGAAATTTGCTACTAAAACAGCAAATTTTTTGAGCAACTTGCAAACAAAAATCATAAATCATCATTATTATTAATAAATAAGGAAACCTATGTGAAATGCCATACTTCATTGATTAATAGTTAATAAAACATACCTCTTCCTCTTTTTAAAAGTTCTTCATCTATTTTTATTTTGCTAAATCCATAATTTTCATAAGTTTATTCGAATTGTTAAAACCGTTTTCTCTATTTTCTGTCCATAATTAGTCATTGTATTGGCAACACGGGCCAGTGTCCTGTATAGTATGCATTTAATTAATATCGGAAATCGTTTGATGGTCTTGAATCCTAATACTGGTGTCACATAATCTGCCCAGGCCATAGTAACCATTCGGACACTACTATCTTCCCATCTGCGAAGATAATAGCATAACTCCTGATCATCGCTCCGTAATTGGACCTGATACCTACCTCTCACCGTCATTACTTAACCAATGATAGTATGTACGCTATCATAGTTTCAGGTTGTTACACGAAGTGGTCGGCATCGGATGAAATGTCACATCAGGGCTACCCTAACTCCGAATAAATATTTACACCAGTCTAGAAGTGTAACCTTAGTTTGAAAGCTGCAACCTTCGTCGGTGCAGTGTTTCTAATTAAAACTCGGGGCTGCATATTCATCAGCGTGCATTCATACAGCCCCATGCATAATGAACATGCATAAACTGCTTCACCTAGAGAGGCGCGCCAATTTACAAAAGATGTAATACCACTCCGAACTGATAAGTCTTGAGACACCCGAGCCTCGACGGCCGCTTTAAGGTAAGCGAGATACATTTACGGGGGCAAAATTATGCAAATGAGGTGAATAATTCGGCGTCTCGTAATGAATATTAACGGCTTCTCTTAATGACTCGGGTCACTGTTGATACGAAATTTGGGATGGTATCCCAGGTTTGAGGCAGTGGATTTTGGTGAGAAATATACTGACCCTTCCATCTTTGACCACGATGACACCTTGGGGGGTATTTGTATCACAGTGTAATTGGTGAAGTGAATCAAATAGATAGAATATTACGGAGGACTGAGAAGAGCTTGTTCCAGTCAGTATAAATTCCTTCATTCGGTACGTACCAAACGGCACAATATAATGCAAAATTTTAATCTAGAATGGAAAATTGTCTATATTTTGATATAAAGTTTAATTGTTCCAATAAATTTACAGAAAGGAAACAAAAAATGAGAAAGCGGAAAAAGTATTTTCTATTATTTGAAACTTGTATACAATCTTAAAAGCACTGAATTTAGTTTGATTAATTTTCAAACAACTGGAACGCATAAAATTACCAGCAGTAACTGGGAGGCAATCAGCAATTGTGATGCATAATTCTGTTTTCAGGAACACTGAATTCAGTTAATTAAAAAGAAATATACACAAATGCATATATCTTATGAACTAAGAACGTAAAGATTCGCGCTAAAATTAATGGAATAAATACGTGCATCATTATGGCTTTCATAAGGTTAATAATACATAATACAATATACACATAAATGTGTGAATATAGAATAATCATGTTGCATTATTAAAGTGTTCTAAGACTGAAAGCGAGTATGAGCTTCCCTCTGCCAGGCAATATCATTAATTAAATTCAATTAGCAACTATTATTATTGTCTGGCGAATTTTTATTCCGTTAGCAAAGCGGCCTGTTTTTAAAGTATTTAAATTCCTCTCTTTATATCTCTATATCGAGTTTTTGTTAAAAATTCCTATTCGAAGAATTTACTAGAGGGTAAATAATTCGAGATTTGAATGGATATACCATTTAGCAGTTAGAAATAACGGAGCCGATATTCCCTGGAAATTGCAAAAATTTGCGACAACTTATTATATTAATGTGTTCGATGATAGAGCCTAATGATTATAATTTTCGCATAGTAAAAATTTAATTCTTAAGCGTGCACGAGCGTGGCTGCGGAGTTGTAATAGTAAAGGGGATATAATCGCACGATGGGTATCGAAAATTCGCGTCCTCGTACTCCTTCACGACTCATCCTGTTTCTCACAAGAGTTGGATAAATTTTATAAAGTGTCAGATAAAATGAGTAGCCACGAACGTATGGATAGCGGAATGAGATGGGAAACTGTCGATATATTGGAGGCAGGAAATATGGCTACAAGGTACAATATAACGCCTAATGTCGTCTACAATTGTGAAAATAATTTCAGGAAGCTAGATCCATATCGAGAATACCTGGACATGATTGACCAAGATCCACAGCAAAGAATGAGGATCGTTATTTGCACTTTCAACGCGGCGACACAAGCCTGCTTTACAGATCTCACGTGATCTGTATGCTGCCGCTGAAACCCGAGTTTCAGGACCTATAGTTGAACGAAGGCTTCATGAAGCAGGCCTCTATGCCAGAAGATCCTTCGTTTGCGTTGCGTTCTCTGAAGCATACAATACTGGGCGTTTAAGAATGGTGCAGGTAGCATGCGTCTTGCACCAGACTTCTGTGGATCATCTTACATTTTATAAATGAGGAGATATTTACTTGGACACTGATTCTTGGTGTACCTGCATCTGAAGAGTACTTGGAACAGGATATTATCTCTCCCTCATCATGCAAAAGAATCATTACAATGCTGGATTTGTAATGGTTTGGGTAGGCATTATGCTGGATGCACGCACACCCCTACATGTGCTTGAAAAACGCTCCCTGTGTGCTGTGAGATATAGTGAGGAGATCGAGGAAAATATTTTGCTGAAATATTTTCTACGGATCTACTTATTTTACGTTGTTAATAAACTGCGTTTTATCTTCTTCAAAAATTGTCACCTTTAGAGGAAATTTAGAAGGGATGAGTTTTGTTTATAGAAGAAAATTTTGCTGTTTATGTTTTTATGACTCTTTGAAAATTGATTAAATCTTTATAATTCTATGGAAATAGATTAAACATTTACATATTACATTACGAAGTACTAATGTGATATAGAATAACGAAGCATTTTTCTTCTTTTTTTTAAAACCGAAAACCCTTTTTAGCTGATTTTTCTTTGGGAAACATAAAGGTAAATAGGCTTATTTTAGCTTCCGTGAAATTAATCATATTCTTTTGAATAATTTATAACATTATAACAAAAATATAACATGTTTCTGTTAAATAATGGGCTTACCTTAAAATAGGATCTATTTTCCAAAGAGGTAGTTTCGTTCGAAGAGTTTCCATCCATAAGTCTTTATGGAGCGCTTTCTCACTGAATCTAAGGGTCCCATGGTACACTGGTAGAGAAACGCTTTAAAATGTTGTATATTTTACCGCTTTTGCTTTCTCTAAATCTAATTCAGAATTACTTTCAATCCTATCAGTATTCATTCTTGAAATTTCGAGTCCATGGAAGGTGATTTTCCTTCCCCAGATACCTTCACATATTCATGGACTTTCAAGGTTGTACTTTTTACCTGCCACTGAACAACCGCTTATATTTGTTTCAAATCCTCATGTGATAAGCTAAAGTATTTTTGTAAAACTACCACATTCAAGAGCATTTCCCTTTCTTTTTTCAAGATAATAAAATGAGCCTTTTTTTAAATTAGGAACAATCTTGTATGTTAGGAGAAATGTCTTGTAAATATTTTCTCCCCTTATCATTATGTATTTTTCTCATGAAATACTCCATTTGGTGAATGTCTGAAATCTGAATTACTTCTATTAATTCTCATTTTTATCTTTTGTCATGCTCTTATTTCAGTAAATCGAACTAAACTCTAAATTTAAAAATATAAATAAATAAGAAGTAAACCAACCATACTTCAAATTATTACAATCATAATTTGGCTCTTATTAACTTAAATTTTAAACACCTAAATGCTTAAATCTGTAATCTGAGTGACAGCACAAAAGTTTATTTCAAGAATTTCTTAATAGCAACACATTCTGCATAACTGAACCTATAGGGGTAACTGCCTTGCTATGACAAGAGACTAACTATGCTGAAATAACTTGATTCCAAATCAATTACTTCGGAAGCAGCCAAAAAAAAAGTGCCGCAGCTATATACCAGAAACTTTCTTGCAAGTCAAAGCTAATTTTGTTATAACCTACACTCTAAAGTCCTTGGTACTTTACTGTTGTAATTCATTATACTAATAACATACTTCATTAGTGAACATGTTAAATGAGCAGTAATTCATGGATACAAAAGCAAAATAGTTGGGTTATTAGTATAACGACAGGAACACTATAGAAACTAATCAAGCAATAATTTACAAAATTCTGCACAGGGGTAACAGAATAGTTACCATGTTAATACGAAGGTGTTTCCCTAAGCATCTTGTTTGAATCATATTTATCAATAATTGATACTATAACTGTAGTATTAAAATATGAACAATACTGTCATCGACAATATATTCCTTTTACATTACAGTTGCATCTGCTTTCCATTACACTGAAATTTTATGGCTTTTGGTAGAACGGAGTCAAATAAAATATAAAAACTAATTATTATAAGATAATTAATTAATTAATTCATGAAAGTTAACAATTTCAGTGTTGGAGGTTAATTAAGAGTAGGTTTTAAACTGTGTTAAAAGTTTCGATTGCAGGTCTCCAAAATTATATTTTTCATCTTCGATTACTGGGGGAATTCGAATTTAACGAATACAAAGTAATAATGTGATACAGAGGGTGTTTACACATTTTTAGAGCAATGTCGGTAAAGGAAAAATCTTTTTGCAATAAAAATTTCTGGCAACAGCTTATCATTCAAAATAATAATTATTGTCTGCTACTTTAATTTTTTTTAATAGAGCTAAAAGTCACAATGCTCCCCAGCTATTACAGTAGCATGTTACACAATGCAGAATGGCTTGCACAACTCTGTATGAAAACTATCTAGGAGGAGATAAATGGAAATACACTGAGGTGCTTGACGAGGCATGGATTTACCTAAATGACTGTAACAGTAAAATTTCTATTTGCTATTGCAAACGAAGACAAAAAATTCACACATCTGTTTCATTCAATGCAAAGAAAATTTCAATAAAGGATTTACGACTGTCGCAGAATTCTCTTACAAAGAGAAATTAAAAACAAAAGTGGGGGGAAATGTTTTCAAAGGGGGAAATTCATCACAATCAAGCAACAAGTCACTACTCGAAAAGTACCGTTGCATTCCTTGACAAAATGAAGACTAATAGAAATACTGTGCATGTGCCTTTTTTTAATGGCCTCACTTCGAAGTCTCCTGACTTTTCTTCTATGGATTACTGTGCCTTTACTCTCTTGAAGGAGATCTTTCTAAGCGCAAACTCACTACGAAAGTAGGGGAAGAAGACTGGAAATCGGTACCTCTGGAAATTTTACGAAAACCCCTTATTTCATGGAAATCATGACGCAAACTTATATTCAAGAAAAATGGCTATCAGACAGAACATTAAAAAATACTTTTTACATTTTAAATAGTAATGGAATGGCCTCAAAATCGTTCTAAAAATGTGTAAATATTATCTTTAACTGCAATGTGAGGCATAAATTATTAAAAATCGTACTACAACTTGCTTCGTCCTCATATGAGTGTAGACAATGAAAACATTTTAATAATATTACATATTCTATATTTTTCCTTTCAAGGTGGTGTAATAAATGCTTTATAAATCCTCTTGAAGAAATTTCACTTGAAATTACACATTCCCATATAGAATGGACATCATACTTTCATTTGCGGAAGATTTTCAACAGGACCTTTGCGGCTGCTGATGAATGTTTAAATAGAAAAAATTCTAAATTTGACAAACTGTATCAATTCACAAAAAAGACTGCAGAGATTAACTGAAAATATTTCCTGTCTTTAGATAGGAAAATGTAAAAATTATTATTAGAAAAGAAATTTTACCAAAAGTAATTCTAACTGTATGACTAATAAAACAAAAATAATTTATCAGTTTTTTTATCTTTTGTTGCTTTACAGTTCATTTATCCACATAAGAATTAACTAATAAATATTTATTACTCAAAGAAGGACTTTATTATAAGAAGGCCTGGTATAGCTAAATGTCTCAACTAAAATTACTCCCATTAATCATGGTTCCCATAAGATATTAGAAATATTTATACAGTAAAAAAGGGATGTTCTCTAAGCGAAAAAATATTACATGTATGTATTATTACTATAGTACTAAAATCAAAATAAATAAATCAAATTTGAATTTATTATATGGCCTAAAAGAAAGCAGATGTAGTATAAAATGTAATGTTCTTCAAAGGAGTTTATTTGTTTAAAACATTATGCTTCTAAGAAAATTTATATTTGGTTTAAAACATTATGCTTCTAAGAAAATTTATATTTGGTTTAAAACATTATGCTTCTAAGAAAATTTATATTTGGTTTAAAACATTATGCTTCTAAGAAACCTAACCAAATAAAGAAGAACTTGAATTTATTACATTAAATAAAAATATGTATACACAACTAGAACAGTGTATACATCAAAAGAATCCCATGAATATTAGCTTTAATTATTTACTCTAGAGCATTAATTTTCATTTGAACGCAAAATAATTCTAATTTTGAATTTGAATTTTTGATCAATAATATACATCATCACGTAACTATTATAATATTTGTCATGTAAATTAAATTACCGATAGCTTAGAGGAAAAAATTCTGTTGGTATAAATTTCAATCAGAGATTTGATATCTTAATTAAATCATATATTGCATTTTTCTATTGCATTCCATTTAGAGAAAAACATAATGAAACTTTTTTCAGGCAAGATCAAGATTAGTATAGAATTCAATATACTTGTAAAATTTATTTTATTTAGGCTATAAAATAATGTGCTTAATAATAAAGAATTCGTTAAGTATTTGAACACGTTAATTTAAATTATGTGTTTTTTGTTATTTTCTGTTCTTGTATCGGATTATAGGAGATCAAAAGCGGTAACAAGAATTTGAATCACATAAATTATCAACAAAGGAAAAAATTGCAATGATTTCAACAAAATGTTAAAATAAGATGTTTACTTTGAGTATATTAATAAATATTAATTATAAAACTATTAGAATAAATTAGTGTCCCTTTTGCATAATGAAACTGGGATGCGTCAAGAAGCAAACTAGTGCCAAACAATATACAAGTATTATATGATATTAGCGAAAAAGGACTCTACCTAAGTTCTTCACGCACACAAGTCGTAAAAACATTTTGTTTTTGTACTTGCGTTGTACTTAAGCCTGAGATTTTCCTTTTCAGCCATGTTACCTTGTTTTCTGCAATATAGTCCTGATATTATTGCTTAATAATAGGTAAACCTGAAGATATTTCAAAATTTAATAAATCTTGTAAGTTCCTTTTTCAACACTTATCTTATAAGTTCTTTTTCTAACACTTCAATTTAAATGTTTATGAAGACTGTTAATTTTGATTTGTATTCTACTTAAGCAAACTCTTAAAATTGTTAAATAAGATTTCGTAGTTTTTTCTAACTTATAATTCTTGAATAAAACTGTGCTAAATGAAGGATAAGATACTTAAACTCCTTAGCTGTGCTAAAGAACGAAATATCATAAACACTACTCATTTTTTACTATTCTTTTCTCCCATAGAAGGGAAAGTGATAACTATAATGTCTCATGTGTGCATCCATTATCATGCCTTTATTTGAATGTATCGCATCGATCTTAGCATAGATTTTATGTGTCATATAATGTTTCGAATTCATAAATCAGTGATATAACAATCAAAAAATTTTAAAAAGCAGTTTATCTTTAGAATTACCGGTAGAGTGTTAGGTATTCCCATATATTTCTTCTTCAATCTTTTCTAAGTTTATGATACCAGTGTTCAGTTTGCTTAACAAGATGCTTAACAAGTTTGCTCAACCCTCATTTTCATTTTAGCTTTATTTACCAAACATCACTTTCGTCAAACTTACACCATGTAGAATTCAATAATAAAATCACAGCATGTCTAAAATTAGGATAGTTTTATAATCACCAGAAATTAGAGAATGTCAATTATTGCCATACTTTTTTGTAATCCCCATATTATTTACATTAGCTAAATTATTCCTTAAAAAATAAAAGTAAAATTTGATGGCAGCATCCTTTTATTTGAAAAATAATTCGACACAAATTTGGAGATTGATGGTTAATACATACAACTTCTTTACCAGAGTACGTCTTCATAATAAGCTTGTTTCCATTATATCTAGCATTATTTAAAGAATACATTTAATTCTTTTGAATATACTATGTTGTTCTGAATCACATACATGCTTTGAATACTAAATTTGGGATATTTTGTATTATCTCATAATATGTGTTTTTACAAAAGTCTGTTCAGACCTTCAAAAAAAGTATCATATTCGATTTATCAATTTTAGGCAAAATCTTATATGCTGTAAATATAAAATATAACCATATGAGATAAAGTATAAATATATGTTATATAATATAAATATATAATATAATATGTGATATAATATATGATATAATATAATATGTGATATAATATATGATATAATATAATATATGATGTAATAAATGTGTAATACTGACATAGAATTTCTAAAACTGAAGAGATTTGGATTATATTTTAATACCGTTTTTCATTGAAAACTGTTGTGGGTTCCAAGTAAGTACCAATTCCGGTTGTTCATTAAATACTGTTTTGAGCTTCTATGAGTAAATACTTCTGGTTATTTTTAACTCCAAAACTTATCAACTGTTTATATAAATGCAGAAAGCTTATACACAAAATGAAGTTCTTTGAAAGAGAGTATATAAGAGTAATAGTGCGTGAAAAACCTTCGTCACACACATGCAGAAAAACAGACTAAATGTATAAAGCTTAAAAAAGGAAAACGGGAATTTTTGGAATATCCTTACAGTTACCGTAGACGAAAAAGTCATCGCACACAAAAAGATAGAAGGACATCATTGTAAGAATAGTGGAAACGTGTTGTACTTGACCTTACTTCGTGCTTATTCACAGAAAATTCGCTATCGAATTTTAGGACCGAAAATATTACCTCCTTTACTTATATACATAGGTTTGTAGGAGGTAAAAACACGAATGTATTCAATTAGGTACTATAAAGCTGAAGAATAGCTTGAAGTGCTTACTGGATATTTTCATTCAGTGGGAATATAATTCACTAAGTATACCAGGTTTGTTCAGAAAACATCAGCTTAATGAATTAAAATGCTTTTCATTTTATACATTGTTGCGATTATAGAAATCTTATCATATTTCTCACGTTCCGCTGTAAATGTAACAGATTTGGAAGAAAAGATGTATCCCACAATACCCTGTTGTGAATTTATGTATTCATTTGGAAAATGACATTATAAAATGTTTTGACATATGTTCAAAAATCCTGATTTATATATTCATTAGAGTGATTGCATTTATAAGGAAAAATTTATTATTACTATTAGAATTTTTTTTAATGTTTGGTATGCTTTTCCATTAAAGCCTACCTGGGAAGTCATAAGAATGTTCCTATATATTACTTTTTATAGCTCTAAATTTTGCCATGGCTTACAAATAAATACCTTAAATTGGCAGTCTACTTCAATAAATTGTATGTCTATCGTGTAAATTTCAATGCTATTCTTGTAAAAATGACTCAGTTTTTTTACTGTATAAAAATGTATGTTTGCTTATTTTCTTCTTTGTGTAAAGTAAAGGAAGTATTGTAACCGTGAGAAATTTCGGGTATCATAATTCAACGCAAATACACACTTTTTATTGTTCTAGAACCCATTTAGACGATATTTTGTATGACGTTTGTATGTACGGACAGAATAAAGGATATAATTTTTTTGAAAACGGATTGTAAAATGGATTTAAAATGGATTTGAAGGAAATTATTTTCATGAAGTAATTATGCGTATGTATCTCGTATGAGATTTTTTTCATGAAGTCTGTATACGTATGTATCTCGTATAACTCAAAAATGATTACCTGCAGAACGTTGAAATTTGTATATGGGAGAGCTATAACATCTAGTTGTGCTCCTCTTTATTTTACTGTATCATATGTATCGACTGTACTATATGTATATATAAGGGTAAGGAGGTGGGCACACTTACACGGCTCGCAGAGTTCTGTTATTTATTCCTAGATATTGGTAAATTTAGCAATTTTTGCTTTAAAAGTGATTGAATCGTGTTGTTTTTATATTTCAGTTTATCGCCAGTTAATCTGCATACAATAGTTGTAAAATTACCAGCAATTTAAAATTGTATGTGGAGTTAAGTCTAACGAGGCGGTATTTGTTTATATATGAAACTTTTAGTAAAATAGTGAATTACGCAATATGTGCACTAACTTTAGCTTCATTCTGCCGGTGACTTTTAATTTTGGTGTGACGTATATTTTGTCTTCCTGCCTATTGGTCGAATTGCTCGTTTTACCGCAGAAATTCTAATTTTAATTGTAAAATTTAGCTATCAACGAATTCTTGAAAGTAAATCCTATACGTAATTCATTAAGTAAAATACGTAGTGTGTGGACTACGAATTATTCTTCGGTCAATATAAGAGTTAATAAAGAAGTTCTATGTAGCCTATCATGCATGGTATTAAAATATTTTCTAAAATGTCTTTACTTTTTTTGAGAAATTCATAATTTCGTTACAGATATAGGATTAATATTTTGAGAAAAATTCCATCACCCGTAAGAATATAACAACATACATAAGGCGATTTGCTTCTTTGTTAAATTTTGGATATTTATTTGAAGTAAGTACAGTCTTTCTCGTTGTATAAAGTTAGTACACTGCTGGCCATTAAAATTGCAACACCATCAAGGAAAGCAAATACAGAAAATATATTTATTGTACGTAAAAACTATATGGCATGAAGATAAAATGATTAAATTTGTGAGCAGTTTTGAGGTTTACAGGGGTGCGAAATTAGTAGAAACAGCTTCCACCCTTGACATCTAAAACAGCCCTTATCTGGTTAGGCATGGAGTCGAACGGGGCTTGGGTGACAGAAACGGGCAACTCATTCCATGCTGCTGCAAGTCTATGCCACACTACATAAACCGTATTAGCTGGAGAAGAATGAAGGGCTCGTCTCTCAGCAACCAATGACCAGATGTCTTAAATGGGTAACAGATCTGGAAACCATGCAGACCAGGACAGCAATCAAATCAACCCTGTGTATCGAGGAAGGTCAGAACACGGCGTGCAACATGTGGTCTTGTATTATCTTGTTGGAAGACGGCGTCTGGCAGGCCTTGAAAATAAGGCACAACCACTGGACGTGAGATGTCAGAAATGTACCGATTCGAACTAGAGATGTGCGTGTCGTTGTTGCGTATCTGGAAATTACGGGTTGTTAAACTTTTATGACTTTTAACTTTGAATGACTGGTGCTGAACAAAATTAACATAATAGTAAACCTGAAATGTGTAGTGGAGGGGGGAGGAGGACTGTTTGGTTATCTAACTCAAATACTTTTAACAAACCATATCTTAATAATCAATTGAGTTAATCAATTCAACCAATATAACTTCACACACTTTTAAATTAAACATAATCTGAAATAAAAAAATAGAGGAATAAATCTTCCCTAGTGCTCGAACAAAAATATATTAAATATCATGTACTAAATATCTTAACTCACTTAACTACATAATCAAATCATTTCACTAATTAAATTGAGAGCATAATGTTCATTTTCATTAAAGCAGAACATCAAAGCGCCAGCGAAGAATCGTTCATAAATATCAATCAGTACCTAAGAAAAATCAATCACGTTTAATTTCACTCCTAGCATCTAAGTATCAATTATCCTAAATACTTAAAAAAAAAACACTTTTAAATCACTAGTCATAATGGGTTAGTACAATAGGGCGCGTTGTGAAGCCCACTAGGGAAAAACTATAATTCCAAATTCAATAAAGCTCCATGTTTCTTAAAAAGCCTTCCGGCTCTAACAAATGGAGTGACATGACAGACCACCAAAACAATACGTACAAAATAAATACCCAAATGCAATTAAATTTTAAACACACATTTATTAATTTCCAGAATATTATTATATTACTAAACAATGGATAACTGATCAGTCAAAACACATAATGTCACACGCAGTTACAGCTTACAATTATTAATAAACCTTTTAAGATGAAAAATAACACATATCTGATTCCGCAGTTAACATACTCATACTAATTAGTAAGTTTACATTGTTTTCGCATTCAATAGCTCACCATTTAAGCTGTTAAAACAAAGCTTAAACCTTCCTTTACAGACTTTAAATTAACTGGTCATTATTCAAAATATTCTAATTATTTAGTAGTTTAAATACATAAAATAAATGATTTTCTTCTAAGTAATTTAAAAAGAAAGAGAGTTAGTCAAACTTAAAAATCACTCACAGATTTTCCGTAACATATAATCTTGAGGGAAGTGTCCAATTTTTCTCACGGAGAAAGCGTATTTCCTTGAGCCAACACCTTGATTACAGTTAATAAACTAACCCTCGCGCGTTGAAGGTTCATTTTGTACAAGAATATCTGGAAACGGGGTGAAGTCCTTTTTGTAAAACTAACCGCGAGATCAAGAAAAAGTTCGTTTTTCAAGAACATATTTCTGTGTGGAACGTCTAGGCGTCAGGAACCACAGGAGCCGAATAGTAATAATTACACGTCGATCCGGAACTTCCAAGCGTCAGGTATATTCACTAACAATCACGCGCTAAGGTACTAATCAGCTCTCAGTCAAATGTTCTTTGCAGCTCGCTCACATTCCTCCATACATCTCGCCGGGAAATGTTCCTTGCATCTAGCACAAAACTTTTAAACATCCCGCAGAAAAGAATGCATCCTCTAGAGAAAGGAAAAACGCAACCCTATCCCTTTTGCTAGGGAAGCCTGCAGCAGGACAAACCGCCCCTTGATCTCTCTTTCTCTTTCACATCGCGAGGCTGCCCAAAAGTCACTCAAATCAGACTCCGCTACAACCATAACCGCCGCCCGCTGGTTCACGTCGCTCGCGAAAGCAAGACCCGCAAGATGTCAAGCCCCCACACTCTTTTTCTCCTTTTCCTTTTTGCTCAAAAATCAGAATCAGAATCAAGACTAACTTCTAATATGATGCAAGCTCCGAGGTAAACTCGCCTCTCCTTCCTCGACCTCATTTCATAGGCTTACAAAAAAATCACAAAATTAAATCTCACCAATCCCAGAATTTTAATTTAACTGAAAAAATTACACCCTCCACAAAGAATCAAAAACAAGACATTCTGACAATAGAGTCCTAACCATCTGTACTCTGAATGTGGGAAGTAAGGTGGGCACCCCAGCTAACAAGCGGGAAATAAGCGATAAGAAAATCCAAATACCTAAATTTACTGAAGGAAACATTGCAAATATAACAAAACGAAAGCTAGTGAGAATGAGAAAGCCGATTTACGATTTCCGTTTCAGCGCCATTTGTAAAGGCCATAAAACAAGTGTCTCCTCGCAACGTTTTTTGTCTTTGTTACACTACAGTTTCAATTACTACCAACTAATTAAGGCTTTTAACAATTTTAAAATATAAGGAATATAAATAAAAATACATGCAAAAAATGATACTTAAAACAAATATTAATATAATTAAAATTTGCGACATAACATCGTGCAACCAGTGGCTGCACAAACCATCACACCAGGTGCAGGGTCCCTATGCCAATATCGAATACAAGGATGCGAAGTGCGATCTCCTCGGAGCCTTCAGACACGTATACGGCCATTAGAATACTGCACGAAGAACAGGGACTCGTCCGAAAATACGACATTCTGCCACTCCTGTATCCAGCTTTGTCGTTCGTAGCACCAGAGACGTCATCTTTCTCTATGCTGCATTGTCAAGTGAAGCCGAAGTAATGGTAATCTTGTTGATAGTCCACGCAGTTGCACCGTAGTAGAAGATACCAGGCGTGTTGCAAACACGTCCATTTCCTGACTAATGGTCTGTGATGTGGTTCTACGGTTTTGCAGGGCTGACCTCAAAATATGTCTGTTCTTTCGGGCGTTAGTCATAGCAAGGCGTTGAGATACTGCATGCCGTTCAATATCACTCTCAGTGACCCATTGATTGCATATTCGCATGACACCGGTTGGATATTGGCCAGTCCACACGCTCGATAGGCAACGATCCTGCCTCTATCGCATTCCGACACTTGCTGGTAAGCATTTCTTCTTATTATTCGAGACATAGCACGATATTCTGAGCAAACTCCAACCTTACAAAGCGCTTTTCGAATGAGAAATACACTACACAGCTTTTCTTTTATGCAGAATTTATAAAATGATTAACATGTTTACTATAAATCTGCAGCATTAAAAGTTTATAGTTTCAAATTCAAAAACTTAAACTCATATCCGAGGCAGAGATGATAAAGTAGAAGATACAGTGTCTTAGCAAAATCAAAATTATTTTTTACTATTTTTATATGAAACGAATTTAATGTGCTACTCGCAACTCCTTAAGTGGTCATAAATGTTCATAGAATGTAGCTTGTTATCATCCGACTCATTCTTTTTGTTTGCTAGAACCCGGGCCGAAGAGCGTACAAGCAGCAAGATACACGTTCCCAAGATGTATTAGTTCACTTGCTTCCTTCTTTTCCCTCGTACAGTTAAGTGGTCCCATCGGTCCCGAAACATAAATGAGAGTTTTGTTCGTCTTCCCTCGTTAGCGAGGAGATGCGCTCACAATTATTTCACTTTGATGCGAGGTTATTTCTTAAAGTGAATTCCGAAGAAGTAACTTTCAACGCAACTTTTAATTGTTCCTAGGAATTTAGACTTGGAAAATTCAGAAGAAAGATTTAATCGCTTCAGTTATTTTATGTTACACTTTGCAATAGAATGTATAATGTTAATTTGTTTCATTTCTTAAAGCTCGCATTTCGTAAAATGTGTCTCAAGTAAATCGAATATCATCAATATAATGCATAATTATTAGAGCTTTGTTGTTCTTTCTATACAACAAATTAGTTAAGTTTTAAACTCATCTCAGATTACTTCCGTCGTTTTAAATAATCAAATCGAATATATGTGTAAACTTTAAAGTGACAGAAATTATTTATACGTCGAAATTACCAAGAAATGTTTTAAATTTGCATCTGACCCTAATATATTTTTCAAATTTTAGTAATTATTTCACCTTACCTTATTTTACTTTTACTTCGTGTATTGTACATTCATAATAATTAGTTTAACGCTGTTGATAATTTTAGTTTCTTAAATTACTTTAGTGTAATTTTATAATTAGTGGAAGCTCTATAAATTCAAGATTAATTTACCATTAAAGAAAATGTATCAGAATATCTTTTCTAAGCATTATACAAACGGCAATGCTTGGAATAATGCTCCAGTTCAAATAAAATAACCAATGTTTCTGAAAATGTCAAGAATTAGTCGTAAAATAGTAATAGCATAGTCCGTTAAAGCGGCTTTCTTTCCCGGACATATTTAAATACAAAGCATAATTTTTAAAACAGCTAGTGGCTTTTTTAAAAATTCCGTTTCATGATTTAAATCCAACTAATTGAAAATGTCATTTCCGTAATATAATTGCTAATTCTCTTTCAACTTTTCTACAAAGTACAAATACGTATGTTATTTAAATGCTTCTATAATATTTAAATATTATTTTATAATATTGCAAATACAGAGGTTACTAATAGTAGCTATTAGCATCAGCAATAATTCCATAACTGTAGCTATGGAAGATTGCATTATGAAAATGTCTTACATCAATTAATACTGCGGGCAAGCGAGTAGTTTTTCTAACAATTTTGAAGAGCATTAAAGTTATTCTAATATGTGTTCATCAAAGTTTTGAATATTATGTGATAAATTTTCAAGCCCATTTTATGCCATGCCTTTATATCCATTAATGTACATCATGTTTACCCAGTTTTCTAATTAATACTTTCTTTTCTTTTCAGGTGAGTACTGAAACGTTATTCAGAAGATAATGTTCTGAAACTCCCATTTCGGTAAGATGCAATATTAGCCGAATGAGACGGTGCAAATAAATTTGAGAGGTAAAACCTTGAAGCAGTTTTGAAGTTAATGGATATTATTGTAACAACAATGAAAAGTTTAAAAACATGAAGTTACCTTAGCAAGACATTAGAATTCAAGTATGTTGAAAAAATAAAGACAGGAAATAACCGGAAGAAAGATATGAACATTTCTTTCAAATAAATTATCCAAATAAATGCCTAGATTTTTAAAACGCTATTCTAAAATGGCGTTAATTTAACCAAATTATTTGAATATTCAAACACTAAGAATTATTCCAAGTTTTTGTCTGAACAGCTTCCTGTATATTTATCCAAAAGTTCTAGAATTATTCCGGAAAATAGTCCTACAGGTAGTATGCATATTTAAAGTTGCTGCATATGAAAAGACATTTAAACTTTATCGTGGATTAAATTTGCAAAAAAATAAAAGATAACCCTTCCATGTATTCTTATAGTGTAACAGTCAAACACCGGGGAGAGGAGGAACGAAATATATACATGCTATGATTATATGCTATGTGTTGCTTCTACCAAGGAGACAGCACATAATAGAAAATTTCCATTATTAAAATGCTAATCCTTTTGCCTTTAATGCAACCCTTTTGTATTATGCAGTTGACCATTTTCACAATGTGATTTTTATTCTGATAGTTATTTTAATGTCGATGAAAATTTTTTGTTTGCAGCAGTAACAAAATGTCATATAGCTTAACTTTTTCACATTTTTATGCTTCATTTTCACTTAAATTATATATATATATATATATACATATATATTGTACGAAACTAGTGTGAACAAATATAATATCCAAAAAATGAATTAATAAAATTTAGAGTTTTAGCTGTAGACAAATTTATACTTTTGAAAACTGAAATAATAAATACGCTACTATTACAAAATATTCGTACGATCATCATGTGACTTTCATTTGGCTATTATTATCAATAATATAATAGTACTGTAGAATCGTTAGGCTATTTTGAAGCATGAGAAGTGAAAAATGGGCCATGCCATCGCCGGGACTTGAACCTGGACTTCTCGAATACGCGCTGAGTGTGCTACCGTAACACGACGAAGGCATGCTGATAGGAAGGAGAAAATACCTTATATACCCCCCTTTTAAAGGATGACCGATGATTAAATGACCCAGTCGCCAAATCTTGGTAGTGATGTCCTGGTAGTGTAGTGTAATTATTGTCCACCACCTTTTAGTTCGGGCGCCACTGTAGAGTCATTAGGTTATTTTAAAACAGGAGAGATGAAAAATGTGCAATGCCCTCGTTGAGACTCGAACCTGGATCTCTCGAATACTGAGTGTGGTACCGTTACACCACGAAGGCATGCTGAAAGGAGGGAGAGTGCAGTACCAGAGTTTAAAATATGGCGAAGATTACTAAAATTTGATTCTGCCGTACCATGCCTGTGTACGTTATCATTTGAAACACTAATATAAATGTACATTCCTGTGTGCAGCATTAGGAGTATAAAGACGATGTTAGATAATCCTGTTTTCTATAGTTTGGCACTTTCTTAGTTGTTCCTCTGGTTTAGTGTCAGTCGACTCAACTCTATCCTTGTCTTCTTACTTTGTGCTAAAATGTTAGAAAGTCTATATTCGTTGTACTGATATCTAAGACAAAAATATGGTTAGTATTGACTGTGTTTTAGTTCGTAAGTTAAAACTAGTAATTTCGATTATTTAACTATTAGAAGACTAGTGCCTGAAACAGAAGAATATTTCAAATTTCACAGTTTGAAACAGTCTATGTTTAAAATATAAAAACTTACACATGATATTCGTTTCTTAATGTTCTATGACTCCAGGACACGAAATATCCGACATCTTCTAGTGAGAAAATTTTAAAACTTCTCACAAATATGCCATACATGAATACATATGGGTGACTTCATAAAAACATTCGATTCGAATACATACATCATACATGACTAAAATGCAGATTTCTAACGGCAACTCGAATCCGAGACTTTCCATAGTTACTAGACTTTCTTCAAGTTTAGGAAATCTCGTAAACACGAATAGTTTGGATAAAAATAAAAATGCATTGCTTTAAGAGATAGGGAGAAGCATTTGCTTGGAAAGTTTTGCTCGTTGCAAGCCTCCGTTGACGTTAAAGCAAAAATATGCTGCCCTAAGAAATGCAAAACTTTATACTCATGGATAGAGCAAACATTTTAATGGAAAAAATACATACGGCTGATCTACAAATCGATGTATATTGAGTATAAAACGATTTTTATGAAATAGCACTGTAAACGGAAGCCTTGCTGTTTGCAAACACAAACTGTGCTAATGACATTACTCTCAAATATATAAAAAGTCTGTGAAGCAATAGAATAAAATAATACAAATCAAAATTTACTCACTAAACTAAACTACAATTTGCAATACTTATATTTAGTTTCTTGAAGACAAGCATTCTGTTCCAAAAACGGAGCCAAAAATGGCACTACTATATTTCCCTATTCTATATGAAATCTATGCTACGGTGAAGATATGTTTGCATATGTATTAATGGAACTCATAAACATTTCTCAGTATGTCTTTACGTCAATGTTTACATTTACAGGCATTTTTTTTTCTTTCCAGAATTATAATTTACTACATTTTATATGCTATCTTTGGTTATACAGAGAAACAATTTGACTTTGAAATTACATTTGCATTGCTGTTAATCAATGACCCTGTTTATTTTAAAATTAATTTGTTAGACAACTCTACATAATGATTTCCTTGTTATCTTCACTTCTGGTAAATATTAGTGCCCTTTTATACTGTATACTTACAATACCCTCTCCTTTGTTCTCTTTCTAAATAATGAATACCTATGGATTTTCTTTAAAATTATTAAAAGTCTCTCTCCCTATAATTATCTATACAGCTCTCTCTCACTCTCTCTCTCTCTCTCTCTCTCTATATATATATATAGATATAGATATAGATATAGATGTATAGATAATTATAGGGAGAGAGAATTTATAGGGATATATATATAATCTAAACTTTAGTGGATTTTTATTTATATAATATAGACGTATACAGACTTACTTTTTATGGATATAACATAGATATAATACAGACTAAATAGAAAAATATAGTCTTCCAACCCACTGAGTGCAAACAGCGTTAACGGAACGGAATATTAAGGAGCTGTGTATTCAATAAAATTACCTTTGCAGTTAATTAAATGATCCATGAAAACATATGATATTTAAGGGGTATCAGCAACCCCTATACCGACAATGTTAAATTGGTCATTTTATTCTATAGCTTGTAAAAATCCTCATTTATAAAAGCATTCGACGACAAATTAAAATTAGATTTTTTACAGTTGTACTTTTCATAGAGATTAAAGAATGGTATTTTTAGAAAGATAAAGGTGTAGACAATTTGAAAATGCAAAAATCCGAAATCACCATTTTTTGAAGATTCTTGGGATCCAACACCCATTAAGATGATGACTTTAACATTTAACTCGATGACTTAACATGGGACTATGACTATGAATTAAAACATGGGGCTATGAATGTCTCAGATGCATAAAAAATATAGACAGGCTCAATGCAAAACGTTATATAAAAGTATATATTGAAAATCTTTGATATTAAACGCAATGGCACTTATAGAAGATGTGATAACCTCGTAGATGTAAATGCACCACACACACACACACACACACACACACACACACACATATATATATATATCACGTGTTATCGACATATACGCATGTCGGCTTGTATTTAATTATAAGCAATGTTGAAACCGATAATTTCTTAATTGCTAATTTTGCATTTAAAAACGCTAAGATATTTTAAACCCACACATCTTTATGGCGGTTATATAAATTTTCCTTCCTGCATTCAGCAAGATACGTGTCTATCATGTTATTCTGAATACTTTTTCGCGTACTATTTTTATCCTTAAAGCCACCGGAGTCAAACATGTTGTAGTAATTTAGTGCTTTAGAATTGAAACAACAAATATTTATTGTATTCTATATGCAGTTATCATAATATTCTAAAGTTCTTTAAAATTTATAAGGATATCACTGATACTGTTCCGCAAACATAGCTAATTTAATATTATAAGGAACTTCTTCACAATACAAAATTCAATAATTTTGTGCTGGTACCAAATAATTAATTATGAAAATAAAAAGATATCAAGTCTTCAAGAGAGAGAAGCGCATTAATGTAAATGTAAAATCTGGTGGGAAAGACCTGTGTAAATTTTATATAAAACTTTATTGATATTTTGAAGGTAATTGAAACAACACCCTCTTCTTCAGAGTAAAATAAAACAACGCCGGAAAAGATGCAAGCAACCAAATATTTAAAGAAATGGATTATAAGCTGAAATGAATACAGAATTATCTATCGAGCAATTCTGACATTAATTCTGCTAAAATTATTCTCATCATTTCTTCAGATACTGAATTTAAATTGCCTTGAAGTCTTTGACATCAACAAAATACTACCTATTTAATAATATTGATTGCTAATATTAATTCTTTATCTATTATGCTAAGAACTCTTTTTTATTTCATTCTTATACGATAGATGGCAGACTGTTTACTTCGTCTTTGGTCCCACCTATTTTATTTATCCTTTTTGCTCAGATTTTTCTTGGAGTCGTACAATGGGTTTCCCATTTTCTCTCACCTTACTTCCTTTTCATTTGGACGTCATGGGACATGAGGCACTACATGGCGTGACTAGGATACATCACTACTTCGCAATATTTAAGGCTAAAATAATTCTCTATGCCTTCTACAACACAGTATAATTCTCTTTGCCTTCTACAACACAGTATAAGCGACTATATTTGCTTCTTGAAGAAGAGAGTTGCCTTCGAGATCGATCAAAATTTACATTACAGCTACTGCATTCTCGAATTAAAATCTTTTTTGTTTCTTTGAGGGGGGTCCAATTTTATGAAACGATTTATTACTAATGGGTATTTCTGATACCCAAGATGGTTTTCTACAAATTTCAGTTTTTAGTGTATTTATTAAGAAACAATTGTTTTATTCTTATTTAAAATTTAATTTTGAATATATAGCTTCTCAAAGAAAATAAGCATGAACAAAAAATGCGATATCGTATTGAGAAAAGTCTGAAATCCTTATATAATAAGGTAAGATTATGAGAGGGTTTATCTATCTAAAAAAAAAAATGTATGATTTTAAATAATTCTCAAGGTAATAAAACCTGGATTGTAATTTGCATTTTACTGAATTCAGTTAAATCATTAATAATCATTATTTATGGTAATTGATATCTGAGAGCGTGACCTTTTCTAGCGCCTAAGTTATTCTACTGCTTAGTTTTAGTATTCGCATTTAGAAAATGATTTACGACTCGCTACTGTATTTGGCTGGTGAAGCCTCAAGTTTTAGAACTCATTCAATTTAATGCGAAAAGACTACATCAATCACTGCAATCGCTTTTGTAATGCAAAACTTAAGTGATAATGTTTGCAAATGTCGAATATTTTGCTTATTTGTGTGCAACAAAACTCAGAAAGAATGTGGCTGCTTGAAGAATTATACTCAACCATTTCTCAATTCATTATGTAAAATGCTGCGAATGCAAAGTGGGAAACCGCAGAAGATAACAGTTAATGCACCACATTATTTATGAAATATTTTTATATGTACACAATTTCAACATAAGTAATATATATTCAGAAAACTTCAACAGAATGTATATTGAAATGGGGGAGACGAAGAATGTTTACACTTTTTAATAGATAAAGTTTTGTTTCAATGACTGTGTTTTCATATCGAAGTATGTCCTTTTTAACAGCTATTAAAGCTCGTCATTATATAAGACTGAAAAATATTTATTTATGTTCAGCTATTAAAGTAATATACTTTTGGACTTTCTAGTAGCCTGGTAGAAACTTTCGAGCGGAAACACATAAGCAGTCTTTTATTTAAATTATCATTTTACTTTTTCTAGTAGTATCTTAGACAATTTTCTGATTGTAGTTGTGAAAAGTTTCCAGTTTACGTCATTTGTATTGTAGAATATTTCCTCTGGTTGAAAACTGTATAATATTGGAATATAAGTAAGAGGAATCTAGAATCTTAACTAGGTTCACCGTTATTTTAAACCTTCAAATCACACAACGTAACAGTAATAGACAGCAGGAAGACCTTTTTGTTCTATCTGATAGCTAACTAAAATTATCGCTACTAAAGTAAATGTTTAAAATAAAACTGTTTATTTACACGTCTACCTGACTTTACATAAACTGAAATTTTAACAGAGGGAAAGGAAATTCTAGGTAGGGCACAACTAAATCACGCTTTAAAACTGCATCAAATGTAGAGCACAAAATTAATATGTCTAACCTAAACTGCAGCTTCAGCTAAACGCTCACAAAAAAATCATGGATACTAATCAAGGTTACCGGCAAACTAAATGAAGGTTACTTATACTACAGTTTTGCTCTTGTGTGACATCACTGACTCCTAGTCTCCTTAAAGCAGTTACTCTATCAGTGTCTTTGATTCTCCCACTTGTGCAACTAAATACCGTTAGCGCTGCAAAGACTCTGGCCTTGTTTATCTTCAAAATAAGTCAGCTTCAACTTTTCATCATTGAAAGACCTTGTTTATCTACTGACCTTGAGTTAAATTGCAACAACAACGATTCTAAAGCCGACTGGGGCCCAAATTATGCTGCCAAAGGCTTTTTGAAAAACTTTGCAACTCAAAAAACGTATTTATATATTATCTAATTTTTAATATGGTGCGTTTTTTAATAAGTTTGCGAAAAAAAGTTGTAGTAAAGCCAAAATAATAAGTTAACTGGGTTAACTAAAATAAATCTTTATGAGCTGTAGTCAAAGTTGTCTTGTCTTTACCATTAATTATTTGAAATTTCCGTGGTTTCCTTCAAATATTAGTCAAACGCAGATCAGTGTATATTAGGTGGTTGGACTGAGGTCTTTTATATACGACAAAACAAACGAGAGCTACTGCCTAAGAGGAAGGTTGCCTTCCTGAAGAATTTTATAAGGAGGCATATATTAAAAAGGTTTTCTGTGAGGATTAGTTGACTTACTCTTTATTTGACATACTTTGTTTCTATAGCTTGTAGAGTCATTAGGTTTCAGATCGCCAGTCGAGATGAGGGGAATTAAACGCCAAATTCTGGTTTCAACAAATTATCTTTCATCACCTCTTCCTGTTCGGGCGCCAGTGTAGAGTGATTAGGTTTTAGATGCAGGAAACTGAAGAAATCCGCAGTGTCCTTGCCGAGATTCAAATTCTGGTGCTTCAGATTACGCATCGAATATGCTTCCAGTTACTCACAAAGGCATGAAGAAAGAAGGCAGAAAATATCTTATGAAATTAAATGCATATCAGTCAGTTTAAAGAAGCGATTACATTTTAATTAGTAACATTATATTAATTTATTGATTTGTGTCATTTTTTCAGGTTTTCTGTTTTCAAATGAATTTTTTTTTTAAATAAAAAGTAGGATAAGACGATAAATATGCTCATGTACAAGACGTTCTAATTATTTACGCTCTTTTATCTCCTGAAGTGCTTTAAACGTACCCGCTGAAGTCTACTTTTGCAAACACTTTTTAATTACACCCAATTAATTTTAAATTATAGCACCCATGTATCAGTTTCCAATTAGCTGAAGCAAGTAGCCTTGGATTGCTTTGTGCTCAGGAAAACGCAAACAAAACAACCCCTTACCTGCTCGGAAGTGATAACCCAAATACAATAGAACGCTCCAGATCCAGGAAAATAATTTATCTGATCTCTTCCCTTCTCCGTTTTTAACAAAGACTTCACGCAGATGCAAAGGAATCCGTCAACGAATTTAACGATTGCAGGCTGAGGATTAGTTTCACGTCATGCAGAACCGATTTCTTTGTAACACCTAATCCTCTTAAAACAACACCCTCTTTTCTCTCTCCGCTAGACCATAATGTCCCGTCTTATCTACCTCAAAACATCCATCTGGTCTCTGTTTTCCTACTTATTCCGTCATTTCCCTGGGATAATCTAGGATGTTGAGAACCGATACTGTCCATCAAGGCATTAGGGAACTCCTCCCAAATGTGTGCCAGGGTAATGTGCATGAATTAGTTGCTGAAGATAAGCGGTGGTCCAGCGCGCCTCGGTCGGCTAGTTCCAAAAGTATTTTGTTTCTCTTACGTCGGAACCAATTATCGTTCGCATGGCCATAAAGTTCTTAATTTGCAATTCTAGGATTGAAAATCCGAGGCAAGCAGACATAATTTGATATCTGACTGACGACGTTCTCCAAATCGGAGATCACTTAATCCAGTGCGTTGCTGATTTAATTTTGAAGAAGTCTTCCTAGTTATGCTATGCGTTCCGTTTTATTTAGAAATTATTTAAACAACCATGGCATAATTGAGAAATGCAGAAACCGGTTAGAGCTGCTCTCATCTAAATCCTTTGAACTCTGGCCGAGTTGAGAGTGATTAGCTTTGATTGGGAATTTCTGTAACTCAAGTAAATTTATTTGTGGACTTCTCGTGTCTTGTAAATTCCGAAATGCATCCTGAGTTATCTATAAAGTATATTAACTTCCAAGTATCATGTTGCATTCCTTTATTTAATTAAGCAATATCTGAATCTTGTTATGTATCTCATTCCAAACAGAATTAATTTACATACCTTCCAGACAGCTTCATACATTTAAAACTTTATTTATATATATCGCTGTTTGCATTCTGTGTCGAATTACTAGTTCATTTACTTAAGTTATCTCTTTCATTTATACATAAATCGTGTCACTAGTAATGCTTTGAAGCTTTCAATTAGAGTTTAAGGTGAAATTAATGTCTTTTTTAATAAATCGCCAAATCATTTTAGCTAACTACAAATTCAAAAACATCACCACGTTAAATGAAGGAAATTTCAGTAAAATATATTATTATAAATAAAATAATACTTTTTTATTTTATATAAAATCCGTATTTAGACAGTAAGGAGCAATTAAGTATAATTAAATAATTAGCTAATGAAATAAGTTAATTAATTTAATAAGACTTCATTTAAGTGAGATTGGGGTAACAAACAAGCATACTACATTGTAACAAACTATGCAATATCATATGTAACTCTATTCACTGTAAATAAAAAACGAACAAACCTTTCAATTTTAAAACATAATTATAACTACGAAAGATATGAAATTAAAAAAAATAATAATAGCAGTACGAAGGAAACAATACAAAAATCTGATTTAGTAAGTTTTTTGAAAGTATATTTAATTTATTAAAAATACAAATTTACGTCCGACAAATTATGCCACCAATATATTAAAGCAAATGTAACTTTTTTTGAAAGTTTTAAGATTACATCACAGTAATTAAGTCTATTTTTAGAAATAATTTTTCCCTTTTGTTGTATCCTGTGATGAAATATCAGTTGGTTTTTGCACACCTTTTTTTTCAATCGTATGAATTAGGCAGTGATTTTCGAATACTATATTAATGAGCTTCGAGGAAGCTATGTCTGATCATCTTCAGAATTGAGAGTTTTATTGAAAATGTAAGCCAAAATAAAGTTGCTGTTGAGAATAATTTTAACTTAAGAAATCACAAAAGGGTTTTAATATGAAATGCAGATTTATACTCTTCTGATAAATAAGTTACTGAAAATAGAGAAACATTAATTATACACTCTTAGACGGGGGAAAAAAAAAGCAAATTGAACACAAATTGATATGCATACTGTCTCGACGGAAAATGCAAAATTTTACATTTTGACTGCCAATGAACGAACTATTGTCACAACAGCGCATCTGATCTGCGCAACTGACAGGATATTTAAGAGGAGAAATTACGATTCCAGATCATAAATTCTTCACGAATTTCATTCCGTGTACTCTGGTAGACAGTAAATATGCCTCGCAAACAGGTGCGCGAACAATATGCGCATATGTCGAAATTTCAGCAAGGTCCTGTCTTTGGGCTCAAAGAAGCCGGTTGGTCTTATCGTCGAATAGCTCGACGTTTGAGCAGGAGCGATGCCATTAATAGAACCCATGGGTGAACCATGGCCGCACACAGAGTCAAGAAGGAAGCGGTAGGCCTAGCGAAACGACAGAACGTGAAGACCGAACAATTGTCAGAGCGGCACTCACAGCCCCAGATGCATCATTACCATCGATTGTACGTGCAACTAGTGCTTCAATGACCGCAAGGACGGCTCACAGAAAGGGAGAAAAGGGCTGAGGTTATGGCCCCCTTTCTGTGAGGCTACCATTGACTTCTGTACAACGTCAAGCCCGTTTGCAGTGGTATAGGGCTCATTCGCACTAGAATGTCACTAACTGGAGTAGAATAGTCTTCAATGATGAGTCCCGCTTTGAACTGAGGCAAAGTGGAGATATGTGAAGGAAGGCGAGTTTGGAGACGCCCCAGGCAGCGGTGTGATACCAACCTGACTGTCTTCTGGCAGACAGGCCGACAACCAGGCGTGATGGTCTAGATTGACAATTCATTTCATAGTAGGACCCTTTTGGTTGTCATCCGTCGCAACCTTATAGCACAGCGGTACATCCACGAAGTTCTAAAGCCCGTTGTATTGCCTTTCATGTCACGCCACCCTGGGTTTATATTTCAACAAGATAATACCCGCTCCCACACTGCACATGTTTCTACTGCTTGCCTTAATGCTTGCCGAACATGGCCAGCAAGTTCGCCAGATCTCTCTCCTATTGAGCGCGTTTGGAGCATTATGGGCAGCGCCCTCCAACCAGCGCGGGATGTTGACAATCTAACGAGCCAGTTGGACAGTATTTGGCACGATATCCCTCAGGTGGACATCCGCAACATTTATTAATCGATGCCAAGCCGAATAACTGCTTACATAAAGGCCAGAGGGGGACAAACGAGTTACTGACCTTTGTCACTTTGTGAAGCTCTGTCACTTCAATAATCATCCAATTTTTCTCAAACTGTAATGATTTGTTTTTCTGTACATGAATATCACTTCTACTAATTTTCGCCCCATTCAAAAAAACTCCTTCTTGGTGCGACTTTTTTTTTTTTTTTTTTTTTTTTTTTTTTTTTTTTTGTTGTCTAAGAGTGTACAAATACAACAAAAATCGCAAAATTCTGTTTAGAACAAAAGAGAGAAAATATTCTTACTACGAAATGATTAAGGGCCTTCCAGATGGTACAGTGGTTGGGGGAGTCTACTGCAGTCACAAAAGTCCCGGGTTTGAATTCCGGAGAAAGCGTGGCTGTAACCGTCCGTCCCTTCATAGGAGGCGACGGTGACCACCTATTAGATGCCTCCACAATAAAATGGCCATCACTTCTGACCTTAGGAGTGTCCATTGCTGAACAGGAAAATGTCCGCCATTGGCCGCCCACGCGATATAGTAGTTACGGAAGCCGACTGCGATACCGAAGAGCGTAATTTCTAATCCTGGAAAAGGCAATAATGCAAATTGTCTGTTCACTCATAGGAGGCAACATTGGCGTCTGTTAGGTGTGTCCATAATAAATGACCACCACGTCTGGTCTTAGTAGTGGCAAAAACCTAAAAATCATCAGTGTCAAAAAAAAAAAAAAAAAAAAAATAGAACGCATAAATCACATAAATTCAAACAAAAAATATAAATATTTCAGGCTTCAAATTATGCCCAAAGGGGCGTTTTTTTAACCTTTTGTGTGTTACGTTTATTTATTAAATATCATGTTCTTTGCAGCCAAACCATAAAATTCAGTTCAATAGCAATGTCGCAAAATAATTTTAAAATGAGCCTATCTTTAGAATTTCCGATACATGGTACCGCGGCGCTGAAGATAAAAAGGTCCCCCCCCCCCGCGTACAGTGTTGCCATTGCTCGCTTTGAGATCCTTGAGTTTATTAATCAAAAATTCGTTAAAGGTTTACAAAATATGAAATCGATAATAAAACAAATTCTAAATTTCAAATTTGGTCTTCCACATGCCCATATTCGCAGTAGGATTACGTTATTCAAAATTCGATGGCTCAATGTACCGTTGTTTTATCACAATGCGAGAAATATACATACATTTATGGAGATTTTCCTTATTTAATTTCTTCAAATATAATGCAGGACTCTAACATCTGGTGGCAACAGTTTGAAATTGAAACGGATATTTATAGTGATTCAACACAAAATCACAGAACGAAAACAATAGTCCCTCAGAGACAAAACCCTTTGGACTTAAAAAAAAAAATAAAAAAATAAAAAGTGGTGATTTAAATACTTATTACAAGGTTTAAATACCGATTTCGAATTTGAAGAGTATGTACCGTGTTTACTTCCGTAATAGTCACATTTGTTTTGCCAATTTTTTATTGTGAAAATCTAGGTGCGACTATTACGCGAGGAAATCTACTACACAATATTTATCATTTTGCATTATTTTTTTTTTCTGCTTGTGCGACTATTTCGCAAGTAAATACAGTAATAAAAAGAATATGAATTCATGAAAAATTAAATTAGATGTATTTTAATTAAACACATGTTTGAAAAATTAAATAAAGAACCTAGATTGTGAGCCACAATACTGGCAAATGAAGGATTAAATAATTACCACGAAGGGGGGAGGATAAAATGAAAAGCAACTATATAAGAAAAAATAATTCGTCACTCAAATGCGATCTTTTTATTATTCACTTATATAAACTGCTAATGTTTGTGCTAATTATTCAAATGAATTCTCTCTTTGCTTTCCTTCTTAAAAATTACTTTAAAATAATACTTTTCTTCTTAGCCGTTAACCATTTTTCAGTTCCTTATATTCTCACTTTTCCTTTTGTTGCCGGTTAATTAATTGTATTTGTGACCTCTTTAAATAATTTCGTGTTGCACTATTTCAGAAATGTATAAAGTCTTGCACAACAGTTTGAAAAAGGTATCGAAATTTAATGGAAACAGGCAAACATTCTGTAATTAATTTACTGAAAGCAGCCTAGGCAAAAGTAAGTAAGACAAATCCGCAGAGAGTTCTCTAATAAAATTTAATCCGCACATAATACACAATGTTCTACGCAGAGCATATTAACGGTCACGCTCTTGTTTTAATTTAATTAATTTTTTTTTTATTGAATGTGAGTTGGTAAGCAATTTTTCTGCCAGCGAATGCAGAACATTAACTTGCAAATATTTATGGTGATCCAATTAATACATCGTCCAGACATATTACGCACCACATGAGTATAATTTGAGATTCAAATGACGACACTGAAAAATTAGATGAATCATAATCGCAAAGTATTACATACATATGAGGTATAAAATAATTCCAAGGGCCGGGTTAGAATCCCTGAAAAGGCAGGGATGTTTGTAAATGTAAAGTGTCTATGCGGCAGGGAGGCACTTTAAATATGCAGCTAGTCGAAAGCCCTCTCGAGAGTTGGATGGTAAAAGAAGAGGGGTAGGAAATCGTTGGACCCTTCTCCTGCGGGGTGCTCTCCTTCAAAACTGAGGGGCTGAAAGAAGCAAAATCATATTATGACCTGTACGGTGCTCATGACTCTTGCCAAAGACATGCGAAATCCTGGTCTCCTTGCCACGACGAATTTCGTGGGCTTGCTTTGATGTTACTGTCAGACAAGTTGAGGTAAGTCATAACAACAAGGAATCTTAATCAGTTACTTACACTGCTAGTCAGCTGTGAAATATATACATTATATCAAAATTTGTTTTTCTGTATATAAAAATGTGAGATCATTGGATAATCTGAAACCTTAAATCTCAATGTTTAGGATTATTCTACATATGCGAATTTTCAGTGTAGCCGTGTGTTTAGTTTGTCACCGAAGCTATACCAAGACACAAGAATTTGAAGCTAACGCCGATTTTGCGAAAACAATTAACTTTCGAGCTTCTTATCGGAAACCTAATTAATAGAATATTTAATGGACAACTATCAGTTCAAGCGCCACAGCGCCTGCAAGTATTACTCATGATAGCAAACAACTGCTATTGAAAGCAAATGGAATATGATTCCTACTGCTCCTGTGGCTCAGATAAGGACCTTCGGCTTAGAGACTGGTTACGAGGATTCACCGACAAATGACCCAAGAGTTGCGAGATAACTCAGTTTTGAATACAAATCCTCGGCGTCGCAATTCCTTTGAGGTACCTCCCACAAATTCTAGTCCCGAAAAGTCGACTGAAAGACTTTGTCATTATTTTAACTGATAACAACATTAGTGAAGCTGACGTTAATGCCATGTTTAATGGATACGAGGCTAATAATGTGGACCCGTCTAATACGCAAAGTGCATGATGCGAAGATCCTCTTGATGAATGAGCTGATCTATGCACTTTGACGTCAAGTACATTAGCTCTTCTGTTACCGCAGGGCTTCCAGGAGACCCTCTTTGAAATTTTATTGCACTCAGTGACAAGTAAAGTGTTAAAAAATCTTTAGTCAAATTAAGGACGGACGAAACGTGGGAAATATTCATGATGGTGCCAAATGCTTGTGATTTGTCAAGTGCTTCGTGAGAAATTTAATACTGTTTAATTAGCATGAGAAAAATGATGATTCTTTCACTTACCGATTAAAGTTGTAATTCTGTAGCATTTCAGAGGAGATGGCTTTTAATTTCTTCTTTTATCGTTATTGAACATAAAATGCATTCCGCAAATTTAATGTCGTTTGTATTTGTTTCAATATATACGTAAAGTTTGAATAATTCAAAATATCTGGCTGTTTAATTCTATGATTCAGGCAAAATATACTAAAGCTGTTCCCCTAAGTAACGGATACTTTTTTCGGACGCCTTTCTAAGGGACATAGCTCCGTTTCACGTTACTCATGGGAAAAATCATGAAATCAACCATGCTCGCAGTGCATTCGACAGGATTCAAACCTGCGTGTTCATCTGTCTCATCTTTTCTGATAGTGATGGGCCGCTGAATGCTCTGAAAAACACGTAAATATGCATTATGCATGTATATAAGTAATACTTTCCTGTAAAACTTTACTGAAATATTTTTGCATTTTTTCCTATAATACAAAAATAGAAAATACTGCTATTAAAAATACAGTAGTAATAGAGTAATGTTTAATCATAAATTATCTATTTTTCAAGTTTAAACCTTGAACCACCTTTTTTAACTCCTGTCGAATGATTTATGCTGACAACGTAAACAAGGTGGTGTTTTAAGTAATTGATTATATAAATCCAGGAAAATAAAATTAAGAGGTCAGTGTCTAATAGCTATTAAATGCCATCTATTATCTGCTCAGTTATTAATATATATTTAATGCTGTAACTTATATGTTCGATTTCAGAAAATAATATACTTCCCAAAAGCTTTTCATAGAAATTAAAAATAGCAGAAAGCTAATGAAAATGTTTTCTATTAAAGCTATTAAATTCATTAAAAGTGAATTAGGTATTAGAAGCCATCAAAACTGAATTGCTACACATATTTGAAGTGTCACATCTTTCTAAACTATTAGCAGATTGTAAAAATGACCATTAGCTATGCGTCCGTTTTTTATGCACTGTACTATTCTAGATCATATGTTATGGTAGCTAATAAAATTTCTAATTTCAATTCCTTTCTGTTATACTTGTTTTACTTAATTTTTTCGAAGTACCTACATATGTTATAACATATAATTAAGATAAGCATGAAAGAAATGTTAGCAGCGCTGCTGATAACTGCTACTGCTTACTGTTTAAAAACAATAGTAAGAATTATTAATTTTGGATAGTCTTTTGAGCATTCTGGATACTTCAGAATAACAGGTTTTTTTTTTTTTTTTTTTTAAATTAGTTCTTCAAATCATTGAACATTATTTTTCTTTTCAAAAGAAAAAGAAAATCAACTTTTCTTTTGCTAATGGCGGGCGCTTGCCTATAACGCTTTTGACCACTACTAAGGCCACATCGGTACCTTCTCCGCGATTCGAACCCAGACCTTCGGTGTCACAGTCAGGCTAACCTAATCGCTATACCGTCTGAGCTTGTGGGAGAAAGATTAAAAAAAATTAAAAAGTAGAAACTGGGAAATCCCAAAGCAACAGTTTAATCAAGCGAAAATCTTTTCAATTTTATCAAATTTTCAATTGGTAAAAATCATAGTAATTACACTGAACTTTGCTCCAGAATATGTATCTAACAAGTTATAAAACACAGAAAAAGGATTATGAATATGTTAGATATTTAATCTGAAGCAATAAAAAAAAATGCATCATTTGCAGAAATTCTACGAAAAGGTTCAGTACTTGGACGCAGTTCAGAAAGCAGAAGGAGGATGCTAATTCGTAGAATGATCTGCGCTATTTCAGAAACATAAAATTACTTTTTAAAAATGAAATAAAATCTTAAATAATAAAAAAATATTTCAATATGCACCAATCTCTGGACCCAAAAATTAAACTGATAAAACTATGTTCATTGGAGAGGTTAAGCACGAAAGAATTATTTATATGACATTAAATGCTTAAGATATCTATGCTTACGTCAGATGAATATTTACATGTCATGCTGTTATTCACAATATATGTTTCAGCATGTCTCTGTCATTTGTTTCGAATATAAGGTTTGTCTTGTGATCCTTATATAGAGAGATTTATTTTAATAACGTGTAGCTTCTGTATTCTATTTACATGGTGAAAATGGGAATGGTATCCAGTAATTCTTCATGAAAAATACGCACTAATTCTCTACTCATGGGATTTTCACTTCTCAGCCTTTAATTTATGAATTACACAAGAATATTCGTTTGAGGCTACATCATTGGATCTAAAAAATTTCGGAATTTTATGCACATTTAAATATTATTTAGTCGCCGTTTCAATACATTCTGAGAACACAAACCGAAGTGATGTAATTATTATAACTAACTGAAAATCGGAGCATAGCACAGTATTTTGCCAACTCCTTACAGATGTTTGTTTGCTTGCAAATATTAATGTCTAGCATGTAAATGTGTTGTTTCATATTGCTGTAAAGATCTGCGGAATTTTTAATACCTTAAATACATAAATTGCCACTGTTAACTTCAAAGAACTTTGGAAGCTAAAATTGCATATCGATATGCTCAGATTTAATGATGAAACAATAAACAACTACATGTTAAGACCTTAGCTAAGCGGTTCGCACTTTTTAAGCTTTCCCTACATTTTCAATGAAACTAGTGGAGCGTCTGATCCTGTCGCGGAGATGGATCTTCTCATTGGAATGAACCGGGGGCTGATCATTTCCTGCGATTAATGAGATGGTAAAGACAAAGGCATGCTTCGAAAGGGCGACGGAAACCGGGCCCCCTTCACACAAAAGGGCCCAGTTCACAATGAAATCCTGATTTGATCTTATGCAGACTTTTAAAAGGTTCGTGTAATTTGGATGTCAGTATCTTTTATTCAAAGCTTCGCGTAGTTTTCTTTCGAATTCCATCACTGTAGATAGAGAAAGAAGCATCCAATTTTAATGAACTTCACTGGTGCCACGGAATCGAGAACGATTAAAACTTGTAGCAGTTCTGCTCAGTGCTCCATAAAGAGTCATTTGGAAGAGAATTCGTTGCAGAATCACAGGTGATAAAGCGGCGTATCAATAAACGGTATTCTATGAGGTAATGTATTGTAACTGTACTAATAAATTAAGATACCCAATGCACGAACGCATTAAAGGATTCCATTGCACTTAATATCGCTTTGCGATTTGAATTGCATGTTGTTAACGCAACATTTCAAATATATTGATATGTAGATAGCATTGAGATTATCTGGGTACAGTTTCCGTGAGAATTTAATGCCCGTATCACATTTTGTTTTAGTCGGGTCTTTTATTTGTTTTAACACATTTCAGCAAATGCCTTTAAGGGAAATTTAATGACAATAATTTTTAATCTAAACAAACTGAATAAATTACGGTCGTTTTGCATTTATTTCAAAAATATATTTAATATGTAAAGCTAATTAAAAATAAGTAACTAGTTACAAAATGTCATAGTCCATTAAAATTTCAAGTTATCTAAAACAGTTTCCAAAGAAGTACATTCGGTTACGAAATTCTCTTGCGCGAATTTTAATATCGGCACATTTAAATTAAAGTTTTATTCACAGAGGCGTCATATAATTTATAATGCGATATTTCTAGTTATATAAATAAAAATCATCACATTTTTTTACGCTAAAAAAAAAATTCAAGAATAACAGATCTAATAAGATTGTTAACATGCTTTCGCTACCTATTAAGGTACTTGCAGTGAATTTATTACCTTGATTGAAAAAAAAAAATGTTCTGTTTTGCGATTTTTTATCAGCTCAGATATATAAGACGTAAGAACGGACAAATGAACACTTACAGGACTGAAGAAGATGATTAAGAAATTTGAGATACTTGGTTTCCGAAAAACGTCTACGAAGGAGAAAACTAATATATATGTTCCAACTACTAATTGCAGTTGCTATGTACTAGCTGCAATGATTTGTCGACGTATGAGCACATCCAAAAGCAAGTTCTCGTAAAGCTTCATGTTAAACTGACATTTCTGACTGTACTATCTGCACTAAGATTAGGACAGAATTAAGATTAAAGCTGCGTAAATATTCTTGTAGAACCCACCATAATTAGGAACTTCCTTCTTTCGGAAGTAGTAAAGCACGAACATTTACGTTATCGATTTTTCAGAATGTGACAAATGACTGCAAAATATCTTTTAAATATATATAACCTATTTCATTCCCATAAGTATACTCAATAACAGAGCAATCATAAACTCCTGACTTTTCTAACATATACAAAAGAAAACCCGGCTGCATCAAAGAAACGTAATTGTTTGTTGCGCATTCAGTTAGTCATATATAATAGCCTCTATTACTTTGACAAACTTCACTGGTTTGATTTTGAAACTGTCCTTGTCACATTAAAATGTTACTCTAATCTTTTACGAAACAGAGTTATCTCTAGCCTTGAAGAAATGCAAGCGTTCATATTATGACACCCAAAAAATGAAATGTCATTCGGTATTACTTCTTCATGCCACTTCAAACTTTCTATGAAACTTTGAAGGAGAATAGCATAATGAGGAATCGTTTCAGAGTGAATATTCATTCAAAATTCTAAGGGTATTGATTCAGGATTGCAGAACTAATAACCTACTACTTTTGATTTAGAAGTTCGCACACATTATATATGTATATATACTACTAATATTACCAACCACGGCTGAGAAATTATATACATCCGAGCGTTGAGAAATTCTATGTATCCGATATTTGATGTATTTATTAATCTTTACAAAAATGCTATTTCATGTTGTCACTATAATAGTAACTTGTCTTCAGGCAGTAATCACTATGACCCGGTCGCCTCATTGAACATTTATTACAGTCAGGTAATTTAGACTAAGTCTGCATGATGATTTCCATGATAGAAGGGCTTTTTGTAAAATTTCTAGGGGTATTAATTTCCATTTCTCTTCCACTCGTTTCCAGGGTCTATCAATCGCGATGAGTTTGCGCTAAGAAAGAGCTGTTTTCAAGAGATCTGAGGCAATACTCCATAAATGAAACATCAGAAGACATTCCAAGATCAGGTTGAAAAGGCATACATGCAGTACATATATCAGTCTTTATTTTAATTAAGGAATGCAGTTGTACGATTCAAAGTATGACTTGTTGCTTTGTCCTGATGAAGATTCACTCTTTGAACCTCATTTGAATAAAAAAAATTAAAAATTAAAAAAAAAAAAAAAAAAAAAAAAAAAAAAAAAAACCTTGTATTTAGCGTAGGTATAATGAAACACTCAATTGATTTCGAGGGCAGCTAAAGGTCCCTTCTCATCAGGAGAAAGAAATACATAGAAAGAAGAAAATAGGAGAAGGAGTCACAGAAACACGTGGTCCTTATCAGCACTGCACGTGGTTATAACTAGATTTTTTTTTTTTTTTAATCAGAGTTGCACTGGCCGCCTACTTTTACTTCTAGTCTAATCATAAACCCCTTTAGTGAAACATTCTTTGCATTGACGGTCACAAGTTTGTAAATTTTTTCTCTCTTCGTATTCGATTATAATAGCCTTTTCTTTGTTGCAGTCATTTGCATAAGCATATGCTTTATCACGGACCTGAATGCTTTTTCATTTATATCCTATTTAATAGTTTTCATTGCAGGGTTCTATAAATTGGTCCCACCTTGAGCCACATGCTTCATCAAAAGCTGGTGAACATTATGTTTTTTTAGCATTTTAAGTTGTAAATCTTGGTTTAGTATTTTATTCATCGTTTCGACGGATTTTCTTTTATTACCAACTATTTAACTTTAGAAACGTTTTTTTTTTTTTTTTTTTTTTTTTTTTTTTTTATATTCGTTTGGAGTCTTCTTTCCATGTAGAAGTAGTGACTGAGTTTTTTTTTTTACCGTTTGCGAATAATTATGTTGCTTATTTTGCTCTTATAAATTTTAATACCATGCATTTCACGACGTTTTTGAATAACAGGATAGGAATATTTCTCTTTGGAAAGCTCAAAAACGTATCCGATAATCCACAGCTTGTTCACATGCGTCATTTTGAAAGAAGGATAAATTTAAAAGTAGCTGACAACATTCTCATTCATATAATGAGCTGTTGCCGGAAATTTTTGTTCCTAAATATATATTTTTTCATAATTTATCGAAATAGTTCTAAAAATGTGTAAGCACTTTCTGTACTCACAGAATTTTTCCAATATATGCAATGGAAATGAGGGCAGGTTAAACTCACAAGGCCTAATGTCATTGTAGTAAATGCATAATCCAAATCTATTTTTATAGCACTGTAATGTCCCTAAAGAATTGTATATTACAATAAAAAATAAAATAAATAAAATAAAAAAGGAATAAAAACCCTAAAGTACTTTTTTGTTGTAGAGACATTAGGTTATTTCGAAGCAGGAGACGTGAAAAGTGAGCAATGCCCTCGCTGGGAATCGAACCAACGACCTCTTGAATACGCGCCAAGCGTGCTGATCACTACATAATTATTCGCAAATATATATACTCCCCCTTTTAAAGGGCGAATGGGATTTTAGGGGACCCAATCGCCAAATCCTGGAGGTTAACCACCTTTTAGTTAGCCACTGTATAGACATTAGGTTATTTCGAAGCAGAAGACGTGAAAAATGAGCAATACCCTCGCCGGGAATCGAACCACGGACCTCTCGAGTACGAGCTGAGCGTTCTGACCCTACACCACTAAGGCATACTAAGAAGGCAGGAGAGATACCTTATACTGTAATTAAATATTCCATACCCTCCAGTATGCTATGAAGGGCTGTTGTCTTTAAGATACCAAAGCTTTCGACTACTCTAAATACTTTTTTTTTTTTTTTTTTTTTTTTTACCTTTCTAAGCTCTTATAGGGACTCTTTGGAGGCTTTTCTCTTGCTAATTGGGTGGTCTATGTTTATATTTTGTGACTTTTAAGATATTCATTTGTCAAGTGAAACAATATTTGCCATCACTTTGCATTTATACCGGACGCAAAACTTAGTTATTTTGGTTTTAGCTAAAAAGATTTATAACACAACATTAAAATCGTTTATCCATTCCTTTCGGCGAAAGAACTCCGTTAAAGCATAAGTAAATTGAAATGTTCTGTTGTTAAGTTAGAAGATAAACAATAGAATATCTCATATAGCTTATTGCCTTCCTAGCTTCTAGAGTGCTATAGATTAATTGAAAAGTAATTGTAATCTAAATTTATTTTGACTAAAGTACGTTGCTTTAAAGCGTAAGGTATTTCTCCCGCCCTCTTAGCATGCCTTCCTAGTATAATGGTCAACACTCTTGGCGCATACTCGAGATGTCCGAGGTTCGATTCTCGGCGAGGGCACTGCATATTTTTCATGGCTCTTGCTTCGAAATAACCTAATGTCTCTACAGTGACGCTCGAACTAAAAAAGGTGAAGGAGGAGGATTCTCCACCACCAGAATTTGGCGACTGGGTTCCCTAATCTCCAATCGCTCTTTAAAAGAAGGAGTATATAAGGTATTTCTCCCGCCTTCTTAGCGTGCCTTTGTGGTGTAATGGTCAGGACGCTCGGCGCGTGTTCAAGAGGTCCGAGGTTCGAATCCTGGCGAGGGCACTGCATAATTTTCATGTCTCTACAAAAGTATGAAATCATGATACTAGTAGATAATTCAACAATTAAAAAAAACATACGAATAATATTTACTACATATATAAGACCGATTTTGATTTTAACAGAAATTCTTAAATATATTCTAAATATTGGAATTTCCTAATTATATTAATCACATTTAACGTATAAAAAGAAATGTGTTGGTTTTCATCCAATATTTGTGCACATCATGTTCAAAATATTCAGAAAATTATTAATGTATACATGTTTTACTTCAAATAATGATTAACGTTTTAGTTTAATACAGCATGTTATTTTACATTATTGAAAAGTAATAAGCACTCGTTATGAAAGAAAGACATGTTTATAACACTGCCAAAAATATGATCCGTTTCTTACACTAAGTTCAACTTTATCGAAGAAAGTATAAGGCTAAAAATTCTTTCTCTAATATAGGATTCATACGAATAAACATACAAACAAAATATCAGATCATTACCTTGGTACCTTTATGCATGTGAAATTACATTTTAGGTCAAATAAAAATGGGAGAATATACGTATTTCCAATACATGAAATTAACACAAAATGTTTAATGTTAACCAAAGTTTATATATTTTGATAATCATCATAAATCTTATGCTGCCAACCTAGCACAGATTTTTGATATTATTTACACATGGACGCTTTACGCACACCATCCATTATGAATTACACACTCAGTATGGAATGTCAGAGCGATATGATAATGTGCTCTGTACCTCTGTCACATTGCATTACCATTACATATCATCCTCATGCTACTATTATATTCCATTATCATTCCATTCGATCCAACCTATAACGAAATTTCGCATTTCAGTGTCAATACAAGTGTCCTAGCTGTGTGGCACTATTCACCACATCTACTCAACAATGCAGATCCAAACGTTTTGGCAAATTCGTTACTGTTTCAAATAGTTTAAAATACCGAAAGCTACAGTTAACATCTGCTATGGCTTTCGCTTCTCTTAAAAATGATGAGAGATGAGCATATGTAGTAATTATGTTCGTATTACTCTACATTTTTCATCATGTGTTGTTAATACGCGTGTAGTGTTAACACACATTATATGCGTTTCTTTACAGAATTCATCCGAAAATAAACTTATGGCTAAAATTAATTGAAAAATATGATGAATAAAAGAGAGGTAAATTCTTTATATATAAAATTTCACATGAGTGAATAAAGACAATAGCGATATACTCCGGTTACTAGATGTCCCCTCTGCTCACTGTTACTTCATTAATTAAAAAAAAAAAATCTAACACGACTTCCTCGTACGGCCTATTAGATACATTATACACATTTTTGGCTGCATTTCATTTAAAATTTCCTCGAATTTCATTAGAGCTATACTTCTCATTCAATTAATTCAATTCTCACTTCAAGGCAACAATTCATAAAAACTCAAAGCACCTTCAATAAAAATTGTATAATTAAGAAAAACGTAAAATACCAAATATAGTTAAAAACTGCTAAAAACACTTTTCACAATTAGAGTTTCTACGCAGAGATAAACAATTCGGCCAGTGGCAGGAAGACAGATTTTTCGGTGCACAAAATTGAAAGTTTTCTTTTGGTCCCACTCAACAAAAAGACAAATGTCGGTGCACAAACTGACTAAAATCACTATTCCATGAAGAGTTTCAAATGTAAATAAAAGATGGCCTCGTTAGGCTTAACGCCACTTGAACAATTTTTAAATTTAACCTTTTAAACTTTGATAATTCTGAAGCTATTGCATGCAGATCAACTAAATGTATAAAACCTTTAACCGGAACTTAGAAAAACATAGTTTAATCACTTTTAAAGCAAAAAATGCACAATTTTCCAACATATAAGAATAAAAATCTGATGTGTACACCACCTGACTTCCTTGTACGGGATATTAAATGATACGCAATTTTGCTGCATTTCATTTAAACATATTGAATTAACAGTTAACGAATTTTCAATTAAGTCTACTTCGTCGATAGCGCATAAACCACAATAGAATAAATGCACTCTTTAAAGTTCACTATATGTACTTACCATAAGGACACTTTGGCTCTAACTTTACTTAACAGCGTTACATCTCATTCATTTTATAACTCAGAGTGCACAAAAATGATATCATCTGAAGAATTACCCCCTGTTCTATTGAAATAACGATTCAAATAAATCCAAAACGATGTAAAAGAAATTAAACAAATAAAAAAGAAACAGATTTTCACAGACGATTCACTGCCGCTTACGTAATGCGCATGAGCTGCTTATTAACTGAGTTCTCACTTCGCGGCAAAGCAAAAATACATAAAAATTCAAAATATTTTTATTAAAAATTGAAATATATAGAAAAACATAAAACACCACGTACAGTTAAAATAATTTAAAAAACAATTTTTACAATTAAATTTACAGTTTCTACGCAAAAACAAGCTAATAACTTAAATGATAATTCCGTAATGAATTAAGCAAAATTTGATTCGCATTAATAATAGAAGACATTACTTTGTTCCTGCGAAGCTTAGTTTCTCTAGATTGGCAACAAATCCACTATTCTGCTAAGTTTCAAATGTGAACAAATAAGGCTGCTATGCTAAACAAAAATTAGGCTTGTGCGCAATTAAAAGACTTTTAAATTGTTGATAATTTCACAATTATTGCATACAGGTTAACTAACTAAAGGCCTAAAAACCTTAACCGGAATATAAGAACAACATAATTCAATGATTTTTAAAGCAAAAAATGCACTATTTGCAAGCATATAAGAATAAAGAAACTGAGCTCACTGAGCCGAGTAACAAAGTGGATATATATATATATATATATACATATAATCCACTTTGCAAACATACATAATAAATGTATAAATTTCAAATTTACAAAGAATGAAGCCACTCCTAGAAAAAAAAGATAATAAATGTTATGAGAATAATTTATACAATTTTATGAAAAACCTTACAATCTTTGGATACAATTTGACAATAGCTTTAAAATAGCAGTGAACGTTTTTATGAAGCTGTGGAATTTCCATTATATATTTTATACTAGATAGTTATATCACAGGTACAGGCGTAATTGGGGCGGGACACTAGATCTACGAACTTTGCTTGAATAGATGTAGTCTTGCCCTGGTCTTGCCGCACTAGCTGTTAAGCTCCGTCCCAAATTTCATTCTTGCCTGAGTAGGTGGATTTCGACGTTGCTTGAATAGGTATAGACTCGACGCAACTAGCTGTTACGCTCCGCCCCACATTTGATGGGAAACACGAGCGAAGAAAAACAAGCCGGTATCAGTACGGCAATTTCAATCTTGCTCAAAAGTTTGCACAGAAATCTTGTTTCCTTAAATTTAACTAAATTGTCCTTTCTAGATTTTTTTTTTTTTACTAGGGTTTCTTATCCTCAGATGAGTGGCGGAATGGCTAAAACCCCATACAGCTTTACAAATTTCGCATCTGGGCATTAACGTGATGGCTACATGATAATATTTGTGTTTTTAAACATAAGATTTAGTTTTTTGTTAAATATTTATCGATGAAAAAAACTTTAAAAAATTTTTTTCAAAGTTATCCATGGCTCTTAATTTTTTTTTTTTTTTTGCTTTATATTTATTGAAAAATACGTGTATATTTTAGCATACATAATTCTTTTAGGAATAACTATATTTTCTGAAAAAGTTCGCCCTTTATTACATTTTAATTCGGTTTTTATCTCACAAAACTTGGTATGTAAGGATTATTTTAATTTTCCAATATTTATTTTTTAATTTTGTATACCTTTCCTTTATTCTCTTGTTTTCCACGTATAATTCCTTGCCAAAAGTCTCGATCACTTCCATAGAAGAACTCTCCGGTAATACTTAGTAAAAGTTCACAATAGACTGTGTTCTGCCTTCTGGCTACGTCATTGCTTTAAACCAATCTTACTACGTTGGGCCATATTATCACGTGCTTGTTAGTATTCGCCAGTGAGGTTTAAATAAGGACCAACTGTATTAAATATTTCTGTACAGCTTCGGCTTAGTTAGTTAGAATTAATTTAGTTTCTTATTTTCTATCTTAAGCTAAAGCCCATACGAAGGCTTCCTGTAAGGCCGAGAAAGGCAACCTGTGAAACATTTCTTGAATTAAAATAAATTGTGTATTTAAACCCTTCCTTCCTTCGACTTTGTTTCTGCAATTTTAAGAAATAAGCGAAAAGTTGTTATACACTCCTTCAAGTATTTTAGTTGACAAGGGCACTCAATTTAGCTAGAGTTTTATATACATGTGTAAACAGAAATATGAATTACAAGTTACAATCGTTTTGAGCGAAAGGAGCATTTTGAAGATGTAATAATCACGAAAATTTCATTATGACAAAAATACATTTTAAGAATATTTTTACACTTACCTTTAAGACTCATTATGGCCTGATATATGTTTTCATTTAACATAAAATATTTGAATATTATTTTATTTATAAATAAATAGTTTTTCCGTTAATATAGTAAAATGGTAAGAAATACATCAGTATTATTTTAGACACTTTACATAACACTTTCGGTAAATTCACGTAAATGTTTTTTTTTTTTTTTAATATAAATCACTTTAAAAATTTCCTACACTATAAGTTCCCCTTCCGTATTTACATTTTTGTTACATTTATTTATTTTACCCATTTTTTTTTTTTTTGTAAACCTTCTCTTCTTATATTTATTCAAAGATCTCTTTTCACTTTGGTCTATATGACGTTTATCTTCCCTCTGTGCAATAGATATTAAACTGGAATTTATTTCTTCCTGTTTTATATTTAAGGTGTTTAAGGATTCAAAATTAAAGTCACTAACTGTTGTATTATCAGCCAGTTTGAGTCTCTTTTTTGATACTAACGTTTCTTTCGGGTAGTTCTTCCGGGTCTGGGTCATAATCCCGACAGCCGAAATCCCGACAAGCCAGAATCCCGACAGTCGGAATCCCGACTGTCCAAAACCCCGACAGGGCCGAAATCCCGACAACCCAAAGTCCCGACACGTTCAAAATCCCGACAGGGTTAAAATCCCGACAAGCCAGAATCCCGACAGGGTCAGAATCCCGAGTGTCCAGAATCCCGACAGGGTCGAAATCCCGACTGTCCAAAATCCCGACAAGTTAATATCTAAATACAAACACTCAATTTAGCTTAATAAAATACAATTTTTAACTAACTATTACATATTACTAATTAAAAGTTTAAATCAAAAAATCATACAAATAAATAATAAAAATTATGTCATTACTTAAATAATTTTTAACAAATTGAAATGACCGTTAAAATTTGAAATGAAGATTTATAAAATTCTTTTTATTAAGAAAAAGAAAACATCACTTACACATGCAAAAGACATATTTACAGTGACACATTGTGAGCGATAGCACGAAGATGTTCCATCACAGGTCGATTATCACGATCGTCCGCAACAGTCATAATTCTCCTTTATCTGTCATCATCTACCTTCCTACGTTTTGGTTGTTGTTCTCCGCGAAGAATGCATTCAACTTGGTATTTCACATGCTCCTGTTCTTTTTGAAATCCTTCTATGATGTTATAAACGCCAACATGGCCCGTCCAATTAAGGTCTCCCATCTTCTGTGCCAATCCTCGACATTTATAGCTGCCTTTTCTAGATCACTAATGATTCTAGATGGCCTCAGTTCAATATTATTTTCTTCAGCGAAATCAATTAAATCTTGGAATAATCTTTTGTAATTTTCTTCAGATTTGCTAGTCATCAAAGCATATACTAGTTGCAGCTGTGGAAGTATGTTAAGGGGTCATTAGGCCTTATTGGGATTTCGCCCGTGTCGGTATTTTGACCCTGTCGGGATATTGGACAATCGGGATTTTGACCCTGTCGGGATTTTGGCTTGTCGGGATTTCAACCCTGTCGGGATTTCGACCCTGTCGGGATTTTGATTTGTCGGGATTTCGACCCTGTCGGGATTTTGGCTTGTCGGGATTCCGTCTGTCGGGATTCTGGCTTGTCGGGATTTCGGCTGTCGGGATTATGTCCGGATACCAGTTCTTCCAAATGACACTATGAAAAATTTCGTTTGTATTTTGCGTTTTTTCAGATATACATCTCCCTAACAGTTCATTACTGGCTAGTCTTTGAGACCCTGGCAGTATTTTGGATAAAACATCTATTGTGAATTCGGTTTGTATCATTGACTGAGATTTTGGTTTCTCTTTTTTCAAAACGTTACACGGACAAAAGAGCATGCTGTGACACCTATCGGACATTTATTATGTCTTGGTGAGACATCCGTGGAATAAAGGTGAAGCAAAGTTGCATCAGTTGCACTCTTCATATCTTGCACATTAGGTGTGATATCTCTTATTGCTTTCTTATAAAAATTCATTTTAAAAATTGTTTCTTTAAGACTACCTTGCTTACGATTACCGATAGTCCCACTTTAAACTCACCACTCCTTGACTTTATTATGAGGATCAGTCCCTATAATAAATGATTTTGTCCCGCTTTTATAAATGATTAATGCATTCCTCTATTGCGAATTTCATATCTGGTTAATAAATACCTAGTTCTGTTAAATGTTGATAACATTTTGCATCACCCATCAGAAGGAATATTGACATACCTAAAGTCTCATGTACTTTCGGATCGCTTCCATATAATTTCCGCAGCAGCCATTCCAAACGAATTAGATGATAATTTAAACTTTTCACAATATTCAAGCATGCCACTTTCAAACCAAAAACTTAATTCAGGACTATCTGCCTAAAGACGCATTTTAGTATTCGCACACTGGGAATGATATTTTGAGAATACTTCGAAATCAGTCTGTCAAAACATCTGCAACTACTCCAAAACAGCAAAGTGACGCGTGACAAAGTTTATGTTATGTGCTATTGAAGGAAGTAATCATGTCGATTATTGTGAAATATGTCAATTTTATTTAAGAGGTCAGCATTTAATTTTTTATGCTTCTTTCGTACTATATTTCGAGAAATTTGAAGATTTTCGTCTAAATTTTTTTGTTTTCCTATCAATTGTGCAGATATTTTGAAAATGTTTTTCTGTCCATTCAATGAATACCAGTAGTCATAAAAAAATCTTCCAAAGCTGCGTGACCTTTCCCAATTTTTAGAAATACATTTACAAACCTTTTATAGCCAAAACATTCAGATTCTTTTGCACGAAAGCTAGAAAATGTTGAACTGAACACAGCTTCTGACACAATTGAAGATCAGTTCAATCTTAGTTGAAGAGCCAAACATTCTTTTTGAAATTATATCCAAAGAATTATGCAGCATCCCTGACATTAAACCTCATACAACATATATTTTACTGCTCATCAAAATGTACGAACGCTTTTTTTCTGGCTAAAATTTCAAGAAGATAGAATAGTTTTCTTCAGCTTAGTTGCACTTACACTCGCAGTTGTATTTATAACTGATTCTGATGTTGGAATTTCACTAGTCTTATTTCAGAGACGGCAAATTTTTTGATATAACAACATCTAGAGACTACCATTCATTATTAGTATTCTTCAGATCTGCAATAGTTTTATAGATGGCCTTGTTTAAGGTTTACGATACCGCTTGTTAACAGCACGCATTTCGATAACAGAAAAAACAAATTCGCGAGTAAATTATAAATAAAATAAAACACATTTACTAATAAAATATTACCAACAACACTTTCTAGCCCTTAGAAAAGCTTTTGTATGAGGTAAACAAAGATAACTGATGAAAGAAATGACAAATATTGATAAACTCACAAACGACACTTAAAAATATAAAGAAGCACGCAGAAAGCAGTTATAGTTATAGCTAAGATCAAGAGTTTGCAAATAATAAAAAGGATTCATTGCGAAAATAAAAATATCGTTAAATAATGTTTCTCAAAATGTTTGCTTACCTTTTAACTGATTTGCTGACATTTAAATGATCCTCATATCACCAAAAGTGTAAACAAACATATTTAAATGCTTGTAACTTATTAAAAACTATTTTATGCGCAAGCGATTTTTTAAAAAAGAGTGTTAAAACAATAGAACATTTTAATTGTACCAATTTTTTCCCCCTTGCTCTTCTTTAATAATAAAACTGAAGCTTCCATTAGACGTCTTGATTCAGGAGGAACTTAAATCTTGGGGTGGGGGCAGGCTAAAACTTGCTTGTCTTGAAACACATTTCGTAATCAATTTGGGTGCCAACTGTAAGGTTGCAGTTGCTCTAGGAACTTGCGAAGGTTTTAAGTAACTTTTGTATTGCATCTTTAACTTTTAACATGTGAGAGCAAAATAATAATATAATTCGATTTATTTATAGATACATTAGTTTATTTCGAAGCAAGAGAGATGAAAAATGAGCAATGCCCTCCTCGGGACTCGAACCACGGACTTCTCGAATACGCCTCGAGGGTGCTGACCACTACACCACGAAGGCATGCTACGAAGGCGAGAGAAATACCTTATATATAAACCTCTTTTAAATGAATATCTGTCTACTGATTCTATGTGCTTGAAATTATTGAAAACATGCAATTATTAGTGTCTTTATTGCGTCCATGATGGAGAAAAGTGTGATTTTATGAGAAAATTAAAATGCGTTAAAACAGTGCTTAAAGTTAAGGCCGATTGTTTACAACATCTAACTTCATATTAGGTTAAAAAAATTACAGTCAAATATAATTTATATGCTACAAAGATATTTTGCTCACGAATTAATAGAAGTATTCTGAATCATTCCCCCTCTCCCTTCTTAGCAAACTTCCCATCTCCATTGCCGTAGGTTTCAAAACTGCAACGAAATTTTTCAGATTACACCGTAGTCTTGGATTACCAAAACAAGAGTTAGAAAGTATTTGGTGAGAGAGAAAGTTTAATACCTTGGGGCGGCCATTAGTGGGACGGTAATTCAATTCTCTATCGGGTCTTCTCATTGATTGTAGGGAATGGGGTCGCCTTGCAACCCTCCCCTTTTTCTGGAAAAGCCTTGCAGATTGACACATGCAAATAAGCCGTATGACGTCGACCGTAAAATATTCCTCAAAGTTATCTTCCTTTTCTGCTTTTTCTTCATAAAAAATTACGTAATAGAAGAATGCTAATCCTTTTTTCGGGAGCAGAAATGCATTTTTTTTTAATACTTCGACACTTTTCATTTCTTCCTTTTTTCTTTCATCGTCCGTTTATTTTGGAGTTTTTTCCTTTTTATCAGGAAAGGGTGGGTGGAGGAAAGAAGAGATTTTGAATAATAGGATCGACAACTATGCATATTTTTGTATTCATAAAAACTTCAGTTTGCACTTGTTACCGAAGGGGTTATTATAGAGTTTCATGACAACGTGGAGCAGTTATTTGTGCGTAAATTTCAGACTTCAAAACAAAAAAAGAGGTTTTGAAAGGGATAATTTTAAAGAGATGCAAATATTCTCACGTAAAAAAAAATGTTAAATTTAAATATTTCCGAAGTTGGAGATTATTTGCATTTTTGCTTTGATAGAGTACTGATTTTTTTCATTCAGTAGATGATAACATTTTGTGTTCTAGTTTGATTTTCTTATCGCTAACTTAGCATCTATGATGTAAAACCAGTACGTAGTTACATTATAAAAACACAGAAAAACTAACAAGAATAAAAAAGGAAAGTAATTATTACATTCGATATAAAGTAACTGTTTTTGATATAAACACTAAACCATTTTATATCTACTTAAGAAATATTAATATTTTGTCCAGATCACAAAGACTGACAAATGCTTTGAGAGGCAACCGTTTTTCACTTTGCATGTATCAAGGTGAGAGTCATTTTCTTGAATTAAACATTGCTTTATATCCTCCATGAATTGTTTCAGTGCTATCTAAATGTGCTTTCCTTATTTATGGCAATAGATCTTCATGGCCTTATGGTTAGTTGCAGAATGCTTAGCAACATGCAATATCAGGAATACATGATATTGCAGCCGGTGGCAGTTTGTTATAAGTGTTTGTAAACAACATTTGGGTAAAAGCCACTCTTGCCTCGAGAACCATAGCGCTTAACAATAGCGCATTCAAAAAATCATTGAAACTGTTGATGTAGACTTACTGCATTGCATTTAAAGAAAGTATATTAACTACAGAATATATTTGTGCAATATGATAGCAAGCTCACTCTTAGAAAATTGACATATATCGGTGAAGTACGTAAAACTTTCATATTTCGTCTATAAATTTATACCTAAGTGGTTTCATCATAAGAGCCCTTTTTCCTTGAGGGCTTATTGTTTTGGTTTTGCAATTGTGCGTCAAATTACTCTGAATGTCCGTTTCACTTTCCAAACTGTTCCCACAAAATATTACCTCCCTGTATTATATTTGAAAAAATCTGCATAATGAAGAATCTGCATATAATATATATATGTTTCTCGCATTGTGATAAAACAATGGTACCTAGAGCCATCCAGTTTTAAATGACATAATCCTACTACGAATATGGGCATCCGGAAGCTCAAATTTGAAATTTGGAATTTGTTTTATTATTGATTTCATATTTCGTAAAACTTAACAAATTTTTTATTAACAAACTCAATGATTTCAAAGCGGGCAATGGCAATGTTGTACATAAAAAATCATTTTAATCTTCAGCGCGTGAGACTGCGCATCGGAAATTCTAAAGATATGCTCAATTTAAAATTGTTTTGCGATTTTGTTCTTGAACTGAATTTTATAGTTTAAGTGCGAAGAACAAAATATTTAACAAATAAAGGTAACACACAAAATGTTAAAAAAAGCGCCCTTTTAGGCGTAATTTAAAATCTGAAACTTTTTTTTTTTTTTTTTTATGAACCTTTTTTTCTCTCTTTTTTTTGTTCGTCCTATACTACTTCATCCCTTTCCACCATAAACACATTTTGCTTCTGAAGAAGAGGGAGCTGCATATGATAGCTTTCTAAATCAAAAAGGTTTTATTCAAAACTTCCGCTAAACTACAGTACCCTCTTTTGTCTAATTTTAAATTGCCATGTTTCATTTTCAAAGGGATATTTTTAGGAAACATTAAACTTGGAATGGGAGAAGAAGTGGAAAGAAATCTAAAATGTATAATTCTAGCTTTTAATTAAAAAAAATAAACCTATGATAAAATATTTAAAAACGAATGGAAATATTAAAAATTTTAAATAACTCTCGTATTTTAAAATTGCATGTTATAAAACACAAGAGCAATTTTAAAACTGTAAACATTTTTACACTACATAAGGCTATAAAGTTTATTTCTTTTCTGAAACGTTCACTATTATTAGATGCTTTATTATTTGATTGTTTGTAGGTAATCAAAATATTGTTACTGTTGTCACTAAGTTAGCTTGTTCGATATCAAACCAAGACCACAAAAGTCAGCGTTGAAAGGAGGCAAGATTGGTAAGAGCTTTGGGCACCGTACAGGTAAGACTTTGTTTAGATCTGCCACAAGGACTTTAAGCTTGCCGCATATTTAGTGTGTCCATGTCGCACAGACCCTCTACACATTTACAAACATCTATGCCTTCCCCAGGATTCGAACCCGGGCTCTTCGGTATGGCAGTCGGAGTCTCTAATCACTATGCCGGTTGGGCAGCATTTTCAAATTATGTTTTCGTTCACTGTGCAGAGACATTAGGAATTTTTGGAAGCAGGCAAGGTGAAAAATGAGCAACGCCTTCGCCGGGAATCGAACCGTGGACCTCTGGAATACGCTCCCAGCGTGCAGACCACCACACCACGAAGGCATGCCAAGAAGGCGGGTACCTTATAACTGATGCATACAAATTATTTGAAAATTTAGCACTAAGTATTATCCAGTTTACTAACACTATCATAAAATTGTGCATCATAATGTAGTAAGTAATTATAATTCTAAAAAATAGAGTGGTTCTATTAGTTAAAAAATATGGTCATTGTAAGTCAACTTGATCACGTATGTTTACATTGTGTTTGTTTATTTGCTATCTTAATATGTTTAAAGATTGGAATTTTAATAGCTCTTCGTTTTGCCATCTAATGGTGATAAGGAAATTTTGGAATTGACAGTAATTATCGACTACTTATGAATCCGAGAATTCGCTTCCGAGAATCAAATTGAAGAATACTGGACAATTTGGAATACATTAATTCGGATCAAAATATCCAGTCAAACCGAAAAGAGTATGATTTTTACTCCCGTCATTCATTAATGCTGCAATACTATTGTTGCGTGCGTACGGATTCGTAATAAACTGAAGGCACAAGTCCGACAAAATGTGAATAACATGTATTCTTATACCCACAAATAAAAACAAAATGCTTGCATTTCCTTAGAGATATTCATACAATATCCAATATCTCACAGTAGTTATCATTCAAACTACTAAAACTTTCAACAGAACTTAATTCAAAACAGAGAAAGCTAATCCAATTTCACCGCGAATTCGCGAACTGTTAATTAATTAACAGAAATAAGTAAACAACTGAATTGAAATATTTTCCTCCCGCTTTTATAAGATTTTTAATCAGCACGAGAAGCTTCTCGTATTTTCTCGATTTTGCTGGAAACTAAAAAAGTACAATTACAAGATATCAATTTATTAAAAATGTTAAATGCGGTTGCTTCCTGTATTTTAATTTTTACGGCGAAGCTTTCTCTTCAAATAAGTCTCGTGCTGCATTGCACGGAAATATAAAACAATTTTAATAACAATTCTATTAAATATAGCAACAAAATAAATACAAAATCCGTAACAGTATTTAAAATTATACAAAATGCAATGAAGCATTGTGGTGACACCATTAAATTATAACGAAATGATAACTGAAAATTCGCTCTAATCGACGAGAGTTAACTTGAAGCCTCGAAACAAGGGTTCTTGTTGGTTGAGAATCTCTGTTGACAATGTATCACCGATGTACAGCAAAGCCTATTACACTAGCCAGTTAAGTTAGACCGAGAGTAATGCATTATTATATTCATGATATCTTTTGAAAATTTGTATAGTAGCATGTTACACGTCATAAGAAATATGATGCGTCATTGTAATGCATAAAAATGCCAAAGAAACAGAGTACTATTCAATACATGCACCACAACTGACTACATAATCATAGAATCATATGGTATTTATACCCATATGGCATATGGAATTGCCATTTGGGTCAGCAAAAATAAAAACAAATACATCATTATTTTGAGCGGTGTGGAACCCACATAAAAATTTCAATAGAACAATAAATTAATTTTCTCTCTGCCATTGTTGCTGGTATCAGCACTGTTGCCACCCGAAAAAATAAAGGCGGAAATTAGCGTTTTAAGAGTTTTTAATTAAAATATCTGATTTTAGACTTTTTTTAATTCGAAAACGTGGACATCGACCTTTTCCAGAACACAGAAAAGAATTGTAGAAAGTTTGGTGACGATAGCTATAGTAGTGACTGAGTTATTAGCAAACAAACACACATACTTTCTTCTTTATATATACATAGATGGAAACAATCTTATCTGTTGAAAGTGTTAACAAACGTAATCACCGTTAGCTGTGTTTCATTAGATTAAATTATTTAAATATGGCAAAACACACAAGAGCATCTGACTGAGGGAAGTGGTGCCTTCGCTACGGACTCTCTAAGAAAAACTTGCTCTTATTCACATTACATATAGGAGGGACCAAGAAAAACAATCATGAAGCTTGTACGTTGACATAGGATTGAGTTTGTCTTTAATTATCAGAATATTCAGTGGCCTTAACCTCTTAGCTATTGGTAGGTTGAGCTGCATTAAGCACCCTGTTTAAGTTAAAATAAGTATGTCAAGCAGAGGATCCTTAGTTTTTAGTTATTATAAATAATAAAAATTTTAAACATTTTCGCCGTTCAATTACAGGCTTCTTTTGAGCACGATAATGTTATATGCCAAACAAAAAAAAAATGTTTTGATATTATGCATCTATTCTGAGTAGACTGCAGTACATTGCGAGAAAATGTGGGATGCAATGGGAGTGTGAGGGAAGTGATAGATCATGCTGTTTGTCAAGGCTCAAGGGAAGCATAAACTTTTGTGCGAAACTGATTTAGAAAAGTCAAATTCTCGCAAGATGTTAACAAAAATCTAACATCGCTTCTTCAAGAACATGAAGAGTGAAAAATTCCCGGACTCATTATTTTTCCTAAGAGAAATTCTCTCATATTTGATTCAATGTTTAGAAAAAGCGTATCTAAACTAAGATATATTTCATGTGTTGCAGTTTTACTTCTTCGAAAATAAATTCGAATTACCAGCATTCAGTAAATATCAAACAGTAATATATGAATTAAAGGCGAATAATTTTTTTAATGTTGCATATATTTACAAACGTATGTAATAAACACAGAATATTGTTAAAGTTCAGTATTGTTTTGTATCTAATTATTTACCCAATTAAAATAATATGTGAACTATACCAAAACTTCATATTTTTATTACTTACATTCGGCATTGTTTCATTTACAATATTAGGTGTTAACGTGCTTTTTAAACTTAAAAACTATAATTAAAATTAAAAACTATAATATAAATTCTAAATTTATTTTCTTCCCAATATTTAGATTTTTTTTCGCAAAATCTAAATGCCTCCATAAAGCATCTTAAAATCATTTTCAAACAAAAGCTATTTGAAATATACAGAGATGTCCTTATTTTCATTTAAATTTAGTTTTGAAATGAAATAATAAAAGGAAAATAAAATGTGGCAAAATATTTAATAACGTTTCCATTTCGTTTTTAAAAATATTCTTAATTATAGAATGGCCCCCAAACGCAAGATCTTTCGAACAGTGAATATTTATTAAATACGTTATTCCCATTATCAAAAAGAGTATGTACAGTCACGTGCAAAAGTTTAAGACCACTAGCCGTTTTCCTGTATTTTAACAATTTGCACCATTTTCGCTCGTGGATGCGTTATCCCATGCGTTGATTGCATCAAACTCTTTCTGCTGCTATAAATATAACGTGGTTTCGTTTATTAGTAGTTCGTAATTGGATTTTGCGTACATAGTGCTGCTGTATAATTCTTTTAATGGGTAAAAAACCTTCAGTTACTGTTGAAAAACGGGCAAAAATAGCAGGCCTGCATGAAGTTGACTTTTCTGAACGTGAAATAAATTTGAAGGTAAATATCAGCAAGACAGGCATGTATCAATCTATCAGTAAATTCCAAATTTCAGTAAATTATACGGATCTTAAGAGAAGCGGTCGTCCAAGAAAAACTTGTGTACGTGATGATAGTGTGATAAAAAGGATGGTCACTCGATGTCCAACAACCTTCTGCAACAACTTTAGAGCTGTTCTGCCCTCAAAGTGTACCAACGTCAGTTCGTGTACTATTTCAAGACGTTTGACTAAAGATTGTGGTTTTTTTCCCTATAAACCTGCAAAGAAACTTCGACTTACTCAAAGTATGAAAAAAGAAGGACTGACTTTCGCCAGCCAATATCAGAATTGAACCGAACAACAGTGGAGTAGTGTTATTTTCCGATGAGTCAAGTGTGCAGCAATTTTCAGCGCGTGCTAAACGCTTCCCATTTGGAAAAAGATATGATGACAGATTTACGATTCCGACAATGAAACACCCTCCAAGCTAGATGACATGCTGTGCAGTGTCTGCGTTTGGTACTGCTGCTGTATATTTCTTGCCACCTAAAAACACGATGAACGGCAGTCGGTACCTTAATTTGTTACGTGAAAAGTTGAAGCTTCACATGGATGTTCGCAGATGTTCAATTTTCATGCTTGATGGGGCTACGTGTCACAGGGCAAGGAATGTTAAGGACTACCTGAAGGCTACTCAAATCCAAGTGCTTGATTGGCCAAGTAAATGCCCAGATTTGAATCCCATAGATAATCTGTAGTGTATTATGAAAAATAAAGTCGCGGAGAAGCTACCATCCAGTGCTACAGAACTTGTTGAAGCAATAAAGCATGTGTGGTGCACAGAGATTTCTCAAGCTTACTGCCAGTCTCTTGTTTATAGCGTGCCTAAAACGATTGCAGTAGTGATAAAAAATAAAGGAGGTTCAACAAAATACTGACTATACTTCAATAACCTTGTAAGTCTATTTTTTCATTTGTAACATATATTTTTGTTGCGGAATTCCAATAAATCTGATTTTCCATGCGTGGTCTTAAACTTTTGCACACGACTGTAATTATTTATAAAACTTTTTCAAAGCTTTCTTCAGTCATCAGAGAAAAATAAAGTATATGTCTATCTTCTAAGGCCTTATACGTGCAGTTTCAGCAAGCATTGACATATGTAGTGAATTAAGCTCACACTAATGAAAATGTAATTTCTAGAAATATATCTCAGTAACTCAACTTTACTCAGTTTCTAAATATTGTGTGTATCGAACTTATTTTCTATAATGAGTAAAAATAGTGTTTCAAATATAAACGTCTTTTGCAACGTGCTTTTCTTGAAAGTAAATTAATTTGAAACGTATTTTTATTGCAAATTACGCTAGAATCTTGTACTAGTGTGAGGAAACGTTTTATGTAAATAACACGTCCTACGGTAATCCCCTTTGTTACCGCGCACTTTCATAGTGTAACTGGAAGCACATCCACTTAGCAATCGGAGATCTGGGGTTCAAATCCAGCTTGCCGTGGACCCACCAGCGGCCGAGCGGTAAAGTCGCTGAACACTAGTATTTCGGTCTGAGTTTCGAATCCCGCGAACGGGCTGGCTTTATGGACGTTTTCGTGTTTTTTTTTTCCATGTATAATGTGCATATAAGGCAGTTTATCTTAGAACGTCATCCGGGAAGGCAACTCTTCCATTAAGAAGATAGCCCTTGAGGCTTTGCCGTAATCGCACAAGCCGAAACAGGACAGTTCAATGTAAGCACTAATGATATTTCAAGTTTCTTGCTAACATAAAAGCATAAAGCAGCATTTTCTGCCTCAGTTATAAATATTGGAATATATAAATAATAAAAAATACAGAATTTCTTTGACATTTTAAAACTTTCTTTCTTACGAAATCTTTTTTTTACGTCAACTGAAATCCTTCCCATAATTAAAGCACGCATAATTTGTAATCTCCTAGCTTCAGTATTTTGTATTGTAAGTGGATGTAAAACAATATATTTCATCTCAAGCAATATCTCTAGAGCAGAATATATCCTGGGAATAAACATCTGTTTGAAGTAAAATATATTTCTTTTTTTTTTTTTATTTAAATGATAAATTTTCTGACATTGCAAAAATTTTAAAACTTAACAAAAAAAATTACGTAATGAATTTATTTGAAAAATCTCCATTATTTGGAAAATTCATTAAATAATTTTATCTATCCCAGTGTGAAAATAAAATAAAAACAGTCAGATTAAATTTTTCCATGCTTGAAACCTGGTTAGTTGTTTGGTTTGCTGAACTGTTGTCTGCATTAACTATAGTTTGCAACTCCTCTGAGGCTTCAGTATAAAAGCCACATTGCGGATAAACTCTAAATAGTTTAAAGAGACTAAACCCTTGCAATGACTTATATGCATGGCGTCTAGCAGAGATATCGCCTGTTTTATCTCCTTCGACGTGCTTGCGTTTTCACAAAATTCAATTTCGTTCATCAGCTTCTGAAGGTCTTTTTTGTAATGACATTTGAAAGCTTTTATATTTCCGTGTTTTAAAGGCTAAATGCTAGAAGTTGTATTTACGGGAAAAGACACTAATATTGGGTGGACTACGAAAACGGACACTATGGATGAACTACGAAAAGCTTTGATAGGTAGTAAGGGGGATATTTTGGCATTGAAGAATCAGTATTTTGTCAATTTGTGTTTTATAAGCGGCGGAGATAAGTTAAATAAACGGAGGTTTTTCTATTGATTAGTATGTATTTAGGTTAAAATAACACGTCGAATAGTAATTATTGGACAACATGAACCCTCAAACGATTAAAATATTCTCAACACATCAAAAACATCCTCTCATTTTGGAAGATTATAAAAATTCTATTGTCATTCCTTTCTTTCCATCAATTATTTATAAAATTGTACGTATTTTAAGGAAATTTAACATTTGGTCGCTTTTTCTACTATCAATAAAATTTCCAGTTACATACTTAAGGATCCCATTCCGGATATGAATTCCTGGGATTACAGGATTCATTTCCAAAGTGGTTTAATTTACATTGGCCAAATTAAAAGAGTCCTACAAAACCCCGTTGCTCAGCATCGTTGGTCAGAAAACCACTCTTCCAATTTTACTGCAGCCAAAATTATTCGAAAAACATCTTTAATTGATTAATTAGATTTTCTAGAGGCGTTCCACATTAAAACAAAATCAGTTCTAGTTAGCGACTCTAATTCCAATCCATTTTTACTCTCAGCCTTTAAGGAAATTATGCTTTAGTTTTCTTGTTTTAACAATAGATAGCGCAGTTAGTACAACTTCTTTCCAGTCATTCTAATCTTATCAGCATATTCTGTTTGGCTCATTTGCACGTAGGTAGCTGAAGAAGTGGCTCTCTATTTAAACCAAACTAATTCTGCAAAATTTACACACATCACGTTGATTCTTGTTGTTTAACTTCTCCATTAATATATGTATTTGGTTTGGACCTGGAAATTTGAACATAATAAGCTGCTGTGTTTACTAACCAGTGAGTTTAACAAGCAGCAGGTACTATAATAATATTTTAATATTTTATATCTAATTTCTTTGTGTGTACTACCTAGCTTAAAATCATCATTAATGTTTTTCTTCAAAAAAAAAAAAATTAAGAAATAAATGAAAAGGTTTACGCATCTTTAAGGCGTCTTTTCAGTATTAACAGCATGTTCTTTGTTAGTGCAAGAAAGCGAACTAAAATATATTTTAATAATACTTTAATGTTTCCTCATATAATCAAAAATGTATTGCAACTTCAAATTATTATTATTGTAGTTAGGAATATTGCAACAGCTCCAATGCCTTGTTATTTAATTAAAAAATTCATTTAAATAATAACTCTAAAATGATAAATTAGAAGCAGATGCTCAATAGTAAATGTTATTTACGGTGATATATATTCTTTTTGTGTGTTGAAACAAATTATTTTTATGCAAGCAAAAGATACTTATAGTAAACCTGTTTTTATAAAAATATATAAACTCCCTTTTCGTTTATAAATCATATGACAATCACTTTAAAAAATGATGCATTTTACTTTTGTCGTAAATTACCAAGATACAAATTATATTTTGCGGGATAAATTATTTCTTTACCTACGAAACTTAAGTTAAATGTTTTGTAATATCTAGCGAAATAAAAGATTCAAAACAAAAGGAAAAATCAACTTAATCTACACAGAAACAGAAACCAGCAAGAGTATTCTCTTTTGAAATTTGTTACATTAGACAGCGACCAATCTTTTACTGGCACAAGTTATAGATTATTAGCCATCAATATTTCACCGTGGAACTTCATATAAAATCTCGAAAAACAAATAATAGTTCAAAACTTACAAACTTTCACCTTGTTAAACAGCACGTACTGTCCCTTAATTAACCGGAGGCTGCCATATCGGCAATCGAACATTTTTGCTCTTCCCTTCACGTATTCAGCCATTTTGATTGAACTGACCCTCCCCTTTTTTACTCTTTCTTCTCTCTCCCCCTTTCCCAATGACCTCGTGTTATTGAAGGAGTGTCGTTCTTGACCGACTAGACAGAGGTTTCAGCTAATTGGAAAAGTGCTCGGTATGACGAAAATGATCGAAAGGAATATGAAAAAGAAGATACAAGTATCGATGAAAAATCAAAGGTGGTTCTGTACTAATTTTTCGCTTTACTGATTTTCATTAAACTTTCAATGAGTAGACGGCGAATATTGCACTGTCTGGTATCTCCTCTTTGTTTTAATTGCTTTTGTTACGCAGCGTTATTAAACTAGGTTTGCTCGAGCGTAATAATGGACTGAATTTTGCCGTAGGTAGTCGAGGAATTTTGTGGCGTTTATTGGCTCCCGGGCAAAAATGTAGAAGGATTCCATAAAAGCAAGCTTATTTCAACGGAATTAGTAACTTTAATTAAAGAGAGTGTAGACGTATTGGGATATTTGGAAAAATGTATGAAAGATAAATGCTATTAATGTTAGTTATAACTAATTATTGGTTTAGAAATGTAAAAAAAACATAAAATTCTAAACGTAAGAAGATAAAACACTATTAACAGGTTCGATTTTTTTTTGCGATAGAATAAATGATTTTGAATACAAATGAGCCCCAGCATTGTTAATGATCGATATTGCACATCTGAAATACATAAATAGAAACTGATTAAAAAAGAAGAAAAATGCTTATAAATTTAATACCGCTAAAATGTTTTAATAAGTAAACTGAAGAAAATATAATTTTAAAACTTCATAAGAGTTTTTTAATTACATATAAATGGGCACATTTCAAACATTAATCATCCATTTTGTAACTCTAGAATTAAAATAAACTAAATAAAAAATTGAAGCAAGAAAAAGCTGTATGTTATTATATTTTAATTATTTCATTTTGATGATACTGCATACAATTTTTCGGTAAATAATTTTAATAAATAATTTTGGGCAGCATTATATTCTTTTGTTTTGACAATAAAATCTTATTAATTCCTCATTTCGACGAAATGCATATCGGTTATTTTCAAGACCATTTTTGTACCTTGAAAATAAAGGAATTAGCGAACTCTTGCTCAAAATGTATGTGGTAGTCTTTAAAATAGTACTAATATCAAACTAAATTTCAGTTTTGTTTAAATTTAAATATCAAATAGTTATTATTCATTATAAGCTTAATTTTAAGTTTTCTGTCAACTTTGAGCTAACGAATATTAATTCATTAAGCGTGCTACGTTATAATTATTTAAGCTATAGTGTATAATTATATAAGCTGCCAACTCTCCTGGTTTTTACGGAAGACAACTGATTCTTCATGACATATTCCGGTAGATCACAAAATCTCTCTGTTTCCATTTTTAGCTTTTGGAAAGTAAACAATTAGGGACAATATTATAATTAAATTAGACATTACTAATTTATCCACATCATTATACGTACATTAATTATTATTTTTCCTCGTATTCATAAGTATTTTGATAATTTAAAGTTTTTAAATGCATAAGATATTCTCAATATAAAAGTATAAAAAATTAGCAAATGCAGGATTCGTTAAAAAATGAATACATATTTTGAACTGTCATATAAAATTTATTATAATATCTGCAAAGTTAAGTTTCTAAAAGAAAGTGATGTTATGTTTCCTCAACATGTTGCAGCAGAGTCGTCGGTTTAGCTGCGCAACCTAGTTAATGCCAAGAGACTAACATTGTCACGGCCGGATGTATGTTTGAACTTCCAATAGCGGAAGCAGGTTATCAAATGGTACTGAAAGTTTCAGAATGTTGTTGCAGTTCAGAGACAATGGAGATGTTGAGTATGGGATTGATCTACCTTCAAGGTTAACAATTGCACGTCTACGAGAAAAATTCGAGGTTAATGGAACAGTGCGTGATGTGCAGAAAGGCCGATCAGAGAGACCTCGCGCAGCTACATGTGATGAATCCTCACTTTTATAGCTGGAACTGTTCCAATGATCACTACAAAAATCTTCAAAGCAAGGATCACACGAATGCTGTTTAAGTGCTGGTGGTGAGTGGTAATTTAACAGGCCAGTCGATAGGACGCCAGGAGACCAAGTGAGATTCATACACGCTCTCTAGACTTTACGCCCCTCGGTTTTTTCTTACGGAGCATAGCAAAAGATGAGGTGTACTGTCGTAAACCAACATCACCTTGATATGTTTTGCGATCAGATTCAAGCGGTGTGCGTAAAAATCCCATTTTTGCGATACGGAATCAGTCTTGATTCGTTCTCAGGTGTATAGATGTATAGATGAAGGCCACCATTTTGAACTTTTATTTTAAACACCATTTGGAACATTCTAAAGTACACTTATTTTTCAAATCGAACCTAGAAACCCTTGCTTTTCCTACAAATTTAACTTTGTAGGTTGGAAAATAAATTTTCTATGACAGTTCAAAGGGTGTATACATCTTTCTGACGTACCTTGTACAAATTAGTCAAATAATGTATAATTTAGAATACCTTGTAAGATCTAACTTTTTGCTATCGTACATCTTAATGTGATCTTACGAGGAAACCTGCGACTTCTCGCGCAGCCGTGAATAATATAGCACAGAAGAAGGGTAAAACCAATCCTTTATTATTCGTCAAACTGTTAATACAAATACACGTACTTCGTGCTAACAGCAACACCGACGACTTGTGGTGGGAACTTAAAAATTAATTTAACAATAAATTCAAAGATAAGTAGTAGTGCTGGACTATCAGTTTAGTTTAGGGCTAACTAGGCTGACTCAACAACTTATCCAATGATAGACTTATTATTAAATAGCCAAAAGGCGTATCAGTAATTCAGCGTAACAGCAGCAAAAACAAAATAATAAAGTGCGCTGGCTAGCGCAATCACTCTCTGAATTAAGTTTCGGCTATTTTTATACTCTCTTTACTTAACTTGAATCCTGGCGAGGAAATAAGAAGGGAAAATGAAAGGTTCAGGAAAGATTTCAAACTTGAAATAATTTATTATGCAAACTAAGAGATATCCTACAACCTAAATAAATATTAACATATTTTACACCAGAATCATGTCATTAAGTGCTTAGCTATCGGACCTCGTGTTATTGAGGTTCACTTTATAGTGAATTATGCATAATAAAGTGAATTTAAGTCAGCCTAGATTTCTTTTGAAATGGCATCACTTCGTAGTGCGAAATCTCCGAGGAACTTCCGCATATTTTAAGGTTGGCAGTTCTGGTGTTTTTATAACAGTTTTTTTTCTTTCGTGCAATGTGCTAGTCCCTTGCTGCTCTTAGAATTTATATAATTGTTCAGTATTAATAACATGCGGCAGGATCTATAAAGAAAAAAAATGATAACTTTACTATGCAAGTTCTGTTTTATACTCCAAATGCATAGTTTAAGCAAGTATATTATAATTCTAAAAATGTCATATGTAAAAGCTTTAAAAGACTTTTCTTGCCTTCAGAAACCATCTGTTTAAAACCCAGACAGAAAACTACCTGAAACATTATTTTCGTAATGTCTAGACATACAATCTAAAATAATCTGGCAACTATCCTTAAGATGCATAACTGTACAACATTCTGATTGCACTGTTCGTATTAGAAATACACTTATAATTCTTAAAAGTATTTTGATAAACCGTTGGGATTTACTAATGATAGCAGCAAATGCAAAGAATAATGACAGCCATTTTCTCTGTGTATATTAAAACCATAACTGTTGAAGAAAATACCATATAATGCGCAAGTCAATTTAATTTTTTCTTCTTATGTGTAAGAAACATTTCTTTTACAATCACAGATAACAATCCGTCTTCCAAACAGTTTTGCTTTCATGTAAAAGTGGTCGCCTTAGAGAGACGATGCCTGTTACTTATACTTAATAATGTTCTCAGAAATGTTTCTCTAATCTGAAAGATAATTTTTCTCAGGGAGATGGTTTCTATGACAATTTCATTCTATATGAAGGTATTTGAGTAAACAAATATATCCGCCAAAAATTACGTTTTCTACTATATTCGCTTTTAATGTCTCTTCTTAATTCTTTACTTTTACATTCACTAAAGTTGAAGTCATATGCAAGTTCAAATCAAAATGAATGTCACGTAGGAGTAAATTTCATAAATTGCTCCACTTCAGTAAAAGGAGCATTTAAAATGCAACAAATTTCTTGGGAGAGAGAAAGATTAAAATTCGTCTTTTAGACTTTCGGAGATATACTCAGTTGAATAAAACTTTTTCTTTCCTGTCATAACGTTTCTGTTACTACACTTCTCTTAATCCAGTTTTAATATTTGGAAATTAAGAAGTAAAACAACAAAGAAATTCTTTTCCCATTACACTTGAGATTACTCTCCGAACACTTCCAGCAAACAGTACGTCCATGCATTTAGCGAAACAGAATTAATTCTTTTCTAAGTCTCTGAAACATATGTCGGTTATTTTCGGTGAGACCTCGGGGGATTATAACGCAACTTGCGGAACTAATTTGCATGTTTTTCCCTCACGCGTGTATTTAGTCCACCCCCTTATTTCATGCTTTCTTTTTTCTTCCGCATCATTCATTCTGACACAAACTGTAGGGACAGGATCTTACCGCGCAAAGCTAAGTTTGTAAGAATATATCAACAATGGTGTGAGTCAGTGCGCGAATTCTTACCAGGAAATGGATTCAATGATCCAGTAGTTAGCCTTGATTATAATTTCTTCTTGAGAGTGGTACGCACCATGTAACTGCCGTAACGTTTAGAGGAAATTTTCGTTAAAGGCAATAAAATGCAGTTATTTTTTAAAAGGAATTCTGGTAAAATGTGCAACCAATATAAACTGGTGGTTGAAATATATATCTTAAACATTATGTGTAAATATTTATTACTTAGTTATTTAAATCTTTATTTTTTTTTTATTCTGCTATGTTGGACGGCAACCAATCTTTGCCTAGCACAACCGAGACTTTACTTCCTAAAATCAGAAGTTAATACTTAAAATAGGGATTTCCCTGAAATGGTAGATACTGACCACAGAAGACAATGAGGATGAAGTTCAACTAAAATACTCAGGGTCCCAATTTGAAACTGATATTACATAAAAACCATTATTTATACCAATACATAAAATTACCAATACATTATTTATACATAAAAAAATGTTTGTTAACTGAGAATAAAACTATGGCGATCAGCTATAAATATGTTTTGTTTTTTTGGGAAAAGTAAGATTAATAATTATTAAAAATTATAATAGATATTTAATAATATTAAATAATTTGCAGTATGAAAATAACACATATATAAAAAATAACATGTTATAAAAAATATATACTTATAATATAGAAGAGTGTGCTGCATTGTATTTGTAGGATTTTATTTGTTAGTTAAAACCAAAATTTAAATAGCTTCTCCGTTATACTACCTCAAACAAACAGAACAAATAAATTTGACAGAAGGAACGCTGAATATTAGAAGAGATAAGTAGGGCAGCATTACTGCTCATTATTCAACATCACAAAGTTACATCCTAAATCTAGATTACACATAATATTATAATATGCTAAACATACTTACCTTGTTAAATTAAAAATTACTCAAAGAGCCTTTTGTAGAAATTTGATAATTGGTATTATGGAAGGATTTGTTAAAAGTGTAAGTATTCCATGTTAGTGTCGACAATCAAGTAAGTCCGGAGATCCCTAGCTTAGCAGATACAAATTGTAAAATGCATACCGTACATAAATTATACTTTAATATGATTTGTAATATTCTCGGTTTAAGCTTTACAGTGATGTTCCATTTCAGTAAACATTTCTGTTAGAGTATTTCTCAATGCAATGAGTAAAAGCCATTTATATCACTTGGATAATTCGAAAGGGGAATTAGTGATGAAACTCGCATGATAGTAAATTATATATATCTGAATAGGTATACTTTATCCTAGTGGATTAAACTAGTTCTTAGGATGTAAGCTATTTTATACTACGATGTTTAATCATAAGCAAAGCACTATTTGTACAGAGATAAATAAAATAATATATGTCTCCTCTGCCTTATATAATACTGAATAATAATTAAAAAAGTGATTTTTAAACGCCTAATTGTGCAATAATCATCTTTGTTTATTTTTAGTTCTATACTCGATAAAACGTAATTGGTTTCCTATTCTTAGTTCTTTATGTTTTGCCAGCGGCCGAGCGGTAAAGTCGCTGAACATTAATAGCTCAGTCCGGAGTTCTGGTCCCACCGAACGGGCTGTCCGGAGGAACGCTTTCGTGGTTTTCCCCATGTATAACGTGTATACGAGTCAGTTTCCCCTAGAAAGTCCTCCACGAAGTCACCACTCCTCTTAGGCGAGATTGTCATCGCGTGCCTTGCCCTAATAAGCCAAACAATTCATAGTTCTCTAATCATACTCTATTATTCTTATTATTTTAATAGTGAGTTTGCTAAAGCAAACTTGAAAAGAAGAACAGTTTTCTCAAAGCAGTGGTTAATTACAGATTTATTCGTTATCAGTATGGCTTTTGAATGTATCTAAATAGCAGTAGAATATTATACAGACAAGTACGGTAGGAATTTTATTTTAAAGCTAATCTTTATTGGCCTGCAAGAAGGCTGATGCAGTTGAGGATTTAACGTAGATAAAGAATTACCGAAAGAAATGATAACTTGTCAGAATATTCTAAAAACCATTATTTTAATAGTTAGATAAAGTGTATCGATAACAACATATTTACTAATTCCATTTTATCTCGTTGTTTATCATGAATTTAAAGTATTACAGATCTATGAACTGATCATGCATGGAAAAGATTTACCTTGATATTTCTTAGGTGATAGAAAAATAAGTTTTCTTTTCTTCATGAAATTTGGAATCCGGAAAATATAGATTTAATTTTTCAACTAGATTTTTAAGCTTTTGATTTTTAAATTTGAATGCCTTCCTTTAAAAGAAGAAAAGAAAACCTTTAATTAAAATTCTGAAACAAAATATGAATGAACTGAAAAATCGACGTCATTATTTTTTTCTTAAATTTAGTTTCATTTTATTCTAACTTTGAAGGTAATGACATTCAGATACTATGTTTCAAACTCCTTTCCTTTGTATATAAAAAGTCAAAAGCAAAACCACAGTTGCATCCTAATATGCATATTATCCCAAGCAATATAATAATTCCCTCCGATTTTTAAATTATAATTTATAGTTTTATTTAGCAGCATATCTTGATGCATAAAAAGTGTACAGGGTAAGTCTAAATAGTTTGGAGAAAATAAGAGGGGTGATAATACTGATCCAGATAAACAATAATGACCATGGAACATAGAGATATTTTCCACTCTTAGAAGAAGAAAACAGTAAAGTCAAAATGCGTCGAGCATGAAAAAGTCACTGTCTCTCACATTATTTTTTACCTCTCTATGTAACATATCTCCAAAGCAGGATCGCGTTGTCGCTAGTACGCTGACTTCCAGTCCAGAATTTCCGGTTTCAAAGCTCGGTGTAGGCATGGAGTGGTTCAAAATCCACTTTTAAGCACTTGGTCCCGATCTACATAGTCCCCATATACTGAAATGATAGTAGTGTGACATATCAAATTAAACGGTATGAAAATTTCCATTGGTGAGAAGCAACATAATTTAACCTTGGTAGGTTCTGTAGAAAGTCAATGAGATCAAACGTTGTCCTTTAAAAGTGGCACAGCACTAAACGCTTTAAAGTACAGTAAGACCCAGCTTAACGCAGTTTCGTTTAGCGCTGTTTCGGTTTAATGCTCTTTTATTTGAATTGCGGGAATCCCCAAAATTGCACTCAGCGTTAGACTTCCCGATATCCGATATCTGTGTTTCTTCTTTCCTGCGGTGTTATACGAACGTATTTTTATCGTTTCAAACATTTTTTGACGTTATTGTAAGTATAAATTTATATAATATAACGATTGATATAGAGACAAATATTATGAATTTTAGTTTTGATCATGGGGGATAATAAAAAAAACACGAAAATAAAGCAACAAGAAAAATCATTTCACTAGAAACTAAAATGCAAGTGATTAGAAGATTAGATACTGGTGAACGTCAATCTCAAATTGGTGCTGCATTGAATTTGGCAACTTCAACAATAAGGACTATTCTTAAGAATAAAGAAAAAAAAACTGTCATCGGCAATTGCAACTACGACCAGCTCTGAAACTAGAATTACCCGTTCTACCCGAATTTGAACGCAATATGCCATTAAGCTAATCTATTATAATGGAAAAAGCAAGAAGAATTTTTAATTACATTCAGGTTGAGGCAAGTGACACAAGTGAAACTTTCGTTGAAAGTCGAGGATTGGTTTTTAAGGTTGATGAAACAGGCCTATTTTGGAAAGGAATGCCAAAACAAACTTTTCTATCCCGTTAAGAAAAACGTGCACCAGGATTTAAAACTGCGAAAGATCGCTTAACACTTCTACTGGGTGTTAATGCAAGCGGAGATTTCAAATTACAACCACTACTTGTTTACCATTCCAAAACCCCAAGAGCGATGAAAGGAAAATCCAAATTAACTTTACCTGTATTTTGGGAATCTAATAAAAAATCATGGATAACCATGAAAATTTTCCAGAATATGATCACTGAATATTTTTGCCCGTCTGTTAAACTCTGCTGCGAAATTAAAAACTTTAATCCAGAGCACTACTTTTAATTGATAAGGTTCCAACCATCCAACGAATATATAACCTAACACAGCTGTCTTAATCCAACCAATGCATCAATTCGATATAACAAATTTTAAGGCTTATTACCTTTACATGTATCGTTGAAATCAGTCGTTTTATTCTTATATGTAGGTAAATTGTGTATTTTTTGCTTTGATAGCGTCTACATTACAAGTTGCTCCTATATTCCGCTTAAGGTTTGTGTGTCTTACATTAATATGCATGCAATAGTTGTAAAACTATCAACAGTTTAAATGTTGTTTAATTGGTACTAAACCTAATGAGGTCACCATTTGTTTACATATGGAACTACTAATAGAAAAGTGAATTAAGTCAGTTTGTGCACCAAGTTCAATGTCTTTTTGCCAAGTGGGACCAAACCTAAACTTTCAATTCTGTGCACCGAAAAAGCTGTCTTTCTGCCTGCTGACGGAACTGCTTATTCTTGCGTAAAAAATCTAATTTTAATTGTAAAAATTATTTTTTAACTGTTTTTAACTGTGCTTGGTGTCTTATATTTTTCTGTATTTTACAGTATTTAATGAAGATGTTTTGAGTTTTGATGTATTTTTGCCTTGCCTCGAAGTAAAAGCTGAATTAATTGAATGAGAAACATATCTCTAATGAAATTCGAAGAAATAAGTTTATATGAAATGCAACAAAAATGTGTAGAATTTTATAGGCCGTTGAATTTTTCTTTTTAAAAACGCGACATTTATACATATAAATCAAAAATGAAGATAATATAAAGTTAAGTGCATAGCTTAAAATTATTTTGTCATTAAAAAAATTATTTTTTTAAATGTCTAAAACCAAGTTCGATTAAATATCTTTATGCTGATAGATGATTTACCACCTTTTTTAATTATTGTAGTATCATTAATTATTTCTTTCTGAGGAAAAATGTTTCACAAAAAGAAAAGTTGTCGAAAAACGTTTTACTCGTATGAAGAATTTTAGATATATGGAAAGATTTGACAACATTTCCATTTATTATAATAAAAGTGATATTTAGTAAACAGTCGTCTACATCCCATTAAAATAATTTATATTGTTCCTAATAAAAACATTTAGAAGTTATTAATTAATGAAGCTTTGAAAAATCAATAAATGTATTAGAACAAAAAAAAGAGTACTCTTTCATTATCAGAATTTATTAATGACCGAAATTCGAAAAGCTCCATAACAATGCAAAAATTACAGGAAAAATGCAAAACGCTTCATAAAGATTAGTTCCTGTTTTCCACGTAAGCAACTTTGATATTAAAGTAAGAAGGTGCAATATACTTTTTGAATTATTTAGTACATGGTATATGTTAATTTAGTAATGAAATTAGATACTTTGGTTGTGGTTATTTAAAATACATTTGGAGATTTGGTTACGTTAGACAGCGGTTATTCTATAATATTACATAACTATTAAACTATACCTGTTTACTCTTTCTGATTTTAGAAGAAAAATTTGTTTATTATTTAGATTCTCGTTTTCGCGTTTTATTTGATGTCTAAATTAGAAAAGGCCAGTTAGGACAGGAAACATTTATTAATACCTATAGTTTGTAGTACACGTTTTGTAGTACAAACATTTTAACAAAAATAACCACTGCTATTTATAGAATCTATATATTCAGATATTATATATGTTAAACACTTGGTAACTTTTAAAGCTTCGACAATCGGGCTTCAGCTATCGCTTCATATAGCCTGTATATGGTGATAAATGTAAAATAACCCACCAAAACCTATATTGGCACATGGAGACACTGAGGAATGAACAGTTTTAATGTGAATGGTCCCAGCTTTATCTTCTAAATATTGAACTTTTTTCTTCAACTTAAAATTTGCTCAGTATATAAAGTGAACGTTATTGGCTCTCTAGTGATAGATAACGAAACAACTAAACACAAAAGAGAACTAAATTAAAAATAATAAATGTTCTAAAAGACACCTTGAAATTTTAGCATATGATACTACAATTATCAATGTTGATTTTATTTTTCTTCAGATATATTGGTTGTATTTATTTTGTTTTACAAAAAGGGGTTACGAGGAAAGAATGAACAGTATAACATAAAAAAAATAAATGTGAAAGGTTTTACATTTTAAAGTTTCACCATAGGTTATATATATATATATATATATATTAAAAACTTAAATTAATAATTTAGTAGCAGTAGATTAAACCATACTAGGAAAACTCAAAATTGTATTAAAATAAACCTAGTAAATTTTAAAAACAAAAGCAAAAGCTCAAACAAACTAATAGTATTTTGTAATTTTTAAAATAATAATAAATTTATAAAATTAAATTAAATTTATAAAATGCAGCTTAGATGTAATTCATATTTCTATGCTCGATACCCACTTCTCCAGAGGTAATATTCTGAAACCTTAAAACATGATTAATCCTAGAGAACTGAATCACGTTTCGTTCAGCTCGACCTTTTGCACAATTAAACATAAAATAAAGTAAAATAAACACTAAAAGAAAATTAAAATATGAAATTGAAAAATCAAATACAATATTTATATCCCAAGACCAAAATGTATGCATATGGAGCCCGACGGAAACTATCTCGCAGAAATAAATACATAATTTAAAAAATAAAAATTACCATTAAAAAGATTTATTGTAATGGTATACAAAATTTAGTTAAATTACATGTCTGATTACATTCAAAATACAGTGGTCAATTTAACCGCAGGACTGAACTTACAAAATGTTTTACACGTAACAAACTTACCTATTTGGAAAGTATATTAAGTCAGGTATTTTATAAAATATATTAAGTATTTTGAAATGTATATGTCATTTCAAATACTTAATCACTTTATACAAATGTATGTGTAATACTTAATATATGTATGTAATATATGCTAATGATATTTAATACTAATAATACTTAATAATACATACGTATGTATTAAGTATTTTGAAATGAAATAAAAGCAGTTTTTAAAACTTGTCTTTCACATTTCTCTCTCTCTGTCTCTCTATATATACATATATTATATATTACATATAAGCATTATAAGCGGTATACATTATCGACAATGAGATATTTTTGAGCATTATAAACTTCCAAGTGTTATTATAAAAGTGATAAACTGAAAAAGTGATTTGATGCAACACTGAGGATACTTCATTAGCATTATATTCGTTATAAACATGATTTGAAAATTATTCAGTGTAAAAGTGAGAATAAGTTAACTTAGTTGAAAGCGCTATAAGTGTACTTTTGTTGCTTGAAAAGTGGTACACCGCAAAATTTACTCGAAAAGAGAGGATAAGTTATAAGCTTGATAAGCAATATACGTTATTGTTCATAAAGCAAGCATTTGATAACGTGATATTTTCAAATAATGAGTGTCCATGCATTACAAAAATAAGTAACAAACCACAAAAATTATTTGACGAAAAACTGAGGATAAGTTAGATGCGTTATTAGCTTCTTAGTTGCCTATGCGTTATTTGAAAAGTGATACGCAGTAAAAGCTATTTGACATAATAATGAAGAAATATCCTAAACTTTAGAAACATTATAAGCGATATATCGTCCGAAAAGTAAATGTACAGCAACATATGTTTTTGAAGCAATCATAGTAAGCATCCGTGTGTTACAAGGGTTATAAAAATAAGTTATAAGCATTGTATGCGTTCTAAGTGTTATAAATGTCATTGATATAAATTAAATGTTTACAAAAATTAAAAATAATATCGGTTCTATCAGTGATTCTGGACCATAGGTTAGGAAAATTCTCTATGTATATACACGAGATGGATTTCGGTTTGAAAAGTGTTACATCGCAAACGTTATTCAATCAAGATGTGAAGATAGAGGAAAAAAGCTCCTTCGCTGCTAAAAGGTTTGGGTTTAAGTGATTATAGAAAAACCTTGACGGCTATCTGCCTAAGGGGAAGGATGCCTTCGTAGAGGATTTTCTCAGGAAAAGCAGCTCATATATACACGTTACACTTTGGCCAAACCACGAAAACGAATTACCAGTGTTCAGCGACTGCTCGGCCGCTGGTGTGTCCTGCTGCTAAAAGGAGTGAGGGAGATGGTAGTTGGATAGATAAATATACCTATAGCCTAGATCCTTGGGTGTTTAGTTCCTTCTATTTATTATAAAGATTAAATATATTCAAAAACAAGCATATTTTCTTCTATCGTTATGAACAACGTAACTTTCAAATTTTATCGAAGTATGATCTTGTAATTTGAGAGGACATACAATACAATTGATTTATAATTTATGCACCTTATTTCATACATGGAGTTCATTAAAAAAAGGTGAATTTTTATTATGATAGTTGCATTAGCTTTATATATGAAATATGTACAAAACAATATCATCCTGTTATTCTCAGTTATATTTAGCACTAAATGAACGTTTACGCAGAATACCACTGTCATTCTAACTGAGAAACTTCTGAATTCAAATCAGCGTTAAATAAGAAACAACGTACCTAGAATACTAAACGAAACCACATTTATGCAAAATTAATTTTTAACTCTAGGAGTTAAGCAACCAGCAAAAAGCAAGCAATTGCAAGCGAAGAAAATAATTTACGGGTTTATTACTGTCAATGGCTTTAACTTTATTTTGGAAGTCAAAAATCTTCGGGAAGCCGCGGTGTTCGGAATTAAGCAACACACGAAAGTTGAGTTTAAATCTTCATACATTATGGATGAACGAATTCAGAATTTTTACGCGAATTTGGCAACCTCTGGAAACTCGCATAAATGTGAAAGAGAAGGAAAATTTTCTTATGGAAGCAACAATTCGCCTGCTTAATTCACTAGCGTAAGATTTTCAGATTAATTTTTGAAAATCCCTCTCGTGTAACTGGAAATTTCGTTTTTTCGCTTCCGCTATTAACTTCTGTTTCTTGTGAACATAAGGTGTAATTAATTCAAAGCAAAGTGGAAATATACAGTTTTCGCTTATGATCCTATCTCCAGTTTTTAATTAGATTTCAAAAGATCATTTCTGATTGCAGTTAGCAAGTCATACATGTGTGTTCGAAAACATTAATCACATGTTTTTAATGCAGAAAATTTCACATTTCCTACCTTTAAGTAGAAATAAAAACTTTCGTAAGTTATTTGCAAGATGTAGCTCAAAATTAAGATTTTTCTTACTGGAATTAATTAAATTTATGTATCCTAACGATACGCATAAATCTAAAACTTTCATTATGGAGGGAAAAAAAAACCATTTGTCTGTCTCTGATTGATAACATAGAGAAAAGCTTTAATTTTGTGCTTACACTAAACTGTAGAAGAAAAGGCACCTAGGTATTCCGTCTTTTCCGTCGGATTTCAAACATCAGTTGAAATTTCCAGCATTAGATGGTTTTCATATCTGCTGTTGATGAGTACACGTAAATTGATACTTCCTCAAACCTATGGTTGTGTTGAAATATTTCTCCCTTTTTTCGATGAATATATCTGTATAATACATAGGGTGCCTGAAAAAATTTAAGGCTGATTTCTGTATTGATAATCAGCTGATTCTACGTTACTATTATGTTATATCATGTCATATGTTTTAGAAATGAGAGTGTAATGGCTTTTCACTCCCCAGCCAGTCTACTAACAGGGCAGCTGGAACACTGCAGCTTTACAAGTAGTTTTAAATAACTCCCTCACCTACCTATGACATAGGAGATGTCCTTCTAGTAGCTGTTTTTGTAGGAAAAGGCAACGGCGGTGATGTCCACCGTTAGTTGTTTAATGAGAGGATATTCTGTGTAAATAAATATATGAACAATGCATGGGCTGTTCTTTTAGCTAAAATGGAGCTGATTTTCTCCGGATTTACATTAATTTTGAAATTTATTCGTGTATCAGAGCAGACACGTCATTACAATACTGTTACAAACTCACTGATGCAAATCATATGAATATAATTGAGTCGCATATAAACTAATAAATATTGATATTTAATCACAGTTATACATTGGGACAATGTGATACGATATACTAAATAAAATAAAAAATTATACATCTAACAGTTATAAAAATCTCATGTGTAATTTATCTGTTATAAAAACGGCTACATCTTTATAAAACATACACTGGGGCAAGGTGTATGCTCATATATATAGATGCGATGCTATTATAATACTAGTGCAATGTATGTTACGTAATATGTTACCATACCAGTGCACTAGCGATGCACACTGATGAACTGATGTCAATGCTGTTATGTATGCAGGGATCAAAAGTGAGTATAAAATTTGTAAAGACGTCTACCTTAAATTTCTTAAACACAATTCATATCTCATAATAAAAAGCGTAAATATGATGTTATACATGTCCACTCAGAAAAATGGATATTATTCTCTTCCTACGTGGTGTAATACTAACATTTTCGTAACCATAGTGCATGCAAGCTTGTCCGCCTGACGGTAAATGTGGCATCAACACGAAAGCAATCTAATTTGGGGGGGAGGGAATTAGTAGATATTTATATAGGGTTTAATAGATAATACTGAAAATGCTAATGTATAGCTGAGGCATTTTTAGTAAAAGGAAACTCAAAAGAAGGGTTTGCTGGTAATACCTTCAATAGATGCAGCGAGGTTAAGGAAAAACTACGTTATAGTTTGCACAGTAAACAGAAAGCATTATTTTTCTTGCGGAACATGCTTTATTGAGGCTTTGGCTCACCCCAAATGAACCTGATATACACTCTATTGAAATTAGTCAGCAACTTTTAAAATCTCTTTGTTTATATGCTATAAAAATGAAATACAAAGTTAACCCATATTTTACCAATAATCGAAGAAATTAATATATTTCTTTTAAATTTCTAATTTTGTCTTATAAATAGGTACGAAAAGCTAATAAATTGAAAAACATGCGAAACTTTTATTTTCTTTTAGTTTACGGGCTGTCCTATATATAGGACAATGGTCATTTCCAGTGCTATGAAGTTACAAGGCATTATTTTCTTTCAAGCACATTCTTTTAAATGGAATGGTAAAAAAAGAACTCGAGCATAAGCCAATATTGGATTTTTTACAAATAGTTGTCGGTTTCCTAGTACGATTTTTGAATTGACAACGACGTTGACGTCGGACGATCGGGCTTTTTGACAATCACGTGATCAGTTTGCATTTTCAAGAAGTCCGGATTTTTCTGCTGCGCACCTAATGTTCTGCCTTGAATGTTCCTAGGTATTGATAATCCTAAATAACTGACTGTTATAGCCTGTCGATATTCTAGAAGATCAAAAGCTTTGGTTTCTTTCATATACATTTTACAACCATGTCGACCGAAATAGCTCACAATTCTTTCATCAATGCTTAGATGCTCGGAAAATACACTTAGTTGTTGTAAAGCATCATTCAATAAATCATGAACTGGACTTACTTTGTAATAGCAGTCCATGTCAAAGGTGCTGTTATAAATGAAATGAATGTACTGCTTGATTTCAAAATATCTATTTCGTGGCATTGCTGGACTAACTAGTATAGTTCCTGTGTCTGGCACAGTTCCCCAGTACGTCTTTTCACGTGGCAAAATGTGGTAGCCACTATAAAAAGATATACCTAAGAATTGCTTGAGTTCTTGTTTTGTCAATGAAAAATTATGATTAATTTTTCTGCCCAGCATATCTGTTATTCTCAATAAAAGCTTCTTTTTTTACTTATTACGTGCTCCGCCCTTAGGCACTATACGGAAAGGAAGGGATGCCCCGTGGGATGTCTTTTTAAGGGAGACTGGCTCGTATCCACGTTACACATGTGGAAAACTACGAAAACGCCCATGCAGCCAGCCCGTGGGCCGGGATTCGAACCCCGGACCTAACTACCAGTGTACAGCGGCTTTTACCGCTTGCCCGCTGGTGGTCTCAATAACAGCTTTATCTATCATTTTTTCAGCGATATACTCAAAGAGTTCTGTAGGATATTTTCCAGGAACTAAATCAGTTATGGGCTAACTAGAATCTTCAGAAAATATTTCTGAAACACGTAAATATTTAGGAACGCAATATTTCCAATCAAGCTTTGACACACATACTTCATCATCTTCATTTCCTACTAAAATTTTCACAGTTCCTGTTGTTTCTATAGTTCTTGCTGCGTTTTCATCACAAATAGCTTGGCTGTGTCTAGTCATCGTGAAGTCATCGTCTTTTTCTTCATTATCACTGACTGCATCTGGATCAGGTGGTATTATTACCATTTCCAGCTCTGTATCTTCATCATCTATATCGTAAAATATTCCAAAGCTTCTTCAGCTATTAAAAATTTTTGACTGATTTTGGATGCGTAAAATTAATATACCTTACAAAATAAGCATTCACAAAAGTAAATTTCTTTCATACAAAGAAAAAGTATGAAACGGCTTTCAGATGCTAAATATACAAATTTACATTTACAAAAGGGGATTCAACACAAGAAACTGTTGATCGCTACATTTTGCAGCGAGGGGATGAAACGGACGTAACTATTTCACTCCAAAGCGGTGTTATGTTTTAGCGTCATATAATATAATAGCGGATTTTACCATTGTCCTATATATAGGACGCTCTGAAAAGGATTGGAAAATAAGGATGTATAATATATTTTTCTTCCAGATTTTTTGTCATTCACATTAATAGAGACCTATTTGGTTTAAAATAAAATAACACTGTTTTATTTTACTTTTTTTTACCCTCTTTTTATGCTTTCAAAAATAAAAGCAAAAAATCAAAATTAGTCCTTTTTGTTTGTTTTTTAAAAAACAGATTTGTAAAAATAAAAATTGAAAAGAAATTAGCTAATATAACAAGCAGCTTTATTGCAATAATATAGTCTGAAAGAAATAGTTTAAACATTATTACTTTTTTGTACAGCCATTAAATATGTACTGTCCTGCATATAGTACAACGGTAAAATATGGGTTAAATTTTAACTGTTTTTCCTACCCACGCAAACATGTAACGAAAAGCAGTAAGAGGTATCTGCTTAAGAGGGATGCTTTTGTGAAAAATTTTTTAAGAGAAGCTAATTCAGAATAATGTTATGCATGATAAAACAACGAAAGTAATTATGTAAGTTTGCATGAAAAACGGGATTGATCCCAGGATAAAAATTATCGACGTCCAATCCACCAGGTATTTTGTGAACTCGACTGCAAAAGGTACACTAATTTTCTAAAAACAAAATATTTCTGAGAATTCGAAGGCAAGAAATAATAAATGCACAAATAAACAAATCTGATACAAAAAATTTTCTCTTGCTTCTATTGGTGCTGCGAAAACATCATAATAAAAGCGGCATTTTCCTTCCCAAATGGTTAAAAGTGCATTTTTATTTACAAAAGACCCAAATTTAGGATAAACAATGTTTATTCTTAATATCAGTTTTACAAAGATATTAGTTGCTTATGGAAAAGCACGTCAGAGTTCTCTGTTTAAGGAAAATACATTTTTATAAGAGGAGATTTTAAGGAAAACTGATATTGTATTCATGTTATACACGAGGGCAGCTGCAAAAGCCTAGTTAGTTTGTTTGCTGAGAGGCAAAAGTGAGTCAGCTTTGTAATAGGCAAGAATAAATTCTAGTAATCAAGAATGCATTAAAATGCTTATTAAAGTTTGAATCGAAATAAAGTCTTCGTATACATCCGTAAAATCAGATTTTGCATTGGAGAATATTTGAAAGTTTTTTCAATTAAAATTTATTGCAAGGGAATGGAGTATTTGTTTCAAAAGATGTATCTTTCACTGAGCGAAAAGATAGCTGAGTCAAATTTGAAGTATGAAATAAAATAAAAAGTACATTTATATATTTTGTTACAAATGCTATATTTGGTAATGTTCAAGTGAATGGAAGTAAGTATAATAAATGAGATTCAAATAAATTTGTATAAAAGTTAAAATATATTGATGAAAAAGAGAATAAATGTTTATTTTTTATTATTATGTAAAGATGAAACACAGACAGTATTGTAAACTATTTCGACTGGCATAGATTTTATTATTAACTTCTTACTACAGATAGAATACTTTTGTTTCCTCTATCACATGAACCAAAAGCTTACAACTTGTGAAATCGATGAGGTTTTACGTAAAATGTACGTCTCTGTTAAGAAGATTTATGCCGAAGTTTCACCTTTAAATGTTATAGGATTATTTATTTTAACGCAACACATTGTAGCAGACACAGAAATTTTATAATTTGTTTAAGCCATTACATTAGTTACTACGTCAGAATGTTTGACTGTGTCAAATTTTGCGGACTCATCTGAAACATGTTACATCCAGTTTAAATGGGGTCCGTGACACTTAGCCGACAACCACTTAGCCGACGGGACACTTAACCGACACAAGTCAGCCGACAAGACATTTAGCCGACAAGAACACTTAGCCGACAGGACATTTAGCCGACACGGACAGTTAGCCGACAGGACATTTAATCGACAAGGACACTTAGCAGACAGGACATTTAGCCGACACGGACAGTTAGCCGACAAGATATTTGGCCGTCACAGAAAGTTAGCCGTCAAGACATTTAGCTACGAGACACTTACCTGTCAAGACATTTAATCAACAGGTTACTAAGCCGACAGTGACTTTTAACAGACACGTACCAAAAAATTATTTAAACTATCAATTACAAAATTTCTCGACTACTCCATAAGTTCAATATTTAAGTCATTTTTTTCACTTATCAGTAAAATTCATTTTTCGATTCTTAAAGATCACATATGTGCTATTAATTATTGTGTTAATTTAGCATTGTTTGATATGTATCGTGCTGTTTGGTGTACATTGGCCAAATTGAAAAAGCGCTGAAATTTCTCGAAAATGAATAAAACAAAACCTTAAAGAATATTTTACTTCTAAATTAAGCATTATGCACTAGTTTAGGGCCATAAACATTAACCTAAGTAAGTATTTTAAGCGAGAGGCGTGGTCAATAAAATGTTACAGAATTTTTATCTCAAGAATGGTGGCATGAACTGCAAATTATAGAGGTCACAAATAACTTATACCTTTGCTTGTCTTAAAAATTCACTTTTTTTAATTGTTTTTAATAACAAAATAAAATATATTTGCTAAACTAACCCTCACCACCATATGTTTCCATAAAAAGTATAATTCAAGAATAACAATAATTTTTATTGCATTATTCAGATTTCTCATGACAGGGAAAGGAAATTTCCTTAGTGGGAAGATCCAAACGATTTTGTAAGGTAAAAAATGTAACATGATGTAATGTGTAAAATAGTAATGAAAGGTAAAGGTATTAAAAATTTGAAAGCATTTGGAAGAGTGAGATTGGAAAATTAATATCATTAAGTAAACAAGAAAAATTATTAATGAAGTGAAAGTGTTCAAAAGAACCCAGTTGATTAAATGAAGAAGCTTTATGGATAATTTTTGAAGATCTCACGTTAAAATGTAATTAAGTGACCGCCGTACTTAGCTAAAAAAATTCTTTTTTCCTTTCGAAATTTCATTCATATTCCCCGACGAGAAATTCAGCGCTTTATAAAGGGATGCTTTCGTGGAGGACTTTTTAAGGGAAACTGGCTCATATACACGTTACACTTGGGGAAAACCACGAAAACACCCATGCAGCCAGCCCGTTCGCGGGACTCGAACCTCGGACCGAATTACCGGTGTTCAGCGACGTTACCGCTCGGCCGCTGGTTGGCCCGTAAGAATGAGTAGGGACGATCTGGCTTACTTTAACACGGAAACCGCTGGCGTTTGTATCATATAACTGTTTTTAATTATTAAATGTGATACATTGTATAAGTGATGAGATTATGAAAGTCCCAATTTTTGAAAACAAGATTTAACATATCTCATAAAAGCACTTTTTACTGCATTTTGCGCATATTTTTCAAGCGTAATTCTTGCATAAATTTCTTTACTTTAGTAAAACGGTAAAAATTCGAAACGCTAAACTTATGAACTTACTTTTGTGTACAAATAAAGTAAAATTAAATAATACTGATAGCATATGATGCTTTGAAACAAATAAGGTAAAATTAAACAAGATCTGATAATTTTCTTTGATTTTAAGAGCATTTTTAGGCAGTAGTTTCTAAAATTATTATAACATAACAAGACTATCATTATTTGATTATATAATCATTAATTATTAACATTGCAAGATGATTATTTATTTTAGTAATTCATAAAATTCGGAGCATAAACTTTTCTGAGCGTAATGAGGGGAGGGAAAGGATAAACTCTGGAAGCACTCAGCAATATAATTTTATATTATTAATTCAGGAGCATTTTTGTAACGTTTTGCGTGTTACCTTTATTTATTAAACATCATGTTCTTCGCAAGTAAACCACATAAAATTGAATTCAAGAACAATATACAAAATATTTGAAAATGACATATCTTTGGAATTTCGGCACTGGAGATTGTTATTTTCTGTACAGGGTTGCCATTGCTTGCTTTGAACTCGTTGAGTTTCTTAATCAAAACTTCGTTAAAGTTACAAAATATCAAATGGATTAAAACAAATTCGAAATTAGGCCGCCCAGGTGCCCATGTTCGGTTGGAGGATTACGTTATTCAAAATTTTATGATTCTAAATTCTATTGTTTTTTTCACAGTGCGAGAGAAACATACATGCATTCATGCAGATTCTTCATTATTTAATTTCTTTAAATTTAATACAGGGCGATAATATTTGGTGGCAACAGTTTGTAAAGTGAAACGGACATTTATAGTGAAACAAAGCAAAATGCCGTTTCGAAACTAATAGCTTTTCTGAGCTGCTGCCCCTTTGGGTTAATAAAATAAATTAGCAATAAATAAGAAAACTTATGCAGAACTAGACATAAATTTAAAAAAATAATCACTATAAAATATTAGCACAGATAATTATTACAGTTAAATACAATTTTTAACATTAGAATAAATGCATAAAAATTATTAAAGTGTTAAAAGTGTTAATCACTGTGATATATTATGAAATATTATTGAAATAAAACTTCTTTGTAGAATATTATGCTATAATATTCAGATATACTTTTAAAAAAAGCAGTACAAATAAGAATTTTAAGCAACAACTTTCAAAAATCCATTTTTTTTTCGATTTTAGTATTTTTTACTTATTTACGCCAATAAAAAGCATAAAAATTGTAAGAGAAAATTGTTTGTTTGAATTTTTATATTAGTTCAGATTTAAAATATTACTTTTTAAAAGAAGGAGATACAAATTTCCTTACAGCATAGGAAAAGCTAAAAAATATCCAGACCTGAAAGCATGTAACAGCTTTATAATTATTTAGAACATTAATTACGCTTGATAAACATGCTAAATTTTTAAAAATCAATCTCAGTTTCAAAAATCAAAATATCTAAAAATTATAATTTGTGAAAGGAGGTGCTATCACCAGCTTTTTCTTGAAAACTATACGCGCTGCAATAGCCAACTATTGTTAAGTTTCTGCAAGTCGTCCCTACTCCTCCAGATGTGGTCAAGGTGATAGCCGGCAATACGCCAAGGCAACGAAGAAAACCCATTTGGGTTGGTCTATTTCTTATAAGATCCATGGATATATATCAAACAATGCTAAATTAACACAATAATTAAAAGTATATATGAGATCTTTAAGAATCGAAAAATGAATTTTACTGATAGTGAAAAAATAACTTAAATATTGAACTTACGAAGAAGTCGAGAAATTTGTAATTGATAGTAAGTTTGAACAATTATTGGGTACGTGCCAGCTAAAAGTTACTGTAAGCTTTGTGTCCTGTCGAATAAATGTGTTGATAGTTAAGTGTCCCGTAGTTAAATGTCTTGACGGCTAACTCTCTGTGTCAGCAAAATATCCTGTCGGCTAACTGTCCGTGTCGGCTAAATGTCCTGTCGGCTAAGTGTCCTTTTCGGCTAAGTGTCTTGTCGGCTAAATGTCCGTGTCGGCTAAATGACCTGTCGGTTAAGTGTCCGTGTCGGCCAAATGTCCTGTCGGCTAAGTGTTTGTGTCGGCTAAGTGTCCGTGTCGGTTAAACGTCCGTTTCGGCTAAATGTCCTGTCGTCTAAGTGTCCTTGTCGGCTAAATGTTCTGTCGGCTAAGTGTCCCTGTCGGCTAAATGTCCATGTAGGCTAAGTTTCCCTGTCGGCTAAATGTCTTGTCGGCTAACTGGTGTGGGTTAAGTGTCCTGTCGGCTAAGTGTACGCGACCGGTTTAAATGTGGTACTTTCTTTCAATTTTTAAATCAAGTTAAAACAAACTCAAGAGTCCTAATGTCCGTTTATAATTGATTACATTAAGTTTAATAAAACATTTTTAAACTTAAGTTAATTAAATATAAATGAAGATATAAAGAAAATTATTTTATTGTGTGAAACGGTAATAACAATATAACCGTAGTCAAAAATTGGAAAATGTTACAGCACTTCGGATTTTTCAAAGAAATGCAAACTAATATTCTTCCGTGGTTCATGGTTAAAATGAGGATTTGTTTACGTTTCAAACGTGCATAAATCTTTCATGCGTATACGTGCCGTATGCAAATGTTGGAAAATATTCTAATAATGGAATTATTTCTTTTGTTTCGGAAACAATCTAATTTTTTTAAAAGTCGAATATGATATATTTTAGAACTCTAGATAATGTTTCTAATATTTTTTTGATCGTCTGTTAAAACTCAAGATTCCTTATTGTAACACCTGTAGGTGCTTATTTTAATTTCCTAATAGTTATTTTTATTTTAAAACATACTTTCCTTTCATTTCATATTTCACACATACAATTCCCTTCCATAATGACATAATGAGGTCTGCCTTCTAGCACGACCAAGTCACGTCGTTGCTTTAAGCCTAATATTACTACTTTACGTGCCTGGTAGTATTCACCGATGAGCTTTAAATAAGGACAAAATCTGTTAGTTAATTCTGTGCAACTTCATCTGGTTTTAGTTTAGTTAGCATTAGATTCGTTTCTTATTTTCTATCTTAAGCCCAAGTGGAGTCTTCCTGTAAGCTCGAAGCCCACCAGCGGCCGAGCGGTAAAGTCGCTGAACACTGGTAGTTCGGTCCGAGGTTCGAATCCCGCGAACGGGCTGGCTGCATGGGCGTTTTCGTGGTTTTCCCCATGTGTAACGTGTATACGAGCCGGTTTCCCTTAGAAATTCCTCCATGAAGACATCCTTCCTCTTAGACAGATAGCCCTCGAGGCTTTGCCATAATCACATACACACACACACACACACACACCTGTAAGCTCGAGCGAGGCCATCTGTGAACCAATATTGAGGTGAATAAAAGGATACATTTAACTCTTCCTTGGACTTTCATTTACGTTACTGAGCTCTGCGATACTTCGCTACACATTTTACAGACATTCCAACTTGCAAGGACATTGTATACCTTAAATTAGATAGATGAATTATAAATTTAATCATTTTCAGCATTTTAATATTATTATCTTCGATTTAAATAATGCACGGACATATATTTATTTACAAATTAAGATTATTTTCCTCTATGGTTATAATATATATTGTATTTATTTTTTCTGACGTATAAGGTTTCATTTTCGATATTAAATTGTCAAGCATAATATTTTTTAAATACCTATAACAATACTTTAATACAGTTTGAAGTAATGGAGAAACATATTTATCCTGTGTTTTAAATCTTAAATTAAAATTGTATCATGCACTATATAAAATCCTAACTATCAAAATTTGCTTGAGTTATTTTTAGAGGACTTCACAAAGGTATAAAAATTATGAAAGAGATATTTCAATAACATTTATATTATAAAATAAGCTTCTTGTGTCTTATTTCAAAGGGTTTTCATTTCTTTCATGTGATACTACAAGGAAAATCTTGAACACAGCTGATAGTATATGAAGCTTTACAAGTAAGTAAAAAGCAAACGAATCCTGTCTGTACTAATACTTCGAAAACTTTTCCAACCCACAGAAACGTTTTCAATATAAGAAATCTCGTAAGATATCTATATCGACAGACATGATATAAAACTAACAATATCTAACTAACGAGTTCTGGATCGTCTGGAAAAGGTTTATTGTTGCAGTCGCCTATATTATGATAATAATCTGTCGCCTAAGTGAAACGAAAAAAATAAAAATTCGTTACAAACCTTCGCGAATATGTAGACTCCTGGTGTAGTAAAATGAAAAACTACAAGAATGCTTTTATACTCTTGTAGCAAGCAAAACTCTTTGTTTTTAAATATATTTTTTACATTAAGCATCTATTTCTGCCAAATGATCCAAAACAATTTACACAAAATGCAATAAAATCCTCTGCATCACTCCTTCTTTTGCGAATCTACATTCTGCGCATGGTTATAGTATTGCTATAGATATACGTGTGCATATAATGTCATTAATGCGTATACAAATCATTAATAATGACACATTAAATATTTGTAAAAATGTATCCATTTCAAGACTTAAGGTTTGTAATATGATTAGGTAATTTACATGTAGATTTATTTTCCTCCCTAAATGGGAGTCAATCACAAAAATTTAAAGAAAGTCAGACTGGGAGGCGGTAAAACGCAATATGATATTTGTGGCTTTGCAAACCCATTATGAGATCTAATTTCATATAATGTTTCCATTTCACCGAAATGGATAAGAAATACGATCCTTATCATGTCAAATACACTAATCTGCATAATTTTTTAATATGCGATTTTTTATGTTTTAATGTTTCATATATAGTAAGAAAGAGGAACGCAAATTCTATGAAGTAAATGTATGATATTTTAATACAGAATGTTATATCTCGATTTTTCTGCAAATTAAGTGACTACCATACTTTCATCCGCGTCATTTTTAAGAAAGCATTTTTGCAGATTTAAAATTTTGTATTGGTGACCACCATTAAAGCAGTGCTGTCTCACGAACGATACAACACTGTAAATGTTTCGGTGGAAAAAACTAGCCTAAGAGTTAGAGCTAAAGCATGATTAATTAGCAAACAATTGGCAAAATATAACCTTTTGAGGGATGACACAATTTCTAAGTCTGTGGGGAATATAATTTGAATGGCATTTTAATGATAAGGAGGAAAATGTGTATTTCGTTTCGGACACCATTTGATATGATTAAAAATACTATAATTAGTCAGAGGTAAACATATAAAACAGCATGCAAAGATTTAATTAGCACAAAATATAAAAATAAGAATAATTTTAATTTTAATGGAAATAATCTAAGCATAAATTTGTTGATTGTTATTGCTATACTATTACCATGATATTTATTACTATGTTATTACCAGACCATGTTATTACCATGCCATGTTATTATTAACATGTTCATTATTATTTTTCTCACGAACGTTTAGTCTTATTTTATCTTTTAATATTTATTTTTTGTATTACTTGACTATATTTCATTATTAAAATGCTGTTTTATTTCCATCACAATGCTTTGAATGACGTTGATAGTGAGGTATTTTGAATGTGTTATGTTTGTAAAAACTGTCTTTCTTTCCACGAAAAACTTTATAGATTATTTTAACTTTTACAAATGTTATTTGCAATACCACGTAATCGAACTGTTTTCATGCAAATACATAGTCATATTTAATGTTTATACATAACGAAAAATTGTATAAGGATGCTTCCAGTAAATTACAGAATTCCCAAGTGAAGTTCCAGTTACAAGCATCACGTCATATCTGGCGGAAGTTTAGCTGAGTAACCCACTAATTAATTACTATTACCTACTAGGGGTAATGCATACACTTGATATTTACAAAGTTCCGAGAGAAAACGCTGCAGGCTTGAGGGAAAAATATGGCATTATACACGTGACTCTTAGAGATTCAAGGATGCCGAGATAGAACGCTGTGCTTACTAAGTAATTAAGGAAGTTTTGCTGGACTTGCACGCTTTGGGTATGGTCACTTCCAATTACCGTGTAATAAATCTTGATACATACTATTACGAAGTAATCTTCACCATCGAATGTTTCCTTTTAAAATGGTTTGACATGAGATGGCATGTAGTGATATAATTTAGCAATAAAATTTACGCCACTAAAATTTGACAATCTAGTCTCTGATCTTGGGTTCATTAACAACTGTACACGTTACATATTTTATTGTCTCGAGTGATTCGTAAATATTTAAGATAATGAAACAAATGTTGAATTCAAGTAATCAAGCGCGTTTCAGTTACATCTACTATCTAACAGTGCTTATTTACACGGTAAATAAGTGTGCTATTAAAACCGTGCCATTTGTCTCGAGTCAGGATTATGTTGGTAAGGTTCTCATTCGACAATTGCTATTTCTCCAGTTTTGATAAACAAACTTATTTTAAATGTAAACATGAAAATAAAAATTAATAAATTAATAAATGAAAATAATGCATGTGATTGCTTCAATTTCTAATTTCTTTATTCTACAAGTTTAAGTTTTTGTTCCTTTTTATGTTTTTTAATTTGAATGGCATGCTTTTATTTTCTCAATAATAATGAGCAAAAGTTGGAGTAAGTTATGAAATATTTCATATACTTTTTTTCCCAGTTTTCCTTTTTAATTATTTGAATATTCCGTTTAAATGCCTTAAATTTCATAATATAAGATAGAGTTAATTAAATGAAATGTACATTACAAGAGTCTTAAGTTGCCTCTTACTGTACTAAACAAAAGTAATGCATCCAACAAAATATTTCTTCACAATTTAAATCCAGAAAACTACCAAGAACTCACTTTACGATCTGAAATATTTCCTTCCACTTGGAACTTTATCTGGAGAGCTATCGTAAAAAGAAAACTTCAAACTTCAGGACTTGATAAGACGTAAAAGCAAAAGGCAACAACTGCTACAACTAAACACTTTACCTATAATCCACCGAACTCAACCCAGCCTTAATGACCAGTCATCGATTAAGCTGAGAAATCTAGAGCTAGCTTGAAATTTACATTAACCGTTTGCCAGATATTCAAATGGAAAGGGCCATGAATTACAATAAGCTTTAAGTTATACGATGAGAGCTCCGAGTATAATAATGGCGGTAATAATAAAATATTTACTGAGAAATCTCGCCAGTGAAGTTTCGTATTTTAATCGCGCGTTTTCGTTGCATAATTTTTCGGTAAATTTTCGACACGGAATATGCAATAAGAAACCGAAAACTTTAAACGTAAAAAGTGGATTGGGAATCTAAGAATAGCTTAGTGGGAGGAAATTTTATTTTATTTTACTTTATCTAGTGAATTTATTTAATTTATAGCAAAATAAATTAAGTATTCTTCCTGGATGTGAATTCTTAAATATTTAAGCAATTGGTCACTTAACTGAAAATTTCGATCATCAGGATTTAAAACCTTCAACTTAATAAAGATCGCACTTCGAGATTTATGGACCATAGATAACTATAATCCCCATTACCATCTATCTGCGATATATGTTGTATGGATTTAATGAAAATGTACTATCACAGCTAATTGCTCAAAGCCGTACTGAGATATTTTTTCGCTTGAGGCAAAGTGGTAAATTCGGGCCGATGAACAAAGTCGAATTAAACATGCACATTTTTATAAAATTTTCTTTGCTAATATTTCTTTCTTTACTTTTTTTTATTGCCAGTATTAGGTGAAGTTTTATACTCGTATTGGCGACTATCGTGTTTTGGCAGTTTGGGCTTCAATTACCTCAGAATAAATCGGAATGATTTGTCCTATGTTTCCATAATAGAATTCAGAATTCTAAATCTTTTTTATTCTTTGTTAAAAATATTTCATTATGCTGTTTAATTATAATCTGTAGTAGGAATAGAAAAAGTCTTGTCTTAGCTTCCAGTATTATGAAGAAATGAAACTCATGCGCCAATTCTTTTAAATCAGTCTAGAAAAAACTGCAGCTATTTTAGGGAAAGTCGACAGTATAGCAGATAAAAACGAAGACGTATTTCTAACTTTTCATAGTTAATCTGGCGCCAATCTAGTCCTTTACTTGAGGCAAGTGCCTGCTATGGCTTACTTTTGTTCCAATGCTATTTATTATAAAAAGTTTAACTCATATGATACTTTTAATTATATCTTTTACCTTCAAAAATGATACAATTAATGATTTACAGTTTTTAAATGAAAAGAAAAATTAAAAAATACCATTTTTAAAAATACCAAATAACACTGAAATAGAATACAAGGTTATGTAATGAATGTAAAAAGTGCTGAGTTAATATGCAAGCATTTTTAATAATTTAATTTTGTTTTGTTTTTAACGAAGCAAAACTATAATTATTCTTTTTCCTTTTTCTTTTCTTTTTTTTTTTTTTTCAAAATTTACATGATACTTAACTTATATTCTATAGAAAGAATGATCATGGTTGAAAGATTCCTCGTCCCTAGATAAATATCTTCTACAAATTTTATTATATTTAGTTTCTGAAGCTTCTTTCACCACTCGCAATAACAGTTGGAAATGTTAAAAATATTCTTAACGCAACTTCAAAAACTAATTGATTGAACTAAACTGTACGTGTGGAATGTCTTTGAAAGATCTAAAATTTTAGTTCTTTTAGCGTCTGGAAGTACCTAATAAAAACTATACATTTGTTATGACCTTTTTGCAGCATAGATATCATTTGGATATTCAAATATTTAGTTAGCCTATCAACGACCGAGCGGTTAAAACCGCTGAATACTGATAGTTCAGTCCGGGGTTCCAGTCCTGGCGAACGAGCTGTCTGCATAGATGTTTTCATGGTTTTCCCCATGTGGATACGGGTCAGTTCCTCTTAAAAAGACCTCCACGGGGGCATTCCTCCCTTTCTGTGTAGTGCCTAAGAGCGGAGCACGTAATAAGCAAAAGAATATTTAGTTACAAGCTCTTTCTTTAAAATTTACTTGAATTTAATAATATTAATTTTTCACCAGTTAGGAAATGAAAATCTAGAAGATATCCGTTTTGATGTTTCATATTTCGGCTTTAAATCTGAGATTCAAACATCTATCATTACTTTCATTTATAATATGAAAAAAATGCTCTGTAAAATTAATTTTTTATCAATTGATTCTTGATAATCTGATTTATTAACTTCTTCCTCCTCTCTGAACTGTGTTGATAAACTGAACTTTCACATTTCTCAAGAATGTTTTCAGAAACATTTTCACTTATCTGTTATAAAGAGAATGCTAATTCCTCTATTATGCTTATTTACGATTCATAAAGCAATCTGCATGAAACACGTGCTTTAGTTGAAGAAAAAAAAACTTTACATCCTATGAGAAAATTCACAGAAGCAAGCATGCACGCAGCTTGTTCACCAAGCTACGAACCCATATTAACCAGTTTGAAGAAATGCAGATTTGTGCACATTTATAATTTGTCGTTGAAAGACATTATTTACTTTGTTTCTTCTAAAAACAATGCAGATAATATTCATGCAACTTGTTTTAATTGATTTGGTTAAAGCTACTCCTATTTATAAGTGTTCACAATGATTTTTTGCTCGATGTCTAATAGAAATTTGATGCATTAATATAAACGTTAAGTGATAATAACCAGCTGAATATTATGTAAAATACTAGATATTGGATATTCTGTTTTACTTCAAGTATTAAATAATTTAAATCGTTAATAATTAAGAACGTTGTCGAATTGGTTTTGTTGACTGATTTAAAGCAAGGCAGGTGAAGATTAATCTGCTTAATGCTGCCTTGGCTGAGAGCTAGCTCTTAGAGAAATTGGCTTGTAATCACGCTGCGGCCCACCAGCGGCCGAGCGGTAACGTCGCTGAACACTGGTAGTTCGGTCCGAGGTTCGAATCTCGCTATCCAGCTGGCTGCATAGGTGTTTTCGTGGTTTTCCCCGTGTGTAACGTGTATACGAGCCAGTTCCCATGAACTTAACGGAGCCACTTGACTTATCTGCCTTAAGGGAGGCATGCCTCCCTTAAGGCAGATAGCCCTCGATTGCTTTCCGTAATCTAATAAGCCAAACCAAACGTAATCCCACTACACATGGGAGGAAACACATACACTTAGTAATCCGCTTGCTAGCCAAAGGATTGAACGCCTGCGCTCAGTAGGCCTTTTCATGCGATCGACAGTAGGTAAATAAGTTTTTGGATTACACTTTGTTTTGTAGCACAATTTCTATTTAATAAAAATCTATCTAATAAAAATGTTTATAAAATTTTATTTTTTATTCTACTTGAATAAAACAATAATTGCTTAGTACTGATAGGAATATTAATAGAACTGATACGTATTGGCGTTTTTGAGATTTCAGAGAATTAGAAGTTTCTTTTCAACTTATCTATCTATATTTCGGTTTAGACTACGTTATCCATTCCTTTAATCCATTGTGCAACAAAAGGATTTAATCCAGGAATAATCATAATTGAAATCAACTACGCAGTTCTAGAGGAAACTAAAGTTGAATATCTGAAAAAAAATTCAAACTATACATGTTGATTGAACGGCGAGCTTTATAGCAAATGATGAAGCATGCTAAATGTTACGCAAAACGAAACTGATACTAAAGAATATTTGTTTTTTAAACATCTTTCTCTGATCTCCATCGTTTGATCTTTGTTTGATTCCATTGAATTGTAATATGTCCCCCCAGGGCTGCTAAAACAAATTTTACGTATTCCTGGCATTATTCACATTAAGAATTTTGGAAAGCCATAATGGCGACATAAAGATATTATGGCGATAAAGAAGATTATAACTGGTGTCGTGTCAATAATACAGTGTCTTCTAGGCAAGTTTAGTTTTTTTCGACGTAAAGTATGTTAGTTATACTAAAACATTTTAATTTTAGAAAACAGAGTATGTAGCACTGGAAACCATAGCACTTTTGAGAGAAAATTCAGTAATTTCTTAATTCAAATAGATTGTTTATAATACAAAGCATTTCCTAAAGTTTGGTACTTATTATGTTGATGCAATTTGCTCTTAAGCGTTACTAAAGAGTGTATTAGTGTCCGAAATGCGAAAAATGTAAGATGGTTAACAGCGGAGATTGGCCATATAAAACAAAGAATGAAAAAAGTTTAGATCACAACGAGTTTAAATTTTCATAAGTAGACTTAATTGAACTAATATGAATAGCAATATAACTAATGTAAAACGTATTGTGCTAACTTACCATGTACATTTAGTAACCCAGTTTCTGTTGCTTTTAACGAAGAAAAATTATCAATAATCAAAACATCAAAAAATATCAATAATTTTTCAGAATCTGCTTGATTACTTATATTCTAAGACAGAAAGCTTGAAAACTTTTCTTGACCAAATGAAGATTCCTTATATAATTGTTTATTATTTCAAGTTTGCTGAAGGTTCTTTCGCCACTGGCAACAGTGACTGGTAACGTTAAAACATTCTTAATGCTGCTTCCTTTTATGGATGTGATTGAAATAAACTATGTTCATGAACTATCTTGCAAAGATCTATGCCTGAAGCTACTTTACTATCCGTTATTATTGAAATATGATGGTTTCTACAAGTGTAGATGAATTTCTGCTTCATTTAAAGGATTCATGTATTTCTGCATGCGTTATATACACTCACTTCCAAAAGTTAAACACGGAGAGGAAAATGCTGATTTCCGGAAGCGAATCAGAATTGAAGAGGATGCAATTCGCTGCAGAGGTAGATGGAAGTATGCAAATATGTTAGGTAACAGCCAATCGCGCTTTCATGTCAAGGAATATGCAAAAAAGGCAGTCTTATAGGAAGCCAGCTTTATGAAGGATTACAGAAGTTGATTGTAAGTGCTGATAGAAGATGTTTAAAACTTTCGTACAATTTGTTTTTAATACATACGTGTTTCTACGACTTCCAGAAGACGAATGGAAGATTCTGAGCGCTGGCATGCTGTGGGGCGCATTGAAGCAGGACAGTCGATCACAGATGTTGCTCTTTTCTTCGGCGTTCATCATTCTGTAATTTTACGATTATGGAAACAATTCCAAACAACACAACAGTTGTCCGAAGACCCGTATCCGGTCGCCCAAGGGTTACAACCCCTGCAGAAGATCGATATATTGCTATTGTAGCCAAGCGGAATCGCAGAGCGACCTCCGCACGTGCAACATCTATGGTTACAGCGTCCATTGGTAAGGCGATATCTGCAGCTACTGTACGCCGAAGATTATATATGAGTGGACTGCACGCCCGGGTACCTCGAGTTTGTGTTCCTCTATCTGTACAATCAAGAGGGGCACGATTACAATGGTGCCGGGAACATGTTAATTGGAATGGGTCTGACTGGGGCAATGTCATGTTTACTGATGAGTCAAGATTTGCTCTGGAGCCAGAAGACAAGCGTATAAGGATATGACGTGAACAACGAATACGCAATCAGTCCCAAAACACCCATTGTGAGATTGTGCGCTGCAGCAGTTTGCCCTACGTTTGTTTTAATGGATGAGAAAGCACGTGCCCATAGAGCTGACATCGTCGATTACTATCTGGAGAGTGAAGGAATTGCGCGTATGGCGTGGCCAGCATATTTGCCTGACCTTAATCCCATTGAAAATTTTTGGGATGCTCTCGGCCGTGCTACATCTTCACGTTTCCCACCTCCAGCCACTCTTATTGAACTGGAAACTGCTTTACAAGAAGAATGGCGATTGCTTAATTCTGCGGTGGCTGACCACATAATTGAAAGCACGGTCACAATGTGTAAACTTTGTATACAGATGAGGGGGGAATCCTTTTTTAATTTTATGCTGTTTATTTTCACTTTATACATAATTTTGTTTAAGTTTCCAGTATGTCATTATCTGATAACTTACAAAAATTTAACATTGTTTTCATTTCTGTATATAATTATTGATTTTGTTTTATGCATAAATATATATGCTACTTTCCTGACGAATTTTGTTTCAATCAAAGCTGTATTTGTTGATTTTTTTGCATTTTACACCTTAACTTTTGTAAGTGAGCGTAGTTCGGATATTTATGCTAAGTTAGAAGATGTTGCTTTTAAATTGCTTAAAAGATAAGTTTCATTTTCCAACGGGTGAATAATTTATGTATTAGCTTTTCTAGAATTAGAAAACGCAAATCCTAACACATTTCGTTTCAATTTTCCGTATCTCTGTTTCAATTGTAATATTAAAATATTTAACACTTTTTTAATCTTCACTATGAAAAAAAATATTTTTCTGAAAGTTTCCTTTTACTTATTAATTGATTCATAATAACTTGATTCTTTAAAATTGATCTTGATTTTTTTTTCTTTTTGTTCAAATTCGATTGATATATTTATTTCTAAAGTTAAATTTTTACATTTTTCAAGAGTATTTTCTGAAATATATTATCTCATCCTCTCTTAAGAAAGACGTAACCCTCTATTAAGTGTGCAGCTTTATAGACGGTTATAATTTTTAATTGCAAGACAATTTATTCTGTTTCTTATGTTTTAAATTACACTCAAATAACATGCATAAAAATTTTAAATTGATTTCCTTAGAAATGCTGTCGGTTTAACGCCAATGTAATGACTTTTCACCTGATGCCATATAGGCTAATGACTGAATTGAATGATATACTTTTTAGACCCGAAAGGCGTTAGCCAAAAATGTGTATTAGTCTCAAAACGGATTTTGCGTTGAATCACTATAAAGGTTTAAATCAGTTTTCAAATTGTTGCTACGAAATATTATCGCCCTGTATTATATTTAAAAAATGAAATAATGAATAATCTGCATAAATTAGGTATGTTACTCGCATCGTGAAAAAACGAACGACGGTACCTAGAGTCATCAAATATTAAGTAACGTAATTCTCCACCAGAACATAGGCACCTGGAAGCTCGAATTTTGAACTTTGAATTTGTTTTATTATCTATTTCATATTTTGTAAATTTTTAAAGAATTTTAATTAACAAAATCAACAGTTTCAAAGGCAGCAATAGCAACAGAACACGAAAAAAAATATTTCCAGCGCACAAGACTGTCTATTGGAAAGAATTGTCGGAAATCTAGAGATATGCTGTTTAAAAATATTTTGTGATATTGCTGTTGAATTGAGTTTTATGTGGTTTAAATGCGAAGAACATGACATTTAATGAAAAAGGTAACACACAAAACATTAAGAAAACGCCCTTTGGGCGTAACATTTTAAAATCTGAAAGCTTTCGGATTTTTAATTTTTTTATTTATTTTTATTTTGTTCTTTTATTTATTTATTTTTAACTCAAATTCCAACTTGTAGTTTTCCACCAAATATACCAAAAGGTCTTGCACAAGTAAATTATAGTAATAATAAAATAAATAAATAAAAATTATAGTGCGAAGAATTTGGGAATTTCATTTCATCGTTTCTTAAACTGTTAATTTTTTAATTACTTTATGTATTGTAAGTAAAGTTCTTTAACAGCATTTATTCTTGATGCCCACCTCATGTCCGCATTACTTTAAAAACAAGAACACTGATGTAAGACATGTATCTTTTTGTTGAAAATTGTTGAGTGCGTTTTTCTTTAACATGGTTTGTGGTTTCGTTACAAAAACTGTGCAATAAATTTCTGTTAAAATTAGTTTAGCACAAAGTTTATTATAACTCTTAACTGAAGTGATTATTCAATGTAGGTTGTAACACTGATACTAAGTAGACTACAACTATCCTGACATATTTAGTTCACTGGATCGAATACTGTTAAGTAAAATGTATTTCATAGATTTCCATTTTACTTTTTTTCACATTTAACTTAGATAGACAAGATAATTTAGGTAGTTTCTTCCAACATGTTAAGTAAATTTGCAATTTTCATTTTATGAGACTTTTCTTACTACAAGCTGTTAACGAGCTTACTAAACACTAATTTTATGCTCTTGTTTTTTTTTTGTTTGTTTGTTTGTTAATTTTCGTATCCATAAATGTTTCAAGTGGGTAATTCTGAAAGATTATCCTAGTACATTTTATGAATAATGGGTTTGCTGAGTGTTTCTTTCAGATGTTTCCCACCTGTAACTTGAAAACGAGACAGTTCCCTTAAAACATCCTGCACGAAAGCATTCCTCTTAAGGCAGTCAGATGCCATAGCCGTGGGCCACGGCTCGAATCCCGGAGAAGGAATAGACGAACATGTGACCCTCAGATCCAAGCGATTCGCTTTCAGAATTGTGAAGAGAGCTAAGTAAATTCATATTGCATAAGGCCCCGAAAGTCATAACCAACGGCAGAAACACATCTTGCCGCTTGGCCTTAATAAATCTGTGGACCTGATATCATGTCATCATCAGATAAGTGAGATAACTTACAACATCATCAATCACAGAATCTGAAAATATAGAATTCACGACAAGTATTAGTGATTACAAAAACGCGTTGCTTTAGTTCTTTTCAGATTGTCTGAAGCTATACGATACTCTTTATTATTATAATCAATATTTTATTGATATCAATTTGCTTGGACTTTGAATTTTAAATTTGCGCGCTTCTTTTCTATTTTATAAAGTATTTTACTTTATAAAATAGATAATAATATATTAATTTAAAATTGTTCTTAGAAATCTTCTTAATACATTTAAAATATTTTCTTCTTTAATACATTTAAAATTTTTCTTAGAAAATGCAAAGACACGTAACAAAGCCATAAACAATAATTGGGTATTGCATTTCAAAAACTTAAGTTTTGATATTACCACATTTCAGGGTTAAAAACGCAAGTCCTTAAAATATTCTCTAACATTAAACCTTTTGTTTTCATATGTTCATATATGAATTTTTTAGCACTGACCATTAATCTATAAAAGGAAGTACTAAACAAAGCAATCAGGTTTCAAAACTGCGGAAGAGGCTTTTAAATATAAAAGTGAAAATTTGGATCTTAGAACATCCTCTTATGAACTAAAAAAATTAGCTTTTGCGTTAATAAATTGTATTTATCAAAGTTAAAAAGAGCCATCGCATAATTCTCGCTTTTTGTAAAAAAAAAAAAAAAAAAAAAAAAAAAAAAGACTGATTAGGTTATTTATATGGGATCGAAATCCGTGTTGAAAAATTATATTAAGGAAAAACATGTCGTATGCGTACTCTTAAAAAAGAAATTGTTGATTTATTTTAAAGGTTTCCTTTGCTCATTTTTCTGTTATAAACTGGATTAAATTTGAAAGTACAAAGTTTAGATTAAATATTGTCTGATATTTGAAATCATATATTATCATTCAATAGTGTCAAAAGGGATGTAATATAAACTTCACATCAAACTTACCACTATTATTCTTTTAATATGTGATTTATTTAGTGACTGGTAATGTATATCTTTCATCCTCATCACCTGTCCTAGTCTCACGTTTCTAAGCAGCAAGATATTCAGCATTCCCAAAATGTAATAGCCCCCTCCATGTAATATCCTTGCTCTTCGAATGGGTGACGTAAACCCAAAGAAACATTCTTGACATCGCCCGTCACGGTATTACCAGAGCGCCATGGACGAAAATATCGGCAATGACAAGCGCGAGACTTAAAATGCATCTCAGATGCTGTTCTCCGAAACCGGTTTTGACAGTTTTGAAGACAGGTGAAGGTAAACAGAGAAATTCTAGAGTGTTTTAGAAGACGCATGGGACGTAGACTTGTCATTTTAACTCTTAGATTTGTAGGCTGTTTTCTGTTTTCCAGAGGACAATTTTTTTATTTTAGCATTCTTAACCGAGATTTTAAAGTGATTTCCCCGCAGGCCAACAACTTTAGCAATTTACATAGCTTTTAGAGTCCATAAAAGTATAAAATTTCTGCCAAATAGGATACTGTAAGAGAGAGAGTATGCTCTGATACTGGAGAAATAAAATTAGTTTTCAATCACCCCGTAGTCGGTTTTCGTCTATCGCGGAATATTTTCAAAATGAGAAGAAGAAAATGTAATTTATCCTTTTTTTTTTAGCTTCTTGCTATATTAAAATTATGTTAATCTCGTGCAGTCGTGTAAGGCGTTTTGAATAACAGATGTTTTTATTTTGTGAATCTGTACGAGATTTTAAACTCTGAAGTACCATTCAATTTTCTTAAATTATTTCGAAGCTAAAAATAACATTCTAATTCCTAATAGACCCTAATCGATTAGTTATATGATTTCTCCATAAGGATTGAGAGTTAACGTCACTGAATGCAGTTGAAAACCAAATGTCCTTTAGAGCTCATTAAACCAAGAATGCAGTATTTGTAATTCATTTACCAGTTTCCTATATGTGGATTTAAAGCTTTTCTCCTGTTCGTCTTCAAGGTTCTTTTAGGTTCAAAGTAAAATGAATTAGATTTAATTTTATGCAGCTGAATGTCGACTTCAAAGAGACTGCAATCAAAAATCTTTTAGAATATGATATGTGTTATAATAGACTGCGGATCTGTATGATCAGATCTAGAATTTGTAGAGTAATGCAGCATATCAGTATCATAGATAATAACTAGTCAGCTAATAAGACCCAGTTCACTGAGTACATAATCAGAGTAGAACACTTGGCTGTGCACATTCTGATTTTCCATTCATTTTATACATATGTGTTATTACTGTAACAACAGAAATCTTTTTAAAAGAAACTTCAAACTCCCATCATTAGAAAAAAAAAGAAATCTTCACTCTACTCTACGTTTTATCATCGCAAAATATAAAGCCATCCTTTAAGTACCAAGGTATTTAGATTTGGTCTCATTTGGTCTAAGGACATTGCTACATTGTTCAGCTCTTAGTCTAAAACATTTGTCGTTCCTTAGCTTGAACAGACTTTAAGCTTTTCCAAATATTTCTCTTCCATACAGTGTGCATGGAAGAGTAGATATACACTGCGCAGAAAAAAATGGGACAATTCTATATCTCCCGTTCTACTGGGCCAATTGACGAAATTCAAATTGTGTTTTTCATGTCTCGAAAGCATGACTTCTGGTATATATTAGATTCATATATAGCATCATTCTAACTTATGTATTTTGACGTAAAATAAGTTTTTTCTAAAATGACATGCCAATGGTTTTCCATATTTCGATTCTACGACTCAGATTAGGCTTAAATATTAAATTTTGTAAAATTGGTGCGAAATTCACAGAGAAACTCAGAAATTTATCTTCGCGTACTTTTCTCAGTTTCTGCCAAGAATTGTTTCAAGAATTCCGCCAAGAAAACTTGGCAAATTCTTAATTTGTTGCAACCTATTTTCCTTTTATCCTTTTTTCATTGAAGACGAACGGAAAAAAAGAGCCATCGTTCATACTTTTAAGTAATTTTAACAAAGTGCGTAAACTAAATTTGGCATTATTATCGCTCGAAAAAAAGAATGCGAAATATCTTAGAACATTTTGAAGAAAAAAAAAACTCTCTATTTTTTGGCAAGTGTGCCTAGAAATACATCTATTTCAAGGCGATTTAAAAAATTTTATAGGTTATAATTCAAATTTTTTTCGAAACATTTATGAAAATTATTCAAAAATACAGATTTAAAAATAAATCATAAAAAATGTACGAAGCTTATTTGGAATAAACCTAAATTTCAAAATGTGAAATGAAGAGTTAAATAAGTTTAATAGAAAAGAGATATTAATAAATATATACGAAATTCAATTAACATGGAGGAGCTGAAAATTTTAGAGCGATTTATTTAAATCCTATTCGCGCGATTTTTACAAAACTTAGTACTTTGGGGCATAATTTGAGGCGTAGAATCGAAATATGGAAAACGATTGGCATGTCATTTCACAAAATGTCCGATTTTCTGTCAGAATATCTATATTAAAAATGCTATATATAAATCTAATATATATCCTATGTCTCGCTTTTGAGACATAAAAAATGCAAGTTGAATTTCTTCAATTGACCAAGTAGAACGGAAAATATAGAACTGCCCTCTTTTTTTGGTCCAAAGTGGCAATTTGCCCTGAAGGACTATTAATTTCGTTCTGGTATTTTGCGTTGAAAACTTTAAAAGGGTGTATCACTTTTCAAATCGTTGCCACCATATATTATCGCCCTGTCTTATCTTTAAAGAAATTAAATGATTAAGAAGAATCTGCATAAATGTATGTATATTTCTCGCACTATGATAAAACAACGGTATCTAGAGAAAAATTTGAATAACGTAATCTTCCATAGAATATGGGCATGTGAAAGGTCCTAAATTGAATTTGAAATTTGTTGTATTATCCATTTTAGATTTTATAACACTTCAACGAATTTTTGATTAAAAAACTAAACGATTTCAAAGCGAGTAGTTGCAACACTGTACGGGAAAAAACACATTTTTATCTCCAGCGCGCGAGACTCTGTACCGGAAATTCTAAAGATATGCTCATTTTAAAATTAATTTGCGATATTGCTGTGGAACTGAATTTTATAGTTTGAGTACATGATATTTAATAAATAAATGTAAAACACAAAATGTTAAAAAAACGCCCCTCTGAACGTAATTTAAAATCTGAAACCTTTTAGATATTTTTGTTATTATTTTTGTAGGTGCAGTGTACATATAACTCTCTTTTTTTAGGAGTGATGAAGTAATGCTTTAGTATTATAATTATTTGGTATTACAATTCATTGGATATAGTTGAAAAACATATTGCAGGTGTTTAGTGACCTAATACTGTTTTCTATTAAAAAAAGCCAGTGTACTTCTCTCTATCAGCAATACATCTTAAAATATATATTAAACTTTATATCAGTTTCATTCATATGTGTTACAATCGCAACTTTCTTTTCAAAACTTTCTGCATTTCTACTAGACAGATTCTGTGCTTTGTCGTGACATTAGAAGTACTTAAAACTGTTTCGAATAAAAATTAGAAGCAATTAAGCACTTACTGAATGCTACTTGCATAATGTAGTAATGTCTACATCTAGTTCAAATCTTAAAAAAATTTTACTGTACAAATAAAACAAATCAAAATTTACCATTATTAAAATCATTTAATTTTAAAATGCGAAAAAACAATAACAATGTATATAAATTCAGGAAATTTCATTAAATTAGACTGAAAAATACCTTACGATTCCAAATACAATAAAGTTGAAATCAAGCGTAATTCAAAGAGAATTATCTGAAAAGTAGCGACCTATTTCGGAGGTTCAGATTACTGTCTAATGCCTCAAAAAGCATAACATTAATGTTATAAAAAGATAAAAATAATAGGAAAAAATAAATAATAGGAAAATCAATAAAATTAAAAAGAAATTACAATCACATAATTACGACAGGCTCGAAAAGTTATGAGTTAGTCCCGCAGAAGTTAAAAGGATAGAAATATGATTCCTCATTAGCACATGTTTAAAATTATGTTGTCAAATATAGTAGAGCCAAATAGTAGGGAAAAATGTTGTGGTATTAGTTCTTTGTAAACTAATGCCATATGCAAACGTTGCAACATTTTTAACTATTCAAGCTGCAGCTCTTCCTTTATTATATTTAATCGACTAAACACCATGCTTGCTACAATTAGTTTTTCCAGATGATGTTATTTTCCATTTGGCTTGGATGCGCAGTGTGCAAACCAAAATCGATAAACATGTTACAGGCGTTTCTTCAGATCCTTTAGTAAAATATATTTTTCCCTTTCATGTGTTTTAGCTTTGATATTATATTCAGCAGTACAGTAAAGACATTTAGGTGTCTGTAACAAGGAATTTATGGCAAAAATTAATGATGGATAATTTCTATAAAAACAGTAATTTAGGTTGTGTCTTTGGGTTGCGGGAGGACAATGTATTATTTTAAACAAATATTTCAAAATATTTTCTAGGGTAATAAACAATGATTCTTTCAATAGTTTTGTGGAGTTAATTTTAAAGCAGCAACGTAAGGACGTAAATTCTAAGATGGTTAAGAGTACAAAAATATACGCTAGTTCTAAAATCAAACCAATAATAGTAATTTGTTTTAACTAACCCGATAACCGCAGGAAGACAAAAATGCTACGAGAGGTACATTGCCTGTGGACAAGCAAATTAGTAGTATTGTTAATGATATTTGCAGCACATAAAAATTAGACTTTGTTTTAATATATTTTACCTGTATTAAAATTAAATATACTATTAATATATTAATGTATTAATACTAAATAAAACATGGTCTCATGTATATATCTGTCGAAGCTGTAGAAAAAAATTTTGAAGGTGATAAAAATTGACGGAAATTTTAAAAATTCAGTTTCTGATTTAAAACTTCATGTACAGAGACATACATTTTAAACGAGCAGCTGCAGCTATGTTTTAAGAAAGAGTGTTTTACCTATTAAAGATATCGCAAAATTCAAAAGAAAACTTCGGAAATCCTTAGTTTCGTAAATGAAATTTATGAAAAAACAATGATGCAAACGCAAAGAAAAGAAAACAAGAAAGGCTTTAGGAAAACGCAAAATATTGATTCCAAGATATGCTGAATGGAAATTCAGATAATGAGGATATTTTGTCAAGTAAACAATGAATTCACTCTACATAGCTTAGTAATGATGAAGATAAAAATGACATGTATACATAATATTAAAATACAAATAGTTTAAAAAAATGCAGAATAAATAATTCTAGCACAAATAATTCAAGTAGAAATAATTTTGTTAATTCTAGGGAATTGGTTTTCCTACAAATTCTTCGTTTCAAATTTCCCAAATGGTTTTAATAATGGTATTGTGATTTCGAAAGCTTTAACGTGTACAAATTATTTGAAAGAAATACACAATTGAATATATTTTGAACGGGTGATTATATATTTATAATTGAAGTTTAAGAAACAAATCACATGATATAGACTTCCAGATGTTGAGAGTTTATTTTATGAGACGTATTTTATGAAGTATGAAGTTTTTGTATGGGCTTCAATGCAGAGAAAATTTCAGTTACTATACTATTCCTCAATGCACTAAAAATCCTGCAACATTTCTCTGTATGCAAAATAATTCATTAAATATTTGTCAAAATTATGTGACTTGAGTGAATTTCACCTGCTGAAAACAAAGAATATAAAAAGTATTATTGGAAAATATCCTGAATTTCATTTAGACCGACTTTCAAAAATGAATTTAAAATCAATGATATTACTTGATTTTTTTCTTTAACTAAAAGAAAGTTTTTATGAAAAAGCATTCGAAAATACGATTTGAATATTACGTAGTAACATTTAGTCAAAAAGAATTTTAGTTAAAGATCACTACTGTAATTTGACTGAAAGATAATAGAGTGTTTTTCATATTTATACATTTATACATATCATTTATTCTGTTATAAAATCTTCCCATTGGCAGGTTTTACAGTACATGTATTATAATTCCATTACTCATGTAATTATTGAAATACATCATGTATCCAGGATTTAATTTGAAGACTATGTTTGATTCCTTTCTTAAATTGAAACAAAGATCTAAGGCCAACAATATGAAAGCTACTTAGTAAAGCTTTTTTATGAAATATGAAACAATGTTTTCAGTTAAAAATGTAAAGACTATTGTAAATTACAGATATTAAGCTAATAGTCTACATCTATTTTTCCTACAACTCTAGAGCACTCATTACGTAATTTCACAAAGTTAATGTTATTAAAATTATCCCGCATACACGAGAAGCAGTACTTTAGCAAATTTAAAACGCCTTTGTGAACTAGTTTTGTAGTCTGCGTTGTTAAACGTAATTATTTGTAATTTCCCAGCGGATGTTCGGGTCATGTAAGTTTAGTATCCACCTACAATTTGTTAGTCCTTATTTCCAAGGCATAATGTAGTAGTTCCTCACAATAATAAACTTACTGGATGTGATAACGAAGTTGCAGTATTTTGTCGCAATTCTAAGTGTATGAATGAAAGAGATTTTTATTTATTTTCTTACCTAGTTCTTACCTGGTGAAATTCAATTTAAATAAGGTAAAAATGGATAACATTATTGCCAGAGGCATTTATTAATGTTATTTGTATGAAATTTATTTTTCCTGCAAAGTAATTCTTTCTTGTGCTGATAAAGAAATTCCGTGGATTTTCGAGGGCTGCTTGATGCTTTGTTTTATGGCCATGTTCCAAATTAATGGCATTTAATTTTATAGTTAATATTATTACATTAAAATTTGATTTTAGGTATAATATTCCGTCTCGTATGGTTATACAATATGATCTAAATATACTGCATTTCTTGCCTCTGAATGCAAAGCCTACTGTCGATATTAGCTATTTGAAGCCTTTCTACTGTGGAAAAAAAAGTAACACAACCGCCCAGAAGGTATAGTGGTTAGTGATGCCGACTTCAAAACCGAAGGGTTCGAACTCAAATTCTGGTAATGACATGGATGTTCTGCGCGACAAGGGTACACTCAAACTACAGTGCGAGCTGAAATTGTCTCGAGTAGTTGGTCAAAGGAAAAGACGTTGTAGATAGAAAGGTGGTAGAAATAAGTAGAGCCTCAGAGACTTTGCCATAAAGCCCACAAGTGTTATATAGAAAAAATAGTTATGTGGTAGTACAATTTACTTTTAAAGTTACTGCAACACTGCAACAAGTTCAACCAAAGAAATTTTTAAAACCAAAGCAATAAGCTATTAAGCTCATAAATTGACAAACAACTGAATCGTGTATTTGTACAGCCTATTGTATTGCTCAGTATATAGTGGATGCTGATTACACACGGAATTTCTTGCATCATTCTGCCTGGCAGATGCCCGTGATCAAGCCCGTGATGGCTCATTTCCATAATTTGTTTGAGTTTCGGCAGGATGTGTCGCTGTGTTATTAATATATGTCTAAATGATATGTAAGTGTTGGAGGATTCTTTCAAGTGGAGTTCATTTGCGAGCAGACATTTGAAAACGTAATCATTCGCATCACTAAATTATGCAAATGAGCATCTGTTGGCTTTTGCCAGGGTTCTCTTGAAGTAATCCGGGAATGGGCCATGACCCGACAAATATTGCTTTAGAAAAGGTGGAGAAGATGTATGGGCCGCCCCGCCCCAATGTGCTTTCCCTCAGAATCCCATTCACAGCTGAAATTTAGAAATTAGCATGCCCCGGCGATACATAATATGCCCCTTTGGATGCACAAATGTCGGTTCTACTTGAACCCTGGATTTGTGAAATAACATGCAATATATTTTTTTTATATTGTCTATTTGAAAATCGTTCTAACCCAAATTAATTCAATTTTAGAAAAACTGAAAATTTAATTAAATATTGTTAATACTCCTTTTAAATTTATAAATTAAGAATAAAGACTTTAATTTTTTTGATGGGAGATGACATCTATAAAACATTTACTTTGCCAAATTAGAAATGCAAAATTCTCAATATGTTCCTTTCACTATGGAAAAATGACGCCATCTAAAGCCTCCAAATTTTGAATGCATGAAGTCCTCTATCCAAACATTGGCACGTCGAATCCTGAATTTTTGAATTTCAAATTTTAAAAAAAGTATTTCATTTTTTGTACAAATTTAATAAAATCAGATTAACAAACTCAGCGATTGGAAAACGAGAATTTTCAACTCTGTTCCAAATAAAATGTTTTTACCTGACCGTTGCCATTCGGCAAAATGTAATATACTTAGATTTGAATTTACTTCAACTAATTCGGCTGTTTTAAAACAATATATTGCAAATGTCAGAAATAAATGTTATTATTTTCCACGATCCAGCTTGTTGGAGTTCTGTAAAGCCTAACATATTTAACTTCCAGATATAATCTGTAAGATTACTGAGTAACAAACTAAGCGACTTAATAGAAATAAACAGGGTTATTAAGAATTATTTTTACTTCCTTGTACGAAGTAAAGGAAGTATTGTAATCGCGAAAAATTTCGCGTGTCATATATTAACAGAAATATTCATTTTGACCGATATGGAATCCAGTTTAACTATGTTTTTGCGTGACATCTGTAAGTACGGACAGAACAAAAGACTTTTTGCCAAAAAGAACTGCAAAATGGTTTTAAATGCATTCAAAAGAGTTTTCTTTTCTAGGCGTCTGTACGTATGTATGTATATATCTCGCTTAACTCAAGAATGAGTAGACGTAGACGTTGAAACTTTATATATTGGACTGCTATAACATGTAGTTGTGCACCTCCCTTTTTCGCTGAAATCGGCTGTACCAATCGTATGTGAATATATATATATATATATATATAAATTCCCACTGTTACCTGGCTCGGTGACCTTGGTTTTTTTATTCTGATATGTTGGTAAGTTGTGCATTTTTTGCTTTAAAGTAATTGAATAATATGGTTTTTAGGTTCCGCTTAAGGTTTTTATGTCTTATATGTTTTTATTTAATTTGCATGCAATAGTTGTAGAATTATCAACAATTTAATTATTTAAGTGGCGAGTTACGCCTAACGAAATGCCATTTTGTTTACATTTGAAACTCAGTAAAATAGTGAATTAAGTAAGTTTCTTCACCTTCAGTGCCTTTTGCCGAATGGGACTAAAAGTAAGCTTTCAATTTTGTGCACCGAAAGATTTGCCTTCTGGCTAACTGACCGAATTGTTTGTTTTTGTAGGAACTCATCTAATTTTAATTGTAAAATTGTTTTTTTAACTGTTTTAACAGTATCTGATGTTTCATGTTTTTCTGTATTTTCTGTATTTTACAGTTTTTAAAGAAAAAGTTTTGAGTTTTTATGTATTTTTGCCTTGCCGTGAAGTGAGAACTGAGTTAATTCAAAAAGAAATATATCTCTAATGAAATTCAAGGAAATAAATTTAAATGAAATGCAGCAAAAAATGTGTATAATTTAAGAGGCATATAAGAAAGTTATCTAGTGTCCATGTCAGATTTTTTTACATTTAATATGCTTTATTATGATTGATTTAAATGCACTAAAATCATGACATTTAAAAGTGCATTAAATTCATGACAGATCTCACCAGAAATATTAAATATTTTTTGAAACTGCTTTAGCTGGATTTATTGAGATTATTATATGATATTTTTTGTGATAACTATTATAACTACTGGCTTCGAGAGAGGTTTAACTGCAGCGAATACAGAAAACAAAATGAAAGACATCCTCCTAACACACTACCAAGAATTCTAAACTTATGCAGTTTTCAAATATTTTGTGATATTACTGTTGAATTTTATGTGGAGTATGTGTGAAGAAAGTGATACTTAATAAATAAAATAATATACACAAAGCGTTAATAATAAAAAGACAAAAATATTTTTAAACGCATTTAATAGGAGAGATGAACATTGATATGATAGACTGAGAAAAACCTGAAAAAATAGAACAATATATGCAGCACTTAATACCGTATCTTGAATTCTAAACACATACTTCTCTACTGCTTTTAAAATTTTTTTGATTTTGCTATTGAATTGCTCGTGGCGTAAGCGCGAAGAATGCTATGCTTCATAATAAAGCTAAATAGGCAGAAAACTTATTTGTCAGCAGGAAAGAGTCCAAGAGCATATTGGCAATCTGATGCTCAGTGAGAGCTTAAAAAACTTTTAAAAACCCAATGGTACCGCGTCAAAATCTGAATCCTTTTATATTTTCAATTTTTGTTTCTTTTTGCTTTTTCTTTCTATCTTTCACTTCTATTCTTTTTTTAAATGTTTTTAAATTTTTCTCTTTAGCAGTTGAAAGATCCGTGATTTTAATTCTGGAAATTGCTAGTCATTTTCCCATATTTCTTGCTCCAAAAAACTGGGAAAAAGTCTCAGTGATGAACTAAAATGGTGCCAACCATAATAAATTATTACCGTATGGATTTTGTCTATTGAGTCCTGTGCCTAACCCCATTGGTTTTTAAAGAGAGGAAGAGTTAAAGGTGTTATCGCATTCCCTTATATGCCCTCTGAGGGTATAGGTGGTACCTCGCCAAACTATTAAATGGAACATACGTGATTCGAAGTCTGTAAAAGTCATAGATCCTTGTTCAGGTTTTTCAAAACTTAAAAAAAAAAAAAAAAAAAAAAAATGGCAAATATATGTAAATAGTCTTAGGACATTAAGCTTAAACTGAAGTTGCTGTTTTATGTAAATAAACTTGATATAAGTATTATTATTAATATTGAACCATAGTTCCATGATGAAAATCTATAACAAATTCTTACGGAATTCTTGTGGAAACATAGCAAATTTTTCTGTGCGGAATTAAATCGTGTACACTTATATAACAAATTGTTTTTGAGAAACACAATCATTTTATTAGAGGAATGTCATTAAGGAATTATCATCAGTCAATCATTTATATAATTTACCTAGTCGCCAGTCATTTATATAATTGTTTTCATTACTCTTGAATTATAGTAATTCATTCTTTAATATTTTTTTAATTCTTTTCTTTTACATAAGTTAGTAAGTAAAGAATTAATTAATTCGATAATCTTAAAGTTGAACTGATTACGAACGAAGTCGAGAAAACAAAAACAATTCAACGTCTTCCTTTGCGGGTGTCTGAACAATTTCCTCGAAAATATAGCACTAGACTGAACACTGGGATGCGAAAATAAACCGAAAGGGAACAAAGAAAAATATCTTCTGCTATATAAAATTCTCTTATATAAAATACACTTTATTTACTGACATGTATTGCTTTATCCAACTCTATTATTATTAAGGGTCTCGAAGGAACAGCGAGCTAAGAAACAAGAAAGATTAGTTTTATATCTTCCTGTAATGTTCTTTTAGAAAAGTTCAAATGTTTTACTCAAAAATAGCATAAAAACAATTTAAGCTAAACAAACTTCGAGAACAACCAATGCAAAGACATACTGTCAAATACATAAACAAATAAAAATATTTTGCAGTTGCTGTAAATCGTGTTATATCTGATAGTACTGGGAAAGAAAAAAAACTAAATAACCTTAATTTTGCTAGGACAATAAACGACCCAGTAATACGTATAAAACATTAGCTTAGAAAATATACCTTATTTATTTTAATAGATTATAAGGTATTTCTCCAGCCTTCCTAGCTTGCCTTCATAGTTTAGTAGTTCTGCCACTAGGCCGGTATTTCGGAGGTCAGTGGTTCGCTTCCCGAGGAAGGCGTTGCTCATTTTTCATCTTTCCTGCATTCAAAAAATAACTCATGTCTCTACAATGGCTCCCGAACTAAAAGGGTAGTGAATAATGATTCTCTCCACCGAGGATTTGGCGATTGGGTCTCCTAAAACCCCAGTCGCCCTTTAAAAAAGGGAGTATATAAGATATTTCTACTGCGTGCCTTCGTGGTGTAGTTCTTCTGCACGCTGGGCCGGTATTCCGGAGGCCCGTGGTTCGATTCCCGGGGAAGACGTTTCTCATTTTTCATTTTCCTCCTTCCAAAAAATACCTAATATCTCTACAAGATAAATGCTTTTTTTATATAGAAAATTTCGTAAGCACATTTATTGTGATATTTTTCTAATTAATATCAGTTTTGAATTTTTTATTTGAAGTGAGAAGGTTCAACATTCCTAGTAGAGATATTAGGTTTTTTTTTTTTTTTTTTTTTTTTGGAAGTAGGTGAGTTAGTTCGGTTGCGACTGTAGAGACATTAGAATATTTATGCATTAAAGATGAAAAATGTGCAACGCCGGTAATCGAACCACGGACTTACGGAACACGCGCCCAGCGTGCTGACAACTACACCACGAAGGCATGCTAATAAGGAGGGAGGTATACCTTATATACTCCCCCTTTTAAAGGCCGACTGGGGATTAGGGGACCGCATCGCCAAATCCTGGTGGTGGAGATTGTTTTTATTTCGGATGGCACTGTAGAGACATTACGTATTTTTTTAAAGCAGGCAAGATGAAAAATATGCAACGCCTTCCTCGGGAACCGAATCACGGATCTCTGGAATTCGCGCCCGGCGTGCAGACCACCACACCACAAAGGCATGCCAAGAAAGCGGGAGAAATACCTTATATCCTAAATTAAAATAAAACTAAATCTTTGACTGTTTCATTTCGCTTACAAAGAAGTCGCTTCTTAAAGGATGTGCCTTGGAGCATGTTACGAAACTAACTTTTTGAATTTTAAAAATCAAGATTATTTATCCAAATATTTATTCTCAATGTCCATATACATCCATTTCTACTTATGTTAAGTGAACAGATATTTGCAAATATGCAATTCATTTACTAATTTCATAATTCTCAAATAAAGCATGCTGTAACAAAAACGAGAAATATGTACCTAAAAGAAGACGCTTTTAAAAGTTTGTCACATTACTTTTTATTCTGAAATAAAGTATTTCATGTCATAATCAGCTTGGTTTCATAGCATAATTGTCCTTTGGACGCCACCAATGGTGATAACTATGAAGCACCTACCATCAAAGGAACATACGCACAAGTTCTGAGGCAAAAGAAAAAAGAGCCAGTCCTTCTCATCTATCCAAAGCACACCAGAAGTGTGCCAAAATTACAAGAAAAACTGCAAGACATATTTCCGATCGAAAGCATTATAACTCAGATAAAAAAGATAGTACCAATAAAACAAGGTGGACTTGCAGTACATTGCACCTTACAGGATGATGTAACTAAGCTAGACAACCTCTTGAAATAGACGGAAAAAGCAACTGATCTAATGCATACCAAGGTACCAAAGCTAAGAACCCCTAAGTGCACCATCCACCGACTGTCGCCGAATACAACAGCTGAAGCAGTAAGCACCGCACTTGCAAAAGCTACGAACCTCTATTATTTTTCAAGCCTCTATTTAAACTCAAGGAAAAATACAACACAATCAAATGGATTGTGGAATGTAATACTGTTTCATTCCATAAATGTATGAACCTACACACCGTCCACTTCGGCTGGCACACCAGTTCCATTACAGAATTTATAGGTGCCCACAGATGTTATCCCACCCAAACAGCAAGCTACATCCTTGATGAGGTTTAATTCGTTGTTTTAAGTTATTCGTGTTGTACATCGAAAGACAAGCTTAATATTTCCGAAAGCCATATTTCATTTCTTTACCATTTCAGCTTCTTGAACATTAGAAAATTAATCAAAGTTCTGAAGTGTTAGGTAAATGTTGAATGATAATATTTGAAAAATATAATGCGTATGTCAAACTAAATCCAGCAATTAGAAGTTTCCGAACATCGTAAGATAACTTGAATCAGAAATAAAATATTAATTGCATTTATCCATACAAATCAAATTCATATATAATTATGAAAATCTTGACATGTGATTTAAACAAATATTGTTCATGCTTCTTGGGAATTACTTACCGAAGTTTCAAAATGAATTTCAATACCAATGAAACTGCAAAATGTAGATTATTTGCCTATTCACTTGCAAATATCATTAACAATCATTGCTAGCACTCTCATAAGAAATTTGAAACATTTCTTGAAGTATCGCTATTTTGGAAAATGAACGAAAATGTGAATTTGTGTCTTATAATGAGCTATTTTTAATGCATTCTTAAAAATAAAAATAAAAAAAAAAAGAAAAAAAAGAAAAAAGAAAAACCTCTGAAATTTTTTAAATTGTATACTGTTTCCTGAATAAACATTTCAAGAGAAATACATATATTAGGAATACTTTCGTAGGAGAACAATAAAAGGGGGTTAGAAAATATCTTTTATTTCCATGTTTATTGATCATCAACTAGTTGCTGGTTTGGAAATGCACATCTAACTCTACAAGACATTTTAATACCAATTTTCGCTTCAAGATTTGCTACTAGAGATATTATGTGAAATAAAAAAGTGTAATTTTCACATGAGTAGAAAGTGGACCACGTTAATTGAAAACATGTCTGATGATAAAGTGTGCTATACTCTCCTTTATAAAAAGACGGAAATACAGGTACTTTCACCTAAGTGCTATAATCAGTAGAATAGAAAAAACTAATTGCGCGAGTCTTTTATTAATTACACTAATAACACCTAACCTACACTAATAATGTAAATACTTTCAGGGCATTACAGTTCGTTAACTTATATATCAATAGCAAACAAATAGAACAGAACAGTTCTGTACCAAGGCAAATAGTATATAATATAAGAGACATCTATTATTTACAATAACGCTGCAGATATTCAAAATATTTTCACATGATATCATTAAAATTGAAATTTATAAATCGGTATTTTAAACATATACATTTACATGTATACTGAGAATATAAAAAAAAGCATTCATTAAAAATGCATTTATTGCCTTTAAATCCCTTAGTCTGTCACACAAATCAAGTGAGATTAAATTTGAAAAGTCTTATGTTTCTCCAAGTATTCCCAATCTGAGAATTGGCCATTTGTGACACCGAGTGAACAGTATTTTAAATATTTTATGTTTTGCATAACGTAACAGTTACAAGCTGCATGTACGATAAATGCATGGCAGCATAATGCAAAATAAAATAACATAACTGTAATAATTTTGGAAACATTTTGCTAAAACAATTTTAACACAAAAATTCATTAACGATTATCATGTTGTTTTTAATGTTGGACTAAAGTTATATAACATAACATGACGCTGCCAAAAATTTTAGCAGTTTTAATATTTCTTTAACTTACTATCATAATTTTACAATTACCGAATATTTTTAGACAATGTATCTGAAAATAGATAAAGATAAGACAATACAGACAAAGAGAAATACGAAAACGTTTCGAAGCATACGTTTTATAATATAAACGTTCATTTTCCTTGCTTTGCTCGTGATGCTGTCATTTCGTCTATTACTTAGTTAAAATTTTCACATTGTTCTATGTATTAAAATTAGAAATTGAAGTTAATGACCTATAACTGCACTAGTATATTACAGTACAAGTGAAAAAAAAATTGACAGTCTCACTCACTCGTGTATCGGATTTGCGCATCGCGAAAAAATCTCAGTGATAAAAAGGGGTCGTGACTGAAAAAGGTTTAAGAAACCCTGGTTTAAGAGATAAATTAAAAACATTCAGTCTCAGAATTAACAACAGCTTTCATTTTAGGGAGTTTTCAGGAATTAATGTCGTGATACTAGCATCAACATATGATACACAAAGGGAAAAAAAATAAAGCTCTTCGTTATGCATAGTGTTCGTAGCATGCAAAATTCTTTGCTATATGACCCATAGCACAATGAATAAAATTGAAAATACGCAGTTGCACATTTGTTTAATTTTTAAGGCAACAAAAGTTTAACAAATACATTCGGTTGTTGTTTACTATAGAAATCTTTAAATTTCCATAACAATGCAATATTTTCCTTTTGAATGCGGTATTGCAAAACATGTTTGTGGTACGAATGTTTGATTTTTTTCCTATACATTCCCATCTATTGAGATCTAAAAGCACAATCAACACTGAACAGAGACGTGACTTGAGATTTTGTTTATTTTCCCTCATCTCTCCCTGACTGCTTTCTACAGCAGTTGATGGTGGTTGGGGGATTTGTGCGTCCCGCATGGCGTTGTTAAGCGACTGCCAATCAGAAACTAAACCTGGAGCTGACACATGTCAACCAGGCAGAGACAATTATTTTCCTGACTATTTGCCCCAACTGTACCTCGATCTGGCATTTCTCCACAGCAGACTCGTGTTGTTGCTACGTTTGAGTGAGAAATTCTGAAATAAATATCTAAAAATTTCTACTGCTCCGAATGAGGAAATATTACTTTTTCTTCGATACAATTTTTCTTGTTCAGAATCACATAAAATAACATTTTCCATAGCTTTAAATTTTATTAAACTTTATAATACGTATTTTAACCTTAAATTTAAACATTTGAATTAAAAATTTCTTTTTTTGTGTATATTAAAATTAATGTAACGGAACTAAAAATGCTCTATATTAACATTTTTCCTGAGTATTTCCTGAGCTTGGCTAGGTTTTAATAAATGATATATATAATGCTTTAGTTTTTTTATCTTAAAACTATTCTTCTTTTATCTTTCTAAAATAGAGATCTTTAAATGTATTCTTGAAGTAAATCATCAGTATTCCCTAATACATTGCTACTATTTTGTTAATAATAGGATAAATAAATAATAGCATGAATTAATTCATTAAATACAGAACACTAGGTAGGAAGGGACACCCAAACCTAGCCATGCACAGTTAAGAGAAGCCATACATAGTAAATCTCCTCAATCCCTAGACGCGATCCAAGGAGGCATAATCCCCCGGTCAACCCAGGTGGACAATTTCAATTTCTAAAGTATGGGTTTTGTAACGCTAAGACAATGGTGGACTGCAACGAATCCATCTTAGAAACAGAACGTAAGTTAGACATCGACCTCCCAGAGTGTTGACCAAGCGTAGCCAAACCTTCAAGGACAGCCTTCGAAATCAAACCATATGGCCTCCCCACAACCAAGAGGCAGACAAAACAGTACCACATGGTCCAAGCCGAGCCTGAACCTACCATCGAATAAACGATGGTTCTAGTCATTGTGAAAATTGTTCATTTTTTTTTTCAGAAGTCTAGTTTATCTAGATATTGGACTAGCCAGAACGCCTGGAATGCTTCCAGTCAACCCTCCGAGGAAGAATCATTAAATGCATAATACTTTAAAATGTTGAATACTGGTAATTTGAAATGGGTTTGAACCAAGGTGAATGGGCTAGATTATGTGGCATTTTTAATAATTTTCCCCACGGGCATTAATTGCAGCTAGTTTTCTTAATAAGTCCTCCATGAAGGCAGCCTTACGCAGATTGCTGCCATGTGCTATAAGATATTTAAATAACCCATTCTAATCTCTGCAATGAACTGCGGTTATAGCTTTTTGCCTTAGAAATTAGTATTGTTTTTCTTGATGGTATCAGTATATTTTTAGATCATTGTATTTCGAACCAAATTAATGAAGATTTCTTGGACAATGCGTTAGAGAAAGTTCTTTCTTTAAATCAGTACAGATACATATAACCATATGTTTCGTATTCACAGAAGAAAATACGGCATGCGTAGAATTTTATAAACTAGTTTAAAATTTGTTTCCAAATCTTTTAATATACATAAGGACATTTAATTTTATCTTAGATGATGAGGCAGGAGCACATACATATTTTGTCAGGATCATTAAAATAATTATTTAAGTTCCGGAGAAATCAAAACAACATCAATTTCTGAATTTTTGGTCAGTCTGAATTAATTTTCCTTCACATAGTATTAAGTGTTTTGCATGTAAATAAAAATTTATCTTTCTTTGCATTCAATCAATACCTGTAAATAACATTGAAATGATATTTAATCTGTCACTCTAATAAACATATGAAGTGCTGAACAATACCATTTCGAAGGCTGAAGAAGCTGATAACGTGGTTCAGAACTAAAAATCGTTTGAAACAATAGCTTACTTTACACTATATTACAACCACTTAATAGTGAAAAATTGAGCTTAAATTTACTCTCAAACTTAATAACAAATATATATTTTACACCATTTCTAGACGAATCTTTATGCTACCTTCATTTACGCAATCTTTGGTTTTAGCCATACCTATAAAAATGTTTTAAATGGCACATTATACATAACATTTTGAAATTTAAGCAATGAATTTTACAATAGTAACTTTTATATATATATTGCAAAATATTGCAAAAGGAACTTTTCTTAAATATGCCTTTAAAATTTCTTATCGCAATTAAAGAAAACTCATAAAAATAAAATTTTAAACTACAAAAAACGATCATCGATATATTTAATTTCAGGATTTTAGACGTCCTTTTTGGTGTGCATTAAGGGATCAGTTAAAAAATAAATCAGAATAATTCGAAGTTTATTCCTTTTACTTTATATGCTGTTCAGTTATATTCTTTCGAGTTTGCAACATTCTTCAATTTATAATTTTATCACAGTTTGTATGCTCAAGGTACTTCCATCCAATTAATTTTTAAGTTTCAAACACCAAAAATGGATAATATTCTCATGAAGTTCTATTACTTTGAAATCATAATCTGGTAATTGTACTAAAAGGTCAAAATTGAAGAAAAAAAAAAAAAAAAAAAAAAAAGATTCCATTAGTTATTTCTGCAGATTTATGCAAAATGCTGGTCATTTAGTGCATCAACATCAGAAACATTTTTCTAAACTCAAATTTCTCTTCTAATTACAAACAAAAGCAAATATTTTCACACTTTAATTTATATACAGTCCCCGAATAATGATCTCAAATTTTTAAACTGAATACCTCGGGTAATTTTTGTTGTGTGAAAGTAAAATCTTTTTATTTTATAATTTGTAACGAGTTTTCGAGGATATAACTATAGAAATAGGGAAAATATATAAAATGTCTGTCATCGTTCGTAAATTATACAAAACTGACTTTTTTTAATTTGAAAATAAAAAATATAAAATATTTTCATTTAAAACATTTTTTAAACTAGGAGTATATGATTGTTACAAACTGTTGCTAAAATAAAGGCTGTTTGTGGAGTTTGTGGTATATTACTACAAGCATTATATTTTCAAGTGCACACCGGGTAATACCCAGTCAGCTCAATCAGTCCAAATGAGATCAAGTCTTCTTCTTAAGTAAAATAAGTGATGATTACATGATCCTTAAATTCGATTGGTTAAGAGTAACTTCCTACGTTAAGTCCAATTAAGATCTCATATCGTCACCGGGTGCCTAATTAAATAAGGGTTACTTATTCATCCCTGCCTATGTGACAGGCCTTAGCAGAAATACAAGGTGGAAATAGGAAAAAAGTGAATCATGGCTGTTAATAGCTCGTATGGAAAGACCGTGCAGATAAGAAGATAAGATGACTTCGAGATTAAAAACTCCTTTAAAAATTGGTTGTACTTCGGTAAGTGCAGTAGCAAAGTGCTTCGGCAACTGTGTAAATTTTTCCAATAACCGGATCAATGAACTGACTCCTAAATCACATGTTCACATCGGAAGAACGCACTTAATTCTTTATATTTGCTTTTTCATCTAAACGTGTGTGTAATCATCAATTGACTAGTCGGATATGAAGAAAGATTAAGATCCATGACTTAGTTCGGAAGAATGTTAAGGAGAAGAAAAGAACCTAAAGCCAAAAAATCGTTGAACAAATTATCTGTAATTCTCATCGGCAATCAGTCAAACTGAGACCCATAAAGCAGTCTCAGAGTTGAAAGTCAATAACAAAATAACATAACCAGAGAGTCAGGTGAAAAGTATTTTTAATTCTCAACATCCCATTGTTTTATCAGGGTTCCAATACCAGCTGTATGGGATTCTTTGAATGGCTGTCTCAGCCACTTAAGGCCTTCATCATGAGAAAAGAGTTTGCTCCAAGATGTAGACCAAACCGGTATTTATACTGTTATTTTCTAGTGTACAGTATATTTTTCGAATCAATTCCTCCACCCTCTGAACTGTTGAGTCTGCTTCAGTCTTTCCTCTCCGGTTTTCATCTGGCAGACTTTGGATCGAAGCTGAGGGAATTTTTTAACGCACTTGTACACAGTTCATACGACAAGCACTTCTGTGCATAAACAGAAAACACTCCTTAATGAATATCTTTTGCACGTTCTTTTGCTTCCCCCCCCAAACAGAAACGGATATACTATACTAACTCAACAACTATTCCTTCCTTATACTCCCATCGAGTTCCATCGGCAGTTTTAGACTGAACTGCGTATGTGCAACAAATATTTAGTAATTAACAGAACACATATTACGAACTAATTTCGTTCTGTTACCTATTAACTTAAATGGAAGGAACTAACTGCTATTTTAAAGATATCATGCCAATTTTTGACTTATTTAATGACTTTCCCTCGTATGCTTGTAATTACGAATTAATTTATATTTTAACCTTAAATAGTAGTATATAATTTTATTTATTATAATTTCATTATTATATAACTTCCTATACGAAATCCTTTATTTCTTTTCTTTTCTTCAGAGGAATTTTATGCATATGGATCGCAAGGTGAAAACATTAATATAAATCATTTCCTATGGTTTATTAGTATTTACTTCTGTAAGGTTCCAAATCCGCTTTTGTTAATATTCGTTTTCATATTTTGTATCTTTTAGCAAACACGTTTCTCTTTCATTGGTTTCCTTCATTAGAGGATTTATGAAATCTGGAAATAAGGACACTGACTTATGAGACTATGAATACTTCTTTCCGTATCAAAACATTTGATCGTTTTGGAGTACATACTGATACACTAAAAATTTTCAGAATAAGCTCATGTTTGTATTTTGAGAAGGTTTTGTTTACTTGCAAAAGAAAAGAATAGAAAATTACAAATCGGAAGCCTTCATTAGTTCTCAGGTGAGTAGTTAATTGTCAAGTGGATAGTTAATTATCAAATGTAAGAGTTTTAATCAGTGGAAGTGCTTAAAGTCTGAGAATAAATTTCCCCAGAGGATTATTGAATTCCTTCACAGGAATATTTCATTAAAATATGGCGGATATTGTGAATTACTTAAATACATTTATTGTTAAAGGCTGAGTTTATTAACGGCAATCAGTAAAATCTGAATTCCAAGGATATATTCAATCAACTGACACTAACTTCTCACTTTCGTCATGAAAGGGTAAATTAAGTTGCAGTCCGTGATGAAAACACTGTGTTGATCTTGTAGAAAGCATCATCCGCTTTACGAAATTCCACTTTTAGAAAAGAACTATATCTATACATTTTTCGATTTCAAAAGGAAATCGAAAAGGATCTGCTCTTCCATGAAAAAGGCAAAAAAATTAAATATCATTTGGTGTTTTTATGCAATGTCAAGAAAAAGAGCTTTCTAATTATGAAACACTAGCATGTTTAGCATAATTATATAGGGAATTTGCACTACTACTAAATCAACCACTGTATTTCTCAGTATTTGAAATTGCATTAAATATGTTTTCGAACAACATAACTATTTACCAGTTTGATTTGGAAACCGTACCAGAATGCACTTGTACATATGTAGTATAACTATATCCTTGAACAGCTTGGTGTTAAATATCGATAGTTAGTATAGGATAGATCATTATCTGGTGTATATAGCGTATTTCCCTTTGGAAACCTTCAATCAGACAGATTTTGTCACAGACACTCAGCAAGTATTACAGAAGAATAATGAAGATCCACAAAATTGTGAGTACGACAATTGATAGGACAAACTGGTTCCAAGAGTATGACGTTGCATGATAGGAGTAAGTTCGGCTGTACTCCAATAGATTCTCCCAAATGCCCTACTTCTCATTTGGCGATTTGACTTAAACCTCCAGCAGCTCAGATTTAATATTTTCGAGTATTCCGGGCTTTATTCATCTGGGGTTAGTTGAACGAGACAGTCTTTGCTCATCGCTTGTGAACGATTGATGAATTGAAGACTCCCATCAGCTTAAGCTTATTCTACATGACATTTAAGATGCGTCATGCAAGCTTTCCACATTACCTCCAACAATGCATCCATGCAAAAGTAGAACAATTCCAGACTATTAATTCCAAGTGATGTCGATATTTTTCGTCACTGGGTGTTCCTAGAAGCAGTCACCGTCTTTCTTTTATCATTTAAAATTGGTACTTGCATTAAACACCACGTTTGTGTATTTAACTTTCCTGTTTAATGAATTATTACTGTTTTTAGTGGTTTCGTTTGATTTAGTTTGATTACGGCAAAGCAGGCTAGGGCTGCCTGTCTAAGAGAGGGGGTGATTTCGTGGGGGCTTTCTAACGGAAACTGACTCGCACCCATGTTACACACAGGTGATAGGTGAATGCAGGCCCCGGACACCCGTACGGCTTAATATGACAAATCGGATGTTGTCCGGTATCGGGTGTCGTCCGCACCTATTTAGAACAACACAACCCTGGCGACTTCCTGAAAGGGCTGCATCGGGAATATATTAATGGAGAATATGTGGTATTGACGTGGCCAAACAAGGGCGTGTGCATATATATGCTTCAGTATACAATTAATAAAAGGTTTCATACATAGGTACATTGGTGGTATAGGTACATTGGATACATATGTATATTGGTCTAAGTGGTTAATGAGATAGGCAAACAATAAACACTTATACATTAAAAGAAATGAAACACTGACACAACTGGCGCAATAATGCAGAAGATGACAATTAATGATATACTACTAGAAATGATATGCATAAACACATACAAATGATGGCGATAAATGAAAACACATAATCATACATTATTCTACTGGACTATACACACATCAATAAAAATGATATATACACACCTATACGTTGACAGAAATGATACACTGAGAATGAAAATTGTGTATCAGTGTGAACGATGACAATTAAAGGTTACACATATTCGTGTATTACCTTACTTGGCTATAATATATATTAGTACAAATGATACACTTAAACACTTATACATTAATGGAAATGAAATACTGAAAATGGCACTTATACATTATACGATAAATGAAGAATAATGGTAACACGTAATCGTGTATCATCCTAAGTGGCTATACATACAGTAATAGAAATGATACACTTATACATTAATATATATTTATAACATGGTAAATGATGCATTTATACATTAATAGAAATGGTACACTGACAATGATATTTTCACATTAATACGAAAGATGACAAGTAATGATAACACATAATCATGTATTATCCTACTGCGCTATGCGTACATGAATAGAAATAAGACATTTTATGCACCTGTAAGTTGACAGAAATGTTGCACTGAGTGTAATGCCTGTGCATCATTGCGAGAGATGACAATTAATATTTACACATAATCGCATATCGTCCTACGTGGCTATATATACATTAGTAGAAGTGCTACACTTAAACATTAATACTAGAAATGACACACTGAAGATGGTACTTGTGGATAAATATGAAAGATGACGATTAATAAAAATACATGAACATAAATTATCCTACATAGCTATGTATACATTATTAGAAATGAAACCTTTAACACCTATACATTAATAAAACTGATACACTGAATTGTGTATTAATGCGAAAAATGACAATTAATGATTATACATACTCGTGTGTTATCCTACATGGCAATATAGATATTAGTAGAAATGGTACGCTTAAACACTGATACATTACTAGAAGATGCACTGAAAATGGTACTTGTACAGTAAAATGATACATGACGATTAGTCATAACACAAAGTCCTGTGTTATTCTAAATGGCTTTACATACATAGACAGGGATGGTACACTTAAACGAATGATGTGCGTTGGATAGAAAAGTGCGTTGATCTAGATAGTTAAAACTAAAGTAATGGTATGCAACAATTATTGGAGATGCACTGGTGATTAATGAAATATTGAATGACAATTAATAACATAGGTAAGAATGAGTGACAATTAATGAAGGCACGATACATAAGCACATTACCATAGGTACATTGGATATAAAGGTTGGTTACGTGGAAAGGATAGGGTTGTGGTTAAGCCGAATCACACAAGTCCTGGCCTATTGCTTGCAGTCTGTCCATAATACTTTTGAGTTTTTTAAGTACCGCTGGTTGGCGAATGAAGAATCTTTTATAGGCTGGATCTGTGTTGTAAAACGGTATGTGCCACTCTAGTGTTAGTGGGCAGAAGGTGACATAATGGTCCGGGCTACCTGGCTGGCCACACACACAGATGTTGGTGTTTGTTATTCTTCGCTCTAGAAAATAATCGGGGAATGGACCATGACCCGTTATAAATCTGGTGATTTGTGGCTGAGATATCTGTCTCTCAAGGCTGACTTTGTGAGCGAATTCGTAAGTCCTTCTTCCTTGCGGAATAGAATTCCACTCTTCCTGCCATTGCTTGAGTGCGGCGTTTAGAACAGCCTTCTTTACATAGGATCTCCATCCTTTGATCTCCATGTTACACACAGTAAAAACCGCAAATATGCATATGTCCGACAGCAAACCGTTCGTCGGGGGTCGAACTATCAGTGTTCAACAACTCTACCGCTCGGCCGCTTGTGAGCCTTATTTATAATTTTAAGAAATGGAACGGTTTAAAATATTTTATTTGTAAATTAAATGGTAATTGTTTCTTTGTGATACGCTTTCGAATTATTCCATAGGAATGCTATACTAATGCAAAGCTGGGAAAATGTGCGTTTCAGTTTTATGTTGTTGTCCTTTATTCGGACTCCTACCTGCCACTTGAATCATCTTAAATAACCACGAGTGGCTAAAATTTAACCTGTCTTTAATCATGTACACTGAACAACATTGGCGAAAATACGTCTTCATCTAATAACCTTTGTGACAGTAAGACGTCATAAAATAATTTAACATTATTCAGTAGTACACAGATCAATTATAAAAAAACACTTTTTCTTTAACTGACTTTTGGTTTTGGAGTACTGATGCAGAGCTGACTACAGTTTACAGGGATATGATATTTAGGGAATCAGGAAACAAGAAAAATCAGTAATGCTCTCGCTGGAATTATAACGCCAGATTTTCTGCTGCATGACGAATTACAACCCAGAATAAAGTAGAAAATGCCTTGCAATGCTAACTACTTACTGATCAAGAAACCGATTTTTATTCAGTAAATACAAATGTTTCACTGAGTATTGATTAATTTTATTTCTACAAAAGAGTAAGAAAAGTATTATGTTTAGTTTTGCCAAAGGAAATGTACGTTTGAAGAAAGGAAACTTAACGCAAGTATCACCCTGGTCAGGGAAAACAAAAAAATAGCTCGGTTGCGTCAAATGTATCTATGTATTAAATCACAGAGAAACATTGCCTAGCATATTCATACGATAATCTTAATTATTCAGTTTCCAAAAAAAGAATTGAGACGTACCCTGATATTAGTGGTTTTAGCGTTCGCACTTCATTATCCTGCATACTCCCTTTTTAGGTATGTATAGAAATTACTCAGCTTCTCATCCTGAAATTCATAATAAGTAAAATTAGTAACTTTTATGAGTTTATTAGCTTTCATATTCAAGATATAAATACAGCCCGACCACTGTGATTCAATTAAGATATTCAGTTTCCAACTAGTTTTTAAGATGATTTGCAGCTAGGTTTCTTTGAATGTACAGACCTAATTGCCAATTTCTAATATTAATTTCCGCGGCGTAGTAATGTGAAAACCTGTGTCTGTCACTATAACTGTTGCTATTTTAAATTCCACAAGTTTAATTCAAGTCTTAAATTTACAAAAATTAATTTATATATCCATCTGAATTGTATTAGCAATATCCACTCACACAAAAACATTTAAGTTAAAACCGTATTTTGAATTAATTGAATATTCTGATCACTGCTTCTATACTTTCGTTTACAAATACACATTTTTATTATTTATCACTGGCATATCCAACCAACTGGTCTTAGAGCACATAGCATTAAAGATATAAACGCTGTTTCAGAGCTTATTTTCGACTAAGATTTATTCACCATAACAAAATAATGTAACTCTCCCCAGAGAGATGAGTCGAAACTTTTCAAGCCCACCAATTTCGTTAAGAAGAGTTGGGTTTAAGTAGTGTAAAACTATTGCTACAATTAAAGCGGTGCTGAATAAGTATGAATTTTGCTTGTTCCATTACTTAATTTCATGCACGAACAAGGCCTTCACTGGATAACGAAATGTGATGCGTTTGATGATTACAAAGCAAATTATTAATGACGTACTTTAATTATTAATTAGCCTTGAGTAAACGCATGAGTGACGAGTCAGCAAAAGTGAGCGTACTGCTTGCAGAATAGTGGAATAGCTGGAGATAATTATACCGTTTTTCTCTTTCAGTTTAATTTTAGTAATACTAAGCGTTCAGGGAAAGCAGCCGACTGCAGGAATAGTTGACACTTTGTAAATTCAACATATTGCAAATGGAGTTTAAAAAAATTGAATTTAATGGTAATTTAAAGACAAGAAATTAAAATGAAAATTACGATCATCATTACGGGGAAGTTTCAGAGTATTTGCTTATCTACTTCATAGTGATGGGTATTAGAGCAGTTACTTTAAGTTTTATACCCTGAACATTATTTAAATACTTTGCATAATTGGGTTTTAGTTTAGTTCATCAATTATTAGTTTGTTTTGTCCGAAATTTATTTACTATTTCAATTTATTTAACGCGGAAATGCAGTAAATATTTTAATGCGTTGGATTTTAAATTCATTTTGGGTTAGCATAAAAACCAGTTAGAATTCCAAAATTTTCTCTCCTTGTTACGTTTGCTTGATTTTCTAAAAGGATAAAATTAAACTTTATCAGAAACCTAAAGCTAGTATTATAGTATTAGAAAAACAAATTTCAAGGCTTTACAGGTTATGCATCATTGAACAGTGGGCACACAGCAATCTCAAGCCATTCTGCTATATCAAAGCTGTTAATTATGGTATTATATTACATAGTATCATAATGATAACCGAATTCACTGTTTACCAACTAGCAGTCCAGGAGCTGCATTTGGTACTCATTATCATTAATTTGATAATGAGTAGAATTAAATTAAAAGAGATTTTGGTTGTAATGTTGCAATACTGCGTTAGATTCTACCAGTTGTAACATACGGAGTATACAATTAACAATTACTTTGATATTATGTGCCATATCAAATTGTCGAATTAAAGAAATACATCATCGATACACACTTTTTTTAAGAAAAAATATTTTTTAAACAAATAATTCAGCGCTTTTCCTAGAAATGTGCTATAATATTGTTTTTCTTTCCCCTATTTTAAGCAAAGCATGAATAATAATGTAACTAATGCTTATAAATAAAATGGAAACCACTACTCAAATATCATTTCATTAACAATTTTATCAATACTGAAGAAATGTCGAAATACAAAATAATAAAGCAAATGGCCTTCACACTTGCAAATATTATAATTTTAGTTTAAAGATTAAAAGGGCGCATGAGCCTGACAATGAAATAATCATTTAGGAGGAACCATTTTAATTCTTAATTCTTCCTCTGTCAAAAAATCTGCCGTATTTTAGAGAGAAGATACACTCGCAAGTGTCCAAAGGGATAAGACTATTGTGAATACTGGTAATTCAACTGGGTTCAAACTACGGCTAACTCATATGAGAATTTTCACAGATGAGAATAAGTTCAGTCTGCCATCGGACTGTAGACGCCAGTTGATATGGCGTGAGAGTTTTACTGCGTATAGTTCGGCAAACATGCAGGAAAGGGACCGATATCTCACATGTAGTGTCATAGTATGGTACAGGATCACGACCAACGGCCCTACGTCTCTCTATTTACTTCGCCTATGACTGGGCAAAGTTACATTAATGATCCTCTGTTGCCTGTTCAAGTGTTCCATGGTGTTGTCGGTCATACATTTGTTTTCATAGACGGCAACGCAATATGTCATCGAACAGTCGTTATCCAAGAGTGTCTAGAGAGTGAGGTTATTCAACGCCTCGTATGGCCAGCATGTTCTCCAGATTCAAATCGCACTGAAAATGTTTGGGATGCTTTGGGGTGGACTCTTGCTGGTTGACAATGCCCTCCGACAAACCCTCATCCGTAAACTGATAGAGGAATGAGATAAATTACCCCAACATCTGCTGGATAGTGTTATGAAAAGCATGACACGACGTATGGAATTTTGCTCCGTCCTTGTCCTGGTGGTGGTGTCCTGTTTTGGTGTCCATGTCCTGTAGTGCGCGAATGCCTTCTGAATTTCAGAGATCAATAAATTATTTCTAAGTTTCTAAGAAAAGTTCTAAGTTTTCTCAAATAGTTAACTAATATAAATCTAATAATATATTAATATAAATCTTCATATAATAAAAATATCTAGATCTTATTTTACTTTTGCCATCAGAGAAGGATGATATTTTTGTGCTTTTGGACCTCTCCTGCACATGCATACTTTAATGATCCGTCATACAAATCAAATCTTTTGAAAATCGCTCTTAAACGAAATAAGGATATATCTTATGTCCGTGGTATAGTGAAGTAATGTTGTAAGCCATAGCTTTGGCCTCAGAAATCCAATATCGGCTAAGGCATGGATGTTTGTAAATAGGTAATATTTTGCGACATGGATGCACCTAAAACATTGTACAGAAAATGTTCTTTGGATATATTGATGGAAGGACAGGTTTGGATACTGTAGGATACATCTCCAGAGGGTTTGTCCTTTGAAACTAAGACGAAGGTCAACAAACATAATAATGTCAACTATAAAGTGTCCAGAACCTACCTAAATGGCAGGTTCCGGAAGTGATCCCAAATTACTGGCAGACAAGTTAAATAAATCACGACAGTACGAGTTCACGACGAAATAAATCACGACAGCTCAAAGCATTTACTGCTCAAAGCATTACTGCTCAAAGCATTACGGTGATAATTGCTACTGCATACTCATTATTCTTTACTTAAAAACCATGTTCTCATGTTTCCACCTGATTAAGTAAGTCGTATTTTTAATTAGTGCTAACGTTTTAGTTTATAGTTTGGTTTTACTTTATCACATCGCTTGAAAGATACCATACATTTTTTTCCCGTTCTGAACATCTAAAAAGTAGTTGCAATTGATTTCGTTACAGTACCGGAAAGAGGGATAAATTTTACATAAAAAAGCTAAAGCAGATATAAATATTATTAAAATTTTTAGCTTTTGTTAAAAGGTTTCGAAAAATTATAAAATTCATCAAGCTTTTGAAATCTCTACTTCATTATAAACATAATATTACTTATGAAATTATGTATAATTTTTCTAACATAAATTTAAATCACAATTTTAGAGCCAAGAACTCTAATTATATTGATTAATGTTTGATAACAGAAAAATTTTTGAAGAATATTTTCGAAAATTCATTAACTCCTACAATGTGTTTCATTACATTACATCCAATTATATATAAATATCTAGTTCTCAGAATGTTGTCATTCGGAAAAGTATATGATATTAAAGTTATTTTTCAATTTTAATGAATTAATAGTTGTTTAAAAAGATAAAAGATTTTTAAAAATCCCGAACTTAAAGACCAGAATGTTATTTTTAAAATTAGCAATATCATTGTGAATTAGGAGAGACATTTTTAACCCCATGCGTTGCATATACGGATTAAGAATTTTTAATGATATTGTATTTTTTATTCCTTAAATTGGTACAATTAAATAGTACCTTGAACTGAAGATTTCAAAGCAAGTAAAAGAAAATAATCATGGACTAGAAAAGATGCAATTTAAAATACATTTAATTTGTGGTACATCCAACTGATATTTCTTATCGCTCCAACATTTGCAGACCTACAGAAATTAACCAAAAGGATTTCTAAAATCATATAATATGTATTTTGCTTTTTAAATTACAACAGTTAAGTAATTCATTAAATATTAAATCAAGGTTTAACTGGATAACAAGTGATTTTATTGCTTTTAAATTCTTTGTTTTGTTATATAAATGCAGACTAACTAAATTTGAAAATTAAATTAATTACCTCGCGGAATGGCAGTGTACTGAGAAATAGCTACTCAAAAGGCTGTCTGAAGGAAATTAAATATCGTTAAGTTTCGCTCAATGGCAATACTTGCCAAATCACTTAGCTAATAAACTCATGATTCCATTACATATGTATGTTTTTCTTTTAATTTTAACTTTTAACTCCAGAAAAATGACAGTTGTACTGTTTGCACTTTCAGCCAAAGTTGCTATTCTGTTCGAATATCTGGTAAAACTAGACAAAGGCCGCGGTGACAGAACAGATTGAATACTGAAATTCTTTTATAAAGTCACAAATTTTCTTTATTACACATAAAAATATGCAATAAATATTAGAATTATATACACAAGGAAATTCGTAATACAATAGAAATACATGCACAATAAATACAACATATATACTAAATATGCAACATTATAAATTCATAGTATATATGTAGTATTGTTGAAAAAAATATTCAAAAGCCACGTCACTAGTAAATACCAAAGGGAATTAGTTAATATTGGGCTATTTCAGAAGCAATTTGTATCTTTACAAATGGAACTGAAGTATATGTTAAGTCATTGTCGCTATAGTAAAGAATGTGGTCTTAAATTTGACTTTTGGGAGGTCACTCAGTTTCTGCTTGTGTCTATTCTTGCTGCCATCGATTTATGAGTTGATTGAGTAATTGTATCTTTAAATATGTTAAAGGAATAGGAATATTACCTAAGATGGGCAAGGTTGAGTTACCCTTTCATCCGTTGAGTGGGTCGATAAAATGAGTACCAAGTTCGCTTGGGGACTAAACACTGTGGGTCTTGCGACAAGCTGACCACTTGTCCGGGCCATCAGCACGCATCTCGGGCCCCATGGTTTAGAGAGCAGATATCAGGGCACTGTCGGTCATGGCTCACTAAGGACTGCTGTACCGCTGAGTTTAGTTTAATGGGAATTTAGTTTAATTGAAGTTTAGTTTAAGGGGAGTTTAATTTAATGGGAATAGTTTAATGAGTTTAAAGAATTAGCGGTATTTCATACTGCTGACTTGGTAAGCTGGTTATTTAATTCATTACCTGTTTAGCCCGTATGGGCACGAATTCCAATTGTTTGGAACGTAGGCTAAGTGTTGTTTTTAAATTTTGACACATTATATAATGTACCTGCGTATTAATAGTGTTTCGGCTACATATGGCAGAGATACTTCAAAGACAATTTGTAACGAATAATGTCCTCTTTTCTGCAATTACATTTGCGGGCTAATCTTTGGAAAATGGTAACAGGTAGTTTGGCGACATTTTGGTAAGGCGATAAAGGTTACTAGCTAGGACTTCAGCAATAATCTCAGAAGTACACAGTTCGAATTACAGATTATTTTGTCTCAGAGAAATGAGAGATCATGAGACATGAAATGTGACATTTTTCCGGAAAATTCCAATCGGGATTTTAGCTAATAAGCACTTAGAAACAATTTTGCTGCTAAAGTGCAGAATCGTCCACTTATTTGTTTGGCGCTTTTTACAAGAGTAAGAAGAATTGGATTTTTGTTAATTTTCTTTGACTTTTTAAGTGAAAATAGGTCGATGTATACATGGATAAAGTGAAGAGTGTGCGCAATGCTATTTTTGTGCAATTCTGGGATTTTTTTAAGTGAAAGTAGGTCGACGTGCACATGGATACCGTGAATATGCAATTCTTAAAAACGCGGTAAGCAGTGGACGATTCTACACTTTCTCCCAATTTCGCACCTAATCTTCGTCATGATTAAGCACTTTTCTTCCATAACAGTTCTAGCATTAGCGTAATTCGGCTAACATACCCATTTGCGTATAAAATGTCCCTGAAATTGCTTTTGAGTCCGCTTGATAAATAGTAATATTTTTGTTTATATGTCTTTCCAAAGTATTAATAAGGTGATTATATTGAAAAACGCAACAGGCAAAGCCTGTTTCTAAGTCTGTTCTTCAGTCACCCGTACATATATTTTGATTTCCGTTTCAATGGGCAATTTTTGGAAGGTAGAATAAAACTTGTTGTATGAGGCTGGATGGACTGGAATTGGAGTGCGTTTCTTTTCATATATACTAGATTTAAATTCCCTATTTCTATATTTTTGTGCAAATGAATTATTCTTGTCATAACAGCTTATTTTTTTTATAGCGTTTGATGAATAGAAGGAATTCTCGTAAGAATTTGAAGAGAACATTTGTGGGAGGTGTGCAATATCCTCGAAACAATATATTAAGAGAAAAAATTAAATGCTATTTAATTGCTTGATCATAAAACTTGAAGGATGATTGCCTCAAAGAGAAGAAACATATGGTTTTTTTCTGATACACAGTTGGACTACATTTTAGTGAAAGAGAACGAAGTCTCCCAGTTTGTGCCTACATTTCTAGAACGAGTGTTAGTAAGTAATTGTACTTTCATTTTGGTGTGACAAATATCAGGCACCACGATAATCTAGAATCTATGTAGATACATAAGGATGACAAATTTTAACAGATGAATTATTTAAGCCAACTGTAGGATAAACATATGTCTGTTAGAATAATGATGCAGAAAGCATTGGCTAAAATATCGCAATTTGCGATACAGCTTCTGCAACAAATGCAGTATGTAACACTGTATTGACTTCTGTGATTAATGCATTATGTAACACTGTTAAACTGTTCATGCAACTGAGAGTTTCAGGGTTTGAGAGCTAATTTGAAATTTAAGTACAAAAAGAAACTCAGCATGCCATTTTAGATGTATTCTGCAATAGTTTCATTGCTTAATATATTGCACAAACGTACTTAAAAGTAATTACAAAACATAATAAAAATATATAAAACACACAAATAATAATATAAATGTGTTAGGGATCAAGTGTTAAAAACATAGTGATTTGCAAAACGTAACCTTGCTCTACCCTAATACTTATCTTCATTTTAGCATTGAATAGTTCTTGACTTCTCAGAATTTCTGGATGTTTTCAGATCCGGCACTCATAAATCATCAAGGCGCTCTTTAAGAGTAATTTTAATTTATAAAGATACATAAGATAAGATTTATAAAGGATAATTGCAAACATTCAGTTTTTCCGAATACCCTGAATGCCTATATTTACAACTTTGCCCCCCCCCCAAAAAAACTTGATTCTTTTATTTTTTAGTTTCGAAAACTGTAAAAACTAAATCTTTGTGAAATAAAAAAGCATCTCAAACAAAAGCAAAAATATGTGAAAGAAAACGAGTCAACATGTATTAGTATTCACGGATACTAGTTATCATAAGAGAGCTTCACGTAAAAATTACTCCTGAAGCTTTGTAGGCGGCACTGTATGTTTATTTTGCTTTCTCCAAAATAACTAAAAAGTACGTAAGAGTTCTTTAGGATTTATTAATTTGTTTGACGTAATCCGTCTGAGTGCTTTTCGTCATGGAAATCAAGAGCCATGAATAATTCAGCCATGTTTTCTTACACATAGAATAACTTTATTAGCTTTAATTACCCTAATTTTCTCTTTTTCTATATATAATTATTGGGGAATCAAAAGAGGAATAATTCAAGATAAGAAAGAAATAAAACAGGTCTTCAGAGCAAAACCAGAGTTGCTAATTTTGTGTCATTTGCATTAAAATTACCTAACCTTGTTGCATAGCAATTAGAAAATAATTGGTTACACTCTGTTCCCCTGTGCATTTTCAAGGTTCGGTAATTTTTTTCCGCCAAGGTGGGGGGGGGGGTTGAATGCAGCTGCAGATTTCACAAAATATTCCTAGAAGGAGTGAATACATTTTTGAGAGCAAAGGAAATTTAAAGGCGAAAGTTGTTTTAGGATATATAAATTATGAGGAAAATATGGTGAATTATATGTTACAAAGTAAAAACAACACACTTAGTTATACACAAGAAAAGAGTTAAAATTATTATTAATAATATTTTAATGCGCTGTGCTACTGATTTTCATCCAGCTATAATTTGTGAAGATAATTTAATCCAAGACCAACCATACATAAAACTGTGGTATACAGTTTCACTTAACACTGAATACTGCAAGGAATGATGCGATACAATATGCATACATTTTAAAAACTTTAATCCGTAAATATTAACTTCTACAAACGCGTTTTCTTAAAAAAGCAATTATACATTTATAATATATTTCCTCTTCCCTCTCCTACAAATGGAAATGTCACAATATTGCTATGGCGGCAATAAACGCGAGCGCCATACACTTGGGACTAGTTTCGAATGTTGGTGGAATGTTTAAAAAGTTTGTAGAAGATCGGATCTGTTCCCTGACAATTCGTTTTAGAACTGGTACGTAGCTGGACAAATTCGTGCTCTCACGTATAGGGTGGCATAGGTAAAAGATGCCACGTATAAGGTGACAACGGCAAACACAGCTCTTGCCTATCTGCCACGATACTATTCAGGGACTTTATTTGATGTTCCATGAAGTAAGTTATATCACAGCATACGGCAACAAGGAATTCTAATGCTTCAACTTTATTGCGAATTGATTTTGTTAAGATAGAGTGCCTAAACACTGTCCGTCAAACGACAATTGATTTCATGTTTGAGAGTTTAAGAGGATTAAGATTGTTTAGATTAAAGTGGTGGGATTTTATTTTATTTAACCAACAGTTAATTTTATTCTGAAAGCAAACCTTTCTTATTGCTCTCGCTTTCAACCCAAGCTTTCTTGGATTCATTTTCAATTTCGTACAGTACGGAAAGCAGGGTAGGGAAGCTACTATTTAAGCTGGTGTCCGAGTTATTTCAGGTAGACCAGTCAGATGCCTCACCTTGCTCACGTGACAACTGGTCACGCACCTTTCTCCACCTAAACGCTCTCCTTCTGGACTCATCGTTAAGAACTCAGTTTAGTTGAAGCGCTTACAGAAGCACCTTATTTTATGACACTCATAAAACAGTTTTCCTAGTAGCTTTCCTAGTAGTATTATTTAAGCTTGCTATTTTACGACCGTGTATATTAATTGCCGATTAAGTCGGTGATAAAGCCAGCCAATTATGCTTTAAAATATCTCTCTGCAGCATCTGCTGATTATTCAGCTTAGGTTTAGTCTAAATTTTTACGTTTCTATTTTGAGTTGCCACCAAAAGTATTGATGAGGTCCTGTAATGACCATTAGTACTAACTGTACATATACTGTAAGTTGAATAAAAGGGTCCTTTCATTATTCCTGTGTGTTGTTACTGATGCCGCTGAACTTAGCGAATTGATGATTAATATTTCAAGTAATCTAACCAACAAAAAACTTTAATTTATCAAGAATCGTACAAGATAAGGCACTTGAAGATTATCCGACTAGGATGAAAAATACCTTCAGGAAGGACATTTTAAGGCAAATGGGCTTGCATTTTAGTTACATATCGAAAAACTCCTGAAAACTTCCATGCAGTTAGCTCATTCGCCAAGACTTGAATCCTTTTTAAACACAGATTCATAGTTCGACTGTTAGTAGACCTCGGCATTTTAAGAAAACCCAATTCTTGTTAATGTTGTATAGCAGAAAAACCTAAAACTTCCTGTATAAGCAACTCGTTGAGCGGCAATATAACACGGAATAAATTGTCACTTACTATTGTTCAGCAACTTAAGAAATTCAGCCAATGGTGGGCTTCCTCATCGTCAAGAGGCAACAGGTTTGGCTTGGTATGCAACAGGTTTGGTTTGGTATATATAATTATGGCAAATCACTCAATGGATACCATCCTCAGGGAAGAGAAACCATCATAGAGTACTTTATAACCAACAGAGAAACATAATAAAAAAAACAATATTTTCTATTGCTTGTTGTTGTTGTCTTGTCCATATTACATGGAACAATAGTTGCCAATGCCTACTCCAAAAAGAGGTAAACTCTCTTTAAATACTTTTGAATTGTCATTTAGGTATTTAGGTATAATAAATTAATCAAAAAAAATCTTTCATTCTGTCAAAGCATTACACGGGTCATGCAATGGTGATCCGAGTTACACAGGTGTATTTGAATTCGTAGCTGGGTTTTCCGAGGCAAGGCTAAATATATATGGATTTAGGTCTTTTACCAAGTTAGTTTCATCTTTGGTAATTAGTTTAATTGATTGAGGGTAAACACATAAGTGTTCATTCGTCTTTATATTGTAACGCATTTTATATTGTAACGCAGTTTCTATTTACGTCGTACCACGAGCATCCGGGTTAATTAGGCACACATTTTAAGACTGATAAACCTTTTATTTTCAAGTTTCATTCGGAGGCTAAAAAATGAGGAAATGAATGATAATGAATCAGTTTTCGGAAGAAGTAAGTTTTATTGAGATTTCAATGAGAAGGAAATTATTTGAAATCAAAGGGTACTTAAATTCAATCAGAAAATGCAATTTTAAAACTTTATTAACAGTTTTTAAAAATAACATTTAGAATCAAATCAGAAATTGATAGAACTTTTTGTAGGCAAAAACGTTAAGTAGGAATTTGGTTAGGTTAGGTTAGGTTAGGTTATTTAATTACGGCAAAGCATCGAGGGCTATCTGCCTAAGAGGAGGGATGCCTTCGTGGAGGACTTTCTAAGGGAAACTGGCTCGTATACACGTTACACATGGGGAAAACCACGAAAACACCCACGCAGCCAGCCCGTTCGCGGGATTCGAACCTCGGACCGAACTACCAGTGTTCAGCGACTTTACCGCTCGGCCGATGGTGGGCGCTCGAAAGAGGAATTTGGAAGCATGTTCTTAAATCCCCTCATCTCTTATCCAGATTGTGTTTCGCAAGCTACCTCTTAATAAATGCATTTTGATAACAAATGCTACTTCTAATTATCATGGAGCGGTAAAGTCGCTGAACACTAGTAGTTCGGTCTGAGGTTCGAGTCCCGCGAACGGGCTGGCTGCATGGGCGTTTTCGTGGTTTTCCCCATGTGTAACGTGTATACGAGCCAGTTTCCCTTAGAAAGTCCTCCACGAAGCCATCCCTCCTCTTAGGCAGATAGCCCTAGTGTGCTTTGCCATAATTAAATAAACCAAACCAAACCTCTAATTATCATGCCAGTCAAATAGGAAGAAAGAGAAAGGTACGTCAGTGGCGATGCGTTGAGTGCAATACAAGTTACGATTGCTTGAAGAAATGTTATCTTAAATGTAACGATAAAAGAGAAGAAAATCAAATCTTCATCTTTGAATCAAAAGCAAAGAACAAAATTAGTAAAAGACAGCATTCGAAGCACGTAATCATTTGCGTTTGTATTGAGAGCTTTCCTATCAATGAAAATCTTGCTATTGGTTTTGTACTATACATTTATGTAATGCCATGATAATTCGTTTCCGGAAGTTGTTAAATTATCTATACGAAGTTAAAATATTCTTCCGAAGTAAAATGATTTTACCTTCAAGTAAATCGAAAAATTTTAACAAATGCACTAAATCAAATTTACATTTTTTATTAAGCTAATCTTATATTTATTACAAAATTTGAAATTTGTATAGAAGTGGTTTAAATTTATTTATTACATGCCAAGGCAGACATTGCCTACACTCTAATTATTCAAAAGTATCAAAAGAAATTGGACATCAAATTGCGGTCTGATTGATATTATATATATGATTTCTTCCCGCTTCACAAACCCCATATAAAACTATCGAGATGTAAATTTATTTTGATTTAAAAAAAGAAAGAAAGAAATTAGAAAACTTAGTCTTTTGTATGATTTAGGAATACACTGAGTTTGGATAAACTAGATTTAGCTTCTGTATGTATGCAATTATACGCTTCTGGGAATGGGGCAATTAGCCGTCGGGACGTTTCGCCGTCAAGACATATTTTTCTTTACGCGACTGTGTTATATCTTGCCGCATTGTATTGATTTAGTTTAATAATTTAATTTAATTTAATAAATATTTTACATAAAATGTTTTTCTGTACAATTTTACACAAATACATAGTGACGCATGACATGAATTTTAAGAGAGTGATGTGCTGACAAGATTCCCAAGTAATTCCGTTTTCAATTCAGATTTCACAAAAATGTCAATTTCCTGCTTGCAGGCTGATTTCTCTGAATTCTAAGAAAGTTTGTCGAATCATGTAAATATTATATCAGCATAATTTTAAAATCGATAATATAACGTCTGTTATATAAGAGGTTTAGTTGCAATTTTCTTTGATACTGACATAATTTTCTAACCAACTGTGTGTAATTTCTTTATATCTCATAAACAACTATGTATATTACAAGCAGCCTTTACTAAGTATACAAAAGGTAAACAGAATTATTAAACTAAATAAATTTTATACGAGTTTAGTATGGCAAGCTATAATACAGTCATGTAAAGAAAAATTTGTCTGGACGGCAAAACGTTCAGACGGCGAAACTTCCCGACGGCGAAACGTCCGAACCACGGTGAAATGGCGACGGCGAAAAATCCTAGATCCCAAGCTTTTAGCTAGGTAAAATTTTGAAAATGTAATTTTTCAGGTTAATTGCATGCAGAAATACTTTTTACGACTCGGAAACGTACGTTTATTTACAGTATGTTCTACTTCTGGCTCTCATTATGAATATTTATTATTTGATGTTTTAATAGTTTTTTTCGATCACAAATATCTACAAAGCGTATTAAGCAAAAAATCATTGTGCCGTATTTATTAGATTACAGAAAGGCACGCTAGAGCTATCTGCGTGGACGCAGGAATTTTATTGAGGACTTTCTAAGAGAAACTGTTTCGTATCCGCTTTACATAAGGTAAAGGTTACGAAGTTGACTGTTCATCGGAAATTGAACCTGGATTAAACTTCTAGTATTCAGCCCTCTTATATGCTCAGTCGTAGATAGACGATACATATAAAAAGATTTAGTTCCGTAACGTTTTTTATCTAAGCCGCCAATGTAGAAAATTGTAAAACTTCCATGAGATATTCTTTTTTTAACAAAGTACTACTGTTTTAGATTAGATTTATTTGGACTGTCTGATTGCGTTACAGCACAATAAGGTGCTACTTGCTTATGCACATGCTTATGTGGAGACATTTTTTGGAACTGGTTGGTAGATTCGAATAAAGACAACGCATGCAAAGACATTTCAGACCAGAGAAATTCTAAACCTAATTTAGGTCATAAGAAAAGTGGTGAAAACCTCATGTACTCAGATCTTTCAGCCGTCCCGAAGGAACTTTCAACTGCCTGAATGAGCTGTAACTATTTTGAACCTTTAGCAAATTGGTCACTAGTCGAATTATTTACTTTATAAGTTGACCATTAAAGATTTTTGATTTCTTATCACCCATTGTTTTCAATCGATGTGTTAGTAATTTATGAAGATCATGATGATAATAAAAGTAACTGTACTTATCGATTACCTACGTTATGTTTTACTAAGATTTCCTATATAATTTTAAAAAATTATTTTTTTTTTAAAAACAAAGACTGAACCCTATATCAATTATCAAACCTTTAACATTATTAAGATTTAATTATTTATAGACTTGAAGAGAAGCTGTCACGTTGTGGCGCAACGATTCTTAGTAATCCATATTGAAATCGCAAACAAAAGAATCGAATTTGTTTTGAATATGGCGAAGATGATATCTTCACAATCCGAATTGCGTGTTTTAGAAAAAGGTAACTTATCACTTCTCTTGTAGAAAATATTTGTTTTAAGCCTCACGATCAATAACCATCCGGTAAAAATATTGCACAGTTACTGCTTGAACACAGGATGGTCATAGAAAAGTTATCCCATATAATAACCCCTTGAAGCCTACTCGTTCAACCATTCGAAATGAAATTTCAGATATTGTTATTTGAAAGGATGCGCTTAAGATTGTGAAAATTTAAAATAATAGTATGTTTTTTTGGTATATATAATTATGGCAAAGCACACTAGGGTTTTCTAAGGGAAACTGGCTCGTATACACGTCACACATGGGGTAAACCACGATAACGCCCATGCAGCCAGCCCGTTCGCGGGATTTGAACCTCGGACCGAACTACCAGTGTTCAGCGACTTTACCGCTCGGCCGCTGGTGGGCCTTTAAAATAATAGAGCTCTCAGGATTATGGTTCTAGTAAAAACATTTCGAAATTTTAGAAATGCAACATTCATTTTTCCTGTGCAAATTGATCAACGCTTTGAAAAATATAAACGGCGTTGGAAGGCTACACATATGACAGAAACTGTTGGTGTAAAACATTTGTTGGTGCAAAAATGAACACTATAAAGGGCCAATGACCAATACATAGTAAAGGTACAGGAATAACTAAAAGAAGCCCCGATTACAGGACACCATGTACAGAGCACTGCTTGTGGAGAAAATTTAATAAGTAGTGTGTCAATATTGTTTCTTCAATCAGGTGTTTGCTCCCGCTAACGAGATGGCAATTACAGGGAAACAAGGAGGTGGACTGATAAAGCTATTATATCTGAATGGAGAAAATGCTGCCGAAGTAGTACGACGAACCAAGACCCAAGTTTCGTAAAACTGTACGCGGTTTTGTAATACCGTTTGAAGAAACTGGATGCATATGTAAAAGATCGCGATGCAGACTACCATGAGTTCCTGTTGAAATTGTTGCAGAAATGCATAATACGATTACTGTATGTTACCGCTGCAGATTGCAAGTAGTGTAGTCCGCAGTCTGGATAAACGGAAGTACCACTGTCTTTAGGCTTCTGTGCTCTTGTTTCCATATTAACTCCAGGGTGTCCAGATATTGCAACCTGGGGACTAGCAACAGCATGCTGACTTTGCGTATTTTTTCCTTATCAGATATGATGGAAATAGCAAGTGGCCGCTGGGGATATTATGAACGGATGAGGAGTGGTAAAAGTTACTGTGTGTAGTGGCATCACAAGGACATTCGTTCTCAGTCCATACTTCTTCGCAGAGGTAATTTCCGCTGTGAAACATGAAAACGGGCTCTATTACAAGTGTTTGGTATACAACAACGTCGCAGAATTACTTAATTCCAGATTTACAGCAATGAATATTTCGTTAATAACATTGTATAGATGCAAGATGGTGTTCCTCCACACGTCGTCACAAACGCTGCACACGTCGTCACAAATGTTCGGCAACTACTGCAACAGCACTTTGGAAGTAGAGTCATCTCCCGTAACTTCGCAGTTTCGTAAGCACTGCGATCCTCCGACCTCACCCCGAAAGATTTATGGCTCTGAATTAGCTGAAATATAAAGCGTACACATCAAATCTATGAGATTTTTCAGAAATGAAAGATGCCGTAAAACGTTAAAACATACAGATTCCTCCTGCGATCGTCACTGTTGTGAACAATCTCTCGCAAGCAGTGCGTTATCATCTGCAAAGGTGGGGACGTTAAAAACTGTAATTCCTTTCTCCTCACCTCTCTTGTGTTGTCAGTGGTCCTTTAAAATACATTTCTTTACAAACGTTTTGCGTCGAAAATTTTTCTCGTATGTGTATAGTTCCAACGCCATTTATCCTCTTTCAGTTCCCTGACGAATTTGCGCAGAAAGAAAGTGGTTGTTGCCTTTTAAATTTCGAACTCTTTTCACTGTAACCTTAAACGCGAAAGTTCTGTTGTTTTAACAGAGCCTTTTCTATTTTGAGAATATACTAATTTCATATATATAAGAGTGTGTTTATTGTGTTAAACCTTTGGGGACAAAGTTTTAAATCTAAAGGTCTCTCATAACTACTTACTTTAGGTAAACATAAATTTGCATACAGATATACAAATTCCTGTTCTCTTTCAATTTTGCGGACGTAAAAAATTAAAAAATACGAATAACTGTATTTTTTACTTCCTTGTGTGAAGTGTGAAGTAAACGAAGTATTGCAATTGCAAAAAATACCGGGTATCATATTTCAACGAAAGTATATATTTCAACCGTTCTCGAATCCCATTCTGTAATGTTTCTTCGTGATGTCTGTGCGCAAAAATTAATAAAACAATAGAAAGAATATAGGACTACGGATTCTAAAATTGATTTAAAATAAATTTAAAATGGTTTTCTTCATGACGTCTGTAGGTAAGTGTGTACATATGCATGTGTCTCGCATAACTCAACAGTCGTAGAACGTTGAACGTTTGTATATGGGATTGCTTTAACATCTAGTTGTGCACTTCTGTTTTTCATTACAGTCGGCAGTACCAAATGTGTGAATATATATATATATATATATATATATATATATGTTTATATATTATATATTATATATAATACATATACCTACACTATTACCTGGCTTCGATACACTTTTGACGAAAATTGTGAGCGTAAAACATTTGCAAAAATAAGCATTGTAAAGGATTAATTACAACACAAGAGAGGAGAGGGGGAAAATGTTTTATTGGACTTTAAATAACAATATCTGAAATTTTACTTTGATCTTTTAAGCTGTTAGAGGTTCATATATCGGTGAGTTTTTTATGACCATCCTGTATACCCACCCCCTTACCCGTCCCTTATTCTCGCAGTCATATATTTCCACACACAGAAGTGTTTTAAATGACGAAAATAGTCATATTTTGGCAATGCCAGTTTTAAAAGAAATTATTTTCAACAAAGAACGAAATCTAGCTTTTAATGCTGGCTTTTATATTTATATATAGGAAAGTTTTATACTCGTTAAGAAAAATGAAAATTTTATGAAGTACCACGGACGACAAAAATTAAAGGGGAATATTTAGTTTCAGATTTGCAATATTTGATGTCTTTTTCAACTTTCTTTGTGATACAGATTAATTACCTTAGAGTAATTCGAGAAATTCAATTTAAATTAAGTGCAACCAAAAAAAAAAAGCATATTTTAAGTCACGTGGCGTTCGCATCAATTTTTTTTTTAAAACAGTTAATGATAATTTCTTCTCTGAGGTGTAACTCTGTTATACCAAGTAGTCCTACTGCAAATGTTTTCTTATTTTTATATCTGATATTGTTGCAGTGTTTTTAAATGATTCGTGATTAAATAACATTCCAACTCTACCCAGAGCATTTAACTACCGTTATTCATATACTTGCATATTTTAAAATTAAATTCAAGCCTTATTATTTCATTTTATTTCATTTTTCCATTTTTATTTCATTTCTGCCAAACGATTACAAAATCAGCCATAAAAAGTTTTTTAAAGATGAGCTATTAAAAATTTTAATATTATTAAAATTATAGTTTGAAACTTTTTAGTGGTCACTGATCAATACTTTCAATAGAAAAGTAAAACAATTTTGAATTGATTAAAAAAAAAGAACTGTTTTACAACTGACCTGAGACTCCGAAAAAGTTAACAACAAACACGCTAACTTTTCCCTCAGCAACAAGTAAAGATAAAATGATGCTGTTGGCGATCGATTTTGGCTTTCAAATCTGAAAGGTATCGCCAAAACTCTGCCGCCAACCTTACCTCCTTAGCACGCAAGTGATGCGAAAATCACGTGTTGAAGTGATCTCAGTTGCATTCTAAGCAGTAGAACCGTTCGGTCAAGTTTTCGATATTCTCCAATCTGATGGAGCGACAGCTGTCCAGCTAATTATTAACACCAGAAATTAGTATTTGCCAGTCGGAGTGTTTTACGGCTGTGTGCAGGCTTGACGGAAGTCAAGAACAAGCAGTTCATTTGGTTGTCCCTGAGCAACCCCTTTTTTAAAGAATTTTCACGTGGATGTTGAGGTAAGATGAAGTTAAAGGTTAATAGTGCCAAATTTGATTAGTAAACTGCATTTTCAGTTTTATCTTTTTTAAATAAAAAATAAATTATTAGTAGTGACTATTTAGAAGCAAAGTAATTGTTTTCGGTGCGTGATCTGGGACATGAGGAACAGTTCTAAAATAATTTGACAGGCATCTTCTATACATATTAATATATTGCATTTATAATTTTTGTAATTTTAATGGAATTATGTTGTCTACTATTGATGCAAATAAAATTCTTTCCCAATACAAATATAAAATATGTAAAATTATTTCGTGCATAAATAAGAAAAAAATTATAACAAAAGATATTGCTTATAACTTCCTAATTTTCATAAAATATTCATTGAATTACTAATGTATTTCACAATAATTCTAATATATATATATATTAATTATGGAGACCTCCTAAAATACCGAATTTAACATGTATTTGATGTTAGTAAATTATCACACACGATATTACAGGAGAAAGAGTCTTTAACATTGTTTTAAATCTAGCTATATAATTGTACATTTGACATCTCGCTGAAGTCATTATTCACGAATTTAGGTGCAGAGTTATATCATGCTTTTATACATGTATAAAACATTGATATAATTTAAAAACTAAAGCAAAACACATATATGAAGGTGACATTTAAAATGCAAAACATTTTTAGAGATGCATAGTAAATATTATTTTAAAATGAAAGAAACACCATCCTTCACATAAAACGTTCAACAGTTTAATGAGTTTAAGAAAATAAAATTGGTAAACTATACATCCAAACACAAAATAAAGCGAATGATATAAGGTCTTCAATTTTATAAATTATCTGTTGTAATGTTTTTATAAAGCAGGATATAAATCGGTGATGTACACGTGTATGCTTTCGTTTATATTTTATATTATAGATAACTACAACGTAATAGGTTTAATTATTTCTTTGCTTATTTGATTACAGCAAGCCTAACGAGAATTATTTGCCTTAGAAGAGCGTTGCTTTCATGGAGAACTTCCAACGGAAACTAGATCATATTCATGTTAAAATCTGAAAAATTTCACAAATACACACATGAATGACATAGAGATAAATGTAGTTACGTGTCGAAACATAGGTCACAATATTGGCGTAATATGCATGGACGTGTTCGTTTCCACATGTATATGCATTGGTCTACAAGTGTAGGCATATTTTGATATTTTAAGTTTGATATTTATCAATTTATGGACCTTGTAAAACTCTTCATATTATTTTTTTAATAAAATTTGGAAGTTATTTCTCGATACACAATGTTTGACCTCCGATATTTTTTATTAAATTATCGAGAGTTTTATAAAAAATGAATCCTAAAAGATGTATGTTGTTAAAGCCAATTATCCAAATGTTAGTATTGAAACAAGTAAAAGATGCTAAAATATAAAATCTTACGACTTTTTTAGAGTTTTTCTTTCAATACGACACCTTTAGAATTATCATTAATTAATGTAGTTACAGAAAACTTAATTTTCGAAGTGTTAATTTTAATAAATTTCTAAAATTTATTCATGAAACTTTTTTATTTATCTAATGCATATGTTTCAGAAATAATTTTTCAAATCACCTGAGTATTAGAACATCCTAACAGCAATCCTCACAGTCTCTTGAGTATTGTTGTTAGGATAAATTACCATTATATTATATCTGAGTATTTTCAAATGTATATTATCAGATAGTTTCATATAACATAAACCTGTGATTTGAAAGCTAGATAAAATTAAATATATGTAAATGTTTAAAAAGTAGTTAATATTTATTTCTTTGATTATTTAATTTACAGTCCTTTACTTTTTTCCTCTTCTTGCGCAGATAAGCTTGCAGTTAAGCCCTATTTGAGAGGCGGTAAAGCAACATCACTGACTGCATAGCTTTGCTTGCGTGATTCTCAACACGAATTGTTTGAAATTCTGTCCTTGGTATTCCATATAAAAATGCTAAATGCGAAATCTACAGGGAACTTTGCCAATAATATGCGAAAGTTAATTACATATTTAAATGCTTTTAAAACTATTTCCGTCTTTTTATGTGGAAAAAGGAACTCTTAATTTAGAACATCCGCAGTGAAATTTTGCATAAGCATTTGCGCACTGTAAACTCGCTGTTAAACAGTTTTGTTTATATCGAAATGCTATCAGAGGTCAGTTCTTAGTCATTTAAATTCTTTGCTAGAGGTTAGTTCTTAGTAATTTAAGTTCTTTAAAAGCTTTAAATGCTAAATAACTTCCCCGGGAAATATTTTTAGTAAGCTAGTTTAAGTAAATCTTTTCATATATTTTGGTATAAATTTTAATTATTCTATATGGAATAGGATAGAATTTGATATTTTATACTTAAGAAGATATACAAGTATCATCTTTACTGTTTAAAATCGAATCGAATTTTGTTTAATACTTTTGAATGACATACCTACAGAGAAAAATGTGCGGCTCAGAAATGGATTTGCTGAAAATGACACAAATCAGTTAAGAAAAAAATTGTGAGTAAAAGATAAATGTTCGAAAAAAGTAGTTTAATTATCAGCCATTTAAAATATTTTCTTTTTTGTGATTAGTTAAATTTATTACCACGTTATTTCTCAATTATTCTTTAAGATATTAAATCCTTCATATCGTGACGATTCATTCAAAGAAACTGTTTTTAGTCTGTTCTTCAATCTAATACATGTAGTTATTTTAAGTTTTGACCAAATGTTTCTCTTTAATTGTTTGGTTTAACATAATTAGTTGCATGTTAAACCAATTAAATGTTTTATCTTTTTCCAGTTCATTTCCAAAAACGGTTACAGTTTTATTGCAGTTTACAATTAGACTGAATATTGTAAATGTAAAATTTTAGTATCACTTAAATTATGTGCTATGAGGGGTTTTTATATATATTTATTTATAGCAATTTTTATTTAAATTGAAATAATTTTTATCCAGTTCAGCTTTCCTCAAACAAATTAGTTGAGCGAGAAAGCGATTAGGTGTAGAAAAAATGTTTAATTTCTGTTAGTAAGTCTTATACCTGGTTTTTATGTTATAATTTGATATAAATTGAAATGATTGTCCACTGTGAACGAGAGTTAAATGAGAAATTCGCAGACAATTGTATCAACGTTTAAATGAATTTTGTTAGATTAAGAATGAAAGCAAATCAAATTATGAAGGCAGAATTATCCTATCAGGCTATATAGAAATTTCATATTTAACAATAATGACCTGTACTAGCTTCGTGACAAAGCTCATCGGTTAGCAAACTTTCAAAGCTGTCGCAATCTTTTATAGGCGGTGTCAGTTTTAAATGAGAATATTTAGCAACTTTCCTCTACTTACTATTATCTACTAATTTTGCTCCTGCTCTAAGTACAATAGAATATAACCAAAAATTGTATTTTTATATCGAAATAATAATTAATTAAAAAAATAAGTATATTCTGACAGTTAAAAAAAATCCAGCAATCTAATGAGAGAAAATGCTTCAGCGTCTCAACCAACTGAGAGCTACCAAATTCCAATAAACCATATTTTAAATCATTTATTGGATTTCTAGTTCAATCGACTAAACACTTGGCAAATTTTAAAAAATGCAAAGAAAACTAAAGAAGAAATAGGAACCAATAAACCATATTATTACTAAGCGTACCAGCAATATAGAAAAGCCCCGGGATCATAAATGGACAAAACCACAGATTTCGGCATATTAAGTGACTTTAAATAGCAATACCTTTGCTACTTTGTGTATGTATTCCAGACATGGGGATAATTCCAAATTGAAAAGAAAATTTTAATAATTACAGGTTTTTGTGACATAATTCCGTATATACGAAACCTGGTTAGTAATCAAGTTGTTAAAGCTACGAAACACCAACAAATTTCCTTGGATTGTTCTTGGCTGTTGACGAGCTGATTGTAGCGAATTTCTTCTCACTGGTTTTTCTTATATGTAAGATAAATCCCGGCAATTTAATTTTAAAAAATACTTCACGAAATCATCTCTTGTAGAAATTATTAGGCATAATTACATAAAGGATTCGGGACCGATTACCCATTCGGTACTTACGTATTAACGCAACCAGGCCAAAATTCGCATAAATCGCCAAATTTGGCGACCCTACTTACGGAAACCCTACGTGTTATACGTAGTTTTTCGTAAAGAAATTATTTTTCTTACTGGTTATATTGAATGCCCTGACATACTTTAACTATGGGTACTTGGGATCTGCCTGCGAGTAAAAAAGATGCTGTTGAATTGTTGCAGGGATATGGAATTATACCGAACGAACGTACTTGTAAAAATTCTCATAAAATGAAACTTTATTTTGGAAAGCAAATCTTCTGGAAATGTAACGTCGAAGAGTGCAATCGACATTTGGGTGTGAGAACCGGAAATTGGTTTGAAGGTAGCCGAATTTCATTTGTGACTGCGGTGCGCTTCATTTATTGTTGGTGTAAAGAGTTTACCTTATTGAATTTATACGGCGCCAAGCTCAAGCTGTTAATGGCGAAGACGGTTTTCAATCAGTGCTAAAAGCAATAGCCAAAAGATTTCCGCCGAAAAAATAATTCTGCAACTTATTCAAATTCGAAACCGGAAGGGTTTAATTGCTATTTTATATTTTAAAACATAATAATATAAAAAAAACTGTATTAAAAATTATCTGTAATTAATAAATGTACATTTTGTTTCTATTCATACTTTTTTAATCAAACTTACAAATCGCGCCAACCTGGTTGCGATAATACGTAAGTACCCTACCTTCATTTAAAAAATAAATTGATAAAGCTACTATGCCAAGAACACACTATTTTAGGCGATATCTTTGTAGCTTAGGTTAAGATATTCGAATACGGGAAAGCACGCAAGGGCTAGATGTGAAAAGTAAGATTGCTTCAGCAGAAGACTCTGTAAGAGGAACCGATTCGAATTCACGTTACACGTGAGGAAAACCACGGAAAACACGAAGAAAACTAATCACATTCGCCTGGGTTCTAGCCCAAATTGAATGGAACTACCAGCATTCAGCAGACCTAATCACTGGACCACGGTGGGGCTACCAAATGAAAGCACACCAGTGAGTGAGGGATAAAAGTGGTGAACAGTGGTAGTTCGACTCGGGTTTAAATATGAAATGCCAGGCTCACTGCGTGAGTTTTTGTTGTAGTTTCCCGCATATACAACATAAATGCAAAGTAGTTTCCCTTAAGACGTCTCCCACCAAGGCCTCCTTTCTCTTAGGCAGGTAAATCTTGCATGCTTTATTCAAATATTCCAATACAATACAGTATCTGAAATAACACTAATTTTTTCAGCTTTCATTATACAAAATTTTGAAATCAATCTTCTGCTTGTTTTGCATTACATTCTTCAAAAATCTCGAAGTTTTACTAACATATGAGAAACCTGAATGATTTGATTACTTTAATGAATTTTTAATTTCCTAATTTTTATTTGTCATTTCGTCTTTTTTAAATCAAAGAATATGCATTTATTTTTTATTTGATTACTTTTGCCACAGTTTTTCTGCTTTACAGATTTATTTTATATGGTTCAAAGCAGAAAAATTCCGAAATTGTCAGCAATTTAATGCACGCTTTATATCTACAGCAGATGTGTTAATATGTTTAACATACAAAGTAACAAGCTTCAGTTACTCCAAAAATAATCTGTTATTTTTGGAGTTTATTAGCTTTGATGACAGTATTTTGATGTAATGTGTTTGGCTTTAGCTTGAGTTTATTACAAATATAACATTGTCAGCTGCAAGACATATTTACTAGCGCAGTATAAACAAATTAGTAGCTTTCATTTAATGTAAGAAATGTGTTAAAACATTCTTTTTCTAATAATCAGAGCAATGAACCATGGCATTGCACTAAAAGCAGATGATGTTCAGAGACAACTTCGCAGACAGGATTGTTCTGTTTAGTTTGGTCGACTGAGATCTCAAAGCTTACCAAAGAACTAAAATTTACTATATCCGTTCTCAAAAACTCACCAGTATCTTAATCATATTGAAAACTAAAGAATAATAGCCTAGCATGGGTTCGAAAATGTTCGAAATGTGTGCCTTTTTGTGGTATTCTTTTAACGTAGCGAGATTAAAAATCAGTTCCTCTAGGCTACCGTCTACGATGCCATTATTTTCATTAAACAAATAGCACTCAATGTACTTTGCTATAATCCAATAATTCATTCGCTCTTCATGCTGTGTGTACATATACAATTATATCTTGAGATATCATAGCATAGAATTTAATACATCTCAGTGAAGTAAACACAGCATTAAACGAATCCTAAGATATTGTTCGGTATTTGAATGCATGTAAAAGTTATCTCTTCAGAGTACGTAAACAATAATGCTGTTTATGCGTTTTCGTATTGCTGCATATTCTCTAGAGTAATATAAATAATTTTATTTATTAGAAAATTTTTCGAAAGAGATTAAGGGATTTTGCATTCGCAGTTTGGGTAATCGTTTCATCTAAAAGGCTCAGTTTTTGTTGTTTTGTGCTCGTATTTAAAAATGCCTTTTCTAAGAATTCTTTCTAGCTTTTGATTTTGACGTATTATCTTACTGTTTGAATATTTAAGTCTCCTAATTTCGGTATAATGTTAATGTAAAAATAAGAAATACCGTGAAAATAAACCTATTGAAATGCGAGAATAAACCAATCATGAATCGTGAGAATAAACCAGTTATGTGAATGAAATTTAAAGATATAAATTTATTTTTATTTTATGAATTATGTAATATTTTGAATATTATGAAATATGTAATATTTTGAAAATTAATATTTTAAGATGGATAGTTTTAATAATGAAACAAAAATAAATGGCAGATAAGATACCAGTAGTTAATAATATACTAGCAGTTAGTGATCTTCTAGAAGAAGCCACTAAACTGAAAGTCTGGGTGCGAAATTAATTCTACGGCAATCCAAAAATAGTTTCCTATTTGCTTCACTCACATTGTTATTGTGAATGTATAATTCACATTAATAACCATATTTAAGTGAATAATAGCAGGTAATCTATAATTTAGAGTTCTGCCAGTGTTGGCATTTAGTAGACATTTTCATAAGCTGGTCATTGGAAGCTATCTTAAAATTCAGTTCATAGAATGCGTTGCGTGGTGTACATGTTATACAATTAGGGATGCATATTACAACGAAAAAAGTGTAATGTAAATACTGAATTTGAAGATAAAATATTCGGAATTATCAAAAGCTTTGAGGCGTGCGAATCACACCAGGAATTTCGCGAAAAGTCTTGCCATCTAAGAAACTATGATTTTTTTTTTTAATCTTTTCCCAAATTAAGTCTACGAGAAACGAAAGGGTTTACCAAAAGCGATACGTAGTAATATTATAAATTAATATAATAGGTATTATATTAAAAGTAAGTAATGCATTATTATTGAAACGGGATCTTTTTCTAAAATTATCATAAATTAAAAAAACTAAAACATATCTGTCGGATTTTGGCAATGAGCATAGTTAAAATGAGGTCAAGAATTATATTCAAGTAGACAAAGTTTTCATACTTAATATTACATATACAGGTATTCCCTACAGCAGCTTTTATTAGAATGTGTTCCACGGAACCTGGGGTTCCGGCGAGATTCCACAAAATTTACGTTTACTTTCTTTTCATAACATTTAAGAAAGTAACATAGAAGGCAATACAAATTTACGTTTTTTTTAAATATAAAATAGAATAAGAACTTAATAATTCGGATAATCAATGCAAATACGACAGTTCATTACTGCGAGTTGTGACGGCGCTGTGAGGATAAGTTTTAGTATTTGACAGCAGCCGCACTATGAAATCAATTAGAATCCCTGTACTCAACACAGTGAAGCGGAAAAACAATTTAATTTGCAGAAAATTTTACTAAGCCTTCCGCTATATAGATGGTATAATGTATATTAGATTAAAAAAACAGCAATATAAATAATTTAGATCTTACTTTCGAATGACGCTGTAGCTCAGGGTATCAGAGTGTTAGCAGCCAGAGGAGAATTAACTCACTTTTGTTTGAAATCATGCACATTTTCATTACAAATAAATGACTGGACTCGCAATATTAATTGCTATCATTAGGTATCATCATGAAAGCGCATTATCGGAAGATATAATTTGCTAACCTACCAACGCGTACTACTGAAGTAGAAATATGTGGTCTCCTACAGTAATTCTGAAAGAGAATAAAATACCGTGGGACAACTGCATTGATAGAGCAAATGCCATGAGTGGTCATGAATAGAGCTGTACTTCATATTAAAAACATCGCCACAAACGTTTCTAGTTAGCCACTACATGATCCATAGGCAGACACCTGCTATAAAAAAATCCCCTTTAAAATTTGCTCTTGATTGAGTCGTCAAACTATTAACTTCCTAAAATCTCAGCCATTAAAAATCATTTATTTAAAATAGTGTATGAGAATATAGGAAATATATATCTTCTGTTTTGCATACTGAAGTCAGATGGTTATCTCGCAGAGAGGTACTAATACTTACTTTAAAGCTAAGGGAAAAAGTGCGTACATTTTTTAGAATACAGTTTCGAATTGAAAATTCGATTATTTGATAGAAATTGGCTGCTTAAATTTACCTATTTAACTGAAACTTTTACAAAGATTTATGAACTTAATTTAACATTTCAGGGGAAGTAAATATATTTACTGCTTTTAAGACATTTCTTGCTTCCAAGGAAAAGATAGAATTTTGAAAATTTTTGTGCGTCTCAGCGACTAAAAAGTTTTGAATTAATTCTAAAATTACGTTTTGAAACAAAAAAGTATTTGAATTAATTGTCATTTTTATTGCAAATAATACATCTATAGAATGTTGCCTGAAACTCGGTACTATTGAAGAAAGCCTGGGGTTCAATAATAAAAGTGGACATTAGATAGGGATCCCGTTATTAAAATGATTAAAGAACACTGCTTTTCAGTATGTGAAGCATGTTTTAGAAAAAATAACCGGTACTTGCGGAAAATCACGTCTACCATTTTTGCGTATTAAAGAAAAGACGCCAAACTACGCGATGTTTCTCTCGAAACGAAAGTCTTTTTCAAACACGTTGGGTTTGGTCTAACCTTGATTATACGTGTTAGTTATTATTGAGTGCACGTTAGACTAGACTAAGTCTTTTTTAATTATTCTTGAGCGAAATTTGGTAAGTGAAAAGTTTCTGATTTTTTATTATTATTTGAGGCGAAAAAAAAGTATTTCTCAAGACTTATATTTTCTCGCGAAAATTAAAACCTAGCGAAAATAATTGCTTTTACAGTATATCTTCTTAATAAAAAATAATGGAAATTTTTAATGAAAAATTAAATATAAGCGAATGATAATATAATAAATTTGAAATAAAAATAAGAATAGGACCTCTTTTTTCTTGTATTTAGTAAATGGAATTTTTTTGTTTTGGCACGATTGGCGACGTTTCTTGTGGTCGATGGGGTTTTCCGTAAGTACCAAATTATCTTTAGGCATTGACACTGCTTGTCTACATTGACAGACAACACAGTAATTTTAAGTCCCTTAATTGTGTTTTTCTTCTATTCCACTAATATAGCAAATAGTTGAAAGTTTCTATATGGATTTCGTAGTAGGATTAGTTTGATGTGCGTTTGAGTAAACGCTTTGTCCCTTAATTTTAAGTCCCTTAATTGTGTTTTTCTTCTATTCCACTAATATAGCAAATAGTTGAAAGTTTCTATATGGATTTCGTAGTAGGATTAGTTTGATGTGCGTTTGAGTAAACGCTTATGAAAAGTAGCGTTAGAAATTATTCAAATGTGAAAACATAGTTGAAAATGGCACTAAAATTATGAAATTTACTGATATACACTGGACTCTCGGAAAAATTTGATATTTCTGAGATCTCAGAAAATGTTCTTAAATTGACGGAAATACCATGAAAATTAGTATCACATTCAACCTAATTACCTCCTTTGATTAGATTGGATTGGACTGGAGTGGTTAGTTAGCGGCTACGCTCTCTTTAACTGTCTGCCTAAGGGCAAAACATTCTTCAGTGGAAGTTTATTCTAAGGAAAACTGCATTTACGTTATAGCTGGGAAAAGCTAGTAGCGTGTAACAGCTAGGAAAAGCCCCGCTGAAATCCCACTAAACATGCATCCAGCTTCATTTGGTTGGATTTGAACCTTCTCAAATTCCAAGTGCTTGGACATTTTATCGCTCCGTCATTTAATGGACCTTTGTATCATTATTCATATAATGATCACAAAATTTATAAGCTGCCTAAGGATTTTAACTAATTTCTCAAAGAGTGTAAATGAGGAAGATATCACTTTTTACATCGGCAGCTAATCTAATGTACTCACATTTTTGACTAATTCACATTTAGAGCATGTATTACTATATTTATAATTTGATTTATTTTTATTGCATGGTATGGGGTATAATAAATATACTTCCTCTTAATCTGTTCTTAAATATAAATGGGCCCACCAGCGGCCGAGCGGTAAAGTCGCTGAACACTCATACGTCGATCCGAGGTTCGAATCCCGCGTCAGTTTCCCTTAGAAAATCCTCCAGAAAGGCATCCCTCCCCTTAGGCAGATAGCCCTGAGGCTTTGCCGTAATTAAATATCCTAACCTAACATTAAATTTAAAATGTCGTTGCATTTCATTACGTGTATTTGTCTTCCTACGAATTCACAATAATATTCCTTTCATCGCAGGATAGATGCCTTTTGAACTACTAGATGCAGTTAGAGATCGTTTTAGAAGAAATAGAATTAAGTACATTCAATGCTTCCAAATATTGGCTTATATAATTAAGTAGTTACATATGTTGGAATAATTATCTGAAACCTTTACGAAATCTGGTGTTCCTTGATGTCCTTCAGAGATAAGGAAGTTAATAGTTAAAGTCATTAAAACTATTATCAATGTTATACGACAGTAAGAACGGATCCAACATTGAAAACGGATCCGACATTTAATTAGACAACATTGGATTGAAGAGTTTTATAAAAGAAAGCCAGTAATTTTTTGTGTTTAATATTAATACAATAGTAAATTCCTGCATTCAATTAAATTCTGAAAGATTCTTGAATGCTAGTTTCTAAAATCTTACTTAATTTGTAAACTTTTGCCTTTCATTGGCAAGATATTTCTGATTTCTCCCATTCATTTAACCCTTAAATGTAAACTGGTGCAAGTGTTCAATAAACCAAAAATTCATTAAATTCTATAACACTATGTATTAAACGTAGGAAACTAATACCACCTCTCATTCCTCACCCTAAAAAAGTCTGTTGTGCCGTTTGGCTATAAGAATGTGCTTCCTAATTAATGGTACTTCTTGGTTCGCTGTATTTGCACTTGTATGTTCTGAGATATAGAAGTTGTGCGACTTCAGGTTTTTACTTTTAATTGAAGCGTATGTATTTAGTGTTAAGTATTTATTATCTTTTGGAACTAATCACGGGAAAAGGTCTCAGCATTTTAATACGTATTTTACCCACTTTCAGAGAAATGTATCATTTAGAAGGTTTAGGGATGATAACTTTCCTATGTATTTCTGAGGATATAATTTTAGAATGATGGGCACAATGTCTTTCCAAAGAGCAGAGTTTCTTAAACTTTTTTCAGTCGCTACTCCCTTTTATCACTGAGATTTTTTCGCAACTCCCAGGACCCCATAATATTTACAAAAATTTTGTCGGACCCCACTAGTATTGCGCAAATCCGACATACGCGTGAGTGAAACTGCCAACGTTTTTCACTTGTACTGTAATATACAGTTTTAGGTCATTAACTTTAATTTCTAATTTTAAGACATAGAACAATGTGAAAATTTTAAATAAGTAACAGACGAAATGACAGCATCACGTGCAAAGCAAGGAAAATGAACATTAATATTTTAAAAAGAATGCTTCTAAAAGTTTTCGTTTTTTTTTTTTTTGTCTGAATTGTCTTATCTTTATCTATTGTTAGATGCATTGTGCAAAAATATTTGGTAACAGTAAAAATATTATAATAAATTAAAGAAATATCAAAACTGCTAAAAGTTTTGGCGACCCCTGATGCAGGTCCTTCGGGATCGCGACCCACAGTTTAAGACACCCTGCCATAGAGGATACGTAACTCAAATTCTTGCATGTTTTTATTCCTATTTTTTATTCTTAGGGGGTTGAATGATTTCATAGATATTTACCAGTAAAGCAGAATTACATTTAATATATTTTTATTATGAAGTTAAAAAATGTTATTTGATGAAGTAAAATGTTCCCAAACGTTTTGCAGAGTAATCTAAAAATATAGTGCACTTTTATTTGGTTATTAAAACTTCTGGAACTTGTTAGCAATAGTTTCTATGATAAAGCCTTTTAAAATGAGACCTACATATTAAATATGAATGTGCTAAGTTTTGTTTTAAACAGTTTCTGTCATATAGATACTTTTCCCAATAAGTATTATATTTCAACATATGCCTTTAAATATAACCCATAGAATTTAGTATTATTTCCTTAGACAAAAATCATATTTGGCTTTGGTTTTAAGTCTTATTTGCAAAACAATAACAGACGTATCGTAGAAATATTTTGTTTTCACGAGACCAGGTTCAGCTCTTACTTCTTTCTCCGACGAAATGCGTTGAAATGTCATTTTCTTACTTTGTTAGTTTTACTGCTTTTGCCCATCCAAAATTCCAGCAGTTGTTTCAAGAATAAGTAAATATTTCTGCATACATTTTCTTTCTCTTTAATAGTAATTAATTCATCGGAAAAAAGAAACAGACTGACAATATTATCGTTGTTTACTTTTAGCCTTAAGTGTGCAGATTCGTTAATTTTAGTTTCAGATACTTTTACCTAAATGTCATTGATTAATTTTGTTAAATTAAATTCAGTGCATTACGCATACTTTTCAAAAGTAATTTTAATGCACTGTTTAAAGTAGGTTGCCAATATACTTATCTTTATTGCAAGTACCTAATTTATAATACTTTTGCTGAATGAGATTTCCTTCACATTTAATTATTTTCAACAGTAATTAAACAGCCTTCTCTGTTTCTATTTTGACGTATATATAAATTTCCTTTCTGTAGTCTAGTCGAATTAAAAATTTTATTAATTAAAATAATTATACATTTTTATTTTTCTGAGACAAATATTGTTTTAAAAGTACATTTATTAAATACTTAGTAGTTAAATAAACAATATATGAAATCAAACTTTAATATTCATCCACTAGCATACAGGTTTGATGGAATGATTTTGTAATACGGAACTGTACAGACATCAAATAACATCAAAACATTCATTGCTAGTAATTTAATTCTCAGTTACAGAGCATATTAAATGATTGCTATTTTGTTTCTTTCCTAATGCTTGGAAATAAATATAAATAAGATTTCTTAAGAGACTCCCCATAAATATAATCAAACATTATGTTGTATATCTCGAAGACTTTATCGCGATACAGTTATGAACCTGTCATAGTGATCCAAAACACGCGTCCATCAAAAACTGTGGAAATTCTAAACACTACTTTCAATTGATGACACCCTTATATTATTACAAATAATTATATCACTTGAAATTTTAGTTGCTATTAATGCTAACGGTTTGTTTTATGCTAATGGTTAAAAAAATTTGTTTGGGGCAAGATTTAGATAAAGGTTTCCCAAGAAATTTTATTTATTTATATAATTGAGCATTACTTTGCAACGCATTCTATCAACAATGGCCCACCAGCGGCAAAGGTCAGTGAATCCCGCGAATGGGCTGGCTGCATGGGAGTTTTCGTGGTTTTCCCTACGTGTAACGCGTATGCCAGTCAGATTCCCTTAGAAAGTCCTCCACGAAGGCATCCCCCCTTAGGAAGATAGCTCTCGAGGTTTTACCGTAATCACAGAAACGTATTCTACCAACAAGTTATTGGAGCCTTTAAAGAGACATTCTCAAATGTTAGCAACAATAATTATCAGCTTAATAACTTGAGATCGGAAACTTGGAACTGTGCACATGTAATATTCATTTTATGATGTAAATATTCTTTATTACTGATGTTATACATACACTATATTGTACTATATATTGCTTACAGACAGTTGGATAAATAATACATAATTTATGATGTAAATACTTCTTTTATTGATCTTTACGATACACTATATTTTACTATATATTGCCTACAGGCAGTTGGATGAATAATACAGTTTTTATTATATGATTATATATTTAAAGCAAGAGTTTCTACCAAATGCCTTAGTTTTAACTTAAATTGTTAAACTATTCTCTGTCTAAGAGTTTCTGCCGTTTCAAATGTAGACATTTCTCTTCACTACGAGGAAAACTACATGTTACTTGTAAATTTTATCTGGATAATCATGTTAAACTACGAGATAAATATTGCATCAGCATTAGAATTAATAATTAGTGTCGCTAGTATTAATATGTGAGACCTGCAGCAATTAGAATTTAAGTAAACAAGCTTCAATGTTAAGAAAAAACACTTGCTTAGACTCCATTTATTATTGTATTATTACACACTTTATTTCATATAATAACTAAAAATTGGATATTCCCATGGCTGTCTTAAAAATAGTTCCTGTAAGCTACTGCCAGAGTCATAGCTGGAATATTGTAGGAAAATTTCAAAATATTCCGTATGGTGGAGGAGGTTTCGTGAAAAGTGTTTAGCCCTAGACAATGAGGAATAAATATGTATGAAGACTTAACAGAGGGGCTTGGACCCATCTCACCTTTAAGACAAAGAGAAGCGTAAAAGATTATCTTGGAAGAGATTTGAGAAGAATAATAAATGAGAAAATTTAATATCTTTGGAGACTGGCCCTACATGACACCCAGCTTTAGCGATGGAAATAGTTTACCTTTCAGGGAAATAATTGTCTTTCAGATCCACTTTACTTCGAATACTATGATTTTAATTATGATTCTGCTTAATATTCTTACTAATATATTATAATTATTTGATTTGTACTTTTAATAATATAATACTTGAAGCGTCTGTTACTAAATTCGAATAAGTATTTAATAGCACAAATATGTGCATATGCAGATGTGGTTTACTCTTATTTTGGGGCAATTTGGATTAAATAACCAACGGAAATCAACTAAGAATAAAATGTAACTGGAAAAAGGATATTGTAGGAAACTATAAAGCAATATCTTCTATTCTAATAAAAATTGCACATTTAAACAAACAGTTTGATTGAAAACCTATGTCTTTGCACTTTCCCAAGAAACATGTTCTAATTTTTCATTAGAATAATGACGCAGGTATTTTGCATATTTTCTTGTATTTAGAATATTTTCGTATGATTCTTACATATATTATTTGCACACATACTTCATTGTCTCTAATATTTATCTTCTCAGTCACGCTCACATAAAATTTAGGCCTGGAGAGAGTAAAACAATATATATATATATATATATATATAATACTAATACTATTATAATAAAAATACTAAACTATATCATGAAAAATTAATCTATGTTAATAATCCTATAACAAAAAATAAACCAAATAATGCAGTGACATGTAAAAGTTAAAAATCCAATCATATAAATAAAAATACTAAAATTTCAAGGAACAAATTAAGTCGGCCAAGACTGCAAAGGCCTCGGAGCTCCTAACGAGATCATAAAAAACATGAGGCCATCAAATAGAGAAATGCCCTAAACTCACTTTAAATGCACTTCTGGCAGTCATAGGCAACCTACAATGCAATAAATATGCCCAACATCTTCCACAGCATTGCCGCAAGCACATAGTCCACTAGTAACAATATTGAAACGAGTTAAGTTCCAGAATTATGCTTATAATCCGTTTGAAACTTCCTATACTTAATTCGTTCAAGAACATTTGAGAAAAATCTTTTGTCTGCTGGGCCTTCGAAGAAGCAAGAAATTCAGCATTCGAATCAACTACAGTTTTCTTCCAAGCCACATGCTTCCAATAAGACTTGGGAGCAGACATCATTAAATGAATATCAGGATAACTCACTTGCTTAGCCAATTGGTCAGCTCTCTTATTTCGGAGAATACCACTGTGGCCGCCAACGTAGGTAAAATGATTATCTCCAGTATATTCAATCCGTGTAATATAGAGTGAATTTCCACCACCAGTATTTCAGTCGATAGTATATCACGTGGAAGAGAGAAAGAAGAAACTGAATCTGTGAAATTAAGTTAATTAAAAGTCTCATTCTTACGGCAAAAGTTTTGTATCAATTTAACGGCAAGATTTAAGCTCCGAAGCTCGGCTTGAAAATCAGAACATACATCTGGCGTCCTATAATGAACAGTGACATTCTTCTTGCCATCTTCATAAATAACAAATGTAACGCCAATCATTCCATTTACCTTACTACCATTTGTGAAACAAATAATATTATACTCTTGGAAAATACTATTATTATAAGTAACAACTGTCACGAGGTTTCTCTCTGCTGGGTGAGGTAAATGATAGATATTTTACGTGTTATTAATGTTAAAATTACGTTAGCCATTGTCCTACTTCCTTTTAGCCCCTGTCACATATATATGCTCAAAATGTATGATTATGTAAATTAAGTCACGTGGAAGAACGTTTAAAACTAGCAAAGACTACGTGAAACAAATAGCGAATATTCCATTATACTGCCTATTTCAAGAGTCGTTATAATTTGCCGCATTTGTTCGATATTGTCTTAATATTTTCAAGCAAATACTTCTGAAGACATTTGTTAATCCCTGGAATAAACAATTCCTCTACAATTGCTTATCAATGTATGTTGAAATCGCGTCATCAGTTGGGTACTTCTACTTAAACTTCATCACCAGGATATATTTTATAACATTAGGATTACTTAGCCACTTGATTAACGGTAGAACATATTTATTACTCTTCAAAACAGCTTTATCCGATCTAACAGGTCCGTGCTCTGCATCCCTCCTATCCAAGCAATAATCGCTCTTCTGCAACTCTCAGGCTGCTTAAAAGATATATTAAAGGCAGTATGTTTCGTGTATTAGCAACATTCGCTAAAGCAAAGGTTTTATATTCATATTAGCTTAAGACAACTGTCTAAAATTTTCGTACAGACTTCTCTAAAGACATTTCTATTGCCAATAAGCGTTTCAACCTATTTTCCGAATGCTGTACAAAATGTATATTCAATCCAGTTCATATAAAGGATATTAACACATCTGCTATAGTAGGTTCATAAGGTAAGTTATCGGAATTCTCGACTAAAGTCACGACGGAATTTTCAGAAAGGATAACGCACGTGACCAAATAATGGGTGATAAGTCTAGCACTTTAACACCCACTCGCAATCCGCCATAATGGGGTATAAAATTTTGAGGGCACAAACGTAATATTTATCGTAAAAGATTGAAAAGCGTAATATATTTGTGACGTCTGATGCATTCTGTCATCAACAGAGATCACGTACTCTGTAAGAAGGTTCTCGGTAACATACATGTATATATGTCACACCATTGACTGGTAATGTCTGTAAAAAGGCAGATTCGATGAAGTAATGCGTGCTTCATCGAGTAGGTAATGGTAGCTTTAGACTCATATCTAGATGAGTAAAATATATCATATACATTAAAACTTATATCCGGAACTGAAGAGGCGTTTGAGGTTGTGAGGGGATTATTTAGCTGTATTAAAAGTAGAATCCAGATTCGTTTGTTCATTTCTTAAAATACCAATCGTGAGCTGCGAGTTCAATGTTGCACACCTCCTGGGATTTTGTATGCATTTGCTGGAGGTTAAGTGGTGCCATTTGCGTTATACTGTATCATTCATCTCAACATGCCGCATGCTTTTCGGCTTATGTATCGTATTTTTGGCAGTTCTTATTAAATGTTTCCTTTGATAGAGCAAGACAAATTCGTTGACGAATTTATAGCTTTCTCTAGAAGAATAATTTTGAATAATGATTATAATGTTATGAAAGGCAAAAATAAAGCCACGTTTAATAACATTTTAAGCGATGATGTTGCGTGCATGCTAGTTCCAATGAATTGAATGCATACAGAACCTATAATAGCTTGATAAAATTTATTTTTCAAAAGAAACACTTTGCATTTCTAGGGCTTTCAACAAAAACACTTGTACAGCTCATCACAAAGCACAATCAGTAATTACATTTTTAAACTATTACGATCGTTAAACGCAACTCTGTGCAAAGGGTATCTATAAGACGAAGCTCTCGCAGATATCTCAATACCACGAAATCATTTCTGAACTAACAACGAACGCTTTCCAAGCGTTTTAACCTGGCGGCTGAAAAATCTCTAATCGATTCCATTTCTTGAAATTACTGAGAGGCAGATATGGATAGAACCTCAGAGACAAACTCCAGCACTAGCAGTTTAGTCTTTTAGGAATCAGCGTTCAGATTCCGGAGACCATCCAAGCTGGCTCAGGCCCCACGGTCCGCACTGGGCAACAACGACACTGTTACCGAACACTACCCCGGCCGCAATTCAAACAAACGATGAACGTTTTCCATCCATAATGTCGATCCTCCTAATGGGACCGAAAAGAACCAAACGCCAAGGACAGATACAGTATCTAACAATACTACGACCCCACAGCAAAAGCGCAGACAAGACAGTACCACTATGGTCCCCATCCCCCGAATGAACGTAGGTTCTACTCCTGTAAAGACTGATATCCGTGGTTAAGACTCCCTAAGCACAGATCCTAGTCAATACTTCTCAGGAATTCTCTTAGGTCACCCCCGAGGGTGCAGATATGGACCAAAACGCAGACAAATTGTTATAATGTTATGAAAGGCAAAAATAAAGCCACGTTTAATAACATTTTAAGCGACATTTATGCGGCGACCTTTGGTAAATTCTAGCCAAAGTTGGCGACAAAAATTAGTCGACAAAACCATCGGGAGATATCTTGTCAATTTGGCGAGATAGCCTCAATGTCAAAATAAGCTTGCCTATGCAATGTTATTTTTCAGGCAGAGCTTAAACTTTTCAGACATTTCATGTTACATTATACAAAAAATATTACAATTTCACGTATAACTTTGCAGAGACAGAATTTTTTTGGAGGCCGGAGAGATGAAAAATTAGCAACCGCCTTCGCCGGGAATCGAACCACGGACCTCTGGAATATCGGCCCAGCGTGCTACCGTTACACCACGAAGGCACGCTAGGGAAGTGGGAGAAATACCTTATATACTTCCCTTTTTAAATGGCGACTAGGATTTTAGGGGACCTAGTCGCCAAATCTTGGGTGCGGAGAATCACCATCCACAGCCCTTTTAGTTCGGGCGCCACTTGTAGAGACATTAGGATTTTTTTGGAGGCCGGAAAGATAAAAAAATTAGCAACCGCCTGCGCCGGGAATCGAACCACGGACCTCTGGAATATCGGACCAGCGTGCTACCATTACACCACGAAGGCACGCTAGGAAGGCGGGAGAAATACCTTATGATGCATGTTATCTGAACAATTTGGAAAGATATTAGGTTATCTTAAAACGACAAAGCACAAGAGAACTATCCGCCTAACGGAAGGGATGCCTTCGTAGAGGACGTTTTAAGGGCTAGTGGCTTGTATCCACAATTTGCAATAACATATAACTTCGGATTATGTTAATTAACGTAAATATCACTCGAGGACTAACTTATGGGGGGGGGAATATCTTCATGAAGGACAGAAGAAGGAAGTGGGAGAAATACCTTATAACTTAACTAAAATTATTTATATACATATAAAATTCGTAACGGTACTACTTGGCTTTTCATACTGTATTATAAAATGAAAATTAATTACATTTAACAGACTGAAGATAAAAAATTCCCTCAGCGGAATATTTGTCAGGGTAGTTCCTAATTGTCTGTATCTACACAGTAAAACTCTCCAACTACTTTTCATATTGATACAAATGTTAACATGTTATAAGTAAATATAAAAATGAAACAAAGAATAAAGCAATTTGTGATAAAAGCAAGCGCTAAACAGATGGTTTCCTTCTGTTGGAACTTATTAACAGAAAAATCAAATTCTCCATCTAGTTTCCCATCCGTTACTTTTATTAATAAATATAAATAGAACAGAATCGACTTTTCCATAATAAGCAAATAGAGAAGGTAAACATAAAGGTAAAAAACTATTCATTATTTTTATTCTTATTTTAAATTTAAAAAAGAGACTTCATTCGCATTCGACAACAAACTGAATAACATTCAAGAGAAAAACATCACAGAAAATGTTTGTGACAAATAAAAAAAAAAAAAAAAAAAAAAAATTGTCAGATTTTTTTTTCAATAGAAGTAAAGATTCTTTCCTAATACTGTAGATGTTTTATTTTTTGCTTTAATAAGAAATTGTGTTTTAAAATATGATTCTAAATATAAATCGTAATTATGATTTCCCCTAAGTCTAAACTGCTCTTCGTTAATATAATCAATACTTTTACTGTGATCATTGTTGGAGCATGAAATTACCATGTCCCATTGTATATATACTTTTGATGTGGGTATCTTGTTTGAGATACCGACATCAAAAGGTTACTTTTTCAGTTTCCTTTTTTCTATTTGGAATATTTCTGCCATTAATTGAATAAAATGTGTAATAAGAAAATGTAATTTATAAAGATGCAAAATGGCGTAAAGGGATATTTGTGTAAAGCATATTCTTATATAAACGCATCTCCAATTATAAAATTTTGTTAATGTCCCATGTTTATTTTCAGATTTAATTTGCAAATAATTCTTCTATTAGCATCTTATTCAAACATAATGTTTTTTTTTTTAATTTATGATGAATAATTCTACATATCGTTATTCGTGCCTTTTGAACCGTAAACAGCTCATATTATTATGTTTAATCATTATATTTCAATAATTTGCAATATTAATTTATTTTTGGTATTGTTATCTATCTTTTGACCTTATAGTTGATATCATTTCCTTAAATTAGTTAAATCACCTCTTAGCTCCATTTCCAAAGCAAGTAGAATAAACATTATTTGGTCAAATATCTCTAAAAGTAGAATAACGGAGAGAAGAGTTAAAATACGCAGGGTATTATGCAGCTTCTATATAGTTGTATTTTAATGAGTTCTAGGATAAAAAGCTTGAAGACGTTATTTGAGTGACACGCATTTAGCTCAGGCACGACTCGAGTAGCGAAAACCACAAAATAATGGTAGCTGGGACCGGGCCAGCCAGGGGCCGAGCTAGTAATTCACTGAACACTTGTAATTCGGTCCCAAGTTGGAATCCCGCAAACGGGCTTAATGCATGGACGTTTTTGTGGTTTTACCCATGCGTAACGTGTATACGAGCCAGTTTCCCTTAAAAGTTTTCCACGAAGGCATCTCTCCACTTAGGTAGATAGCTCTAGTGTACTTTCCCGTAATCGCAATAAATCCACCAAACCACCAATTCTTTGCAGTTGAATGAGTTGGCTTCGTGACATTTTGGGGATGGAAGACTTTCATGAGTGCACAACTGCTCTAGCAGAGAGAGTGATACTTCAGTAGCCCCGATATATGTAAGTTCATTGATACCCATATTTATATCCCTATTTTACGCATTATCTTTAACCATTTAATTTTGAGCAAATGCCACTTTACCTTCCTGCACAGCTGTTTGACCAAAATAGACATATTCCCGCTGGAAGGGTAATAACAGTTTGATGCTCAGTTATAAGGGAAGCGTCCAATCGATGACATATTATGCCGAGATTTTACTCAGACGTACGTAGAATTACAATGTTTTAGATCTGTATTCATAAAATGTGAAGATAAATACGTACAGTTATCATATGAATATGAATCTAAAGGTTTTGGTTTAATAAGGAAGAGATGGGCACAAATTATCAAGGTACAAATTATTGAGCTTAAAATCTACCTTAACTAGGGTCCAGGACGTAGGTTGGATGTCCGCAGTAAATAATATTTAAACTGCTTGCCTGATTATCCCGAGTAATCTCGGGTTCGCATACATAGCAGTTAATTATTATCCCGTGAAAACTTGGGCGAAGCATAATTTTGTCATTACGATTTGTTTTATCACGGTTTTCCCCGGCCTGAAGGAAATAAAAGGAAATATTCAGCTTTGATTGGCAGCTTGCCAAGTTTTATTGGTTTCGCGGTATTTTTGGCGGGACAGTTCACGTGTTTTCCCTATTGTATAGTATGCGTCGGCTTTGTGAATTAGAAATGTATAAAGAAAAATAGTTGCGTTGAAAAAAAGTAGAATAATGGCGATGATGCAAGATATCGAAAGCGATGATTTTTCAGATGGTGATCATCCATTCTTTGAGAAACGCATGATGATGCTTACATTATAACAGCGGTTCTCAACCTTTTGACTAACGCGTACCATCTAAACAAAAATTGAAACGTTTAGTACCACCATTACATTTTACAATGATTAATTTTCAATTTCTCAATAAAAATGTTACAAAATATACATATTTTGTTTCCATTTGCACAACCTATTGGCTATTGTATTAAATATGCACACATAAAAATTTTATATTATTAAAAATTTGGTACTATTTTAGATATCAAAATGCAAGTGCATAATACTTTAGTTCTAAAATTTAGTGTGAAATTTGGGCCTTTTAAAAAAGATCCATTTTTTATGTCTGATCTTATTTCACTTAGTTTTAACCATAAATTAGAATTAACTTTTAATTTTGTTCTCTATTTATTTTTCAAATATAACATGGAAGAAAATCCTTATTCACACACATAGGATGTGCAAAAAGGCAATAAAATGTAATAGCTTTATTTGGAAATGACTTTAAATTCTTTTCTTCGATTCAGCCAAAAGTTAGCAAGAGTGTTATTTTTGAAATCTTCAGTTAGAGTTCGATCACAGGAAATTTCTATCAACTGTTCTTTTTCTCCAGGATATTTATGAATTTAATAGTCAAAAATGCTTCACTTCTTCGGTTCACCTGTCGAGAATCGCTGCTTTATAGTTTTCGTAACGTGGGCTTCTTGAAAACTCCAGTTAAATATACTGCCGAGTGTGGTTCTCATGACAAACAAGTAGGAGTAAGATGACACAAAATTCAAATATCAACATTACGCCAAGTCCAGAAAACATTTAATATAGCGTAGAGTTCACAAGGAAACTCTGCGCTATATTAAATGTTCACAATACGTTCACAAGGCTTTAGACTGAAATCACAAAGAAACTGGTACTTGAAAAAAACAACTTTATCACTCTTTGAACGCCTGTATATGGCTTTGTTTCCTTACATTGTACTAAGCAGTTCATTGTATTTTGGATATAGAATAAAAGAATATTAAAAACTCTCGGTTTTCGCAGAAACCAATGGATTACCTTTTCTCTCTAGTTACGTTTTCTTCCTGACGTTTTTAAATGCTGTCAAAACAGTGAGTTTTAAATTTGGTCTGTGGTTAAGACTACTGAATACAAGGAGTTCGACTTGGGTTCGATCCCAGGCAAACAGGCTGTCTGCATGTCTTTTTTAGTTTGCTTTTCCATATGTTATGTGAATATGAGTCAGCTTTCCCGAGAAAGTTATCTCTCTCTTTAAGAATGTAACGACCATATGCTTTGCAAAATTTAAATAACCTACTACTCACTTTCAGAAACAGAATGTAGTCCGAGAGGATGACAATTCCGAGCTTCAAGGGAATAATTAATAACGGTTTCATTTTTCTTTGCCATAAAAATACTTGATGATTGTTGCATCTTTAGGAAGACTAGAAATTTCCGTTTTCATATAGAATTAGTCTATTGCTTTAAAAGTACGTCACTTGCAATTATTTAATTTAGAAGCTTGAGGAATTATTGTGCTCCAATTCAGTTAAATTTCTATCTCCTATTTTTGAACTAGCTTTTTCTGTTTGTTTTGTTTGGACAAACTTTGTTTATTTTCACTTTGTTATAACGATCAGGTTTTTAATGAAGATTTCTGGTACGCATAGGCTATATAATACAACACTGTATTTTTCAGACATTCTAAAAGCCTTTTTTATGTTTAATGTTAGGTTTGAAGGGTTTTGCAAATACCTTTATTCATAGGACAAAATAATCATCACTAAACGTTGATGTTTAAATGAGTGGATAGCTTGAAATATAATATTCGGTTTTGGTCTGGGGGATCCGTAAACGAATTCACGATATATTCATAGGGTCGTCGGAATCATGCGAATTTTTAGCTGCCGCGCAGTTGCTAACAATTTACCTTTTAAAATTACCAGTTTTAAATCGAAAGATTTAATCCTTAATTTTTAAGAGCTCTGCGATCAGAAGTGATGACAAATTTGGGTTTGTAAATGCGACAGTAATTAAAATAAACTGAACATTCGAATTATAAGAGAGATCTGAACGTTTTGATAAAACATTTTATCGCGTTTACTTCTTTATGACGTTGATTTAAAAAATATAGAATAGAGAGATAAGAAATGGAGACATTTTCATTTTCTTAAAAAGTTTAAAAGTATAGCCTCTATAGAATATATTTATAAATTACATTATTTCCGCTGAATGTTTTGAAATGTAAAAATAATTTTAAGCTATTATATCATTTTTGGTCACGTAGAATCATGACGAAAACATGGATGTGTGTAAGCATATAGTGTCTGAACGGGAAGGAGTTATTCAAAATATATGTCAAACCCAAATTCTCTCAAGAGGTTAATAGTATGGCAAGAGAGGTTGGAGACATTCGGAAGGCCCCTTCCGGGGCAGTCTCCCACTAAATTTCAAATTAAGGCAGAAGCTTGGCAGTCAGTAAGGTCTGGTGATATCTAACATGCCTACATCGATGCACAGGTGACGGCCTTGTTTCGACCTATAGCTATATCTATTGACATGCATTAAATTTGAATTTTCTTTTCCCTTACCACATGCTTTCTTGGTATAATTGCAACCACGTTCAGCTGACAAGTCCGGAATTCGAACCCCGGGCTGCTGCTGATTTTTCATGTTTCCCGCTTAGTGTGGTAAGTGGTACTTAGTCATTTTGGATTTGGTTATTTGATCCATTCATCCCTAGTCAGGTGAAGAATGTAAGCGATTTTATTTCTCCTTATCCTCTGCGTTCGTGACGTATCTAGAAGCTGTTCAGCTAGCAATCGAAGTTTCGGATTTCCAGTGTCGACGAGGGCATGATATGCTGGTTACAAAATGATACTCTACAAAATTCATAGGACACTACTGGAAATATGTCTCGTTTCAAATGAAATCTGCTAGAAATAACTTGATTATTAACTGTTCATAGTCGCAAAAAGATGCCAAAGAAATTTACGCATATATGGTTTACTTATCGAAAAATAAAGCACAATTTCAGGTTCAGGAAATGCCCGTAAAATTTGGAGGTTACTACTGATTCTACCTGTGGTATAAGTATAAAATTCTAGAGAAGTTACAGCAACAAGAATCAGTGTAACATTCATAAATTTGCAGGACTGTAGTTTGGAAGCTTAAATAGATCCTTCGTTTTCAGCTTCAAGAGTGAAAATGCCGAAGAGGAAACATGTACTCAAAAGGTAACAAAAGAGAAAAATTCAAGAAAGTCCTATCTCTATTGACATAAAGTGGAAGCAACTGTGAAATAATCTTTGAAATTTAAGGTAACGCTGTAGAATTGGGATTGTTAATCTTAAGTAAAAGCGTTAATGAATATGAAACGACTCTAGGAAATGCAATTCGTCAACCGAGGTGTTTTTGGATAAAGTTGGCTACATGAAGAAAGGAAAATGTGACTTCTTGACCAGTAATGTGATATCAATTCTAATTTATCTTTACTTTCAGCTTTTAAGAAATCCTTTCATAGATGCTTTAAATTGATATCAGTAGATGCAACCAGTGGGCTTACTTTCTCTTTGTTACTTGCAATATTCTCGAATTTTCTTTCTCAAAAATTATAGTCCTGCGAATTTTACATATGTTACGCTGATTCTTGTTGCTATAATATTTTAATCCTTGTTATTCTGCATGCTTATTAGTCGTGAGAATCAAAATGCCGTGAGAATAAAAGTTAAATTTAGCATATAAAAGCTACATTTATGTATATTTATCACTAACTAGAAACAAATAAATGAGAATGAGTCTGAATGCTGTGCAATAAATTTTAATCAAAAATGAGAAAATTTCTAACTTTTTTTTTTTAATTCCAGCGAATATGTCTAAGAATTTCCTATCAGGATAAATACTATTGGCTTATAAAAATGCATGTGAAGCATAAAATATTATTCAAAACGAGACTCATGATAATAAACAAAGATCCGACTTAAAACTCTTGCATAAAATATGCAACGCGAAAAACAAAATAAAAATTTACATAAAAATACATAAGAAAATAAATATCTAAACAATCGATTTCCTTCTTCGTTGGAGCTTATTAGCAAAGAAAGTGAAACTCTAGCAAAATTTTTATCCTTTTTCTTTGCGGATAAATAAAGATCGTTTGGATCAAAAAATACTTCAACATATTCATACCATTATGAAAAATGAAAGTAAAAACACAAATAAAAGTTCATTCATTATTTCATCCCTCATTTTCAATTTGAAAAGAATTCTTTTTTCCAAGTACGAACAAGTAAGTAACGTTTGAGTGAATATAAGCACATCAGCGCGACTGGTTTCGCGTATTCACTTGCAACAAATAAAAGGAAAAGATTTGGGCACATTTTAATTTCCTTTTCAAAATAATTGGAGTAGAGATATTTTTTGCTGATATTTTTATCTAAACGAAAGCCGTCGTGTTCTATTTTAATAAGCAAACTGCCTTCAAGGATCTGATATTTCATCCAAAAAATATCATAATTAGAATACGTCACAGATCCAAGAGGTTTTCCTTAAATTTAATCAATATTTTACCATGATCAGTGGTAACACGCTTCCCTTAGGCTGTAGAATGGATGAAATTCTCTGCTACAACAAAATACTCATTTGAGGTAAATATTTTGTTAAAATTCCAATTCCTTATTATCAACTTCAACGAGAAGTACTTGCGCCTCGGGCTGAGTTAAATAATTAGGCACTCTAAGTTGGAAACTATAATTACTATAAGCATAACAAAAGGTATAAACGATTTTTCTTTTTTTTAAACTTAGCGTAGAGTTTTGTTTTCGTCATTCATAAGCTTCAGTTCTTTTCATTTTATTCTTTTTTATAATTAGTTTCAGTCTCAGTTCGAAAACTCCTTCACTAATGAGCGCAACTTCAACTAAGATATTTTTAGGTCTCTTTGTAGACGGTTCAACATCTTATTTAGGTTGATTAATTTAAGGAGAAGGAAAACATTATTAGTTTACTGTACTCTTGGCAGTTTCTTGTAGGGCTATTAATTAGTATAATATCATGTTTGCGATTTTCAAGTAATTTCTTGTTCGCTATTATTTTGAATTTCTGCTTATTCATTTTAAATATTTCATTCGATGGCGAAAAACTGCAGAGGTGAGAAGAGTTTTTTAGTAAAATGTTTTAAGCAAGTTAAAATATAATTAAAACTAAAAAAATAAAATTCCAGTGGAAAATCTGGAGTGCTAAAAAGGAATTATAGTTCACGTAGTAGTATAATCCTTAAAAGTGATAAAATGTTATCCAAACCGTTTACAATTGTTGTAAATATTAAATTAATTGATTAAAGCAGTTCATATCGGGTCATCTCCTTGAATGGAGCAATGTTTTCGTGACGAACTGCCTGAGGAAATCTGTCTCATATTACACATCAGGAACACCATATTATACATCATATTACTTACCAGGAAATCACGGAAATGTCTATGCAGAGAATCTGTCATGCATTAGCTATTTGATCTGGATAACTGAACTGAGTTCGATAGGTCAGTGTTAGGTTATAGTTGACATACATTCATATTCAGACCTGTATATGCTGGAGCGAGTACATTTTGTGAGCATAAAATGTATACTGTTTAGCAAAATATTGAGCATGCTATGACAGATTCGACATAACTGGAAAAATGTTCTTTTAATTGACTCTAAACTGTATCTAAAGATAACAAATTCGTTTATGTGATGATGACTAAAATTTTACAATAAATAATAAGCATTTAGGAATATTTGTAATCAATAACATACGTATAGTGCGAAAAAAGGGGGGATAGTTTTATATCTTTCTACTGGGCCGATTGACAAAATTCAAATTGCGTTTTCCGTATCTCGAAAGCGCGACTTAGGATATATATTAAATTTATATATAGCATTATTCTAAAGTAGGTATCTTGAAGCCAAATCCGTTATTTTCTGAAATAACATACCAATGTTTTTCCACATTTCGATTCTACGACTCAAATTATGCCTAGATATTAAATTTTGTAAAATTTGGTGCGAAATTTACGGAGAAATTCAAAACCTTATCTTGGCGTATTTTTTTAAATTTGCGCTAAGAATAATTCACTTGACGAACTTCTTAATACAGGGTGTTTTATAGATCATGGGAAAACTTGGAGAGATGGTGCAGCGTACTAAAACGTACATTTTTTATAGTAATGTAGGGTCTAAAGTGACGGGTTAAAGCAGGAACGCAAAAAACAGACACGAGAGGAAAATATGTTTATGTACAAAATCAACGAAAAGTGCTTTTTTGTAGCAATACAGTATTCATTATAAATGTTCAAAATTGCGATCACCAGCAGTAATACATGCTTGGTAACGTAGCAGAAGGGATTGACGAACATTTTGAAAAACGACAGGCATTTCGCGCGCGCTTGTAGCAGCAGTGGATAGTCGTGCAACGAGGTTCTCCAGTGAGTCTCGTAAATGATGCTCTTCAGATGGTCCCATAAAAAAATCCAAGCTGGATAAATCTTCCGAACGGGGTGACCATCGAGCGGGTCCACCACGGCCTGTCCATCGGCTCGGAAATGTCTCATCCACGTAATTGCGGACCCGCACATGGTTATGGGCTGGTGCACCATCATGCTCGAACCACATGCGATCACGAACGACAACAGGAACATCCTTCAGAAATTCCGGTAGCACCTCTTGCAGAAACATATGATAACATAAGCCATTTGTACGTGCAGGTAACAATACCCGCCCCCACATTCACGGAAAAGCGGGTTTGGAATGCATGTGGGACGTGTGCGGTGTGGATTATGAGTTGCCCACACGTGCATGTTGTGGCTATTGAAGATGCCGTCCTGTGAGAAAGTTGCCTCGTCCGTAAATAGCACATCCGATGGGAAATTCGCCTGCTCCGCAAACTGCTGCAAGAACCAATGACAGAAATGACCTCGAAGAGGGTAATCTGCCTCTTGCAGGGCTTGAACTCTCAGCAAATGGTATGGGTGCAAACCATTTTCATGCAATACTTTCCAAACGGTGGAATGACTCAGCTGCAGACTACGTGCAATAGCTCTTGTACTTGTACGAGGTGATTCATGCAGAATGTTCAAGATGCATTCTTCATTGCGAGGTTGTCGTGCAATTCTTCCATTCCCAGTGTCAGAGGTGGCTTGAAATGACCAGTTTTTCACACAGAAACCGATGCAACATCTCGAATATTGTGTGCTTCGGCATACTCCTGTTCGAAAACCGTTCTTGGTACAACCGTAGCGCTGCTCTGACGTTCCCATTAGAAGCACCATACATGAGATGCATGTCAGCTTTTACCCTGTGCGTAAACTCACCCATCACGCTTGACATCAGAGTTGCGAATTATCCTCTGATGCATCGGATCGTGGTTTGTTCGGCTCACAACCGCCCTCTACCTCTGCATTGCCAGCCAATCACGGCTGTAGTTGGTATTACTGTTAGTGTTCCCTTTTTTGAACATGTATTGTGAATACTGTATTGCTGCAAAGAAGAACTTTGCGTTGATTTTGTACACAAACATATTTTCCTCTCGTGTCTGTTTTTTAAGTTCTTGCCTTAACCCGTCACATTAGACCCTACATTCCTATACAAAAAGTGCATGTTTTATACGCTCCACTACACCTCCAAGTTTGTCCCATGATCTATGAAAAACCCTATATATGGCAACCAATTTCCCTTTCCCCTCCATTATGCCGGAGAGGGGAAAAAGGCACCTCGTTCCTACTTTCAAATAATTTTTGTAAAGTGTCTAAAACATATTTGATCTTTTATCGCTTTCAAGAATTATGTCAAATTTCAAAACTCGCCAATATATAAATTTACGTATGTCTTCGGAAATTTTGAATAAAAAACTGTAAAATTTTGCAGGTACGCTTAGAAATGCGTCTACTTTAAGATGATGGTAAAATTTTATAGATTATAATACAGATTTGTTTTCGAAAAATTTATAAAAATTATTTAAAAATACAAATTTTAACAATTAATCATAAAAAAATTGGTGAATTTTATTTGGAATGAACCTAAATTTCGAAATGTTAAAGGAAGAATTAAATAAGTTAGAGAGATTAATAAATATGTACCAAACTCAATTAACATTGAGGAACTAAAATTTTGAGAGCTAATTTTTTAAAAACTACTCTTGTGCGATTTTTACGAAACTTGATAGTTTCTATTGAGTCGTAAAATCTAAATATGGAAAAAAATGGTATGTTATTTCAGAAAAAGTCCAATTTGTGTCAAAATATCTATATTAGAATAATGCTATATATAAATATAATACATATCCTAAGACGCGTTTTCGATACATGAAAAACGCAAATTGAATTTCGTCAATCGGCCCTGTAGAACTGTCCCTTTTTTTCACAGTGTATATCGTATTTTGTAGATTACAGAAAAATTTCAAGTTACACAGTTACGAAACTTGCATTAATAAGATATGTGAGAGTATCTGCAACTTTCGTATAAGTTCTGGAGCAACCTTCAATTCCTTAAATTAAGTGGTGAATCTCACCAGAAGACAGTAATTACTCTTGTTTTAACAAAGCAGGTTCTAAATATTCGAGATTAGACGTGAGGAGTATACAGGCCAAGATAGCGCGTCCTACGGCTTCCAAAAGAGTGGGATTCAGGTCAGATGAATATGGTGGTCACTCCTTACGGCCAATGCCTATACCCGCAAGGTAATCTTCTACCAAGATTACCTTACAGGTATAGGCATCGGCTTACGTATTTGGTAATGATTCATGGCGTGACAGCCAGCGAAGTTATCAATACAAAAGTTTTAAACTCATTTAAAATGCAAGCGTTAGATGTTCTCATTAAAACGTTACGTTAAAGAGCGTTTATTGCATATTTAGAGTTCTAGTTAGTATGGTGTTTAAATTCACAGGTTTGCACTTACTATGGTTAAGACTTGCATCTCAGTTTCAAATCGACGATAAAGAACAGAGATTCCTGAAAACAAAGTATTTTATTAAGTGGAAGCTTAATATTCTCTGATCTGAAAGTTCTCTTAAAAACTGTAATAGAAAAAATAATTGTAAAATCATGAGACATTTTTCCCTAGGAGGTGCTTCACGTGTTATCATTCGCAGACGTTCTGCCATAATAAAAATAGTGCATTTCAATTTATAAGATATTTTTTCGAAAGCAATGTATTGTACACAAATGTGTACCCCTTGTATTCTTTGATAGAGTTTTAATGAAAATTAAAAGCTTTCCCATCTTCCGAAAACGCATTTTAAAGGAAAGGCATTATTTTATGTTCAAAAGTTTAAATCCTGGAAAGAAAGTACCTTAAATGTTAATCATTTGTAAGATACAGAGACATATAAGCGACATCATGGAGAAAGCAATTAGTAAACCTGAGCTTGCTATCCGTTTATATAAGTATTGCGTTGATGGATGAAATATTGTGGAAAAAGTTATGTTTGGTATATAAGATAAAAATTCAAAGATTAGTTACTTAATGGAGATTATTGATTGTGCCCAAAAAGCAAGTGAATTTCAACTATAAATATATGTCTGATGCGTTGTGCATGCGATAACCCAATTATTAACAATACTGGAATTCCTTCATATGACTTATCATTCGATAATATCAAAAATAATTATACTTTCTTCTAACTTGTATAGTGCTAGTCGATTTTTACAGCGGAGAATATGCATTAATGACACATTTGTTAATTTTATTTCTTGATAAGCTTAGTCATTTCACTGATTTCTTGATTACACATAGGAACTACATAGTTACACAAAAGTTGCCATTAATACGTTGACCGTTGTTTACCGTACTAGTTTGGCGTCATAACAGATCGAAGACGTCCAACACCAATAAATAATATTTCATTTTCATAATGAATTTTATCGACACAGTATAAACGCCACAAAAATACGACAAAGTATTCTTTCTTTAAAGCACTTGGATTTTTTCCAAGCACGAAGAAGTTGTTCCACATTACGTTTGAAGAATTCCACGCAACAGCACATGGCGACCGATAGACAATGCCAGTCGAACACGTCTTTAGGAAGATATCTTCCTATGAACGAAATCATTTTCTTGGAATTGCGGTTAATCGCTGACAGTTCTGTAAAGATTCTGTTCTATTCTGACAGTGTGTAAAACTGTTTTACACACTATTTCATCGCAGAGATACAGGATAACTTTGCAGGAAAAGTTGGAATTGGAAGATTTCGACGACACCTTCGCAGCTGCCAATGTGCGAAGAAAACGTGGCGGCGGGGACGAGGCCAGAAGTCTCGTCTCTTGCAGCGCACCGTAGAAAATGATGTGGAACAAAGCCGATTTGCTCAGAGTTTATGCCCTCGAACTGAGCTATGACGATTATTTCATAAGTCTCAGTGTTAAAGCTTACTTTTACAATAATTGAGGAACTATGTTAGTGAAAACTGTAAATTACAAGAAATACAAGGATTACAATTTTGTTATTGCGCATGAAGTAAAGGAAATAATACCTCAAATAATTGAAAACAATAATATAAAAGCGGATAGTGTGCATGGCATTGCGGAGAATATATGAAAGATGATCATTATCATAAAATTCCTAATATTATAATTGAACAAATTAAGTTTTGTGAACATTATCAAACTGTTCTGATATGTAAAGTAATTAGTTTTAGAAATTTTTCCACTATGCATATAGAGTTTCGAGTGAAATGTAAGTACTTTGGCGGAATTCTTATTGATTCAAACTTCTACGATGACCTAAGAATTAAACATTGAACTTTGTTATAAGTAATTAGATCTAATGAAGAAAAACGTTAGTGACTGGAGTTGAAAATCTGGAATAAAACGCAAGACATAATTCAAATTAATCCTGCTCTGAATTGTTCAAATGAAAACGCGAATTGTAATTAAGACACGAAAATAATTTTCTAGATTTTCGAAGTTCTTGGATTTTATCAATTGATTGTTAAATCGGTTAGACTAATACAGAAGTTCTTTTAATGGTTTGTAAGAAACTGTAAGCAATTTATAAACGTTATGCAATTATTATTATTATAAATTTAAAAACTGATTTTTATGCAAATGTAAACGGATAATTTGAAGCTTCAAAGCAATAATATCACTTCGGAGACGAATACCTTTAGGGTGGACATTCTAAAATATTTTTCCTTCGATTAATTACGCTACGTACGAGTAAAATTACAAAAATGTTAATACAATCAAAGCTTTTTATACTAAGAAATAAATTATTTTATTATACATTAATTTCAGAAGAGAAAGTATTAATATTAATTAGTAATCATTCCATGGCCAAATAATTGCTTTCATTATTAGCAATAGTAATCGATACATCGTAAACTAATATTGTAAAGTGCAAAAAAGCTCATTTTGATAAACAAAAGAATGTAGAGAATAGCCAAATTGAATTTAAAAGATATCAATAGTTTCAAAATGCGATTCTTGTTTATATTGAAATTTCTGACAAAATTCCAGCAAACGCATTCTATTAGTCATTGTTTGAATATAAAATGCTATATTCTAATGATGCAAATGAAATATAGAATGCGGTAATGAGAGTCACATCGGACGAGTCTGTTTATAGCTTATCATGGCATTTTCTGCTATCTTATTTTCAATCACTGTTTCAAATTTGCGACACGAGATGGCGCAGTAATTAAGAAAGATATCGCGTCTAGACATCTAACAGTCGCATTTAATGTAAATTCAATAGTATTAGAAATTGAATAACGGTATATAGATACTGAATTCAGTTCAGGGGTTTCTACAAACTGTATACTGACACACAGATAAATTATGATCCTAAATTTATATACAAACCTACATTACATTATATATAATACTTCTGTATGTATGTGGGACACATACACACGTGTGTCAAGCATTTATATACTTCGGAAAAATTATTTATAATCAAAAAATGATTGCATTTTATATTTTTCTCAGTAAATCTGGTGTCTAGCATTGGGAAATGATTACAAGAATAGTGTCAATGTATTTTCTAGAATAGTGTCAATGTATTTTCTAGAATAGTGTCAATGTATTTTCTAGCATTAAGTGTCCCATCGATGACATGAAGGCGAACAATACCATCTGCTGCTATGCATGACGAAATCATAATACTAACTGGATTCTTCACAGTTGCTTGAATGCAGTAAGGATGTAGCTCTTCTCCTATTCTACGTCTTACATATTTTCGACCATCACTACCGAATAACGATATCTTAGTTTCAACACTCCATATAACTTGTGACCACTGATCATCTGTCCAATTAATGTGTTCCTTTGCCCACTGTAGTCTTTTTTTCGTTGCTGAAAATTAAGCTAAGGCCTTTTTTCGTGGAATTCTACCTCTCAGTCCAACATCTGTTAATCTTCTCCTGATTGTTCTTGAACCGACAGAAACACCAGCATCATTCAGATCACTTCTGATGGCCGCTGATGACATTTTTCTATCTTGGAGACATAGTCTTTTTATTCTTCTGTCATAAAAAATGTGGTGCACCTTTTTTGGCCTTTTGCTTCTTTTTTTTTTTTTTTTTTTTTTTTTTTTTTTTGATTGAATTTGTTTCTCCTGATATCGTAAACAAAACTTTTGGACTCCAGATGTAGTCCCTGAACTACCCACCTGTCTTGCAATTTCAGCATAGGAAAGACCACTTTCTCGTAACACAATAATATTATATCTCTTTCTGTCCAATCTACTCTTTTATTTGATGCCATTGCTTCTTGACTAAATATTAAAAATTTTTACAAAAATTCCTACTTGTAATTGCAGTGTATAAGAAACAGGTCCTCCTTCTACCAAACAAAGCAAAATAATGAATTGTTTCAAGTGTAAAATGATGTCTGCTTCTACTGGCAGTTACTAACATTTGATTGGTTCTGAGAACAAGAACAGTGATTGGCTAGGAAAGCTAGACATTACAAACCACTTCATAACTGTGTTTTTTATTTATATTAAAGTACATATAACTTTTTTTGTATTGCGAATAATTGAACTTTGTGTTTTGTATTGAATTTAGTAATAAATTCTCTTTAAAATGATATATACAAGCTTGCATTTTGCGAAATGTAACATTTTCTATAAGCATACAAAGTTCAAAAACATAAAAATTTTCAAAAGTGTCCACAATTTTGGCCACCACTGTAAGTGAATATACCAGGGGACAATAAGCCTGAATATAACTATTTGAAGATTATATTCTTCGGTAGCAAAGATGTGCCTGAAGGTTTGCTTTTTGAGTTGTGAATGTACACTGCTCAAAAAAAAAAAAAAAAAAAAAAAAAGGGACAGTCCTATATCTCCCGATCTACTGGGCCGATTGACAAAATTCAAATTGCGTTCTTCATGTCTCGAAAGCGCGACTTAAGATATATATTAGATTTATATATAGCACTATTCTAACATAGGTATTTGACACAAAATCGGACTTTTTCTGAAATAACATACCAATGTTTTTACATATTTCGATTCTACGACTCAAATTACGCCTAAATATGAAATTTTGTAAAATTTGGAGCGAAATTTACGGAGAAATTCACAAATTTATGTTGGCACTTTTTTGTCAGTTTGCGCCAAGAATACTTTACTTGGCGAACTTCTTAATATATGGCAACCTAGTTTCCTTTCCCGTGAGAGGAAAAAAAGTCACCATCGTTCCTTTTTTCCAAATAATATTCTTTATATTATTTTTTTAATTATAACTTATTATTTTAAGTAATTTTTTCTTTTTCGAATTTCATTTTAATTGTTTAAGTTGCACTTTTTTTTTTCGAATAACTGTTTTAAAAATTTCTATTTACCTATTCGAACTGCGTAAATAAAGGAGCAGCGTTTATTTTATTTATTTTTTTTTCAAATAGTTTTCTTTATATATATTTTTCGTCATAGTTATTATTTTAGGTCATTTTTAAATTTTTATACTTTTTTTTATTTGTTTGTGTTGCATTGTCTCTTCAGATAATTGTTTTAAAATTTTCTATTTATTCCTTCGAACTGAGCATTTTAAATATATTTATTAATATCAATTTTCCAGAATTTGATTTTATTTATTTGAACTGCGTTTGTTTCGGAAGAATACTTTGACCCAGACTACGATGCGTTTGAAAACTGCATACTATATTAAAAGAGAAAATACAGTAAAGCACAGTTTTACACGCCTTTCAATGTTCCGTTCAGAAAAAAAATATATAAATAAGAGAGATGTATAACCGATATTTTAACTTAGGACGACTTGCATACACTGCTTTAAACAGTTTTATCATTGTGCCCATTGCTTTACACAATTTTATCCTACATTTGGGTTCTTAAAATGTTATTCATATTTTAGTCAAATATTTTATTTTTGAAATCGCAAGAATCAAATATCATAAGATTGAAAAGTTTTAAATTAAAAAAAATACGAGTACTAAATTTTACGAAAAAATTTATTTTTCTTCTCTTTTTCTTTAAGCATTCTGAAAGTATATTGAAAAGTATCCAACTTTTCGAAACATTTTGGTATTTCTGACAATCATTTTAAATAAAGTTATCGCCTTCCATTTCATAAAGGCCCACAAACGGCCGAGCGGTAAAGTTGCTGAACACTGGTAGTTCACTCCGGGGTTCGAACCCCGGTAAACGGGCTGGTTGCATGGGCGTTTTCGTGGATTTTCTCATGTGTACCGCGTATGACAGCTGGTTTCCCTTAGAAAGTTCTTCACGGAGTATTTCGTCAGAGCCTTTATCAGTCTTTAGTGGCTAAACATTTTGAAGATATGAGATGAAAGGAAAGACTGGTTTCATCAAAAGGTTTTGGTTTATTTTATTATGACAAAGCACACTACGGCTATCTGCCTAAGGGAAGGGATGCCTTCGTGGAGGACTTTCTAAGGGAAACTGGCTCGTATACACGTTACACATGGGGAAAACCACGAAAACGCCCATGCAGCCAGCCCGTTCGTGGGATTCGAACCTCGGACCGAACTACCAGTGTTCAGCGACTTTACCGCTCGGCCGCTGTTTCATCAGGAAGGGAAAAAAAAAACATCTTTAGGTGACATCCACATACATCACTGGATAAACTCCTGAATCTTCAAATAATTCGACTGAGAAAATCATGGGATTCACCATTTATGATATGATATGATGTTCTATAATGTAATTTACACAACTATATAGTTTAAAACCAGTCGCTCTTCACTTTAATCTGCAATGATATCGTTTTGTCTTTTCTGTTAACACAAGCTCAATTGATGGTATTTGCTGGTGTACACGTCCAAGTGTTTTCTCTTTGAACACCTAAATTCTTTGAAGTATCCTGAAAGTATATTCGAAAGCATCCAACTTTTTGAACATCTTGGTATGTCTGACAGCCAAATTTCCCTGCAAATTTTTGCTTACTTTTCTCCCTAATTTTCTTCTTTCCTTCTACAGTTATTTTCAGTGCTCACACAAGAAAATTAAGATTTTTCGACTGCTAGACTTCCATACATTTTGATTTCTTGTCAATTTTTTAAAATATCAATTATATGAATTGCGTTTCAGCTAAAGACAGCTTTTCATTTTCTAGTCATTTTAGCTATAAGTAAAGTTTAAAGCGAAGTCCAAAGGATAAATATTTTAATTAAAAGATTTTTGCTAAATGACAAAGAAATAAAACAGTCCAGCAGGGTTTATTCTGTACCACCGAGTGACCCGATTCTTATATCGGCTGAAACAATCTAAATTATGCTAAAGATCATGGTTTTTTTTTTATACAGTCTATAACGCGAGAGAAAAATTAGCTTCTTAAAACATTCTTTCTAAGAGAATTAATATAAAAGATTATATTTATATATATTTTTTCAAAGCTGGGACTTGAACCAAACTGTCAAACTTTTAAAGTTTAATTTACATGGTGGTTATAATTAAAGTTTCAAATTGAAATGGTTATAGAAGGAAAACTACCGGACCAAATGTTATCAAACTTGGGAATCGTGTAAAGGAGGTTATGGGAATTTATTTTCGGCGGAAAAAAAAAAGAGTTCAAAAACTCACCATCAGGGGAAAAATGGCGCTGTATACAATATTGTTAAATGAAATAAGACACGAAAACATCTGTTTAAAATGTGTTTAATATTTTCTGAAACGTGTTACAAAGCATGTTCAATGTAGCGTCCAGCATTTTCCGAAAGCAAGTTAAATCATGTTACTGCATTCTCAACAGCAGCTCTTAGCATATCAGGTTTGGTTTTGGTTTGGTTTATTAGATTACGGCAAAGCACTCGAGGGCTATCTGCCTTAAGGGAGGGATGCCTTCGTAGAGGACTTTTTAAGGGAAACTGGCTCGTATACACGTTACACATAGCATATCAGGAGGAATGTTATCAGTGTATCACATTTTTCATTTCTGCCAAATTGTTTAGATTATCACCATAAACAGTGCTTTTGAGATAACCTCATAGACAAAAGTCACAGAGGTTGAGGTCTGGTGGGAAGAGGGGAAGTGTTGGCTTATAAGACGTTCATTCGAGAAATGTTGCCTAAGTAACTATGCGACACTCTTGAGGTGGTGCGCAGCCCTGCATAAAAATCGTAGTATCTAAAATTCCACGTTACTGCAGTTCATGTATCACGAAGCATTTTAATATTGACTTTAAGTGAGCTGCAATCGCAGTGGTCCAGCTGTCGACTGCTCTTCAGAAAAAAATGGTTCTGTTATAAAAAACTAGCTGTTATTCAACAGTAAACGGTGTGAAATGACTGTTATGCAATCGAATGCAGTAGGAGAATGCAATGGAACTAGATAGATAACATGAGAGATTTCTTTGGCCCAAATCGATTAAAAGCGTTTTGAATCAGTATCTTCATGTTTTAGTGCCGAATTCAGGCTTAAAAAATTACAAATTAGCGATCTGTAAGAAAACGATTTCCAGATTGTACGCGCTTGTAAGAGTGATTTGCGATCTCACATTTTCTAATCGCTAATTCGTGGTTTTCACGGACGAAATTCTCACTTACAGGGATGGCGCACTCGACATTTATCGAATTTAACGTCTTTAAATGGTAATTTGCCTACTTCAAAGTTTCTCAAGGGTATACAACATATTAAACCCGTTTAACAAAAGGTTAAGTTAGATTGCGACCCATATTTCGTTTAACAATATTGCATACAGCGCCATTTCCCCCCTGGTGGTGAGGTTTCGAACTTCCTTTTTTTCGCGGAAAATAAATTCCCATGACCTCCTTTACACAATTTCCAAGTTTGATAACATTTGATCCCGTAGTTTTCCTTTTATGACCGTTTCAATGTGGAACTTTAATTATAACCACTCTGAATATTATTAAATTTTAATTTGAAGCTATGCGTTATATGTATACCATGCGTAAAATTTTCGCTTTTATGGAAAAATAAAAAATCGAAGCAAATGTACGCAGTATAATGGACCAAAACTGAAAACATTTCCCCTCCCTCCGAAAATAAAATATTGAAATTTCGAACTTGAATTTATTGGGTTATCGAAATATTTAATTTGACTTATCTTCTAAGTCCTAGTTCCGACAACAATTCCGTCAAAAATTCCAAATTACTTAAGCTAAAGTAAAAGATTTAGTATATATTCACTGTACGTTAATAAAGTAATCAAAGTGTAATAAAAATAGATTATAGAATTTACGCTGATGTAACTTTTTGTCTGACTGCACAACATGTAATGGAAGAGAAGGTTTGTAGAGATCTGTTTTTGATATGCCTCTAAAAGTAGATGTCATATTAATTTTGTCTCTTCAATGTCAAAAAACTTTCCTTTGAGAGGCAACTTTAGTTTTTGGGAAAGAAAAAAAATCACAAGAAGACAAATTTGAAGAACATGCAGGACGATTGAGTACACATACGTATTTTCGGAACACAAGCGGTTCTCCGACTGGTTATTGAATAATGAAAAGATGCATTGTCATGCAATACAAAACATTTGGAATACGTTTTCTGGCTGAATAACGTAAGATTCAAAGTCATCTGCTTAATTCACATCCATTTACAAGTCAACTGCTCGGGCAATTGCAGAATCGTTTTGATCCTGAGCTTGTAAGACAAACCTAATATCACTGGATTTAAACACTTCTTTAATCTTCCGAGAACGTTCCTTCTTTAGCTCATATTCCAAGAATATTAAGTGAATACAATTATTGCCAAAGAAATTGAATATTCATTTTCACTACGGCTTGGTAGTTTACTAACGAGTTAACAAAACTTAAATTCTGCTTTTTGTGTCTAAGAATACAACAATATTTTAAATATTTACAAATAAAATATTAAATTGGAGCCTCATCAGTTGCCTAGCATTTGGAAAAAAAAAAAAAAAAAGATTGTTAAATACTAATTGTTTGCTGCTCAGTCTAACCCAGGCTGCATGGTTGGTTTTCGTAGTTTTTTAGGTTCTCTTTACAAAGATTCTCTATGAAAGCATCTTAATCAAATAGCTCCCGTGTTCTTTCTATGTTCCAATAACCAACTAACCTAGTTTAAGCGCGATTTCCAAGTGAAGTTACTAGTAAAATCCGAATACTCATTAAAAATCATGTAGCTAGCCAATCGGGAGTAACATGAAAGATACGGCGCCAATAATTGAAATGTTGTTACGGTACGCTGTTTCTTAACTTAACTTAGATGGTCATTCCTTAATTAAATAGCCCACCAACGGCCGAGCGGTAAAGACGCTGAACACTGGTAGTTCAGTCCGAGGTTCGAATCCCGCGAACGGGCTGGCCGCATGGGCGGTTTCGTGGTTTTCCCAATGTGTAACGTGTATACGAGCCAGTTTCCCTTAGAAAGTCCTCCACGAAGGCATCCCTCCCTTTAGGCAGATAGCCCTCGTGTGCTTTGCCATAATTAAATAATCCAATCCAATCCTTAATTAAATATAATTGATTTGTAAATTCTACTAGAACTGACGGTAAGAATTGGAGTGGAAATAAGTAATATGGTGTGCAATCTTGATTAATATAAAATTAAAAATATTTGCATAGAAAAATGTTTGCATTCAGACAAAGTTTTTTGAAATATTTGCAATTACTTTATAAGAAGGATTTATTAATAACCGTAATAATTACTTATTATATTACTGATGATTAGGATTCAGTTCTTGACAATTACATTCTAAATTAGAATTTTAAGGATATATTGAAAATACGCTACGCACAAAAATACATTTTAGGAAAAAAAATGAGTTGATTTTTTATGTTTTAAAACTTCTTAAATTCATTTAGTAAACATCGTATCCTCGTTGTTTATTGAATCCAGAATGTTAGTGTCGTTTATTTAATTATTCTTACTTGTCCACAGAATCTGGTGACTTATCCAGCCATTAAGTAGCTGCAGATCTTTTCTACATAACCATTGAACTTCCATTAATTCATTCTCTAGAGGGTTGTATGTTTATATCATAATTTGACTTTTATAAAAAATGATTATTCTAAATATTATGTTTCTATAAAAATATATTGTGCTTTAAAAATATGGATGATAGTATCAGCCGCTCTTTCAGCCACTTCAAAAGCAACAGTTTGTTTAGAAATAAATTATGCAGTTAATGTCATAAAATTCAAATAAATATCAAACGAAAATTCTCAGTTTTAGACAATTCGATTTAAACGAAGTAAAGTAGCAGACGATAAAACGCCGAAGGTAAAAATTTCCTCTTACAAAAACTTACTCTTAATTTTTTTAAAAAAAGAAAAGATACGAGAGAAATTTAAAAAAAAATAGTTAAAAATTTGAATAATTTCATCTATAATTTAAAAAATAGCCTTTCATATAGTATTAATAAATATTTATTACGCATCACTGAGGGAAAAAATGTCATATAATTAATTCTTCGTAAAATTTTACTTGAAGTTTAAGGTTAAAAATAGCTGTGGCAATTCAGTGTAACAAAAATCCATAAACCACATTTGGCGTTATTATCGCTCAAAAAAAAGGTGCCAAATTTCAAAACGCGAAATTATGTAAATTCGTGTATATCTTCGAAAATTTTGAATAAAAAAGTCTAATTTTTTGCAGATATGCTTAAAAATAAACCTACTTTAAGATGATGGTAAAAATTTTATAGGTTATAATTCAAAACTTTTTTCGAAAAATCTATAGAAATTATTTAAAAATAGAAATTTTAAAAATAAAACGCAAAAAATGGGTAAATTTTATTTGGAATGAACCAAAATTTCGAAATGTGAGAGAAAAAATCAAAAAAGTTTAATAAAAAAGAGATATTAATAAATATTTGCCAAATTCAATTAACATTGAGGAGCTAAAATTTTGAGAGCTAATATTTTAAAAACTATTCGTACGATTTTTACAAAACTTGGTATTCTGGCATAATTTGAGTCGTAGAATCGAAATATGTAAAAAAATTGGTATGTTATTTCAGAAAAAGTCCGATTCTGTGTCAAAATACCTATGTTAGAATAGTGCTATATATAAATCTAATATATATCCTAAGTCGCGCTTTCGAGACATGAAAAACGCAGTTTGAATTTTGTCAATCGGCCCAATAGAACGGGAGATATAGCACTGTCCCATTTTTTTTTTTTTTTTTTTTTTTTTTTTTTTTTTGAGTAGTGTACCTGTTGTCTAATAGAGTTACAAAATATTTAATTCTGGCATATTATTATTATAATATTAAGGCATGTTACCGAATAAACTGCAAAAAATTGGAAAAAGATTTCAATAGATGCGTGGTTATAGCAATGGCTCCTGCAGTGAAGTATCTCAAATGTTAATCATGGTCTAAATGAAACCGTTGCGATTTCGAATACTTTGTAATTTTTTCGAATAAAAGGTTGATTTCTCTCTCACAGAACTTGTTCATAGGATAATATAATGGTCCATAGCTCATAATGACCACGAAAGTTGTAAGAAATGTTCCAGATAAACGCATTTCTTCTAGTTTGAACAAGAGGTTTCTGATTGGAACAGCTTGCGTTAATCGATCAGTTGAGTTTACGTATCCGGAACAGTTATTACTGATCAAATAGGGTACATTTTTTCACACAGAAATTAAATGCATAATACCTCCTTTTTTATAGCATTAAATGCTATTTCTGGTAAATAGTCGCCTTTTTTACATTCAGTTCTCAATTATTTATCCTAAATCTGTACTAAGGATTTATAATCAGAGCATTTATTACACTAGTTAAACACTGCTTTTTGTTTCTTCTATGAGATATTTACTTATATAGATCGATTATATTGTTTACCTATTTTCAGGCGAATTTAGGGTTAAACTATCTGTAGAAAGACGCTAATAAATCGCAATCTAAATATATCTTCGTTCACATCACATTTGATTATGTTAACAAGTGACATTAGAAAATAATACACTTTTTCCCCTTCAGAATGTTTTCCGGTTTTGAATGAATGAATGAATCAATAATAAATTAAAATTCTAACGATGGTCAAATATGTTATTTCTTTTCAGATGTAAAAAACAATAAATATAACTTTACGTTAAATTTTATAAAATTAATCCAATTTTGATCTTATGATTCGACTAACATTTTCGTACATTTTACTAAATATCCTTTTTTCCCATTTTACTAAATTTTACAGTGAATTGTAATATTTTTGTAACCCCAAAATAATTATGAATGCTAAGCACTATGAAGCTGGAAACTGTAATTCAACTGTAAAACTATTTTCAGTGCTGTAGAACCGTTAGGGCAGAGAAGCTCTATTGGAAAAAAGTAGTTTTGAATTCTTATGTGGTATTTTTCTAAGCTTAAAGTCTAAAAAGTAATTGTAAAAAATAATAATTGAAATTTATCGATATAGTTTTTATCTTACATAAAGTAATCTTTAGTCCTTAGATACGGGGTAGCTGCAAAATTGTGTTTCACAATGAGCCTTTCAGTATCAGTTCTTCTTTTCTGAACTATAATGTGTAATTGTTTAAACTTGATCAAGAAAGATTTTAGGTATTATCTTTAATAGTATTCGTAAGCTAAAAACTTAAAAAAAAAAATAAATAAAAACTGCAACGATTATAAGAAAAATTATAAAATTTGCTTGAAATAGTAACATTTCGCTTCAAACGAAAGTCATACAGATATTATATAAGTCAGCATTCCATTTTAAATTGTTTTCGAAACATAGGTGATCCTATAAGGAATATTTATAAAATATAAATGATATTTATAGGATAAATTCTATCTAAATAAAAAGCCTAACTGTAAAAACCAGTCATCGTATATAACGACGATTTTTAATGAATATGGAAATAAAGTATAAAAAACATAAATGATGCAAAAGATAAAGTATTCTTTTGTTTCGCAAAACATTCTTTTAATTTTCATTGCATTTAATTTCTCTGAGTATTCCTTTGATAAATTAATCATAAATTCTAAAGCAATTAACTTCATATTTTACTACGATAATTACTATTTTCATAAAAGATAAGCATAAAATCTTAACATTTATCAGGATATGAAAGTAACCAAGTAAAATATCTTTAGCAAATTGGGGGTTATGTTTTACACAGGGTGTCCCATCAAGACCTCTAAAACTCTACACAGTCAAATTCCTTGCTTAGAATTCATAAAAATGCCCAAAATACTGTACCGGTGTGACCCATTTTTTTTCAAGAAAAATGTGAAAAAAATTTATGTAATATCCGGTGCAACAAAAAGAATTTTATTGGGAACATGAACATCGATATTCGTAAGCCATTTTAGTGATAAGGATAATTTACAGTTTCTTATTTCTCTGAATTTCTAATTCGAAGAACTGATTTCTGAACTGATATATATATATATATAAATTTGGAAAGTAAATAATAATTCCAATACTCGTCTGAAGTTTAAGCAAAGGACAAAAGGAAAACGTCCAGAAAGAAGGGAGAATAAGAAAGGAATATTTATGTTTTCCTTTCTTGAAGATGTATAAGGTGTTGTTTCCATTAATTGCATACGGAAACTTCCGGAAACACGGTTTGCCTTTTAAGGTAAAGAAACATTCCCTTTACGGTGGGAAAGTGGCCGTGGTCTGAGCTCGTGAGATTGCTGGAGAATACCCCATACACCTGATCACGAAGTGATCTTATGATTAATAAGGGGCACCCCTTTCAGACCATTAATGTGCTAATAATAATCAAAACATAATATAAGGAATGAAACACACACTCAACGACTATACAAACATAGAGCAATAATCAAACACTACACGACGAAAGAGCGCACACAATCACAAATTAAAAAGTTGCAAAAAATTTAGAAAATCAGTCCAAAATTCCCACTATCTGTCTATTATTATTTATAAAATTTATAATTTCTTTCGCTAATGATTTTAAATGTTTATAATTCAAATTCGATAAATCAAAGTGCACCTTACAATATTTTTTCCTTATAGAATCAGTTAATTGACAGTCCACCACGAAGTGTTTAGCATTACCTGGCGCCTTACAATTTAAACATAAATTATTTTCTTGTATACAAATTTTTTTTAAATAAAACGCAAATCTACCATGTCCTGTTAATATTTGATTGAAATCAATATCATTATATACAATATTTTTATCAAGAATTTCAATATTTTTCAGTAAGTCTTTTTTTTTTTTCTTCTCAGAAACTTTCCACATTTCTTTCCATTTATTTATATAATATTTTTCCATAAATGCTATTGCAATTTGTCGTGAACCAACAACGTCAAGGGCAGGTATATCATTTCTAATTGATGCCTCTTTGGCCAGAGAGTCGGCCGTCTCGTTTCCATAAAATCCCACATGAGCTTTCACCCAATGAAATACAACTTTAGGAATAATAGTTTCCAACAAAAATTTGATATCATAATTATGATATTAATATTATCAGGGCGGGAGAGCGACTGGAGCAAAGACAAACAATCAGTGTATACATTAACAATACAATACGAGTGAATATTCGATTTAACCCATTTAAGAGCATATAAAACAGCAATACATTCAGCTTTATAAACAGAATTGTAAATATTTAATTTATATATTACATAATAAATTTCTTCACCATAGAAATATACTACAAATGCAGCTCCAGTGCATCCCCCTAACCACGAACCATCGGTATAAATATCGTATAAATTAACATTGGGTGGTTCTTTATCAAATTTATAAGAAAGTCGTTTAGTGGGATGCAATAAATGAACATTAAACTTTTCAAAAGCATATTTAGTAATTATTTCTGAATTGAAATTATAAAAGTCCTTATATCCAGAACGCAACAAAAATTTTACATAGTATAATTCATAAATGATCGAGAGGGGCGGCAGTCCAACCAAAACATTAACAACTCCAGTGGGGACTGTTCTGAAACAACGAGTTATAGCTAAGCACCATGCTCTCCGTATAGTGTCCAACTTCATACGGAGTCTCACCAGCTCCCCAGCTCTGGAACCCCATGCACCGATACCATACATTATAGTACGCAAAACAACGGCTTTATATAAAACAAGTAAAATAACAGATCTTTTCTTAAGAATGCTACCTATAAAATTCCGTTTATATGTAAGTAATAATTGATCTGTCTTCTGTTGTACAGACTTAGTGATCAACAAACGTAAGCGTAAGATCGAGGACAACGCCCAAATATTTCATGCTATCAGTAAATTTGATTCTTTTCTGTAGATATCTAATTGGTGGAGGTTTAACAGTTCTTCCTGCTCTTGGAAAAAACATAGCTTGTGTTTTCGACATATTAAAATTTAGACCTCCACGAGAACTCCATTAAAACAACAACATCATCAGCATACGCTATAAGTTTAACATTGCATGGGAAATCCTGTTTCAACAACTTATCGATAATTATGTTCCAGAACAGAGGAGCGCTGCAGGAGCTATGTGGGCTTTCCCTGCCAATACTAAAGGTGGATCCAAATTCAGCTTCGGAAAAACAATTGAAATAAACCTTTCTATCCCTAAAATAATCTAAAATTAAATTAAATATATTTCCAGGAATATGGAGATTCAGGAGTCCCGACAGCAAAGATGTCCAATCCACGTGATCAAAAGCCGATGTAATATCAAAAGACACCAAAAGAACATGTTGATCCATTCTATACTCTCTAATATAAGAGACAACTTCAAACAACGCATTATCAGTACAACGACCAGGTATGAAGCCAAATTGACCATAATGAAAAGGATTGTATTTCATTATATAATGTGTAAGCCTATTGGTAATTTATCAAGCACCTCCCAAAGATATTCAATAGAGCAATAGGTCTTGATTTCCCGTCGGCCTTAGGGATTAAGATAACTTTGCTAATTTTCCACTTGTTTGGGAATATAGAATATCTTAAACAGGAATTATATAACGTCACAAAAAATTCTGGATATAGCTCGAACAAAATTTTAATTATGACAGCATGGATACCATCGGACCCGGGTGCAGCTTTCTCTCTCCAACGACGAACAACACCAGCTATCTCATCACAAATAAATTCTGGATCATCATTTCTCAATTTAGAGTCATCAATACCGGAAGTATTATAATCAAACTTAGCATTTAAATCGTAACCTTTTTTCAGCATGACAGAGTTCCCCATAGTGAATAAATACTTTCGTTTAGACAAAGGGGAGGCCAAAGCAATCTAACAGCAACGGTCATGTCGTTAGAAGTCTGAGGAAGCAAAACATTTGGAGGCCGATTTCCCAAAGACCCAGTTTCGATGAAGAAGGAAGATAGAGTGAACAGAGCAAAGGCAGCGAACGTAAAAAATCAAGATAGATGATTGAACCCCCTTCGAAACCTCTTGTTTAGCTGAGCTGAAAATGTAATAGGGACGAACTAGCCAAAGGCAGCAGCATAGAGGACAGGGTACGCCAGAAGAGCCCGTTTTGACAAGGGTCGTTCATCGAGAATTGAGTAGAGGAAGCAGAGTTCGGGGTGCAATTTTCTTTTCCCTGCGATTCGAGCTAGTAGTACTGTGGAGTCAATCCACTCCTCCTTGAGCGAAAGACCAAAATTTCTGAGCATACAGAACCAGAGAACCTTGGAGAAATCCTCTCGAACATTCTCATCATGAAAGCCGATGAGCGTTCCCTGTATTCACTATCGTGAATTGTATTCTAATCCTTCTCAATAAGGTCTGTCTCTGTTAATGAACTTTCTTTCATGGTATTCCATCATCGTTATAATCGAACCTTAAGAATGTGACCGTGTATATTTAAATGCAGAAATTTATGCTTATGCTTTTCTTAAAATGACTTTGGCTTATTTGATAATACAGTAGCTTTGTTTATTGAATAAATAACCTATACAGTTAAACATTTAGCATTTACTACTATTTAAGAGATAGCAGTACAAGAGCTTTAAACCATTTAAGTGCTGTAGTTTTTTTTCGAAGACCTACTGATGAGTTGTTCGGTTATACCTTAGATTTAACCTCATTTATATTTATATTTGTTCTAACTACGATACGAAAGGTCAATGATTATAAATTTATTTTATGAAATTAATTTTAATTTTTATACGTCACAACTCGGAATGTAATTTTCTACATAGCAGTATCTGCATTATGTTTACGTAGGAAGATGTTTAAAATATTCACCGTGCATATCAAGGCCATGTAAACGCGATTTGCTAGATAACATACTCTTATTGACAATACAGTGGTTCCAGTATGATTGTATTCCCGGCGAATTTCAGAGCTTCTGTACGTAATTGGTTGGATATGGAATACCTAGGTCGGTGGATTAAGCTTGTTGTTCCGGTTTTTATCATTTGGATTTCTTCCTACAGAGCCCTCTGAAAGAATTCGTCTGTCGATACCTAGTTACTACAGAAATTGACTTAATTGCTTCTCTTCAAATGCTGTGCGTACTTGGTTGAACACCAAGCTGTTACAAAGTGTGTAATCAACCATTCCACTGCGCGTGCATGTTTGACACGATATAAGCGCGGTGGATGTTTTGAACAACTTTCGATGTAAACATAATAAAAATACCGATTTTCATTCTTACAATAAAGTGTTTTTCTTGCACCGAATATGACTTTATACTTTTCTTTCGCATTTACATTGAAAACTGTAAGTTACAGGTACAGTTCTTTGAGCATTTTTTACGCGTTCTATGCTAAGAAACTGGTTTGAAACACCCTGTATAAATCGACTAATAAGATATCATCTGGTATGTAATTCTGAAAATATGCATGAATAGTTAGTTGTTAATAATTCAAGATAATTTGCTCATATTTTTATTTTTTAATATTCTTTTAACATATGTTAGTGTGTAATGTGAAACTACTGCACACTTCATTTGATTAAATGTGTGTATCTAGATTGAAATTTAGAGGAAATATTTATTAAATACTGAAGGCTTACATCTTCAGAAACGTGTAGGAAGTAACTGAAGAATAAGTGATTAATTAGTTGTACGTTTTTTGTGTTTAATAATTATAATACTGTAAATAATTGGAAAATTAACTAGATTCTCAACGTACTGTTATTCACTTTATAAATTATTCTTAGTGTTATGATTGTATGTATTTATTGTACACTGCACATTCAAGTAAAGCAAATTCATGTTTAGAAGTAATATTTTCATTATTAATACACACAGAAATTTAATATTTAAGTGAAATTCCTACTGATAAATAGATTCATATTTTATGAATATATAATATATGTTTTTAAACAAAACGCTAAATTCAATTTATTGAATATATTTTTATAATTAAATGTAGTACATAGGGCTGCTTGAAGTTGAGGCTACATTCTTATTTACTAAATATTAAAATATAACTATATTTTACAGTTAATAGCACCCGAAAACTAGTTGTTATTTATTATAATTCATAAATTTTAGTATCATTTCATTATCTGAAATAAATGAGGCTAGTTTGTTTTGTAAGACTATATTATCATATAGTAAGGAATTATTGTATTGTCCATTAGTAGGATATCCATGGGGAATACCTGTGGTTCGAGTCTTGTCATGGTGTCAATTAATTTCTATATTTTCCTACTTTACTACAATTTAATATCTCTATACAAAAGATAATTTTTAAACAGGCATATAAAAAATTTTATTGTAATAACACAATAGGAAATAGTTATTTGGTATGTCTAATAAAACGAAGCGTCGGATAATTGAAGTTTATTTATATGGGAATCTACCATATTATAATTATCATAATTTATTATTCATCTTATTGTAATTTTGAACTTTTTTTCGCCGTTATTTTATTTTCGGTATTTTAACATGTATAACAAAACATGATACTATTAATTAGTTATTGTAATTATACTGAAATAATTATATGTAAAATAAGCGATTTGTTCATAGTAATAAAAATGTGACAGATTTTTAAACTTAAATATTTCGTTCTTTTGTTACCTTATAAAAAATATAATTTCGCTATCTAAGTCAATTGCAGAGTATTTTGTAAAATAACAAAATTAAATAACGGTCAGTATTTTATTTATATCACGGTAGTCAACTTTTTTGACATGGTAATTAGTGTCACGCTAAACAACGCTATGTGATGGATCACCTATTAATCTGCCCTATCAGTCTTTTTATATCATGAAAAGTGCATATGCAGAGTAACCGAAAGTAAATAATTAACGTAGTCATTGCAAGCCAGTTAACTCTTTTTACGGTGTAAGTAATATTTTATTCGCTGTATAATAAGCTAAAAGTGCATTATATAAGAACATCTTGCACTCCTTTTTTTTCTTCCTAAAATTAGGTGTCTATGCATTTCTTGCTGCTTTTTATATATCACCTATATTTTTCAGCTAATCCGTTTTCTTTGTTATATATAACGTATTTTCTCCGTAATATTTTTCGCCATTTTTTTACTGATCGAAAATCGAAGTGTGGAACACAGGTTTCTAATTGTAACTTATATGTGTATTTATTAAGGATTTCATAAGACGGATTTAATATTTTAAGTTTTAATGCATATATTTCGAAAATAATGAATGTTATCCCAGTAAAAAACTTGAATGTAATTCAATGTGATTTAAAAATAATACTGATTGCCTTAAAACGTAAATTAAAGTTTCGTTAATCATTGATATTTACATGAATTGAACTGGGCCCATGAAACTTTTTGTTATTAGTTTTCATAATTTTGGTAATCTGAAGTAATATGTAATATAGTTTCTTAAATGTCGTCGAATCACAGAAGTCATCATTATTTGTTCTTTCCAGATTAAATCACATCAGAGTCATCTACGGCGGTCAAATGAATTTATTTGAAATTCCCATTAATTAGTGTCGTTAATATTTATCTTAGAGCTTCCAAGGTCCATAACTGTTTTAAAACTGGTTCCTTGTGTCTTGCCATAGGTACCTTGTGTCTTACCATAGGTTCCTTGTGTCTTGCCTGATGATTTATGATTAACCCAAATCATCCGTTCTGCGCAAAACATCTGAATTTCATATTTCAAACTGTTTTTAGCTGAGATGTTAAATGATCAAAAGATTTGTGAGGTTTATTAATTTATTTTTAACTAATAGTTCATTTTATGTTGAAAAGCCTTTACTAATTATTCTCTTTTCATGCCAGATTATAAATTATATAGCGATCATTTATTCAGATTAAGGTAGAGTGAAGTGCTATAAGCAAGAGTTTCGGAAATTAGTTTTCAGAGCGTGTCTGCGTATTCTCTATTCTAGGCCATGTTGTGCCGTGATTATTCGCGATTTGCGTTAGCAGTGTTGATGTGTTCTTGCCTTTAGGCTTGTCTCGCCGGTTACTTTAGACCAGAGCTCTTCCTGCGCATTAAAAGTATTCTATAAGCCATTAGGCTAACCCACACACCTTGAAAGTGTTACTGCACCGTATTTTTGTCAAGCCAGAAGTGTTGCTTTCTTGTAACCGAAGTTAAGTTATTTGTTAATTTTATGATTGAATAAAGGCTCTTATACACCCTTCTTCTGATCTCTGTTTTACTTTCACAAAGGCTTGAAGATAATTTTCAAAAGTCAATTTTAAACGTTTATGCTTCACAAGCGTCATAGACTTTATAGTAGTGTGAGGAAATACGGCACTAAATGCTATAATAACCAAAATGTAATGATAGAATAGTTTTACGGGGCCGAATGTGAACCGCAATAACCCATAAATACTTGATGAAGGTAGTAATGAAAGATGTGATCTAAAAGAAATATGAAATTAAAGTAACTTCCCCAAAGATGACAAACAGATATTACCAAATCAATTAACTTTTATTCTTCATCTCCGTTACCGAAAAAAGCATTAAAATAAATAAAAATTATCAACCAGACTGACGAATGAAATAGAACCTGATTTTTTAGCACGAGTGATGCGCATCACCAGAACAAAGTAGCACTTGGAAATAAAGTTAATCTTTCTCCATCAGCGCGAAACAAAGTCTCGTTGTAAAAGCAACAGTCAAATTTCTATGGCAGTAATTGAATGTAATTCTTTTACAGAGATATTGGTTAATCTTTGGATTATTGTAACTTGACGATTTTTTGGCGAAAATTTGGCGGCCAACCCTGCCACAGCAACCTGCTAGTTTTGTTTTGGACACCATTTTGTTTTCACAAAGTAAAAGGCATTTTTTTTTTTTTTAACTCAACATTTTTTTACAAAAATCTGCTAGCCGAATTACGCTTATGCTAAAACTTTTATGGAACAAAAGTGCTTAATCATGACGAAGATTAGGTACGAAATTGGGAGACAGTGCAGAATCGCCCACTGCTTGCCGCGTTTTTAAGAATTGCACATACACGGTATCCATGTACACGTCGACCAATTTTCACTTAAAAAAATATCTCAGAATTGCACAAAAATGGCATTGCGCACACTCTTGACTTTATCCATGTACACTTCTAAAGTCCTAGCTAGTAACCTTTATCGCCTTACCAAAATGTCGCCAAACTACCTGTTACCATATTCCAAAGATTAGCCGAGATATTTTTGGAAGAAGACGAATTCTTTACATCAGAAAAAAATTAGTCACGTGCACGCAAAGACTTCTCAAAAGGATATCGAGGTTGAACAAAATTTATTTTTGCAGGTATTAGGTATATGGAGAATCTTTTTGCGTCCAATCTTCAATTCCAATTTTTACTAAAAAAGAAAGTTCCATGGTGTTGTATACAGCATCGAAGAAGGCAGGAAATCGAGGAGATAAAAATGGCACACGCATCATCTGGGGTGAGAACAGCCAGACGACGTTCTACACCTTCGGACCCCAGCAAGAGCAGCAGAAGAAGGAGAAACCGGTTGTTGCAATCAATTTCGCCTTGTCATTCGGCGGTCGCAGTTAGTACACCTGACGCGGAATAAATGTGGAGGCTTGCCTGCACATATAGATTCAAGTGAAATTATCAGGAATTATTGCTTATCCATTTCATCATTCTCCTGCAACTATCTTCATTTTTTCTTTAAATGACTTCGCCTTAGTGTATCTAGAATTTTCCGCGTGAAAAATACTCGGATAAATATTTTTTGCTTTAAATACGCCAAGATAATAAGGACGGAAAATGTAGCTATGCTGCAAATTGTAATGGAAAAGGGAAAAGTTTTCCAAGTGGGAAAAGGTAAAATATGCATAGTTTTAAACTACTACCTAACCTGCTACATTCTATCATCAAGTTTTAACTTCTCAATGTGAATCGAATTAGGATATATTTATTAATAATTCTTTTTTTTTATTAAACTTACTTGATTCCCTCTTTTATAATTCCAAATTCAGGTTCAGTTCAAATAAAATTCGCAGATATTTTCTTATTTATTTTTTAAATTTGTATATTTTAGTATTTTTTTTATAAATTTTTGTATTAATAACTTAAACATTTTTAACATCACCTTAACTTAGATCTATTTCTATGCATATCTCCGAAAAAGGTAGTTTTTAATTTAGAATTTACCAACCTATGCATCAGAATTTATATACTGGCATATTTTGAAATTTGGCAAATATGTTATAAGTGATAATAACGCCAGATGCGGTTTACGTACCTCATTAAAACTGTTTGCAAGAATGAACGATGCACCTTTCTTTGCGGTAGTGCACAATGAAAGGGAAATGAAAATGGGATACCATTAATTAAGAATTTCGCCAAGTGAGTTATTCTAGATTAAACTATAGTACAATATTCAGATAAAGAATATATTTTTTGTATGTTTTTGATAAATATTTCAAAAGCATTTCTAATAAGTGCAAGTCTAGCCGTCATCTTTCGCTCTGCTCGTAAATTTATGTTATTAAACCTAATACACCTCAACAGGGTGTGGAATCGGTTGATACACATTGTTATTTGAAAAAAAAAAAGTTATTCCGCTTCCGTCAACTGACCACAAATCTTTGCTTTAAGAAGTGCTGCTCTCAGCACTCCAGCGTAATATAATAGGAAAAACAACGCCTGCAATTCGGCTATGTTTGTCTCTTGTGCATCACGTTCTCTAGAGAATTTGCTTCTTATTGATGAAATGTAAATATTTATTGATTTCACCAAATCTTCCATTATTTCTTCATCAAAAATTTACAATAAACATTCAGTTGGAGTTTTCAAATTTCTAAAACTTTTCTTGACACCAGGTAAATGTATCGCTAAAATTGTGCGGCTGTGTCCGAACGTTTTTCGAGGGTAATTTTTTACTTCAAATTGTTCCATCTTTTCAAACATAAACATCATCTGATATCAAAGAAGATATGCTCCCTAAATCATTTGAATCATCATATTACTGGTCAGAATCAGTTTCGTAAGCACTTTCAGAAATATTATCGCACTCAGAATCGGAATCTTCAATTTCGGTATCAGTTTCAACACTAGCGAGAAGAACCCACAGTCGTTACTATCCTCGCTCGTACGCACTCTTCTCAATGAATGTCTCTCTAGAAGTGAAACGTTAGTACATGCGCGGGGAAGCTATAATCCCATTGCACATCCATTCCCCGAAAATATAAATTGGTGGGTGGGTGGGTGTGTGTGATTTACATGTAGTGTTTTCGATATATTTGCTAAATACCTATTTCAGTCTTAATAATATCTTCATGGGTGCGCAATGGACGCACGTTGGAATTTTGGTTAGTAGTGGTGTTTAAGGTGAATATGGTTTCTGAGAGTGATCGGTATTCAGTAGTTATGGTTCAAAGGCATCATTTAAGTGAAGGTCAAAAGTGGCGAATAATTGGTAGAGTTGAAGTAGGTCAAACACAAATGGAAGTCGCCCATGATTTTGATGTTCCTCAAAGTATCGTATCAAGAGTTCGGAGCATCTTTTTAAGCACTGGATCAGTTAACATATAGTCTGATCAAGTCCGAGAAACAGCAACAACTGCACCAACGAGAGGAAAGGTTGCTGTCAGCAACCTTTCCTCTCGCTTTTTATCGGCTCGAAAAAACCGCAAAGCGGCTACAAGATATTTAGGTTTAGACCGTCGGTTGCTACAGGAACTCAATTAGCCGTTCTACTGCTGTATGAAGGCTTAAAGATGTTGGACTGTATGTGAAAAAAACAATGGTTTGTGTACCACTCATTTCAGCTTCCAGAGGGGTCCGTTTAAAATGATGCCGTCGTCATGTTCAGTGGAGCCATAACGACTGGGGCGAGCATTGTTTAATGACGAGTCCACATATAGTCTCAGCAGTAATTCTAGATGTGTTTTGATCTGCAGAGAAACAAAAACAGGCAGCTTGCCTTCCCTTGTCTGTAAAATAGCCCGTTTACGCGATCGTGGTTTAATAATTTGGGGGAAGAATCATGGCAGTTCGCCGTACTGCGTCGCATATCTTTCAAGGAGGTTCTGTAAACGCTCGGAGGTATGCGAACGAAGTATTATAACTCCATGTTAGACTGCTGAAGGGTGATGTTGGCCAAACGATTTTGCTAATGGATAACAATTCTTGGACTCATCTAGCATATATGGTGTCAGAATACTTGCAAACAGAAGTTATCTCTCGATTGGACTGGCCACCTTACTCATCCAACTTCAGCACGAATAAGCATGTGAAGGATGCCTTAGAGCGCCAAAGATCCTGAAAAGGGTACTTTTAGAAGTGTACTTTTCAAATCTTTGTATCCTCTAGCACCTGAAAAGTGTACTTTCAGAAGAGTGGCATGCCACTCACAAATCGTGATCAACACTTCGGTAAAATCCATAAAATCAAAATATGACGTATACATATCTGTCTGAGCTGATCACACAACACACTAATGAAAACATTTTTCCACAAGAGGTGACTTAATTTTTCCGATTTCTATAAATTTGGTTTTAACTTCAATACATTGTAAATTTTAACTAATGCTTTTGTGCAAATTTATATTAATAATTTTTCATTAGACAAGAATTACGTTTTATTTGTCATTATCCTTAAATTTTAATAACCAGCGTATTTTGGAACAAGTATTTTAGCATTTATATTAATGCATAGTTCCACTTATGCCAGATACAGTTCAACAGCAAAATCACAAACATTTTAAAAGCTGCGTATGTTTAGAATTTCGGAGGCAGCCTTCCGTGTCGGTATACATTTTTCTGTTCTATTTTTGCAGTCTTTTCTTAGTTCACCATATATATATATACTTTTCTTAGTAAGATATCTTCCAAAAACACTTCTTATCTTTTTATTATTACAATTTCGTGTATTAATTTTATTTATTAAATATCATGTTCTTTGCGCAAATGCCGTATAAAATTCACTTCAATAGCAAAATTGCAAGATATTTAGAAACAGCATATCATTAGAATTTTCGATGTATAGTCTCAAGCGCAGGAGCTAAAAATGTTTTATTCCGTACAATGATGCCACTGCTCGCTTTCAAAACTTTGTATCTGTTAATCAAAAATGTATTAGTTTTACAATATATGAAACAAATTATAAAAATGTATAATGCTAGTTTAATGAATATTTTTAATTAGACAGATCATGAAACAAATGCATTTTATAAAATGTATAATGTTATAATTATAAAAATGTATAATGTTAGTTTAATGAATATTTTTAATTAGACAGATCATGAAACAAACGCATTTTTACTGTTTAAATCAATTCGATTCAAAAGTAAGAAATTTTATAAGTTTTATTTTATTTATTGCTGCCAAACAGATTATTTTGCTAATCCACACTAGACGTATTCAGTTTGGAGAAATGTATAATATATTTTTCCCTTCTTTTCTCATGGCTACGTGCTGTAATTGGAATCATACTAGTTGCGTATTCCGAAGGTCTGGAATTCGAAATCTAGCGACGGCAATGCTGATTTCCTCAATTTATTTCTTGATATCGAATAATTCTCAAAGTCTCTACAAGTAGCGCTCCAGCCAAAAGGGGTTGGGCTGTAGTTTGTCACCATTAAGATTTGGCAATTGAATATTCTAATCGCTTTAAAAAGAGGATTATATAATGTCTTTCCTCCCTCCTTTCTGCATGTTTTCGTAATGTAACTGGAAGTACGGTCGACGTGTATTCCGGAGCTCCGGAGTTTGAATCCCGGCGAGGGAACTGCGGATTTCATCAGTTCATAACAAAGGAAAAAAACTCTAATTGACTTTGCAAATAAATATCATAGTTTTACTGAATGGCAAAAAACTCGAATGAAAAGTGAAATGACACATTTGTAGTGATTTGCCGCAAAATCGCGTGTCGAGGTTAATTGCCCTTTTGGGCTAAAAATCACATACAGACAAAGAATGTTCATATTAAGGTCTTTCCGTGTGTTTGCTTAACATTGCGAATAAAGCAAAGTATATCAGAAAGCATAAATAAAATTAAGAGCTGAGAAGACGTAGAGAGTAAGTAATCTGAAGTAATCTTGAAAAATACATTTCAGAACAAATATAAATGCGCAGTATTTGCAAAATAACGTAAGGAATAATGTAGAATTTTCTTGCTTTAAAATGTAAAAAATATAATAGGTCTTTTTTACGTTGAAAATAGAGACGAAGGAAATTTAACCCAAGTCTTCGGATGTCGTTTTTCAAGTAATATGGAATACATAGAGAAATTCTATCATTTTTTTTTGTTTGTTTGTTTGTTTTCTCCAGTTTCATCATTGAAAATGCTTAATATATTAGAAGAAAAAATGATTTTTATATTCTACAGAATTAAAGTTTTCTTGAACTTATACTCCTTTAATTTTAGTACAAACGTTGTTTTCCGTTTTGCGATTGTGGATAATTTTCTTTTCATTGGAATGTCTTTTTTTATCTCTGTATGAGTACCTGAGGTTCGAATTTTTAAGAAGATGCTTGCTTTTCTATTAACAATTTTCTTGTCTTTTTTTATATATCTTTAATCATTATTTATTAAAGAATAACTATCATTGGCTTTTCCAATTTATGTTCTTCCCTTCTTTTAAACCCCAGAGTTTAATGCATTTCAGTAAGTTATTATAATGACATTAAACTTTTCATGAGATATATAGTATGTGTATAATATTGACATATATATGTCATAATATATATATGCACAAATATACAAATATGTTTACCTAAAAAATCGTTTTATTAAAATGGCTTTATTTTGCAGTTCATAAAATCATTAAACAGTAATCACTTTAAAAGAAACGCATTTTATTTTAACAAAATTGAATTATTCTCTAATAGCTTCCTTTTTTTGAGCAGTTTCATAGCAAAAACGTTTAAGCAATTTTTTAATATTTTATATCAAAGGTAGATAATGTTACTCCGCTCTAACGCTCTCATATCATTTGCTGGCGCAAAGTATTTGATACTAACTATAAAAGACATTGTTAACAACTCACATAACATCAAACTAATTAATCCATCATTCCTATTAGATCGAAATTATTAACTAAAGCATGCGCAATTCTCTAAAACTATTAATATTATTAAGGACGAAAAATAAATATTTAAAACTTCAGCGAAATGTTCTAAATCTTTACTAGTTGGAGTTTCTGAGAACTTCTACTCACTAACTAAAAATAATATTTTAATCTTTTATGTCAATGTCTAATTTCATATTCTGTTTTATGGAAAACGTTATTAAATAGCTTAGGAAAGCAATTATTAAGAAATGTCATTCATCAATTAATCCTCTACTAGTTTACTGATTTAATCACCCACTCTCGTCAATCAATAGCGTTTACTAATGAAGTATTCTTCAAACTTCCTACGTTATTCAAAGAAAGTTCTTAATATACTTATGTATTTTGGAGTTCCCGTCTAAGCTCAGCTGCAATATTCAGTAATAAATCACTGCCATAAACGTTTAGGGGAAAGATGATTTAGATGAACATTTTGTAGTTAAGAAACAGTTTGATGGCTAAGAAAAAGCAACCATACACATATGATCCCTAATTAGATTTGGTTTTATTAATTACCAAATCATGAGATGTATTCATCTGTATTTTGACGATTAACGGTATTTGAAATGTATTCCACACTATTTATTAGTAAATGGCATTTTTTGCCTTGATTGCAACTGAAATGCCCGCTCAGTGCACATTGTAGACACTATTGCGATTTCTTATGTTCAGAAAGAAGTTTGTATGTGCATGTCCTTTTATTCTTAGACCATAAAAGCATGCGTAGATGTCATTCTTGACTGTAAAAGGGAAAATAATAAAAGCAAATTAAAAACAACAGAAATAAATTTTAAAGGTGTATTAAATTTTGTTTGCTGCATACCCTTCCTACTTGAGAAAACAATGCCTGTGTCGAGCAATTTGTTTCTGAAAACGGAGGAAGCCTATTTCTGTAATGGGTTAATTTAATTCAGCTTTAAAGAAAGTTTGGTTTTATCAATTGCTGATATTATTTCTAGAAAAGTAACTTATTTGGAAAGAAAAGTTTGTTTTTTAACTACTGCTAAAGATTAGTAATTGCATTATATCTCGGCTAAGATAGAGGAAACACGCATGATACAGTTTAAAAATGTTACTTATGAACACCTCTAAAATAGCTGAAAAGCGTATTACTCAGCAACTCGCAAATAGAATTTTTGACTGGAATGGATATTTCAGCTAATACTTTATCTTAACACTTTCGCTAAATATATTTCAATATATATATATCACATTTTTATTATAAGTATGCTAGAAGGAATCTCCACTGCGTATATCTTCTTCTTAGTGTAAAATTGGTAAACACAGCTATTTTTGTCCTAGTTTTGTGTTTTGAAAAACTTATCTACAGTGTCACCCAATTAAAATGTTATGAATACTGTTACTCTGGAATACCTGGATTTATAGAACAGGTTTCCTTCTGCCTCAGTCGCTCTTTAATAGAGGAAGATTGTGAAGAATTTTAGCCTTTCTTATTGCTTGCCTTTATAGCGCAATTTGTAGAATGTCCAGCTGGCAATCGGCGATCAGAAGATCAAATCCCAAGGAGGATATAGCTGAGTTTTTATGTTGTAGTGCTTCGTAAAATATTCTAGTAGACTCAATATGCAGAAGAGTGTCAAAACGTTTGTGCGACTAAATACGTGTTGATAAAACGCATTATAAAACACAAATCTCTCAAACGTTTAAAATTTTGAATAGCTGATATATTTCATTAAATTGCACAACATGTAAATTTATATGTAAAAGCCCCTGAGGAAATATTTACAGTGTGTGAAACATACTTTTTTCGTAATAGAAGTATATATATATATATATATATATATATTTATATAGATAGTATTGAATTCGTTTGCTGTTAAAATTACGTGAAACATTTATAAGTATTGGGATTGCGCAACGGAAATCTCTGATTACAGAACCATATCCATAGCGAAGTGTTCGTGCTATTGTTAACACATTTGTTATATACCGCACCTCCCCCTGTTTTGCTCATCAACCTCATTCAATAAGGTTCCACCTCAAATTGCGCCATAACTTGAGACTTAACAACAAAGCATGATATTTTGAAGTGTACAGAGGTTTTAATGTATGAGGTTAAACTTGAAGGAATTATACATAGGACTGAAGTAACAATGAAAAATGGATACAGCATGGCAGTTTCAATAAGAAGTGGGCATGAAAACCGACCAGACAGTCATCTCAAACACATTCTATATCCATTAAAGTTCTTGCTGCATTATGAATGTTTTAAGGATGGTGTTATGCATTACATCTCCATCCGTTGAAGCGAATCTATCAGAAGAGATACATACAGAGCAAAAGGGCATCGTCAGCTTGTCCTCAGGTTTCCAAGAGGATCAAGAAAAATGCTGCTTTCATGTTGAATTTCAGTGGCTGCCCACGTACAAAACACTACGCACTTTAGTACATTTCGTTTTAAAACGAACGAACGTTTCGTTTTGAAACTTTAGTTTTAAGTTTAAGGCGTTTATGTAATTTGTCTTTCTCCTTCACAGTAAGCAAGAGTGATCCACCTATTAGGTGTCTCCATAATAAAGCGACCACCGGCTTCTGCCCTTATTAATAGCCAATGCCTATAAATGACTAGAGCCGCCCGTTGGAAAAAGAATTCTGTTGGGTCGCATTTTTTTTTCAGAATTATATCAGTTACTGTATGAACGCTTTTATGTTTAATTTACTTTGTATGATTTTTGCCTGCAAAGTCAGCTTAAAAATCTTCACAAACAATATTTTCTTTATTCTTTTAACAACATCTTTTAAATTCAGCAATAATATTCAGTAAATTAATTACTTCTCTTTGATATATTCGTTAAAGTATGATCTAGTTTACTCTCATAGATTCTACTTCGAAAATAAAGTATTCGCTTGATGTTTGGCCCACTTTGCTCACTTGGACAAATAGCAGTTAACATTTTCTACTTCTTCTTTTAGACAACTTACTTCCCGTTACTATTACTTTGATTGAGCTCAAGTGAACGTTAAATTTGCAATTCAAATTGAATTTCTACAAGATAGGCACGTATCTTAATTGCGTATCTTATCTTGTTTATGTATATCCCTTTAAGATGTAGCGATTTTTTTTAAAGATGTGTACAGCAATAAGTTGAGAATCCAATAAAACTTGGAGCGTAAGGAAATCACGATGGTTGTTAGTTTAAATCCCTCAGAAAACAGATGATTAAAAGGAACTGACATTAATTACACTTAGCTGTTTAATTACACCTTAACTTATTATGCTGGATGCTGCAATCGATGTAAGAATAATATTTCTTACATCGGTTTCTTATATCTTACATATAATAAAAATTTTAAACACCGTTTGATGGTTTGTAATATAAGAAATAAGGCGAACCTGCATTATGAGTGAATGTTAAAATAACACTGAGGTTATATTTAGATTCTTTCATGCATTTTACCGTGATCACGTCTCTTCGCTATGCAAATTACAGTTGCTTAAGCTGGTGATTTATCACGTAAAATTCCTCGTTAGCTGAGAGTAATGAATAACATTATTCATTCGCACATAATAATGTGCGTGATCTTTTTGTCAATGCCCTTTCAAAATACCACTCCAAACACGTTTTTAAAGTTTAATTAATGACACTTTACAAAGGCATCAAGTTGTTCTGCTTTAAAGCAGAGGCTGATAGTTTCCAGTGATAACGTGTATTAGCAATTCCAAGTTCCTGAAGATTTAAATTACTTCATGCACTTTGGTTAAGACATATCATCGTTTTCCTTATTTGTGTAAAATGGTAAAAGAGTGATATGCGTATCATTAAATACGTGAAAATATTAACACAAAAATTCTTTAAGACATGTATAATTTCCTGTGTCGAATGTAAAACAAAGCAGTTCTCTATAAAATGTAGTTCTGAAAACTAGAACATGTGTGACATGAATATGATCCAATTTTCTTAGAATGCCTTCCTATTAAGTCATTTCGCCCCTTATCACGTGTCTTTATCGTGATTTATTATAATCGGTCTATTCACCAAAGCTGTGTTCATCTTTATAGTTTCCCATTTGATAAATTAAATAAAGAATTTTACCAGTTATTCTTTGCATATAATATACTGAAATAAGATGTGCATAATTATTTCATCTCAAACTTACTTTGGCCATTTAATTATGTTCTTTTTAAGCGAGTTCAATCTATTAAATTCGTATATACGATTGGACTTAAAATAGAGTCAATATAGCGATAAGGTAATATAATTAGTTATTGTAGAATACTGTCTGTTTCTACTCTATTTTATGTATTCAATTTATTTCCCCTTTTAATAGAGTTTTTGAGTCATTTAAAGTAATTTTATTCCAGAAGAACCGTAAAATATTGCAGCGAAATATAATTTAATCTTTACTTGTAAGTTAGATTTATACTTTTGTACATGTAAAAAATAGCAGATATCATACTATAACGAATAAGGAAGAATATAAAATGATTGTTCTAGCAAACAAATGAAGTAAAACTTATCTTGGATAAATATGGAAGACGAAACAATAATGGCATTTGAAAGCCTATTTGCAATACATGCAGACTCTGATATTTAAAAAGCCATGTATTGTTACAATAAGAGACTTATGGCATCCTAACATTGCGTTTTCTTCAATTCAAATGTTTCAAGCTTCTCTTATTTCACTTAAAAATCAAAATACTTTAAAAGAATCTTCTGAATTCGATCGAAGAACCGGAAGAAATCATTATTTGAACAAAACTCGACTTTACTTCAAGGATTCTGTAAACTTTCCGCAGTACACAATAATCAGGGAAATGATAATACAGGAAGGTACTTCAAGAAAATATACTGTCCACTAATGAAATATGTCTGAAAAAATGACATTTTATGTTGTCCATGAACAAATAGCATTAGATTCTTGAGTTGGTGTTCTATTATAAGAAGAGCAAATACAATAAACTAAAAACAGAAATGAAAGAACCGCCTCTAAGGGAACCGAAGGAGTGCGATTGGATGATGAAAAAAATTGCCCTTTGGGGTGGTCCAAATATTGCGCTTTTTGTGTCAAAAAGTAATTGAAAAAAATATATAGGAACTTATTAGAAATGAAATAACCTTTTCTTGGGTATTTACCATAGCAGGGTGTATTAAATAATTGAATTAGGATAAGTTTTTATATTGAATGAGAAAATGGAATTGTCTGAGATGTCTTATATCTAAGTAAGGTGCTTTCTCACTTTCATGTTGGAATCTTTCGGCACACATCCTGTGCCGAAAACAATTTTTGGGAATTTTTGACAATAGCTAATAATTTGTAATATATGTAAGCGCATATTTTACGACAATCTTGTATGAAGTGAAATTTCTCTTCAAAAGATTTACCTTCAAATTTATTTTATATTTTAATTTTTGTAGTGATAAATTTATTAACATATATCTTCAGAACATAAAGTAAAAACACTTTTATTTCGTTGAAATAAAAGTTTGTTTTACTTAGCCTTTATCTATAATTATTCATCATTTAGATACACCACTAGATATACTATCATTTTGTGGAACATTATTTTAAATATTTCATTCAATTAGTTTCATTATTACATTATTTCATATGAACCGTTTATATTCTGAATTTAAATTAATCTGACTGATCTCGACCGTTTAATACAGTTCGTGATGTCCACAATCACCGGATTCTTTAAAAGGAATATCTGTATACGAGCCAGTTTCCCTTAGAAAGTCCTCCACGAAGGCATCTCTTCCCTTGTACAGATAGCCCTCGAGGCTTTGCCATAATCACACACGCACTTTCAAAGGAATGAAATTAGCCGTTGTTAAATAAAGCTGCAGTGCTGTTTTCTCACTGCTTAGAATATAGAGTATTACATTATTATTACAGGATAGCAGCTTTGTGGATAGTGTTAAATCGTACAGTGTGTTAAATATATTGTACTTGTTAACTAGAAACAAAACATGTGAAACTGAGTTCATTGTATTAATATATATCTTTACTATTAAAACCCCTGAGGGTCTGCTTGTTTCTTTATAGCGTCATCTCCTCCGGATCGGCTGTAAGGTGACTATCGGGAGAGGTACTCCCCCCCCCCCGGATTCCAAACACTCATGAGCCATTTTGATCATTCTCATCTTCGAACGAATTTAATCAGCCGAGATATTAATTAACAATTCTGCAAACGCTATATTGGCAACAAAAAATTTATTTGCGGATAGGTTGTTGCAAGTTGTAACAGCCTATCCGTAAATAAATGTGGGTAAACACTGGTTAAGGTATTCAATCACTGTTTCCTCCTCAGCAAACCCAAATTTGACAACCAAAAACTTATTTACGAATTCGTTGCTTGCTTGAACGTTGTACATGTCTAAAAAAATCATTTAATTACAAGGAGAGGTACAGAAAATATAATTATCACAGTGGAATCTTGATGGATTAATCCGTTATCAATGCAAACCTACTTCCATCATTTTCTGATTAATTTAGGAAGAAAGATAAGATATTAAAAAAAGCCTCATCTTAAGCTTATTTAAGCTCACAGAAATGTTCAGCCTATTACTCCTCCCTTAAAGTTATTCAATAACTAAGCAACGCCCTTCAAATAAAATTCTAAAGCTATTTCATTTCTAACAGGAATCCATCCACAAAATGTGATCTACAGGGACCCTGCTGCAGAATTTCTTATATTCTGTACTCATGCTCAAAATTAAAACTCAAATTTGGACCGGAAAGGTGCATCCTGCACAGTAGGTAAAACGGAGAAGCACTTGCATGCATTCAGTGATGAAAGAAAATATATTCCTTTATACAAATGAGTTCCATAATGTAACATATATTGAAAAAATATGAAAAGTGCAGTAATGAAAACAAAAACTTTTGTACATGTAAAAGTAGACTTAACGCACAGAATAATATTACTATTTTTAATCCATATGTAAATTCAGAGAATGCAAAATACTCGTAATCAAAACATTTATGAGATCGTTGTCCAATTAATCCTATTTTTAGAGAAATGTCATTCAAGATTACTGTAAATCTGTGTGTTCCATAATTTGTCTCCTAAAGGATTCAAAGTTACCTATTAGGTTTAAGTCTTAAAATCTATCTTACCTCTTTCATACTTCAGATGTCTTCAGTTTAAAGCTGTGCAAAAGCACAACTTTAGTCCGAACAGCATTAGTTTGAATCAACAAGAACGGAATCAACAGCTTCATTAGAAAACCTACATTAAAAATTTTCTGTAGGCGGTGTCACGATTTACATAGACAAGAAAGCGATAAACCAGTGACATAAATAATTAATTATCAATAATTAATTTATTACTATGAAAATGATATGCATAAATAAACTTATAATTATATTATGGAATAAAAAAGACTAAGAATACCTGATATAAGGTCAAATAAAATAACCCTAAAGCAATTGAAAGAAATCGTAAATTAAAAATTTATTATAAAATTATAATAAATTAAAAATTGTGTAGCAATACGTCTACAATAAAATCATGTTCATTAATTATCTTATGAGTGAAGTAATACTAGAAACGTAGCAGCTGATGGTGTGAGTAAAAATAATTATATGACATATTTTTCACTGACGAATTAGATAATCTTTAATAATAATCAGATTTAAGTGTTCTTCAAACTAATACTAAAGTGGTCATCATTTAAAGAATTTCATATTTTAATTTTAAAATGTTTCAAATAGATAATTTACTTTCTCTCGAGCATTAAATAGCAAAATATATTTGTTAAATTTTGCAAGGTACTCCGGAAAATTTCTAAATATAACATAATTTAAAGAATTTAAATCACCGAAATTTAATTGTCTTTATATCCAACTCTAGTTCTGCAGGATTTGCACCGAATGCTGCAATTTAAGAAGAAATCTCTTTAGCCTTAAAATTTATTTTAATAAATATTTGAAGAAAAGCTGTGTTTTCTCTTTTAGTAAGAGAATAAAAACAGCTTCATTTTTTAGACGTGTATTACATTATAAATGTGAACTATAATCACTCAAATATAATACTATCCAAATAACTTGAAAATACAATAGACACCACCTTTCAAGGTGAATCTCGATTTATTAGTAAACCGAACAAGATCCCGATCATCCTTACATCTTTGACAATTTTGAAAAAAAAAAAAAAAAAAAGTATTAAAAAGACATAAATCGTAGAATGCAAATATGGGTACGTACTCATTTTATGGATTGTGACCTTTTTAGATGTCAGATTAATAAAACGCATTACCGACATAAATTTAATAAGTGTTTTTAAAATTTTATGAGAACAAACGGCATTACGAGAATCAATAAAACTGAAGAAATTTTAACTAGTTTAATAATAACTATTTTACGGAAATTTCATAATGCTTTAATTGGAACCATATAAATATCTCTTAGGTATTTGAAACAGTAATCGTTTTAAACAAATGCAGATCTTTATTGAATGATAAATAAACATATTTACTGAATTTGGTGCTGTTTGTTTAAAAAATATTTAGTACCTAAGATTATGCAAAGATGCACAGAAACCTAAGATTATTGAAAAGGTTACTAGTCATCTCGGATACGACTTACTGAATACATTCTAAATGATTTTCTAAATATCTTCCATTCGGTTAAGGTATTAAAACACTGGTTTCCTAATATTCTTCAAACAGAAACAAAATATGTGCTTGTTTCTGTTCCATTCATTTAGGTAGTCTGAGGATTCTTACGTTCTCCTTATATTACTTGTATTTTACACACCAATGTTTAAAATACCGTGTTGTTCTACGTGCTGACTATAATATATTGAGAGTAGAAATATACAGAAATTAGAAAACCTTATAAAATTCGACACATTGGAAAAAAAAAAATAGTAATTGATGCATCAGAGTGCATCTAAAGATTTATTATACAAATGGTTACTTTTGCGTGAAAATAAAATTTAGTTCAAATTTTATCCAACAGATGGCGCTGCTAGTATCAAACTATACTGAAGATGACTTTTAGATGGTCAAGCATTTACTCACTTGCGATCATATTGCAGTACTGCTAATAATGTCGCAAGCAATTTTAAATTCTCAGATTGGCATCACCTGTCTAAAAATTGTACATTTTCACGATATTGATAGGTCCACCAACAGCCGAAGTCGCTGAACACTACTAGTGTGACCTGTTCTTTCCATATGTAACGTGGGTCCGAGACAAATTTCCTTAGAACGTCCTCCATGAAGGCCCTCATTTTAGCTAGATAACCCTTGACGTGGCTGCCATAATCGCACAAACTAAGCCATATATAGATGGCGTGGCTGCAATAATCAAACAAACCAAACCGATACTGACAGTACATCGCCATCTATCAATGAAAATATCGTACATTTGTCGAAGGAAGAAACATAAAAACATATGCAATGCTTTCCCCGAGATTTCGAACTCCGACTCTTCAGATGCTAGCCGACCATATTTCTAATTACACTATGAAAGCATATAATAAGGAGATAGAAAATATCTTTCGGTGTGAGCAAAAATATATCTTATTCCCAAAATATGGTTCTATATGACAAATGTTTAGAAGTAAACAACACTTCAGTTTGTCAATTAGCTGATTTTATGTAGTTTGTTTCATGCGTTAGAATTTATAACGCCTTCCTCTAAGTAGCTATTTTTTTAATTTTGTTAATTTGGGAGTCTACTATTTTTTATCACGGGTAACTTGTTACTATTTATTGTATGCCACCCAATTAGCACATGACGCAGCAAAGACGTTACTACGACCACTTTGCAACCTCTCGGACCAGTTTGCAACGTCTTTGCTATGTCATGTGCTAAATACTGCAGTATTTTAACTATAATTAAATTTTCCAACTCATTCGTCGTAGTCTGTTGAGTGTAAATTATACAACAATTACTTGTTTAAAAGACATTTTGTTTAATATATGGTTTCCCAACAACGTAAAGAATCTACTTTTACTCAGCTAGCATATGTGATTTCTTTATTATCCGGCTCTTGTACTTTGGGACACGAATAGCAATTGTATCGTAGGATTTCTTAATTTATTTTGATCGGTGTCAGAAACATCATCTATATTTATTTATTAATACTATTCTAGAAACACAATTGTATCTATTAATATTTTCAGTGAATACATATTTCAGAAACTAACAAACAAAGACTCATATTTGGTACTTGTTACTAGTCACAGTTTATAAAGTTTACCTGTTGGATGAAATGAGCTATAATTGTCTTGTAACTTCATCATTTTAATCATAAAGTACAATTAAAATATATTAGTAGGTTTAGAATGAAATACAGAGATCTGATTACAAATTTATTTTGTTCTAAATAGCTTTGTTTCTTGTCTTATTTTACTTACCACTATTTTAATGCTTCCGTCCCACTGCTTGATAATAACAGACACCTGTAGAAACAGTCACATTTGACTTGTACCAAGAACGTTCATTCGTTAAAAAATATACAACCCCCGATTTCCAAAGCGAAGGAATTAATTTCGTGTTTCTCGACATTTCTATACGTCCTCCGTGCGTTTGTGTTTGCTACAAACACGAGCGACTTCGAATTGAAACTTTATCGAAAAGAGGAGCAAGATGCTTTCATCCAGTCCTTCGTTTCTTTTTTCTTTTTCTTTTCTTTTCCTCCTTTACACTATGTATATATATATATATATATGTGTGTGTGTGTGTGTGTGTGTGTGTGTGTGTGTGTGTGTGTGTGTATATAGAGAGAGATAGATAGATACGTGCACACACACATACTGACTCCCATACACATATATATCCCTTTGTGTATAGGCTCCTGCCCAGCGCAGGAAGATTAAATTTCTCTTCGAACTCGATCTATAAATACCTGCAGCAGCCATTGTTACCGACAACGTCGAGAACAAGGTAAAGAAGAAACGATCGCGAATGAGAAGAGTTGAGGTGTCCTTCGGGATCTGTCGTCCGCTGTCTTGTAAAGATAGAAAACGCGTTATCGTTCAACGATTGAGGCCCGCGCTAATACCACTCCGTGTAAATAAAATGTTTTGTCGAAAGAAACAAAACGGTGGGTAAGAACATCAGCAAGGAATGTATTTCGCGTCATTTTCTTTTTTTTTCCTTAAAAAATTTCTTGTCTGCTTAGGGAGCGTTGCTTGTCTCTTGGGCATATGGCGTTTTACTTTCTTAAATTGAAGTGCTGATAATCCAGCATATTCCAGAAGGTACTGAATTTAGGAAGGATTTCATGTGGAAGATTTTTTACGAGCCGTAATGTTATTCCGAGAAATGTTTCCTGGTACTCGGACCTGCAGCAAATACCTGTTTTGCAAATGAAAACTCAAGTGAAAATCCGACATACCAAGAAATATTTTCGGAAAACAATGGGCATCTCTTTGTTCTTAAAAGCATTAATGTGAATTCTCGAAATGTTTTCGAATATTTCCATTTAGAGCAAGCCTCGCGTATTTAAAAAAAACGTTTTGGTGCAAAAATGGGCATTACAAGGAATAAAATTTGAAGGTGCTGGTGTTTTTCTTATGGAATCTGAATTTACTTAAAAACAACTGAAAACTGCCTTAAAAGCGTTTAGAACAAAATAATTTAATATTTAAAGCTATCGTCAAAAAAGAATACCTAACAGAAATTTTACTTTCTGAAAATTCTAATTAAATTTTTATTTTGATACTACGTTTCGGAATTCTATATAAATCTCTCTAACGTTTCGTGTTCTTTGAAACATAAAATTTACGAAACGTCTTAGAGACTGCAAAGTGAATTATCATAAGTATTGTAAGCATTACAGGGACAGGGGAAAGTGTGTAAATGACCCTTTATTTAACTGAAATGAAAGCTAACAGAAGTCACCGTTTGTGCTGATAAATATAGCCAGCAATTATAGTTTAAAGATAAAAAAAAATTGACTTAGCTTAGTAAGTTAGCCTAACGCTACACATTTAAAGTAACGCGTAAGTTGGCTCTGACTTAAAGGTCGGCGTGATAAGCCTAATGGCAGGAATAACTCAGCGTCGCAAAATACTGATCTCAGGAGAATCGAAATTAACAACGTTGCCTTCAGCAGGCAGAACATGCTCTGATTCTACACTCTGAAACCTTCCTTTAAATACTAACTTCTTTCTACTTTATTTTAATATCACAAGAGATATAAATTTACATTCTGGAAGGAAACTGAGAAACGAGGACGATAGGAAAGCTAATTAACATAAACAAACTGGTTAAACTGAACGCCTGTATGGAAATTTCCGTGTTTATTCATGAGAAACACTTTTATTACAGAATATTTCCGAATATGAGCTGATCCGTGTATAAACCTAGAATGCCTGTTTTTTTTTTTTTTTTTTTTTTTCAAAAAGTGACTCAAAATTCAAAATCTCTATATAAGACGAAATGAGAAAAACAAAATACTGTAACTTCCATACATGTCGCTATAATTGTTGCTAAGCAGGAAAAACTGGTAGAATATTTTTCAATCAAATCACCGTAAAACGTTAAACTCCAACGACGACAGTTTTAACTAACAACGGTAATCCTATATGAAGCTAGTACATTTATTCCATTATTATATATATATATATATATATATATTTTTTTTTTTTTTTGCCATACGATCTGGGGTATCTGTGTTAGTCTTACTTTTTGGGCCATTTTAATTTTCTTCGGAAAGATGAGCGAGAGGTGAAATTCTCATACGCGAGATTTCAAATAAGAAATGATTGTGCTTTTTGTAAATTCTGACAATAGTATGACTGATATGTAAATGTGGAAAATGTCGGGTGGAAATTTCGTGAACATTCGATCTTTCTTTTTGACGAAGAAGCAAAACACCACTATTACAAACAGTTTCGGAAGTAAAAATACTCCTTTTCGTAAAACGAATAACGCATTGGAAGAAATGTTTTGATAAACTTTTAAGGTATTTCTCCTGCCTTAGCATGTCTTCGTAGTGTGGTGGTCAGCACGATGGGCGCGTATTTCCAGAGGTCCGGTGGTTCGATTCCAGGCGAGGGCGTTGCTTATTTTTCACATCTCCTGCTTCCAAAATATCCTAATGTCTTTACAAACTTAATGCAAAACAAAGAATTAAAATAATGCGAAATTTAGCTATTTATGGGCTCGCTACTTGTTACCGGAAAATTGCCTACATTTTTTGCGAAATTAGCAGATCCGTATGTAAGCCGACCTCCGTAATTTTGCTTTAGAAAATGTTCCAAAAATTCTCATCTAACCCAAAGAAGTATACTAGTTTCTCTATCCACGACAAATGTGTTCAACGAGTTTACATAATAAATATTTTAGAAGGCATATAAAAGGGAGAAATTGTGTTAAATTGCCTAGATTTAAGCGTCATTTCAGAGACAAATTGAATAGTACATAAAATCATAATAAGATGTATCATACAATTTGATACTAACACAGATTTCAAATCATAGTAAAATGCTTTTTCCCCAAAATGCAGATGTGTAACCCAACAAAATTTAATTAGTAAGCATCAGATGTAAACATTTTGATGATCTGTGGTAAATCTTTAAAATGTGTAGTAAATGATCATATATATGCTCTCATACGAAAACAACCACTAGGTGTTAACCTGTGCCTTTAAAGTATTGCAACATCGTACATTAAGCAAGAAACTGTTTTTTGAAATGTTTCCATAAGTTTGTTTATTTAAAGAAACGTAGTAAAAAGTCCATTTCTTGCATGTTTTGTAATTTTATATAACTATATAGTAAATTTATCAACTAAAAATGTTATGCTTTAAAAACAGTTAACGCAGTGCAAATAAATTCTAATCAACGTTTCATTCGGTATCAGATTTTTAAAATATGTTTAATTAAATTTATTTCCAACACTCCTGTTTAATATTTCATTATTTTCTCAAATTAAATAATTTTTTGGAAAGAAATTAAATGAAACATTTGCAACTTCTGAAAGAAAAAAAGTATATTCAATGTTCTAGATTCTCTAAAATTGCATATTTCTGATAATAATTGATGTTTCGAGAATGTTATTCACTCCTTGAAAATTAATTATTCGTGTATATTTTAAAATGATGCTTTTAAGAATTAATATTTAATTTTCGCTTGGCACAGACTGCAAACTTTTAAAAAAATATTAGAATAAATATTTATTTTTGGCACAGTTATATATTTAAGCTATTAAATATTTATTCCGAGTTCTTAAATTAGATACATTTATTTCTATTTTGAATTATTGCCTAAATTAAGAATTTATTTGTGCATACTCAACTAACGCATACTAATAGCGTTTTAGACTATTTGTTTTGATATTAACAGCATTATTGTTTAGAGGTTTATAAGAATTCATGTCATTTTGTTCAAAAATATGATAAACGCTTCATAAATTTCAAAGAAATGGTAAAACAATGTAAACATATAAAGGTCTTTACGTTATTTGTGAATTTTTTATTTAAATTGTTAATTATTATTCTAAATCAGAAATGTACATATCAGTTCGGTATTAGGAATATTTTTCTGAAAAATCGGAATATTTTTTTTAAAAAATGTATCATATTAATACTCTTTAAGAGTATTAATATGATACATTTTTACAGATCTACAGAAGGCAAAAATTAAGCGTTTCTCAACAGGATGTATTTTCCATCAAATGCATATTGCCTTGTTTTGGACGACAGTATTAATGGTGCTCTGCCAGGATATTTGACTCGTTCAGTGCATGTCTCAATTAGAGAATGCGCCATGTAACCAGATAGCTCATAGGATGTTGAACGACATCTGGTAAAATTACCACAGACATTCATTCTTTAGTTTCTGAAATATACTTCCACAACTGTTGGTTTTCTTTTAGAACCGCCGTATGTAATATAGGTTATAAGGTATTTTCTCCCTTCTTTCCGCATGCTTCTGGAAGCATACTCAACTCAAATTCGGGACATGTGAAGCTCGAATCGCTGCGACGGCATTGCATATTTTTCACGTCTCCATCATCCAAAAAAATAATAATAATGACTCGATAGTAGTGCCCGACTAAAAAGGTAACAGACGATAATTCGTAACCACCAGGATTTGGTGATTTGAATCACCTCAAATCCCACTCGCCCTTTAAGAGAGGGTAGTATGTAAGGTATTTTCTCTCTCATTTCTGCATTCCTTCGTGGTGTAGCTGGAAACATACTCGACGTATATTCGCGAGAACCGGAGTTCACACGCCAGTGGATAGAGTTGATGTTTTTCTCGTCTCCAGTGTTAAAAACCCTAATGACTCAGAAAGGCGAAATAGAGTGGATGCGCTCACAATTATCCCTCCTGTTTCGCAATCGTTGTGTGTTTGTTCTTAAAGTCGCGCTATTCACAGTTACACACTAATCTGTAATTTACTATAGTTGATTGTTTGGGGCATGGATACTGCACTTATATACTGTATTTGGAGAAATAAGAAGACAGTAAAGTGCATTTTTCAAAGCTTTCGAAGGCAAAATTGTTTTTAATGGAAGGGAGACGTTACCTAAAAACGGGTGGCATCTAGTCATTTTACACATTGGCAAAAACAAGCCCTCTCTAGCACAAAAGTAATTCATTTCATCTTGACACATGCCAAAAAATAATTTTTTTAATGAACGTTATCTAAAGAAACATTAAGGCACCTGATTAAATTCACTAATTGTCGAACTAAGAGCGCAAAGCAGATGCTCAAAGGACTTACCTATCGGATACAATAGTCAGTATTTTTAGAATAGGCATTTCAAGGTTACTTATCGCCTCCCAGCTTTCATCGTAATCATGATAACAAATGAAGAAGTGTGGAAGAAAGTCTTCTTCCCAATTCATTTCCGCTTAGCGTGTTTTGTTTGGTGAAAAGTGGGCGAATTAAAGTTGGCTTCAAATATTGTCTCAAATGAAATGGAAAGAATATGAACTGTACCATATCAACAAGCATGAAGATCGTAAGTATGAGAGGTTGGTAAAGACTTAGAAATGACCATTAAAACATACCATGGCAGCTGCACATACGACAGGAGGTTAACCCTTTGTAGCATACAAATAATCTAGAGAAATTAAACGAAAGTGTTTTTTTCTACTTATATAACCTTAGTAATAATAAAAAAGTTAATTTTATTCAAATTTCGTTTTAAATAATTGCTACAGTTTGTTCACTACAGTGGACAGCATGCATATACGTACATGCATATAAATTTCTTACCAAATTTAGGGTCATTGCATTTGAAATGATTTCCTGCCTTTTTTGCAGTGATCATTACCGTCTTCTAAATGGTAAATCTACAACTGACATGCACATATAGATCCTCCAAAATACCTCCATTTCGTCGGTTGTGATAGAATCAATTTTGCTACAATTTTGTATTTATTGGATTCAAATGTCAAATGTTCCAGAAATTCCTTGCCAGCAATACTATATAATGTTTACTATGAGAAATTGTACTAACTTGGAAACAGAAGTAGCAGCCATTTTCCAAATGCTTTACTTAGTGATGCTATACAACCATCTATGATCGACAGTTGAACGTTCTAATAATATAGAATGAATGAACACAGGAATGGAATCTGGAATCTGTTAAGGCATTTACAGAAGAATAAGCAAATTTAAACTTTTGTCTACTAGAGTGGACATGATGCAACAAAGGGTTAAACAAATTAATTGGAAAATTCATTTGAATTCATTCAATGAATTGGAAATCTTCATTAGAAAGAAGCAGCATAGAATACGGGCAGACTTGGTAGGAAAATAAATTTCAAAATATGCACAATGTAATAGGTTAAAAAATATTTTTCTGTGATTCAAAATGAATATTATGAGCTGAAAATGTTAAAAAGAGTTACTTCAATTTCTAAAAAAAAAATTTCATTTTAAGTAATGCAGCATATCACGTGCTCATGATTATAAATGTGGAGACTGCTCATGACTGTGGGAGAATTGTGTGAATGATGACATTAAAAAAGGCATTATACACGGGTAATATAAAAAATAACAAGAAATAAATTCAAATGTGTAGAAATTCATACTTCTCACCGAACAGTATAAAAGCATCTGAACGCAATCCTAAAGCTAGGGCAACATTTAGAACGTATTACATTTTGAACAGAAATGCTTGCAAAACACTTTTCAATAAACAAGTAAAAACAATTACTTCCAAATTCTCCCTAAGCTTGAAGCTAATAATATAATATTAAAATTATATCGTACTGCATATCGTTAAGAAACATTATCTTCCTTGTCAAATGCTGGAGAGGGCTTGTTTTTGCTAATGTGTAAAATGGCTAGATGCCACACTTTTTAGGTAACGTCTCCCTTCCATTAATAACAATTTTGTTTCCGAAAGCTTTGAAAAATACGTTTTGCCAAAGGGAAATATAATTATGATGTTCATGGTTTATAATAAGATCGTGGTGCATATATTTTCTTGAAATGGAAGTTGGAAGAAAAGTACTGAGGCAATTTTGAATCACTTTCTGAGAAGAGGAAAATGAAATAATAGAAATCTTTACTATTTAGGTAATTTAGGTATTTCGTTTTCAGATTCATGTTGAAATTCGCAAAATATTGTCTTTCTATACCATACGCTTTACCAAGGTTTTTTTGTGTGGAGGTAAGCAAAATATTTACAGTTATTACAGTCTAAGTTAATCAGTGTTGCTTATGCAATTATTTGAAGATTAGAAATTTTTCGCAATTTTCGAGAGCTGCAAGGAAATCAGTAAACGAAAATTTTATCACATATTTATCAAACGGAAAACTAATAAATCAATACTAAGTCTTTGTTTTTAGAGAAATTATAAGCAATTTTTATGCTACTTGCAAACCGTGCTTCCCGCTTTTTATTTTTTGGGTATGGTTTGTTTCGGATTTTAAAAGTTAATTTTAAAAGTTTAAAAGTTAAAAATGTATTTTTATTTTTTTGGGACAGATTTTAAAGTACTTTTTGTTTAATTTATTTTGCATTACATATTTATATATGTATGTATATAGATAGACATCTATAGATGCATAGCTGGATAGATATAGCTATATAGATAGATCTATACAGATATAAGCTTAAATCATCTAAATAATAGACAGATATATATATGTCTATTGTGTCTATATATATAGATAGATATATATAGATATAGAGGGAGATAGATAGATATAGATGTAGATAGATCGATACATGCACACATCGATTATTCAAAATGTATCATCAAGGAGCAATTTGAAATTCGAGGGACCTTTAAACACTGTAAATTTATCTGTAAATTGTATTCATTAAAACTGATAGGTTGCATATTTTTTTAGCAATAGCGAAGCAATGACGTAATTGCAGGCCGTCCTTCCACGCCCGCTAAGTCTGCAATCGCAGTTCACAATAGAGTGAGCAACACGCTGTCTGGTTTACCTATTAAAAATGCTTTCTCTAGTATATTATACAAATGGTTAGCTGAGCAACCAAATCAACAGATCTCTGATTTTTCAGATTACATGGAAGAAACACTTAAAAAGGCCTACTACTGACATAGGTGTAGTTTTTCATCTATGTCAAGGGAAAAGACAGTATCAGTTTTCTCGTGAAGAGGTGTTGACACGGGATTGCCCACGAGATGTTTAGAATAGTCCCATAACTTCATTCGTGAGTATAACTAGATCCATAGCTGAACAGAATAATTCCTCTGTTCTGGTCTTCACTAACACTTGAATGTACCCCGTATTTGAGGCTAAGAATAGTGGTTCGTCCTGATGAAACACGTGTAGCTGGTCCTCTGATTCGTAGCCCAATATATGCAAGCATTTTCTGATGGTTTGTGTAGATATACTTAAGTCCCCTAAGCGTAATGTATGCTGAGTCAATTGCAATAGAGTAAGGGTCACAACACTCTATTCTTTTAATCCAATGATTCATTTGAACAAATGCTGTCTTCTGGTTATTTCTCGTGATTATCCGGATTCACAATATTGCCTATGTGTGAAGCAGTCAGGTGCAGTGATAAAGCATCTCTAAATTAAAGGCTCCATTAGCGATATTTGATAATGTTAATTCGTCAATGAATTGAAGCATAATAATGTCAAACAACAAATATTTGAAATCAGTGACAGAAAATTAAATTCAGTTGGATGTTTACAATGATTAAGGTTCTCCCGCGTGTGGCTTATTGTAGTTAGGCGTTTAAATAGTTAAACAATTATATATTTTGAATACACCTACAATACCCCTACTTTGCATAACTGTACGTCTCTTCTTAGCGCTGCAATTTCTCTGTTGAGCAGAATATATACTTCAGAAAAATTATGATTATTTTAAATAATCTTTTAAGGAAAGAAAACATACATGAGTAAAAAACGAAACGGGAAACAAAATATTCTGCATAAACTAAATTATTGCATGATAAATGGTAATAAAATGCAAGAGAAAATCATTTAACACATTATAGTCTTCCTGCTTCAAAATACGTTTTTTAAAAACATATTGCATAAGTTTTCTTTCAAATATTTTGATTCCTTATAACTGTTTTGCTTTGTGTAAGTATTACATTTAATAAAGGAGATTATTATTATGCATTTTATCTTCTGTAAGTGGTTAATATTAACACCCTTAAATATATTATCAAAATTATTTACTTTGCATCACATCAAAAGCATGCGTTAATAGAATCCATTGCCATTGTAGTATCTTCGTTTTGAAGTGTTGAGTCATTCATTTTACACTAGGTGCCTTTTGATTATTTATTGAAAACAATAATAGATATTATTCAAACCAATATTAAATATTTACACGACACAGTGCCGGATCGATTTATATAACTTATCATATCCTCGTTTCATTCTGTTCTAACTGAATTCCTTCCCCTCCCGGTCGCCGGAAAATCCAACAGCAATTTAACCCCTTAGGGAATTTGAGTTGGAACAGCCATATTAAAATTTATTGCTATACATATTATATTTTTAGAAATGGTATTCAGAATATAAATATTTGAAATATGTTATACGCAGATGATTACCTTTAGAATTAAACTTTCGTACATTCGAAATTCTAATAAAACAAATCATTTTTTCTACTTTAGTAAAAGTTTAGGAAAAATCGAAAAACTCTTATCACTATCATTCGCATGTGAATGAAATAATATAAACAAACATCTCGCTCGAAACTGCCAAAATTAGCCGGGAAAGAAAGTTTGTGAGTTTAAATTTAATACCGCTTCACACTCGTATATTACATTAACTCTTATCATGTGCCACTGAATTGCATTAATTTTATCCAAATATTACTACTGCTTTGACAGAAGTTACGTTTCTCTGACTTTACATTGCAAAACAGCCAGATAGTTGGCCAGTAGCCTGCGAGAAATTCAATATCAGCATATGAGAGACAAGATATATTGTTGACAAAATGGGGCTCTGGAATATTTTATTTTCTCCTTTTGTCATCTTTCCCCATTGTTCTGTGCTGTCTAGAGAGGAATAAACTATGACCGGAACTATCGTTCCGGAGCCATTGTACGATCGATGTCCAGTAGGGTCCAAGCCCCAGAGAAGATTACACACCGGTTGCTGTGCGCTCACCGAGGACATCGTTTGATATACGCGCGCGGTCAAGCACGGTCGGTCGCTACAGGGAAAGATGCTCAGGCTGTCCAATTATGGGGAACATCTTGAAAGTTGTCTAGAAGACTTATTTCTTCCAGGAAAGGATATCTGGTGTTCGAATGGAACTTGTTGTTGAGAGCATTTCCGTGTTGCCAGAGGAGATCAGAAGTTGCCGAGTATTAGGAAAGACCTTATCATTACGGCACGTATGGGCATACAAGTACGAAATAAATATGAATCTTATGAATATTTGTTTTGCTTGGAATGTTTCCTTCAATAATGTTACGTATACCATTAAAGCATATGTATGATTTGTTTGTGAATGCTAGAAAGTAAGATTAAGCAATCAAGCAACAATTACCCTAAGAAGGTTTGAACGATATTTATGATATACCAAACATACATATTTGAATAATAGATTTAATAAAATTAAATATAATGTATAAGCATCAGGAAAATAGCAATTTACAATTGCTATATATTTGTTACTTCTTGCAAATGGATAATAATACTGTTCAAAGCAAAGCATTATGACTAAATGGGAATATTAGGGTATTTGTTTCAGTTTAAAATGTATTTTATTACTAATGGCAAGCGATATTTCTCTTTCCTTGATGTAAACGATTAACAATAAACTTACGTTAACTGTTGTATTTTATTTAGAATTGATTAATAGGGGTAGCTGGTAATCGTCGCTGGAAAATCATATGAACCATGTGTCAGACAATTTGTAATGTAAAACTAGGGTAGTTCAAAAGAAATGAAAACTAATTTTCAATGTTATGTAAACTAAACTAATTTTCAATGTTATGTAAAATATTTACTCTCATGTGTACAATTACTGTTTAACAGTCATTGCGGATAATAATGCAAGATTCGCACATCGAATTCAAATGGACTCAAATTTCTAAATTGTTATTGCGGTTATTGAAATCCTACCGGTAGGGTAGTAGTATTACTTGCTACAATCCTGAGAAAACTTTTGCCTCAAAAATGGAAAGGATAGAAGATAAAATCAGCAAAGCAAAAAAAAAAAAAAAAACTTTTCGCAAGCAAAACTTATAAAATTTAAGCACCTCTATGAGCAAAATGGAACTTGTAGATTTAAGTGCTAAGCATTTAAAAGTTCGTTAGGCTATTCTGCAGTTCACGACTTTCGAAGTCCTTTTCAGAACCGGCATGAAGTCTGTTCCAGCTAATATGACATGTACCCCTGGAACCTCGTAAGTTGATGTCTGTAAATCTTCTCATAGACTATTTTCATTATTGGAGCTCCATACATTGTTATCCGTAATCCTTCACACAGTCTTCATGCATTGTTATCTGTAATATCTTCTCATAGACTTGTAAATTTAAGGAGGAATATTAAGCGGTGATTAGAAAATGTCGTAGGCCTAAACAGGAATATGATTTGATATCAAGAAGCATTAACTCTAGCTATTCATATTTATTTATTCGAGTAATCGATCCAGGAAGTCTGAAAATGATTAATTGATCATGAAAATAGTGATTCGGAATAACCGGTGCTGAAGAGTTGCAGAGAAAAATCCTCTTTAAAGTAGATAATCGTTAATCTGAAAAAAACGTTTCGTAATGCATATGATTTTATGCTATGTGATACACGCTTTTGCTTAACTCTTACGCTCTTATTTATTTCTACATGCAACTGTGAAAGATATCTTTCTAAAAAAAAGCTTTCTGCATAGCTCTGCGCTATTTAGTAGAAAAAATCTGATGTGTACACCACATGACTTACCAGCAATCGACCTTCGCTGAAAAGCAGCAGCAACGTGCGTAGTTATCAGATATGGGAGCTTATTAAGAGAAAGTTTTCGGTTCTCAAAACTTTGAATTCTGAACTAACTACGTAATCCATCATTATGCAAAAGTCATAGGATATGGATTAATGTAGAAATGACGCACTTCAGAAAATTTTATTACTATTTTTAGAATAGGAGAATTAAAATACTAAAATGAGAAATTAAAGGGTTATTGCTAGTTTAAATTATATTTTTTACCGATTTGTTATGTATATACAGGGTGTTTTGAAACTCATGGCCAGAAATTTAGGGGATGATAGAAAACATCTAAACAAGAAGTTTTCACCATGTATATGTTTATCTATATATGAAATATATAGGTTTCACCATATATACACAGGATGTTTTGAAACTCATGGCCAAACATTTAACCCTTTAACTGTCAAGTTATTTTGATGATTTGGGTACACAAATTGTCACATTTTTTTATTGCAAAAATCAAATGTTTAGTACAAAATAAAATATACTTAAGTAGTTAAAAATTGATATTTGAAGTACATGGGTAAAATTTTTAAAGTTTTGTAGCCACTGCATATTTGCTTGAGGCTGCTGCCACTCAACATGGCAGTTGTAAAGTTCACTTCTAGAGGAGAATTATTTTCTAAAAATGAAAAAAATTATTTTCTAAAAAATAAATAAATCAAAGTGAATACCTATTAGTAGTTCAGTAATTCAGTCTTGTGTGGTACAACTGGAAATACTTTTCCAAGCATAAATCAACTCCACAATCACTACACCAGAATCGTGTTTCCTTCCTTATTTTCCATTTTTATCCTTTTTCGAATAACACACTTTGCACTGTCTTGTAGGCTCACGTTTCGCAGGAATAGGAGGAATATGGGATATAAAATGTCGTTCAGTAAGACGGACAGGGTTATCTATTGTAGGTGGCCTGCCAACATTCTCTTGTCCAGAAGCTGCATCATCATATTTATGTAAAAGCTCTTCTACAACTTGCATTCGAAATTCTAAAAATGTAATACGTTTCCCAACTACATTTTTATAGAGCAAATATGAGTTTTAGAGTACCTTGTTAAGTAAATGTAAAAATATCTTTTTATAATATTTTTTTCTGACTTTTCGGATTGTTGGATGAAAGGATATTTCCTAATCACAGCGATCTACCCCACCCGTAGTTAGACTGTAGTCAGAAACAATCTTAGGCTTGAGTATAACTCCATTTTTTTTTTTAGAAGCTGACCATGGAAGTATCATGAATACTGCTCATCAAACACTCATCCTTCATATTCAATTGAAGAATATAAATCATCTACATAACTTTTCAAAGAACTGGACGAAATTTTACAACAAAAAAGATCCCGTGCACTTTGAACCAAAGAACGTATAACCTCTAACCTTTAAAATCTTCAGTAAAGTGCTGTCATCTATTGAATTGAGCACACATTAACTTTTCCCGAGATGTAGTCGGGTTTGACAGAGAAATGAAGCCGAAATAAACGTCTCCCGATATATATTCGAGTATAACAATACGAGGCACTCAAAAAAAACTACCCCGAGTTATACTCGGGCGTGACATTTTCGAACATCAGTGCTAATCTCGGGCATGACAGTTAAAAGGTTAAAGGATGATAGAAAACATCTAAACAAGCAGTTTTCACCGTACAATGCATGGGTGGAGAGCAAGCGATAAACCGCTAGAGGGGGCTATAATGGAAAGCTTAAATCTTGAGTTTTCACACACATCGTAATTGCTAACAGGAATTTCAGAGGGCATGCATGTCGATTTACAGTAATTAGGAAAATTCGGACGTGCATTTTATATATGCTCTTGCGAATGGGAATACTTGAAAGTCAAAAGACATTACAGGCAGCGTTTCCCGAGAAGACACGTGCCAGACGGGAAAATGTTCGAGCCATTGCACTGGTGCCTTCATGAACGGGATCTTTTGTCGTCTCGATTGTTTGGCAAGTACTATGGGGCGAAGGATTACGTTTGCATTGCAACTGCTAGCAGCGCTTCCTGATTTAAGTGCACTTGTGTTATTCACGGATAAATGCACCTTTACTCTTGAAGCCATTTTTAATACGCATGTGTGGGCATCGCACGACACATGTCTTCATGCGTATCAGAAGCTTTTCAACGTAAATGTTTGAGCTGGAATTGTGGGTGACCATTTGACCGGCCCATACCTTCTACCATTGTGACTCTATAGCATGGCATACCTCACATTTGTACGACACGTTTTCCCACAGTTACTTCAACCTGTTGCCACCAAAATGCAAGCACGTATGTGGTTCCAAAACGGCGGAGGACACCCCATATTAGCTCGGATGGGTGGAGCGCTTTAGATGCTAAATTCTCAGGGCGATGGATTGTTCGGGATGGGTCCATACCTTGACTGTCATGCTCACCCGGTATCCTCTGTCTGGACATTTTCCTGTGGGACCATTTGAAACGTCTCGTCTACGAAAGCCCCATCAACTCCGAAGAGGACCTAGGGGCCAAGATCTATGTGTAATTTTGCCACACATGCTGTCAATAAAATTATTTAGTACCTTCTCTATCCGTTTAGATTTTCGTTCTTTCATGTGACCATAGCGGAAATTTCTTAGCGGTTCAAAGCTTGTTCTCCGCCCATGCATGTATGGTGAAAATTGCTTGTTTAGATGTTTTATATGATCCCTTAATTTTTCTGCCCATGAGTTTCGAAACAGCATGTATATAATACATATATCTTGCTTACGTTTTTTAACAATTTTCTATTTTTTAACCTTGCTTGTTTACCAAGTTTAAGCGCGTAGACGTTGTGTAAATATAGTAAAAATTATATTACTGTGATAGTGGTGATACCAATGAAATTCTGAAATGGTTAACATAAAAGAATTATTTACGTTTCTAACTACATTTTTTATTGATTATTTGAAATTTTATTTTTTTCTTTGCCGTCAGTTTCACTTTAGCGAAGTTGGACTGAATTATCAACTCGTCTACGATTGGCAGGCTTGAATAGTAGGTAGTGACATCTGGTGAAAGAAAGGAAGAATCATCACAGCCGTCAATTCAATGTTGTAAAAATAAATTTTGTTTTTCGCTGTATTTTGTAACGGATATATAACAGCAATTAGCATAAAATGTCCATATGTAAATGCTGCTAATAATGTACTTTTAAATGTTGATTCTTCTTCATTTGAACTGAGAACATCTTATCACTATAGTTAACACTTTTAACATAATTCATAAATGGCTTCCGATGTAATAATTGTACATAAACTCCACATGTAACAGGGACAGAATAATAGTATTTTCCAATTTATTAATTTATTCCACAGTTTCCCTGCATCTTACAGTGAAGGATTAATGAAGGAAGACACACATCTTTCATCACATGATACTGTATTTAAAAATAAAATTATGATTGGATGCCTCTTGGAGCATGATATTCTACGCATGTGTGACATGTCCAGCACCTTAAAGTCACCTCTGACATCCCGCATGAGTTAAATTTATATATTTTCTCGCAAAAAAAGGGATCTAGAAGAAAGAGTCGTTGACAGTGATTCTATGTTCTCAAATAGACTCTCAGGCAAAAAAAAAATAATAATTTTCTTAAATATAGAATGCTTATAACGCGAATTAAATTATGTGTTTATTGTCTTCTAAAGCTATCTAATGTAATATACATTTCAGTAATATTTATGTTATAAAATTCCTTCACTTTTATTTAATATCTTCCCTTCAATTTTACGAAGAAATACCCATAAATAACATAACGAACGACAATTTCACTTCTTTTAAAAATTATCCAAAACAATAAATGTTGAAAAACTGCTTCTATGATATCGTAAACTGGGGCTTAAAAGTAGTTAATGCAATATTTCAAAAGGTGAGCTATACATATCGAATACTACAACAACCCTCCTTCCCTTTCGATTCAAATGTTTTCTATTTGCTTTTCCAGAATGGATCCTTCCCTTTATTATCGTCAAGCTGGCAGCCATAAAACGTTGCGGGTTACATAACTCTTCGTGTTTCCCAGAATATGATGGAAATGCCACTTTTAATGGCACCATATATCAATTTCGCTGCCACCTGCGACGCCAGCTTTGCATGGTGAACTAGAAATGGATAGTCTTAAGCCTCAGTGGAAGATCGCGCACGCCTCTGTTGGTATTAAAAATAATTTAGAACGTAGTTTTGAAAAAGAAATTGCATCGAATCATTTACTTGGAGTGTGAAATCACCTGGGAAAATCTCATTCGTATTTCTGCGTTTTGGCATAGATGTCTTTTTAAATTATGTGTTTGTGGATGGCTTGCATTTCTTTTCGGAGTTTTGAATTATTTGGCGATGCCGCAAGAATTGTTAAATTTTATTTGGAATAAAACCCTACGGAGATAATATTTCGTGTATAGAGAATCGTTGATACTTAATTAGCAAAATCGTTTTTACTGGTATTTTTCTTTAGCACCTTGTAATGTAAAGACTTTCAGACATAAAAGAGCACTAGCAGGGTAAAAATTATGATTCATTTAAGAAATAGACTTTGAAAAGAATTGATAACATTCCATATAAATACTTGTGATTTGTAACGGTCAGCATGTTAAACTTGTGGCTTAAAAACCAGAGTTCAATTTACAAAAAAGAAGTGTAAAATAAGTGAGATTTCAATATTCCCGCTAGCTGCCACAATCCTTCTTCTCATAAGATGCTTTAACTATATGTAACAGATTGAGATTATTACTCCTAAATGAATTTATGATATAAGGATCAACATATCGATTCGGTTATTCGAATGTTCTTTTCGGAGAAGTACCACGATAGTTAAGACTTCGCTTTCAAACTTCCCTAAAACTTAAAGTAGTCACCACTTCGTATGGGCAATCGACATTTTTCATAATTTCCATCAATTTGTTAGCAAAAATTTATATGACATAACTTTTAATGTAAAACTGTAATGTCCAGATTGAAATGAGTGGAACTGGATTATATTTTAATACAGTTAAGCTGTTAATTTTTAATACAGCTTTGTCTTTCTAGTTCCGTCTTAAATTTGACTGTCAAAACCTAAGGAAATTCAGAGTTTGGGAGCTTCTGTTTGAAAATTTATAAGGGATTTTCTCCTTTCTTTTTGTATGCCTTCCTGGTGTAATGATAGCACACTCGGCGCGTATTTGATAAGTCCATGTTCGAGTTCCAGTGAGGGCATTGCTCATTTTCATGTCTCCTGCTTCAAAATAACTTAATGACTCTACAGCAGCCTTCGAAATAAAAGCTGGTATATGATGATTCTTCAACTCCAGGCTTTGGCGATTGGGTCCCCTAATCCCCAGTCGCCCTAAAAGAGGGAGTGTATAAGGTATTTTCTCCTCCTTTCTGCATGCTTTCGAAGTATAACGGTAGCATACTCGGCTCGTATTCGAGACAGAGCCAGATTTAGACTTGATAAGGCCCTAAGCTGTTTGAGATATGGGGCCCTTTATGAGTTTGTTATAGTATATTTTAATATTATTTAAACTGTATTTTAATTTTTTTGGCCCTTCCCAAGACGGTAAGAGCCCCAAGCTATAGCTTCTGTAGCTTATATGTAAATCCGGCTCTGATTCGAGAGGTCCAAGTTCGAGTTCCAGCGAGGGCATTGCTCTTTTTTCATGTATACCTAATGTTTCAAAATAACTTTAATGACTCTCCAAAATGATTTTTTTTTATAAATAATAGACGAACATAAGAAAGGTTGCAGATAATATTATTTTCTGCAAATCAATCAAACTTTCTTTACAATACATTAGCTTTGATTAGCATACATCCCTTGTTTGGAAATGAGAAATGCTTTAATACTAAACATGTTTCCAATGATTTCCTTAAAGCTAATATGGTCATAAAAATGCATCCCCCTTCCTGCATGGAAAGAAATTTGAATTTTGTATGCTCTTGAGATACTTTCTCTCTCAAATATGGTTTCAGAAGTTTTGTATTAAACTTCGTTCTATTTTTGCTATCATTAAAAATATTTGCTAGTTTGTTTTTCAGGTTATGATGCCCTGTATGCCCCGTAAAAGAACGTAAGTAATTTTGGAAAAAAAATCCAATAAATATCACATTTTCCAATAAGAATGGAAAAAATTCAAATTTTCCAATAAGAAATATTTACACCAGGAAAGTGCTGGACACATTAAAAAATACATAGACACCATCCTAATAGTCAGCTGCTGTATTCACACAGTGAATAACATCATCCACTCAATATTATGCAAAAGAAGTCCTTTAAACATCTTTTGTATTTGGAATAAAAAAGGGGGAAAGAAGTCTGAAAGTATTTAGACTTTAATAGAGGGTTTATTAAGGGTTTTTTATGCTTTCGCTGAGCCTGCAGTTTACCAATCTCGTTCTGAGCTCAATCATTCCAAAGTTGCTTTTTTTTGTCTTTTAAACTTTATTAGTAAATATCGCTTTCTTCGCACTTATAGAGTTCAATAGAAAAATTCCCCCAAATTTTAAAAGCAGCATATTTTTAGAATTTCTGATAGGTTATTAAATATCGCCATATATCTTTCAGTTTTTTTCCCAATTCGCATATCTTTCGCTTATCAAAGCTCAGTTTACATAGTAAGTTCGATTTACACAACTTTTATTATCCTTTTATTATTCGTTTTTTTCCCTTTTTAGCTTTGTTTATTAAATATCGCCTTCTTCGCAGATACACCACATAAATTTCAAGACCAAATATCAAAATACTTAAAAACAACGTATTTTAGGATTCCTGATACACTGTTTTGCCATGAACGTTTTATATTTGCTCAATTACTTCTTTAAAAGTAATATGTGGCAATAACGTTTGGTCGCAACGTTCTTTTATTTAAAAAGTGGTGATATAGAAGGAGTGGAGTGGTGATATAGCAGTGAGGACTGAGACTAGTAGCACCCCGTGGTGGACCGTGGTGCTAAAAATAAAAAATTCAAAATGATAAATACTGCAATTGAGATGAAATTTGGGTGAAAGTTGGTTAGAAATTCAGTTATAAAATATTCTGCTTTACCATTATCAGAGATCTCCTTTTCGATAAATGTATATAAGAAATTAATATACTATTAATAATAAGAAATTAATATAATATAATAAGATCCAGTGCTCATTTTCAATAACCCTTCGTATCAAAGAAGAAATAAATGTATATTTTTTATCGGAATATAGGAAAAATATACGAAAAATGTATACTTGTAGAGTCATTAGGTTACTTCGAAGCAGGAGACATGAAAAATAAGCAACACCTTCTCCGGGAATCGAACCACGGACCTCTGGAATACGCGCCCAGCGTGCAGACCACCACACCACGAAGGCATGCCAAGAAGGCAGGAGAAATACCTTATACCCTAATAAAAACTAAAAATTCGGATGTTTGAGCCAATGTTTGATTATTATTGATTTTTCCTTTTATACATATAAAAGTTGTGTTCTAAAACTTAGTCTAAAGATTCCTGCGTTCTACGGATTACTTTATTAACATATAAAAAGAAAGAATTTAAAGTATCCCAACCAAATTGGCAGTATAAAACTATAGGATATTGAACTGCACCATTTACTGAGCCAGTATAAAACTGACGTCCAACAAATCACTTTTAAAAGTATTTGTTTTTCTTCGCTATCGCATCCTGACGACAGAATTCAGGGGATTCCTTTCCGCAAATCCAAACTATTGGTTCGCGATGCGATCGATTTTGAAGGAAGTTGAATGAAGTGTTTATTTTTGCAGTAACAAATGTTTATCTTGCTAGTGACAACTTTGTTAAGTGATTTGAACACTGTTGCCAGAAAAGGTAATCTTATTATTTTTCTCAAACTATTGAAACATCTGAAGTCGATAAACGCAGTATATCGCCGCTTATTTTTGTGAAGGTAATTTGTTTTGAATTGAATTTCCAAAGATTTCGACGCATTAAGTCCTGTTAGTGACTCGAAACGAACGCAATCTAGAATAAGAGAAAAGTATTCCTTTTGTCAAGGATGCCATAACTAGACACTGTACCACTTTTTCTTACGGTATTAGTATTTAGTTTTAGTTACTCCCCGCCTCCGTACCATAAAAATTCTCATGTGTTCATTCCCAGAACTCGGCATATTCGACAATAAATTGGAACTAAAAATCACGATTAAGTTAATTTTACTTAAAAGCTCTTTCTACGAATAAACAAATATGTTTGTTCTGCTATTTAAATCTAATAGCAGTACCTATTTTATGTGTACCTCTAATGTGTCATGATATAAATTATAATATTGTTAAATACTTATGTTGCAATGCAGGATTTCTGTAAAAGTTCTACATATATAAGTAACAAATTAACTATTTCTGAATGTTCTTATAGATGCAACGAAATGGTTGTGGAATGATAGCAGCAAAAGAAAAGAACAGCTATTTTTGTGGTACGTTAAGGGGATTATCATATGAAGTCATACCAGTTGAATTTGAAAGCAACTGGGTTTTTTTTTTTAATCTGCACTAAGAAAAAGGAATATTTGGGTACTTGTCAAGAAGATACTAGAGCTAAGACTGTAGCAAATAAAACATGTTTAAGCAACTTTACAGCATCTATGGATACTGCAAAGTATTCACTAAGGCAAGTGATCCTAACCTGACAGCATTTACTCGCCGTCTCATTAGGAAGTAAAATTACTATGTCTTTTGTATGCTTAAGTTCGTCTTGCACTTTTATGTGATAAAGGCACTTCTTCAGAGTAAAGTGCAACCTACATGTGGATACGGTAACTGAGCTGTTTACTTAGATGGCGGATTAATGCGGGAGAGGAATAATCGGCGGAAAAACAGAAATTCATCAATGGTTTTACAGGTATAGTCCCCACCAACTTCAGTGGAACTGAGACCATTTCTTTACTAAGCACTTTGCCACAGAATCTGAAAAAAAAAAAAAACTGGTGGACAAGCTGAAAGTAAATTTGCCCTTGCTAAGGGAGATTCTCCAATTTACGCTCATTTTCCGCAACATATGAAGTCGAACATTTTCACATGTTAAGAATTTTAATATAAAGCACAGAATACTGTTCTTTACTCTCTTGCTTCTTGCGTGTATGCACCTTGTTCTTGATACTAAGAATGAAAATAAGAACTTTTCACCCTTATGCATTCAGATTTTATGGACACCTTGCATATATATCCATCGACGTACTTCGAAGATCAGTAAATTTGGTTTATTCTAAGATTTGCCAGATTTGCCAGCATTGCATTTGGAAATTCTAATATGTTTAATAATATATCAGCAGTCTGAACGTTTTAACAAGTAAATATAAGTTCGTTCATTAGCCCCGGTAAAAGTATAGAATATATTGAAAATATGTTTAACTATTCAAGCAAATGCATCACTATAGGTAGAGAAACAAGAGTGGTTTCATACATTAAATAAATGCAGGACATTTTTTTAAATGCTTACAAAAAATTAAAATTAGTTCAAAATTCTTATATTCAAAATAAGGTTACATAATATATGCTATGCTAACACAATGAAATATATTCCATATTATTTCAAAATCTGTGGTAACTTTTTAAAAATATAATTTTATAAAAAAAATCTAAAAGTAATCTTATAATTGACATAAAACGAACATTTATATGCTTACTCTCAATTAAGAAATCACTTTCATACTTATGATATTACAATAATCCTTTTGCTATTTTTTGCATTATTTTCTAGGAAGAATATTCCGGTCGCGGACACTTAGCCGACAGACACTTAACCGACACCAGTTAGCCGACAGGACATTTAGCCGACAGGGACACTCAGCCGACATGAACACTTAGCCGACAAGACATTTAGCCGACAGGGACACTTAGCCAACAGGACATTTAGCCGACAGGACACTTAGCCGACACGGACACTTAGCCGACACGGACACTTAGCCGACACGGACACTTAGCCGACACGGACACTTAGCCGACACGGACACTTAGCCGACACGGACACTTAGCCGACACGGACACTTAGCCGACACGGACACTTAGCCGACACGGACACTTAGCCGACACGGACACTTAGCCGACACGGACACTTAGCCGACACGGACACTTAGCCGACAGGTCATTTAGCCGACACGGACAGTTAGCCGACAAGACACTTACTTAGCCGACAGGACATTTAGCCGACACGGACAGTTAGCCGACAGGACATTTTGCTGAAACAGAGAGTTAGCCGTCAGGACATTTAGCTACGGGACACTCAACTGTCAACACATTTAATCCACAGGACACAAAGCCGACAGTAACGTTTAGCTGACACGTACCCAATAATTATTCAAACTTACTATCAATTACAAAATTTCTCGACATCTCCATAAGTTTAATATTTAACTTATTTTTTCACTATCAGTAAAATTCATTTTTCGATTCTTAAAGATGTCATATATACGTTTAATTTATTGTGTTAATTTAGCATTGTTTGATATGTATCCATGGACCTTATAAGAAAGAGACCAACCCAAATGGGTTTTCTCCCTTGCCTTGGCGTATTGCCGGCTGTCACCTTGCCCATATCCGGAGGAGAATGCAGCGCGTATAATTTTCAAGAAAAAGATGGTGATAGCACCTCATTTCACAAATTAGAATTTTTAGATATTTTTATTTTTGAAACTGAGATTGATTTTTAAAAATTTAGCATGTTTATCAAGCATAATTAATGTTCTAAATAATTATAAAGCTGTTGCATGCGTTCAGGTCTGGATATTTTTGTAGCTTTTCCTATGCTGTAAGGAAATTTGTATCTCCTTCTTTTAAAAGTAATATTTTAAATCTGAACTAATAGAAAAATTCAAGCAAAAAATTTTCTCTTACAATTTTTATGCTTTTATTGGTATAAATAAGTAAAAAATACTAAAATTGAAAAAAGGGATTTTTGAAAGTTTTTGCTTAAAATTCTTATTTGTACTGCTTTTAAAATTATATCTGAATATTAAAGCATAATATTCTACAAAGAAGTTTTATTTCAATAGCATTTCATAATACATTATAGTGATTAACACTTTTAACAATTTAATAATTTTTATGCATTTATTAAGTTACAAATTGTATTTGACTGTAATAATTAATTGTGCTAGTATTTTATAGTGATTATTTTTTTTTTGTTTATGTCTAGTTCTGCATAAGTTTTCTTATTTATTGTTAATTTATTTTATCCGCCCAAAGAGGCGGCAGCTCAGAAAAGCTATTAGTTTCGAAACGGCATTTTGCTTTGTTTCACTATAAATGTCCGTTTCACTTTGCAAACTGTTGCCACCAAGTATTATCACCCTGTATTATATTTAAAGAAATTAAATAATGAAGAATCTGCATGAATGCATGTATGTTTCTCTCGCACTGTGAAAAAAATAACAGAATTTAGAACCATCAAATTTTGAATAACGTAATCCTCCACCCGAACATGGGCACCTGCAAGGCCTAATTTCGAATTTGTTTTAATCCATTTCATATTTTGTAACTTTAACGAAGTTTTGATTAACAAACTCAACGAGTTCAAAGCAAGCAATCGCAACCGTGTACAGAAAATAACATTTTTATCTCCAACGCGAAAATTCTAAAGATATGTCATTTTCAAATATTTTGTGATAATTGTTCTTGAATTGAATTTAATGTGGTTTACTTGCGAAGAATATGATTTTTAATAAATAAATGTAACACACTAAACGTTACAAAAACGCTCCTTTGGGCGTAATATAAAATTGTATTGCTGAGTGCTTCCAGAGTTTTTCCCCCCCTCATTACACTCAAAAACGTTTATGCTCCGAATTTTATGAATTGGTAAAATAAATAATCATCTTGTAATGTTAATAATTAATGATCATATAATGAAATAAATGATCGTCTTATTATGTTATAATAATTTTAAAAACTACTGCCTGAAAATGCTCATAAAATCAAAGAAAATTATCAGATCTTGTTTAATTTTACCTTATTTGTTTCAAAGCATCATATGCTATCAGTATTATTTAATTTTACTTTATTTGTAAACAAAAATAAGTTCATAAGTTTTGCGTTTAGAATTTTTACCGTTTTACTTAAGTAAAGAAATTTATACAAGAATTACGCTTGAAAAAAAAATGCGCAAAATGCAATGCAATAAAAATTATTGTTATCTTTGAATTATTACTTTTTATGGAAACATGTAGTGGTGAGGGTTAGTTTAGCAAATATATTTTATTTTGTTATTAAAAACAATTTTAAAAAAGTGAATTTTTAAGACAAGCAAAGGTATAAATTATTTGTGACCTCTATAATTTGCAGTTCATGCCACCATTCTTGAGATAAAAATTCTGTAATATTTTATTAACCACGCTTCTTGCTTAAAATACTTACTTAGGTGAATGTTTATAGCCCTAAACTAATGCATAATGTTTAATTTAGAAGTAAAATATTCTTTAAGGTTTTGTTTTATTTATTTTCGAGAAATTTCAGCGCTTTTTCAATTTGGCCAATGTACACCAAACAGCACGATACATATCAAACAATGCTAAATTAACACAATAAAATTAATAGCACATATGAGATCTTTAAGAATCGGAAAATGAATTTTACTGATAGATGAAAGAATTACTTATATATTGAACTTGTGGAGTAGTCGAGAAATTTTGTAATTCATAGTTTAAATAATATTTGGGTACGTGTCAGTTAAACGTCACTGTCGGCTTAGTAACCTGCTGACTAAATGTCTTGACAGGTACGTGTCCCGTAGCTCTAAATGTCCTGACGGCTAACTCTCTCTGTCGGCCAAATGTCCTGTCGGCTAACTGTACGTGTCTGCTAAATGTCCTGTCGGCTAACTGTCCATGTCGGCTAACTGTCCATGTCGGCTAACTGTCCATGTCGGCTAACTGTCCGTGTCGGCTAACTGGCCGTGTCGGCTAAATGTCCTGTCGGCTAAATGTCTTGTCGGCTAAGTGTCTGTGCCGGCTAACTGGTGTCTGTTAAGTGTCCCGTCGGGTAAGTGGTTTTCGGCTAAGTGTCACGGACCCAGAATATTCATATATTATTAACATAATTTATTCAATACATGAAGACCTGTAAAGAAACAATTTTTTTTAAATCGAACCGAACTAACAAGGGCTTAATAAATATTTAAATGTAGCATAAATTATTAAAACATGATTAATATTAAGAGTTCTTGGTGTATTAAGTTCGTCACAATAGGGTGAAATTTAGAACTTGACGCTCTAGCTTTATTTCCGTTGTTTAAGGGCTGCGTTGCTTATGTAATAATAATTACATTTTGATGCATTCTCTAAAGCACAATATTTATTCAAACATAAATCCTTTAGAAACAAGTATGTAAGTTCATTATTAATTGAAATTATTAGAATTTTAATTTCTAAAAACTAATCATTCATTCGTTTTTTCTTTTAGGTGAGTAACTGACATTGGAATATATATTCTAAAACATGTTACACAAATAATAATGACATCGGGTGATTTGTTTAGGTATGTATAATAAACTATTAAACTTGTCTTTTCTAAAATTTTCTTAATCTCGTAAATTAATCGCCTATAAGTCTTTCGATCTTAAAGTAAGTAAATTTAGGAGGAGTTTTGGATTATCCTTCTAAGCTTGGATAATGATTATGAATTTAGTCGACGATATTAGTTCGTGATTAAGTAGAATATAAAAGGTACTTGGTGTTATAGTGAGATATGAGACCCAAAAACAATATACGAGTGGCAACAATTGATAAAGGCAGCCAACAGTTATTTTCATTCGTGTATGGAAAATTAGAAAATATTGACCTTAAAGACATTTCTCTGTAGTTCATTTTAAATATAGGCGGATTAGAACTGTAGCACTTCTAAAAAGGGCTTTTCATGCGGCGAAAATATGGTGGCAGGAGACATCGAAAAAGCGTGCAAAATTTTCATAGGCATAATTTCAACGATTTGAAAATTGTTAGGTTTTTCTTAGAAAATTGATTTTCTTACCTTAAAACATATCTATATTTTTTTCAATCAAAAAGTATTATTCAATACATTTTTGAAATACATAGTTTAAAATTGCAAATGAGAGAATTGTATTATATGAGCAGTTTTTTTTTTCTACATTTAAAAATAGTGAAAGTAATATAGGCATATATGTTAAAAATTACCAATGTTTAAAGGCATAGTGCAATTTGAAAAAAAAAAAAAAAAAATATCCCTCTGAAGATATGCGCCACAAATTTTTCGTATAATGTAGGTTTCATTTCGCAGGTTACGCACATATGTTATCTTTGTGGATTCTTCTTCTGCCTTCTCCTAGTGTTTGTTATCTGACACGTGTTTCATCATATATTTCTAGTTGAACTTGTTGGTGCCCTTTGTCTGCAATATCAATTTAAAGGAATTCGAATGCCATATGTCCATTTATTTAGTTACCTATACTACATAAAATATTTTTGGACTTTATTTTGGTATACGGAGCTAAATACCAAATGAGGAATGCATCGAATAAGGAACTAAAATATAATTTATCTAAAATATTGTTGCGTGTGTACGAGTTCGTAATAGATTGAATGCATGCAGGTTCCATGATAGGTTAATAAAATTTATTTCGTAAAAATAAACACTTCAAAGTTCTGGAATTATTCGCAGAAGTACAGGTGTCCACAGTATCACAGAGTTCAATCAGTAGTTACGCTTCAAACTACTAATAACGTTAAACACAACGCAATGCAAAGAGCATCTAAAGCGGACGCTAACCTGGAAATATCTCCGATATCAAGCTGAACTACTAACACGCAACAACAATAACTTCTAACTAACTGAGAGCAGATGCTCGCTCTCTCCGGCCTTATATAGTTTTCACACAGCCGCCAAGATGTTTCTAGTACTTTCTGCTTCTCGAAATTACTGGAAGATAATACGAGGGTCGAATTACAGCTGCAGCTAACATAGTGGTCATTTACATTGTAGAGACATTAGGTATTTTTGAAAGCAGGCAAAATGAAAAATGAACAACGCCTTCGCCGGGAATCGAACCGCGGAGCTCTGTAATACGCGCCCAGCGTGCAAACCACCACACCACGGAGGCACGCTAAGAAGGCTGAGAGAGATACCGTATAACATGTATTCAATTCAATACCTATTACGGTGATACAGGGACCGGACCAAAATATTCCCAAATGGTCACCAAGTTTTGCAAGTTTTTGCGATTTTTCGCCAAGTTTAGTGACATAGTACGTCGCTCAAACCTTTGTCAGCTTGTCGATATCTCGCCAGATATCCATTTACCCAAAGTTAAATACGCTTGCCCCTGTATTCTTACTTTTCCGACATTGCTTCTCTCTTTAAATTTCTCGTGTTACACTACACAAAAAATACAACATTTTTACATATAATTGGGCTAAATTGATCTATTTGTGTACAATATTTGTAACAATATAATTAATCAGTAGCAATTCTTAAACTGTAAAATATCTAATAAAATTTCCAAAAAAATATTTCCTATTTCGCCGTTTCCGCGTCATATATTTGTAGAAATAGAACTACGAAGAGATAGCTATTTGGAGATGGCGAAAAACACGACACCAAAAGGGAAGGATTCTTTGATGAAGAACTTTGAAAGAACTGACACCTATTAGTGTTAACTCTTGAGGAAAACTACCCAAATTACCCGTGGAGTCAGCTGGGTTCGAACTCTGTTCAAATACCAGTATACAGAGGTCTTAACCACACCTCTGAGAAAAACAATATGGAGAAATATTCCCGAAAATATGCTTAATGTTTAAAAAATGCGAATATCTGAATAGAGATAAACTATTAAACTTTTGAGAAACAATTTCGTACTTCCATACGAAATCGAGGAACGGATAGGAAACCGATATGTCTGAAAACGGGAAAATGCAATAATAAAGCCCAATACTATGCGTGAGACATTCACGCCAACTCCACGCTCTTGAAAGAATGGCAGTGCAATACGAGTAATATCCGGTGTCTTGTGATGTGTTCCGATATGAGTTCGGAGCAAAATCTCTCGTTCAGTTCATGTCGATTGCAGACTCAGGATAACGATGAGTTTGTGAATGCATCTGGTAACCTTCGGAAATCTTTCTTTTCACCTCCTTCACTATTTCATTTCATTGGAGCCAGAGCTTCTGTGACAGTCATTTAGCGTTCAGAAAAGTGACTGGTATTATTTGACATCGCACATTTTTTATCTAAGAAGATCCTTAGCATAAAGATGGAAATGAAGAATTTCTTTTTTTATGAGAAATGAAAAAATGTTTTATTTGTACTTTACAAAATAAAAATATGCGATCTGATTTTAATGTCATGAAAGACAAAATATGAAGTTTTTCAACAGAAATCATATATATCATCTAAATTTCTTATTGTGCAGGAACTTCTGTGTGCTCATAATTTCGTGTTTATACGATGTATACATCCAGATATCCTCTTTATTCACCTAAAATGCATTATTCACACTAATACAATTTTAATAATTTCGAACATACTTCGTCAATAATATTTCCACCTCGTTTTTCTCAAAACGTATATCCATAAAAATTTCTTAATTTTTTTTTAATTCAAAAGCTATTAGAAATATTGTATATGTAAATTATATAAAAATACAATAATTTATTGAAACCTCATACTTTTATACAGCATTTTAAAATTTCTATGATAATTCTAATACGAGTATTTTCTAATTTGAAACTTGCATAGCTCGATATGATTAATTTAAATGAATTTATATGTCCTAGCGTTACAAGCTTCAAACATTTATGTACATAATAATATTGTTATTTACAAACGTCAGACATTAATCCTACAAATAGTATAAGTAATTAATTTGCATTGACTAATCTATCAAATTTCCAGGCAGTTTCCGAATAAGCTTCAAATTATTACGTCATAAAAATTAATCTTCACTTAAGAAGTTGTTTGGTGCAATTTCGAAGGACTAGATCGAAAATGAGTACAAACATAAGATTGACATCATCACCCACTTAATCAAACATAAGTTGCATTCCTTTACCCAATTTATCAAACATAAGTTTTATTAACATAATTATCACCTATTTAGTCAACCATAAGTTGCATTCTTAATTATCAAACATACCACCCTTTTATTCTAAGTTACATTCTTTCACCCAATTAATCAAGCATATGTTTGATTGACATAAATATCACCCATTTAATCAAACATAAGTAGCATTCTTTCACTCACTTAATCAAACATAAGTCTGACTGACATAGTTTTCACCCAATTATTCAAACATAAGTTACATTATTTACCCAATTAATCAAACATATGTTTTATTGACATAATTTTCACCCATTTCATAAAACACGAATTACATTCTTTAACCCAACTAATGAAACATAAGTTTGATTGGCATAATTATCAAGTAATTAATCAAACATAAGTTACATTCGTTAACCCAATGAATCAAACATAAGTTTGAATGACATAATTATCAACCAATTAATCAAACATATGTCACATTCTTTCCTGTTTCTGAAAGGAAAATAAACAAAAATATTTTTGTAGCGTATATTTAAATAGAAATCTAGTTTGGAAATTCCTGAACTTTTTCGTTACTTTGATGTCTATTTATACAGTTTAATCAGGTATACATATATGAATAAATTTGCATGAAAATTATGCAGCCTAGTAGAAAATGCATAAATTTTAATGAGATTTAGCATTTAACATAAGTATGTTACCAAGTCGGACACCTCTTTATAGTAACTGTCAAAACAAAATACATTTTATAAAGAGTTAAATTATATTCGTGGTGAAGTTTACAGTTTGATTCGAATGAAATAATTGCCTGTGCTGTCTGAATTGAATCATATTACATTTAGTTCGCCCGCGGTTATGGCGGTCCGAATTCGTAGTAACTATTTCCTATAACCGGCTACCACCATTCCGGAAACTAATTACTAGACCAGAACTCCAGAGTCCAATAAATTGGGAGCTAGATGAAAATTCAATTAATCAGATCAGGCAATGCGATTAATTTGCTCTACCAATTTAACATTCAGAATCATTTTCCCACTTCAGAAACATTTTTGAAGGAGTGCAAATCTTACGGAGAGATCCCCGCTCAAAACTACAACAACCGTTGCATAATTTAACGCTGTTTAATGCGCTCCAAGTTCATACACATACGCGCACGAATGTTCAATTAAGTCGCCTCCCCCCTTCATGATGAATGGGCTCGGGATAATGTTCCGGACAAGCCGGAGAGTTTCGGGAAACTTGCGATATTGTCGCCAGATCTGCCAGCCGACGTAAATTCGACCGGCGGGATTATAAAAGTCAAACAGCATCGAACAGCGAGTCATTAAACATGACGTTGGATTTTTGTAAGAAAGTGTTGCACTTGTTTTAATTAGACACTCGAGTCTCTTAAATATACTGCTTCTGACGAATGACAGAATTTTTATAAAAATTCCTAATCTCCAGTGGCATTTTTCGAAGTATATTTAGAAGAGTTGCCGGTAATTCTTTCTCTGTAAATTTGTTCAGTGTGTTCCATATTTAGTCAGGTGCAAGTCATAGAAGTTAGTTTTTTCTATGTAAGATTTTGCAAAAGTTTAACATTAATTGTTAATAAACTTGTTGTGAACGTGCCTTAACTGGGGATTAATTATTAGCATTTAAATTCAATAACAACTTTCCAAATGCCTATTTTCCTCGTTCATAGAAAATTTTAGAATAGTTACTTTTGTCCTTTGTATGCATAACGCATTATTATGATAGACATGTACTTGCCAGCCCGCATTTTACTTTGTGAGGTAAGCGATATATTAAAAGTCCATATCATGTTTGTTAGCTATCCCAGTTAACATTCCAATTAAAATAGAATTTCAGAATTGTTGACAATCATGCATTAGAAATATTTGAAAAATGCATCTCACTGTCTTAGAATCTCTGCCCACAAATATGCTTGCGTCGTCTTAACAAAAACATTTGATTTTGTGTTGTTTTGTTTGTTGTATTTTAAAATAAAATTTTATCAAAAGATTTTACTTTAAAATATTTAGATTGTCTGACTGTATTTTAAGCAATTAATATCTTTGATAGCAAGCAATTTTAAATGGAAATTTGTGATTTAGTTAGCACATAAAATATTTTCATAAAGTATTTCACTCATTTACAATTCTCGTCTATGAGATAAGAAGAAAATTTATATTTAAAGTTTTTCCAGCTGCTGTTTTAAATGCATTTTTTACTTTAATTCAATTCATATGAATTTAATACAAGAGGACAAATATGCTGTTATCTGATATGTCTTATAAAATCAAATTTTCTCGATATATCCGCTGTAGATATTTCCTACAGCATTATTTAAATTATTAAGAAAGTATACACATATAGTGAGCTCCTTTTATGTACTGTATATAACAGCAAATGTATATAAGTACAACTTTCTAAATCTTTCAATAATTTATTTGGAATATGTGTTTTTCCCAGCTAAGCTATAAACTAATATAATTTAGAAAAGATGAGCCTCAATTAATTGAAAAATTCTTCAATTAATTATAACTAGAAGGATGATTATTATGCATAGTTTCGTTTCTCAAAGATGCCAAAACGGAATGATGGCACCCGCATTATTATGCAGAGAGAAAATCCTCAGAGGTGCGAAGGAACACTTAAAGCGAAGATTTAAGCAACGCGGAGGGAGTAAATAGTCTGGCGTTCAAATACACTCACGCACTATTTTATGGCGCGTTCACATTTCCTGTTGATTCCCGCAGACGTGTTGAGACTGTCACGCGCCCCAAGTTTTGCCCCAAGTTCCGTAATGAATTTGTCGGCAAAATGGGGCCGAAAATCACTCAAACCCAAACGATCACTTAAGGCGTCACGAGATAGGTCGTGACTAGTGGGCGTTTAAAGGGCCGAAGTAGAATATTTTAAGGTTGACTCATAAGACACTGATATGTATTTTCTTTTACGGGCGTTGTACATTATATGCTAAGAAGAAAATTTATTGCTGAGAGAACATTCTGTGAAAGGGAAAAATGAATAAAGATTAAATGGTATTTTTAGCACTGAATTTAAAATTTTAATTGTGCCATGTTTTCCTTTTATAACTGTTGATCTTAATTAAACTCAGTCGCGCTTTAAATATAATAACAAATTCTCATTCGAACATGTACAAAAATGAGAGAGTCTAATTTAGTTTGTGATATGCAATAAAATTCTTTCATTGAAGGTCAACAACGTATGGGAGAATACATTTTCCGTTAAACGTTCCTTTAGTAATAAATGAGAAGTTTATATTCTGGTTTACACTAATGTTTAAAATAGTACCAGATACACATAAAAGAACTTGTATCCAAAATAAAATTTGATTTAAAATACATGTTATAATCGTATGATGTTGATATTAAGTTGAACTACATGACACAGTATTAAAAAAAAATAACATTTAACTTCCGAAAGATGCTTGGTGAATCATTCGACAAAATTGTGGCAATGTTGCGAGGAAATGCGTTTTGCTATTGCGAGCATTTCGTTTAAATCGGCAATGATGTAGGTTAGTTATGGATGCATTTACGCTTGATGCTATAGTTTATTCATCAGCCGACTGGTGCTTCCATAGCAATTTTTCACAGTCCTGAAATTCGGAGCTGCAACCTATTCTTATGAGTTTGAATATTATGACGAGAATTTGAAATAAAAATTAAGAGTTTAATGATCTGGAGTCCAACTGATATTGAAACAATCTCTCTAGAATACCTGGAAATGGAGCTAATTAATTACACCGCGATATAAATGTTAGATAAATATTCTCAGTTACAAATTTTTGCAGTAAGAATAAATCCTTTAGTAACATTTATAAGCTTTGAGCGCATTTATACGTGAAAATTTTTTTCTGTAGTTATAAATTGATAATTAAAGAAACGGATTAATCAATGAACTGAAGATAGTATTTAGTAAATTTAGTCCGAGATTACAAATTTTATTAGAATCGAATCTCCATAATATGTCGTAGCTAAAACAACTTTCCTCTGCAACACCTTATGACATTTAGAAAGAAATAAAAATGTACATATAATTATTTTCATACAAATATATATTTTATTCTGTGTATGTCAAACAAAAATGTAGTAAATAAAAGAATGAGAACAGGTTGTCGTTATTTTATACGATATTTCTCCCGTCATTTTATCATGCCTTCGTGGAATTATGGCTAGCTCAATGGGCGCGTATTCGAGAGGTCCCAGGTTGATATCCCGGCAAAGGCATTGCTCTCATGCTTCGAAGTAACTTAATGTCTTACCACTGGCGCCCGAACTAAAAGATGGTGAATGATGATTCTTTAGCACCAGGATTTGGCGACCCAGTCGCCAAATCCTGGTGCTAAAGTGCTAAAAATCCTGGTGCTAAATCCTGGTGCTGGGGTTTGGGGACCCAGTCGCCTTTTAAAAGCAGTGGTATATAAGGTATTTCTCCCACCTTCTTAGCGTACCTTTGTGGTGCAATGGCCACCACACTCGGAGCGTATTCGAGAGGTCCGAGGTTCGAGTCCCGGTGAGGATATTGCTCATTTTGCAAGTCTCTCAGCATCAAAAATCCTAAATGTCTCTACAAGGGATTAAGCTTGTCCTATTTAGAAAGTTATCGAAATTTTCCTACTTTTAGTTTAAATTAAATGTAATTTACTTAGCGGTTAATTGAACGTATTGAACATATTAGAATCATTTAAAATCAATATCAGTCCAAATATCCAATATTTAATTGTCAAACGTTTGAATTATAAAGAGTAATCAATAGTGTTTTTTTTTTTTTTTTTTTTTTTTTTTTTTTTTTTTTTCAGATATCAAACTTAAGATTTCAGAAAGAAAGTAAATAAAAATTAGAATATTTTTCCTTTGCCTCGTTATTCCTACTATTTATGTACGCTTGAGGAATAGCTAGTAAATGAAATTTTAAATTTTAAGAAGCTTTGTAAAAATTTATTTCATTTTGTTGAAAAAATTTCCATCTGTCGGATACTTTCAGATTGAGCATGCAATGTGAGCACCAGACCACTGGCGTATGTGCTTTCAAGATTCAGATTTGAAAAACATACAATTCGATTTATTGCAGAAATTCTGATAACTATACATTCTGAAGCTGGTTGTATATCATGACAAATTCCAAACTGAATTTGCACCAAAATTACCATTATGTTAGACCGAACTGAAGAAAAAATGGAAGTTCAAAAAATGTTAGAGCTTCTCAAGTTTTCAGATATTCTGTGGCATATTATGAAGGCTAGTAATATTTTGTTTGCATTAATTAGCCATTTACTTATAATTATGAATCCTCCTTCTTGTTAGTGATCAGAAAATCTCTACTTTCTGAATTCGAATCATTAATAATTGTTTTAATTCACAAAAGCATCCCAACTAATTATAAAAATTTTTCTTCAATATGTTTTGTTCATGAATATAATATTTTGATTCAGTCAAGTCTTTGGTGCTAATGTCGGTTGGTTGGACAAGAATTCTGTGATGGAAGTATCTGTGCATCTCAAAATTTGGAACATTTTAGGGAACATTACGATTAAAAAAGGTACGTTTGACTTGGTATTTGCTTTTGAAATTTTCATCGTCGTGGGATTATTTCTTTCGCTGTAAACTGAACTCCAAAGACTGATAGTGAATTTATCTTCCATTAAATGTGTTCTATCTTAATTATATATAATTTTCGTTGTTCCTGTGATTTCATTTTTTTTCAGCGATCTATGAATGATCAAATTAAAATTTACGCTTCAGATAGGAAAATGCGCAGTCAAATCTTTAGTGAAAGAAAATTGTAATTTTTTAGGTTACTGTATACTATAAACCTCATCCGCCGTACGATAAGAAAAATATTCTGATACGAATATTATGTAGGTAATTGGATTATTTAGGGGAACATTCTTAGTCAACAAATTAAAAGAGAAATAGTAAATTTTAAAAGCTAAGACATTTTAGCCAAATTTTATCTAAACCACTGTAAAGCTTGCTCAAGTACTTAGCACCAGAATTGCATTTAATTTCAATCTTCACTTTTTTTTTTCTGCTTATCACTTTCGTGTCCCTAAGTCTGTTGTGCCCATAGTACATGGAAGAATGGTTGCCAGAGGTAATTCCAAAGAGTGGTTGGACTCTTTGGAGCTAATTCCAAAGAGTGGTTATTTTCCATCCCCAGTTTTGAGGGAGAGCACTCCGGGGGGGATGTCCGAAGGTCTGTCGCCTTCCACAAACCACACGAGAGGGACTTTCAACTCGTCGCATTATTGCCTATGCCGCACCGACACTGTACATTTACAAACATCCATACCTTCTTCTGGATTCGAACTCGGGCCCTTCGATACCGCAGTAGGCTCACCTAATCGCAGTACCGTCTGGGCGACTCATGTCTCTAATACTTTTGAAATAAAAGGATGTTTCCACCAAGTTTATCGTCAAACAAAATGTATAGAAACCATATTTGTACCAGAAATTCTAAAGATGTGTTATTTTTAAATGTTTGGTGGTTTTGTTATTGAATTTTATATAGCTCAACTACGAAGAAAGCGATGTTTAATTAGTACAGTTAAGAAAGCAAAATAATTGTGTCAGTCATCTTATTATGAAAACTGAACATTGAAATGAAGATAGAAGTAAAGACTTTAAAAAACGTTTATGACAGGGCTTAACAATATAGAGGATTAATTATAAACATAGGCTATTTTTAAAAGTTGTATAATTTTGTTGTTTAATTTTATGTACGTACATGTGAAGGAAATGATGTTTAATAATAGACACAAAGAAATCATAAAATATAATAATAAGACAAAAAATTTATAAGCTATCTTATTAGAAAGACTATACATTGATTTGAGGAATTCTGGAAAGAACGATAAAATATAAAAATGTATGGCAACACTTAACACGCTATAGCTCTTTCGCATCGAAGTCGCCCCAAACGCCCGAGCATTCAGACATCGGCTGGACGCCCGAAACGCCTCAACAATTTTTTAGTGCTTTTCCCCATCACATTACTGCATTGCTCATTGCTTTTAGGTGTTGTTGAATGACATGTCAATCATTCTTTTGAAGCTACTGAAAGTATTAGTTATATTATTTTAATGCATCTTCTCTTTCCTTTGTTTACTGTCAGTGATTAGCTTTTAATGCCCGAAGTTGCAATCCCGTCCCAAGGGGGAAATTCACACAGGGTGAAAGCGTCCAAGAAAGAAGTCCTCGCTTTACTTACCGTATATACCCGCGTATAAGTCGACCCCCCACTTCCGAAATCGATCGAGAAACTTCGAAATTTTTTTTAAGTACTACAGTTATTCAAAATCATCTGAGAAAAAAAAGTAAATATACGATAAAAATACCTTGGTAAATAAACAAAATCAAAATCCTTTAATGTCCGATTCGTGGTCAGATTCGCCAAACATTTCATAGAACTCTTCTGTCGTCATTGGCTCGTTATCATACATATTTTCAGTCTCGAACTCTGCACTGTTACAATCACTACTAGAGCCTTCGTCGTCATTTTCACTTTCAAAAACAGCATCATCTTCCGTGCCGTCTAGTTCGTTGCTAATACAACATTTTTTAAATGATTTTATAATCATTTCAGAGGGTATTTCGTTCCAAGCACTAAAACCCACAAATCGGGCTTTTTAATGTTGCCTCCCTTTGTAAATGTTGGTCGACTGGAACTAATCCACTCTGCCCAATATTTTCTAACATTTACTTTGAAGGGCTTAGTGAGGCAGACATCTAGGGGTTGAATGACGGAAATCTTTTGGCTATTGCTTTTAGCACTGATTGAAAACCGTCTTCGCGATTAACAGCTTGAGCTTGACACCATATAAATTCGATAAGGTATGAGTCAAGATGATGGCGGGCTGTTCCTCTCTGTTTTTTGTTGCGCCATTTAGCTGAGCCCCACATGCGCTCTACATGTTGTGTGTGAACGCCCGTGTTGGGATCCACAAAGTTATATTTGTGATTAACAGTTCCATGCGGAAATCCAGAATTTTCGAACTCACTTGTATTGTATCCTTTCCAGCAATCCGAATAAATGATGCTTCCTTCCTTGATATATTCGCAAATTTTTTCCATGAGGGTAACGGCGCTTCTGTTAGGTACAGTAACCAAAAAAGTCTTTCTTTTCTCTCCAAATTCCGCCGAAAACCCATTGCTGTGGTAGTACACGCCCAGTGTTATTTTTTCTTTTTACAAATAAACTTTCGTCTATTTTCACACACGTAGGGTTGCCGTAAGTAGGGTCGCCAAATTTGGCGATTTATGCGAATTTTGGCCTGGTTGCGTTAATACGTAAGTACCAAAGAAATTTTCAAACTTCCGATTATTTTTTATGACCCCGCGTATAAGTCGAACCCCCCACTTTGAAGTCTTTTTTTTTTTTTTTTTTTTTTTTTTTTGTCCAAAATATTTCGACTTATACACGGGTATATACGGTAAGTAGGTTATTGTTAATGCTGTAGTATTGAATTTGTCATGGGGGGAGGAAAAGCATTTCAGGAGAAATTCTTAGACACGGGCGTTTTCGATGTTTGGGGAAAAGAGATTTTGCCCTCTCTCGATGCGAAAGAGATAGAGAATTCTAAGAACGTGTGGCTTTTAAAAAAATTGTGATTTTATTATTTAATTTTATGTGGCGTTTAAGTTCAAAGAAAGCTGTGTTTAATAATTAGAGAAAAACGACAAAAAAAAGTTTTATTCGCAGAAATGAGCTGAGTGCAGATTGGTAAACTGCGAGCACAGCGACAACAGAAGAACTGTTCCTCAAAACCCTCTACTGCGAGTTAAGATCTGAATCCTTTCGGACTTGCCATTTTCTTGGGGAGGGAGTATACAACGATTGCAAATTGTTAAGTAAGCCAGAAGGCGGATTTAATATTGATTAATTAAAAATGTTTAAAAGTTTGAAAATGTGTTTGATTAAAATGAGATTATTATAATTTTAACATGCTTTGGACATATTACTTCAAAATTACTTTTAAAGTAACTACTGCAGTTTAGAAAGATTTAATGAAAATAACACGCATGGGCAAAAAATGTATGAATATGAACATTTAGTTTTACGCCATCGTCAAATTACTATCTTATATCCTATGTATCTTAGTGATTATGATCTATATTTCGTAAAGAATTATTTCTTAATAACATTTTTCCCTACAATAAATGTACTTGTATCTTTCTTTAGGCATATGAAATATCACGTTTTCATTCTGCTCGAAGAAGAATGTGGTCAACTCTCATCAGCGTAAAAATGATAAATAATTACCTAGTGCTAAATTGCTGAATCATTTATACTGTAAATACGTCTAGTTGAATAGCAAAAATACCATGGAACAACTCTTGCTAGAAGAAATTATTATTTGTTTTCTTACACCTTCTTTCTTTTCACCATCTACTCTTCATTCACTCTTACCATCATCATACTGCTCGATACAAACCCAAGCTTCCATACTCTGAGGTAGAATTTTTTTATATATATATAAAAATGTGATCTTAGATAGAATCTTTGAAGTTGATGGATCTAGGAAATAGAAAGAAAACATATACTGGATAATAGAAAATCCCATTCCTAATCGCTCAATAGAGTTTTCGGGGCTTATATGTCCTGGTCAAGAATTCTTTATACAGAGAGTGGAGGAAAAAAATGGCGAGAATGCGTATATATAGATATATTCCCTAAGATTCCAAGACATCGGAACATTGTTCACCAAGTCTTTTGTGTTGACGGCGATTGCTGCGTCGTCAACTTGGAGTTGCCCTTCTCCCTGAAACTTTTTTTTTCCTTTCCTTCAATGTTTCAGGTTTTTGGCAAGAATATGTGAGAACAGATAAGAATGTGCTGTGTGAAAAAAAAATTGTTTTTCTTGCTTTAGGAAAAGACTGTAGTGGATGATAACTTGAGTTTTTCTCTCATCTATAAAGTGTTTGAGAAAGATATAGATATCGCATTATTTTTCACTTATAGTTTTTGGAGGTAGAAAAGATCAAATTTCAGAACTATTGATTAAAGGTACTGGTGAAAACGGAAAAACTGGTATAGAAGTTCAGTCGATAAAACTTCGAGGTGCGCCGAACTTTCTCGAAATTTGTAGTTATGTTTCTCACGTGAACAGTGATATGAAGTACACGTCTCGAGGGACTGGGTTTTTCTACCATACCTTTTATTTCACGTTCAAAATGCAAGTATTTTTAGAACACTTAATATAATGTTCTATCGTTAAAATTCTATACAAATATATTACGGTCAAAGATTATACTTGAAAGTTTCAAAGGTACAGCTGTTGTCATTTATACCCCAATATTGTGCACGGTTCCACAGTGTTTTAAATGCTAACTTCTAGAACCATACAAAGTATCGCTCTGCATAAACTTCCGAACCTTGGATGAAATAACCGCAGTCTTGAATAAAGAAACTGGAACTTCAAATGAAGATTTAAATACATTTTATTTTTATTCTCCAGTTTGATGGTTACATGAAATTTGAAAAATAATAGAACATAGCTCTGGCAGTTTAAGGAAAAATTGGAACAAATGTGAAAAAGTTAAACGCTAAGTAACGCACCTGAATAAGCTTTGGCTCAGGTTTTAATATCTTCCCGAAGTAATAACGGGTGGTGAAGCTAATGTGGATTAATTAGTCAGAAACACAGAGTGTCTAGTAAACGATAACTGCCAAAGGCTCTCCTTTGAATTCAAGAAATTTGCGCTTATATCGTACATTTAATAATCTGAAAAAAAGTAGAAGTGAAATTAAAGGCAAATAAATACTATAACTGGGAAAAACTAATATAAAATCTTACGGTTGTGGTGTAGGCTTATCCTTAATTTAATTGAAAATAAATTTTGACATTCCACGACTTCCTCATTCTATAACTTATATTGAATTAAAAACAATATTCAGTGTTATATTTAACATTAAATTTGCACATTTTAAACACTTCATGATGTTCATGTTTTCATTTCATGGATTTTAGATATTGGTAAATTGAAAATGGTCTTCACTTTAGGTAAATATGGGATCCATGCATCGTGCGCATCTGAGCTACTGAAATAAATGTATAGCTAAGTCTTAAATATTTCTGTATTAAAAAAGAGCATTTACCATTAAATAACAGCACGTTCATAGTAAGTCTTTCTCTTCATCGTGAAAGCTCACCAGTGGCCGGGTGTTAATGTCTCTGAATATTGGTAGTTGAATCAGGGATCGAATTCTGGCGAACTGGCTGGCTACATGGTTAGTTTTAGCAGTTTTCCCCATGTGTCACGTCGATAGTAGCCACGTAGCCTTAAAGCATCTTTCAGGAAGGCATCCCGCCCCATAGGCAGATAACCATTGAGTTGCATTGCCTTAGTCAATTAACCTAACCTAACCCTTCATTTCGATTTCTGGCTTCGAAAAGCACATATTAAATACAAATATTTTATATTTTATGTCATAATCTTTAATTTCTGGGAGACTGATTCTTAAACTAACACGCCTATCGTAAATGCTTGTCTTCAAATCAGTTCGCATTTTAAACTGCACTCAGCTTATCAAAAGCAGATTGCCATTTATTTTATCCTCATTTTTAATTTTTTTAAATTTTATTCTTTTAACTTTTGAGATTTTAATAGAAAACCTTTGAGTCGATATACTGTAATTAATCTGAGATTTCAAGATTGCGTTTGCACGCCAGCACGTATTTCTGACCAGAGGAATACATTTCTGGTTTAATAATTTACGGCAAAATTTTGCAAACCCCATTCACAGAACAGTACATTTGAATACGAATAAGCAAACGAAGGCTTATCTGTCTAAGGAAAGGAAATTGGCTCGTATCCACGTTGCACATGGGGAAAACCGTAAAAATAAAGTATGCAGCCACCAGTTGTGTCCATCTTTCTGTAAACAGAAATTCCTTCAAAGAGGGCATTCTAAGGGAAACTGACTTGTATTTACCTTACACTGAGAAAACTCATAAAAACAGCTTTGCAGATAGTCTGTTCTCTGGTATTCGAACCTTAGTTCAAAACACTAGTGCCTAGAGGTGAAGTATTCGGTCTTTGACGGGCGCTTGACAACTGAAATTCGTTTCACCGGTGACAGGAATGCAGTGGCAATTCTTCGAAAAATTACATCTGACTATCAAAAGACTTATTTTTGAAGCATTTTTTATGATTATTTCCATTCCCTGATATAAAAAATTTTGTATGCTTATTATTTACATTTTAAAAAAATTATGTTTAGAGTTTTATTTTAATATTGACACCCAATTACCCATTAATATATTTGTCAGACGTTTCAATACGGAAAATATATTTTATTCAATATAATTCAATATATATCCTCAAAGTTTAAATAATAGTACTGGCTGCAGTGTGAAATGCTTGGTAGGTTTTTGAATTATTGTTATACACGCTGTGTTTGAATTTTCCTTTTCTTGATTTCTCTGCTAAAAGTTGCATTATTTGTAATCTTTATATTATATGTTATTGTCATAATTTACAACTGAAGTACAGAATAGAAAAGTGGAACATATCTCATAATGATACATATACAGAATGGGAGCACAGCAAAATCTTTTTCTTGCAGAAAGGTGATGCATAATTTTAATTAGGGTCTAATGTAATTTTAATATAATTCAATCTTAATGGGTAGGAGCATTGCGTGTTCGAGAAAAATAAAAATACTTCCAGAGATTTTAGCTGAAATACTATAACAAACCATTTTCAGAAATTTTAGCGAAAATAATGTAAATAAATATAAAGCGTATGCTTATAAGACTAAAAGATTACACTACATCTAGTAAAGGATTTTAGGAATTCATTACTGAATTCTGTATTAAAAAGAGTTATAAATATATGCGAGAGCCGATTAGAATGTTGTTACCAATTATAAGCTTATAGGGTGTCTTAATATTTTACGCCCAGTTTTCGAATGGGGGTACGGAACATTGATATGAACCATATTCCTTACTACTTCCTTTTTATGTGTTCTTTCCATTTTTGAACTGGGGTCATTTTGCCTACTACATGGCATATGCGCCCATGCATTCCTATGTGAAATCTCCTTCTTTTCCTATTCCCTACCTCTCAACCAAATATTGATGATCATTTCTGAATCACCCTGTATAAACCGTACGGCTGGCCCCACCCATTTTCACCTGTTCATCTTGCCTGTCTCCTATGAATGGTATACTCTTTGGAATGCTTTCCTGTGTGAATGCGGTTCATACTGATGTACTCGCCTTGTCTCAAAACATGCACATGAAATCTGAAGTAGCCTGTACAGAAGATGTATTAGAGCTTTCAAAAGCAATATTGTTTAGAGTTTGAATTCCGAGGTAGCGGAATGTCTGTTCTGAAAGAATTTTATCATGATAACAGAGTACAGTTTTAACATAATCCACCACCATCATCAATAAGTGTTTCAGTTATTTTGATAGAACGGGAATGTGCTATTATGGTACCATTTCTTAAATATAAGCTAATTTTTTATACACTGCATCAGTGAATTGAAAATTCGAAATCAGTGGATATGGGGTTTTCTCTTGGACCCTTCATTTTTGATTAGATAATATTTGCTTTAGGTCTAAAATTAAACATAATATATATTCATGACTAAAGGGCTCATGTCAGTGCCGACCAGTATTGAAAGCAGCATTCTGCGATATGAAATATTTATCCAGCGTTATATATATGGCGCATAGTACGCATTAAATTGTGAATTATTGCAGAAATATATTAAAGTTATGCGCGAATATTTATGAGGACATTTACGTAATTGATTCAGCGTGATTTTGAATTCATTTTGGGAATAAATTATTAGAAGTTTCAAACAGGTCATTGTTTGAAATTATTTATTAAATTTTTGTTTTCATCAGTGCTTTGTCTTTATAACAGGAGTCTTCATAATGTACATATCATAATTTATTTTTTTCTTAAACTAACTTAAACTACATAGCACACAAATATTAATATGCAGAGAAAGTAGACCACGGAAACCTTGCTTATTCAAGCGACAACTGTAGGATGATTTCTGATATCTGTTGCTAAATCTTCCAAACATTCTTGACTCTTATAACGAATTTATAATCCGCATGTTGTCTTCTTGAAGGAAAAATATTAAAAGTAGTCGAAAAGGTATTTTGACAAATACTGAAATACTTTATCAAATTCAATTTTCATATAATTGTTTGGAATTAAGCTGAAATTTAAATATTTACCATTTCTGTTAAGTAACAAATAAATTGTAACGGTAAAATATTAATTTTAGAACTTTGCGGAGCTCATGAAACGAACATACTGGCATTGTCTTCTTAGGAGAAAATAAATCTAGGAATATTACGTGCTCTTACTTAATTTGATTTTACTTGTTAATCCTTCTTATTTTAAATTATCTTTTAATTTTTGAACAACGTTTTTGCGACAAGAATTTCTTGAATTATTTTGCACATTTGTATTCCTGATGGCAATACACTGTTTCACAAGAATATTTTCAAATTATAATGCAGACTTTCTAAAACTCAATTTTTTCACACATCCTTGCTTAGCTGTTGAATTAAAATTCGTAAATTCAAGTCTTCACATCATCATTTACCCCAAAATACAAATTATCCAAATTTTTTTAACATAAAAAGCTTTCATTATAGTTTTGGCAAGCGGTAATGTCGCTTAACACTGGTAGTTCGGTCCGAGGTTCGAATCCCGCGAACGAGCTGGCTGCATGGGTGTTTTCGTGGTTTTCCTCATGTTTAACACGTTGAGCGCGGGGCCGAATTAGCTGTCCTTTTCGTTCAGCCAGCAGCGAGCTAAGCCGTAAAGCTAAGCCCTATTTTTGTTTAGAATGTTTCAATACATTTCATTAAAACTAAATTTGATCACATTTCATTGAGACTATATTTATTTTTTAACTTTAATACTGTCGGTTCCGCGGACCGACGCCAGCCAAACGAAAATTCCAGTTCCGGCCTCACGGAATGTTCACAGCCGGTCCCCAGGAACCGACGCCGGCCACATGGAAAGTTCACAGCCGGTCCCCAGGGACCGTCACCGCGCTCAACGTGTTAACGTACATACGAGCCAGTTTCCCTCAAAACGTCTTGCACGAAAGCATCCCTGCCCTTAGGCAGATAGCCCTCGAGGCTTTGCCGTAATTAATAACCTAACATTATCTTTTTGTTTTAATCATAAATTAAAACCAGACTTACAAATTCAAAAGGCAGTTCTGCAGCTGTATCGTGCAAACTGAATTACAAATTTTAAGTGTATTTTTAAACTCGGATTTCAGAAGGTTTATTTGAACTGTAAATTATTAATTCAATATATTCAGAGATCGAAAGAGTATCATTTTCGTGATTTACAAAAGGTGCTCTTTTCAAAGTATTAGTAATTAGTTACCTTGCTATTCGCCTACGGCTTCTTTAAAACTGCTACTGAATTGCAGTTTATCACAAAATTTATATTCCAGAGTTTATCAGAAGCAAAATTATTTATTGGTGTAGAATGGGAGAAAGTTAAATACCATCAGTTTAATACATTAAGCAGCGGAATTGATAAATAACAGGAATAGGACATGAAAGTTCCAGTACTACGGATGAAATCTGGTGTGTAAACAAAATGTTTCACAATATTTTTCTAATTAATTTTTTAAACTTCAAGTATGCATATTAATTGGTGTTCAAGTACAAATATATGTTGAACTTCAAGTATACATATTAATTCACATTCAAGTACACATATATATATTGAACTTCAAGTATACATATTAATTCACATTTAAGTACACATATATATTAAACTTCAAGTATGCATATTAATGTTTTATTTATTCTCCATTATTGGTAATATTTAACGTAAATTAAATAACGTTATGAATTATAGGATAAATTACAGTACTTATAACAATTTTGGGTGTAGTTTCGTTTGAAGTTTCTCAATTTCATGTTTTATTAGTTCTTCTGAGCCCAGTTATTTGAGAATAGAGAAGCCCACTATTTGAGAATGCATATTATGTCTACCTGAGCTCATGTTTCGTAAATAAATGACACATTTCATTACTTTTTAAGGTATAATTTAATTTTGTAACAGTTATTTTAATTTTAAAGTTACTTTCCTATCAGTTCTTGTTTCCACTTACAACTGCCTACCAGAATGAGATTTTAGAATGGTGTTGAGTGCAAAGGAGTTAGAAGGAGTATTTAAGGAAGGTTCAACTTACTTCGTGAAGCTAGGAATCCTGCGTAGTGCGTGTTTATCTTGGGACGTTATGCTCGTCCGTTGTTTTGATAGTCGCCGGCTAGTTTAAATTAAAGGCTAACACTACGTTAGATACTTGTGTTTGCTTCGGTTAAGTTTCTTATTTAGTTATAGTTTAGTCTTTATTTCTTAGTCTAAGGCCAAGTGGAGGCTTTTTTGTAAACTCGAGAAAAGAGCCACCTCAATCATCTTATTTGAGTAAAATAAAGGTTAGTTAACCCTTCTTGAGTCTACGTCTTTATTTATTTGAAATCAGCGATAAGTCGCTGAACAGTTCACTGGGTTCCTCGACGTTTACTTTAGCCAAAAAGAGTGAGGAACACTACAACTTTATAATCGAAATGTTATGAAATTTCGATTATAAAATCACAGCTAAATATGCGAATTAAATTGTGGTATAATTTTAAAAGGATAAGTTGGAGAAATGTTGAGAAGGGAAATAACTGCCATGATGGAAATATCTTAATGTTTTTAAAATAAAATGATTTTACGATATTGATTTAATTCTCACATTTAATATTTCCTTAGATTAATTACTTTCTCACATTTGTTAAATCCTCACATTAATTACATTTTTGTTTTAATTGTCACAAACATTTTTGTTTAAATGGTATCATATTACGTGATGCATATTTTAATAAAAGTTCTTATGCAAATATATATATATTGCTGCATTTCTTTTTCAAAATTCAACACTCATATGTGGAAACTCTGGACTATGGCACTGTAGTCGCCAAGTGGATAAGTGCACTGAGTGCTGGTAATTCGACCTGGTTTCGTTTCGAGCAAGGCGTAGTGACTAGCACTATGTTAGGTTTCCTTGTTTGAGTTCCTAATGTGCAACGTGAATAAGATCCAATTTTCCTTAAGAGGTCCTTCCTAAAGGCATCCGTCCTTCTGGGCAGACAGCTATTGCACCTTTGCTATATTCAAATAACCTGAACCTAATCTAACCTTCTCCTACACGGAGGAAAAAGTAAATGTCACATTCGAATCCTTTAAAAGTAATAATCTGACAATAAAGTCGGGATTCGATCATTACAAATCTAGGATTTATGGCGAGATTCGAGTTTAACAGCATTAGTTATGTACTTCATTTACTAAACTGCATGACTATCTCTTGATAAACATAGGTGTATTCCTAAATTCGGAGTTCTTGAAATTTTTTTTTCATTATACAGTTATATTATAAAGTTTTAAAATGAAGTTTTCCTTCATTGTGAAACTTTTACCATCATGTTAATAGCCCCTTTATTATAAGTATTATTATATGAAAAAATTCAGGTTCGGGAACCTTTTGGAATTCGAATTAAAAAAACAAGATTCATCCTACAATTAATAGAAGCTATTCACAATACTGTCTCTTAAGTTGGTTTATTTATTGCAAAGCAAGGCACTAGGGCATGAACCGGAATCTGACTTAGTACTGCTTGTCTTTTCTGCTCTAGCCTTTTCACTTTCACTTTTCTTCGTCTAAAGAAGTTAGAGTGGGTTGGCTTTCGAAGTTCTCCCTTAACCAATAAAAGACAATTGCCTGACCAATGGCATTCTATCACTCCGGAGGAAAGTATGTCTGGTGTATGTCTGCTCTTATATTTTCTCTCTTTTAAGTGCAAACTGAGAGTTCACTCAAAGCCCAGGTGATTGGCTGAAGTAGATTCTATAGTCCATGTTGAGAAAAATAAAAATAGCTAGAAAAAGTGAAATAAATGAATAAAGAAGGGGGTTCTTTCCCCACTAAAGTGTTCTCTTGGAGCCATCACTCTGTGAGAAAAAGTGATTCAAATGGGAAACTCAATGCGGATGCGGTCTTAAAACTCGCTTCGAAAGGACATTGTGAGGAATATGCTTCCATTTATTCGGTCAGCAACCAGAAGTTGGCAATATTCAAAAGAGAATTTGGTCGAATGCATGTTTATCTTCCTTTGTTGCCTTCTCGACTAGGAAGTACTTCAGATGCATTAAGCTAAACATGTATTTTCATCCCTCTGATCAGAACGTAAACAAAATGAATAGAATATTAGAAAACAAAATTTAAACATTGTATATTTTAACATGCACTTCTTTTTATTCTGTCTATTTCTTTTATGTTTCCAGTAAAGTTTCAAACAGGATATGTACGACGATTTAGATAAAATGCTTCTTTAAATGTTTATTATTTACAGTTACGATAAGAAGAGTTAATCAAATTTAAGATATTTTTTACTAAATAAATTTCAGATATTTTAAAGTGAAAACAATAGATTTTAAAGTGAAAACAATTTCGGAATCGTACATATATTATATGCATATCAGATCATAAATCTGTTAACTCCAAGGCTTTACGACACTATTAATACGCTTTGGCCTACAAAGACATTGCTACCACTTACGCTAGTAACAAATTATTTTACGAAACGAGTGATTCTATTGCATATATAATATGCGTGCTTTATAAGTATATTTTATTATTACAGTAATACTGCTTATGTTTACAAAATAATCCACTTGTTATATGATGAATTAAATATATTTTAGATTATATAGGATCAAACAAAAAACGGATGTGAATTATAAAGGGAGCATTCATTGTTATTAAATCATTAAACTTTCAATTAATTTAGTTATAATTTGAAAGACAAACCGGTATTACGTTGTAGGCTTCTGCTTATAATGAAGCTTAAATCAATGTCTTTCAGATCCTACTAAACCCATAAGCGAGTTATTGCTGTAGTCGGAAGCAAAATTCTTACGAAGATTAAAATAACTTTTTATTAACTCTTAAATTTAGGCACTAATTGTGCAACAGAAAATTATTCCGCCAATTACGAGTATTCAAAATAACATAAACTAAATTTTAGCTATATCACCAGAGACTTGCAAACGTGATCAACGCAAGCTGGCTAAAGTAATTAACGCCATGAATTCGATGTCGGCTAGAAAAATGGCTAAAGGTGGCAGTACTGACTATAGGAAATGAACTGCAAGCGAGACTGCCAGAAGCTAAGCTCTAAAACATTAAAACCCTAGGCTTAAAAACGCTACATCTAGTTTGCATTCTTGTTGGAATTGTGGAAAGATTTTATGATAGTTTCAAATCATAATAACTGGTTAATTATCATAAAATCCTACAATATTAATTTGAAAGAGAGTAAATTGGAAATTCGTTTTTTGTCAGGCTACTCTGAAAGCAAAGTTCTGAGGTCTAGTGTCATGGCAAAATGTTTCACATAACATGAATTATAAATTAAGTTTTAAAGTAAACCAATGAAACGTCATGCAAATTCAAATTCCCAAACATTTGGAAAGAATTATCTAAAGGCATTTCGAACATCATTAAAATAAAACCGTATGTTATAGGTGAACATGTAGTTCTTAAATCCTATGTTAACTGCAGGATATTTCTAGTATAATTCAATGAAATATAATGTCACGCAGTTTAAAAATAAAAGCAAACCGGAAACAATCCATTACAGATATTTTAAAATTGAACCGTATTTCAATACTGACGATAAAAGCAATTGATTCCATGCAATAGGAAAACCACCCAGTTGCACAGATGAAATATCCTGGTTAATGTGCGTAACGTTCCAAACATTTTCTGTGGACTCTGCTAATTCTCCAATGTCAAAACTATCTGTTGTCAAAATGAGTATCTCGCAGAAGTCTATTGTTTGCTGCAAAAAAGCACTTGAGCAGCCGACTTTAATTTGTATCTCACTGAAACCATTTTTATTTCTGTGGGTCTCTTTAAGAACTGACGAAGACAAAATCATACTAAAGGGTTACAGACTATAGTCTTTACAGATTCATTAAACATTTAAATTTTCAGGGTTCATATAATGTCTAAACGCAATTTTATTCACAAGGATAATCATTTTGGAGATGTCCTAGACAAATTACGAGCGCCTTTATGAATCAAAGCTCGTTTTATGATCTCATGTTCAAAACATAATTTGTAGTAATAGTTTCATATATACATAGTAACACATCTTCTAACCCCACTCAATTTCTATTTATCATATGATTTCTTAATATGTAAAGGAACTCCAATTTTTCATTTAGAAAACAATGCTAATTTACGTGCGAAGAGATATTTTTTACAGGTTTGTTACCTATATTGCGTTAATGCATCGGAAGCAAAGTAAAAGTAGATGAGACTGAATTTTGTCTTTTAATATTTAACTAAAAATATGTTAAAAATGTTCTGAAGTACAGCATTAAAATATATGTTTTATTTAAGTAAATATATTATTACCAGAGTGCAATACTATACCTTTTTATTACATTATTTTATACTATATTAATTTACTTTTTATATTATAGTGCTAGTGCAGTATTTTATATTAGTAATAGTTACATTGGTTTATAATAGTAATAGTTACATTTTAGAACTATATATTTTCTTATAGCTTTTCTAAAACATAGTTTTATTTTCGAAGTAAGAATTTTGCACTCGTTAGAAACTGGATAATGTTTATAATTAATGAATTTTCTTAAACTTATTTTAAGTTGCATACATTTACATTACAGTGCCTTGTGATTTAACTAATTTTGCATCTATTTATGTATTTACCCTAATTATGTATCATTAAAAATCTATATGTGATCGCGTTAATTTGAATTATACTTAATATAGTAATTAATCTCTAATAATATACACAGAAAGTACTTTCGTAATACATTTCATCTTTGGAAAAAATTCTTTCAACGGAGATTTCTTAATGAAATTTGGAATCTGGTTTTGCTCAGGTTGGATCTTTTTCTGAAAATATGTTCAATGAAAATGGTTACTGAATTTTTAATAAGTTTGCTGAAATGCATATTTAATGCTTCTTGATTTTCACTTGAAGAATTTCGAGATTGGAATCTAAACCTGAAATATATTCCTTTCTAAACCTGAAAAGCATTACCCTAAAACCGCATATCTTTTCTTGAAAGCTATACCTACCTAATCACAAAGGTCCATAATGTTACTGAAGTATAATGTTCCTGGGATAACTCAAAGTAGCTGCCGTTAATCTTTCTCAACAGTACTAAAGATTTAATGTTTCAAGGTTTTCATGCGCCCTGTAAAAGGCATTGGAGTTGCTAGTTATCTTCACTTCCATATCGAATCTCCTGTTATGGCAGAAACAGCATATGCAGGTCAGCGTGGTATTCAAAGATCGCAAGATTGCAATAGCTGGCTGGGAGGGCATAAAGGGTGCCAGTAATTAGGGCCAACTGCAGCGGGTAATTTCCAAGCGCAGCGCGCTTTAATTTTCATGGTAGTCATCTGCTTAAATGTGTGCCGCTGCACTGTTTATCTTGCATTGTTTGCCGCTGTTCGGATGCCTGGAAATATTTAGTTCCTTTGTTACTTATGCTTTGCTAATATTTTATAAGAGATATAGATGTACATGAGTAAATAAATTAAATTTTCATATTCATCTTTAACAAAATGTGGTAAAATGGAGAATAGATTAATGCTATTTTCAATCGTTCATGAATTCTTTAGTTTTCTATTGCTGAAACTGAATAGAACTGCATATAATCAATTGTCTTCAAGTCCATACTCTGTAAAAATGATCAAAACACTTAACTACTAAAGCTTCTCATTTAACTTCTCATTTCTCTTGTAAATTTAAAACAAGTTTTTAATAATTAGAGACACAAATCTGAAAAAATTCAAAAGTGATGTGCTATTATTATTTTTTATGAGAGATGAAGAAATCTCTATAAAACCTCTGGCATTAGATAGCTGGTAATGCACGAGTTCGAGATCATATGCATATCAGCATGTCTTTTCCTACATGCTTTGTTTCAGGAAATGTTAAATTTAGTTTCTTCTTTGTTTGTTACATGGTTGTGTATAGTTATCTATTGATTCACTAATAATTTCTTCGTACGTTTTTGGTTCCAGAATATGTTGACTTCTTATTTTTGTTTCTTTTTTCCATAATTATATATATTACTCCTGCGATTCAGTGAAAATTTGATCTGTTACATTTACTTCAATTAATCTTGACAAAGCACTAGAAACAACCATAAGAAAGCAATTAAGCACATGCAGCTTTATAAGTAAATGGTCAAACATGCGGTAAATGACAAATAAATAATTCTTCTGACATGAAATTAAAAATTAATGTCAACACTTGTTTAATTAAATATGTCTAAAAACTATTTTAAATTACTAAATTTTTGTTTCAGCTCATTATATCTTCATTAAGCTATCTAAAATGATTTTATGCTTTGTATTACTGATGCTGCAAAAGTTCGCAACTCAGTAAGTGTTTGAACTTATTTCTAGTTCTAAATCCTAAAAATATTCATTATAAAAAGTGAAAAGAATCTAATAAAGTATTTGCAGTTTGATATTTTAAGAGTCAACAGTATTAAAAGTCAGAATTTATTTGTACGTGAAATTTTAGTATAGAATTTTGATCAACGTAAGGGTAATGTATAATAATGATCCTTATCACACAAATGCTTAAGAAAAATGTTTTAATTTGATTTTCTAAATTGAAATTATTTAAAAATTCTTGTACTCTAGATTGGTTATATATAAAAATAGTTTACTTTAAAAGCACTTAAAATATATGTTATTTAAACATTGAAATCGAAAGGATTTTTTGTTTTTCTTCCTAAAAGGTTTGTTAAGCAAATGAAAAGTGTTACCTTTATGATTTACTTTAAACTAAAGCTCATAACAATTACTAATTATCTAATGGTAAGAGTTCATAGTTGAAAATCATTTCTAGATAGTTTAGCCGTTCATGCCCGATAATAAGCAAATCTTAAAATATGCTGGTAAATTTTAAAGAGTTATCGTTTTTTTTATGTTTATACTAGTATTACGTAACATAAGTAATTTAAACTGAATAATGCTCTCATATGTATAGAAATCGTGAGTTGCAAATTTATGATTCTCAAGTACATACGAATGCTAAGATTTTTAAGGGTTGAAGATTTTTAAGGTATTTTCTCCCTCTTTTCTGCAAGCCTTCGTGATTTAACGGGAGCACGCTCGGCGTGTATTCGAGAAGTCCAGGTTCAGGTCCCGGCGACGGCATTGCATATTTTTCACAACTCCTACCTTCCCCCCCCCAAAAAATAATGATTCCATAGTGGCGCCGGAACAAAAAGGTGGTGTATGATGATTCTTCACCACCAGAATTTAGCGTTTGTGCTCCTAATCCCCAGTCGCTCTTTAAGAGAGATAGTATACATTTTCTCCCTCCTTTCTCCATGTCTTCATGGTGTAATGGTAGCACACTCAGCGCGTATTCGAGAGGTCCAGGGTTGAAGTCCCAACGAGGACGTTGCTCATTTTTCATGTCTCCAGCATCAAAATAATGAATCTACAATTTTAACCTATCATTTAACTATTGTATTGTCGAAAACGTTGCTTTGGCTTCACTAGAAAAGACTGGTATCATATCTGCAAGGGTAGAGAGGGAAACAAATACCCAGTGCTTAAGGTCCTCGAAAAAATAATTTGAGAACTTAATATTTAACAAGGTTTAGTAAACATTGGCACAAAAGAGCGAAAAATATGACTATCATGTTTGCTGGAAATTTAGATTGAGTTTATCAGATGGACTGAGTTCTAATAGAACTGCAGTGAACTATAATTTCATGTTTATTTGCGCTGCCCGTATATGTTTCATTGAATGTTTTCACTTGCTTTGAAACTGAACTTTACTCGGGAATCAAACGCTTTCGACCCAAATACATACTCTGTAATTCTATGAACAAAAAATTCATTAACATAATTTAATTAATATTGTTAACCTCCACAGCGCCCTTGACGGATTATAAGAATGCATATAAATTAAGGTTCTGGGAAATTATCTCTCAACCAAGACGCACACATATCACCATGAAATTAGCTGAACTAGAAATTTAATTCGCTTATTAGTGCATTCATGTATTGAGTCTTAATTTAAAATAATTTGTATTATTTCCAATATTATGGCGAGCAGTTCGATGAAATGCAAATGAGAAATTCATCTGATGATGAGTGTAACTTAACGTTCCTTTAGAAAGCTGCAGACGGCAAGTTAGAATAAAAGTAATTGATTAACAATATAATTCTGTTCCTCTATATAACTACTGCAAACAATTATGTTTACTTTAGCGGTGCTGTTTTGGTGCTATTAAGAATTTCCACTTTTTCCCGAATAAGTTCAATAAGATTCTGTTAATTTAGATTATGTAATTCTTCTTAATTTAGATAATGTAATCCCTGAATTTCAAAACAGTTAACTAACGAAGATGAAGATATTTTCTTGTATAATTTCTATTTTGAAATATTCTAATGTTTTTACTTTTGTTACGCTAAAAACGAAAAACCATTAAACAAAAAAACTTTTATATCAATTTTTCCATTTTATCCAACCATTTTATCCGAAAAGAATGGAATAAATTACAGACCCGATCTTATTAGTGTTATGTAGTATGGGATGAAATAGGAAATGTTAAATTGAGTCAGTACTCGCCGAATATGATTAAAGTCTTAATTTAATAATTTAACATAATTTTCCGCTAGCGTGTTAAATCGATAAGTATGTTTCAGTTTCTAATAATGAAAATATTTTCATCTTCTTTAAAAGTAGGAACCATTCGGAAACGCTAGAAACCATTCGGAAAGGCTAGAAATGATAATAATTATATTATAATGTTAAAATTATAATATGCATAGTGCTTCATATCTGTATAGCTTATTATATGATAAGAATAGCTGTTAAACAGATAAAATATCTTATTAAATAGTAAAAGCATGTATGCATTTTTGAAATAAAAATGTAAATAAAGTAATTAAATGTACGCATTAATGACTGAAAAAATTAGTTAAATATTTATGCTTCTTTTAATACTGAGTTTTAGTGTAAGAGGATTGTGATTGTGCAGTTTGAAAGATTTCAAAGGAAAAAAGTTGTAATAAAATTATTAAAAGGTATGTGCCATAATAAGGTCTGAGTCTATTCTATTTCGTACGCTAAATGTATTCATTTGATTATATTGAACTAAATAAATTTTAGACCTCGTATGTGCCCTTAAAAAGAATTATGTTACGCTGCTTTTTTTATAGACAGTATCACAAAGAAATATTTTTTCAAAATTTTATTTTGAAGGCCACAATGAATCCATGGACTTGTTCTGATGTTACTGTCAGACAAGTGAGATAAGTCAGAACTACAACACCAATTCGGTGATTATTGAGATGTCTTCGCTAGGTGTAATGGAGACAAACTTGTGCTGCATGGAGTTAACTTTAGGCATAAGTCAGAATTAATTGTGGCGTTTATAAGCGTTTGTGGCGAGTGATGTCTAATTTTAATTTTTTATAACATTTTAGCTTTAGATTAAACTAAGTTTGTTCATCATCCTTTTAAAGCAGGAAGTTAGAAGGTTTGTAGACTTGTATGATACCAGCCTTCTTCTAGTAAAGCCAAAGGAAATATACAACTGGTATCACTTAGCTGTTTGAAAGCAATGTGTTTCCAATCTCTGAAATAAAATACTTTTATCCTGCTCATGCCATAATGTTGCTATTAAGTAAAGCTAAACATATTTAATTCTCATATTTAATATGGAAAGTTACTGAGTAACAGGCTAGGCAATTTAAAACAAGAAACACAATTCTTAAGACTATTTTTTCTGCTTTTTAATATGATTAAAGTTTAAAAAATTCATTATTTTTATGTGATAGTTAGTGAGAAATGTTAAATAATTTTATGAAATGACACTATCTGGACTCCTTGAAATCATCATATAATTTTTCATTTTTATGATCATTGTTTTAGGTGGCTGGCCATGCAAATGGACAGCTTTCAAAGAAATAATGTAGTGAATATAAAAAAATATATATGGTGACACTTAACACTCTATCACAAATTCTGAAGGTGGACTGTTTTTAAATGTTTTGTGATTTTGCTGTTGAATTTTTGTTGTTTACTGTTGAATATCGTAAGTGCGAAGAACGTGATATATAATAAATAGATTTAAAAACACAGAAAGTCAGTAATAAAAAAGATAAAAGATAAATTGTTGTGTAAGTTACCTTAATCATAAAACTGATCTTTGATAGGATGAACAGGAAAAGAACTGAAAAAGTAGAAAAATATATGCCAACTCCTAACACTCTATTGGGAATTCTAAATATACACTCTTTCTAAAACTTTTATAATCTATATTATGTGCTCCAAGTGCTAAATAATAATTATGAAAAGACAAAAACAAAATGTGTTTTTAAGTTAGGCTATCTGATTATGCCAAAATTACCAGGGCTAATTCTCTAAGTGATGGATGCCTTTGTGAAGAATGTTCTGTGAAACCCTGACTGGTATTCATACTATCACACATGAGGAAAACTATAAAAACATACCACGCAGCCTCTCCATCCGCCTGGGATCGAACACAAGTTGTATCAGTTTACCAGTATTCAGTGGTCTTAAGCTCTCGGCCACAAACGGAGCCCAAATGTTTGCGTTAGCAGGAGATAATCCAAGAGACGACACATAAACTGCGAGTTCACCTACTGCAAAAAACGTTCTTAACAGAAAGACTTTAAGCCCTCTGGTGCAATCCGAATCCTTTCAGGTTAAATTCAGGTTTCAGGTTAAAATACGAGTCCTTTCAGGTTAAAGGTTAACCTAAGTTTAGCCTTTTTTAAGTTTGTTAAAGTTTTGTTTAATTTATTATAACTATTTGGATTTTAAATATTCTAGAAACATTTAACTTATATTATTTTGAAAATTTTAAGTTGAATATTTTCAATTCGAAATAATTGTTCAGTGACTCTCATAAAGTTTCATTCTCATATTTTGCAAAACAAAATATAAGATCGAAACTTTTATGAGTGAAACTTTAAACTTTTCATTTCAAGTAAGAAAACTTATTTTTTAATGTTTTCAAAGCAAAATTAGTAGTTGAAAACAACTAATATAAATAATTATTTTCAGTAGCCAAATATATTAATTCTTAAGGCCAGAATTTCTATAATCACGTTATTTTGGAACTATTTACAGAGTTTATACGGTTAATAACCAATTCCTAATAGAAGGAAACGTTTCTGTTTCTTTTAGGCCATTTCAATTTTGTTTTATACACGCACATTTAGATGGTTTTAATATTTTTTTTTAGATTGACCAAAGGATGCATTAGTTTTTAATTTAATGCTTCAGCACATTTGGTAAAACATAATTACAGTTTCTAGTAAACTTCTTGCAAGTAAATTTCAAAAAGTGAAACTGGAACATTTTGGGAAATAAAACCAGAAATTACTCTCACTTGCAGGTCGCGGAAAAAGTAAAACGACAACCAGAATACCAAACATCCGATCAGTTTCCGATACAGTATCAAGGGGGTTACTACCCTCATTGCCTATAGCTAGTTACCGTGCGTAAACACACACTAAAGAGTTTCAAAAACTACTGTAGCGTGTAAACGCAGGAAAATTCGCCGCGTAAATACGGGTAGAAAGTTTTTACATCGTAACCCTATTGAACCTAATAAATTCCTGGCCTACCATCTATTGATAGTTCTCGCTTCTCTCTTAAGTTAGGAAACTGCTATTTTTTTTTCCCTTCCTAGCCTCTCGTTTCCATTTACAACCATAAATTTGCAGTTTATGTTTCTTTTACGGCACTCAGGTAAAACGGGGACTATGGAGCGGGGTACAAGGCCTACTTCGATTTTTTTAGTAGTTTCTGGGAACAGGTCGTAAATTCCTTACCCTCTTTAGAGGTATTTATTGCAGTTTCGGACCTGCGCAAATCCATGGTTTAGGAGCTACAACATTATTCCGTGCCTTATTTTTGGCAAAGTTATCCTCGAAACTAAATACCATCATTGCCAAACTCTCTTAAATCATGTTAGATTTAAACACATTAATCCGTCAATAATAAAAGTTGGAACTGTTAACTTCTGATCTTAGCATATATTCTTCTTTTTTGCAGTATTTTAGGCCTCTAGGAAAGCTGCGTGCATTTCGAAAGAATTTGTCATTTGTCTGTACTTCACAGAAAGAAAAAAGCGAAGAAATATTTATTTAAAGTATAATATCATATTTCCTCTCTAGATATTATCTATACACTCTTTAATATAAATCACGCAAACTAATAACCAGAATATTAATTTTCACACTTGTAACATCAAAGGTAAAACAGCAGTAGCTGCTGCATGGTTTTGATGCTGATAAGTTTACAACAGCTGAATTTGTACTAGCCTGATAAGAAATAGAGAAGTGCTGTGATATATTGCTTCCATATCTTAATGTCACTAACTCCTTTGTCAGAAATGTACGTTTCCCAAATTAAAGCAAAATATTTATATTTATATGTTAACACAGATGCAAATAATTATGTCAATGCAATGTTAAATACATATCTTGGATGCTTAAGAGAAATCTTCTGTTGACTTAGTTTATCGATTACCCAAATCTGTTCACAGAGATTTTGATGGAAATAGCGTACATCCTATTAAAAATATAAAGAATATGAGAAAAAAACAAGACAAGCGCTCCAAAATCATATTTATAAGTTTCATTCACCAATAAACTAAACTCATCAAAATACTAACAATTAATTTATTCAAATGCTAAAACATTATTTACCCAATTCCTGGATTCTAAAAGAAACGTCCTAATTATTCTGTCAAAAAAGGTCTTGCAAATTACAGCAAAGAGGTTTAACTGCCAATTTTTAATTTTTAATTTAAAGTGTAAAAGTTGCAGCGAAATAAAAAAGTAATTTTGACAGTGCTTTTGAATCCGTCAATTAAAATGCTAATGTGCATTAATATTACATTCTTACAGATTCTTTAACCTTCTTAACAGGTGCGCGGATTCAGTAACGTTATCCCGTCTCCATTATTGATATCGAATAAGTTAACAAATTAAACTTTTCACGCCGCAGAAGTAAATGAAATCAAACATGAGTAATTCCCTGAAATATATATAAACACTAAGAATTTTATCAATTTTAAAAATTATTCTTTCCCTGATTAATCTAAAGCGACTAGTTAGTTGCATCATTAAGAAACTTTGAATCAAAAATTACAGCTTCCAGACACAGGAACTTAGCAACTTATTTTAGAAATCCTGGGTGATCAATAAAGAAACAAGTACTCTTTCGCTCGTTTTACTTTCACCTTAGATCTATATTCATACTAATTACATATTAAGTTTTCCCAAATACGTGGTTTCATATTTTGTTGTGTATTCTATGTTAACTTTTCCTTTAAAGCGATTTTCTAAATGGTACCTGATATTCTTTGCATTGAATTATTCCTGTCTGAAGTTTGGGAGTATATAAATTTTGGATACTAAATACAGTTATTATGTAATGGCATTTCACTTACCATTTTTAATTTAATACGACTTACTGAAGTACAGAGCAGAATTCTCTCGTCTTCAGATAATTATTAATGCATTAAACTGGCAAAGGAAGTTTAGAGTTACTTTGATATGAAAAGAAAGATTAGCTATTTGCTGCGCTTACTTTCTTTAAGGTGTTTACGAATTTCACAACATTCTGGTGGCTTTCGTAATTTATTGTCATTAATTTCTGATGTGATGCAGATCGTTGTATCTTAGATTACATATAAGCTCTCAAGTAATAAATTAATGTCAAGGACTTGCTTGTGCACTGTTATATGTTTATTTTATAAATTAATTTAATGAATGAAGACTATTAAATTCTTATTTACTTCTAAGTTATTAATAGAAACGTATTAGGTGTTAAAGAAGCAGATTGTGAAGCAACAAAGAAATGCTTCTTGGTCATGGGATCCTATTAGGAAGTACGTCAACGTAAAATCACATTTAACTTACTAAATACAGTTATTATGTTGACTTAGTTTATGGATGACTTAGGTTTATTTTTTGGATGAAATTTTCCACAATATTCTACCTTAAAATAAATTCTGAACCGAATATATTTCTTAATCCTATTTAGGAAGGTGAAAAGTGCGCAGTTATTTCTAATCGAATTTGTTATACTGCATATTTTTGATGAAGGTACATATGCACCTTTCTTAGCATATTGTGGGTAATAAAATTCGTATTTTAGAACATTGTTCAAGCATTTATTTCTTCATGAACGTGGACTATTTACGTTTAATCGGGATGCTGTGGAATCCAGTGTTATTAACAAAATTACTGAATAAACGGTAATATAACATATTGTTGTGTTTTGCAATTTTTTTAATTTGAAATAATATGTGATAAAGAATCAAAATACAGTTTATTCGCCAGTAAGCACTGTTCGAAAGACACGTTTACAGTCGCCGAAAAACTACGATAAACACGCTGAAACAATCAGCAACACAACCTTCAAGCTATAACGATAAAGACAGCTTCACGGTAAAGCACTTAAGCACAGCTCTCTACTTGGTAGACCGCTTTCAAGCTAATCTCTGAACTCAAAACACTCTACTACACTACAGGCAGGGTGTATCTAGCTTAAACCTACCTTCGAGAATATTCTCTAGAAAATAGCTAAGAATGCGTTCTAGAATGTTCTCGCTCCGTCTATGGAAGATAACCAATTTTATCACCAAATATCGCCTTCATGCCAAATCTGACAACACTACCCCCGCTTTGCAGGAAAGCTGGGTCTTTTGCACCGCAGCTGGGTATTTTGCAACATTTTTTTAAATTAATGAACCAATAGTTTCATTTCTGATATTGATATTTTATACAGAAAAACTATTCTATATTTTCCAAAAATTATACCATTTTTCGAGTAGGACAATCGAAATTGTCTCGGAATGAGACGCAAATTTTACTACGTCTTTCCTTTTCGAAGTCTCTTTCTATTCTCTTCTCTTCCCCAAAAATGTTCTTTTCACTTCCGGGGGGGGGGGAAGGAGAATACCAAATCCCTCTCCACCGATGTTCAGTTACTTCCCATAAGGTCAGGCTGCTTATGTGATTTTTAGAACGTCAGTGCAACGCTACAGTTATTTCTCCTTCTGGTTTAATCTTTCAGAATGATTTTTAAAGTGTGTGAATAAAGTTCATATATCTGAAGATCACAGATTGAAATAATTAATATCTTCTATCAAAGAAAATTCTGATGTCCAATGTCTAAAAATTCAATGGTTAATACTTATACGAACAGAATATTTTGTATATAGTACTGGTAACGATAGCTTCATTCAACATCAATTAAAATAAAACATTACAAGTGAATTCTTAAAATAGTTCATCCATGTCTTAATAATTTCTTTAGGAGTATTTAATAAAAATAATTTTAATAATTTTTACTCCGAAAAACATGGTGCAAAATATTGCTACCAAGAATGTTCCAATTGATCGTAGAATTGCGCAATAATCTAGTAACTAATATACAATTCATCCACTGACTGTTAAGCTTTTATAAGAAACATATCAGAAAATTTCAAGTGCTTTTTGGTTTCTTGTGTGCTCTGTAGTATTTAAAAAGTGAGAAACTGAAGCAAAATCTTAGCAAAACATGAAATTAATTAGCCTATGCCATCGAAACTGTCTCGCACTTTTAAGTAGATTAAGTTTTTTATCCCCGCGTAGAAGCATTGCGACATTCAGCTTAACAAGTAGACAATACATTTTATCTACAGCCCTACACTTTTAGATATGATATTTTTTCTTCAAACTGAAACTATTGGTGATTCGAAATTCCGGCGAATAAATGGTTTTCTTGAAGGCATTATTGATTTCTTATTTTACCACAGTTCCTAAATATAGTCTTATTTTTTGTGTGTAAGCACATGATTTGTACCTAACGAGAGCGTGACTGTAAGAGCTTTGAGTCACCCGTAAATTTTGTCATTTTCTTTGTGATAAGCTTTTGCGTGAATAACAAAATAAAGCAGTAAGTATTAATCCATCTCAAGGGATACATTGCTCCATGAAAATTGGCAAACGCATTTTGCGGTTAATATAGAACTCCACCCTTTTTTGTTTCAAAATACTTTCTCGGGGGAATCCAAATATCTCATTATTCTGCTTTTTTTCTGACATGTTATTTTGTATATCACAGATTTATTTATTTACGTGCTTATTTTCTGAATATGAAGCAAAACAAAAAATTAAAAGTGTCAGATTATTATTCATTGTTGGTTGGTCATTGTTTCATAATGATATTTATGTTTACGATCCTTTGACTGTTAATAATTATGTCTATTTTCACTATGTATTTATGAAAAATAATGGTCCTGCATGTTTTTAACTATTATAATTTAAGAAGGGATATGACTAATGGTCTTTGCAAATATCAGAAAAATTCCGCAGTAAGCTGGCAAATTTATTATTAATGTGTTGTATATTATAGGTAATATTTTATTTAATTAAAAAGGGAATTGCACTTAGCATTGAATTTTACGTTACGTACATAATCCAATAATCCTTCAAGCTGCAGTTAATAATAAGTATCGTATTTTAGATTTCGTAAGATAATTAATGTATTGCTCTATTTGTTATGATAACTGGGCAATTTAAAGATTAAAATTATACCTGATTTTTAGGTGACTACTAAAAAAGCCATTACCTTTTACGTGTTTGTATAGTATTCTCTCCTATTATATTTGAGGTACAGCAATATGGTATATGTCAAATGAGGTTGCGGCTTAGAATCCCGACACATCTTAATTCCACGAGATATCCCCTCTGAACACCAAATGTACGTACTTCAGTCAAAACTATAATTGCAGCAATAAAATTAGACGAAATGTTTTAATTTACGGTTAAGATTACATTAAGAGACGATTACATTTTAAAATTTATAAGAAATGTCTCCCAAACTTGTAATTCTCATTTTTTTCTAAAACAAATGCATGAATCTACTCATCTAAAAGTACTTAATAGAAAAAAAACATTAACGCTTAATACACTATAGGTAGTCTAAAAAAATGTATTAAATATAGTGTTCCGTCACCAATGGCAAAGTTAGTGAAGAATTTTGGCAGAATTTATCAGTTCCAAAAGTCATCAAAATTTCGCTCTGTCGCCAAAAATATCAGAATATTTTCCATTTCTTGTTTATAACATTTTAACGTTTATTTTTTTATATTTTTTTAATAAAAGCTTTGTGTTTTTCTTTTATTTCTTTCCAATCTTTTCAATGTTTTATCAAATATTCTTCTCCAGGTTTTCAACAAAATGGCAATATGCCACTCCTTGGACGAATTACGTACAAATAAGCTGATTCGTGTGTGTGGGGAGGGAATGTTTATTCTACCTATTTCAAATGAAAGCGATTAAGTTAAAATAATAACTAAAGTCCTGTAAATGAATGCAAAATGTAAAAAAAAAAGCTATTAGTAATCAAAAACTATTTTTTTTTCTTTCGTTTCACAGTGCAATCGTTCCTTTCGATAGCCTTAGGTAAAAAAAAAATATGCAAAATATTTAGCAAAACATTAACGGCTTTCGATTGAAGCACACTAACAGATTTGTAAAGATTGATATTTTTTAAATTGCAAAAGACTTGATTTTAACTTCCAGTTAATGTAATTGCCGTTATTTACGTCTCCTCAAGGACGTAAATTAAGGAGACGCAAGATTGTACTTTTCTGTATGTGAACTTGTATATGCACGGTAATAATCCAAGAAATATTCATGGTCTGTGTTCGCAAAATAGTGTTAGAGTCCTTTAGAAATTCTTATTGGATGTATAAGCGAGATAAAATTATTTGTAGCTATATAGTCTGTAGCTCATTTCAGTTATTCTAAAGCAGATTATTACTTTGCAAAATTTTAAAGCATTTCATGTCTGGCAAACATTTATCTCGAAGTTAGAGTACTTACACTCATGCTAAAAATAAACAGTAAATGTAAAAGAAAATATACGAATGTAGAAAGGGGAATTAAAACATACAATTTACATATGAGGTACAGGTTGCATTGTCGAATGAAAATAGGCAACCAAAATTAGCATAAAAATTGCAGCCATATCACAATGCCTTAAAAAGGGGCATGTCGGACCTGCGAGTCACTTCGCATGTAGCAATAGTTCCGTTAACATGAGGTATCCAAAGCGGTAAGCACGAGCCGAAGACACCATTTGCACGATAAAATGCGCTGGAGGAGGTGCAAGACAATCCGCTGTTGCGAGAGAGCTGAATGTGCATCGTAGTATCATCTATAGGCTGTGGAATCGTTACCAAAGTGATCCAATCCCCTGTAGAAGACATGGGACTGGACGCAGGCGGATTATTACAACGATAGACGATCGCTCTCTGCTGCTATATGCAAGACACTGTGTGTCATGAATAGAATGTCAGCTGACGTCCCATCTCTCTGCTGCTGCAGGACACCCCATATCTCGACAAATTGTGTCGCATCGACTACATGGATGTAGACTGTACGCGCAACGACGAGTGGTTCGTGTTCCTCTGTCCCCATCGCACGTTAGAGAGCTGTTAGGTAAATTGGGACGCTGAATATCGTTATTTACGTCTTTAAGTCGAATACCAGATCAATCGAATACCATACTAAACATCCTCAAAAGAAAGTATTAAGAGAAGGAGGCTTACTTGCGCGGGCTGGGATAGCAACGAACGGCCGCATTGATATTTGCGTGATTCCTGATGGCTTTATCACAGAAGTCCGATATTGCGACGACATTCTACACGGTCTTGTGCAACGTTTTAGCGCTGATATGGTTACCGATGCGATATTTATGGTTGATAATCCCCGCCCGCGTAGAGCTCGAGTGGTGCGGAGTTATCTGGAGAGGGAAGCCATCCCACGCATGCCGTGGCCAGCTAGTTCATGAATCCCATAGAGCATGTGTGGGACCTATTTGAACGACGAATAGCAGGCCGCAGTTTGCCGCCAGGCTCTGACATGCATTACTACAGCAATGGATTGCCACAACAAGTCATCAACGACACTATTACCAGCTCGCCTCACCACTGTCTGGCATGTAATTTAGGTAAAGGGTATCATGCTCGCTATTAGCGTGATTGCACATTCTTCCGACACAATTGGTTTTTCCCTATGTTATGGTCGTAATACATGTGTTTTTGTATATTTTTGCTTTATAGTTTGCTATGTGGTCTAGTAATGCCACACGAACCTCTTGTAATTATTTCACTCATATCCATTAAACAGTTTTTGTTTTATTCCATACTTTGCCTTTGCTGCTTATTTTTTGAGCAGAAATGTATTCCTCACTCATCTTCACCTTTCATCACCTTCTTCATCACTCATTTTCACCTTCTTTATTTTTGAGTGATCCCCACTCATCTTCACCTTTCACAAATCTATGTTAAGCACTCCAGCTAGACAGTATTTTAAATGTCTCCATGAGGCAAAGACACCACACGCTTGCAAACATTCATGCCTTCTCCGGGATTTGAACCCAGCAGGTTTTACAAGTCAGTTCCCTTACCTATAAATGTCAGCAAAACGGCTCATTCATTATTCCCAAAGTAATATCAGAATGAAGAACCTGGCCTCAGTTTGGATTCCAATTTTGTTAACTAGCTGAACCCGGTATTTAAAAGCCACAGAATGCTATCAGATTCGTTGAAAACTCTTTTTTTGTTCCCAGAATGTTCCTTCAGTTTGTCTTTGCGGAACGTATAACACTTAGACGCGTTTCCAATAGAAAGTTCTTTAGTAAATGCTTTTGTCTCTGGTCTCATATGCATTGCACTAGTTACCTCCATGCAATATTTCCTAGTATTACTCAATATTATTTCTTTATTGTAATGACAGTTAACTTCATAACTAATACATGTTTAATGAAGTTAATAACTGTGAAATAATAACTATTGAACGACGATTGTATTAATAATATTTTTATTGAAATGCATTTGAGAGGTGAAAAAGTCAAGTATTTGGATAAAAAAGAACTAACATTTGAAACTGTACCAGGAGAATACACTTCTGCTCAAAAAATATCATTACATTTCATTTGGATGTCCTCTTCAAACTATCCCTGCGAATTGCATATTGCATTAAATACAAAATTATATGATTATGGACAGTTATTACTACTGTCAGCTTTAACAATCAAACTTTGATTTTTATTTTTCACTTTATTTCACCGAGAGTGAATATATTCAAGTCGTTTCCTACTAAAATTTCATTGTTGACTAATTTTTAAGAGCATTTTATTATTATTTGTACAACTCATATTTGTACAGCCATTAATCACTCTGTAGTTTAGTCCCTACTTTAATGCATGGTATAATCGTAATATGTTGTTATTTTCTCCATACAGAAATAGTTGAGTTACGCAAATCATTTTTATTTATGTCATTTTACATATCGGTTTGCTCCGAACCGCCGCAATTGTTCAGTAAGTAAATAAATGATTGTGAGTGACAAATGTTGTTTAAACTGTAAAAATATTTCACATTTATATCTCTTTTAGAAAATACAAAAAAAGGGGAGACTATTATGGTCTGTTTTTCTTAAACAGACGGGTTTGCGGGAAAGACACTCTGAAACGGAAACGCATATACATTCCAAGAAACATCTTTATTTGCCTCTGACAAATCTTTAAAAATCTTCTTACTTTCTCATTTAGATTTATAAATATATTTTTATTCGTCCATGGGTCTTCCGGTTGACTTATATTTTTTAACTATACAATGATGCCATTTCAATGCGGTCCTGCCCTATTCTGAAATGGCACATTAAGCGGTGTTTTTTTTCCTTTCTTTTTTATCGTATTTTTGTCGGTTATATATCATCGATAAGGCATGGACTATGTCTTCCTGTTGTTAAATAGGGTGGCTCAGTTGAGGGAAGAGAACATTCATCAAAATGATATTAGACTGATCAAAAAATGTGACATGAAATGGTCTCTACAACATTTAGCGCAAAGAAAGAGCCTTGACTCTTATGTTTTGTAAAACTGACTCATCGTTCATTTTCATTTCGGTTCGCCAACTGGTATCTTCTTCACATGCATCTCAAATAAAATTCTAGTCACGGATATACATAAATCAAACTTTTTTTCTGTTATTACATAAACACTGTTCAGGACATTGAAAGAAATGCGAATATGTCATTTAAGCGAAAATGGTCGATGCTTTATTTCATTAAATATTTGGTTTTAAATCTTAATAACTATCTATAATTGTGGTAAACACTCTATTTCGTCTTACGTGTATTTATATATATTTATACATACTTTTTATGTATATTCATCTTATTGTATTTTATTATGTAGGTAATGTTTAGTAGCTTGGGTAGCACAATCTGCTGTACATTTTTGTATAGTCATCTTGTGTAAATGACGAAAACTGAAACTCGACATTTTTTAGCGGACTGTGAAACACTGCAGCAGTACCTAGCCGTATTTGAATCTCATTGCTTAGCGCTAGATGGCATCATTCATTCTGCTCGCGAAGATGTTGACGATGCCATTACCACTGATCTTTATTTCGGAGAATGGCAATGCTTTTCTTCCTAACGAGGCTCGTGATCTTAGTTTCTTACCCAAAATTTATTCTAATTATCCTTCCAATCATTCATCGATCTACTTCTCTAATGTTAAGCCATTTTCTTCATTTAACAGATTTCCTTGTGAACTGATTACTATATTCATTCGGGTGCCCTTAGTCAATTTTTCCTTCCATAGGTATTTTTGTATGATACTCTTGAAAAGTTAACGCTCTCATAGCATGATCCTTTGAGTTTAAGCACGGCTTGAAGTCTAGAAATGAGAAGTGATGAAGACGGTTCAGAAAAGGGAACAAAAAATTTAAAAAAAAAAAAAAAAAACTGAAAGATTTCAGATTTTAAATTACATCCAAAGATCCAAATGGGCGGTTTTTTAACGTTTTGTGTGTTACCTTTATTTGTTAAATATCATGTTCTTTGCACTTAAACCATAAAATTCACTTCAATAGTAATGTCGGAAAATAATATTAAAATGAGCATATCTTTAGAATTTCCGATACAGATACCAGTTCCGTGCGCTGGAGATAAAAAGGTTCCCCCCCGTAGAGTGTTGCCATGGCACGCTTTGAAATCCTTGAGTTTGGTAATCATAAATTCGTTAAAGTTTTACAAAATATGAAATCGATAATAAAACAAATTCCAAATTTCAAATCTGGGCTCCCCCATGCCCATATTCGTAGTAGGATGACGTCATTCAAAATTCGATGGTTCTATGTACCTTTTTTTATTAAAATGCGAGAAATATACGTACATTTATGCAGATTTTTCATTATAAAATTTCTTCAAATATAATACAGGACTCTAACATTTGATGGCAACAGTTTGAAAAGTGAAACGGACATTTATAATGATTCAACTCAAAATCGCAAAATAGTTCGTCAGGGACAAAGCCCCTAATAATCAATAACTATTAGTTAAAATGAAATAAATTGTGAAGAGATAACTTAATTATTCATTTATTTAGTTAAATTAATGATAAGAAGTTAAAAAAATCTTCCTCAGCTAATTTTGTTTCGGACTCTAGTTGAAATTACGATTACACTGAAAAACTGAAACGTATCATAACTCAGCTCTGGTGGGCTTCGCTTGAATATAAACCCAAAACTTAAGCTTTGAAATTAATTATGTCACCAAAACGTAGACATTCAAAAACACATTTGTCAATATATGCTTCACATCGGATATGAAATGTCTATACTGTCACGACCGAAATAAATCTGAGCACTTCATAATGACATCGTACATATAAGTATGTCTAACAAACGCGTAGCATTAACTAACTGGCATTATCCATTAGTTAGTTAAAATTTACATTTTTCATAATCTACTGGCAATGTTAGCCTTATTTTCCTATTCGAACATGATTTGTTTTTGTATTCCAGATCTATTTTTTTTAATGCATGTAAAACCTCTTTAATTACCCTATACACAAGAATGTTTACTTATTTTAGCATAAAAGATTTGCTTTATTTGAAATTGAATCTATAACTTAGATATAGTGACTTATAATTTACACACATTCTGCAACAGAAGAAAAAGCCAATTTATTTCTCATATATTTGTCAATAAATAATATTTCGAAGGTACGTGCACCTTTCATATTCGAAATAAATTTTAAATGTGCATAAATATACGCAACTTTCTATTTTTTTGTCTCTTCCGCATGTATATGTTTACCCTTATAAATTTTCAATTTAATAAGATATCCCTCAAATCTAATAATTTAAAAACTTACAAGACACACATATACTTTTACTGTTATCCCATCCTCTGGCAAAAACTCCAGTTTGTTCTACGGTTTAAATATGAATTCATGCAATAAAATATGCATGGAAATACATCATATATGTACTACCAGTGCGTATGTTCAATTTAAAAATTGAAATCACTTACCAAATACGTAGGATGATCATCTCAGCCATAAATTTTAAAGAGAAAGTGGAGTTTTGGGTAATCTCAATTTGAGATGAAATGGGATAGTTAAATTTTTATTTGTGTAGCTCTATCTTATTCTCTGTATTTAAATAACCTTCTAAAACAGTAGGATTAAAAAGGTATTTAAACAATGGAAAAACGACAGCCGTCTTCTGTCTACATTATCTTTTGCATCTGAATTGACTTATTTAATATTTTATGTCTAACATTTAAAACAAGTATCTTTCATGAATAAGTATTAGCTGAAAGTTAAACCTTTCAAGGCTTCATAATATTTTGAGTTAAAATAGAATTAAGAACTTGATAATAAAAATTGCTGCTAAAACTTAATACTTAAATTTTTATTGTTTCTTTTACAACTAATTGAAAATAATAAAATATTATTTTGTGAATTGACGAAAATAATGTCATTACCTTGCTTCCAGAATACTGGTAAAATAAAGAATATTCCAAAAAATAAAATCTGTTTCTATTATATGCAATTGATGTTTATGGTCAAGACATCAATCCCGTAATTCCAATGTCCTATCTTCAAATGCAGGTTTACATGCTGTTGATTTTTTAAAGATTCTTCGTTCCCAACTTTATTTCGTCTTTGCATAATAATGTCATAAATTTTTTTTCAGATTCAGTAATTTATAAAAATTAAATATAGCAAAATGTGATTTGAACTAATAAAGTTATTCCAATCATGTAAGTGTAAATAATACAAAATAAATATGTAAGTTCTAATATTAGTTCAGATTTTTAAAAGGGTCACCAGTGCTCCGTTAGCATAATCGCTTCGTCTGAAGTTTGAATCCCAGCAAACGGGCTGGCTACATGATCCCTCTTCTTTCTTTGAATATAAACTGAAACCGTGCCAGTTTACTAAATGATTTCCTTCTCTTAAAATTATAAGCATGACATGCTTTATCATAACTGTTTTCATATTCTCTTTATTTAATAAATCTTTTAAAATGACAGAATTAAATAAAATGTCATTAAGAACGAGATCAGTCTTGTGCTTACGTAATCTTTTGCATCTGAACTGAATTATTTATTAGATTTTAGGATGGATTTTGGAGATTTTATTTTCTTATTTCGGACTAGAAGTCTGTTAAGAAGAATTGTATTAGTTACATTTTGAACTTCATTATGAAAAATAAAAGTTTATATTTTAATTCCTGAAGTGAAGTGCATTACTTGTTAATTCACTCTACTTTATAAGTTGTTTTTTAATCGAACTGCACCTGTTTCTGACGGTTGAATTTATTCAGGAATTATTTAAATACAAGGAATAAAATAATCGATGATTTTTGCTAAATCTATGTTTATTTTATCATAATTTACAATAATAATAGTTAATTAGTATTTTAAAAAATGAAAAATAATTTCTATAATCTGAATTGATAAAAGTTATCTTATAAGGGGCGATCTGGATTATTGTTTTCAAAATGACTGCCAGAGTATCGTCATTTATCAGAATTTGACAGCATTATAAGCATATCAATAGAACCCATTAAAAAATGAACTTTGAATAAAAATATTCAAATGGAGATTATATGATGCATTAAACATTACACATGTTATATTGTATGCTATGTTACTGCTGTTTTCCCCATGAAGATAGTGATCTTTGCTCGACTGAAGGAATATCGGAGAATCGCACAAATTCTGCTTTGCGCACTTTAGATATTACGTGTATTATTTTATAAGATTCGTGTGCACCATGTACTATTTTTTCCCATGGACGCAATGATCTATTTTCGTTTAAAATGCATCAGTTAACTGCACAATTTGAACATTGCGTCAGACTGTTTCAAATTATTATCTAACAGCGAAATCGCCAAATTTGCAGTAATCCCCATATTTTAATTTAGTCTTTGAAGTAGGTAAATATAAAGAGTAATTAAAATGTTTTTTTACCATTATCGTAATGATTCATTTTTTAAAATTTCATACTCTTCACCATACATTTCTTCATCGTTAAAGTTTATAACTGTTGGGATTTACAGATCCGTATCCTTGAGTATATTGAGATACTAATGATAATTTATCAAAAATTCAGCGCATTTTTAACAGCAATCGATCCTGATATAAATTACATTAAAGCGCTCATTCCATTCTCATCAAGGAAACGCATGCCTGAATTATGGATTAAACAATTAGCAAAATCCTTTTTGTGTACCATTATATTATGAGTACAAAGGCTATTTTTGAAGCGGCATGTACTTGCCATCCTTCTTAATAATGCTTCAGAATTATATATCTATAAAAAAGTTCCAGCTGCAGGACTTGAACTACCCTTCCTCTGAAACTGACATATTGTAATGATGATAATAATAAAAAAAGGAAATTGTCAGCTTGGATCTTCCTTCATTTTTAATTATGAGAGGTGTCATGCACCGGTTAATGAAGAATAGACCCTCACATTTTTTATTTATATTAAATTTCCTCTGGGTTTGGCATTTTAATTAGAGAATCTTATTATATTCACTGGCTCTTCTGACAAGTGCAAGCATTTTGCTTCTCTATCAAAATGTCAAGACTTTTCAAAAGTTCCTGGGCCTTTTTTATCATCAGTTTCTGGTTATTGTTATTTTTCTTTTACTCATTTTTGTTCTTCCGTACCTTGAGATTGCAACACCTAGTGGGGTAAAAAGAAAGATGACTGATTTGTTGGATTTTTATATCATTAAAATGCACAAAAGCGATTTATTCAAGGGTTTCTATTCGAGGAGTGTAATGCAATTTTATAAATTTATTTTTTATAATTTAATTTGCTTTCTTTTAATTCGTATTTTGACGTCGTTAATGAGTTTGTTTCAATAAATCTCTCTGCTATATATTCATTTTTCAATCTGTTTATAATTTATAAGAAGTGTCCTTCTCTATTATTTTTATGATATTAATCTATTTTAGGCTCTCTTTGATCAATAATTACCCTGATTTTTTCTGCCTACTCAGACAATGTTTAAGCAAAGAAACTTTCAAACAGCATGCTACTGCTAAAGTACTGATTAAATTACTAATGAAGCAGCAAGTACTAGTATTTTTTTCTCAAAGATTTCCGAGACAATTAGCGCCCGAGCTGCAAAGTGTCTGAATACTGGTAGTTTAGTCCCGGGTCCGTATTCCGGTTAATGGTCTGGCTGCATGGGCGTTTCCGTGTTTTTGTTCCATGGGTAGGGCGTTTCCGTGTTTTTGTTCCATGGGTAATGTGTTTATGAGTCCAGTTCCCTCAGAATGTTCCACACGAAGGCATCCCTCCCCTTAATAAGATAACTCTTGCCATAATCAAATAAACCAAATCAATCTCAAAATTTTCCAAAGAGAATTAATTCGCCTACTATCTTGATTATCTTGTATATTAATAGTACTATTAAATCGTGCTTCATATATATTTCTTCTTCAGGTTCATACTTATTGTTTCATGCATTCAAATTCATCCCACTTATATTTTAACTTATATTTTATCCCATACAATTTCCTCCAACATCTCTATACTCTGCTAACTGTTTCAGTTTCAGAGTCACCCGTGATATATAAAAAATACATTTATTACATTATAACCACATTCTTATTATTATCTCTGCCCTTGTAATTGTAAGTGATATCGCTAAAGAAAATTTTAATGCCGACTAACTAAACATCTGTAAAGAATATTCCCTAAACTTCACGCTATCAAACTCCAGCTGTTTCTCAACTACAGGCCATTCCAGCCTTCCATTTAGAGTATTTTCCATTTCCATTCCATCAAAAAATTTTTATAGATTTAAAATTCATTCCACTTAAAAACAGTATTTATGTGGAAGTGAGTGATACTAAAATAGGAACTTTATGTTTTGACAGCTGTTGACACACACCATGTGTTAGAAGTACTGGCTGGCAGAAGAAGGGGTCTTAAGATTTCCATTTTATATGATTCAACAGTCATTGACTATTTCATCTTTGCTGTTATTTTTAGTTAGTTTATTTACATATTACATTATGTATTTTGTCCTTTTAGCTTTATTTTTAAGCATAAATTTCTTCGTACTTGACGCCACACATAGTTCAACATAAAATTACAAAACTTTTAAAAGCTGCATAGCAGCGTGTGTTTAGAATTTCAGAAACAGTGTTAAGGCATAATTCGGCATTCTTAAATAATTGATTGCGTTGCTTGTATTTTTGTATTTTGAAAGGAAAAAAAATAAATGGAAAAGGAACGTAAACGAATGGGGAAGAAAACTAGAAAGAAAAATAATTTCAAACAGAAAGAAAAATTTTAAATTACATTTTGTAACATCAGATAAATAAAACTTAAAGCTTCAAGCAATAATGCAAATCATTTTTTTTATCTTGGTCACTTAACAGCTTAGATGAGCGTCAGTTAACTTAGTAAAATTCTAAAAACTGTTCTTTCTAATGCCGTAAACTGCAATTCTTTCAATATGTTAAGGTTTTATGATTAATTCGGTTTAATGATCTAATTTTAGTTCATATCTGCATAATTCTAAAATAAGTGATTTTATCACCTTATATTCAGTCTCTAAAACTTGAGACTGAAAATCATGATATAAAAATATTTTGAATATTCATGCATTTATGAAATAATGCTCTAATAATTTTGTGCATCTCCAAGTCAGATAATGGTGGTTCAGTGGGTTTACTAATTTTAACACTTTTACATTTTAAACAATATTTTAATTACTATATACAGAGCGTATTCTTAGGCCGCCGCCTTCAACATGAATAAACTTTATTCTCTTACAACTAAGCGAGCAACAGCGCCCTCTAGCCTTTTTCTTCAAATTACACAACACTCCCCACCTGAACTCGGTGGAGAGTTCATCTTTCAATAATAAATCCTAGAATATTCAATTAATATTTCGACAATAAATCCTGGAGAAATGGTTAAATATAACAAACATGTATACATAATTATAAGCACATAAAATTTTACAAAACATTAAATGATACCTATCAGCAAGGTCAGGAGAATCAAACCTAAAAATACAAAATACAAACATTAGTTAAGTTCCATATTATATAACAATTGTATAGGCCTTTTTAAGGTACCAGTAGGTGTTTTAATTATGCAAGATCTTATTTTACCATCTCTGCCTGGCATTAATTCCAAAATTTGCCCTATTGTCCAGAGATTTCTGGGATGTTATTTGATTAGCAGGGCAGAGATAGTAATCGTCTACCAACCAGAAATTGAGAGGGTGTTAGTGGAGAAGGTTCATTGGGATCGGCAAACACGTAGGTAATTGGTCTACAATTAATCATTGCCTGGATTTCAAGCTCTTTCACAGTAAGGGATGCTCGACCAATAATTTTTCGCAAGCTGGATTTTATGGTTCGTACCATACGCTCCCAAAACCCTCCCCACCATGGACCCCTCTCAATAATAAATTTCCAATTTATGCCTCTAGCAGAAAATAATTTTTTCACAGATGAGCCACTCAAAGTTTTAAAAATATGTTTTAGTTCTTTATCAGCTCTTTTAAAAGTCTTGGCATTATCGGAGTACACGGTGGTACACAGTCCTCGGCGAGCTAAAAATCTTCGGAAAGCTAGCAAAAAACTTTCAGTGCTGAGATCAGTTACTATCTCTATATGTAAGGCACGAGTGACCGCACACGTTAACAACAGCATGTAAACTTTACCTTGCCTGTCTTTCGTAAAAAATAGACCGGCGAAGTCCAACCCCGTCACAGCAAATGGAGGCGACTCTTGGATTCTGTCTGGAGGAAGTGGAGCGATATCCTGTACCCCAAGACGAGCACTATATCGTTTGCATATTACACATTTTCTGATGATAGTCTTAACACGCTGTCTTCCCTTAATGATCCAATATTTGTCTCTGATCTGAGTTAGTGTCGAATTAACTCCAGCATGGAATACCCTTTCATGCGAGTCCGTGATGATCAACTCGGTAAACTTGCATTTTGAGGGTAATAGAATAGGATGTTTTAAATTCTCGTGACAGTCTGCAAATTGAATGCGACCTTTCAACCGAAGAATTCCCTCCTCATCAAGCCTTGGATTAAGGGAGTAGATGGAAGAATCGAGAATTGATTTTTTATTTGATAACTTAATTATTTCCGCTTGATACGATTCTCGTTGCGTAATTTTTACCCAATAATGTTCAGCTGCTTTAATCTCAAAAGCACTTAAAGGTCCATTCTCTGTAGACCTTTTCCGAAGCCTCCCAATAAATCTAAATACATAGGCAGTAATTCGAAGTAATTTTCCTAAACTGAATTTTTCTATATGCAAAATTGGGGATTCATTGTTAATTACAGGTGCAGTCAAAATAATACTTTTTCTTAACTCCAACGATTCTGAATTTGGTTTTAATTTCTTTTGTTTTGGAAAGTTTTCAGTAGGAAAACGTAACCAGTGTGGCCCATGCCACCACAGATCATTCTTAATTAGTGACTGAGCACTAATTCCTCGAGTCAGTAAATCGGAAGGATTTTGTTTTCCTTCGCAGTGGTTCCACAATTTTTTGTTGCATATACTCTGTATTTCTGTAACACGATTGGCGATAAATGGTTTCCAATTATTTGGCGAACCTTTAATCCAAGTAATGGCGATTTCGGAATCACTCCAAAAATAAACTTCCTCAATTAAATCACCAAAACATTTTTTCAAATATTTATACATTCGAGCAGCTACGAGTGCTCCCATTAACTCTAAACGAGGAAGCGTGATTGCTCTTAAAGGTGCAACTCTGCATTTCGACATGATAAAGGAAGTTTTAATTTTAGAATCACTCGTACAATATCTGAAATATGAGATGGCCCCATATGCTTTAGGACTAGCGTCCGAAAATAGGTGAAGGCTTATATTCATTGGATCGTCATCAAAGAAATTTCTCTGTATCGATATTTCAGTTAAATCATTAAGTTCCTCCCGCCAAATGTTGAATTTGTCCTTAATCTCTGCAGGAAGGACCTCATCCCAGTCAGAACCGGAACACCAGATTTCTTGCATAATAATTTTCGCCCGAATAACAAAGGGTGCAATAAATCCAAATGGATCGTATATTTGGGCGATACTTTGCAAAAGTTTCCTTTTTGTAGCAAAATCGTTTCCAGTAGAAAAGTCAATTAATTTTTTTTAAATTTAACTTTATATTGTCTTCAATGGAATTCCAAATCATGCCTAAGAAATTCGATTCACTAGTTAATTTGTTATCTGATTCCTTAATCCCATTTAAGACCCATAAATCCTTTAATGCTTTAGAATTAGTTCTTAACTTTCTGAAATTCATCCCAGCATCCTTAAATATATTAACCGCATCTACAGATAACCGATATGCATCTTCAACCGTTCCTGCTCCAAAATATAGGTCATCGACACAGACAGAAGAATTTAACATTTGGAAACTGTCCGGCATTTTATCTTTATATTTTCGAATGTGATATTTTATAGTGGCGGCCAAAATGAAAGGAGATATAGTCAAACCGAAAGCTACGCGACACATTTGCATAATCTTAAAGGAGTCATTATTTTCATTAAACCAAAGAAATTTTAGAAATTTTCTATCACCTTCAGCAATTCCTATCATCGAAAATGCTTTTTCAACGTCTCCACAAAACGCTATCTTAAACTTACGAAAATTTAACATAATGTCTAGTATGTTTGGATTTAGATTAGGTCCCGATTCAAGGCAGTCATTTAACGAATTCGTGTCCTCTGTCCTTGAGCTAGCATCGTACACAATTCTTACCTTAGTAGTTTCACTAGGTCGTATCACTGCTCGGTGAGGCATAAAATATCCCAAATTTGTATCATTATTCGGACATTCCTCCACAATTCCTTCTAATATCTGGTTCTCAATTATATTTTTATATTCCTGAAAAATCTCCGGAGTTTTACTTAGTTTATTGTGAAGGTTTGCGAATCGTTTCTTAGCTACCTCAAAATTATTTCCTAAATTATTCGGACTGTATTTCCAGATTAAATTTGCCTCATATCTTCCGTTTTTAAACTGCAAATTTCTTTCAAACTGGTCTACTATTTCGCAGTCAATATCGGAATAATCATCAGAATCATTAATTCCCATATGTTCTAATTCCCAAAAACCTTTTAAATCTTTCAACACAACAGTGTTTGTCATTACCGCTAAATTTTCAGAACAATTTTTGTTTGTTTTATTTTTCTCGATTCCTGCGGCAACCCAACCAAACACAGAACTGACTGCGTACAACCCTTCAGATATTTTAATTCTTTCAGAATAAACTATATTTCAGAATTCATCCCCTCCAATTAATATCTCAACATCTATGTTATTTTTTCTTGCGCAATCGGCGATCTGCAACCCCATATGCTCCATGAAGTCTGCAATTTGTTTACTAGGCACACTGATGGACGCCGAGGAAATAACATCCGAGATCAAACATTCAATTTTTATTTTATTATTTTGTTTCCAATTCTGAATTTCGATTTCAACGACCGGATAGGAATGATTCATTGCCTTCGTCGCACCAAATGAATAAACAGAAAGTCTTTCATAACGGATTGGAGTAAGTTTTAAATGGTCGGCCAATTTTTTCGTTATAAAGGATCTGTGACTGCCTTGATCAAGAATTAATCTAGTTAATTTTGATTTATACTTAGAACAAGCATAAACTGTACAAGTTTGTAATAATATTTCCCTGGCATTACAGTCATTATTATTATCACATTGAGGAACAGAAGCAATCAATTTTAAGTTTTGAACTTTATTTCTTTCCTCAGAATTCAAAGTCAGAGATTCAGTTTCGTTTTTGGAATAACCTTGTTTCAACTTTTTGTTTACAAGGGATTTATTAGTACAAATCGATTCATTGTGATACATACCGCCACATTTATTACATTTAGTTTTATTTCTGCACCTTTTTGAAGTATGGAATTTTTTAAAACAAGAAAAGCAGCGGTTTTCGGATCTTAGTTTCTTTAATTTATCAGAAACATTCACTTCGCATTTAAATGACTCGTGCAAATTATCACAAAAGATGCATTTTCGGTTAACTGCAGTATGAAATGCAGCCGTGGGTGTATTTTTTACATATTTTCTAGTTTCATATTTTGATTGATCGACTCGCGGAAGCACAGGATTTTTCCTTTCGCTTAATACTAGATTTGAAACTTCCCTGCATTCTATTTCCGTTTTAATAAATTGTGTTAATTCCGAAACTTCAACTTTATCTTTCGATCCTCTTTGCCGATTAAATTCCAAAACTAAATCGTCCGGAATTAATTTTAATAATATTGGAATTAATAAATGTCCATATGAGCCAGAAGTTACTTCTAAAGTTTCCAAATTACGAATCGAAACTTCTAATTCGTCATATAATTTACGTAAAGCCTTTACGTTAGCAGAATTTTTAACGGCTTCCAAATTGAGAATTTTATTCATGAATGAATTAATGATTAGGTCTTTTCGACCATATCTGTCCTTTAGTAATGCTACACAACTATCATAATTACTTTCTGTTAACTCAAAGCCTGACACAACATTCGAAGCTTGTCCTGTTAAGAATGTTTCTAAGTATACAAATTTTTGTATTTTTGAAAGAGTTTCGTTTTTATGTATCGAATTTTCGAAACTATTCCAAAATTCATTCCATTGTTTGGGGTCTCCCCAAAATTTATCAATCATTAATTTTGGTAATTTCAGCGTACTATCCCCACTAGAACTGGAACTTACAGGCAAAATTCCATTACCACTAGACTGGTTTAAATCAGAACTTAGGGGATTCCTCGCTGGCGGTACTGCGGTAACCGCACCTAGAAACTGCTTAATTTGACTACAAGCAATTATACATTTGCCATTGTATTCTTCGCTTATACTACAATCTTCTTCAATTAAGTTAACATCAATTAACTCTTGTATTTCATCATCAAGCGTTCTCAAATTATTTTTCTTTTCGGTTAATAATTCAAACAATTCTAGTAATTCTTTAATCGAATTTTCCTCTCCTTCAATTTTTAATTTATCTTCAATCACTTTAATTAACCTAGTAACAGACGATCTCAATGTGGAACGTTTACGTTTCAATCTATCTAACTTTTCTTCCATTTTATTTAATTTAAATACACCCACGACAGCAATAATAAATACTTACTAATGTACTACAAATAATCACTAAATAATTAATTTAAGATTTCCCTACCTTTATTTGGAATTCCATTGTCACTTGAATATGAAATATCCATTGAAATCGAAACACTTGGATCGAACACCTAAAATCTTCACAAAGCCTTAATTCCTTACGCCGATGCACCATCTAATAATTTTGTGCATCTCCAAGTCAGATAATGGTGGTTCAGTGGGTTTACTAATTTTAACACTTTTACATTTTAAACAATATTTTAATTACTATATACAGAGCGTATTCTTAGGCCGCCGCCTTCAACATGAACAAACTTTATTCTCTTACAACTAAGCGAGCAACAACGCCCTCTAGCCTTTTTCTTCAAATTACACAACAAATGCAAAGTTATTTTAAGTACATGATAAGTAGCAGATTTTGTGTCAATGATAAAATACTTTTAATATATTTTTAGAGTTACTGAAGGTACAAATTATCCGTTTAGAAAATGTATTAGCGTACGTAAATACCCCTTCCCATATATTTTAACAAGATCAGAATGTGAAAGCCTTATTCATCACGTACGAACTTTCATGTAAAATTACTTCGAAAAATATATTTTTTTCCCTTTGCTTTAAAATGTTAAGAGTGTTTGTCACTTTTATATTAAAATGCCCATAGATTTGGCCTAATATTATATTACTTCAAATGTGTAAAAATAGCTTTCGAAACATAGTTAGTTATGTGATCCTCGTTTACCAGAATTTCGTAATGTAAGGATATAATTGAAAACAGAATATATTTTATGAATTTTTTTCAGTGCTCTTTTCTTTTTACTCTTAAAATTTTTTATTCGTTAATGGATGACTTTTAAAAGGTCTTCAGTATAATCACAACTTTTAAGTAAGTTCCAACCATGTATTTTAAACGTTAATGCCTTTTTAACACACCTGTAAATCCGCAGCTATTCTTATTTCAGATACATTAATTTATAATAACGGAAAAATATTTTAACTCAGTGTGCTGATGTGATATGCTGACGTGTTTTATCTTGCAAAGGAAAAAGATTTTTGCATTATCTGTTTCACCCCTTCATTAACATAAACAGTAAGATAAAGCAGGGTTTCTTAAACGTTTTTCAGTCGCGACCCCTTTACCCGCAGGACCCCATAATATTTACAAAAATTCTGTGAGACCTCATAAGTATTCCCAAAATCCGACACATGCGTGAGTGAAACTGTCAATTTTTTCACATCTACTGTAATATGCTACAGCAGTTTTAGGTCATTAACTTTAATTTCTAATTTTAAGACATAGAACAATGTGAAAATTTCAAATAAGTAACAGACGAAATGACAGCGTCACATGCAAAGCGAGGAAAATGAACGTTTATATTATATAAAAAAAAATGCGTCGATTGTTTTTTTTTCTTTGTCTGTATACATTGTCTTATCTTTATCTATTTTCAGATACATTGTGTATAAATATTTGGCAATTATAAAATTATTATAATAAGTTAAAGAAACATCAAAACTGCTAAAATGTTTGGCGACCCTCTGCTGTAGATCCCGTGAGCATATTTCACAAGTGCACATTTGTGTAGCCACCGAGGGAGTGGCTCCTAGGATGGACCAATGGGCATCCAGTAATATTTCTGTCATGTCACATAACTTTTCGCATGCTTTAAGATTTAGGCAAGAAGGTTGAAAATATTTTGCCACGCAATTTTCTGTACAAAAAAATTAAAGCATCGTCGATTTCTTCTGAAAATTTTCGTTGCGAAGTTAGATCAAATATAAACAATAGTGAAGATTTTACTACCTGGTTGAAAGAATTTGAAATAAATACAAAGGCATGTTGGATACTTCGCAAAAATATCCATGTGAAATATTACTTAATAAGTGGTAAATAAGATGAAGAAAGAAATATGTGATAAACATCTGAGCCCAAATGCTATCTTTACATAAAACTATGCATATGAGAAAAATATTTACACCAATAATATATGTAAACAGAAGCCAGCAATTTTTATTGCAATCTATATGAAAAAGATGAAAGGTATTCTATAATAATAGCCAATGCAGAATTTTATCCAAAGTGAACTTTACCAATCTGCATTTGTATACATTTAATGTGTTAAATTTCACATTTAATAACTGCTCTCTCTTAAATGTACTACTGTCTACACAAGAAATAATCATTAAACAGAATGAATTTATCTTCTTCAAAACAAATACATTCAGTTTATTCATATATAACTTTTGATGTTAACAATGGATATAATTAGATCATACACAATATGTATTCTGAATTTTACACTTCAAAAGCAAAAGAAAGCGAGCATTGAAATAAGAAAACATTAAATTCATTGTAACACTTCCAGTCCTTCTCAGCTCAGTAATAAAAAAAAAAAAAAAAAAAAGATACACTTGAATCAGGTGTTAGTAAATGCATAATATAGCTTTATTCGTTTTCTAGATGTAAAGAGCTATAATATGCCATGAACATCAATCCAAATATCAATGCGTGATAAAAATTGCGAAAGTGAAATGTCAGCAGATAATTAATCTCATAAAACGAAAGCACTGCGAGATTTTCTACTATTAAACCATACATTTATAACTGCAAAACAAATGCAAATTAAAACGTAAACAATATACGCTCGAAGCACGGCGATTTAGCGTCACAAGAGCAATAGAAGCTCATTGGTCCATTTTTGAAACTCCTCCCTCAGTGGCTACGCTGATGTGCACTTGTGAAATATGCATCCCGTGAACACTTACCCAGCCAAACATCTAAGAATGAACTCGGATCGAACTACTAACATTCCATGGTGTTACCGCTCTGCCATTCACGTCTCCTAATTGTTACTATTCCCTGTATTTTAATGCTGTGTATTGCGTATATGTTTTATGCATTGAAGAAAAAAGGTTTGATTTAATCTTCCTTGCATAGATTTCATTTTAGAAGTTGCTGTAGCACAATGTCTGAAACACTTATGAATTATTACTATACGCAATGCTACCAAACCATGTATCATCTACCTAAACTCCCAAGTTTACCACTGAACGAAACATAAGATCTTTAACTTAAGTTCCACTCGACCGGGTGTGTCTCAACATTTTCATAAGGGATCATTCGACGTGTCACAAAATGTTTAATTTACACTTCAAATTACAATTACTCGACAAATACAGCGATTTAAAATCGAAAAATGTAATTCTTAGTAATTTATTTGAATTTTAACTCTTTCTTTCAAATTAATTTAATTCAAAATATGTACGTCTTTGGTAGTTTTTGAGGTATTGTGATTAAAGATAATCCTATTGGCATACTGTAGGTGTTTTGATACACGATCTTTTAAGTTTTAAATATTTCTAATATTAGTTACAATCATAAATGGGAACTAAAGTCTTGAAAATTCTATTAGACAAGAAAGCGAGTAATCACCACCTCTTAAATATTCATAAAAAAACCGAAGAAGGTTGAAAATAATCTCTTTATTTTAGTCTTAACCTGAACATAAAAGCATAACTCGTGATATAGACGAAAACACGACTTGTGACTATTTAACTTAACCGACAATTAAATTCAAACTTCCAAGTCTAAGACTACATATACAACAGAATAAGCTGGATCAAAATGTATTTCACCAGCGCTTAATTTAACTAATCAGCTAGCTAGAATGCTAAAGCAGGAAGGTTATTTCAGGCAAAGCTGGCTGTGAATACTAACAGCGAGACGCGATTGATAGAAGCTCTCTCTGTCTCTGAGATTCAGAAACCTGAGCTTAAATATCCCCAAAGCCAATTTGCATTTTGATGAGGAATACGGAAATTTTAAATTGTAAGTAACGACCAAAATTATAACAGGTTGGGCCCTACCAGCGGCCGAGCGGTAATTTTGCTGAACACTAGTAGTTCGGTCCGGAGTTCGAATGCCGATGAACGGGCTGGTTGCAAGGGCATTTTCATGATTTTACCCATTTGTAACGTGTATACGATCCAGTCTCTCTTAGACATCCCTCCCCTTAGGCAGATAGTTCTCGAGTGTTTTATCTAAATTAAATAAACAAACCATAATAGTTGGTTAATTAACATGTGACACTCTACAGAGTAATGTAGTACATATACAACAGATTCAGATATGAAATCGGAATCTCTAAGCGAATTACTTAACACTTTAAATCGAAATTTCTAAGCAAGTTACTTAACTAAGTATGCAGTTGTTTCTATTAACATTTTAGCAAAGATTATACATTCTAGTATTTTAGAAACAGTACCTCGAAGTTTTGTGTTAATACTTTCCTAGACTGACAACAGAATGCTGTGAGACGAAATAAGTCAAAAAATGCTTTCTATAAATGCAATGAAGAAATACTAAGAACGGTCGTATTAGATAACTAATTCTCTCCACTTCTTATAAATAACTGCTTAATTATGTGATACGTATATTTTTAGAGAAATTAGGTATTTTTGGAAAAGCCGGAGAGATGAAAAATTAACAACGCCTTCGCCGGAAATTGAACCACGGACCTCTGAATACCGCCACAGCGTGCAGAACAACTACACCACGAAGGCGCGCTAGGAAGGCGGGAGAAATACCTTATATATTATGTAAATACGTTTCAGGTTTCCTTCGCATGGATAGCCCTGGTGCGCTTTCCTGCAATCTAATAAATCCATACAACTTTTCTTTTGTTGCTTTGGGGTCTCATCAGTGGTCCAGTGGTTAAGACCGCTGAATACTAGTAGTTCAACTTGATTTTGGTTCGATCCCACGCAAACTGTCTGGCTACGTTGCTGTTTTTTTTTTTTTTTTCTTCCATGTATTAAAATACGAGCCAGTTTGTTTCCGAAAATTCTCCGCAAAGAATTGCTCGAATGACTGTGTTACTTAATTGTTCATTGCTGTGTTACTTAAAATCTAAAATCCCGTCGTCGCAAAATTAAATTTGTAGACATAATCAAAACGGACAGAAAACAGAAGGAAACTAGTGTTATGAATTATTATGCGTTATTAGGAGTTATTAAGAATTATTATGAGAAACGAAAGGAATTCAGTGTTAATCATACGCTGCTAATTCTTTGAGAGTTGCAATTCCCTCCCCCCCCCACAATACTAAATTTATCCTTCAAATTTAATTAGTCTGCTTAAAACTTAGAGCTCTTTAAGAGGACTGCACTTATTTCTTAATCATTTAAGGCTTTGTTCCACTTTTTAATGCTATAATTAACATACGCAAAATAAAATCTGATTTGGAGATATTGTAAAGAATATATGACTTTTATGAATATTTGCAGCATTTTCGTTAATAAAAAAATTAGAACTTCCCTCCTTTTATATTTTCACGATGTTTTACATTCATGACCTTTAAAACGTTTTTTTAAACTTTTACTGACAAACTCGTGTTTTGATATGTTAGACTGCAATCTGACGCTTTCGGATGGCAGTTTGTTTTTCCTCATGTGAACGGATTTAGTAATTTCAGTTTCTGTGAAACTCTTTTATTTCTGAAATTGAGAAGTTTCTGTTACGAAGGCCAAAATTCGCTCTGAACATGTCAAAAGTGTACAAAACTTCATTTTCTTTTAAGTCTGAGACAAACAATATAAGTGATGTAGGTCGAAGGAATGAAAGTTGGGGTATCTTTGGGTATTATTGTATTTCAACTTCTTTCAAGGTTAAAAAAAAAAAAAATGGAGATTAGAGGCGTTGTAGGGAATATATTGACGAATTTGTTAAAGTGCAGGATATTTAGGGGATTGTCAATCATAAATTTTCCCCTTTAAAATTAATAAAAAGACAATTTTATCCCTTCGAAATCTTCAGTGTAAAAGGTTAAAAAACAATTCTTCAGTGAAAACAAAACGCTTTCAAACGATAGAATTCCGAATTTTAAAAGGTTACAAAAAATTTAGATATATTCCCTAAAGGGAAAAAAGTTACATGTTTCCCCACCATACATATTCATTGAATTTTTCTGGTACCATCTGGTTTTGAATTTTTGTTTCGGGTGCTCTCTTTAAACACAGAATCCATAAACGTTTTTTCTATAAATAGAAATGTTAGAATATGTAACTGCAGACACGTCATCTGTCTCCGATTCTTTTTTTTTCTTCGCCTTTCTGCATTTTCCTTTTTACCTTGGCGAAACAAAGAGTCACATTTTGAGAATTGACGTCACAAAAACACCTGCGGGTGCCGATAGATGGCGCTAGATATATTTTTCAACTGTCATTCGTTTTCGCCGGAGGCAGCTTTAGAGATAACAAAACGAAAATCCACTTGACATTTTTTAAACGATCTTTTCGACTCAAAACATGTGCACAAATTCCATTTGGATTATTCTTCTGTAAGTTTCGGCTTAAATTTCAAATAATGTGCCTCAATATATTAACTCTTATTCATATATTAATTAGTTTCAATTTCAGTAGTAAATACTTCTAAACCATGAATCATTCCATGAAATTTTACTTTTTTTTATGTAAATAATTATCATCAAATATCGTCAAATGATAAGAGCCACAGTTATTTAAAATCCATTTGTAAGCTACTTCTAATGCATAACGCAAATGATGGCAAATATTTAAGTTATTATTTTCATATAGCTGACAAATATGTTAAGATATTTCAAAATTCTAACCATAATGAATGTCTCTTTATATTGTAATAATTTTTATTCAAAAATGAATTATGACATTTGCTTTTTTCATTTCCTCTAATTAAATTCAAATGACACTATTTTCTTCGTTAAAAGCATCAGTTTATGTTTTCTATGTTCATTAATACTTTTTCTTACATTGAACAGTATTTGGAATAACGAAGTATATCGTGGAAAACAATACAAATCTCACTGCATAATTTTTCACAGTCAAGTTATAAAAGAAACAAAACTGGTACCGTAAGTCTGCTTTAGAATTTTATCATCTTTTCACTAGGATCAACTAATTCTGGTGAAAAGTAATTTTAGTCAGTAATTATTTTTCTTTTTTTCTTTTTGCATTATAAACTCGCCAATATTTGACTATTTTTAGAAGAGAGTTGAACGTAAATGAATAAATAAACATCTTATTTTATATTTTTTAGATTATTCTCAATCATCATCATCTTTGTTTCGTTTTTTAACTGGACTTCAAATTTCTCATATCTTCCCAATTTAGATTATAAGATTTAGATTAATGTGGCAAACTCTAATTATAGACAGTTTTAATGTTTTTAAAAGGGAAAATTCATTAAAATGTAATGAAATACAAAATATTCCTCTGGACTTTACGCATGACTCAATAAGTTATCATTTATATCCTATAAAAATATATACCTAACAGGAAAAATACTGTTAACAATGTAATATTAATAAAGTATATGCCGAGTTTCTGAATTTATTCTGATTATGCTGAACGAATTTGCTGCATAGTACTCTAGTGTGCTGGACAAATTATTCAATATAGTATTCTCCATTTTCCTCAGAATATTTATGCCGTGAACGTAAGAAAATACAGGTGTACCAATAATTGGCAGGTTTTTTAGAGTATAAATGGGCCAAAGTAGGGGACGTATTTAAGCACCAATGCGTCATTTTTAGTCCAAGAGGTCGGTAGCTCAGAAGGCCTATCATTCTCAAAACGGCATTTTGTTGCGTTTTACTATAAACGGCGAATTACTTTTTAAATTGCTGCCACAAATGCCATCGCCGTATATTATTTTTAAATAAATTAAGTAATGAAGAATCTGCATGAATGTATGTATATTTCTCGCAATGTGAAAACCTAGAGACTAGAGTCATCAAATTTTGAATAGCGTAAAATCCCACCCGAACATGGGCACCTGGAAGCCCGAATTTTGAATTTTCGTCTTTATTTTACTGTCTATTTCTTATTTTGTAAAACTTTAATTAATTTTTGATTAACATACTCAATGATTTCAAAAGCGAGCAATGGCAACACTATGAAAAAAACTTTTTTATCTCCTGCACGCGAGACAGTCTATCGAAAAGATTTGATGTTTTTAAATAGTTTGATATATTGCTGTTGAATTGAAGTTTATGTAGTTTAAATGCGAAGAACATGATATTTAATAAAGAAAGAGAACATACAAAATGTTAAAATGTTTCTATAAAATCTGAAAGCTTTCAATTTTTTTCTCTTACATATTATTACACTGCATATCTCTCCGATTTTCTCTTATTTAATTGCTGCTAGACTTTCAAAACGTCCACTGTACTGTTGTTGGTTTTCCACTTGAAATTACCATATGAAATATAATTCCGTTAACTTTCATAGTAAATGAGGTTGAGATTTCAAATCTTTCACCTTTCAATCCCACTCATTAAGTAATAGCCTTTTTTCTAATTACAATTTAGTCGGGTAAAATACATTTATGCTAACAACATACGACCCAGCCATCAATAGCTGATACTCACAGCAATCCTTTTTCTAACTGCTGTACAATCAAGTAAAGTGCGTCATACGAAATACATTTACAGCAAACATAGATAATGTGTTTTATTTACGAGCACTTTTGTTTAGGAACAGATACATTTGCACCCTCGAATTTATAAAAGAAAATAAATGAGTCATACCCTCTACGTCATAACACTCCAAAACTTCAGAGACATCGTAAATTAGACTTTCATATCTAATTAAGTAATCGAATGAAACAAATATGAAATCTAATGCCTGTTATTGCGATACGTATAACGGTTTCGAGTAGACTTACAATTTTTCATAACGCCAAAATTTTGCATTATTATTTTCTCTCTGTAATATTTTGAATGGAGAATTGCTTTCAAATTGTACGAAAATTTGACTAATATACCCGTATTAAGAAATTTTATTGCCATTCAAAAGACACTTTTGACTAAGAAACAAAAACTGAAATAAATACGACGTGTTTTCTTAGAAATGCGCAGTTTCCTAAGCTTCAATTTGAACGGATTCAGAATGGGAAATTGAACATTTTAATGATTCAAGATGAAGGAGATTTTGAAGAATTATCTCGAATTAATCTTCTTGTTCGTTGCATTCTGATATTCAATAACTGTTAATTTTTGTTATTTCGAATTATTTAAACCTTAATGGGAAAATGTTGTGAACAAATGTTGGAAAGGTCTTCGTTTAATTTTGAACTTCCCATTAAAAGATGAATAATTTATCTTATTCGAATTTTTTAAAACTCGATCTTTTGATATGACATACAAAAGAGCCTCAGTTATCAGTTGATCACATTTTTCTGGGTATGTCTTTCATCATTTCAGCCCCAAAAGATATTCTACGTAATAGTGCTATTTTACTTATTTATCATTCCTCGAATCTTCATCTCGAATCTCAAAACCACGTCTTCATTCTTTTCGTCATCTTTTTGGATATAAATTTAGTAACAAAGTATTGCAATGACAGCAAGTGAAATAATTTCGCCTGTAATATTATCAACACTTTTAATGGCTGTTTTGTTGAAAGTTGTATAAGTTTACTGTTGTTAAGTTGCAGGATTAAATTGCGGTTTTGCATCACAAGGAATACGACGGAGGAAGATAATGATGAAACAAACTGATGTCGCATTTCGAAGAGACTTAAAAAGCTTTGCAAAAAGTCAAACCTTTTTTTTTCTGTGCTTGAAATGGAAACAATGTAGACAACGAAAACTTTCTCTGATCATCATTTATAATTCATCCCTGAAACCGAGCAAAACGTACAACACTTTTAAAAACAGGATCATACAAGTTAAGAGTAACTTGAATGTTATGCATTTACACTCTGTAATAATTTCCAAGTTTTATCAGTTTCCAGCATACTGGTAATATTTATTGAAACACTTACACGGATTAAAGTAAAGTGGAAGGATTTTTTTAACCTTTCTTGGATATCCATACCACCCAGTTTATTTTGTGATATTAGTTTCCTTCGTTCTATTTCCTCATTAAGTTTCTGAGACCAGTGCAAAGACTGTACAGACTTGAGCTGGATAACCCAGTCCAAAAGGATATGACTGAAAATATTCCTATGACTACCAGCAGTGGTAGAACTGTGAAACCAGTGATACGTCTGTGAAATGTTTTGTACTTGTTTGAATACTTTTTAATAATTTGATTTATTTTTATTTTTCTAGGTTTAGTATTATCTGTTAATATGTCTAGAAAATTATGGAATGCTGCATCTCCAGGTAAATTTGTATTTCAATTTAATTAGAACATCTTGGTAGGCATAATTTTATACTTCAATATTGTATACTGTACTATTATGCATATATTATACTTAACAGATGTGTGAATTTACCTCCCAGTAAATTCAGGTGGGAGGAATATGTAGCGAATAGTTTATCCAACAGATGGCAGTATCTGCCAAGCTCCTTTGGTAATTGTCATTGCGCATGCGCAAGCGGAGTGTAAAAAGAAGTATGTTATTAGGAGAATGAGCTTTCGTTAATAATGTTGCTGCGCGTTTTCGCTGTGTAAATAAAAGTATATTTTTATATCATAGATGTTCTTTACTCTCTAATGCGAAGCACTAGGTTAGTGCACGAATCTCTTCTGATTCAGAAACCATTTTCAAACCGTGGATCACCACAATAAAAAGTGGCGTCCGTCTGACAGGACGCATTAGTTAGGTAAAGGACACTTTTGATGGTTTAACAGCAGAAATGGAAGCCTTGAAAGTAAGAAGAATACCACTGCGTGCAGCCTTCACGAAAGCATATAATAGCCTACATGGACATTTGAAGGAGTCAGAATTGAACAGTGATGTTCTATTATCGTCCCTGGAAATTCTGGAAGATAAAGGAATTCGACTACAACAGTTGGATGGAGAAATATTGGATCTCCTATCAAAATCGAAAGAAGTCTCGCAAGAAGAATATACTAAAGAATTTGAGTCATGTGAGACTTACAAGGAGAAATTAATAGCAGCCAGGATGAAAGTGAAGCAAATCACTGTGAAACTAGAGAAAAATTTGCTGACTCATGCATCGGTAAATGAAACCAGAACTGTTGATTCAAGAACAACGACAACGAATTTGAAGCTTCCGAAAATAAATTTGAAATAAATTTGAATTGAATTTACAGGTGATCCACGACAATGGTTGAATTTCTGGAATACCTTTAGTAAGATACACGAAGATCCAGTGCTAGATGATCATTTGAAATTCGTATATCTGATCCAGGCTACTGCTGCCAAATCGAAAGCACGGGAAATAGTGCAGAGTTTCCCGACAACTAAAGAAAATTATCCGAAAGTCATCGAACATTTAAAGAACCGTTTTGGACGTGAAGATATTCTTATACAAGTGTACGTTCGGGATTTATTGAATCTTGTGTTGATAAATAATAATGCAACCAAAAAGGACTTTGCGCTATCATCGTTGTACGACAGTTTAGAAACAAAACTGCGTGCTCTGGAATCTCTCGGTGTGACTGAAGATAAATACGTTAGTGTTATTTTTCCGTTAGTTGAATCTTGCCTGCCCCCTGACATCTTACGCGTGTGGGAGAGGGAACGGGAGAGCTCGTCACAACAAGGTAAGAGCGATCTTGAATCTATTCTTCTGTTTTTGAAAAATGAAGTGATATCTGAAGAGAGAATTAAATTAGCGCGTTTTTCTTTTGATAAAAGTAGAAAATCTAAAAGTTACATTAATGATGAGCCTAATATTCCTACTTGTAATGATTTGTATACAGGAGACAAATTTAAAGAAAATGCTCCTATTAAGAAAGTTGAGGAATCGTGTTTATTTTGTGATAAGCCACATTTAACAGAAAAATGTTTTAAAGCTAGTACGCTTACATATCAGGGTAAAAAAGATTTAATATTTAAGAAGGGTTTATGTCTATTATGCTTGAAGAAAAACCATATTTCTCGTAACTGTAAATCCAAGGTTAAGTGTTTAATTTGCCAGAAAAGGCATTTGGCAGTAATGTGTCAACAAGTTCCTTCTCAATTGAAAGAGACTAAACAAGTAGAGCCTGTGGCGAAAAATGAGGTCAATGTTTTGGCTAGCAGATCCGCGAGCTCCGATGTGTTACTACAAACATTAATCGTAAGGGTAAAAAATGGCAACAGGGAAAGGATAGTCAGAGGGATTATAGATACGGGTTGCGAGAGAAGTTATTTAACGAAAGATATTACAGATTCTTTGAAATGTAACAGTGTTGGTGAAGTGAAATTAGTTCATAAATTATTCGGAGGTGTAGAAACAAAAGAAAAATTGCATTCTAAATATATAGTTAATTTGAGTAGCCTTGATAATAAATATGTATGTAGTGTGCATTGTTTAAGTGAATCTGTTATCTGTTCTGATGTTAAGAAAATACCTAAAGGTCCTTGGTTGAAAGAACTTCGTAAATTAAATATTCAAGTGTCAGATGTAGAGGGTAATGCTCTCGAAAACGAAAGTGACATTAAATTGTTGATAGGTTCTGATATTGCTGGAAAATTATTCACCGGAAATATTAAATGTTTACAAAGTGGTCCGGTCGCGATGGAAACAAGTTTGGGATGGATTTTAATGGGTAAAATTCCAGCGAAGGAATCTTCGGGTATAAATGATTCTCTTGCATGTGTTTCTTTATTGCTAAACGAAAGATCAGCAGAAAACTTGTGGAAGTTAGACGTTATTGGTATAAATGACCCAGTTGAGTCTAAAAAGAAAGCTGAAATTCATGAGGAGACCATGCAATATTTTGAGGAAAATTTGAATTTGGATTCAGACGGGAGATATGAAACTGCATTACCTAGGGTACTGGACCCCTCTCGCTTGTCTAATAATAAAACGTTGGCAGAAAAACGCCTGACTAATACGCGAAGGAAATTATTAGATTCGAAAAAAATTAAAGTTTATCAGGAAGTATTTGATACTTGGTTGAAGGAACGAATTATTGAAGAGGTAAATGAAGGCGAAGTAGATATTTGCCTCATAGGCCGGGTTTTAAAGAATCTAGCGAAACTACGCGAGTAAGGCCAGTTTTTGATGCTTCGGCACACGCCAAAGGAGAACTTTCCTTAAATGATTGTCTTGAGAAAGGTCCCAACCTAATGGAAATAATTCCAACATTGTTGAATCGTTTTCGGAAATATCCTCTTGCAGTAATTTCAGACATTGAGAAAGCCTTCTTGCAGATTGGTATAAGAGAGAAGGATAGAGATTATTTGCGTTTCTTTTGGAAAGGTGCAGAAGAAGAGAATACTAAAATTTACAGACATAGTCGCGTGGTTTTTGGGCTTAACTGTAGTCCATTTTTGTTAGCCGCTACGTTGAACTATCATTTAAATCGTGCCACAGATCAGTTTGCAGTTACAGCCAACATTTTGAAGGAGTCCTTCTATGTTGATAATTGCCTGACTAGTTTTAAGAATGTTGAAGAATTGAATAGAATCGAGAATGTTATTGTCACTGGGAAAGTTTAATCTTAGAGGATGGCAGTCGAATTGTGAAACCGAAATAATTCCCAACTCTAAATTAGATACATTCGTTTGCGTTTTAGGGTTAAACTGGGATTTGAAGGATGATACTCTTTCCTGTAAAATTGAGTCACTAAAGAAAGAGGAGATTGTCGCGAGTAAACGAACACTCCTTTCTTGCGCGCATAAGTTATTTGACCCAGTAGGCTTCCTTTCTCCCGTTACCCTGTTCCCAAAGGTGATATTGCAAGAGTGTTGGAAATTACGATTAAATTGGGATCAAAAATTGCCAGAACATTTAGAAAAGAAGTCCATACAATGGGTAAATGAAATGAAACTGCTGTCTGATGTCAAAACTCCTAGATGGCTTAATATTGACAGATCGGTTAACGAAGATGTAAGTCTTCATGTTTTCAGCGATGCCAGCAAGCATTCCTATGCTACCTGCATTTTCTTAAGAGTGAAGACCGAAAATAAGGTTTATTTAAATTTTGTGCAAGCACGCACTAGAGTTAAGCCTTTAAAGAGTATATCCATTCCTCGTTTGGAATTATTATCCTGCTTAATCGGAGCACGCTTGGAACGTATGGTCTTTTCAGATTTGAACATGCCAAATTTAAGAACATTCTTCTGGACTGACTCAACAACCGCTTTGTGCTGGATCCAGCGAGACGTACGGTGGGGAACTTTCGTTTGGAATCGTGTCCAAGAAATCAGAACACTTACAAAAATAGAAGATTGGCATTACATCCCTTCGGAGCTGAATGCCGCCGATCTCCCTTCTAGAGGCTGTTCAGTTAAACAGTTTTTGCTGTCGAAATGGTGGGAGGGCCCATCATGGCTGTTAGAACCAGAATCGTCATGGTCAAGAGGCACCGATTTGCCGGACGAAGAGATCATAAATTCAGAAAGGCGTAAATCAGTATTGACAACTCTTAACAAAGATTCTAAACCTGACAATTGGTATTACAGGTACTTTTCATCCATAAAGAAAATTGTACGCATGTTAGGTTGGATTCTTAGGTTTTACTTTAAATTACGAAGAATTACAAACGAAACCTCCAAAATTTTGTCAGTTTCGGAAATTGAAAGAGCTGAGATAACTCTTATGTTATTGGTTCAAAGACAATCATTTAAGAGTGTGAACGATGATAAAATTAAAGACCTCAGACCTATAGTTGATCGTGATGGTTTGATCAGAGCTAAAACCAATATTTCTTATCGCGACGATACTGATGACTTTAAGTTTCCTGTCATTTTGCCATCTGATCATGCAGTAGTAAACTTACTAATAATGAATGCACATAATGAGCTGCTGCATGCTGGTACTTCTATGGTGATGTCTCATTTGCGGGAAAAGTATTGGATCCTCAAAACTCGTAAGACAGTACGAAACTGCATTAGAAAATGTGTTAAATGTCAAAGATTTAAATCCAAAAGTTGTGATGTAACTCCAGGAATTTTGCCGAAAGATAGAGTACGTGATGCAAATGTTTTTGAGATAGTGGGTGTCGATCTGGCAGGACCCCTCTACCTTAAGGATGGTCGAAAAGCTTATATTGTTCTTTACACATGTGCGGTCTATAGGGCCATTCATCTGGAGTCAGTAACATCCTTGACAACTGAAGCTTTTTTCCAGTCATTGAGACGTTTCATTTCTCGTCGCGGAAGACCATCTATAATATACTCAGACAATGGCAGTAATTTTAAAGGAGCGGAGAGCCTTCTGCATACAATTGATTGGGAGAGTCTGCGATCAAAAGCCGCTGAGCAAAGAATTCAGTGGAAATTTATTCCTCCTTCCGCACCTTGGTGGGGCGGTTGGTGGGAACGTTTAGTTCAAATGGTGAAACAGATTCTGAGAAAAGTTCTAGGTCGTGCTGCCCTGGATTACGAGGAGTTGCTTACAGTACTATGCGACTGTGAGAGAGTAATCAATACTAGGCCACTTACCTACGTGTCGGAAGACGTTGAAGATTCATCCCCATTAACTCCAGAAATGTTCTTGCGGGAGATTTCCAAATCAGGAGTACCTGATATCGATACAGTGGATAAGGAAAAACTGAGTAAACGAGCTAAGTATCTACAAAAGGTGAGAGAACAACTTAGAGCAAGATTCCGTGTGGAATATCTAGGACAGTTACGTCAGCAGTCCATTAAAAACTCTATAGCTAAACCTCTCCAGGTGGGTGAAATTGTTCTACTTGAAGATAACAACAAAAAACGTGCTTTTTGGAACCTGGCGCGTGTCATAAAGCTGCTACCTGGTCGTGATGGACAAATAAGACTTGCTGTCATAAAAACAGAGACTTCTGAGTTTCTGAGACCAGTGCAAAGACTGTACAGACTTGAGCTGGATAACCCAGTCCAAAAGGATATGACTGAAAATATTCCTATGACTACCAGCAGTGGTAGAACTGTGAAACCAGTGATACGTCTGTGAAATGTTTTGTACTTGTTTGAATACTTTTTAATAATTTGATTTATTTTTATTTTTCTAGGTTTAGTATTATCTGTTAATATGTCTAGAAAATTATGGAATGCTGCATCTCCAGGTAAATTTGTATTTCAATTTAATTAGAACATCTTGGTAGGCATAATTTTATACTTCAATATTGTATACTGTACTATTATGCATATATTATACTTAACAGATGTGTGAATTTACCTCCCAGTAAATTCAGGTGGGAGGAATATGTAGCGAATAGTTTATCCAACAGATGGCAGTATCTGCCAAGCTCCTTTGGTAATTGTCATTGCGCATGCGCAAGCGGAGTGTAAAAAGAAGTATGTTATTAGGAGAATGAGCTTTCGTTAATAATGTTGCTGCGCGTTTTCGCTGTGTAAATAAAAGTATATTTTTATATCATAGATGTTCTTTACTCTCTAATGCGAAGCACTAGGTTAGTGCACGAATCTCTTCTGATTCAGAAACCATTTTCAAACCGTGGATCACCACATATGTAGCGTGGGCCCTTTAAACTGTGATCTAATTTAGATGCGTCTTCTTCAATAAGAATCTACACTGCAGTCAGTTGTGTCGTTAATATCTTCTGCAATGATCTGCAACGCGAGAGCTCTTGCCCGTTTGCTGTTCAAAATGCGAGCAAAGGATTTAGACACTAGATATACCTTAGCAGCGGAATATGCAGTTTCTTCTGTTCCCTGCTTTCTCTGCTTAAGCACGTATTTAACCGCTTTGCTGCTTTCATCTATTGTTCAAACATGTAAGACACATATATAAAATTGTGGGGTGATATAGCACCCATTGTGATATTTCAACCAAACTTATATCTCCTAAGTAATTCAGTATGTGTTACTGAAGATGTGTATTAAGATATCTAGCAATACATTATGTTTTCACTCCGCACGATTGTCTGCAAGTCCATCATTATATCTAGGCCAAATTCTAATCAAATTCTAACATCGAGCCAAATTCTAACATCATCTCAATCATGACTGAAAAGTGCCTTCTCTGGTCAGTTGTCTCATGTTGTAATTAAATCATCACATGTATTCTTATAATATCCATGTAAACAAATAAGTACAAAACATTTCATACTGTAATACACGTGTCCAGCGAAATCTTCATTTTCACAACCAGGCGAATACTTCCAACTACAAAACTGTTTTAAAGATACAAATGTTCATTTTTACTTCCTTGTACGAAGTAAAAAGAAAGTATTGCAATCGCGAAAAGTTTTAGGTAGCATATTTCAACGAAAATATCCATTTTGACCGCTATCGAATGCAATTTAACGATGTTTTTGCGTGATATCTGTACGTAAGGACAGAATAAAAGACTTTTCCTTCAAAAAAAAATGTAAACTGCTTCAATTTAATTCTGAAGGGAATTTTTCGTGGCGTATGTACGAACGTATGTACGTACGTGCGTACGTACGTATATCGCATAACTCGAAAATGAGTAGCCTCAGAACGTTGAAATTTTGTATATAGGACTGCTATAACATGTAGATATGCACCTCGTATTTTGGTTGCAATCGGCCGCACCAAACGCATATAAATATATTTATATATAAATCCACTCTGTTACCCGGCTCAGTAATCTTTTTTTTTTATTTATTTACTCTTATATGTTTGTAAATTGTACATTTTTTGCTTTAAAAATTATTGAATTATATTGTTTTTATCTTCCGGTTAAGGATTTTATGCCTTTAGTAAATCTGTGTTCAATATTTTTAGAATTGTCAGCAATTTTAAAGTTGTTTAATTGCCGCTAAGCCTGTTTTTAATGGCGGCTATTGATGTTTACATTTGAAACAGGAGACTAGTGGATTTGTTGCGAATCTAGATAAACTTAGCTTCGCAACAACAAAGATAACGCATTCATTTATTATTGCCAATTAAATTATGCTTAATTCTTTCTGGAATTTTTTCGAGGAAAAAAGTGTTTGAGATTTACTTCGTAATTTTTAAGATAGATATTTTGAGTTTTTATGTATTTTTGCCTTCTCGCGAAGTGAGAACTGAATTAATTAAATGCGAAATACTCAATCGTCTGTGAAAAACTGTTTCTTTTTTGTTTTGTTTGCTTAATTTCTTTTATACATCATTGTAGCTTTATTATGGTATTTGAATAGAACACGTGGCAACGATTAGATAATTCTGTTCTTTAAATGATATAAATTTTGTGCATTATGAGTTATAATATGAACGAAATATATACGTTAACTGTTATATAATTATTGGATTATATAACAGTTAACTTAGTTTCCGTTATATAATTATTATATAAGTTAACTGTTATATAATTATTATTATTGTTAAGCGAATCTAGCGCCAGATTGTCGCTGTGGTAAACAAATACTAGAGTGAATTTTAAAGAATGCATTTATTCTATTGTGGTTTATGCGCTGTTGGCGAAGTAGATTTAATTCAATCCAATAAGTTTAAATGAAATGCAAGAAAAAATGCTTATAATTTAATATTTTAATACAAGGAAGTCATGTGGTGTACACATCAGATTTTTAAATTTAATAAACAGTAATTTTATATGAAATGGGAAATGTAACTTTTTACATATTCTTCCGATCTCTGTACTTATATATAGGACAATTTTGAATTTGTTATAAAAATAAAGCACAAAATGTTTCCTACTGTATGACAAGAATTAAGATATTTGATATTAAACTAGGTAATCATGTTCAAAGCCTATACACAAATTCTAGAGCGAAATGTTTGCAGCTGCACATAACTAAAAATAAAATATCACATAGAAAAGTTTATTTTATGAGGTTACGTGACGAGAATTTCTATACAAATTAATATTAAAATTATTGATAAAATCATTCTCCCAAGTAAAAATTGTATTCATAAAATCTTAGTATACGTATTCTAGAAAAAATTGGCGGGCTTTCGCATTGGGAAGAAGCAAAATCTTTATATTATGTATAATCGACTAAAAATGAAAAATACCTGTACTTTGATAATTTTTCCTATGATTACTAGATTTTTGATGCCAGAATAACGAAACATCATGAGAATAGTAATATGGTATTTTCAAACTCTAAAAAAATTATAAATTACTCATTTTCGGCATACCAAATGTAATAGGACTCTAGTAAATCGTATAATAATACCATTTAATGGCATTTAATTGGAAAAATTTCAAGCTCGAATGATTTCAGTGTATTTATTAATCGAGCTCTTAATGAAATGTAAAATTACATCAAACATCACAAATTTTATGTTAAATACCTTGGTCAATTTTTGTATTTTATTGTATACTTATCTTTTAGTTTCTTAATTTTTTATTTATTTATCTACTTATTTATTTTTTATGTGTGTGTGTGTGTTTTAATTTGTATAATAAGTTTTTACTAAATATAACTATAGGGGTTTGACTAAAGCGTTAGTTTCCTGAATTTTTACAAAAATAATTTTTAATGAAAAATAGAAAAACATAAATTGTGACGGCGTTTACAACAGTTTTTTAACTGCAGGTATGAAACTGACACCAACGGAAGGCGGGGTTAGGACTGTTGGTAAACATGGTGTATATTACTGAACTAACTTTAAACATTAACAATTTACAATCAGGATTTTCAGGAATTTTGAATATTTTTTGTTTATTCATATAATTCATTATAAGAATTTTTATAAATATTTGGAAGAAACTAATTAAGCGCATAAAATTTAAACTTTAATGAAAATAAGTGCTTTTAAACAAATTTAAATAGAATTGACAACACTTTATCTGATGCGCTTATAAGGTTTGGCTTATGTGATAAAGGCAAAGCCGCGAGGGTTATCGGCTAAGAGCAGAGATGACTGCGTGGAGGACTTTCTAAGGGAAACAAGGGAAACTGGCTTGTGTACACGTTACACATGGGATGAAAACCACGAAAACGGCCGCGCAGCCAGTCTATTCGCGAGATTTGTGCCTGCGACGGAACTACCAGTGATCAGTGGCTTTACCGCTAGATTGCTGGTGGGCCTGATGCGCTTGTAAGCAAATTATTAAAACATATATATACTCAGTCATATTTTTAAAATTATAAGTATTCAGTTTTTCACGATTTATTTCCATAAGAAAAAATAAGTAAAAATTAAATAAACTGAAAAAGTTACATTTGTAAATGCCATTAGACATTTTATTTTGGAGTGAAAGACGTGATAAATCTGCAACGCCCTCACTAAGACTTGAACTCCGAGCCTTCCGATTGGCTAGCGCCGGATATACTTTCCAGTTACACCACAAAGTCTCGCAGTTCTGCGGGAGAAAATACCAAACATATTTATGATCTGTGAACTACGTTTTATAGCATTTATAGGATTTGATTACTTTAGTTTTTGACGACTAATATCGCATTTTTCATTATGTAGTTCTCGAAAATGACAATACAGTTACATTATTCTCTTGGCACCAATTCCCAAAAATCAATGGTACCTCAATGGTACAATATACGATCAATGGTACCTTTTAGGGTTGCCATAAAATGACAAGCGAAGGCAAAGTTACCACATTTGGCGAAAAATCGCTTATTTGGCGACATTTGGCAACAAAATTGGCGATGTACCATGGACGGATGGAAAACCTTCTGGAACGAATTCTTAAGAACGTTCTCGAACACAAGACAAAAGCTATATAAAGCCCTGCTGGTCCACAGTCAGTTAGTGTGTGTGCGTGCCTCGTCTAGCGAGCTGATAGTCAGTCATTGAGCGAGTGTCTCCAAGTCTAGCGCCGAGTGCATCGCCGAATTTTGTCTTAAACCGTGCTGAGTCGAGAACTATACTCTTGTGTACCATCGAGTGCATCGCGAGTTGTAGCGTGGAGAGTCTCGAGAGTACGTGGAGTTCCGAAAACGACCAAGCACAGTCGAGAGCTGTACTCTAGTGCTTTGCCGTGAAGCTGTCTCCACCGTGATAGCCTGATAACATGGAGGCTGTGTTTATAACAGTTCGACGACTGTGAAAGTGATTTTGGAGCTATCTGATTAATATTGGTAAATAAAGTGTGTTTCGATACTTCATCAAGTGTCGTCGTTATTCACTCCAAATCCACGAAACCCGTACGAACGTGAAGGAAGAAAATAACGTAACAACTGGTGTCAGGAAAAGAAAAACGCAACATTATATTATATGTATAATACATTACATATGCAGTACTTTTCTCGAATTACTTTTACTTTTCATCGAGTTCTGGTTGGTCCGTAAAAGATGTTATTTTTCTTTTTTAAAAACTTTAATCTCATATTTCTAAATAATTATATTTGTTTTTAGTAAGTAAGATGTAAGAATTAATAAACCTTACGTAGTTTATAAACATCTCAAAGAGAAATAAAATTAATAAATTACCTTGTTAAATTACACTATTAACTCTGTTTAACATAATAAATTACTAGTTAATTTCGAGATATTTAAACTTTTAAATGAATATTTTCATACAAATAGAACGTTATCAGTATAAAACTTCTTGGACTGAGTATTGAATAAATTTTCATCATGAAGTAGTATTTCTTAGATACAAACCTAGTCACAAAAACTTGTTTCCTGCTTTACGTTCTATGCGACGGGACCTCTATCTGACTGTTTTACGAAAATGAATTCCCACTCTCTTAGGACCAAGCAGAACACGGGAAAAAGAAATGCAGGTATTTGGAAAGAATGGAACACTTATGTTTGTTTTCTGTAATTCTGTCTTTCAAAGGTTTACTTACCGCGAATATAGTTCGAAAAAAAGAGAAAAAAAGATATTGTCTTTATGTTCTGTCTTAGAAGGGCTTCGAAAACTTCTTTTGTTTTGCTTGTTTGTCCTTTGAGGTTCATCTGTGTGGAAGAAATTGGTCAAGTATTACAGGATGGAATTGCAGGAAATTCAGGATAACACCTCATGTGTATACAGAAAAAAATTACCGATGGTTACTAAAGAAAAAAACAAAAATATTTTTCTTTGAATTTATACTGTCTATGCAATAAAAAGGTTTTCTGTTGTTTTAAATAAATTCCAGCAAACCTAGGATATTTATTATTTTTCTTTGAAATTTTACTAAACGGAAAGAAACTTCTATACAGTAGCATTTAAAACTATAAATTTATCAAATTTTTTATCGGTTGTAAGTTCTATTGTAGTTACACTGTTCATGCAATTTTAATTCTACTTACTAAATTTCATTATTCATTAGAACATCCTAATATTTCAGACTAAGTATAGCCCACATTTTGGTTATATTCACAAGGCTATTTTTACTAGTCTTAAAAATAGTTTCATTAATTGTATGAAATCTTTAAGTATCTTGCATAAAATAAAAGAGCTGTTATTTATGTTCGTAAATATTCGTAAATTTCATTCACGGAAAAAAATGACAGCTATAAAATGATATTTCTTACTATTTTTCCAAAGAGAAAATCCTGCTGTCAACTACTTCCGTTAATACCAAAATTTGATAAACTGAGATTACTATAATAGTTCTTCAGTCGGGTTTTTACTTTTATTATAATTATTAAATATGCTGTCATTCATTTAGCTAGTTTATTTAAAAAGGAAACATACGAAAAATGCCTACGTTCTATCATTTTATTAATCAGTGTTTTTAATGTTTTAATTACTCTTTTTAATTAAAAATAATTTTGCTTTTAACAAAAACTTTTTATTGATAAATAAACAAGTAATTTAAAAATTAACTAATATGTTTTTAGTTTTCAAATAGAGAGACAGGTAATAAGGTATTCCTTTGTGTTTTATTCATTTTTTATAAGTGTAACAAAAAATTAAATTGAGCTTTTCTTAATGTATTATTTTCTAATATATAGATTTATCTTGTTACGTTTTCCATTATGAATGAATACGCAGATGTGAATTTAAATGCATTTAATTATGCATGCAGATAGCATTAAAAATCACCAAATTACATCTGTATACATATTAGAGCTTTCAATATGCAGGTGGACTATGCTGTCTCTGAAATCTTTCTTTCTAGTTTACATCATAACGAGAGTGCACCAACGGTCGAGAGGTAAAGTACTGAACAGTGGTTATTGGACTTGGGCTCGATTCCTGGCAAACGAGCTGGCTTCATGAGCGCTTTTGTGGTTTTACTCATGTACAACGTGGATATAAGCCAGTTTATCTTAACAGTCTTCCACGAAGTTATCTCTCCCATCAAGCAGATACCCCTTGCGTGTTTTGCCATAATCAAATTCATTAAACCAGTCCATTATAAAGAAAGAATTGGACAGCTTAATTACTGACAGCGGGAAGAAAATTGCTCAGGAATTATTTTTATATTATTTTCTGGGAATAGTCTAGATAATGTCCATCAGCTCACAACAGTCAAGAGAGAAGTAGTTACTCTTGTTGATCAGTGTCTCAAGTATCTTATAGGTAGCGAATAGTCTAGATACTGTCCATCAGGTCACAACGATCAAGAGGGAAGTAATTACTCTTGTCGTTGATCAGTATCTCGAGCACCTTATGTGTAATAATACGAAATTTCCCAGCTTCTTTTCAATTTTAATACAGAAAACTCTCAAAAAAAGGGAGTTTCATACTTAAACCATCGCCAGTCCAGCTTTTTTCAGCTGGTTTGCAAGACAGAATTGATGTTTTATCAAAGGCAGCTGCATTCAGAATTTTTGAAATTTCTCTTTTGTTAAATGTTGAACCTTTCTCTTTTCATTGCTATTAGCTGTTATCATATTTCGTGGTGTCAAAATATTACTACGTAATATTTCGGGAGGTTATTTTTATCAACTCTGTATTACTAAACTGAGGAATTCATCTAAATCACCATACACGATATATACAATGTACAGCAGAATTGATATATCACACTAGTTTGAATGGTTTATAAGCTTAAAAGTGTAGTTCTTTAGTTACATTTCTACATATACGTAAAAGAAATAAGTTTATATTAACGTTATAAGTAAGCAAAAACTCTATTTTATGTACGAGCGTTTGGGCCTTGTGATGATTATTATAAAGAGTTACATTCGACTAAAATATCTTTGAAGTTTTGAGAGGTTTGAAGTTTTAATCACTTCATGATTCTGAGTTTTCATATCTCCGTAGATAAGTGTAAATGTATATAGAAACTTAACATTCAAAATCTTTTAAACGAAAGCTGTTTGACGTTTATGTACTACATTATCGCCTACTTAGCAGTTATGTTATAGATTTTTTTTTAATTTAAATTACAATGGTGACGTGAAATCTGTGTCTTTTATAACAGCGTTTTAAACATTTCCGAATTTATAACATTTCCGAATCGTTTCAAACTTTTCGATCTTGTTTCCGTAAAAATTCTCTAAAATCGAAGGAAGATACAGCTTTACCGAAACAATCCCAGAATTTCCCCAGCAGAAAGTTAATCATCCATATTTAATTAGCAAAACTGAATCGAATCATAATTAAAAGAGAAGCGTAGTGTTCCCGCTTCAGCGCCAGCTAACATTTTTCATATTTATGCTCATATTAGCTCAGCCAAGATATGCAACCAATCAACGAAACACGGGAATGGCGCAAGCAGATTAACCAAGTCTTTAGCAGGCACAAGAGAGAAGAGGAGGGAAAAAAAGTTAAAAAATGTTCACCTCCCAATCATAACTTTTCTCTACGTCAGATTGATTTATATGTTTTTCCTTAAAAATCCCGCCTTCGAACAATATGCACCCGAGGTCTGTGCTGTTTTTCATTAAGGATTTTCCTATATCTTCAAGCAAAGGCCACCTTGATTAAACGTGTCATTATACTGAAGGTGTTTCGAGATGAGTTTTGTAATTAGTTTAATTCATTTCGGCTAATTACTGCGTGCTGCAGCTTTAGGTCTTGCTTCCTGAAGCGTTAACACGCAGATGCTGGCTTAGAGAAAGCAGCTGAAGGGAGGATGGGTGAAATAGAGGGATATAGAAAAGCCAGAAATGTCTAAGACTTGCAAAATTCTAGATGGCTGGTTTATGAACCATGCTAGGATTGCACTTTCGTGAACAGGAAGTATGTGAGAATATTTTGACCAGTTTCCTCAAGGATGTTTTAACGCGATCTAATTACGATGCGCAAGCATTTAATTTGTTGGGTACTTTTAGCGTAACATACTGGCACGAATATAATACGGTCTCATATTTATATGAAGAATTTTACGAGTTAAAAAACGCTTGAATATAAGGCAGTCTTACCTGAAGATAACTATATGATCTAAACATCATATCTAGAAGTAATATGTGCTAAATATATTTTCTTTAAAGGAAGCGCGGTATATCACTTTAATATTCTTTTAAATTTAAGCTGCTTATATACGATTAATAAGCTTTTGTGGCTATTATTTTAAGGAATTGATTACTATTTTATATTTGGACACAGCTTTAATTATGCAACATGCGTTATTGATTAAAATTAAATATTTTTTTATTCACGAAATATAATTTAGAGATTTTACTGAATTCTTTCAAGCTTTTCAGGTGGAATACTGCAATTTATTTGCAGGTCAAAGGAATGGGTAAACCATTTATGGTATGACATGCTATTCTATTCCATCTATATTTTCAAATTAATTGGAATGAAATCTGGTGTCATTGCAATATACCAACAAAGTATTAATCCCCGCAATGGCATGTTTGTGTTTAATAAATTATAGGAAAATAATATGAGGAATAATTTATTTAAAGTAGCTTGGGTATTTTGGGACTTTCTTCTGGTAGTTAGTCTTTTCAAGTATATCAGAAACTTAACACTCGTTATCTAGAGAATCCCTGATTGGGAGTTTAAATTATTATTATGAATATTATATTAATATTTATTCGTTAATGTAAAATTAGTTCGAGTTTTTATAATTAATCAAGACATAATTTTATGCTCGGCAAAGTGACCCTCAAATCACGTTTAAATAAACCAGTTTATTTTTCCTGTTTAGATTTCGATTTTTTCGTTGCAGAAATGACAAAATTCACACAAGGGTGACCTGGAAGACGGAAGACCATATTTTTAATTCTGAAAGACACAATATTTATCACACCGTCGATTTTCATGGAGTAACAATATAGTGGGATGTATTTGTTAAGAAAAATCCTACCATAGTTCATTCCATAGTTGTAGTTCATTCCATAGTTGTAGTTCATTCCATAGTTGTAGTTCATTCCATAGTTGTAGTTCCTAATATAGTTGTAGAATTACGTAACATCCAAACTACGAAAACTTCCTTCAATTAGATCTCAAACAGGAGATACAGATATTCACTATGTTGCAAATATTTATATTTTTACCTAGGTTGATGATGCAAGCTATCAAGAGCAAAGTTAGCAGATGGAATGTATGCAAGTAAAGAAGATTTGATTACAGATTTTTGGTACACACTCATAATTGGTGCAAAAAGTTTTTTTCTTAAGCTAAACAAAAAATAAGAATTTAACTAGATTTTTCCCAACAGTTAGCATTCATAACCCATGGGCTGTTTAATCTTTTTAAGACCTAAATCGTGATTATCACAAGGACTTTGTATCACTCGAGGTAGCTAATGAGAAAGCAACTAAATACAGTTTAGGTATCTTTCGATTATAAAGCATTGGAATATTTATGCATACGTAACGCTACGCAAACCCATTTTTCTCTACTGACATACGTGTGATTTTTTTTTTTTTTTACATAGTTTTCTCCTTTTTTGCGGGAAGGGAATAAATATTCGGCAGTTTCTCCGGGACAGCAAATTATGATATTGTTCTAAATCAAGAATCATCAAAATCAGTGTTGCAATGTCAAAGATCATCTGTCTACTGTTTGAAATATTTGGCATAAGTACTGGTCTTTAAAGAATATTCGGTAAATCCAGCTTTCTCTGCGTCTTATGTGTCATTAAGTTCCCTCTTATAAGTTTGTACGGACCTAAAAGCATGTATTTTACCTTTATATAGTTAGCCTAACTTTATGAGTTTGATAGATACCATAACACTGATTTTGTATTTAGAGGTAAGTTTCGACTTCGACTAAGTCTTTCGATTTTTTTTCTGGATTTTTACCTGCTGTTCCACATATTTACGTAAACTGTAGCTAGTTTCTACAACGTTGTTCAGAATTTCATCTTCTGTCAGTTGTTTTATCTTCTTGTCTTCATTCTTTTTCACCTTCGTACCAAACAAACCTCGAAAGGTGATAAATTTATGTTTTATTGAAAACTCGAATTATTAACTTGTTGAACATCATTTACATGCTTGTAACACTTCGCAGCTTCACATATGGCCAATTTTGAAATAACTGATATGGTAATGTAATTTAAGTATTCTACTTTGTCTGTTAGCTATTGGTAATCTTGTTGGGATGAAAGATAAATGAACATCTTCTTTAGCACAATAATCAACAAACTGTATGAATAAATCCTTTGAGTAGCTGAATTTCAGAAGAAAAATGTATGGTAAATATGCTGTATAAAACCGTGTAATAATAAGTTATTAAACCATATAGAGTCCTGATATTTATTGGGAGCAAGGAACGTAAACAACGTACTTTGTCCGTACTAGGAACGTACTTTGTCCTTACCGGGAATCGATCTCTGGTTCTCCTAATGCTAGCTGAATGTGTTTCCAATTACACCATTAACGCAGGGGATAAGAAAATAGTAAATACCTTACATTTTACTTCACCAAAAAGGTGACTGGGAAGACACCCAGTAATAATGAAATAATGAACAGTAATAATGAAAATTATCTAATAATATTTTATACATGCTATCTCATCCTCTAGTATAAATAAAAGAGAAGAATAGAAAACGACCAAAATAAATCAATGTGGATCGGAATAAAACTCATAGTATTTACTGGGAAAAAACCAAATGTTGCCTAGTAAAAAATAAACCTCATTTACTCATTTTAGCAATTATTTATACAAATTTAAAAAAAAAAAAAAAAGAAAAGTGCTTGGTTAAAAAGCAAACAGTTATTCACGGGAAATGTTGAATTCCTTTAGCAAAACGCGTAAGTTACATATAACAACAATAATTCATTGTTTCTGTTATTTAATTATTATTCAAAAACATCTATAAGGAATCATGCAAATATAAACATTTCTAAAAATTATTTAATAACAGGTGAATAATATTAAAGTTACACGTAATTAATAGTAAATCAATGAAATTTAGGTCGAAATGATATTGTGTATTCCAATGTGAAGAAATTCCATTTCAGGCTCTTATTACGTAAGTGATATGTGACTTCATATAACCTTTTCTTAATTTGCGAAAAATGAATAAGTAATTGTGTTTCAAATTATATTTCTTGTTCTTATTTTTTCCAGTTGTTTCATTCTCCACAAGATCGGATGTGAAGCACAGATAAAAGTAACACAATGGGATTTTTCGAGATTAATTACTTTGTCAACAGCTGTTTAATCATGTAGAAAACAGAAACCATTTTCACTCAAAATTTGGCAAAAAGGCGCATTTTTTGACACAAAACTTTGTGCTTTTTACCTTTTATTGTAAGTAGAAATGATTTCAACCAAAAGGTCTATGTCCTCTACAGTTCAAAAAATTTTTCACACTAATATGCATACTTTATAAAGTTTATGAAATGTGAAATTGTTTGTAAATGAATAACTTTACGCTAATTTTCTTTTTGATTAGAGATTCAAAAGTATTCTTTCTAAATTAGTTCTGAGTAAATTCAAATTTATTCTCTGTCTAAACTCGGTGTTAATAAAAACACTCATGATTTATAAAATATTTAACTTTAGTATTTACTTTTAATATTTGTGATGTGAGAAATATATACAGAGTATTTCCGAAATCAACCGACAAATACAGAATGATGAAAACTCAACATGGAGCATGATGTCGCAAGCATCATTTAATGGGTGAAAATCGCAAACATAGACGATAAGAGAACAGTGAGACTGACAAAGAGAGTGTCCAAACAAGTGCGAGGATTAAGAGAACATCTTTAATACTTTGATAGTGATCTTTAGGCTGGTGTCAGCATAAATTTTATCAGGGTATTACACCGGCTTGAGGAATTCTCACATGGAAACCCTCAAGAGATACCGCAGATGGGTGAATTGAAGATGTGTAAAGAAAAGGCTCAAACCTGTGAATAATAGTTTACAGTGAATTGCACACTTGCGTTTGAGTTGGTGAAATTAAAAGAATATATATGTGTCATCAGTGCAACAGAATGTAATTGTGATCTATATTGTGTATACACTGAAGAATCTGACAACACGGGATCGAAGTCGCTACAGCAGACATCATCAGCACACCGGGTATGTTTGAAAGTGCCTTGCAATGCTTCGTCTATTGGTGCTGGCTGCGCAATGACCTTCGGGGCTGAAACGTCGAACAATGCCTATAAAATATCTAGTCGTCTCCTTTCTGACGTTGAAGCTGTGATGCACTATAATCCTACTTTATATTTCAAAAAAGGGTTATCTTATTTATTATTTACCACTTTTATTCTATTCGACGTCACACCTTTCATAAATATTTTTTGCGATTTTCTCCTACTGACCTCATGTTCTATGACAATTTTTCAACCTCTTGGTGCTTACTGTCAACCATCTGAATTTGTCGGTCGAATTCGGAAACAGCCTGTATAAGCAAACGTACCTGAACTCTAGTATCTAATAAGCACATAATGTGTCTCAGTTTTTCTTAGAAATATTTTATTTACGATGATTCTTTTTTCAGTAAACAATATTCTAAAGGTGTCCATGGCATATGGACTTTATGCGATATTCATAATAAATAAGTATGAAATTATTTTATTTATTTAAAAGAGAATGAAATGTTTCACATTAAGTAATGTAAGTCTCGAATTTTGAAAGTTGTGGAATCATTGCTATGTTATAATGTATTCCTTCTTTTATTATTTGCATTACAATTTTTTGCCTTCTTTTTGCTACTGCAATGCACGTTTTAATGTTATATTTATTATTTATTTTTTATAATTATTTATGATTTGTGTTTAGTTTTGAATTCATTTTTCATTATTTGTATTGTAAATGTTGATTGTTTAGTTGCATTATTATTACTTTTGTATTTTATTTATACTTTTTATAGACTGTGTTTGGTACATTATACGCCTATAATCTCTAGTTGCCATTTTATCTTTTTTACTTAATGAATTTATCATTTGTTTTGCAATTTTAATTAAATTAAATTATTCCCTTCAATAACACTTTTATATTCCATTTGCTCAAATATAATATCTGCACCTCATTTTGTAAAATCACCCATTCTTACGCGTTCTTAAATTTAATTTATGTCTGCGGATAGTAGCTGATGGATAAAATAATACAAGGATCAAAGCATCTTCGAAAACAATTATTCACCTGTCGCAGGAAAGGGAAAAAATACGGATAATCTCATTCCCCAAATGTTCCCTTCGAAGCAGAATAATAAATTCCAGATTTGACCATCCGTTTGGTCTTCGAATCATCCTATTTCGTACGTAATGACCCATTAGCCTTGCCTCCTAACGCTCATCCGATTAAAGACAACGTCCAATGGATGATGTATCGCAGAGCATTCCGCGATTCAAAACATAGCCAAGAATAAAACAATACGCCATCGCCTTATCTGGAATTTTTATCGGCCTCCTCATCTTTTTCCGTCTTCCGTTTCTCTTCCTTGTTATCTGGCCTGTCATTCCTAGCCTTCATTGGAAACCCTTCAATGTCAGAGAACAGGGATCGGGTTCCTTCTTCGTTAGGCAAGCTGCTTTTCTTTCCGTCGCTATGGTTACGTAAAAACCTCATCAATGTACAGAGTGCCTGCATAAAAGGAAGGCTCGGGAAATATGAACTTGTTCTAGAAATGTAATTCGTAGCATGGTGGTTTAAGTCAGAGGAAACCTTAAGAGCAAATGTACGGAAAAGCGTATTTTGCTTTTTCAAAAGATCTGGAATTGAGTTACAGAATATCGCATTTCTTTCTTCACAGCCATCAAAATTGAAAGATATTAGTTAATATAATTATTTTCAAAGAGTAGACGTAAACCAGAAAAATGATATTGTAAATATCTTAAATCGGTATAAAATAGTTTTATTTAATATTTCTTAAAAATTACACATCATACTTCCCTATTTCGCTTCAGTGCTCTCATTTCAATATCTTTATCATACTTGCCTTTTATTTTTCCCTGCAGAAATTTAAATGTAATCACATTTTAACCATTTCATTCTTGTTTCACGAAATTTCCTTCATACTGTATTTAACATTTATATAAACTCTAATGGGTTAACACCTTCTTTCTCTGAATGAAGGTTGTAAGAAGTATGCGAAATAAATTATCAATAAAATTAAGTTCCTCATAAATGAAAAATGTGAATAATTTTTTGCATGTGGGATCTAATTCTTCAGTATGAGATTGAATTCTGTAAGCGAAAATATGCATTGTATATGAACGAACAAAAGCTAGTCATCACTAAAGGTGTATATGTTATATGCTCATATCTAAATATCAAAATCCAATCTAGTACTCAGATTGTTTCGAAATGTTATATGATTATGAATATTTTTTTTCCAATGGCAGGCCTTCAGCGGATTTCGCCATGACAACGTCTAAGGCCAGCATAAGTTTTTGAAGCAAAATAAAACGTGCAGATAGTAAAATAAAATCGTAGAGAGGTTATAATATTTCATATGCTGTTCTTGAAATTACTTAATGTACGATAAGACAATCAAGATACAATTAATGTTTATCTTTATCTTTATCGCATTCGTCCACCAGCGGCCGAGCGGTAAAGTCGCTAAACACTGGTAGTTCGGTCCGAGGTTCGAATCCCGCGAACGGGCTACCTGCATGGGCGTTTTCGTGGTTTTCCCCATGTGTAACGTGTATACGAGCCAGTTTCCCTTAGAAAGCCATCCACGAAGGCATCCCTTTAGGCAGATAGCCCTCGAGGCTTTGCTATAATCACACACACACTTTATCGCATTCTTATTAGAGAGAAAAATTTAAAAATTCAGTTAATTCTAAGAAACAATTATTTCACTACGTTTATGCATATATATATATGCATATATATGCATATATATGCATATATATGCATAAACGTAGTGAAATAATGCATATATATATACAGCTATTAATACAGTAGTAAAAATATGAAATAAAATATCTTTCGGATGTGTATTGAATTTGTCAAAAAATGTAGTAAATTATTTTAATTGCTAGATGGCATATTTAAAATGTTTTTCACATTTCAGTAACTATGAAAGAAAAAAGAAATTGTATGATTTCATTTAGGTTGAATAATTTATTTCCAAGAATTAATTATTGCTAATTAGTATTCCTTTCATTGACGTTAATCATTAATGCAATTATGTATATTTTTGGTTGTGCAACATTAATGAGAATATGATATAAATTTTCTTTACGGTAATCGCGATAGCTATCAAAAAATTTTTACGTTTGTACATCCATTACTGCTTCAGAGATGAGAAATTAATTAAAATATGTATCGCATATCAGTTATTTAAAACATCATTTTATGAAAAAAAGGAAATAAACATTAAACGATTAAAATTTACCAATTATTTATTTCCGTAAGGCATAAAACTTGCTTTAGAAGTAAATTATAGTAAATAATGCTAGAAATGCGGAAAGAGTATTTATACCTTTAAGGGGTAATTTTTCTAAATTACTAATAGATGTCGAGTTAAAATTTTACTATATTTATATGAAATAGTTGATGTAGAAAGCATAAACGAGTTTAAATAATATAATGTGTAAAAATTCGATTAAACGACTTTGACTGTATATGCAAATTTTATGTGGTATTTAAACTAAGAGGAAATATTTAGAAAAATTTATAAAATGCATATACACAACTCAATTTATTTACATCGAATTGCAGGATTTCGACCCAAATTCTGATAAACAGACTAAATAATACAATATATAAAAGAACAATAACAACACGCATATTGTTTGCGTTTTAAATTTTCGCAAAGAACACACTAAAAAGGCGGGGATGATAAAATTCATAGTTTAAGTAGACCATCATATTTATAAATTTCTAAGAATTCATAACTACGTTGAATTTAAATTTTGTGAAATGTTTGTCACGTTAAACTCTTAGAGCATACAAAAAAAAATTTGGATTTTAGTAAGTATTGCACATTTTTGAGTTTACCTTTCAATTTATTTTATTTCTTAAAACAAAATATTAAAATTATTTTTTCTGTATTTGAGTAGTTCATTTGCACATTATTCTTTTCATAAAAAGATTCCTTTATTGTTAGAACATGCATCGTGAATCTGTAGTCCTCCCTTAAACGCTACATAAAAACATCGTGAAGAAATGGAAATTTCACTACAATGCGTTATATCGAAGCGGAGCAAAGTGCTTTACTATATGATGCAACATTCAACGAATTAACTTTCAGCAATGAAAATAAATGAGCAACTTATGTAAGGTGTTTTTGTTGCTGTCAAAGACAAATGTGGGAGTGTGCTTAAAACTATGAAATTTTTTACCGCTCACGTGATTTTCTTTTGATATTTATTTATTTTTAAAAGAATCATAGACTTATCTTGTTATAGGATACTTTATACCCATTCATTGTCAGACTTTTATTTTCAATGTTCCATTTCATGAAAAGAGTTAAAATTCTTAACAAATGAAAAGTTTCTTTTCTTATTCTCACCATTTTTAAGGAAAGGTACATTGTTATATCAGGTATTTCTCCCGCCTTCTTAGTATGCCTTCGTGGTGTGGTGGTCTGCGCGCTGAGCGCATATTCCAGAGATTCGCGGTTCGATTCCCGGCGAAGGCGTTACTCATTTTTCATCTCGCCTGCTCCCAATTAACCTAATGTATCTACAGTTAAAATACGAATGGTGGAGGATTAAACGTGTATATAAATTTGATTTGATTCTAGGCATTCATTTAATCGAATTACGATAGAACTGTATAATATGCTTCGCTACCATTACTCATAGGAAAGCTAACGGCATGATGCTACAGATAGAGCAGTCAAACAAAGTCGTAAAGCCCAGTTTGTTATACGAGGAGTGGTACAGGACGTTTAACATTTCTGAATTTCTACCTGTGTGAAAACTTAAAGAATCCGTTATATCGAAGCACCGCCTGAACGCTGGCACTTTGAGAAGAAACAGAAACGGATCTAATCTTTTATTCTGATTACCACTACTCAAGGGTTAGTTTACTAACTTAAAAGTGTCTGAATGTTTATGGTGAACACTTATTGGAAAATTTAAATGTGTTTAACATTTATCCGTTTATGTCGACCAGTTACACTAACTTAACACTGGTCAATTTTATACTTGCTTTTGCGTTATCACTTTATCAGAGGTCAAGCTAGAAATGCAGGTCCGAGGTTTCAAGGATGTCTGAAACACCTGAAAAGGGGTTTAAGGGCTGTCGAGCGTTGAAGGGTGTTCAAGTGTCCGAAATTATCTAAAAGGATGCTTTATGAAGCTTATTTCTTGCTCCAGTGTTTCGCTTGTCCGAGTTTGTATCTAAGACATCCAATCAGACAAGTGAAGGGCACAAAATCGACGTACAGGGCACAGTAACAATCGATTATAATGATTTTATATTCATCAAGTTTTATAGATAATACTAATCTTTTATAGATAATCTAAATCGAGCCATGCTCGTGAAAAGAAAGCTGGAGCAAACTTAAACATCACAAACCGGGCTCGTGAACATTAACATCGTAATTTCACGGTAGTAATAGAACGTTGGTTCCTATCAGTACACCAATAGAAGGATAAATGACCAAAGAAGGATGAATGACAGACATAGCGATGTGTAATGAATGACATTTCAACCATCATTCCAGCGTTAGGTTATTTGAATATGGGAAAGCTCATGAAGGCTTTCTGCCTAAGAGGAGAGATGTCTTCATGCACGATATTCTGGGAGAAACTGACTCATATTCATGTTACATGTTTCTTATATTACGAAAAATGCAGCCATCTCATTTGCCTGGATTTCTATCTGGATAGACCTACCTGCAATCAGCAGTATTAACCATTCGCCCATTGATGCAATCTTAATGTCAGGACCTATTCAGTTGTTTTAAAGTAAAGGTTCCAGCATGTATTGTTTAATTCAAAATATATTTTATCCTTTTTATGCAAAGTAAATTACTTTAAAGATTTAACTCACTGGGGACGTAAGTTTTACGTCACCTTATTTGTTCTTCTAGAATACGTAACGATATTTTAAAGAAGAATCTGTATGCTCACAAATGGGTTGGTTCTTAATATTGTGGTTCTTAATTCCTCTGCAAATAATTTTTATGCTGTAATGTTTATCACGAATTTTTAAGCGTTATTATAAAGCTTAGACAAAGACTATATTTGTTTAATATCCAAATAACACCGGTACCAATAAATGATTCTGAAAAATTCTTAGTGTATTGTCAAAGTATGCATTAATAAAATTTTAATCTAGACGTTCAAGTTATTTTTTGCTGTTTTCCTAATTAATGATCGATTTAAATAGCTATAGCATTTGGCTTGCCTCGACAGCATAAAATAATTCCAAACCCTAATAAACATTAAGCGAATTATCTCTGTACCTGAAATTATTTTCAAGTTTTAGAAACGTTTGTATAATAAAACGTTTAAATTAAACACAACTTTGAACATAATGCACTTCTTATATTAATAGGATCGACCACCACTTCTGGTGATGTAACTAATAAGAGTCAAATTCAAATTTAAAACGTAGACTAGTAGTCAGAGACTACACAATTTTAGTTAAATCCAAGCTGGGTCAAAAACTGTAACCGGTGTATCAGTTTAAATATCGGCAACAATAACGCAAAGGCGAAGAATTGCGAACTTATCAATGATGTCAGAACTAAAGTATCTTAGTCTGGAGAGGTAGATACATGCTAGCGGGAGTTTGGAGGCTCTGCTTAAAAATGGGTTTTGTCATATATTGCTTATTTTTAGTCCACAGGAGCTTTGTCCCTGAAGGACTATTGATTTCGTTTTGCGATTTTACGTGGAATCACTATAAATGTCCGTTTCACTTTTTAAACTGTTGCCACAAAATGTTAGAGGATTGGATTGGATCATTCAATTATGGCAAAGCACACGAGGGCTATCTGCCTGAAGGGAGGAATGCCTTCGTGGAGGACGTTCTAAGGGAAACTGGTTCGTATACACGTTACACATGGGGAAAACCACGAAAACGCCCATGCAGCCAGCCCGTTCGTGGGATTCAAACCTCGGACGGAAGTACCAGGGTTCAGCGTCTTTAACGCTCGGCCGCTGGTGGACCAAAAAATGTTAGTTTTGCATGATATTTGAAGAAATTAAATAATGCAAAATCTGCATAAATGTATGTATATTTCTCGCATTGTGATAAAATAACGGTACAAAGACCAAATTTGAAATTTGGAATTAGTTTTATTGTCGATTTCATATTTTGTAAAACTTTAACGAATTTTTGATTAACAAACTCAAGGATTTCAAAGCGAGCAATGGCAGCACTCTATAGGGGGGAAAGACCTTTTTATCTCCAGCACGCGGAACTGTGTATCGGAAATCCTAAAGATACGCTCATTTTAAAATTATTTTGCGACATTGCTATTGAACTGAATTTTATGGTTTAGGTGCAAAAAACATGATATTTGATAAATAAAGGTAACACACAAAACGTTAAAAAACGCTTCATTGGACGTAATTTAAAATCTGAAAACTTTCAGATTTTTTTTACATATATTTTTTATAATGCAAATTCCCGATTTTGACGCTCAGCAAAAATTGTTTCCGTTATCTCTTCTTTCTATTCTGAACTATTTCTGATAAACGATGCATATGGTAAAAAGTCAAGAAACGAAAATTACAATTGCTGAAGTTTCGATATTTTAGAGGTTAGTTTGCCTAAGTTACTATATGCATAAAAATGTCGGTTTAGCAAAATGTTTCTTATACAGCTGTTTGGATCAGTAGATGTCTACACTCAGTTTTGAAGTATTTGCAACTGGTTTAATACTGTTGTCAAGTGATCAAAGCAGTAAAATAGGCGCTCTTCTGTTAAAAATTGTTGACAATCGCATAAAAAAATTCGCTCATCACTATTGTATAACTATTCTTTCATATAGTTTCCAATGAATCTAAAAGGAATAAATCAGAGACAACGATCAAGAATATAGAATTTACGCTTAAAGATCTCTTTCACGGTGTTCAAATCTTGGCTCACAAATTCCAAAACTACGATAAGCTTCTTCGTGCAAAACCTCTTCCCGCAAGACAAGATACTTGGTGTTATTTACACATCCCTCTCGGTCAAATATATATTGCTGCACAGTTGATCAACAATGCAATTAGTTGATGGTTTGTTAATTCAGTAAGGAAATAATGTGGCATCAACAATGCTATCGGGAAGTGTACTACACATTTTTCATCTAAATAGGAATAGCAACGCGGCTTTGTCATAATTTTACGTATGCTTGGTTAGGTTACACGATATCTTATACGTTCCTATCGATGGAAAACAAATATCATCTTCTATGTTTTCTACATTTTGCCACAAAACTATTTATATTTAATGAAGCTTTTCTTAGTGCTGTGAGGGAAAGGATACGATCAGTGTTTTCGAACGAAAAGAGTTTCTGGGTTAAAAACTTTTGTTTCTATAATATTGAGTATTTCATTTTGGATTGTAAATAAACGCTTGAGTTAGTTTCCTTACTATTACAATAAACACAATGAAAGCTGCAATTATATTACTTTTCTTCCATGGTAGTTCATTGATCATTTCCTTCGAATACTTGTATCGTTAAATTTGAAACTATACGTTGCCAGAATTCATTTCATTACTGTATGTGCTATTTTCACTGTACAATAAACTCACCTTACCAGAAGCGTTTTATTTGTAATATATTCATCAATTTAGAGAAGCTTATTTTTTCATTAACATCACAGCCCATTATGGATATAGGCTGTCTAATGAATCTATTCTGTTTGGACCTGTTCTCGACATTACTTCATCTGTTCTTCATGTTTAAAAACCACTCTATATTAAATTTGGTCGTCATCACAGCCAATTACCCTCTAAATTCCCAATGTATTTTGTATTATCTTTTGCTGTGCATACGAGTTGTAAGACTAGTTCAACAAAATCCGTGTTTTAACAAAAATATCAATGTCTGCGTCTTTCCTCGTTATGTGCAATTCATAAGTAGTAGTCTGTATTCTATGACTTGTATGCCTTCGGTTACATTTCGTAAAATTATCTCAAGATTTATAGGGTATTTTCACGTTTAAAGGATTTTAATCATTGTATTACTAATACGTACGTTATATAATTGATAAGAAGTAGTACATAACTATACGTTTTCTTCCCTAGTTATAAAATAATACTATGCCATCATCTTAGTTCCTAAATTCAGGCAACCGTTCTCGCATTTTGCCTTTTGTGATACTTTAGGAAGCAAGATACTCACTTTTTAGTGATACTTAATCCTTAAAAGATAAAGACTTAGGCCAATATTCTCAGAATTTCTCATGAACAGAGAGAGAAAAAATTCAAATATTGAGAATGAATAGATAAAAAAGATCTAACGCATCAGCGCGAGAATAATAATTTGTGGATTGAGACGAATTCTTACTTTTTCGTTACTGCGACCATTTCAGAAATGGAAATATCTGTTTCGAGGAAATTGGAATGTCGAATACTTTTTATTTGGGATTTTTTTTCCTGAAAAGCTCTTCCATCAAACGCGGTGAGTTAATACTCCATCAAAACATGTTTTGTCGACTGGAACAATTTTATTTTCAATTTGAAGAATATTTTCGGGCCCGGAGTTTTAATAATAACACGCTCTTCGTTTCACAATGAATTTTCTATTATTTTCAAAGAGTCTTTTAGATGTTCGAGAAGAGATTTTTGAATTCGAACCATAAATGAAGTTGCAGAGGAGAACATATATTGGAAAACGACACTTCCAGATTAGTATGAAGGATATATCTTATTTCTTCAAAAATTGACGAAAAGATATCCAAATTCTGAAACGAGAATGTTTTTAACTTAAGGAATATTTTAAACATAAACATGTTATTTGCTTTGAATGCAGTCAGGGAAGAAATACTAAAATCTGACAAACAGAATTAAAATGTAAATGCGTTATATAAATTAAAGTTTCTAAAGTTGAAAAATAATTTACGGATAATTTAAAAAATTTATTTTAATCAGCAATCTTGACGTAATGTATAAGCTTAACTTTGGATGCATTTTTATACCAATGTTTCAGAAACACAAAAAACTTCTCCTTGGTCCGTTTTTTTACTCAATAACTATAGAAAATCCTGTATGGACGTGAATTATATAATATCAGTTAATCATAATTCATTCCTTTATTTCACTTATACTACATATAAATTAGACTACTCTATAAATTTGTGACTAAGCAAAAAATATATGTAACGTTAGTAATACTGTTGCGTGCGTACAGATTCGTAATAGACTGAATGCACGCAGGTCCCGTGATAGGTGGATAAACTTATTTTTTCGAAAGAACCACTTCAGAGATCTGGAACTTTCCACAAAAATAGTCATGCAACTCTTCATGATATCACAGAGTACAATTAATAGTTATACTTCAAACTACTATGAACGTTAAACGCAACACAATGCAAAGCTCAACTAAAGAGCCAAGCTAAATCGGAAATAGAAATAGTACTCGGAACACACGCTGAGCTAACAGCTAAAAACAACAACAATTACTGTGAGCAGATAGCCTCTCCGACTTTGTATAGTTTTCACCCGGCCACAGAGATATTTCTAGTATTTTTTGCATCTCGAAATTACTGTAAGGCGATATGAAGGTCCAATGACGTTTACAACTAATATAGTGATTGTTTGGCGACAAGAGTTAGTCGCCAAAAACGTTGCCAGAGCTTGGCGATATCTCACCAAATTACTGAGATACTCATTCACTCAATGTTAAATGGACATACCCCTGTATTTTAACTTTTCTGGCATAGCATGGCTCTCTAAATTTTTCATGTTACATTATATAAAAGAAAGACAGCAAGTTTACTTATAATTTTACTAAAATTACTTATCTATTGCAAAATTTGTAACAATACATTTTCAACTACTAAAAGGTTATCGCTCAAATAATTCGGCATGAATTTTGAACGAAATAGTTAAATTCAGAGATATCACATCTTGTGTGTTTTCTTCATAGCGTTGGGCAACGCCACTCTAACTAAAGAACAAACTGCATTTTCATATTTTGATGCTCATGCAATCATATCTGTACATAGAAATGATCTTAATATTACATTATCTGTAAACTCAATTACTTAAGGTATCATTTTTGTTATGAATGAGTTTCTCACCTTTTGTTGAGCAAGAAATTTCCCACCTGCTGTGGAAAATGATTTCATTCTGTTAAACTATTTGTACAGAGTTACTAGGTTCAAAATATACTCACTAGAGCATTGTAATACTTCCTTATATTTTACCTGACTCAAAATAAAAATTATTGTGGAGAGGCAGAAGAACGAGTCGCCTAAATCCACATTGTGAAGAGTTATTATCCTTATATTTTTAGTTCTGGAATTGCAATCGAAATCACTAGACATTTCAGATGCAAAAACATCAGAAATTAATTACCCTTAAGCTAGGATTCAAGTCATGCACTTTGTTTCTTCTAGCTAAATGTGCTAGCCACTTATACCAGAAAGGAATGCGATACAAGGAAATGCGATACTTCCTTACATTCTCAACCCTCTAGTGGCCGGCCAGTTGAATGTTGGTAGTTCGACCCGGGTTCCAACTCAAGCAAATAGGCTGGTTGCGAGATTGGTTTTCGTGGTGTTTCCCCTGTGTTACGTGAGTACGAGCCAGTATATCTTGGAGTACACTCAACCAGTGTGTACCTTCCTATGCTTAGGTAGCAGTTTGGGCTTTGCTTTATTCAAATAACCTAAAATCTGAAAACTTTCGTGCCCCACATTTAAAATGCAATCTGAGAGAGGCACAAGACACATTCTAACAAAGTCATGTAATGAAGAAGCATACCCCATAATATTTTTGTTCGGCGCCCCTGTATTTGTTACTACTATTTTTTTTCCGAACCGAGAGGCAGCCCACCAGCGGCCGAGCGGTAAAGTCGTTGAATAGTGGTAGTTCAGTCCGAAGTTTGAATCTCGCGAACGGGCTGGCTACATGTACGTTTCCGTGACCTTTCCAGTATAAATACGAACAAGTTTCCCTTGGTAATCCCTCCAAGAAAGCATCCATTCCCTTAGGCAGCTAATCTTGATGCTTTGTCATAATCACATAAACCAAAACAATGGCATGGAATGCAGATGACCTAGCCTGCCAGAAAACGTATCCAGCATTTCGAATTTGCTTACTGCTCTTGTAATTACTTGAGCCACGACTGCACGGAAGAATTATCTTTTCTTTTTCACCTTAATTTGATATGATTTTTTATTTAGTAACAACGCAATTTTTCGGCTATTTCGATATGTTGGTGGTTTATTTTTTTCTCTGTGAGCAAAACTTAATATTTCGTTATATAAGCTAACAGAGATTTTGAACATACATGTAAGTTTAATTCTTGTAGAACTGTTAACATCTGATGAAAGTACAGTTTTCTATACTACGTTCAAGCTAGGAGGACGCTAGAAATTTGTGTACGTTTCCGTCAGACAGGTGCAGTCGCCAACAACAGATTCTCGACAGTCACCCTTGATCAATGAAATAAACGAATGTATTAATAAAGAAAATATAAACTCATCCAAAATGTATAACAAAATTTAATTTCACTTATATAAAAGGAAGCAGCTGTTTTAATCAGAAATAATACCACAAACTGAAGATTTTTAATTTAAACATCACAACAGTGTTTGTAAAACGCATATGAAATTAATTAATTAATTAATCATCCGCTAATGCACTTTAATTAATTAATTAATTAAACAGCATTCAATTTTCTTACCTGGGGGGAAAGCAAAACTTGTAATATCTTTTAGAATTTTTGCCATGGATCAAGTGTTTTCTTCTCCATATGAAGCTAGCTGGACCAAGATTCCATGTAATGTCAACGACGGCGATTGAAACAGTATTTGAAGATTTCTCGATTGCTCCCAGCTAAAGGCAAAGTACCAATTATTGTTTTAAATGATGTGAAATGTTTCATCTAATGACAAGTATTAGGTACTTTTAAAAGCAAAGAATCTATGGTCTCTTTAACTTAAAGGGACATACTTTTATAAAGATCATCCTCGGGGAATAACTCCATATTCATTTTAAATACTGGAAATTCCTCAAAACGCTAGGAAGGCAATCAACTTATCCATCAGTAATTTAAATCGGAATGAGGTTTTGCAGAATTCAGTGGTACATATTTGGCCTGTACTTGTAGTAGCGGAATATAATATTATCATCACTTGTGTGGTAACATAATAATTGCATTATAAGTTGTGATCTTACCTACTTTTCAGTTCGTTTTACTAGACATTTTTATTTCATGAAAATTATACGCATGCTTTCTGTGTCTCATTATTCAGATTCATTAAATCTCAATTAACTGAAATTTCAATTGTTTTGTTACATATTCCTTTCTTAATATTGGGTATTAATCATCTTAAAAGTCGTCTTGATTTTTTTGTTCAAAAATGCAGATTGTTAAAATAGTTAACATCCACAGTTCAGTAATCTCATTTATAAAATGAATGACCCGTTTTAACCTCGTCTTCCAACAAATATCAGTTCCCAAATATGGGAGATAATATAGAAAAAAATGTGAGTTTCAGAATCTTTCGTATTAACGGGTTGAGTGTCTTATCACCGCTGTCTCCTCGGAATCTATCGTCCCTTTATCATCCGCTAATGCACTTTAATTCCGTCTTTTTCTTTCCTAATATTCATACGTTCTGCAGTGCGAATATGAGAAGCCCATATTTATGGCGACGGTCCCTTGACAGTCACGCTCCGTCTGCGGAAGCGTGAAAAATCGAATTAGAGAGTGGAATTTGGCCGGAAAATAATGAATGCCCACTTGAGCTTCCTTCATTCGCCAGAAAGGTCCGCCTGTGTCTGCGTAATAAGAGAAAGCTCGGCAGGAACTTTTAAACTTAAAACGCTAAAATCAAGAATATGTGCAATGATTCTTATCTAACAACTAAATAAGCATAATAATAATACAATAATAAATAACATGTATATAACATATCCTCTATCTGTGCTTTTCATTGTGCTTGTCAATCAATAGTCACAGGAAATTCTGCGCTTGAAGTAAATAGAAAAATGACTGCAAATTAATCGGTTATTGTACATGGACTAATTGACGAGGAAACGCCGAAAATATAAGGATAACTCATGAATTTAATCGTAATGATTCCTGTGCGTTAAATTATGTTTAGAGAGAGGAAATAAAAATTGCAAATTCAAGTCATTTCCTCATCGATTTGTATCCATTAGAAATTAAATCGAATTTTTAAGAACTGAAATAAATTTCCAAAAACGTAGAAAATATCGCCATAATATAGCGCTGTTAGTAATATGTTTGTTAAATTAACTCATTTGGATCCACTTACGTCATCAGATTAGATCTAGAATAAATATTCGACTAAAACTTATTTCAAGTCTGCTAGGTGCACTTACAGCACCAGTCATTAAACTGGCATTTAATTCAATGTTTTTCCACTGTAAAAGTCCAAAGGGACAAGTAGTTAAATTCATTGAGGTACTGCACAGACACTAAAGTTGCATTAAAAATACTAATTGTCCATATTACTGCTCACGTCTATGCAATTGCACAGCGCACGTCTATGCTGTTTTCGAATTCGTTCCTCATCTACGCTGCTGATGGGCATAAATGGTTTGGTAACACAATTCTTGGGCTAAATTTTACGGCAGTGGGGATATATAAACAGAGTCTTTAACATATACCTAAAAGAAAGAAATCATAAGCTATGAGGTCTGCAAATAGAGAATAGGAGGACAAGAGAATAGTTTTAAATAATTTTCAGCTAATCGCCCAATCCATCGGTGTGGGAGTTCCTGAATGAGGTATTTTAAAACTGCGAGGATTTTAAAACTTGATTATTTAATGTTTATTTTCGTGCATAATTTAATATCCCATGTGTACGTGAACCACTTACAGTCTCCCTGTATTATATCACAAGCATCGAGATGGAAGTCTATAGAAATTCATGCAGAGCTGATCAAGATGTTACAAGACAGTGATGTTTTACGAAATTTTAAGGTTTGGTTTATTTTTTAACCGTGAAGCACTCAAGGGTATCTGCCTCAGGGAAGGGATGTCTTTGTGGAGGACTACCTAAGGGAAACTGTCTCGTTAGTGGTCTGCGACTTTACCGCTGAGCCACTGGTGTGCGTTGAAATTTTAAGGAAAAGGAAACTAAGCATCTATTGACGACGTAAGGCATTTCTGTATACCTTTCTGTGCCTGTTTTTGATTATGAGTTGTGTTAGTATTAACATATATATGTTGTAGTGATCCTCCTTTCTATCTATTAACTGTGGAGGAACCTAGCGAACTGCTAAGAGAATAATCGCATAAGTCCAAAAACAGAAACGTAAACCTCAGGAAAAGTTAATTACCCTTTATTGCTCAAACTAAAGGAGTACAGACGGTCCCTTTCTCAGGACGTGCAACGCAACAAAGCCTCCACTTGGTCTCAAAAATGTAAGAAATAAGAGCTTAACTAATGATAAACTAAAGAGATACTAAATAGATTGTATTAGCCGAGGCTAACGCAATTTCTAACCTAGTTAACCCCTAATATTAAATTAGCTAGTGAAGCTATCAAGAGCACTTTAATACGGCTGAGCGTAATAATAACTTAGAGAAACGTAACCAAAAGGCAAACGCGCGCTATTCAGGAAATTGAAGTCACTGAAACATCGACTTAAATACTACTTCTTCTCATCTGCATTTAACGCGATTCTAAAACCTCATTCTGGTAAGGAATTGTAAGCTGAAATTTGGGGAGAGAGGAAAGGAGCTTTAACTTGTACAACTGTTATAAGCTTACGATAAACCTTGCAATGTAATCAGATATATGTAATAGGCATTTGGTTTTAAAAGTCAAAATTCTTATTTAGTTTATCTGCTGAATGTTTGAAAGCAAACATAATTTAAAAAACTAAACTTGCTAGTTTCTTCTTAAAGTTGAAATCAGATATCTAAATCATCTAAAAATTATGAAAATCAAAACTGAAATCTGAGCTAATGTGTGAAACAAACTGTTATATGTAAATTTCGTTAATTTTAAGACCTGAATATGGATAAAATTATGGTACCCTGATAACTTTCTTATTTTAAAATAAGAAATGCTTTATAATGCAAACATTAAACTCTTAATTGGATTTTTTTAAATTCTTTTCAAATTTGATTTCATGTCGTTTGAATTTCTTAGATAACTAGTTTAAGAGCTTTGCTTTATCTTATATTTAAACATCGATATATATTCAAATATCACATTTGCTGATAAATGAAAAATGCATAAAGCCAAGTGTGTATCTATTTAGTTTCGTGTAATTTACATTTTTGAAAAATTTGAAGATTGTGTGTTCACATAAGTTTGTCATATCTTTCAAGTTCCGCTTGAATCATTAGAATGCAGTCTAAATTTTATAGCAAGCAAAATGCATACAAAATTAAATCTATAGTAAAATGCTTATTTCATGCTCCTTTACGAATAACATTCGTGGAAACGAAACAGAAAAATATAACTGAAATCGGCAGGAAAATAAAAACTGATAAGTTCCTATCATCGATTACGAAATCAACAAGATTTATAAATTCTAAATCTAATTTGCTTCGAAAATATCAAAGCCTCAAATTTAATAAATAAATTTTAATATTCAGAGCATGTTGCCTGCTTTAGAAAACTGAATAAAAACTAGTAATCTTTATTATATTTTTTTTTTAAATTCAAGGAAACATTGCTTAAAAGCAGCATGGCAACAAGTAGAAAAAATGTTTTCAAACATTTCTTTTAAAAATAAAAAATGTGTATATCTATTGACTTTTCACAGGGGCACGAATAAATAAAAATATAAGAACAAAATATCAGCAGGCTTCTAAATGTTCAGGGATGTGTAAAGTGTAATAGCTTATTCTTTGTAAGGCAGTGAATGTTGTAAAAAAAACTTTTAAACTGATATCTTTTCAAAGGAACGATATAATTAAAGCGAAAAAAAAAACTGCTAAAAATAAACTTTGTTTACCAGTAAAACTGATGAGACAAGGGTAGTGGTGCGCAATTTTAGACGAACGTGAAGTAGTTCATGCGTACATCCATTCCTAAATTAAAAGAACTTTTAATAACAGGGTAAGGCATAACACTTTTCTAAAAAGTTTTTTTTTTCATAAAAATAGAGTTTTTATGCCGATGCTTCTTTCAAAATTACAAATGGAAGCCCACAATTTTACATACCTTTCAGAAAAGAACCCATTGCAACTAATTCTTCAGTTTAGAAACTTTTTTTAACGTCCTTTCTGCAGTTTTTTTCCCTTAATGATCATTTAAGTGTATTGAAAGGGAAAAAAAGTGAAGCGCTAAGGATAGGAGAAAAAGTAATTTTAGAGATGATGTTTTTTGAAGCTCTTAAAATAATTTTCTACTAGTCCTTTTAAAATCTCTTTCCCGTTGACCTAAAGTATACACATATATTTTTCAATTACATGACACCTGAAAGTGTTTAGTACCAATGATGAAAAATCTAAAATGAAAGCAGAAATTGTTTTCCATAGTTAAAAAACAAAACTTTTAAGAATAATGTATAGTATTTTCCATTTTTTTTTCCATGTCTATTTTCAGTACTATCAACATTTTTATTTCTGATAATTACTACGACATTTACGCAATTTTAACCATCGTTATTTATTATAATCCCTTTTAGCATATTTCATATTTTAGTTAAATCTTTGCTTTCCGTCGTTTTGGTACTTTTTAATAGCATAATTAACACCGTTAAAAATTAATAATAATATTAATAAATAATAGTTATATTTATATGATACTTTATATAATAGTTTATACTTTAATTTATTAATTAATTATTTACATAATAGTTACTTAATAGTAATATTAATAAAGCTTAATAACGATATTATGTAACATATTCTATAAACAAAACTAATGTTAAGTGCGTTCCTTCTTATGCTTACCGAGTCTTGGTTCATTCTATGTTTCTGTATTTCCCACTTCTTTATTAGACTGAATTCTTTAATTATAACAAAAGACGCTACGTCCGTATGCCTGAAAGAAAATATATATTTAAGAAGTAGAGGTGAACTATTCGAGAGAGACCCAATCCGCCTCGTCCAAGCGGGACCATATGACTAAATGTAGAAGTAGTAGAGGTACGGGAATTGGTTTCTACTTAAATTTCACATGTCAAAGATTTTCATTTTAGCTGACCCATTAAATTCCTTAAAATATAATTTGGGGCGAATGACCAGGGTTTCAGGATTTTAACTATACATTTGCGTAGCGTAAGGGCATTTAATAATGTCCATCATTTTAACCATAATATCTGATAATAACTTCTCTTACATGTTACATAAATTTTCGGGAATCACTAATTTGAATCTTTGAATGAATAAATTTGGGAATGCACTTCTTAAAGTTTTGTTTTTGAAACTGTTAAAGGTGTTTAAATATCTTCCTGCAAGTTAGGACAAGTCGCAGAGGTTCAACCTCCGCTATTGCCCTTGCAGTAGAGCGGCGCACCACCTGGGATTCTCCAGGCAGCACTGGTCGTTTTATTTGCTACCTGCCAGTCGCTCGGGCTGTCTGTCGTAGTGGAACATTACCCAGTACCGGACGTTACCTAGTAGCCGAGCTACTAGAGTCGTACCCCCGTTACCCCCCCCCCTGCTACTAAAGTCATACCGCTCAGGACTTGCCAGATCCCGAAGCCGGCCAATACGTGACCTTTCCCAGGGCCTTCAGAACCACCAAGTTCATAAATTTTATACCCCTGTGGCCGAGACTGCCTAGGTACAGATCCTAGCAAGTAACTTCGCAGAATTCTCTACTTCGGCCTCCCGGGGGGCTTGCCATAGACAAGGGCCCGGACTCCAATCACGGAGAAGGCATGGCTGTTTGTAAACATATAATATCTGTACGGCATGGGGGCACTTTAAATATGCGGCGAGTCGAAAGTTCTCTTGAGAGGTTGGTGGTAGGGGAAGAAGGGGGGAATCTCAGACCCGTACCCCTATGGGCGTTCTTCTTCAAAATTTAGGGCGAAATTGACCAAAATGTTACTATCAATTGTATGGTGCACAAAGCATTTGCCAACGACAGGTGCAATCTTGCTTGCTTGTAACGATGAATTTTGTGTGCTTGCTGTGATTTCAGACATAATGAGCAGGATTAATTAGAACAACAATAAAGGATTTTACTTCTGACAGTTGCATTTATTACTTACTATGCCTTTAATTAATTGAAACTTATAGTTTCTTAGGATAAACCATATCACTTTCTATGAAGAGTTTTCAGCTTTCCACTACCCACTTTCATAACTAGCAGTATTTTAATTCTGAAAAATTGATATCATCTTCTCTTAATTTTAATAATAATATTCCTTAGTAATATCTTCCTTTATAACCAGCCAATATTTCAGTTCTTTTTGAAACCATCGATCTTTTCATTTGACAGATTTGAAACTTATGGTCTTCTTCGTTGTTTAATTTGTTGCATATGTTTTTGTTATTTATTTTCTGTACAGGTATTGCGCAATTATTTGCTATATAAGTGTTTTTATGCTGCTTTATATTGGCTATAAAATATCTTTTTTTTTCCATACATATTTGTTTGTATACATTTGTTAGTTGTATGTATTGTTTGTTTTTTATTTCGATTAATTTGCTATTCAAATTTTCCTTTTGTAATTTGGAGTTTTCTGAAATTATCTCATCTCACTAGCGGTGTAGTAGTAAAATTGCTAAACACTGGACCTGGTTTCAAATGCAGGCGAACAATCTATCGGCGTTTTCGTGTGTTGTGTTTAGATAGTTATCATATAGATACGAGCGATGTTCCCTTAGAAATGTCCTTCATGAAGATATTCCCCCCCCATAAGTTAGTCCTCGAGTGATATTTACGTTAATTAACATAATCCGAAGTTATATCTTATTGCAAATTGTGGATACAAGCCACTAGCCCTTAAAACGTCCTCTACGAAGGCATCCCTTCCGTTAGGCGGATAGTTCTCTTGTGCTTTGCCGTTTAAGATAACCTAATCTCTTTCCAAATTGTTCAGATAACATGTATCATAAGGTATTTCTCCCGCCTTCCTAGTGTGCCTTCGTGGTGTAGTGGTTCTGCACGCTGGGCCGGTATTTCAGAGGTCCGTGGTTCGATTCCCGGCGAAGGTGGTTGCAAATGTTTCATCTCTCCGTCTTTTCCAATTAACCTAATGTCTCTACACTGGCGTCCGAACTAAAAGGGTGTTGGATGATGATTTTCCTCACCCAGGATTTGGTGATTGGGTCCCCTAAAAACTCCAGTCGCCCTTTAAAAGGGGAAGTATATAAGGTATTTCTTTCGCCTTCCTAGCGTACCTTCGTGGTGTAGTGGTTCTGCACGCTGGACCAGTATTCCAGAGGTCCGTGGTTCGATTCCCGGCGAAGGCTTTGTTAATTTTTCATCTTTCCTGCTTCCAAAATACCTAATATCTCTACAGTATAATATCATTTGTTAACCTTTTGTAATTAACCGCAAAAAAATTATGAGCAAATAAATAAGAGCATAGTTGTTTTTCACAGTTCCTGCTTAGAAAGTTTGTCTTTAGATCAGCCGATGTCATCATTCCCATTTATAACAGTGTCAGTGATTTGCTGATATATTCAGTGAGTTACATTACTTATCCAGTAAATACTGATCAGCACAAAAATGAAATAAATGCCTTTCTGCTTATTCTGCAGAGCCTTTGGAAACACGTCTGGGTCATTAGCTTCTATTTTTGTGCCGTTAACAGGAAGTAAGACAGAGTATGGGTCATTGAAGAAAGAGGATGGTATACCACTGTCTGTTGTGAGAAATATTTGAGTGTCAGGAATCTTGACCTCTTGCGCTCATTGCAAGGCATAGGAAGTTATTTGGTATAAATGCTTGCTCAGCTTTTCGTAGAGGAAACATATTAGGAAAGGCTCCTGTAAGACTGGCTTTCCTGACAGGTTTCAATGGGTGAAATCAATGGTAAAAGAAGAAGGAAAATTCTGCTTTCTTTCATATTTTAGGATATTAGTAGCATATGCGGAAATAATTATAATAGGTGTATCAATTTTTTTCACAATATTAGGTAAAGAAATTTTACATGATTTTGATATTACACAATTTAAAAATCACTTATTCTGTAATAAGATACATTTTATTTCAATAAAATATTTTATCAGATAAAAATAAATTATGCTCCAAATAATATTTCGTTTACTTTTTGCTGTGTAATCGAATTATTAAACTGTACATGTTAGGCTTTATTCTACAGAGGAAACATACTTTCTGTGACTTCTGGTAGAAATGGCAATATTACCCAAATTTCTTTTCATTAGTTCTTGAAAAGATGAAAAACTCTTCATTACTTTAATAAAGTGGCTTTCGTTTAAGAACTTCAATCTTGAATGCTTTTATCTTGACAATAGCATGTCGCAGCTTCAACTGATTCCACTTTTCTTCTAAAGATGTATTACTTATTTCCACAGCTATTTAAGTTTCAAATTGCAAATGATTATTTGCTTCTTGATGTTTTCCCCAGTTTATGCGCATGGTAGAGTTTAACTCATTTTTGTAAACTCATATTGAAAAAAATCTGATGTGGACGTCACATGACTTCCTTTTAGAGTGTAGTAAATTACACACAGTTTTCGCAGCCCTAGTTTATTTCCTTGAATTTCATGAGAGATATATTTCTCATCCAATCAGTTCCCTCACTTCGTAGCAAGGCAAAAATATGTAAAAACTCAAAACATCTTCATTGAAAATTGCAAACTAAAAAAAATTTAAAGCACCAAATACAGTTAAAGAAAAAAATGTGTAATTAAAATAACAGTTTCTACTACAAAACAAGCAATTCAGCTAACGGACTTTGGTGCGCAAAAATTTAACATTAACTTTGGTGTCACAGGGCCACAAAGACACTTTAATTATTCGTGTAAAAACTGACTTAATTCACTATACTACTAAGATTTTCAATTGTAAACAAACAGCTGTCAGAGGCCTAGAAGCCCTTGCACTTTTAAATTGTTGATAATTCTACAATTATTGCATACAGATTAACTAAAGGCATAAGAACCTTAACCGGAACATAAGAACAACATAATTCAACTCCTTCAAAGCAAAAGATGCACAATTTACCAACGTAATGTTACAAATTGCTCAGCTGCGGTAGGATAGCTTCCCCGCAAAGCTGGTTTAGGGATGCCAGAAAATGGTAATTGAAGGCAGGTTTGCCAAATTTAGACCGAACTCGGTCATCTGGCGACAAAATTGGCGATATATCGTAGACGGAGCGAGAACATTCTAGAACGAATTTTTACCGGTTTACCCCTGAATGTTTCCGAAGCCAGGCCAAAAACTATATATACCCTGCCTGTACGCGAAGTAGTAAAGCATCGTCAGTCTTATCGTGAAGAGTATCAAGAGTACGTTGAGTTCAGTAGCAGTGCCTTGAGCTCCGAGGGAGATCGACCGAGTCGAAAGCTGTATTTTTAGAGCTTTGCCGTGAAGCTGTCTTCAATGTTGTAGACTGAAGGCTGAAGGTTTCATTTGTGTTGCTGATTGTTTCAGCGTGTTTATCGTAGTCTTTCGATGACTGTAAACGTGTTTCTGGAACTGCTCTAAATAATACTGGTTAATAAATTGTATTTGATTCTTCATAGCCTGTGCTAGTGTTGCGAAGCTGAAAAATTATGAGTTTTAAACTTTTATACTTTAACTAAACACATGGTGCCGGACAAAACATAACGAAAATGAACAATTCATTCTAAGAAAAATTGTATAATGGTTGTACAATAAAGCGTTGTGAGACCCCGTGTAAAAAGGAAAAACAATAACAATAACTCCAAATTCATTAAAGCTCCATGTTTCTTAAAACACTCCCGGGTCAAACAAATGGAGTGACATGACAGAATACCCCCAAAAATATGCAAGATAAATAAATGCAATAAAAATATAAGACACATTTATTAATTTTCTTGAATCATTCTAACATAAGTTAACTGGGTAAACTGATCCGTTCCCCACCATAATAATACTAAGCAAAATAACACAGTATATCACACCAAATTACAGCTTACAATAATTAATAAACCTTAAGATGAAAAATAACATATCTCTCATTCCAAAATTAACGTACTCATATTAATTTGGAAGTTTACTATTTTTGACATTCTATAGCTTACTAATTAGGCTGGTAAACAAATCCTTAAACCTTCATTTACAGACTTTACAGAAACTAACTGGTCATTATTCAAAATATTCTGATCACTTAGTAATTTACACATATAAAACGAATGATTTTCTTCTAAGTAATTTGGAAAGATAGAGAGGTAGACAAATTTAAAAATCACTCACAGATTTTCCGGAACATATAATCTTGAGGGAAGTATCCAATTTTTCTCACGGAGGAAGTCTATTTTCCTTGAGCCAACATCTTGATTACAGTTTGTAAACTGGCACTCGCGCGTTGAAGTCCATTCTGTACAAATATATCTGGAAACGGGGTAAGTCCTTTTTGTAAAACTAACCGCCAGATCAGGAAAAAGTTCCTTTTTCAGGAACATATTTCTATAACGTCTAGGCGTCAGGAACCACAAGAGCTGGATAGTAATAACACACGTCGATCTGGAACTTCCAAGTGTCAGGTATATTCACTAACAATCACGCGCTAAAGTAGTACTCAGAAACATTCTTTATCAGGAACGCTTCAATAAACCAGGAAAGACGCCTTAAAAGAAACCAAACTAGAAAGGCATTGGGCAAGATAAAAAAGGAAAACCCCCTGGTATCAGCATCACCTCGAGAATATCTATTTACAATTATCGGAAAATTATAATGGAGAAACGACGATGATATAAATTTTTTTGATGAGCTCCAGCGCCCTTTTTCAATGCAAATTCTCATCTGCTAAATGCCGTAAATCCATAACCGCAGCCCGCTGGTTCACGGCCCTCGCGAGAGCAAGACCCACACTCTTCTCCTTTTCCTTTTTGCTCAAAAATCAGAATCAAGACTCAAGACTAATTGCTTACAGGGTGCAAGCTCCGAGGTAAACTTGTCTCTCCGCCTCCGAAAATTTCACAAGCTTACAAAATAATCACAAAATTAAATCTCATCAATCCCAGAATTTTACTTACTCCATTATAACTTTAACTGAGAAATTTCACCCCCACAACGAATCAAAACAATCCGGGTAATGCAGTCCTGACCCTCTGTACTTCGGGAAAAACGCGGGAACTAAAGTGGACTTCCCCAGCTAACAAGCGAAATCTAAACGATAAGAATCTAACATACTGAAGGAAAAATTACGTATAACAAAAATACGTATAACAAAAAGCGAAAGCAAGTGAGAATAAGAAAGCCGATTTACAACCTCCGTAGTAAAAAAGACGACAAACACCCTAACTGCTTCCACTGTTAGTAAAAGGCCATAAACCAGGTGTCACCTCGCAAACGTTTCCTCTCTTTGTTACACTACAGTTTGAAGAACTACCAGCTAAATAAGGCTTTAACAATTTAAGAATATTTTTTTTACTAGATTAAAATATAGATGAGTGCAGATAAAGATACTAGAATAATGATAACTTAAACAAACATTAATATAATTAAAATTCGCTACACAACATTAGCTAATTTTCATTATCTATGATGTAATGGTATATCTTTAATTATGGGTCCCGTTTAGCACCCCTCGTCCTCTACCGGTTATGAAATATGTGTTAAGAAATTCGTCATTCAAAAATTAATGCTGTTTAGCTATCAAGCTGGGCGTGCCTCTTCTAAAATTCTAGCCCGTCATTCCACTACGCCGCAATGCCCAGTCATCTATGCAACAGGTTTTCCAGCTCGATTTCTTATCGGTGATGCAGATTAAACTGAAATTGCAAGAACTGTGTACCTTTTAAATGATTATTCTAATAGCTAACGTAAATAATTATACGATTCGTATAATATTATAAAAAAGTATAAATATCATAATAAAGACGGTTGTCAAATTTGTCTAGCTCCTTTTCCTTCACGGCTAATTGAAAAATATAATATATTTACGAATAGAGGTACTTTTAAAATAATGCATTATTTATAGTGTATGATATTTTGGAGCTTTATCTAATGAACGTGTTGAAAGATTCTATCATAAATTGCAACTCTGGGTGATGTGAAGAATCTCTCTTTAGTGCCTCTGAAAAATCAACTGTTTTTTCATTTTTATTTTCTTAAATCTTCATGAGAAAAAGTCCTTTATGTGTACAATGCACGCAAATGGAAGTATTAAAATACTACGCAAACTAACATCCCTATTTTTCCAATCATTGAGGGGCCCACCAGCGGCCGAGCGGTAAAGTCGCTGAACACTGGTAGTTCGGTCTGAGGTTCGAATCCCGCGAACGGGCTGGCTGCATGGGCGTTTTCGTGGTTTTTCTCATGTGTAACGTGTATACGAGCCAGTTTCCCTTAGAAAGTCCTCCACGAAGGCATCCCTCTTGTTAGGCTGATAGCCCTAGTGTGCTTTGCCATAATTAAATACACCAAATACACACCAATTATTGAGGCTTGACTTTTCTAAATATGCTGCAATGAATTTGGAAAACAATTTGCTTTTTTACGTCTCATATTAAGTTACCCTTTACCATTAATGATGCTGTGTTTGTTTACATTTACTGTGGTATGTGTTTAAAAATATTAAAATCCTACAAAAAAAGTATCTCTATTGCATAAGCCAGGTATACCTAGTATGTTTGGCAGTATTATAAGTTTATATTTACATTTTGGAAAGAGCAATAAGCGCAGTGATTTTCTTTTGCTTACTAAAATACTTATGCTTTTCGTTATGATAATTTGATAAGCAAAATTAGTAACATAGTCTAGATTAAGCAAAATTTGCAACACATATACCTGGAGAACAGGCTCGCCATAAGCTTCAATAAAAGGTTCCCTTATTTGTTCCGAAAAACAACAATGCAAAGTTTTTCTCACTTCTGTTTAAGTATGTTTAACTCTGTAGATATATATCTGAAGGAAGGTACACTCGCATAAATGAACTTAGAACGTACAGTATGGTAGTTGTTGAAAACATAACACAGTTTTTTAATACAGAAGTCTTGAGAAAATTCTGTTACAGTATTACCGCTAAAATTAATCAAAGGAACACATAAAGCTAACATTTACCTTGCATATCAGAAGTTGGATTTATTTATCTTAGTTGCGCAATATTTCCAATTGAACATTCTTTAAAAAGACCGATTCAATTCACAGCATCGCTAGCGAGTGCGTAGGTTGTATCCAAGCTCCTTTACTCTGAGATTAATAACGCATAACGGCTTTTCCGTCTCAGGTTCCATTAGGCTAATGACGACTCTGATCTCAAAACAGAACGTAAAAGAAGCAGAGGAAAATGACAGCTGGCAAACCCCCATCCTTGCGCTATTAATGCCGTCCACAATTGTTGAAGAGTCTGTGTACATTTAAAAGAGCTACCTAAGACGCCATTGGTCTGTGAATGGCGGTAGAACTTCTGAAAGGAAAACCGTGTCTCCCAAGATTGGGTTTAGTGTTTGATTCCTCGGATCGTCATTAGTTATGTCTCGTTTCCTCCGAAATACATTAAACATTTTCGATGCTGTGGCCATGTGTTTTCAGTGGTTAAGGAAAGTAATCTTGAACTGATTCTTAGGATTCTAGCAAGTATATCAGCCAATGTTTCCAGTTTTACCTAGAAGAATTTGCTTTACAGATCTCAGATTAACCATGAGTTCTTTCCCTACGATGCATCCATTTTATGAGATGATTAATGCATCACAATGGTATCTCTTTCCTACCTGACCTTTGCCATAAAGACAGCATTTACAACATGTTAAACTCAGATTGCAAGCTATGGATTCTGTTTTAATTTCAGAAAATAATGCGTAATTTTCTGTTATAATATACTCTTAGTTAAAGCAACAGTTTAAAGTAATAAGCTAGAAAATAAAATATTTTTTTCTTATTACTTATTGGTATTCTTTTACGGGTTCATCACAGTCGCATTATTTATAAAATCGCTGATCATTAACAGCTCGATTTGAGTTCATATATCGGTTTGCCGGGATATGAACTCATGGCTGTTTTCGTAGTTTTTCCATAACGCATGGCTGTTTTCGTAGTTTTCCCATAACGCAGATACGAGGCACTTGAGCACCTCATAATTTTTTTTGTATGTGAATTTGTGTACAACGAACACAGCGCCATCTTGATTTTCCAATTATTGAAATATGATCTCCCACATTTAGGAGATTCTAAGTACTTTTTAACCCATCAGTAATTTTTAACCCATCAGTAATTTTTGAACTTTTAGTGGGACATATATGTACCATTAGTAATCAAAGGGGTAAGATCTTCTCACATCTTTTATATCAAAAATACGATAATGTGGTGGATATAATTTTAAAGCGCATCATGAAAATTTTAATGTTTCCAGTAAAGGCAATTTTGTTGATCCATGCGTGGAAACACGCTACCAGTTATGTTATTGCATCGTTACCAGGATGCGGAACGACCAATAGTGATTGAGTCAATAAGACCACATCATACAGACAATTCAAGAAAGATTCGAAACGCCTGCAAGTGGGCTAACTGCATGGACGTTTTTGTGGATTTCCTCACATGTTATATGCATACAAGTCAATTTCTCATAAAAAATGTTCGCAAAGGTATTCTCCTTTACGCGAGTAATGTTTGACTTAATCAAATATTATGATTCAATCCAAGAAGAAATGAGTAATAACTGTTATATCTTGTGTAACGGAGAAACTTTGCCGACAGCGAAAAGTTAAAGAATACGGTATATCTTATCATTTAAATACCAATAGAAATTGTCCCTCGATTGTTTTGATAATATTAATCCTGAAAACTCCTTTTCAATAATATACATAAATGTATCAATATCGTGCAAAATTTTAGAATTATAATTAAGAATACAAAAACATAGAGATTGTAAAAACAAGCCATTCATTCACCTTAATATGAAACCAAAGATACTTTGTTTAGGTGATAAATGCGATCTTAAAAAAATTTTGGGATCTAGATTTCATACTATATGCCTTTAATTCTTATAATAATGAAAGCAAGAAAGTTGACATGTAAGATAGCATCGTTTTATGGCTTTACACGTACGTACATTATCATTTGGGTACACATATTCCAGAACGATAGTTTCACATTGCGTCTAATGATTACCTGGCGCTTTTTGATACTTGAGAAATTGAGAATGGGAATGTTTCATACATCCTGAGACTCAGAAATGTACTCCAAGGATTGAAATTAAAAAATTCAATGCTTGGAGAAATTTCGCAGCTAAGCACAAAATTATTTAAAATTTATAAAAAAAAGGGTTTTCCTTGTCGAAACACACGTTATCGACATGGAAAGTATGAAATTCATAGATCCTGGGACTTTTATTTTCCAAATTTTTAAAATTAAATTTAAAAAACTCATTCCAGTAGTATGCCTTAATATGTTTTTATCTTTTGTACATTTTTTTGCTTATCTAGATCGAATCACTTCTCAATATATCACCTAACATTATATCAACCATATCTTTCAAATTTTAGTAGTTTAGGTAGCACATGCAAAAAGTCAGCACACTTCATGCGATCAACCCATTCGCTGGGAATCGGGTCACGGTTACTGTACTATAAGATATGCTCTTCTCGAGGAGAAATCTTTTAGTGTGTGACGTCACGGCTCATAGTCTACTCAAAGCATCTACCCGCTATTATTTCTTCGTCTTCGTTTCTACTACTTCGTGAAGTCAAGTGGCGTCACTAAAGTCAAACGCTGTTAATAACATAACCTTGTTTTTCTTCTGATTTGGGACGAACTATCAGTTTTCGTCTGGCTTTTTCGCTAGATAATTGTGGGTTCAAGATGACATCGAAACTTATAATTACACATATGATATACTGTATGCGAAGCATGATATTGTATGCACATATACTAAGTATTATTATTCAGCCTTATATCAAATATAGTAAAATTTTCCCTGCCTATATCCATGACCTCTTGTTTTGCCCTTTAGAATTACAGAAATAAATATAGTTGGAAACCAATTACTTCCGAACCTTCATTTACTGCTTATATCTTTATATTATAGTAACAGACAAAGTAAAAAAAATAATAGTAAAATAAAACTGAATCAAAGCTAAGAATAAATCAACAGATACATTGAAATGAACTGAATGTGTGGGATCATTTCTTACAATATTTATGAGAAATATGAAGTCCAAATCTATTTCCAACATAAATGTACTTATGTTAGTTCGTAAGTATTTTTATAAACAGCGGCTATAATAGCGTGCAGTATATCACATAATGTAAACATTTACTACATAATTTAGCGCATCAACAATGGAAATAAAAAGATTAACATAGTTCTGAGATTATTTAAACACATACTTTTCACTACTTAAGTAATTTGCATTTTGATAAAGTACGCTGAATAGTTTACGCGGAAATGAAGCACGAGACGCAAACACAAACATCCTTCTAACACACAAACATCCTTCTAACACAAACATCCTTCTAACACAAATTATGGAATTGTTTTAAATCAGAATATGCAGTCCTGCGGAATTAGGTCATCTTAGAATTAAATCTATATGAGATCGGCAACAAAAAAAAGAAGTAAACGAATTGCCATATTTCAAAGAGCCAGAATTGCATTCAACGTGACTATTGCCTAATGGGAGCTACGATAAGAAAACTTTCTTCAAATGCTGACCTCTCCTACGCTTGAGCTTCGCCTTGGATCGCCTTCTATGTAGAGATAAGCTTTTACGACGGCTAACCCTTCCAAGTCCTTCATTTATTTTCGTGATTTAAATGCACGAGATACTGTCCCAAGAGGGGTCTTCATTTTCTGCCCCACCCCCATTCAGTGCAAAAGGATGTATGTATGTCATTCTTTCCTTGGCGCCAGAAATCCAGACGCCCTGTCTACAAGTGGTGCAGATTTTCCTGTTGATCGTTCAAGGGCTACAAGTGGCCATTCACGACATTCATAACTTTTCTTCTTGGCTCGAAATACGCTTTATGAATACAATTTTGTTTCTTTCGGCATATTTTTTTTAAGAAAAAAGCAACCGTATTAGTCTTGTAGTAGCAGTGCTTTAAAAAGGAAGCGCTTCCGTCTGGGTTATATATTTCAAATGATTGCGGTACTTAGGGTGGAGATGGTTGCGATTGGGATAAAAATGTCCATTTTGGGGAGTATTTTTTTAACTTGAAATATTTTGATGTATGATACCACTCTGATTTTATTTATTTTAAATAGCTGTTGTAGACTTATTCTGTCTCTTATTTATTTAAAAGAATATGGACGATTTATAATAGAAAACAACTTTAGTTTTAGAGGCAAATTATTATGTTAGCTATTCATAAAACAATTAATAGTTTGTATTGAGTTTCATCAATTGAATTTTTTCATCATATGAATAACTTATTATACATTAATTTTTATGTTTTGTTAAAAGTTTCAGTAATCAATTAAAATTTTGAAAATGAAATATGCAAAAAAAATTTTCCGATTTGCTTTTATCATCTATTTAAATTGAAAGTTTGATTGTTTACTCAGACATGCTGAAACATACGAGGGAGACAAGCGAGGAAGGCCTTCTTAGCTGATTTCAACAAGGACAACTAATCTTATATTCGACATGTACATAGATAAAACACGGATGCAGGAAGTCAGTTTTCCAGGATTTAAACCTGGTAAACTGACTACTAGTGTTCAGCGGTAATAATCACTCCGAAGATGATGAGTGTTAATTAAAAGTATAATTAGACCAGTGCAATTGTGCAGCTACAGTCTCAAATTCAGCAGTTTTAAGATGTTATATTTCTTTCATTGTTAATATACCTGTAATGTATGAAAACGTTTAAACTTTTTTTGCAAACATTCTTCTAAGTAATTTGAAAATTTGTCCTAGAACTGAATCATCAATCGAAATTCTTTTAAATAATGTTCAAACGAAGGTCCGCTGTTTCTTCAATTCTTTATCGAGTACTACGTCCGCATGATGTATTGAAAATCAGTATGAATGTCTAAGGTTTTTATATACATTTCAGTACAGTTCAATAAGTTACCAAAGGTATTCCGACATTTATATTTTGTATCAGATAATAAATAATAATATAAAAGCAATATTCAGCTTGCTTCATTTTGAGACTCTTTTCCCATGCAGAGTTAACATGGAAAATACTTCCGAAGATTAAAAACTACACAAAAAAAACAGTGTCTGAATGAAAAACTTTTATTTTTGTCTCATAGATTACGGGCGTTTGTAATGATTAGCTACTTTAAGTGAATTCTGTGTTAGTAATGTTGTAAGCCGTATTTGATAATTTAATTTTTGAAACAGCTATTTTTAGTTTATTTCCTAGTACTTTTTTTAATCATCAAAATCTCTCTCAAATAAACCACTGCTTCAATTCATCAATTCCTGTGGTTACTAGAATCGATAATTATCTGTGTTTCTATTGTAAATGTATATGCATACCATCTCTGTTCTGAGATACATCGCCTGTTAAAAAGTTCCCTTCCCAGAACCGCTGGCACTATTTTGTCTTTTTACGACATTGACCGGAAGGGGTGGCCATTTTATTATTGAGCTACCTAACAGGCATCCACCTTTACCTCTTATGGAGGGACGAACAGTTACAACCATGCCTTCTCCAGGATTCGAACCAGGGCCCTTCAGTATCGTAGTCGGTTCCCCAAACCACTATACCATCTGTTCAGCGTCTGTTAAAAAGTGGTCTTTCAAGAGGAGAAAAAACGTTCTAAGGTTTTTAGTAGTTATAAACAGAAGGGATATTCTTGCGCATTTTTTACTCCATTCTTCTTACCTAGTATACACGATGTTTGTCACGGGACTTGAATTTCTGATGGGAAAAATAATTTACACACCATCCATATACTTGAGATGTAAAGTTACGCACCTGTATCCGTTGATTTGATATCCGTGGTTTAAGCAGGGCACGGTGAAAAAAAGCCGTGTAAATTCATAAATACCTGCCATTATCGTAAAACAATAAGTGAGGGTAACTAATACATATTCAATATTGTTGTGTTCCCATAGTAAATGCAGCATAAGCACCTACATCTTCTTTTCGGACTGACTTTACCCAATATAGTTGCGAAAGGATCTCTGTGGAACCTTATTGTTACGTGGTTTTAGCAAGCAGATAGTCTTGACCTAATCTTTCTTCGATTAGAGTTTTCTACTATTTAAGTTTAGATTAGAGTTTACACCATACCTACTTCGAATAGAGTTTGCTTCTGCTTTGATGTTGATATTCTCATTAGCCGCATGTCAGATATTTTATATTTCCCATTGCTTTGTTGCAATAAATGCATTTTATTTCTGTCATTCCCTGAAATAATGTTTAAAAAATAAAACAGTAGAAAACTTACGTTGCTTCATTCTCCACTCGTCGTTTAAATATAAGACCCGTATAACAAAGTCCCTTGTTTTCATACTTTCGAGAAAGAGTATAGTGCAGGATGCAGGATAGATTAAACCATTTTAAATTTGGTAATAATTCTGCATTGCATTAAATTCCCATTTATTATAGATAAACATGTTTCAGACACTAAACAGTAACTAAATAATTTAGCGAATGTAATCCTAATAATCACAATCACTTGACTTGTCAAATCTACGATTTATTTACCTGCATTAGTTTGTATGATTTGCTTTCCTTCACCCAAACCCCTTCTATAATAGATGGTGACCTAAATCTAAATTTCCATAAAACATCCAGTAACAAACATTTCGTGACAGTAAACAACTAATAAAAAATTGTCTATTCGTCGTAAACAATCCAACATCATACAGCATTGACGATATCAGATTGCCCCACCCACTGAAGAGATCCTGCTACTCAAAATGCAAATTCTGTAATCAGCCCCGAAAAGCTTCGAAACTTTATTTCCAGCGAGAGTTCGAAAAGAATTCCACTGTTACTTAAGAGCAAAGAGAGGGGGAGCCACAGAACCTAATTAACAACGCTATTGCGGAGAAAGCAAGCTTGTTGTTTGCCTAAGTAACTAATTATCGCGCCGAAGGCAAGGGAGGTACTTGCTTTTACCGGAGGTCCACATGGCTCTCCTGCCTGACGCATAATGCAATCAGAGCTGAATTGGAACGCTGTTTCAAGCAGATAAGCCAAAAGTTTGTTTTTATTTGCCCGTATTTGGGGGATCAGATAGGAAATTTGCTCGGATTTTTCTTCATTCGGTTTGTGGGTATACTAAGCGTATGAGCATTTATATACCTTTAGCCAAAATTATTTTTAGGTTCTTTGTTGTAGATGTTCCAATCCTTTAGCAAATAAAGTTTTTTTTTTGATATATATATATATATAATATATATATATATATATATATATATATATTAATTATTAGTAGTCAGTTGCTTTTCTCTACCGACTTCTAATGGGCTGACGGAGGAAAAGTAAATGAAATGTTCTTTACTTAGGAAATCACAGCAAGTAAGTATTATCTGCATTGTATCTGATAATACTTACATGCTATCTGAGTAATAGATCTGTAAATATTTTCCTCTTCTAATTCAGTTCTTTTTTCTGACAATAAAATAATTTTATAGACACCACCGTTTCATGACAGAATTAAATATTATTTTTATTCGTGCACAGATGGCATGAATCGGAAAACATTTATTTTGACAGTATCATAAATAATTAAATACATGAATACGTTTCGCATCGTTATTAGTCACAGAATACCCAATGTAGTGTCTGTATTTTTGCAATTCATCTTTGTGAAGGTTTAATTTATTATCGTGATTCGTACTTGGCTCCGCAGTGTTCAGCAGTGTGGAAACTAGTTCATCAGTTATCATGCTGATTTCGTTTTTGCTCTGAATTTTTTCGCCTTTTTTTTACCTCCAAATACCCGGACACTTCTTGGACAGTCTTCATCGAGAATTTCAGAACTTATGGGCCCGTCTCAATGCCAAGAACGCTACGATAATTGCAACAAATTAAGCAACCGATATTAGTTAACAATCGGGAGACGAACGGAAGGTACATGCATTGAATGCAACCAAACCTTCGTTCGAACCCAAATTCTTCGTTTCAGGTTAGGACTCACGCTTCTAGAATCCGTTCTTTTTGCTATTGTCCTCGCTTTGAGTAATATCCATTTAAAGTGTATATTAGTACAATTATAACAACAACGCTATGTCCATATTTGATTTGTACTTCAAACACGTGGTTGTTCTTCTAATTCAATTTCTGTTCCACAGTAAAATAAAAAAATAAAAAAAAAAAAAACTACTGAATAACTAAAATTATTTGGCACTTTCAAGTTGGATTATCGGTTAGGACGGCATGGGGATTTCATAGCATAAATCGTGTGTCGGAAACAATCATGTTCGTCAAAAATGTCTTCGCGAAAATACCATTCTGAAGACGAACAGAGATAAAACTCTGTAAGAGATAATATAACACTGCATACTTTATACTTTCTCTTTCTGTTACAGAATAGAGTTATCTACTGTCGAATGACATAATTTTTTTTTTTTTTTGGAATGGGGCTATAGGTTAAGTTTGTTAGTTTTGCTTTTAATTAATGAGAGTCACCAATTAGCTCGATTTTTCTCTCAAGATGTTGTAGATATGAATTCAAATTATACTTCACATTTGTGCTATTTTGAATACCTTTAAAGGTATTACATTACTGATAAATTCTAAGGAATAATATATTAATCTTTGCGAATACGTTTCAGCGAACGGTATCATAATAAGTTACATATACGTTAATTAAACTAAGCTATTAAATTTATTATAGTATATGTATTTCCCAAATTAATCTTGTTTATTTTATTTTACAGTTAGCTTTAATCATGAGATGTATGGAAATTTACATAGTTACTATCTGCATCCGAAGAAATAATTCCTAATCTGTAGCAGAAATTTGGGAAACCGAAGAATGAGTTCTTCATTTTAAATGTTAACATGTTTCAAATCAGGGTCATGTTATTATGATTTCTCTGTTAAATGTGCTAAAATATGCGATACTTCACTTCCATGTTATTGCAACAGAATCGATTTAGAGTGATTTGTGTTTAGATTTTCCTTTCCAATTATAAATTTTAACAAAATCAATGGAACATAGTTTCTATAATTAACACTTAAAATTCTAAGTGGCATAAACCATCCATGCTAATTTTATGCATTACGTTTAAAATATTTAACTTACTTTTTATAATAATGTAAATATCATCTTTATGAAAGTACTGTAAGGGTTATGTTAATTTTATGAAGAGTTACATTTTCAGTTAAAGTTCCTTTCCTGCCGATTCTTAACTTCAATTTACTACTTCCGGCCAGAACGTAGTTTTAGAATCACGTCTGAATACATAATGAAGAAGAGCGGTATTTAACTGCGAAGTTCTTCGGTCTTAGGGAGAGAGATACCAGGTATTGTGACTGCACGCGTCCTCCTTTTTTAGGCTACTCTCTTGTAAGCTATTATCACGCCCGGCCGTACTTTAGGCCCTTGATAGCTTCACAGTCTATTAACGTTAAGGGCCAACTCTGTTATAATTTTAATAGCTTCGGCTATACCTCTTTAGTTTAGATAAGTTTAGTATTATTTTTAGTTTCTTAAGTTCAAAGCTCAAATGTCGGCTTTATTGGGGGAAAAAAAAACTGAAAGATTACGCCTTAAAGGGGCGTTTTTTAACGTCTTCTGTGCTAGTTTTATTTATTAAATGTGATATTCTTTGCACTTTAAACCACATAAAATTCAATTCAACAGCAGTATCATAAAATACTTAAAACAACCTATCTTTAGAATTTCCGATAGACAGCCTTGCGCGCTGGAGATATTCGAATAGTGTTGCCATCACCTCGTTTTGAACTCACTGAGTTTGTTAATCGAAAGTTAAATGTTTTTCAAAATATGAAATAGATAGTAAAACAAATTCGAAATTCCAGATTCGGGCTTCCAGGTGCCCATGCTCGGGTGGAGGACTGCTTTATTCAGAATGTGATGGCTCTAGGCACCATTTTTTAGAACGCTATAAACATACATACATTTATGAAGATTCTTTATTATTTAATTTGTTTAAATATAATGCAGGACGAAAATATTTGGTGGCAACAATTTACAAAGTTTCGAGACCGTTCGAGTTCAGCTAAAAAAGGAAAACTCTGTAATCCTTTTATTTCATCCACCAATAACAAAACTCGGGAGCGAACGGGTTTCTTCTTCATGGGTTTCGATCTATGAATTTCTTCTGTTTATTGACGATTGGTGGTCTAAGGTCCATAAGCAGAAGAAATCCATGGATTCTCAGCAGAATTAATATTCATACATATTTTTTTTATATAGCGCGTTTTTGTTTTTCACTTGCAGTAAACCCTTCTTTATATTCTGGAGATAGATTACAAGAGTATTTTCGAATGAAACAATCGAACACCTAAGTTTAACGATTAATCAACTAGTTGATATTAAATGTTATTTTAACGCTAAATACTGAGAACATTCGCTTATATTTTTATCAATCACTTGCTCCTAGTAAACACTTATTTCCTGCAATTAATTGTAGTTCTTTCGCAGCCTCTCTCATCGGTGACCTAAAATGACTTAACATACTTCCGAAGTTAAGTCTTTAAATATTTCCGTAATAGCACCTTCTAAGTATATCCGGTTAAAGACATAATTAATGCGAAAGAAAAATAATTAGCTAATCCATATGATGTTATACAGTTATAGATGTATACTAAATTCCTCAAAATTCAAAATAACAGCTTAACAAGCCTTAAGACACAATAACACGCCGAATAAGTACTAATTCAGAACTCAAACAACAAAAAATTAACGCCGGTCTGTGAAAATTTTGAAAATTAACGCTGGTTTTTGTTGTTTGACTTCTGAATTAACAAGCCTTATCTAACTCTCCCATCAGTGAACATTCAACGCCAGTTGGTTTTCACTAACAATTAACAACAAGGAACGATAAAAAGATAGCTTTTTGTCAGTTCATTCCTACAATGACTACATAATAGAGTATCCGTTCTTCGCACAATGAATGATTGAAAAAGTGTGTCAATTGTATATGTCTTGTGTCCTTCAAAGCTTTTCAACTTCCTATACCTAACACGAAACCGAACACATTTCTCTTTTACGATGCACCCATAAATTACATCGATTGGCAACTTCGCCATTTTGGGGCCTCGCATTCATTCTCTACACGTCCCTGTGCCATCGTAACTTTTAATTAATATCCATTTTTCTTGGCCAGGTTAAAAATAAGCCCGAAACTTGCAAACTGAAAACAATAATTAATTGTAAGTTGGACTCAAAACGCTTTCTTTTGTGCTGTCGTTTACCAACTGACATCAGCGCCTTCGATCTTTGTCAGTCATTTATTAAGGTCTCTAATAACTAACTATGGTTGATTCCCCCTTTTTCAGATGGGTTATCCAAAATTAGAGACAAACGCCCACTTATACGAAAGCCTCTTGCCAATAATGCAATAGGATAGAACAGTTCTTTCAAGATGGTATTTAGTTTGGTTTCTTGAGACGAGATCCTATTTGATTTTAGGAAAGTTGTCTGTAAGAAGAAAGAGGATATGCAGATTATATTTATATAATACACAGTATACTCTATAAATACTTGGTTTAATTTAATTAAAATCTGTTTTGTTACTTAAATCCTTTCTTCCCTGCGATTATGCTAGGTGAATATTCCTTTATAATGTAAATAGCTGGTACAGTAGGCACCTCATATCGTGATCATTGTCTACCTTTTAAGCAAATGATAATAAACGATGGCAAAATGTAGCATTCTTCAAAATAGAAGCGTAATTAATTTAATATAATTATAACTGTACATATATAAATACTTGCTTTATAACATCTTAATTAGCGGTAAAGGCACAACTAATCGATTGTCTGCAAATGTTTGGTAAAAATTCATTATTAACTGTTCTTAATGTTTCTGGAAATTACATGACCGATGCTGTAATCCCTAATTTCAATAATTTGTACATAATTCACCAATTTTATCATGATCATCTTCAGAATATTTATCATATTTATGTGCTTGGATATGTTTCACAGAACAACTGGCAGACATGTTCTGTTATTAGTACTGCAACTTGAATAATTTCATCATTATCCACCCATGCATTAAATTCCTCACTATTCATGTTATTTGAAGACATTGATTTTTCTTCTTCAACTTCTTCTAATCTATCATTTACTAAGAGTTTGTCATGCTTAGAAAAATTCTTTATTGTTTTCTTTCAGTTTCTAAAACATGTTCAGTAAATGCAGGGCATCAAGAAATTTAGTTTTCTTTACTAATTCATTTGAACTTATATCCCTATCATCCATATTATCCATATTAAATAGGACAACCCACGGCAATATTATAATCCCATCGCTTTTTAATAATGCATTAATCACATAGTTGAGACAATGCTGAAGTTTTTCTCGCAAATACACAATTTCAATAATTACTGAAATCATCCATCACCTGAATTTATCTATTATTTGCTTATAAACTCTTTACTCCTTTACAGCACAAGAGATTTTTTTCATTTTTCGATAACTAATAGTTTTGAATTTTACTACATATGCCAATACAACATAAAATGTTCAACGATTTTTGATATTTTGAAAATTTATAATACTTCTGTTTTAAACAATTATGTATTTTTGGGCTACTTACAGTACTATAGACCGGCTTTGCCTGCCTTATAAATGTTTTCAAGGCAATATTTTGTAGACAGTTTAGGCTTCTTATTTGACAAGCCGTTAAATCATAATATTTTTCTTTACTGTTAATACACTTTTAAGTAGTTACTTTTAAGTAGTTAAGTAAGTATTTTTAAGTAGGTTACTTGTTGAAGTACGGGGACACCCGTTTATCGCCATAAGTTCCTCGTTTTTCATAGTTAGTTCTTCAGCGTTTTGTTTCATTAATTAAACGATGACTGTAACATCTTTACACTAACTTTAGTAAATCAAATTTTCAGTGTTTTCGAAATGTGAAGTTTACCACTACGTATCTGTTTCATGTTTTCATTTCGATTTTGCTTTGAAACAATAGCTTCTCGATTCTTTAAAATGTTCCATAACAGGCGTTTAGAAATACTTTAGAATTATTTAGAAATATTTAAGACATTTTTAAAACCAGGTCACTCAGGTCTAAGAAGTCGAACAATCATTTAGATTCAAATCATTATTTCGCATAATTATTTTAAGATGATCAAAATAGAGCAAATGTGACAATAAATGATAAAATAATCAAAATTTGCATAAATAAAACTTTCGCTTCCTAGAATAGAAAATTCATCAAAACGTAAATGCTCTAAGAACACCAAGCAATATTTTGGGGATGAAAACAAAGTTATCCAGAATTCCGGCCGCGTTAAACTAGCTAGTCTTCGTAAAAGCTTATTTTTTTTTTTGGCCCATGAATGACTGATTCAAACTGTAAAAGAACACGGCAGTAGAAATTTTAAATTAGGCTACACAGCAACCTCAGTTAGGCGTGGAATTTTTGAGATCTCCTCCCCTTATCCTGAAGGGAAGGAGTACTGTCTGAATGACCTCAAAATCGAAAGATTAATTAAAAATCTACCCAGAAGCAAGCCCTAATTTAAAATTTTATTTCTTTTGCCTAGTTTTAAATGGTTAACTAATATCAAACCCAAGTTGTCTGATAACATAATTCCATCCGTGGCGATATTTCTTTCATTTTTCAACCTGTTTAACCAATTTTGCGACTGTACTTCCTTTTAAACAATTCATTCTAAAATGTTTTGATGATGATCCGAATGATAACATTAACAGAGATCACATTAAGCGGCGTTAACTATATAAAATTTCTGCGGATATGCGAATAAGTAATTTTTATATCAAAATCGAAAACGATTTCATTTATGTTTATGAAATGTTTTACCAAAGGATGTTTGTGCTTTTATTAAAAGTAAGGAACGCTACTGAATAAGAATTCTGTTTTGCTTAGAGTACTCTAAAAGTTTTAAACACGCACTTAAAACAAATTTCATGAATGTTTGTTTGCGCCATTCGTTTTTTTGAACGTTTGTTTGCGTTCTAGATGTAATCCATATTTAACCTGTTACCTAAACTCACTTAAGTTTCACACTATCCTTTTACCTATCATTCACATGTCATTTATTCTGTTTAGAAATTTTAGAACGTACTTTTGGAAAAGGCCTATAATATTTATAAGGATTTTAAAGTTATACATTAGTTTAAATATTTTCTTTATAGAATTGGGTGAAAACCTTAAAAATAAAGAATTTCTTGATCCAAACTTAAACCAATGGAGGTGAACACGCCCAGAGATAAAAAAAATGCATATAAAATGAAATGAAAGTAATTATTTATAACAAAACCTGAGAGGTATTTACCCGATTTGATGTTTCAACAATGTTATAGCCTTATACAGGAGTTGCCAGTGGCAACAAAAAATCCAAGTATCGGGGAGGAGTACAGGTGTAGGTATAAGTGTGAGACGGAAAAAGAGAATTTCACTATTGGTCTTAACATATGTAGTTCCGTCTCAATAGACGGAACTACATATATTGGAGCTGTTAGTCTCCAACATAATTTTTATGCGGAACACCTCGGACGTTGCTCCAAGGTTATCTCTTCCTTTTTCCCTCATTAACAAATCAGTCAGGAGGATTTCCAGCTCGACGTGTATTTTGAGTGCCTCATGCTACACAGATGCTATACACTTACAATCATCCGTGCCATTTTCGGGATTCCAACCCGTGCCCAGATGATTCAACAAGCATGCACACTAACGACCATACCTATCAAAACAGCACTACCCAGTAAGTAAATAAGACGAATAAAAATAAAACGATCAAATTGTATATGAAGAGCAATTTGTTACAGAAAGCACACCTAGTAATGTAATTGCCGAATGCTATACTTGAAGCAAGCAATTCAATTCATGAAAAAGTTTTTAATTTCATGATTATTTCATTTTATATTTACGTTGTATCAGAAATTCTGTCTCTAGATACAACACATTTTTCTTAAATTAAGTTTAATGTCTTAACGAAATTAAAGGAGAACATCATAACTATGAATAGAATGTTTTGTGTAGCTAAAGACTGAGACACTCTTTGAACAATAATTTAACGCATTTGTTTCAAAAAATAACAGCTACTTTTATCCGTTAAAATTTTTAATAAAGATTTATATAATGTGTTGAGATTATTGTTTCATTGCATATCAAATTCAGGAAGCATAATTATCTTTGGAGAATATTCATATTAAACTTCAAAAATTTGAAAACTGATCTGACAGAATCTAATAGCCAAATTTAGCGGTGGTGAAATTTAAATTTTATATTGTTGTTATACCGGGTGAATCAGAAGTTCGTTAAAACTTTAAAACTTCATAAAAAAGGAATAAATTACGTTAAAGAAGTGCAGTTTCCAAGAAAGGAAGTCGGATTGTTTTAGCAGCAAAAACATTTGAGTTAAAAATGTCACTGGTAGAGGGCGATGACGACCAGAAACGCAATGATCAGAATAGCAGTATGCTATGAACTGAAGAAACCTCACGACATATAGAATCTTTGAATTCGGTCAAAGTTGAAGGGAACGAAGGATATACAGGTGATTTCAAATAGCCGCACAACCAGAAGTCATCTGGAGTGAGCGATCTTGTAGCCTTTACTGATAACTCTGTCTTCACCAGAGGTACTCAATAGGAATCGTTTTACTGGAAATAGTGTGGCGGTGCGCCATCTTGCATAAAACGTATTACAGATAACACGTCTGTTTGATTTAATGCGGGCACGACTTTGTCAAGTAGAAGAGTGAGATAACGCTCAGTGGTTACTGTGCACGTTTTCAAGATATGGATACACGGTTCTTCAAGGAAGAATAGTTCGACAATGAAGGATGAAGTGAAGCCACACCAGATTGTCAACTTAGCTGGATGCAGTGACTTCATCGCGTATTCCCGAGGATTCCAAGTCGCCCATATACGAGTTTTCTGGATGTTGACATCCCCGTCTAGTGTGAAGTGCGTCTCATCCGCTAAGAAAACGTTGAACAACCACTGAGGATCACTTTCAATTCTTGCCACAGCCCTCTCGTCAAATGATTCCCTCATAGCTGGGTCTCCCGGTTGTAACTCATGCAGCGACAGCAATTTATAGGAATAGAGGTGCAGTATTCCGTGGAGGATACGTCGCATCGATGAGTGAGGCACATCTAGTATTCTTCCAGCTTTGAGAGAACGGTTACTCTCCGTGGACGATTCTACCATTATATCATTCTTAGTAGTTCCATCGCAGTAATTCTTCCCTTCGCCAACGAGGGTCTTCCACTTCGTGTCCGTTCTTCCAAAGAGCAGTTTTTTCATACCGTTTGACAAGTTTCATTTTTCCAGAACCTGGTATGGGGCTATTCATGTCTTCACTCCTTTAGCCGTGTGAAATTTTCGCAACGCGACTGTTGCTGATTCTACGCTTAAATAGAAAAAATTCATCAACAGCGATTGCTCGGATAACGATAAAATTCTGAAAGTGAATGAGAAATCGTTGTGTATCACGGTATTCTTTCTACTTTTGACATTTATAACTATTTTTTTTATGCTAAAACAAATCCGACTTCCTTGTGAGCCCTTTCTTGCAAATTGCATTTCTTTATCATAATTTCGTAATTTTTTATGAATTTTTAAAATGTTAAGGAACTTTTGGCTCACACTTTATATATATATATATATATATATATATATATTATCTATATTATATATATATATATATATATATATATATATATATATATATATATATATATTATATATATATATATATATATATATATAATATATATATATATATATATATTAT